>NC_141276.1:5082500-7697500 GCF_054856545.1 Hippocampus guttulatus | reverse complement strand
TTGTGTCTCCTTCATGATTTATTCCAATTTGCGTCTGAGTCGGTGGATTATTTTGGCGTGATTACAAAATATTTCATGCGGCATCACTCTGTGATTTGTAAGTGAAACATGATTGTGACATTTGCTCGCCCGCCTGTTGCTAGGAGGCAAATCATTTGCCTCCCTTCCCCGTCGCTATTTATTGTCATTTTAGTCACAAACACAGGAAATGGAAGAGACGTGACGGAAACGTGCTCATCACGCAGGGGGTGGCCACGGGGGCTAATCTGTCGAATATTTCATCAACAAATGCATTTCCACATTTTGTTCCACTTGCCACTTTGCCATCCCTCTGCTGCCACGCGCGCGCTCGCTCGCGCCAAACATGGGAGCCGGTCTTGAAATTGTGCTGAGATGCCAGTGGGCTTTGTGCGCGCAATGTCTTTGGCACCCCTTCACTTGGCCGTTTAGTTGTGGAACCGAAACCGCAATCAGCAGCGGCGCGGCGGTAGCAATGAGTCACTCTTGAATTACTTTTTGTCTCACACTCCATGACTGCGATTCTCAAAGTGAGTTACTGTCTCCTAATATCACTGCCCAAGTACGCTTCAGTCGTGTTGATGTGACTGGGATTTCTATCCCCCCGCCCCCCCCCTCTCCGCACCCCCCTTTCACTTTTTGACATGCTGCTTCTTCCACATTTCACAACCAATTCTCACCATTCCATTTTGGACTTGCCGCAAATTTATGCATGCGGTCTATTATTTCTCACGTTCCAAAAAATTTCACAGCTTTCCCACCATTGGAACAAATTTTCACGCCTTTCATTTCCCACGTGACGCATTCACATCATTCCCGTTGGAAATTCAAAATATTCTTCTCATTCGATTCAACTTGGGAACAATTTTCGACATTCTGGTAATTCACACACATAAGAACATATAAAAATTCACTGGTGTAATCCCCATCCCCACCCCCGTACCCCACGAAGGCAGCCCGCGACCCAATGTCATTCCGTGTCAGTCAATTTCTCGCAGCCGAAGCCCGAACTTCACCAGCCTTTCCTCATTGTTCAGCAAAAGCCGTCCATGCAGACCCTTTGTTCCCTCTCCTTTTCCATTCGGATCAGGTAATGTTCCGAAAAGCTTCTTCTTTTTTTTTGTGTGTGTGTGTGTGATGGAAAAATGGCCCTTGTCAGCCGCCCCGCATTAAGAGACACCCTGTTCTGGATGGAAAGCAAACTGATCTTAATGATTGCGGTGATTATCGAAATGATCCAGTGGAAGAGGATAATGAGGCTATTTGCTTTGGATCAAGGCCGTCTGCAAATGAATAGCGGCAGGCGCGGGAGGCGACCTCGGGAAGAAGATAACACCGGCCGCCGTCTTTGCGCCCATGCCATTGACGCGGATGCTTTTTGTCCCCCCCCCCAGCCTGCAAACATTCCCACCGGTGGCGTAAAATCGCTCCCCCGTCTCGCATCTTGAGGTCCGCCCTTTCGCGGGGATGCCGTGTTTTCTGCTCTATTAAAATAGCGGCGCATGCGATCCGATGCGAAAGGTCAGAGTGTGGCCTCGGGCTCGTCGCATCTCGTGGCGGCGGAAGTTAGCGCAGATGAACCCCAGAGGTGGGGTGACCCATGTCGACTGTCTGGAAGAATTGCCACCGTTGCTTTTTTTTCTTTTTATTTTTTCTTACACTTCTCATGTGGTGGTGGATAAACTCAGCCGTAGCTCATTTGTTCCTTCTCTGCCCACTTCTCTTGATTCCTTATCTTGTTGTTAGCTTCAGCCGTCATGAGTCCATCAAGCCTTACAATGGCTTCATGATGAGCTAGTTTGCAAATAGTAAAGTTTGCAGTACACACAAAAAAACAGTTTTAGTACTTTCCAGGAAAAAAGAAAAAGTTCAAAAATGCTTCTCAAATAATTTTTTGATTTTCTTGGAGTACACAAATGGATATATATTTAAAAAATAGTTTTACTGTATATTTTCGAGAACATATTTTTTTTCTAGAAATGAACGAACAAACAGAAAAAAAGCTTTTGTTGGATTTACTCAATTTTATGTCAAGTGGTTTGCACAAAATTAAATCATCTGGATCCATATTTTATATATATACCTGTATATATATAATATATATATATATATAATTATTATTATTTTTTAAATTTGAATTATAGCTTAAATTTATCTGGATCAAGAGGAATTTATATTATTTATATTTTTTCTCCCAGTGAAGACATTAAAAAAAATGCTTTTTTGCTTTGCAACTAATTTGTATAAAAAAAAGAAAAGAGAGTGTACTTAACAAAAATAAAGACGTATTTTTTCAAGGAAAAAAATATTCTTTGCGGTATTTTTTTCTTAGAAGAGAATTTTGGAAGATTACAATTCTATTTTTTCCAAGAACAAAATTGTATTTTTTCGAGAAGAAAACATTTTTAAAAGAACAGTTCAACTATTCAAGGAAAAAGAAAAAACAACTCCCGAGGTTGATTTCTCGCTCCAGAAAAACATCGCCTTCGCTCATTTTCTCGTCCGTTTCTTACGTTTGCTGTTAACTCGTGTTGCTTCTGTGCCCTCCTTTGCCTCCTTTCCTCGTCTTGTCATGCTGTTGCGTCCTTTAATCCATCATTCCTTCCCACTACATTAAAAGCGCACCTTGCTCGGTTTATTTTTTTTTTGGGTCACAAAATAGAAACCATTTTTCCACCTCGCACTTTTCCCTCCCCGCACCCTCCACTGTCATTATGACCTCTCTCCCTGCTCTCCTCATCTGCTGAGGCCACAGGAGAGCTATTGTCCAAAGGTACAGACTGAAGCAGTTACCGGCGAGAGGGAGGAGGAGTTGGGGGGGGGGGGGTGAGAAGACTGATTTTTCTTATTAAAAGCTCAAAAGTTTAAGGGAAGGAAAGAAACAAGGGGCCTTCGCTCAGCGGGAGGCGGCCGGTTTCTAAGCGTTAAATTGCAGAGAGGGCGGGAGCGTCCGTCTTCGCGCGCATCTATTACGAGTTATTACTGTCTCTTTACTCTTGTTTTTCCTCTCGTCCTCACTCCCACCGGGCTTGTCCTTTTCTCTCAGCTGCTGGTCATCCTCGGCGCAGAGATGCAAGCACCCGATTTAAAAGCCAGAACACGAGGCGTCTACGTACAATACAGTGTGGGAAGCTACGGTTTTCGCCTCACGTTTTTCGCTCGCCCACACTGCGTCGGTGCTGCTACCCGGCACACTAATCTGCACGGCGACACCCAGCAGGTCGCAGCTTTGGGCCGGGCAGTGCCACCGGGGAGATGGGTAAATATCAGAGAAGGTCAGCGCGAGGAGGGGTGCGTGGAGGATGAGGAGGGGGGAAAGCCAAATGAGGGATGATGAAGGGGCGGGCGTCGAGATGAGCACCTGGCAACTTGTTTTTGAAACCACATCAAACCATCCAATTCCCAGAAATGGGTTGGCAAAATTACTTTGAGAACAAATTTTTGTGACTTACTGTAGTTGGTCGTCAGTCAGTCAGGTGGTTGATTGACTCGTCGCTTTGTCAGTGGGTTGTTTTAGTTGGTTGCTGGTCCATTTGTTGATCAATTACTTGGCTAATAGGTTGGTTGCTTCGTTAATTTGTTTGTTTTTGGTTGGTTAACCACTCAGTTGGCTGGTCAGTTGGTGGTTAGTTTCATTATTTTTAAATTAATTAATTCAGTTCATTGGGGCAGTGCACGTTAATCAGCACAAGAATAAGCAGTGTAAATACGCGGGACTTAGCATAAATGCTAGTTGTTGTTGGTTACTTGGCTAATCTGTTGGCTGGGTAGTTCATCATTTGATGGTCACTTTTGACTAATTAGTGGTTTTGTTTTGTTTTGGCTTGGTTTATTGGTTGGTCACTCAGTTAGTTGGCTAATTGGCACTTTGGTTGCTTTGATGGTTAATTGGCCAGTTGGCTAATTTGTTGGTTGGTTGTTGGCTGGTCAATTAGTTACTTATTGCTTGGCTGGCCGGTCGGATGGTGAAATAGTTGGTTAGTTAATAGGTTGCTAGTTGTTTGCCCAGTTATTTTGCCAATTGGTCGGTTTGTTGTGTGGTTAGCTGGTAAGTTTGTTGGCTACTTGGTGACTTCTTTTATCTGTGAGCTGGTTTTAGCAGTTAGCTGGCTAGTTGGTTGCTGCATGTAACTCATGAGTTGTCTTGCCATTTTGCCATTTAGGGTCATTGTTGGTTAGTTAGCCAGTGGGTTGGTGGCGTGTTTAGTTGGTTAAATGGCTAGTTAAATGGCTTAGTTGGTTGGTCAATTTTAGTTGTTTGGTGCAAATCATAATAAAACATGTTTCTTCCTTTTGTTGCTTCTTTTTTTCCAATTAACGATTGACTGTTGGATGCATACAGTCGTCCCGCATTTCTTCATAAGATGACGGGTCAAGATTGTTTGTCCTCCATCTCAACCCCTGATTGATTAATTATTGATTGAGAGCTGACTTCGCATAGCACACTTCTATTAGCAATTTGGGTGGATGTTGGTAGCATCCATCAAATAAAGGGGACAGAGGTTGGCAGGGATGAAAGCAATCCTCCGAAAGCCGTAGCCCTGCCACCGCAGTCTTCCACAATCCAAAAAGAACAAGTCACACACACACACACACCGGCACACGCGCAGACGGCGGTGGCAAGCTCAGTCGGAGCGAGCCTCAGCAGTCACGTCTCGGCTGTTTACGCTCTTTAAGCCCCCAGAGGGCCGGAGCAGGCTTTACTGTCAAAAAATCAAGAGCTAAAGTTCCAGATTGTGATTTATTTCATTAGGCAAATGAGATGTGCGAGGCCCGCGGCACCGCCGACTCCCTACAACACGCACGCCCACGCGGACGCACAATGAGTGTTTTTCGTACCGTGCACGTGTTGAATATGGCCGCATTAACGGCCCCGCGACATATGTCTCACGTCCGACTCAATCAAGCATCCAATCGCAGCGGAGTGACGAGCCGCTCGCGGTGACAGCTGTCGCCGCGGCGGTGCCGCACGCCGCCGCCTCAGTCTCCATCAATCTACCTGACCGTCTGCGTTACGGCACGCTGAGCTGTAAACCAACAATGGTGACATTTTTCTCTTTTCTCTTCCCCGCGTCTGCCTTTTAGGTTGGTATCCAGAGAGGGCGTAAAGCTGAGCCCGCCCATCCCCTTCCGCCGCTTCGCTGCCACCGACCGCCATCCATCATGGCTCTCGCAGTCTGGATTGCGTTGACCTGTGCCGTGGCTCTAAGCAACATCGCGCCGTCATCTCAAGGTACATCGGGAAGATTATGACTGGTTCAATGCCGAAGCAACCATATGATGAGGCATACATCGACACGTGTGTTCGTACTTATATCGTGTGTGGTGTACTGTTGGATGATCAAAACCGTGCACCACACTTAGTGCCAAAACTGACCCTGTAAGGGGCAAAATAGAATGAAGTGAGAAAAAGTAGAAGAATAATTTCAGAAAGCTAGATGAAGCATTAGCTTATTTAGCAACCGGTTTGTGGTTGCTAACTCTTCTCATTGTCGTTTTTATTGTGGTAAGGCACTTGAGGCAAGAAGTCGGGTGCCTCCGATTTGGCTGTTCTTCACTTCCAACTTTTCGCTTCTCTGCCCTGACCATTATCGGAATAGGTCGGGGCGGAAAAAAAAAAATTACACTTGATCCTGGATGATCTTATTTTTTAAGTTTGTCCTTTCGTGATTGTTTAACTTTACAACAGAGCGAAAAATCAACAAAAATTTACCGATTTTTGCAGATTTTGTGACAATTTCATCACGTATGTCAATCTTAACATGTAATGCGCTTTCTAAAAAGTCCTATTTTTGCTTGATGTAAAGGAGCTAATATAGAATGTTGATTAAGTCGGCTAATCTTAGCGGTCCTAAGTTGTTGGTCTTAATTTGTAATGTGTCATAAAATAAAGAAATCAGCCTATTTTTGTTGATTTTTAATGTTATAAATCGGCCGACTAATTAAGCGGTCGGGCCCACATAAAACCAAAAGTAATTTGAAATAAATAAATAAGAAGAAATAGAAGAAAATAATGAATCGTAATTGACGCTTTTCTGAAGCGAGACGGCTAGCCAAGCCTGTAGTGGAGGCTGTGCTACATTTTGGCTGTGTTCCGCCATGTTTGTGAGGCTTCCAAAAATGTGTCACTTGAATATACTGAATGAGGAGCATGTTTGTTTGTTATTTTTCTCCCCCCATGAATGGAACGGGCATATTCCAAAGATGACCATGCCAGGATTCATCAGGCTCAAATTATGAAAGAAAGTCTTTTTTTTTTTTTTTTTGCCAGTCCAGACTTTAACCACATTAGGATGCTTTTGGGTTTGGTCCAACACGCCCTGACATCCATCAGCTATTTGGCCCAAAATGAATGCAAATCTTGATTAAAATGAATATAGTGACACGCCAAGGCAAATGAATGCTTTAATCAAGGGGAACAATGAGTGAATGAAATACGTTTTTTTTTTTTTCCTTACTCCCCTCCTGCCAGACAGTCTACTGTACAATCAATACGACCCATGTTCTTTGTTTATTTATAAACTACAAGCCGCATAATGCTTTGCTTCCCCCGACCCCCTGTAACGTGACGCACTCGCCGCCGGTGCGTTCGGACGAGGGTTTCTGCAAATGAGCATGTAATATTTACATGTGAGCCGCGCCGCCGTGTAGCTTGTAAGCGTATCGACTTGCTGACCGGGCTGGAAAAGGCGCTGCACTTGATTAAGCAAAAGTGTCTCGGTGAGCCGAGGTGCAGGCTCGTGGTGGGGGGAGCCTATGTGTGAATGTCAAAAACGTTCGCTGATGAGTCGAAGCGTAGCCACGGTATAAGAGGGGAATCCGTGCGTGTAATGCTACCATATGTGCGGCTCCTTGCGTGCTGTGGATCAGAATGTCCTTTCATTTAATGATTGCATGTATGCCCAAGAGCGTTTTTCCTTACATTATTTTGATTACTGGATATAGGTGTGCCTTTTCAACGATTTTTGACCTGACTGGAATTCATTCTTTCTCAGAGTAATCCACATTTTACACGCGAAATAAAACATTGAAAGTAATGAAGGAATTTCACAAATACATTTTGACCAATTTTCAACCGATTTAAACCGTTGCAAAATATTTAGCTCATTGTTTGAATGATTTTTAAAAAAAAGTGATTCCAACTATTCCGTCCATAGATTCAGCACATTAAATTTGTCACCGGGAATTCCCAATTTATGTTTATGTTACGTTTAACAAATTCCATTTTTCAAACGATTCCAACCAATTCCAACGTCAGTTCAATTCATTCAGAGCATCCTCAGAACTATTTTTTTCACTTGCCACATCATTCCAAGTTTTAGGCAGGAAACGCATTTCATTCAAATGAATGGAGAAATATTCAATCACCTCAAACTCAACATTTCTCAATTTATATTTATAATTGTACCGTCAACCTGCTTGGAGAAAAAAAATCTGCTTTTATAAGAATTGCAATTAAACATTTCCAAACTAATTAATAAATTTTACCAAGCTCACATTTCTCACCATGTCAACATTTTTTAATTACTGGAAAAATGTAACAAATATACACTCTCCAATAATTTAGGTTTTATTTATTTATTTTTCTTTAAAAATAAATTTTTAGTTTGACATTCTACATTCCACAGCCTCCATGCATGTCCGAGACAAACTGCAATTTCTAAAGATATTTTCCGCGTGTGTATGTGATGTGTTTTCACGCCTGGCAGCAGGTGACCTGGTTAGGCGCCTTGATGCTGGAGGGTGTAGAGGAAGAGTAGTAGGGACTGCTGGGTGTCCTGCTAGTGGCCTCACACACGCGCACACACACACACACACACACACACACAAGGCAGCTCACCATCTGCTGCGACGCTCCCAGTCGGTGCCGTGCCAACCAGCCTCTGGGTGACGGACATTTAGCAAGCAGAGAGGGCGTGAGTTGATGAAGCAGTGGTGGCGTTGAACCGAGCGAGCGAGCGAGGGAGGGATGTAAATATTTGTTGTTTGTGCTTGTGTCAGCACTGCTATTAGCATTCCCCGCCGTGTTAGTTGACCACCGTGTGGAGCAGGATCTGTTTTTTTCATTCGACTCCTTTTGTAGCACTGCATCCGTTCCCCCTTTGTTCAGGTGTTGCCCTCTGGCGTTGTTTTGTTTGTACAGTGGAAGCTCCGAGGTTGAGGTCCATTAAAGAATGCGTGGAATTTTCCCATACGAAAGAACGTACATTAAATTCTTTTCATAGGCCCAACCACAAAACTGGACAGAGAATGTTGAAAGGGGACCTATTATGGAAAATTGGCAGTCAAGTCTTGCATACAAATAGTTGTGCGCCGGGAGTGCCGACCCACTCATCAAGTGCGAAATTAACCAAGGTTGTGAATCTTTTGTTTCCATGCCTATTTTTGAAAATCTGCCTGTGAGCAAGCCGTTGTGCACTTTCACCCCTTCGTTACATAACGTTCAGGATCATTTACATAACTGCGCCCACGCCAAGTTTTTCCACCGCGCGTGACTTGGCGACTCATCGAAGAAACATAACCATGTTCAAGTGATGGCTGAGTACGGCCACCGAGATATGTCTGAATCAAGACAGCAAATTCAAGAGGTAAGCAGAGCTGCATTGAGTTAAGTTGAATGCTAAAAGGTGGGGTGGGGTAGCCAAGGTGCAATGATTGATCGACAACTTATCGATGAGCCAAATGTATTGCTAATTACATTGGTCAACAGCATATTTCAATCCGCGATGGCTTGATGTGTCTCTAAAAAATATAGCAAGTGATGCTACATGTACTGTAGCAGCTACGCGGAGAATGTACTGGCTAAACTGAGCTCTAGCGAGGACTTGCCTGTATGTATGCGGTACATTCGCGAGGGTACAAGGGATCGGGCTATGCGAGCTGACCCCCTCGGACAGCATTAATAATGCATTCGTAATCAATTGAACGTGTATCCAGCCCTGAGGCGCTAGCGCGAATCCTTTCTCCCGCTAATGGACTCCGGCACACGTGTATGTTAAAAGATCCACGCTCACCCCCGCAGCACCGCACAGCTCATTTAGGCCGCAGAATTTTAATTAATTTATTTAATTCCCTTTTATTGCAATGACCTGAGGACCAGGAGGAGAGAGGAATAAGAACAATGGAGATGGAATTTAGCCGAATGGGCCATTTTGTGATGTGACGAGAACCTTTTCAAATGGCTAATCAAAACTGATTTAGGAAGCCGCAGGTTCATCACACTTGGCTTCACTATATCTTGTGCATGCCTTCCCTTTTTGTCTTTTTGAACCTAATACTATAACCTATAATTTGTCATTTAATAATCCAGGGATACCTCAAGATTGACCATAATCGGCTCTTGGTCGAAATTGTGGTTTGAGATCAATTCGATTTGAAATCATTCTTATTGGCAAAGTTACTAATATTTAGAGAAGATGGATGGATTGAAGCTTCAATCCAGTAGCTGTCCAAAACCTTGTAATACCAATAATTTGAGTAGCTAATTTCCAAATTTCTGTCAGAATAGAAATTAAACAGCCTCATGCGATTACCTTAGAAACACTTGAAAAATCTTCAAAACACTCACATTGAAAACAAAATAAGAGGAATCAAACAGGTATTCAACAAACTCAACATAAAACATTAATCAATTCACAAACACACGGTGCAAGCAGTCTTACCTTGCGGTAAGCTAACTTGTGGCTAGCATGAGATGCTAACGTGAGAGTCTTTAAAGTGGAAGTCAAGTCAAAGATTTTATTTGCAATAATACTTTGTATGTTCTCCGTACCCCGATTATGATATGAACCAAGCAGCAGTTTTTTTTTTTTTTTAAATCCATCTCAGGGGGCGGCCATTTTGCCACTTGCTGTCGACTGAAAATGACATCAAATAATAATAAACAGAAAGGCTTTATGAGTAGCCCGTCGACCAACTGCGAGCTAATAATCACCTGTGCCACTCGCCACCAACTCGCAGACAAGCGTAGAGCTTCCTGACAAAATGACACGTTACCTGACAAAAGCGGAACATTCCATCTATTGATCGTGACACCAAACCCCTCCGAACGCACTCAACATCGCCCCCCAAAGTCCATTAGGCTGGCCTAATGTGGCAAACACGGCGGCCCTGCCGCGGCGTATTAGAGCCCCCCCCCCCTCCCCCAACACCTTCGGCTTTCATTTAGCACGCTGCTAACCTTGCTGCGACGCGCATCGCCGTGCGTTATTTCACCGCGGTGGCAGCACGGCCATTATAAGGCTATTTGTAAGTCATTTCACCACATAATGCTTGTGACATGTTTCAATTTGCAAATGCGCTCACGTAGGCTCATGCGTCTTACTTGTGTTCCACGCCAGGGTGGAAACTGGCTTACTAGTTTAATCTTGTATATTATAACTGCCCTCCCCTTCTCTTCCTGGTGTGTTTTTCAATTACATTTTCTATTATACATGTGCGACCGCATCGTATCAATGATATACACACTAGGCACTTGATTGGGCAGACTTGCACAGACCAAGAAAATGCGGGCATTCAAATTAAAACGCAACTCAACTGTATTTATTGAGCACTTTAAACTTTAAAACACAAAAAAAACATAAACTGACACTAGTATCAGAAACAACTCTTGGTATGATCTAACCGGATCGACAATAGAAACAATTATTTGATCCCCTGCGCATGTTGCAAATTTGCTCTCCCCTGATTTTCATGGTTGTATTTTGATGATGGCAGCAGAATGTCAGAAAACCGAACTGCACAATTCTCAAACATGGCCATTCATAAAGAGCATGTGATTATGAAACTGTGTATTTGTGATAAAATAACAGTCGTAGCAAGGCTAAGCTAGCATTAGCACCGTGAGCAGCCCGACATTAGCCACGGCTGCTAAATTGGCATGATTTATTTGTGATGGGGTGTTACTATAACACTGCAAATTACCAATTTGGAGTGTTTGTTTTTGAAATGCACAATCAATTAAAAAAAATCCAGAAGAGGTGATTAAAAAAAATGTAGCTGGTGATCAGTTGCTAATTCCACGTCGGGTCCTCTCGGGTCCCTTTGCTCTGCTTTTGTTTGCTCGGTCATACAATCAGTTTTCAGTGCATTATTTGATTTTTTGTATTGCATTGTCCCCTTAATTTTCTCTACATTGTAGTCTGTGCCTACAAGATCTTTCTCCATTAATTGTATCTTTCACTTCACAATGTAAATCTGATTTAAAATGTACCGAAAAGTTAACCTCCAACGACATCCTTTATGCAGCCGAGCAACTCACATTCGCCGTGGCAATTGGATATTATTGAAATTGCAATTCCACCGACCCTCTTAATTCATAACACAATTGATTTCCTGGCAGCCGAGTAGTAATAACATCATGAGAGGCCATGCCGCTAACCTTGCTATAGCCTCTGTTAATCTATTAATTCACGACGCGATGGAGCTGCGGTGCTTTCATGTTTGTTTTTGTTCTTTTTTTGTTTGTTTTTTTACATTTGCATCACTTTTGTCCCTCGTTGTCGGTATCTTTTGAATGGATGTAAAGACGCACACACACACACACACGCACACTTTCATCAGTTCTTAATGTACTTTACTACTCTTCTGGCAACGTGCTCTTGAAAAGCGCTTCTGTCTAATAGAACGGCCAACCTTCCCGATCCACTTAAAAAACAAAAAAAAATAAAAATAAAAATAAGCATGTTTTTGCGCATGTATTCATTCAGTTTGGCGCACACTCAAGAAAGTCTTCCATATGCCACTCACAAAGACACGCATCCGCACTTAATTATTATTTTAATCTGCATGCTAATGTGTGTACATGAAAGGTTGGCGGGGGAATAATGAGTATAATAACAGTCATGCATAAGTTTCCGGCTGAGTTTACTTTAGCCTACGAAAGGGAAGGTAAACATCGCATCTGAAAAGATGCGGTACAAAAGTAGTAAATTGTGGGCACGTATACATACTGTCATCGGATTTGAGCAATCAACATGCCCAAAAGTGTGAGTCTCTTCTGAAATTTGATGAAGTCATGACGTTTAATCCACTGGTCAAATGTTTGGACACATCTCCCCCTTTTAACTCATTCAATCCCAGCCATTTTCACTGGAGCAACCCCCTCAATCCCAGCGTTTTACTGGATTTTGACTGATCTGGCAAGGCCCACAGAATATTTGGTTCTAATGTTATATAAACACATAAATAAACTTTGGACTCTCTTCTTTCAACAGAAAAAAATAATTGTCTTTTTCCATTCTTCAGCAATCAGCATTATAAAATGGCCAAGTTTCATGAAAATGGCGATTCCTGGGCAAAAAGCGGAGAAAAGGAGCTTTTTGTAAAAGCTTTCAGTCATGTGAGGCACCACTGCCACCTACTGGTCGCTTTTTTACATGATTTACAATGCAATCGGCTTATTCTCATTCACAGATTGCATCAGACCCTCCTCCTCTCTATGACGCAAAAAAAAAAAAAGACTTAGACGTACAAGTACGTCCTTGGTAGGCGGGGTCTCATTTTAAAAAGACGTACAAGTGCGTCTTGTGGAATGAAAGAGTTGACAGACTGGTAGCGTTTTTGAAAGCTCGATCACACTTGGCCAACAGCACAAAATGTACAATGTGATCGTTGTGATCACTCACACAATGCAGCGCATTATTTTTTACAAAGCTAATTTTTATCTTTCTTGTGTTCTTCAAATATTCAATGGCCCTCAGGTGGCTGTATCAACTAACACTCAACTGTAAAAATCAATGCCAACATTTGGCAACCAAACTAGTTTCAAGATCGCTGTAGCATTTTGTTTGTTGTGTTCAGACAGAGTGTTGTCGATGTTTGAGGCACATCTGGCTGGCAAATTTGTTATCTCGAGCTCCCCCGATGCCTCCTCATCTTATTAACAACAGTGGCAGCGGTCTTGTCATATCTTCAACTTTTCATCCATTCTCTCTTTTCTCACCTTGCTTATGACCGCATGTTGATGTGACAGCCCTCGCCCCAAAAACACGTCCAGTCCTCACCTCACCTCACGGCGCTTTGCTATAAAATGCAACTCTCTCACATTTGTCGTATCTCCATGGTGCGCGTTTTTTTTTTTTTTTTGCCTTCACCTACGAGTGCCCGTGCTCTGTGCGGGGTTTTTCAAAGCCCGGGGCTGAGAGCGGTGGATCACACGGGGGTGCCTGTGTGAGCGAAAGGTTAATGGACAGCCTTTGAACATGTATCGGGAGTCGGGGGAGGAAAGGTGAGGCGGCGGCAGCATGGCGGCCGGCAGCATGGCGGCGCGTTCTTTTCAAGCCGTCCTTTTTTTGAAGATGACACTCGGGTTTCCCACGTGTCCCGCGTTTGTTTTGTTTTGTTTCTGTGCTTGCGGTATCGGCGCGCGCCAGCGTTTGTGTGCTTTCGATGTTTGTTTGTGTTTGGATGTATGTTAGCTTCGGCACTTTGATTCAAACCCTTCAAACATAGCTCGTACAAAAAGGCTGCCGGGCTATTTGTGCTGTCGTGTGATAGCTGCCGCCTTGCTCTCTGAGTCTAGCGGTGTAATTAGCGGTGTAGAGACATTATGCTATTGTTTGTCACAATTTATTTTCAATTTTCTTGACGGGGTTTTAATAATATGCAATCGACAAAATATCAATGCAGACCCTATTTCTTATCCTGCCGAAATCAGCCCGTTTTAAGGGGCCGGCCCGGTTTCGTGCAAGTAGGTGATTTTATAGCCGGCCCGATTACTGATTGGCCCAAAGTGACTGGGCTTCTGTTACCATGACAACTGGGGAGAGAGCCCCGATGAGGGTGGCTTCTATTTGGAAGTGTAGAGTCCAGAGTCAGAAAGCAGCAAGCACCTGTTAAGACAATTACAACATGTTTTTTTGATACATTGTGTGTATGTAGCACATGCATACATCCCCAACCCATGTTTTCATTCAGCCACCAAGTTTGTGCTGCGGATTATAATCTAAAGCTCTTCATTGAAGCGAACGCGTACTTCCAGCAAAACTATTATGTAGCCACGCTTACCTTTGGCTCTGACATCATAGGAAGGGTGTCACAATTGTTTTTCGACATGACAACGTTTCAGGCAGTTGCTTGAAAGTGGCTCTGGAAATAGTATCTCTCATTCTCCTCAATCTTGTCTGCTAAGAGGTTCATACTTTCCCCTTTTTATCTGGGCCTATTTGTTTTTATCAACTCCAAAGGCAAATATATGGGCCTAGATGATTTAAATTTAGAAGCAGAAGCAATGACGTAATTTACATGCATGTATGCAGACACGCACAAGCGTGACACTCATGCCCGTGCACACCCACGACCTAATACTACTACTAATTAGCATGCAAGTTTGACAAATGTCAAATTGCTCCACTGGTGATTATTTTTAAACACAATGTTTTGCCATTGAAAGCACATTTTCATTGATGGTGATGATATTTTCTAGAACTAAACTTTTTGGATGTTTGAGGCATCATTTAATGAAGTAAACATTTCGACATAAACATCACTGCTTTGCATAAATGACATCTTTTCACAAACAGCTTGTTTTCTGCCCTTTTTGATCCAAAATATGTGATTTGGGCAAAAACAAACTTATGTTGTACTGCTGATTACTAAAAAATGAGGTGTGTGCGATGCATAATCCAATCTTTCAATTGGTAGTTTCTGTGTTTACATAGTCATAAAACATCAGTCAGAAAATAGTCTGGAATGAGATCGGTTCTCTTTTTTGAAAATGTCATTGAGAGAGTTAAATCCGGGCTTGCGCGTTTGTGTTGAAAGTGAAAATGTTGCATGGATAAGGCCTGAGTTGTAAATCTTGAAAGACTGTCCAGGCATCGCCAGAGCGAGGCAGTTCACTGTCAATGTCGTCACGTATTTTCTGGAGAGTACAATTTAATTAGGCATTTTGGTTTAGCTGAAGAAAAAAAGGGGCAAAAGGAGGCCAGGTAGGAGGGCATCCAAAGATGGGAGCGTTCAACACGCGTTGTACTGCTAATTGGGTTTTATGAGTATGAGCATAAATTTGAGGTCAGGAGCGCGGGAATTACTGTATAATCAAGACTCGTACGTATTGCAAAAGGGGATGGGCTAACTCGGAGACATCCACTGCGCAAGGCCAAATATTAGCACGCACTCCGATACACACAGCGTCCACGCAGCCAAAGCTTTGCCCTGGCGTCTAAGGAGGTTAATTAAGTGTCTAATGCGGCGGCAGGCCCAAGCTTTGACACTCATCTTCCCTAACAGGTCTCTGGATGCGATTTGCAACTCTTCCGAATGTGCGGGCATTTTTCTGACAGGGAGCCTCGCCCTCGTTCGCATCCACACTTTGCCTCTCGGCTGCTAGCTTCTCTTCTTCCCCGCCCCGACTCTTGACTTTGGCACGAGCGCGACTCTCTCGGGTAGAGGTGGCTAGTAGCGAACTGCATTGATTCCGTTACACGAGGAACTTTTGGCACGAAGTGTACGTGTCACGGTAGTTGAATTGAGCATATCATTTATACTTTGACGTGTGTATTTTTGTTGAGAAGAAATGCTACTTTTTTTTAGCGCTACATTGAGTTACTTTCAACTCGCTGCTTGTGTTTTTTGGGTTGCCAGAATGACGTGCCATTCGCACAAATTAGATGAAGAGTGACCAAATAAATAAATAAATCCTGACGCAAGCAAGCAGCAGCGTGAAGTCGATGCCTTCAACTTTTAAGTCTGATTTTTGGTGTCCCATGACCGTTGAGCTAGTTTTGATCCGTGGGCTACCCATGTTGTCCTTGGGGCTAACTAGTACACACTGACACCATTTTTTTTTTGTTTTGTTTTAAATTAAGAGAAGGCACATGAATCAACAGAGGAAAAAGGCATCCGCGTTTGTTGTCTCTGTTTGCAGTCTATTTTGTCTTGCTCCCTCCTCCTCCATGCGTAACTGCTCGCACCTCCCTTCTCAGCTCGCCAAGAGAGAGGGAAAAAAAATAAAAATAACAGCGACAGTTCCCAATTCAAAGAGCCGACCTGTTTACTCAACTCTGCAAGCAGCCAATCATATTGTGTCCTATTTAGAATTCCCCTCAGCTCATTACCGGTGACAGACAGTAAAAACGGTTATAGAAATCTTGACTTTTTAAAACCACAGTTTTTTTTTGTTGTCGTTGTTTTTCCAGGGAGGGAATGTGGGGGCGGGGGGGGGGGGGGCGGGCTTTACAAATCTCTGCGAACCAATGCACACTGCAGTGTGTCTGGCTGCACCCTTCAGATTCAGTCCCACTGGGCTTTGTATCCCAAAGGGAGGTTGCTAAGGCTGTTGGGTTTTATTTTCCTCTCTCAACTTGACTGTAGGAAAAAAAAAATCTATCCTGTGTATAGCACCAAATGTAACCAGGCTTTATTATTTATTCTGTTACCTGACTGGCGTGCCTGCCACTGCTTCCCTGCGCCACCTTCCCTTTTACGCCAACGTGTTGCGCTGATGAGACACAAGATGTCTGGCTGCTCGTGTGATGTGCGTCGCAAACAAAGTTGCTCGCGGCCTGTAGCACACAGCTGCTCTCTCCCCCAGGGAAAAAATATTTTACACCGGTTGCAGCTCACACTTGGACGGGCTGATTTTTATTTTGGGGCTATGTCTTCTAACCTCCCCTGCTGGAGTTTTTTTTTTTTTTTAAATTCCATAATTAGGCACCAGAGCTAGCGATGAAGCGCATTGACAGTATGAGCACGTCCCGTCTCGCCTCGCTCCTTAAGTGTGTGTATGTGAATGTGTGTGTGTGTGTGTGTGTGTCTTGGCAGCTCAGTGGCTGTCTTAATCTCCCCGCCATGCCTGCTAGGTCCCCCTAAAGCAAAGTTTGTCAACAAGCGGAAGTTGTGGAGGTCGATCTGGATGAGTTTTGTTTGGCTGTTTGCCCGTGAGACTTTTTTTTTGGTAATATTGCAAATAAGAGTTGATACGGGTGTGTGGGGGTGGGGGTGGGGGCCGGGGGCGTGTTTCCTTTCCATTTGGGGTCTTGTTTAATTCTCCCATGACTGATCTAATGCTCCGGACTGCTCTGTAATGTAGTTTATTTGGCTTTGTATTACACAAGCGGTCCTTGTGATCACGCATCATTGTCAATGTATTTATTCATTTATTTTTTTTTGGTGCATTCTGAACCCTGGTGAGAAGAGGGGGCGGCTGGTGACTCCCCTGCCTGGTCACTCTTCATCTCGTCTCAGCTGGCTGCTCGGGCCCAAGCTATTAGCTCATAGATGATGTGGATGAAAGTATAGCGGCACAACTCCAGTAAATTTTGACATTTGTTCCTTTATACATGTCATATATCAGATAGGTGACATGCCGTCTGGAATGTGTATTGGTAGAGCTCATGCACCTAACAGCAGAATCATTCTGTAATAACATTTACATTCTCGAAGAGAACAAGCTGGCTTTTTTTTTCATTCTACTCAGCCAATGCTCTGTAATTGAATCAATTTGAGCTATGTGTTCACAAAAAAAAGCTTTAAGTATATATAAGGCAAGGTCCACCCTGAAAAAAATGAAACGAAAACCACTAATTCCATTTACGTTTAGATATAGAGGTACTGTCCTTTAATTCAATCAAATGAAGGTGAATTTGTAAAAATGTGAAATTAATATGCCAATTTAAAATTTGTCTTTGCAACTGAACATTTGCTTTAGGGGACTTCATTTAAAAGTCCAAATGAGATTAATTAATCCAGATTTTTTTTTTTTGTGGTTTTGTTAGCTGGAAGACCACAATCTTTGCTGGAATATTTTCATAGTAAGCATTTCATTCACTCTAAGAAAATGTGAAAAAAAATTTTTATCAGGATAGAAAGGCCCCAGTGGGAAGGAAAGACCCACAGACAAAACACCATTTGGATAAATTCAAGTTAAGCCCGGAGTCCTTGTTTTTTCGTGTTATGTCATTCATCTTGTTTTCTTTTTTTCTTTTCAGAATTGTTGTTTTCTTGTAAAGGGAAATCTCTCACCTTTCTGACTGCCTGTTTTTGCTGTCACTCCAGTCAGAGCTGTCGCTGCTTCCTTTGAAATCTTTTTGAAGTTGTCAGGAAGCATGACTATGTGCCTGACTGTGCTCCAGATTGAACAGATTGGGCTCGATACATACGAGGAAGAACCATGACCTTCACCTTGTCAAACACCGGACAAAAAATGTCCACTGACGTAACTCCCAAATTTGTCACTCTTCCAAAAAGAGTGCAAGCCGACTCCCTATTTTCTTGCATTTTCCCATCGTCAAAGGTCTGCTGTCCCAATACTTTTGCCCACCTTGTGAAGCTTGCCCAGGCCCCGTTAATACCAGGCCTTTAGGTTTGTCTGGATATGTGGCAGCCCCTTTCAGCTCGAAGGCGAATGCGCGGATGTGACAGTGGTTGCCGCGGTCGCCCGGCCTCGTCACCGTTGACAGGCCGAGCTCCAGCCACTCATTAGGCGAACTTAGCGCACGCACTAAGTGAGCGCTTAAGATCCGAGCCCGCTCAGCTGATGAATTGCCAGGGACGCTTCTCGGCTGCGTCGCGATCCCTATCGCTGCCTCCCCCCCACGTGACTGCGAGATGAGTTGTTTTCCTGGCCGGCGTGGAGGTCACTCCAAGGACAAAAGGGGGGAGAGAAGAGGAAGCGGGACTCTGACGTTTTCAACTTCCCGGCACTGCTTTTGGCGTGAATGTCCTTTGGCGCTATGCTTGAGTGCAATGCTAATGAGCAGCATTAAAAAGATAACTGCTGGAGCGGGCAAGGAGGGCTAAGAGCGGCTCGTCACGTTACGGGCTCAGAAAGCCAACTGGCTGCCTCACAATTTGGCCGGCGAGCTCCACAAGTTGGATGTCCTGTTGAAGACACGCCGCCTGTAAGATTCCTCGCTTATGCCATCGAGGGAAACTACAGTGGCTCCTTGACTTGCCAAGACTAATGAAGTTTATGTTAGCGGCCTATGATTAGTTAGATTTTTTTTTCTTTCAATTGAGATAAACAATCTGAAACACAAATCCAGAATGAAAGCATTCGCAAGGAGCAGATGCTACGACTTCACTTGCATAACTGCAGCTCTTAATGTCACTCACTAGGCCACGCCCCTTAAAGGAGACAGGATGTGATTTTTACTTATAAGTACCATTTCTTTAAATTCTCTTTTATGTTTTTTGTTTTTTTTTAAGATGGTGCCACTTTGGAGAGGTTGTTTTGCGCCATGCGCTTACCGTATTTTCCGGACTATAAGTCGCTCTTGAGTATAAGTCGCACCAGCCATAAAATGCATAATAAAGAACAAAAACAACCATATATACGTCGCACTGGAGTATAAGTCGCATTTTGGGGGGAAATTTATTTGATAAAATCCAACCAACACCAAGAACATACATGCCATCTTGAAAGGCAATTTAAAATTGAAATAAAATAGAAAACAACAAGTAACATATTAAGAGTTATTCAGATAACTATCGCATAAAGAACATGCTAACCAGTTCACCAAACCATCAATGTCACTCCAAATCACAAAATCCAGTGAAATCTTCATCCTCTGTGTCACTTTAAAGCAACTCCACGAACTCCGTAGGTAGAAGATGCAGCCCTTCCTCTTCTACGTCGCTTACGTCAGACTCATCGTGGTTTTATCAACACAGGTCTAGAGCGGCCTCTTGTGGTTAAATGTGAAAATAACGTGAAATGATATAATACCGTGTTAATAATTTCACCCATAAATCGCTCCGGAGTATAAGTCGCACCCCCAGCCAAACTACAAAAAAACTGCGACATATAGTCCAGAAAATACGGTACTATTTATTATACGCACCCCTACTGGGGTCGTGCCTTTAGAGTCCTCTTTCATGCCCACCCGTCTCACTTTAATGTCCGCATGCTTTCCTCAGTTACTACCGCCTTTCCTCTGTTTAAGCAGCACCCCTCATCGGAGTCGCATGACAGCATTTGCAGATCTTGGAACTCGGTGCATACACAATGCATTATTAGGCCGCCCCGTCCATCTTGGAGAAAATTTCAGATGTTTAAGTGCGCCTTTTGGTCGTGGAAAATACGGTACTATTGCATCTGGACAGCTACCGACTTGATGTGTGTTACTAGAGATGTTCGGAGATTCTGTACAGGTTGTCAGAAATGTCAGAGCTAACATGCCGCGGTCAGAATTGGTCGGATTTTTTTTTTTTTTTGGGCAAATCCCAAAAGCCGAAGCTCGTACGGCTTCGAAAATGTCAAAAAAGATGACAGCTCCGCGTGGATACGGCGAGATAAGGTTCTGCACGGCATATGAAATAGTTCTCTGGGAATGTCAAGGGGAATTCATCCAGACTGGGAAAAATACTCCCACATTCGATAGTCCAAAAACTTTGTGCTGGAATTCAGTGCATTAAAATTCAGTAATGACAGTTTAGATGTGTCTTTACCTAGCATAATTTAATTTATTGGCTGATTTGATTTGGAATATTGTTAAAGTTTACCAAGGGGGTATTTCTATTTGTTTTTTGATCATTTACTTCTGTGTTGCTGCCCAATGTCCAAACTTGCATTGCCGGGTTCCACGGCTTTGTGGCGTGTGCCTGCAAGTTGTTTCAGATGTCCGGTAAAAATAAATAGATATTAGGACGCATATTATTTGATCCGCTGTATAGCCTTTCATTGAAGATGGAACTTTTCATCCTTCCTCTCATTGTGCACTGAGCGTCGTTAATGGCTAAGAGTCATCATCGGCGGGCCGCGCTGAGTCTGGCGCGACAAAAGAGTGGCGGGTGCCGGGTGCCGTAATAGACAGAGAAAAGAGCGCGCTCCAGAGGCGGGAAGTTAAAGAAAAAAAGAAAAAAATGTTCTTGTCAGACGGTCCAAACATCCATTCACCCCCAGGCTTTAATTACTGTGTGAGGATAATGATTCAAATCCAATCATCTCTCTCTCTCTCTCTCTCTCTCACTCTCTCTCGCTCTTAATTTGTAGCTTGAAAGCAAGCCCTTCATCCCCGCGCAACCGCCACCCGAGAGTAACACCAGTCGCGCATTGCCCATGCAGAACAGCGCATAGAATTCGAGAATTAGCTTGCGCCATTCTCAACCCCAACGTCAATTTATCAGCCGTTTCATTTATTTGAACCGGAGAGATATTCAAGCGGAACCGCCTCAAAATACTCGCCAAGTACCTCCATCTTGCCCGTTGTAAAGTCATTCGCTGCCGTTGACGTTTCTGTTCGTCAACTGATGTCCAACCTGTTACTGCCAATGATGAATATTTTAGTTTTAGTATATCACTTTTTGAACAGGAAGGTTATTTCCAAATATGTTCAGACAAATACGTTTGAACATGATGTGTTCAGTTTTTGGTATTTGTCTTACTGGTGTGTTTGAAAATACGTTCGAAACAAGCTCGAGAGCCTCTTTTGGTAGGTTTGCTGTTTAGATTGTCACAGAGCAAAAAAATTGGTGGGTTTTGAGAGATGAGGCAAATTCCTCTAAAATTGCTGGCAAATTTGAGAACTTTGACAAGAGCTTGCTGTGAATGAGTTACAAAGACCCAAGTGCCCATAGAAAAATGTTTTTCTTCCCAAAAAGTACACTTAATGTTATTGTAATCCACTGTAGCATTAGGCAGAGTTTGAGGATTAACATTTTGCTTTAATATTGACCACAAAATGGATTTAAGTAATGACTCCATTGGAATGCATTGCACATGAACATGAAATGAAGAGTGTACCACATTTTGAAAATCACCGGCATAGGGGATGAGTCATCATCTCACAGAGGGGATGAGATGCATCTATACATACATATGGCTCCTGCTGAGGACGACCCTTCGTCACCTGGTTGTTGTGACATGCACGACTCAATGCCGAATGTGTGCGCATGCATGTGTGTGTTTTGTGTTTCTGGCTGCGACGACCCTGACTGCGTAATGGATTCCCGCGCAGTGAAGGACAATCATAGCTCATGGCCGGTCCAAGCTCATCCCCCTGCTCATCTCGTCTCAGCTCAGCTCCTCTCCAGCTCGGCCTCTAGCCATCTGGCCGCATACACCCACTTTCTTTTGCTTCCTCTTACAGGAACACACACACACACACAGCCGTGCACACATCAGTGAAGTTCCACACCATTCAAAAGCTCATGCAAAGTACATCCCCATGTGCTGATGTAGGCGCAAAAAAACTTCCCCTGCAATCCAAACTTTGGGAGTTTCAACAGTGAATGACTTAACGTGGTTAGCAGACATCATTCAAGTGTAATGCCGGCTGTAATCTTTTAATACACTTACCTGCACTATCTAATGAGATCCAATGCAACAGCCCCGAATCACCTCTGGCACTGGAAATGTCTTTTTCAATGGTAATCCAAATTTTTAAACCAAGTAGCACCTGAAAAACGAGGCAGTGTTTTTATCCCTAAAAAGTAGATTCAATGTTAAACACCGTAGCATTATGTGATGTATAATATTCACGCTATGATTAAATATGGGAAATGTACTTACATAATAAGTAAAACACCTAGTAATATATAGTTAAATGTTAAAACAGATCGTTGTTATATATTAAATTTTAAATGCACCTAAATTGTATATGGCATTTTTTTTTGTTGCTTACCCCTAGAGGGAGGCCCATTTTGAGTATTACTAATTTGTTTCATAGAATAATAATGACTTGGTAAATGACACTATTCCACTCCAGTCCTGTAGGAGGCAGTAGTGCGTATTACAGAAGAGACACTAACTGCCACACACAGCTTTATTCTCCCTTCTCCAACTCGGCGCCACTGCAAGCAGACTGCAACCAAACAAATTCCAAGTTGTGCACCCTTGACGACTCAAAAAAGAGCCCATACTAAAAATGAGAACTGAAGCTCCGAGGAGCCAGGAAATGGCTGTCGCACCCTCTTTTTCACGGTCGGCGATTTGCCTGCATTAGATGCCATAAGGAAAAAAAAAAAGATCTTGTTAATTTTGCCTGCTTCCAATCGAGCCTCATCTGGGCGAATTCCCCAGTTGCAGTCTGGCAAAGTACAAAGCCTGGATGTTGCCCAAAATGGCTGCCTCAGACCAAAATGGCTGACTTCCTGTTTAATTTCAGGCATGGGCCCGTGAGACTTTTTCTTGCGGCCTCTCATGATAGACTTGTCCACCCAATTTAGTGTCGATTGGAGGAACTACTGTCAGGGGTTCAGTCATGATGAGCTCCCCCCAAAATCATTTCAGAGCAATAATCAACACCACAATATTCAAAACAACTTCCCGTACAATCTAATTTTGCAAACCACAGCCACAATTATAAATACTGTATGCAGCTCAGCGACAGTGTTTTGGATCAGATCTCATTAGATGAGGCAGGTGTCCCTAATGTTGTGGCCCACTAGCGGCTGCGCTAATGACAAATTCCCTGAACCAGGAAGTGGATTTGTCTTCATTCCTCCCATTCTGTATGCGATTGGAGCGCCGCCTTGGTGTGTGACAAAGTAAACACTTCGGCGTCGAAATGGGCGAGCCGCAGATGATAGACGGGCACCATGCAGGCGCGCTGATATTAAGCCGAAATTAATTACACAAACACGAGAAGATAAGCATATGCGGCGGTAATGAAACGACCCGCTATCAATTAAAAACAGCACAGGAATTTTTTGAAGATAATTTATTTATTTTACAAAACAGCCTTTTCCTGACCCAGAAACAAAACTGCGCCTTGGCCTGTTACGGCAAAGTTCTCAGACGGTGTGCGACTTGCATTTTGGATGCTAATTGAGTGCAGTGCAGAGAAACAAAAATGAATCAAAAACGTGCAAAAATGCAAGCATCAATATAATACGTATGATGTGATGAAGTGGAATGGCTTACGTTAAAGAGTGCATTTCAGAGCTTCAACAGAATCAATGAAGTGAAAAAAAAAGTGTAATTAAAGCCGTTAGCAAGTTTTGAATATCGGCTCACTTCACTCACTCAACGTCCAAAGAAATGCTCCCAGCTCGCTAAACGCGCGTGTACGAAGGGACGCCAAGGCTGCTAGCATCACTTATTCATAAAACGAAATGTTACCGGTTTTAGACGGCTTTAACATATGCAGACAAAAGTGTTAGATGAAGTCGTTTTTTTTGTGGGGGGGGCGTTGTTTTTTTTCATTTTTCACTGCAAATTCTACCTTTAAGTAGTTCTAGTAAATCGGTTTACCGACATCCATGCATAACAACTGCTCTGTTGTACTTTCTCTCACACGGCAAAAACATCATTTGCCAAAGGTGTAGCATATACAGTATCAGGTGTATTTGTTGTCGCTTATTTTCTTTCTTTCCTGCACTGAACCGCCTTCAGTGTGTGTGAGGTTAGGGTTCTTGTTGTGCGAGTGGACTGACTCACCCCCCTTCCCTCACCCCCTGCCTCCCATCTATTAACTTCCTCAGTGTGAGCTTGTAATCATTGTCCAGCTGTGGTGTACTTCCACCACAGGCTAGTTAAGGGAACAAGGCCACACACTGACATCACCAGGCTTTGTGATCCTGCTGTTAGACGCCGCCATGCAATGTAACCGTACACCTCTACCGTGTGTGTGTGTGTGTGTGTGTGTGTGTGTGTGTGTGTGTGTGTGTGTGTGTGTGTGTGTGTGTGTGTGTGTGTGTGTGTGTGTTTGTGTGTGTGTTTGTGTGTGTGTGTGTGTGTGTGTGCGCGTCACAAGGTGTTTGCACTTTTTTTTCTTTTTTTTTTGTATTCACATATGTGTTGTTTTTTTTGCCTCGCCTGCTGTTTGCATCTCTGCGGCTTTAATTAGTATGCGTTTTTGCATCTAGGTCTTTGTGATTTGGCGCTGCATGCTGGCGAGGCAGAAAAGATACAAAGTGTGTATGCGTGTGTGTGTGTGCGTGCGTGCGATTCATTCAGCCCAGATGGAGTTAGTTACACAACTCAACTCAACTCAAACCCCCCCGCCGCATCAATGGGTGGCATTTAGAAACACAAGCAAGTCAATTGGCAGTGAATCATGAAGCACATGGCTGAAGAGCACATGGCAGGGGTGCGGGGCGGGCGAGTGACTCACGTCGACATTGACCCAAATGAGCACTGTGCCACTGTAATCAAAGGTGGCAAAAGTACTCACACTCTTACTTAAGCACAGGTTGTTAGCTTAATAGTATAAATGCCAAAGTCCAATTGTGTGGGTTTTTTGTTTTCCTTATTTTCCAAAAACGTTCAAATTTGAGTTAGGCATCGATGCTGTAAGGCTAACGAGATACGTGTTTAAAAAAAATACTCTGGTGAAAGTCGCAGGGCTGATTCATGTCCTTAAGTTAAAAAGTACAGACACTGAAATGTTCCTAAAAACCTGAAAACACAAAAGTATAAAGTATAAAACACAAAAGTTCTCTTCACATGAAACATTTTCCTGATTTTATTATCCTGCATCCTGACTATGCTGAGAAGAACACAAAAATCAAAACAATGTGTTTCCATAGCTATGCTAGCTAAATGCGAATTTAGCGAATTATAAAAAACTGAAAACATTCACCTTACTTACATGGGTTTATTCAGATTCGAAAGCTCATTTTGGAACGCCAGAGGTTGGAACAAGACAGCACAGATCATTTTTTGGGCAAATGTCCTCAAACAAATATTATGACAGTGTTTTCAAATGCAGGGAGTAAAAGTACAAAATACTTTGTACAAATCTGGCGTGCAGTCACTAAATATTTGGACCACTGCCTGGAATGGACGATGGGCTGAGGCCACCTTCCTACTGAGGGGCTGACTATCTATCTATCTATAGAAAATTCAACCGACGGGAGCGGCTCTATTGGACGAGGCTGCCGGTCTAAGGATGGCATAATGCGGATGTCCAACACTCAGACTCAGACTGTGCTCAACCACAAACTGTTGCGGGTTTGGAGCGTCACAGCAGGATGGACAACAACTTGGAGACAACTGGAATCCGTGTTCAATTACTGACTGAAATCATGGATTTGGCTGATCGACGCCACTAAAGAGACATAAGCCGGACGGACTCAAGGCTGTCTTAAATTCTTGGGCAGCCTGCTACCAAAACAACATCTGCTATCTCGACCTTCCCCTGATGAAAATATGCACGGAAGCTAGTCCCCCACCATCACCCCCTCCCTCATACATTCCCTTGATTCACCGTCTTCATTGTTTATGTCTTGTGACCTGTTGTAACTGTCATATGCTTGTGCAGGAGTTTTTTGCCTCACTCAAATTATCCTCAAAATGAGTGTAGTTCGAGTGTGGGTTTTTTTTCTCCCTCTCTCCCTCCCCTGTGGTTTCTTTCTGACCTTCGGGTTGAGTGAACGCTGGCGCGTTTTGGCTGCCGCTGCTCAACCCGTATTGTTTTGTGTTTTTTGTTATTGTAAAGTGTCCTTGGGTGTCTTGAAAGGCACCTATAAATAAAATGTATTATTATTATTATTATTATTATGACTCAGGTTGCGCAGATGTAAAAGTGGTCCTCACTGCGAAATTTGAGCACTGCCAGCATGCAGAGCATCGACTTGATGCACCGTCAGAGCCGTCTGCTCCTCCGCAACACTTTTGTCAGCGGCGCGCCGACCCGTTTAACAGTCCTCCGACGGCGCGCCCGCTCACAGAGGACTCCATTTCCAAGAAGTTTTGTGAGTTCAGAACCACGGACAGCGTCTCGGCCCGCTCACGCTGGCAGGCGGGCTCCAGAGAACAAATGCTGGCTGTCCTTCAATGAGCAGTGGACTTAGAGACTACTGATTTCTTTCTCTATGAAATGAAAAGCAAAAGGTGTGAATGTTGATTATTTGCGAAGCCTTGCGAAATTGATTTGAATCGTCAGTGAACAGCGGCATTAGCCGCGGAGTTAGCGCTTAGCTAGCTAACCACGCTTTGGCTAGCATAAACATTCAGGAAACAGTTGGACAATTAGTTGCACTTCACGACAAGTCGTGTGAGGCTTTCACGTAAGCAGTTTGGAAATTCTAAATTTTAAAGCTAATTAACGCAATGACCCTGCACATTGAGTTGCGTTAGCATGTCAGCTGACTGTCGGCTCCCCTTTGTACACTTTAATATGTCATTTAATCACATGAGCACACTCAGAGGTTTACTTTGACCTTCTCTCTTTGACTTGGTCCTTATATCTGGGGACCATTCAAATGTTAAATGAAATATTTCTGGAAGTATGTTTATAATGGCCCACAGTCATATTGATAACCATTTACCATTGATCCAGACGGAGTGGAATCAGTTTGCTTATTTAGAGCTAACTGTTGTATTATCTATTTTAATTTTGTCTATTAGATTTACTTACCAAGATTTTCATGTTTAAAAGAAGAAAAAAATTAAATAATAATAATAATACATAATAAAGAAAAAAAATCTTTATTATTGAAAGAAAAAAATCTTTTTTCTTTCAATAATAAAGATTTTTACAACGGGTGTTTTTGAACATGTTTGTGTTGTTTGAGCAGACATGGATGAGAATGCATAACCGGTCAGTCAGTGTATGTCTGTGACCTCAAGCTGGCATTGACAGGATATATCCGATCTGTGCATTGACACATTTCCGATATGTAGAAGATATTTTTTTTTTGCCACATTTGGAAAAGGCTTGATAGCCTGTTGGCACATATGCCAACTGTGCCACATGAGTGCAAAAAAATCCATGGGGTGTAAACCCAGCCTAATTCTGTATTTTTAAATTATTATTATTATTTTTTGTCCTCAATCAAGAGAGGCAGTGCAGTGTCAAGGTGCGCAGTGCAGGAGAGTGCTGGAGAGACAAAAACTAACTCTCCAAGCATCTCTCCGTAACCCTTGTTCATGCCTCTCAACCTGGCTCGCCGATTAACCCCGCGTGGCCCCCGGTCCCTGCTGGCTCCACACTGAAGCCCTTCACTTGCTGGCTGACCACCGCGCATGTCAAACAGCAACAAGCAAACACACACACACACACACGCCAGAAACAAAAGTGTAGACCGACAATTCGATTTTTCACATCTTCTTGCCTGCGTTTCTGACACGAGCCGCCCCCCGCTATGAGCCCCGAGTGTAGGAGTTTCTTCACATTTGATACTCTCACAGCTTGTCTCGCGAGCGTCTCGTATGCCAACATGCAGTCACAAGCTGAGTGCCAGTTTTGTGCGCACATCCTAGAAGAAACTGCCATATTACTACTGTACACTACTTAGCCTTGCAAAGCCGTTCATCCAATTTCTATAGCCCTTGTCTACGTTAAGGTCGCAGATGCACATTGTTTTGTGCTGGAAGTCTTGTTGCGCCTCTCGTCAAAGAAACGGTCCCAGTTCACTAACGCACGTGCACGGTGTGAAAGCAAATACGTTGCCAGCATGGCTTTTTCATGACCGAGTCTTACCAAAAAAACGAGGTTGTTGTTTTTTTGCCACGTACGATCAGTTAAACTATAAGAGAGGCGATTAACATACCGATGGGAATGGTCACATCGTCGCCATCGGTTGCCACCCTCGGAGCCGCACCCCACCAACATGATATCGCTTTATGTGAAATCGAGAGCTTTCCACTCTCAGCTTGCAAACGGAATCACGTCACCGTGCCATCCAACATTGTGCTCATAAAATGCTGCCATTAGTCAACTGGTATCGGCAGCTCACGATTGAGAACAAGTGTGTGATAGAAAATGGATCGATGAAGGATGTGTGTGCCTTAGAACTGGCTGGTGACCAAGTCCAGGGTCGAAGTCAGCTGGCTTCGTGGAAAATAGAAATCTGGAAAGTCTTTTCCCTACACTCATCTATTTTCACTTCTCAATACTTAAGGAGTTCCTTAATGTGTTCCATGGGGATAAAAACCAGGGCGGACACCTCACCTCATATTTCCAGCGTGGCCCGGTTGTAAAGCGTCTCCTTTAAGCGAATCAAGGTCTGTCGATTTATCAATAATTTTTACTCTCCTCCACCCCAGCGCTGAGCCGGTCGATGATGCCCTTTGGCTTGATGCGACGAGAGCTGGCATGCGAAGGCTACCCCATCGAGCTGCGCTGCCCAGGGAGCGACGTCATCATGATCGAGACGGCCAACTACGGGCGCACGGATGACAAGATCTGCGACGCCGACCCCTTCCAGATGGAGAACGTGCAGTGCTACCTGCCCGACGCCGTCAAGATCATGTCACAAAGGTCCGTCTGCACCGGCGTTCATACACCCTCGCAGGCCTTTTCATTGGGTACACCCCCGCCTTCACCTTCACTTTCAATTGACAAGAGCTGTATAAGAAAACATTGTCTTAACTAACAAAAATACGATGAAAAAATATATTTGTGGTGATGTGCGACTGCACGAAATCAAACTTTTTCTAATATTTAGGTTGCCTTGGAAGGAAAAACGAATATGCTTAACACGTTAGCTAATTTTAGATGAACCCTTATGCCTACCGCTCTACTGTATTTTAATGCCGTGCATAATGGTGATACGTTGAAGTCTTTCATTTTTTTCTCGGTTGGTTCTTGGTGTAAAAAAAAAAATGGCGAGAACTGACTTAGAATATCACGTGTCTGCTTTGAGCCGCTTTGATTCCCCTGTGAGTGAATCGCTCAAGTCAGCGTCCATGTGCAAAAAAAAAAAAAACAATGTGAGCGTGTCTCGCGTGGAATGTGTCCGTATATATTTTTATTGTTTCAAGTGCCTTTGTAGGGGCTTCTCGCTTAGCATCTGCTTCCTCTGAGCTGGGCTCAGATCAATGCAAACCCTCTCCCGGCTATCCGTCACGCATGTAATAGAGGCGGCAGGGCTTGAGGGTGTGTGAAGGTAAGAGCTCGGAGGAGAGAAATGAGTGGGCAAAGAAAAGGAGAAAAAGCGCTAAACATGACGGCGAGATGGTGTGAATGCACCAGAGGTTTCAGAGACAATGAGGAAGAAATGCTCCAACACGGGATTATGTGTGCGTGTGAGTGTGTTTCGTGAGAAGGCATGCGACGCTCTGTTTTCAACGGAGGTGTGGTGTGCATGCGAATGGTTTTCCACCCCCCGCCCCCATCCACATGCGGCGAGGAGTGTTTGCCTTCGTCCTTCCATGTTCTCTCACCTCTAATTGCTCCCACTCACGATGCCCCACGAGAGGGAGGCTCTGACGTCAGAGCATCCTTCTTCTCCTCGGGTGCAGCTGTCACATGATGTAGTCTAGTGTGAAACTGCTTCCTTCCCTCCTCGTGTTCCTTTCATCTTTTCAGACTCCTTTCAACTGCCAGAATTTGTGCCTTCAATCCAGGTGCGGTTCTAGCAATCATACAAAGATGAATATTATTAATATTATTTGAAGTACATAAAAAGCATATTTTATATACCGCATTGGCCCGAATATAAGACTGTGTTTTTTGCATTGAAATAAGACTGAATAAGTGGGGGTCATCTTATATTCGGGGTCTAGACATTATACCCATTCACGGCGCTAGATGGCGCCAGATATCATTGAAGCGAATGCTGTACTTCACTCCCCGGGCCAAAGTGAACCCCTGTCATGAAGAATAAAAATAAAAATAGCGGTAGCACGAAGAAGAAAAAATAAAAAATAGCGTTAAGAAAGAAAAGAGAAGAAAATAATACAAGAGATAACAGAAAATGGAGAAACGTAGCAACAATCTGGAGAAAAGTGGGTCGAAGATCGGACAGGTTAACCGGCAGCTGAGGAGAAGTTATGATGTAATTTACATTTCAAAAACCAGAAGCCATTCATTTACGAATGTGATTGCACTTTAGTTTACATCTTTAAATGTTCAGATGTTAAGATTTGAATGAGGCAAAATAACATGCTTTTTCTCTCAAATATATTGTTCTAATCGTTTGTTTCGGATATACTGTAGTTATTTTCTGTATAAAAAAATTAATTTGGTGTTCAAAAAGTCTTTTTTCAAACTTGAGTCTTGAGAAAGAGGGGGTCGTCTTATAATCAGGGCCGTCTTATATTCGGGCCAATACGGTATATACATATAAAAAAATATGGCGGCCCAGTGGTCGGCTGGTTAGCGCGTCACAGTACAGAGCTGCAGGGTTCGATTCGAGCTCCGGCCTTCCTGTGTGGAGTTTGCATGTGCTCCCCATGCCTGCGTGGCTTTACTCCGGGTAGTCCGGTTTCCTCCCACATTCCCAAAACGTGCATGGCAGGTCATGCCTAAAGAGACATAAGCCACGGACTTAAGGCTGTCTTAAATTCTTGGGCAGCCTGCTACCAAAACAACATCTGCTATCTCGACCTTCCCCTGATGAAAATATGCACGGAAGCTAGTCCCCCACCATCACCCCCTCCCTCATACATTCCCTTGATTCACCGTCTTCATTGTTTATGTCTTGTGACCTGTTGTAACTGTCATATGCTTGTGCAGGAGTTTTTTTGCCTCACTCAAATTATCCTCAAAATGAGGGTAGTTCGAGCGTGGGTTTTTTTCTCCCTCTCTCCCTCCCCTGTGGTTTCTTTCTGACCTTTGGGTTGAGTGAACGCTGGCGCGTTTTGGCTGCCGCTGCTCAACCCGTATTGTTTTGTGTTTTTTGTTATTGTAAAGTGTCCTTGGGTGTCTTGAAAGGCGCTTATAAATAAAATGTATTATTATTATTATTATTGTAACACTCTAAATTGTCCCTCGGTGTGAGTGTGAGCGTGAATGGTTGTTTGTCTGTGTGCCCTGGGATTGGCTGGCATCCAGTTCAGGGTGTCCCCCGCCTACTGCCCAAAGAAAACTGGGATAGGCTCCAGCACGCCCCCATATGAGGATAAGATAAAATGGATGGATATATTATGACAAAATGTTTGATATCCTCTCTTCTACCGTCTAGGTGTAACAACCGCACTCAATGCGTGGTGGTCGCCGGGTCCGACGTGTTCCCTGACCCCTGCCCCGGAACCTACAAGTACTTGGAGATACAGTACGAGTGCGTCCCCTACAGTGAGTACACTCCCTTTCCACCCCCCTCCCCCTCCTCCTCAAACGTTTCCACGAGCATCCCGCTTGAGTATCCCACCCTTGCCGCTCTCGCGTCAACCCTTCAAAGTCCTCATGACGCTCAGACACGCACACGGGGCCATTCTGTGGATTGCGCACACGATCCACAAACAGGCACTCTAAAACATGTTTCTGACTCGTTCGAGGGCCCCTGCACTCCCAATGACTTTCCCAGTAATTCTTGGTCTTTCCTCTAAAGTGAATTTTTTATTTTTTTTTAATTCTAAGGTACAATAGAACCTCAAGTTATGATCTAAATTGGTTCCGCGAGCCCGTTTGTAACCGTTACATGAAGTCAAGGTCATACAACAGGTGTTGATGTCCTCACGTTGTTCTTCTTTAGGCTGGAGTTACATTTCAAGTCCAACCCACTGCCCAATTCCAATACAATTCCTCAATTTGACTTTTTGTTTTTGTTTTTGCTGTCTATATACATTAACATATCAAGTGACACATTATTCGTACAACGTATCTGATATGAAATGACAAAGTGTTTTGTTGCCTTTTGCTGACTCTCTTCTACATTCTGAAAAGTGCTTCGCATTTTGAATTGTCCTCCAAACTATTTGAGATGCACCATGACATCCAGTAGATGGCGCGAAGAGTAGGGCTGACTGATTAATCAACTGGCCGATGTATTCTGCCGATATTGGCTCTTTTTTTTTGCCAAATGTTTTTTTTAATTACACATTAACACATTACAACATCAGAGAAAGATAATGACATTCAAACATTTTCCACCACCCCCCAAAAAAATCTGCAAAAATATCGGCTGAACAAATACGACAAAATATTGTAAAATAGTCAAATATACTGCCTGTAATTTATATCTTCATTATGGAAAGTGTTAAGGGACCCAAAAAAAAATTGTTTTAATTAATCGGCCAATTAATCGGTTATCAGAATTTTATTCCTCTAAATATTGGAATTGGCATCTGCATTAAAACAACAATTTCTGGCCCTAGTTAAGAGTTTAGTGCTATTTTCTTCAATGTGGAGCATACATCAAGAGGAAAAAAACCCCAAAACCTTTTTGACCTTATCTTTTGTTTCACCGCTTGATTTTTGTCTTCAAATCCTCTGTCATGCCATTGTAAGCGTACTTTAAACGTCACCGTACTGCTGTGCTCTTGTGCTAATTTTCCAATCAAAACAAGAACTGGAAGGGTGTGCGTGTAGTGCGTTCAGTAGGACAGGAGTGCAAACACAAAGACGCCATTACTTAAGGTCGCCATGGCAGTGCCTCACACACACACACATCCGTGGACCCCCCTATTTTATTTTTTGCACAGATAGGCAAAGGATATACAGTCGAACCTCGTTACAACGTACCTTGGGGGACATAATGAATCTGTAGGCTATAGCGGTAGTTCCTTGTAACCATTTCCAATAAAATGGCCGCCAACTGCGATGTACAATACAGTATGAAAATTTATAGATGTAAAAACATGAACATGGAAAAAGCCGTTTACGATCTGTTGGCCTCAAAACGTGCCATGATTTTGTTGCCATTACAGACGATTGTCGAAATTATTGATTTTGCCATTTCATAGTCTCAGCTGATCTTTGTCTCTCCCTTTTGAAAGTGAGAGACAATTTCAGCCTTAAAGACAGCGAGATCTGCTTACCCGACAAGTTTTCAGACCGTGTGCTCAGGACCGCGCCGTGCCTCCGGAAGTACAACAACGTACGAGTTGATCAGTAGTGTTGCTAAGCAACAGAGGGGAATCCGGCCCTGTACCTTTTGTTCATAAGCAAGGTCGCGGCGACAATTAGCTTCCCACGGTTCCTTGTAACCATTTTACTGTTTTGTGTTAATTTACATTATTTAACCCTTTCATGCACCAATAATGATAACCTGTAACCTGACAACATGATAGGCTGTCCACTGTAGTGACCGCTGTCCCTGAAAGGGCAATCGGCAAATGGAAAATGTGAAATCGGGACTTTGAAATGGGAAAGTTCCAGGGGTGAAAACGTCGTAAACGGGGTACGTTGAAAAGAGGTTTGACTGTACAGGCTTTGTGTGAAGCCTCACTCGGGTGAAAAATATGCTCACGAGAACACACTCGTAAGTGTTACTCCACTCATCGATTCCTCCACTATGCAGGATCACCTGACTGCAGGGGGAGGAGCCCTCGGCCCAGATGTGTGGGTGCAAGTGGTGTTAAAGTGAGGGGTGTTTTGGGAATCGGGAGCGGGTTCTCTTTGGGGTTTTTTTTTGTCTTTCTCCCCCCCACCTCAGGTGCCAGTGAAGCATGAGGATGACGCCGCTAACCTGCTTGGCTCTGTTCTACTTCTTCCTCATCACCTCACTCTCAGGTCTCGGCTCTATTTCATTACCGCTCCCCTTCCCTGTTTATCCTACGTCTGCCCTCTGAGCTCCTCAAATCCCCCCCACCCCCCGCCCCATCATTCTTCCATTCGAACCCTCCCTCCTCTGCTGTCTCTTCTGTTTCTTTTTTCCAGGTGAAAAGCATTCCAGCGAGGCTCAAAGAAACTCAGGGAATTCCAAGTGCTTCTCTTAATGCCTGCCCCCCTTCCTCTGCTCACTGCTTTCGCATTCTTCAGTTTACCTTGTGAGAGAATGATAAAGTAGAAGACATTTTTCTGGTTGCGTTTTCATGCCTGGGAAGTGTAAATGTCCTCGGCGAGTGTTCCTCTCCAGTGTCCTCCTCCGCCCCTCGCACAGTTCTCCTGTGATGTTACGTAACATATAACGTGAGAAAAGTCAGGTTTATGATCGTTTCCCACCCGGTTTGGCTGGCTTTGCTGTTGTTGGGGTACGCTTAAGACAGCTGGAGAATTGGATTAAGTATTTAAAAAAATAAATTAAAAAAACACGAACTTGAATTTGTTGTTTGTGATGAGATCGTTTGGCTGTCAGTATTCGGGCTGTGTGTTCATTCAATCTCCAATTTGACTGAAGAGCATCATAGTGTAGTGGAAGGCAATTTTAGTGATCGATCAAATTGAACAGAAAGGTGGCCATTTTGTTTCGAAGTATATATCCGGGCAATTTTCAGGTCTGGTCGTTTGATGGGCTTCTGTTGGGGAATTCGATTAAACGAGCCCCAATCAGAAGCAGGGATCCTAGTCAGATGGACAACTGTTCATCTGCGCCCTTTTCTAATGTGGGCGGAGCATGGCGCAAAAGGTACTATGGATGATTATATCGAGCATTTTTGGAAAGTTTGGGAAAAAAATTGGCCCCTGACAGCAATTTCACCGATCAACAGAAACTTCAGTCGACACATCCTATCACAACAGGAGGCACATAAAACAAGACAAAACCTTTTATTGACCCATGCTAGAAATTGAACAAGTCGGCCATTTTGGTTTGAAGCAGCCATTTTGAGCTAATTCTTATTTTGAAAAGCTTCTAGTGGGGCCCAATGGGAAGAAGCCCTTTTGGACAAATTTAAGGGCTCATCCCAATCAATCAATCAACGTGGACGTCGCGTGACATCAAATTCCGATGATAATTTTGAGGATTCGCCATAAAAAAGGGGATGCCTGGGCCCTTTCGTTTCCGCTTACAGATTTAATTTATACTGTTATCAGATGAAATCAGATTAATCCTTGCCTCTAATATGATTTTTTTTTTTAAGCTGCGCGGTCGGATGCAAGCTGGATCCTTCCAAAGAGGTCACGGAAACGCGCCTCGCTTTGTTGTACTCGGCTTCTCGTCTTTGTGCATGTTCACCTTGTCCTCTTCCCGCTAGCTGGCTGCTTGTTCTATTGCCGTAAAGCAATCAAGCGTATAATTAAATAGCTGCTGACTTGCATTTTTTTGCTCCTTGCGTTCGGGGTTTGTCGGGGGCGGGGGGGAGAGAAGACAAACTTTGTCGATTGATTCTGAAGAACGGCACAGCTTAGAAAATTGGAAGCTGATCCCTCCGTGATGAGAAGTCTGTCTGGAATGAGAAAGAAGAGTCAATTACTCCCGTCCTCTAACTGCCGTAGCAAAAAACAAAAAAACAAACCCGAGCTGACTTGCGCATTCCGGGCCGTTCATCCCAAACACTTCAAGTCGGTCACACGCCACTCAACTCGGCCACTTTTAATTACCAGCGCGAGGGAGGGGCGGCGAGTCGCTCCTTTCCGTTCTGCCTCAGCAGAGATTTGTCAAGATTAATTGAATTTGCTGCTTCTAATCGCTCCGGTAATGCCCCCATCGTTCACTCACCGTCTGGCAAACGCTCGGCCCCCGCGATGTCCTCGCAGGCTTCTTTACAGCTGGCGTCAGGTGGCCCCTCGCCTCACGTGCCGTGTTTACATCCAGCGAGGTTCCCGCTTTCTTTGCGTGAGTCATGTCGCCGAGGTGCCACCAGTCACCTGAAACATGGAAGTGACAGCAGGAAATGACACACACACACACACACACACACAAATACGCCCGCACAAACACACACTTCTGACAGGAGATGCTTGTTTGGCTCACGTGGAATCGCCTCGACAACAGCAGCTGTGTCAGCCCAATTACTGAAAACACTCGTTCACCGAAAAATGTTTCTTAAAGCACGCCAACAAACGATTGCGCAGTGCGTTTGACAAATAAACAGACGGATGGGATAAATGTAAAAGCAGTTCAATAATTAGCACGCGGAATCATTTACATCGGTAGCGAAACCGAACGCGTTCGTTTGTTTCATGACTGATGGATCATACAGATTTCATGACGCTTTAATTATTTTGAACAGCATTCTTGTTCATGACATATGTAACGTAACACAAGCTATTTGATTGTCTTCAGTTATTACGGTTAATTATGCATTTCATTTGTTGAATCGTCTGTTTCAATTAATGGCATTCTATTAGATGTTTAAACCTGTCATGATTTTCTAATCAGAGTGTTTAATTTTATATATATATATATATATATATAGAGAGAGAGAGAGAGAGAGAGAGAGAGAGAGAGAGAGAGAGACGCTTTACTTCTCTATCCAAGGAAATGAGTTTAGGCGTTTGATTTACATGTATAAAACCATAGACTTCCATCCATCCATTTTCCGAACCACTTGATCCTCACTAGGGTCGCGGGGGGTGCTGGAGCCTATCCCAGCCGTCTTCGGGCAGTAGGCGGGGGACACCCTGAATCAGTTGCCAGCCAATCGCAGGGCACACAGAGACGAACAACCATCCACGCCCACACTCACACCTAGGGACAATTTAGAGCGTCCAATCAGCCTGCCATGCATGTTTTTGGAATGTGGGAGGAAACCGGAGCACCCGGAGAAAACCCACGCAGGCCCGGGGAGAACATGCAAACTCCACACAGGGAGGCCGGAGCTGGAATCGAACCCGGTACCTCTGCACTGTGAAGCCGACGTGCTAACCACTGGACTACCGGGCCGCATAACCATAGACTTGAAAAAAAAAATTTTTTTTAGTCATATTCAAGTTTGTTTCTGCAACATGATGCCTCTGGTGCAACAACTCCATGCTTGACCTCAAATGCACACGATTGGAAATGTTTCGGAATCACTGCCATTTAGCCACCAAATTTGGATCCGTGTCGATTTACCAAGAGCAGCCACTGAGGGCATTCAAAACTGCCCTGCTAAATCAGTAACTACCTTTTGCCAAACCTCCATGAAACATAGAAAGTGGAGAGGACATGTTCTATCCAAGACTACGTCTGGGTTTGTCTAAGTCTCGGTGCGGCCTAAAAAGGCAAATGTTTGGATTATGTGGAAGACCGAAACCATAACCACACCAAACACGATAGCAGCTGGCATAGTTGCAAAGCTTGGCCACTGTACAGGTGTCCCAGGACTTTAGTCCACGGGCGTCTCAGTTTCACTGTGCCTCGGCACTACTGTAAAAGCTTCTGCGTCCCATTAAGACATCGCCGATCAATTGGTGTGTTGATACTGCTGCGCCATTAACACACACATACACAAAGTCAAAGTAAATCTACCTCACGAGAGGTCGCCACCTGTCCTCCCTGCTGCCCCTGAGCACGGCCCTTCATCATTATCGATTCCGCATGACACCCCCCCCCCCCCCCCCGCACCCCTCACTCTCTGGTGGGGCTATCGGTAGCGGCTGAGCCTGAGCCATTAGGCCCCCCTGCTATTTCACCAGCTGTGATTTATCTTGTTAATATGCATCCAGTTCGCCGCGGTTTTAAAAGTGTCGAAACAGGCTTTAAAAATTGGTGGCTCGCCACTCGGCTACACCGTGTCCAACTGTTATATTCAGATTTGCAGCCGTGACGTTGATTGCGGCCCAAAAAATTGCTCGAAATTGAAAATAGTGTCTTGGCATCGGTGTGAAAATATATGGCCAAGTGGGCCGAAACTGGCCCGCTGTATGGTTCATTCTGGCCCGCATGAGGATGAATTTTGAAAGCGAAAAAATACATATGAGTTTGGGGTGGCAGGATTTGGGGAGAAGTATTGCTCGTCAAGAAAAGAATTATTTTTGCCCATTGAAATGAATGGAAATGCCTGCAATCTGTTCCAAAAAATACCAACAGTTTTGGGATTTTTTTTTATAGCAAGAAGAAATTTAAGTTGTTTTAAAAAAAAAAAAGCACACCGATAAATAGAATCCACAGAAATTCACCTGTTTTTGTCCCATTTGGGGGTTATACTTCGATGGATATTGGGCTGCTCCTGATTTGCACACCTTTTGCTAGCTGGGAGCAACAAATGAAGTAGACATGGAGACGTTTCAGCTCCTCAGTAAGCCGCAGTAATATTATTCGCTCTTTGCAGAGGAGAAGGAATACATGCCTGTCTCATGTTAGCTGTCCCTTGTTTTATGTTCACATGTGCTTTGCTTTAAGGGTTATAACTCCAACACCCCCAAAAAAATGCAACGATTGTTCATGAAAGATTTCAAAACAAAAGTAAAAATGATGATTTTACCGTATTTTAATAATGCTACGATTTTCCTGGTCCAGCCCACTTGACATTGGGTGTAGGTGCCCCCCCCCCCCATAAACTACAATGACACCCCTGCTCTCTAAGAGGAGACATTTTCAGCCAAACTGGATTAATTAGCATTCAAGTGTTGCTCTTCAATGCTTACGCGAATGAGGCGCTTTTGTTAAGGAGCGAGAGGCTAAAGAAACTGGAGAGGACACATTATGGAAGGCCGAGGAACCCCGGTAACAATGTGCGTCTGCACGTGTGTGTGTTTTGCTGTTGCTCATTAGAGTGGGAGTAATTGATAGGCTTGTAGAAAACATTGAGCAGAGTGATTAAGGAGCGCGAGGGCAGCGGCTTATTTCTCAAAAGGGCTCTGAAAAGGCAAGGAAGGCTGAAGCAATCACGCAAGCGAAACGAGGTGGCCTTAAACTCGCCTCGTGCGCGCCGCGAGGGCGCCGTGAATAGTTTGTGTCGCTGTTTGTCCTCAGGTACATCTGCCGAATCTCTCTCTGTGTACTTTTCGTCTTTTTTTTTCTTTTTTTTTTTTTCCAGGACGACCAGCAGGAAAGAAAATGAAGTCTTTCTTTTCTTTCCTTCCACCTCATACCACCTTCATTCCATGATTGAAAACATTTCTTTTTCTTTTTTTTTCTTTTTTTTTTGGAGGATGGAAGTTGGATCGTGGGCCAAAATGGATGCACTTTGTTTGAGCTCTATTTACATCCATCCATCCATCCATCCATTTTCTACCGCTTATCAGGGGTCGGGTCGCGGAGGCAGCAGCTTGAGCAGGAAAGCCAAGACTTCCCTCTCCCCAGCCACTTCTTCCAGCTTTTCCCGGGGAATCCCGAGGCGTTCCCAGGCCAAAAAACATTCTGCAGAATGTTGTTTGGCGTCCCTTTTGGGGCGGAGTCCATCCATTAGTTTGACCTTGGTGGACGTCCGCACCCAATCGAGTGCCATTGTCATTTTGCCTGCAACTGGGTTCAGTTACCCACTCGGTTCGAAAGCACAGAACGGGCAAGTCTGCCGTGCAGTCGTACAAGATGAAAGCTCCAAATGGCCGCCTCGGCCCAACCAAACCTTGCTCTTAATGACTCCCTTCCCAGTTGGCGGTCGGGCTGTAATACGTTCTCTCGGCTCCCTGACCGCCCCCGCAACCCCCCCCCCCCCCCCCCCCCAGGTTGAAAGAACGTTTGCATCTGTAGCCCTGTAGGCTGCAACCGCTGCCCGCATTTTCACGGGGCTCCATTGTCCGGTTTGATCTGGGCACATCATGAAAAAAAGATCTTATCCTGGTGCTGCCTTTAGCTGCTCTTCAGATCCCATCCAAAGCCGCCGAGATCAAGACTGCCCGCTTTCCTTTTTTCATTCCATCCCCCCTTGTGTCTCCCTTTCTGTTCCTACTGTCTGACTTTTGTCAAGGTTGAGTTTACCGCTCAAACTTGTAAATACGCAAGTATCAAATTATAGATACTAGCTGTGTTTCTGTTGAACAAATTCTTCCCATAAAATGTTTTTTTGGGTTTTTCTTTTACCTCTAGTTGAGTAGCTGGCACTTCCCTTTGAGCACCTCTTGGGAAAATGACGAGCCAGTGCCATATGGACCTGACATAATTGATGCCACTTCCTGTGCATGAAAATGATTCAAGTTTACATCAAGCAGTACAGTTCAGTGAATTCACTCCACACGTTTCCCAAATGGTGGCAAATCTGTGGCTTTATCACTTCAACTTGTCAGGTTTCATGAAACAATGATAATGCAAACGCGGACTGCACTTCATAAGCCCTCAATTTATCTAGAAACTGTATAGACCACAGGTGTCAAACTCAAGGCCTGAGGGCCAGATCTGGCCCGCCACTTAATTTTATGTGGCCCGCGAACTGTGTGTCAACTTCCATGATCTTTGCTAACATCTGTACCGAAATGTCAAATTGTCATGTGTCATAAATAACCTCGAGATTTTGCAATAATTTTGTTACCCCGTTAGCAACTATTATAGTTGATTTGACAGATTTGGAAATTGGTAATTCATCATTTTCTTGTGTACAACAAATAATATATTAAAATGTATTTTGTTTCACTGTCGTAATGGCCCTTCGAGGGAAGACGCAACCCCAAAGAGGCCCGCGACAAAAATGAATTTGACACCCCTGGTATAGACAAACGATGTGGGGAAAATAAAGCTTACTGGCCAACCGATTTAGAGCAAAGTTGTTTCTTTTCCCCAACCTCTGCGATTTGAAAATTGCATCCTACTGCATTGTGATGTCGATTTGAATTTTCGGTCAATTGTTCGGCCCTGCTTTCCACATACCCCCCTCCAAAAAAATGCAGTTCCATATTTTTCTCTTTGTTCCCCAACTTTGACCTTAAAACCAAATGATTTTCGGTGTGTTCCGTTCCACCCCAAGTGGAAGCAACAAACATATTGACGGGTTTGGCCTTCCAGATGGATTGTCACCCCCCCCCCCCCCCCCCTCGGCTGAGCTGGCCCGCGTTGCTCTGACGGAGGTGTCAGCCAGCTCAATGTATGCCGCGACGAGCGTGACCTCGCCCCCTCGCCTGTAACGTTTAATGGGAAAGGAGCGGCATCAATTGCTCCGCCATTAAGACGGTAATCGAGAGCCAGCATGGTGGCTGACACTTTTACTTGTCACGCCGCCGAATGTGGAAAGCCCGCACCCTGGGGTGGCATTATGCCGGCTTTCTTAGTTTCAGGCTCAGTGGATAAAGATGCTCCCAATAATGGCTGCCTTTAATGGCGGTATAGTGGGGTCTGTGTTTGTGTTTTTATGTTGGGGGGGGGGGGGGGGGGACACTCGGTCATGCCCTTCCCTTTCTTATTCTCCCTCGCCTGTTTGTTCCCCTTCCCTGTGAAAAGCCAACGTCTATGTGAGCCAAAGATGAGGCACTCAAGTGTTTTCTGGGGGTGGGGGAAGCAGCCCTTCAGGCAGTGGTGATTGGGTGAGCACTGGGGGCGGGGCTTGGCCAATGTTAAAGAATTGACTAATAATACTATTAAAATGGAATTGAACCATTTCATGCACCCCGTAACCTGATAACATGATAAGCTGTCCACTCTCATGACCGCTGTCCCTGAAAGGGTTAAAATTCATTATGTTACATACACTTTTAAATTTTTTTACCTCATCTCTGAATACCCATTTTAAAAAGTTGATGTTGCCCAGCCCTGAGCTATCATCTCCATTTCTCCTTTCTTTCTTTTTCTTTCTTTCTTTCTTTTGCCTCCACAGCTGAAAAGGACGGCGGGCGGAATATATTTCTTTCCCTCCAGCAGGTCTTCCAGGCGCCGGGAGGGGTGTGGCAAAACAAGAGGGGCGGAGGTCGGGTCGAGAGTGTGTTGTCATGGTGGTGGAGGGGGGGGGGATATTCGGGCGGGGGTTATTGATGAAGTTGAACTGAATCTAAGCTAGCTCAGGCCATTTTCCCCTTCAGTTCGTATTTCGGTCGCCTTACAAAGCGAAAGACAGACAAGATAAGTCAGGCGAGAGGAAAAGGCCAGCGTTTTATTTAATCTCTCTTTTTCCCCCCCCCTCCCGCTCCTTTCGTTCTCCTTTCCCTCCCTCTTTCTCTCCCTCCGCTGTCTGTCTATTTTTATCTCTCTGTCTCCCTCTTTTTTCCGACGCTTGAATAGAAGTGGATCAAAAAGGTAACGACCGCTATAAACATAACAACCACAGCTCGCCCCTTCCTCCCCCCCTTGCCCCCTCCCATAATCCCTCCTACAACCCGGCACCTTGTGTTGTGTGCTCATGACGTCCAGATCCCCTCCCGCCCCCCGTCGTCGTCTTCTTTCTGTCTCTTTTCGGCGTCTATAACCAAAAAGTCTAAAATCCCTCTAGATGTCCACGTGATGGCTGCAGGCTGAAAATTGCACACACTCACTGCCCCCCCCCCCTTTCAAAACAATCAATGAGAGATAAACCGGACATGGCTTCATTTCTTTCCTCTAATAAGCACTCACACTCTGTCATCTCATCCTCCCACTTGCCACCCAAGTGTGTGTGTGTGTGTGTTTCACTCGGGGATCGAAAAGGCATTTCTCTCGTTTGTGTCGTCCAAGCGGAGCGCTAACCGGCTAAGCTAGCCCTCACAAAGCTTCAGGTTCATTGTTGTGCTCGCCTGATTGTTATTTCCTCTCGTCCTGCATCCGTTTCTTTTTCCTCTCATCTTCCCTCCCTTTGTTTATCTCTCAGATCGTCCGTCATCAAGGCGGCGTCAATTTGAACCCTCCTCCTCTTCCTCCTCCTTTTCTTCTTTCAACAGTATGTCACCGCCACCTCTTTGCTTTGGTCTTTTACGGTGCATTCAAAGTGAAACCTGCAAGCCCGCCCGACCCTTTCTCGAGCTTCATGCGCGGGGTCCGGAGAGGAGGGTAAAAATCGGTATATGGTCGCGCGAGGAGTACTCGGAGCTCCTTGTAATGCAGCCGGGGGCTTCCTAAAGAGCCCCAATCAGCCTCAATCACGAGCGTCTCCAAAGAAATGGGCGCAGAGCCTCACTCTTGAAGGTTCATGGCGAAGAGTTCCCATCAGCGGTTGTCCGACGGGGTCAAAAATGTCGGCTCAAACTTTGGAAATGTACTGATTGAAATGGAAATGGTCTTGTGTAATACTTGTGGGTTGTTTTTTTTTCTTTTTTAATCATTTCACGAGAGGAGTTTTGAAAGAAATGGAAGAAACTTAACACTATGGAGTAGGAAAGGTCGACTAAATGATTCAACCCCGTGTGAAGATCGCTGGAGATCATGCACGGATGAATACTCCTTTGTATGGTATTTTTTTTAAAGTATTTTCACAAATAAACAATAATCAAAATCAACAAATTCATTGTAAAAAGTCATTAAAAAGAACAAAAAACCAAAAGCCGAAATGGAAAAATAAAAATAACAAACAATGTAAAACGATTAGAATTCCTGGTCGACATATGGACAGGTCTTCACTGACCCTGTTTACATCTGCATTCATCCTTCTGTTTTCCGGACCACTCATCCTCATCCGTGTCATAGTTAAAGTGGACGTAAAACAAATGGGACGGGGGAAAGCTATAAATAATTTGTATTTAAGGATACTTTTTTTTTTTTGGTTGCTCTTTTACTTTCAGCTGTTTCAACAAGTGCATTTCCAATGTTGAAGGCGTTTTATTGAGGTCGTGCACCTTCTTTTTTTTTTTCTGTTCAATTTTTCTTTCCCCATCAATCCCTGTCTGGACCCTGTGGGTGGATCCGAACATTAGGGAGGGGTGGAAATGGGCTGTTAGACCATCCAGTTCTCAGTGGAACCCTTTGTGCCGTCCATGAAGTCCGTGAATGTGTCCCACATTTCTTTCCCAGTACCAGCAGCCATTTTATCTCTTCATGCAGAAGCATCGCATGACACCAACCCTGCCTTCCCCCTTCCTCCTTCTTCCTTCCTCCTCACTCGACTGGTTGTTGTTTACTCCTCTTCCTCCCACTAACACAAAGAGGAAAACGGCGTGTTGGTTTTTTTTTTCCTCTGTTTGCCCGCCTCTGTGTGATTTAACCAGACCCGTCTTGCACGCAAATGTCCAATTAATCCCGGCCGTTAGGGATTGGGATGTCGTGTGATATGGCAGTGGCGGAGTGACTTCAAATGCATTTGTTTGTCAGCCGACAGTACCTGCCGTCTATTTTAAGAGCACTTCCACTTCTCCCCATCGCTTCTTTTCACCTCCATGCACTTGACAGTAGCGCAGGGCACCTTTCCCTCATCATCGTGGCGTTCCCGTTGTTGCGCCTGTCGTGACCGAAAGAGCCTCTATGCCGTATTCCCGCCCCAACCCACCCAATTCTACGCATCTGCTCTTGTTTGCTTCACGAGGAAATAAAGGGCCGAGGGGGGCGGAGTGGCGGGGTCTGTGTGGTGAGGGGGGTGGGGGGGGGGCATCACTCACGCAAATAGCGCTGTGGTCGCCACCTGTGATTTGTAAAAGTGAATGGCAATGGAGTGAAGAGGTGCGCCATTGTGAGAGCAAGGCACAGCCGTCGCTATGGAGACGATGAGCCGCGAGCATCATTAGTGATGACCCTCGGCACACAGACATGGTCATGTGACTGGCGTGGCGAGAGAGTGAAGGGCAGGTGGAGAGATGTTGATCAAAATTGAGTTGCTCAAACCTTTCGGGTGCGCGCACATTATTCCGCATTGTCCGAACAGCAGTTAATAACATTGGCCCATAAATGGGAATGATTTATTTTATTGACAGTTTCAACCTAAATATTCTTGGCCTGTTGAATAAAAACGAATGCGAGCAAATTTATTTTAATTCAATTTCAATATTTGTTCATGGTTGCTCGCTGATGTGCACTGCTTACACTAACGTGGCTGTGAACAGAGCTCATGTACAAAAGTACGCTCAGCGTGTTGCCAACCGAGGGACTTTTCAGATCACTCTCGTAAATATTTTTCAAAGTTGTGGCCCGCGAGTTTAATCTTTTGCAAAGAAAGAGTCGACGTGAGCGGAATCGTTTTTCACGGCTTGGTGGAAGGCAAATCGCACTTAACATTGGTGTGACATGGTGCCCAATTAGATGTTGATTTATCAACATGTAAACCTTTGACGTGAGGAATGTGCTTCCAAGCTGCAAATGTTTCACACACACACACACACACACACACACACACACACACACACACACACACACACCACACAATACAAAAAAAAAATGTTGAGTTGTTTTCCTAATGCACTCGCTGGGTAGCTATAGATTTTGTGCAGATTGCGTAACTTTACCCAAGCTTTGGTTAATTCTTTTCAGCCATCAACCCGCACGTTGGGTTGATGGCTGAATTTGGGCAGGTTGAAGAGCTGAAGCCGGTGGCCATTTGGACAGTTCTGCAGTTGAAGAAAAATCACATTCGTGGAAAATTTGGGTGGCAGCTGAATGGCTCAGTGAGTAAGATTTAAAAAAAAAAAATGGAGGGTTGCGTCAGGAAGGGCATCTGGTTTAAAAACTTTGCCAAGCATATCATGCGAGTGAATGGGCAAAGTTCTTCTTCGAAAATGTTGGTAGTAAAATTTGTATTTATTTTTAACTGATAATCTGATCACCGGGGGGGGGGGGGGGGGGGGGGGTCCTTGGAGTTTGGGGGGTAGGTTTAACAGTTTGTCTTAGAAAAATCTGGGAATAAGAACTGTGAATGAGGGCCACCCCGCAAGAAACAACCCCGATGTCATCTCTTGATGATCACACGGAGGCTTCATCGTTCCAAACCGAACTGATCTATGGCTCCTGGTCGAAACACGCCTTTTATCGGTAGACCTACGGGACTGCTGATTAGGCGGCGTCTGATTCGCAACTCACAAATCCGCCGCCACGTTAGCCTCGAGTCCGTCAAAGCGCAGAATGGCCTCCTGTCATCTCGTAGCCCGAGTAGAAGCGTCCCGGCCGACGTGGCTGTCATCCAGCGGCACCTGGAGGCCGATAAGGCTCGCTGGTGAACGGTCGCTATCTGCTCTCAGTGAAAAGTATTCTCTGGGGTGGCCGTTTGACTTGACAAAGGCTCCAATTTGACACCTGCCTCCTACTGCTGTCTCAAAGGCGCCTGCATTGCTGTGTGGATGTGTGTTTGTGTGGGGGTGTGGGAGGGTGCGTGTGTCTTTGTGTATGTACACTATTGTGTTTTCACTCCATTCACTTGACCCTCTTGTAGTCCGAAGGAAACGTAAGGAGCACACGCAGCATTTTTCTTGTCACCTTGTTGCTCTTCAGCAGGTTAACTTTTAACTCTAAATTCTCATTTTACAGGAAATAACCGATTTCTGACCTCTTACTGCACGTTGCTTTCGCTTGCTCTTTCTCTCTCTCTCTCTCTCTCTCTCTTCCCTTTTCCATGATGTAGACCGCACTCTGGGGCTCCACGCTGATGCATTTTTTTTTCTCCTGATGAATATTAGTTGCGTCATTCGTCGAATACACAGTGTTTGTATTTGCGGAAATATCACTGCAATATTTTTAAACGCAGCACTGATTGCATTTATGTATAATATACATTTGAAAACATGCTCGGAGCAACATGTGAGAAGAAGTGAGGAAAACAAGCATAGCACGGGTGGGTACATGTGCTTTTACATTTTCAATACTCTATATTTATTTTGTCAATGAAGAATTTTGCTAATATTAATCAACTCTCTTTCTCCCCTTTTGAGAATAGCACATTTTCAATTAATAGTTCTAGTCCTAGTTGTGTTGCCGTACAACCAACACTATCCAGCGTGGACCCTTAGAACTTGCTTTCCACTTTGTATTTTGAATCTTCTTTTCCATCTTCTCCATCTGCCTTTTATTTCCCCAAAGCAATAAGACAAAGAGGAAAATGCAAATGAAAGTAGAACTAATAAAAAGGGCACTGAATGATGCAGTACACGAATTTTGCAGTCAATGTTCCATATATTTGACCACCAAGTTACTCCTGGTTTTCTCTGGGCCAACCAGGCGTGCTATTTACAACCACTATCTTGAAAAAAATAACACACACCCATCGTGTGTGGCACATTTACAAAAACGGCGACCGTAACCCGCTTTCATGCCCATTAACTCTTTCAGCATGCGCCTCGGTAGCAGCGTGCTGTGCTCCATTCTGCCCCCTGCTGCCCATATGCTGTACATGCCAGGAACAGGTGCAGGATTCAATTAGAGCAGCGGGCGCTCTGTAGTAGGTCACAAGGGCCGGGAAGGCAAACTGCGGAGCATTCTAGATTAAAAAAAATATATATATACACTCACTCGTTCGATTTAATATCCAGACATCAAACGTACTCCACATGCCACCTGACCAGGCTCCGCCTCTCCAAGGCACATGGACGCACCCAGGTACTAGAGTACAATATGACCAATCATCCCTGTACATGTTATGATGTTTGACTACATTCAAAAAAATGTTTTTAAAGCATTTGGAGGGGCATTTATTGATTTACTTTTTAATGTATGTGGTCATGCATCATGGATCTTCACCTATTGAGGGTGAGGGTGCTTGTACTGTGTCGACCACAATAATTGGGGTTCACTGTATTATGACTAGATTGCATGAGAGTAATCATGATTTTTCCTATCTAGCGTCATATTATCCGCATATTTATTCTCAATGAATAATCAACAACCTATAATGATCATTGTGACATTCAAAAAGTGAATAGTTACTGCTTGTTGTATTTGTTTGTACTGGATGCGTCATCGACAGCAGGCATCCAAAATGAAAATCCTAAATGTAGCCTCAAGCAGCTCACCTTTTAATTGTTTTACAAGTCGTTTAGAAAATGAGTCCTTCTCACTCAGGGGAGAGTGCCCCCCCAATCCATTTTTTGCAGTAGACTCATATTGACAAGTAGCAGGCTGACCTGTGCCCGCGAGACGGATTATGGAGATGAATAGTCAATTATTACAGCGGCATTTCCCCCGTCTGTGCCGCACTAATGGCTGTGCTGGCGTGTGATAGCAACACAAAAAAAAAATTAGAAAATAAAATTCTGTCTTTTTAATCCCCGATAAGGTAAATTCCATTTGCCATCTGGCTAGTTTGGAGGCTAAATAAGTGCTGCCCATCACAAACAACAAGATTCTCACTCCAACAAGAATTAATCGATTTAATCTGACTGCCTGTTTTAAATCCGCGTGGCTTTTCCTCTGGCCAACCTGCTCATACTAGAACCGCATAATACCTAATCTGAAGATTTATGCTTAATTCCTAATGCCTGTTACTTAATACCTCGTTCATACTGTGGCCATAATAACGTTGCATACTGTAAGACTGCTGCTGGGTTTTTCGTCACGACTGCGTCCCGCTGCTGCAATCACCATTCAATTAGAGGGTGAGAGAGGGAGGCGAGGTAAACAGGAAGCGGTTCTGAGTTAATGGAGCCCCGCCAAGACCTCTCCCCAGTCTGTCCGTCTGTGCAAGGTGTGAAATGTGACTGTTTGTGTGGCCTCTAAGTGCGCAATAATGAAACGACGGGCTAAAGCATTACTGTCGTGGTACGGTGGTGCATTGACGTACAAGTGACCTGGCTTTTTAGACGTAAGCTGTTGTTCAGCAGATTTTTTTTTCTCCTTTGATTTTAGAGCAAATATTCAAGACTTGATCACTGTATGACTGAACCCAACTCATCTCGTTTAATAACAAGCAGCAGTTTCGTAGATCATAAACAATTGATCAAAAAAGAGGCTTCAAGCTGTTCACTTTCACGCCGAGTCGAAGTTTGATGTCAAAGTAAACCTAAAACAAAGAGAATTCTATCCGGTTGTTTTTTTATTTTTTATTTTTTTTAAACCACCACCTCTCGCTAGATGAATGCTAACACTCAATGTAAATCATAAACGTAGATGGGCTAACAAATAGTATCGATAGTTTCAGTGTTGTAAGTGGAGACAGACCTAAAAATCCTCATCACACATGATCATTTGTGAAAAACAACAAAGAAAATTGCAGTTTATTGAATCCCGTAAGTATTTGCGAAAGACATCTTTGTTTTTGTCCACATGACTGTATTATACTGCCCCTACTGGCCAAATTGGGCACACCGAAAGGAGCCACAATTTTTTTTAATTCAATGTAGTTTTGTTAATTCTTTATATTTTAGAAAATGCTATCTTGTGGTATTTTCCTTTTGTTAAAAACTGGAACGTATTGATGCAATTTCCAGTCATTTCAATGCTGAAAAATGATTTGTGGTACAATTGTGTTTCATTTAAGAGTGTTGAGAATTGGAACTTGTTCTCTCACTCAGGTGGTCTACACTGCAGCTAATGTTATTGCTGTCAGTCCCATAAAATGGAGGCAAATACCAATTTAGGACAAGGCTATTTTCGGGGAGGCAGGTGCAGTAATGGACTGATTTTGGCCAGAACGCTGATGTTTTGTGTCGTTCATAATAAAGGGGTTCTTGGCCGAGTATATTGGCACTACTAGTGTAATGTACTGACAAGGGGGCACCCCACCCAGGTTGCTTTTGATCGACTTTCAGCATCGTGAAATCACTATACTCTTTGGACACTTCATAAGGTACTGTTTACCTGCAAAATCTTAATGAGATTAAACACCAAAATCTTCTGTGAAAACACAGTTGAATTCGGAAAACGTTTTGTGGTTACAAAAAAGCCTTTGAACTCTTAACATGGATCAGTACTTCAAATTGGCCCATGAAATGATGTTTTTGGCTTGCAACAAAACTAGTGACGGCTAGTGACTGGAGGAGACTATTGTTAACAATGTTAGCTAACGCTAATTTGTGCTAACAATGCAGCTCCCTCTCTTAGCTAGCTGCCAAGTACAAAGTAGACTAGTTGTAGTACTAAGTGTAGGAGCAGGACCAAATGAGGCAAATTGCGACATCACAATACATGCAATTCGGAAGGACATGTTTACAAGCACATTTTCAGAAGTAGGCAGATAACAAAAGATGTACTTCGTTGTTTAATTTCACCCTTGATAGGGTTGGCAGGCATTCCAGAGGCCCAACTATTTTCACACAAGCAATTGAAATGTCGGGGGGGGGGGTGTATTGTTTTAGTTTTTTGTAACATGTCCCCCTTTCATGTTTGTTTTTGTGGTTTCGGTTTACATTGCTGTAAAACTGTGCTCTATCACACTCAGTTGTTTGATCGCAAACTGCAAACCACAACGATAAGCATCTAATTAACGGAATACTTCTCTGATAGTATTTGCATTGAATCATATGCTTGTATATATCATTTTGTGTAAGCAGTTTTATGACTAGCTATCATTGCTTTTTTTTTTCGGCTTACTGGTCACAGGCTAAAAATAATTCCGATCTCCTATGCCGTATAAGACGATGACTGTCATCGATGGTTATACGGATGAGATGTGGTTGTTGCTGGCGTGCATGTTAATACTTACATTTTGTGGTCATTTATCCAATTTTGTGTACGATTGCGTTCTTGTTTTTGTCCTTAATTCTAACTTGAGGCCGAGTATTCCCAGCTTTGTTTATGGGTCACCTACATGGACCCGGTAAGTCCATCGCCTTGTGCGTGCTGTTTATTTCTCCTTTTTACACCAGCATTGTACTTTTATGGCGCTGTCCTACTTTTATCGGCCGTCTCCCTGGCGCTGCAGCATTTCAGCTCTGATAACATCTCGCCCTGTACAGTGCTTACAATGTTTTTTTTTTAAGCATTTTTATTTCCCGCTAATGTGTGTTACTCCCCCACTGTGTCTGGCTCGATGAAGATTCCATTTGATTGTAGTGCGCCGGAGTCAGATTTGCCCTTCGTGGAAGGATTCGTCGTTCGGCCGGATTTAACTCCAAATGTTATTTTGTATATTTCAGACTCCCATGCTTGTATTTGTAAGGCAAACACCGGAGGCCTCCATTGTGGTTTAACGATTGCGGGTGTCAAATATAAGGATTCTCTTAAGTGTTTGTTTATGCTCGTGTTTCATTCAATTCCTTTTTTGCTGGCAGTCCTATTCCCTGCTGCCGTGTTGGATTAACACGGTGTTACAGTGTTACTGCTGGGTGGTAAGGCTTTAAAATAAAATCATATTTAGGGGTTTTTTTTTTGGTTAATCACACAAAGCACATAGCCGATTTTAGATTTTTTTTTTCCGTCTTCACTATCAGATTTAGCAAATGACAATGACTATTCAAAGTGCCATACGCGTTTTACTGCAACTGATAGTATCACCATTAAGCCAATCACGAGCCCATTTTCGTTATCACATATTCGTGACTGATCAAAGACGTCCTCAGCCGTGATTGTGCCGAGGATCTGTCGTAAGTCACTGCTAATTAGCTTTGATTGTGCTTGAAAGTGAGAGTAAAATAGGATAGCTTTGAACAATATTGCCCATGGTCATTTTATATTCACACAGCAATAGGACTTACCAAATCAGTGTGATCGTATGGTTATGTGAACATTTTGGACCTGTTTGTTTTCTTGCACACGTCTGGTTTTGCGATGAAATGGCATCAAAGATCTTTTTGAAATACTTTTTTTTTAACAAAGCAGATTCTTGTCCGAATTAGCCTCTTGATTGCTTAATTTATAATAATTTTTAAAATTAAAAAGTGATAAACTTTCACCTGGAACCCCGAAATAAAAAATAGTTCTAAATTCACCAAAAATAGACACGTCTGCTCTCACGTTTGAACTCTTCAGTTGTGCAGGTGAGGCAGGGCAACTGCTAAATATTTGCCTCTTGGAAGCACATACCTCGGGTCAAAAGTTTCCAACATGACGAAAAAGGACTGTGTCTTTGGAAATGTTCACCGCCATTGACTCTGTGATAACCTGTGATTGGGCTCATTTCTTGTGATCGGCAAAACAATCTGAAGGTAATTCCGCTCTTGTTTGTCTCATGGTGGGAATTTAAGTTTCTTCTTCTGAAAAACTGTCATTGGAGTGGGGGAAATATTCACTTGACAACACTGACTGTTTTGTAAACTAGCTCCTCTCTGTCTGCAGCCTTGTCACTAGCTTAAGTGAGGTAACGCTTTGAACTACGGAAGTTGTTAAAAAAAAATTTACCTGCCTGACAAATGAACTCAAATTAATTGAAAACAATGACTTGTCTAGGTGCTATTGACTACCAAGTGAAGTACTACCAAGAACTTATTCTGATAGTGAATTGCTAGAAGCGACACAATGAATGCTATTGCTAGCTTACCCTGTTGTTGTGCCAAATCCCTGAACGCTGTTTGCGTGTCTCGTTTTCCACTGATACGTTCAATGTGGCTTTTTTTTTTCCAACTTCCCCAAGTACAATATTCAAGTGCGAATTCGGCTATGCGGCGGAAAAGTCAGAACTAGCTCACTCCTTAGTGACCTAGCATACAGACATTCACGTTAGCATTCTCCTCCAAACACCAGACTCCATGCAATATTCAACAACGGTTTGAGCTCAGACTGATCTATCACTGTGTGACAGAATTTTCCGTCGCCTGTGCGTGAGTGTACATACAGTACATGTGCGTTCTACACTCGCCACATGAATGCGCTTGGATGTCATGCACCGTGTCCCGTGTGTCCACATCTCCCCCGCAGTGTCCAATTAGTTCAGAGACGCGTTCAATCACGATGTGACCAGCAGGTGTCTGCTACCACAAGCCAGAGAGCCATATTACTAAACTGGCACAAGATGTGTGTGTGTGTGTGGGGGTGGTGTATTGGAGAGCGGGAGGGGTTGGGGAGGGGGTCCTCGGTTGTAGTGGCTTCAATTCTTTTTGGTTTCTGTGAGGATGCCAGCAGCTCCGCTTGGAGATCATCTTAGACACACCGCACACCAAGCGAAATGACCAAACCTAAATGAAATGTCGAGCAATTTGTCTTTGGCAATTTGGGTTCTGCCACTTTACGAAAAAAGCTCACCTTTCCCCGTTTACATAAAACGCAGAAAACAGGAGCACTGGAAAATCTTCAATCTGTCCACTGTTTTCAAAAGGTTACGGTTTTCAGAACAAAACCCAAAATTTGCATTTGGGCAAAACAATGTTTTGATAAGATATCCTTTATTTGTCCCACACTGGGGAAATTTACGTAAAAATAAGTTTTACATTGTCATTTTAACTCTTCGTGTCAACGCTGTGTTGGAGAAGAACCACAAAAAGCCAGTGCCCTTGAGACTTTTTGCTTGTGTAGTACAGAGAAAATGAAGAATGGTTTGATAGGATTCTCAATAAGACCCAAACCACTTGAAACTTGATTCCTTCCCGGGACCCAAATTTATAAAAACACATGACACCGTACATTAACCCTTTCAGGAATAGCGGTTACCACAGTGGACAGCTTATCATGTTATCGGGATACAGTTTATCATTATTGGTGCATGAAAGGGTTAATAAAAGGTTCTGCCTGCCCCCTTGCACCCCCCCAAAAAATGTGGCTGCTAATGTCCCAATAAAACAACAGCCTTGGTTTTAGGTCTGAAATACTGTTTTGTGTAGATTTCACCTTGAGGGACAGAAACGGACTCCCGCTGTATCTCTTTGTACAAGCAATTTAAAAAGTCATTTTTCCATCCAGAGCCCCATATAAGTCATGATTTACAATTCTTCATGTCGTTAAAAACACTGACCTGGCATATGCTAGCTTACTTGGACAACCTTCCTGTGAACACCTTTTTTTGTTTCTGTAAAAGGTACACAGTAGGTTTCTAGGTTGAAGTAGGTTTCACTGTACCTTGAGGGACAGAAATGGTGAACCGCTTGCTGGGAGGCCCAATTAGAAAATCACACATATTTTTGACAGTTAGCCGTCATCAGAATGACTTGGTTGTGTAACTTGACAGCGAGTTCAGCATATTATATAGCGCAGTTCGTACTCAAGCTAACTCAGTGTGCTTCATATAATTAAGAGTGCAACCTTTCGAAGCATTTACAGACATTTAAAAGCATCGTAAAGGAATAAAAGTACCTCACTAAAATGACTACAATAAGCAATGTATAGAGTTAGATTTCCCTCTCAGTAGAAATTTACAATTCCTCACGTGATAAAAAGAGGAACGTTTGTTAGCTTGGAGCAGTAAATTATAGTGAACATGTCTTGATAGGGCGGCCCGGTAGTCCAGTGGTTAGCACGTCGACTTCACAGTGCAGAGGTACCGGGTTCAATTCCAGCTCCGGCCTCCCTGTGTGGAGTTTGCATGTTCTCCCCGGGCCTGCGTGGGTTTTCTCCGGGTGCTCCGGTTTCCTCCCACGTTCCAAAAACATGCATGGCAGGCTGATTGAACACGCTAAATTGTCCCGAGGCGTGAGTGTGAGTGCGCATGGTTGTTCGTCTCTGTGTGCCCTGCGATTGGCTGGCAACCGGTTCAGGGTGTCCCCCGCCTACTGCCCGAAGACGGCTGGGATAGGCTCCAGCACCCCCCCGCGACCCTGGTGAGGATCAAGCGGTTCGGAAAATGAATGGATGAATGAATGTCTTGATAGTCTTTTGTTCCTGGAAAAGGTACAAACCACCTAGAAGTCTAATAATTCATCATATGAGAAAGGTGAGTGTAGTTTTTACCTCGAGGGACAGAAGTTGACTGCTCCTGTACCCCTTTTTAGATGCTGTTCCATTTTTGCCAATACCAAAAGCAGTGGTGTCATCCAGATCATGTATTTTGGCGACCTTCCCAACTTTTTGGCACCGTTTTGTGGAAGCCTGCCTTCTTACGCTCAGCCGAGAGCCAAATGAGGTCCTAATAAAACAAGCTCCGTGTTGACTGTTTTTCTGTCGAGGCCTTTGAGGTAAAATTGCGCAATCAAATCAAAAAAGTAGGCCGAGATGAATGTGATTAGAGACTACACCTAAGCGGGAAGCGAGCGTCCGCCGGAGCGCTCCCCATTTATCATATCCCGACGAGCAAGACGCTGATGTCCTACAAATGAGCTGATAATGCATCTCATCTCACTCTGCTGCTGCCCATTATCATCCTATCCTTTGTGTCCTTATTTTAAATTCCCAACTAACTTTTATCGACCCTAATCTTTTTTTAGTTTGAACCTCCCCTCCCCGTTCCCCGTTCCCCGCTCCCTCACCATCTCCGCCATAGCTTTTAATGATGACATAACCGTCACTCTCTGTCCGCTTCCTCCACTGCGCTTCCTTCCCTTCCGCTGCAGTCTTTGTGTGCCCGGGGACGCTGCTGCGCGTGCAAGCGCCCAGCTCTTTGCAGGAGGCCGAGCACCAGGCAGGCGCGTGGTGCAAGGACCCACTCCAGTCCGGCGACCGCCTCTATGTCATGCCCTGGACCCCCTACCGCACCGACATGCTCTTCGAGTACAACTCCTGGGAGGACTTTAAACAGAGCCGAGCCACCACCACTTACAAGTGAGCAGACTGGCAAACAGTGGCTGTAATGAGTTAGCGCCTTTTGTCATTTCCCCATAATTTGTTGAATACAACTGAACTGTACTACAATTGAAAAAAAAAGTTTAAACCACTGTGACATTTTTCATAGTCCATTTTTTTTTTTTTTTTACTCATGGTTGGCGACACGGAAGGAGAATCACTGCAACTTTATGCATAACTTAAAGTTGTGTTTATATACCCTCTGGACTTTTACATTTTTGGGCCCTATAAAAATCTAGTCATAATCCCTACATGCTACATAGTAAGGGAATGGTTGCCAAACTTTCTGCTCAAAAACTCACAGCCTCAGATGTGCTTATAATTGATGACATCCTACTGAGCCTCCGCACGTTCGGGTCCTCTTGTAGAAGTGCCTCGACTGATCTCCTCGCCCCTCCGCAGGTTGCCCAACCGAGTGGACGGGACGGGCTTCGTGGTGTACGACGGCGCCGTGTTTTACAACAAGGAGCGCACGCGCAACATCGTCAAGTACGACCTGCGCACGCGCATCAAAAGCGGCGAGGCCATCATCACCAACGCCAACTACCACGACACCTCGCCGTACCGCTGGGGCGGCAAGTCGGACATCGACCTGGCCGTGGACGAGAACGGCCTGTGGGTGATCTACGCCACCGAGTCCAACAACGGGCGGCTGGTGGTCAGCCAGGTGGGAGAGCGGCGCGGTGCAGTGCGGCACGGCACAGCAGCGGGGGGTGGGTGGGGGGGATTAAACTAAACCAGAAATCTCATTTGACCAATGCCGGGAGGTTAAATGTCACTGTGGGATTACACCAAGCAGAAAATGAGGAAAGTTGTCGTATCTTTAAAACTAATCGGCCTGTATTGTTTGACCCTCTCATTCATCAAAACTAAAATCGCCAAAACTCATCAAGTGGATGTCATATTTTTATGACTCCTGGCTCATAGCGAAAAATTGTGAATAATGAATGCTGTCCCTAATACTTTTTTTTTCTTCACCTCTTTGGATTTTTTTTTCTGTGAAACCGATCCCAAATCTCTTCTATATGAGTTGTATTTATTTATTTATTTTTAAACTTAGATGGCGCTGGGAATCTTATGGCACAAAAATATCCGCATAAGTGCACTGTATCAAATTTTGGTGACCAATCGTCAATGTCTTCATGTAATTCTGTGACAGCATGCAAAGGCGCTTATAAATAAAATGTATTATTATTATTATTATTATTATTAAACACATCATGTTTTTCTTCGTAATTTTTCACCTTAAAAGTGAATTCCTACCCCCGATTTGAATGAAAAAGTAGTACGGCTCAAAGAGATTGCGTTCATCATTAACAAATTGTTTGTTTTCTGCTGACTTTGATTATTCGTCACGCTCATTCCGACGTCGGCTTTGTGCCGACGCGTACACTTTGACGCTCCATTAAACCGAAGCGAAAGCACAACAGCATGTCTGACGGCCAATGTGAAGGTTTAATACCTTTGGAAATACACGCGGTTGTTCTTTGGCTTTGATGTTGTCTTTTACGGGCGGAAATTAATCAGCCAACGTCGATCAATAGGTGCAGTTCAAGCGTATTTCCAAGTGATTTACATTCAAATACGTTATTTTTATTCTATGTCTTGCAAAGTGACATGGTCTTATTTAGCATACTCCATGCGTATGAATAATAATATTGCCTTTTATAGAAGCAAAAATCAGTTTAACCATACCTGGCACAAGGTGGCTTGTCTTGTATGTCTTTAAAAGTGAGCATTTTCTAAGCAGGACCGATTCCTCAAAATGAACCGAGAATCTTGTTTTTGATTGAGAGAAGTCACCTAAAATATGCAGAAAATTTCAAGAATGTCGCAATAGCTTGTCGGACATGTTCGAAATCAACTGTGGAAGAAAAACAGCCCTCTCTGGCCCATCTTGTACTTCTTTCTTAGTGCTTCTCGGTTATTTTCTGTTATACGCCCCCTGCGAAGAAAAATTTGGCGCCCCCTCAAATCTCTGCCGCGACTATAAAAAGTATAATTTGTCTATAAAACTCTTATAAGTACACCTATAACTTGAACATGTTTTTTTAGTCTGTCACAGAAAAAATTGAAAGTGCATCAATTTGCCTGAAATGAAAATAAATAAATGAGAGAGATACTGCCACCTACAGTAGTGGATGTACAATTACACTTTATTCTTGTATGGCAAAAAACAACCACCCACCCCAAAAAAACCCCACATATTACTCAGGTCACCGACCCCCCCCCCCCCCCAGGTTGGGGGTGGGGCCCTCTATTTGAGAAGTACTGCTCTAATTTGATCTGCAAGAAACCATTGCACTGAGGAAAAACAACCAATCAGAGACAGAGGGCGTGACTGACAACGTGCCACTTGTCTGAGTGTTTAAATCGAGTCTTCTGTTTGATTTGTGCCCAGGTGAATCCTTACACGCTGCGCTTCGAGGGCACGTGGGAGACCAGCTTTGACAAGCGGGTGGCGTCCAACGCCTTCATGGCTTGCGGCGTGCTCTACGCCGTGCGCTCCGTCTACCAGGACGACGACAGCGAGGCCGGCGGCGACCTGCTCATGTACGCCTACAACACCAACCACGGGCGCGAGGAGCCCGTCAATATCGCCTTCCCCAACCCGTACCAGTACATCTCCTCCGTCGACTACAACCCCCGTGACAACCAGCTCTACGTGTGGAACAACTACAACGTGCTGCGCTACCCGCTGGAATTCGGTCCGCCGGACCCCACCACAGGTTGGCACCGCACTTTGGGCCCGTAATAAAGTAAAAGAGCAATTAATGTCAATCTTAAAAGTTGCAAATTGCCGAGATAAACCTCGGCGAGACCCGTCCGAGTCGCGCAATCAATCTGAAAGTGACAGGCGACTATTAAAAGTTGACACTGCAAATAAAATGAAACCTTTCTGCTCTCGACTGTGACAGCAAATGTTATAAATGAAACGTAGCCCACGGCAGTTAACTCGGGGTTAGATTTATTCAACAAGCTCACATCTTATTTGCATGAAAATGTATTTAAGCGTCATCAGTTAACATTGCTGTTTTCACATCCTTTGGCTTTTTTTTTTTTTTTTTTTTTGCTGGATATAATTCCACGTATTTTTTTTAATCAATTTAAAATATCTTCCCTGTGTGACACCTTTGTGATAATTTCAGCTTCCAGTATATCCTGTTTCCACTTAGTTTTTTCCCCTTATATTTTACTCACTGTACCTGTTTTAACCCTTTCAGGGACAGCGGTTACTACAGTGGAAAGCTTGCCACGTTATCAGGTTACAGGGTGCATGAAAGGGTTAATGGTGAATTTGGGGTTTTGGGTAGCTATGAGCTATTAAAAAAAAAACAAAGAAAGAAAACAATGTTCATTTTTGTTTATTGATACAACTCTTATATTGAGGATCTTACTAGATTAATGTTCACGCTGCCTTCAAATTAGCATTCTGTTTTGCTCCAGATTGACTCTTTTGATTGGTCAACCCCCTCAGAACCTCTCCTCGCCTCTATTCCCGTCGACATCTGTCTGCAGCGAGCGCCAACAGGCCGCTTTTAAATCTCCAGCTGTTGTCGCAGCGGCGACGGGAAGGCGCATCTCAACTGCTCCGTGTCATCGATAATGAAAAAGTCGCGGGCGAAAGTGATAAAGCAAGTGGGTTGGGAGGAGGAAGAGGAGGATGAGATGAGCATCTTGGCAACGCGTCAGTGTAAGAAGCGAGCTCCGGCGGAGCTGGAGCCACATGAAGGTCTTGTGTGAGTGATGCGCAGATGTGCGCTGCTGCGTTTGATCACTCAGGATTTTGCCGTTGTGATGCGTGGCTTTTATCTTCCCATTTAGTCTTGTTGTTAGTGATGGTGACTTCTCCCGTACATTTGATCAATTATTTACTCCTGCCTGACTTGTGATGGGGCCTTCTCGCTATCTCATCGCCCCCCTCGCCCACCCAATACCCCCTATAGGGACACTCTCTGGGGGATGCTTTGAAGGACCCCAAAAAGTATTTGTAACCCCAATTATTGCCAGGGCTGTCTTTCAGAAGTGCCATTTTATATTCCCTTTTGAACCTTGGGCAGACGTCATCTACAGTATTCACATACATCTCTCACGCTTGATCTTATTTGGAGCTTTTTGCTGCCGGCGTCTTACTCCAGTGTTACCTCGAAATACGAGCGACTCGGCGCCATTCAGACAATTTTAGCGCTTTTATTTGTGGGCGAAAATGTTAGCTGTTAGCTACCTCATAGCATCTGTGTTGCGGTATCAAAACTCTTGAAGCAAAAGCTGGTGGAAACAACACGCAACATATGCATACAGGCAATTTAATGAAACTCACAGGCATATATTCTTTATCCTCTGCAAAGTAATATTTTTAAATCCTTTTTGCCAGTCTATGTTGCTGTGCATGTCAAATTTTTATCCAGTTCACTTTACTGAAACACTCCCTAAATATTTTCTGTATTTCTCTCAGGTCCTCTGACCACCACGCAGGTGACCACCACCTTGGCGGCCCGACCCTTCACCTCCAGCACCAGCCCCTCCACCGCCCGACCAGTTGCTCCAACCTTGCGGCCCATCGGCTCCATCAACAAGCATCCCGACCTCCGGGCCATCACGGCCACCGTGCCCGTCAACCGCTGGACACCGCCGTCCTCGCAGGGCCCCCACGTCTGCGAGAGTAAGCTGGTGCGAGGCGTCCAGTGGCCCAGCACGCTGAGAGGGGAGACAGTGGACCGCCCGTGTCCCAAAGGATCACTTGGTAATGGACGTTTCTTTTTAATGCAGATAATGATTCACCGATGCGACAATCAGTTGCAGTATAACGTCGACCACTGCAAAGGAGGACTTAGTCAGTGTCAGATTTTTTTTATTTTTGCCTTAAGTACCGGTGGCTGTTATCGGCAGCCACCATAAGTACCCGATACCTTAAAATAAGGCTCGTACCGGCTGCATACTCATACCTGGTATCTCGCCCATAGATAACATACAACCATATCAAGTCAGCATAACCAACTCTGAGTACACACCAAGACCCTTGATATCTAAAATTTAATTTAAAACGATGATAAAAAATATTTGAGCAAAGACCTTGTCAAACTGCCGCAGTATCGCCCCATCTACTGCTGTGTAGGGTTCACACAATGTCAGGCTTTTTTGCCTGAAGTATCAGTGGCTGGTATCATCAGCCTCCAAGAGTACCCGATGCTTTAAAACAAGACCGGCATCGGCACAATACCGAATCCTTTCATCAGGACTCACCCATCCCTATTACAGAGTGCTATTTTACTTATTCAAAAGCACATTATTAGCTTTCTTTGTTGGTGTTTTTCATTCATTTCAATGGAGAAAGATGAATTGAAATTTCAAGGCACTGTTGTACAATATTGTCGAGAGCTATTTTCTTAGCTCATTGTTTTGGGGGGGGGGGGGGGGTTGGCACTGGAACAGATTAAAAATGTTTTAAAATACGATTGTGCACTGTAAAAATCCAAATTTAAAAAATATATTGCTTAAGAAAAAAATGCAATACTGGGGAGCACTTTTTATTCCATGTGAGTTATGCTCAAAATGTCCTCTATGCACGTGATGCCATGGGGGGAAAAAACATGTAAAAAAAATGTATCTATAGTTTTGGTCTTGTCGCGTCGTCCTGACCAGCAGGCAAACGTCCCAGAGGACTCGCAGATGAAAACTGCTCCTCCACAAATGAAAGGCTCATCTCCCACAGAAAGCGAGCTGATTGAAAGTGGCGAATAATGAAATGAAAGCCGAGGCAACACAGGCCTCATCTCCTTCTTCTTTTTTTGGTCTACCTTCTATTCTTCCAAACGTGGCAGCCGGGCAAACTGTTATTTCTTCCTCTCGCTCTCCTAGTGTTGTTGTTTGCTGTGTGTGCAGGATGTTTCGCTCAGTGGGAATACATTAACGTTACATTAGCCGCACTAAATTAGCTCTCGAAGCCAATCTGCATGCGCTGGACAACAGCAGGAAATAGGGCGTTTAAATGCAACAACGCGTCGTCTCTGATCCTTTTGCTTGCTGTGTTGTCTTTAATCGCTTCTCCTCGTCTTCTTTTCTTCGCTCTTGTGTTTGCATTTCGATGCTGGTTGCTTGTGCTCGTAGCGGACGGACGCTTCTCCGGGCTCATCCCAGAGTGCTGTCCTCTCCGTGAACCTGCTCCACTAAACACGACATGCTGGATGGAAATGACAGCCGGGATAGAAGAAGACGCTTCCCTTCGGGGTGGCGGGGAGGCTTTTATACGATCGCAAGGGATCATGTGTGATGTGTTTTTTTTTTCCGTACATTCTTTGCGTTTGGGTGCATTATAAACGGTTGCTTTTTTTAACAGCGCCTAAGCCTATTTCTGAACCCGTCGTCTCCACCCCAACTACCCGGTTTACCCCGTGTCCCTCCGTTACTTAGCCCTTTAGCGGCCAGCTGTGACAAAGAATGGACGCATCCAAGTGACGCCTAAATCAATTTCTGTGGAAGAGAAAATACATTAGGTAGTATTAACATAGTAATAGTTTCTACAATATTAGTCTGCGAAGAGTTTAGCACCAAAAAAAATTGTGATCCAATCTTACTTTTTAATGTAAGTGAGGAAAATCTTAAGGCTAAGCATGGACCCTTGAGGCACACCGAATGTGGCCTCAATTACACCGTTCCTTTTTGTTGAGGTAATCAAGAAGGCACAAATTTTCTTGACAAAAAGCTTTTTGAAATCACGGTCGCTGTGATATATATCTATATATATATATCTCTTTTAGCTGAATAAATTTGGGCAAACTTGCTCTGTATCAAACATTGAAATTGACTTCATTTAAAACACACTCACACACTTTCTGTCCTTTAATTGCACACACCTAATGCACTTTATCTCTCCACTGTGCTGGTCTCCAGGTATCGCTTCATTCCAGTGTTTGGCCGAGCAGGTCATGTGGAACCCACGCGGTCCTGACCTGAGCAACTGCACCTCCCCGTGGGTCAACCAGGTAGCCCAGAAGGTGAGACCCCGGAGCCTGCTCTTCTTGGCCTCCTTGTGGCCTCCTGGCCCTGCTCCATGCTTCCCCACGTGGCTCCTCGTATATTTACATATCTCCAAGGCTGGCCTTATTAATATACACACTCATTTAAGATGGTCCTACATTACCACCCATCTGCTCTTAATCCTTAATTAACTCACTCTCGTACACTTGAAGTCAAGTGAATTTCCATTATTTTTAGCAAGCAGGTCAATCCAGTCACTCCCAATCAAAAAGTTAAATGTATTCATTTAAGAATATGTTTATTAAACTTCCTGGTATTGTGTTTCTATGGAACAGGAATAAAGTCCCTGGGTCAGTTTGACCCGGGGCGTGTTTCATGATGCAAAATGTCACCACTGTTACCTTGAAATTGATTACTTGCTTTAAAAAGTAAGGGAGTGTCTTTACCAATGAGTTGATTTAAAAAAAAATAATGAAGTTCGATTCCACGTTCATTTATTGTGGTTACATTCAGCAAATACTGGCAACCCTGCTTCGCATTAAAATGACATCTGGTGACATTTAACCATAAAGTTCGTTTTTAGTAAAAAATTGAATTAACCCTTTCAGGGACAGCGGTGCATGGAAGGGTTAAAGACAACCTTTTGCCAGACAAAAATATGGCGTGCTAAACTTTTTACAAAATTTTATTTCATCAAGTGGTTGCAAAAAACCTCCAAAAAGTGTCCTTGTTTTAACTTCCAAACACGTAATTGGCAATTCAGCTACTTCTAGCGATAATCAGCATTGTGCCGTCAATTAATCGACTAATTGGTTCACCCCAAGCGAGACTCCCTGGCGATAAAACGGCCTTCTCTTGAGTCCATTTAGGCATGTCTAACTTTGGTCTGCTAGCTTTCCTGGTGGAGAATGGAAAAGTTTCATGCCGTGAATAATCTCCTGCTTTTGGCAACGATCGATAGCAGCCGTGCAAAAGCAGTCGCTCAGGGTGTGATTTGTGAACTGAGTTTCCACTTGACAGTGTGTACTACAAGGTTTGTTTACAAGAGGAGCTGTGATGAAGATCCCTTTCTGAGGGTCTGGGGAAAATGATAACTCAAGAGAGACTTTTTTTTTTTTTCATGGAGACACAAAAGGCACGTCGCTTTCTTTTTGCTTCTCCTCGACGTGTGAAGCCGCGCGGTTTGAAATCTTGCGGAATCAAAGGGTGTTGTTTGTGCCGGCTCCTCTTCAATCAAACACGTTGTTGGTGTGCATTGCGCTCTGAAGATCAAAAGCGGCGAGAACGCGGCGAACATCGCCGCCGAGCTGGCCAACCACACGCGAGGGCGGATCCAGGCGGGGGACATCAGCTCGTCGGTGCGACTGATCGAACAGCTCCTGGACATCCTGGACGCTCAGTTGCAGTCCCTCAGGCCCGGCAACAAGGAGTCGGCCGCTCGCAACTACAACAAGGTGGACTCCCGGAAGTCGTATCGATTGATGCCACATTTTTTGAGGTCTTTAATTCTTGACTTCTCTTCTTGTCCATCCAGTTCCAGAAGCGAGAGCGGACATGTCGGGCCTACATCCAGGTACTCTTTTGGCTGCCAAACTTTCCACACTTGTGAAGGAGTATGAATCCTCAGGGAGCCTCATTGCGGTCATCTAATTAGTGTTTCTGTCGCAATTGGCAGGTTAAATTAGAGATCAACAGCGGTTGCTTAAAGAGACAATCTAACGGAAAATGTAGCGTTTATACTTAAACAAATGGGAATCAAGCTGTAGTACATCAACATTGTATGGAAAAAAAATATTTGATGAAAAGCACGGCATTATGAAGAGAATAATGTTTAAGTACAGGGAATATAAAATAATCGTGAAAAATAATTTGCCAGATTAAAACTGTAAATTTGGGGGGAAAAAATGTGCAAATAAGTGAGAATACATGTGCCACTCCGAGACGCAAGTTGTAATATTATGAGAAGAAATTGATAATAAAGTCGTACAGGGAGAGAGAGAGAGAAAATAAAGCTGATATTTCTTGCTGGAATATTGATGTGAAAACAAAAAAGTGTCATGTGAGGAAACCATTTCATTTTCTGAGAATGTCATCGGTGTGATGAATGGGCAGCATTGAGAGCCCAATTCCAGCGAAGCAGGCCGGCGGGGCAGGTGTGCAACTCCGAAAATATTTCATTTCTCAAACGGAACACTTTGGGAGGATGAAATGAAATGAAATGATGACAAACGAAATGGTCTGAATGTCCAAATAAACCCAAGTTTGGAACTTCCTTTTTGTCATCGACAACAAGGACAAGACAGGAGTGGCGGAGGGATCTGATTGGTCGCCACAAAGGACCAGGCTAACGAGAACAGGCACACCCAAAACAAGGAGTCACAACATGAAACAAAACAAAATTGAATCTCTTGTGCCGAAAACGTAATTTTACAAGAGCAAAATCGTAATGAATCCTATTTTAAAATGTAAAATTTTCCAGGCAACACTGAACAAGTAAACTCTCCATTTAAAATACCCCCCCGTGCCGCCGTCAACGTGACTTTGTCACGGTCATCTCCCCCACCTTGAGCCTGCTACACAATATGTCTGGCAAACATGTGGTTTGACGTGAGTATGTGAAGCGTTTTGTCTTACCAGGCTGCACCTTTTCAATATTTCAGCAATTTCTGCGCTTCTCAGAAACCTGTAACGTAATATCACGGAAACACACCGTGTGCATGCGTGCATGTGTGTGTCTGTGTCCCTGTGCCTGCGTTTGTCCTTGAAGTGATAAAAGGTGGCTTTCTTTTCTCTTTGACCTTTCTGCAGCACACTGTTACATGAGACCGCGTATGCTGTTGTTGCTTGAGGAATAGCCCGTACGCGCTATTTTGGACACAATTTGGCAATGATGGAGCCAATTTGAATGTGATGGAGCTTTTATGAGCCGAAAAAGCTCTGCCTGCCTGCCTGCCGGCCTGCCTGCCCGCCGTGGCACGAGCGACAGAGTAAATCTTTCATTGTGAGAGCCCCCCCCCACCCCCCCCACTCCCTCCAAGACAATGACATGATTCATCAAACAGGCTCCTCAAATAAAATGGCCTTTAAATGTATTTTATTTGGGGAAATAGAATGTGTAATATGTCTGTCATGGAGTAGACATCAAGTGGAGGGCGGCGAGGGAGACAAGATAAAGAATAAATGCCAAGAGTTGGGCATTTTTGACATTGGAGTGGTTTGAATTGGGCAATAAATCCGAATGGAGGAGGACGAGGTCCATTTGTAAATCTTTCTTCATTTAGGAATTTCCTTTTGGAAATGTGAATGAATGGTTATAACTAGAATTTAAGACATGGGATGTTTTCAATTAGTCAAAAAAAATTGGAAATTTGAATTTTTAAAAAATTTACAAAACTCTCTTCGTTAGGGAATTTTGGAAGCGGAACATTTTGAAGTTGGACTGGTTTTAATCGGTCAGGAAATGTGGAGCAATGTGAAGTCTCTTATTCTGAATTTTATTTGCAACATTTGGGTGTTTTGGCAGAGGAGAATCAATGCCTAAAATGTCCTCAATGAGCTGAACATTTTGCCGTTCGGACTGTTTGAATCAGTCAAGGGAACTGGAATTGGAACCTTTGAAATGTTCAACGCTTCTTGTGGAAGTTGCTGATTGTCCAAAAAGTGTGTGTGTCACTCGCTACACAAGAATGTACTGTGGGTGGCAGGCGGTGGTGCAGACGGTGGACAACCTCCTCCGTCCCGAGGCGCTGGACTCGTGGCAGGACATGAACAGCACTGAGCAAGCGCACACGGCCACCATGCTGCTGGACATTCTGGAGAAAGGAGCCTTCCTCCTGGCCAACAACATGTACGGGAGTCGCTTCTCCGACCGGGCGGCCAACATTGGTGAGCTGCGATGACACTCGGCGAAAGCTTCTTCTTTTTTTTTTTCTTTTTTTTTTCCATCTGATCATCTGATTCGAAACATCTGTTTGTTTGTTTGTTTTTTTCCCCTACAAGAACTGGAGGTGCACGTCCTGAACACAGAGATGGACCTGCAGGACTTGTCCTTCCCTCTCAACCACGCCAACGACAGCACCATACATCTGTCGGCGTCCACCATCAAGCAGTACAGTCGCAACGGTCAGCAATGCAAAAATTCCTTCGAACAGGATCGGGATTTTTAGAATGAACACATGGAATAGCTCAGTTTATTCATTCTTTCATTCATTTTCTGATCCGCTTTATCCTCACAAGGGTTGTGGGGGTGTGAGGCCCTATCCCAACTGCCTTCAGGCAGGAGGCGGGGGACACTGTGAACTGGTAGCCAACCAATCGCAGGGCACACAAAGACAAACAACCATCCGCACTCACACCAAGGAACAATTTAGAGTGTTCCATTAATCTATCATGGATGTTTTTGGAATGTGTGAGGAAACCCGAGTACCCGGAGAAAAACCCACGCAAGCATGGGGAGAACATGCAAACTCCACACAGGAATGCCGGAGCCGGAATCGAACCCTGCACCTCTGCACTGCGAGGCCGGCGTGCTAACCAGTCGACCCCCGGGCGGCATTATTATTATAATAATAATTATCAGAATCATTTCAAACAAGTCCAGTAATCACAATAGCTGATAAGCATGCGTGCTTTTGTGTATGTGTGCACATGCGGTAACGATCGCGGGAAGTTGGTTGCTTGAAAAGTAGATCTTCGGTCAAGAAAAGTTGGGCGCCCCCGATCTAAATTAATGCAACAAGTATGAGAGAAGTCTTAGACAAAACAATACATGTTTATTTATATGGTGCTAATAATGTAAGTGCCTGGTGGATCGCATTTATGAACATAGCGAACCGTGAGTGTCCCACGGGCCATGCTTTGCTCACCCTGGTCCACTTTAACACTCCAATCACTCTCTTCACAACCCATTTGCATTTTTATGCAAGCCTAAAGCAACGACTGAGTTAGTGCTTCATAATAACAGACTAATCAGATTAACGAAAAGCGCTGAGACCATTTATTTTTCTTCCGCCCGGCGACGGTTTGGAGTCTTAATAGAATGGCCGGGCAGGCATGTCGATCACAATCAGGCCCGCCGGTCGCACCCGGCAATCTCAGCAATCTTCCGCTCTCATCCCAATCCCTCCTCTGTTGTCTGTCTGCGCTCGGCAACCAGATTAGAATGATTGAAACAAACGCACATGAAATATTCATACGGAATAATAAGAGATCCGTGAATGCTTGAGGGATGAATGTTCCATTGCCCTCCGCATTAAATCTGGCTCGCCGTCACCCACTCAAATGAAACGCTCCTTCCCATCATTCTAACCTTCACTAACTCCCTCCCTTTGTCTCCCGCTCTCTCGCCCTGTCACTCCACGCCCTCCATATCTGTCACTCTTACCGCCATTAGCATATTACGCCCCCGTTTCGACTTCAATTTGCGCTCCCTTTTTTTTTTAACTTTACACTCGTCTCTCTGTCTCTCACAGGGCAAGTGAAGGTGGTGTTCATCTTGTACAAGAACCTGGGCTCCTTCCTGTCCACCGAGAACGCCACCGTCAAGATGGACGCGCGGTCAGCCCACGGCCGGAGGCGCCTGGCGGTCAACTCCCACGTCATCTCGGCCTCCATCAACAAGGAGTCCAGCCGCGTGTTTCTCACCGAGCCCGTGGTGTTCACGCTCAAGCATCTACAGGTGGGTGCTTCGCTGATTTCAAATGTGCAAGGCGAGTTTTCAGCGGATGCTGGAAAAGAACGTCCGACTCCACGAGCGGCGGATAGTGATGACTTGGTTCAAAAACATGACAACGAAAAAAAAAAATATATATATATATATATATACACACACTAGTATTATTAGGGGTGTGTATCCACAACAGATGATTCAATACATGGGTTGCGAAACGATTCAAGAACGGCTCTCTTAGAGAGTGGATCGATTCGATTCGGTTCGACTCAGTGAGATTCTGATTCCATTGAGAGTGTGTGATGCAATGACTTTTTTTCCTTGCCATTTGGCGTCCATTTGAATGAGCTTGTCAGTACTTCAAATGCGCCATTTCCTTCTTGGATAACATTTCTCAGATTTGTTACATAACTCGATATCTTTTAAAGTTCAGCATGATTTAGTTTGAAATACTGGGTTTTTCTTCTCTCAGTTGGAGAATTATTACAGCCCAAACTGCTCCTTTTGGAACTACTCAGAGCGCTCCATGACGGGCCAGTGGTCTACACAGGGCTGCAGGCTGCTGGAGACCAACAGCACACACACCACCTGTTCCTGCAGCCACCTCACCAACTTCGCCGTGCTCATGACGCACCACGACAACGACGTGAGTACGCGGGAAGGCCTCATTCGACGACTTGTCGGATTTTGAACCATCTGATGCGCTCGTGTGATGAAGACCTTTCAGAATATTTTAGGGTGATTGAAAAAGGGCAATCCCGCCCCAAAAAATATAAAAACATGAATAAATAGCTGATTATTAACTCATTCAGTACCAGCCAATTCTGGACCAAATCTGAAAAGACGTTTAAAAACGTCTTTGGGAGTGAATGAGTTTGGGGATATTGGGACTTTGTTGCTAGATTTAAAATACTATGTACACAGAGCAGAGTTCCGAGTTTCCATGCAGTTTTTAGCACGTGTCATGCCCCTGGGCTAGCCAACCTGGCTGTCGTAGTACCATGCGTGCTAGCATGGTCTTTGAGCTCTCTTTATTCCATCAATCGCTCATTCGTCAGCTCTATTCCATCCTTTGAGTTATTAGGCAATGAAAGTAATTTAGATGTCAGTGTGCAAGTGAGATCTTATATTGGTGTTGTGACATTAGCAAACATGTTGTTCTTTTGAACGGCTCCTTTGTGGTGAACGATGAGAACCGATTTGCAGCTGTGAGTGGGCCGTTTGGGTTCTTTTAAAAAATATATATGCTAACCAATTTGGTATTTGGTAAGATTGAAGCAATCTGGTTAAATATGCAAAATATAAGGTAGAAAATAAAATGTCTCCAAATTTTGGAGCGTGGAATTTACTAGTGTATGTTTTGATAACTTGACTTGTCCTGGGAAAAGATGACATAGTCCTCGAAACGTCCTGGAAAATAATTTCAAGAAAAGAGAGGTAACCCTGAAAAAGTCCCATGATATTACCAATGAAGGGATAATTGATTGTTAATTTTCCCGATCAGTGATGAAGGAAATGCCTGGCAGTGCCCCTCCCCCCCTCTAATGGCCATGCAGTCCATCAGTGGGAATAATTAATGCAGACACATTAATGCACGCTCCACGGCCTGACAGGCTCTTTGTTTCGAAATATTTCTCTCTGTCCGTCTTTCAAGCCAACACTAGCAGAGGCTTACAAATTCCTGTCTTCCTCTTTCCAGCCGACATTCACATGATTTTTTTTCTTTTTTTTTTACCCAGGACGTCTTGTCTCTTGTCTCCGCACTTTAGCTCTTTGCATATATTTACAAATATTAAATGGAGCGATGTTGCCTTTCCTCTCCCTTCCACCTTCGTTCTGTCGCTCTGCGTGCTCATCGCTCATCCCGGTGTCTTCTTCTCACTTTGTCTCATGTTGTTGCCACCTCTCTTTGTCTCATTTGTCCTCACGCCCCCCCCCCCCACCCCCTTTCTTTTTCCTCCGCTTCGCGGGGGGGACTCAGTTCCAGGGCAGAATGCACGAGCTGATCCTGTTTGTGATCACCTGGGTGGGCATCGTCATCTCGCTGGTGTGCCTGGCCATCTGCATCTCCACCTTCTGCTTCCTGCGCGGCCTGCAGACCGACCGCAACACCATCCACAAGAACCTGTGCATCAACCTCTTCATTGCCGAGCTGCTCTTCCTCATTGGCATCGACAAGACCGACTACCAGGTGAGCCTGAACTGTGAATACCTTGTAAATTCTGTCGGCTCGAATCGGGAGGGGCGGGGAAGATTGTACGCGAGCACAGGACATTTCATTAGGTACCCCTGTACCGACAAACGGTGCACCTTTACAAAGATCATAAGAATCAAGCATTAACACAATTGTCATTCTTCCCTTTGTCCATGTTGATCAGCTCCATCTGGAAGTCGGTGTTAGCACAAAACATTCAGGGCTATACTAGAAAGCAAAAAACAAAAAAAGGCAAGAAAAGCCTACTAGAACATCCATCCATCCATTTTCCGAACCGCTTGATCCTCACAGCCAAACTCTATTTGTGGTTTATCAGAGATAGTTTAACTGATGCCATGTGTCTGCTGATTCCCATTTAACATGAATTTGAATGTGATGGGTTAACTCATTCAGTACCAGCCAATTCTGGACCAAGTCTGGAAAGACGTTTAAAAACGTCTTTGGGGGTGAATGAGTTCATTGTAAACGTAGCCACATTCCGATTCCCAGACTCGTGCAACCACATTACGTTAGGTGTTTATTTTTACTCCCCCCGAAAAACATTTCTTTCTTAGTGAGTTGCAATGATTTATATTGGTCTCATTATTTTACATCCCAAGAAAATTGGCATTTGAACAGGGGTGTGTAGACTTTTTATATCCACTTGAAGTCAGCCCAGCCTCTCTTTTTTTACTGCACCAAAATACTGCATTTGCTGATAGTCTTCCTTCTCTTCTGTCCTCTCCCCCTGAATTTCCTCTTTGCTCCTCCATTTCCACCCCCCCCCCCCCCCCCCCCGTCGCTTCAGATCGCTTGTCCCATTTTCGCCGGACTGCTGCATTTCTTCTTCCTGGCCGCCTTCTCGTGGATGTGTCTGGAGGGCGTGCAGCTCTATCTCATGCTAGTGGAGGTGTTTGAGAGCGAGTACTCCCGCAAAAAGTACTACTACCTGTGCGGCTACTGCTTCCCCGCGCTGGTGGTGGGCATCTCTGCCGCCATAGACTACAGGAGCTACGGGACCAAGAAAGCGTATGTGCCGAGACCGGCCCTCATTCTTTTTTTTTTTCCACCTGCTGATTCAGAATTCCCCCCGGCGGGGAGTGTAATATCACGCGCCTCCCCGCAGACCGCCCTCCGTGAACACACTTAGCCAAAAGCCTGATGATTAGCCTTCACATAATAATCCGCCGAGGCAGACAAATAGTGTGACTCTGTTTGAGCTCACTTCGGTCTAATTCCCTTCTCCTCTGTGTGCCACTCCAGATGCTGGCTGCGGGTGGATAACTACTTCATCTGGAGCTTCATTGGACCCGTTTCATTTGTTATTATGGTATTAGCTTTACTGTCTGCCAGCGTGATGGCTCTTTCTCTCGCTCACGTGCGCTTTCGATATTGCACAGTCAAACCTGAAGAGTATCTCATGGCACTTGGATTGAGGTTATGGAAAGTGCAAAGGCGGGCGTTTTGCCCCCACGCTCCACTGCGCTTTTATTTGATTGGTCTCTCTCGCTCTCTTGTCTTAGCTCAACCTCGTTCTGCTGATGATCACTTTACACAAGATGATTCGAAACTCATCGCCGCTCAAGCCTGACTCCAGCCGTCTGGATAGCATCAAGTGAGATGGACTTTTGAGCTCAGACTTTTAGCTTATTTCACTTTTTTTTTAACATCTAGTAATTGTCACCAAACTGAAGTCTTCAGATGAGTTCAGAATTCAGAATATTTTTTCTTCCCAGGCAATATGGAAACAGTGACGCCTTGATTTACAAGTGACTCCAAAGAGCTTTATGGATGCAAGATATCGCTCAGCTAAATTTTGTATTTTAATTTTTTGCTTTAAGGAGTCAAACGTTGAATCGCCAGATGATCTCCACGCATCAATTTTTGTAAAGATGTTAAAAGACGTGAACTCCTGTTAAAGTTGAAAATAAAAAACATTCTTCCTTAACAACCCTAGTAAAGGGACCAAAATGAATGTCTTGAATTTGATATGACGCAGAGAAGCCTATTCTTTACAAGCCTTCAAAAGGTTAATTAATTTTTCATTTTAATTATTTTTAAAGTATATAAAATACTAAAGCTCCGAAATCCTGAAAAATAGAGACCACCTTGCAGGACTGTGTGGGCATGTTTGCCGAAGCTGACCTTCACCTGTCAAAAAAATATGTTGGTAATTTTCTGCTCACCTTTCTAATGACTCTCTTTGATGTGATGGCGTGCTGTCTTCCAGGTCGTGGGTGTTGGGTGCCATCACCCTGTTGTTCCTCTTGGGGCTGACGTGGGCGTTCGGCCTGATATTCATCAACGAGAATTCTCTGATCATGGCGTATCTTTTCACCACCTTCAACGCCTTCCAGGGCATGTTCATCTTCATCTTCCACTGCGCTCTTCAGAAAAAGGTACCTGATAAGGCTACAGTTCATTCTGGCCCATAATTTACCCGCAGATGCCAGTTTGTGATCGTCACGTTCACATTTCTTACATTCTGTCAAATTTTCTACAAATGAAATGAGGACGCCTAGCATTTTTGGAACCCATTTGGCAGAGTCAAACAAAGCCCCCCCCCCCCCCCTTCCTTGCCAGGCCCAGCCCCGCAGTTGTTGTGAGCATAGAGGCACATATTCGGGTATACTGTACTACCACTTGAAAAATGTTTCATACGGTTACTTTTATCCCAACATCTAATTCAACCATCCATTTTCTAATCCGCTTATCCTCACAAGGGTCGCGGGCGTGCTGGAGCCTATCCCAGCTGTCCTCAGGCAGTAGGCGGGGGACACCCTGAACTGGTTGCCTGCCAGATGTTTCCCTCCTCCAACACACCTGATCCAAATGATCAGCTCATCAGCAAGCTCTGCAGGCACCTGATAACAATTTTGCTCATTTGAATCAGGTGTGTTGCAGGAGGGAGGCATCTAAGACATGCAGGATGTGGCCCTTGAGGAACCGGAGTTTGACGCCCGTGCTATAAATGATTCAGATTCATTTTCTGCTGACACATACTTCAGTCAGTAAATCTCTAACCGGCATTGAACATCGCTGTGGGCGTCGTAGGAAAATAAACACATGGCTTAGCTTGAGAAGAGTTGTAGGTGACGGGGCAATACATATACTTCCCGTCACTCGACAGCCCGCCCGCAAGTTATGTTCCACTCTATTATGTAGACCATCGCTGCTGTCGTAAATGTGTTTTTGCCTGCGTGTTGCAGGTCCACAAGGAGTACAGTAAGTGTCTGCGTCATTCCTACTGCTGCAGCCGCGTGTCCACCAGCAGCTCCCACGGCGCCATGAAGAACTCCGGCCTGCGCGCCAACAACCGTTACTACAGCGGCAGCCAAGCTCGTCACGCGGCAGCCCACAGACAGGTGCAGGCAAGACGGACGCACTTTGCGCATGCTTTTTGCATGGCACGCGCTCGCTCGTTTATTATTTTTTTCCCTTTTTTTTGCCGCGTTTGGCGGAGAATTAGACCGTGCTTCTGTCAGAGATTTTCTCGGACAAAGTTAAAGAAATGACTCGGCACACAGGAAAATTGTCTTCAATATCGGCGGGAGCGGATCTCTGAGAGCGAACGACGGTTAGTTGCTCCGCGATCACACTCGCCTCCCTCTCCGCCGGTTCGAACTTTTATTGCAAAATACAAGAAAGACACTGCCTCCGAGATTTGCACCCCGCGCCCCCCGGTAATGATCTGATTTACCCGAATACACAAGTCACAGACTTTGCTGATGACTAATGTCCACCTGGGCGCGACAGCTGTTCCCAAACTGTCTTTTGGTATTCAACGACTCTTTGTTCCCAATTTGTTTATTCCCACTCTGTGATTGAATTTAGCCCTTGCTTTGACGTGATTACTCAGGAAAGGCCCTCCGCCTAAACGGCCGACACCTCTGCGCTGAGTATGTCTAGACATGCCCAAATTATCCGGAACTTTAAACATGATACAATTTTGTTCGTAGATTTCTCTATCAGCTTTCGATAAGTTGGTTTCGCTTAATGCTAACACAATGCAAACGCTAATGAGTGGCATTGTTGTCAATGTACTAAGAGGTGTCTAATGTGTGTGTGTATGTGTGTAAGAGAGACCAAGACATTTTCCTTGCTAAACCTATTTTTTGGTCTCTACCTGCTATTTGTGCAAAACAGCAATCAGGAAACTCACAGCATCGGAAATAATACTACCAGGCGATAAACTGTTTTTCAGAATGGGACTATATCAGCTACTGCAATCATGTATGGCACATCTTATAGTTATTTGACCCTCTCTTGATGACATGACATTGCCTCGTCGTCTTCTCTTTGCGTATCTTGTTTTCTTTGTGGCTTATGGCAAACCGCGCAGTTGTGATTACAGCATCCCTGCTGAGCTATAAAAGTCCCCCCACATCCAGCACACGTTTCTGTTGTTTGTTGGGGTTTTTTCCTCACCCTGCACTGCTCCTTCCCTCAGAGTCGGATCCGCCGCATGTGGAACGACACGGTTCGGAAGCAGACGGAGTCTTCCTTCATGGCGGGGGATATCAACAGCACGCCCACGCTCAACCGTGGTGAGTTTTCCTTCTCTTGCGCTCCACAGTACGCTGATGGAAATTTAGCAGCGTGTCACAAAAGCTGTTAATCTGGAACCATAGACCTTTTTGCTTCAGGAACCATAGACCTTTTTGCCATGACGTCACATGTGCTTCCAGATGGTGCCGCTAGTAAATATACGCTCCTATTTTATATGACCAAGGCAGAGCGATTGAGAAAACGGGCTTAAATGATCATTTTAATCGCCTTCTTTACTGCCCAACTTTGAAATTGTATGAAGTGAATCGCTCCCAATAGAGAGCCAAAGCCGGCTATAATTTATATTTCAATTGGTAAATTGATTCAAAAGCAGATGGAATGGAAATGCAGTCATCGTGAACATGCTAAATGAGGGAATGGTTAATTAAGTGACTTTTCATTTGCTCGGATCAATGGCACGCATGTACACTTTTGAGAGCAAAATGGATTGCGTGCCATTGAGCTAACGTTAGCTAACTTACTAAAAGACAACCCAATGAAACCTTCTATTTTCAGTCCGTCCTTTTTAAGGTGGTTACGCCACCCTGTCTTACAATTTTCTCTGTACAACTATTTAATAAATTGAAGCCATTCTGGAGTATTTATTTTAATAACACCCCCCCCCCCTCTCCCCAAAAAACGGTTAAATTCACTTAGAGACTACAGTAGTCATCCACTTTTCTGCCACCCCGTGCATTTTAACAACAACCACAGTTGAAACAAAGTTTAATAATAATGGAAAAGAAACAGATAATTGTGTATAACTTAATTAAAAACAATAAAACCAGTCATAATCTTTAAAAAAAAAAGTAATTTAAAAAATAAAAGCAAATGAGACACTAAAATAAAGGTTCATGGCTTTGAGGCAGCGGTGTCAAACTCATTTTTGTCGCGGGCCACTTCGGAGTTCCGTCTTCCCTCGGAGGGCTGTTACGAATAAATGTTTCTCGGGGTACTATTACTCGTACACAACAAATGGATGGATTACTAGTTTTGAAATCACTCAAGTCAACTCTTTGTTGTTGCTCAATTATTGTTGAGGTAAGTGGAACGGCTAACAACATTTCAACATGATTTACGACACGTGACAATGTAAAAGTTAGGTACAGGTTTTAGCAGTGATCATCATTTGCTTTCGCGGGCCACATTAAGTGATGTGGTGGGCCGGATCTGGCCCCCGGGCCTTGACTTTGACACCTGTGCTTTGAGGGATAAAAATAGGTTCAAAGGCGGGTCGGATTAATGGTCAGCGAATGGGCTTTTCCAATATGCAATAGGGAGGTCATTCCATCGTGTGGGATCAGTGACGGAAAGAAAAAAAAAACGCTTTGCCTTCAGCGCTCCTTCGGAAGCAGCTGGTCAGCTGACCTGATTTATAGGACAGGAATGTAGAGATGGTGCAACGTAGAGACAAGCCCTTTATTTGAAAAAAGGTAATTACCACGCTTCTTCATCTCTTTGAGTTTGCCACTTGACTGTGTCTGTGATGCACAACAATTTTCTGGTGTGTCCTGGAAGCAAGGTGCTCATGACACACACACACACACACACACACACACACACACACACACACACACACACACACACACACACACACACACACACACACACACACACACACACACACAATTGATTTCCTTTGCCCTACTTTTGCTCCCTGCTTCAATCTGGTGGCTCGGGTATTCCTAAGAGGACATCACAGGGAGCGTATCCACATTAATTCGGTGGTGTTTGCCTCTTTGTGGGGGGGGGGCGGGGGGGGTCTGGCGAAAGGAAGTACGAAAATGCGGTTGAAGCGACATAAGAGAACAAGCCAACGACAGTAGAAAGCGGGCGACGACGAGCTTTGCCAGAGGCTTTGAGGGAGGAGGGGAAATGATGATTAAATAGCTGAGCGTGAGTGCTTATTTTTATTTTCCACGTGATGAAGGCTGGGGCAGTCCATACCTGCAGCCCGCACTTCGCGCTCTTCCGTCATGCTGTCCTGTTTTTAATTTCATGGCATTTCTGCTCTCGGTTTCCTCGGGCCTTTTGCACAACATCCTCCCTGTGCTTTCGCTTCTATTTATCTTTTTGGTGGCATTCACATTTTCTGTGTAAAATTAACTGTGTTTCAATGGCTGCATTCCGGGACTGAATAATAGCATGCATTACTGGTCCCGGCACCCACCCCTCCTCCGCCCCTCTTGTCTGCACTGTTCAGAGCCAAAGGGAAACAAATGGCAATACCCGCAAACAGTAACTTTGCCTTTCATTTGTGTTTTGTACTCAATGGTTACAATCAGGAGGCAGTGAAATGACTCCATAAAATACCGCTGTAACAAAAAAAACAGCCCCGTTTGGAGCAGCTGTAAACATTTGCGTCGTTCCAGGTGTTATTATCCCAGGCGCCATCGACTGGGCTCGATTTGCATGCATTCAATGCAAAAAGCCCATTTTTGATGATGGAAGAGGATGATTTTTATTTTTTATTTTTTTGCCATATTACAGCAGCCATGGGCAACCACCTTTTGGCCAATCCGGTGCTGCAGACTCGCAGCGGCACGTCTCCTTACAACACGCTGCTTGCTGAGAGCTTCACCCCACCCTCACCCGGCGTCTTCAACTCCACAGGTTTGTGAAAAAATGAGAGAGAGAGAGAGAGAGAAAGGTCGAGAGAGCGACTTCATCATGCAACACGACAACAACTGAGCAATATCGTATTAATCGCCCATATAGTTGAGAGATTAATCGTTAGTTATATAAACTGTACGTAGCTCTGAGGACGTTGTTAAATACTAAGAAGGAAGCAGGGGTTCACCAAGTACAGAGAGCATGTCTCCCATCCCAATGAGATTTTTAAAAACATCCATCGGCGAGCTCATTCCTCATTTTGCCCACAGTAGACAAAGGAAACGTCATGTCGCCTTCTGCGACGTGTGCCGTGCATAAACTGTCAAATGGATCCAACCAGGCTGCGCAAAAAAACAAACAGCCTGACTTTGCCATCTGGCCTCGTCTCGAATCGCAATCTGATGAGTGAAGTTTCATCTCGATTTTGGCTGCCAGCAATCGCGAAGGGGAACGCTTGTCCCCGTCGCTAAGCAGGATAATGAAGCCAAAGAAGAGTGTTGCGTAAAAAGAATTGGTCCCTTACTGAAGCGAGGTTTGGCAAAAGTTGGCGGAGTTTTTTTTCTAATCAAACCCAACCTCTGAAAGCAGCACAGTTCTTGACACTTTGATGATGCTTTACTGCAAGTTTGCGCTCTGCAGTGCTGCAATTTCAGGATGAAATCTGATCTCATTCATACAGAAAGAAATGGTAATAGAATACAGTATGTTTCCTAGTCAAACTGTACACGCTATGTGTAAAATAACATCTTTATCATTAGTAAACAATTAGTGAACAACAGTTGGACATAATGTGTAGTCCCGGTTATTATTATTATTATTATTATTTATATTTTATTATATGTGTAAAATAAATGTTGACCACTGCGAAAAGTCAACATAAAAATTATGGAATTACTAAAATTGAATCAATATGTTCCAGGGTCATCGTTTAACCTTCTACTGGAACGAAAAAATGTTTCCAATCAAAATTTTAATTTTACAAAATAAAAAGGCAACAGTTAAAATCAAAGCAGCTCTCAAAACACTAATGAACTGAACGGGCAGTATTTTCAATGTCATTTTCTTTTCTGAACTTTTCTGTAACCTTTCAAAATTCATTTTTAATTCAACACTGTCTGGTGCAACCACGCACATTTTCTTTTTACCAAAAGCCTTTTAAAAATTGTTCATAGTGGGTAACTTATTAAATCTTACATTTCCATTGATTTGGCACAGTATTGACATATATAAGTGTTGACAATTTGCTGTTGCCGGGCAAAATGCCAAAGAAAGAACTAAACGGAAGACTGTTAGCCTGGTTAGCATACCACCAGAAGGAGTGCCCCGGAGTGACTGCAGGTGACGCTTCAAGAACAATCGGACCAAACTTTGACTTTCTGGCTTCATTGCTAGCGCAGGCGCGCACTAAACATCTTGACCATCGTCCAGCGGCTGAAATGCGAGGCGGCGTCTCTGTTAAATATTTCAACGCTTCGCCCGACGAATATGTCAAGGCCTGACAGCCGCGGACATTTTTAGAGGAGAGGAAGTAAAGAGGAGAGCGCTTCATTACACTGTCTAATTACACTGATATGTCATTGCTGAAGTAAAAGCCTGCTAAAAAGTGCTGCTCCGGTATTTAGCTGGACGGCTTTTTTTTTTGTTCATAGACGCGGGAATCGTTAATTGACCTGTTTTTGGTCAGTAAAAGCAAATCAAAGCATGTGAAACGCTATTCACATGCTTCCAAAAGAATCCCAAAGAGGAAGGTGGCATAATATTCAGGTGGCATATAACTGTGAGCAAAAATATCACAGCTGGTATTGCAATCACAGCTCTAAAATCTGGAAACGTTTGGGAAGATTACAAGGTTTGTTTTTCACTGAATGTGCTCCATACGTTGGTTAAAGGACTGCGTATCAACTTCTCTGCCCTTCCCCGCTTTGGGAAGTAAAGCCATACAGGAAATGAACTGATGTTCGCCATGCTAGCTAGCTAACTGTCTGGCTCAGTAGCGAGTCTATCGTATTTATTCCACTAATTGTAGACAAGCTAACTTTTGTAGCTAGTCGCAAATGTACAAGGAGCTAAGCATGGACGAAAAGCCAAAACTTTTTAGCCACTTTTTAAAAATATCCATGGCAGAGGTTTGTTTCCGAGCTCCGGGCTTCCTGTGTTCTCCATGTACCTGTGTGGGTTTTGTCCAGGTGCTCCCGTTTCCTCCCACATTAAAAAAAAAAAAACGCCCGGTAGGGGAATCTGTCATTCTAAATTGTCTCGAGGTATGATTGTGAGTGCGGATGTTTTTGTCTATCTGTGCATTGCGATTGGCTGGCAACCTGTTCAGGGTTGGGATCGGCTCCAGCACCCCCGCGACGCTCGTGAGGATAAGCGGCTCAAAAAATGGATGGACGGATGCATGGATGGAAAATATCTGTGTTGGCCTAAGTCAGTGCTTGAACTGAAATGTTCATTCCCGAGAAGGAGAAGGAGATGCAAAGATGTTTGAAGAGGCTGATAGATTTTTCATTCCCTTAATGGTGGCCATTTAAAAATCTTTAAAAATGAATTGATCAAGTTAATGTTGCATTAAATGACACTTCCCGTCTTTCATTATATCTGCTTCACACGGCATTCCTTTGGATGGACAGGAACTTTCCGAGACCCAAGTAAGTGTCTTTGAACCTTCCGTTTGAGCTCGGAGTACAAAGACTTCAATGTCCAAACTGGTTTCTCTCCTGTGTTTGGATGCAGAGATCCCATCCAAGGCCCGCGACCCCTGCGGAATGGAGACGCTGCCGCTGAACGGCAACTTCAACAACAGCTACTCCCTGCGCGCTGGCCCAGGGGGTGGTGGCGGTGGCAGCTGTGACTTCCTGAGCAGTACCGGCGCGGGTGGAGACAGCCCCCCACCGCTGCTCAACCCACGCAGCTCGGAACCACTGGGCGGCGGCGGGGGCGGCGTCCAGCGCAATCTCTCCGATGCGGCGGCCTTTGAGAAGATGATTATCTCTGAGCTGGTGCATAACAACCTGCGAGGCGGGTGCGTGAGCGTGGGCGGAGGGAACGTGGCCGGGGGCGACGCCGGGGACAGGGTGTGCGGAAGCATGGCCGGGGGGATCCCTCGAGGAGCAGCCGGGCCCGAGTCGTGTGACAATGACTTTCTGATGGATGGCAGGCAGCGCACGCCGCAGGATGTGGAGCTGCTCTACAAAGCTCTGGAGGAACCGCTACTCTTACAGCGAGCCCAGTCCGTCCTCTACCAGAGCGACCCGGAGGAGTCGGAGAGCTTCACGGCCGACCTCACCGAGAGTCTCGGCCACAGCGGTCAGAGTTCTAGTGGGCAGACAGGCAACAGAGCGCCGGACTCGCCCACGCGGGACTCCCTGTACACCAGCATCACCAACCTGCGAGACTCTCCCTACCCGGACAGCAGTCCCGAGCCCCTGGAGGTGGTGCCCCGATCGGCCCAGCCCCCCGAAGAACTGTACTACAGCTCCGGGAGGCCCGCCTTGGGCTCTCGCGGCGCCCCCATGCAGACCTTCTACCAGGCCCAGCCGAGGAGGCCGAGCGGGGAGCCCGTCCACCAGGCTCAGGAGGCTTCCCACAACGAAGGCGACGGACAGATGCAGCTGGTCACCAGCCTGTGACCGGAGCCCGCAAAAGGAAGCTCGGGGACTCGAGTGAGGGCCAGAGTTGCCTTCTAGCCTATGTCGCTCTCGCGCCGGCCCACTTCCTGCTTCTTTGGTTGCCTTTTTTTCTCTTAACTTTGACCCAAACAGTAAAAGAGACAAACAGAGTGACCTTTAGGTCCCCAGAAGACGCCTTTGACTTTTTAAAGAGCATCGATCCAAGCTTAGTCCCACCCGGATCCTTTGGACCAAGTCCAGCACTCTGAATGTACCGACCCCCCACCCCTTGGCCACTCTTCCTTCCCGCCCTTAGGATCTCTCAATACTTTGCTCAAACAAAAGTTCTGTAATGTTTCTGGACACGAGACTATTGTTTTGTATTTGCTCCGTTATTTACCCTTTTCGTACCGACCATCATTTGCTAGTTAGCTGTGGAGTCGAGCGGAGTCCAATAGGAGCAAAAAAAAAAAGTCTTACAGAAAAGCTCTTCATTGTTGCCAAAAAGAAAAAAAAATCTCTCTTGAGCCAGAACAACAGAAAGTAAAACACACATACTCGCGCGCACACACACACACGCTCACTCACATATCCAGAAGTGCTCATTATTGAACAATCCAAGTGAAAACAGTTCTCCATCTTCAGTTGAAGACAATTCAGAGGAGTTTGCCTTCTTTTCCTGGATCAGAGGTGGAGGTGCCCCCATTTCACCTCCCAGAAGCTTTCCACCCGCTACCCCTCTCTGCCTGGTTGCTTTTTAGGCATTCCAAAACATGACTGCCTTGCTATCATTTTTTTTCTTTTTTTGCGGAGAGTATTCATTTTGTTGACTTTGGATTTGCATCCCGAGGAGTGTGTCGCGCTCTCCCCCCGCGCTCCTCTTGTACTTGCTGTGTTAGAGCCTAGCCAGCTGAAGTGGACTTTTTTTTGTCTCCTGTGTGTGGTTGTGACCGACAGCACTATAAACCTACGTGTACATACGAGAACCTGCAAGCGTGATTCCGCTTTATTCTTACCGTGTAAATAAATAGGGACGACGGCCGGATGATCAAAAGCAACAAAGGTAACAGACGCAATGAGAAATGACTTCTTGTACTTGCAACAAAAGAGAAAAATAAAATGTTTCTTTTTGGGGGGGGAGTTTGTGACCCTGCGATTTTATTTTTTTTTATGTTCGGTGTCGTGAAGCTTTGTGGATGAATGGCAGGTGTGGTTGTGTGATATGAATGTGTGTGCTGAAGACTGTGACCTCTGGCCCAGCCGGCATGTCAAAACACGTCGCGTCGTGGCTGCTTTGGGTCAACAAAAATGGGAGGAGTCAGATTCTGGTTCGGCTCTGCTGAATGTCATTATCTTTTAAGGCAGTGAAAGCATTTTAACAGAAGAAACACTGAAAATGCACATCAATAAATAAGATTATAGATTCAGTTTCTTTTTTTTTTTGTTTGTTTGTTTTTGTAAACCGGTACATTTGAAAATATCATTTGGGTACAAGAGCCTTGGCATTTGTAATATATAATACGTTGGAATCTTTCATTTTTGGTTTTTATTTCGTTTTGACTTTTTTTTTTTTCAAATTTGGTTTGTTTTCAGAGCAGATTTATTTTTTTCTGTTTGTTTTTATTGTTTTTTCAAAATTGCTTAGTTTGATTTGAGTTTTTATGAGTTTTAGTTTTTCTCAGTATATTGTGTATTTGCTGAGCGCAAGAGGGGAAAAAAAGTCATAAATAGTATTTTGTAATAAAAGTCTTCTGAACGCTTGTACAAACACCAAAATAGATTTTAAATCATTAAAAGTTCATCAATAAAAAAAAGAAATTGACCAAAACAAAAATGAAGGACAAACGCAAATTTTATTTTATTTTTAAGCATGAACGATGTGTTTTTCTGCCGTATTTGAGTCTTTCATGTCTAACATGATTGAGTGTGATTTTTCTTGCCCTTTTTTTTTTTCCATTTTAGGAAGACATTTTAAAATTGCCAGCACACATTTGTAAGAAGCCCTTTAGGTCACAGTGGTGCGTTCAGGAACAAGATGAAAGGGAGGAACCGGCGCAAGATAAGAGCGGAGGGAGAAAAGTGTTTTTCAGTGCACTTGTGTAAGTGATACATTTGAGAGAAATGAGTTGTCAGGGGAGAGGCGAGAGAACAACCAGTCCAACCACAATCTCGCTGACCTTTCGGAGCCGACTTCTCAGCTCTGTTTATCTCCCTTTTGCAATAGTTTTATTTTATTTATTTTTTGTCTGTCCCTAAAATATTTATTCACATTTGATTCATTCTTACCATTGCTTTTCCTGAACTCACATCCTGTTTTTTTTTTTTTTTAAAGTGAAAGATGTGGTTGGAACGTAAGCAGGAACTAGATGCATCTGCTGCCCCACTCAGGAAAGCGGTTCACGGGTAGGGTTAAAAGCATACCAAAAAAAAAAAAAAAAAGAGGATTTGTCTTGATATTTTGAGACCTACCTGAATAATAGAAGTATTCGGGTCGAAAAATGGTTGTGGTTTACTCAACAGTCTTCACTTTACTGCAGATGTACATTACCATCATCGTCACGGCACAAATTTTATCATACTCTTAGGGAATATGACTATCTTGCGAAATTACAACTGATTCTTGTGTGACTATTTTCGCTTTTTTTTTAACCACGACTTCATCCTCAATAGAATTTTTTTAATGTAATGTGACAACTTTATTCAAACTAAATGACAACTTTTTTCCCGACTAAAATACATTTTATTTATTATTAATATTACAACTTTATTCACATGAATTTCTAACTTTTCTTCTTATACTATTATGAATGCCTCTCAAATTAAAACTTGTTTCTCTCGAATAATTAGATGGAATTTTTTTCCACAAATGTACACCTTTTGGAACATTACAACCTTATTCTCACAGAATTGCCACTTTTTGCATTTTTGTAATATTTGGACTCTTCTCCCATAAGCACGATATTATTCTTGTAATTATAAACAATAGTCTCACATTTTTCAAACTTTTTTTTCTCGTAATTCTGCAACTAACTTTATTCTCACAAAATGAAAACGTTTCTCCTGTCATATTATGACTTTATTTTCACCACATCATTCCCACCAGTGACTCATATCGCGTCACACTTCAATTTCTTGCCATTTATTCTCATACTATCGTTTTGGCTCCAAACAATCCATCATAGGTGTTGCCTTTTAAGGATATGATTCATATTTAATCATTTGCCCCAAAACCCGAGAAGCTTGTAAATAATTCAAAAATGATGCTTGTGGTTAAATCCACCCTTGCATCATTGCTGCTCTGCTTGTTTGTTTATTTGTTGCTTAAAAAAAAAAAAAGGAAAACCAGCCAACCCCCCCCCCCCCCCCTCCCCCTCCACCTTAATTATTCATGTTGCGAAAGGGTACATGTGCAATAGAGCAATGATAGAACATAAATTAGATTTGCAAGGGAGCCCTCGCTATGCAGAGCAAATGTGGCCCTGGTCAGTTGACAGCAAATGAACTCGTCGTTATCAGACGGTGCCGAAAAACCCGCTCTCCTCGTAGGCAGCCTAATTACCAGCATAATCACCACAATTAGCTCCCGTGTTATGATGTGCTGATGCTGATCTCCAGAGCTCGGGGTGAAACACCGTTTAGGCACCTTGGGCCTGATTTTGTCTTTCCCATCACCTTCCCGAGCTCCCGTTTCTCCTCTCGTCTCATCCGCTTTTTTTTAATATCAGTCTCGGTAGGCTCCATTAGCGCCGCGCTTTCTATTGAGAGATGTTAATTTGTTTTGTCAAAAGCTTTGTTTATCCCGGATTAATATCGCAATAAACATAGGCCGCGCATACTGTGTTAAATGATGATGATTATACAGAAGGAAGTCTACAGCCCACACTGTCGGATAAGGCTTTTTTTCTTTTTCTTTTTTCTTTTTTTTTTTAAACGCTAGGGGACTCCTGTTTTCCAAACCTCTGATTACACTGATGGTATACTCATTTGCAATACTGCACTGGGCCTCGCTCCTTTTTTTTTCCTATCATCAACACAAGTTTGTTTGTTCAAGCCTTATTGTCAGCTGGGAGCAAAGTGTGTCGATGACTCAGTTCACTTGCATTTGACCTTTTATTTTTGTTGTTGTAGCGGAAGAACCGAAGAGTTGTTATGTTTGGAAAACCTCTCGAAACTACAACAGGATCCTTGAAAGGCTTGCAGTCACTGCGCGAAGCTTTTCAGTCTACCGCCAAGCGAACCAATGCTCACGAGGAGAAACGTTTGTTCAGAAAGCCATGAAGACAGATACTCAAAAGATTTGATCGTGAATGCCGGATGGATGGTCATCAACGAGGCTTTCACGACAGCAAGGAGATGGTGGAGTCATGGGCTGCAATAAAGGGGGAGTCCTTTAAGCTATCTGAATGATTTTTGCTGTGGTTTGAAAAGAATAACGGCTTTCATTGAGAGGTGTTGGGGGGGGGGGGGGGGGGGTTGCCCTCAATATTGCGATTTACATTTACTATTGAGATTTTTTTTTTCATGGCCGTCTGCCCACAATCAATACTTTAATCTGTATTACAATAAACAATATCCGATGATTATGCATTATATAAATAAATGAATAAAATGTATACGCATACTGATAAAAAAATAGAGCCTACCAACTGGACAAAACTGAGCCTTTTTTTTCCCCCAAAATTGAAACAATTCTGAATGAGCTGCAGTTATTTGATGCTCTTTTTTAATTTATTTTTTAAATAAGTCACTGATGCATGCTGCCCGCATTGGTCGGTTCAGATGGATTGATATCTGTACGGCGACCAAGTCAGAAAAAGACGCCATTTTCATATTTTGGCCTGGAATACAGTGATTGCAAGTGAGATGGATGGTAAGACCAGTTAAGGTTACTCACTGAGCATTCCCTGCTATGCTATCAAATGAAGAGCCAGGCCCTTCTGCATCCCTAAAGACGTCTCAAGAGAGGACAGCATCAGTAACAGCACGGGTTGCGCGGCGGTAGCTTGGGTCGTGGCAGGAGTGGTGGGTGGTTGCATTTGTGGTGAGGCTGCACGTGGTGATAAGGGGATGGATGCGGCGCTTTGTCTCAAATGACTCTCAGTTGGTGGTTTGCAGAGCAGAGGTTATCACGTCGCGCTTCCAATGGAAAGCACTAAAATAAATGGGCTTTGTTCGAGGCAGAAAAAATGTGATTGTCCTTCTCGAAGAAACCAAAGACACTGTTAGATTTTTGGGGCGCTAGCTTGTAGTTGCCAGCCACCATGTTTGACGGACAAGGTCGGACGAAAGACCGCATATCCAAAATTAGAATAAATGAATCATTTTCCAGCCAGATGTCCAATTGTGTTAGCAATGTTCCGGGACGGGTTTTAGATGCTGCTCGTTGCTGTCGGCCCAAAATAAATGGCATACACAATCACAGATTTATTTGTTTTTCTTTAAAACCCATCGTGGTGGTATAAAAAGACAAAATGGACTTCACTGTATTGCTCACTAAATGCTCCACTGGTACTGTTTTACTGGAAAACCTGATTTCAAGGAAAAACCATCAATTCTCATGTTTTTTGCCATGTAGTTTGTTTAAGTCGTACAAATAAATACAAATCTAAACACAACTCATGTTTCTCTGGCAGCATCTTCAAGAAAAGTAGCTTTGACGTGTGTGTGCCCTGAGTATGTGCACGTGATGTAATTAAATTTTTACAGCGCCCACAATATGTATGTAAACTTGGGGCTCGCCTGCCTCACGGTTCACATAAATGAAGAGACTGACTAATGCGAGGCTCATGTTTTATGCATGCATCCGGCCTGCAGGTTACAGCCGCATTGTGCTCAGAAGCTGTGGGCCCAGCAACATTACGAACAAGACAGCGATTCCTTTGAAGCGCACATTCGATATGAAGATTTTTCTTTTTTAACCTTTTGGACATGACAACATAGAGTTGCAACTACTACAAGGTTTGCACACTCTGTGGTTTGCTTCATTGGGTACAGTCAAATAAGATCAATAAACATTTTGAAAATTTTGATAGTGTCAATGAAAAGTGGGAGTGAATTGTCATGTTTTTGAGACAACTCTTGGAAATCGTATCATGATGTTCTGTAGTTATTGGGCCTTAAGGAGTATTTTAATGGAGAGTGAATGCATTTTTGGGGACACGATAGGCATGTACTCAATACTGCAACGCACTTTGACGTCATGTGTTTACTTAATTTTATTTCATTTAGATTGTCATATGTTTGTTTATTATTATTATTTAGCACACAAATGCACTTTTATTTCGAATGCTGGATTCCAATTCCCAGGATGCAGCGCTGGAAATGGTGTGTGATCACGTGACGCAGATTGTCCCACTGTTGACAGCAGTAAATTCACTTATTAGCTGCTCATGTACAGGAGGTACATGAGTCCGTTTTAGGAGGTACATTTTTACACACGTAACACGTGGAGAATATTTTTTCATTAAAAACAGAGATACCGTCTTCATTTGTAATCCAAACAATGTCAAAAAGGCTATGCAATCCTTTTAGCTTAGCCACTGGGGTTCGCATGTATCTTAACCAGGAAGTTTGGTGGCATTTAAATTGAGTCGTCAGACAAAAAAACGTAATTGTTATTTTTGTGACTAGTTTTATTTGGCCAAATATATGGTCTAACTAGTATTCTGAAAGTTTCTTGTTTTATGAAGTACTAATTGCAATTGGTAGGATGAAGTTCGTCCTTATTTTTATTTTTATTTTTTTTACCGGACATGTCCAGTTTTCCGGGAGGGTTTTATAAATTCATGAAAATGTCCGTCTTTAATTGATTCTCATAGGACCAATTTGCATGTCTTATTTTTTTATTTTATTTTTTTTAGGAGGCAAAGTATGCCGGTATCGACGTGTGTGACGTGACACTGGGGGGCGGGGAGAACCCGGAAGAGAAGGCGAGCAGTGGCAATCAAGACAAGTGTGTGGAACAAGTGTGCTCAGTTGCTAGTGTGAATGCCAATTGTTTGCTAGGGAAATGGAATGGAACGACATCCCGTTCGTTCATCCACGTTTCACTGCTGTGGTTGAAGTCACCGGACTGACAATCTTGGTTCGTTAGGTTTACTTGTTGAAAAAGCCAAATAATACTGTAGTCCCCTGACAAACGTTCCGGAGTTGAGGACCGTGACAATACGCGATAAAGGTAACAGTGTGCAAAGATCGCACGTACATGTTTCAGTGTCTAATAAACGTGCTGGTCGTGGAAAGCTCAATGCTCCTATCGACACAGAAAAACCCGTGAAGACAGGATGGAGAAGAAAACTATTATGAGGAAGAAGACTGAAGCAATACTACCACTAAGGAACTTATTTAAGAATACATTCTTTTTTTTTTCTGCATGAAAAACGAGTCTCTTTGTTCGACAATAAAGATGTAATTTCTTTAGGTACATGTTAAATATAACAATTTATATATACTGCAAAATGCAACACCTACAGTATATCGCATGTTTTTTTCCAATATAATGCAGCCGTACTTTAAAATATTAGAGATATAATGTTTGAGGTCTCTGAGTATCTTTACAGTATCACGAGGCTGGGCGAGTGTCCTTCTTTTTGGGAAATCAAAATATGGTCACCCGAAGATAAAGTACCTCAAAGTACACAAGTGTTCTGCAAATTGTACTTTTTAATGCCTTGTATGAAAAACGTTGGATCTTTCAGAGTGCCATCCCAAAAATCAAATGTGAAGTTAAACAACAACTGAGTCTTTTTTTTCCCCATCTGCCTGTTTCAGACCGATGTAAAGTGTGTCAACACAATTCTGTCTAGGCGTCGGACTACACGCAAGCAATGTCAACGTCAAAAGGTAAGATGTTTGCACAAATTAGTGTTAGCTAACAGTGCAATCTAGTTTCTGGTGTACTGTTTTGCAAATCAAATCTGTAGGGGTGCTCGCTTTAAATTGGGGCATCTACGGCCATTGATGGCTTCGCATATTTGCGCTCTGGATGTACTCGGTACTCTTAAAAATCGTCAAATACTACACCCCTGATATCATATGACCAGCCTGAAATGGACTTTCCGGGTTGGTGCCATGTCAGCCCTGTGGAGACGCTTACAGAACACAGATAACAGCACTTTTTAATTTGCGACTGCAAATTATGCTCTGCAAAATGAATGATTAATTCCACTCCATTGCATGTGCCTCCCCAAAACATTAATTTGAACCAGAGCGTGACAAGTCGACAGTAAATGTGTTTTAATTCTTTGTCCTTCATCTTCATGTATTTTGATGGGAGAATGACAGAAGTCTTTAATTAAGACACCTGCAAACTGTTTTAAATTCCAAGAACAATCGCATAATTCTGCACGTCTCATCCAACTTTCTGATTGGGTGTTGGGCTCCTGTAAATTTAAGCGGGTAATAATCTTTTGTTTGCCGTCATGCTACTCTTCCGCTAACATGGCGCTCCCCGACATGTACTCACCATTTTAATTGCTATTGGGCATCCTTAGGTCCCTTGAAAGGTGCAAAATAAATCTAAGTTGTTGTTATTATTGGAGTTTATGCACATGCATACAGGTTCAGTCAGCTTTATGAAGCATCAATCAGTCCTAATTAATGTTGCGCGCGTCAAGTGATCCCCGGCGTAATCTTTTCATAACTGAGGTCTGATGAGAGTTGCTCAAGAAGAGAACCTGACCTTTAGATGACTTTTGCTTTATGTCTCGCTTGCTCTGGGGGGGGACAGGTTGAATTGCATTTTCTTTTCCCTTCAATGTGGCATGAACACTTTAGGGGGGGAAAGCTGTCTGACTGTTCTGAAACATGGCTGCATCATTACAAGCTGCTTGGTGGCTAATTAGCTCATGTGGAGCTATTACATGCACCCGAGCGTAAAAGCGACAGCTTTTGTTGCTCAACCCCCCCCCCCCCCCCCCCCCCCTCAACTCATCCAAGAGCATGGCAAGCCTTGGCCATGAACTCACCCCTGTTGATATTTATTTGTATTTGTATTTCTCCAATAACACTCAAACTGTCTTCCCAACACAGCCTTTCACTTGGAAACACCCCCTGCAGGTCAAAGAGTAGTTTTTCCCTCAAGGTCTTTGCACATGAAAATAAATCTTAAAATAGAGATCCATTGACAAATCCAGGCCCTAGCGTATCCCACGAGATAGTGGTACACTATTGAACTACCGGTAATCTGAACCCACGCGTTCTCCCTTGTGCGGTTGTGAAAAGTTAATGGCTGCCATACATTAGGCCATGTCAACGCTGACACATTTTCAAATCGCCACAACAGAAAAGGTAACACACTCACTGTCAGTAATGTTGCAAATTTGAAGCATAAAAATCCAAGGGCATGTTTTTGTTTTGTTTCTCCGCAAGATTGTTTTCTATTTGTACGTAAATATGCAATGAAACAAGATTTATTTTATCCAGATTTTTTTTTTCACTGCCCCCTGTGTCATGTAGTTGCCCCCGCTGGTCATTTGTCCCAAGAAGTCTGCATACAATATTGAATTGAATTTTTTATTTTTGACATGTGTGAGAATTACCTTCAAAAGGAACAACAAAACAGACCAGGTGAAACTTAAAGAAAAAACTTTTTTTTTCTCGATTAAACATTTGATCATAGGCATCTTCAAACTTGATCGAGTGTCTATTATGATACATATTGATATTGAATTATCAACCACTTGTCTTACTGAATACAACATAAACGAGTAGTGGGCTGTCCCTTGACTTCTCCAACCGCATTAACACTTGTTCTCTATTCACCTTCTGATAACTCTGCAAAGGTCCGTTTTGTCGCCATTTTATACCAAGCAATGCAACGTTCGTGATGTGTCTGAAACTACTCGTGAAATTTCTAACCACGTGTAACAATAACAAACACTTCCTGTAAAGCAGTGTGGTGGTTGCTGTTGCCGTTTCCAAGCTAAGCAGTCGCAGTGGCTGTGGCAGGCTGAGGTTGGATTAGACTTTTGCGGAAGGCTTGTTTTCGTTGTAGTGAACCTCATTGCAAGGCAAGGGTGGAGAAAAAGATGTCGTATTATGCAACAGGGGGGACTTTTCGTTGTAGGGGGTCACCGGAAAAGAGTGAATGGCTTTAATGCATGGAGATTTTTTTCATACTAGGTGCTATTTCCGCACTTGTAAGTTTCGTTGGAGAGGAGTTTCACTGTATCACATGAGCCAAATGGCGCCCATAAAGCTAATTTAAAAGCACTGCAAATGTAGAGTTGTGCATAAAGTACTTCTTTGGTCGACGATACTGTATATCAATAGCACACAGCACGAAAGGCAGTTTATGTGTCCATCACATAGGTATTTAGAATACATCACATAGGTATTTAGACTAATATAATATAATAATGTTGATTCTTCTTCTTATTATTATTATAACATTTTAAAGAAATTCTTTGAGATCTCTGTAGGCGTTTTCCTTTCGTTATTCAAGCCAGGCATTGACTCCACGGCAATGCACTGCAGCAACAAAATGAAATGACAAATTTTCAATTAATTTGAATTCGATACAATAGTTAAATATGTAAAGACGAAAAGAATTTACTTACTGGCACAGAAGAAATGACTCAAACCCAATCTCGGCCATCAGCCCTGTAAACGCACGTGGAAACAATAGAGACATCAAGGTCATACACAAATTCAGCTTGACCATACCCTCACTTTTGCAGTGGGGTTTTTTGGTGTCTTTTTCGTAGTAAAGATCTCAGAGATTACAGTACATTATGAAAATGTGAGCTCACCGAGGACACGGGGTGGGAAGTTGCCCACGAATGAAGCAACAATCAGCAGGTGTTCCATCTCCGTTGTGGTCCCTGTTGTTAAGAGGAAACATTACTGACTCGTGGGTCATCTTAACAACATGTGACTTGAATCAGTGGGTGGAGAAGATTCATATCACCTCATCTGTGCGGTCCTCTTCCAAAGGAACGCACATATGTAGACGACGACGACGACGAGCCAAAGCACCACAGCAAGGATGACCCTGATTCCTATGTGAATTGCATGTGCAGTAGATGTTATGTACTCCTACTTCCATGCTGAGGCCTACCTTAAAATGTGCATTTACATGGCAACATAAGAAGCTTAAATCCGATTGGATGAAAACAAATGAACCCACAAACAACTGGAAGCAGCGCATCCAAGACATATGCTAACGAACGAATATCAAAGAGTGTCGGAAATAAATGAACACAATTCATCACTTACCGACAATGAGCAAGTAAGAATTTCAGCAGCTCTCATGAATGATACAAGAATTGAGTTAATCCTTTCGATCACAGGTGTCAAACTCAAGGCCCCGGGGCCAGATCTGGCCCACCACATCATTTTATGTGGCCCGCGAAAGCAAATCAAACATGTCAACTTCTACCATGATTGCTAAATTCTGGACCAAAATTTTAACTTCTCATATGAAATAAATAAGAGTGATATTGTCAGCATTTTCTTGTTACCAAATCCCTCATTACAGTAACTGAAATAATCGTTGAATCAACCATTATTCTTGACTTCTTTAAATGCTTTCACAGTCATAACAGCCCGCCAAGGAAAACGGACACTTTAATGTGGCCCGCGACAAAAATTAGTTTGACCCCCCTGCTTTAGATGCTCACGAAGTCGAGGTCTCTCATTGTTGTTGGGAAAGCTGCTGGTGATGTTCATTGGCTCACTCTCATCGGGCCCCTCTGCATGAGAAAAGGCATTGAAGTTGGAGTTTGCAGTTAAAAAAAATTCTTTGACTTGACAGTAGCATATCATGAAAATGATCTTATGAACAATCGTCCCTTCTGGCCGCATTTAATGGCAATTATCGACCTTAAATTATGACTACCGTATTTTCCACACTAAAAGGTGCACTGGATTATGAGGCGCACCTTCAATGAATGGCCTTCTCAATTAATTTTGTAATTTCTTTCATACATTGGGCGCACTGCATTATAAGACGCAATCTAAAATGCATCCACTAGATGGAGCTACGCTCAATGAAACTCCCAACAGAACGACCAGATGTCAGTAAAACTCTTTGAATAAAGCAGCGACATAGTTCACTTAACCAACAGCAAGTTATAACATTGACTCGTTATCGATGAACTCTCTTGTCGCTGCGCTATTTCCATGTTCAACTGCGTAGTTTGAACTCTGCGTTGTCAGCATGTCTCGAGCAAGGGGCCATTTTGGCGTCGAAATATTACCATAATGACCATACGGTCATCGGATTTTAAGGCGCTCTGTAAGCTTTTAAGAAAATGGAAGGCTTTTAGGTGTGCCTTTTAGTGCGGGAAATACGGTATTCCAAAACTTCACGCGGCACGACAGAACTAGTGTATTACAGACTGTTGTTTTAGAAGGAGTGACTTGTGTCAATAATTTGCTCGTGTGCGCCCTCATATTTGCACAGTCAATCCGCCGGCTGCCACACGCAGGCCCCAGCATTGCGCTGATTGTTTCATTGGCCAAATGAACTTCAGTGAGGACCAAACCTTACAAAGGATTTGAACACTGCTTGAGATAAATCAAGGTTTAACGTACTGTATGTAGCGGTGATTTCATATGCGGACGATTTCATTAGACAGCCACTGCCAAAGTCACAGTTCTCGCCCGGTTGTCAGGGAATAAACGCATGAAACGGGTGTAGCATTTCATGTTTGACAACTTTGCCGCTCAGATTAAATTGGTACTATCGTTGCAGCCGTGGCTAACGGCCGCCTGTATGCAGTGCGCGTTGAATGTCCAGTAGATGTTATCCAAAATTAAAGATGTGACGCTGATTTAAGAGGACATTCTGTCTGAACGTTCTGAACTACTGTCTCGGTGCCAGTTTCAGATCATGCTGCCTCGAGGAAGTCTGCCTGGATCGAGTTTCCAACAGCAGACGACGCGTTTTTCGACAAACAGAAAAACGAATTGAGACTGCAGTAGCTTCCTATGCGCGAATGAATTGAATTACACACAGCCCAGCAAATCACAGCAATTATTAACCGCTTAATTAGGCATTGTGCCTATCCCTAAAAACAAAACAAAAACACACGCAGACACACTCATACACATGTAACGGTTTCTTGCGATCTTACCATGAGTTTCATAGAGCACACAGCACATAAATGCACCACTCTTCTGAAATAGTTGGAAAAGAAAGTACAATTGATCATGGTGGAATCACACAGAGTCGGGTTTATAACACATTATGGAAAGAACAGAATTTACATTACGATGCTTGTACTCTATTTTGATGTCCACGAAGTGTTTTGTGACAATGGAAGTGGCATTCATTCGTATGACGTCATCAGTGAAGTTAAACGTGGGTGGAACTGCTGTCAAGTTGCCGTGAGCAAGGTTTGTCTGTTAGGAGACAACGTGAACAGAAACCGGTTGCAGTGTGAGCATGAAGAACTAGTTGCAGGCCTGAGGATTTCAGAAATGAAAAGAAGCTGTTTTTTTCGGTTCCGTTAGATCACCCAATGGGAAACCACTTTAACTAATTTGGGGTTCCGTAAACGTTCATCGTGGGAACCCATTTTTCTATTTTGACTGATATTCATAATCAAGAATTCTGATACTCAAATGTATAATAAGGGTAAATGTTTGAAAACTATGCATTAACCATGATCATAATTACATCAGCAGACGTGTACTCCAGGTTTGTTCAACAAAATAAATGGATCAAAATATGTTGTACTCATATGGCATCATGAATACAGCATACCACAAAATCGGAGTATTTTATTTCCAGTCTCACACTGCAAAGATTAAATTACTGGTAATCATTAATGTACCAAAAACTAGTTTCGAACAACAGCACAATCATTCTGTTTTTTAAAACATACGATGTAGAAACAAAATCCGCAATTGAATGATTCCACACGTGCTTGTTAAACACAGTGCAGAAGTTGTTAGACTGCTCAAAATACAGAAAACAGCACCATGTCAAAGCAGTCAATACCCTACACTAGTTGTGCTTATTATGTAAATGTTGATGACTACTTTCAATCAGCAGCTCAATGATGAACTACATTTTAAAACGTGATGAAATGTATATTTAAAAAAATCCACATTTAACTGATGCAAATGTTGTATAACACAGTATATTTATTATAATAGAAATAACCAAAACTTAATCGCACAAAATACGGGGATCTCAGAATATATCCCCCTGTGGCACACAGAAAAAGTTCAATATAAAAATGTTTTATTCATAAAGTTACCGTGTGTACACCTAATAAATTATAGAATAACTAAGACTGTTTCATAATAATTTTCATAGCAATTAGCCTTTAGAGCCAATGACCAACTTCAAGTACTTGCTTCAGAATCGTGCCTCCCGTCGTATTTCTCTTTCGTGTTTTGTGCATGCGTCACGGGTGAGCTTGGTGATACGCACTTCTTCGAATGATTCGAAAAGAAAATCCAAAGAAGTGGGCATTTCCTGCCCACCCCCCACCACCAATTAAACCGAAACCAAAATAGAATCGAAGAAAAATACTCTTACCACACCCTAAAAACATACAGACAGAGTGAAATCGCGTTGATCACACAGGAGAGATTCTATCGCATACGGTCAACTCGTGCGCAGTGATTTTTATGGGGAAGGATTTTTTGGTACCGCACAAATGATCTCATAGAAACGGCACGCTACCGGAAACGAACATTTCCGTGAAATCCTCAGACCTGTAGTTGAGTTTCAGATAGGAAAAAAAAGCCACAGAACAATCAAGTTTGAAATTCAAATACCCCATTCTGAGAAATGTAGATGTGATCTCTGGCATGAGGAAGTGGGTAGTTGAAGCCATCCTTGATTTTAATATCCTTCGAGAAGACTCGTCGACGCTCACAATCTGTGTGGAACAACTTTTCTCCTTAGTTGTCAGCAAATACTAAAAGCATGCAAAAACCTAATTCTTTTAGTCTACCTGGATCTCCACCGACGCAGGCAAAGAGAGTTATAAACACCACAATCAAGTTGACATTCATTTCTTGCGCGGCCTTCATGCAATGAATGATCCAGGAAGTGACACAGTTTTCGTCATGTCGGCTGTTTTGTGGGAGGGCACCTTCCTCTGCCCATATTGGCATAAACATACCAAGGCATTTCTTCTGAACTATAACTTCTCCAAGAAATTTTGGAGATCAAGACAAACAAAACAACAGTGGAAAAGGACACCTCTGTTCAAAATTTAAAGTTAACTAGAACCCTCTAAAAGATTATGAGGCTCCTTGAGAATGGCTCAAAAGAGGCATGTTAACTTAAAATGTTGACCAAAAAAATCTTGGGCCACTCCCACGAAAGAAAAAGAATTACAAATTCCTTTTAACTCAAAAGTAGAGCTATTTTCCAGCTTGGCTGTATGTTCAAATATGGCATTTCAACTTTGGTTTTTTAAATTAACCACAAGGTGGCGCCCTTGTCTGACAGTTGAGTAGAACGTTGGCAACTCTGGCATGTTTTGTAAGATCTCTGGAGCCAGAAGAGAACAAGCGCTGTATATGAGGACATGTAAGAACCCCAACTCGTTCGATGCACCTGTCCTTAATTTGTCTTCTTCAGTCTTACCCTTCATCACATTTGAAATAGCACTTTATATTCATAAAGGACAGCATTGTGAGACGAGTGGTTATTACTCCTGCCTCTGTCGAAAGCGGATCAAAGCATATTTTATAGTTTTAAACCTAACAAAAAAAAACCTCATCAAGTATGTTTACAAAAAAATAATAATAATCTCCAGAATTTATCCCAAAAAAAAAATTCGGAAAAAGCTGCATGGTGTACTGTGTATTATCTGGACTCTTCCGTGACAGCAGACAGTGAGTCCTCTGTCTCAGACACACACACACACAGACACAAACACACCGTGTGCAAAAATAATCCAGACGCCACCTTCATTGAGAACGCATCTTCTCTGGTCCACCGACAAAACACAAACCGTCGTCTGTGTCACTTGATGTGGGGCCCACTCTGTGGCTCTATCCACTTGCCTCCCTCCATCACACCATCCACTGTCACCCTTTCTCTCTGTCATGTCATCCACTGTTAACTTGACCATCGTTACGACTCCCATCTAGGTGGGTTCCTTAGTTGAAATAAAAGCCATTTAGGGTAAGTCATTACTATGCTAGTGGTGATTCTCATCAGCCCTTTTCTTTTCTGCAGCACTTCGGTAGCGAGCCAGTTCAGGCGCTGGTATTTGGAATAATTAGCCACAAAAGAAGGAAAAAAAAATCCCGTTATGAGCCCAAGTTAAAGGGAAAAAAGGTGGCCACTATTGAGAGAGTCAATGGCAAGGTCAAGCCACACGAAGAATTCTGAGCATTGGAACGTGTGTTGGCTGCTTTGCACTCTGTTTAGCTTCTTGAGCATCACAACGGCAAATACAGGGTCAAAATATCCATTTTGAGGGTGTTTTTTAAATTAATTTTTAATAAGAGATGTCAAGTCAAAAATGTTCTTCACAATATGTCATACTAGTCTAAACGTGGCATTATGCTAAATATTGTTTACGTCGATTTTTTTTCCCCATCTCAGGGGGCGGCCAATGTGCCAGTTGCTGTCGACTGAAAATGGCCTCGTAGTGTCCAAGGGCTCAGCTTGCGAATGTCACATGACCAAACTCGGACAACAGGTTAGCTGTGATTGGGCGTTACCTGATTTTTTTGGGGGGGTTTCAATTCAGCTTAAAATGTTTTTATACTTAGAATGGATGGTTTACTTTTCCATTCTTATGAGAACAGCTTCTTCTTGAGTCAAAGTTGGAAAAAATGCAACACCTTCCTGCTTGCGACAGCTTATCGAACCTCAAACAACGAAGCTTCTTGATGGACCAGTGCCCACTGCAACCTGGGAACATAATTAGGGAATTTGTTTTTTAGCGGGGGTGGGGGAGGGTTGCGGTTTGTCCGGAGTCACATGTTGCTCAGTGTCAGAGAGCACAGGGGTCCGGCTCTATGAATCCACTTTGCAGCGCAGTCTCCTGAGAGGGATCTCTTTCAAAAAGCAAATGTCTCTCTTTGTAGTGTGGCCTCCAGTTCAACTTGTTCTGCCTTTTCGCTCTCCTCCTCAGGGCCTGTTTTCTTTTTCCTCACTTTTTTTCCCCTCATTCTCACTCTTCCTCTTAAAATAACATTAGAAAGGGAGTGCATATTGAAATGTGTATCAAATTTGTTCTCTGACCTAAGGATTGTGTAAGTATGTTTGTCTTGGTGGAGAAAAAAAAAAACTCTAAATGGTGTTTCTAGTTGCTTGCCTTATAAAGATGTACAGCATCGTATTTTGCCACTCGAGCGACATCCACACTGATGCTGGCATTGAAACAAAAGTGAACGACATTCAGGTCGGGTGGATCTAACTTGAAACTGAAAACGCAGGACCCAGAAACTTGTGCATTTTTTTTATTGTGGCTGTTACATCAAAACCAGTGGCTGGTGGTTTCATAAAAATTAGTTGACAAACTCCAACACATCTTGCAACAGTAGCATTGGTTTCGGCTATGTCATTCAGTCGGTGGGCCTCATTGCATGTGTGGGTTGTTTTTTTTAAATCGGAGGAAGCCAGAATAACCAGGCATAAGAACTATGAGCAGATGTGCGATCCATGCACCATGCCCTTGAGCAGCAGAGTCAGAACTGTAACTCCAGAGGGGCAGTCGTGTTCTTCACTCTATTCTGCCGCTTGTGATTCAGGATTGGCCTAAATCTCACTATTTGGTCGTCTCAAGTTCATGTGAGCGTGTCTTGTTACAGCCCTCCAGGCATTGATAAAGGCCAGCATTGTGCAATCAAATCTGCTCAGAAACAATTGAGATTTTTAAACCGAGACCTTCTGTTGTTTCTCTTGCATCACACGTAAATATGCTTGAAACACACATCCACTTTCTACATTGAGAAAGCATACATACACTGGCGCGCACTGCACACGAGCTCTGCCGTTCGCCTCTTCAAAATTAAAATTCCAATTTAGATGACGGCAGGTAGAGAGCATCAGGGCCACTGCAAATGGCAAGCCGGTGCAGCACTGCGAAAATGGCAGAGAGGTTGGAACGTCTATCACCGTCATGTTTGGTTAGGGCAGCACCTTGTGCAGCTCTTCACACTTGGCTGAGCCCTGTGGTTAAATAAACAAAGCTTTGTGTTCGGTTTTTGCTACAGATCAGCGCAGCAATCGGGGACTCACCTGGAAAACTAGAGAGTGAAAACGGAAAACAGAATGAGAGCATCACATTGCATTTAAATGCATTGTAGGGGGGAGGGGGGGCTTGGAAGCAACTGTTTCTTAACTGGGATCCCAAAATGCGCATGTTATCTGATCCACCTGTTAAGTCCCTGCTATGGCTTGCTTGGTCAGTAAGTCCAAGGCCAAGATCATTTTTTGCAGGGAAGAAACTGAATCTTGGCAGACGATGTTTAAACAAAGATGGAAGAGATAAAGTTGATGAGAAATAAAGGAGTTATGCTTTTTAAATGTCTTGGACGCCATCCACATAAAACGATCTCAATCGATCTTCTTCCTACTCCCTTGAACATAATAACTGTGTTGTATGAAGATTGATTTCTTTCTTTTTTATCTACCTTATTTTCTGTCAAATTATTACTGTATATATGTTTTATGTTCAATAAACAAACAAACAAACAAACAAACAAATCAATTCACTCATTTTACAAAGCATTTTTGGGGATATCATTTATCTTAAAATGCAGCTGACCTAGTTTGGACTCGGATGGATTGCTTTTGTTTCATTTTCATCTTTGAGGACACAATTCATTTTGAAATACAGAATGAGCCCCCCCCCCCCCCACCCCTCTTAATGATAGTCCCACGACATGAAGATAAGCGGTCCACAAAATGGATGGATGGATAATGTTAGCGCTTGTAGCTAACATTAGCTAGCTCCGTTAGTTTGTTGGCCACACACACACACACACACACACAGTTCTCACTGTTCTCTATTGAAGCTTTAATTTAGCTAGGTAGGTAGGTAGGTACTCTAGGTAGAGAATAGAGGGAGAAATTTCAGCTGCTTCTATCATCAGTTAGATAGCAGTCCTAGCTAACAAACGTGAAATGGATGGATGGATACTGTTCTCGGATCCATAAAACACAAATTTATAGGTTATCGAAAGGTATCAACTTGGATCAGAGAGATTCTTAGGTAATGTGGCTGACATAGTGAAAATCACAGATGTTTTTTTTTTTTAAGGAAATGGAGGTCAATCATGACTCGGCATTTTATGAACTTGCTGCTTTGAATGGTAACTTTTTCACCTGAGTATTTTTCTTGTCATAAAGTTACTCGGAGCCTAATCGGGCAAGACGTTGCGGTAAACCAGTTTAAATACCTAAGCACTTTTTGAAAAAATTGTTGACTTTCAGATTGCCATCTCCTAAACATTGTTGCTCGTATGCCAGCTCTTGGCAAAAGACAGCTGCTGGGCGTCTAGACAGACAAGAAGGCACTTCTGTGCATCCAGGCTTGGGATTGTCTCCCTGTCACTGGCATCCTTCCTCATCTTCCCAAGTGAAGCTCGCCTTCACAGCCTTTTTCCACTGCCGTCATCATCTCTCTCCACAAGCGAGAGGAAGTGAAAACATAATTACAGGACAGAGGCGGCCATAATTCACCACCACCTTAGGTAACACGAATAACAATGGTCACCAGCAGCCATGACATTGTTTCACAATTCCAGTAAAGGACTGTAAACAATCCGGCGTGAAAAGCTGCGGCGGTCTACCTGTTGCCCCTCCGCCTGAGGAAAGGGACTATTTTTAGGGAGGGATGAGAATGTATATCATTTTTATATTTTCCTGGCCCAATATCAGGAACTACTTGTTTCTTTCGATTCAGCTCGGCTACAGCATCTCAGCATTCACACTTAACCTTTGAGGAAATTGCGTTTTGTATCATCAGCGGTGTTCCAAGCAGGACTGCACTGATAAGTTCAACCTGCATGACACTTCGTACAGCACATGTCTAAACATTGTACTTGAAGCGCTTGATTGTTGTGTTACTGTTGCCAAGGAGACACTTGGCTGTCAATGCATCCCCCAGTTGTTGTGTTTCTCCCCCCCCCCCCCTTTTTTCAACACTCGCTGCACTTCCGTGCCGCGTGCATTCTTTTCTCACACGCCATCGTCCTCTCATCCACAGGAAGTCCAACACAAACATTAACGGTCCAACGCACGCTGTGTCCCCACTTGTGTAAAATACCTCATTTTTCGCACTTTTAAGTTTCCTACTGTCGTGTACACTAATATTGTGCTGAAATGGCATGTGGTCTTTCTGCTGTAGCAAAATAAGGTGGAAAAAAATAGTGGAAGGTTTTCCAATAGGAAATAACGAAAATGGAATTTGCTGTTGTAAATTAAAATGTTTTAAAGCTCGGCACAAACTGATGCCATCATGAACCATTTATTGTGTCTGTAGTCAAAGTTTTTCAGGAAAACTTCAGTGTGCCGTCACAATCCGCTTTATTGTATTTTTTCAGGGAATCATTCCTCCGTTGTTTGCTGAAAACCTCAACGAATCACTATTTTAAGTATTGATTTGCCACCATCTTGTTGCTACGGAACTATGTTGATTGAGTTGAGCAGCTCCACTCAGACCAAAGTAATGCTTTGTTTCCATTTTGTGGCGTCAACAGGCATTTTTATACCTTTTGGAGGGTGGAGGCATCAATTATGGGATCTTTACGGCAGGGATGTGTGTGTGTGTGTGTGTGTGTGTGTGTGTGTGTGTGTGTGTGTGTGTGTGTGTGTGTGTGTGTGTGTGTGTGTGTGTGTGTGTGTGTGTGTGTGTGTGTGTGTGTGTGTGTGTGTGTTTTGTTGATTATACCTGAAATAGGTTTTGTGAAAATGTATTCATGTTTTAAACTAATTAAAAATCAATTAACTTCAATTAAGTACAAATAATACAGTTTAGTGTAAATGCATTTTATTATTTGTTTTATTCCTGAGATATATTGTTAGATTACTTTATTACTTTTTTTTAACTCATCTACGACTGAAATGGCCCATCTTATCCATTTGTTTTAAAAACAAATGTGGCCATTGGTCAGAAAACATTTCCCAGAAGTGTCGCTACCTATCCTTGGTTATTAAATATTAAATACATTTGTTAAATATATGAAAGGATGCTCCTGGAGCAAAATAGAAATAGTGAAATAGTTACTTTGTATGCCTGGAAAGGCAGGTTTGGTCCAAGCTTTTTGACGTTTCACCAGGTAATTGAAGTTTGTTCAGGTGACTTTCATGAGCGGCCAGCTTGTTAACATTCGCGTCACGGCAGATTTACGTCACCGTTTGCAGTGGGAGGCTAGGCTGGCCGACCTTGAAGACCCAAATCATGCGCCTACATCTCCTCTGCTGCCGTTGCCGCTGACACCTCCCAGATCCTGGCTATTGTTTTTATTCACATGACGGTGTTTTTGCATTCCAGACTATGCTCTGCAGCCTGAGGGTTCGGGGACACGCATAAACACACTCACACACACACACACACACAACAGCAGACATCGCTCATTCTTGAGACGTGCAGTATAAACAACGTACTGGTGTATCTCCTCCAGCGCGTCTTGTCTACCTCCTCCTAGATAACCTTGTTTTATTAAAAGCTTGTCAAGTCATAACGCAGCTGCCTTGCAACCCCTCTGAAAGAAATCTTTTTTTTTTCTCCGCTTTCCTGGAGAGCTTTTTTCAACATATTTATATAGTGGCTTGTTTTCAGAGCAACACAAGCCTTAAAAGAGAAGGAGGGTTGGCAGGAAAACACCTGAACGTCCTTCACAGAGATATTGCAGGTCAACCGGAACACTTTTGGGTGCCTCTGTCTTTATCAGGTAGCCTCTTGTGAACACAATTTTATCCCAAGTCGAATGTAAGGTGTTTACCGCTTTACATTTCCTCCCAAATTGGCAACAAAAACATCTTTACCGTTCTAATTTTGCTAACATAGACTCACTCCTATAACCGGCTCAGATGTGATTCTCTATTTGTGGGGATATGACCTGTGCAACATGCATTGTGCAGGGCGACAGGATCCTGATCAGATAGCACAATGACACTGTCCTGATCAGATAGTATTGTGTTGCAGCTATGCACACACTGATTATCTTGCCGTACGGGGCATTTACCGTTGGGTATGTGACAAACGTCTCACCGGGGCATAAACACCCAGCAGGGGTTCCACATTTGGCAACGATTAACACCTGTAATTGTGAGACTACAAAACGAAAAATGGAAAGGATGTGCTGTTTTATAGGGTCCCAATCACTGAAGTCCATGAAGATCGGAGAAAGCGAGAAGACCACAACTGTCTGCCCTGGACCTGGCGAGCTGATTCTTTTCACTGACTTGTGTCAAGCCCATGTTCCTGACTGCAATGCTAATGAGTGCAGCCAATACATTCACTTGACACCGCCATGACTTGGGCAGAGAATTATGCAAAGCGCCAAGTGAGGCAAGGGGGAGCAGGCCTCGATTTGAGCATAACAAAGAGCCTTTGAATCTAGTTTAATTCTATTACTGCTTGCACAAAAAAAAAAAAAACAACTTGGCATAGCTCCAGGGTTCCTAAAGTCTGATTCACCAGTGGGGACCCTCATGTTTTTGTCTGTGTTTTGGCATTGTGTGTGTTTTGGGATTTGACAGTGACAGATTGTAGTTAGACTTCTTTATCAAAAAAATGTGAGTTAGCTAGCTAGCTAGCTAGTTAGATCTATCTACTAGCTAGCTCGTTAATTGAATCAGAATATCAATCTCAAAATAACGTTGGGCAACTCGATGCTTTCAATTTAGAATTGCGAGCAGTTTCAGGTCTTCAATCTTCTTGCTAGCATGCTACTACTGGAGTGAACTAGCAGGAGTCCAATGTTCTCCAAAACTTAGAGGAATCAACTCCATATTCCCTTTTCGTTTCCCGTCAGTGTAACACTATGTACTCGCACCCCCCCCCCCCCCCCATGTAGTATGTAAACTTATTTGGCTTTCATCGCTTGAACTTGAGTAAATGGAATTTGGCAGAGTTCCCATTGCCTCAGTGATGCTATCATTTAAGGGGGAGAGGCAAGCAACACAAAACAAGTACGACATAGTGTCCCTCCCAGGTGAGCTACGTGCCTCCAGCAATATGCTTATCTGCCCACCGAAATGAATCAACACTTCCTGGCACGGCAGAGTTTATTTTTTGCACCTGCCCGAGTTAATTCCAAATCTTATCAAGGAATTCCCAGAAGCAAAGTATGAGGAAGCGTGGGCTTGAGTTTGATGTGTTTTAGAAGAGCATGTGACAACCCGTTGAAGCCACAAAATGAAGTCCTTTCAGTTTTGGCTGTCCATCTTCACTCAAACGTTCTTTCGTTCTTTTTATGTATTTATTTTTGAAAGTTATTAATTTTTTTTAAATGGCCGAAATGGTGTTTCTGTGCAGTTTATCCTAACTAGGCTGTCGGGTGAGCTGGAGGCAATTTACATTTATGGATGATTTGGATGGAAATTCATGTTTGTTTTTTTAATCCGATTCATTGATTAATCAACAGATTAATTGATTACTAAAGCAATTGTTTGTTGTAGTTTCCAATTTAGAGTTTCCTCTTATCTTAAAAACATGTTTTTGGAATGTGGGAGTATTCCGGAGTACCTGTAGAAAACCATCGCAAGCACACGGAGAGTATACAAAGTCCATTCATGAAGGCAGGAACCCAAACTCGAACCACAAACCGCACAACTGTGAGGCAGCTGTGCCGCCATTCATTATTTATTTGAGAGAGTGAGTTATATATGGTGTGTTTATACTTTTCCAGACATTGACTTTGATTTGCATTTGTTGCTTTTATATCTCGTCCCAAGAATGATAACTTTTTTTTCACTTTTCTAAGGGTTATAGCTCCCCCTGTTGCTTTGGCATGGCCTCAACGACGATTCGATTGAACTGTTGCGCATTGTGCGGCAGATGATAACTTTGTAAGAGTAATTTTGTACATTATATTTGGAGGCTCAAAACTACCGTACATGGTTGCAGTTTTTTGTTGTAGCGTTCCGGTCCATGCGTGGTACGTCAATTTAGTAAACCTGTATTTCCAGACATATGCATGTAAACCTGTTACCGACTTTTGCTTCCACACAAAGAGGCGAATGCAATTTGAAAGATGTCATGTTTGACAGCATGTTCATGCTCACTCAAACAGTCCAACGCACATGACACGCACCTGAAGACAACATGCGAGCGAGGCAGTGAGCCAGATGAGGGTCTGTCCCACAAGCACGGGCAAAAAATACATTGCTGTGGCATGAAACGTTTCTCCCTAGTTGCAGTATTATTAAAACAAAACCAGGCCCCAAAACCATGAACACATTCTTCCCCCTCCCCAGGAGTCCGGCCTCAATGCCTTTCTCCCCAAGCCCATCACCCCCACTCTTTCACGATGCGCCACCCCATCTGCTCCTGCCAACTCTTCCCTTCCCTTCATTAGTGGACTACTTTTCCATCTTGTATGTCTCCCAGCTTACTAAAGCCCTTCTTCCCTCCCTCTCTCTCGCGCGCCCCTTCTGATCTGCCCTTTATTCTCCTTCCGCTGCCTGAAAGTGTATGGGAGCGAGGGATGGGGTTGGGAGAACGGAAAGAAAATTCCCTCAGAAGCCCCAATCTCTATCAGGCGAGGCATTTCCATGGTAGCATGACCCCCTAAAAGGCTCCATCACGCTCCAATGGACTCCAAAAGCACTGAAAGAAGTATGAGCTTCTTAACACAACACGAGGTGAAATCAATTAGCATTTTAATGTGACTATGCTTTTTTTTCCCGATCATATTACCTCACAATAACAAATGACAAGAGTGTAAAAATAAGGCTGTAGAACAATCAATGTGTTCAACATTCATTTTATTGGTTTGGTTTCTTTTTCAGAGTACAGTGGTTATTTGTGCCTTTCTGGGCTTCACAGACGAAAACAAACGAGGATATGTGGGCACGCAATAATAATAATAATAGCTTTCTGATCATCTATGGCTCAGTCTAGTTGTTACAACACACAAATATCTCCGTACCTGATCAATGTACATACATGTCAAGGAAACACCAACATTGTCACACAAATTAACACTTGTGAAATTGTGTGGTTTATTAAATGACACCGACTATTTACAATCAATCGGAATAATTAACATTTCACAGGAGAACCAAAACGCAAAACCACAAATGAGTCATAAGGCCACAATGAAAAGGGGGACGAAGAAAATTTACAAGAACAAAGTTTTACTCTTACAACAAAAAGAAAAAAAAACCCTTCCTTTTTTTTTCTTTTAAAGAAAATTAACTTAATTTTCAGGAATAAAGTGGTAGTGGTCGTAATGTGCCAAAACATTGACAATTTCATTCTGAAACCTCTTTTCAAGTGTAACTTGACATCCTCAGCAGTCCTCAGCTTTACACAAGTACAATTTGTTCAAACTTGTAATGTTACAAAACTTTATTTTTCAAATTCTGACTTTTTAGGGGGGCGGGGGGGGTTGTAATACTAGTAGTATATCGCTCACTTTCAATGTGGCCCTAAAACATCTTCGTATAAACTAAAGTGAGCCTGACATAAAAAAAATTTACTTGTCATAAAATGGAGAACATGGATTATAATAATTATAAGGTTCCGTTACGTACGTTCAAGTGCTCCTAATAAATTCACACAAATCAAGGTGCAGCTCAGAGGCCGAGTCTGGCGGCAAAAGTTGCGGAAATTCAGTCAAACCTCCGCCTCGGAGACACAAAGTGGTTAGTACATAAAACAATATGCAGTATATCATTTTTAGTTCGTGTGGTCATTTAGTGGGTGGGGCAGCCTGTAGTGGAGAATCAGACAAGTTAAAAAAAAAAAAATTAAAAAGACTTCAAGGCCAGTGCTTGTTTCTCATCAGCTAGTGTTTAGTGTCTCTTTACGTCTGAGGCCTCGTGGCATCAATTCACAGCAGCCGAGCACAATCTTTGAGGAAGAGACTGCAAAGCTTCCAAAGCTCGGCTTGAACGGCTGACTGAGCACACTTGACCTCCGCCACAGACTAAAACAACTGATTAACTACCTAGATTAGCAGCTTCTAATAATCCTCTGGAAAAATATACTTTTAAAAAAAACTCTCTTATTTTAATATTTAAAAAATAATAAATCACTACACAATTCTCATTGGACGGGTTTGACTTTTAAGTCATGTGCTTCTTGTGTTTCACGTGTGCGAGCAGGTGACATCGCTGCCGTGGGACTGATTGCGTGAGTGTGTCAGTGTGTTAGATTGTACTCCGTCAACATCATTCATCTTTTCGGAATGTTTCCCTTTCTTGAGCAAAAAAGAAACGTTCCTCTCCCAGCTTCTCGCAGATGCTCGATGACATCGGTCGTGTCTCTCTCGTGAGCCATCACGTGGTTAACACATAGTCTGCTGGCTAGAAAGAGGACTTTCCAAGGACATGCTAGTGGGAGACAGGTCCGGACGGGTGCAAGGCTTAAACATGGAGGAGATGTAGAAGGCCTGCAGGCACAGATAGAGAACATTTTAGCACCACGGGCACTTTTCAATCATCTGCTGTTTTCTAAACATCGCGAGAGAAAGGGTGATGGAGAGGCGTAAACAGAGCTCATTGGTCAACGAAAACAAATCCAGGCTGTGATTGGGTGGCGTTAAGGAAGTACGTGAAATGGATCAAAGTATTAGGACACCTGACTGTTATACCGACTGGAAGTGAAAATGTAAGAAGCGGGAGTTGGTCCTCCCCATGTAACTTCTTATACTCTTTCTGAAAAGTTGGAGTGAGTCTATGGCAGTGTTTCTTTGGAAGCATGTCTTTTTCCCAAATGTTTTAAAGATTTAGGAGCAACTGGTGGGGGTAGGGGGGTCTTCAAAGACCGCAATGTATCCTCCCAAGGCCAATTCATTCAGAGCCAAGCCTCAATGCTCTGGATACATTTTCCCTGGGCCATCCATCACAAGCCACGAACCAAATTCATCCTAATGTGTTCATAACTCTGTAAGATGCTGGATCTGAATATTCCTTGAAAGGTTCATGGCAAAGTGACACACCCACTTTAACCAAAATAACTAAATCATTAATTACAAGTGGCATATTTTTCGTTGTCTTGACAGAAAAAAAAATGTTAGAGATTCTCATTAGTCGTCTGCTAATAAAACCTCAAAGTAAATGAATGTTGATAATTGTTGTTGATAGTTTTTTTTTTAATTTTCCCCTTCAACGTAATGCCACATCTTTATGCACTCCTCGAAAGATTCTTCCAGGATACTCTACAGCTCCACCATCACACCCATCATGATGTCAACCGCGTCTTCAAAATGTATGCCTTTGAAGAGCTCCTCAGGCGTGGGAATTAGGAAAAAAAAGTCACATCCAGCCAGGTTAAGTGTGTAGAGAGATTTCTCCAGCAGAACAGTGTTCTTTATGCCCAGGAACTGTCCGATGCTCACTACATTGTGAGTAGATAAGTCATCCTGCCACATCTCTCGTCTCGTTCTTACGCACTGAACCAAGCAAACGCCGCGGCATCTCTTAGTAAACGTATGTGCCAAGACTGAAAAACATTGGTTCTTCTAATTTAGCGCAAAACAAATCTGTCAGGTTGACGTACCACCCAGTATGCAGTGAGCCCTCCTTGGATAAAGCCCGTGAGGACGTCAGTTGGGTGGTGGCGGTAATCCGAGATGCGGCTCAGCCCGGTGTAGATGGCGATCATCACCAAAATGAACTGTAAGAGCGGGCGCAGCAGTCGAGCTCCCCGCCATGACAAGCGAGCCTGCAGGTAAAACTGTAAGAAGGAAGAGGAGGGGAAAAAAGTGATGGAAGGTCACAAAAAAAAAAAAACAACTCTGTTGGCATATTTTCCTTCTGCTACCCGGAGGGGAAATCAAAGCTGAGTTCATTCATGCAATCTTAACCCCACTTCCTCCTTTTGTTCCTCCTCACCTCTCATACAAAAATTGCTTGTTTGCCTTTTTGGGCCTGGTGTAATACATAGAAGCAGGTATTATGAGGTGGCTGGACGTCTAACCGAGGCCCGACAACCACAATGGAAATCATACGCTGCAGTCCTGTTCCCACTGGCTAAAAGCAAGTTTCACTCTCCCAGACTTACACGAGAGCAGCTGGCCATTTTAAAAACAATTATTTACCGGAGCTTGCCACCCTCAACGCTACTGTGTTTGCACTCTACACTCTGACGGTAAACTTGGGAACATTCTTGTGCAAGCAGTTACCCCGAAGTTCAACAATTAGCACGCTTGGCGACAACGGTGATTATTCAAATTTAGGGGGAGAAACGTCGACATCATTGTTGTCCACTGGCTTTATTTTCTCCCTCTTGACATTTACATCCTGCGGCACACTTGTTACTTTTTGGTCTTGGAGAAGGTACCCTTGAGTCTAGTATTGAGTGCTGCAGTGGTATCTTGCATTTAAGGGGGCAGAAATGGACTTCCACTGCATCTTTCTTTCTGACACACTGTCAGAAATTAATTAATCATTTGGATTGATTATATGACGTTATGGAATCGTTCCCTTTTCAGACTGAAAAAGAGTTGCGCCAAAGTGCAGTTTGAGGTTCAAGGCCTTGCTCAAACGGACTTTGGAGGCATTCACTTGTCTTCTGTCCACTAACCAGCCCCAATCTTCCCATCTGCGGAAGAACTTGAACCTGTGTCCATTCATACTGAGCTTCTGCTGTCCTTTATAACTCTCAAGTATGACCGCAGTCTTGGGAAAGACAAAGGGTAGTACACCCTAACGCTCGCTCCACTCATCTTTGAACATTTTCTCCAGTCACGGTCAGTTCCAGGAGGAGGAAGGGGAACATTTATATTTCAAGGGTGACAATGATTTGCTTTTGTCTTGGTGTAACCGTCATATCTCTCCCGCAGTGACCAATGGCTGCTGGGCAATTCGACGAGAGAAAGATGAAATGATGGGGAAGGCTGGGATTCGGGGGGGGACCAAGCGGGTGTCTTGTGCTGAAAGAAGCCTGTCGATCTCTCAGCAGCAGTATTCAGTCCTTCACCACACCACCCCCCTTTTTAAATGAGTCTCACAACAAGGGCTCCTCTGTCTGCGTAGGCTCCTCATCTATTCATGTTCCCTGTGGAAAACAGTATTCCCCATTCTCTCCCTCCCTCCGTGTCTCTCGGCCTCACCGGCTTTTCAAGCTGGACGCGAGATGCCTTTGGAGGCTCTCGGCCCTCAAACATCTCCTCCCTCATGACCAGGATCCTTGATCATATTAACCAGTGCATGTCTCGGAGTGTTTGCACACGTGTAATTAAGTTGTCTGGATAAGGGATGCATTCCTGGCTCCTGATGGTTTGTCTTCTAATGCCCAAAACGAGAGAGAGAGAGTTTGTGGAGGTTAACAAGAGGTCACTTACTGCCAGATAGAGCATGGTGTACATGGCGAAGGACGCATGGCCCGAAAAAAAGGACTTCCTGAAAGAAATCAATCAAGAATGCGGGTTACACATGATCCGCGTGAGCCGAGGTACTGCATACCCGACCCATGATATAGTGCGCGCATACCTCGCCTCCTCGACCATCTTGTGGTTGGGCTGCCGGCAGGTCACCTGGGACACGTAGCTGCCCGGCGCGCAGTTGATGGACGCGTAAGTGATATTACAGACAGACAGGAAGTTAGGTCGCAGGCGTCCCACGCTTAGCTTGGCCATGTTGGTGAGCGACTGACCCACGCAGCAACCAAAGAGGAAGCTCCCCAGCTCTTTGTACAGGCATGACACATAGCGGTTGCCGACAAACGACTTTGAGCGTATGCCTCGGAAACGCACCCGGTAACATTCGCCAAGTGCGATCTAAGAGAATAAAAAAAAGTGGTGGGGGGGGGGGGTTAAGTGAGGCATACAGTACTAGAATTTGAATGCATGGGGCTCCTTTATGCCAAATGGACTAGAACCCAGAGTTCCTTCTGATTCTTCATTTTTCATCTTACCAAGACAGTTTAGAAAATTCTGTGCTTTGTGGGAACAGCTTGACAAAGACCATGTTCTAGTACAAGCGCACAGAGCAAAGTTTGAGTGGGATGTTGTTCTGGATCAGTGGTCAAACATTTCCCACAGACACACAAGTCTTTGCAGAAAAAATGGAATTATCATTCTCTTACCGTGAGGCCGGTGATGGCTATTCCACCAGCGATGAGCAGGCCATCTGGGATAGCCTCTCTCTCCACGTAGGGATACGTTATGCTGGTGTCCCCGCAGAAGAACCCTCGTCTGTATGGCGTCACTGCCTTCAGCTCGCACGCAAAGAATGGGATGGAGGCTGATGAGATGGGTGAAAGGACAGGAGGCAAAACAAAAATAAATAAATCCGACTGATGGGTTTCTCTGGTCTCGGATCACAGCGAGATTATGGTGAGCATGATGGACCGATAACGATATAAATATGGCCGCCCGCCGCCGCAAAAAAATGAAGCGATGTGAGGAGTGTCCGTCAGCTGGAGATTTCTAGATTACAGCCGCCGCAAAAAAATGAAGCGACGTGAGGAGTGTCAGTCAGCTGGAGATTTCTAGATTACAGGCAGATCAGGCATTCCGCACATTTCTGCGTTCACAAAAGAAGCAGCGGAGATGAAAGATGGGTCGGAGATGGGCATGTTGAATGAGGGAAGAAAGGTAGAGGAACATATTCAAGGTGGTGCTAATTGTCGAACGTCCTCACATGTGTCTGGAGGTGTTTACGTACACAATAGAGGTTGAGCATTCACATTTGCAACGGCTGTAAAACCATGCGAGTTTGTTTCTTTCAAACTCGGTTGTCATGGATTGGCCAAAGAATAAGACCTATCGCTTCGAGTGTTACTAGAGGACAGAGCAAGACTGCGGAGGTGTTTTTGGCGGAGGGGGGGGGGGGGGTCGTCTGTTATTCACATACCGGATTTGATCTATATTGTAAACATAGTGACAGCTCCCTCGTGCATCCTCTATTTTCATTTGCCACAATTTGAGGATGTACGGTAAATCCTGCTGTACATCCTGCTAAGTTGCTAATTATAGCAGTTCTGGTTATCAAGCTGAAAGCAGGTCAAGGTCTGGCTGAGCCACCCAACAAACAAACCTCACAGGCCAACGGTGAAAGTTCACTAGTGACCAAGTTGAGCAATGTTAGTACCGCAGATTGAAGGCCGGGTTGTACTGTATTATTCCCTTGTATTGTTTTTTTTTTTTTTTTTAATGTGTTTCAGCTCCTCGTCATTCCACAGAGTTCAGGAAGACCACAGGACTAATGATTAACCTCTCCCCGAGCTCCCAGGCCAAAGACATTCTTCCTGCCAGGGAAGCTCACTCAGTTCGTGACTGAACACTCTCACGGTCTGTCCACATCAGTCAAAAAGGCAGACAAATCTGAACTATGTTCCCTTTTTTTATTCGCCAGTTAGACAAGAACATTCTTGCCCATCCGGAATCATTGAACTGATAAAGTGAGGGTAATAATCTCCAGGTTTGAGGGTTATCGGAGTGGAAAAACACAAGCAGGGGCATATTTCACTTCTGTGATGACGTGGCAGGTTCGACGGCGTTAACTGTCGTCTCAAGTCATGCCGCCGTAACCGAAATCGCAAACGCAGATCGGACCAGCCTCGTTTGTGTGTACATACAATTTTGAGAGGCGGGGAATATGCGGGCCCTGTGGCATGTCGGAGAGAGACACGAAACGTCTTGCCTTCCCCAAATAAGGAATCTCCTCGTGCATCATGTATATTCTGGTTTTACAACCTACACGAGGACAGTGACATTGAATCTGTCACACAAACAGTTTCAAATTGCATGCAGGTGCAGGAGGTTGTGTTAACATTCCAGTCACTGAAAAGACACTTCCAGGGCCAAGACGTCCTTATTAATGAGTTTATTCCAATAAAATCAGCTTGGATTTGGCTACGGTATAAGGGAATTGACACGAGTTGTGTCTGTTAGCTTTCACTCAGCAATTCTGTCATGAACAAGTTGAGGTTTTAATGTGAGTATTTCTAGGATGCCATTGTCTCTAGGGATACATTTTAATAAAAGCCACATTGTTATATTTTCTTTTTTTGGAAACAAACATCCTTTCAGAGGATTTCCTGGTTCCTGATCCGTGTTTATTGAGGCTTGGTGCGGACCTGCAGTAGACAACAGGCAGGCATTGTGGTTGGGCACAAGTGAGCGAGGCTGTTATGATCATCTGATTGCAATTCAGAACGTATTATTTTGTAATCACGTTCAAACATTCACAATAAGGAAGATAAGTTGGTGTGTGTGATTGCCATGTTTTTGTTTGATATCGCCTGTGGAAAATGTGGTTTTATAAAAACACTGAGTAAAATGGTATTGTAAAATTGTAAATGGTATGCTAAATTCACAATTGTTTCTGGGCCTTTTCATTTTGTTTCTACTCCTAAGGGGAATCCCCTTCTCTGATTGGCTGACAACTTTGTTAAATTTATCCACCTATAAGCTGCTAAGGACCCAAAATCCGAGGGGCTTTCCAAGTAACGCATCAAAATTTACAAAGTGATTTTTAAAACGGTGACGCTTGGTCTAAAAACTCAAAAATGGCACATTATTCATGAGATGAGCAGCGTGGGCAATAGAATAGGTCATGTACTTCAATAATCAACTGGGGTTTTTTTTCTCTGAATCTCTGTTATGGATTTTAGAGGCGTTTCAAGTGCTCATTGCGTGTTTGTTGATGATGGCCACTTGGTCACGTTGTTCAAAATGTATCTCAACTGATGACACAAAGAGGGGTGTGTGCCCTTTGCAAGTCGAGTGCAACAAACCGATCAATTTCGATACATTAACAGCCACTCTCTCAGCCGTAGCTCAATTGTACCGTACAATTTTCAATATTATTCTGCATCGATAAGAATGCAGCTGAAACAGACTTTCTATCGCAGCCTAAATGCTGCAGTTACGGCATGGAGCTCTCGAGGGATATCGATACGTATGGGGATGTCTAATGGGAAACCTGAAGTGCTGACCTGGGTAGCAGCTTTGCTTTAAACCTCAGGCCTGCTATTACGAACGCTTTATGTCCTAATGGCCCGGATGGCCAGGATCCAAAGATCACTTGAGCAAAATGGGCCAAAGTTTTGCCTGGAAAAAAAACAACTCGCACTACTGTGGTAGGTTCACAGCATTTGCGCCGTCTCATAGACAGGGTCACAGTCAACCTCGAGCCTTTTGCAAATACTTGCAAACCCGTTATCACAACAATACCCCCGAATCCTCCACAGGTCTTCACATCATGTGTCAGGCAGCTGTGAGAAAACGAAAACACCTGGCCAAACGGCTGGCTCAAAAGAGAGGCGGGCCAGGCGAGGGGGACCTGAAAGGACGTGGCAAAGTTGATCGGCTTACAGAGCCAGTCCAGCATCTGCTACTCGCTGGACACTCAAAAGGCAGGAATGCTTTCACATAGTCAAAAGGGTCTGAACAGAAAGAAAGACAGGGGGGGGGGAATAGAAGAGGGAGGGAGGAAAGTAGAGAGCAGAGGAATGAGAGCAGAAGGGATGTGTGTGCCTCACTCTGAGAAAGTCTTCTGGTTCTAATTTACACATCTATGACCACGGCACCGAATGAGCTCACTGTGAGAGAACAACAACCAACAGAAAGTGTGTGTGTGGGGGGGGGGGGGGGGCTATGGAGAAAATGAGGCCCGGTTCAAAAACAAGAGGGCAAATGATTGTGATTCATGGAGATGCTTTATGGCCTTGTTGATAAAGCCGTCACTAGTTTAGCATTACAGTCAAAAATGAGACAAATGAGGATGGGGCTGGAGTTCAATCGGAAAGATGGGTCTGAACAAGAGTGATGCGGCAAAGGCAAGGAAACACCAGACGGAGGCGATTAGAGTGGTTCTGGAATGCGAGGGTCAGGGATCCGGGCTCTGCTGGGACCCGCTCTGTAAACACGACCCTACCTCAACTTGAGGAATACCACCCAACTTAAGACTCAAAATACTCACATGCACGAAAAAAAAACACACAGATGCAAACAAACCAAATGCACGGCCATATCAAACAAAATGGCAACGACAAAAACCAAATGGCAACCACAAAACCAAACTTAACTATTCAAACTGCCCCCCCCCAAAAAAAACACACACAGTCAAATGGAATATGAAAGTGTCTACTCATCATTATCACTAACCCAAATGTTTTCCTATGAAAGCCTCTGCAAACAGCCAGTGCATCATCATCGATTAGCACCACATTTAGCCTCAAGCTATGTCAAAGCTGTTTCATCACATCCAGCTTGACTGCACAGATTTTGCTCTACGTTTGCCCTTTGATAGAAGCAGAGGACACACAATCAATGAACTGTCAAGTCCATTGGACCTGCACTAAATGAATCTGCAGAGCCAGCCGGGCCGCGATACCAGAACCCTTCTGGGGTGGTCCACCCTTCGCCTGGGCCCCCTCTCGCTCGCGTGCCAACATTTCCCCAACTAAATTTTAAGATGTGTGTTTGGCGTCAAGTCAGGCTTGCGAATGAAAAACACAGGCGGGGTTCCTGAATTGTAAAGTGTCGTAATTTGTTATTGGCGAGTCTGATAATCCCTCGTAACGTCATTACAAGAGTTGCAAAGTGATGGCTGCCTTGCGAGCTCGTAAACAGCAGGCTACAGCTGGTCTGGGTGGGCTTGCACAATTATTTGCTCCTTGATGACTGCTCAAAGATGCCTTGATCTGTTCCCGTATCTAGCTCAGTCTGAGTCAAGGGAAAAGTCTGGATTCATATGAGCAGGTCTTTGTTTTAAGAGGCAGTGCAGGAAGAGATTAAGGGACATTCAGACAATTGTGCAGTGGAGTAACACTTTCACAGGAAGTGAAGTCATTCACACCAAGGCTGTGATTAAGACAAAGTCAATGAAAGAAGACTGCGAGAGTGTGCCCCAACACTGTTGACGGTTGTTCCTGCTTGTCGCCCTTGGTGGGCTGAGGCAGGTAACGGTGAGATAAGCCTGAGATTTTTTTTTCCTTCCACAATCAGCAGTTTTTGTTTGAGTCTAATCTGTTTTGTCTACCTTGATGGTCACACAAAGTGTCAAAGTCAGAGGAACAAAGAGGTGAGGCCAAACGCTTTAAAAGTGCCACTCCCATCAAAGATGAAAGTCCTCCGGATTTTCCCGGAATCCCGGATTTTCAAGTTTTCATAAATTCCTCTGGAAAATTGAGCAAAAAATTGCCTAAAATTAATCCGGATATTAGTTGACAACATTGAACAAACACGCGTTTGAGTTAGTTGTTTTGCTTTCACGAGCGTAGCCATGTTGAGGCAGTAACACTAGTAACAGTAAAGAGATTTTCGTCTCTTTATAAACACTTGCTACCCCCAGTGGAACGAATAAAAGACGCCGTGGTTGTAAAAAAAAAAAAGACAATTAGACAAAAAGGGAAACACGCAGATGAGCAGAAAAATGTGTCCGTCTGACTTCGAGCGTCATGTCGTCTCGGCTAGCTTAGCTTAGCTGTTGTCGTAGCTCAAAGCTTCTTTGCTCTGTGGCATAGGTTGCGTCGGCGCTGATTGGTTGAAACCAAAAGACGCGTTAGTATGTTAGCTTGGCCCTCTGTCTGTTTTATGTGGCCCCTATTCAAAATTACTGGCCCACCCCTAGCATCCATGAACGTGTTTTTCATGTTCCACCAATGCACCAGGAAAGCTCTTTCCTCGCTACTTGACCCGTTACAGCTGTGCCAGCGCGGACGTAGTTCTCACAGCTGCTTCTGTTCCCTTCCACACTTCACTAACCCGCTTCCTGGAGGCCCGTTCTGGAGCTCAGGGCATGCGCGGTGAGCTCTGAGGTATCTGTCTGCCCCCGCCCTGTCTGATTCAGCAGGAACTATCACCGCGTGGTATGTACCTTGGAAACTTGAAGGGGGCTCTGTGGTAGGTGTAGTATCGGTCAGGTAAAGTCTGACAGGCTGCAATATGAGAGCGAGGCAGGGTTTGTGGTTCAGACTGCAAGGGGGCTTGAGGCGGGGGATGCTTTAGTATGGAGTGGTGTAATTGTGGTTGGATGTGTGGGACAAATTGAGGGCGGTTTTATCTACGTGTTTGGGTTTGCAGATTTTGGTTTGTTGGCACACCTTCAAAGGAGAAAACAGGAAAGGATCCTTCAGGTGTGATCAGACACACTGATACAACAGTCCTGAGAGCAACACTGCCCTGGGCTTTGGGCTGTTGGGTAGACTTGCACAACAACAACCCCAAACACACTCTTGGAGGTCATGAAATGTTTCATGTACAATGACAAAACAATGATCCCCACTGACGCAGACATGCTAAAATGTGTGTTTTGGAGGCTCCAAACAACAAATGAAATAACTATCCATCCATCATTAAAATGTTTTAATGATAGATGGATAGATAAAACGATTCTTTAAAGTCCCTGTAAAGTGAAAATGAATGTCTTCTAAATTTGACGCTCTACAGAGAAGAATCCTGCCAAATATGAATGGTTGAAAAAAATGTGTCAAGTATATAAAATGAGGCTTCAAAATCGCTTTAATCCTCCCCACTCAACTGTTAACTGTCCATCAAACACTTGGAAAAGTGGATGTGACTTTTTCTTTAACCACGAGGTGTTCTAAAGCAGCAACTTTTCCTCACTCTACCACGCTCTCTCCATGTGCATGCACTCATAGCTGACAACGGGTCACTCGGAAGCGTCCATGCCATCTTGAAGCCTAAGTCCAAACACTAACTCCACCAAATCCACCTTCCTCGCTATTCTGTCATTTCTTTGCGCCCCTTACATGCACTCACGGCTGACAATGAGGGGTTCTAAAGTGGACCAGTGGACCACCAAAACGAAGATGTTTTCAGAGTGTAGTTATAGCTAGCTAGCTCACTGCATTTACAAAGGCGCTCAAGTTCTTATGTAGTGGGGCAGGGGCCTCTCCTGCTGAATGCCAAAGAGTATCATCGGGAGATGTTTTAGCCCCTGCCAAACAATCAAGGAAATATAAATAAAGAAAAAAATTAACGCCATATCTCCACGATATATTTTTCCCAACAGTCCAAACACATTTGCCAAGTCCGTGTCACGTGCTATTAGCCAGTTAGAAGTAATTTGCAGAAGAGGCATGATGACACCAATAACATCTCGTGGGATTGGAGAATCACACGTGAGTCATTTTATAAATACAAAATAATCCTCCTTAAGGAAAAGAATGAGTCATACTCAGGTCGACATGCTGATGCGGAGTTGATTGTCGGTACCTCATTAAAAGTAAATGTGAAGCGATTTTACACTTTGAAACTTTCAGATCATTCAGCGTCCACTGAGACAAAAGCAGATGATCGGGGTTGAGATCACAACGCAAGCTGTTTGTAGATCCCCAAGACTTGATTCATCTCCAGGGGCCAACCCTTCATTCAGGCTATCACTTAGCCCTCAACCTGCTGATCAATGAGACATTTCCAAACCGGCTCCTTCGGGCTAATGAGTGAGGGAGTAAAAGCAAAGCAATGTGATCGTGTTGGAGGAAGCAAATGGATGCGGCGGCGGCGCAGTCATACATCGACAAACGAGAGTTAGCAAAAACGTTTCTTCCGTTGGCTAATTACTTGATTGCCACTTTTTTAATGGCATGCCCGTTGTTAGTCGCAGTAATGACGCCAAGTCAAATTTGTCAACAATGCACACATGGCAGCCGGTTCAGCTGACATTCTCCAAAATACACACACACACACACACACACACACACACACACACACACACGCAGACCATTTAATATTCCTGGGCCCGTATGCCATGACATGTTGTAACGTGTTGGCCGCATACAGCCTCACTCTGCCAAAAAACTGGAATCCTACTTCCGTAAATCTACCGTCCAACACATGCTGACATTAAAAACACTCACCTCACAACTTGAACTCACTTTTAAAAGTGTACACTGATTATGGGAGGGGAAATGGGGGAAATGGATTAAAGATGGTAGTGCTTATTAACTGAACGTCCTTACTGTGCCACAGTGAGACTGTAAGACGATAAGACTTCTGAGTTTTGTTTTGTTTTTTCCACCCAAAGGTTTCATGGCAAGACAGTGATGTCAAAACAATTTATGTCCACACAGGCCTTCCAAAACTGAATGAAAATCCCGGTTGTCTTATACAGAGCAGTGTCACCTTGCCAGGAACTACTTGTCTTGCCGGATAAAACATCATTTTTGGTGTGTCCTGGCATGAAAGTCGGAACTGGGTGTACCCATTAAATGTTTTTGTTCGCAAAGTGCCATTGTCGGAAAAAAAACAAGCGTCCACAATGAAAATGTTCTTGTCTTGGTTAAGAGCGGTATTGTTTAACCAGCAGAGTTCAAACCACGGCCCATGGGCCATTTGCGGCTCGCCTTCAATTTACGGGTGGCCCGAGGAATATACGAAAATTGGCACTGACATGCGTCCTTTGCTTGCATTGCATCGTACCGTACTTTTTGCACTACTTCATGTCTGGGTTAAAAAAAAAAAACACCCTAACAAACATCTTTGTTCCAAACAAATCTTGAAGAAGGACGAGCACAGTGACAGCAAGGTTAAGGTCAGGCTTTACAGGCTCACCTCCAGTAAATCAGCACATAATTGGGGAGAAGGGCTGCAAGTGGCTTTATTAGCGGGATGACAGCCTAAAGACCACCTGCACAAGAAGCCAAACAGCAGCCCAGGCTGTCAGGGCCTGTCCTTGCACGCTGGCCTCACATGACAAACGCCTGATTCCCTGTGACCCCTGGGTGGCTGGACATTTCAGGTTTAGCTACAGGCCACAGTGTCTTGTCAGGTCAAGCCCCCCCAAGCCCCCAATAGTCCTACTATGACTAGGAATGCACGCACGCTAATAAACAGCCAAGGGAAACACATGCTGCAGCTTCCACGCAATTAACTTTCACGGAGCTGAGCCAGAAGCAGTCCGTCTCAAAGGAACATCATCCATCACGAGCGTGTCAGAGAGGCCCGGAAAACAGCTGAGCCTGCTTCTTGACGCTGAACCGGCAACCTCAGTCAAAGAAGTGCTGTGGACAGATTAAAGTTAATTCCAGCGACACATCATCCCCTATTTGTCTGCACTTTATTGTGACGTAAACACTATTTCAAATAGCCAGGCCCTGGAAAAAAAAAAAAGGTCCGAACATTGTGGGATCCCTCTCGAGCTGATAATATAATGAGGACGGGATGCTTGAGGGTGAAATTCCGCAGTTACAGTAGTCAATGAGCCCCTTCACGGCCACCAGGTCAAACCGTCTGCTGATGCCATTTTTTCGTGGTCAAATCATGTTAGTCAGAGATAAGAGGATTTGGCCAAAAGAAGGAGCCAATTCATTGCCAATAAGTCATGGCATTCACTGTCGGATGCCCCCAGATGAGTCAAGGTCAGGCCTCTGCAGATAAGCAGCAGGACGGGTAGCAGGGCTGAGACAGGCAGGATGCACACCAGACTGGTGCAGATTGCATGTCAGTAGTGAATAGTTTGACAGTTGGTATGTTGGATTCTCAATGTGAGGCCGGTACAACATTGGTTGACTTGAGTAACCTGGAGCCACACATTCGTACTTTCAGTCACGTACTTTCAGTCATGTTGACAAAAAAGTGCAAAAAGCACATTACATGTCTTTTTTTTTTGTAATGACAACTGTGTCCAGATTTTAAAAGGGTGCCATCTTCCAATTCGTAAAGCCTTCTGTCATCCTCCGGGAACCAGGAAGTAGCCTGCTTGCTAACAGTTGTGCAAACAAATCCAAGTAAGGCAGTCCGCTAGTTTTTTTTTTTTTTTTTTTTTTTTTTTTTTACACTTTTGTTTACATATCAGCCTTGGTAGCGGTCTCCCCTCTATTGAGTGACGTCCTAGCTGCTCTTCAAGCATTTTTCCACTACTGGTAGTACGGATTTTTTTGGGTGATCCGGCAACAACTGTAACGGAAGGGGCTTAGGAGGAATGGGGTCTGACATATATTCCCAATCATCTATTAAATACATTTAGAAGACGGATTTATTTATTGGAAGTTTGCAGTAACTTTTTAAAATTTACCTCAGGAATGCAGAGAAAGAAGTGAATCGTGTCATAAGAAGCCCCAGAAACCGAGCAATAAGATCCTTATTCCATGACTCGAATAATCAATCGGTCTTAAGAAACTGCAGTTAACGACAACCATTGCAAAATCACACTATGACATTGAAGAATGAGAATTGTGAAATTGTCCATCTTCTAAAGAGCTTGTCTCCATTTGCGTTGCAGGTGAGCTGGAATCTGTCCCGGTTGACTTTGAGGTACACCCTGAACTGGTTGTCAGCCAACAGCAAGGTACATATATATACAACCATTTACATTCACACCCATGGACAAATTAGAGTCTTCAAAGTACCGAGCGTACACGTTAGTCGAATGTTGGAGGAAGCCGGAGTGCATGCCGACAGTTGAAGCCTGAACCGCAAAGTTGTGAAGCAGTGGGCCTAACTGCTACTTCACAGCATTATCGTTTACAATTCCTTGTACATCACTTATACTTCAAATCACAAAAACATCTGACATCCGCTGTTTTTTTTCCAGCTTGAGACTCACTACGGCTCAGTCCGTGTGCTTTGTCAGGTCAGGGAGGATATAACTCTCCAGCAGGGGATGTACAGTAAAGATGGTAGAGGCTTCTAGTTTCACAGGGGGGGGTTCCTCCATCATGTTGACTGATGCTCGCCGCTTTCAAAACACAAAGCTTGGCTAAGCTAAGCTGCCGAGGGTGTTAAAGACATCAAGGACCAAACTTTCAAGACATCAAGGACCAAACTTTCAAGGCTAAACAATAAATCGTGATCTTCTTTCTAGTTTAACTGCCAAACAAGACCAGTCAGTCTGCCTGGACAGGTTACACTTCACTCTCACTCACTTTCTCCTGTGGGTTTACAAATCATTTTAATCGTTCAAATCAAAATAAGTCATGTGGTGGCAATGACATGGATAATATTTTATGTCTTTTTTTTTTTCTTCTATTCTAATGCCAACATTTTCTGTAGCATGCTCGCAAGTGTAACGCACCTGTGGTTCATTTTAGATTGTTGACACAGTAATAGATTTTATTCACTTTACCGCCTGGCACGCCACCCGTAAAGTGAATAAACTACTTATTAACACACTGGCATGAACATCTTTTGTTCGGTAACAATTGTAACTGAAAAAGGTGCCACCCTTTTCTACTCTTCATTGTACTGTCGTGCCCCATTGATTGTGAAGATCAGGTAAACGACTGCCAATAAGGAACAATAAGGAACACAAACTTGGGGCATTTTAATTTAGAACTGCTCAATACACTTTTGTTTGCGGTATTAAATGGCCTTGTAAGTAGACCAACTATGTTCTACATTTGAAAATGGACAAAAATGAACATGAACTATAACAGCTATTACATTGTTCAATGAATCCTCTTTTATTTCCTTGTTTTGCATTTTATTGCCAGTGTGGGGACTGCGCTTGCTGTTATTCTAATACAAACTAGGATTCCAACTGAGCACTGTAAATTATGTGGCTGACATTCAGTGTACCCGAGCACGGCTATGTTTTCATCCCAATTCCCACGTTCTTCTCCCGGGAACTTTAGGGTGAGGGGAGGTTACCATGGGAACAGATGAATTCCTGGGACAACTGCACCCAGCCCCATTCTTCCCACCCTCCTATCCCCCTACTGGGAACACTTTCATTTGGACGATGTGGGAATGGTGGGGTAGTGGGGGGGGGGGGGGGGGGGCCAATTCTTCGCAATTTCCCTCAACGGTAATGCACTTTGCATGCACTTTACATGCAATCAAAGTGTGTCTCAAAGCAACTAATGGATGTGATTAGTTATTTTGAAGCCTTACCGACACACAAACATATTACATCCAAGCCGACGAGCATCTTCCTTTTGGTGCAGATGGAGCTGTCTTCCTCCTCTTCCTCCTCCTCCACGGGCTTGCTGAGGAAATGCTTCCCAGCACCGTTCTCCTTCCCCTCTCCGGCCCCGTCACTGTCAGCTAGTCGGGGCAGCGTGCTGCTCCCGTGGGCATTAAACTTCTGCATATCCTCCTCACGCAACTCGCTCCCAAAAAAAAAAAAAAAAAAAAAAAAACCTCGCTCAAATGACTTATTGGGAGCAGATCAAAGTCCGGTGAGAAGTGTCAAAAGTTTTTCAATCCGTTCGCCGGTGCCAGAAATCCATGTCTTTGAACGAAAAGTTGACAGCGTGATTCCGGGAAAGCAAGCCGCTCGTCGGTGCTTGTGCTGGGGCATCCGGTACCCAACCGAGCCGGTGAAGTGAGCTGGAAGTGGGCGGGTTAGCGAAGTACACTTAGCCTCGTTCTCATCCACAACCTCTCAAACCGTCCTCCCGAACCGCACTTATGTTAGTGTCAAACACACATGAGGGAAAACTTTTTTTTCCTTGTCTGTGAACTTCCACTTCAAAGTAATGTCGTTCTTCCGTTGCGAGTCGAGTTTTACTTTCATGGCTGTATTGTTGCGCTTCCGGTGCGTTTTGCGCGTGCTTAACTTCGATTACTGCCCAAGACCAAATCAATGGGCAACGATCAAGTTGGAGCTGACCCGTTCGATCGCCATCTGACCTACAACACAACATTGACTGATTCACTGTCACGATCCCCGGCCTAACAAACTGCCGGACGCTTCATTAGACACACCTAGTTAATGAAAAGAGCTGTCAATCACCAACAAATCATAAAGAGTTAAAACGGCTATGGTTTATTTATATACACACACGCACATATACCACATCCATAGGTCAGCCGGGATAGATTCTATAGATTCTTGTCGCGTGAAAATATGGATGAATGTAGGTGACAAAGTCCTCAATGTTGCCAGACACAAATTGGTTCACCAAACACGGTTACTAATGAATATATTCAATAATTTCCTCATTAAAGCATTGTAGTTGACAATTGACTTTACCACTGCAGTCACCCATAAGGCTTCTGTTTTTAACTTTTTAAAACCATTTGACAAGATGGGTCAGTTTATTCGCTGTGGTGTGTGTTATCGTCCCACCATATAGCTCTCCCACTCGTGCAGAAGATGTTTAGAGATCTTGCAGCGTCACCTTGTGTTCAAGAGTGGTTAATACCGCAACCGAAAGACCTAACTCAACGGTCCTCAAAACTTTTACCCCAAGTGCCGCCTCAAATCACTGAATAACCAAGTACCATCATAATCACCAACATTATGATGCAGTAGTGTTGAAGGCCTAAGTGTTCATTAAATATGAGAGAATTGAGGTTTTATTCCTAAAAATGTAACTTGCTGCAAGAAAAGCATGCAATACAGGTCGACGAAAACAAGAAAAATGTACTAACCGTAACCCTTCCACCGCAATGATTATGACAAACTACGATGACTATATTCAAATGAGTGAAATTAGGTAAGTTGCGAAAAGTAAATCACCAGAGTAAATCACGTCGCGCTCTCGTTCATTCAAGTCAAGTACAACTTTATCGTCAAATGTGCTGTACAGCACAGATGAAATTTCTTCCCTCTCAAGACAACATAAAACAAGAGGAGCCACTGCGGGTGTCCGTGCCGCCATCAAAAGAAAAGTTAACATAAAATGACCAAATAATACAAGATGACACGACACATTAGACACAGACAATCGTGCAACCTTAACCACTTTCCTGCATACACTTTGTTGTTTGAAGCTGTTCTAGATGAAAGAGGAGCGAATCAAAGTCCTTTTCACCAGTGGATCAAAGACGTCATGCTGCAATGCGAACACGTCCGCTACAAGCTAAGCTTGAAAGCAACAAGAAGCTGTAGCATCCATTCACGAAAAAGAGAGATTGTCTCACTTCTCAGTTGTCGTGAAAAAGAATATGACAGATTTTTATTGTTGTTGTTATTTTGTTGCTAGGCACTCATCATAAGGAAGTGGGTGCTTCATATTTTTGTGAGAAACTTCTTGAGACTCTCTCTTGGTGATTGAGTAGCAGGTGGAGAGTTGCGGTACAACACGCGACTTTGACTTAATGCAGGGAAAGTACCATTACCGTGAATTCCATTGTGCTCTGACAGCCTGAACGCTCACACCTTCGTGAACTCAAGAAGCAATTGCCTGGACTGCTTTGCTACACAAATTTTGTGAGTTTGAGTCCACAGGCTGGGGCTGCTCGCCATGCCGCCTCCTACCCAGCAAGCCCTCATCTACATCCTCCTCCTGTGGACCACCGTCCTTTCCCTCAGCCAGGTGGCGTGGATCGCCTTGTACTTCTCCGCGGCAGGGCAAAGCAGCACGGTGAGACCGTCTGGACGGGTTCGGTCTGCATTTGTGTTTTTGTCACTTCTCCGTCGCAAGCGCGCCTCGTACCTTTTGTGGTCTGTGGGCTAGCACAGCTGGTGAGAACTCTTCACCTGCTTGCGGTCTAGCAGCCTGACATGTCAAGACCTGCCTTTGGTGGGACTGTGAATTATATACACGTACAGAATTCAAAACCAGAACGTCTGAACTGCGATGGAGATGTGCGAACCACTTGGCAGCCATGACGAGTCGTGCCATTGAACCCCCCAAAATATGTTCAATTTCCTACATTTTTAACAGAAAATGATGGAAAGAGAAATAATCCATTCGGTCATGAAACTCGTCATTCTAAAAGCAATGTTAATAACAGTTTGTGTCCTAGAAGATTATATATATATATATATTATTTAACTGAAGCATAGAAAGAAGTGTACCACTTTTTTCCAGAGACAGCTCCAATATTTTTTCCCCCTCCCGGGGCTAAAGGGGAGCGTGACAATACACGGGGATTAAAGAAATGCCTAAATATATTTTAGAGGATCAAAATAAAATGCTGGAGGGGCTTAACAGGGGCTCCACATGTTCCTGATGCTTATGTAGCCCCGCCGAGCCCCGGTGTCGCGCCATCCTGGACTATTGAGATCCACTGTACCATCCCAGGGGGAAAAAAAATGGAGCTCTGACTCATTTTATTAGTTGTGCCTCTCAGAAACCGCAGTGAAATTAATGCCGCCACGTGACTGTTTTATGACAACATGACATGATTGGTTGAATCACCCAAAAGTGCTTTGATGACTTATTATGATCTTCTGTGTGCTTTCATAGAAGCGAATGAATGATGCGTCCCATGACTTGATGTGGTTGAAGAGGAACCATTCGGTAAGATAATTGTCGGCTGGTATTTCATCTTGCGGACGTCAAGCTTTAAGGTGTAACGAAATGTACACACACCAACAGACCATCTGTCTCGGATTTTGGTAGCTGCTCAAAGTGCTTCCTGTCTCTGTGCTTATGGCATGTCATTGAGCTTAACCTCTCACGTCATTGCCTCCTTCGGGGAAATGGCAGCGCAATGCTCTTCACTTTTCGTTTGAAGCGTTTGACTCGCTTTTTTTTCTTTGAAGTGTCAAGTTGTAAGAGATGCCATCCTCTTTTGACAGTCTCTTGAAGAACCACCTCAGTCGGGTGAAGGCAGAATGCTCACCTACACGGCTGTCAGAGGTAACAAAAAAAAAGTCACCAGAATTCAATGTTAAAGCCTTAAGCATTGCTGAACAATTTCAATTTGTATCAGCACCTTCACAGACATCCAGCTTTGGCGTTACCATCCATGCATACTGATATCTCAACTCTAAACTACTACAATACTATGCCTTTGCATTTTGGCTTCTTTTAGAGGTACTACTAAAGTAGTTTAACATTTGAAGTAGCCGAACACTTGAACCCACTAACGCAAGGGTTGAAGTACTCGTCACAAAGGCTTTTAAGGGCATAGCCTTGTGTTTACATTGTCAAGTCAAATGGTGCCTTGAGATAAAAGATTGCTTTCTTCCGTGACGGCGTTTGTGTCGGAAAACATTTGTATCTCAAGTCGTCTTTCCCCTATAAAATCAATGGAAATGTAGTTCATTTGTTTCCGCTTTGTTGGCGCCACCAACTAGTCCTTCAACTGCAAGTGAGCCAATGTGAAATGGTGGTGAAGTTGGCCTCCGCCATCGACAGTCGGGGTCCGAAGCGCACGTGGATCTAACATTTCTCCTACTCTTTGTGTTGTCAAGATCTTAAATTCATCATCAGCACCGTGCAACTCAAAATTCAGAATATGTGCAACCGTAGTCACAGTATCATCAAGCTATCAAGTTTGAACGTGTGTGTGTGTGTGTGTGTGTGTGTGTGTGTGTGTATTTATGTATATATATATATGAACCAATTTTCTTTCTAATCTCGTGAGATAATGCTCTCCTTGCTTCCTTTTGTTAATGTTAAGTGTGGTACACACACACTTTGGAAACAAATAACACAGTGACTAACCCCCCCCCCCCTTGAAATGTATCAAATGACTGATTATAAGTTTGAAGGCACCTGTGATGATAATAAGGGGCACATCTTGGTTGAACACATCCCTATGGTCAAAACATTTTCTCGTCGTACCGTCGTTTTTGTCCAGTGCTGTTTCAGAGAGTTTGCTGTTTCAAAAGCAATGTCTGATTTTCTTTGGTTATTGTTTTAATAAATTAATTGGTTGATTAGTTTTCATCCTTCTGCGACTAAATCAGCTTTCCCCACCCCTCCCATAGTGGGCAAGGCAATCCATTGGCTGGCGAGGCAGGCGAACACAGACTTAATGTCCGAGTCGGGGGACACACTAGCCATCATGAAGGACGGGTATTACTTCCTTAGCCTCCAGGTGACTCTGTCCTCATGCGACACACGACAAGCAACCGTGAGCCTGAAGCGCGGCGATCGAGTCCTCCTGCAGGGCCATGTCCACGCCGACACGTGCAGTACGGGCCTTCTCGGCAAGGCAGAGGAGCTGTCTGCCGGGGAAGATATGCTGGAGGTCACCATCAACCCTCCAACGGTCAATGTCGACTTGACGAATGCTCTCACCCACCTGGACGTCATCTACATGTTCAAGTCGTAGAGTCACTGCTTCAGCAAATGGTAACATGCATTCATTCATTTATGGTAAATACTATTGATTGGGTCTACTTAAATCTGTTACTGTCCTTTTACAGGATATATAGTTGGTGAAATTGCCTCTTTTTAAAGCTCAAAAACCTAGTTGTCCAATTTTTAATTGAGTCAGAATTACATGTTTTAACCTTAGTGTTAAGGGTAAAAAATAATTACCCGAGAACATCTTTTCCACCATCACTACAATTCTTATTTCCTTCATGCAGGGATTTTTTTTTTCTTGAATGGAAAATGTTCCCTCTGATGGGTGTGATGGAACAAAAAAGACGCCATCTTTTGTTCTTTATTCAGTATATTTAACACGTGTTGTAAATAAGAGTGAGTTTATGTTGTCACCCGTTCAGTTCAATGGCTGATTGATTTCAAATATTTATATTGTATTTATTTATTGTTAAGCTACGGTATGTTCCCAGTTATTGATCATACATCACATGTGATCTCCCACTGTATACCAGTTCACTTACCGCCAATTTTTATTGCCATCACTCTATGCTAAAATGCCCAATAAGGGGCAAATGTTAACATATTTTTGCAGATTACATTTTGATTTTGATTAAATCCATGGATTAAAAAAATACCTTTATTGTGAAGTTGCATGCATTTGTTGTCATCAAAATATGTACATGGCGTACTGTAGCTCACGTCACATAAGGTACACCCGCACCATCAAATTAAATCCTGTGTAAGAGCTCTCGCAAAAAAAGACACTTTGATCTAGCTCGATAAGGTTACCAAAACATTGTAACCGCGACAAAAAATAATTTACACCGCTGCCTTGGGATAAGAGTTTCATTCATCCCATAACCATTCTAGTATCTCAAATCAACTTTCCCCATTTGAAATGAATGGAAATCCAGCCTAGTTAAGGAAAATAGCACTCTACAATAATGTCATTTCTAAAACTGTGTGTCACATTCAATTAAACAGAATTTAAAGGATTAAACTGTTTACATCGTAATGCTGCCTACCTACAGTGAGCGTCATGAGTCATTTCCGCATATTTACAGACCAGCGGCGTGAACTCAAAGTTTGGAGTTAAAGGCCCTGATCTAAGTACCGGTAGTCGAGGAATAACACCCTCAGTGCGACTAGTGACAACTGCAAAACCCCACAGTGAATCTGCTCCTTCCTCTGGCAACCACGCACCGGCCTCATCGGAGCTCATTAGTCATCATTCCTACCCAAGACGAATACTTTCCACTGTCGCCGAATCTTGCCGAGCGTCAAACCTCAATTGTCAAATTAAAGTCTTTTCCAACAGGAGGCTTCATCACAACCTCTTACTCATCTCGAGCAACCAAATTCTTGCAACGGCAGATTTTCCATTTCCATTCAATAATCATATATTAGCCCTATGAGCATCATTGCCTAAAATCATTTTGAGTTACCAAATCAATACACTGCCAATTTGCTCCCTGTAATTTAGTTTTTTCTTTCTTGAAAATGGTAAAGTATGACTTAGACTAAACACGCAGAAACACAAAGGACTATAGTTTAGGACTAGACCTGTTTGTAAAAATTCATTTCCTGCTTAGACAGCGCTTGGAATGAACAAGGAGAAACAGCGCACTCTAGTGGAGATGGTGCAGTACTGCTTCTTAACGGGCTGTTGGAACGTATACATAATCAGGATATACAGTACAGTAATTTGTGTGTGTGTGTGAATTAGAGAGAGAGTTTGGAGAAGTGTGTGAGTAAACTAGAATATTTACTAACTACAGCATGCAAGCTAAGCTAGCTAGCTCTATTTGATGTTTGAGATTCTGGCTTTAACACAGCATATTAATACCCGATCCGTCGAAGTGCTTGTGAGTGTGCATACGAGCATATATACTTGTTTAACTATTTATAATCAGGTACCTAGGTCACGTGATAATCGTTCCAAATCAGGACGGTTCTTGCTTGAATCTCTGATAGTTAACGATTTGAAAATGTAAGCTGTAGTTTTCAGTAGGGACCAAGCCCTGTCGCAAAGATAAAAAATCTTGCCGTTGACACCCCCGCCCACTAAATTGTAATTGCATTTAGATGACATAAGCAGTACAGACATGTCTTAGGCCTGAGCACAAAAAGGTAAAAAAAAAAAAAAAAGCGACGTAAATTTTTTTTTATGAAAGCGTCTGAAATAGCTGACCCTAAGCATAACACGACGCCATTTATGTCATAAATGCACCAAAGACGTTCTCGTGCGCGATGACCCGCACTATTTTGGAAGTGTCGCTGACTTTGACAAACAGAGCGTCATCTTTGTGCAGGTGAAAGACCCCGCCGAGGAAAGTGTTGCCGTTGTTCTTGTTGTCTGCAGAAGAAAATTCCCTGGCCTGCAAGAGGGGGACGGTGCCGCCGGGGTGCCGGCGAGTGCGCTTCATGACGGTGTGGTGGAAGGTGGCGCTGTTGTGGAAGGACAATTTGGAGTAGACAAAGTAGAAGCCTTCTCGGCGGATCAGCAGACTTCCGTTCTTGTATTCCATGCCGCAGAGAAGACGGCCCGAAATAAGGCTCCAGCCAACTACGCTTTTGCCGTGAGTTGCATCTTTGCCATCTGCAGACATTCAACACAACAGCCGTCAATGCTGTATGCACCATCCCAAAAGACACTTATACACTTCAAGAAATTGGAAAAAAAACCAAATGTGTGAGACACCCAGTATGCATTCGAGGTTAGGAGGTCAACTTCATTTGACATTCTCTAAACTCTTCAACGTCCACTTTTTGCATAGCTTTCTGTTCTCTCACGTCATAATTCGCATCCCAATATGTTTATTTTCAAAAAATTTTAAAGGTGCATTTATTTTTAAAACATGGTCATTATTATCACCTATGGTTGTGAGCTAGAATAAATATATATAAATATTTCAATTACAATTAAAAGTATATGAAAATCCATTTATGAAATGAGTTAAGTAACTATAACTAAATGGGTTAGCGTCAACAAAAAATGTCACGGCTAATTACACATTAAAAGATATGAATTAAAATCAAATAGAAGTATTTTTTTTAACATAATATTAAAAATAAATGACGGGAGTGCTATTTTCTTTTTCAGCAAAACCAACAGCAACAGTTCCCTTTTTTGGGGGAATCCATGTTGTAGTTGAGTCTATCACACTTTCTTGCTTTGATTTCAAAACTTGGGGCCGCTTGCATTCATTGAAATAAAAATAGCGGCACGTGTCAAACTCACCCATCAGGCGTGCAACCGGTTTGGAATCAGGAGTGCAAGTATGTGGAGATACTTTTTTCTCTGTTGGGGGAGGAGGGAAAAAAAGAGGATTTACTATGGATCGAAAACGTCTACACACCCCAGTTTGAATGCCAGTTTTTTGTGATACAAAACCGAGACCAGGATAAATCTCTTGGGGGAATTTTGCCATGAGTATGAACTCTAATTTGTACACCTCCACAGAAAAAAAAAAAAAGAAAAAGTTGTTGCACCCACTCTCCTAAAGTACCGGTAGTAGCACTTGAGACTCACCCATCAGGCGTGCGAGTGGTTTGGAAAGAGGCCTATGATGAGTGGAAGTGTGGGGAGATGCCTTTTTTTCTGTTCGGGGAGGAGGAAAAACAATGATGTCATTTACAGATCTAAAAAGTCTATGCCCCCCCAAAAATGAGGTATGAAAAATGAGACCAAGATAAATCATTAGGGGAGGGAAATCCTCCATGAATGTGATCCTCCATGACTAAAAATAATGTTGCACATGTGTGCACACCCTTTTCTAACTGGGAATCTGGCTGTGCTCGCATGCATCCAAACTCAAGTTAAATGGTGAGTCAGCACACACCTGCCGCCATTGTAAGTCGCTTTGATACACCCCAGATCATTTTCAGATGTTCCAGTAGGCTTTTCCTGACGTTGTTTGGTGACTACTGTATACTGCGCCTTATGAGCCCTCATTTTGGCATTGAATTGAAAAGGCGCCACCAACATACCTGCAGTCAACTTGGAGCGCGACGTTGACGGCGTCTGCAATGCAAAGTGAACATGTCAGACAGATCGAAATGAGATGTCGGCCTCGCTGAAGTGATACTTCATGGTTGCTTGTGCGAGAAGACAGTATGCCGGGGGAAACAGGAACTCGACCACTTCCTTTTGCCATAGTTGCACCGTGTAGGTGTTAGTCTTTTGCCATCCACGAGCAACTTCAAGACCCCAACAGGAAACGCTCACGCATTTTCTATTTCATACGCTGTGTACTGTCAGTACTGTATGATGATACAAGTATAACAAAAAGCCCACCGGCCATCACATCAAACTCAACTGAACATTGTAACCTTTGTCGCCACTTGAGTCAAAATGGCTGCCGCACACACACCATGTCACTTCTGAAAGATACATGGCAGCATACCACTGTGAGTGATAGAATGACGGGAATTTGTAACCAGCCAAATCCATTTTCAAGGCAGATTTTGTGAAAAGAAATTTGACGAACATAAGATTCACCTTTTTTTTCTGTTTTCCAACATCCATTGTTCAGTGACAGGAGCACTTAATCAAATTCTTACTGTATGTGAGAAATATTCATAATGATAAAATTTTGAATATTTCAAAAAGAGACCAAAACTATGCTGATACTCCAAATGGTTCAAGAACAGCGACAAATTTACTTTGGGTGCACCTTTCCGAAGGCGTCTTTGGTGTAGTTGCCCTCGGTTTAAGGAGTTTTAAATATAAATAAAATACTTTAGATTTTTTTTAATTTTTTTTTGACAAAAGAGGTGAAATATTTTTAATGGTTAATCAATTCCATATATTTAGAAATTCATGTAAAAAGTGAAAATCTATACAGATGATACATGTTTTTAAGAAATCAAATGCAGTCATAAAATGAATTTGTAAAGAATAAAAGAAAATGCCTATATCGGTTAAAAAAAATGTCACCTTAGAAAGAGAAAGCAAATATTTTTAATGATAACTGTTTTTTTTTTAAAGGAATAATACATTATTTTTTTTAACTAAAAGAAATAAAACACATGTTACACTTGATAGAAAAAGGCAAACTACATTGAATCTTGAATTAATTTATATGTATATACATTTAAAGGGAAAGAAATTGTATAACCAAAATGCATATGTTGTATATAAATATGTATATATAATCTTTTGGAAATTATATTCAGAGTAAACGCATAAAAGGGAATTTTAATTCAAATTGTAACGCCAAAGTATACGCGGGACCCATTCGATATTTGATTATGATGTGTGTGCAGGGACGCCGATGGGCTACTTACCTGCACGGAATGATTTGAATGCAGGTAGAAGATGAGCAGCGCTTCCAGGACGAGCCCGGTCAGAGCCACGCTCACCAGCATGAAGAGAATCGTCTGAGCCAGGCCAGTGCACCGTCGGGCCCGGCCCGCTCGGGGTGGTAGCGGAGGGGCGGCAGCGGCGTGGCTGTCGACCAAGTAGACTGACCGTGGGTGCCTCATATCTCTGCGGGAGCAAAACTCGTCTGAAGTAGAAAAGTGAAACGGGGCGGTTGAGAGGTGAGACAATGAGCAAACTGGGTGGCTTCTTTGTGGTTGCCTCAGCAACACGAGTTTCTGCGCTCTAGCGGCAGTATGCGGGCGATGACCTTTGAACTGCAAAGGAACCGTGCCTGTTTTTTTTTTTTTAACCAGCATAGTACATTTGTTAAGTGCAGTTTCATTGTATTGAACGTTTAAATCCAATGAAACTCATACGTTTTGTATTTCACTTCAATGCCCAGTTTATTTGAATTGAGGAAGCAGGAAAACAGTGTGCTGACTGGCACTTCACGTGAGGTCTTCAGTGGGACGGTTCAAAATGTCAGGAACAGCCTACTAGAGCACCTGAAGTTTATTTGGGTGAATTGGAGACATTTTCAATGGTTGAATGTGTGCAGACCTCCATTCTATGCAAGTTCTTCAAGTGGAATTCAAGGCCTTAGACAAGGTGGAGGGAATTGTGACCTTGTTTGAAATGTCAGGAAAAGCCCGCTAGAACATGCAGAAAAAATATATATTTTCCATTCTGCAGCCTTATCGGCATTACAAAATGGCTAAGTTTCATGGAAATGGCGATTCTGAGAAACTGAGAAAAAGAACTTTTTGTAAAAGCATGCATTTCAATAGTGTGAGGCATCACTGCCACCAACTGGTCGCTTTTTTACATGATTTACAATGCAAACAGCTTATTCTCATTCACAGATTGCATCAGACCCTCCTCCTCTCTATGATGCAAAAAAAAAGACTTAGACGTACAAGTACGTCCTTGGTAGCCGGGGCCTAATTTTAAAAAGACGTACAAGTACGTCTTGTGGAATGAAAGAGTTAATTCATTTGGTGCTTTGCATCCATCAATCTATCCATTATCTGAGCCGAACATTTCTATCCACTATGCCTACCTAACCGGTTACCTTCCCATCTAAATTGGGACATGGCGTCATGTTTGGATGACCGTTTGCAAGCACGTCAGCTTCCCCTTAATACTACCCCAGGGCGGCCATCCAGATGATCTGGTGCCGACGGATGGCAGATGCCCATCAATTAGCCGCAGGCTACCAAACCAGAATGACTCGAGTTGGGCCGGCCGAGCAGGTTTTGACAGGAGCGCTTTACCGACAACTTTGGTCCCTGCGCTCAGTGCGATTGGGACGATGGCGCGAGCGTGTTGGCTGGCTTTGGCGGCCTGCCTGGCCGCCAACCTGGCCCGGGCTTTGTCTTCGGTGCCCAGTCAAAACATGGAGTTCACGTACTTGTTACCGGCGGGCAGCAGAGAGTGCTTCTTCCAAACTGTAGAGAAGGACAGCAGGCTGGAGTTTGAATACCAAGTACGGTACCTCGTCTCACTTGTCGTAGCATTCTGTGAGCTTTTGTTCCAGGCGTCAAAGAGCACCGCGCCTCTGCTTTACTGCTATTCTTGAATTTGTGGACAAAAGCAATTGGACAAAGTGTTGCGTTGGTCCTCCTCTCACAGGTCGTGTTCTCACTTGGGCCACTGTGATTTCAAGTTATACTACTAAAAAAGAATAATAATAATAAAATTAAAAAAAAATATATATATATATATATATATATATATATATATATTAAAAAGGATTTAAAGAAGTAGTATTAAAAAGAAAAAGGTTCTAGTTATAAGTCTTTGGAATCAAAGATTCTGGTGCTCCAGCAATATTGAGAAAAAAAAAAGAAATTCAAATTTCATTCGTCGCTGCAGATGTGCGTCACAAATGCGATACCTGGTGTCAAGACTTCTAGACTACACAAGAAAAGTTTGGGAAGAAAATTGAGCTTTTCATGCTGGGCCCGACCTGAAATACTTTTATTAAAAATCTATAATATATAAGGGAAAATGTCCTGTTTAATTGGCAGATAATTTTGTTTGAATGATGTAAGACCGTAAACCAACCGCCATTACGGGGATTCTGTTTGTTTTCTGGCGACGTAAAACGCAGGATGTTAGAGAATTGAAACATTCAATAATCTTGTCAGCAAAAATGAACCTGAGCTTGAAATACTTCATTTGCTCTTCTCCTTTGAAATTTACAGTCTTAAAACACAATAATGCGCCGTCACCAATCGGCTGTTTGCAGTATTACACCACCAAAATAGACAATTTCATGATAACTGGACAGTTTTTGGAGTGCAAAATGTAAGAGGAAACAGGAATGTACAACTGTGAATTTCTTTCTTTGTTTCCCAACTTGCATTGTTGAATTGTTTTTGCTTTGGAAAGGCGCGGCTGCTGACGGCGCTTTTGCCAGCGTCTTTCACTAATTACTACGTTGCGATTGACAGTGTCACTGACAGGAAGAGTGGCAGCTTGACAAGCGTTGTGCTTGAAACTGAGCCAAGGCATGTCATCCTCATTGTCAGCACTGCTTTGGGATGGTCAAACGAGTTGCGCTGCACTTGATCAATGTGGATGTCACTTGGAAATTAACCGCCATCCTGAAGCATGATGAATGCGGCAGCGCCGTTGTCTCCATATTAAATTCAACAAAGTCACAATTTTAACAAACTTTTATCCCAGCTGTCTTCGGGCAGGAGGTGGGGGACACCCTGAACTGGTTGCCAGCCAATTGCAGGGCACACGCAGACGAACAACCATTCGTGCTCACACTCACACTTGGGGACAATTTAGAGTGTTCAATCAGCCTGCCATGCATGTTTTTAAAATGTTGGAGGAAATCGGAGTACCCGGAGAAAACCCACGCAGGCACGGGGAGAACAGGCAAATTCCACACAGGAAGGCTGAATCGAACTCTGCACCTCTGCATTGTGAGGCCGACGCGCTATCGAGTCGTCCACCGTGCCAACCTTACCAGAATAATGTCTGGGAAAAAAAACTCTTATACATTCTGTGTGTGTGTTTCAGGTGATTGGCCAGCCGAATTTGGATGTGGGCTTTGTCATGATTTCACCCAGCGGCGACCGAGAAATTGATGACAAGAGGAAAAGTCACGCCATCCACAAGTAACTATCGACCTAGCTAGCTGAACCACCCGTATACATACATATCTAACTGTATACACGCACGCGCACGCACGTATATGATGTGCGCGCCCATTTTTTTAGGCTGGAGCGTACGCATCAAGGTGACTACCAGCTGTGCTTCGACAACACGTTCAGTAAGGTGAAGGCGAAGACGCTGTTCTTCACGCTGCTCATCAGCAGTGCCAACGACACGGCCAAAGACGAGGGCAAGTCCTCAAACGACACTTTGGAGGTGAAGTTGCAGGACTTCAAGGTGAGTGTCGTGCTTTGGCACGCCGGGAAAAGTATACGAGTCACAGCACAGCACAGTAGAATAAATTCCATCCTCAAAATGTTCGCATTCTAACATTTGAACATTACACTATCATGTAATGTTTTGATACAGCATATAAAGGAATGTTGGATGCCTTCCCTCAGGTTTATGCTAAATCTCTTGACCCCACCGACCCTCTGCATACCCGTAGCTTGAAACCCTAATTGGAAACCCTAACCTGAGTTTGAAGCCCTACTTTGAAACCCGAACCCTAATTTGAAACCCTAATTGTAAACCCTAACCCAAGTTTGAAACCTTGCTTTGAAACCCTAATTTCAAACCTTAACCAATTAAAAACCTTTACTTGGGACCCTATCTAAAACTATGAAGCATACTTTTAAACCCTAATTAAAAGCATAACTTTTAAACACAAATTGAAAACCCAATTTGAAACCCTAACCCAAGTTTAAAACCCTAATTTAAAAACCCGCGCGGGTGCAGCAGGTAAGAGTACAGTATTCCCAAACTGATGCCCCTTTGACATGCCACTTCCCATTTGAAATGTTTGAACTTTAAAGTGAACTTCAACTAAAGTGTACCGAATAAATGGAGTCCAAAAAAAATAAAAAATCAAGCCAGTGTAACTTCCTGTACAATTCATGTAGTGATTCTTTCATTAACCACTAGAGGGAGCTGGATTAAATCACGTGGTGGTCGTTGTTGTGGCATCCCGCAGACTCGTCTGGACGCGTTGCACGTGCTAATCCAGAGAGGTCGTGTGATCCAGCTCATGCTGAGGACCTTTGACAACAGAGACCAGCACCTGCAGGACAACAACCTGTGGAGCGTCACCTTCTGGTCCTGCTTCAGTATGGTGCTGGTCCTGGTTGTGGCCTTCTCGCAGGTTCGCATTCTCGAATCGCTCTTCCCCGAGAGCTAGAACGGCATCGGCTGTTGGTCAAACAAAAAGCTTGTACACTCATATATACCTTCAAAATTGTTCCTCTGAGCTGCTTGTATTTCAAATCGGTTGTTGTTGCAAAAAATATAATTTAAAAAAAGTCATAAAATATAGTACGGTGTAATTTTATTGGATGGAATTTTATGTCCACATTGTGAGAGATTCAGGGGCAGGGAGTGTCAAAATTATGAGAATTAGTGTCAGGAAGGAAAAAAAAAAACCTCAGTTGATTTTTGAGGGGGGGGGGTTCCAATTAGATATTATTGTCTCATATCGTGAATAGATTAGAAAGTGTGCAGTCTGAAACGGTGGTCTCACTATTTGGCAAGGTAAGGTAAACCTGAGTGAGGATAAAGCAGGACAGAGAACAGTTGGATGATGGCAACAGGAGGAAAAAGTTATCATTTTCGGAAAACGTGAAATTGAAAGGGAAAAAAATCTAAGAAAAATGTTAAAATATGACACGATGAGTGATGCAACTGTGACAAAAACACTTTGACACTTTGACAAGCAACAGTATTTATTGAAACAAATGCGACGAGAGGAACGTCTGACTATGACAAGAACTCCTGCTGTGACACGAATAAAATATGTGTGCAAAAACTAAATGCAGGTTCACTATTTGTTAATCGGGATGTCACTCCCAAGGCTTTGTCGGCATTAAATTTGAATTCATGTGTGGTTCCAATTGCTCATGATAAGCAATGGCTTCATTATGTGTTGTCAATAAAACAAAAGAAAACATTGTAGTGATTGATTGATTTATTTTTTACAAGGCACACATTACAACTGACCTTTGCTAAACCTTTATCGCTCGAGTAGTTCTCATTTGAATCCGCATTTTTCAACCATGTAGAGTGGATATAAAAAGTCTACACCCCCTTGTTGAAATGCCAGGTTTTTGTGACCAAAAAATAATGTTAATAATTGGGCCAATAATACGAACCGTTTTCCATCAATGTTGCAAAAAAAAATATCACAACACCATCTTTTTGAGAATAAAAGTAAAAATAATATTCCAGTAGGCTTTTCTTGACAATTTTTTGGTCACATCTTGGAACACAGCTTCAGAAAAATTGCATTTTTGGAAAGTGTAGGCAAGAGGAAATGAGTTTGAATTGAGTTTCCGGTCAAATTATTTTCAAAAGCTATTTTGAACGGGGAGGGATATGCAGAACTTTTTATATTCATTGCATTATTGAGCTTGTAGGCATTTACATGAGCGGGGGAAAAAGTTCCCTTGTGTGCTTTATTGGCAGTGTAAGAACAGTCGAGGTTTTAGAGCGGCCTTCCTCCTCTTTTTATTTTGTCCCAAGGTCAGCCAAGGTCACCACAGATTCCGTCGCGGAGCAGGTCGCCTGTTTCAACAACAATCACCGTTAATCTCTGCGCGCGCGCACGTACACACTCGCGCTGTTATGACATTGTGAAGATGAAAACTTCTCCAAATAAACACAGTATCATGACAGCTGCAGTCGAATAAAATAAGATGTCTGTGTGTGTGTGTGTGCGCGCGTGTGTGTGCATGTGTATGGATATATATATATATATATATATATATATATATATATATATATATATATATATATATATATATATGAAGAAGAGAGGAAAAGGACACGTGGAAACACAAAAGCACCAGAAACAAGCCCGTCCGTTATTGTACACAAGATTTGTTCTTGAGTCTTAATGTGTGAGGCTACACTGGCACTTAACAACAACAAAAAGGACATCATCTTTTTATGGCTGCATGGTGAGGTACAAACAGAACGTGGTTACGTCAGATTGTGGAGTGTCCTCCCTTCGGAGTATTTAAATGTTCATTAACATGCAGAGAAATTCAAATACTGTTTTCTGTCAATGTACAGTAAGGCCTTTTTAGCCCCAACATTCGACCATGTACTGTATACTAAGGTGTTTTTAGCTAAACAAAACGACCATGTATAGTGAGGTGTTTTTAGTCCCAAAAAACGACCAGGGATAGTAAGGCGTTTTTAACCGAAAAAACGACCATGTATAGCAGTGGTCCCCAAACCTTTTCCTGTGAGGGCCACGTAACTTTTCGCTTCTCTGATGGGGGGGCCGGGGTCAGTTTGTAACAGCAAAACTGTGACTGCAAGAGTACCTAGACGTAAAAATGTATTGTTTCCCAGAAACCCACACAAAATCAAATAACTTTTTTTGATACACTCTACACTATTAAAGACGTCTTTCTTCTCGGGACACACCACCTCTGCGACAGCATTCATGCATTTCTTGACAAACTCTCCTTACCGCTGCTTGCTATCAGTTGAGCAAACCGAAAGCTAGCCCAAACAGATGGCTGGTTCAGCTGAGCTTGGAGTACAAATGTATTTTGCTGAGCTAACGTTCCTCTTTTTAGCGTTGACAGTTTGTCTGCTCTCATTTGCCCATGCAAAAAAATCGTACTTGTTGTTGTGACGGGATTCATGGTGTCTCCGCAGATTGTATTCTTTGAATACCACCACCGACAGATGAGACAGACAATCTTTTCTTTGCATTGAAAAAAAAATCGTTTCTCCATTTTGGGTTAAATTCCCTGTATTCTGAATAATTTTTTTTCTCTTACCTCACCTTTTCGCCATGATTACGTTCTCTTTGAGAAGGACGGGTTCAGGATTTTTTATTCTGGGGTTGCCAGATAACGGCACAGACCGCAGAAGGATGGAACAAATGCCACGTTATATGTGTTTATGAAATTGTTACTAGCTAATAGTTAATCATAAAAATAGTTCATAACTAAGGAATATTTTATTGCAAAAGCCAAATTTTATGATAAAATACAAATATACATAGATGAAAAATAAATCAAAAGACTCTCTGGTATTGTTCAGGGGGGCCGGACCAAATATGGAGGTGGGCCGCATCCGGCCCGCGGGCCGTAGTTTGGTGACCACTGATGTATAGTAAGGCGTTTTAGCCGAAGAAAACGATCATGTATAGTAAGGCTTTTTTAGCCCAAAAAACCCCGACAAGAATCTTTAGGCGTTTTTAGCTGAAAAAAAAGCGTCCATGTATAGTAAGGCCTTTTTGGCCGAAAAAAATGACCATGTCTCGTAAGGCGTTTTTAAGAAGAAAAAACGACCATGGATAGTCCGGCGTTTTTGGCCGAAAAAAATGACCAAGTATAGTAAGGCGTTTTTAGCCGTTTTTGGCTGAAAAAAACGACCATGTATAGTAAGACGTTTTTCGACATTTTTGGCCCAAAAAAAAACGACCATGTATAGTAAGGCGTTTTTAGTCGAAAAAAACGACCATGTATATAGTAAGGCGTTTTTGGACAAAAAAAACGACCATGTATAGTAAGGCGTTTTTAACCGAAAAAAAAGACCATGTATAGTCAGGCGTTTTTGGCCGGAAAAAATGCCCATTTATAGTAAGGGTTTTTTAGCCGGAAAAAACGACCATGTATAGTAAGGCATTTTTTGCCGAAAAAAAACGACCATGTATAGAAAGGCGTTTTTAACCGAAAAAAAAAACGACCATGTATAGTAAGGCATTTTTAGCCGAAAAAAACGACAACGTATAGTAAGGCGTTTTTAACCGAAAAAAACGACCATGTATACGAAGGCGTTTTGGATCGAAAAAAATGACCATGTATAGTAAGCCGTTTTTAACCGAAAAAAACGACCATGTCTAGTCAAGTGTTTTTAACCGGAAAAAAAACGACCATGTCTAGTCAAGTGTTTTTAACCGGAAAAAAAAACGACCATGTATATAGTAAGGCCTTTTTGGCCGAAAAAAAAGACCATGTATAGTAAGGCGTTTTTGGCCAAAAAAAACGACCATGTATAGTCAGGTGTTTTTAACCGAAAAAAAACGACCATGTATAGTCAGGTGTTTTTAACCGAAAAAAACCCGACCATGTATAGTAAGGCCTTTTTGGCCTAAAAAAAAGACCATGTATAGTAAGGCGTTTTTAGTCGAAAAAAACCCACCCTGTATAGTAAGGCGTTTTTGGCCAAAAAAAAAAAACAACCATGTATAGTAAGGCGTTTTTAACCGAAAAAAACGACCGTGTATAGTCAGGCGTTTTTGGCCCGAAAAAAACGACCATGTATAGTAAGGCGTTTTTAGTCGAAAAAAACGACCATGTATAGTAAGGCGTTTTTAGCCGGAAAAAACGACCATGTATAGTAAGGCGTTTTAGCCGAAAAAAAACGACCATGTATAGTAAGGCGTTTTAGCCGAAAAAAAACGACCATGTATAGTAAGGCGTTTTTAGTCGAAAAAAACGATGATGTATAGTAAGGCGTTTTTAGCCGGAAAAAACGACCATGTATAGTCAGGCGTTTTTAACCGAAAAAACGACCATGTATAGTAAGGCGTTTTTAGCCGAAAAAAACGACCATGTATAGTAAGGCGTTTTTAATCGAAAAAACGACCATGTATAGTAAGGCGTTTTTAGCCTAAAAAAACGACCATGTATATAGTAAGGCGTTTTTGGACAAAAAAAACGACCATGTATAGTAAGGCGTTTTTAACCGAAAAAAAAGACCATGTATAGTCAGGCGTTTTTGGCCGGAAAAAATGACCATTTATAGTAAGGGTTTTTTAGCCGGAAAAAACGACCATGTATAGTAAGGCATTTTTTGCCGAAAAAAAACGACCATGTATAGAAAGGCGTTTTTAACCGAAAAAAAAAACGACCATGTATAGTAAGGCATTTTTAGCCGAAAAAAACGACAACGTATAGTAAGGCGTTTTTAACCGAAAAAAACGACCATGTATACGAAGGCGTTTTGGATCGAAAAAAATGACCATGTATAGTAAGCCGTTTTTAACCGAAAAAAACGACCATGTCTAGTCAAGTGTTTTTAACCGGAAAAAAAAACGACCATGTCTAGTCAAGTGTTTTTAACCGGAAAAAAAAACGACCATGTATATAGTAAGGCCTTTTTGGCCGAAAAAAAAGACCATGTATAGTAAGGCGTTTTTGGCCAAAAAAAACGACCATGTATAGTCAGGTGTTTTTAACCGAAAAAAAACGACCATGTATAGTCAGGTGTTTTTAACCGAAAAAAACCCGACCATGTATAGTAAGGCCTTTTTGGCCTAAAAAAAAGACCATGTATAGTAAGGCGTTTTTAGTCGAAAAAAACCCACCCTGTATAGTAAGGCGTTTTTGGCCAAAAAAAAAAAACGACCATGTATAGTAAGGCGTTTTTAACCGAAAAAAACGACCGTGTATAGTCAGGCGTTTTTGGCCCGAAAAAAACGACCATGTATAGTAAGGCGTTTTTAGTCGAAAAAAACGACCATGTATAGTAAGGCGTTTTTAGCCGGAAAAAACGACCATGTATAGTAAGGCGTTTTAGCCGAAAAAAAACGACCATGTATAGTAAGGCGTTTTAGCCGAAAAAAAACGACCATGTATAGTAAGGCGTTTTTAGTCGAAAAAAACGATGATGTATAGTAAGGCGTTTTTAGCCGGAAAAAACGACCATGTATAGTCAGGCGTTTTTAACCGAAAAAAACGACCATGTATAGTAAGGCGTTTTTAGCCGAAAAAAACGACCATGTATAGTAAGGCGTTTTTAATCGAAAAAACGACCATGTATAGTAAGGCGTTTTTAGCCTAAAAAAACGACCATGTATATAGTAAGGCGTTTTTAGCCGAAAAAAAACGACCATGTATAGTAAGGCGTTTTTAGTCGAAAAAAACGACCATGTATAGTAAGGCGTTTTTAGCCGAAAAAAAACGACCATGTATAGTAAGGCGTTTTTAATCGAAAAAAACGACCATGTATAGTAAGGCGTTTTAGCCAAAAAAAACGACCATGTATAGTAAGGCGTTTTTAGTCGAAAAAAACGATGATGTATAGTAAGGCGTTTTTAGCCGGAAAAAACGACCATGTATAGTCAGGCGTTTTAAACCGAAAAAAACGACCATGTATAGTCAGGCGTTTTTAGCCGAAAAAAAACGACCATGTATAGTAAGGCGTTTTTAGCCGAAAAAAACGACCATGTATAGTAAGGCGTTTTTAATCGAAAAAAACGACCATGTATAGTAAGGCGTTTTTAGCCGGAAAAAAAACGACCATGTATAGTAAGGCGTTTTTAGTCGAAAAAAACGACCATGTATAGTAAGGCGTTTTTAGCCGAAAAAAACAACCATGTATACTCAGGTGTTTTTAACCGAAAAAAACCCGACCATGTATAGTAAGGCCTTTTTGGCCGAAAAAAAAGACCATGTATAGTAAGGCGTTTTTAGTCTAAAAAACGACCATGTATAGTAAGGCGTTTTTAGCCGGAAAAAACGACCATGTATAGTAAGGCGTTTTTAATCGAAAAAAACGACCATGTATAGTAAGGCGTTTTTGCCTAAAAAAACGACCATGTATATAGTAAGGCGTTTTTAGCCGAAAAAAAACGACCATGTATAGTAAGGCGTTTTTAGTCGAAAAAAACGACCATGTATAGTAAGGCGTTTTTAATCGAAAAAAACGACCATGTATAGTAAGGCGTTTTTAATCGAAAAAAACGACCATGTATAGTAAGGCGTTTTTGCCTAAAAAAACGACCATGTATATAGTAAGGCGTTTTTAGCCGAAAAAAAACGACCATGTATAGTAAGGCGTTTTTAGTCGGAAAAAACGACCATGTATAGTAAGGCGTTTTTAGCCGAAAAAAAACGACCATGTATAGTAAGGCGTTTTTAATCGAAAAAAACGACCATGTATAGTAAGGCGTTTTAGCCAAAAAAAACGACCATGTATAGTAAGGCGTTTTTAGTTGAAAAAAACGATGATGTATAGTAAGGCGTTTTTAGCCGGAAAAAACGACCATGTATAGTCAGGCGTTTTAAACCGAAAAAAACGACCATGTATAGTCAGGCGTTTTTAGCCGAAAAAAAACGACCATGTATAGTAAGGCGTTTTTAGCCGAAAAAAACGACCATGTATAGTAAGGCGTTTTTAATCGAAAAAAACGACCATGTATAGTAAGGCGTTTTTAGCCGGAAAAAAAACGACCATGTATAGTAAGGCGTTTTTAGTCGAAAAAAACAACCATGTATAGTAAGGCGTTTTTAACCGAAAAAAACGACCATGTATAGTAAGGCGTTTTTAGCCGAAAAAAACGACCATGTATAGTAAGGCGTTTTTAGCCGGAAAAAACGACCATGTATAGGAAGGCGTTTTTAGTCGAAAAAAACGTCCATGTATAGTAAGGCGTTTTTAGCCGAAAAAAACGACCATGTATAGTAAGGCGTTTTTAGCCGAAAAAAACAACCATGTATACTCAGGTGTTTTTAACCGAAAAAAACCCGACCATGTATAGTAAGGCCTTTTTGGCCGAAAAAAAAGACCATGTATAGTAAGGCGTTTTTAGTCTAAAAAACGACCATGTATAGTAAGGCGTTTTTAGCCGGACAAAACGACCATGTATAGTAAGCCGTTTTTAGTCGAAAAAAACGTCCATGTATAGTAAGGCGTTTTTAGCCGAAAAAAACGACCATGTATAGTAAGGCGTTTTTAGCCGAAAAAAACAACCATGTATACTCAGGTGTTTTTAACCGAAAAAACCCCGACCATGTATAGTAAGGCCTTTTTGGCCGAAAAAAAAGACCATGTATAGTAAGGCGTTTTTAGTCTAAAAAACGACCATGTATAGTAAGGCGTTTTTAGCCGGACAAAACGACCATGTATAGTAAGGCGTTTTTAGTTGAAAAAAACGACCATGTATAGCGTTTTTAGCCGAAAAAAACGACCATGTATAGTAAGGCGTTTTTAGCCGAAAAAAACGACCATGTATAATAAGGCGTTTTTAGCCGGAAAAAACGACCATGTATAGTAAGGCGTTTTTAGCGGGGAAAAAATGACCATGTATAGTAAGGCGTTTTTAGCGGAAAAAAAACAACCATGTATAGTAAGGCGTTTTTAGCCAGAAAAAACAACCATGTATAGTAAGGCGTTTTTAGCCGAAAAAAACGACCATGTATATATAGTAATGCGTTTTTAGCCGGAAAAAAACGACCATGTATAGTAAGGCGTTTTCAACCAAAAAGAAAACGACCATGTTTAGGAAGGCGTTTTTGGCCCCAAAAAAACGACCATGTATAGTAAGGAGTTTTGGGATCGGAAAAAACGACCATGTATAGTAAGGCTTTTTGGGTCCACAGTGCAATGCTGACGCACTAACCATTCGACGACCAGTCAGCTGATGAACAAAAAAATTCGTGAATATGAACACGAATAGTTGTGCGGAGAACAGGTTAAGAAAATGACGGCCATGGACTTTTTTGAGAACACACAGGAAGGCCGGAGCTGGATTCGAACCCTGCACCTCTGCAGCGCAACACCGACACACTAACCATTCGACTACCAGGCAGGTCATGAACACTCTTCTACATTGCCCGTCATTGTCAGTGTGAGCGCAAAGAGGATGATAAAATGGAGGGCCACACGTTTTTGGAAACCTGCGCAGGTACGGGTAGAATGTGTAACCTCACACCGAAGGGCCGGGGCCGGATTTGTACCCTGCACCTCTGCAGGTCAGCTTCGACGCACTTACCATTCGACTACGAGTCAGGTGATGAACAAACACTTTACATTGTCCGTAGATGTGAGTGTGAGCCCGAATAGTTGTGCGGAAAAGTGGATGAGAAAATGCACGGCCAACACACATTTTTGAGAACACAGAATGACAGAGCTGGATTCGAACCGCACACCTCCACAGCGCAACACCGACGTACTAACCATTCGACCACCAGGCAAGTGATGAACACTTGACAATGTCCCGAAATAAGACCGTTTTTTTTTGGAGTGTGATCATTTAAGTGTGCATGGATAGTAAGCCTTTTTTGTAAGTATTTTTTTAAGTATACGAAGGTTTTTTTCACAACAACAGCAAAAAAAATGACCATGTACAGCAAGGCGTTTTGCGCGGAAAAAAACAACCATGTATCATAAGGCGTTTTTACAGCCAAAAAACGTCCATGGATAGTCAGGCGTTTTTCACAAGACGAAAATGACCAAAGATGTTCAGGTATTTTGAACCAAAAAAGACGACCGCGTATAGGAAGGCGTTTTTTACAGCCCAAAAAACGACTATGTATATAGAAAAGGCGTTTTGGGCAGAAAAAAATGACCATGTATAGTAAGGTGTTTTTGACCGAAAAAAAACAACCATGTATCGTCAGGCGTTTTTAGCCATTTTTGCCCGAAAAAAAACGACCATGTATAGTAAGGCGTTTTAGCCGTTTTTGGCCCAAAAAAAAAAGATCATGTCTAGTAAGGCGTTTTGGCCGAAAAAAACGACCATGTCTCTCTCGTAAGGCATTTTTAGCCGGAAAAAAAAAACATGTATAGGAAGGCGTTTTTGGCCGGAAAAAACTACCATGTATAGTAAGGCGTTTTTAGCCGGAAAAAAAAAACATGTATAGTAAGGCGTTTTTAGTCGAAAAAAACGACCATGTATAGTAAGGCGTTTTTAGCCGAAAAAAACGACCATGTATAGTAAGGCGTTTTTAGCCGAAAAAAACGACCATGTTTAGGAAGGCATTTTTGGCTGGAAAAAATGACCATGTATAGTAAGGCGTTTTTAGCTGAAAAAAACCCGACCATGTATAGTAAGGCGTTTTTAGCCGAAAAAAACGACCATGTATAGTAAGGGGTTTTTAGCCGAAAAAAACGACCATGTATAGGAAGGCGTTTTTAGCCGGAAAAAAAACGACCATGTATAGTAAGGCGTTCTTGGCCGGAAAAAAACGACCAGGTATAGTAAGGCGTTTTTGGCCGAAAAAAACGACCATGTATAGTAAGGCGTTTTTGGCCGGAAAAAAACGACCATGTATAGTAAGGCGTTTTTAGTCGAAAAAAACAACCATGTATATATAGTAAGGCGTTTTTAGTCGAAAAAAACGACCATGTATAGTAAGGCGTTTTAGCCGAAAAAAACGACCATGTATAGTAAGGCGTTTTTAGCCCAAAAAAACCCGACCATGTATAATAAGACGTTTTTAGCCGGGAAAAAAAACCATGGATAGTAAGGCGTTTTTAGCCGGAAAAAACGACCATGTATAGTAAGGCGCTTTTAGCCGAAAAAAACGACTATGTATAGTAAGGCGTTTTTAGCCGAAAAAAACGACCATGTATCGTAAGGCGTTTTTAGCCGAAAGAAACGACCATGTATAGTAAGGCGTTTTTAACCGAAAAAAACGACCATGTATCGTAAGCCGTTTTTGGCCGGAAAAAATGACCATGTATAGTAAGGCGTTTTTAGCCGAAAGAAAACGACCATGTATAGTAAGCCGTTTTTAGCCGAAGAAAACGACCATGAATATAGTAAGGCGTTTTTCGTCGAAAAAAACGACCATGTATAGTAAGGCGTTTTAGCCGGAAAAAACGACCATGTATAGTAAGGCGTTTTTAACCGAAAAAAACGACCATGTATAGAAAGGCGTTTTTAGCCGAAAAAAAACGACCATGTATAGAAAGGCGTTTTTAGCCGAAAAAAAACGACCATGTATAGAAAGGCGTTTTTAGCCGAAAAAAAACGACCATGTATAGAAAGGCGTTTTTAGTCGGAAAAAAACGACCATGTATAGTAAGGCGTTTTTGGACGGAAAAAAACGACCATGTATAGTAAGGCGTTTTTGGCCGAAAAAAACGACCTTGTATAGTAAGGCGTTTTTGGCCGAAAAAAACGACCTTGTATAGTAAGGCGTTTTTGGACGGAAAAAAACGACCATGTATAGTAAGGCGTTTTTACCCGAAAAAAAACGACCATGTATAGTAAGGCGTTTTAGCCCAAAAAAACGACCATGTATAGTAAGGCGTTTTTGGCCGAAAAAAACGACCATGTATAGTAAGGCGTTTTTAGCCGAAAAAAACGACCTTGTATAGTAAGGCGTTTTTGGACGGAAAAAAACGACCATGTATAGTAAGGCGTTTTTAACCCAAAAAAAAACGACCATGTATAGTAAGGCGTTTTTAGCCGAAAAAAACGACCATGTATAGTAAGGCGTTTTTAACCGAAAAAAACGACCATGTATAGAAAGGCGTTTTTAGCCGAAAAAAACGACCATGTATAGTAAGGCGTTTTTAACCGAAAAAAACGACCATGTTTTTAGCCGGAAAAAATGACCATGTATAGTAAGGCGTTTTTAGCCGAAAGAAAACGACCATGTATAGTAAGCCGTTTTTAGCCGAATAAAACGACCATGAATATAGTAAGGCGTTTTTCGTCGAAAAAAACGACCATGTATAGTAAGGCGTTTTAGCCGGAAAAAACGACCATGTATAGTAAGGCGTTTTTAACCGAAAAAAACGACCATGTATAGAAAGGCGTTTTTAGCCGAAAAAAAACGACCATGTATAGAAAGGCGTTTTTAGTCGAAAAAAAACGACCATGTATAGTAAGGCGTTTTTGGACGGAAAAAAACGACCATGTATAGTAAGGCGTTTTTGGCCGAAAAAAACGACCTTGTATAGTAAGGCGTTTTTGGCCGAAAAAAACGACCTTGTATAGTAAGGCGTTTTTGGACGGAAAAAAACGACCATGTATAGTAAGGCGTTTTTAACCGAAAAAAACGACCATGTATAGTAAGGCGTTTTAGCCCAAAAAAACTACCATGTATAGTAAGGCGTTTTTGGCCGAAAAAAACGACCATGTATAGTAAGGCGTTTTTAGCCGAAAAAAACGACCTTGTATAGTAAGGCGTTTTTGGACGGAAAAAAACGACCATGTATAGTAAGGCATTTTTAACCAAAAAAAAAACGACCATGTATAGTAAGGCGTTTTTAGTCGAAAAAAACGACCATGTATAGTAAGGCGTTTTTAGTCGAAAAAAAACGACCATGTATATATAGTAAGGCGTTTTTAACCGAAAAAAACGACCATGTATAGAAAGGCGTTTTTAGCCGAAAAAAACGACCATGTATAGTAAGGCGTTTTTAACCGAAAAATAACGACCATGTATAGTAAGGCGTTTTTAGCCGAATAAAACGACCATGTATAGTAAGGCGTTTTAGCCGGAAAAAACGACCATGTATAGTAAGGCGTTTTTAACCGAAAAAAACGACCATGTATAGTAAGGCGTTTTTAGCCGAAAAAAACGACCATGTATAGTAAGGCGTTTTTAGCCCAAAAAAATGACCATGTATAGTAAGGCGTTTTTAGCCCAAAAAAACAACCATTTATACTAAGGCGTGTTGGGCCGAAAAAAACGACATAGTAAGGCGTTTTGGGCCCCAAAAACCAACCATGTATTGTAAGGCGTTTTTAACCGAAAAAAACCGCCATGTATATATAGTTAGGCGTTTTTGGATGAAAGAAACTACCATGTATAGTAAGGCGTTTTGGGACGAAAAAAACGACCATGTCTCGTAGGGTGTTTTTAACTGAAAAAAACGACCATGTATAGTCAGGCGTTTTGGGTCGAAAAAAACGACAAAGTATAGTAAGATGTTTTTGGCAAAAAAAAAAAAAAACGACCATGTATAGTAAGGCATTTTTGGCCCAAAAAACCCCCGTCCATGTACAGTAAGGCGTTTTACTCCAGAAAAAACGACCATGTTTAGTAAGGCGTTTTTAACCGAAAAAAAACGACCATGTATAGTAAGCCGTTTATAGCCTAAAAAAACGACCATGTATAGTAAGGTGTTTTTAGCCGAATAAAACGACCATGTATAGTAAGGCGTTTTTCGTCGGAAAAAACGACCATGTCTCGTAGGGTGTTTTAACTGAAAAAAACGACCATGTATAGTCAGGTGTTTTGGGTCGAAAAAAACGACAAAGTATAGTAAGATGTTTTTGGCAAAAAAAAAAAACACCATGTATAGTAAGGCATTTTTGGCCCAAAAAAACCCCGTCCATGTACAGTAAGGCGTTTTACTCCAGAAAAAACGACCATGTTTAGTAAGGCGTTTTTGGGGCGAAAAAAAAATGACCATGTATAGTCAAGCGTTTTGGGCCGAAAAAAAACGACCATGTATCGTAAGGCGTTTTTACAGACAAAAAACGAACATGTATAGTAAGGCGTTTTTCACAAGAAGAAAATGACCAAGGATGTTCAGGTGTTTTGAACCAAAAAAGACCACCATGTATAGGAAGGCGTTTTTTACAGCCCAAAAAAACGACCATGTATAAGTAAGGCGTTTTTGGCCGGAAAAAACGACCATGTATTGTAAGGCTTTTTGGGCAGAAAAAAACGACCATGTATCGTAAGTCGTGTTTGGCCCACAAAAACGACCATGTATCGTCAGCAGTTTTTAGCCGAAAAAAATGACCACCTTTAGTCCATTTTTTTCGCCGAAAAAAAAACAGCCATTTATAGTAAGGCATTTTTTGCTGGAAAAAAACGACTCGGTATCGTAAGGTGTTTTTTACCCCAAAAATGACTATGTCTATAGTCAGGAGCTTTGAGCCGAAAAAAACGACCATTAGCCTATCACCGCAACGCTATTTTACCGTTGCGAGTGATGAGGCACTTGGAGAGCCACGTACTATAGGTTGTAGTTTGTGTATTAAAAGAAAAAAAAAAAGGAACTCATTGGTGACAAGTACAACATGTAAGTTCTCTCATTTTTTTTCTTTCAGTGGTCTCATTTTTTTTCAAACGGGATTTAAAAACAACATATAATTAGCATATTATCTACACTAGATGAATTCAAGGTGGAGAATAAAGTGACCATTGTGTCCCTTTTATTTTTCTGTATGTGGGGAGGGCATTAAATGCTGCATTTGCCCTTGCATTTTGTGTATCATTGCTCAAGACCAGTTTTTGTAATTAAAAAATAATAATCTGAGGACAAGACATGCCTTTAAAACACAGAAACGACCACAACCATTGAACACAAGCCCCACAATCCATGGTCATCTCAGCCAAGCAGGGCTTCCCAAACACTTCAGTTTTAGCAGCTTGCCAATTGTCAAAGATTAAAAAAAATAATAATAATAAAAGACGCTTCAGTGATGTTCAATCAGCCTTCATGTGATCTTTATTAGTGGTTTATGTACAGTATATGCTAATACACAATGGGACCACTCAAACAGGTTTGGGAAACCCTGAATTAAAGCAAGCAGACAACAGAGCCCCCGCTTTCCATGGACAGCCATAGACAACCAAAAACATGACGGGTTATAAATAAAAGTTAGTCACATGACACACAATGTGGCCGTTAATGCATCTCGCTCTCCCGGTCGAAATCTAAAGCGTGTTGACACAATGAGATGTACAAGTGCTACCTCCCCTCTCGGAGTATTTACAAGAGTTTGAATGCATAGAGGTGGCTATAAAGTCATAAGCACGACAGATAGGGGGGAAAAAGTGCACGCGGTTGCTCAGAGGGTGGAGGGGCCACGGGGGTCCTTCACGAGCTGAAAGCTACATTTCAACATTTTATTCTTGGGGAGGGGAAAACGAAAAGACGTGCTTATTTAGAATTGAAGCGAATGGGATGAGATTTGGCTACACATAAATATGTTTGAACCCTTTCACAACCAATAGGAAAATGCTTTCATTTTTATCTTCATATGGCGAACGTAATTCTTTTTAAAATGTAAGACTGTCAAATGGTTGAGATGTCACTCGATGGGGAGGTAAACAAAAAAAAATGCACAGAACTTTGGGGGCAGTGTTGTACAGTGGTGCCTTGAGATACAAGTTTAGCCACGCTCGTGTTTCAAATAGACGTTCCCCTTTGAAATGATTGAATGAATTCATCCTTCCAGCTTTCCCTAAATAAAGCAAACATTTGTAATCAGTTTTTTTTTTAATGAGGGAAAACAGCACTCGACTGTTTTGGTCCAGATTTTAATTTAGTTTGTCTTGATGAATTCATTGCAACTCCTTTTGGTGTGCGCAATCTGGCCACTGGGGGGCAGCAAAGCACATCATTATGAATAATGAGGGAGACACAAATGAAGACGACTTTTACTGCATTACAGTAAGATGCCGCAATACTTGTCGCTTTTGGCAGCGAATACAGAATATATTATACTGTCTCCCTACACATTGATGCATCGTTTGTGTTGCTACAAGTGTCGTAGCACTGTTAACATTAATGCTACTTGTTGGGTCGTTCATGGCGTTTTGCATTGTGTTAGCATTAGGCTAGCAGATGAAGACAACGTTGTGATTGCTTGAATTAACACGTGTAAGTCTCTATTTTCTGTTTCATATTTAGGTTTTCATATTATAGATTGAATAAATGACCCTAGGATATCGAGTTAATCCAAACAAATTTCCATTCAAATATTTTCCATTGATTAAAACACAAAGCAATGAAAAAACCAAACTTTTTTTTTTCTTTTCTGGAGTTGAGTTCACCGCCACCACATCGAGCGCCGGTATCTCAACAAGAGCAGCCAAACAATCGCAAAGTCAGGTCACTCATATCTCAAGACACCCCTAGATGACAGAAAATATGAAATACCACAATGGTGACTTCTTACTTGTGTATGTCATCTTATTTTTTTCTTTTAGTTCAACAATAATAAGCCGTATTATGAATGTACAATCATTCCTTTCAAAAGTGGCCCTACCAAACTGTTGAGCTTTCATCACTGCTCATCAATGGCTTACTTAATGTTCTGTGCTGATTGATCGAGCAACTGGGAGGATGTGGTTGCTGAAAATGCATCCGATACGCGGTGGGTTATTGTCACCTCCTCACCCCAATCAAACATAGAAGACACACAGGAGAGATTTAGGGTGGGTTCAGCCCACGGGGTCTAGTCTAGCAGGGAGGGCTCGGCAGGGCGGATAATGGTGGGTCGGTGAGAGGGAGCACCAGGGGGTCTTCGGCTGCAGTGTGGAGAGAAGATGGAGAACACGCAGTGAAACCAAAACATCCCGACAGAGATAGAAGTCAGAAAGAGAGCGACAGAGAGAGACTTGTGGGTGGGAAGTTAGGGAGTTGAGGGCAACGTGTTACGGGGTCATACCTGGGAACGCCGGGCGGGATGCGAGCGGGCCGCGAGGGGATCTGCGGGGGCGCGCTGAAGGGGTCCTGCAAGCTGTTGAAGGGTGCCGGGCCTGGCCGAGAGGGGATGGGAGGGGCGCCGAAGCCCGAGGAGGGGTTGAGCGGTGCGGCGCCGAAAACCGGGGAGGGGTTCATGGGGGGCCCCGGCGTCGGCCCACGGACCGCCGGCGGGCGGCTCGGGGGTGGGGCTGCGGACGTGGGCGGCCTGCGCTGAGGGGTTGGGCTGCGAGGAGGACACAAGGAAGTCAAATTAAGTACCTGCTACGCTGACTAGACTTGTTTCATCACCAACATCCGTATTGGACACGGCGCAGCGTCTCACCTGGCATTTTGTATCCAGGTGCTATTTACAGGCGGGGGCACCGGGGTGCTGATGGTGCTGGTGGTGATGTCGCCAATGATGTGCAGCGCCTCCTTGAGGGCGTGGTACATGCGCAGCATTTCGTCCCGGCGCTGCGCCTGGTCGGCCGACTCCTCCATCAGGCTGTTCTGGTCGGCCGACGAGTAGAGGTAAGCCAGCAGCTCTGAGTGGATGAAGTCTTTTGCCTGGAGGGGAGGCATCCAAAGTATACGTCACAACCATATTATATATTGTGTCACACACACATGCACAAACAGTATTTTGCAGGGATGGGCATTCCGTCCCCGAATGGACGTCCATTTTTGGGAAGGAGGACGCAATGTTTTTTTTTTTTTTTTTTTTAAACTCCGGACTAAGCAAGGACGGAAGTGGGTTTTCGGCCATCAGCCATCTCTTTAATTGTCTGGGTTAAGTATGAGGTGATGGGAGGCAAAATAACAAGGTCAGAGTGTAGCTAAACACTGTACTTTCTTAACTCATTCACTCATGCATAACTCACCAGCCAATTCTAGACCAAGTCTGAAAAGACGTTTAAAAACGTCTTTGGGAGTGAATGAGTTAACAAGCTAATAAAACGCAAGCACAGTAATCGCAACAGTATTTTTTACTGCAACACTGCCGCCTAGTGGACAGTCAAATCACATAAAGGAGCACTTTAACCTCTCAGGGCAGGTGTTGCAGATTTGCAACAACCAAGTATCAGGTTTTACCTGTTACGAGAACTTAATTTTGAGCCTGAGACGGAAGACGATAATTTTATGAATAAGGATGGAGGGACAATGACGGAAGGGTACTTAGGTCACGGACGGAGGACGGACCAGCAAAAGATCTCTGATATTTTGTTACAATGATTTAAAAACATTTTTTTTTGCTGTTGTTGTTGGCCATTAACAAACGTGGACAATAAAAATGATTCTGATGACATGACCAGAGGTTTAAAATAAAAAATATAAAATTTTAAAAAAAGCTCATGAAAGGTTGACCAACTCACGCTGTTGATCATGAGATGCATGATAGTCTTGGGCACCAAGTCCCTGATAGATTTGTTGATGATGCCTATGTAGGAATCCACGAGGTTGCGGATGGTCTCCACCTGACGCTCCAGCTGAGGGTCCATGGAGAACGTGTCCGTCGGACCCGCATCCTCGTTCTCTGTCTGAGGAGGCCACAGAACACGAGATTAGGAAATACGATCTGACACTTCATTAGGTACACCGTCGATTCCAAGGATCGGCTCACCAGGGCCCAAGTTTTAAAACACAGGCTAAATGACGGACCAAACTGGATTAACATTTCAACAGTCAAATACGGAAATCTTCAAGACTGACAGACTACAAAAACTTTTGTATCAGGTTTTTTTCTTCTCCTCTTGGTCATTGTGTGTATTTACTGAATACATTAGCTTTAGTGGCTGTAGTCTGTCGTGTTGTAGAACTGCTCTAACCTGGTCCTTCTCCGGGTAAACTCCGGCCCGGAGGAAGGACGCTTTCCAGCTGTCCACGTCCTCCTGAGAGTCGCACGCCAACTCGACTTGCCGTAAGTCCTTGTACACGTTCCTGCGCACACCAACCGCATTAGCCCACCCCTGAAAAAGCTGTCGATAAACGTGTACGCGTGCTCGTGTAGGTCGGCGAGATAAGAGATGGCCGCCGACCTCTGCTCCGTGTTGAAGATTGCAAAGATGTGCTTGGTGGACATGAAGCCTTTCTCCACGTCTCTGATCTTCAGATTATCCAGGGGCAGCATGTACTTCTTTTCTTTTTCCTACCGGGGCGACACAGAATTACAACGAGGGAACATCAAACATCAAAATCCATTCATTTTCATTTGACACCGAGAAAGATGATACTGCCAGATTTCCTCAAATAAGACGCCTCGTCTTTTGACCGCTCACTGAAAAACTCGCAGGTGACCCCGATGAGGACGAGAGCTACAGAAAATAAAAGCGCCGGTGGATATTGTTGCTGAACTGGATGGTGACGACAATATAAAGGGATCTTACATGTATTTTAATTAGAACTTTTGTGTTTGAGGAGGAATGATTTTTCCCTTTTTTTTTTTTAAAATAAAGCCCGCATTTCTGAAATAACAGACGCCTGGTCATTTTTGCAGTTGAATAAATAAACGCACTCCAGACACTTAAAAGAGAAAATACAGTTTGTGATATTGTGAACAGACAACAGAGGTGGGGGGGGGGGGGGGCTTTTTTTTGTGTAACGCACCATCAAATCGGTGTCAAATTCACATTCAGGGTATGCGATGGGTGGGGGAGGACGAAAAAAAAAAGGAACGGTAGGAGTAGTGTGGAGGGGCGGGGTGCCAGCTTTCACTGGTGAGAAGAAACATCTGGAAGCATTTATGGCTGCAAAGGGTGGCGGGAGCCCAAACGTGATGTCACCAAATACCACCCACCAAAGACTTACCAAAAAAAAAAAAAAAAAGTATACTGTACCTGTTAACATGACACATGATGTCCAACTCTAGACAAACTGACCCTCGCACAATGATTTTGGACCCGCATTGCAAACATTGCAGCTGCACGCCAGCACACAAACACACACACACACACGATTGCAACCCCCCACACCTCCTTTGGCCCCCGTAACCCAGTACGATTTCCTGCAAATTCCAAAGTCAGATCCCGGCTGGAACACTTCAGCCCGCCTGCCACGTCAGTTTGCCTCCACCATCCTCCCCGCTCGCATCGCGACTCGCCCCCTCTCTCTCTCTCTCTCTCTTTCTTGGCGGCAGCCACCATTAGAAAGTGCAACGTGTTCAGTTAGGGCTCGAGGCCGCCGGCTGTGGTCGAGTTTGAATGCTTTAAGTTTACTGAATGGGAACGGGGGGCTTCGGAAAAAGATGACTGAATGGTGACCGGTAAGTAGCGCATTTTACGGCATTATTTGTCATGAACCTACGGCGACGTGATGTTGCAATTGCTCTTAACATTTGAGTTGTGAACTGAAGTAAACGGCTTTAATGCAAAATGACTCGTTTCTGTGCGTGTTTAAAAACGCAATATTAGAAGCGTAGCCTAGTGGATTGCATGCACATGCTGCAGCCATTTTTTTTTTAATGGTTGAAATGACACCGCGGGCCTCTTTTGGAAGACACAATACCGTAGTTGATGTGAAAAGCGGCATGAGGTCCAACACGTATGCCACTTCTCAAAACGTTTGACCCGCAAGGTAATGTTTAATCTTTGTGTACTCTGTCCCAAGTAACGGGCGGCCGGTGGCCACACTGACCTCGGGGCCCTTCCTCCCTGCAGAGGCCCTCCTCACTCCCCCGCCTGCCCAGTGTTCAGACTACCTGTTCATCCGGCTTTAGCTGAACAGTAGTCTGCACATTGGTTAGGCTGGGCTGGGACACACACGCACATACGCGCACGGGGCGCGCAAGCTAGCCGGTGCGACGAAGACGCTCCTCACCTCCTCGTCTTTGTACCAGGAGAGGGATTCTGCGGTGAGGACGAACCAGTACTCCTTGGAGCCCCCCTTCATTATGCTAATGTTGATGGTCAACCAGCCTTTTCTGATCACCTGATCAAAAGACGCAATCGAGGAGAAAGAGCGCCGTCAGTACAGCAGTTCAAGACAAAAGAATCATCGAATCCTGTGACGTGAATGACATGAATAAAAACTTACCAACTTACCGTTGTTGTTTTCCATCCTAAATTCAAAATGTGAAGCCTCTTTATAAGAGCTAATGTGTTATGACAGAGGGGGGGGGGGGGGGGGGGGGGTGAAGGAGAATGGGCGCGACATGCAGAACAAGACGTTGATGATAGCGCTGAGCCGTTAGTCCTTTTTGACGCCACAGAAAAAAGGCCACAAACAGTAGCAGATGTTGCTCGGGCGGCTCTAGCGGTGAGTTAAGTATGCAAGTGTCAGCCTTTCGGCAAGACGGCAGGTTAGCGGGGTTAATTTGGGCTTAAAGCAGGAGGAGAGAGCGATTCGTAGACGCTTGCTTCATGCAAAGCGTTCGGCTTGTTCACCGAACTAAGATCTCCACAAATGAAGGGCGGTGAGACCAGACAACTTTTGATTATTTCAAAGAGTGAACGGACACATTGTTTAAAAAAAAAAAAGGTCCTGCAGTCCCTGGCTCAGGGTGGCTCTTTTATGAAAAAGAAAGCTTCCTTCCCTCGAAGGCGCAAACACAGGCGGGAAAGCGTGGCACATTTGGAGCTGAAAAAAACTTGTTCAGAAACCTCAGAGTGTTTCTCTGTAGGAGCCGGCGAAAGATGCAGCGACACAAATGAGAAGCAAACGGGTGGGAACACTTCTCAGATGCTACACGACAACTTATATATCATGGACGGTTTTCTTCCCATATATTATAACAGGATTGATTTTGCTTGCATTACACTGCCATCAGAAATTTCAACTTCGCCCAACGGCAGGACTTTTTTTTTCATGATGACTTTTTTTTTTGTACTCTAAGTACACAATTAAAACAAAAAACCTCAATCAACGAATGATTCAGTGTTGTTATTATGATTTCTAGTGATTTCTTTTTGAACACGGCAATGCGGTTCATTTGAATCTAAATCTTCTGATATCGTATCGCATGTTTTTTTCCAACCCTGGCAAACTAGCGTTTGTTAATGAGTGAAGTTGCAGCACGGGTTCAAGACGAGATCAGAGCAGAGAATATCACATCAGCTCGGTTTTAACTGTCCGTTATTCAAAAACGAATAGCCGTCACCTTAATCAATAACAGAAGCAGGACAGACAGGAATGCTGGAATTGGCAGTCATTTTTTTTTTTTATGGCATTAGTTAGGTCAAATGTTAAGCTGACATGCACGGATGAGACATGACGAGTGTGTGTTGTTGATTGGCCTCGACTCCCTACTGAAGTCTAGGATGAGACCAGGCGGACTTTTGGGGGTCCGCCGAGAACGGGGTGGCAGCAGAGGCGAGAGCCTGAAGACAACAAGAACCGGCGCCGTCTACGGCATCTCCGAGCGTGTGCCGTTGTGCGTTCAAAATGTTAGTGGCGTGGAGAGAATTGCAGACAATTACTGTCTTGTTATAAAATAATTCACAGTGATTGCACCCGGCAGCTCCAAATTACTGGTAACTGGCGAGGCACTGGGAGGCCCGCAATCAATCTGGAGACTCTACCTTCTCCTCCAGGACCTCGCCAAAAACGCCCAGCTGTCGAGGGGTAAAACAACTCAGTACGGTGAGGGCGGCCATTTTTGCTCGTCTCCCGACTCGGCCAGTACACGACCGCCTTGGTCCTGCTGCTCGGCCTTACCTCTGCTGCCTAGCCTGGCAAGGCGCGGCTTACATCAGTGGGTACTTACCAGAATTTCACCCTGTGGTAATAAGGGGAGGGGGATTCAAGCAAATTAAAAAAAGAAAAAAAAAGGAGGGAGGGTAGCGTAAAACCACAGTCGGAAGAAGTGAGAAAGCAGGCAGGTGTGAAGGAAGAAGGGTGCACAGGAGGAGTGGGAGAGAGGAGAAATTGGGAGGGGAAAGGGGGGGGGGGGATCGGTGAGACAGAGCAAGAGAGTGACATGCAATTAGAAATGACTTCACCTCAAAATGACAATTTGGTTCGGTCATAGTTTACAGCGCAGGGTGACATGCGCCAGGTTCATGCACGCTCTCAATTTCAATACAACAGACACCGGAGAGTTAATGGAGTTAATGTACCAAACACAAAAGTTACAATTAGGGCATTAAATGCTTAATTGTAGCCGAAGAACATTGCCAGGCGCTCACATGCAAACGTAGCTGCAAACTGGGGTGGGGGGGGCTGCAGCAAAGCAATGAGACAGAGGCTGGGGGGGGTTGACTAAATGTCAGCGTATCACGTCTTGAACGACAGCGGATTGAAATCACACACGTCTGGCTAGATCGAGTCGAAACAATGAGCGCATCCTGCCGTTAAATCATCAAACCGGGTGGATCTTATTGGCAGCTACGTTGGTCGAGGTGGATTAAAAGCCACGGCCTCAAATCAGCGCTTCACACGGGCGTTATTAATAGGCTCGCTAATGGGAGACGTCCGTCGGGGTGGGGGGGGGGATTAAGTTTGACAGTTGTGAAAAGGCCAACGGCATCTGATGGAACCTACCTGGTTGGGAATGGCCCGCTTCTTGTTGGCCGCTGTATTCCTCTGCTGCGCGCTGTCATCACACAAAGAGAAACAGACCAGACAATGAGCAAAGCGGACAGCAAGGCGGAGAGGTTTGAAAAATACAACGGAACTCAAAGAACGCCGATGCCACTCCCCATTTTTTTATTTTATTTTTTTTTGTTATTGGTGTTGCTGTAACCACAGAATATTTTACAGCCTGGTTGTAGAGTAAGAAATCTCTCTGCTTCTCTCTCTGTTTCACAAAGACACACACACACACACACACACACACACACACACAGGTATGTATGTATACACACCCCTACATCCCACCTGTTGTTGCTGTACCCTGGGGGGCTACCATCATCCAGCCTTCTGTAGTCAAGACTGAAAGTGATGTCATAAGAACCGTTAAAGAGCCCCGGCTGAGCTCTGACGCATTATAGAGGGGAATCCACTCGCCATGCAGATGCGATGCACCGAGGATTTGCACTGACTTGTTTTGTCAGCCACACCACAAAACACACACACACACACACCGAGCAGATGCGTCGACCATCTACCGTTACGCCGAGCACGTGCAGTCAAACACGAGATTTTCCTTGAAATTGCATTCTTTTTTTCTTTTTCTTTTTTTTTTTAAGCGTCAGCAATTTGTTGCCGGGCAGACTGAGTTTAATTTGTTAATCTGGAACTTTGTGTGGTTACTTTGGGAATGACATGATCGGTTGATTGTATAAAGAGCCGTACTGCAGATATTCAATAAATCATGACGTCATGGGTGAAAGATAATTCAAGCCCAACGAGTGTGAAATTCAAAGTCCACTTTTTGCAATAGGCGATGTTCTGAACCAGGGGTAGAGAACTCCGGATCCTCGGGAGCCATATCCCGCCGGAGTTCCCTACCCCTGTTCGAAACTTTGCAAAACTGCAATAAACATGGGTGGGAAAACATCTGTATGAGTATCTTGTGCAAGTCCTTCATTCAGTGAGCAGAAAAAAAAAAGCAATTGTAAAGATGTGATTTAAATCGGAAGCACCGACCCGGAAGCACCGACTAACGCAGAAAGTTACACTTAAAATGAGCCTTCAAAAGATGCAGAAATGGGAACGGTTTACCGATTATAAAACGCAAAGAAAGGAAGAACAATCACCAATTCACAATAGAGATATATGAACATAAAGATGATGGTTGAGTATGACCGCAGTACTGTTCCGGTTCAAGAAAACTCCATTTGAAAATTTTTATTTCTGGAAAACACATGGAGTGAGAGCCTCTACCGACTGGAGATGTTAACATTTCAACAGCTGGACTGAACGTCACTAGGCAGCTTTCACATGCTGACATGCTCATACCTCTCATCAAGATGCCTAAGAAAGGCTTTTGCTTGCGCGTTTGATTGAAGAGACAACAGTGCCGCTTCATTGCCTTTCTATTCCAGGCTGGCGTGTTCGAGCACGGATGCATTAGAGCTTCCATGCAGCTTACGTAGTTGCAACTTTTTGAATGTGTAAAATGACACGTTCGACAAAACTGTTTGATTATGATGACGGGCATCTTCCTTTTGCAAGTAAGACGAGCACTTAATAAACTCTCTGTACTGGGACGTAGAGCCACCGAAAAAAAAACAAGCTGTAAGTCAGGCGAGGAGGAGGGAGGAAGGGAAGAGGAGCAGGAGGGAGGGAAAGGCTGGAGGTGCATACTTGGCAAAGCCAATGAAGTCCTCGTGGTTGGTGTTGATGTAGGACAGCTCAATGTCAATCAGCAGCAGAACCTTCATTTGAAGCAGAAAATCACAAAGAGGACAGCGGAGGTCACAATTAAACCCGATTACTAGAGACGCGCTGTCAATTTGTCACAGTGAACCAAAAATTAAACGTCACAAGTGTCACACATGTCGAAACAAACTATTCAAACTGGGTGAGGTTGGCATTTTTTAGAGACCTAAATCAATATCAGAGAGCTCATCATCCGGCCTCACCTGGTCTTTGCTTTTTCCTTCCCTTTCTCTGATGTGAGTGGTCACGATCCTTTCGGTCTCCTCTCGCAGCCTTGGGTAGGAATTGAGCTGGAAGACAAGACAGCGCTCGATTAAAAAAAAAACGACAAACAAACAAAAAAAAACCCCACTTGTGTCGACATGCAAGGTTGAACCTAGTTCGACTTACCCATAGAGAGAGGACAGGAGTGAGAATAATAAAGATGAGAACAAAGAAAAGGGAAGGAGACGGTCAAGTGCCATATCAGGGCGACACGCTTTCGAAAACACACAATACACAGCAGACATCTCTTCGAACGAGGAAGTGCCGAGTTTACCGGCAGCCAGACGAAAATTTGCGTTTCGAAAAATTGGATTTTAAGAAGCCCAAAAATAAAATAAAATAAAATCGTCATCTCTGGCTGACAGTACACGTTTGAAAGGCCGGATGAGAAGGCAAAGTGGCAGAATGTGAAAAAGCATAGGTGGGATGGCGCGGACGATCCTGTCCACATGGGGGCAGTGGAGCACTGTTGCTATGGCAACTCAGTCCACAGCGCCTTCAGGGCCCTTTCACAGTAATATCCCACCCTCACCGCATCCCTCCAAGTTCTTCTGAACGTCAGTCCGCCAGCGTGGCTCAGTGGGGAAGTGTAGCCAGGTGGGCCGGGTTGGAATTTGGACATGGAGGGAAGAGGGAGAAAAGCAAATGCGGTGGGGAAATGACACTTCAATCATCTACCGACGACTTCATGGAAGTGGCCCCACAGGGGAAATTTTAAGTTGCGCTTAAAATCTCTGATGTACTCTGATGACAAAACGGGGGGGAACACAAATGGCAGGAGGGTCAGGCCAGGTCACACAAGGAAGTAAAGGTGTGAAGCTGACTCGAGATGAGAGGGATCGCTATGATTTCCATGCCAATCTCTCACCGGGCGAGTCCCGCGGTTACCTTAACAGCACACTTCATGGCCAGGGCGGTGAGTTCGGACACCACCAGGTCCACGCATTTGAGGCTGGGCTCTTTGAGTTTGAGGATCAGCTTTTTGACAATCGCCTCGAAAGCCAGGTCGGGGGTGAACAGCCCCGTTCTGGAGGGGGTGGGGGGTGGGGGCCGCAAGGTTAGAAGAGCGCGTTTGGTTGTGTGGCAGACGGAGAAAGAATAAGGAAGGAAAAGGGGAAGGGAAAAAAAAGAGACAGGGAGAGAGAAGAAAGGGTCTGCGTTCAGTTAGTCGTTTCAAGTTGGTGACTAGAAGAAACAGGCAAGAGAAAGGTACAAGCCAAAGGTTTTCACACTTTATCGATGGATGGCATCGCCAACTCAAGGGCCGAATTACATCTGCAAAGCACCACTTTGCGGGAGTTCTGAGCTGTACGACCTGCGGCTTGTCCAGGAAAAGAACAGAGATGCCCAGACGAGGGCGCGAGACATCTCAGAACCTGACGACACGTCACCCGTCACAACACTCCACAACAAGACGGCGCCGCCTGAACACAGGGCTCACGTCACGGGTACCCGCCCCACTCGCGCGGCCCACGCTCGCCCTGTGTTCTCAAGCCGGGTCGGGAAATGCTGGACACCCGCAGTACCTTGTTGGTGCACTGCCTGACCGTGTTGATGAGCTCCTGAATGACCAGATCGATACATTTGAGACAGGGAGTTTTCAGCTTAACGATCTGCTTTTTCACGATGACCTCGAACGCCATGTCTGGAGTGAACAGCCCCGTTCTGAGGATGCATAGAGAGACAAGGCACAGGCGTACACAGACAAAACGGGACAGTTAACGCACATGTGGACCACAGAATGAAATGCAGACGAATGGACGAGCGAATGGACGAGAAAATTAGAGCGTCTGTGAGCAATTTAAACGCCGCCACTGACAACTGGAGTTTCTACAATTTTTTTTCCACCAGCGTGTAGTTATGAGATTGTCTCCCTTCTGTTTATGGCGGTCCCAAAATATGACTGGCACACAATGAATTGTGTTGTCACACATCAAAAGAAGGCATGTAGTTAACGGGGGACTTGTTGCCTGCCGATTGTTTTCCATTTATGGCCTAGAAGTTGATTTCACACATATTCTGTCTGGAATTACTTGGTAAAAATATTACAGTGTATGTTCGTAATAGAGGAAGAAGGCGTGTTGAAAAAGCAAAACATGCTTTTGCATGACATCAGTGGCCTTTGGTTTTTTTATGAATGGGGAAAATAAATACATGAGGATTGCATATCAGATTTTTTTTTTTAACTCATTCAGTACCAGCCAATTCTGGACCAAGTCTGAAAAGACGTTTAAAAACGTCTTTGGGAGTGAATGAGTTAAGTTTAAAAAAGGCCATTTCACCCAGGCCTAAAGCTAGTGGGGAAGTTAAGATTTAGAGAACATACGCCCCCCCCCCTGCCCCCATGTTCAGATTTTACACATAAAACATGAAATTATTCCAAATGGGGGAGAAAAATAAATGGATGGAGCAGATCAAGAGTAATTCCCAAGGGAGACAATTAAGCTCAAACACAAACTACATGATGAACATGAAATTAAAGCATGGCACAACAAATATAGACAAAAGGCAAATGTAACACAAAACAAAAACGGAATTCCTCGGCGCGGAAAAGCAACTGGCAGACTTGCAGTGCGGAGATACAGTGAGGACATTTTCAATACTTCAAATATAATTCTTGAGAGTTTGAAATTCCTCCCTGCTTGATTACAAGCAGTAACTATAAAATCATCAAAGTGAACGTGAACAGCAAGAAAGGTTAGCTGTTGCGCATCACTTGCCTCACACCATGGACATTCTTGATTGCGTGACTGATTTCTCGCCGGAGCTCCTTCTCGTCAAATACAATCTGTGGGAAAATAAACAAATATTTTAATTGTACATAACTGTGCCAACAAAGCGGATCAATGGACAAAAGGAATGGGACAGCTACATTGGAAAGTGAGGATGTCTACAAGATTTGAGTGTGTGTGACATGAATCGTAACAATAACCAATTCGGAAAACAAAAAAACTGAAGCATGCGCTCATGCCAGACAAATCGAGGAGCAACTGGTTGTATGGAGTAATTTCAACACGCCTCACAAGTTACTAACCACAATAAAAATGACAATTACAAGGGTTTGCAATTGCAGTGCAGAAACCAGATCAGTTCACAGTTATCCTAGCTTATTCTATTCATTGATACTGGTGTGATGTGATCTAGAGTACACCACACACGAATTTTTCTGCACCATGTGTGAGGTCTCTCACATTTATAAAAAAAAAAAAAAAATTTGAATAAGTAAGTGGATACCGCGCTTCGGGAATGACTTGATATTTATGTCCTCACAACACGACCGACCTTGACTAGCTCAAACGGGAAGCGTTCGTGGAAGATGCGGTTGATCTTGGCACCGCCAGACAATTCATTGGTGTCCACCTGGTCTCCGGACCCTTCGATGCACTTCTCAAAGTCCACACCGAATTGCTGCACCATCCTGCGGAGGATGAAGAGGAGGAAGAATTTCAAAAAATATCCTCGCGGCACGTTGACTGTGCGTTTGACGTGCACTCACTGCAACAAAGCCTTGGTCTTGCGTGTCGGGTCATCCGGACGGAAGTTCTTGTACTCCTCCACCTCTTTCTCCAAGGACAGCATCTGACTCTGTAGCTTGCTGCGGAGACCAGGAAGTGTGTCCCTGATATGATTGGTCAATTGCTGCAGGCGGGAAACGGTGAGGATTTTATTTGAGAGCACAAAACGGGGTTTTGTTTCTTTTTTTTCCAAAGAGACACAGGAGCAGACCTGGTTGAGAGCCTTTTGAAGATGCGGCGTGCCCATCCGCTCTGCAATGTGTCTGTAAGCGGGGTGGGACAGGAAGAACTTCCTCTCAGCCGCCAGAGCAGCACGAATGTCCTTCTTGCCGTCGATGTCTTTCTGACTGCGGTTCACCACGCCGATGTAGCCTGCGCGGAAACACGAAACGCTCACTTTCGAATCAATACATCAACAACCTTCAACCGTGCTGCATTCAAACGCCTCACCTCTCCGTAACGGCAAAAGTTTATTTTCCAGGATATCCTTTGCATCCGTCCCTTCATCCATCAGGTCCAGTTTTGTGATGACACCAATGGTGCGTAAACCTGCACGGGTGCCATATTTGACAGAATAGATGTCAAAACAGAGCCCAAGAATTATGATCAAAACAACAGGTTGAGTTGAGAAACCAGAAATCCGCGCGCTTACCCTGTGGGTCCACCTCCTTAGCGATTTTAAGGGCATCTGAGTTGGCCAAGTCGGTGTTGGCGGGCGTGACGGCCAGGATCAGACAGCTTTCCTTCGTGATGAACTGCAACAGCATGTCTCTGATCTGATGCTCGATGTCAACCGGCTGGTCTCCCACGGCAACTTTGGTCATTCCCGGAAGGTCGATCAGTGTCAGGTTCAAAACTGTGTCAAGAGGATAAAAGGTTATAAAGATTTTTTTTTTGACCCTACGAGGATATCGATGATCTCGCTGGGTGCAAAATGTAGAGAGCAAAAATCAATCCTAAAAATATAATACATAGGACATGTATTGAGAAGCATTTAACTCATTCGGTACCAGCCAATTCTGGACCAAGTCTGAAAAGACGTTTAAAAACGTCCTTGGGAGTGAATGAGTTAACCAACCATTCATTGCATTGTATTTGAGAATTTCATCTTAAAGGTATATCAGGACAGTCGAACCTCTTTTCAACATACCCGGTTTACGTTTCCACCCCAAAAAACGTTCACATTTCAAAGTCCTGATTTCACGTAACTCATTTTCCATTTGTCGATCTTGCTTCCAACAAACACCTTCATAACGTAAACTTCATTGGAACGATTTTTTACTATAAAATAGTGAAAAGGCCTTCATTACAACAAACTGCGAAGCTGATTTCCGCCGCGACTTTGCTTATGAACAAAAGGTACAGCACGGGATTCCCCTCTGTGGCTTAACAACGCGACAGGTCGACTCGTGCATCGCTGTACTTCCGGGGACACGGCCCACGTTCTGAAAACATGTCCGGTAAACTGAAGCAAATCTCGCTGTCGGTGAATGCTGAAATTGTCTCTCACTTTCGAAAGGGAGTCTCCCGGACTTCAATTATCCTTGGCGGTTTTTACGGCCAACAGACGTTTCCACATTTGTGTTGCCAGTCCACATTTTTTATTTTTTTGTCAATGTCAAATCGGCCACATAATCTGATGTGTATAACAGTGCATGTGTTTAATTGTAATTGGTTACCATGCGGGGAGAAAACCCTCAAGTTGATGGGGATGTTGGAGATGCCTTTGTTGGAGCCTGTTATCCTGTCGGTCTCCGCTTCGATTTCTGCACGCACCTCTTCAAAGTCCACAAACTTCTTTGACTTGCAGTGAAGGAACTCGGCATATTCTACGCACGTAGGTTGGAGGACGGCAAAAGGACAAAAGGGGGGTGGGAGGAAGAGGGAATATTAAATGAAGATGGCATGATGGCACCGGGCAGCGAGTGCAGCCTGCAGCATGGTGGTACAGAGGGGCCACATGGCAACGCAGCAATGATGCAGATCAGTGCTGATCTTAAATTGGAGTGAGAAAACTGCATCATGACACACTCACCTGCTTTATTGTTGACCAGCTGCAAAATGAGAGGTCTGCGGGTAACAATGCCAGATCCTCGTGGAAGAAAGTCCCTTGGGTGACACAGAGAGACAGAGCCAGTTCAACTAACGGCCGACATGAAAACATGTTGGGTAACACGGCCGGCGGACAAAAAGAGACCCGCGCAGACAGAAAGCAAAAGAAAAAAAAAAGACGGTTGAAACCGCAAGACTCTCACTTCTCTCTGGCCACACGGCAGGACTTTATGAGGATTGACTTGCATTGGTGTGGATTTCACACCTTGCACCCTTCAAACGCACCAAATCAAATGTGACACAGTCATTTTGTCACATCATTTCAGGCTGAGGCAAACCATTCATTCGCACTCGCTCCCGACTGCTGGGAGGAAAATCAAATGCCCGAGATTTCCATCAGTAAACTTTGGGACCGAGCAGCAGACAGAACAGCTTTGTCGATAATGACTCATGACAGGCTGCGATTTCATCAGGACAGGATTTACACTAAGAGATCTTATACCAATAGTCATCAAACTGGGCTTTATTCAAGGGAAAACTTGAATAAAGTACACTTAAACGATATTCAAAAAAGAGTGAGACTTCAACTTTTGGACGAGCCGACTTATTACGTGTAATTAACCGACCCACATAACTCACAAATGTCTGCTAGCTTAATGCTACCAAACAATGCAAAACGCTGTCATGGAGAGAACAAAACAGGCATGAATGCCGCAGTGTTCGAACCATTTCAGCAACGGATATTTGAACGCAATTGATGCAGCAAAATCTGCAGAGAGAATATGACCACCCTCACAGACACTAATTCTTTACCGTTCATGAAAAATGACTCGCATTACAACAGCTTATTGAGCAGCTGTAACATACTTCTTTGTGTATTGATGCGTGTAAATAGGACACTGCCCCCTTGTGGTCAAGGTGCACACAAGAGAAATTCAGCATGAACTCATGAGGCACAAACTATTTCATTCTTCACATTCTTTTGAATTACTGCATGATTTTTTATAAAGCGCAATACTGTGGAGTGCTATTTATATTCTAAACACATTGAGGTATGAGTATTTTGGGTTACGAGCAAACTCGACAAGTGAGTCATAGCACTAGAGGACTGACTCGTGTCCTTATTTGTTTGTTTAACGAGACACTGCTTGGTCGATTTTTTTGGGGGGGGCTTGGTGTCGTAAGCCACATTCGGAAATGTTTTGTTTCATTCAGTGTTTTTGTATTTAACAATTTATTTTCCATTGTTAAAAATAGATATCACTGTATATAGTCATACGGCGGTCCTTGATCTTTTACAGCGCCATTAGTCTTTCGAACCCTTAAGAGTGAACAACGGTAGCCATTGTTCAAGTTGAAGGAACAAGTGGGGCTAATGGCTTTTGTGTGAATTCGCCCTGTGTCAATACGAGCGCTTTCAGCCACCGTAATGCCTTCTCAGCGACAATCGATGACGGCAACACAAATGAACAAAAGCTGTCAGTGCAACATGTCGTGTTAAGGGGAGCGGACATCTGTAGGCCGGATGATTATGGTTCGTGCGGCTGGCCAACATCACTTGTTCGGATCTTCTTGCCCCCCCCCCCCCTGTCGCTTCTTAGCATTATATATCTGGGGGCAATAATCCACTCCCACCCTGGGACGTATTCCTTCCGTCTGCTGGATCGTACGCTCTGGTGGACCATGGCGGCGCTTGCTGACCTCATCCTGGAAGCAGTGAGTCAGCGCCAGGGACCGGGAAGAGAAGAAAAGTCCTGTGGTCTATATAACAGGGCAGCGGTTATGACAGAGCACAACGGGGGAAGGTTCTGGATGGATCTTACATCGGCACAAAGCCGTCGGTGCTGTGTCATGGGAGGTGGGCGCAGTTAGACGGTATAGAATTGTGTCAATCGTGGACCGGCGCGAGAGTGGACGCTAACTCGACAGGGCGGGGGGGCCTTATCGCCTCATGACGAGCATTTCAGCAAAGCATTGCCCTCCGCTAGCGAGCGAACGGATCAAACTGTTGAAACGTTCCACAGGTGTATTCAAGCAGAGGTAGAACGCATCCATAAAAGAGCCCATCCGGCAAAGTCGTCTTCACAAAGAGAAGAGCTTTCATAGCGAAGGCCTATTGAAAGGGAGGCAAAAGGCCCAGATTCCATTATTGATGCGCTGTAAATGATAGACGAGGCTGAGCAGATTGTGTACGGTTTCATGCATTATGGATGGCTGAGGCCGAGAGTCGGCCAAAGAGACTCCCTCTGGAGGAAGAGAAATGAGGGAGAGAAGATGGCGGCTCCCCTGTATCGTACTCTCTTGGGAGAAAATATACTTCATTATCTTTGTAAAGCCAGACAGTTACAATGTTACAGTGCCTCAATAGTTGAGTCGACTAATGGCTTTATAATGGAACTCCAACGGCACGGGCAGCATTTCATTCACAAGATTGAAGATAAGGCTGATAGCGGCCGATACGACAAAGGCCGTGGCCCCCACCCAGGACGGCTGGCGTTGTCGAGATAGGATGCCCTGCCTCCACTGCGCGACATGCATGTCACCAGAATCGTCCTCACTGGACTGGTCCTCATTGGTTCAATCCAACGCATTTATTCGTTGGTTAATGAATTCTACAAACGACTTGCCCCATTTCCCTCTCGTAAAAATCAAATGTGGCCCTCAGGCACTTAAGTTTCCCCAATGATGGTTTAGAATGCTACAATTAATTAGAGGTGTATAGCATGAGCTCGTCGAGGGAAATTTGATTTCGATGTTCCAACATTGCTTCTCTTGCATACCTTCTCTTTCATGAGGACACGACCACAAACATTGGACTGTCACACAACAGACAGCAGATGACATAAACCGAAGGCACAATCCATAAAAGGAGCAATGAGGTAATTTGGGCAATCAATATACCGAACAAATAGTTGTTCCAAAAGAGCTGCTGATAAATGAAAATGTAAAAAAAACAAAAAACAGCGTCAGCAGAAAATCTGTCCAGCAAAAAATAGACGAGCACAGATTCCACGCCGTTTTTATTTTCTACGGGAATCCAGACAAACCTGAAGTGGACCGGCTTCCCAGAATTGACCGTTCGACATCAGGTGGCCCAGTGTACTTTGCAACTCATTAAATGAATCATTGTCCAAGAAAAGCTCGTGTTGACGTTTAGCAAGCGATGGAAAGTGGAAAATGTATTTCAAAGTGTCGGGGTCCATTCGGGCCTTGATGAACTAAACAAGATGACGTCTGCTCCTTGTTAATAGAAAGCAGCATTCGCAAATCCACAAGGCAGACGAGATTCAATTAGCTCGCGTCTGGCTCAGCATCCGATTGAGCTCCGCTCACCTGTGACACACTCGCCGGGAATGCGGGGCCCAAATCGCATCAAGGGCAGCACGGCCGGACGGCCAACTCAATTGAACCCGACTCGACTGGGTTAAAATGAGAAACGCCTCCGGTGGGAGAAAAAAACGGCAAACAAAGCACGCCCCTCCCTGCTATTGAGATATGTTGCTTTGTGAGACATTGTAGGCGGGAGAAGAAAAGGAACGCGGATATCATATGGTCTTTATCAGAATCTGAAAAATATACAGTATATCGACGGTGTAACCGCTGGCGTCGAGTCCACTCTGTTCCATGAAAGCAGGTTAGGGAAACGAGCCTAAAACACATTCGAACCTTTACAGGTGAACTGAAAGTCAAACTGAAATGTTTCAGTGCTTTTTGCCGTTCTCTAATGAGGAGCTAAACGGGCAACATTTACAAGAGGTGTTTGACCCGTGAATCAACCACTGAATGTCCTGATTGAATTAGAGCCGGTGTTTAGAAAGTCGTCCTTATCACGCTCTTCACATTTTGACATCATGTGACCAATGTAACGTACTGAACTGTATTGTAACGACACAAAACCTCTGAAATGAGAAATACCAGACGTGCTCTTTTTACGAGGTTCCTCAATTATCAAAGGGTGGAACAAAAATGTTTTTGTGTTCCCCTACTTCAATAATTCATGTGGCACTGCCTCTTTGAAGTCGAACTCCCACCTTTCACTCTCCCCTTTTTCTCTTGACGTCAGTGCTGTACGTATGTGCAACATACAGCACAGATGAAATTTCTTCCCTCTCAAGATAAAACAAGAGGAGCCGCTGCGGGTGTCCGCGCCGCCATCAAAAGAAAAGTGAACAAAAAAATGACCAAATAATACAAGACAACACATGAGACACAGACAATCGCGCAATCTTAACCACTTTCCTGCACGCTTTGTTGTCTGAAGCAGTTCTAGATGAAAGAGGAGCGAATCAAAGTGTCCTTTTCACCAGTGGATCAAAGACGTCATGCTGCAATGTGCGCACGTCTGCTATAAGCTAAGCTTGAACGCAACAAGAAGCTGTAGCATCCATTCACGAAAAAGAGATTTTTGACAATAAAGTTGTGTTCAATTCAATTCAGTACATTCATATTGTATTCTGGATCCCTCCACTGTGAGTCACCACACAAGAGCACACCCATTCTTATTGAATTTCTTGGGCAACTCCCCAAGCACTCCATGTTTGTTCCCCCTGCGTCACACCATGATTGGAAGGTCAATGAGAATGTAAAGGTCACTGCACATTTGCATAGGTTGGCAAGTGAAACTGAGGTCTCAACGACGGTTTTGGATTATATCTGATATGGATGTGTTATGTCTCTCTCTCTCTCTCTCTCTCTCTCTCTCTCTAAAAAAAAAATCCCGCATGCGCATTTATCTCGGCGAGCAAGTTACGACAGGCTCTCGAACCCAATGTCTGTCTAATGCCAATTACTGTTCTTCCTCTTGTCTCATTCTCCGACACAGGTCGGGCTACAAACGCTGCCAAAACCTGCTCAACAAGCAGGCCAAGAGTGAGCTTGTTTAGTATTTTCTCTGCAGGCGGATCCTATTTGCGGAAGAGGATAGAGAGGACAGGATAAATTGCAATGAGAATGGACAGAAATTGTGGCCTCGGAGTTGCCCAAAAAGTGGCAAAAGAGGAAGATGTACAAGGAAGTTATGTCTAGCCGCTGTCTCCGCTTTTGGACAATAATTGTTGAAAAGGGGGCTATTGTCCAAGGCAAGTGCAGTAAGTCCAGCTGCAATAATGCACAGTCTACATTGGAAATTGAACTTGCATATGATTCGACACAAGACAGAACAAGCCATCCTGCTACGACTGCTAAAAATCACACAATCGGATTTGAAAATGTCAACGATGTGGGTGTGGCATTTAATTACATTTATCATAACACTCTGAGTGCACCGAACTTATGTGCTTATACGGAAGTTTTCCGTCCGAACCAACATTCATGCGCGGTCAAGTGGAATATTACATAAAGTGTATGATAAAAGTTTATATTTCGAAGTTGCTGAATATGCAGTGTTTTAACAAACTGGTTTACGACAGGCTGTAGGAGTTAGCATGGACTGTTAGCTTCACCGAATGAAAAGTACACTTGTTTGGAATGTTTAAGCGTCGAATACACAAACAAAACGCACAATGAGATCGTTTAAATACGAACAAATATTTTTTTAACTTAGGTGGCATAATCGGAGCTAGGTCGTTTCGCTTACCTGCCCACAAAATTCTCCAAAACGGAGCTTTTCCCGGCACTCTGCCCTCCGACCACGGCAATCTGCGGAAGGTCCAAATTGCAACTTTGCCCGATAGAGCTGAAAGCGTCCTGGAGCTTGTTGATGAGGGGAATCAGGTCTTCCATGCCCCGGTTCCCCATGGCTTCGCGAACTCGGAGGAGCTCCTCCAAACAGCGCAAAAAAAAAAGCGGAGGCTAACGTTAGCCGCGTCGACTAGCTCGACTCCTTTAGCGATAAGGTGCTCACCGGAATACTGTTTGAAGTCTACTTCAAAGAGCTTGGAATTTTACTTCCCTTCAATGTTAAAAAGGTACTGTTCCCAGCATGTAATCCATACAGCCAGTATTTCGCGTTCTTTCGAGGACATGAGCTTTAACGTTCAAATAAATCGAAGAGTACGGAAAACTCGAAAAACAAAACTTGCTCTACATGAGCGCTATCCGGTCAGTGGAGACGACATCCGATCCACACCGGCACGTTCAGCCCCACCCCGCTATCCACAGCCAACGTGGGATCTCTATTGGCTTATTTTGCTGCCACTTCTCCATAAACCCTTTGATTGGATATCCCAAAACCTCCAGGGCCCTCCACGGAATCTTCTCATTTCTGATTGGTCGACCAGTACGCCACTCCAACTCCACCCCTGTCACGTGGATCACACCAACATGGCCGCCACCAGTGCTTGTGTGGAAACTCCGCCAAGCACGGACATGTCTTTCAAGAAAGCCCTCGCCGTCGCGTCTCCTCTCACTTTACACATCGTGGCGGAGTGTCCAGTGACAAAAGCGAGAGCGTGCGACTTGAAGTTGCCGCACTGCGTCGTTAGCACGCCGGTGTTCATGCCGGTCGGCACCCAGGGGACCATGAAGGGAATAACCGCGGATCAATTGGACGCTCTCGGATGTCAGATTTGTCTGGGGAACACGTACCATCTGGGGATGAGGCCGGTACGGAATCGCCACCCAGCATGCAAAGACGTCCCTTTGAAAAGTTTTTCCCAACCATCATTGAGCCAAGGCACACATTTTGCGTTAGAAACACTCTCAATGCTTGCTTGTAAACAAAAAGTGATTGCACGTTTATTGTACAGTCTGCCTTAAAGTGAAAGTACCAGGTCTTCCTGTCACTCTACATCACTGCCATAGATAGATACATGAATGAATATACTTTTTATTGTTGTACATGAAATCCTAATTGGATTGAATTCCCTTCTTTTGTTCTGCTTTCAAAGGGGCCTGATTTGATCGAAAAGGCCAATGGTTTGCACGGATTCATGAACTGGAAAAATAATCTGTTGACGGTAACGTTTTAAAGTGACATTCCATTTTCACACTTGCAGTAGGAGACCATAGTTTTAAGGACAACTGTGTTTTCTTTGAAGGACAGCGGAGGCTTCCAGATGGTGTCTCTCGTTGAACTCTCCGAGGTAACGGAGGAAGGGGTCACGTTCAAGTCCCCGTACGACGGCGAAACCATCCTCCTCAGTCCGGAAAAGTCCATCGCCATACAGAACAGTCTCGGTCAGTCATTGCGTCTCCACTGCATTCTCTACGGCTGACACTTGACAGCAGTGCTACTCCTCCTGGCAAGAGCTTGTTTGTTTTCCCTCTCACCTTCCGCTCCACTGGCATAATTGAATTTTCCTCGCAATGCGCTGGCAAGATTGTTTTGCTATCCTCTTTCTGAGTCAAGGCTGAACATGCGCAGGGAGGAGATGGAATAATCCATTGCATGAGAAGGGGGGAGGAGGACCACTGTTGACGATCAGGATCGATTAAACATTTTGATGTTTTTAAACACATGAGTTAAGCCTAAAACAAATGTTTTATTCATTAAAAAAGATATATGATTCGATTTTTACAAGAAGTTGGTGTCCAGGCAATGACACTCAAATTAACGTATGTTTGGTATTTTTCAAAATGTCAAACGTGTCTCAGTAAAGTTCGAAAGCACAGGTCGAGTTGGTGTTTTCGGATTCTTGAATAGCCCGAATCTTATTGTAGCCTCACCTGTGTTTGTGACCCTCGCAGGTTCGGACATCATGATGCAGCTGGATGACGTGGTGAGCAGCACAGTGACTGGACCGCGCGTGGAGGAGGCCATGCAAAGATCAATTCGCTGGCTGGATCGTTGCATCGCCGCCAACAGTAACCCGCACAAGCAGAACCTTTTCGCCATCATCCAGGGCGGGCTGAACGCCGGGCTTCGCAAAACCTGTCTAGATGGTATTCGGTGCTTTTCTCTTGTTTGATCCGAAATCGATCCATTTAGTGCACACTCACATTGACACCCGGGAGAACATGCACTATTCACACAGTTAGCCTAAAATCAAGGTTCAAACTCAGAACCTCAAAACTGTGAGGCAGAAGTGCAAACCACTGGATCACCGTGCTGCCAAAACATCCTAAAAACAAATTTGTAAAAGGTTGGAGTCATCTTATTTAGAGTTGCGGGCCACTTCATAAGGTCCACCAGCCCATTCCAGTGAGCTATGTTCTAAAATAATAATACATTTTATTTTGAAAGCGCTTTTCATCATACTCAAAGACACTTTACAAGAGTTTAAAACACAGGATAAAAATGTACACTCTAAGCCAAGCATACAGGATTTACAAAAAACACATTTAGATGAACAAAACAAAGCAAAGATGGGTAAAAGACATTAAAAGGTGTTAAAAAGCATTGCGGAACAGGTGAGTTTTAAGAGATGATTTGAAGGATTGGAGGTCAGTACAGTTGCGGCTGTGTTGTGGTAGAGCGTTCCAGAATAACAAAGACGGCTAATCATGCATGGCTGTCTTGAGTTTTTTCCCTTTCCAAAATAAGCTTTTCAAAAAACTACATCAAATGACTTAAAAAATCCAGGCAGGGAGGTGGAATAGTGGTTAGCACGTCTGCCTCACAATTGTATACGTTTTGGTTTCCAATCGCGGCTCCTGCGTTCTTGCGAGTGCATTGTCTTAGCATTTTGTGTCGGATGTGTTCACTTTCCACGTGTGTCTGACAGAAATGACAAAACGCGATGTTCCCGGCTTTGCCATCGGGGGTCTAAGCGGAGGGGAAGAAAAGGATGACTTCTGGCGGATGGTGACGCTCAGCACTGACCACCTGCCTCGAGAAAAGCCTCGCTACCTCATGGGCGTGGGGTATGGACAGGGGAGGCCTAAAAGGGCAAGCGTGCTTAGGGCATTTATAAAATAACTTCAATCTTGAGCTTTAAGACAACACTCCCGCATGCGTTTTAAGGTTGAAGGTTGAACTGACCTGCAATCTGTTGGCTCAGGTACGCCGTTGACTTGGTGGTGTGCGTCGCTCTGGGTTGTGACATGTTTGACTGCGTCTTTCCCACCCGGACGGCGGTGAGTTCCGTTCCGTCTCCCCCCCCCCCTCGAATGTGACTCGACGTTTAAACGAACAGAATTCAGTCACGCCTGTCGGTCCTCAGAGGTTCGGCTCGGCGCTGGTGCCCTGGGGATCCCTGCAGGTCAAACACAAGCAGTATGCCAAGGACTTCAAGCCCATAGACCCGGACTGCCGGTGTCCCACCTGCAAAAGGTTAGCCGGACGTTAGGGTTGCAGAGGTGTGGAATTTAGCTGTGGAGGGTCATTGAAATGAAAGGTAAATATTCAAGCATGAATAGAAACATTTTGTTTGTGTTATAATGCGAACAAAGTGCCATTCAAAATGCTCAATGAAAAGAACCCCTTGTCATCCATCTTCATCTTAACTCATTCAGTACCAGCCAATTCTGGACCAAGTCTGAAAAGACGTTTAAAAACGTCTTTGGGAGTGAATGAGTTAATGAGTTTGCATGAAATGTGCTTATTTTAGTCAGGATTATGCAAAATATATTTTCCCCAAAGAGATTTAGGTTCCTACAAAGAGACCAACCTTCGGTTTTGTAAATCCCTCCTTTCTTCCCATAAATTCCAGTTCATTCTAAGGGGAAATTTCAAACTACCGAGAGTAGATGCAAATTCCTCGAGTTTGTGACGGACAGCTGCAAGCTCCAATACAAAAAGATGTATCTGCCTTCACAAAGATAACGCTCCCGTTTGATTGACACTCTCCATTGACGAGGTCAACTTATTAATAAAAAAAAAAACTGTCTCCGAATGAGTGGCAGAACAGCAATAACAAACAACTGAGAACGGGTATCTTTGCCAAGTCAGATTTTTCTGATAACATCCTCGTATTGGATCTTATTAAATGCGTATACAAGAATGCGATGCAATTTGTCTCCTCCACCATTATCATAAATTCACCAACACCGTTTCTCAGAGCGTATACAGCCCGCTGTGTACTTCTAAAAACAAACTTCAGAGGAAGTGTTACAGAATAGCTCCAGAAGTATTTAGCCCACAGTAGTGTTGCATCATATTTTAATTAAGTTAGTATGGCTCTCAGAGGACCTTAGACACCGAAATGCCCCCTGGAAGGGGGGAAAAAAAAAAATTCCAAATGTAATATTTTTGCTTATATGCAAAAAGTATGCTTGTTGTTTTTCAGACATAGCCGGGCGTACCTGCACGCTCTGTTTAAGAGCGACACTGCAGCCATGCATCACATCACCATCCACAACATCGCCTACCAGGTAACTATAGCAACCATGTATCTTCGGCACACATTTACTACCAGACAACACAAAGGGAAATAAATAACACAGTGCGAGATGAGGTCGTACGCTTTCACCAAAAAGACGCCTCCAAAGTCACAAAATACTCGTTGCCCGACGTCGGCAAGTCTGCCAAGATCTCGGTTTGGCAAGCGTCGAAGGAAATGGAGGCAAAATGAAAACACTTGCAGGGCGCATGAAGCAGCCGCTAACACTGAACTCAACACCTGACTGCAGCTGCTGATGTCACTCACTAGGCCACACCCTTAAAGGTACCACACACGCGAGTGTACGGCAGGCGTATGTGTGACTTTCGGCTTAATTACACTTTAAGAAAACCCGTTTATTTCTTCACATTTTCTTCTATTATGTAATATGTGTCTTTAAATACTTTTACAAGGCGGTGCTGGGTTTTTTTTCAATTAAAAACATGGAACACAAAAAAATGTGTTGTTTTTGGGAGCGATGCGATCGTTGCCACCCTCAAAACATTGGAATCCTCATAAACCGAAGACCAACGACAATCAAATTCTCTCGTCTTTTATTCTGAGCTAAAGAAGACGTTTCAAGTCGAGTCCCTGCGACAGACAGTACGATATATGACTCACCCTTCCAACTGTGCAAAGTGACAATCACACACCAGTGAGGAGTGTCCCCTTGTGACACGTGTCCCGCGGCATCATACTCGTGCATAACACACGCGCGCACACACGCTGTCTACTTATACAACACATCGCTATTCAAAAGATCCCATTTTAGACGCGCAAGCTGGGGTGACATGGCGGTTCGTCCATGAGTCCCACTCCCCGGAGGATTGAAGGATGAGCCTTTGAGCACCGTGAGCAAGTTGCGCTGAGATTTATTTGGGGGGGGGGGGGGTTCACCCCCTATCGTCAGCCTCAGCTGTGTTGTGCCCAAATGACAGCGCTCACACCCTTTAGCATATATTGTGATCTGTCGTCAATATTAGCCTGCCTAGGGGATGTTTACGCCCTAATGACTCTGCAAAGCGGCAAGGAGAGAAGATGGCTTTAAGCAACCTTTTGAACAGTACATGTAGTCCTGATGACATAGCCAGACAAACCCAAAATTTTGAGCAATAAGGCTAAGGGGGAACGATAGCATTTAACTTGTGATGAGGGTTCGGACAAGGTTATTATAGCGTCAATAGGATTGTCCACCCGCTAACATCATAACGGCACCACCCATCCACTCTCTGAGGTGTAGCTTCCCAACTCACCAGTTGAGAGACAAACGCACTCGACATAAGTTATTATTTTTGGCCTTGGCGTGGGGTTGAATTGCATCAATAATATAGAATTAGATTTATCTGTATTGCAAACAATTGTAATAGAAAGGTGGACTTAACTGAACTTATCTATACACTGTAAAAAATATAAAATATACATGAAACATAAATACTGACATGGAGCTCTTTTAACTTTCTCCGAATTGCTGTCTTTGCAATTTAAAAGTTGCATTCTGCCACGTTGTCAATTTGAATTCAATGACTTGTTTATCGCTCGGATCGATGTCAGCATTTGAACATCGCCTGCTCACAATCTCAAATATGCCTCTCCACGACGGCCTTGGGGGAGGTCTGCACTGCACAAAGTCGCATGCTAATCAACGGCAGTCATGACAGCATTGCTGAAACACCGTTGAATCTGATCTTTTATGTCCGCGTTTCTCCCCTGCAGCTCAACCTGATGCGTTCCGTGCGGCAGAGTATCGTGCAAGGCCGCTTCCCGGACTTTATACGCGCTTTCATGCGCCGTATGTTCCCATCCCGTGAGCAGTACCCCAGCTGGGCTGTGGATGCTCTGGCCTCCGTCAACATCACCTTGGACTAACATTTTTTTTTTAATACGCAGAAGATAGATCACACAGATAAACAATGACAGATTTTCTATCTTTTTTTTAAACACATGATTGTTTTGTATTTGTTGTTTACATTTGCATTATCCTGTTCTGTGCGTGCGTGGGCATTTGGGGAGGGGGGGGGGGGGGGCTTTAGATCAACAGGATGGAGCTTTTATTATGTGGCGCGGCAAACAACCTGCAGCCTGAGCAAATTGTCCTCCGAGTAGACATTATGATAATATGCCTCTGGATGGGGTTTAAATGAGGTTTGGAAAAGGGGGGGTGGGCAAACACACAAACTGTGTCTCACGCGATGCACACAATTTTTTTTGGGCTGCTGTCGCCATGGTTACATGGTGAGGCCCACCCACTTGAAAGGAGAAATGTTTTTTTTCGTCTTGGCTGTCATGCTTTTTGCACGGAAGAGTGTGCTGAAAGGAGGCGTGTCGTTCGTCACGGCAAGCACAAATGTGATGAGTGCGGGCGTTTTGCCGTCTTGTTGTACATCGCAACAAGACGAGCCAAGTGCTTGCTCATCTTTACGGCCAGCAGAGGGCAAAATCTCAGCACTGACCAGGAATGTGCACGCAAGTAATGACTAGCGACTGGTCATGCCAGTCGGGTGATAAAAGACGTTCACTTATGGATGTCTAATTGTGATTTTTAAACTACAACTGTTAGCTTTGTCCTCTCAACACCACATTTGGGAGCTTTTAACTCATTCAGTACCAGCCAATTCTAGACCGAGTCTGAAGAGACGTTTAAAAACGTCTTTGGGAGCGAATGAGTTAAGCGAGGGTACAAGCATACCGATTTTTCATCTCTTAACATTGTTTTAGGGAGCTAGGAATTGAGCTAAAAATCAGGCCCCATTATCGGGATGTGTGTGCTAACAATTGACCCTGTTGATTTCATTTATGACAACTCGGCACTTCTCTTATGATGGAGCGTTTTGAAAAACTGTCGTGTGCGTCGTAAATGCAGTTAAAAGATATTTTAGGGCAGGTTAGGTTTTGGAGTAGCTGTTAAATGTTAAAAACGGCTCGTCATACATTTGAACATTTAGTGAATATGTTTACTTCATTCTCAGGGGGTTTGAATCAATCAGCTGGACTGTCCAGGTTGAAAACTAGACGATTGCGGCTAGTCCATGGGCCAAACTGGATCGCAAGGATGTTGACTGAACGCTCCAACAGCTTTCCATAACAATGTTCAAATTTGGCCCGGTATACATGTACCAAATTTTGAATAATCTCACAGCTAGCAAAACGGTTCGCCGCTCTTGCGCCGAATACAAAGTGATTCAACAAACGAAATGTACATTTTTAAATAGATTTTTCTTTTAAAACCACCTCCCAAATACACTCATATTCTCTCCTCTCTGCGTCTATGCGATTATGGTTTCTTAATTAATCGCGGGATTATGTTTACAGTATGCATTTCAGATGTTAATTTTGGAATATGCCTGGCGAGAAAGAGGAAGGTGGCTGGTGGTGAGGCTTCGTTACCAAGCCGTGCAGAATCGTGTTCCGGGGCCCCGTAAAAGTGTTTACGCACCGAAGGCTTGAACGTTAATTGGACGCGTTGTCATGTATCGCTGGGGGTGTGGGGGGGTTAGAGAAGCAAACATGCTAATTAAAGAGCAGAGGAGAACTTTCAAGTGCACCGTCAACTCAGTGGCAGGCAGCTGTGATGGACAGTTGAAGGGATTGCGTGGCTACTCATTGCGTTATTCGGGACGCTGTTATTTTCCTAATGAGGCAAAGGTGTTGATTGAGGATGAAGCTGAATTGATGTAAAGGACTTCATTCGTTTTTCAAAACACACCATCCGCAACATTTGGTAAACCTGCACAAACGATTCAGTACCAGCCAATTCTGGACCAAGTCTGAAAAGACGTTGAAAAACGTCTTTGGGAGTGAATGAGTTAATAAGCTCCAATAGAATGACATCTGCCTTGACTAAAGCTAATTGTTACCGAGAGTTGGTGCTAATGTTGCGATTATTTTGTTTGAGACTACATCTTGTATTTATAAAACTCCCCCCCCCCCCCCACATATCGTTTGTTTTTTTTAAATGATTGTTTTAATAAACATGACAAAAGCTGATTTTTTTTTCATTTTTCTTTTAAATATTAGCACCACTTTGAGTGCGATGTGTTGTGCCTTTCTCCATCACATGGGGACTATTGGTTAGCACACGTGGTTAACATTTTTATATTTTGGGTTCAAATCACTGCTCCGGCCTGCCTGCGTGGAGTTTATCCCCGTTCTCTAGCTTCCTCCCACATTCCAAGAGCATGCAAATTAGATCAATTGTAGTCTAAATAGCCCGACGGTGTGAATGTGAATGTTTTTTTTGTATGTCAAACGCAATCATGATATGTTTTTTTTTGTATTGGGACTTGATCCTGCAGGCGTACCTAATGGAGTGACCGGTTAGTGTCAATATGCAAAGTTCAACTACAAATGAATATGCAGTTTAATCGCAACCAGCGTCATCTCTGTCAAGGCTGAATACTTGACACAACATTTGTATTGGATCTCATTACAGGCAATGCAGACCTATGCCATCGAGTTCACCTGAACTTTGAAAAACGCATCAAATTATGTTTTGAAAATGATGGGAATCATTTTGAAAATATTACCTCTCAACGTTATAATTATGTTGTTTGAAGAAGTATGTGTTTGTTTTTTTACCATGTACCCAGACTTTGTGAGCACCCTGTAGAATGTGCAGGCGTTCCTAATATTGTGGCCTGGCTGGTCGTGTACTACACACACACACACACGCGCGCGCACACACACACCCAAGTGGTGGCATCACTAATCCCCAGTGGCTGGTCACACACTTGCAGCGAGCGCGTCCATGCATGTGGAGCTCAGGCGGAGAAGGATGCTGCGGAGGAGCGACGCAGGCAACCAGTTGCTCTCCAGCTGCCAAAGTGGATCCTCAGCCGCAACTTGTTGCCTCGGCGCCGGGGCAAGTCCAGCCGAATTGTAATTAGGAGGTCGGGCCGATCGTAAAGCACCATGTCGCCGATCGTGATGCTATTATAAGGACTGGGAGGAAGAGCGGACGTTTTGGGGTGGTGGATCACCTCCTCCGTACGGAGGTTTTTGCGGTGATCCGCGCGTCTCTGGTGCAGTTCTGAGGAGGAGGAAGAATGGTCGAACTGGAGAAGGAGGTGCTCCCGCTGCCCCCGCGGTATCGGTTCCGAGACCTGTTGCTCGGGGACTGGCAGACCGACGACAGGTAAGCCGTGTAGCCGACGGGGGTTGCTCGTTTTTACGCACGCACGGTGCAGCGCACTTTTTTTTACGCTAAAAAAGTGGGAGCGTCATCTAGGCGGAGTTTGCGGGGGGGGGGGGGGGTTATTGGCAGCCTGTGTCTCCTGCTGCGGAGTGATGTTGCAACAGGTCCGTTTGTTAGTGTGCGCGCGCCCATGGCACAACCGGTTACGAGAGCGCATGTGACCTCGCCAAAGGCGACATAAAAAGACGACTTCCTAACTCTCCTCTTTTTACAAGTGCATGCTTTGTTGCACACCAAAATCAATTTCGCGAACCCAGTAGGGGTGGAATCGGGCGGAGAGGACGAAGGTATTGCGTGCACCTTCTCCCCTCTTCCTGTCTCACGCTGCTATAATAGCTGAGATTCATAGTGGACCATCTGCCACCTGGACAGGCAATTTCAAGTGGCTGCTCCCAGTAACTGGCAATTAACCTTTGCTTACACTCCATTTGCAGGCCGGCAGATTTGACGTGCTGTATGATAAGCAGCGCTTCATATGGATATTTCATTAGGACGTCTCGTGGAGGAAACAAAAAACCAAAAAAAACTCAACCTGCATTTGACATGCGGACTGAAGATCACTTGCTAGCTTGTCGGAGCTCGAGAGGCTGTTTTGAACTACAAAGTTAGCATGGGATGACCCTGACGTGGCCACGCAAATATTTCAAAACGATCGCTAAATAAATGAGAAAATGGAATGTCACATCTGAACCTTTAGCACCAGCTTGAGTTGCGGCCACGCATAAACGTCAGCTAGACTGCCACCCGTTAATGTCACCGCGCGCTGATAACACCACCGGTGAGAGACAACGGGACGCTTATCACACCACGGTTTCCAGAAGCCGTTTTGGCAAAGCAAAGTCAACCGTAGCAGGCACGAGGCCTTTATTGGAAAGAGACGTCAAAATGAGAGGAGGCCCAATTTGTACAAATGCTGGACGAAGGACATTAACTCATTCACTCCCAAAGACGTTTTTAAACGTCTTTTCAGACTTGGTCCTGAATTGGCTGGTATGAATGAGTTAAGATACATCATCTTGCGATCTAATCGACCGACCTACCTACCACATTGCCAATCCATCTGTCTTAACTACCAATCAATCAACATATCCACCTACCTATTTTATCGACCAATCTGTCTATCCGCCTGTCCACATGGCTCCCTACCTACAGTACAAAATACTGTAGCTGCCAAACAATCCATGTACGTATATCTACGAATCCATCTATCCACCTACCAATGTACTGTACCTACTTACCTTTTCTATCAATCGACCTAACTACCTTATCTATTTACCTAAATATCTACCTACTTAGTTCATCAACATACAGTGTTTGCTCTACATACTCTACTTACAAAATTAATTTGTTCTGGAAGACGTTTCTGAACTAGAACATTTGTAAGTAGAGGCGCGTTTTCCATGTAAATGCCCTAATCCGTTCCAAACCCCCCAAAATGGTTTCTAAAGCATAAAAATGTATCAAAATATGGAACAGATACATGTTGCATTTACATTAGTGCACAATAAATGAGAGTTGTTCATAATGTAAAAAAAACAAAGAATAAAGAATAAAAATGATGGTCATTTAAATTTTAACTGTGTCCTCATCGGTTTTTTATCCTCTTTAGTCCTTGTTCCCTCTCAGAAGTGGTTTTTGCCTGGCGTTTTGTAAAGAACTGATCCAAGGACGTTTGCTTTTGTCAACTTTTAACAATTCTTCAAAAATGTCCAAGGCAAACATCAGCATGGTGAGCGATCACTTTTTCTGGGCGATTCACATTTACGCAAACCTAACCTTTCCTTGCGGAAATGTGGCTATAGTCAAAAGTATTATAGCTTACCTAATGGCACAACCTGGGGGGGGTCCGTTTGAGGAGAGGTGTTTTTTTTTGTTTGAGCCACGGCATCTCCCAGCATGCAGGCATAGAGGACATTTCACCATGACGTCATCCGTACTTCCGGGTTGCAAAAGCAGACACCTTTTCATCTTTTTCATTTGACCAAGGCACAGCGACTGCGAGAACAGGGGAAATGGCATGAATGATGATTTTTTTTTAACCTTCTTCTATAACTCTGTGATGTGTCTGTCAAAAAGAAGTTATGCGAGGTAACTCGCTTCAAAAAGAAACAAAACGCCGGCCTTCATTTTTATGACAAGAGGTCAACCGATTCAAAACTAGATGTGGTTGGAAACTGACAGCCAGTTGAGAGATTTAATTGGCTTTTGTTGCGCTGATTAATGGCAAAGATGAGCTCTTTTCACAATGAAATGGACGGCGCACTGTAATTTTGTAGATGATTAGTCATTATGTTTTGTTAAATGACTCTAACGCAGCCCAACTGAACATTTTGTACATACCTGTGAGAAAAAGTCTTCCCCCAACCTCGATGATGGGAGATTTGGTTCCCCGTCTTCCCATTCGAAGCGGCTGTGCCGGCCTCGAGGCAGTCTTGCAATCTTCTCTGTACAACTATTTTAAGACATTCACTTGATTTATCCCCGCCTCACCCGCCGGGTCCACTGGATAATTTCTTCTTCGAAGGACATCGTCGTGGCGCAACGCCAAACACAAGTTTGTGTTATCATTTCATTTGAGGTCAGCACCAGTCAATCACTTTTGTGCCATAGGCGACGTCTTCCGAGCGCTTTTTTTTCTCTTGCTCACTTAGCGCCTGCCGCTCGTCTTCAAGAGGCTTGTCATTTGTTTGCAAACCGGTGGCGGATGACTGAAGTTTGTGCCGAAACGTAGGATGGCCTCAGTCACCCGATTACACAAACGTTTGGCACGGGCACGGGGGGGGGGGGCTTGGCATTTAGTCCAACCACCACTTTTGAAACCTTTCTCCCGGGAATGTAAACAAAAGGGAGGGTACGAGATTGCTTTGTGTGTTGGTCTCAGATGTTGCTGCAATAACCATGCAAACAGAGCAAAAGCAAGTGAATGAGGGCAACCTCTTAAAAGTTGACAGCCCGTGTCTGCTCACAGATGATCGGGGGGATTGGCAAAGGAAAGTTCAGCACCGTATTATCGATTGTACTGGAATATTTTCTAGTGAATGACACTGCAAATATGGTCGACGTGTGTTGTTGGTGCCGTGTTTTTGTTCTGGGTTTTTTGCCCAAGGACTGACAATTTTGCATGATAACTTCAAAGGGGGGTGGGGGGGGGGGGGGTCAGGCATTTGAGACATAAAATTGAATGACAAACAAGACAGCCTACCTGAATGCAGACCTCCATCAAGGCTTAAGGCTTTGTCACCTGCAAATTCAACAAGCACAACGTAACATAAGAGAGTGTTGGACTTTGGGTGTACAAATGGATCTGATGACATTTAATATGGAATTCGAATATCATTTCGTGTGATATGAATCAAATCTGCCGAATTTGATTTCCAGGAGGCAGAGCTACATGACTTACAAAGTATTAAGTTCCGTTGCATTTCTCCATAACATCCTTCTTATTTCAGTTTTAACCCTTTCAGGGACAGCGGTTACTCCGGTGGACAGTATATCATGTTATCGGGTTACAGGGTGCATGAAAGGGTTGAAATCCACGTTCGCTTGATGTGAATTGTAACATAACGGTAACAATACTCAACAATATTCCAAAAATGGCCCCCCTGCCCATTTACGGGTTGAGAAAATCACAGCCCCGCTGGCCGCTGTTTGCCCTATGCAAATGACTTGAGTAGACTTTTCGGTCATGCTTCACGGGAATTGCGAGGGTGTTTGCGATCACCCAAATGCATTTACGGACCAACATCATGTGGCGGGGAAAAAAAAAGGATGATAAGATGCTGATCTCCATGTAAGGGGATGATTAGCCACAATAAAGTGGCTAGATTAGAAAGCGGGGCCGGGCCGAGATTGATAGTGACACAAGGCTTAATTACTGGCAGATCACACAGCGCTTGGGCTGCCACGCTGCATTAATGGTGGGAGTAGCCTTTAACCAGCATGAGAACAAAGTCATTGGTGCCTCAAAGCACCACGTGGCGAGACCGCGACCTTGCCGCATGAACAACTTCTCACTCTTCAACCGCTTTAACCCCGCCGACCCCCCTTCCCCGACCTCCACACTCTACATCTGATTGAAGTGTCTTGGATTAAAGCATTTATCATTCATTCAAACGCCCTCCTGTAACCCGGTGAAATGCACCCGAAGGCCCTCAGGTGAGACAATTTTCCCATTTTTTTTTGGAGGACGTCAAACATGGTGAATAATTCATGACTCACACAGGGCGACTCCCCACCTTTTGATTGCATTTTTGAGTCCTACTCTTGCCAACGATTGTGGAGATAGCAGGTCGCGGCCCTCGAGTGTAAGTCATACATTTTTAGAGTTTAATTTGACCACCTGAACTGGACAGAAAGGATTGAACTGAAAACATCAAACACAGCACAACACCAGTTGGTTGTAACCTTGTCATATTTTATACATAATACAGAGCTATGGTTACATTTTATGAGACATTGTCAATAAGGTTGGCTAGAATTGATTGCAAATATGTGGGGATGTTATGATCATTTGAATTGTTCCAAAAAAATTGAATTGAACACTAAAATAATACATCCTATATCCAGGCCCCTCCAAAAGTATACAACAGAAAAGTTCGGAATTCCATCTTTTATTTCATATTTCGTACCTACAGTAGATGTATTAAACCACAGGTGTCAAACTCAAGGCCCCGGGGGCCAGATATGGCCCGCTACATCATTTTATGTGGCCCGCGAAAGCAATTCACACATCAACTTCCGTGATGTTTGCTAAAGTCTTAACCAAAATGTCAAATTGTCGTATACAATGTAATAATTACAATGTTTGAACAATCCATTCTTCTTGACTTATGATGTCAAAACTAGTTATTCATCTATTTGTTGCTCGCTGTGTTAAGTAATATGTGGAGGTGGTTAAATATTTATATGGTTTCGCAAAATTCAGCAGTCATAACGGCCCTCCAAGGGGAACCGGAACTACAATGCGGCCCGCGACACAAATGATTTTGACACAGAATAGCGCACCTTTAGTTTGAAGCCACCCGCTTTTGAAGTGAGCAAAAGTATTGGAGCGGCCATTATGAATTTCCCCATTATTCCTAAATAGTTCTTCCCATAAATTCCCCCTAAATTTGTCGTTGACTGCGATGAGGTGGCGCGAATAGGAGAAATCCTGATTGATTTGACTGCTTTTACTACATTGTGAAGGTTTTATTTGAAGTTGTGAAGTTTTACTCTGAATCGTGAGCGAATTTTGTGGCCAGTGTAATTTATAACATTGACTTTGGAAGATCAGTTGGGGGGGAAACGGGCTGCAAACAGAGTGGCATACTGTTTGTTTATTGGCCAGTTTGGATTAGGAGAGGTGGGGGTGAGGGGGGGTCATTTTGTGCCGGCATGAAAGAGAGAAGCCTTCTGGCTGTTTGAATGTCAGTTTGTTGCGAGGTTCTTGCCAATTTGCACAATCAGTTTTGCAAATTAGATTTTTTTTTTTGTCTCCGCATTGAAAACGCATGTTTTCTTTATTTTAAAGCCACCATTCTAATCAAATGGACGATAATGTATCGTCTCTGGCAGTGGGTGTCCTTCCTTGAGAGGAATGCCAGATGACGAGACACTTCAAGGCGAGTTGTTGCAGGGCAATGGACACATTCTTATAAATAACGCCGGTTGACTCGTTTATTTGTTATTTGTGTTTATTTGCACCCCTTGGCCCGTATGCTACTCACAATCTTCCCGTTCCACGGCTATATTAGAGAGATTCAGTTTATTTTGTCTCTCTTTTCTCAACCAGCCATATTTCTCGTATGACTTTTTTTTTTTTTTAATTTTGGCCTACACATAAACACAAACACCTTCCCCGTGCACAGTGCCACAACAAAATTAAACACTACAGATGCATTGCTGCACAATAGTCCCCCAGCGTGAGCTCTCTGGAATTACCAACATGTCTTCTGTCCTCAAAGCAGTCTTGTATTTAACTGTCGCCTTGGTATTTCCTAAACGCTTCGCCATGCTTTCCCAACAACACCCCCAGCAACTTTGCCAAATGACTAATAAACCCCAGGCGAGGCCTATTCTCACCATCACGACGGTCACTATCCATGACCCATTCATTCAATCGCTTCAGAGTACAAGCACCTCTATTTAGCGTATGAGTCTGTCTTACACCAAACCTGCGGAGCACGTGATGAGAGACTGGTCACAAAGCTCATCTGACGGAGGTGTAGGAGGGAGGACGTAGTTGTTGTGCATTTCTAGATTGGAAAAAAAAAAGCAACCTGAAACGGGTAAGAGGAATTAACTGCACATGGTGAATGGTCAGCTGAGGCACTGGGGAGCGGAGGGAGATGCCTAATAAGACCACACTGCCGACATGATGCGCGTCCCCCTCGGCTTAATTAAAAATAAAGCCTAATTGATATTGGCAAAGGTGGTAAGCGTTCGATGTGTTCTCACAGGAGTTCATTCGAAAGTCTTAATGAGACTCCTTTTGAGGAACATGGCCGTGCAGCGAACGGTTGTTCGCCGCAACTATATTGGATCCGCTAAATCAGCGGTTCTCAACCTGGGTTCGATCGAAGCCCAGGGGTTCGGTGAATCGGTCTCAGTGTTCGACTTTGCCTTGGAGGTTGAGACACACCCGACTCAACACGTCAATTAGTTATGACACGCCCGCGGTGCCCGATGATCAAATTACTGTACATCGCTTTTGTCCAATCAGTGTTGCGGGAAATTTAGTTCGCTCAGTCATCAACGAGTGACTGTCGCCAAAAAAAAAAGAAAAAAAACAACAACAACAAGTGGTCAAATAATTCGATGACAATAAAAATTGCCATCGAATTATTTGATTCAATTCAGCCTTACTAGATTTTTCTTTTACCTTCACGAAGCGCAAAATGAACGTTTTCATCGTTGCTTCTTGTTTCAAATCCTTCTCATCATCCATGACATTTTGGAGTCAAACCTTGTTTTTCATCATTTGAGTCACAGTGGAACCTTTTCCCTCAGAATACAAATAGTACAAATTCATCGGTTTAATCCTAATGTTTTACGCCACCCTCCATTAACCCGAAAGTAGTCTGCTACCAACTGCTTTTGTTAAAAGGATTTAGGTTCTCTTTTTGCCCTTGGCGTCACGATGGAACTGTTCAACCCACCCCAGATGCCTACACAGCAGCAGACTGAGAGTATCGGCTCACATTTTAAGAAGAGTGTACACAGACTAAGGATGAGTAAAGTATTTCGTCCCGATAGTAGCGCGTCTCTATAAGATTATCCTCAATGACTGTCGTGTGTGATGTCTTATATGTCGCAAATGTTTATGTGTGAGGTCAAGAAATGGTTTGTAACCGCACCGTAGTGACCCGATCACCTCTTCGAGTGACACGCTTTCTTCTTCTATGTATTTTCTGGCAGTCTGGATGCTCTCTGGCTCCATGTTACCCCCACAGGTCAGTCCTGGTACTGCAACAGACTTGGTTTGGAGGAGGAGAATTGCAATGCGTGGGTGTGCGGCATTGCTAATCCTGACTTTCTTGACTTGTCTTTGTCGTCATGTTTGGGGGACTCTCGACTAAATTGTCAAAAATCGTGCGTGTGTACCCGGTTTAAGCCAACGAAATGCATCTTACAAAAAGGACCTCAAACTTACGTTGTGGGCTGCTTACCATTTCATAAAGTCAATTTTATTTTTGGTTTGGAAGCATCTAACGGTCAAGAGTGCCAAGTAGACAACCTCAGCAGCCGCCATGTTTATAATAGAATAAACGCAATGTTTCTGGAATTTTCCTCCCGTTTTAAAAACTGTTGTAGATGCAGATGGCACCATACAACTGGCCTAACGGTCGACCTGTGTAACGTGTGAGCGATTTCGATCCCGGCTGCTGTCAGATGTTGGAAAGGCCTCCCCCTGGCTCGCAAAAGTGACCACTAACATGCTTTGTCCACCTATCAGAGCGGCGTTATTCCCAAACGATGTTTGTGATTAATACTCCACCGGCAGCGACCAAGGCGGGGATTCCTCTCATGTTTCAATCCTTTCACTGCACTAATTTAAAATAAAACAGAAAAGGATGTTTCATCCCTAGAGTTGAAGAGACAGCAATCGTCTGCTCTCATCTGCAAATGTAACGTGAGGAGAAGAAGGCGATAGAATGGCACTTCTTCTTTTTTTTAATGGCGTTATCCATCGCGTGTGATATATTGTTTCATGCTTTGGGTGATTATGCTTCTCTTCCGAGACAAAGTGTTGCTAACGATCGAGGCTTGCGCTGCGAGCGGTGAGTCGCAAACGCTCTTTTTCTGCGAGGGGATGAGGCAAGACTGATGACGTCAGGGAGCAAAGGGTCTGCTGGGCACAGCCGCGGATGATGCATGGGAGTTGTAATACATGTAAAGCCACGGGTTGCACACGATCACCTTTAAAAGCAACGTGGCACGCCTAAAAGTATGGGGTTGTGCTTGAACACATAGTTGCCATTGGATCTCATTTTTCATTTAGCCAAGACGATTCAGTGCTTCCTATTTTATGGGAAAGCATTCAAGGCAGGGAATCTCAAGGTGTGATACTAGAACCACTAGAGTTTCACATTCACCCTTTAGTGGTATGCAAAAGAAGTACTGCCTGAGGAAATAGAGTTCAGTTGTATTTAACTTTAGGGCTGGATGTTAATGGACTGGATGAAACTACATCATGCTAACTATGCTGTTTTTTGTATTTTGGGCAGATTCTCCCTGATTTTATACTTGACACCGTTTTTAGTGTTTGCTGGGCTGTTTTGCACGATTGCAGCATTTTGGCTATAGTATTTTGTTGAGCAGAAAATATTGGCACTACTGGACTTTTGCTGTTTGTTTAAAATGGAACAAGGAGGGATCTCAAAATGGAACGATGGTAAAAAAAAATATATATATATATATGCTGCCGACGTATCGACACATTATGGACGCGATAGAAATTGACTTGAAGTTACATTCTGCCAGTTTAGTGGTAACGACTGTTTTAGATGCTGATGCATTTTCAGGGAATAAAAGGGCTCATGTTTACATGAGAGTCGGCATATCAGGAACAGGAAGTAAACGCGACGGTTATTTTTCACTACTCATTGTTTGTTGTGCTTGTCCTCTGTCGCATTTCCATATCATGGCGAGTTTAGTCTGATTGTTGGTTTGTTACTTCAAATTTGTTTATGGGACTGAAGTTAATTAAATATTTTTGATTATTCCGAAGTGCCTTGTTTTACTTTTTTGGTGGGGGATAGCTTGACACTAATTTTCCTCCGACACTTTTTTTTTTTAAATTATAATCCCTCCAAATGAAAATTAGCAGTAGTCACAGGCAGGGCCCACATATACAAACAACAATTGATATTCACAGTTATGGACAATATTCAATCAGCCTGACTTGAGATCTTGTTAGGACAACGGCTGCGGTTTGAACTAACCTGCATGACAAACAAGGGGTGTCCTTTGGGTTTTATTTATTACTCAGACGATCTGGCATCTGCTGAAGGGAGATTCTGTTCTCTTGATGCATTTAGATGATTGCGAGAGTTCGAAACTTCGCCTTGGCCAGACAGCAACAGACACTCGACATGCTGTTGTCTGACAAATTGTGTTGGTTATGATTCATTTCAGGTATTCTGGGTACGTTATAACGGCGCATTGGGACACTTGTCCATTGTCCTTCCCGAAACTGTTTCCAGACAGTTGAAAGCACGCAAGTCGAAAATATCTTCTCAGATGAAGAATTAAGATTCAGGGTGAATAAAGCGGGCAGCATGTTGGCTGAGTGATTCGCACGTCTTTCTTGTAGCCCAAGACCAGTCCAAGGCAAGTTTATTTTCACAGCGCAATTCATAAAAGGCAATCAAAGTGCTTTACGGAGGCAAATGAAGACATGAAGTCAATAAAAAGTGAAAAGTCATGTGATGACAATTAAAAAAAAAAAAGAACATTTTAAAGACAATGGAGAATTAAAAGAGGGGAAATAAAATGTTTAAGAAGTTCATAAAAAGGTGTTCGGAAAAGTGAGGAGATTATTAAATCAGTAATTCATGAGAATGCTGCAGTGTAAAAAAATTTTTTTTTGCCCTAATTTAAATTAACTGACAGTTTGAGCAGACCTCATGTTTTTTCGGGAAGTTTAATCCACAGGTAATGAGCAAAACAACGAAATGCCATTTCACTTTGTGTGGTTCAACTTCTAGGAATACACAAAAGCCCTATTCCGGATGACTCGAGGAGTCTGGATGCTGGATCGGGACTTGGTAAATCGTGAATGTATTTTGATCCAAGCCCGTTGTAAGCTTTGAGGCCGAGCGGTAAGATTTTGAAAATGACGCACGGGAAGACAGCTCGTAATTTGAGGACCGATGTGATACGGTCCGGTTTTCCTGTTGAGGACAAGCACTAAAGGAAACGGATGGATGTGTGGTGAAATTATGCGTCTGGATACTTTTGTCTAATTTGAGGTCTTCGGCTTCCCCCGCTTGATAGCAAGTAAGAATATAACATCGGCCTTTATCCGTCTAATGCCATCTGGATCATGCTGATTTTTTTCTTATCCCGGAATGATAGCATAAAGGGCACCTGTGGAGCGTATTAAGATTTCAGACATGATTAAGCGACGATGAAAGTCTGCTTGTTTCACTGGAGTGTTCAAATCAATCTCCTGCTAGCGATGTGTGGAATTAATAACATTTTGCTCCCTTTTCACAAGCTCCACTCAAGGACGTCACATTTCTTTGTATTGAGGACTACTTTTTCTTTGTTATCCCACATCCTGCTCTATGTGGGTCAGGGACAAGGCGTTGTGTCAATCATTTTGTCACAGCAGCTTTGGAGAAACAAGAGTGCATCTCTTGAGCAATGACTGGAGCACGCAGGTGCCAAAGTGCAATTTTACTTGCCTCTCGCCCTCATTTCGGAGTCGCCATAATATTGTTGTCGGTCTTTTCCCTTTGCTTTTCCTTTTTAAAACTCATTCAGTACCAGCCAATTCTGGACCAAGTCTGAAAAGACGTTTAAAAACGTCTTTGGGAGTGAATGAGTTAAAAAAAAAAACTGTCCTCCTACTTAGAGATGACAGAGTACAGAATGAGGCGCAATAAACATCCCGCTACTTTATGACTGTCAGCGTTTTGCGTGGAGTGCTTCAAATGAAGGGACATATTTCTTGTAAAGAATGAAAACGGCGTCACCGTGTGAATCGTGAAGTGTTTCCCTTCTGTGTCGTCTCCTTCTGGAGGTGAAATTATCATTTGTCGTCCCGCTTGTCCTTGTTCGATCTTGGAAGTAAAGCATCCGCTGTTGTTCGCGCTTGCCAAAAAATGCCGCCTTGCAGTAAAATTTATTGATCCATTTAATTGATTTTTCCATTTTGAGAAACGGTCAAAGGTTTACAGCCTATCACCTTGAAAATTAAACAAGGAGGCTTTTATCGCATTTGGTTTCGTAGGATCACAAAAAAATAAAATAAATAAAACCCAGACAAGTATTCTCTGCTATATCATTTTTCAACATTGAAATGCCTGCTATCTCGCTTTTTTTTCTCCTATACTTACTTACTGTTACGTCCTCGCATGTGGGAAAGTAAAGCCACAGTCCCCAATGTACTTTTAAGCTGTTTTATGAACACCGGCAGTACAGTGCACACACTCACGCAGAAGCTGCTTATGTGCAGAAACTCACACGCAGAGTCACAGATGTCACACCACACCCAAGTAGGCCCCGCCTCTTCAAGGCACAGCATTTTATAATAATAATAATAATAATAATAGATTTTATTTATAAGCGCCTTTCAAGACACCCAAGGACACTTTACAATAACAAAAAACACAAAACAATACGGGTTGAGCAGCGGCAGTGTATGGCTGCAATTTGTTTTTGGTGTTCTCATACACTTGAAATTTTGTTCAACAATGGTGTTTTTAATAAGTTGAAGTGTGTTTTAAGTGGCTTCATTTGTTTAAAGCCTTTGGTAGAAAGAAACGAATGCATTTAAGGTAAATCAAAAGAGTAATTTCTTGAAAGAAAAAAAAGCTTCCGATACTTCAAAATAAAAAGTGATATGGTCATGATTTATGACTTCAGACATCACAGGGTTTTTTTCTGCGTTCAAAATTGCCTGGTGCTCGCCTCCCGAGCCAGACCGCTTGATATCGCTCAACGCAGCGTAATAAAGTTCGATTCTGTGAATAAATCAGGGCGTGAACACTGACTTCGTCACGCTCTTACGGACGACTTCTGGCTGCCGCTGCTCAACCCGTTCTGTGTTTTATTGTTTTTGTTCCCGATTGTAAAGTGTCCTTGGGTGTCTTGAAAGGCGCTTATAAATAAAATGTATTATTATTATTATTATTACTAATCCTGTCTTGACCGTGGATGTTGACACTTGCCGCCGACTGTGCTCGCGAAACTTCTTTCGTCTCCCCGCCATGTGATTAAAAAGCCCCGGGTGCCGTGTCGTGATTGGCGTGCCAACATGGGTGGAAGCAGCGGGACAGCCTAAGGTTCAACCTGTCATTCTCTCATACACCATCCTGCGCATTCACAGCCACCCCGCAGTCTGTCTGTCTATCAGTCGGCTATTTTGGCTTCATGGCGACCCTTCATCACTGCTAAACGTTGTAGGGTGAGACGATAGTCAACCGAAGATTCCCTGTAACATTATGGAACTTTTATTAGGAATGAAAACATTACTGTATTACAAACAAAAAAAAATAGATGTTACTTAACTTTTGTCTCTGTACCAAAGGTGCTTTGGACTTGTCCACAGGTTTGATTCTGGTGTTCAGTCAGCGCAATATCAGATATGGGTCACATGAAAGTACAAAGGGGAAAGACAAATAAAAGTGATATAGGACCAAAATCGGAAATTGGTTTGGGGGCCTGCAGTGAGTAAATACACCCTTCCTATTCGCAAATGTCATATCGAACCACTGTTCTTGAATCCCAGTTGCTGTTTTGCTGTGCGGAGACAATCTCGGTCACACGCTGAGAAGAAATCCATTTGATAAACTTGGGCGGACAGGATGAAGAGCGAGCACATGGCAGGAAAAGGCCAGTCTGGACAGTTTTGAGACAAACATTGACAGTGGCCACACTCAGATGGTTTGGACTCCCTACCAAGTAGGAACAATGGACAAAAGTATTGAGACACAGGAATAAACAATGAATGAAAATCTGCAAACATTTTGCCTTTACATACTGTATGCATGTGTTGCTTATAAATGATGTTTGCGACTTCTTTGAACATATTGCGGAAAGCTTTTTGTAAGGTACCTCAAGGCACGGATGGGTGAGTTTGGGGTAGAAAAACACTTTCTTCAGTGTGCAGTGGACATTTTTTTTTCCCTTTAACCTTTTCAGGATGGACACACGGCTATTATAATGTCATGTGTTTCCCCACCTGAATCCCCCCAAGTCGTATCGGACTTCTGTACTGTTCATTTTTACTCGAGGTAAAAAGGCCGCAGAGCTTGAAGAAAGGCACATGATCCTCTTCCCTTGGGATGTTATCGCAAGCTCTCCTGACATCATTTGAATAGAGCGGTCTTGAAAGTTCCGTCATGACAAAAAAAAACAAAAACAATGTCTTCTCATATCTGCAACAAGCAGTCACGGGCGCCGGTGGGGTGGACATCAACGGGGTTGGAACCCCCCGTGACTGAGCGCCCTTCACAAGTTCATGTTTGCTCACATCTGCGAAGGAAGCGGGAGGCGAGCCCTCCTTGCGTTGCCACGGCAACTAGAGGGAAGCTTCCACCTCCATGGGTCACAGTGAAACTCCTGCCCCGTGGCCAATGACGTTGCGAGAGTTGAGCGTCTGGCGTCATCCATCACCCCCCCCCCCCCCCCCACCTGAGTCATTGCACTCCCAAAGGACGGATGAAAGGAGACTAAGTGGTCAAACAGGAAATACGGTCACCTCGAGTCCAACGGCTCCCATGCCGGACAATCTGGCAGGGCCTCTTTGGTTGTTTTCCATCACGACTCTGCATGAGTGCTGTAATAATCCTAATAACCCACGCGGCGTGCAGGCGGGTATTTTTGCATGCGTGTCGCTTTCACCAGAAGGGTGCCGGGCGGAAAAAAAGCAGCAATTATGTACTCCCGTGTTGAGGAGTCGTATCGGAGAGAAGTCATTTGTTGCTCTATATTCAATCGGCGCAGCTAACGAGAGCGACAGAGGATGACCTGGCTCTTAGTGGAGCGTCATTTCCTCCTAAAAGCCATTCGAGGCGCTTGCTCTTGTACTTCATATGCTTAAATAATTATCACCCCTTTTTGATCTGCAATTTGATTTTCCGCCCTCGCAGCGGAGCTCGCAGTCTAATTCCTCTCTTGACATTTCTGTCCAACTTTTGTGTGTCTTCAGGGTGCAGGTGGAGTTCTACGTGAACGAGAATACCTTCAAGGAGCGCCTCAAGCTGTTCTTCATCAAAAACCAAAGATCCAGTGAGTTAGCGCCCCCGCCCCCCTCCCCTGCGTGTTTGCTGGCTTCATTTTCCTTTTGATTTTCACACTCTTTTGTCTACATGTATGACTTCAAACAATTGAAGTCAACCAGTTGAGGCATTTAAAATCAATACTCATATTAAGTACAACTTGAGCCATCTTAGTGTCCCTTTTAAGAGAAAATAAATGTCTCGTGCATTTGATACACCACAGGGGGGAGCGTTACTAACAACCCTGCCAAATTTGAAAAAAAAAAAACATACCGGTACATATAAAATGAGGCTTCAAAATCACTGAAAAATCAGGCCGGTCTCTTTACACCTGTACGCTATGCTCGTGTCCACTGATTCGCTGAAACCCTGCCCCGCACAACTGTCCATCAAATAATATACATCACGGGTGTCAAACTCAAGGCCCGGGGGCCAGATCCGGGCCGCCAGGTCATTTTATGTGGCCCGCAAAAGCAAATCATGTGTGTCAACTTGCTAAAATGTGTCCCGAAACGTCAAATTGTCATGTATAATAAATAACATTGAGATTTTGCAATAATTTTGTTACCCAGTTTACTCTCACTTGAACAACATTTGAACAAATTATTAGAATTGACTTGACTGATTTCAAAACTAGTCATCTATTAATGTCTTCCGTACAAGTAATAATTTTGTGGTTTTACTGTCGTAACGGCCCTCCGAGGAAAGACGTAACTCCAAATTGGGCCGCGACTAAAATGAGTTTGACACCCCTGCCATTCAATCTTTCTTACGTGTATGTGTACACATCACTACAGTGATCCCTCTCCATTTCGCGGTTCGTTTATCGCGACCTCGGTGCATCGCGGATTTTTTTCAAACATATTCATTAAAAAAAATAAGAAAATGCCGCAAAAGGTCTGCGAGAGGCAGTGAAAGTCAGCAAAACAACAGCAAGTCACATAGAGCAACATATACAGTACTACATACATGTGTTTATTTCATTATTCATACACTAACCTAACTTATACATGTTTAAATATGTTAGTATATTGCATGAAGTAATGTTAATTACAACAAACATGCATGTATATCATTAAATTTGGCCTTATAAATATTATTTATACTCATACACATGTACATATACCTAAACGGCTGGGGGTGGGGGTGGGGTCGATACTTCGCGGATTTCCGTCTATCGCGGGTGGTTTTGGTCCCCATTAACCGCGATAAACGAGGGATTACTGTACATGCTTTCCTGGGAAGAAGTGTTTACTCCCTACAAAAGCTAAATAATTAACTGCTAGCTGTAATTTTGAAATATTCATGCTTTCACTGCACCGCAGGACTATTTTTAACCCTTGCCATAAAGAGCTCAATCCAATCTAAATGAAGCCCTCCAATCTTTCCATTGCAGGTTTGCGAGTGCGAATGTTCAATTTTGCGCTCAAAGTGCTGAGCTGTCTCCTCTACATTGTCAGAGTGTTACTGGACAACCCGCAAGAGTGGAGGCCCGACTGGTGAGAACCACACAACACAGCGTCATTAGTGCATTGGAGTGGAATCTGTGAGAGGAACTAGATGGGAATCGACCATTTTCTTTTGTCCCCGCCCAGCAGCATGAGTGGCGCAAACTGTACCAAACAGAACACATCCTCCCGCCAGTGGAGCGAGTTTGACTGGTAAGCGTGCACCGCGTCTTCGAATTAGGAGTGATAGCCCCTCGTCTCGGACCCTCAACGGTCAGGAACGTCGGATAACGCGATCAATGCAACTCCACTTAACCGATACGATTCACATGCTCATATTGAACATTCCAGATCCACATTAATTTCTCACAATCCGGACGTATGGATTAGCTGTCAGTGTAATATGTATTTAGTGCCTGTGCAGCCTAATCAACAGCGATCTAGTGGAGATAAAGCGTGTAATATACAGCTGGGGGAAGGGGGAAAAGGGGTGGGGGGGCGGGGTCTTGCGGAAGGAGAAACAGGAGGTGGTGGCTCACCGACCCCCGGAAGGCCACGCCATGTCTCCAGCCCAAGCACCTATTGATCTAATCGGTGTTCGGTGACGCTGGCTAAGCTCCGGCTGCAAATGAATAAGGAGGCTGACAGAGCGAGCTCAGGGATAGGGCTGCTGCCGCCTACCGCTGCAGGTGGCCGACTCGTAGGAGCGATCAAGCAGGCAAGCAGCCATGATAGGCCCTAGGGTGTCTTTGGAAGGGTGAGGGGGCTCCTTTTTCTCCCAATAAGGCTGTAAATTTCCATTTGACTGTGTGAATCTCACTTTTCGCCTACAATATGAGAACACGGGCTGTTGATGGTGCTGGTACAAGAATCTTGTCTATTTTAGCAGCCACTCATCTCAGTGATGATGCCCTTTTTCTTCTGAGAATTTAGAAGGATTTGATGCAAAAATACAATGCAACGTAATTAGTGGAAAACAGACAAAAATATATTTTTTTAAAAGCCAACACAAGCAAGAAAAATGTGACAAAAATAAGAATATATTTTCGCCGGCACTTTTTCTGTTTTGAGCCTGTTCGCGCCACAATTTAGGATCATTTACAAAAATATACAATTAAATTTGATGGAAATTAAACAGAAAAGCAGAAAAATGCTGTGTCAGACCTGACTACGTTCCCACCAGAATTTAGAAGTAAATTCATACCAAAGGTCAATCGTGTCACAATACAGAACGTCTTTTCCCACAATTTTGTAAGATTTCTTACAAAACGTTATGTGCCGTAATTAATTCGTTGAAATGTTACCCAATAACACCCAAAAAATGATTACATGTTCTCCCCAGAATTTAATACAACCCCCCCAAAATGTGAATCACTATTATGAAGGAGCTGACAAAAAAAAAAATGTTTTGACAGTTTAGGAAAAATGAAAATCCATCCATCCATCTTCTGAACCAAACATGCACGGTAGGTTGAAATATTTCAATATGTCGTTAAAATTAGCTGTCATTTGCACCTATTGCCGGTATCAAGCCCATTTGCATAAAATTGAATAGGTTTCATTAAAAAAAAAAAGTAATGCACTCTAATTGGTAGGAAGCGCTCAAAAATGTTTGTAATTGTATTTTCTTGGGTGAGTCACTGACAGGGTTTGTGCGACCACAGTGACACTCCTGTTGTTGGAAAATAGCCCAATTATGAGCATAATATAATGCACACGCGCACACAGGCTCTTCCATTAAGCAAGAAACAGCTTGGACAGCGACATAAATGGCCCGCATACTGTTTACCGCTTTAACAAGGGCAGTAATGCAACATTCTGAGCATGGCTGCTAATTGTGGCCTCTTACATTCATGACTATGTTGTTTTTATTTATTACTTCATGTCTAGAATACGATGGCGCTGCAAGCGCACTATTTCATGCAATCTGGATTTGACCATAAATTTTCTTTGTCTCGTTCCCTTCCAAAATGTCCGCATCCTTATTGGTTGTACCTTTTGCTCCTTGTCTTGTCATGTCCTTGCACCTTGCAGGAAGCTGATCATCTGGGTGGACAGACCTCTTCCCCTGTGGGCCCTGCAGGTCAGATAAAAAAGACAACTTGTGTGCTGTAAATATACAATTTGCACGTGTGCTTTCCGTTGACAGGTTACATTCGTTTTTCCCTTATTTCATTTGCATACGTCTAACGAGACGTGAGTAATGGCGCGCTAATGGACATAAAAGTGGACACAATCACGGCACATTTCCCCTCGTTGCTCACATGGCTTTTTTTTTTTTTAATCTCTCTGTAGCTCAATCATCCGCACGCCCACTGATGCCACCCACGCTCTCTTCTTACATGCCTAATTTCTCTCCCTCAGACTGTCTCAACTCCCCGTCTGCTCGCTCTTCAACGCGAGTCTTCCCTCTCTCTCTCTCTCTCTCTCTCTCTCTCTCTCTCTAACACTAGTCTCTCTTTTTGCAGGTGCTCGTGGCTTTTATCAGCTTTTCAGAAACCATGTTGCTTGTGTATCTTAGCTACAAGGTGAGTTGCTTAGGGTATAAGACTTTTTACAAAAACGGTGGCGTAAACGTCACCAGAAGCCTGTTTTTCCTTGCAATATGTATTTTGTGGGTAATACAGAGCAGCAGTTTCACGGCCCCATCACTGGAGATGGTGTCCTCGGTTTCCCACGGTTTCCCCAGCTATTATATTTGATCATCCCATCAATTAATCGATTATCGGCTAAAAGATGTTTGCATTTTTAAACATAATACCATGTGAATGTAAGGAACAGGTATTATTTTTGTCAACTGATGTGGAGCATGTATGGCTTTTAAATCGGCAGATTGTGTGTACATGTGCTCATTATGTAAATGCCCGGTTAGAACCTGGTCAACCATTGTAAAAATGAACCCACGCAATAAAATATTCTTAATTTCTAAAGTCAAGCAAAAACCATTTTATTTGTTTACTCCACTTTTGAACCACTGCTTGATTCAGAGGCTCCAAAAAAATAATAAATTAGCATGTTGAGATACTTTTAAAATGCTGAAACAAAATTAAAATAAGACAATTTGGTCATGCTTGTTTTTTTCTTCTAAATGCATTACCGAGGTATCAGCTCAAGACTCGGTATCAGCAGGTACTTCCAAAAAAATGACTTGGACTCAGACTTGGGTGCAAAAAAAAAAATGTGATCAAGACATCTCTAAATACGATGTTCCAAATCAGTGCGTGTGTGTACCCCGCCTTTGTGGGTGGACGACCTCCAAAGTGTCCAAATATTCATACATGAGACGGATTTTAGGGGAGCCCCCGTGTTGCTGCTGCGGGGCGTCGATCCATCCAGGTGTGCCCGTGCCTTTCATGTACTTGGCACTATAAGCCTATGAAGGGCCCCATGTGTGCATTGATGCCAAGGCTTTAAAGCCAACTGAGTGGAGACAAGAGATGTGAGCACGTCCACCTACACTCTTCTAGGACGGGGTCGGATAAAAAGCTGCCGTGTTAACCGGAGGCAGCTGAGACTAAATGCTATTCCCCCTTAAATGGCACTCATGCGACTTGTATAACCCGTCCTTCCATTTCAAGCTTCAACCTATCCCCTTCCGCTAAACAGGCCTGTTATGCGGTAATCCCGCCCGCGGGGGTCGCCATGACAATGGAGTTCCCTGACCTCTTGTGTGTGCTTTGTGTTTCCAGGGCAACGTCTGGGAGCAAGTACTACGTGTCCCATTCATTCTGGAGATGATCAGCGCTGTCCCCTTCATGGTCACTGTGAGTGGAAAAATATGCACCACTGAACACCGAAAGCACACTCAAACAGCACCTTGCCTTCCCCTTCTGTAATACGCATTTATTACCTGCTGCTACTGTAGATGGATGGCACTCATGGGTGACACAGTCGGCTTCCACTTCCCTGGCTCCTCGACTGCGCGTGCATTCTGTTGGACAAACACAAGCAGAAGTGACGTGCTCTCATTTCTTTTCCACAGGTGATTTTGCCCTCCTTCCAAAATCTCTTCATTCCCGTTTTTCTGAATTGCTGGCTGGCCAAACATGCTTTGGAGAACATGATAGTGAGTCAAGCATCTTCAGTATTACTCTCAATCCTGCATGATGTGTACACACTTTTGTTGGAGTGAAAAAAGGAATTGTAAGAAAGTAGACGACAGTGAAACTCCTCGACAACGAAACCTACATGGGCGAAAATACCCCCTAGGGTGAAAAAATCTTCATGCATTAACAAAATTCCCACTCACCTGCGCCCCATACAACAAAAAAAAACCCGTTGCGTGATACGAAATCTTTTTCTCTGCTCTTGCCTCACGACAAGATTCACTACAACAAAGTCTAATCCAACAGCGACCTTTACTGCTTCATTCGGAAATGGCAACAGCAACCACCACACTGGTTTACACCTGCGCAGTAGTCCAGGAAGTATTTGTTATTGTTAGTTTCAGACGCAGCAAGAACGTTGCGTTGCTAAAATGGCTACAAAACGGACCTTCCGATGTCAAGCAGCTCAGACAAGAAGAGCTCTGACGCTGGAAGAGAGGGTAAAAGTGATCAAAATGAAAGATAGAGGAAGCAAAATAAAATACATTATCCAAGAAATTGAAGTAAGTGAAAGTGAATGCTGATCGTAAGTTTCGCAATTTCTTTCCCTTTTTTTCTTTCTACACTGACGATTTGAAGTGTCAAATAAGTGTATGCTCATACTTATGCACTACTGGAATAAAAGTAAAGAGTACACATTTGTTTGTGTGTGTGTGTTTACATCTGAGATCAAATTTCCTGCAGTGAAAAACCCTGTCGTGAAAAATTTCTTGCTGCAAACATGATTTCGTTGTAGAGGAGTTTCACTGTAGTAGACGTTTACCTTTTTTGTGTGTGTCTGTGTGTGTGATGCAGAAGGGAGGTTTCTTTGTCGTACGTGGATGACCTGGCCATGAATTAGGGCATCTATTACAGGGAAAGCCACAATTTGAGGAAACATTTTTTTCTCCCACGCTCCACCAAGCACACGTCCGATCTGTTTAAGACCTGAGCAGCACACCTTTAGGCCCCGTTTTCCTTTTGCACGCCTCATCTGGCGTCTCCCACTTTTTGCATTCCTCTGCAGAACGACCTCCACAGGGCCATCCAGCGGACACACTCGGCCATGTTCAACCAGGTGGTGATACTCATCAGCACGTTGGTGTGTCTCATGTTTACATGGTGGGTACCCGCATGGACTCGAGAGCCAACTGCAAAATGAAATCGGGCGGGGGTTGGGGGCAGATGGGTAAAAGGAAAGACAGCAAACAACCGTGTGCTGAAACATGCAGCAACACAGAGATGAAGGGAGAGAGAACGCAGACAATAAAACAAAACAGGAAGATAATTGGTGACTGCGAGTGCGAGATAGCAACAAAACATGACAAGTGGTGATTGTTCCAAAGCGACAACGGCTGTGCTCATCTTTAAAGATCGACGACAGCGCGATGACGAATCCCAAAGCTGACATTTACCTTTTTTTAAAATCCTACATAGATAGCAGCAATGGTCTGCTCTCATCCATTTAAGACTTTGTAAATGTGCGCTGTTCCACACATTAGGTCTGGAAGGCATCCACCCGCCTACCAGCGCGCACACGGTTGAGAAATTCAAACACTTCATTCGGTGCACCTGCAAAAGCCAAAGACATCCAATATGAAGTATGTCTTACACCATATTAAAGGAGTGTTCTACTCTGACGGCGTTTACACGCACTGAAGGACACAAGGTAACTAACGCTCAGTTTATAGCGACACTGCCAGAGAGGTTCTTTCTGCTGTATGTATGCTGGCCACCAGGGGGCTAGATAACGCATCCACCCATTTTGTGATCCGCTTATCCTCACAAGGGCCGCGGGGCGTGCTGGAATCTATCCTCGTTGTCTTTGGGCAGTAGGTGGGGTACTCCCGGAACTGGTTGTACAATCGCAGGGCACACATAGACAATCAACCATTCGCGCCCACACTTAGACCAAGGGACAATTTAGAGTGTTCCGTTAACTTGCCAGGCATGTTTTTGGAATGTGGGAGGAAACTAGAGTACTGTATAATACAGACATAATATATGTATACATGCAGCCGGTCAAAACTCATCAGTAAGAAGCAGTAATAGCACTTGTTCTTTGTAGAGGATAATGGATATATATTTCTGGTTTGTATTAGATTATCTCTCTAGTTGTGTTACTCCACCGTTTGTGTTCAAATATTGAACTGTACCTGTGGTGAAGAAAAAAAAGTCATAATACTGTATGTAACACTATTACACCTTATAATACAAAAGGTAGCGTTTCAATACAGGTGCACCCACTGTAGTGGCCAGCGAGTGCATAACCCCGGTATGCTGCCTTCCTGTGATGTTTTTCTTACATATTCACTAAAAACAGCATCTGCGGCATCCAGCACCTGGAGCGAGCCGGCAACAATCTGACCTTGTTCGATTCGCTTTACTTCTGCGTCGTCACCTTCTCCACGGTGGGCTTCGGGGACGTCACCCCACAGATCTGGCCCTCGCAGCTGCTGGTGGTCATCATGATCTTCGTGGCGCTCATTGTGCTTCCCATACAGGTGAGAGAGAAAGTGATGGTTAGAAAAAAAAAAATTTTTTTAAAAGAAGAAACACACAATAGAAGAAAGCAGTATGACCAAAGAGAGATCGACCAATGCGAACAAGTCCACAATGACATGTTAATTTAACATTGTGAGTTGCTCCAGGCTGTCTACTATGAATTGCATAATAGCCATTTTAAAATGACGCCTTCAATTGAAAGATTGAATTGCACACTTAACCTAGTAAACTCATTTCACCGAAGGTTACTTTGAGACGAACTCACACAGACACACGGCGGTGACTCATTTCATCCAGCCTACGTTTGATTTGCGACGCTATTTTTATTCCGAGAACTCACTCACTTCCCCAATTCCCAGCCATACACTTAGCGGCACAACACACATACACACACACACACACACGCACACACACGCATTTTTGTTTGGAACACCTTCACAAATGTGTGAGTTGCATCCTATCCAAACAATTCCCAATCATGGTGCATCTCCCAACAGGCAAACGATGGCTAATACCAAAGCTTATTCTCAACGTGCGTGCCTATGCATGTACATGCTTGAGTGTACAGACAGCTATAAAAGAGAGAAAGGTGTCTGCGTTGAAAATCAGATAGGATGATTCATTTTTCCATATACTGTAGATACTTTTGCTATTCTAAAAGTACTTTCATAGCGTTGCTTTTAGGTCAGTCGCTATCGCAGTAGGATAAATGCATTTATGCTAACAGGTTAATGAAATGTAATTGGAACCCATATGCTATGTTGTGTGCTTTTTTTCTATTAAAATTTGTTTTATTAATTATTACTGCAGTTTGGCCAGGCCTTGCCAGCTGAACTGTGCAATAACATTTCCCCAGCGATGAGAAAATGTGTTTTTGTGTTATTTTACGTCTAATACAATTATCATACAATGTATATTTTTTCATGTGGTTTTACATAAATCAAAATCTTTTATCAAGTATCAAGCACAACTTTATTGTACTTCATTACAGATGAAATTTCCTCCCTCTTAAACAGACAACAAGAGGAGCCGCTGCGGGTGCCCATGCCACCATTTGTATTCATTTTTACTGAAATATATTTAGTCCAAGAAAAAGCCAATTACGATTTGAGACCCACTGGACTACATTGTTCCTATTCATGGCATGTGACTCTTCAGCAGCTAATATCCCCAAAATAGAGAAATATGAACAGAAATAGAAAATAAGAAAAGAAAATAGAAATAAAACTGCACCGGGTACTGACAATGCGTGCATCACTAACATGGACACCATGTCGTGTCCTTCTCAATTCAGTCTCCCTATTCTCTTCCATAAATACCCCTTGACATTTAGATTTGGGCTCGACATGGTCCTAACCCCCAGCCTGTGTGCGTGTGTGGGTGGGTGGGTGTGTCCTGCCATGACCTACACTGGGAAGCCTCAGACCGCATCATTAGTTTTTAGCAATTGTGTTTTTCTTTTCTTTCCTTACTTGTGCCGTCTGCATTTTCCTGCAAACCCAACACACACACACACACACACACACACACACAATCTCTTGCCTTCACCCTGCGTTGTTGTGCTATCATAAATACCGAAAGTTATCTTGATGCAACTTTAGTTTTGTTTTTTTTCCTGTAAACAAATGACAAAGATGCCAGCGCAGGAAGATGTCTGTTGTCATGGATTCACGTAAATGGATCCCAGCTTTTCACTCGCCGCCGATGTTGTCTCGGCACAAAATCAATGACGTTTATCTGCTCGACCACCCGCAGTAAAGCGGCATCCAAACAAATTGTCACTTGGAGCCTTTGACACGCGTGCGACAGTTTGTGTCCGGAAAATACTTTCGGCTCTTTATCACAAACCTTTTACAATTGACATTTATTTTTAAAATACGAGGCATGACAATGACCACTTAATGACTCGAAGCCAATTTTAGGGATAAATCTGTTTCTCAAGAGAAAGAAATTTATGGATGGGTGATTTGTTGTTAAAGCAGAACAGAAAAGGAAAGTGTATCAAAGTTGACTTGAATGAGGATGTGTCAGGGAAGCCTGTCATATTTAGTCGCATCAGGGACATTTTAACAGCTACTTCATTTTAATAAATGAATGTCAATCGCGAATAATATGCCATCGGAACATAGCGCTATCAGTGCAAAATACGGCATTTTGTTAAGTCATAAATATTTGAACCACAAAGACATTTTGTCACCAAACTTGTGTTTTTCTGTCAAAACAGGAAATATATTTTAAATTGATCACGGCCGTGTTTTTGGAGTGTGTTATGAGAGGACCTTTTTCTTCTTGCCTTCACTGGAACCATTTTGAAATTATGAAACAAACTACTTATACAGAAAAAAGAAAAAGTTATCAGGGTAAAAAATTTTTTTTTTTTTTTGATGGAGTTAGCCTGTTATGGAGCGTTCTGCAGCAAAATAGCCCCCTCATTTCGTTCGGTCAAATCGCCAGCGAACTGGCTCGCTGAAGTTCTGGTCAAATTTCCTGACTGGCTTTCGCCAAATCAATCGGATGCACTCGACAGCACATGGCCTGTTTTTCATTTGCCTGCTTAAATCTAATGTCCATCTGCCCGATGTGTCTGATGTCATTCCGATTACAGTTTGAGCAGCTGGCCTTCCTGTGGATGGAGCGTCAGAAGTCCGGCGGAAACTACAGCCGTTACCGGGCGCAGACGGAGAAGCACGTGGTGCTCTGCGTCAGCTGCCTCAAGATCGACCTCCTCATGGACTTCCTCAATGAGTTTTTCGCTCACCCTCGACTGCAGGTGCATCACAGATGGCTTCACCCGGTAAAATGTACTCGTAATGCCCTCCAGTTGAGGTCAACAGGCAGGAGAAACGCAGTGGCTGGCGCGATCACGTTGCAGGAGCAGACGTGTTGAGTTTGCGCAACCTCCAGGGATATTATAGTTTTCGACATTTCATTAAGATTAAGATATTCTTTATTTGTCACACACTGGGGAAATTTACAGTTTACAGCAGCAAAATTGGGGGGGGGGGTAGAAAGAAGAAAAAACAGTGTTTGCATGCACAAAAATAAATGTTTCAGAAGAGAGCTGTACACAGTTCAATATAAGTGCAATATAATTATAGATATAGTTATATATAAGCATATATGCAACCGGTATCAGGTGGCTGTGATATTTACAGTTGTTACTGGTTTTTCACGTATTTTATATTTTATTTTAGAAAAAAATTTTAATTCCGTTTTGGCAGTTTTTTTGTTATTAAATTAGTTTTAAGAGCAGGTTTGTTCATTTTTAATCGTTTTTTTTCTATAATACTTTGCTTCAGTTTAGTTTTAATGAATTGTAGTATATTTTTTTAACATATTGGTTGACTGCAAGAATTTAAAAAAAAAGGTCACTATGTATTGTGCAATAAATGAAAGTAAACTTCAATTTTCAAAGGCTTGTTTGAACTTCCTTCTTCTGTGCGGACGTACAGCTATACTGAAATACCGTATTTTCCACACTAAAAGGCGCACTGGATTATGAGGCGCACCTTCAACGACTGGCCTATTTTGTAATTTTTTTTCATACATTGGGCGCACAGCGTTATAAGACGCAATCTCCAATGCCTCCACTAGATGGAGCTAGGCTCAAGGAAACACCAATAGAACGATCAGATGTCAGTAAAACTTATTTAATAAAACAGCGACACAGTTCACTAAACCAACAGCAAGTTTTTAACATTGACTCGTTGAACTCTCTTGCCGCTGCTCTATTTCCGTGTTCAACTGCGTAACCGATCGCCTTCAGTTTGAACTCTGCGTTGTCAGCATGTCTCAAGTAAGGAGCCATTTTGGGGGTCGACGTATTACCGTAATGACCATACGCAAGGCGCATCGGGTTTTAAGGCGCGCTGTGAGCTTTTAAGAAAATGGAAGGCTTTTAGGTGCGGAAAATACGGTACATATTTATGTAAAACGAACCGCAAGGGCTCATGTAGAATATTAGCTGAAATTGACTATGGACATTTTCACTGGAATTATAGTTAGTTTTAGTTATTTTTATTTTTATTTTTTAAAGCATTTTCATTTTTTAAATATGAACTGAAACGTTTTGGGAATTTCTGTTTTCGTTTTTTTGTTCATTTTAGTTAATTATAATAATCTTGGTTCTGACAATGATCAAAACATCTCTCGATTTCAGCGTCCAAAAATTGCACGTCCATACAATTTCGGCACAAGTGAAAGGAAGACCGACAAGATGAACTCTTATTATTCCTGTTTTCAGTGAAATTGTGATGCAAATCTGACGACTGGTTTGCTCTCGACGTGGTCAGGAATGAGATGAATTCTGTGTGAAAGGTTTGTATATGTGTGTGTATGTGTAAGCAGGATTACTACGTGGTGATCTTGTGCCCGGCAGAAATGGATGTCCAGGTTAGAAGAGTACTTCATGTTCCTCTGTGGGCCCAGAGAGTCATCTACCTGCAGGGCTCCGCTCTCAAAGACCAGGACCTGATGCGGGCCAAGTGAGTCACTGCAGCAACACAGAAAAAAAACATTTTCCAAATCTTCATTCTGTCACTTTTTAACATTCTTCTTTGCAACATAAAATAATAATAATTAGAGGAGGCAGTTGAACGCAACCTGCTTATTGTTAATTTTAAGCGTGCTTCACCTCAGGCTGGCTTTTTATCTCCTGGTCTCCTACCACCTCATTCATCAAATACTGTATCGGCTATTTGTTGTCTACCTTTGTCAAGTTCCAGAAGAAACTAACAAAAGTCTCGCTTCCCGTGTCTTCCCTTGATTCTCTTCCTTCTCGCTGTCGCTACCCGCCGGCAGGATGGATGATGCCGAGGCCTGCTTTATCCTCAGTAACCGGTTTGAAGTGGACCGTATCGCCGCTGTACGTTACACTTGGCTTTTCTAACCCCTCTTTTTGCTTTTTTTCACAATGCCCGATAAGATGTCTTGAAACTGACTAGGGTGGGCAAAAAATTTTCAAAATGAACAAGTGTCTCTTTTACACTGCCCGTACATGTATGGATCTTTCCGCCATTAGTTGCCGGTCTGTATAAACAGTAAATGAAGCCGACCTGCCAATCATCTGAGCCCAAACAGTCGATTCCAAGGGTTTTAACTTTAAAACAACCGACACAAACAAGGATTTTACACGCCACACCAGACACTGTTGCCGACATCATCAGACTGTCGTGTCACTGTTTAAAATTGCACGCAGCTGCGACAATATCCCACCCTGTGCAATGTCGGATATATATTGGGTCCTCTATCACGGCTCTGATCTTTTTTGCGACAACACGACGCAAGGTCATTCCGGGGCAGTTACGACTCCCAACATGCTGTGCGCACCATGATTGCTCCGCGCAGTACGTTGGCCGACGAAGATTATTACGTCACGTCTCCAATCTGATGCGGCTAATAAAAGAGCTGCGGCTCGATTTTCACTCCTATGTCGCCCTCGCGTCATTAATTTCACCGCTGCCCGTCTCCACTTTTGTTCAGGATCATCAGACCATCCTGCGGGCCTGGGCAGTGAAAGACTTCGCTCCCAACTGCCCACTGTATGTGCAGATCCTCAAGCCAGAGAACAAGTTTCATGTCAAGTTTGCAGGTGGGTTTGAAGTCAAAAAGGGGTATAAGCGGCCAATCTGAAATGTGTATACACTAATAATCTATTTTAGCAGTGAAATCTAAAATATTCTTGGTTCTGACATTGAAAAACAATGTCTGGAAGGCTTGAAGTGTATCAGTTGAAAATTGTAAGAGAAGGACAAAGTGCTGCAGACAGAACATAAGTGCAAACACACCAGGAAGGTATGAGATGTGACGAGGTGAAAAAAAGAATATTGGATCTCAGAGATATGGCGATAATAGAAAACGTTATTTCCCCATCCGTGTTTTTGTCCTTTCCAATCGACCAGGCTTCCACTTCAGTCAAACCCGCAAGATATGTTTGCGTGTGAGCGGCATTTTAACAAGACTGACTGCTCTAAGCCAAAACGATGAGCCTCATACCCCAAAGTGCTGTTAGTTCAGGTTGTTTCGAAAGGACTCCGAAAAAAAGACATCATTCCGTTTCCAACAAACTCGCGGCTCATTCAAGTGTGTTACGTCTCCTCTACTTCAGTGGGGGACGCAGGGTCCATTTTGTCACAATTTAATGGTTCCTTGCAGTCGAATTTAAATGAAAAAGAAAGAAAATGCAAAATCCTACATCAGGGGGTTTTAAGAACACATTTGTCGAGGCTCAATGGTTGATCCCTCCAGTGCTTTTTTCAATGATGAATTACACAGAGCGGCCCTAAGATGCCTTGGCCAACAATGAACGTAACACAATTACGAATTACACGGCAACGGCAGTGAGTGCATGCAAGGTCGGTGGATTGATTGGCTCACTACAAGTAAGAATTCCTCTGTTGCTTTTGCCAAGAAAGAGGACGGATGCACGGTGACGAGGAGAGGCAAGCGGCCTTTTGTGTTTGTCCATTCGGTCATCAGTTCAACTGTGCGTCCTGTCCAATAAGTGAATAAAAGGCAGATTGGTTAAAAAAAAAAAAAAGACACGGTGTCAACACAAACAATGCAGGGCCCACTTATAAGACAAAGAAGCTACTGCCCAATGATACACCATTAGGTAGAAAGTTCAACAACTGCAAAAATGAATATACTGAGCAGTAACCGTTTATGTACATAAAAAAATGAGAGATGTGTATCGGTACTGTATGTAAGAGTTAAATTACAAGAGTGCAAAATGCAAACTTTTTTAGGTTACTACTCCAGTGACAAGACATGGCATCATTAGAGAAAGAAGGATGCATTCTTGCCAAAGAGCTACAGTGGGGCTCGATTTTTGATCAAGATGATTAATGCTCATGTTTCCCGTTGGGTGTCTAATTGGACTTATAAGGAACTTTTTGTCCCTTTTGCGGTGTGAAAAATGTGTCCCTCCCAATCAGTCAATGGTGTAAGACTAAAAAGATTGTGTGTGTGTGTGTTTGTTTACCACAGCAACAGAGGACACACACACACACACAAACAAAGGGAACATTTCATCTTTTGTAATGTAATTTCTGTTGATCAGCACATAATGGAACTTTTGGTAATTGCAGTGGAAATGCCAAACACATATTTCGTCCTGCTCCTTGCGATTGCTTTTGTGGGTTTTGAATTGACGATGGGACTAATAAATTTGGACTCCTGGATAGGAATTACTGATTGGTTTGACTAATGGGAAGTGATGGTGAATAAGCCATTTTTTTCTTTTTAATTGATCATCATTATTATTATTATTATTATTTTCAAGATGATTCAACGCAATGGATACCGTGCCATCTAACACGATAACTCTGAATGAACTCTGCAAGGATATATAGGAGAGCCTGCTGCTGACTAAAGTGATTAAATGAAATCTACTTTAGCTTGGGACCACCTTCCCCTTGGGAGCAGGAGCGGTGCTGCTAAGGTTTGGTCAAATCAAGGTTACCGACGCCGCTCGAACGGCATTTGAGAATGTCATGTCAACCTCGAGAAACCCCAGCAAAGCAAATGTGGCTTCGTCCAGTCTGAAATACCTTAACAGCAAGTCACTGGGCTGCCATGTGTTGCCAGAGGATAAAGAGCTTTTATTTTGAAAAAAGCCCCGTGACATTTTGCGCGGAGCAAGCAGACTGACATTTATAGTTCAAAGAGGAAACATCTCGGCATCCATTTAATGGATTTCAATGCAATTTAATGACTTCAGCGTACCGAGCGTTTGTGGTTCGATGAAGAAAGGTGCATCGTTAAACGATGCAGTGTGTCATCCTCACACACACACACACACACAAATGCACTTGACAAAGCCTGGCAGCTCACGCTCACCTGACCTCCACAACCGTGTTGCCGCTTTCCTGTTTGTCCGCAGATCATGTGGTGTGTGAGGAAGAGTTTAAGTATGCCATGCTGGCTTTGAACTGCGTGTGCCCTGGGACTTCGACACTCATTACTCTGTTAATCCACTCCTCCAGAGGACAGTGAGTTCACCCTTTTCTTTCGGCAGTCAGCCGTTCTTATCAAAAAAATATTGGGTCCACCTGAAACAAGGCAAGGGCACGAGATCATAAATAATGCTCAATTTTTATTGAGACTGTCGGTGTTTTTGAGTGCGACTGTAGTTTGCGGTTGCGTGAAACTGCACGACATCCTACGGAGAGCCGCCGTCGTAAAATATTAAAATATTACAAAAAGCTCTCAGTGGAATACACTGAAGCGATGAGCAACTGCCAAGTCCAATAATGCAATTATTGTTCTGAATCTAACGAAACTCGTGCAAGTGCGCCTGTGTTGAAATGAACGGCTCCGTTCACCGTTGAGTTGAGATTGAACTTTTTCTTGGGTGTTTTTCAGAACCGCACCCCAGGAGGCCTTTAAGCAACGCGGAGGAGCCTTTCAAGTCCTGAGCAGGTACGATTGCTCCATTCACATCCCTCATATAAACAAATAAGAATTATTTCACAATATGAACTCCTCTGGAATCATTTTCCCCTCAGATTATACAGACCAAGAGCACCTAATGTGGTGGCCAGTGCGTGTACGCACCCATTTGAATCGTTGCCCCGTGGCTTTTTGCTTGAGGCAATGATGCACGACCACGACGAGTTAATCAACGTTTCACCACCTGCAAAGTCACTTTAACACTTGGTTTATTCTGCTTTTTTTTTTTTTTTGTCACAGGCCACCCACATTCACACTGCCCCCACAGCCTTGCTTCCTGTTATCACCTCGGTAGCCCCCACATCTAAAGTCGTACACTCCTGAGAACACGCATGTCCACTTCACTTGTTTTATCTGTGCGTGGGAGCTCCGTTGTTCCGTCCGTCAGGCCCCCCCCCCTCCTTTTTCCTCAAGTATTGATCAAACTGCTCCGACAAGAGATATAAGACGTTGATTCTCCAGCTTTGGGTGGTAAATCCCTCTGACCACGGTCGTCGTGCTGGAGGCTTTCGGTTAAACCCCGAAAAAGGTCAATCTTGGAGCGCCAATCAATCCTTCTTTGTCTCACAGGGAAGGCGGAGCGTGCGCTGCCGACCAGTGGCATCGAACCTACCGCCGCTGCTCGGCCAACGAGGTGCACCACATTCGCCTGGAGGAGAGCAAATTCTTCGGGGAATACCAGGGCAAGAGTTTCACCTTTGCCTCCTTTCATGCTCACAAGAAGTAAGCGACGGTTAAAAGTCCCAACCCCTGAATGCAGTTCAGAGTGTAACTTTCTCCATGGCAACAGGTACGGAGTGTGTTTAATCGGAGTGCGCAGGCTGGACACCAGCAACATCCTGCTGAACCCCGGCCCCTGTCATATCATGGGAGCCTCTGACATTTGCTTTTACATCAACATCTCCAAAGAGGAGAACTCCGCGTTTGTCCGTGGACAGCGGGAGCCGTCGTGGGGCAGCGCGGGGAGTAATGCCAGGGGGGTTCACCAGAGCATTTACCACGGACTCACCCGCCTGCCAGTGCACAGCATCATTGCCAGCATGGGTCAGTATGCTCGGCTTGGTGTACTTTTAGACACTTGGCTTCTATTTATAGTTTCAGTTGACTTTTAGTCCATCGGGCAAAGACCTTGTCCAGGTTAGTAGCATAGTCCAAAAACACTGTCGCTTACACAAGTATGAAAAGAAGAAAATATGCACATGATCCCCACCTTACACTCTCCTGGGAAGACTTTGTAAAAGGATGGTGTTGAGGTCAGGACTCGAGCGCTTCCACAACAAAGTCAGTGGCTATTACCAAATTGTTGGATGCACAATTGTCCAAAAATGTCCCGAGAAGACAAATGAACTGTCTTGACAGACACTCATGAAACAGATACCGGCCCAGATAGTTAACAGATAGTTAAATTGTGGCAACTGAGACAGAGGACAGCACCAACTGAATGAGTCAGACGTTGGCACCACCAAGTTAGAAAGAAGCAGCACCCTATGTGGCAGATATTCAAACCTGTCTTCCCAGAGGATGTTTGTGGTTTTACGAACACACCATCTGGTTGATTTGTTCAGTTCACGACACCCTGATTAACTCATTCAGTACCAGCCAATTCTGGACCAAGTCTGAAAAGACGTTTTAAAAACGTCTTTGGGAGTGAATGAGTTCATTACTGTGACTTTGTCTTTTTCAGGCACAGTAGCGATCGATCTTCAGGACTCTAGCGACAGCAGCCCAGAAGGTCCAGACCCGGGCAGCACGGGGCCCGGCAGCGGGAGAGGAAGTCGAAGCAGCTCCAGGACGGAGATGAGCGGCGCCAACACTTTGGCATTGCCCGTCCTGGGTGACTCCGCCGAGGAGAGGCGGCACAGCATTGCACCTGTCCTGGAGTTGGTGGACGGCGTAAGCAGCCCGACCTTTGACCTGCTGGGTGACCAGTCGGAGGACGAGGGAGGGGAGGAGAGCAAGGACGATAGTGACAAAGATGAGAGTGCCCATTGGTGGGGTCGACACTGCGAGTGAGTATTTCATCGACTCGGTTCGAGTTGCTTGCGGTCGTTCAAGGGTAACTGTAGCTCCGTCATCCAGGTGGGTGAAGGGCTACCCGCTCAACTCTCCGTACATTGGTAGCTCTCCTGCTCTTTGCCACCTTCTACAAGAAAAGATGCATTTTTGCTGCCTACGCATGGACAAGGTAAGCGCTCGGAAACTGATCGCCGTCCAATTCTGCAGTGACTGCATAGTCGCTCTCCTCCTTCTCCAACAGGCTTGTCACCATATCCCATTTGAAGATGCCCGCTCCTACGGCTTCAAAACCAAACTGATCATCGTGTCAGCAGAGAGTGCGGGAAACGGCCTTTACAATTTCATCGTACCTCTTCGGGCCTACTACCGGCCCAGAAAGGAGTTGAACCCCATTGTACTGCTTTTGGAGAGCATGTGAGATGGTCCACTTCATGTTGGCTAGTATTTGGTTGTGGCTGATTGTGTGAGCAAAAAAGGGATACGCAAGGCTCCTCGGAAAGGACTGCTGTGAGCATAGCTACTCCACTATAAATCTTAGGGTGGTAAAACGTGGTCTTCTCTGGTGAGGGAGATGAAGTGAGCTATTGTTAGCCACAGTAAACATGATTTGTGAAATGCCGAATGCTTTCAGGTCATTGTGCTGCACAATGCTGCGTTTGGTGGCTGGTGTAGTCCAAAAATAGCAGGTCAAAAATGCAATAAAATGATGAGTCACTCCAGAGTCTTGCTGCGCTAAATTCATTTAAATTGGGAAGAGGGGCTAGGGGGGGTGTTGGCATCGCTGAAGTAAAACTGATACGTTTTTGTTTGGATTGGTCTAGACCTGAGGCAGACTTCCTGGAGGCAATCTGCTGGTTCCCCATGGTTTTCTACACAGTGGGCTCTATGGACAAGTAAGGCACATCCAAGTCACCATCCATACCCGAGAGAATGATGTCTATTGCCAGCTCACAAAGTACAAGCAATGTGTCAGAAGTTGCCACCTTTGTGGCAGAAAATAGAACCCTTGCAACATATGAGAGAACGGTGAACTTTTCTTTGACAGATCTGCCGTAAAGGTGACAGTTACTGTCACCTTTGGGCCAGTGTTCGTCTATCAGTCAGATCGTGTGACACAAAAAGTGGCACCTACAGTATGCGACAGTGGCACATGAGCATGATAGTTGAACCTATTTGACAGACACACGTCGTGATCCTGATGCGACAATGGCAACTTTGTGTGACACCAACGGAGACTCAACTTTGATTGGAATCCGGGACATACAACGCCTATGAGTCAAATAGGTTCAAAGAGTAACTCCAATGTGATGGTAGTGCCGATTCAACACGGTAGCACATTTAAGACAAATAATGGTAACTTTGCGGCAGCAATTGGCAGGTCTAGGTCAAATTGTCGCACTGATGTGACAGGATTGACCTATGATTCAGATTGTGGAACCTCTGTGGCAGAGGGTGGGGGGGGGGGGCCTATGAGACATGTGCACCAAAAGAAATAGGTTAACTATGAGTCAGATGTTAGTCCCTACGTGACAGATTGCAGATTTTGTAATAATCCTTCTTTATTCTCCCAAAAGTTTAGACAGCTTGTTGCGGTGCGGAGTGACCTTTGCCGACACCATGGTGGTAGTGGACAAGGAGAGTTCCATGATTGCGGAGGAGGACTACATGGCTGATGCAAAAACCATCGTCAATGTCCAGACCCTCTTCAGGTCTGCCTCAATCCACCTGACGCCTGCCCAAATTCGACAAAGTTTCTGACTGTTGTCATCTCTGTCTGCATGCGTCCCAGACTGTTCCCAGCACTGAGTATTATAACGGAGCTCACACACCCGGCCAACATGCGCTTCATGCAGTTTAAAGTCAAAGACCACTACTCTCAAGCTCTATCCAAGCTGGAAAAGGTAAATGTGACACTGCAACTAATGTAGTGCCATTCAATGAATGGAATGTGGAAATCTGCTCATCCACCTCTCCAGGCAAAGGCACAAATGAGGCTCAGTATCAAGCAAATCAACAAAATGATCACAGTGTGTATTCATCTCATTAAGAGCGAGTTTAAGCAGAAAATGTGTTTGCATGTGTTTGTGTACGTGGGCGCACGTTACCCGCAGAAGGAAAGGGAGAGAGGATCCAACCTGGTGTTTATGTTCCGCCTGCCCTTCGCAGCAGGCAAAGTGTTCAGTGTTAGCATGCTAGACACACTTCTTTACCAGGTAAAAAGAAAACACAAAATTTCTCACCAACTCATTGTAGCAAAAACATTTCAATCCTATCTATTTAACGTTACCTCACTTTGGACAGTCGTTCGTCAAGGATTACATGATCTCCATCACCAGGCTGCTGCTGGGCCTCGACTCCATGCCCGGTTCGGGGTTCCTCTGCGCTGTAAGAGCAACTGCAACTTGATCGCTGCCTGGTCATAAATGGATCACACAAAGAGTGCAATGTTTTGTTTTTGTATTCCAGATGAAAATCACAGAGGAGGACTTGTGGATACGGACGTACGGCAGGCTCTACCAGAAGCTGTGCTCCTCCACAGGGGACATTCCTATCGGCATCTACAGAACAGAAGCGCACAAGCTGCCGGTTTCAGAGGTCAGCTGTCACTGTGGTGCAATCGTGAACAATATTGTGTTATACCGTACTGGCTCGAATATAAGACGGTGTCTTTTTTGCATTGAAATAAGACTGAAAAAGTGGGGTTCGTCTTATATTCGGGGTCTAGACATTATACCCATTCATGACACTAGATGGCGCCAGATATCATTGAAGCGAATGCTGAACTCGACTCCCCAGGCCCTGTCACGAAGAAGAAAAATAAAAAATAGCGGTAAGAAGGAAAAGAGAAGAAAATAATAGAAGAGATAACAGAAAATGGAGAAACGTAGCGACAATCTGGAAAAAAGTGGGTCGAAGATCGGCCAGGTCAACCGGCAGCTAAGGAGAAGTTATGATGTAATTTACACTTTAGTTTACATATTTAAATGTTCAGATATTAAGATTTGAATGAGGCAAAATAAAATGCTTTTTCTCTCAAATGTATTGTTATAACCATTTGTTTCAGATGTACTGTAATTATTTTCTGTATAAAAATTAATTTGGTGTTGAAAAAGTCTTTTTTCAAACTTGAGGCTTGAAAAAGAGGGGGTCGTCTTATAATCAGGGCCGTCTTATATTCGGGCCAATACGGTAATCAAGCTGCATCGGCCCAGTAAACCCACACAAGCACAGACCATCCCTGCATCGGGAATGAAACGGAAGGAAGACAAAAGTTTTATCTCATGTGGGCAGAGAGTATAAATGAGGATGTGATTACATATCAGTCGCAGGTATCCATCACAGTGGAAGACTACGAGGACACCAGAGAGCCCAGGGAGCCCCTGCTGTCCCGAAGTGGCGCTCATCGCAACTCTACCTCCTCAGAGCCCGTCTCGACCTCGTCCCATTCCTCGGACCACCCGCTGCTCCGCAGGAAGAGCATGCAGTGGGCGCGGCGCCTGAGCAGGAAAGGGGGCCGGAGTTCAGGCAGCGCCAAGGGCGGCGCTGGCAGTGCAGCCGAGAGGATCAGCCAGCAGAGACTGACTCTCTTCCGGCGATCGGAGAGGCAAGAACTCAATGCCCTTGTGAGGACCAGGATGAAGCATTTGGGTCTTTCTCCCACTGGCTTCAGTGAGTTTTGCTGCACGATTAGCATCAGTGCTTGTAATTTCTTCCTGCCTTTATTCAGCGCGTGAGTGGATTTCCCTCTGCAGGTGTCTACTTCATTTCCCACTTCACCTGGTTCTTCCTCTTTCAGATGGCATGACAGACCAAGGCAACAGACTGTCTTACATCCTTATCAACCCCTCTCCAGACACCAGGCTGGAGCTGCACGATGTTGTGTGAGTAAAGTAATGACGGAGAAGACAGTTGTGACTCTGCATTTGGCGCAATGGGGGAAATAAACCATTGGATGGTGGAGAAGATTGTTGCCATCAATTTCAGGTTTTATAAAGTCCTCCCAGGACCGCATAGTATTTCGAGGGAAAATTGTTTCTCATATTCTAGAGCGGGAAGCCATCCGACAAGAGGCGGGGTAACCCTGAATCGGTCACCAGCAAAAATCTATGTACAGTTTTATTATCATTTCGCAACATTTCTGGATTAGATGTTTTGGGGCTTTGAATAATGTTTGCGCCGAGTTATTGTTTGTTTTAAAATTGCATGGCAGACCATTATTTATAAAGTGCTTTTCATACAAAAAATGTAAACTCAAGTGCTTTACGTACTTGGAATACTAGTAGGAGTGGAGCCCAGTGTGTGTGTTGGGAGGGGGAGAAAATAATAAATGTTTTGTCATGGACACAACACATCATAAACTATTTGTGTATGGTGCATGGGCACATCACTAAACATGTACCCCCTGACCTGCCACTGCGTTTTAAGCAGTCAAGCATGCGCTGCCTGTCAGAAGAAGAACCGAGTGCAGCCTTGCTTAAATTTTGGCTTTTACATAATAGCAAAAAAAATCGCACCCGTGGGGAATTTTCGTGTTAGTGCATGGCCGTGCCTCAAAAAAGTGTTTCAGACAGAGTCGTCTAACGGCCAGATGCTGAGTCTGGATTTAATGACGCCAAGCTTCGAGAGAAATTGCACGCTTGGTTATCTTGCAATTAGCGGAAAAAGTGCAAAAAGCATCACTCACAGACATATTTTCAGAAATAGGCAGCTAACAAAGGATTTACTTGGTTGTTTAATTTCACACTTGATGTGTGGGCAGGCATGACACAGCATTATGGCCAAAAAAAAAAAGAGACAACAGTGCCCTCTGCTGCCACCAGTCATAATTACAGTTGTAGCTGACAATAGGTTAGTGAAGAACAGTTTGAAGTGACTGAGAACTGCATACAGTGCAGTGTGATCCATGGAATATCCTTACCTCTCTGTTTCTCATCCGTAGGTACCTCATCAGACCAGACCCCCTCTCACTGGTACCCAATCAAGGGAGCAGCAGGAAGTGCAACGCCGGACTTGCAGAGAGCCACAGGTTTGATCCCCAGGACAGCACCCACCTGTGAGACATGAATGGCCAAAAAATAAATAAATTTAAAAAAGGCTAAACACTGAAGAATTCAATCTGGAGAGAAGCAGCACAGGAGGCGCAAGCGATGGAGCCAGATGGCCATCAAATCTTCTCGAGCTGAGCCATGGCGGGTGTGCGTGGAGCTCGTCTTAGAACGGCCCGGGAATGTTTCAGTCGTACACATTCCTAATTTTCAAAGCAGAGAGTTCAGGACACAGAAGTGCATTTAATTAGCAAAGAAAAAACCTCAGTATTTATATCTACGTATGTGCATGTTTTGTACTGCAGCATACACCACTAGGTGGACAAAAGTATTGGGACACCATATCCGTTGTAGGATCACGTTCACGCATGCCTTTGTGGGCTTCGCTTGGCCATGCTGGAATCGAAAACTGCCCCAAACTGTTCAGGCACTGACTTGTCTGGGTTGTACCTGGTCACTTGCCTCTTGGCTCCAGCTCACCCGTTCCCCTAATGAGGACAAGCGTTATAGAAAATGTACGAATTTAACATTGATGGGGAATTAAGGTGCCCTATACTTACGTCCATGTCGGATAGACCTTTTCATAATGTTTGGAAATAGGCTTTACACGATCAGGATTAAAAAAAAAAAAAAACCTGAACAGATCACCAATCTAATCCAACCTATTTAAACAACTTATTTACGGTATAGTTGATCTCCAATATTCGTGGGATAGTGACAACTTGAAACTCTGAAATACATTGAAGGGGAAAAATGACAATTTCACAAAAAAATTCTCCCAAAACAGCTGATAAACATTTAACGCCCCCTTCCCCTCCCAAAAAAACGACATCGGTTGAAATATCTCAATAAACTGAACCGATCAATGACATCATTGATCAATCAATTATTATGACCTTATAACCGATCACCGTTTTCATAAAAATGCTACAAATCTGCCGATTTAATCCAGCCAATCCGATGTGTGTAAAGTCTAAAAAAAGAGGCACCATGGTACTTGGGCGTGGCAGAAAGTGATTGACTATGGCTGACTTGATATGAAATTTATTATTTAAAATTTGATATGACATCTTTTATTGTGTTTTTCGATTTACTTTATAAAAACCCTATCATAATGCATCAGAACTTGTGGGTGAGGAGGAAAAATTAAGAGGATGTCAATTTACCTGTTTAAATGAAAAATACAGCCAGTATATGCAACTTATTCTTTTTGACTCACACTTCACACATTCAAACTTTGGAGGGAATGATGAAGGTCAAAATCATATAACTCAAGTCATTTAACACGTTTTCTCAATCACTCTGCCTTGGTCTAACGACATGGGAGAGGTTTTTGCCGCCCCTGAAGTACATGACATGATGGTGAAAAGGTCTGTATTTGCAGCATGTGTCCGTGTGTGTGCAGAAAGATGAAAGCAAGACACTGCCGATTTAACCCAGAACCTGCTGCTAAATGTATGGGATGGGACCCCTTTTTTTTTCTTTTTTTTGGTGTTATTGTCACATTAACTGTTGTTGGGTTTTATTAGCAGTGTACTCTTGTTGTGCGTTTTCCTTCTTTTTTTCAAAGTTTTTTTCCCCCCCTCCATTGTGATGCATATGCGAGACCCTCAAATCTCACATTTGGTTTTGCACTGTTGTCTATCCAATTTGTTTAGGAAGGTTCTGTTGGTTGAGGCTCTTTACAACACGTCAGAACCTCTGAATGTGCCATTTCCCGACTGAAAATGAATGGTGCAGTTATGTGGTTACTGTAGCTTTGCTGCCATTCTAAAAAGAACATGTACATATTAAAGTTGGTCAACTTGTCTTTATTTTGCTTCTGTACATTCCATATCCACCAGCTTGTCTTCTGAGTTTTATTCAGTTTTGTCCAACGATATACAATTTATTTAGGTTACTTTGGACACCTCAGAGATTGAACTGAATTCTCATTGGTGATAATTTACATTGACACCTTACAGGTCCCTCAAATTCAGAATGTATGCTAATTTTTAAAAAAAAAATAATGTAAACGTTTAATGTCGTCTACGTTTGGCACTGAAAAACTGGGGGAAAAAATGTATTTTGACATCCGTAAGCCATAGTAAGCACTTACCTACTGTATGTGGCACTAAGGCCAATCAGGGATGACATTAAGTATCCCCAACGTCTTTTTCATCCAATGAGCAGCCCCACACGGACTGATTTATTAGCCAATGACGGTGGGGTAGTTCAAGAAGACGGGACTCAAAAATAGCACAGAATAGCATAGTAACAGAAAGCGGACATTCGCGAGGAAATACCAAAATTTATCACTATGTCATAAAATTCGCTTACCCTTTTCTGAGCCTGGGCGTTTTTAATTTTGTATATATATATTTTTCAATCAGGCAGCAACTCTTGGATCTTGCTAAGCTAGCAGGCTAACTTTTTTGCACTAGGTTGGGAACGGTCTAAAACGTGTGGTTTATCGAGTTGTCCTACATTCAGCTAGTTCATTATTTGTACATCTACAGTACTTCCACCTGGGTGGAAAATAAATCAATCTCCCACTATTTTATGAAGCTTTTGGGTACACCTACAGTATGTTCAACAACAAGACCGCGTTCCTTCTTTCTCGTGATTTGTAGCTTGTATATTGTGCACGCTACCATGTCAACGCAAGCTAGCACCACCTATTGTCAAGAAAGAGAAATACAGGCATGCCCCTGTATTGCACTCCAGTACAGCTTTGACCGTAATACAATTAGGCAGAAATATATACTGTACATTTTAATCAAATCACGTCAACATTTTATTCAGTTAGGGTATTAACAAATAACTTATTCAATTTGATTTCCAACATTTGTAATGCAAAGTTTGGTGGGGTTTTTTTTGGTTTGTTTCAAGCCAATGGACAAAAGATCAAGTGGTTGATATTGAGATTGACAGACAGATGCAGCAGGATCAGAAAGACCTAAACCCAATGTGTTTTGAGGTGATTCTTGATGTCATGAGTTGTGACTTTCTGAGTTCCATCACCATGTGGCGCTGTTCCACACCGCCACATTAGCAGGGCAAATCTTGAGTGGGTTGGGGTTATTCCCATTGATGTTTGCCCCGGGGCAAAAGAATGGATACATCTTGTCTGTAAAGAAGTCGGTGAAGGTGTAGATGGGCGTCATGCTGACCGGATTGGAGAAAATCACCTTGCCGGCGTCATAGTCCAGCTGCACCCTGACTCTGCTCAGCTCGCCCTCCACGCGCAAGGGGGTGCTGGGCCTAGTCATGGCCGAGTACTCGCCCTCGTAGTGAGAGATCATCCAAAAGCCACCCTCGGGGCAGCCGGAGATGCGACCTTTCCTGTCGATGGACTCCTTGACCACCCCGAGCATCCAGTCCTCCTTGTCACCCACCTCCACCTCCCAGGCGTGGCGGCCTGACGTGAAGCCTTCCGAGCCCAACGCGAAGACGAAGTGGCCAAAACGCTCCGGGTTGTCCGGGAGCTGCTGGAGGGAGCCGCTGTTGGCTACGCAGGTGAGGTCCTTGGAAATGGACAACCACGAGTACGCCGTGTTGGGATCCAGGGTGATTGGCGCTAAAACAAACAACCGCACAGCATAGCAAATGAAGTTATGCTTCCACGAGTGAAAATGTTTGAAATGTCTTTGCGGGTTTTCAATCCCACATACTGCTTTGGCAAAGTGCAATCCCCAAGCTCCACGCCAGTTGTCCTGGTAACAAGAAAATAGGCTAATTTTACATAAAATTAGGATTGGAATTTCCTTACTGTACTGAACCACCTCCGCCATCTTCTCCCAAATGTGGTACTTGAGGGAACTGACATGCTTGGCCACGTTGATAAGAGCTCCAGGCACTTTTTCCGGATCCTTCTGGGGGATCTCTGCCCTTTGAACCAACCCACCCCCCCCGAGAAAAAAATTCCACCGTTAGCATTTTATCTCACGGTTATGCTATCATGTGGTCATGGAGATAAACACGCTTACCTTTTCTTTGTCTTGGAATAATTCTACAATTAAAAATGAGAAGAGCTTTTAGTACTAGCGTGTCCAATCAAGATGAGTCACATCAGAATACATGTGTTAGGTTGTCCATACATCACTTGCAGTTGCAGCATAATTCCAGAAATGCAACTTCAAAATCGCCTGTTGCCTTTTACATGTCTACAAAGGAAGGGTGGTTTTATTTTTATAGTGGTTAACTTATTTTTCCACTTGTATGATGAAATTGAGACATAGAATATGGTCTTCCATTCATGTTTTATATTTTTGATTCATTTCTCAATTTAAAGTTGGTCAATTCATATCGTGTAAGTAATATCTTGGTTAATTGTAATTTCATTACATACAAATAAAATAAAAATGTGCATGAACAAGTGTTTTGATTTTAATAAACAATTTTGCATGAAATTTAAAAAAAAATCATACTTTTTCAAGTACCGGTAATTGTTTACGTATGACAAAAAAATGGCAAAATAAACTAATTAATTTTGCATTAATTTTATGAAATAATTGGTTAATTATTTACATTTACATTACTTTAGCATGAATTTGCATTTTATTACAGCAAGCTACATGAAAAAGATTGAACTGTGAAACATTAAAATTTGAATAATAAAGATGTCATTAATTGGTTAAAATGTAATCAATTAGAAATTTTAGAAAAATCTGCATGAAGTAGGATTTTATTGAAATGAAATAGTGTTTTACAGAAAGTTAAAGGTTTTACTTTTTTTCATGTTGTGAAATAACTGTCATATACTTAAACAAATGAATTAAAATTGCACAATCATAATTACGACTTTACATAAAGATTTTTACAACAGAAAATTGTTAATTATGTGAGCATATTTCACCATTAAAATAATTTCACATTTTCGTATCCATATTTATTCAACCTACTTATTTTACAAAATGACTTAGCCCTCCTGACTGTTTTAAAAAACGCAACATGGCCCTGGACACCAAACCTTTCCCACCCCAGCTTTGAAAACTGAGCAGAACTTTATATTAAGTGTGTCCGCTCGCCTGGCAGATGAGCGACAAAATGCAAAAAGTCACCTGTAGGAAGAGCACGTCGGCCGACGCGATCTCGTTCTCCACAGCGATGACCGCGTGCGAGAAGGTCAGTATGTCCCTGGTGAGGCAGTCGGCCTTCTTCCTCACCAGCTCCTTCTTCTCCTCTGCCTCCTGCTGTACGGCGGCCAGCCGCGCCGCTTCCTCCTTTTGCAGGAAGTCACGCAGCTGCTCAAAGTCCCCTCTGAGCTGCTGCTCCGTGGCTTGAGTCTGGTTCTGACACACAAACACAAATGTACACAAATGAGTCAACAACATGCGAATACAATCAAGAAATAAAAGAGTGGAACAATCCAAAGTTTAACTAATGTGCAAGTCAGGTTCATTGAAGATAACTCGTGGCGCACAAGCGCCCTCTAATGGTATGCCTAAGTACAGTTCAGTCGTATTTAACTTTGAAGTTCAATACGTCTGCATTTAATTTATAAGAACAGTTTCTTTTTAACCACCAGATTTTTTTATGTGCAATTTAAATTGAATCATGATGTGGACACATTTAAAATTGTTTTCCTGAATTTAAACACAGCATCAATGTTCAAACTGTATCATGAGACAGTTTGCAATAGTATTAAATATAGTGCTTAGGAATAAAACGTCTTTTTTTTTTGGTGAACACTTAGGCATACTACGCGACTGTATTCTATTTTTTAATGACGGTGGAACTTAGAGAGCCACTTTTTTTATGCTTGAATGACAACATTAAATTCTTTACAGGTCATGGAGGTTTTATGATTGCAAAAATTCCTGTTTAGTCTTATAGAATTTTACTTCCATTTTCCACTATTAAGTTAATTAAATAACAGTTAAAAGGTTTGTTGACATTAATTCGATTTACATCATTTAAAAAATCTATATAAATTTGAACAACTTGAAAGTCAGCCTGATGTCCTCACTGTATTATGTTGATTCTAACATTTTCGATAAAGAACACAAGACACTTTCTCATTCTATTAAATGAAAAAGCTCGTCCGAAACTTTGCCCATTATTTACCTTCCACACATCTTCCATCACATTCGAATGTTTTCAAAGCATTCTGTCGCGGCAAGGCCAAATTTTCCGCGTGGAAAAAAAACACAAGCCTTGGGGCTGAGGCTCGGCGCGGCAGCCGCAGTGACATCAGGGGTCATGCGGGACCCTCATTCGCACCGTCCCCCTCGCTCACTCAACTCACTCGCTCGCATGTTTGTTGATACCTTGATGTGCACAGTTGTGTCATCACACTCCTGCTTGGCCTCATACAGGCGCCGCAGATTCTTCTTTAGGGGAATCAGATCCTTCTTCAGCTCCTCCTGAGGGCGATGCCGTGACATGTCAAAGAATGGCCAGGAGTGGAAGGACACAATTCATACAGGTTTGGAACTGAAGCCCCGCTCTGTATTAAATATAAACTACAAAGGCAAGTCTATAAATAAATTAACGTATTATGCATTAACATTCATAAATGCTTGATAAAATGATTTTGTGTTTCACCGATTCGTTGGCAAAAGCAGCATTGTTCCGCTTTTAATGTCAAATGCAAAAAGGACATTAAAAGGCAATTACTTTCAGCATTCATAAAAACATTTCACAAATGCGAGTAGGCGCGGGAATGCAACTAATTACGGCGACAGTCGTGCCGTTGCCGCTGGGCACATGAGCAAAGGCTCAATAACAACTGCATCACAGTCCAATTGTCATAGTCAGCAGGGTACAGGGGAAGGATGGAACAATTTACACATGCAAATTCTTTGCAATTGAAGGACAACTGTTTTAAATTACAAGACAACAAGCACATACTTTGTATCATTGCATTAAGGATATTTTTATAACTGATTTTTATTTTAGGGGGTGGGGGGGGGGGGTTCTTTTGTTGCTCGCCAGTTTCCTAAAGCCCAGTAAAACAATGGCCATACTGTAAACAGTTATTCCAAATCCGTAATAAGCACGGTGACGCAATTAGATGTGGAATTTTGGTATCCGACGCTGATTCTAACATTGGCAGAATAAAATTCCAATAACCAAATAAAAGGCTGATCTTTTTTTTTTTTTTTTTGTAATGTATCATGAATAAAAGTAACTTTTTTAGTTCCTGATCACTTACAGCAAACATTACAGGAAGATTTGTCTTTGGGAATTTGTTTAACTTGACGAGACAAAAGTCGTTTAAAAAGGGGAAAAAAAAGCCAGTTTTGCCGTTTTGGGAGGGTGGGGGGGGGGCAACTAATATCGGCAAGTTAAATCAGCCGGACAATTAATCAGTGAAGCCCCAATTAACATAGCTGAATATTGTTGTATTGAATATAAAACAAGAGTTGACTATTCGCAAGTGAAATGATCTCACCAAAAATTGTAATTGTTCTTGCTGTCACTAGGCAGAATAGGAAAATTTCATCAACACATAATATGGACGACTGTCATCATGCAATCACGCCAGCCCAAACCTTGAGATCGTGCGCCCCTTCTTCGAGAGGACACACTCGGTGTCCCTGATGCTTCTTGGAAGTGTGGCACACGCAGCAAAGGGCCTGCAAGTCATCCAGGCAGAAGAGCTTGAGGACTTCGCCGTGGGCGTCACACCTCGCCTCCTGCTGCGCGTCGGCCCGGTCCCCGCTCAGCCCGGGAGCGCCCGGACCGTCCGGCCGGCGCCGCTGCTCCCTCAGGAAGGTGTCGGCCACGTTCTTCAGGGCCAGGCTGACGGTGGGCTCGGTCAGGGAGCATTTCCTGCGGCAGATGGGGCACTCGCGGCGGGCCGCCTTCTTGTTCCAAAACTGCTGCAGGCATGCCCGGCAGAAGCTGTGGCTGCACTTGAGCACCACGGGCTCCTTGAAGATCTCGCAGCAGACCGGGCACGACAGCTCGTCTTCCAGCACGGAGCCCGAGCGCGAGGACACGGCCCTTGGTCGCAGGGCCGTATTGGCCTTGGAGGTCTGGAGGAAGGAAAGCTTCCCGGGCTGGGAGGAAGCGCGTGGGCGTGTCGCCATGGTGTAGAAAATGTGCTGACAAGTGTGATCCTCGGACTGCGGTAAGTGGACTAAACCGGGTTTATGTGCGACGGGGGCTTTTCAGCAACAGGGACTCGAAAAACAGGTTTAAGAAAAGCCCTCATGAGCCACTTTGGGCTTCATATATTTTCATGGAAACACCAACGCGCGGTGATGTTATGCACAGTCGGCCTACTTTACAAATCTGCCTGCCAGTGAAGCTCAGCAACGGACAACAAAGTCTGAACAGAATGTTTTTGCAAACTTTAAATGAACCTAATCCAGAGAAGTGTGACATTGATGTATCGATACCTGAGATTTTGTTATCGATACATCAGTCTCAATACCTGAGATTTTGGTATCGATACCAAGTAAATACTGGAGCCAGTATCGTCAATACCAAGTACTTTTAGGTTCGTAAAATATTCTTTTTTTGATCAACACATCAGTGACATTTAAGTGACAGAATTGGAACAGACTTTATCCAGGTAACCGTCAGGATACCTTGTAATGGCAAAGGTAAAAGTTGCTTATGATGCTAGCTGGCGTTTTTTTTTTTCTTCCCGGGTTGTTTGTAACAGTGCTCAATTATCTGTACCAAGACATGGAGAAAAGAAAATGAACAGAAGAAACTAACAACCACGCGGTTATGATTAGAACTCCATTATAATTGAACGTGAAGAGTGGTTTACAAAGTCACATTTGTTGTTGTCAGTGTTCAGTAACATCACCTCCAAAGTGTGCATGACAAAATAGCTTCATAATTCTGCTTCACTGTTGAAACATATGCTGCCCACACAGAAAAACATGTTTTTACCCAAACAGCAAGACGACACATGACAGGAGTAGTTCCTAGTAACAGCAGACTTCCTCCTATACAAACTGATATTGTAAAGAGAGAGCGAGGGAAAAAAAAAAGCTTTTTGGAACTTAATTTCCTTTCCTTCCGCAGAAGTGGATCATGTTAAATAAAACAGAAAAAACAGAACCTCCTCCTAAACAGATGTCACATATCATTATATAAAACATTAGCCATTAAAAGCAAAAAAAAAAAAAAAAAACAATACTCAGCAAAGCACAAAAGCGTATTGTATTCACTTGGGGGGAAAAAATCTGGCTTTGTTTTTTTTTTTACTATTTCTTTGGGGGGGGCTTTGGTTTTTTTGACAATTTCTTTTTTTAGTTTCTGGTTTTCCAATTGGGGTTTTTTTGGCTTGTTTATGGATTTCTTTCTGTTTTGGGGGATTTTCTTCTTGTTTTTCTGAATATTTTTTGAATCCGTTTTTTCAGAATGTTTTTCCTATTTTTCAGATTTTTTTTTTGTTTTTTTAGAGATTTGTTTTCCAGGATATTTTTGTCTGTTTGGGGGAATATTTTTGTCCACTTTTTTGGGAATATTTAATTTTCTGGACTATATATATATTCCAAAGAATATTTTTTAAAAAGAAATTCCCCAAAAGGGGGAAAAATACTCCATAAATTATTTTGAAAAACAGAAAACAAAAAATACATATACAAAAGAAAAAAAGCCCCTCCAAAACATAAATCAACATTTTTTTTCACCAAATGAATGCAATACACTTTCGTAGCATAAGACCTCAACTGCATCTCTGTCCCTAACGAAACAAGTAACCTAACACTGCCTCTTTTTACAATACAGTGTCCACAGTATATGTAACACTGTTATCAAAAGTAAAACTGCAATCACCTTGATGACGGCATGTAATGTGTGAATAAATCACTACTGCTAGGCAAGCTACACTTAACATCACGACCTTTTTGACACGCCACTTATTCTCCTTTGGAAGTCAAATACAGCAAACAAACAGCAAAGTTGATGTAAAAACAAAAACAAAAAATAATAATACAACATGCTTGAAAAAGAGTGAGTAGCGAGGCCCGGTACAACACAACACCGCAGATACAACGGGGCCTCTGTTGTCTCAGGCCATGGAGCATGTCAGCACGACTATCTAACACCAAATTTTGTGTGAGCATTTGATTGCGGAAAGGGGGAGGGGGCGTGGCTAGCCCACCACGCAAGTTGAAAAACAAAAACTCAAGAGGAATCATCTCCCCCCCACGCCCACCCAAAAAAATATGAAGACATGTTGGGCCCTTGAAGAACTGAAATTATCACCTGAAAGGGAAAAAGATTTCTCACCCCTGCATTTGTCATTGTGCCGCACGGACGCTCTCGTCTCCATGCTTGCACACACATTTTTATACCTGCCAAGGAATTCTCGGGCCACACTGAAAAGCTTGATGTTGCCTTACTTTGCTTTTGTGTTCTTCAGATGGGACTTCTAGCTTGGACTAGGCGGTCTGTCCCTCATTGTTGCGTTCACGTGTTTTTTTTTTCTTCTCAAAAAATTGAGAAAGGAGCCCGAGGTATGGCAGTAGTGTACATCGCTACAAGCAGCAGTTTGGCACATATGGCACATAATGAATAATAATAATTATTATTATTTTTAAGTTGACTGCCCTCAAAAGTTTACAATTTTAATAGTTTTTTTTGTTGATTTGTTTTAAGCCCCGAAACTCATTCGTAGGTGGCAACTACAAGGGGATGAGCTAAAAAATTATAATAAAATAAAAATGCACTTAATCGCTTGCTTCCACCACTGAGTGAGAATATTTGCCATGAAAGTCTCTTCCAATGACAAAATAAACAGCAGGAGTATACAGTATAGAGAATTTTAAAAAATAAACTAAAGCAAAAAAAAAAAAAAAACTTTTGTGCAAAGTTTCCAAGTAGTGACCATGCACACACATACAAGTCTGTTGGGTTCTGTCAAGTCACGCGCCACTCACACCCGTCCAACCTTAGCATCGCCAATGGCTCCCCAAACGTCAAAGACAAACTCATCCGGGAAGGCAAAGTCTCCCAGCGTCTCGTCGAGAGCCTCGGCAAACTCATCAGGGTTCTTTTTGTCCTTTCCCAGCTCCACCATGGTGGCCGCTGGAAGTAGAAGTTTAGAATTAGGCTTGCAAAATTAATACAATTTAAATAAGCTTTAAATGAGAATTAACAAAAAACGTTTTGCATCGGAAACAATCTCTAATCTAATTTTTCCCGGTTTGATGATGATTTTTTGGGGGGACCGCACAGTCAATTTAAACAACCAAGGTTCTCAAGTGATAACAGTTTATACCTAGCTCGCTGTCTCTGATGCCCATGTAGCTTTCCAGAAGGTCATCGACCTTCTCGATGGCTTTTTCCTCAAAAGCGGAGGGCTGCGGGAGTTTGGTTACAAAGAAAACATCACACACTCAAGACACATTGAGAAATTTTCAACGGCTCAGAATCCACAGTTCAGTATGCAAACTCACCACTTCCTCGACAGTAGCGGGACCCTTTGAGCGCAGCCGTAAGGTTCCCCTGCCGGTGCCCAGCTGGACCCCCGACGATGACCTGGAGCCTCCAGACCTCTGGCTGATCATATCTGCATGGGGTCAACCAACAATCAGTTACATATACACCACAACAATGAAAAATAAAATGCACATTCCATTACACGTCAGCTCCACGCACGCCCTACCGAAGGCTTTGAGCGGCTCGACCAGCTTTATGATGAAGTTCTTGCCCTTGGGCAGCTCCTTGAGCATCTTGGCAACCTCGTAATGTCGACAACCAATTAGGCGATGGCCGTTGATAGACTCGATCATGTCACCAACGTTGATCACCTGGATCTGGTGGATGATGCTGCCCTCGCGGATTCTCTGGAGTGGGGTGTGTACATTTCGACAAAAAGAATCTTATAATTCGTCACTATACTGCAGAAGACTTTTCAAAAATGCCTTACCTTGATGAAAGCATAACCGGCTCCATTGTCAGTGATGGTCAAACCGAGTGCATCCTCCCCTTTGAACACTTCAATTTCTTTCTTTTGGCCTTTAATGTGGGCAAAGATAAAGTCCTCTAAGCCAATCTGCCCTCCCAACAGTTTGTCCATGTCCAACTTGTGAGTGTTCAATGTGCAAAACATCACCTGCGAAGTGAAAATAAATCAGTTTTGTTGCTCAGGTCTTCTTGATAGAAGTGTACACGGGGACTCACCTCAGCCGGAGGGATCCCAAAAGCTTCACCGATCTTGGTGTAAAGCTCCCGCACGTTGCTGAAGCCCTCGATGCGTCCAGTGGGGCTGCCGTGCGCCAGCTGAGTGTGGAAGATGAGACGCGGCCGCATGCTGCTTGGTGGCGGGGGTAAACCCTCCGAACCTTCTCCTAAGCCTACACCACCACCTCCATCTAAACCGTCTACATTGAGGCCGGCGCGGATGGGCTCAGCTTCCTCATTTTCCACCAGGGGGGACGCCTTCTTCCTTCGTCCCAGACCCAGAGGCATTGTCGTCTTTCTGGGAAAGGGGAGTTGAGAGTGGTGGTCCTATGAGCAGGTGGGTTGGGCGTGTAGGTCACAGTGGGACTGTGGTGCTTCAGACGAGCTCGAGAGCTGTCTTAAAGCGCCAGGGTGTGGACCCACAAATCCATACATCAGAAAAGTGGAATAGTAGTCCGAGGGATGCCGTTGGGGGGTTGTCAGCTACAAAAAGAAAAATGAAAGTGACGGGCAATGTTTAATTTGCTGCATAAACATCCCAAAGTCACCTTGTCGTTATCAGATCTTCTCTGCGAGCGTCAATTTCCAATTATTTGCACAATGAACTGCTTTTTCACGTCTTGTCACAGCTAGCACGCTAACAAGCATGAGTAGCGCCAACGGCTTTTGAAAACGGAGACCACGACTTGGAAATTAAACAAGAAATTACAACGGAGACTGATTAAAATTAGCATTTTAATAGTTGTGAACAGAGGGTGGTTAAAACAGGACAAGCCAGTCAAGTCTTACCCGAGCAGTTTTCTTTTTTTTGGCCAAGTGTCGTTAGCTAGTCCACTAACAAGCCCTGAGGTGAGGTTGTCAACAAAACAAGCTCCACAAACGAACCCCTAAAAGTTGCACAACCCAGCTGACAATCGTAGTTGTGCTCTGTGGGGTCTAAAAATGAGAAATAAGCCCCAGGCGTGTAGTTGGTGTGCTGGTATGCCGCTAGGGACGGTGAGCTAGCGTTAGCTGTCCAGCCCGGTTAGGGGTGGGGCGAGGTTGCGTCTTACGTTCACGTTCACTCGGAAAACTGAAACGCATTAAGGGTAGAGCCATGACGCCTTCACGTCTACTCGGAAACATGCCTGACGGCATCTCGACTGTACAGTAATCCAAATATTTTTTTCAATGGATCACGACAGTACAAACGTTTAATGATACGTGTAGTTATGCCAGCATAAACACTTGAATGCACTAAGTTTGTCCTCATTCTTGGCTTCTGGGAACATCTTGTGTTCAAGCAAGTTTTTTTTTTTTCAAAGTCCACACCAGCTGATTATGATTGCCTGCGGCAAGTCTTCCTACACTGGCGCAAGTCTTCCTACACTGGCAAAAGTCTTTAGATTTCATTTCAGGCTGCCCGTGTGGAATCAGAGGAGCCATGGATGCCACTGCATTTGCTCCAAGGTGGCGCGTTGCTCCATGTCTGATGTCAAGCAAATCCATAAGAAATCTTTGCAATCTGAGCAGGGAACAAAATAGTGCGTTAGTTCCATTGTTAGGAAAAATTATGAAGATATAATGTTTGGAAACTATAGGCACTATGGTACTTTCAGTTGCCGACAGTGATTGACTAATGCTGACTTAAACTGATAATGTCCAAATATTGCACCGCTTCGAGTTGCGCTGACAGCTACAGTAAACCCCATGCGGTTATGTTCCAGACTAAACTAGGGCAAGAACAAAACATTTATAACCGTACAAAAAAAAAATCCACCATAAAGCAGATGTTTGGTTAAACTGCCTTTGATGTTAAGTTAGGAAAACATCAAGGCTAGCATCCTAGCTAATGTCAGCGCTATAGCGCGCTATGCACAACTGTGCCATTAATCGGAACAACAGAAGTCAATTAGCTTTCCCTCGATTGTCATGTTTCCACCACATCCATTTTTTAATCAACTTACCATGCTCTGTCCACCGTTTGAAACAATTTACAATTAAACATTAAAAGGTCTCTCTATTAAGAACTGCAGAAATAGCTTTTACCTTGAGACAGTACCCGGTTCAACGTGAGGCCCTTAAAAAGGAACATAAGCGTGTCAAAATGTTCGGTTCCGTCCAGCAATTCGAAGAGCAGCGCGCCCAGTTGCCAAACGGTGGCCGGCCCAGCCTTATACGGCCGCTTGAAGACGTATTCCGGAGGGGCGTAGCGTAAGGTTCCTGGAAGGCAAGTAAACAACAAATATTTTGGGTTATATACTGTGTCCTCCTCAAAATTTTCCAGGGTGATTATTTATTCTGTGGTGTGGTGTATGAGGCATTTTTTACACCCGTCTGCATAAATTCTCCCGACAAGCAGGCTAAGTTTGAGGATTTTTACTCCCTTGCAATCAAATAAAGGATTAACATTTATGTCCGGTTATGTGTAGAATTTTCCTCCCTGATCTCTTCAGAAAATGATCAAATCAGACACTCGTAAATGGTAAACTGGTTTAATATTGGCGTCCCCGCACTACGGACTCGTTCTGTAAATATGTACCGGTAAGTGTCCCACTTTTTTACCGGCATATTCTCGATATGGTTCCTCATTTACAAAGCAGCTGCAGCCGAAGTCTATGAGGCGTACTCGGGGGAGACTGAAGGTGGCCTCCAATAGGATGTTCTTCTGCTTCAGGTCCCGATGGAAGACGTTGACGGCGTGCATTTTGATGGCGGCATCCACCAGCTGCTTCATGATGTTCTGACAAACACACACAAAAAAAAGAGAGACTTTTTTTGTGACCATGTTCCTCAGTAGTCTTGTGGATGAAGTGGGTCAATTTTAGCCATGCATCCCCCCAAAAACGTGTCCAAACTGAAGGAGGTACCAGTTTGGCCCATTTTGAGATTCAAATTAAACCATTTGGATAGATTACACACCAGCTGTTTGATACGCAGCTCTATGAACGACTATTTTATAGCAAGGATCCCACTTTGATAAAATCTTTCAACAAAAAAAAAAAATGTCTTCAAATTGAAGAAACAAGGATTTCACATGTTGACTTGATGCCACTCTGGCTGTATGAAAAGCGGCTATTTAAACCACTACACTGCCGAGTGTTGTAGTTTGAATCCCTGACAGCTGCACAAAAGTCAGATCGAGGGAAGGCAACGCTTAAGACCAGTGAGGGTCCCAGTTTTGTCAAGGTGTTAACCCCCAAAATGTACAAATGTGTTTAAACTGAAGCAGTTGGGATGTCAAATGTATTTATACCACACCAGCTGCACAGGGATCGGCTATATGAACCACTACAATATTAAATAAGGTCAGTTTTATCACTTCATCAAAAATAAGTGGGTACAAAATAAAGAAATTAAAAGTTAAAACGTGAACTGCTCCAACACCATCTTTACAAATGTAAAGCTACCTGAACCACTACACTATCAAGAATTGAGTTTCTTTACCTTAGCTTCATATTCCTCTAACGGTCCGAGCTTGTATTTGGTTCTGAATGTGAAGAGGTCCACGGAAGGTACCGGCCTCTCCATGACCAGAACCAACTCTTTTTCCAGGTCATACGTGTCCAACAGCAGGACGACTGCGGAGGAGCCGTCAGCGTTCTTTAACGAGGACGCTTGCAGCATGAGCCACGCTTCTAAGGGAACCTTCTGGACTTTTCCGTTGATATACTACGGAGTAAGAAAACATTATCCACTGTCAGGGTTTCATGAAATAAAATGTTGCCTTTTACTTTCGACACACTCACCAAAAAAACGCTTTCCACCTTTTCGATGGGGATGTATTTGATGGCCACCTACAAGACAAAGTCGTATAGTTAGTACGGGAAATGACGATTTGGGTTTGCATGAGATGGGATGTACTGTATATAACGCTTACTGGGAAATAGTCACTTTTCCTGTAGCCGGCGAACACCGATCCGAAGCCTCCTTCGCCGAGCTTCTCCAGCTGCTGATACTTCTGCACAAATAATGCTGCCAAAACAAAAATCAGGTTTGGCTTTGCTTACACTGGAGCAGACAATTTCATTTTTTTTTTTTGAAGCATTCAGATGATTCGGCGAATGGCAATCCAACATCTATCATTAACTCATTCAGTACCAGCCAATTCTGGACCAAGTCTGAAAAGACGTTTCAAAACGTCTTTGGGAGTGAATGAGTTAAATGTGGGGCCCTCATACAGTTGCTCAGCCTTTTGGGTCTTTTTCGTTAAGCTTGAATGTGCTGCGATCCAAACCCGTGATTGAAAAATATGATATCCCTGTTCAACTATTGTCAAATGTCACTCAGTGATCTCTTCAAGAGGTTGTAATTGGCACTAACGCTTCACAAGTGGCAATTAGTTTACTGTGAACCGACTGTCATCATTAAGTGCTACTAAGTCACTGACTTTGCATAATAAGCGGAGTCAGTCATATGTCAGTGGTAAACTGACAAAAGTAACACACGCGTTAGATTCGTCGTGACTGTAAAAATTGCTATATAAGGCTCACACGTTACTTTCTAGCACTGATGGGAGCTCTGTTACTTTCTGCCACATTACAATTACTGATTGTTTTTGTTAAAATGCAGATGGGGAGGACTATGAAAAAATAATTAAACCACATTCAGAATATTAAGGGGGAAAAAATAGCACCTACAGATTTTTTTTTTAAATCATTCAGCCCTACCGCGAAGCTTTGGTGACATGAACTTACTTCGGGTGGTGTCAGTCTGTTGCAAGGCGGGCGGACAACAGGGACAGGCCGGGAGGGTGGCGGCTTTCTGGATGACGTTCTTGACAGGCTGCCTGGTTTGCTTTTGGGCTTCTGCTTTCGTGCTGGACTTCCTCTTGGTGGTCAGCTTGGCCAGCAGAGCTTTGACGGACACCTCGGCGACTTCTACCTGCGGCTTCTTGGCGACAGCGGCCACTTCGGGTTTTGCGCTGTACTTGCTGTTCAGGACTTTCGCCAGCAGGGCTTTGACGGATAACTCGGTGGTGGGTTCCTTGGCGAGGGTCTCCGGTTTGGCATTGGACTTGCGTCTGGGCCTTTTAGCGGGTAATGGTTTGGCTGTGGCCTCGGTGACGTCGACCCCTTGCTCCTTTGTGAGGGTCTCCGTTTTTGTTACTGCTTTTCGTTTACTAGTCCTTTTGACTTGAACATTCGCCGGCACCTCAGCAGCTTCCCCCCTCTGCTCCCTGGGATGGGTGTCTTGGTTTGGGATGCTCTGCCACTTGGGCCTCTTGACCAGCGCCACCTTCTGGGACGTCTGCTCTTTGGTGTCCAGAATGGTTTGCGCCACCTCCAGTGTGGGCTGTTTGGGTTCGCCAATGATTGGGATGGTGCCACAGAACCTCCTCATGGGCATGGCTCCGTTTCTGAGGACCTTGGTGTCAGGTTTCAACAGCACGCAGCCTTCCATGAAGGGGGTAAAGTCTCTGGTCTCTGTAACGAATATAAAAAATAAAAATAATAAAGCAATCATAAAAGCAGCACGGCATTGAGATATGAATTTAAGGTGCTCCGTGAAACATCTTTCTCCTTTGAAATGAAATTAACAATAACCGTCCATCAACACATCCATTGATCTCATAGCTATAAATATGAAAGAATTATAGCTAGATACAAATATAGCTTTATAGAGTTGCTCTATATAACATGTCTAACATGTACCGATACAACATATGGTGTGTGTGTATATATATCCATCCATCCATCCATTTTCCGAACCGCTTGATCCTCACTAGGGTCGCGGGGGGTGCTGGAGCCTATCCCAGCCGTCTTCGGGCAGTAGGCGGGGGACACCCTGAACCGGTTGCCAGCCAATCACAGGGCACACAGAGACGAACAACCATCCACGCCCACACTCACACCTAGGGACAATTTAGAACATCCAATCAGCCTGCCATGCATGTTTTTTTTGGAATGTGGGAGGAAACCGGAGCACCCGGAGAAAACCCACGCAGGCCCGGGGAGAACATGCAAACTCCACACAGGGAGGCCGGAGCTGGAATCGAACCCGGTACCTCTGCACTGTGAAGCCGATGTGCTAACCACTGGACTACCGGGCCGCCGTGTATATATATATATATATACTGTGTGTATGTATATATATATATATATATAGTAAATAGAAAACAGATTTAACATATCCACATTCAACATTTCTGTACATCACAAATATAAACCCAATTCCAATGAAGTTGGGACATTGCGTTAAACACAAATACAAACGGAATACAGTGATTTGCAAATCATGCTCCACCTATATTTAATTGAATCCACTACAAAGACAAGATACTGAATGTTCAAACCGATCGACTGTTTTTTTCAAATAATCAGTAACTTGCAGCACGTTCCAAAAAAGCTGGGACAGTGTCACGTCACGTCGCGTTCCAACAGTTCGGATGGGTCCTTTGGCTCTTTGGCCCCCCGAGGACGAGGACACCACGTCCAGGATTTCCCAAAAGCAAAACGAAATGTGAATTCGTCAGACCACATCGTATTTTTCCACTTTGCATCATTCCATGTAAAATGAGCTCGGGCCCAGAGAAGCCCATCGAGTTTTAAGATGCACTTATAATGCCAAACTCTATTTACTAACACTGGCTTTCTGAAGTGTTCACGAGCCCATGTGGCGATATCCTTTCGAGACTGATGTCATTTTTTTGTTTTTGATACAGTGATGCCGAGGGATTGAAGCTCACAAGTTATTTGAGTTTTGTTTTCGGCTTTGCTTCTAGCATGCAGTGATTTCTCCAGATTCCCTGTTGTCATGTCTCTCAATGCATATTCTTCATCTTTTTAATATCATTTTAATTATTTAATATGTCAACACTTTGTAATTACTTTATTATGTTAACTACATTGGTTTACAATTATTCATCATCATTATGATGATGATTATTATTATTATGGTTGAAGGTGTTTGTTATAGTTGGTGCTGCTGCTGCTGAGGTTTATTGAAAGACTTAACAAAAACCCAAACAATTTGCGAGGCACTCTGCACCAAGTTATCAAAATGCAAGTCATGACAAAAGATTTTCGGTTTCACAATTCTGTATTTTGGTTTGTTAATTTTATACATATAAAAATCAAAATGCTTCACACTTCAGAAACTTGGGTTGCATTTTTGCACAGCATTCTGCCCCGTGATCATTTGCACAAGCAGATCGTAGGCTACGTAGATTACCATACGTGTTTTGAATATCTTCTTGTCATACAAAAAATATTATAAAATGCGACAATAAAATAGTTTTTTGGGGGGCATTTGACCCCCACTTCTACCCCTGCAAGTCCTCACAATGTTTCTGATCACAACGACAAAAAACATATCATAAAACATGTTTCCCCAAAGCAACTTTGAAGGGCTCCTTTAAAGAAAGCCTGCCACGTCCGTTATTATTTTTGGGTTGTTGTTTTGTTTTTTGTTTTTGTGAACGCATTTGCGTTATTTGGAACTCACCGGGGTGGATGTTGGTGGGCAGAAATGGAAACGGGTGAAACTTGTCCACGTTCATGTTGTTGCTGTTGCTGTTGCGTGCAGATAGGCTGTTGTTTAGCTTATTTCCTGAGTGTAAACATGCAGCCCTTTGCACATAATGCAGAGACTGTGTTTTAGAGGCTTGTACTGTGCGCGCGTGCTGTGGCCGAGTCATAAAGGGGCTTCGATCACAAACACGTCAAAGGCGCTATGCGGCCCGGCGGGACTCGAACAAGGGCCCGACGGGCGTGACACAAGCTGGCGACTTAAACCGCCGGCGAGCACGACCTTCAGAAATCAATCCACTTTGGACAAAGACATGAAGCGCCGTCACCTTTTCTCGTCGTGATGCGCTTGTGAGCTTTGCACAAGCTGTTATTGACGTTCTAATCAAAGTGCTCAAGTGTGTGCGCTATGCTTTATCAGAGGCTGTTTTAATCAAACATCGGCGCTGTTATTACACAAAGTAAATAGGAGGTACGATCTCGACACGTTGGACTCTTCATTAGGTACACTTGCACAGTCCAAGCGTTGGTTAGTATGCGACATAAGAGTTGCGCGGGCCCAATTTTCAAGCATTTCAGCGTATATATTTTTTTTAAATGTCAATAAATGCCAAGCTATTCAAGCCTCGCCGCCTAAAATGTTTTCCTTTTTTTTATTTTTTTAAATGAAAGTAGCACTTTCGATATTGTACTTTGGAAAACAAAAACTAGTCTGAGAAATAAAAATGGAATCCCCGCAGTATTGTTCTTTATAAAAATATACATTGATGGCAAACGAAACAGAAAGTTAAGAATTAAACATTGTGCATCATGATTAATTCATCGTGGCTCTTTCCGGTGTGCGCAAATTGGCCACCAGGGGGAGCATTATACAGTCATTCAAGGCAGTTTGTCTTTTTTTTTTTGGTATTGAAAAAAATTGAATCTATGTGACACAGTGGGAGGAAAGGTACGTGAACCTTTTGGAATTTCTTAAATTTCTGCATAAATTGGTATAACGTAGCGTTATAATTCCAGCGTTATAATCTATGACACAGTGCTAGGAAAGGTACGTGAACCCTTTGGAATTTCTTACATTTCTGCATAAATTGGTATTATAACGTAGATTGGTATCTAAATCACGAGAATCAATGCACACACGCATACTATTGTTTTCATATTTTTATTGAAAATAAACATTAACAGGGATGAGAATAAAGTAAATGAACCCGTGCATCAGGATGGAGTTTTGATCATTCTTCTGTGAAGAGCTCGCCTGAGGTCATGCAGCAGAATCTCAATCGAGTTGAGCGCAGGATTTTGACGAAGCCACTCCAGAAAATGGATTTTCGTGAACAAGATGGCAGATACAAGCAGCCGAAATGAGTTTCTCCAGGGTGTCTTGGCTCTTCGGTGCGCCTTCAACTCAACTCGATTTAGATTGAGAGCAGCCAAATAAGTTGGCTCGGGTATCTGGTGAGCACGACACGACTCCTGGATGCCGCACTGGTGTCGCGCTCCAGAAATGTCGCATTGGCGAGACGACTTTTCGAAGCAGGAACATCTTGGCTTGGGATCTTCTGGAAGTGGCCAGGGAGCCAGAACGCTGGGCTTCCAAGCAAATGCAACTAACCCAGTGATATTTTCCTTATACAGGGCACACCATGATTAATTGCAGCCCTTGTTAATGTGTTAATTTTTTTTTTAATTGCAGAAGCTGCCTCACACTGAAAATTGTAGAAATAGTTGTGTGTATAGATAGATATAGTCACAGGTCGCAGCTTTGCTGGAACGTGTTACCACCATAACATTCTAAGTGAATGATTATTTGCTAAAAAAAAAAATCAGTTTCAAAAATAAATATATTTGCAGTATATTCAATTCAATACAGATGGAACCTGATTTTTCTGTTTTATTTAGGTTTCACACAACGTCCCAACTTCATTGGAATTGGGTTTGGATGATTGACACACCATCCAACAGTGTACATTTATGGTAGGTGAGGAATTAAAAAAATATATAAAAAAGCCTGTAACGTGATGCTCCACATGGTAATGAGTTTTTGTGAATCATCAAATGAGCCATGGATGCTGGTGGATCTGCACTAGGGAGGCGCGCTGCTCCGGGTCACAATGCAAGCACATATGCAAGAAATCTCTGCAGTCTGATTGGAGACAAAGATGAAAATACAAATGAGCTGCCGTTTTTGTTTGTTTGTTTAGTTTTTGTTTTTACATCGCAGAGTCTTGTTTTGAGGCCATAGTAGTACACTGTACAGTGAATCCATTGTACAGTCGTGGTAATACCTTGGGACAGAACCCGATTGAGTTGGAGCATCTGGGAGATAAAGAGGAGCGTGTCGAACTGTTTACTTCCAGCTAATAACTCAAAGAGCATGGCCCCCAGGTGCCACACTGTGGTCGGGCCAGCCCTGTACGTCCCCCTCAGGACAAACTCTGGAGGAGCGTAGGAGAGGGTTCCTAAAACAAAACAGTGATGGGCGGTCAGGGACAAAACACTGCCGGAAGCACTGACTACCACTGTTCCAACCCAACCATGAAATTGTATTCATGTATTTCCAATCGGCCGCACTGTTTCGAGTATATGTGGGGGTCCCCCCCCCAAACAGATTTCATCTTCTGTGTGTTGCTGGATAAATCTAATCCGCCCACAGCCTTCGGAATCAGCAATGCTGGTCAGCGAACAGTGTATTAAATTATATTAGCAATCAGATATGAAATTCATCATCACAGGGCCAGCACTGGTCATTTTTCCATCATGACGACCAATCAGGATGGTCAGTACCAACTTTGACTGCTCGCAATGATCTTGCAGTGATTTGAAACCTTTAAAAACTTTTACTTCAACACAAATGGCAGCAACACATGCAGACATATAATACAACAATAATCACGGGCATGTATTGTGAAGACTGCCTTCTGTGTTTATATTTAATGACATTTTATGTCAGTATGGAAATGGATTTTGTTGATAATTTTTATAATTGTAACGTGATAGTATGACGAGGTGGATCAAGTCGGGGAGTTCTCCACGAAATGATTCACCCGTCATCGGTTGTTAGGAGACGATCCTAAACGTGTACGTGTGAGCCGACTCACCTGTGTAGTCATGATAAGGCTCCTCGGTTACGAAGCAGCTGCAGCCGAAGTCGATAACCCGCACTCGTGGGGCGCCGTAAGTGGCCTCCAGGAGGATGTTTCCCGGTTTGAGATCCCGATGGAAGACGTTTACGGCGTGCATTTTGATGGCGGCGTCCACCAGCTGCCTCATGATGTTCTGACAAAGACAAACCCAATCATTAACCCTTTCAGGGACAGAGGTTACTACAGTGGACAGCTTATCAGGACGATACACCGTCCGTTCCATCCATACCTTCGCTTCATTCTCCTTGAGGTGTCCAAGCCGACATCTGGTGATGTATGTGAAGAGGTCCACGGATCGTGCCGGCTTCTCCATGACCAGCACCAGTTCTTGATCCAAGTCGTATTTGTCCAGCAGAGACACGACGGCCGAGTGGCCATCTGCGTCCTTGATGCACGATGCCTGCAGCATGAGCAGCGCTTCCACAGGAACGTCGTGTTTCCTCCCCTTTATGTTCTATCGGTAAGAAACAAATGTCGACAAAGGACATGACGTTTTATTTCAGAATACATAGTTGAAACAATAAATTTAAAAAAAATAGCATGTATGACACTCGCACAAGCGGAAACATTGCACAACATAGAATCCTAAAGAACAACGTGAGGACTCCAGTCAAATTCTTCTCACCAGGGAGATGATCTTGACTTCATGTTTGGCAATGTGTTTGATGGCCACCTAGACGACACAGTCATTAGTTAGCGTCTACACTCATGCCACTAACAATTACAAAAAACAAAACAGGAGTACACAGTAGCCTTGTAATCTGAGTTGACGAAGCCTGCATTAATCTGGGTCAAAGTTTTGACCATGGATAGCTGGCCTCATATCAATATCGCAGCATTAGCATTTCAGTATTATTAGCATTAGCATTAATTGACAGAAAATACAAGTACGTTGCTCATGTTTGACTGACAATATTCAGCATGGATAGCTGGCCTAAAATTAGTAGCATGAGGTTAGCATTTCAGTATTATTAGCATTAGCATTAATTGACAGAAAATACAAGTACGTTGCTCATGTTTGATTGACAGTTTTCACCATGGATAGCTGGCCTCATATCAGTACCGCAGCATTAGCATTTCAGTATTATTAGCATTAGCATTAATTGACAGAAAATACAAGTATGTTGCTCATGTCTGACTGAGTTTTCACAATGGATACCAGGCCTGAAATTAGTAGCGTGAGGTTAGCATTTCAGGTAACAAGCTAACGGCGAACTGGAATAGGGCTGATTTGTTCGTTGGTGAAAAAAAAAAAAACATTGAAAACGTAAGAAATTGCTAAAAACAAACCAAAAAAAAACCCCATTTAGACATCATCTCTGCATCAACTTAAATGAACCAGAGCATACTGCTGCGGATGATAACGATTGTATGTTTGTTATCACCCATATTTAGTTGACGTGGGAGGTTAGCCGAATTGTTAGTCCAAACTAAAACGACACTTGGTGAGAAGCTTCGGTACAGCGAACCTACAGGAAATGAATCAGCTTTCCTGTAGCCAGCATAGACCGATCCAAAGCCCCCTTCGCCGATCTTCTCTAGTTGCTGATACTTATGATCCAGGGAGCCTGCAAACACACACAGATAGACTTTGGCTTTCAACCTCGAAGAAACTGGTCAAGGCTTCTTATTCATCTTGTCAGTCTCAGCCTGTTGGCGGTTTACCTTGACTGGTTGTGGTCAAGAGTCGTTTTTCAGCCTGTTGGACCATGGACATCTTGGTGGCTTTGAGCCACTGACTCCTTGTTAGGGTCTCGGGTTTGGTACTCATTTTCCGTTTTGTTCCTTGAGACTTCAGGATTTTAACCGGCACAGTGGTTGTTCTGGCCCTCTGGTTATTTTGAAAGCTTTGCAGTTTTGTGTCAGCTCTCCGTTTGGTTGCAGCCACAAAATTCATAGACTCGTTTGTAACACCTTGCCTCCTTTTGAGAATCTCTGGATTGTCTTTAGTCCCTCGATGATGACATGTTTGCATTTCCAATCGGGTCTTAGCCCCGCGATTCCCAGGTAAGGTCTCCATTTTGGGTTTACCCTTTGTTTTCCTGATCAGGATGTCTGGTTTGGTTTTACCTCTGTGCTTCCTAAAGAGAGTCTTTGGTTTGGATTTACCTTGGTGCTTTCTCATAAGGGTCTGGGGTTTGGGTCTAGCCTTATTTTTGGACACGTTTGCTGTTACAATCTTTACGGACACCTTTGTGGTTTCAAATCTCTGCTTCTTCACAAGTGTCTCAGATTTTGTGCCAGCTTTCCGCTTGGTCCCCTTAGCAGGCCTGACCTTCATCAACACCCTGGTGGTCTTGATCCTTCGCTTCCTTAGTAGGGTTTCTGGTTTGGGTGCAGTCTTCTGTTTGTTCCCCTTAGCCGATCTTGCCCTTACAGACACCTTTGTGACGTTCACCCTCTGATGCTCTTTGAGGGTCTCCAGTGTGGTACTGGTTTTGCATTTGGTCCTTTTAGCCAGCGAAGCCTTCACAGACACCTTAGTGGCTCTGACGCTGGTTATTAGGTCCATATGCTTGGTCCTTTTGGCTGGCACCGTATCCACAGATGCTACCTTTGTGGACCTCCCAGTATCTGGGAAGGGGTGATGATGTCTCTTTGTGGGTAGTCCTCCGGTTCCAAAGACCATACTGATAGGGTCTCTCACCCCACAGTCTTCCATACATGAGCAACATTCCTTGGTGCCTGCAACTGGTAGAAGAAACTCAACATCACCTTGTTTGTTGCAGTTCTGTTAAAACCAATGGTTTTCCACTTGGCTTGCCACAATCCTTCAAATCATGGTGGCTGTCTAATGGACATTATCATTAAAGATGTCAAAGATGGTGTCTTCTCATAACATAAAGCAGAAGTCAATAATGTTAGCTAATGGCGTTTAAATGATTTCTTAGCTGCAAACCTCTGTGGAAATAAGGAGATGCTGCTGAAAGTGAAGTGAACAATGCAAAACACAGTGAAGAGTAACTTTTTTTTTTTTACAATTAATGAAAAAGTATTGCATAAAAACATACAGGAAATGCACTATTACTGTATGTTTTAATACAATACTGCATGGTGCAATTTTCCTTATTCGGGAATGTTTTGGGGTGTTGAAAGTGATCAATTGCATTTCAAATTACTGTATTTAAATAGTTGACCTAAAACTGAGGAACGTCTCTGTGTTACGAGCTTGTCACGGAACGATTTAGTGAAGGCAGTACTACCTTTTTCCTGATGGAAAAGGCATTTGTCTCAAAGACGGCTATTTGAAAAATTATGGGATATCAATTCAACTGCTTAGCTAATTAATTTCATTTAGTTAATTTCACTAATGTGTAAGTGAGCTATAATTTAAATTAAACCCACCAGGCTGGAGGTCGACATCCATGTTGTTTCAAACTGATTCACACTGCCAGTTATTTATTTATTTATTTATTTTTAGGATTTTAAAATTTTATTTTACACTGGGTCACTACAATCTCCTTTAAATCACACATATAAATTTACAATTAAATGTGAACTTGATTTGCGTCAGTCATGTGGTCATAAATCTCAAGGTTACGTTGCCATTAGTCACCGACACGTCAAAAGCTAACGGCTTTCGCTGGAGGTGACGTCAACAAGGAGCTCACGCGCTTCTGGCTGCGTTTAAAAACCACCAAAGGATATTCATTGGGGTGTCACAGTAGCAATAAGGCCTCACTCAAGCCGTTTTATAACTATTTATCATTTTTTAGGGAACATTTACCACGCAAATTGTGACTGTTAACGGCATACAATGGGACGGGAAGTGATTCAAGTTTCCCGGATGATCTCCATTTGTCCACCGGATGGCGCCAGAGACAAGGATAAGGCGGCAGCAAGGCCACCAACCGTCTTCTGATTAAAATGCACGAGAAACATTGCTATGCAGTGACAAGAACATTTATTTCCAGGTTTTTTTCAGTCGTCTGGTCTATGAAGTGTCCATTGACATATCCCAGAGGCATACTGTTAGTGTGAATGCAGCAAAATCCATATACAACTCCGCAGGTTTATAGTGCAAAATTAAAAAAATGCATCAAAATTTAACTAGTGGTCAACATGGTCATGTTGACGGCAGAAATTCAAGTCCAAGCGGGCGTTTACATGAATCACGCCACTTTAACTCCATTGCATCTGCTCTTACAACCTACAGAACTCGTAACAGAGGAGATAAAAAGTCAACACACCTTCAAATAACAGGTTTTTGTGATAGGAACATTTTTTTTTGCAGCAGCCTTTTATAACCTGTAAAACATATACTGTATATAATAGTAAGCTATATAATGTTGCATAAGTGTGCATGCACTCATAACTGGGACGAGGCTGTTCAGAATTAACTGATCACACATCCCAAGTTATGAGGGTGTGCACACATTTGCAACCACATTGGTGTTTGACTTTCCTTCTGGTAAGATTCAAAAAATATATTTAAACGGAGTGACACAGTGGAAGATTGGTTAGCATGTCCGTCTCACAGTGCAGAAGTGCACGGTTCGATTCCGGCTCCAGCGTTCCTTTGTGGAGTTTGCATGTTCTCCCCGTGCCTGCGTGGGTTTTCTCCGGGTACTCTGGTTTCCTCCCACATTCATGGCATGTTAACGCAACACTCTAAATTGTCCCTAGGTGTGATTGTGAGTGGGATGGTTGTTTGTCGATGTGTGTCCTGCGATTGGCTGGTAGGGCACTAGCAATTAATATTAGCTATTTTAAAAGAGAGTCCTTTTGTTTCTACACATTAAGGTAAACAAATTAAAAAGAAAAAGAGGACAAAGTATTGTGAAAGAGTCAAATGTTCTGCCTGTAATTCACATCTTTATTTATAAAGCTTTTTTCTTTTTAGTGTTTTTTTTGTTGTTTTTTTCAGTCATGTAGTCTGTTACAGGGCCCAAAATGAACCAGGTAGGTAGCCTTTTTGTATATCCACTGGATGATGTAAACAATTCAAAGCCAAGGAAGACATTAGAAGGACCCAAGCTAAGAGATTACACATCATGTGACATTTGTATGACGCAGCAGGGGAAAAATCAAACGCTTTTTTTCCTTCCTTGAAAGTGCACTCCCCTCTCTCTCTCAAAAAAAAAAAAGATTTCAAACAAGTGCTCTTATGACATAATATATTAAAAGTATTTTGAAATTGCCTTCAACGTCCAACACATGATGACAACATAACAACGATTTGGCACATCAACTAAAATATGTTTTTCAATTCGCGCGCTACTTCACTGGCATTGTTAATTGCGGCACCAAGCGCACCGGGAATGGCGTGACCGAGGTAACCGACGTCGTAAACATAGTTCACATGAGGTCAGCGATGGTGAGACGCAGCTCTCGGTGCCACATCGGCGCTACAGTTCATTTATGTGGCGCTAGCACCTCAGGAAGTGGAGTCGCCCGCGTCGCGTAAACGCCAAACGGGCACTCGAGAAATGCAGATGGTGGAAGGGGGCGGGGCTTCTTGAAATACTAACACTAAGGTGCTTTCAGAGATGGGTGTCAAAGAGCGGCATAATAATTTACATGGTAAAATTATAAATTTATGTATTTTTTTTAAATAAAATGAAACCATTTGGTTGTTTTATGGTGTAATATTCTCCACAAAACAATGTGAACTTACTCGTAATATTTTGACATCAAACGTGTACTGTAATGCATTTTCTTTTCTTTACTTTTTTTTTGCATCATCACGCCATTTGTCTTGTAATATTATGACTTTCGGGGCGACCTGAATACTCCATAGCATCCAAGCACCATTACTGGTTTTCACTCTGCAGAGTGTTAAGTGTTAGTCTGTGCTAATAAAAGACATGTATGAGATAAAAGGATCCCAAACTCTGGCAGTGTTGGTTCACACTCGCCCCGCCCCACAAAAAAAATGTCCTTGAATAAATCACTTCTATGGTCTTATGTTTAAGACGTTTTTGGAGTTTTGACTAAAGTCAAAGCAAAGCAGCCCTGAGTCATCGACAGACCAGGTTAAGTTTCCAAGTCACAGCACCCTGAAGAACAACGCGAAGGAAGTAGTGTTTCCGCATCACGGCGGGAGGACCTGCCTGAGAGCGTCGCGTGTGTTTTGGCCCAGCTTGTCAGGGAACTTGACGCAGAAGTCCAGGATCATGTCACCTCGCTTGTCGGGCCACTTGGACAGTGGCAGGCCCTCGCCGGCAATGCGCTTCTTGGTGCCCGGCTTCACCACGTCGCGCGACGTCACCGTGATGGTGCGACCGTCCAGCGTCGGTGCGCTGACCGTGCACCCGCACAGGGCCTTAAACACAAACCGATGCAAAAAAATGAATAAGCACCTCACCTCAAAAACAGTGTTATTATTCATCATTCATGACAATACATGCACTTCAATTGACTGTATTACCCCTTTTATTTGTTATACCTTCAATTGCATTTTCAGACGCCACAATTTTACAATAAAAAATGTCAGAATTGAGCATGAACGTTTTCTGAAACTAATAATAATTTCACATTGAAACAGGAGTTGTGCAAGAATGTATATCTTATGAGAGGAAAAAAACCAAAAAGCTCCGGTGCTGCATGTATACCTAATGAAATGCCCACTTGAAGTACAGCAAAGGTACTTACGTCACGGAGTGATATTTTGGCAGGGTAAATAATATCGGAGCCCTCCCTCCTGAACACGGGGTGAGGTTTGTCTTTCACGACAAACACCACGTCGGCGGGAATGTTAGTGGGGGTCTCGTCGCCCTCGCGGGGGAAGGTGATCTTGGTTCCCTCTTTCCAGCCGCGCTTGATGTCCACCGACAAAATCTTGTCCTCACTACGTGTGGTTCGCCCGTCGGGGTTCAGCCTCTTGCGGGAGATCTTCATCTTCTTGGTGCAGCCGGCGAAGACCTCCTCCAGGCTCACTTTCAGCTCGTGCACCACCGGCGGGTCCTTCTGCCTCTCGCGGGTGACGTGGGGGCCGCCCAGGTGCGACTTGAAGGGCCGCTGGAAGCCGCCCATCCCGAAGGCGGCAAAGGGGTCGGCGGCGTCCACCGTGTCGTCGCCACCGTTCTGTGAGAAGAAGTGGTCGAAGGGGCCGCGGCCGCCGAAGAACTCGGCAAACATGGCGTGGGGGTCGCCGTGGAAGGTGTAGTTGTACGTGGAGCCGCTGTGGCCCCCGCCACCACCGACAGCGGAGCCCTTAAGCCCTAAAACAGAAAGTCATCAAAATCAGTGTTTCCCAACTTATATTGAGCCAAGGCAACTCACACTGGTCACCAGCATTTGCAATTTTAATCAGACATGGCTTAATGTGTCCCAAGACATATTTTGACACCAATTTAAAAAATGTCTGCGGCTTTTTTTTATAGCACATCAGGTTTTAATATTTTTATGTCAGGTTTGACCTACATAAGGTTGCATATAAGAATTATATCATATTTGATATTATATATTATGTATATATATTACATTGCATTGTAATTTATAGCTATGACGTTTCGGGGGGCGGGGGGGATCCACCCGTTGTTGAACCTGATCCTTAATTCGTAAATATTACTAATTGTACTCCGAGGCAGTTTGGAAAACAAATGAACGAGTGATATTACATATTACATTATTGTTATTCCAAACATTTTCTGAGCCGGCTATCCTCACTTATGATTATGAAAACCTGATGGACAAGAGAAAAAAAAGAGGACAGTTTCAGAATCTGCACCACCAAAAAATATTATATAAAAAATAATAGTGCAGTTGCATCGCTGATTAAAATAGTTTGCAAATCTTCGATGGCCTGTGAAACTGACATATGAAAAGTCTACACACCCCTGTTCATATGGTTCTGTGAAGCAATCCCACTTAAACTCATGATAAACGGATTCGGTCCACAACTGACTTCAGATGTTTTAGGAAGCTTTTCCTGAGATTTATGCAGTCACATATTGCAGCACAGGCAACTGTCCATAAACAAACAGCTTTTTTTGTCGCTTCTATTGTGTGTGCATCCATTTCATCACAACAGCAAAAGACATACAGTATTCATGAATTCAAACTTTAGATTCGTTGGTGGCGGGCTATCGTATGCACATTACGTCATATGAATTACGTCATTATTCGGTCATTATTTGCAATTTCTTTTCAGCATTTATTGTGGACAAACTACGCATTTAAACTATTACAGCTGGTTAAGCGACAACCGTCGGTGGGCTTCTGGTTCTTTCTAGAAAGTTCTCAAGCGGCAGCGGTGACATTGATGGACACTGTTGACCAATTAATGATGAGCTTGAGGTTAAGAAACGGGGGTAATCTACCTTCTTCGCCATATCGGTCGTAAATGTCTTTCTTCTTGGCGTCGCTGAGGACGTCGTAGGCTTCTGCTATCTCCTTAAATTTGTCCTCAGCACCAGCGGACTTGTTCTTGTCCGGGTGATAGCGGAGGGCCTGCTTCCTGTACGCCTTCTTGATTTCGTCTTCCGACGCACCCTTGGCTGTTCCCAGCACCTTGTAGTAGTCTTTACCCATCGCAAAGACTTACTCACTTCTTCGGCCACGTCTCGAGAAAACCAGACATTCCAAGAGGAGCCGCCGCCTGCAGGGGCTTCAACGGCACTTGGTTCTCGGTAGCCTCCGAGCTAGCTCCGGGTAAAGTGTTATTAGGCTGACCAGGCTCACTTCGATACGACTTTCCACTCCATGCCAAAGACCAGGAGGCAAGTGTCACCCAGATGGAACGAACAGACGTCAGACCCGCGTGTCAACCGAGATATAGATGACTGGACTGCCTGGGCAGCCGAGGCAGACCGCCAACCGCAGAGAGGAAACTTCTGGAAGAAGCTGGCGGTTCTGACGTATGTGTGAGATAAGCGGCGTGGTGAGATGATTACCTCTGGTCACTTCCGGGTTTGCGCGAAAACCAGGAAGTGGAAGAAACCCCAATTTTTAGAAAAATATTTCTTTTTCAATAGTCACACTGTCTTCTTTTCATTATTAACTCAAGCAAATGGGTATGTGGCATATGTCGTATTTTACTACTTTTCCTCACTTTGTTTCTCGTTTGCCTGAAACAATCAGGCGCTGTTGTATGATAGGGTCGCTCCTTAACTGTCTGACAGTGTATTCATCTTTTTTTTTACACAATGGACCCCTGCATATTCGCGGTTTAACGTTCGCGATTTCACCTATTGATGGGTATTTTCCCCAGCTATGCGCTGTTAATCGTTCCACGAATGTATGTTTATAAAAACTCACTCCTATAATTTCTACTGGACATTTTGGAGTATTGCCTCACTTGTTCCTAATGTGAAATCAGCATGGGTGATCTGCATAGGGGACATTATTAATGGGACATTGGAGGTCAAGAGTGAGAAAGAATGAGTAAATGGGTGTTCCTGAGGTTCAAGGGGGGAATAAGAAGTGTGTGTGTGGGGGGGGGGGGGTATCTGTATGTTGGCATGTGGAGGGTCTTCATCGCATCAGATCAGACTTGAAAGCAGGCCTGCTCGAGCCAGAATCAGAGCAGACAGGAGCAATGTCTTCTGAAGTAGTTGACAGTTGACCCGTGTCCAAGGACCACGCATCGGTATTTGTCACTGGCTCGACTGTGTACTGTATGCGTCCTCCCAAGGTTATTACCGAGCTGCTGTATAAAGAGCAAATCAGGCGGCTTATATTTAGCCTCGCAAATGACGCTCTGTGGATTATGTCTTGTGGCTCTCCGGTTTCGTCTTCAGCGACTCTGCCTAACATGACAGAGGTTGCGGTCCAAGCTATTCAGGTGAGGCTCAGTGTCATGTTCTTCCGCACCAGACATTTTTTGGGCTCCCCGCTAAGCACACAAATCCGCGAAAATAATTGCAGTCCACCATCGTCTTCCTCCGGGAGTGAAAGGCTACTCACGCAGCACTCGCGCCAGACTCACAGATCAGTAGTGCCGGAGGTTGTTCCACCGGCCGACTTTTGGGAATCATGGATGTCCTCGCTTTAGAGGCAAAGAATGTGAACGGTTCAGAGTCTGAGAAGAAGTCTTCATCCAGACCCAGACCCAAACCCAAACCACCCAAAAAGCCCAAAAGGATTGTTTACTTTGAAGTGGAAATTGTAGATGTGAAGACTAAAGAGAAACTGCTCCTGTTGGACAAGGTAAGAAGAGTTTTGGCCAGTATCTACTTTTGTTTTACAATTATGAAATATTGTGAAATCATGTATCGTGACCGCAGATGTTTGAAGTCCTCGACCTTACACAACTAAGACAGTTGAAGAATGTGAAGTACGTTAGAGGTTTTATGATTCATGTTTGGCACCTCCCAGGATTGCTTTCATGGTAGCGTTCAGTATGTCATTTTGGACAAAAGTGCTGTGCGCTAAATATGACGGCAGCGAAACAGTAGGTCGAAGATGTCCACGAGTTGAAAGAAAGACACTCATGAAGACTGCCAGACTACATCTCTCGCTATTAGGGTTGTAGTCAAGACTAAGATTTTGAGGAGCCAAGACAAAGTCAAGACCAAGACTTTGAGGGGATATGATGAAGTCAGAAGCAAGATTCAAGGTAGCCGAGACTGAGCAGAGGCCAAAACGTTAAGGGGCTGAGACTTATTCAACACCAAGAATTCAGGGGATTAAAAACAAATGAAGACCAAGCTTTTAAGGCGTTCATCCAAATTCAAAGTGAAGACGATATAAAGAATTCAAGTCTTTAAAGAGGTGAGACCAAGGTAAGACCAAGACTTTGAGGGATGAAACGAGTCGAGACCAAAACTTTCAGGAGCCAAGGACCAAGACTTTGAGGGCCTAAAACCAAGTCAAGACTAAAATTTTGGGCTGAGACTACTACTCCATCCTCCCCCTCCTGATGTCCGACTACAACACTTAATGTGACAAGGCTACAAATGCTAATTATGTGACTGCATTGCTGTTACTCCCACCAACGTTTTGTTTGCATTGTGATTTCAGGTGGAGCCAACTTCCACCATTTTGGATATTAAAGCTTTGTTTCACAAATCATGTACGTATGCTTAAAAACTGACGAAAAAGGACAACCGGTCAACGTCTCACTACAGGCGTGTCCATTTTGACAGATCCCAAGTGGTACCCGGCGAGACAATCTCTGCGCTTGGATCCGAGTCGGTGCATCAGCTCATGTTCTAATAGTATAGGAGGTCATTTCGAAACAGATCTTCATCTTAGATGGCGCTTTCTTTTTCTTAGAAACAAAGTGTCTCCGGGATGAGGAAATCCTTCAAACACTTCCTGTGGGAACCACGGCCAGCTTCTACTTCAGTGACCTTGGACCACAACTAACATGGGGGACTGTGAGCTCACGGCAGACACGGCGCTGGCGATTGTGTTGAACCCTTTCCTGCACCATGTAACCTGAACACATGATAAGTTCGTCCAAAGTAACCGCTGTCCCTGAAAGGGTTAAATACCACCCTGGATGTGCATTAATACCATCCATCCATTTTCCGATCCACTTCATCTTCACAAGGGTCACGGGGGGTGCTGGAGACGATCCCAGCTGCCTTCGGGCAGTAGGCAAGGGACACCCTGAACCGGTTGCCAGCCAATCACAGGGCACACATAAGATGAACAACCATTCATTCGAGTGTTCAATCAGCCTGCCATTCAGGTTTTTGGAATATGGGAGGAAACCAGAGTACCCGGAGAAAACCCACCGGGGAGAACATGCAAACTCCACACAGGAAGGCACGGTCCATCACCTAAAAGTCCATTTGCGGTCGTGTGTTTTCCTCTCACCTCCCACAGTGTCCATTTATCTCGGGACATCTAATCTCATGGCCCCATTTCTTTCCAAGGTGTTTATCCCCCCCCGGGGCTCTTGTCTCCCTCACTGTGCCACGTTGTTGCCTCCACATTTGCTCCCTCTCCTTACACCCTCATAAGCAACTATTTTAGTGCAAGGACTTTATCGAGTTTGTGGATATCAGAGATGTTGGCGGTCGATGAGATTTCGAAAAAAAAAGCAAGACTTTGAAAGGTTGAGACCATCTCAAACAAGACTGAACAGTCAAGGTTCAAGTGAAGATCAAGACTTTGAGACCAAGTCAAGCTCATCATTTTGAGATGACAAGAACAAGTCAGGGCGGCCCGGTGAGCCAGTGGTTAGCGCGTCGACCTCACAGTGCAGATGTCGTGGGTTCGATTCCGGCTCCGGCTTTCCTCTGTGGAGTTTGCATGTTCTCCCCGGGCCTGCGTGGGTTTTCTCCGGGTGCTCTGGTTTCCTCCCACATTCCAAAAAACATGCATAGCAGATTAATGGAACACGCTAAATTGTTGCTAGATGTGATTTTGAGCGTGAATGGTTGTTCGTCTCTGTGTGCCCTGCAATTAGCTGGCGACCGGTTCAGGGTGTCCCCTTGCCTACTGCCCGAAGACGGCTGCGATAGGCTCCAGTGCCCCCCCCCCCCGCGACCCTTGTGAGGATAAAGGGGAAGAGAAAAATGGATGGATGGAAGAACAAGTCAAGAGCAAAACGTTTAAGGAAGCGAGAGCTAGCTTTTGGAAGAGAGAATTGGAATAAATGCTCATTTTTAGCAAACATACGAAAACACTGAATTGTTGGACACGTGATGTTCTTATGTCCGGTATCGCATTTTGAGGCCTCTATCTGTCCAAGGTGCTCCCCTGTATCAACCACACTGTTCGCCTGACAGGTGTTCCTTGCAGAGTGCGTGGGTCCGCTGGTCATCTATGTAATGTTCTACTTCCGCCTCCCTTTCATCTATGCTCCAAAACACGATTTCACCGCCAGCGAGAACTGGGTCGTACAGTCAGTGTCTTTCTACCCCCCCCCCCACCCTTCCCCCTTATTGATTTTTAATCAATAGATTTTAAATCAGAAAAAAAAAAGTATTTTCTCGCACAGTTCTGCTTGCCTCTGTCACTCTTCGCATTACATCAAGAGGATTCTGGAGACGATGTTTGTTCACCGCATCTCGCACGGGACCATGCCCCTCCGGAATATATTTAAGGTGACTCGGCCACATTTGAAAAAGACCCGTCGCGATGCCGAATGTGAATTTGAATGAATTGTGTAGTCCAAATCTAAAAGGGAGAATCGTTCACCAAGTTTAAATGGCAATGGTTGCAGAATTGTGGATTTTACTGGTGTGCCGCAGCCTGGATGGCGTATTACATCAACCACCCGCTCTACACGCCACCACGTAAGTGACAACCTCACTTGTGATCACTCAAGTTCGTTCCTTCGTGAGTTCACATTGCATCATTCTATCTTTTTTTGTTTTTTAGTTTATGGGCAGCAGCAGGTGAATCTTGGACTTTATATTTTCTTGGTAGGTTTAATCCTAAAATCCATGCGGTGAATCGAACAAAGTACTCATGCTTGGATGTTTTGGTGTTTTTTTTTGTATGCACGCAGTTTTGCCAAGTTGGGAATTTTTCGATCCACGTGGCCCTTCGTAATCTCAAGCAGCCAGGTATTTCATTTTACAACACTTATCCAGAATAGTTGTGTTCAAGTTGAGAACAATGTTTCCTGTCATCTCAGGTTCAAAAGTTAAGAAGCTTCCTTACCCGACAAAAAATCCCTTCACATGGATTTTCTGGCTGGTGTCTTGTCCAAACTACACATATGAGGTAAGAACCAATGAAAAACAAAGAACTCCACTTGTTGTTTTTCTCTAAATACTGGAGCGACGCAACTTTTTTTTTTTTTTTCGCTGGACAATGACAAAATATTTTTGTGTGTATCTTCATTCAACTTCTATCTGTCTTAATATTTCCATTTTTTAAAGAGATCATTGGGTAAGTCATCCTTAACCCTTTCACGCACCCTGTAAGATGATAAGCTGTCGTAGTAGCCACTGTGCCTGAAAGGGTTAAAAGAAGAAAAAAACACCTATATATAAAATAATTTTAAAATGTTTACTTTGCTTGTGGAGACCACTTATACTGTCAAAGTAAATTTTACATTCCACTCTCCTGGGTAAATCCATAACGCATCGTTTAGCTAAAATGCAACAATTATTTCTTTCCCCCCCAAAAACGGCAACATTTGGAAATGCACCTTAATTTTGCATGTCTTCCTTTTATCATTTATTCCCATTCATTTTTATCCTGTATAACGTGTCCCAATACAATATCTCTTATTTTGGTCCAGATTTTCGCAATCATCGTAGAAGTTGACATGTTTGATTTGCTTTCGCGGGCCACATAAAATGCTGTAGCGGGCCAGATCCGGCCCCTGGGCCTTGAGTTTGACACCTGTGCTCTAAACTATGACAATAATGACCCACGAAAAAAAAAAGATCATTGGCTGGTCACGTTCGGTTAGTGTGAAAAGTAACACTCGCTCAAACACCGGTGCTAATAAAACCGTTAAAGAGGATGTCCTGGCTGCTCCACTGTGTATCATAAATCTCGAGAGTAAAAGATTTATAGCAATGACAGTAAGAGTCCTGTGCTTGTTACAAGCACTGCACTAATTTGAATGAACAAATTATTATATACAGCCAGTGGTGACAAGTAGTCAATTAATACACAGTGAAGGGAGAACGTGACATCAACGTGTGCGTGTTTAGGTGGGCTCGTGGTTGGGCTTCAGCGTGATGACACAGTGCCTGCCCGTGGCGCTCTTCACGCTGGCCGCCTTTGTGCAGATGAGCGTGTGGGCCCGAGGAAAACACCGAGCCTACTTGAAGGAGTTCAAGGACTATCCCACCTTACGCTCCCCCATACTGCCTTTCATCCTTTAGAACACCACATGGAGGTTGGGGTGGGGGAACCCCCCCCCCCCCGGCCCTCCCTATCAGGGGCCATTTTTTTGTACATGTGCTCCCAGTGCCGTATGAAATGTCTACAAAAAAAAAAAATATATATATATATATATATATATATAATTCGATGCAACATGTTATTGTTACATAAAGGGCTGAACAATTTTGAAAAAGAATCGAATTGCGATTTTCTTTTGTTGTTGTTCCCCTCAATATTCAGTTTAATAATTTTTTTAAAGGACCTCTTGTATTTTTTTATTTTTCATCTTGACCACACTGAACAATGTCAAATTTGTTTTACATCAATATTTTGGTCTTGTAAGTTAGACGCATGCTACAATAAAGACAGACGAGCCGTGAATTAATATGAAAGGCCATTTTTCAACCTCAATTCGAGTTGTTAGTTGAGTAAATACTTTGACCTGCAGTATTTTAAGCGTTCACTACGACAACAAATTTCAACACAAAGAGTGTCGCGTTAACCTAAGCGGGTAAGTCCTAAATCAAATGGAAACTAATTTGTGGCTTTCTCACTTCGATTTTTTATGTAAATATGCGGACTGCACTGCTTAAGCACCGAACCTATCCAGAGATGATGTACCTTTTTTTTTTTTTTTTGAAAATTGCATTCTACTACATTACGATGTTGATTTGAATATGATTAGTTGTTCGGCCCTATTAGACATTACAAGCACATGTTTGACTGCTTTAAAGTCTTAATTTCTGATTTTTATTGTTGTTTGCTTGCTTTTGAAAGATTGACTGCTGCTTTTGTTCGGAAAACAAAAAACAAACCAAAAAAAAGGTGTACTGGGACAGTTAATTTGCTTGCATACAAATAGTCGCCTGCCCACCCATCAGGAGTCAAATTAAACAACCAAGTTAAACAACCATAATTGCTGCTGATCTCTCAATGCAGCAATTATGAGTGTTTATATAAGGTGCTAGTGTACATATTTCTTATCCGATGCGTGGGCTGGTATGCGAGGTAATACTTTTGAAGAGCATCATAAAGGTGTTTTTTATTATTATCATTATTATTATTATCATTAGTAATTTAACTGCTGAATAAACTCCGTTTATGTAACATGGGTTCCTGATTGTGTTCATGCTAGAAGCATGGTGTTGATGCTTCGTCGAATGTACGTTGTGTACATGTCATTTTTTTCTTTCCACCCAAAAAATTTAACGAATAAGTCAAACAGGCGTGAGCTTTATTGGTGACTCTTGTCGGAAGTATGGACTGATTGATTAAACCAAAAAAAAAAAAAAAAAACGAACAAAAAACGACGACACCCAGTGGAATGTTACACACTTCAAATGGATGGACTTGTATTACAACACAAAGCGGCAGACGACTAACACAGAAAATATTGCATGTGGTCCAACGGGTTGGCCTTTAAAATTTCAATATTGCCCGTTTGTCGATTGAATATCGACCACGCGTGTCACAACGCAAACCGACGAGGTACATAACGACAGAGATGAACGCGTTGGCAGCTACGCCAGGAACTGCGATGCATGCACGTTGGAACGCGCGCGCGGTTTGTTTTACCTGCGAGACTTTGGTGGGAGCGAAGAGTCGGAGGCGAGCGCATCGCAGTCGGGAACTCCACAGGAAGTGCACGTGTGGCTTTTCTTAAAGGGCCACTGCTCCTTTTGCACGGGGGGGAAATTAGGATCATGAGAGGTAGGATGATTGCTTTGTCACTGGTCCTTTCTTTTCCTCCATGCGTCTTTCTTCATACATCGAGAGACTATATGCCATGTCGTGTGGCGCGATCCTAGTGGAAGAGTTTTTTATGTTGTTGTTGTTTTTTTTGCTTTCTCAGTCACAGTCAGCACACTCCATCAGAGGTTGTCGCACTCCAAGAAGTGGCTCCTTTGCAGCACTTTGATGTGACGCTCGTAGATTTTGAGCGCAGGGCCCAGTCGGATGGAGAGGCCGGTCAGCACGTCGCTACGCTGCATGAGCAGCAGCGACTTGCCGTCGATCTCCTGTAGGCGGATGCGCGACGCGGCGTTAGGGATGGCAAGCATGACGCTACTTGTAGCTAACGATAACCTTGATCTTTGTGGGAGAGGGTCAGTCCTTTCAAAAGTGTCAAACATTAAAAAAAAAAAAGAAGAAGATATTTATAATGTATGAAAAAGAAATTGTTAAATTTGGAATTATTAAATTATATTCTGTTTTTGTCATTCTGATCAATAACAAAATGGTATAAAATACACAACAGTAAACGCAGTTTTATTAAAGCACATAAATATAAAAAATACAAATATGAAAAAGTCATTCAATATTAATTTTTAATTTAAATCTTGATTACTACTTTAAATAATTTATGATGTATTTTATTTAAAAAATAACTGTTATATCCTTCATATTTTGGGGATTTTTCAAAAATAGTATTTTAAATAATAATACAAACTATTATGATAAACATACGAGCAGGAGCACCCACCTGCGTCCTGAAGGCAAGCGCCTGCTCTGGAAAGCCGGCATCAACAAAGTAACTGGCCACGTCGGCCACCGTCCACTGCAGCAAGTTCTGACTCAAGTTCGCCTTCTTCTCCGGGCTGCTACCAAAGAAGGAAGACATAGATTTTGTTTCGACACATTTTGAGAAAGGCGACAGTGGAAGCTTGACTTACAGGTCGTCGCTTTTATCGTCGCCGTTTACGTGAACGGTCTCGGCTTGCTCCAAGGAGGCAAGCGCGTCCGCATTTTTCTTCGGAGTGCCTGTTGATGGAACATAGAGCTTGATTGTGACTTTGGCTTCCCACGTTCCTAAAAAATTTACAACTGAAGAAAAACAGCTAACGTGCCGAATGGCAAAGGATGTGCATCCAAGTTGTGACACTGTGGATACACGGTGAGCAAGAATGTGAGAGATCTTGTGTTGGTGTTTTTATACATGCATTAAACTGCCCCCCAGTGGCACACATCAGAAGATGCCACAATGAAATAATCATGATGCGCAATTTGCTTGATTTTTGCAAAACTTACAGTCGCCCGACGATGACAGCGTCTGCGCTTGAACCTGGGACGCGTCGCCGCTCCTCTCCTGTGGCACGGGAGAAATAAAACACGGACAGCGTCAAGTCGCGACAAGCAGGAAACAGCAAATGAACGGCCGAAACGGGGCCACGCTCTTCACCAGTTGCACGGCGTAGTCGGGTACCAGCTGGTCCAAGAGGGGGCTGCTGTCCTCCCTCTTGACCTCCTCCTTCACGTCGTTGTTCATGGGAGCGCTCGGGCAGATGGGTACGGGGTGGACTGTCGCTTCACACGCTAATAACAGAGCCGGGCGGGAGCAAGTCATGTATGTGCAAACACCTCTTCATTTTGTCCTTATTCTGTGGTACTTTGAGAGTCGAGTGACTCAATGTGGACTCAATTCGACATGCTTTTCGATGAGCAGCAAATAGTGAACAATTCTCCCCTCCCACCCCCCCAAAAAAAAAGAAACAATTTAATAATTCCCTAAAGAAAGCCCCCACGACCTTAATTTTAACATGAACCAGAATCTATGTAATGGCTGCCCATCCTTTTTCGACAGCTTAGACACAAACGTTACAGGAACACAAGGAAAGACTGTACTCACAGTCATATAATCTTTATCCTCTGCATAGAACGACAAATATAAGTGCCACACATGAGGAGTTTGCATGCGATTATAGATCCCACTGGAGTTCTAGGCAGGACATGCTTTTACTGCCCCCAGGTGGCCAAGGTGGGCACACCAGAATGTGCAGCATTCAATTGATGCAGTGTGACAAAAACTGCTCAATTATAATCAATTCTATTTAATTATATCATCATGACGATGTTTCTAGAAAGTACAGTCAACCCCCCCCCCCCCCCGACAGCCACACACTCACAATTCGGCACCCATGGATTTGCATAGTCAAAGATTTTTTTGTCCCGGATTGCTTTTCGTCGTATATTTTTTTCTGGGTGTTTTTTTTTTCCCCATGGAAAACATACTGAGAATGTTGATCACCTTTTTTGAAGAAATGTTCACTTTTGTACCCCCTCCCCCACTAGGTGTCAATTATACACACATTTTGCTACGCACAGGTTGGCCTGGTCGGGTTTGACTGGACAACGTTATGGAGTGGCTCATTAAAATACACATGAGAACAACTTTTGTAGTTTTGTGGTTGGATGGCTGGAATGGACAAATTGCATCTCCATTAATTTCAACATGAAGAGATGATTTGAGTTGGATCCGCTTCAAACAAGGTATATTCTTGTCGCGTTACCTTTGTCTATGTGGATTCCCTTCTGCGGGCGCTCCACTGGGCAGCCGGTGACCCCGTTGGCCCAGTCGTGATGTGTGAGGGTCCTGGGGTTTGTGGGGGACAGGGAGCTGGGCCTGGCGGCTGCCATTTGGAAGGAGATGACACAGTCCAGACCAGAGGCGGGAGAAGGACCAGGACCCGGGCCGGGCCCAGGCCGAGCATGAGAGGGCGAGCAGGGTGCGGACGCCGCTCGCAATACAACCGGCGTCGCCATGCACACGGGGCCGGGGGAGGGTCCGTCCTGGCCGTCCCGGCTCTCGTCGCCGCCCTCCTCGTCCATGTTGCTGTCTGTGTCCATGGCCATGGAGGTGTCAGCCTGGAAGAGTAAAGAGTGTATACATGAAGACAAATTATGAGGGGATGGCATTCTGTAGTGATTCTTATACCGGTAAATCTTACAAGAGTTGTCGGGATTGCCAGGATATGCTGTTTCACACAGTAAAAACCCATCCATCACGTGCTCCCAGTTTGCAGGCCCTCTAATTCACCGATTTTTTTTTTCAGTTTAATTAAATAACTTTTGTTCTTCCGCCCTTTAATTTGGGGTGTAATTCAAGAGTCAGACATTAGGTAGGAGCCGTCCATTCTGGGCGGATAGTGGTCTAAACAGATAGTTCTCTGGTTTATAAGTGAACTCTGCTCTTTTATGTATACTTTTATCCGGTACTATATATCGTCTTCTGTTATGTGTATTCTATTCTGTGCCGTTATGACATGAATTGTGCCGAGGCTTCTTGGCCAGATCACCTGTGAAAACCAGAACTTGCTCTCAAATTGATTGAATAGCATCTCTTGTCATACAATTTCTCAGAGGGTTTGCATTGTCATTAATTATCGAGTAAACTCTCAGGGGGTTTTTTTGGGGGGGGGGGGGATTTCTGGCCAAACTTCTTACTACCGGTCGTCATTAAATATCAAACTTGTGATGCAATAACATTAAAGTAAAATCATGTCACATGGAATCTAGTGATGCTTTTTACACACATTAATTTTGCAATTCAACACACATAAATGATTCTTCTTTGTACAACATTGGAAAATAATTTTACACAGTAAGTCCCCCAGTACGATTTTTGAATGTGTGCTATAGAGCAGGGGTCCCCAACCTTTTTTGCCCCACGGACCAGTTTATGTCAGACAATATTTTCAGGGACCGGCATTTAAGGTGTGGCGGAAATTATACAACAAAATAATAGGATATGAGCTGCATGAAAACTGTGGCGTTTTCGAAATATAATAACAATAAACACAAGGAGCGTATAATCTGGCCGCAACACTCTGATCGCGATGGTAATGTTTAATGCATTCAAAATACGATACAATGCAAATTCAAAGTGCATGAAAATGACGACTCACCACAGCCCCAAGCTTGATTTTCTGCAACCAGACGGTCCCGTCTCGTGGTAATAGGAGACAATGACACCTCAAGTGTGTGTTTAATGTCCAGTCTATTTCGTAATTTTGTTTTAGTCGCCGTTGCTGCAGAAAACCCCGCCTCACACAGGTAGCATGTCTGAAATAGCAACAGTGCTATTGTGGCGATCTCAGAATATTCAGCCATAACTTTAATCCAGTTGGCTCGAACGTACTTTTTAGGTCGCCGTCATTTGCGATCTCCAGCAGTTTTTTCCCCTCATTTTTTACTCATTGTATTTTTAGCGTAATCGGTCACGTGACGCAGAAGCGTGGCTTGATGTGTGTCAAGCGTGACACAGGCGGATGTAACGGAGAATCCGCTAATTTTTCAAAATAAAACATCTTTCGTATTCCGAAATAAATAAAACGGAATTAAGGCAAGTTCTTTCTGTGCGGCCCGGTACCAAATGCCCTGCGGACTGGTACCGGTCCGCGGACCGGCGGTTGGGGACCGCTGCTATAGAGCACATTCGCTTGAACCGCAGAAATTGGCAATGTCAATATATTTCACGAAACATGAGTTTACTCATGTAAAACGTAGCACTCAAAAGATAAAAGTTGAGCTGTTCTGTCGATTTGAGGATCACTTCCCGTCTCCAAAACATGAACAGCACTGGCAATTCCTGGTTGAATTGTGCACGTCATGAAAGAAAATCCTGCCCGTCCCAAGTGCTTTCAACCCGAAAGGATTGTTGACACGACTGCAGGGGGTTGGCTGTCTGAACGCGTTTGAATTCTGAAAAATGTTCGTGCACATGTCGCAATTTGACCCCCGTGGTTGTAAATCATTAGTTCTGACTCAGAAGTACCGCAACTTTGAAGAAAGAGGAGGGGAAACGAGTTGAGAGGACGTTTCTTCTTCGACGGGGCGGTTCGTAAGCAAGCTAAGCTGCTGCGTGTCGTGGAGCGCGCAACGCCTCCCCCACCCCCTCCTCCTCCTCCTCCACGCCGCCGCATTTCACGCAACTTTCACAAACGCCCCTGAGAAAACACCAACCTAGAATCGTGCGGCATTGCAAACACACGCCGAGGTGATCCTCGTCGGTGGACGCATTCGTTGTTAATCGCTACATCACAAGCGACAACACACAAAGTGCCGATGGGAGGAGGTTTCTGCATGCGCAAATTTCCGCCGAAGTGCGCACGCAGTTTGAACGTCTCGCCATTGTGCGTGCGTGGTGCGAACGATGAGGGCGTTTTGGGGGAAGGTGGGGGCAGAAGCGAGAGAGCTAGCGAGAGAGCTAGAGAGAAAGAGGTTGGCTTTATAGCGACGCGCCAGCAGCTCTAATTTGACGTTGGGACTAGTCCGCTATCGGACACGTCGAGTTTTCACATCAGGGTGATCCACAACATGTGTTTTGGGTCGCCCCCCCCCTTTCTCTCTCTTTTTTTTTGCGAGGACTTTGACTCGACGTGCCCGCGGCTTAACACGCATCGGACGTACAGCCACGCGTCCATCCAGCCGAGCAAGCAAACAAGCAAGCGTTTTGTTTCGTTCTCAGTTACCGACCACCGCATTTATCTGGAAATGCTGAAAGTTAAATCAAGAACCACTGGTTTACAGTGTCCGATAATAGACGCAGGGCTTGACTTCACGCGTCGCCCAGTCACGCGTCCACCCCCACCCCCCGGCCTCCCCCAAAAAAGTGGCGCAGATGCCACTTCCAAGGCACAAAAAATGCTGTATATGCACAAGATAAGTCGCTGACATGTGACTAATAATAAAATAATGGCACGTTTGGAAGTAAGGGACGAAGGTTTGTAGTCTCGTCATGGTTGAAACGTGCCTTAAATAACAAATGACGCTCGAAAAAAGCGTAATGTCTTCGCATCTCCTATATTTTTGGGCACTTTTACGGCCGAGTCCTTGGTTATAACATTTTACAAAGACAAACGCGCATCCCGGCATGTGTCAAAATAAAAGCTATTTTCATGAGTTTGAACACCAATAGTTCAATAGTGAAACGCCACTTCCGGGTTTGACTCGCGTATCCATGGATAAATTGACCGACGCCCCACCATAAGCTCCAGGAACGCCGAGTTTTGGCCTCATTTCGAGCTCAAAACGCTGCTTCTGTCCAAAGACACACGCTTACAACCACTACTGAGTGTGTTTGGCTGGCTTTTAAGCAGAAACGAGTGAGAAATGGACGTTACAGTGCTCGCACGCGCACCTTCTCTCCCCCCTCCCCTTCTCTCCTCTGTGGTCCGCGGTAGCGCTCAACCGCCGCTCCCCGTTTGCGGCATTCCTTTTCTGGGTACACTCGCAAACCACTCCCCGCTCAAGACACATTAAAGACGCTTTGAGATAATTTCAACAAACAGTCATTTAGAAAAGGGTGCCGTGTTTGATTTCGTCCCTCCACCTGTGAAGGAAATACTGAACTGTAAAATTTAATACAAGAGGAAAGAAAGGAACGTGACTTACCTCATCGTCGTCGTCGTCCGGGTCCGCGGGGCCGAGCGCGCTGTCCCCGTTGCTTAAGTCTGAGTGACTGGCGTCGTTCACGGCCGCCACAGACGTCGTCGCCCCCGTCGCTACCGCCGCAGAAGAAGACGCCGTCACGGTGTCGTCCTTTTTGCGGCACCGCCGTTGAACCTTGGCGGCGTTCCGGTACGAAATGGAGCCCTTGTAGTTGACTTTGAGCACCGTCTGTTCGCGAATGAGCTTCTCAAGCTCGCCGCACGTTTGGTCGGGCTCGCACCCGTGGCGTCGCCGGACCATTCGGCAGATTCGCTCTAAGTCCGGACGGGCTTTTCGCGACCGCAGCGAGTCGATAGTGTCCAGTATCCACTCGCGGTACTTGGCGTCGGACATTTTCCTCCTCTTTATGTGTTACACTATTATTTTTGGGGGGAAGGGGGGCGATGGGGGAGTGGAGGGGGTGTCTCCCCTCTCTAGTGCGTTAGTTGCAGCGGCCGAGAAGCGGAAACCTTCGACCGTACGCTTGCCTGCGTCTGGCTCGTGCGCTTAAGGTGGAACGGCAGATTTGCAGGCCAAAAGTTTCGCCCGCCCTTTCTTCGCTCGCCCGTTCTGTTGGGTGGAGTTTACGGCGACGCGCGACTTAACAAAGTGGGGGTACGTTTAGCAAGTAAGAAAGTAAGAGTGCGGGGGTGGGGGTTGTAAACTCGTCAGCCTACAACGTGTTTTAAATGACACATGACGCTCGGAGACGATCGACAATGTTTTAGATACGTTTTTTCAACTCCCGGTTGTAAAACTCAAGTAACACAAATGTGTAATTCCGGGAAGTCGGTTCAAAATAAAATGTGGGACTAAGTTTGAAATTACAACACTTTTATTGTGAAGTACAGCTCAGTCCACTTCAGGCTCATGCCGGGTTAGCTTGCTCTTTTCAGTCGACGCTGCCTGCGTCTACCTCGTGCGCTTAAGGTGGACCGACCAAGTTACACGGCGCAAATTTGTGGCGCGTGAAAAAACCAATGTGACCGCACGATTGGAAGCAACGCGGGGGGCATGGTCGCATTCTCTTTCGACTAAAGCGTACCTTAAATAATATTTCAGGACGAAGACAGCTTACAATTTTACATTTACACGAATGTGAGACTTTCACCAGCTCACGCTCTCGACAGCGAAAATTAATTGCACATTTCCGCCACATCGTGTTAAAATAAAAGCGAAGAAAATACATTCGGGTTTGAATGACTACAACTGTGAAATGAAACGCAGCACTTCTGCGTTTGTCATGCCAGCTACGTCTGGCTCGTTTCGCCCTCTTGGTCCCAAAACAGCAGCTGTTATTTCGTCAAGCTAAGCTAAAATGTGACTTGCTTTACACACGACACCCGAAGACAAATGGTACAACAACGTCCTTCGTTCTCACTTGACGTTTTCTAAACGACTTCATGCCCAAGGTTCGCATGCTTTGGTGAACATAAACGCATATCCGGTAATTCCTGTCAAAATAAAAACTTTTTTCTTTGCACTCATATGGTCAATTGATATGGCACGCAAACTCCACTTCCGGGTCGAGCAGCCCAGCTTGACTGTCGCCCCACAGTCACATTCGCTCTACGTGGTCTGACTCGCGCGCTAAAGGTGGACCGGCCGAGTTGCGGCCAAAAGTTTCGTCCCTCCAGGCCGGCGAATGCACACTCCGAACGCACGACGCGTGAAAGAGGACCCAAAGGCGCCCACAAAGGAGAGGGGGTGTCCAAGTAATGATTTCGACGTTTGTTTGGAGGGGCGTAGGGAGAGGTTCTTGTGTTCGGATGTAAAATAAAGGCAATTTAAAGGAAAACACACGACACACAATAACAAGGCTGAGCTGCAATTGGGGCTGAGGGTGGGTCTGTCTCATGCAATGTTGTACATCGTACAACTCAATGCACTGCCGTGGCTTGAAAAACAAATTTCTTGAGGATGGGGTGGGTGTGAGTTGAAGTCTCGGTCTGCATGCAACAGACTATTTTTAAAGGGGCAATAGATATTAGGGGTGTTCCGCATTTGCACACGATGCAACAAAAGAAAACATTTCATGAAACTACGTAGCAAAAATAAAATTTTGCTCGAAAACAAGTGATCAAAAAGAACTTTAGTAGCATATTTTTTTGAACGGTGTCACATGCTGTATTGCACACAATGCAAAGAGAAAGTCGGATATAACATTTTTGCACATAACGTCAAGAATGGCTGACGCATATAATGTACCAAATGATAAATTATCATTTTGTGATTTTTAGCTGGGAGATTTGGGGCTCGATCTTGTGGGATATTATTACACAGTAACACTTGCACATAAAATTTTACCTGTAGCTGTTTACTGTATTTAAAGGTTGGTTTTGATTAATTGGAACTTTATTTCAAGGTTGTTGTTCCTCATTTTCAGTCTTTGGATTTCTTATCTAAAGAAGTGATGGTCATTTCTATTAGGATTAATGCAGATCGAAGACGTGGTCAAATGGTTGTTGGCTTGAAATGTACACAGGAGGGTGGACAGATTCGTCTTGACAAGTAAAACTTTATTGGAATGATACATTTTGCAAAATATGTTATGTGTGTGTGTGTGTATATATATATATATATATACACTTTTTTAACCATATTCACTGTGTTCTAAGGGTATCTGTCAAGTTCTCCAGAAGGTAAGATAGTTAAGACTGTAAAGGCATTATAATATACAGTATTGTTCCCCTCAACCGCCCCCACCCCCCGCCCAAAAGGTACATTAGACTACACAATCACTGTACCCAGGTCATGAGAAAAAAAAAAAGATTAGATGTTCTAGTTTCACTATTTTTTTTTTTTTATCTTTAGATTAATTTTTTGAAAATACAATTAGAAAATATGAACCTAAAACATCTCGGATGTAAAAAGAGTTATGTTTGAACATGGAAACGTGATGTTGAGTGGAAGGCAAACAATGAGAGAAAAGTATTATGTTCACTTATTATTTTAGTGTTCATCTGATATACAATAATCATATAGTAATAACAACAATAGAGGCATGTGGCACGCAACAATATAAAAGCATCAATCCAGAAGATGGATCGTTGCCTTTGAGTCTGAAACATAACCATATAACATGTGCTCTCTTCAACACGGTACAGTGTCTTCACATGAGTGGGACCCCCAAAGTCCAACATCCAAATAAGGGGACCCCTCGCCCCCCGAAAAAAAAGGGAAGAAGAGCATTCAGCAACCACAAAGTTGGAAACGAAAAATCACTGCAGCAAAGATAAGAATCTACTTAACATAACATTGTTAGCATAGCATACTTGAACAAAACATTTAGAAGAGGTATTAACAATAATGCTCCAATTTTTTTTTTCAATGTCCGTGTAGATTTTTAGTTATCCTGGTCATGGTCATCTGCAAGGGTTAAAGTGAGACAACCGGACAAGTTTTTTGTTTGTTGAGTGTGTGTTGTGCTTTTTCTTGTTTTCCGGGGGGAAAAAAACTCTGAGGCAACTATGCTATTAGGCTAACAACAAGCGAGTTGATTAAATACATAACTTAAAAGATGTGAACAAAAATAGCATGAAGCTGAGATCTTAGCGACAAGAGAAGCTTACTAACAACAAATATGTCACGCGTCTTCAAAGGGTGAGTAGTATTTTACTTTTGTTGTACAGTAGTTAACTTTGGTGACAGTTTGAGACCGGAACTCATCAATTCACTTCTACATTACTTCCTATGGGGGAGGAAAGAACTGCTTTGAAATGACAACAATTTGGTGTTTCTTTGGACTTTGGAGGTTCCATCATGGATTGGATGTCTAAGTAAGCTCGTTGTAGCAGCATTACTACAAGGGGGCACAGAGGAAAAAAAAATACTGCGAAAAAAATATATATATATATATGAAACCATCAGACAACTCGAGGACATTCAAAATGAAATTCATCCAGCGTTTGATCTCCATAACATTACAAGCTGTCAAAGAAATGAATCCAGCCTGCGTTGAAATCAATCACATTCGTTTCGGAAAAACAAAAACAAAACAGTCAGGTCACAAAGTGATAAAAATGGAGCGACGCGAGTCAAAAGCAATGCGCGCACACAGAAGAAAAGCACATAGACACACAAGTCTAGCACCTCAAGCCTCGTATGGAGTGTGTGCGCGCGCATTTGTGTGTGTGTGTGTGAGAGAGAGAAAGGACGGAGAGCGAAACAAGCTTCATAAATGCACAGAGTCAACAAACCAGGGATTAGCATTGGTCTGCGATTGTCTTGCATCAAAATTCAAATCAAGATTGGACGTTAGGGAAAACCTTTTTTCTAATCGGCGACCATTTTAGGCGTTTTCAAATCACACAGCCAGATTGAACCGAGCAAATGTTACCAGCATTTAGGTGCGTTTGACACATTTTGGGAGAAAAATGCCACCCTCCCGAAAAAAAAGCACACACACTTTTTTGCCCCCCTCCTTCATTCCATACAGAAAACCTTGCGATCCTGTCAGGTTTGCCAAAGTGGGGCAGAATGGATCTTTATTTAAGCACTCACAGCTGAGAGACAACGCCAAAAAAATGTTCCTCATCATTTATGCTTGCACTCAAAATCATTCAAAGCCCCGTTGTAAAGTACACCCATCGAGTCTTCGCTGACCTTAACATGCATGTTTTTGGAATGTAGTAGAAAGCTGAAGGAAGCCAGGTTCGAACCTGAACTTCAGAGCGAACCACTATTTCACCGTGCTGCCAAATGTTAAGCACATTTATTTGCAAATGTAAAAATGTTCCCTAGACAGTCCCTGGTGCGTTTTAATGGAAATGTGGCAATATTGGTTCATTTTGTTTACAATCGGGAGTTGAATCATTTTGAGTGCCTCTCAAAACATATACGGTGGATATAAAAAGTCTACACACCCGTATTTCTCAGGACGTGGCCGTGTTCAGAATGATCAAATCATATTCAAACTCCTGTTAAATTGCAGTCAGCGCCCGCCTCTGCCTCTGATTAACCCCAAATTAAGCTCAGCGTGTAAACTTTTTACATCCAGCTTGTATCATCAGTATACACGTATTTTAAGGACTTTAAATAACAGAAGTGTTTATCGCAACTGAACACCAAATAAACAAGCACGGATCAAAAAAAAAAAAAAAAAAAAAAAGATCGCCAGTAAGGATTAAAAAAAAAAAAAAAAACCTGCAATAAAGACACATGCGAGTGGCAAACAAGAACGCGTAAATGGTGATAAATCTTTTTTTGACTCTAAAGCTCCACGCTGAGGCTATTGGTCTGACAGTGCTCCAAACAGCTGGCATGGCAATAGGCACATCTGTTGGACTCGGTATTGCTTGGACGACTTTGGAGAAGGGGCAGGTTAACAAGACACTCAAGTCGCCGCTCAAAAAAATAAAATAAAAAAAAACGAGAGGGGGGGAAAAAAAAAGCAGATTGGGTACCTTCACAACGCCTGATGACAACATGTGATGACAACCTGGCCACGACGATACACGCTTAGGGATGAACAGGTAACAGTTGGGGTTAGAAATGAGAAAAAGGCAACACTGCTGGTTATGTTGGCTCTTTCCTTGCTGCTTGACCGTCTTGCGTCTGGAGGTGAAGGATTGGAAAAAAAAAAAGTTACGAATAAGCAGTCCGGCCGCCACACGCGCCCCACCCCCAGAACCCCCGACCGACTCTGGCTAAGCGGTGAATGGGAACTTAGAACTCTGCAAACTCCTTGGCGCACTTCTCCGTGATGGACACTCTGATCTCCTCCTCGTCATAGTCGTCAAAGTTGCTGGTGTCACCGGGACCTCTGCACTTGGGGATGAAGGGCGCCTCCACCTGGAACACACGAGCAGGCGAGTCAAGAAGTGGACTGCGGCGGTTGTGGTCACTTTACTTTGGAGTCAGCCGGCGCTCAGATGGCTCCAGTTGGTTCAAAATGCTTACGCTTGCCTCTTAACGTGGAAGTCCAGTCAATTATTATTATTAACAATAAGAAAACCATTATTTGTCTCACAATGGACAAATTCCCAATTTACAGCAGCAAAATTATGAAAGGGAGAAAGTAGAAGACAAAAAGTATATAAATAAATATAAATATAAGCATATTAAAAATGGGTGAGTGGGGGTGAGTCCAGGTTTTCAGGACCGTCTATTCAATAGCCTGACAGCAGTTCTTACTCTTTTTTTTGGGGTGTGGGGGGTGTATTTTGTATGAAAATTATACTGTAGCATAAATTATTCATTCATTCATTTCGGCATTTTGTGACGACATTAACCCTGGAGAACCCAAGAACCCTTTTCTTCTTTGGAAAATGATGAATTTTACATTTAAATGACTGCTATATGTTCACTGAACACCAAAATATATGTTTTTTCAAATATAGCAGATATATATACATATATATATATATATATATATATATATATATAGCAGAATTTATATACCCTAGTTGGTGCAGGTTTAGCATGGCTTAGCATTAGCATTTTTTTTCTCCTGTTAAATACTTCTCAATACATTATTTGTCAGACAGTCACTTATTCGCCGCCATGGCGGCGATGATTCGTGACTTTGAGAGAAGCAGCTGCTGCTTAACCGCTAGGTTAGCCAGCCGCGGACTCGGGGAGCTGCCAAGCTCGTTTTGTACACAGAGGGAGATGGGATGACATCAACAAACGATTGGTCAGCTGGTAAGTGTCCAAATTTTATATCAAATTCCAAGGTAATCTACCGCACATCGTCTCGTCATTTCGGGGGCATTTTCAAACAAAATACGGCCAAACTAGGACACTTGGCATCTCTGAATATCAAGGAGCAAAACTGCAGTCATCAAAAAAATACGTACAATTGTTAAGTAGATACCTGGGGGAAAAAAAAAAAATCGACTTAAGTACAGTAACAAAGTATTTGTACTTGGTTCATTCCGACCAGTGCCAAGGAGCGAGAGGACTGGGACGTCTGGCTCACCTTCCTCTGGTAGATAGCAATCCAGTCGGTGGTGGCGAACCACTTGTGGCCCTTGATGTCATTGACGCCGTTCCTGAGGTTTCCAAAGCGCTTGGTGAGGTCCACCTGCAGCAGGTTTCGCAACATGTCCTTCAAATCCGAGCTGAAGTGCGAGGGGAAGCGAACCTGGAAACAGACCGACGGGCTGCTGTGAAGTTTTTATTTTTTCACCCTGCATTTTTGGGCCCATTCTCATGAGCTGGCGTTAGGGCCTGAGCTCAGTTCCCATCGATGATGTCAATGCACATTAAAAACTGTCAATGATGCCATCAGTGACTAGTCAACATCAACCCGACTGTTTTTGTTTTGTTTTTTTATCGTGCAAATTGTAGTAGTCAATCTGTTTCGTGGAGCCTATCTTAGGTGATTTGTACGAAAGGCAAACTACACATTCGATAGTAGTAAAAAGTCGAAAAAGTTTATTTTGGGTTAATCAGAGGCACTTAAAATGGTGACTCGTGTGTGTGCTGAATCCCATTTTGAATGCGATTCATTTGAATACAGCCACATCGCAGTTACAATCGGGTGTGCACACTTTTCAGCGGTGTGAAGATATCGGTGATATACCTCTAAAATAAATAAACCACATCGAAGCAGCCCTAATTTTGAGGCACCTCCACATCGCAAACTGGGAGAAATGTCACAACCTTTAATCAACTCACCTTCCCCGAGACAATCTTCTCATAAATTTGGATGGGTTGGTCTGCGAAGAAGGGGGGGTAGCCAGCAGCCATCTCATATATGAGCACTCCCAAAGCCCACCAGTCAACAGCTTTATTGTAACCCTGGAAACACGCAAAAAAAATCAAAAGGTGCTGCGCTATCTTCAAGTGCAGCTCGGTCAACCACTCACTTTACTGAGGATGATTTCCGGTGCCAGATACTCGGGGGTTCCGCAAAGCGTCCAGGTTCGGCCTTTCACTCTTTTCGCAAAGCCGAAATCTGTAACCTGCACAAGCAAAAAGTCGCACAACGGTCAAAACCATCATCATCACCGCTTCGAAAACTAATGGCCTCGTGTCAAATGGCCTCGCCTGGATATAACCCTGCTGGTCAATGAGTAGGTTCTCTGGCTTCAGGTCCCTGTAGATGAGGTCCAGCGAGTGAAGGTACTCGAAGGTCAGCACAATCTGTGCTGCGTAGAAGCGGGCGTGTGGTTCACTGGGGAGAACACGCATCCGGATAAGTAGAAGTGCGACAACATTTATATGCAGCGGACCAATTTAGGACAAAATATGCAGGAGGGAAAAAATAATGATAAAAATGTACCTGAATCTACCGATCCTCCTCAAGTGGGAGAACATTTCGCCTCCAGGTACATACTCCATTATCATATAGAGATTACTGTTGTCCTGTTTGGGAGACGAGCGGCGACGTTTAGCGTGACGCAAAACGAGCCGAAGCAGCCCGCTCGGGATGAACGTTTGCAAGATGCTCACCTTAAAAGAGTGCTCCAGTCGCACAAGGAAGGGAAAGTTAACCGCCTGCAGGATGCGTTTCTCATTCAGCGTGTGCTCAATCTGCTTCAGCTTGACCACCTGTCAAGACGCCACAAAAATTGATGTTTTTATGGGCCACGGGAGGAAGAAAATATGAATATACTTACAGGTGCATCGCAGTAAATAAAAAAAAAAAATGGTAGTAAATTCAATTATTTCAGTGGTTCCGTTCAGAGTGAAACAGACTTGAAAAAAGATCTATTACGTTTTTTTTGTAATATTCTTTCTATTCAGTTATTTGATAGTTTATGTAATATTCAAATTTCTTGAGATGGTGAATTTAGTCTTTTTTTGCGTTGTCAACCTGTTAAGTTGCACTCTCTGAGTTAAACTACTATTTCACCCCCCCACACACACAAAAGAATTGAGTTGCATCTGCATACGATGATGTGTTGCCATGTCATTTTAAATCTGCATTTTCTTATCTCATGTCACAAATGGCGTTGAAACAATAAAACCGCCTTCATTCAAGCTCCGAAGACGCACTCAAGCAAACATTGACGAGGCTTTACCTTCTGTTTGTCAAGTATCTTCATGGCAAAGTGCTGTCCCGACTCTTTGTGCTTGACCAGCATGACTCTGCCGAAGGAGCCGGTGCCTAAAGTCTTGAGACGCTCAAAGTGGTCCAATCCTGCGGTTTGCTGAGGACACAAGGGACAAGATAAAATGTCAGCATGCCAAAATAGAGAAGAGATGAAAAGGTCAACTTTGCGTGACATCCAGCAGAGGGCGCACTGCCTTAAAAAAACATAAAACAAGAGGGGTGGATTGTCACACGAACATCTTCTGCTTGGATTTTCTGTGGTCTTGCCTTACCTGTGCTGGATTCTCCCATTTCTTCAGGAAGTCTTCTTTGGCTTTGGCAAGAAACTCCTTCACTGTGATGGCAAAACAAAGAACACAACAAGAACGTAACGTTACAAAGTGAGTGACACATCCAGGACGCTTTTTAGAACACATCGATGCATCGACATGAACGTTAGCACTTCCTGTCTCACAAGGAAGCGCCCGAATGGAAAGTGATGCTTTGGCTGTAATGGCTGCCAGGTGTTTAGAACATTCCAAAATGGCCACCTGTAGAGATAGTTGCTAAAATGGATGCCACAAAACGTAAAACTGATATTTAAACAGATGGCAATGTTATGGAAGTTGAAATCGGAGCGCACATTTTGGGAAACGTTCGAAGAAATTATTAATTAAACAATTCATGGTTTTAGCCTAAGATCAAAGCTCACACTGTTCTGTTTTTTAACATCTTGATGCTAACATTCGTGAGAGTTAAGAGGGCTCGGACTGCCTTGGGAGATTGCATTTGTGTAGATTTTTATTTTCAATGGATACATAATGTGTGTAATCACGAGTTGAAGGACTTCAGATGATGATAGTGAGTGTTGGGGGGAGGGGCATTAATCAGTGCGAAAAATCAGCTTATCACCGCAGTGCAAAAGTGTGGAGGGCAGTGCAGTCCGACTCAGTGGTACAATGCAAAGCTACATAAGTACTGGCCCAGAGATGCATCAGTACGCACACACACACACACACACACACAATTATCGGATGGCCAAAGATATGCCTGTGGACATTCTGACAACGTGACGCGACACACGGTGTCATATGCAGAAGTACCGCCGCCCCTTATCTTTATGGGCCAAATCACAGTTCTCTGTGGGAACGCACTGATAACCAGTCATTCGTCCTTCCTCTTTAAGCATATGTTAAAAATAAAACACACACGCTGCAGAGGATGGATGCAAGGGGTCCCTCTGAACACAATGACGCTTTTCATAGTTTGTGACGATCAGGCAGAAAATCAATCCAACGTGGAGCAAGAGTAGCGTATGCAGCCGTACAACAGCTTTCAAGCTGGCGGAAAGCTGCAGCGCATTGAACCTTTCGGGATCACATGGGAACGTCGGAATAATCAATGCGAAACAACAGCCCACGGCCAAATGCAAGCGCGGAAGCGAGAAGGAGCAGTCGCCAACTTTTTATCCGCACGGTCAATGGTCCCCATTTTGACTCTCAACCTGCAAAAAAAATTTTTTTTTTCATTCAAGGGAGAAGCGATCCTCCGCATTTTACTAAATAAACCAAAATAAAAGTTAAACTCACCCTTGGAAGATTCTTGACAGACATGTCATCTAATAGTGTCTCCAGTCCTCTCCACGCAACTCAATGAGCCATTCTGCTTTCAAGCTACATTCTATTTTCATCAGAGTATGCGCTGTGAAATTAATTTGCGAAAAGAGTTCAGTGATAGTTACTGAATTCTATGGCTGTTCGTATTGAGCAGCTAGACCATTTCCCATTGTACGACTAGCATCGGTCCTTTTATCACCGGTAACTCTGTGGGGCCATCACACAAACAAAATCATTGCTGCGATTTGCTTGCACGGTGAAGGCCCGAACTCAAATCGGATGAACTTTTGAGGCATATTCATCCAGAAAACATGACGTAAACGAGAATACACAGAAATAAATCTAAATTCAAGCTACTAGATGGCTTGCAAATTCTCCGAGGAGCAACAGTTCCAACAATAGGATGAGAGAGCGCAGGGATTCCATAAACGCATTTAGAGCGTCCCACTGAGAACAACGCAAGCGGATTGGTCGATCGGGAGAAAAAAAAAATCCTGGGAAAGTTGCTCTACTCCCCATTAGAAAATCATTTTCTAAGCACTGCCGCCCCAAATTTCTCACCATCTGGGATGACTATGGGCGCCTCGGTCGCCTCTGTCAAGCGCGAGGCCGATTCAGAGGAGCGCGACGACTCCTTCGAGGACTCCCTCTTGCTCGCATGCCTCCTGGAGCTCTTCCGGTCACACATGAGCACGACAGTCTCTCGCTCCTTTTTTTTTTTTTTTTTTTGCCTCCCCTGACTCTTCCTCACAGCTGCCGACTCATGGCCTTGCTTCCCAGCGTCTCCGGGTCAGCTTGATGGTTGTCCTCATGCGCGGGAAAACTAGCTGAGCGTCCTCACCAGCGTCTCCGTACAATCCCGGGAACCGTTGAGTTTATTGTCAGCAGACACATGAATCAACTGGACTCTTGCTTGGTTTGTATCAATATTTATCTGTGCTCCAAGTTCTCCCCTGCGGTTCTCTCTCACATCAAAACCACACGCACAAACACAGGGATCCATATTGATCTACACATCATCATCAAGGGGGAGGGGCCTGGCTGGTGTATTTATCCAAACCGGAGAGGAAGTAACATGAGTTGAATCAATCAGTTGGCACATAGGGGAGTTCTGAAAATATATGCACCCAGTGACAAGTGTTCGCATGAGACACTTCGCATGAGACACTAAAGCATCCAAATGCAGCACAGTCAGTGTAGTGCCAGGACTACATTGATCACCCCCCCCAAAAAAAAAATCAATCACACATTTCTCCCCTGGGCCCCACTGGCCAACTGTGTCATAGGAATGGCCCGATTATATTGGCGCGAGGTGATCAACATTTAACTCATTGAATGCCACCCCTTTTCACTGGAGCAACCCCCTCAATCCCTCACATTTTACTGAATTTTTTGCTATTTAACATTGCCGTCAAGCCTATCCTTTGGTGACCGGTTGCATCAGACTCTCTTGCACCCTCCCCCATGAAAAAACGTGATTGACGTATTAATAATTCATGGGGAGGGAGCGGCTATGCGCTAATTGACGTATTTATACGTCAAAGGGTGTAAATGAGTTAACAGGCAAAAAGCTCAGCCTGTTGGGGGTGCAGAGCAGGACAATATATACTTTTAAACTGGTGTAAATTTAATGTTTACACGATAGCTCAATTCGAATTTTTATTGCCAATATGTAACATGTATCAATTTTTTTTGCAGATGGGACCTGTGGGCCTCTTTTGCATGCGGATAGAAATGGAATATGTATGTGATGCGTCCCCAGTAATGAAGGCTCATCCATACACAACCGACGCAAAGTTGACGTATGTGTTGATAGTAGTAAATCAACCACGCAGACTGTTTATTTATTACATAAAGCAATGACGTGACGTCATCGTCTCCATGAAATGAGGAGATCCAAAAGCCTCGCCTCAAAATATTTCTACCTCCTACCGCCTCGCTACTCCAGCGATATTAAGATGAGCCCGTAGACGCGGGAGCATATTTCATTTCGTAAACACGGTACCATTTATATGCAGCCGTGTCACATCACGGACGCGGAGAGAAATCGCATTTGTTTTTGTAACGTGAACAGGTACAAACAAAGATTGCATAAGACTAAAAATCCAAATTGGGCAGTGCGAACGCAGCCCAAGTGTAAAGCTGTAAATTACATTCTAAAATTTACAAATAAAGACAAATAAATAATGAGTGCATTTTTAAAATATAAATCAACAATGGCCCTAACGCCAACAGCAATTCTTGCTAGCAACAACTTGACGAATGTGTGCCAGGACCGGTGATATACAAGCGCCACTTGGTCCACTGGCCTTGACGTCATCACAAGTTAGCAAACTTATCTGATGAACCCGACTTCCGACAAGAAAAAGCAGATCGGAAGGGTTGAGCATTCATAACCAATGCAACTTTCAGGGCGTAAATGAGAGCAACAGAGCCATTTTTTTACGGCTCAGATGATCTAGAGTGGCGAGGACAGACTCGGTCGAGAGGACACCATCACCATGAAGTAGAACAAGCAACAGGTTTGGGTAGGATTGCCCCGTAAAACAACATCCACTCGTTTGACAACGAATGACCAATGTCCCCTTTGAAAGTGTGCGTGGAAAACAATTGCTTACATAACAACTGGCTAGACTGTGTGTCTATCTACAAAGACAAACAAGCATGGCCGCGGGCGCTTGCAAAAACTCAAATCTGCCAATAGAAAAAGAGGAAGGCTGACATCCACGAAAATAGACACACACACAAATATGACATGAGCCCCCAAGCTCCACTCCCCCCCAGCTGGGAAGAAATACACGGCAAACACAAGACCAGGGTGAGCCAGATGACACGTGGGGAAACCAAAATGTTTGTGGGGGGGGGGGGGGGGGGGGGGGGACTAAACGGTTTTCCAAAAGGACAAAAGAGCCCCGAGCCCCCCCTACTACCATCACAGCCAAGGAAGCTTTGGGCTGAACCTCGCTCACTCTTTCACTTCCTGCACCAGGGTCAGCTTCTTCCTGTGGGCCCGGCCTCTGTTTTGCACACTGTTGTGCTGCAGCTCCTCTTATTCAACCAAGGAGAATTGTGATGCTACAAACATTTAGGCTGTATTTTGCACGGAAACGAACAACAGAACAGGCAGGAAAGAAAAAGCTGTTAAATGTTGTGAAATTATGAGAAAAACAAAAATGTGGACGGAATCAATTGGTAATGTTGCAAGGGAAAAAAACGCATCAAGTTGGAATATTTCCCCGCAAAAAAGGACGGTTTGAGAATTGTTTTTGTTGCTTTTCGTGAAATCACATGAATATACATCAAAAATGTATGCGAAATCAAAGTTATTATTGTGACAATGAAGTCATATTATTACGTGAGGAAAAAAGGCATACTTTCACGGAGAATTAATCGAATAACTTAATTCCAAAAAAGGTTGAAGCAAAATACGACAGTTGAACGTGAAGACGATGACCCCAAGTGGACAAAATAATACCTGCACCTCCCATGCACGTTAGCGCGCAAAATACATTTTTATCCGACGACCCAATTAATCGATAAAACAATCGGAAGAATGCATTTTACAAACATTCAACAGCGGCAGCTTTATTCTTATTTTTTGCTAATTATATTTGGACTACGACGACCCCACCAATTTGCATCCAATGCCACGTATTTTGAAAAAGCAAACAAGTGCAAGTCACGCCAGTTACGAGGGCCGAGTTGAATGTTTCCGTCCTTTCACATGTACTCTCGAGCAGCAACGAGGAGCTGCTGTTCATTTCGCAGCTCGCCGCTCACACTTGAGAGTCACGCGTGGTGTTAGGAATCAAAACATAACACCAAGTTCTCTAGGGCCTTCGTCAGGACTCCGTGGACCGTGTTGGGGGGGGGGGGGGGGCGGACAAAATGACAATGGCAAGGAAGAAAGCGGCGACGGCAACCATAAGAGCTCAAAAATGTAACTAATTGCGATGTGTGAAGAGCTAGCTGTTAACTCCTAATGGGAAGTGTCTCACTTCCAAGCCACTGCACTTCAGAAGTCTCCACATTTTACAATCACCTCCTTTTCATACTTGCATTACAGTTAAAAAGAATGTCAAATCACATGAAACTAATGTGTGTATTGTAATCTGCCCTTTCACAATAAACAGTATGCCCATTAGTGTTGTGATATTGGCTGTCTACATGTGTTGCTTCATCTCGCGTGTTCAGATCCCCGTTGCGTAAAGGGTTGTAACAATGCGACAATCAATGCTATTTGTTAGCCTGTGTATGTTGCTTTGTATGCCGTGTTAGCAGTAAGTTAGTAGACACTCACCAAAGTAATGTGGTTGTTTTTAAATATATAACGTTTTTATGTTACAATATTACCAAGGTTATGTGTACCAACATGCAAAATCCTAATCTTCTGTTTTGTTTTGGAGATTAGATTTAAATTCCTTTTCATCACCCCTCGCTGTTTTTGTTGTGTAAATTTAATGTGAAAATTTAATTTACCTCGTGAGATGAATTAAGTAGGGTTTTCCACCCTCTATTTCGCCAAGGCACATATTTGACAATCACAAAGACGAAAAAGCCTTAAATGGTCTATAGGGCACATTCTATTCAGTGTAGCTCTATCAGGGCTCAGAGCCGCTGACGCGCACGCGACCAGCCAATCACAGCATGCACAGAGCAATGGATGTCCTGTCCCCCTGTTTGTTTGGATAACGGGAAGCCATGGTCGAAAAGCCAAAGCAAAACGGAGTTGGTACCGAAAAAAAAAAACCTCCACCTCCATAGTGTGGACTTGGTTTGGCTTTTACACAGAGGACAAGGCGCAAACCAAAGTTATACGCAAAGTTTGCAGAGACTCCGTACAGACGTCAAATGGCAACACAATGAACTTAGGCAAAACGATTTGCTCTTTGATAATAGGCCACAGTTCCACAGTCCTGTTCTTGAAAATGTCACATGATGTTCAAGAAACTTGTCGCCTCCCGGGTTTGGTTGCCCGGAGAGGACCACTGCATGGGCATCTTCTGACTGCATTGTCCTGTCCTGTCTTGTCACTGCAATTACAATAACCCTCCCATTCCACAATTTTTTCTCAAGTCTTCACCCTCCATAAGACGAATAATAGCCCCTCTCAAGATTAGTGGGTTTAATTATTAGCCTGGAATAGACTCTCTCAACAACGAGGCGGCCAACTCAATGCAGGCTGCTTGTGTTGTCGTCATGAGTGCTACCTCTGGATGTACCTCGGGGCACTTCTAATCACGAGCTTTTGCCGCAAAAATCCAAGGAGAACACGAATAAAATACTCTTTTGTTCAATGGGAGGTGTGGATCAACAGATAGGCCAGGAAACCAATTCGTACCTGTATGAAACCTGAGCGGGGAAAAAGATAAATAGAAAAGGTCTTTTTTTTCTTAAACGTACTTACCACTCTCCATCTCATTGCCTTTCTTCGCAGTGGGCGTGTTGCCCATGATGGCAGCCTGTCAAGCGGACTCCTGGGGTCTCAGTAGCGACTTAGGGCGGCTTGACGATATATCGCCCTCACAACCGGCCGCAAAACAGTGCTCGATGAAGCTCTCGGTTGCCCACTAGCTGACCGCTATCATTCTCGGCAAACGGCTGGTAAAATATCCCTGCCCCTTTCCGACGGTCACTTTTATCGGGACAACTCTTAAAACCGAGCCTTATGCTACAGTTGGCTAAGACTAGCACGCTAGCAGGCGCGGCTATGTATGCGTTAGCGCTGTTAGCTTGTGTCAAACAGTCAACATACAAGACAGTAAACGACTGGTAGTTATGCGGTTGTAGTAATATATCCAAAGGTAGTCCAGGCGCATTAAACGGGTGGTCGACAGCCGTTTTCTCTCCCCCTTAGGTTTTTTAGACTAGCTGCTAGCCTTTTAGCGTCCCCTATAGTCGTACAATGAGTGGCCTTATCAAACCAGCCACTCTGTGTGTGTGGGCAGGCCCCTTCTTCTTCTTTTTCTGTGCAGAAACAAATACGGTATCCAAGTTAATTCCTCGTCCCGCCCGCTGTTTTCTTTCTCAACCACGGTCACTTCGAATCCAGCCAGGCCTAATGCGACGGTACCTCCGTCTCAAAGACAATTCCCAAAATCAACAGAGCCTTGCCATTAATCTTTAGACCGCAAGGGAAACTCCAGTCATCCAGTAAACTGGCACCGCCCCTCCAACGCTTCCAATTGGCTAATTGGAATGACAGGCGTGGAGAATCAAAGGCCGATTGGACGGAACTTTCCGTCGCAAGTGTGTGAGGATATGTGATTGGACAGTCAGTTAGCTGTGTCCCGCCTCTAAGGCCTGACTGTAGCCAATAGATGGCCCGACTGTAACGGCAGCTGTTATTTTCCACATTTTAACTTATCGCTGTTCGAATTAATCACTCACAAATCAAACATTAGACTACCTTAGAATAATCACATTGAAATCGGAGTCGAATTAATGGAAGCATTTCGTGGTGTCAAAACCCCAACTATTGCCCGATCCGTCTGTGAGTGGGCGTGACGTTGACGAGGGCTATTTTTAGCAATTTGTGAAAACATATGAGATTACTCATAAATGTCAAAAAAAAAACTTTTGGAATAATTTCAGGTGTGACATTGTTAAAGCATAAACCATGACTCACAACACATATATATACAAATACATATTTTTATTTGGAACACAAAATAGCACACAAATTAGGAAAAAAAAAACATGGATTAAGTGACTTATTTTCCCATCAGTGTTAATTGTCAATTTGCACAGCAAATATTGCCATTTATATGCAACTTCAGTGCTGTAATGTCATTAACGCGGTACAAATCTGGTGTGTGTATGTGTGTGAGTGGCGGGAAGCGAAGAAGTTGAACCACAGCCAATTCTGTAGAATGGCATCACACTTTTTTTTGAAGCGTTTGAAGAAGAGCAGTTATAAGGCAAAAAGAGTCTGTACATTATGACCACGCAATTCCCCCCACTTCACAAAAAAAAAGTAAAGAAAAGAAAAGGGACATGACTATAAGCAGTCCATTGAGTTCTCTGGTAGTATTCCCAAGGGCGGGGCTTTGCCGGGAAGACAGGACGGCGGGAGCATAGAGTTGGAAGACGGGTCCACGTTCTCAGAGTCCTCCATCCGTTCGGCACAGCCTTCCCAATTGATGTGGAACCTGGTGACGCGCGGATTCGATGCCAGGATGTTTCTCTGGAGCTGGAACAGAAGAACCAATACCGATATTTCAATTCATTCTTTGTAGCCATCATGTAACCTTTGGATAGTAAACGAGCATTTTTGGTCAAAGTTGGCCCGACCTGTGCGTAGTCTGGTTTGATGGGAGGATTCTCGCGGAGCTCCTGGTCCGTGTACTCGTTGTTGACATAGTAACCGATCCGGATGAACTCCTGGCCTCGGTACGTGCATGTGATCAGCACGACGGTGACGCCCACAGCGTCACTCTCGGGGATCAGGCCCGTGTTTGGCGCATCTGCCTATCAAGAGAAAAATAAGAAAAACAAAAAAGTTGAGGGTGTAGTTGAGGACTGCAGCGTACGTATTTTAAAAATAAATTCTACCAAGTGATCATATTTAAAAAAATATTTTGAATCATGAAATAATATTTGCATGTGAAGTGTGGTTATATTTGTCCACTTGGGGTCAACATCCTTACATTGTTCACCATGTTCCAAGCTTATTTCTGTGACTGAGTGTTGTGACTTTAAAAGGCAGGGCCTGCCCTGGTGAGTGACATGGGAGTCAGTGAATGATTGTATGTGTTTTTTTTTGTACTGGGATAGTTCTAATTATTCAATTAATCGTTGGAGCCCTACATTGGAACAAAACATGATTGCATGATGTCACCTGGAACACAAACATATGTCGCCCAGCAGGTACTGGTCCGACTAGGACGGAGTCCAGGACTTGGTCATACTCTTCGCTCTCTGCTGAGCCCACGTATATGATCTTCCACTCCAAGTCTGTAAAAGCACAACAAAGGATTGATGTCACTCAAAAGATGATTAAGAAATCATGACAAGCCGTGCACCTATTATAGAAATGACAGTGATAATAATTTTTGACTTATTTGCTTTAATTCCCCCTGATATTCCTTTACAACTGTACATATTTTACTAAAGGGAAGTTTTCAGAATATTTCTCTTGAAAATTTCTCAATATTCATTCTACTTTTCAACATGAATATTATTGTTATGATGAGACTTAGTGTTTCGCATAGTGACTGAAATTACTTAATTTGAGAATACTACCATCATCATTATCTATTGTCTTTTTCTGTGTTTAGCAAGCTTTCCAATGAAAATAGCATAAGGTAACGTTATGGACGTTTTAACCTCCATTGACTTTGCATTGAGACGTTAGCCTAGAAATTGGTGCATTCTCACTCCCTTCAAACAGTGATAGCCTTCTTATTATCTGTCACAGAAAAATGATACTAGTTTGATATTAATCGGTTAAATTTCAAAATTTGACGCGCATGTCTCACGTGAATCGTCCAGAGAAAGATTCTCTGTGTTTTTTCGTGTTAACTCGTGAAAACTACATTGAATAAAGCCAGCTAGCCGTTAGCGGTTAACATTTAAGTGACAACATGTTTGACAGCGTCACTGCTCACCTTCGGGCAGATCTTCCATGCACTCAAACGTGATTTCGAACTGGAAGGGGTTCCCAAATGGGCTCGGGTTATCCAGAACGGCCACATTCAGCACTTGTACCTTCGCCATGGTCGTAGTTGCTCGGCTTGTGCTAGTGTTAGCACGGTACTGCTAAGCACTAAAACTGGCGCTTCAAAGACCTTTTCCCGGCAATTCCAAAGAGTTCACTTCACTGTCCGGCAAACCCACAAGTCGAATGGATTTTAAACAACGCAAGAGTTTTGTTTTGTTTTTACACGACAGACTATACGTAATTCAATCGCATACTACGAACGGGGAAGCGCTCTTTTTTTAAAGACAAAAATGTTTGTAATATGATGTTCGCTCTCCCGCCGCTTTGACGATCTTACCCAAGATCCCCTGCGCCCTACGGAAAGAGACTGAGCTTCCGGTCGCTGGTAACCGAGACACGCCATCTTGTGGTCAACTGCTAAAGTACACTTAACATACGCAATATAAAGCCATGGACAAGGACACGCACGCATCTATGTAAAATGGATAAACCTTTTCCTTTTTCTTCTTCATATGTTTTCTTTAATCTTATTATTACATATCAATCATTTAGTTATAAATATATTTCTACATACATGGACATGTATGTTTAAATTGGCTTTATAAGCATTTGATTTCCTTATACTTGATCCTTTTACCCATATAACCTATTGCAACACCATCTGACTACCCACAGATTCGACCTAAATCTGCCTACTTTCCCCTTTTTTCCTTAAATTTTCTTGTGCCTTCCTTCTGTCGTGAGGGGAGATTAGGTGCGGATTAGGACTCAGTGATTTTGCTCGGCTGCAGGTTTTCATCCCAATAAATATTCCAAGAATGTCACCAACCACTTTTTTTATGGTGTAGGGCGAATATATCCCTGATGAGGGCGCTGTTTGACACGGCCCAATTGTTAACGACAAGGGAGGCTGCGAGGTGGGGAGGTTCAAAAGCAGGTTCAGTCAAATATAGCGCTCACACAAGGATAGACCCAGAGAAAGATGCCTCGTTGAGAGACCAAAAAAACATTCTTTGTAATATTCCACAATAGGTTTCAGTAAGACAGTCGACGCGTTTGTGTTGCAAGTAACTCGAGGCAGCGGAGCTCCACTAATCGGCGTTTGAATTGGACTTTGCACAAAGGAGGATCTGTGCTGGTGCACGAGGGGAAGGAAGCGAGGAAGGTGCGCTCAGGTAATGTAACACCGAGCGGGGTCACGTGATCAACGCTCCAAACTGCTTCCCCGAAAGGGGATGTGAGTGAGCACACCGCTCGCTCCGAAAGCAGGTGTTTCTTCTTATTATTCTTATTTTCATTCCTATTGGAACGTGTCGATGTACGTCCCCGAAGTCCTTTCGTCCTCGTTAACTTGAAAACAGACCAAGTGATCCAGGTTCGTGCTATTTATTCTATGTACATATATTTTAATGTTTAATATGCGTGTTATCACACGGCTAATCACCAAGGCACTATTTCGGGTGACTCACGCGAATGTAAATTAACTGCTGTGTCGAAAAAAATCTGTGAAATATATACATTTTCCGCTGGATTTGGAAAACCGGATTGAATTAATCACCTAAGTGAGAGACGAATTTACCCCTTTGACGTCATGTGGCCGTTTATTGTACAATATGGCCGATAAAATGAGTCCTAAATAAATCATTTCAAAACCTTTCCCACCATTAATGTATCTTGTCAACTGTGAACTGCACTGAATGTGAACGGGAAAAAAAAGAACTGTTTTCGAGAGGGGAAGTAAAAGTAAACAACGGTGAGGGTCTGTTGGTGTGGTTGCGTAAGTCTGCACACCTCATAGCTGGCGATGTGGCCGTTTCATCATTAACGATTCATCCATCGTTCATGTTAAAAGGGAGTCAGCACTCCGCTACTTCCATTCAAAGTACCTCTGATTAGCCCTCACAAAAGTTCAGATGTTCTAGTGGGCTTTTCATGACATTTTTGCAGTCACGTCTAACAGCACATGCCACGCAGAAGTCTTGAAAATATGTCAATAAGATTTTTGATTTGAGTTATACGGGTTATACGTAGGTCATGTTAATGTTGGAAATAAGCTTTTTATAAATTATTTCCATTGGTCTCATTTTTCTGTATGACAAAAACCTGACGTTTGAACAGGGCTGTGTAGATTTTCGAACGCCACTTTTAAATCCTGCTTTTTCCACAATGCTACACTCCAGCTATGCGATGTCACAGTAACCACTTTCAAAGAAATCACTCATTTATTGCTGTTATGCTACATGGCACTATGTTGTACAATGGCCTAATACGGCCTGTTTTTAGATTGAAGTAATTGTCTGCCATACTGTATTGTATTGCCAGGAAAATGTTATGATTTCTGCTGCTCTGCCTTCATTGTCAATTATTTGCAGGCCATTTTATTCCTTTTAGTTGATTCATTAGTTGAGTCTTTCACTTCTGTCACAAAAAAAAAAAAAGCAAAGCAAAGTTGTGGACAATAATTTAAGATTAGCATTTGTATTTCAAATTGCACGGTGGTCCATATAAAGTATGACCTTGGTTGCCCTGCCGTAACAGGCTGATTTTAGCTTTGGTGGTTTTGCAGTGATTCAGCTTGACTCACTGCTTGTTCCTTGTCTCTGTTTAAAATAGTCATTGGAAGCACATTGGTCTCGACTTCTAAAGGGAAGGTTTGTCATCAGATGGACCCCAGTTGATGCCAGCCAGACCCAGTCCATGTTCATACTCCTGGCCCGATTCCAGAAATGGACCGGTGGCCTTACATGTCCAACCACGTGCTGGTGAGGGTCGTTCTTCTTCTCCTGGTGCGCTTCGCTAATCATGCCTGGGGTGAGTCACTGGCTTGATGCGTCTCTGAATGTGAAATAATAGTAATCCAAACAGTTGTGTGGCATGGTGGAATAGTGGTTGGCACATATGCCTTGCAGCTCCGTAGTAGGAGGTTCAAGAACACGGGAACAGGAACACACACGCGCGCACACACACACAACTCATTTTTCCATTCCAGTGTTGTATTGAGTTGAATAATGTCACATAGAGTAGCGGTGAACATCTCGCTGTAGCTCACATCATGTTTACAATAATATACTTTTCAGGATTAAAACTTAGGTCTTGTTTTTGATCAACTCATTGGCCTATACCACAATTTTTTTTTCAATTCTAAGTAATGATGCTGGTATTTGAAGAGCTAAGTCCTTTTTTTTAGGTGCTAATTGGTGTAAAACGTTTGAGAGCCATTATGCTAGGCTTACCATGCTAACTGCATTTCTCCGCAAAAGGTCATTTTCGTGAGAAAAGTTGATAGGCGCATATTTGGCTTAAAAACACAGTAGCTTATCAACCCATAATTAAATTTCTTCTTCGTCTTCTTGGTTTCTGCTCCCTCCGTGCTCCCTTATCACGTTGCACTTTTGTCCTTGCTAACCTGACTATTTGCTCTGGTGAATTATTGACTCCATGAGTTGGTGATGTTTTTTTGTTTTGTTTTGTTTTTAGTTTCCCAAAAGTCCCTCTACCAGAAACCGGCACCTGCTTAACAGACAAATTAGATATACTTTAGATGTGTAGTGTTTTTTTTTTTTTTTAATTCATACCTCAGCATGTGTTTGATTCAGCTGACTGGATGGTGGCAACGCACTCCACATTCCTCAGCCTCCTCCTCCTTCTCCCCCACCTCCTCCTCCTCAAAGTGGTTCCTGTGTAGTTTCATGATGTCACTGAGTCATCACATGGGCGCTCACAAGGATTAAAAAAAAAAAAGGTCCAGAAAACAGTGCGGGCAACGTTTATGTGCTTACCCAAGTGAGCAGAATGTGCAGCACTCTCTGTTGTGAGATAAAATGATGCCAGGAGTGCACAATACACTGCTCGCTTTACTCACTTGGTGAATTTCCTCTGTGGAGTGTTAAAAAAATGTGCTATTTTCTAAAGGTTACATTCTAAATTGTCCCCCGGGTGTGAATCTGAGCGCAAATGGTTGTTTGTCTGTGTGTGCCCCTGCGATTGGCTCGCAAGCAGTTCAGGGTGTCCCCCGCCTACTGTCCAAAGACAGCTGGGATAGGCTCCAGCACGCCCGCGACCCTCGTGAGCATAAGCGAATCAGTAAATGGATGGATGGAGGAATTTAGTTGTTTAGTTAATGGAATCACAGCCTCTCAGGACATTTAGTAGGAGGCCAACATTAACTCCATCCTGAAAAAGGCCCAGCAGAGGATGTACTGTCCTTCCTGAAGCTGCTGAGGAAGCACGGCTTACCACAAGGAGTTGCTGAGACAGTTCGACACAGCAGTCATCCAATCAATCCTGTGTTCCTCTATCACAGTTTGGTTTGGGGCCGCCACAAAAAAAGACAACATACGATTGCAGCGGACAGTTAGGACGACGGAAAAAAAATCATTGGCAGTGCCCTACCCACTCTCGCGAAATGCCTGCTGGACCCCTGACACCCTGCTCACCACCTTTTCCAGCTACTCACTTCAGCCAAGCGCGATCAAACCATGCACACCAAAATCAGCAGACATTCAAACGGCTTCTTCTCTCTCGCCATTAACTCCCTAAACAGTAACTCAAACCGAAAATGGCTCTTTGCATTTTTGCACACCCCCGTGGAACATTATTACCGCAATGATCATTGCAGCTCTCTGCATACTTGCACAATTGCCGTTGATCAATATTCCGCATCAGACGCTTTAAAGCTCTCAAGGACTTTCTGTATAATCGCACACCTAAAGTTGTTCTACAAAAATGGTGCAACGATTATCTGCACCAGCTGCACAGCCAATAAAGATGATTCTGATGATTCCGACAGTTCCCACACTTGTTTATTGGAAAAAATGTTACATGGTTTCATTTCCCTTGCTTTAACTTATTTTTTAAAACTTTTCTCTCGTCAGGGAATAACACTGTATCGAGGGACTTCAGATCTCAAAATGCGACAGTAAGTGAACCCCTTTATTTTTTAAATACTACATGACTCTTGTGAAGGCCATTTAGGAAAATGAGGTTTCGGCTTTCTTCTGCATTTTGACTGGCTACGTTCAATTCTGCGTATGAGCTCCACTTGGGTTATAGTTGACAGGCTGGGAACGCAAATCTTTTTTTCCATACCTTCTCATTTTCTGCGTGTTTTCTCTCCGCTTCCAGGGCCCTAACATCGCGGCCATTGTGGCCCCCACCGTCACGCTGGGCCTCCTTGCCATCATCGCCTTGGCAGTGGCCGGCTGGCTGCTGTGTGTGGTGAAGAAGAAGCGGCAGACAGAAGGAGCTTACCGACCCAGCGCCGAGGAGCAGTGCGGCACTCGCAGTGTGGCCACCACCGACATCCTCAAACTCCCCAAGGAGGAAAGACTCATTTGAGGAGCCCCTTTTTTGAGGGTGAGGGGGATCCCTGTTAAAAAAAAAAAACATTCAAAGCGGTCTACAATCATTTTCCTGCGCACGCATGAAAGAGGAGCGTCAGTATTTTCTCACTACCAAATGTTTTTTTTTTCTGAAGTGGTTTAAAACTTGTTTAGTGATATGAAATCAATACCTCGGCAAACTGCTCATCACGACTCCATTCTGGTTCGATTCAACAGCTGTTTACACATGTACGACATTTCATCCGATCGACTTATGTCACCGAGTCATCATTTCAGTTAATTTATGTCTTTGTCCAATAAATATCTGCTGTATTTGTACCACTCGTCTTTCAATGTAATAATCCTCCGAAAAATTACGAAATTATCTGGAAATTGGGGCCATTTTACATACAACCAGAACTAATTTTATATTTTATTATTTTGTTCATGAGTTTTATAATGACATCAATTATAATTTCCGAAATCATTGAGAATTGTTTTATTTTTTTTAAATTGTGACATACATATTTTACATGTATTTTTTATTTGTATATCTCAGAATAATCGGATAATTGATTAATTGAAACCAAAGATTCAGGGGTAGGGGGTTGTATGTTGGAGTTAAGGGGTAGTGAGGCGCTTGCAACTCAAAAAAAACATGCACAAGAAGTCTGCAAGAAAATCGTACCTGATGAGGCTGGCAGCAAGGAAGCTGAAGCCAAGTGGTTATGATTGACACCTGCCACAAGACCTCCGTGCCCTCGAGCAAGGCACCAATATCCCGAACTGCAGCAACAGTGAGTTCGCTGTGATGGGTTAAATGCAGAAGTGAAATTTCGTGGATGCACGTGTGCATTACCAACCCCCCCCCCCCAAAAAAAAGGACAAAAGTCAAGAGAAAAGGATCTTAAAAGTTATTTAAATGAGACATAAACTGACACATTGCCCCAATTTAAATAATTTCAGAAGGACAGACTTTTACCTGAACTTGGGCTCTTGTTTGCTTGTTTCCATGAGGCTGACTGTCTGCCAGTACACACACACACACACACGCTTTGCATATGCTTGTTTCTCCCGTTCTAATCAAAAAGGACACTGGCAGGTCTACTCTTTGACCATCTGTAACGTTTCCTAACTTGGAAAAAAAAAAATGAAGCCAATTTCAAAAAATGCATGAGCAACATGAGTGAATTGTAAATGCAACAAAAAAGCGGTCTGATATTGATAACAATGTGTTGGTATTACGTGGGCGAAGATAAGAAATTTGTCACATATCCTGTTAAGGAATGTTACACTTACAAATTCACTCCAGGAATGTACAGGGAGCACTGCCCTCTGCGCGTAAACAGAGGTGGGAGGAGGGAGGTGGGTCGAACCATAATTTTAGCACAGCGGGGGAGGGAATATAGATGATAGATAAATAAAAATGTGTTGAAGTGTGCATCACAAGACACAATAAAGACAGAGCAACACTCAAAGCGACATTTTAGAGTGATTTATTTGATGCTTCTCCAATGATAAAGGCTTCACAGTTAAAACTCGCTTGCTTGGAAACAATGGCGGAGCAGGTGTGGGGGTGGTGAAAATGTGAGGGTCGAGTCAGTGCTTTTACGGCATAACAAAAAAAAAAAAAGACAAGCAAAACCATCACTAGTGTCACTAATATAATGGCAGTGTTCGGAAACACTCACTATACACTTTATCGTGCACTATACTAGGGGTGTCCAACCACTGGTCCGTGGGCCATTTGGTACCAGGCCGCACAGATAAAAATAATATACTGGGACAAATAAAGGATATCTTAATCTTAATATATATATATATATTGTAGCTGGGCATATATGAGCCGATTTTGAGCTACATAACCAACAAGACATCACTCTATCAAAAGTTGCGTCAAAAAGAACCCAAATTGGGTTACAAAAGAGTTGACCCAACTTTTGCGGTTATTCAGCGAACCGAACCTGGTAACCAGTTTCTTGGTAACTGGAACTCATCAATGTGGATACTTTTTACCCCTTGATGAATCAAAATCTTGATTCAATGTGCCGAGTCAAATCCTCAACCCAATGCGCTGGGTTATAAATAACCCAACATCGGATGGCGTCTTTTGGACCCAGCGCTGGGTTTTCAATTTTACATTTAAGCGGGCAGATTTAAGATTGTATATAGAAATCGCTATGATTAGGCAGTACTGAATACGTGAATGATTCCGAACACAGCGAACGTCTAAAAACACGCCGGCGCAAGGTGGAGCTAAGATGGAAGGCCGAAGTGAAATGGTTATTTAATGGTGGTTGGTTTTGGTGCAGGGGTTCGGGAGGTTTTTAGGCCCCCTCTTCCTCGCCCTCCTCTTCGAACTCGCCCTCCTCGGCGGTGGCGTCCTGGTACTGCTGGTACTCGGACACCAGGTCGTTCATGTTGCTCTCGGCCTCGGTGAACTCCATCTCGTCCATGCCCTCGCCCGTGTACCAGTGGAGGAAAGCCTTGCGGCGGAACATGGCGGTGAACTGCTCCGAGATGCGCTTGAATAGCTCCTGGATGGCCGTGCTGTTGCCGATGAAGGTGGCGGCCATCTTGAGGCCGCGCGGCGGGATGTCGCACACGGCCGTCTTCACGTTGTTGGGGATCCATTCCACGAAGTAGCTGCTGTTCTTGTTCTGCACGTTCAGCATCTGCTCGTCCACCTCCTTCATGGACATGCGGCCGCGGAACACGGCGGCGACGGTTAAATAGCGGCCGTGGCGCGGGTCGCACGCCGCCATCATGTTCTTGGCGTCGAACATCTGCTGGGTGAGCTCGGGTACGGAGAGGGCGCGGTACTGCTGGCTCCCCCTGCTGGTGAGGGGAGCGAAACCCGGCATGAAGAAGTGCAGGCGGGGGAAGGGCACCATGTTGACGGCCAGTTTGCGCAGGTCGGCGTTGAGTTGGCCGGGGAAACGCAAGCAGGTCGTGACCCCGCTCATGGTGGCCGACACCAGGTGGTTGAGATCTCCGTAAGTGGGCGTGGTCAACTTCAGCGTGCGGAAGCAGATGTCGTACAGAGCCTCGTTGTCAATGCAGTACGTCTCGTCCGTGTTCTCCACCAGCTGGTGCACCGACAGAGTGGCGTTGTATGGCTCCACCACCGTGTCGGACACCTTGGGGGAGGGAACCACGCTGAAGGTGTTCATGATGCGGTCCGGGTACTCTTCGCGGATCTTGCTGATGAGCAGCGTGCCCATGCCGGAGCCGGTGCCGCCGCCCAGGGAGTGCGTGAGCTGAAAGCCCTGCAGGCAGTCGCAGCTCTCCGCCTCTTTCCTCACCACATCCATGACCGAGTCTACCAGCTCAGCTCCCTCCGTGTAGTGGCCCTTGGCCCAGTTGTTGCCGGCTCCGCTCTGACCTGGAAAAGAACGCGCATTCAGCAACAAGGATTTTCTATTTGGTCATGTGAGATTTCCAGAGACCTCCAACCGTCTCATTTAAAAATTATGAAAAAAAATCAGTCCACAAATGAGGAGGGCCCCATGACTGGCTTTGTCAAACCTAACCCTACCAAAGAGGACTTTGTGACTGTGACCTACCAAAGACAAAGTTGTCAGGTCTGAAGATCTGACCGAAGGGACCAGACCTGACAGAATCCATGGTCCCTGGCTCCAGATCCACCAGGATGGCGCGGGGAACATACTTCCCACCTGGGAAAAAACAGAATTTATGAAGTGGAATGACAGTATATTGGGAGAAGCCTCAAGTCCCAGCAACAACTTGGTGCCCGTGTGCCTCTAAGGGGTGTGGTCTCAGGAGTGACGTCAGGAATATGACTCCAGAGTTTTTTTGGACTTCACGCAGCTCCTTGCGTGTGCTCTCATTTTGTCGTTTGTATGTTGCATGAGAGCAGAGAATGGCAGTTCAAAATGTGAGATGAAAAATTATGACTAACATGGTCTACACAAAGACATTGATTAATTATTGATCAAGCGGTGCATTTCACGGCTTTTTGTCTGTGTCCTTTATCATTTATTCAATAACGCATAAAAAAAGAAAGAAGCCTAGCTTACCCGTGGCCTCGTTGTAGTAGACGCTGATCCTGTCCAGCTGCAGGTCGCTATCGCCATGGTACGTTCCGGTGGGATCGATGCCGTGCTCGTCACTGATCACCTCCCAGAACTGTGAGGGGAAACAAAAAACCAACGACAGATGACGATGCATCTGAAGAATTAATGTGCTCAAAAGAAAGATTAAGAGATGAAGCTCGAAACTGTGCAAATATGTGTTAAGTCACAGTTTGATTTTCCATTCATTGCATTGCATAATTATATTGTCATGCCACCCAGAAAGAAGAAGCAGCATCTTGTACATTTTAACGTGCAATGAAAATATATAATAATAAACTGTGTGTGTGTGTGTGCGCGCGTGCAGGTCTGCGTGATTTAAATACAAAAGATTTTAGTGGAGTGCAACTAGGTCAGCAAATGCGCGGGGGGGGGGGGGGGGGGGGAGCACTCCACCCCGTGACTGACAAAACCGGCCCTGCACAAAAACGCATTTTTTTTGATCAAGCAAAATGATGCGGGGGTGGGGGGGGGGGGGGGGCTCATTCAGGTGCAAAATGCCTGCAAAATCTTCCTTCTGGAACATTCTGAGAGGATGGGTTCGCCATCGGCTGGGGCGCTTATGCCAATGAATGAAGGCACGCACGCACTAATCTGTGCACGTACAAAAATAGCCTGAAACGTGACAGCAGGAAGATTACCTTGGCACCGATCTGGTTCCCACACTGGCCGGCTTGCAGGTGCACAATTTCACGCATTTTTGGATGCGGATGAGGGGACGTTGGATGGTTCGAGAAAAAGAAGAAGGAGACGGAGAGAAGCGACGATGGCTCCTGCTGCACAAACGACGGCTGTTTCTCTGACGAGATGGATGCGCCTCCTCCCTTTCGGAACGCTTCTACTGGACTGAAGCGGTGGTGCAAGATGACGTCATCGTCATGGCAACCAAAGAGCGGGGGACAAGGGGGCGGGGCCGAGGAAGTGCAAAATCGGGTGCGACGCTGTGAGATGCGTTCGTTGTCTTCTCACGCACTCTCCCAAAGCCATCTTATTTCCCCTTTCTTGTTGTTTTATATCATTTCTGACTATTTGTTTGATGAGGTTAAATCAGCCAGTGGTTGTTTTGCAAGGCAAACAGAGCTGCATTGAGTTTTGTTGGATGCAACGATTAGCTTTAACGGTACATCTGATCAGCAGCACTTACTTGATTGCACTTTTCTCTCTGCATGTGTCCATGCGCCACATCCGCATAGTATAGTGTGTGAACTACTGCCGCTAAAAGTTAGAAGGCTTTGATTGTGTTTGTAGGCTCTCAATTTTGCTCCATACTGGCCTTTGCTTTCTGCCCAATGTCAGACCTTCTAAATAAAAGCTCACAGAATAACAAGTTACACAGTTTCACCACACTTTGGCTACTTGTTGGCTTATTTAGCAGTAGCACTCAAAAGACTAGCACAAAATAGTTTGGGGGTGACTGCTAAATGTCAAAGTGTCCAAAAAAAGTGAAGTGAAACTTTTATTACACTGGCATGCTTTAATTTTGAAGGCCTGACTTTTCACAAGCTATGTTACGCCAATTTCACCTCAACTCGTCTGAGTGTTGCAGACCAGAAGGCTTGTTATTGCTTTGAGTTGATAATGGGGAAGTACAGTTAAAAATGTTCTTTACCATATGTTTTATGCGCCCCCACTATTCTAAACACGTTGTTCTGATTAATATTGTCTTTGTGGAATATGGCGGCCATTTTGCTACTTGCTCTCTACTGAAAATGATATGGCTTGGTGGATTTTGGTGCTTTAAGTCATATTACACAAACTAAATATTAATTAGAATTCCATGTTTAGACTAGTGGGGGTGTATATTTGACTGTCCTCAGTTGGGAGTCACTCATCACTGCCTTTTCTATTTAATCACAGAACTTGGTTAAAAAAATAAAAATTGTGTTAGCCCGCTCTGGTTCTCGGTGGTTCTCTTAGCAGCCAAACTTTTGTTTTGTAAGTGACTGTAATGAATTAAAAAGGGTGAATAATTGCTAAAGTGGTGTGTCGGTTCTGCTAACAGCAACAAGACGACGCCTGAAAGCATTGACATCCTGCATGATTGCATTCCTCCGTTGTGCAAAGTAACCAGCCAGCAGCCGGCCAATGGCGCTCAACTTCCTGCTTCTCAGCACAGCCACATTTTTTGTATTGTCGTCTGACTGCGTCCCTCAGCGACACCCACACAAGCCTCTTTGCAACCCAGCAGGATACAACTTTTGGGGGCAATTCTCCCACACGCACACTAATCTGGGGGAATCATGTGAGAATCTCAAAGAGCTTTTTAAAAGGCTTACTTCTTGGACCATGTCGCTTCCGGAGGAGGACCTCACATGCCCCATCTGCCATGAAATCTTCTCCGACCCGGTGGTGCTGTCTTGCAGCCACAGCTTCTGCAGGAGATGTCAGGAGCGCTGCTGGGACGCGCGCCTCCGCGAGTGTCCCGTGTGTCGGAAGAAGACTTCCAAGTCAAGCCACTTTCCCAACCTGGCCCTGAAGAACATCTGCGAGGCCGTAGTCTCCCGCAGGGAGGTGGAAGCGGTGGAGGAGAGGTTGATGTGTCCCCTGCACAGAGAGAAGTATAAGCTCTTCTGTTTGGAGGACAAGGAGCCCATTTGCGTGGTGTGCCAATGCTCCAAGGCGCACAAGGACCACAAGTGCTCACCTGTCGAGGAGGCAGCGACCGACTGCAAGGTAGGGCGGCGGGATGTAAACCTCTGCCTTGGTTGCACTTTTAGAAGAAGAGAAATTAAAAACAACAACAAAAATCAGGAGGGGCAAGTTTCTGCAGTCAAGAATTTTACTGTATATGAAATATATATGCAGCAGATATAAAAAGTCTACACACCTCTGTTCAAATGCCAGGTTTTTGTTTAATCATCACACATTTTCCCACGTGGAGATTTTCCGACGGTCCAATGAAACTTTTCTCATCTTTTAGGCCGTCACTGCAAAATAGCATTTAGTGTTTTAACATAAAACCTTTAGGCATCTGCTAGAAGGTAAAAAAAAAAAAGAAAAGCCAGAAAAAAACAACCAGAAAAACTCTATTTGGGCTTCAAATAGAGGAGCGGTTACTACAGTGGACAGCTTATCATGTTAAAGGGAGCATGAAAGGGTTGATTCTGAAAACGGACACGTCACAGTTATTTTGAGGTCGCAATCTATACAAAATAAATAATTCTTCGTCAATCAATCAGTTCTTCTGCTTGTCCTGTCTTTGTTTTTTTTAAACTTGCATTAACCAGGTAAACACCTCCATGTAGAATGCTGCTCTTCAAGTCTGTCCATTACTACGACCGCAGCGGTGAAAAAAGTTCCAACTGGTCCAAACATTGACGACGTATACTAGCGCATTTCTCTCCGTTCGACTTTCCAGGATAAACTAAACGAATCCCTCAAGAGTCTGCAAGACAAACTGGACAAATTGAAGACGATCCACGGGGCCTCCGCCGACATGTTCAAGCACATCAAAGTGAGTCGCTTTCATTAAAATAAATAAATAACTCATTCAGTATCAGCCAATTCTAGACTAAGTCTGAAAAGATGTTTAAAAACGTCTTTGGGAGTGAATGAGTTAATAGATTAATTTAATAAACAAACAGCAACGGACGGTTTGACACCTGGTAATCGATCCTTTTTTTAATACCACTATTAGAGGAACCATCAATTCTGGACAACAAAAAAAAAAATGCTTCGGAATTTGAAATCTACAATAAAAGAAACAGTAAGAGTACTAATATAGCTGAAGCAGAAATGGGCCAGCATTACTGATTCTGGAGGCACCGGGCCAATTACGTTGACATAGCAACACGGAGGGTGAAATTTCACTGGTCCAAAAACAACCACATACACATTTTGGAAGCAGTGCAGCCCAGAGAAACAAGACAAAAATCGCAATATTCGACTTTTAGGAATGGATTAAAATGAAATGAAAGAAAAAAAGGGCATTTTATGTTTTATTTCATCGAGACTTATAGTAAGAACGTAATTCCATAGAATGTTTGTGCGTCATAATAAAAGTTTTCGTATCGTAATTCATTGCGACTTCCTTTGCTGTTGCGACTTGGCCACCGGGGGGCAGTATAACACATTCATGAAGCTACAAACGGAGAAGACTTTCACAACTATTGCAACGCACTCCCGAAACTCCAGTTTTTAGTTTTTTTTTGTCCAGGATAAGGAATACATTCCTGTGAGTATTTTTGTAAAAATACCGTCTACACGTTGAGGCACCATTTATGCTCAAATGTCTGTTTCTGAAAGGGTTATTTTAGAGGTTATTCCTTAGCCCATGTGTTAGCATTATGCTAGCATGATATGCTTTAGGGGCAATATGTAGTTGAATGAACTAGTGAGAAGCCATAGTAGAGAGAGATTATTTCGCCTTTTCCCCTTGTTGTGGGACAAAAAATATTTATCTTTATCCTTTCCTTTGACAGTACAAAAAAGGTTTAATTGCTGGACCTTTCTGCTAACCACTGCTAAAAACTGTTGAGAGACCGTCTGACTGAGGGATCTTCCCTTCTAGGAGCAGGCAGTCGAGACTCGACGTTTAATCCGCGGTCAATTTGAGCAGCTCCGTCAAATGCTGAACCGGGAGGAGGAGGCCCGGCTGGCGGCGGTCAAGCGGGAGGAAGAGGAGAAGATGGCGAACATGAACGACAAGATGAAGGAGTTGTCGGCCGAGGTGATGTCTCTGGCCGAGAGCGTCGGCGCCGTGCGCCAGCTCCTGAAGGAAGATGACATGGTCTTGTTGAAGGTCAGTAGTTTGAGAGTGCTGAGAGGCGAGCGGTCACGCAGTTGTGTTGGGAGTCAAAATGTTTTGTTTTTTTCATGAAAATAAGAACGATGAAACACTACAAATAAAAATTACACAACATGGATAAAAGAAAAAAACTCCTGAATGTGAAGATCCCATGAATTATTATTACAGAGCATTTTAAAATGCTGTTTGAGATTCGCTTGCTTTTCTTTTCACAGAAGTTTAAAGATCACGAGGACAGGTACGGAATCATTTGCAATGGCTCCAACGTAATTGTTGACATATGGTCACTGGACCGTAAGTGAGTGTGTGTGTGTGGTGACAACAGAAACGCAACATTGGGCTCCGACAACATGTGCAGCGCCCTTCTCGACGTGACCAACCATGTCTCCAATCTCAAGTACAGAGTGTGGGAGAAAATGCTGGAACATATTGATTATAGTAAGTGTGTCTGGAGTATGTGTGTGTGTGGGGGGGGATAAGTGCACGTGTGTGATGGGATGGAGTGAGAATTTGTGTGTGCGTGCGTGCGTGTGTATAATTGTGTTGATTGCGTGTGTGTGATGACATGGGAGGGAGTGAGTGTGTGTGTGTTCGTGTGTATGGAGAATAAGGGCACGTATGTGACAGGTTGGGAGGGAGAATTTGTGTGTGTCAGAGGTGTGTGTGTGTGGGGGGTATATTTGTGTGCGTCTGTCGAAAGAGCATGCGTGTGTGTGCATGTGTGTTTTTATGATTTCAGAACGTGTGTGGGGGGAGTGTGTGTGTGTGTGTGTGAGAAACGGGATGGGAGTGAGAATTTGTGTGTCAGGAGTGAGGGATTTTTTTTGGTATTTCTTGGGAATGTGTGTGCGTGTGGGGGCGCGCGTGCCTGCGTAGAAAGAGCCATCCGTCTAATTTCCTGGCTTTCAGCCCCCGTGACCTTGGACCCGAACACAGCGCACCCTTGCCTCATCCTGTCGGACGACCTCACTTCCTGTCACTACAGCGACCGGATGAACTGTTGCCCCGACAACCCAGAGCGCTTCCACATCAGCGCCGAGGTGGTGGGCGCCACGGCGCTGGGCTCGGGAAGCCACCGCTGGGTGGTGCAGACGGGAAGTAACCGGGACTGGCTTCTGGGCGTGGTCTCCTCGTCCATCCCGAGGAACTCTGAGGTCAACGCCAGGCCCGAAAACGGCTTCTGGACTCTGTGCTTCCGGGACGGCCAAGTCAAGGCCATGACTTCACCACCGACGCCGCTGGAAGTGTCCAGGGTGCCGGAGCGAATCAAAGTCCACGTGGATTATGACAAAGGCGCCGTGATGTTTTGGGATGACGACGACGACGACTCGCCGATTCACGTGTACGAGCAAACATTTAGCCAAACGCTGCTGCCGTACTTTTACACGCAGAGTAGCCATCCGTTGAGAATCCTTCCGGAGAGGGTGCTCGTCACCAAGCTGAGGCAATAAAAACTCCATCGGAACATCTCGTAGAGAGCCTCTCTTATTCTACTTCAATTCCACAATTTGAAATGTGACCACAATTTTTGAGGCGGCATCAAGTAGACGCGAAAGTAGGTTTAAATTTATTTAAATGTAATCCTTTCAGGGACAGCGGTTACTACAACGGACAGCTTATCATGTTCTCTGGTTACAGGGTGCATGAAAGGGTTAATATCTCATCCAGTACCAGCCAATTCTGGACCAAGTCTGAAAAGATGTTTATAAACGTCTTTGGGAGTGAACGAGATATACACTGATTGACTAAAAGTGCGATGCATACGTTTTTTTTTGGGGGGGGGGGGTTAAAGCCCTGCATGAGGAATTTGGGATTCTGGCATGAGTCACACAGTTGGCTTGCGTGTAGGGGTGTAACAAAAAAAAAAAAGATTTGAATCGGAAAATCCGTTTTGAGTTGAAAGATGGGAGATCACCAAATCGAGCTGAATTGTTCCACTTTAAAGTAGATGAGTATCGAATTGTCTTTTATTGGAGAGATGTAACTTATCAAAACACACATTACGCACAAAACACAATGCAGCTTTGCTTACCTAGTGCACTGTTCGACGGAATCTGACACAAACAGGAGTGTTTAACTCATTCAGTACCAGCCAATTCTAGATCAAGTTTGAAAAGACGTTTAAAAACGTCATTGGGAGTGAATGAGTTAAAAGTTTGTTTTTTTTATCTTGGCCCCATTTTTTTTCTATCCCCCAAAACTGGCATTTGATCAGGGGTGTGTCGACTTTACATCCTCTGTATAGGTGACTTCAAAGCGAGAAAAACGAGGGCCCTACTTGAAAGCGTTCTTCCCTTAGCCAGACGGCTCTCGCGCAGGTGTTATTTTCTCTTTCTTCTTGGCGATGCGGGGGCGCCACTTGCGGGCACAGGCGTCTGACAGGAAGGGGACCTTGTCCAGGCGAGACAGGTAGACCAGAGGCTGGATGGTGCTGCTGATGTTGAGGAAGGCAAAGCCGACGGGCTGCACGTAGCAGCGGAAAACATCGGGCGAGTAGTAATCCTCGAAGGGGAACAGGGCCACGGGGGGCAGGTAGTTGACGACGACGATGCAAAGGATGGACAGCACGATCTTAAACGCCTTCCTCTTCATGGGCCGCATGTCGTCCTTCCCGACGCCGCCCGACTTCTTCAGAGCCCACAGGATGCTGGCGTTGCACACCACCATCCAGGTGAACGTGGCCAGGATCTCACCGGTGAACACCTTCTCGAAGTCGGGAAGGCCGCCCACCACCTTGGCGGCGGAGTAGGCGAAGGTGAGGCCGAAGACCAACACGGACAGACTCAGCCGGTACTCGACGCGCTTGAGCCGGCCGAACACCAGCGGGAAGACGACGGCCAAAAAGCGATCCAGGCAGATGCAGGAGAGGAACAGAGGCCCGCTGGTGTCCTTCACCCCGTAGGAGAACTTGAGAGCGGACCACACCTCCTTGCTCTGCCAGTGGTAGAGGTTGAGGAAGCTGACGGGCGTCATGGAACCGAAATAGGCGTCCATGAAGGCCAGCGAGCCCAGGTAGATGTCGGATGTGGCCGGCTCCTTGCGGTTGCGCGCCAGCAAGGCGATGACCAGCAAGTTGGCGGGGATGCCCACCACCACGTTGATGCACTGCAGCGTCAGATCGAACAGGATGCCCTCCACTTGCGAGTCGCAACCGTCGAACACGCTGAAAGCTTTGCTCGTGCCGTTGTCCCGCGCCGTCGCGTTCGCCGGCCAGGATGTGTTGGCGGCCATGCCGGCGCACTATGACGGCAGAAGAGTGCGATTGTACGGGGAAATTGAAAAAGTCAACACACCCCAGTTCAAATACGAGATTTCTGGATGTAACAATGTAAATTGCTGCTACCGTTTAAATGGCCTCCGATGAAGCCCAAATAAAGTTCAGACATTTTTGGGGCTGCGAGCAGAAGCCTGAAGATTGTGTGGGAACAGTGTCTGATATTTTGTACTGCTCATAGTTGCCCCCATCTTGACCATAGTTAAGTTGGAAGGAATTATGAACGGTTACAAATACCAATCACTGCTAGCAGAACACTTTCAGGCTGTTATTTGGAACGATTCATATTTTTCTCCACCTTGTCTAAGGGAAGTGGGGCCATAGACAAGGTGGAGGGATTAATGAACGGTTCAAATACCAGCCGGCGCGAGCACAAAACCTTCAGGCTGTTATTTGGAACTCTTCATAATTCCCTCCACCTCGCCTGCGGGGAGGTGGGGGGCTTAGTCACGGTGGAGAGATTTCCGAAGTTCCAAACAGCAGTCAGTGTTATGGCAAAACTCTCGGGCTTCTGCTAGAAAGGAAAAAAAAAAATCCTAAGATCCTATTGAAGCAGCTGAACTTTATCTGGGGCTAACCAGAGGCACTTTAAATGATGGCATGTGTGTGCTGATTGCCATTTAACATGAATTGATTGGTTAATATGTTGCAGTGGCACGAATGATGAACCGCAATATAGTGCAGGTTCACTTTAAATCGATCTCTCGCTTCGCGTAAACACGTTCCAAACCCCATCAGGGCTTCTTCTTCTCCTCAAGCTGTTATCTTGTTATTGTGACTTTGCGGAGCCTCCTCTGGGACCCCAGGCCTCTGTTTTCGGGGCCATCGCCATTACCCGGGAGGGCTCCCGCTCCAAGCTACGCCCATTTTAACATGAATATAAGGACAACAGTCGGCACATTAATTGCATGCTTTACCAGCTTATGGATGGACCCGAACCTTTTTTTTTTTTTTTTTTTTAAACGTGGAGTCTTATGGATGCCTTTTCTGTTTGTGTTTTTATTTCTTTTATTTTTTGAGAGGGGGGGGGGGACTACCGAGACTGATGTTTTTTTTTGTTGTTGTTGTTTTTTTTTAAAGAAATGTGATGTGTTTGTGTAAGCCACCGGAGGCAACGATTGATCCTTGTGTGGCCATTCAGGACAACCTGTTCCTTCTGCGGATTGTGTTCCCTCGGGTCCTCTCATGAGACTAATCATGCCGACAAGATCGTCTCCAGAGATGCAACGTGAAATCAATTGTGGTTTTACATGAAAAAAAATTAAAAACATCCACCAAAATTTCTTGATTTATTTTTTTGGGGCATACCATATTCAATGATTATGAGCCTTCATAGTTTTATATGAAAAAGAAAATGAAAAACATATCAAGAAATGTTAATTTTTAAAATATGCATACTTGGTCCTGTAATTCCCTTTCTTTCTCCAATTTAATAACGTTTTAGTTTACCCAAGTGTGTCTTTGCCTTTTTTTTCTTCAAAAAAGAATATTTTAAGTCGGGGAAAAAAAAGTTTCACCAAATTTTCAACCCCAAATGTCCATAAACAGATTTATATATATTCGCTGATGGTGTAATAGAACACTCGCCTGACTTATGTGCAAGCAGTGTGGAATCTATACACGCTAGTTAAGTATAGCTAGGTAACCAACTTCTCTAAAAATGTATAAATATTCCTCAAACTCCCAGAGAGTTTGAGGAATATTTATACATTTTTATCCTCAATAAATTAAGAGAAATATTACATTGGTAATGTACTGTAGATTAGCGCAATATGACTAGGAACGTATTTCATTTATTTGAACATTAATGCAGGAGAAAACCATGTACCTATTAGTGATGAACATAAGGGTGTCATATTAACGTATTTGTCTTCGTAATAAACATTTAAATAAATATGATTAATATATCCTGAAAATTTACATAAAAGCAATGAAAATGTTAAATTATTGGCAAAATAGAGACGTATTATTTGAATTAATCTCAACTACAAAAAAAAAAAAAAACAAGTGCACAAATCTGCAAAACTTAATTTTGTTCATTTGTTGTTACTCACCAATGTGAAATAAAGCTGTTTTCGGAATAGCAGGATGGACGCGGCCTCAGTCAAAACTGTGTTCGAGTGAGTTGGGCTTTCTTCCATTTATAAAAGGTGACCCGAAGGGGAGGTTCTCCTGGAGGTTTATATCATCTTGTGGTCCTCAAATTGTTTATTCCGTGACATATTCACCACCACCGTTTTTGTCTTTCTTCAATAAAGGCTGAAACAAAACAGAGTTGCAGGATAAATATTTGCATACTTTTCCTATTAAGTGTTGTTGGATGTTGTCAAAGTTCCCGTCGACTCTGTCAACGTGAAACATCAATTGAAGGAACTTTTTTTTTCAGAAAGTCAAAATATTTGTTACATAGTACACAATCCACTTGCTAACCGAATCATGTTGCTCAGGTCATAAAAGCTAACTATCAAAAATGCCCACCCTGTCATTGTCCACCAGCTGACATATTTTGCTGTTTACACGAAAATTGACCACTTTCAGTGAATTTATCAAAAGGCACTTTATGCTCATATTGACTCACATCTGTAAAGGAAATAATGGACGTAGAATATTGTTTTGGTCCAGAGGTAAATCCATAGCAATTTTCTGGGATCTCCTGGGGTTGCCATGTGGAACCGCAGTCTCATGGGATTCTCACTCTTCTGTTTTCTTTGCTATTGTAAAAAGGAGGCTCTGAAATTATAAGACACAAACATGTTGAGTTAAGGGGGGGGGGGGGGGGTACGCAACCAACAGGGAAAAAAAACAATCCAAAGTAGGGCTGTCACATTGAACATGAGGAAAACTCGTAGTAGCTGCTTTTCTGCCTGTAGGGGGCAGCAGAGATATACTTTTCAGACTCACTTGAGAAATGACTCATGACGTGTCTGCCGTGTCAAAATTAAAGTAATTCACACGGAACCTTTTGGGACTCACTCGGTACTTACAACTTGTTTTTTTTCCGTGACCAAGCTCGTAACGATGTTTGCCCGTCCAATTCGTCAAATAACTTTTTCCTATTGACACGAATTGAACCCCACCATAAAACAGCACTGCATTGCATGAAGCCATATTGAAACATTGAAGAAAAAATAAAATAAAACTGTTTTTAGACACTTCTCATTTATAGGAACGTTTGTTGAACTGTTATCTGTCTTGACTTGTACAGGTTAAGGGTTAACTCATGGTGGAAGAAAGGTTTTACGATTTGAAATGGTTCATTATTACGTAATATTTTAAATTAGCAATGATTAGAATTCAGATATCTTACAGACTGAAATATAGCATTTTTAACGTCTATGTATGTAGTCATGTTTTAACATCTGGAAAAAAAATTACTGTTACTCTCTCTCTTTTCCCCCCTAACCTCATCTACAATGACCAGTCCTTTGTGTCAATTCTACAAATCAAACATTTGAGTGCCAAGTGTGTCTCCAAAGTGCAATTTTAATTTTCTAAATTTCCAAAACTATGCCATGTAATTTCATTAACACAAACTATTTGCAAAATTTCAATCAGTAAACCGAATGACAATTACGATTCAAAATTAAGTTCTTTATTGGAATATTTTCCAAAGCACTTGTCTTGCGACAGAACAAAAATAGCCATGTCTTTTCTTAAAAAACAAAAATGAAATCCCAAGATGCTTCCAAAATGTACTGAAGAGCTTTCGACAAAATATACACGGAGAACTCGTATACCAGATTGGCCTCTGAATAAATAGCAAAAATGGAATAAAACTTTTGTACATAATTTAGGCATTCCACTTATATTTTCAATCAAAATGACGAGTCAACCCAATTAAAGAAAACTTGAGCCCTGCGCCACAAGCAACCACATTTGCAGTGCATACAAAACTTCAACCCCCAAAACAGTGGCTAAAATATTAGACAATAACGATGGGTTGTTTTGATATAAATCAACTGACAAAAGCAGATTTCATAAAAAGACAGCCTGCATGATGGGACATAAAAGGTCGATTACATTCGGTCTAGGTCTCAGATAAGGAGAAGCGGGTAAACGTTACTCAAGGGAAATCGGAAAAAAACAAACCTAAAATCCGGCAAGCGTTGATTCCACACATTCCAAATTGCCAAATGGAGGTCCGGTCATCTGACTTTCAGAGCCATCAGCGTACGTTATAAAACGTTTAGGAGAGAAAAAGAGTCCATCCACAAACACACCCACACATTTTGTCCATGCGGGTAAATATGTGAGTCTCCTCGTGTGGTTTGCAGTGTTGCTGTGTACTTAAAGAGTGACTTGCATCATGTCGTAAAACATTCCCATCCACTGTTGGCGTGGAATGAATGATGACACACGACGACCAGCCAAATAAAAACAGGAGGTTAAAAAAAAAACCAAACAAAAATATTGTAGCTTGCTTTCTGAGTCTTGTGCCCTTGTAGGTTCATTCAGTGCAAGAGGTGTCTTAGGAAATAAAGAGATTTGGACTTCAGTTCTTGTCCTAAAAAGTCTCCATTTTGGACGTCCCTGGAATTCTTTCAGCACACACATTAAAAAAAATATCCAGTCAATCCACTTTTTTTTTTAAACAATCCACACCTTGTAGTATTCACTCGCTTATTTATAAACATCCAGGAGAACTTCAGATCACCTTTGCCTATGTACAAATGTCCAATGGTCATCTTTGTTTAGTGTGTTTGTCTCTAGTGGTGGTTTGTTCACTGAGGCCGCGGCTCTCCGTGGACTCTGAAGCGATACAAGCAAGTGTAGTCGGGATGCCCCCAGTTGGACAGCACCCGCACCTCCATGATTTGGAAAGTCTTCTCCGTGGGCTCCTGGAAGGTAAAAGAGAGTCCCAAAGTGGCACCGATTTAAACTTTTACTTCATGTGTGGAATACTACAAAACAGGAGGACTTGGATTCCAATATTGTCATAAACAAAAAATTTGTACAAAAAAATTGCTCATATTGTCTTTTTCTTCAAGCCCTACTATAAACCAATTTGTCAAATTGAAATGACCTTAATAGGGAAGATTTGCAGTGATTCTCCATCCTCCTGGTAGGTGTAGTTACCGAGCAACTCGCCTTCTACCTGGTACTCGTCATTCAGACCCTGTCGGTAGTACGGCAAAACAAATTGAATCACTGACCTCCAAACCTCATTTTTAAACGGTTCATATTTCTTACAAAGACTGTGAAGTCACGTGGGGCACTGCTGATGTTCCCGGTGGGGGACAGCACTTTGGGAATGTGTTCCAAGCAGAAGGACGTGGGCCGGATCATCATGGAAAGCCGGATCACAAGGTAACCCTGCGAGCCTTTGAACGCCCAGCAGTTGCCCGGGTACATGTCAGGCTGATTGGAGCGGAAAGCAAATCGGAGCATGCTTACCATGTACCGTTACGAAATACCCTTCGGGGTTGTGGCATTGCCACGTCTGACCCACCTGGATGACAACGCGAGGGGACTGGGAGAAGTACCAGAGCGGGAGCCCGAACAGACTCATGAGGGCCGTCTTGGTCTCGTGCGTCTCTGAGCAGCGAGTGCTGAGGATGCTACCACCTGAATACATGCAGGTAATACACACATTTTGAAAGAAAAATGACATTGGTGAGGATTCGGGGTAAATAATTGATTAAAATGGCAGCAGAGGATCATAAAGCATCAACACCATGCATCGAGCATGTACACAATCTTGTTCTTTATTCCAACTACCGCCGAAGTATTTATTCCATAAGAGCCAGAGTACATTAACTCATTCACTCCCAAAGACGTATTTAAACGTCTTTTCAGACTTGGTCCAGAATTCGCTGGTACTGAATGAGTTAATATTATGGAACGCTAGCAAGCTAAACCGCTAACTTCCCGTTTAGTGGTAACTACTCGCAGATCGTTGGAATCCGGGCTCTGCGTGCAAGAGTATGTTTCTTTCTTACCTCCAGATTCCAGGGCATAGTCCACCAGACCGGTCTTGTCCTGCGAGTAGAGCTTCAGCACATTCTGGGCAATCACTTTTACTTGCTGGGATACAGAAACACAGTGAATTTTAGTTGGGCCCTAATCGTAGCATATTGGGGCCCGTTCACCTTCGGAAGTTCCACAAGAACCCATTTTGATGACGGGACGATGTAAGTTTATTTCCACTACCTCTTCTGAAAGGCACTCAGCAGAAGCAACGCTCGGCACCGTGCCGGTCACCGTGCCAACAACGGACGTGGCCTTGGACTCTGCCTCGCTGAGCGTCTGCGCGCGGGTGAGCTCTAGCTGCCGGGAAATATTGCTCAGGATGCTGTGCTCCAGTGCGACCAGTGATGCCCGCAGGTCACCCGTGCTCGCGTAGTGCTGGGACAGCCAGACGACGAGAGACTCGGGCAATTCGCCTTGAGCCTCGCCGGACGAGCTGCTGCCGAAGAACAGGGCGTGCAGCTCCTTGCGTACTTGGGAGGAAACCTGAGCAGACATCTGCAATGAGAAGGCATTGAAAGAATAATTTAAAAAATTAAATAAATTTGAATTATACAAAAACTAGGGCCGGACCAATCCAGTAAATTAGATTTCATTAACACATTACAACATAAGACATTCACTCCACCCCCCCCCCCCCCCCAAAGCCAGAATTTTGCCTATTTTTCCTCTCAGTTAAGTCAACCAAGTACTAATCCACAAAGTAATGTAAAACAGTCTCACTTTCAAATTCTAAAACAGTCAAATTTCAAACTCAAATTCATATCTTGATTGTTTTTCAGTGTTAAGGGACCCACAAAGAGTCCTAATTAATGCATACAATTTTTATCTGGGTATTATTAATAATTTATATACTTATTTATTTTAAATCAACTAAGCCCGTATTAAAATTATGCATCTCAGTGCATGATTGAGTCTCATGTGAAGTTGGTAAACTACTGCATCCAGTTTATGTAACATCGGTTCATTAGAGGGCACATGCTGTTGGTGCTGTCTTTTGTGTTGTAAATGCTTTGCTGCCCTCTTGTGGTGTCTATACGGTAGTACCAATCTTCGTCCCTGTCCTCAAAAATGGGGTTTCAGGAAGTGCAATTGTGACTACATTGAGACAATTTTATTCAGTGTAGTAAAATCCCACATTCAGAGCAAAAAATTATAATAAGAATAAATAAATAAAAAATGATGAAAAAAATACAAGTTGTGTCTTACCGTCTCCTGCAACGAGTCCAGCTGCTCACACTTGCCCTTGCATCCCATGACGCCCAGCAGGTCCTGCCTGACTTTTCCCAAGTCCAGCTCAAGTCTTTGCACCTCAGCCTGCAACGCATCGTGCTCCTCCTGGCCCATTCCGACATTGCTGCAACAGAGCAACACACATTCCAGCTTCGCCTACCAAATAAAACCATTTCGTCCTTAAAATAAAGAGTCGGTGTTTGTGCGTCGGTACCTAAGAGGAGGTGCGTCTGCAGCCGGAGCGACGACCACTTTCATTTTCTCTTTGTCAAGTTCATATTGTTGCTGCTTCTGTTGCACCGCCTACAACACGGGTAAATAATGACAAACAATTTTTTTTTAAAACGCAGCAAAAGGCGATATGTAAAATAAACACTGTCCGGAAGCGTCTTAACACGAGGACCAACTACAGTATGAGTTGCAAATGTACTACACGTCCTGACATTTGATACAGCAATCCTTTGTTTGGGAGCCGTGGATTTTTCAAGCCTGCGAACAAAGCCTTCGACTATACCTCAGTCTTGGCAGCCAGAGTGCCGAGTAGCGATTCCAACTCAGCTAACCGCGTCGTTTGACTCCCTTGAAGCGCTTTGAGCTGCTCTTCGCTCTGCAGGGATGCCAAATGACACATAAACGACATGAAGCTCGACACCGGCAACATAATCCAGATGATACAGTCTTACATGCTCTCGGACGGCATGGTCCTTTGTCAGCTCTCCCTGCAGCACGCCCAGCTTTTGCTCCAACAGCGATGACACCCACAGTCCCAGTGTCTCCCTGTCGGTCTCGGTGTGGAGCTTCTCCCTCAGGGTGGAGTACAGAGCCAATATGTCCGTGCGATGCTGCTCCTGCTTCTGGTCGCTCTGCTGGACTCGCTGCCACAGCAGAGTTAGCTGGCGTTCCAGACGTTCCAGGCGCTCCAAGTCCAAACTCGGGGCTACAATTGGCTAGGGGGGAAAAAAAAAGGGAGGTACATTTAGACCACAAGAAATGCTGGTGAGTAATTCTTGATTTTTACTATGCAACCCACCGGCATCTGTGAGACGGGAGCGGAGGTCTGGGGAAGGTTTGCAGGAGGTACAGAAACTGGAACGGAGGCTGGCATCAAGTTGGAAAGGTAGCTGATGGGAGAGGAAGGTCGCCACTCTGTGAGGGTTACGGCCCGTAGGTAGCCAAGGAGCACGGCAGCCGACGGACCCCACAGCCACCAAGCTGAATGATGACGACAACAACAAGCGAATTGATTTCATTTCAAGGAGGCAAATGGCTATCAGAGTAAACCGGGTTTCGAGCTCAGTCATGGAACGGATTCAGCTCATAGGTCAAGGTACCACTGTCAATCCCAAACATGAGCCGTATTGTTAGCATGAGTGCACACGCCTGGCGGGGTTGACTTGAGAGAGAAACGTTGACCTGAATGCGGCTCCTGATTTGCAGTGTACTCTTGAGACACGTGCTGGTTAGAAAATCTGGTGCCTCGTTAGAAGCAGCAGGATAAAAATAAAAGATTCGAAAATGTGTGTTTGGTTGATTAACGCTCTGTTCTGACAATGCTTCTTTGCCTGGGGCAAGATTCGTCGTTACGACAGAGAAATGAGTTACCGAACAGACACTTCCCAATCTTTTGCTCAGGCGCTGACATCAATTCTTAAAAAAAACTCACCTAAGAGGAGCAGTAGCGGCAGAAGAAGCAGCAGGAGCTTCCAGAGTTTGGGAAGACATCTGGAAGTAACATATCAGCAAATGATGCAAACTGACAAGGATTCACTCACAAAGATAACGAATAAGTAAAAAAAGATGGCTTGGTGCTCTTACTGTGTCAGAAAGAAGACGTTGAGAACAGACATGAGGGAGGCAAGATGGTACCAGCCACTGGCAAGAACCCAAATTAGACCTTGGCCTGCCTTCACTGTGTCCAGATTGACAACAAAACATCATCAGAACCTCCGAACCAAAGAGATTCTCGGGCGGCAAGAGAACACGTGACCAAACCTGGAGCTGCGAGAATTGTCCACAGCAGTGTGAGGAGTCTCTGTGTCAGCGTCCCAACACCTGAGCCCAAAGCTTTAGCGCCTCTCACCGCAGAATGACCCGGCTGGAGGAGGTAGTAACCTGGAAACGCAAGCGCCGATTAGTCACCGCTAGCGCTCTAATCAACATCGTCATCATCTCGGCATTAGAGGAGCGCCGGTCAACCTGTGCAAGCCAGAAGGCTCCACAGCGCCCCCGCCAGGCGCCGAGACCTGGAGGACTGAGCGAGGAGGACGGTGTGTGTCTCAGAGTACTCCTTCCCTTTACAGTCATCACCTGCGTGCAGCAAGCAACGTGAACACACGCACAAAAAGCATGCATGAATTGACATCTACAGTAAGATGGATGTTTAACATTAAAAATGAATTACATAGCAAACTGGCACACACACACATAAAAAAAGTAAAATTTGGACAGCACAAAACAAAAGTAGCCAAAGGCATGCATATTGCACGATCTGTCATCAACACAGACCTCAACATATAATCTGTTTAAGCAAAAAAAAAAAAAAACACTTTTGGTCAGATTTGGGACAAGTCTAATTCAATAAAGATTGTGAAATTTTCTTCCAGCTCATTTTTTAAATGTCAAAGGGCCTAAAAGTTGAATTATTTGTTCAATTATTGATCAATTATTCGAAAATACCTATCAAAGGTAAAAGAAAAACACTTCAGCCACCATTTGTTAGCTTAGCCTAGCTTTTTGCCACCATTTTGTTAGCTTAGCCGAGCATTTCTCAAGCCATTTTTTTAACGTTGTGTCACAGTATTAAGAACACCCAAGTGCCTGCTAAAAGAAATATTTTTCCCCCCTTTGTGTCTGTGTAGATTCTCAATCATCAAGGTCATGTAAACCCCAAAGGTTGAATAAAGGCAACTAGACTCCTCGTTTGTTCAATTTGATGTTTGTTTCTTGTTTTCCAAAAACGAATTTCAAATATGACAATGCTTTAAGGTTTAACAAAATTGGAATTCCTAAAAAGGAGTAGATTAATTTATTTTATTTTACAGTGGTTAGCTTCTAGTTATACTTTGAGACTAGTGTCAAAATATAACTTCAAAAAAAAAACGGCCTGTGCAGTTAGCTTAGGATTTTACCATGACTACATTTCCGACACTGCTACAAATTAATAGGACATAATTTCACATTATAAAATATTTTTAAAATGATAACAACTCAAGTCAAACTGGATCACACAACACATTGTGCTCAACTTTGTAGGTTGCACTGCGAGCATTCAAATTATATTTGCGATGATGATATGATTTGGTGGTGAGCATAGCATCGTTTTGCATGTTGGATTAAAAGAAAACTAGTCAACTATCACGAGTCAGTAAGGTGTGTGTGTGTGTGTGTGCTTACATAGGGAACCATTGAGATTGAGATGCGATGAGTCTTCTGTCACCAGATCTTTGACATTCATGCTCCCACAATAACTCGAGTGAGCTGAAATACACGCAAAGCTCATTTGTATTTGAATGTTCCAATAAAAATATACAACAAAATGAATGGATAATTACAACAACAACAAAATGTCGCTGAAAAACCTAATAAAGCAAAAATGTATTGAACATCATCCTTTACTTACTCATGGTAGGTTTTAATATGAACTGCCAGAAAAAAAAAAAAAAAGAAATATAAACTGGACCTATTTCCAAATCCGTTTTAAAGTAAGTGTGGGCCTTGGAAACACAAAAGTTCGCTCAGCTTGTTTGTGAGTCAAAACATTACAACAGTCGAGTTGAGAAACAATGCGCCGGATTTTTCCAAGCCCGAGTTGAGACAGTCGAACGAGTTTACATATTTATCCTATTACCTTGTACTTGAGAGTCTTTAGATCTGTCACCCGTCACCCTGCGTTTGAGCAGCCACATTTGAGACAGACTAGAGGACGCTGTCTGTCTCAAGGCGTCCGTACACGATGCAAAGACGCCCGCTGGAAACAAAGGGCCCCGAAACACAGACGTCAAAACAGTATCAAGACAGAAAAGAAAATGTAAAAATGTTATTATTAAAGGAGAGGGTTGGTTATGGGTGAGTCCAACTGTTGTCCAAACTATGGCCTGGGGGCTATCTGCGGCCCATCATCCATTTTTCAGCGGCCCATGACAAAAAAAACCCCATAACAAAACAAAAAAACAAATGGGCCGCAAGATTAGTTAAAAACGGTGAAGGTGGGCAGAGTGACAAGGGAGGTTGTCAGAAAAATAGGCCCACAAAATGAAAACGTGATTGAACGGCGATCCTCGATGTGTCTACCTCTTCCCGGCGTGCCGCTCGTGGTTTGCGTGCGCACCCAGAGCACGCTGCTGTAGAGCATAGTGACGATCGAGACAAACGGAGCCAGGACTTTTTTGCTCAGGCGCACACACGTATTCGACATCGAAGTTAGGACACCTAAGGAGAAATCAACATTTGAACGCAAGAAATCAGCTTTCCAGCAATGTCTTCATTCCCGAGTTTCAACTTCCGCACCTGTCTTGCTCTTCCGACTCCGGTCTCGGGAGTATATGCTTGTGAAAGGTGACGACGAGTAGGAGACGGCATGGGTGCACACTTCCTCCGCGTGTGACGATGGCGACGAAGATGTCAGTGAAGGGTGTGTGATGAGGGAGTCATTCGTTTGCGAATGACAGGAGCAGTCTTTACAGATGTAGCCGTTGGCGAGCGTCGCGTGGGACTTGGAAGCGCCGACGTCGCCGTTGACGTTCGACGAGCTGAGCTCGGAGTGGGACGTCCTGCCTGAGGACAACACGGGACACGTGAATTTAAAATGACACTTTTCAAGAGCCCTTTACCTTGAAAGTCATTTCGCAATGTTTTCAGTGCCTGCATCTATGATTTCTTTTTTTTGTGTGTGTGTGTGTGTGTGTGTGTGTGTGTGTGTGTGTGTGTGTGTGTAAATTTCCATTTCTGACCTCTCTTATTAACAGGATAATCAGGACATGCTCATCTCAAACTATTTTCTCAACTGACCCCGGATGCCGTCGATAGTCATAGTGGTTGTGGTCGTAGTGATGGTGCGCTGGTTGAGCCGAGCCTGGTCCCCGGTGCCCGTGTGACGGCTGGCGTTAAACGCCACGTTGCTTTCCTCCACCCTCGTGCTGCTGTTTATCGGCGTACTGACGGCCGAGAAACTGAGGTTCTTCCTCGGCGTGCCGGCTTGGCTCAGGGAGAAAGACATGGCGTTGGAACTGGACTGCAGCTTTCGGCTCCGCAGAGTCCTGGCGGAAAGAACGCGGAAACGCAAATGTGGAGTATTATGCTATGTGGGAAAAATAAGACATTTAAGCCAATTCTAGACCAAGTCTGAAAAGACGTTTAAAAATGTCTTTGGGAGTGAATACAATACAATACAATACAATACATGCTGATTTATATAGCGCTTTCACAACAGCGGCAGCTGTAACAAAGCGCTTAACAAAACAGTTGACATAAAGTAAAATAATAAACACAACACATAACATAAAACACGGACAGCCGTGCAGTCCTAACCACTTTTGAGTTAAAGATGATCATCATATCACTGCGATTTCCTCTGCAGTTAATTCACAAGTCCGACGTGACTGCATAACAGCGTGCAGATACAAAGACACTCACCGTGACTCTTTCCTGGTGGTATAGCTGCTCTGGCTCTGGGTGTAGTCCATAAGGCTGTCGTTGCCATGGTGACCGGCAACGGTTTGCAGACGCAGGCTCCGACGTGACATCCTGGGCGACTCGTACACCGGAGCAATGTGGTGCTCCTTCTCAAACTCTAACGCTGCCGTTGAGTAACTGGAGCTGGGGAAACCGGGAGAGACGAAGCGCAAGAGAAACATTAAATCAATGTCAGGGAGAAATAGCACTTAAAAAAATTGGGACACAGCCGGAACTGCAGAAAAGCTGACCGATTAAAGCAAAACCGACCCGGGACCGAGTGTCCCATCGAGAGAGAAAGCATCGCTGTCACGCCGTTGTTTACTGCAGCTGGCAGTGCGGCCAACAGGAAGTGACTCACCCAGGATGTAAAAGGGAAAACAAGACAACAGAGTAGGCAATTGGAAACACTCAACGCATACTCTCAAAGCACGCAAATTGACACACAAAAACAATGCGACGTGCAGTGATCCAAAACGCAAGCATGAAAGTTGCAAATTGAAGGCGGCCATCGATCACGTTGCGCTGAGTCACAGGGCCACGCCCACCTGGCGCAGCACTGGGAGGCAAATCCACACAGATTATTATTAACTCATTCAGTACCAGCCAATTCTGGACCAAGTCTGAAAAGACGTTTAAAACCGTCTTTGGGAATGAATGACTTAAGAAACCCAAATCTCAAAAATGAAGTGTGGCTGGCGGGTGTATGCACGCGTACACGTCTCCGAACCTGAGTTCCGATTTAAAGCCTGAGGATTACACGCCGCCACCTCCATCCAATTATGTGCTTTGGTGTTCACTCAGCATCCCGCTTGCTGCTCGAGCTGGCTTCTTCAACACACTTCTACGGCTCACGTACCACCACAGATAGTGTTCTGTACAAATATGTCAAGTCCAGGGGGGGATCAAAGCGCCGTAAATAAGCAGGCCACTGTTAGCCATGACAGTGACGAGCGACTGTCATCCTTCATTTGGTTGAGGGGAAATAAAAATCTGTCAAGCGACTAATTGCTCACTGCATATTAGACGTGCGCTTCATCTGATCGGCAGCTAATCGTTTTCCAGTTCGGGCGCCCATCCATATCGACATGTCCGCCGCTCGCTCTCAGGCGGCTCCGACATCCCACATCGGGGATATAAATAGTGACGGTGATTTTAGAAGCGAGAGAAAGAGGACAGACAAGACTACAAAGATGCTCGCCTTCGGACAACCGGCTTCCAGGAATCTCTCCTTGCATAACGCCGGGTTTTGATACCCTTCCCACACTCAGTGGGCGCTGCCGGCTGTCTTGCGTCACAAGCACACGACTTATCAGATGGAGTTGACTGTTTGCTTTGCTTCAGGAAGCTGGTGGAGAGGTCACCGAGACGCGGGTCGACGGTTAATGTGAAACTTTCAAGTTAAGAGCCATCACTTGGCAAAATTTCGTTCGGTGTTTTCAATTCAGACTTGCCTCCCAAAATTTGGGTTTTAAGCAAGCCTCATGAAAGAAAGAAAGAAAGAAAGAAGAAGAAAAAAAGGCACCGGGATACCCTTGCGTGTGGGCAAGGAGAGCCAGAGTCACCCATCCAACGGGACAAACTCACAAATGCAAAATGAGCACACTCACAAGGAGCAAGGGGTGGGTTTCAACTCAGTTGAATGGGCAACACTTAAAACAACACCGTACACTGTACTTCATTCATGTATGTAAAACAACCACCCCTCCCACACCCACCTGCCTAAGTGACAGCAGCAAAACCAGCTTGTCCACTTTATTCACTGCATCCAAACAGCTAAAATCGCCTCCATGAGAACGGCAACAAGTGGACGTTCACCGCCAATACGATGCGTGTTGGTTTGCTGCCATTCAATAGCCGTACCACCCACTCACATCTTCTTTGTATATTGGATGACAAAAATACCCCCCCCCCTCCCCCCCGTCTCAAGTTCACACCATGTACAATGCACGCAATTAAGCTTTTGGTCCAAAAACACAAAATTAACACACTTTTTTATTAATGTTACAACTGAACGTAAAAATGTGATTTGCACCATCGCTCTCATGCAATACTTGATCACGGTTTTATGATGGCAAATGTTTCAGCCTAGAATAAATGATTCCACTTGACAAAACAAAAAAAAAAGTGTTGGGATTAGAACAACCAGACCTTGAAAATCAATTGTTGAAAGTGGTTTTCCGAACAAGTACAGTATACATACACACCTCTATTCAGTTCAAGGGGTTTAATTGACGACAAGCGTGCTCCAAAAATGCAAGCCAGATAGTCCAAACTTGCTCAGGCACAGCCCTCTTCATACAACGATGAACTGAATTAGCCTCATTTCACCAACTGACTACACTTCATGACCTGTCCAACTACACCGTGCGTGCAAGGACAATTATTCACCACACAAAAGCAGTACGAGTCCGTTTTAAGCAACTGGGATGTTTTCCTCAACACTCTCAAAAAACCATTCAGTGAACTGAAACCGCACTAATTTCTCCTCACTACCGACCAGGACAAGATGAGAACATCGCGCACTGCCATCATGCTTCCCAAGACTGCAAGAGAGCAACCAAAATCCCCTTGAGATCCGGGAGGCCCCGTGATTACAAGCATTTGCCAGGACAGACGAATCGTGAGGACTGCAGAATTGCCAACCAGCTCACTCTGGGCGGGGATAATTTGGCATAGATTACCATCATTCCTTCCCATTCGCATGTTCCCTCCCAGACTTTTTGTCTCTGCCTGACTTTCCTTCATCGAGTTACTCCCGTCGGCGGGGTAGTGGCTGATACTGTAGGTGGTGAACACATGACGTTGAACAGGGTCAAACGTCAGTGGCGGCAGCAATATCGGGCAACAACAGCCATTGGTAACACACACACACACACACACACACACACACACACACACACACACACACACACACACACACACACACACACACACACACACACACACACACACACACACACACACACACTCATGTTTGGGTTGGTTGCATTCCTCGGCGTTGCCTTGCCAGAGCATGACTCAGGACATGGCTCATTATAATTGTATTGTCCTTTTTTGGGGGGGGGGGGGGTTAAAACTGCACTTTTGTAATATTGTGATGACAGCTCAATAAAACGTTTTACAACACAGTGTCAAAATCAAGGCCCGGGGGCCAAATGTGGCCCGCCGCATCATTTTAAGTGGCCCGCAAAGGCAAATCAAAGATGACAACTTCCATGATGCCAGCTAAAATCTGTACCAAAATTTCAAATATTCATACGTAATAAATTAGTGACATATTGTAAGCATTTTCTCGTGATCAAACCTCTCATGACAGTTCCTTAAACAAAAACGTTATTCTTGACTTTTTGACAGTTTCAGTCTCACTGCCTTCCAAGTGAAGCGGTAATTATTATCTGTCTCGCGACTAAAACTGAATATGACACCCCTGTTTCACAAGATTGACATCTTTCTGAAAAGTACTTTTTGCTTTTTTTTTTTGCTTTTTAGTAAGAGAGAGAGAGAGGGAGAAAAATGCACTGGAGGCCCCAGTGACCCACTTCCAGCATTATAAAATATTGAAGGGCAACACTGCAAGAGCATCAGCGTACACCCCTGCATGGGCGGGGGGGGGGGGGGGGGCGTCACACCTTATCACTCCACCATAAAAAGACATTTTCCATTCAGCTTGCAAATGTTTCTGGCCATGCGAAAAACAAACACGAGCTTCCAGACCTTGTAAGTTCTATTTATCATTAACTCATGTTTGCAAGTCAAAGATGGTCTCGTATGTGTCGATTTGCTTACTCGGTGGTCCTACCGCTGGACTATTCTGCGCTATAAACTTGCCACCTGTTCTTTGAACCGCAGCCACATAAGAGCAGGTCATTCGAATAACATCCGTTTTGAGAGTTTTTGCCTCTCGCCGACACAGAAACTACTTTTCTCTTGAAAAAAAAAAACAAAAAAGAACACCTCAGTACTTTCGCATGTTCTGCTCTCAATCCTGGCAGCGGCAGACAGTGCAGAAACGGTCAGTCTAATCCCGGGATCAGGGCCATGTTTGTGACGGCAAGGTTCATTAATAGATTCTCAGCTGACCGCATACAAAAAGGAAAACACCCTCCGCTTGTTCAAGATAGTCGACCTGACCAACTCCTGAGCGGTTTTAACAGCACGTATTCAGAGTAGCTCGCTCGACCGTGCCCGCTTTCTGACCAACAGAGACAAACGTTCGAGCAAGCAATGACCACCAGTCAGTGCGTAACAATACATTCTAGCTAGTAGTGTTAGCATTGATAGCTTGTGCTGGCAATGAAGATGTGAGTTTCTTCTGCTTTGTAGTCGACACATTCTACTCCAGGGGTGTCAAACTCATTTTAGTCGCGGGCCAATTTGGAGCTACAAATGACAGAGAAACCACAAAATTATTACTTGTACACACAAAAAATGAATTGATTACTAATTTTGAAATCAGCCAAGTCAATTATCATAGTTAGTTCAGTTATTATTCAAGTGAGTGTAACCTGGGTGGCAAAATTGTTGCGAAATCTCAACGTTCTTTAATTCACATTTTAGCAAGTTGACATGCATGATTTGCTTTCGCGGGCCACATAAATTGACCTGGCGGGCCGGATCTGGACCCCCGGGCCTTGAGTTTGACACCAGTGTTCTACCTGATTTTCTTTAAAGGTGAAAAGGGATCAAAACTTTGGACATTCTGGTTTTTATGCAATCTTTCCTTCCGGCTTGTTGCCATTGTGCCAAGTTATTTAAACGGAGTGATGCGCGAGTCTGCACATTCGTCGGTGGGGAAAAAATCACTGCCAAGTTTCGAGACATCCGTCGAATTATTCCAGTTATTTGATTAATTGTATCAGCCTCAAAGATGAGGGTAACGTTTTTCTTTCTGTGGCAGGGTAAATTTCCTTGGGGGGGGCGAAAAATAGTTGTTCTATCAAGCGGGAAAAATTGTAAAGCTCCTGTTGGCATTTGTTTATCATGTCGGCAATTGTATCAAAGGGTCACGCCAACATTCAGTGCGTTGTCGTTTATCAGCCACCCTTTGAAAACTTTCTGAAAATCACTTTCATCCGTTACTCTCCTAAAAACGGAAAAAGCAGCCTCCGTTTAAAACACCCCCCCCCCCCCCCCGAGCTCATGCTTTCTACCTCGGTATGGGTAATGAAATAACAGTGCGGAGAAACAATAACATCGAACACCCGCCATAACTGATCCCACTTCAAATACACACAAGAGCCAGACGGACCATCAAAACCACAATCCCGGAAGGGAATTTGTGGAAATGTCTAGCAAGATAAACCCGAAACGCAACACTGATAGCTGACAAAATATTTCCCCTTTAAATAGCTTGGCGACTGAATTTTAAAAAAAAGCGCCAGAGCGGAGCGGATCGACTTGATCGGCAACAAGTTCCTCTGTCGTACCCGCGCTCACACATGCCATGGGGAGGGTTGGGGGGGGGGGGTCTCACCTGAGAGAGTAGGTATAGCCGGTGTTCTCTGGAGCACACTGTGGCGGCGTGTATGTGTGCAGTTGGGAAAAATCCATGGTCATTCTTCTTTGTTTAGACTGCAAGAGTCAGGATGTAAGGGGATAGGGTCAGCCCACGCTGACACGGTGCAGGGAGATTAGCACACACACTCACTTCCATACACACACACACACACGCAAAAGCACTGCCTCGTTCAGCCCGTCTCTTTGTTTTAAACCATTTAAATGACAACCCGAAATACACAAAACAGACAAAAGTCGCTGCCTTGATACAAAAATCCAACTTCAAGACAATTCCCCCCCCTTGCCCCGGTTGCTCTGGAGTTTCCGTTGAACAACGTCAGGGTAAACAACAGCTCAGGTAGGCCCGACACAACTCTTTGAGCAGGAACAACAACGACACTGTAATTGTGCCTGTCCTAACCTCTTCGTGCATGTTGCCGCAGCTGGCCGCCAACCCCCAGTTGACGGTAACGAATAAGCGGTCGTGTCCCCCCTCCGGTAGCGACTGACAGGCGATCAGATCCTCTTACTCCTTGAGCCGTCTCCGGGTTGAAGCTACTACTTGTGTGAGCTCCGCACACAGGGAAGAAGAGTGTTATGAAACCAAGGGGTGGGGCCGTGTTTTTTTTTTTTTTTATTAGCTAAACGGGCGGGAAAACAGGAGCCAAAAGAAGTTGCTCTTCTCACAGCGGAACCTGCATTTACAGGCTGGGTAAACACAACTGGTAATAGCCAAGAATTTGTCGCTAACCTTAAGTAGAGGACAGAATTTGCATTTGTCGCAGTGACATTTTTGTCATGTACAGATTTTAAAAAGTGAACGAGCTGATCGACTCAAAGGGAAAGCGCACATAAACTTCTTGTCGTTTTAAAAACAACAACAAAATAAATCACCTTATTCGATATCTATGTGACTCGCGAGAAAAGACAGACGTACACTGAGATTGGATGATTTCAAAGGCGAAAATGAGAATCAATTGAGTCGAGGTTCAGCCGCGATGTCTTGCATACTCGGCGCCGCTCCAGGCCACCGTGTTTTTTTGTTAGCGTTGTTTTTAGTAGTCGCCACAGACAGTGGAGAAGTTGTCGTCTTGATTTGTTTTGACAGCCCGCAACAGGTGGAAAACACACGAGACACCCGCAAGGCTCAAGTGTAACAGCAACAACAATAATATAGAGAAAGGAGCAGTCGATTCGCGGCTCAAGGTTTTGTTTTGTTTTTCTTTACGCTTCAATTGTTAGCTTTGAATTTTCATGCAAGGTTATTTGACTGAACAAGGCAAGCTAGACTTTTAGCTCTTTGAAAATCATGCACAGTGTATGTCCAGCTGGAAACGTGCTGAGTTGAGCTGCAGAAGTTCTCCGTTAAAACTATTTTCTGCTCTTATGATTTGCGGCTCGTAATGAACACTTAAGAGGACTGTTTTTTTTACTTTTAGCGGTGACCTACAATGCAAAAGTTTTCAAACATTTTCACATTTTTGGAGATTCCAAATATGATTGTTGTGCAAAACGTGGCCAAAGCGACACTATTTTCAGTTTTTAAAAAATTAGTGCTGTGTCTGTGGTCCTGGCGGTACGAGTCAGTCTTTCGGCTCAAAACAAGCTACATGATGATTAATAGTTTGGTTTTTTCTTTTTTACTCACACTTTTTGGGAAGGTCTGATTTCGTGCAGACACAAATGCAAACAGATGTCCGAATCCTGAAATGCCACCGCTCAGCTCATAATTGTTTCAAATCGGGGATCCTTGAGCCCAGAACAGGCTCATAAACTCGAGCCAAGATCCAAAAGCTGGGGGTCAGCTCCTTAAATGATCCAAGATGATTTTTTTTTTAGTTTGTTTTTTCTACTTAATCTAACGCTGTGAATAAAACGATTTATTCCGCTGCCAACCAAAGCAAAACAAACAAATAAATCTCGCTGCATGCACTTGGGAGCTCCCACAGTTCCAGTTGCAGCTTTGCAAACCCTCGACAACGTAAAGAGACAGGTTGAACAGCGCGCGCGCGCACACACACACACACTCTCTCTCTCTTTCTCAGAGACACACACGCACCCTCGCACTTGTGGTGAGCAGAAACGTGCAGCACGCCGACACACTGTCAAGTGTTGTGTGTCTGCTCTGTACGTCAGCTTTGCTCGCCCCTTGACACGCCAAAGCACCTGAGAGCCACCCGCTGGCCCCAACAACGACCCGCGTCAAATCGGCGACAGCGCTCTCGAAAACCGACTCGACCAGCTGCAAACGGCCACATGGAAGCCGGTTACATTCCTGCATGCTAAATTTAGAACATTTTTTTCTCCAAGCGAGGCACACTGACTTCCATTCGCAGGGGGTTTGTGCAGCGCAAATGTACGTCGAGTTTTGCACGTTCGTTTTGGGGCCAGCGTTTTTTTTTGTTGTTGTTGTTTTTAATCAAGACGCTATTGTGCTTGTTCTACGGCGTTGTTGCACGTTACCGTGCCGTTAACTTGCCCGTGTACTGCGAATCCCTGAACGGTATCATCATCCTACAGCGATTCCCAAACGGCCAAAATCCACTGTTGACTGTCGACAAGCAAAACTTCCTCCAGCGGCATTTCCCAAGAAAAAAAAAAGGGAATCAAAATCTTCTTTATGGTTTGCGGCGCGACCCTGTGTGCTCTTGAACGCGATCGAAAGTTGGGAGGCTGGAGTGAGGGAGGGAGTGTGTGAGTGTGTTGTTGTTTCCAAAATGGCTTCCCGGGCGGACAAAGCCACAAGGATGGCTGCCGTGATGCTGTGCGGCTGATCCTCCCACTTTGCACGGCCGCTTCAAATCCATTGGAGGAGCCCGATGTGCTCCTGACAGCTGCCGGGGCTGCACTCGCTTGCAGCGGACGGTAGAACACTTGACGGCATTCAAGAGGACCGAGTTGCATTCGGTTACACCAGCAGCTTTCAATCACACTTGCGGCATACAAGGACATTTGCAGCATTCACTCACACGAGGGGGGGGGGGGGGGGGGGCGTAGTTTTGAAAGACAGTCACTCCATTGTGCGTTGACGTCATCGAAGCACAGTGGCGGTCCTTACTTGGATGGCAGAGTGGGGGAAAGCCCACCACCGCCCCCCAAACAAACACACTCTCACCAGTTGCTCAAGTTTGCAATGACGTAAAATTGTATAAAGTGGTAACATATTGTGCTGCATCATGTCATGAATAAAATCAAAATATTTTGTCATGTCAAACATTGCCATTTAAGACAAGCCAAAGAAACGTACTTTATGAGCCCAAATGCCTCAACATTGGTTATTTGACACAGCTCAGAAGCCTTCCCAGCAACTAATAGCATCACTGCTGACATAATTTTTTGAAAACAAGGAAAAAAAACTGCAACGAACAGGGGTCCGTCGCAAAGTTACCATGAACGGCAATTAGGATACACTAGCTGTGACCCGGGGCTACCACATGACTGTCGAGCCATTCAAAGTTCACTAATACTGGCCCGGCCGGGCCACCAGTACAAATTTCATAAATGAAATTAAGCCAACACGTTGTTTTTTAAAAAATTTTAATAGTTAAAGTTTGATCAACTCAAATTGATCAATCATTTGTGCGCTACGTACTCACGTGCACTCCGGGCCCTGAGTCTAAAAACTTCCAATATTCACACATACAACTTTACTTGAGCCACCACCCAAAAAGACCAAAAAGTCGGACCCTGCCACGCATGTGAGCAACACAACCAACCCTCAGTCGTGATTCACTTCAGCCGTCAATCACACACAATCACACACAATACTAAAAGAGAACATTTCAGTTGGACACAGCTCACACCCAGATGACCACACCGAAGTAATCGGCAAACCCTTTTAATGTATTATGTGCTGCATATAATAATCACTTCTACTCAACCCCCCCCCCCAAAAAAACGATGACATTGAGTAAGTCCTTCCAGTAGTTGGTGATAAAACGTAAATAAATACACTTACTAAAGCCAGTGTATTTATTTACTTTCTCCTTATGTTTTATACAATTTACTGCTATTCACATTTTTTTCTGAACCTCCCCCCATTTTTTTTTTGCATGCCAAGGTACCACAAAGATTATCTAATGTATGAACACTGTGATGAACAGGAGACTAACGTACAGTGGATCCCCACAAAAGACTAGACCAGCCCATAAATAAATCAAATCCACATATACTGTAATCAATGTCCAATATAAATGAATTCAAATTACATTTTTTAATTTTAAAAAAATGGGAAAACCGGGTATGACCACCAATAAGCACATCCACAAAAAACAAGGGTTTCCCCCTTTCCCAAATTGTCATAAAAAAAATCTAAAATATAAAAATAAAACTGAAAAAAAAAAAAGAATTCGCTGGCGCTGAAGCGCGAGTACGCGGGGTCCACTGCAAATAGACTCCACGTATGTGACGTCAGAAACCGCAGAAACGCGCGCTCGCTTTCCGGCCCAAGATCAAAGTAGCAAGATAGTTCACATCCACCACGTATCTATTCACGACATTTTCAGTGGCTATAAAGACATTTATGGCACAGACGTCCAATAGTCGCTAAAGTCTCCTCAAAGGCTTATTTCAGACTTTTGTCAACAACTGCAGTAAACTCGCGGTTAGTTTGACAAACTTGAAAGTCAAGCACATTCAAGGCAAACAAACATGGCAATCATCTTGCCGAGCGACTGTCAATCCGGCACAAAGTCTTCAAATGACATTGAAAGTCATCAACTTTAGCCAGGGTCATACATTTAAACGAGCAAGGCTAAAAATACATAGCGTAAAGTCCTGACGGCGCAGGTGAGCCTATTTCAAACAAACAGAAAGAATTGAGCACTCACAATGCGACTCTCTCCGTGTGCAGACGGATAGTTCCACTTTTATTCTGGTAGTCCGGTTTTTGGTCCAAAGCTTTCAAACGTTTCTGGAACACACTTACTTCAACGGGGAACTGCCTGCTTAAGTTTTAGTAAGACTGTGTTGAACGTCCAACTGTCACGCACGCGCCCACATTTTCCGTTGGAACGGAGACACCCAGTGTGACGCGCGTGGCACCATAAAACAAGACCAGGAGCGCAAACGCGCGACAGCACCACTCGCTGGCAGACGCCGGAAAGACACCAACAGGAGGCTTCATCTCATTAACACACTGAACGCACCACTTGTTTCCGATGTTTCCTTTTCCATTTTATTTTCATTTCAATTCAAAATTCCACTGTTGAACTTAAATGCCAATTTCAGGTCTTAGCGTAACTCTGAACTTCTAATATTTCACTCCCTGGCAAACAATTTGAGTTATTGAGACAAGATTACATAGTCCATTCATTTTTCTTTTTCCATTTACAATTTGACTTCAATTAAATTGCAGTTAGCTTGCTTTTAATGCGTTTTATTTATTTATTTATTAAATTCCAAGTATAATTCGCTCTCCAACTTCAAATTTTATTGATGTATTTATGTATATGTTAAATCATTCAATTTACTTTATTTATTTTTATTTAATTCATCTTTGAGGATGTGTCTGGAGAAAAATTCCCCCCTGACTGACAGTGGCGCCTGATGGCACACAGCCGATGAGGCATGGGATGGAGCGTGAAGCCCACAACAGGCTTCAAATCCAGCTTGTCCTCAGAAATCCCGGGTGGAGGAGTGAAGCGGAAGTGCTGGAGGAGGGTCGTGAAGAAGAGGAAGAGCTCCACCCGGGCCAGACCCTCGCCCAGACACACCCTGCGGCCTGTGAGGAGGACGCGCATCAAATGGTTGAAAAGGTTCAAGAGTGTACGTGCGATGAGTGTACCTGCAGAGAAGGGCAAGAAAGCATCCCTCTTGACGAAGTTACCCTCCTCATCCAGGAAGTGGGAGGGGTTGAACGTGTTTGGCGTCTCCCATTCGCTCTCATCGTAGAGGACGGAAGTCAGCAGAGGGAGGACGGCGGTCCCCTTTGGGCAAAAAGTGCCAATTTACAGCTATGTTTACATGTCCAACGTACAACCTCAAAGAAGCACACCTTTTGGATGAAGTAACCCTGGAAAGTGATGTCTTTGCTGGTTTGGTGCAGTATAGCCATGGGGACGATGTTAGCCAGCCTCTGCGTCTCGTGGATGACGGCGTTCACAAAAGGCAGGTTCTTGCGGTCCTCCGTTTGGACCTGTCGGTCTCCGACCACCCTGCTCAGCTCCTCGTGGACTTGATCTGCGCGGGAGATTGGAAAACATGCAATTGCAACTGAAGCCAGGAAGAACATGTGCATTCGTATCATGAAGAGCACCTTGAATTTGAGGGTACTTGGCCATCAAAAGAAGACCCCAGCAAAGTGTGTTCCCTGTGGTGTCAGTGCCGGCTCCGAACAAATTGATGACGCTGTTGAGCAGGTTTTCATCATGGTAGTGCAGCTTCTGGTTTTCGTGCTCCAGGGAAAAAAAAAAACATACAGGTGGAACCTTAACTTTGCTTGATTTGGGTGATATCGCTGAACCAAACAAGGGAGCCGAACAAGATGCTGCTGCCTCGACTGCTTTGCCATGGCTGGCCTGGTGACCCAGATGTGCTGATGGGTCCCATTAATCTTGACCTGAATTTGTCTTCTGCTAAATCCACCCCTGACCGTGGGCTCATGGTGAGCAAATCGGCCTCAAGAGTTGCGAGGTTTTAAGGCTTGGCTTTGTATGTCATGGAAATGATTCATTTTAATCCATTAAAATATAGCATCCTACCTCCAGATTTGTCATCCGTGTGCAGAAAACATCGACAAAGCCTCTACAAACGTGAGGGTTGAGCGTCTCCTTCAGCTCGGCTATAATGTTTCTTGCATGCTGCTTCGTAATTTCCACGTTACGCATCAAATTCCTCCAAGTTTTGAGATAAGGGCCCAGCCAGGGGAAATAATTGTACATCTGTCATGGAGCAAAAGTAAACACACTCAATATCATTTGTGGGGAAGGAATAATGATGGATATTAGCAATAGAACTTTTAAATAATGCAGAACTCAGGAATTAACAGCCACAACCCACTTACAGCACTTTTTTACTTACATTATAGTAAGACATGCTTTTTTTTTTAATACTAAGTTGATGTAGTACCGATTTTATTTAATTTTATCAATTAATTTTGAATCTAAATAGATTTTATAATGTCCTAGCAATGAAAGAAATGTTTTGTTTTGTATCCTGTAGATTTAAATGCATTATTCAGCACGCCCACGATGCTCGTGAGGATAAGTCCTTCGAGTAACGGCATACTTGGTCTACATTTGATTAATATTTGGGCGTACCAAGATAGCAACCGATCCAGACAGGTAGATGGTCTCGTGGTCTCTCTCTATCATCTCTTGGAAAACCTTGTCTTCGTATTCAAACCTCTTTCCAAACATGATCCCCGAGATGATATTGGAAGCTGCGTAGCTAATGATTTTTGAGTTGTCAAAGGCTTCGCCTAAGATGAATTGAAAAAAAAACCCCAACAACAACAATGAATTAGAAACATTCGCAACGAACTGAAGTGACTTTGTTACAGCGTTCGCCTCGTGATGCATTTAAAAGGTTTTCTTGAACTTTTTAAGGGTGTGTTCTGTACCTTTGTGTTGTTCAAATTCTTCGATGAGGAAGTGACACTCCTCGATGATTTTCTCCTCACTGAGCCTCTTGCCCATCCCGAAGTCTCTCAGCGTCGTCAGGGTGAAACGTCTCATTTCCTTCCATGAATCCCCGTTGGCAAATATGATGCCTGGAAGTAAGCGGCAATTGTTTCACCGGGGCTCAAAACCACTCAGAAGCACCGAGGAACACCGCAGCCATTTAATTTGGGTCTTGGCCTGTATACAAGTGCTTAGAAAATTATTATTTATTAATTATGTTACAGTCATATGTAAAAGCTCTGCATAATATGTATGCAGTGTTTGAGTTGCTTGTCTTGTTTAGCTCGTTTTGACGACCCTGGGAGAGAAATTTCAAATCAATGCGAATTGAGTTAACAGCGCCCCCATGTGGTGGACTGCTCACAAAAGTAATGACACAGCCCGCAGCATTTTAAGAGGAGATATATCCTGAAGTTCATCATAAAATCGTGTGTATAATTTCAAGAAAGTCCAACAATTTTTGTCTGTTTTAATTTTTGTCTATCATAATAGATGTCTCTCGATAAAAATAAAATGAGGAGCAATCGTCAAGGGAAAGTTTGTTCAAGACCATTTTTCTTTGTGTATTATGAAATCTCGCATGAAGAAGATTTTAATTACCATGTCCTTGGTTGAAATCGTGGAATAACGGGGTGATGTCTCTCTCTCCGAACTCCTCGGCATGGTTGATGAGAGCCTGTTTGACCGCCTTGGTCCCGGTCAGGACCACCACCTTCTTGGGTCCAAAATTGACGGTGAAAACCGGTCCATAGGTTTTGGACAGCTGCCAAAGAATGTTTTGTTCACTTCAAATGTCATCCTGCTCTTCACTTCTTCAAATCAAAATCCTGTCATTCATTTGCTACATTTGAGCGCAGTGGGCTATGACACCACCTCTTTTGGAAACGACTAAATTCCATGAAATCACTCTGTTGACAGTTCGATTCAGGACAGTTCAGTTGAGGACAGCATATTTTATTTTCCCAAAGGTCAAGTTGAAACTTGAGCCTCTGTTCTCTGGTCATATGCGTTCTACTGTATGTAATGGAACTCTAAATCTCTGCCCTTTTGTGTTCATGTCTTATATATATTTAAACAGCGAGAGTTATCGTGCCTGCAACAGTCGAGTGGCTCCAGTTACTTTTTGACATACTTGGGTTAAGATTCCGATTCTCAAGATGTCCTTGACAATGAGAAGATTAAAAAAAATTCTAAAATATTCTACAGTGTTTTATAAAAACATTTTTAGCTTACACGTTCCCGCACCCTGTTTAGGACTGAAATTCAAAATGATACAATCAGACAAAAAGTTTCATTAGATTTCTAAGACTCAACAGTACTTGCTTGCAAGACAGAAAAAAAGAATCCCTCACACTGAAAAGAGACTCATCCAGTCTTTTGAGATCCACCTGAAGCAGGTTACCGAGCAGAGGGAGCGGTCTGGGCCCGGGAAGTACTAACTTAGGCTGGTTTTGGAAGCTCAAGCGGGTGAAGAGAAGGCGGATGGCCAGCAATGTGGCGAAGGCCCCCGACAAAGAGAGCAAAACAGGAGCCTGCAGGAGTTCTTCAAACATCTTTTCACAAGGCACCAAATTATGTAAACACAATCTTTGACTACCTGTGAAAAAGTTGAGGAGGAGCTTCCAGATAAAGTGTACCTATCACAATCCACTGGGCGTATTTCAGCAGTGCGTTCAGCGAATCACCAATAAATTCAAACTGAAGGGGGGAAAAAAAGCAAGCAGCATGCAAAGGGCATGTATGTAAGTGTACGATCAGACAAAAACGAGTTGTTGAGCAGGTGAACACTTGTAAAAGGCAGTTGGTGAAATTTAAAACAAGAGAATTCCAAGTATCATTTTTACGAAAACATCATGATAGAATGTCAAGAAGTATACAGTTGAGGTATAGAGATGTCATTCAATTCTTATTTATTGTTACGTCCGTCAGATTCAAGTTATTTCCGTGACCACTATGGGGTTTTCCTTCATCAGCAGTGAGGTTTCGTCAATTTTTTCCAAATGCTGCAACTGCTCAGTAAACTGCAGTAATATCAATATTTTTTTTTTTGCGCTGAATACAGAACACATGCCAGTGAGTATTGTTATATTATTGCATTTGCACGGTTTCTATTCAAATACCCACTGCTTAACTCATTCAGTACCAGCCAATTCTAGACTAAGTCTGAAAAGACGTTTAAAAACGTCTTTGGGAGTGAAAGAGTTAAAATGGAAACAATTTCGGGAAATAATGGTAGATAGGCACCAGAATAAAAGCCGCAAATAAGGAATGCCGAACTGTGAATATGCGAGGGTTCACCGCATCACATTTGATTGAGTGCAAAGGGGTTTCAGATTAAAAACTCCTCCTCAGTGGCGCCTGACGGCACACAGCCGGTGAGGCGTGGGGCTGAGGGTGAAGCCCACCACGGGCTTCAAATCCAACACATCTTCAGAAATCCCGGGCGGAGGAGTGAAGCGGAAGTGCTGGAGGAGGGACGTGAAGAAGAGGAAGAGCTCCATGCGGGCCAGACCCTCGCCCAGACACACCCTGCGGCCTGCGATGAGGACGCGCGTCAAACGGTTGAAAATGGTTTCAGGAGTGTACGTGCGGCGAGTGTACCTGCAGAGAAGGGCAAGAAAGCATCCCTCTTGACGAAGTTACCCTCCTCATCCAGGAAGTGGGAGGGGTTGAACGTGTTTGGCGTCTCCCATTCGCTCTCATCGCGGAGGACGGAAGTCAACAGAGGAAGGACGGTGGTTCCCTTTTGGGTGAAAAGTGGCAATATAAAGGTGGGTTGACATTGCTGTTTGCAGCAAAAGCTCACGCTCCAAAGCATACCACAACACGAGTGGCACTGGCCAGTGCTCCCTGGTTCATCGCCCGCTCCCTGCTGAAACATGTTTTTTTTCCCCCCATGAGATGGCTTTTGGTGTTTTTTTTTGTTGTTTTTTTTTGTACTTACTGAATGCCCTTTATCAAATAATTGGTCAGATAATGATACCTACATTCATTGTGAGCACTTGTATCGCAAAAATGAGAATTAACAATTCAACTATTATTTTATTTTATGAATTTTTGTCCACTCCTACAATCGATGCACCCTAAATAGAACCACTTAATAATGCCAAGCAATAGTCTGACCTCATGCTTTTCATTTATTCAAGACAAAATTGAAGGCAATAACGGAAGGAGGCTGTCCAAATACGATAACAGACTTGCTCGACACCAAAACTCCAAGAAGGAAGCACACCTTTTGGATGAAGTAACCCTGGAAAGTGATGTCTTTGCTGGTTTGATGCAAAATGGCCATGGGGACGATGTTAGCCAGCCTCTGCGTTTCATGGATGACGGCGTTCACAAAAGGCAGGTTCTTGCGGTCCTCCGCTTGGACCTGTCGGACTCCGACCACCCTGCTCAGCTCCTCTTGGACCTGATCTGCGCGGCAAATTGGAAAACATGGAGACTAAATGCAACTCTAGCCAGGAAGAACTCACACATTGGTTTCATGAAGGGCACCTTGAATTTGAGGGTACTTGGCCATATAAAGTAGACTCCAGCAAAGCGTCTTGGCTGTGGTGTCAGTGCCCGCCCCGAACAAATTTATCACGCTACTGACCAGGTTGTCGTTGTGGTAGTGCAGCTTCTGGGTTTCATGCTCCAGAAAAGAAAACACAGCCTTGACCTTGATTTGTTGTGACATAGCTGCACGCGCGAGGGCATTAACTCATTCAGTACCAGCCAATTCTAGACCAAGTCTGAAAAGACGTTTAAAAACGTCTTTGGGAGTGAATGAGTTAAGGTAAGCAGGAGTGTATTTCGTCATTTGAGTGCCTTCAGATTTTCTATCTCTGAAGAACATCAATTTTACTACCATTAACATATCAAATACACTTTCGGGAGGAGGTGAGTTTAAAAAAAAAAAGGGGAGGGTTGTGTCTGGACCTTACATGTCGTGGATATGTCAATTAAAGGACAGCATCATACCTCCAGATTTTTCATCCGTGTGCAGAAAACATCGACAAAGCCTCTGCAAATGTCAGGGTTGAGCGTCTCCTTCAACTTGGCTATGATGTTTCTTGTATGCTGCTTGTTAATATCCGTGTTGCGCATCAAATCTCTCCAGGCTTTGAGGTAGGGGCCCAGCCAGGGGAAAAAATTGTATAGCTGCCATGGAGCATCAATGAATAAATCTCATTTTCATTTCAGGGGTGAGGAATATTATTTTTCTCGTTCATATGATTTTATTGGCTATTATTTTATCCGTATGAATTATGACTATTTCCTATTCTAGATAGAAAGTTAACATTTGAGTAATAATAGTACCGTGACAGCGGCCGATCCAGCCAGAAGGTTGCTCTCGAGGTCTCTCTCGACCATGTCTTGGAAAACCTTGTCTTCGTATTCGAACCTCTTGCCGAACATGATCGCCGAGATGATATTGGAAGCTGCGAAGGTCATGACTTTTGCGTTGTGAAAGGCTTCACCTGGAACAAATAAAAATGCATTCGCAACGGACTGAGGTGTCTTTATTACAGCGTTCCCCCAGTGATACATTTAAAACGTTTAAAAAGGTTTGCTTTAACTATTTAAGGGTGTCTTCTGTACCTTTGTGTTGTTCAAATTCCTCGATGAGGAAGCGACACTCCTCGATAATTTTCTCCTCACTGAGCCTCTTGCCCATCCCGAAGTCTCTCAGCGTCGTCAAGCTGAAACGTCTCATTTCCTTCCATGATTCCCCGTTGGAAAATATGATGCCTGGAAGCAAGCGGCAACTGTTTGGCTGGGCCTCAAAACAACTCAAGCGCACTGCGGAACACTTTATATACAGTACAACACTTTATACTTTTCCCCATATGCACATTATACATCTAATATAGGGCAGTCATTTAATTTGGGATTCAAGTGTATGAACGTGGCTAGAAAATTCCAGAGAAGCTTTAAATGTCTTTCCCGTGAGAGATTTTGGACAATAATCATGTTGCAGCCATATTTAAAAGCTTTGTATATAATACTAATACAACACGCAGGAGCATGTGTTTGTTACCTTTACCTTGGTTCAATAAAGCAATTGACAATGATGCGCTGGCGGCTGTGTCGATCCTTGACTACTAGTGGAGGGATTACAATTCTTTTTAGTTTACTAAGGTAGGCTATACGGTATTAAATTAGCTCACGAGGTTTACGTTACTGTAAACGTGCAGTTGTGCAATTTGACCCAGTTAATAAAATTTCAACCGTGCTTCCCATATGTACAATTTTAAGCTAGCTACACTTGCTGTGTTGTTCGGCGTATCGACAGGAACTTGTGTGAGAAATTTCAAATCATTGCCACTTTGTCAACTCATTCAGTACCAGCCAATTCTGTACCAAGTCTGAAAAGACGTTTAAAAACGTCTTTGGGAGTGAATGAGTTAATAAGCGCCACCATGTGATGGACTGTTCACTCAAGTACAGTAATAGCACAGCCCACACAATGAGGATGCATATTTTGCTTAAGTTTCACATTTCAGTGTGTAGCAGTTCAGAAGTGTCCCTCAATTCGCTGTTGAATTGTGTGTAATATCTCAAGTTAGAGTACGTTGAGGGGTTCGTTGTTCTTCAGTGGATAGCTCCACTTTACGAATGACAAAAGGAGAGATGGAATCCTTTAATGCAGTTTATTAACTCATTCAGTACCAGCCAATTCTGGACCAAGTCTGAAAAGACATTTAAAAACGTCTTTGGGAGTGAATGAGTTAAAAAAAGGGGGGGGGGGGGCGTCTGCACCGCAGCACGTTCGAGAAAACAACTCTCGTAACTAAAATCACTTCCTGCTTCTCTTACTTTAACAGCCAATCAGAACCTATCAACATAAAAAACATGTCTAAGCAATTATTTTTGTCTGTTTTGTACAAGCAGCGGGGCGGCCCGGTAGTCCAGTGGTTAGCACGTCGGCTTCACAGTGCAGAGGTACCGGGTTCAATTCCAGCTCCGGCCTCCCTGTGTGGGGTTTGCATGTTCTCCCCGGGCCTGCGTGGGTTTTCTCCGGGTGCTCCGGTTTCCTCCCACATTCCAAAAACATGCATGGCAGGCTGATTGGACGCTCTAAATTGTCCCTAGGTGTGAGTGTGGGCGTGGATGGTTGTTTGTCTCTGTGTGCCCTGCGATTGGCTGGCAACTGATTCAGGGTGTCCCCGCCTACTGCCCGAAGACGGCTGGGATAGGCTCCAGCACCCCCCGCAACCCTAGTGAGGATCAAGTGGTTCGGAAAATGGATGGATGGATGTACAAGCAGCTCTGGTGCGCCCTCATATATTATATGTAACAGAGAGAAGTCACTCAATTGTACTATCAATTTGAATTACCATGTCCTTCGGTCAAATCGTAGAAGAGCGGATTCATGTCTCTGTCCCCGAACTCCTCGGCATAGTTGATGAGAGCCTGTCGAACTGTCTTGCTTCCGGCCAGGACCACCACCTTCTTGGGTCCAAAGTAGACCGTGAAAACCGGTCCATAGGTTTTGGACAGCTGCCAAAGAAAGTTTAGTTCAATTCATATGTCATCCTTCTCTTCACTTTTTCAAATCAAAATGCTGTCATTTATTTGCTCCATTCGAGCGCAGTAGGATATTTGACGCTCTCTTTGCAAATTAATAATCAGTTCAGCATAGCATAAAGGCAGTGCTTTATTTAAAAAAAAACAGAGGAATGGCAATTTAAAATAAAGAATATAAAGAATTAAGTAGTTCTTGCCAAACTTCGATAAACCAGACAAAACGTTTCACTACATTGACACTAAAACAGCTGCATTGGTTTAAAAAAATATAAGAAATAATCAGGTGGGGGTTAAGACATTATAGTCAACAGCACATTTTTGTTAGCCAAAAAGAAAAGAGTCCCTTACACTGAAAAGAGACTCGTGCTGTCTCTTGAGATCCACCTGAAACAGGTTCCCGAGCAGGGGGAGCGGTCTGGGCCCCGGAGGAACCAACTTAGGTTGGCTTCGGAAGCTCAAGAGAAGACGGATGGCCAGCAACGTGGCGAAGGTCCCCGACAAAGAGAGCAAAACAGGAGCCTGCAGGATGTCTTCAAACATCTTTTCACAAGGCACCAAGGAAGAACTGACAGATAAAGTTTAACAATCAAAATGTACTAGGTATGTTCGAGCAACCCGCTTGGAGTGGGGCAAGAAGGATACAAAGGTCATACCTACATACCCACAAAAAAAAATAAATAAATAAAAAAGCAGGCACAGGGTCATGTTACACTGTGTTACATCACCTTTTCTTTTAACAACATTCACTAAACGTTTGAGAAGTGAGGACACAAACTCTTGACGCTTTGTAGGTGGAATTCTTTCCCATTCTTTCTTCATGTCCATGAAAAAGACGTTGACAAAACCTGTTAAGTGTGTTTCAGCATGAATGGTCCTTAAAACCGTAGGACTATTTTCTCACAACAGTTGTTCACAACGAGGTGGACCTTGCCCCATTTTTGCTTTTGAATGACACCCAGCTGATCCCAGTCACCCTGTTCACTTATGGGATGCTCCAAGCGGGTGTTTGATGAGCATCCCACCTCCTTTTTGCCAACTGTCCCAGCTTTTTTTAAGAATGTGTTGGAGCCGTAAAATTATTTCGTGATTATTTCCGAAAAACAATCAAGGTGATCAGTTTGAACATGAAATATCTTGTCTTTGTCATGTATTCGATTCAACCAAGGTTGAACTTGATGACACAACGTCCCAACTTCATTGGAATCGCAGGAGAATAAAAACATGAAATAATTTGTTTGTGTTTTATTTATGAGATGTATTTTAAATGTAAGGTGCATCATTGAATAAAAAAAAAATGCCACATACTATTCAGTAAACAATCCATAAGATGTGAGATACAATATTCCTCATTCTGGTGAGCAATTACAAAAAAAAAAAAAAAAAAAAAAAAGATACAGGGAGTAATTTGCATTTTTAAGGACCACTGTGAACAGCATTTGTGCATCACTCGCGCCTGACGGCACATAGCCGGTGAGTCGTGGGATTGTTGGTGAAGCCCACCATGGGCTTCAAATCCAGCTCATCCTCGGAAATTCCGGGAGGAGGAGTGAAGTGGAAGCGTTGCATGAGAGACGTGAAAAAGAGGAAGAGCTCCATCCGGGCCAGACCCTCACCCAGACAAACTCTGCGACCTGAAACATTATCGCATCGCAATTTTTTTATTTTATTTTTATTTATTTATTTATTTTTGTTGGCTTATATGTCGATGCATGTACAATATTTACAGTACTGGATGTACCTGCAGAGAAGGGCAAGAAAGCATCCCTCGTGACAAAGTTACCCTCCTTATCCAGGAAGTGGGAAGGGTTGAATGTGTTTGGCGTCTCCCATTCACTCTTGTCGTAGAGGACAGAAGTAAGCAGAGGAACCACAACAGTGCCCTGTTTGTGAGAGGAAAGACCGAATGAGTTCAGTGTGCATACGGGCCACATCATGTTATTTCTTTTTTTAGACGAAAGAATATCAATGGCTGAAAGACAAACGCTATCTGCAGGATTTTCTGATTGACAGATTTCACCTTGACAAATAGTATTCTTAAAAAGGAAAAAAAAAGTATAGGTTACTGCATTGTCTGCCTGCATGTGTTGCTACAGTTTATTTTTGGGTTTATAATTACGGTAATATCAATGCTAGTTAGCCTGTCTATGGCATTTCTTATCATGTGTAAGCATTAACCTCATAGATTTTCTGAAGGCAAATTTGAGTTAAATATTCCAGCGCGACTGATCTTTTTTTTTTTTTTTTCGGCTAATACTGATATTTGGCAGAATAAAATTCTGACAAGTGAAATCAGCAAAAATTGATTGATTTTTGCGGATTTGAAAAGAGCCAATATTGTTCCCCGGAGGGCAACCATCACTTCCATGTGGCCCGCCATGAAAACAAGTTTGACACCCCACACAACAGGAAGTGACCTTTTTGATGAAGTAGCCCTGGAAGGTGATGTCCTGCGTGGTTTGGTGCAAAATGGCCATGGGGACGATGTTGCTGAATCTCTGAACCTCGTGGATGACGGCGTTGGTGTACGGAAGGTTCTTGCGGTCATCGACGTCAATCGGCCTGTTTCCGATCACCTTGTTCAGCTCCTCGTGCACGCGCTCTGGAAAAAAAAAATTAAAGAAGGCCACAAGCATTTACACTAAGAGTAAGATTTGCTTCATTCATCTTTTTTTTTGTCAAAAATTGGTTAGTAAAATGTATTTCTTTTTATATTCAATTATTTATTGTCAAGGTTAGAACAAAAAAAAACTGAAGTTAAAATAAGCAATATTTACTCATTTAAAATTGGTCATTAATTTTATTAAAGAATTGGGGAAAATGGAATGAAAATAAAAAATAAGAAATACAGTATAAATTAATAATAGTAGTAAGCTATATTATTATTATAATGTAAGAAAAATATCCATAAATTTTGACCACCTTATCTACAATTAACCTGATCCATTGTTCCATTTCCAAAAGAATTGAAAAGCCATGCAAGTGCAAATTGGAACCCAGAGCCCATTGACTGTGAGGCAAACTACTGCGCAGTGCTGCCCACGTGTCTACCTTGTATTTCTGGATATTTGGCCATGAGCAGCAAGCCCCACTGGAGTGTGGTGGAGGTGGTGTCAGTGCCCGCAGCAAACAGATTGCCCACGACGAAATTCATGTTTTCCTCCGTGAAGTGGCTTGACTCAACACCCTCTTCCTAATGGAAGTGGAAAAACATGTTTAATGCATAGACCAATCAACGTTCAGGGAGAGGGGGGTCCTCGCTTTGAAGGAGGCTACAAACGCCGTGCAATGAATTACATTGCTGGGCATGTTCACTTATCGCTGTACTTCATTATTCTCATTGGCCTTGGAAGTGTGTTTCAAAACAACTATTACCAAAGGTTTGTGACAGAGTGCTGTGCAAAGGAACGGGACTCAGTCATAAAGCGAGGACCCCCTCCCCCAAGACAGAGGTGCAACCTAACCTCTTCTTTTTGCTTGCGGACAAAAAAGCAGTCGACAAGCCCCGTGCACATTTCAGGGTTGAGCTTCTCCTTCCGTTGGCGGAGAAGCTCTCGCACGTCCTTCATGTTCTTGTCGCGGTTGCTCAGAAGCAATTTCCGGGTTTTGACCCAACAGAACAACCGTGGGAACATGTTGTAGAGCTGCAACACAAACAAAATGGAAAATTGTTACAGCAGCGATACCCAACAGGGATATAATGTCAGGATATAGATCCACTATGATCTGTAAATTGCACGTGTCAATGTAGACAATAGATTCATAATTTGTTAAAATTGCACTCATCAAGACCTTCAAAAAATAATAATTGTGAATATTTTCAGAATGTACTTGTGATTGCACCAAAATGGGAAAACAATTTAAATAATTGTTATGTATAGATTATTAGGCCACAACCATATTGCTCCTGAACTAAATTGCGTTTGACAGCGCTTCAGGGCAGGAGAAGACAAAATAATGCAAACATGCAGCTCACCCGTATCGGTAATGAACCAAAGATGCGAATGCTGTCATTGTTTCGTTTCACCATGGTCGTGAATTGAGGATCACTGTATTCAAATCGGTTCCCATACACGATGGAGCAGATGATGTTGGATGTCGCCCAACTCAACGGAGCAGTCGTATTGAACGGTTGCCCTGAAGGAAATGCTGGTTGACTTCCAAGTTGCTCTCATTTCAAAACCATTGACTTAGAAATATGCCTGCATGATTGTGCATGATCAAATATATAGATGAAAAAGTATTGGGTCTAAAATTGACCCTTGGAGCACACCACATTCAATTTCATGTGTTCTGGAGGAACATGTATCCACACCTACAAATAAACTTTGTAATTTTTTTTCTAAATTCTAATCTTTTAGTTAAAAATGATCAGTTGGATACAGGTTGACAATTATTTAAAATGTTGGGGTTTAAATGACTATCAGAAAATTCTCCGTTTTTTGTCTTGTGTACGGTTAAGTGAGGTGAAGTCTCCCTTATTTTGCTGACTTGTCAGTAGTGGTTTGGTCTTGCATAATTTATTCCAAGCCACTGAAGTGGAAAGTTCAACTGCATTGTATTTAATATACCCCATCAAATCGCTTGTAATCTGCTGACATGAAACATTGCCGTTAACCAGTTTATGAACAGAGCTCGATATAAAGCAATAAAACAACAAAGTAGAACAGAGGTCACCATAAAATTACCAGGCCACAATTGGACCTCTCACCTTCATGACTCTCAAAAATTGGAATGAGATGCTTGCACTCCTCTAAGACTTTGTCCTGCGTAAGTCTTTTGCCCATGCCAAAGTCTCGCAGAGTGTGGAGAGCAAAACGTCTTAGTTCTTTCCACGAATCCCCATTGGCAAAAATAATGCCTGTGTAAAACATAAATATATGTATATACTGTATATATATTTTTTTATACAGGTGAAAAAAGGTGGAGCAATTGTGACAAATATTTTATAAATATGGTATATTTTGGAATATCGATAAATAAATAAAATACGTTGAAAGGACTTGTCCTACCATGACCCCGACTGTTATCGTAAGCCATGGGTTGGATATAGCGCTCTCCAAACTCCACTGCATGGCCGACAAGAGCCTCTTTGACCGCCTTATATCCAGCCAGCACCACCACTTTTTGGGTGCCCATGTAGATGGAGAACACTGAACCGTAACGTTTTGCAAGCTACAAAAAGAAGAGGAAAAAGTTAGTTCAAAAGTACCTTAAGAGGAGACGACTGGGCAAGCAGGGAGTTGCACATTTACCTCAGACAGGCTTCTGTCGAGCCACTGGAGATCCAGTTGCAGCACATTGCCAAGCAGCGGCAAAGGCCACGGTCCCGGAGGCCCCCTTCTAGCATCCTTCGGTGATCTTAAGTGTCCGGAGGCGAAAACGAGGAATAGCAGCGCAGCTACGCAGGCCAGCACCGGTGTGGCGCTGGACGTAAGGAGGTGAGCCGAAGCCTCTTTCAAAATTGACATGCTGCCCTCAGGAGTGGACTCTGATGTTTGTGACGCTCTGACGGCTCTCTCGCTATCTTTACTTGGAGCACGGCCTCTCAGAGCTAAGCCACGCCCACTTTGGCTCGGAAGGCTAGCCTTTGCACAGTTGTGAACATTTACAGATGGAGAACGGACTTGGCAGGGTACAAAGACACTAACCATTTGGATTGAGTGGAATGAAAACATCAGAGGAATTGATAATAAAACTATATATTAATTATAGCGACACCATTGACAGTGACACCAACAATAACAAGAAGAACAACAATAAATGGGTCCCTAGCTAGATCCTAAATTGCAGTCATTGTTCAGTCAAGTTAGCAGGTGATAAAAGTTTAATCATAAAGGTGTTCCCTGCAAGGGCTCCAGATTAACTTTGTTTATTTTTAAACTGGCTTGCAAGGCAAATATTTAAATTTCCTCTTATTCGTATGTGTCTCTTGATAAAATAACAACAATAGCATGTTTGCTCGCATTTGCATAGAGCGTTATTTAATGCAAAAAGGAAGATGACGGTACATACAGATACAGTCAACAGAATGAGCTCCATACAGGTACAATGATATCACCATTCCCTTATTAAATATCATACAGTATATCTCACCACCAGCAGTGCGACCCCCCCCCCCCTACACTTTCCTTTTCCGCGCCCGACTAACATGCACTTTTGATTCAAGTCGGGCAAAGAAGCTGCGCTGTGTGCAAAATACAATTCAAGAAAAATCAAACATTGTGGAAAAAAAATTACACATTACACGTAGTAAATAATCTTTGTGGAATATCAAATTTTAGGAAAGCCCTGCAAAAGCGTCTCATGCTGCCAACATATCGGATCGATTGTTTTTTTGCTTGGTGAATACATTTCTATCATCTCTGCCTCACAATACACCGTGGATGGTATTGTATATCAACTATAAAGACAGAGAGATTACTACTGTTAATAATTCCTATTGATTAGGAATACATACATCTATTTCGAAGTGCAAGGAAGGCTTTGTAGGAATAGGCTCCGAATGCGGATTAAAAGAGGAACAAACAGCAGATTGATCATTCCCTGTTAGTGAAAAGGCATTTGATGTGGAAAAAGCAGCTTGAGATGGAAACACGAGCCATTTGCAGCTTGCCCAGAAGCACATCAACTCGCAAGAAACTTTCTCTATTGTAGCCTATAAGACATTGATTTAAGTGTTCTATACGTTACAGTATATATATATGATCTAATCCTCACACGCACACAAACTGTTGGATGTTTTTTTTTTATGTCACAGCCGTCACGTCTTAAGCACGCAGTGAGAAGTCTACAGTGGGACCTGTAAAGTGGAGGCTGGTTTGTTGCTCTAAAACAAAAATGTTGTCTCCAATTCTTCCCCCAAAATGTCTCAAGCTGTTTGTTGACACTCCCAAATGAAGTGCACTGTCAAAGTAACTAAATTACACGCTGTGTATTTCACCTAACTTTCCATCTATGAAAGTCAGCTAGCTAAAGCTAACACAGGGGTCGGCAACCCAAAATGTTGAAAGAGCCATATTGGTTTAAAAAAAAAAAAAAAACATGTCTGGAGCTGCAAAAAATTAAAAGCCTTATAATGTAGGCAACACATTCTGTATGTATCTATATGAGCTATATTAGCCTACTATCAACATGACTAAGTTGACTACAAATACACGAGCATTCATAATTAAATGCTTTTTTTCCCCCTGCAGTGCTTTTTTGATGGAAGATCTACTTTTCGATCAACCAACCTCCCGCGATCGACCCGTGACCGCACACGCACAGTATGCTCGTATATTATATTATGAACCATAGTGGCACTCTATGTTTAGTATTTGTACGGCTTTGCGGTTGCTTGCAAACCACCTAAGTTTTTTTTTCTTGGGGGCTGTGGGGGGGGGGGGGGGATTAAACAATTCAGTTATTTAAACACAGAAACAAGTTACAACCATGTTATGTGGTGCTGGAAGAGATTCACAGCATTTCCATTCATTTCAATGGAGAAAGAGGTAAATAATCTTAAATCAGGGTAAAACTGTACTCTTAACTGATATTTAATAACTGCATTGGTCATACTGTCCTAAACTGTCGGAGAAATCGCTAGAGACATCTCAGCGCACATGACCTCTTTTCCATCAGCTCATGGTGTCAATCATTCAGATGCTCACTGAGCTGAAGTCTCACAAGATCTGTCGACTTCCTTTTGAGAACTATTTTGTACCACTTTAGGCGCATTCCACTTTGGAGGTTCCACTGGACCAGACTGGACTTTCAAAATAAAATCTTGTTCTTCTTTTCCCATTGTCAAACCCAATCAACTCTTAAAATGCTCTGCCCTCTGACTTTTTCTTTTGTACCATGAACACATCACATAATTTAGCATCTAGCAACAGTTAGAGGCTTGAGACAAAGGCAACAAAAACAAACAAACCAAAACCCTCACTGGTTAGAATAAGGCTTTGAGGTGTGCAACAATCATGAACATATGAAACAGTGGTTCTTCTTTTTCTTCAAGTCCTTTGGAACATGAGCCTAAAATAAGGTTTTAAATAACACACACACACACACAAATCATATTGGACGCAACTCAGCAGCAATGCATGACATCATTGCCTTAGAACTTACTAAAAAGATAATAAAAAGGGGGCGTGGTGAGTCGCCAACCCTCTCCAAGTCTGTTACGCAACAGTGGTGCGACGCAATGAGTCCATCAAGACTGGTCACTCACTAACTCAGTTAAACGCAAACGGACGCGCACGCGCACTCACACGCACAGAAGGGGGACAGATGGATGTCGGACGGATGTCGGACGGTCGTCGGGACAGACGGGTCTTACTTCCTCCTGCCTTCATTGCAGTGTTGGAACTGAGCGAAGCTGAGAAAGACCTGCTCTAGTGAGATCTGGCTCACGCAGTAGTCCTCGATGCGGTACTTCTCTTTGGCTGTCTCCAAGGTGCCAAACACCTTTGCAAGGAAAACAGAGAGGGCGTGGGGTTGAAAAAAAACCCCTAAAACACACCCATTTGCGAAAATAGCGCTGTATGTGTAGTCAACCAAACCGTAACTTGCAAAACACACTAGCTAAATGCTAACATGATGCTAAACGCCAAGGAGGTGCTAACAAAATCGATATTGTGTTGTCATCGAACACAAATAGTGGAGCTACAGTCATAGACAGATAATATAATTATAATAATAATAATAACACTCGCAGGCACATTTTCTTCATCGGCTGAGAAAAACAACCTAATATTACTGCGGCTTTGTGAGGAGCTGTGTCCTCACGAATCTCGCACATTGAATTGAAACAAGGAATGTGGCAAAATTGTTGAATTCTTGACATTTGATTTAAGGATGTCATTACTTTGTATTTTGACACAGTACAATAAGTACACGCAAACACACACACACACGCACACACACACACACACACACACTCTGCATAAGAAACACCTCGCATTGGGTAATGCGTCCACTGGATGCCACCCGTTTCACCAAGTGCACATTTCACTGTTCACAATACCTGTGCCCAGGTTAGCGTCCTATCCGTCAAATGATAGTGGACCATGCCCTGGTGTTCATCCTTCATTTGACTTCCTGTAAGAGAAGATATATCACGGTCGAATCTGTGAAGTCATTGCATGTGAAATTAGGATGGAGTAAAGCCAAATTCTTATCATTGATGGTCAGACCTGGGAAGGTGCTTTCGATGAAGTCTTTAAAAAGCTTCAGGTCGCTGTCCTCCAATTCAGCCTCGACGTGCACTTTAGCCAGCAGCGTGTAGCCACTGCCGAATTTGCTCTTTAGGTGCTGCGGACTCCCGAGGCACTTGAACTGCCCGTTGACCATCACGGCCAGTCTGGTGCAGAGCGCCTCGCATTCCTCCATACTAGGGGGAGGAAGCAGGACACCTCTGTAGATTATTTGGAGTCCTTCCCTGAACAACCAGCGACTCCAGTTTTTTTTTTTTTTTTTACTCGGTCTAAAAAAACTTACTTAGCAAGAAAAGTATCAAATGTAGCCCTTCAGCACAAATGTTTTCCCACCCCTGGGTCGAGGATGAGTACACCCTCACCTATGCGAAGTGATGATGATGGCCTTGCCGGACTCCCGCGTGCGCGTCACAGCGTCCCACAGAAGCCTCCTGGCCACAGGATCCATCCCGGTGGAGGGCTCATCTAGGAAGATGACTGGAGGGCCACCGATAAGAGCCATGCCGGCGCTCAGCTTCCGCTTGTTGCCACCGCTGAGTGGCAAATGTTCACAAGTCAGATATCAGCCACTTGTACTTGTTCTTGTTCTTCTGAAAGTGACTTTAAATGTGGCCGAACAGGGCTTTGCGATTAATTGATTTGGTAGATTAATTTGAGTCCGTTCAGAACACGTTTCCGCAATTCCAAACGCGTCCTTGCTGACATAAAGCAGCTGCAAACAGAGAAGAGCCAGTTTACTAAATCCCAGTCATTCTTTATTTATTTTAATGCGTGGCAAGTGACAGATACCCGCTCAGAAACAACATGAGCGTAATCCTTTTCACATGGTTGTCCTCGGGACAAGAAAGAAGCCCCCCCCCCCCCCCCCCCCCCGAATGCAACCACAGGGTCAATCATGCAGAACGTTGCTAAAGACGTGTTGGCAAACTTGCAAAAGTAGTCACTTATTGACATGTTGGAAACTTTTGACCTCAGGTATGTGCTTCCAAGCCGCAATTGTTTTTGCAGAGGTTGCGGTGCCCAGGCATGTGCGCAGACAGAGCTTTTTTTTTTTTTGGTGCTCGAGCACCTGCCCTTTTGCCCTGGAAGAGAAAAGTGCCCTGACTGCTGGAGCCTCCTTTCGTTTACTGATTTATTTATTTTGTATAACCGAGCGCACTAACTTTTGATTTTTCCAAATTATAAGCCGTCATTTGGGTCTTTATTTTTTTTCTTTTGCGCTTTGTGTTACGAGGCAAAATTTGAGGTATGAGAAAGTTTCAGATACTCTTCCTTCGAATTATGTAATTGTCATGAGATTTATTTTAAAGACGCAAAGGAGAAAAAAAATCTACTAAAACCGAAAATAAGACTTTTGAGGACAAAAAAGTCTGGGACTTTATTTGAAGGCCGGATCGTCCTTTCCTCAGTCAAATATTGAATTGGATCGACAAACATTGACGGTTTGGCTCACCTGTAGCTGCGCACCAGTTTATCCGCATGCGGCTCCAACAGCAGAGACCTCAGCACGTTTTCCACGCAGCCCGACACATACTTCTCGGGTATTCCTCGGAGCCTGGCGTACATGCTCAAGGTTTCTCTGCCCGTCATATGGTCCAACACGGCGTCAAATTGAGGACAATATCCAATGCGCTGTTGCACCTGTGAAACAAGAGACAAATGCCTTAAGCGGCGGTGTGCATTGTCCCTTAAATGTATTTTATTATACAAGTGTGAAATTTAACGTGTAGCAATAAAATTGTCTCCAAATCTATCATCTCTTTCTATCTGGTTAGACAGTTCCACTGCTGATTCTAAAGCTAGCTCAGGTGCTACACATTTTTTGCTGTCTGTTTGTGACAAACAGATAAACAGTTTGTCAATCATCAGAGAGCTAGTTAAGGTATCTTCCTAACAAAGTTAAAAATTCGGAGCGAGTTAAAACACATCTATCAATCTGTCCATTTACCTAACTACTGTATTCATTAGCTTGCTGATGCTAAAGCTAGCAAAGGATATTGGGGGAAAAAAAAGATTCAAACTTAACAGTGTTGAGCCAATTTCTTCATGCAGTAGAAAAGAACATCCATCCAACAGATGAAAATTCACTTACTTACTCAATGATACAAAGTATTTGGTGCTGAACTGCGTCGTATGTATTGTTGAGCATAATGTGTTCCTCCACGAATGTATATTGCACAATATTTTAATATACACGATGAAAGACAAAATAATACACATAATATAGTGTCCCTTCGCCAGTCACAGTGAATAGGGACAGGGAGTTATCAAAGCCCCCTCTCTATAATTACCTAAAGATGCCACAGGATGACGGTGAAGCATTACTTTTGTCTAAACGAAGCTCCTCAACCCACTCAACAGTTTTTCGGCACCAAAATGCCACAAGATGGTGACAACACACTAACTTTGTCTAGGCAAAGCTCCTCAGCTCACATCAACATAGTTCCTTGGAACCAAGACACCACAAAACGACACTTTACTTTTAATAATTTAGCCTGAGCACAAACTCAGCCAATAGGTTTTCAGCAAATAATGGACGATAGTTTCCCCAAACCCCTCCCGAGACAATTCTTCAACAGGTGAATGTGCGAATGCCAAAGCACAAATCTGTGCCGGTTGACCGCAACCCAGCTTTGCCATGGCCATCCACCTGACAGCAAATACCTTCTTTATGTCTCTCAAGATGCTGTATCCGTCAATGTAGGCGTCCCCAGAGGTCACGCTCTCGTCGCCGGTCAACATCTTGAAGGTGGTGGTCTTCCCGGCGCCGTTGAAGCCCAGCAAGCCAAAACACTCTCCTTTACCCACGGCCAAAGACAGGCGGTCCACAGCAAGAAGAGGCTGTCCGCTGCTGTAAACCTGAAGAGGAAGACAGAAAAATACATAAACAGAATTGGAACGGTAAGGTCAATCAATCCCTCTCTCTTCATCATTTCTTTATGCATGTTAACGTGAAGCCTAAATATTGCACATGGTCATGTTTGGTAACTCTCTTGTATTGTACATACAAAAAAAAATGTGGTGAGTGAAAATGCGTAGGGCCTTGTGACTCTAGGAAAACACTCGCCACATGTACTGTATGTCAAAGATATTATTTTCCAATTCAAACACACAAGGCCCGACGGCCGGTGTTGCACACCTTGCTGAGCTCGTGCAGAATAAGGGGGCTGCCGACCATGGACTCCACCATTGGCTGGCACTCAAGCACCCGCTTCCTCTCATCTGCAACGTCTCTGTCCTCTGGAAGCAGTGCTGTATCTCCTATCAAGGAGAACTGAGACACAAAAGAGGATAAGAGTGAACCCTCACCATTTCATAAATCTCCACAGGCATTTTACTAGGAATGAAGACAAGTCTCAAATCTTCAAAGGGGCATCAACCCCTTGCACATTTGTGCCATTTCGGGCTGTGTCGCGAAGTCCATCACCTAATAGAAAAGTGCTTTGAATGTCCCTCCCCCGCCCCCACGATTGCTACCTGCTTTCGCCTCCTGCACAGGGAGGAGAGGAATCGGCGGAAAGAGCGGACACACTGCAGCTCGATGACAAACAGCAGAACGATGAAGACGACGCCTTGCATCGAAAAAGCCACCAGGAAGCGTCCCACGCCAGGCTCGGACATGGAGAAGTAGTTGCGTTGGTACTTGAGATCTGACGGATGGAGAATATGTTCAACCATCAGTTCATGAACTTCAGCTGAAGCGTGCTTGGGGTCTGCAGCAGGGCAACGATCCAAAAGACACCAGCAACTCAACCTCTGAATCACGTAAAACAAATTGTTGTAGCGTGACCACAAAAGGCCATTCATGCTCGAAAAGCCTCCAGTATTGTTGAATTAAAGTAATTCTGGAAGGAAGTGTGGGCCAAAATATAAAATGTGAACAATTCTGTGCCGCTTATAGAAAACGGTTGATTGCAGAGAAAGCGCAATGACGTTCATCTTGTGGGTTTTTTTGGTAATGTAGAAAAAAAAAGGATTGAACAACTTACTTAAGTACTTGCAGATGGCCTGAGTGACTGGGCTGGACGTGCAAAATGAGATTAATTCGTAGTTCTGATAGAACTGAGAGAAGGACATTCCCAGACAATAATTTGGGAAGATCAGGAACACCTTGTCTAGTAAATGGGACAGGCTCTGCAGGTTCAACTCTGGGGAAAAACAAAATTACGTTCTGCTCATTACACCACATAATAATAATAAATACATGTAAATGACACTCAGCATGATTTTAAAGCAATAACGTATGTAATTTGCCTTTATGATTGTATTGTATTGGATCTTCCCAAACTGTCCTCTCGCTCACCTGGGATGGTCATGATGGTGACGGCCAGGAAGGTGGCGGTGCCGGAGATCATGTTGAAGATGGTGAGGCGGGTGTAAGCGGTGGCGGCGGAGGCGAAGAGGAAGCTGAGGAGGTACATGAGCGGCACCACGGCCCAGCCGTACAGCAGCAGCATCAGCAGCACGTCCACCAGGTGGTTGTCCAACACAAAGGCGTCCACGCTGAAGGCCTGGAACACCGCCTGCCAGAGAAATTACGGTGACATAACAGTAAAGTATTCGTCAAGAGTGAGCCGCGAATATGTGGGGGGGAGGATTTCTTCAAAAGCCCATGACTGACCAACATGAGGAGGCACGGCAACAGGAAGTTGACCAGGTCCCAGAGTAGCGCCGAGAACCAGAAATTGGACAGGTAGACGCCGCTGACCTTCTGCACGTGCTTGGCCTTGATGGCCGATTCGGTGACGAGCAGCAGTGCAAAGGTGCTGGACAGAGACGCCATCCCGTACATGAGGTTGATGGCGATGATGAAGCCCGTCTTTCCCCTACGGAAAGAGAGAGAGCGATCATTAGCGAGAAGGAAGGAAACTGATCATTCGCGTTCATTTCAGTTTTGTCTTATTGGACAAAGTATCAACACCACAACTAATTTGCATACACTGCGAGTTGACCCTGGGCAGCTTCAGACAGGTTGCGCGGCATCGGGTAGTTCCCCGCGTGGATGGAAGCGTTGGGCCCGGCGAGGAGTCTGAACAGAGCGTTGTCCACCATCATGAGAGCCGTGGCGGGCGTGTGGTAGCCTTCGTTGTTGAAGTACGCCGTCGCCTCGGCAAAGTGTTTGCTGCTGCCGCGGAAAGCGGCTCCCACCACGCAGAGCTCGTTAAAGCTGCCGCCTTCTTCCTCTGCCTGGGTCAGGATGTAGTGGGTAAAGTCTGAGAGGAGAGAGGAGGCGGAAACTGTCAGCAGGGTTGGGAAAGTTACTGCCATGAACCAGTGCAAGTTAAATTGATTAACACTTCATCATCATGTCTGATTGGTTGTTTTCCCTCGGGCGCGATGTTCACGATTTTTTTTTTGTTCTTAAACTTTTTATTGAATTTTTTAAACAGTTAGAAAAAGGAAAAACATGGTCACGTGTTTAAATACATAGACCATCATCAGTTCCGGGCATCAAAATAGAACGTACATCACATCAACATCCCAGTGAAACGGGTTACAAATCCTGCACTTCCGCATATGTAATGACCTGAACACTGTGCCATATGAGAAGAAAAATAATGAAATAAAATAAAATAATAATATAATTTAAAAAATAATAAACAAAAATTCACGATTTTAATTGAAGTACCCAGTAAGTTGGCTCATTTGTCTCTATTTTAGCATAAACCTGACCTCAATGACCCCAAAAAATATATATAAAAATTAGATAGCTTATTAGAACAGAGATTAATTCATTGCTTGTATTTGTTAAAAAATAAAAAGTACTTGGGAAGAGGACCCTGAAAAAAATAATTAAATGTTAAATCGCATTTACAATATTGAATAAAAAAAACAAAACTTTTTTTTTTGAGGTTCTTCCACCCTATTCTCACGACTCAGTTCAGGTAAGAACCCGTGATGCCGTTTTCACAAAGCTTACCAGTGATGTTGACGAGCTGGCCGTGCTGCTCGAGGAGCTGTGAGCTGTAAACGGTGGCCAGGTCGGCGGCCAAGGCCCCCGCCCCTGTCTGCAGGGCGACGGGAACCCTGGTGGGGCCGTAACGACGCAGCTCCAGTCCCAGTTGAGGAGCGTTCTTGTGGTTGGGAAGTGTGCGCGCCACCATTAACGCCACCACGATGAACACCAAGGGGATGAGAAACTGGGCCACCATCACTTTCCAGTTTCTCCAGCTGTACAATGCCCTCTTCAGGAACATGGCGTAAAACTGCTGCAGGTAAAGTCTTGCCTGATTGGAGGGCGGCAAGGGGGTAAGCTTTCATTGACAACTCTCCACTGAAGTGCTTTAACTTTATGTCATCTCACCCCCGTGTTCAGTTTGATGTTGGAACAATCCTCGGAGATGAGAGTGCCGCTGTCGGTAAAATCGGTCACGTCGGTCATGCCGCTGATGCTGCTGGTGTCGTCCGTCGTCCAGTCGTGCGAGCGTCTTTCATGCTGGTACTGCAGGGCGGGCAGTTGGATTGCCTGGATGTCCAAACTGGAATCCACCAATTTACCCACTCTGAAGACATAAGGCAGAAGCTGTTGGTTCAACTCTTGTTGGATATTGATGTTGATAACTGAGGTGGTCTGGTGGTCCAGTGGTTAGCGCGTCCACCTCACAGTGCAGAGGTACTGGGTTCAATTCCAACTCCGGCCTCCCTGTGTGGAGTTTGCATGTTCTCCCTGTGCCTGCGTGGGTTTTCTCCAGGTACTCCGGTTTCCTTCCACATTCCAAAAACATGCACGGCAGGCTGATTGAACACTCTAAATTGTCCCTAGGTGTGAATGTGAGCGCGGATGGTTGTTCGTCTGTATGTGCCGTGCAATTGGCTGGCAATCGGTTCAGGGTGTCCCCCGCCTACTGCCTGAAGACAGCTGGGATAGCCTCCAGCACCCCCCTTGTGAGGATAAGCGGATCGCAAAATGGATGGATGGATGTCGATAACTGATTGTGATGGGATTGGCTTAATGACCCATGGTCATTTTTCAAGCAATTGGCAACAATGAGAGGGTAGATAGATTGCAAGACAGACGTAATCATTTTGGACTTAAAATGATAAGCTGTCTTGAGACAGTGCGTGGGTGTGTATGTGTGTGTGTATACACACAAAACCCAGCTAACAAGGGCATGTGCAGGATAAGGCCACAATAACAAACTGACCATTCCTGTTCCTATTATTTCCTCCCTCAAAGAGCAAAACAGATGGTCACGTTTGACATTGGGCATGTCAACAAGGGTGGACAGCCACTGATGGTTTCCCAGCTGGACTTGCGGATAATAAGGCCAGGGCGGGGAAAAAATTCGCAGCAGCACCAATTATAATGTGACGTGGCGCGAGCCGAAGCGGCGTGCAACGTTAGCCCACCGCAGAGGGGACACTGTAAATCGTTGCCATAGATACACGCGGACACTAAGTGGGAGGCAGAACTAAGCCGTGTGAAGCAAAATGCAGAGGAAAATTATGACAAGCGGAAAATTTCCTCGGATATCTGCCGTTTTGTCATTTTTATCTAGATGATTGTTTTGTTTTGTTTTTGCAGTCATACCAAATTGTCCTTGTTTTTGCTCTAGTACAGCAGGTTTTAATTATAATATGTCATTTAATAAAATATTTTGTAATATTTATGAATTAAAGGTTAAAGGCAGCAACAGGTAGATTTTTTAAAAATATAATCATTTCATATAATAATAATATAATGAATAAATTAATCTTCAGGTCATAATTTTTTTTACAAATTCATATTATTGTGGAAAAAGCCTTGAAATTGTTTTTTTTTTTTTAAACATTAGCAGGGATGGAACATTGTGATTTCCTAGGAACGCTGCAGAAGTCATCATTTGAAAATATGAACACTGGCAGACGTTTATGGAAATAGTGTTGCATGTTAGAATGTATCCGTTTGCTAATTATGGTGAGAAATGATGAACATGATCAGTGTCTTCACATTCGGCAATTTGAGCAAATTTGCTATTGTAGCTCTTCAGATTACCCAAAAGGGGCTCTTAGTTTCGAAAAGGATTCTGAGCCCCTGCTACTGGCAATTCAAAAACATTTTTTCACTCAAATTCCGACCTGAGAAACACCTCCTCCATTGTGGTGACAGATGCTCCGTAGCTGGCGATGCCCAACTCCTCTCTGTTCATTTCCAGCTCGGCAAACAGCAGCTCAAACCTGAGAGGAGGAGAAAAAAAAAAGAGGAAAGACTATATGAGATTCTTGTTTGAAATTCAGATATCCAAACAGGATCCGCATGACCAACCTGCTGGTGCTTTCCTTCGGGAGGATGTAAGACAGCTCGGCCCCCGCGCTGCTCTCCAATGTGGCGTTCGGAACGTACAGGTGAACGAGGCGGGTGATCTCGGACACGTTGCAGAGGGCCTCTTTTACGATCACCATGTGGTAGCCAGCACCTGGGGAGCGCAGGAGTTGAATTAAATTCATGCATTTTCTAAAGGGCTTGTCCTCAGAAGGTTGGCGGCTGAGCTGGAGCATAAGCATCGTCATTCATTATGGAAATTTCAAGATGAGCTTACAACCGTCCAATTAAAAAAAAAAAAAAAAGCAAGCATTGACTGTAGTTTTAGGCTGTAATATTGCCAATCACCACCAGATGGCAAACATGTGTTAATTGCACTTAAACTGGGTCTTACGCTGCCCTATACTACAATGAGAGAGAGTAGGACTAATATTTATGAGTGAGTTGATTTGGACTACATTGTTGGTACAGCTCAGTGATGTCAATTAATTATTGTCTGATGCCGAGGTACAAAAATCTGAAGGCACGCATCCTTTCGTGCTCACCGTATTTGTTCTTGAGGAAAAGTGGCGAGCCGCAGCACTGCAGCTCCCCCCCGGCCATGATGGCGATGCGGTCGCCGAGTAGGTCGGCCTCGTCCATGAAGTGCGTGGTGAGGAGGATGGTGCGCCCGCTCTTCTCGCCCTGCAGAAGATCCCACGTGGCGCGTCGGGCCGACGGGTCCATACCAGATGTGGGCTCGTCCAACATGACCACCTGGCTCGCCAAACGTGGAATTCAAATTCAACGAATGGATGGAAAACAAACACGTGAGAGATTGCTAACCTTGGAGTCGCCAATAAGGGCGATGCCAATGGAGAGTTTTCTCTTCATGCCGCCTGACAGCGTCTTGGAGCGAGCGTGTCGCTTGTCTTCAAGGTGGAGGATGAAGATTATTCTGTCCACCTCCTCTGGAGTCTTTTCTTTGGAGAAGCCTTTCAGCTGAATGACACGGCACATTCATCGCATCCTTTCTGAACAAGCATTCACAAACTGTTTGCACTTTGTTGGTTTTAGTGAGGCGTCTGTATCGTCAATACCAAAACGTGACGAGCAAAATTGTGAAAATGAGGCAATATTTGATATTAATATTAAACAAATGCTAACTGTCAAGGCACATTAATTTTAACCAATTGTCAAAAATATCAATATCTCAAAAAATAGAATTAATACAAAGAAAGAGATTCAATCAGCAGCCTGCATTACCCAGAAACCATTACATTACCTTTGGCATATGGAAAAAAAAGTTATTTGTTGGCCAATGTAACTGTTATTGGGCAGTGGTAAAGTCAACCCTCATCAAAGAACCGCAAATAATCCAGAAACGGTTATACCCTACTACCACATGTATCAAAAATGTTATAGGAATGAAAAAGTTTCTTATTTCAAATAAAATTCGCAATGTGAAAAAAAAAATCTAATTTAAAAAAAAAAGAAGCAATTTTATGAGAATATAGCGTATGAGTGTGAGTACCTGCGCATAGAAAAGCAGATGCTCCGTCACGGTCAGATTATCGAATAAAACATCATGCTGGGGACAGAGTCCGAGACTGCGTCGAATCAGAGCCATATCCTGACAGATGTCGTATCCGTTGATGTAGGCCCTCCCGCTGGTTGGGGGGAACAGACCTGTGAAGACAAAGGACGCAGAGTAGGGCTGTAACGGGTCCTCGAGGGTTTCATTTTTTTTTTTACCATGTGTTGGTAATTTCTAGCTCTGTTTCAGAAAAAAAGCAAATCTGCCTGTTGCAGACCACTTAATCCATAAATATATTATTATTATTATATTATTATGAAAACCTGATGTGCAGGAGAAAAAAAAAATCAAGAAACACTTTGTTAAGAAATGTAATTTAACTACTGAATAAAGTCATTCATGTAACCTGTGTGCATGATGGTGTAACATGCTATATGCATGGCATTCGTGCTTTACGATCTTCTCTGTTATAAGCGCTTGGCCATCATCTTGTCGCAGCTATACACATTTACAGAGACGCTCCACCCACGTAGCGGGGCTGTGGTGGGTGGAGCGCAATATTTTATACAGAGAGAGAGAGAGAGAGAAAAGAGTAAAACTCTAGCGAGATCATCTTGCGGCAGTGCATATGTTTAGGAAATGTAACATGTTCTAAGCGGTCACCTGTCAACATGGACAGCGTGGTGGTCTTGCCGGCACCATTGTGTCCTAACAACACCGTGATCTGCCCTTCAAACATGTTCAGCGTGAGATCCCGCACGGCCTTGCGCGTTTTGTTGCCCACTTTGAACTCCTGCCGTGGAATGAGAACAAATTCTAGACAAACTGATATTTCACCCTCTTAAAAAAAAAAAAAAAAAAAAAAAAATCTGAATTGTTGTGTACTGTTCTTGCCTTGGCAAGGTGCTTTATCTTAACCCCAGAGACAACTCCGTTTGGCTCCTCCTCGATAAACTCTCCTTTCAGAGCCTTTTCGGCATCTTCCTCTTCCTCCTTCTCGTTCACCAGAGCCATGCGAGGGCTGCTGCACCAATAGGATGGCTGCACATGAAAAAAATGACTTAGTCGTCAGGTGGCGGCAATTTAAAAATAATGAACAAACTCATTAGCTTAAATCTCATCCTTTATGGATGAAGCAAAGTCATTTGCGATGTCAAGCTATCACAATATCACTCCCATACCTTGGGACGAGATGGGATTTAATTGCAAAGGATTATTTATGTGCATATATGTCTTTTTTTTAACCATCCATTATTGTACTGATTACTGCAGAGTGTTCAGACTTTAATCAAATGTGACAATGAGGAGTGGGCGATATGGACTCAAGATTATATCATAATTGTGTCGGAAATTTTGCAATTATAGTTTGAATAGAATCCAATTTTACAGTGACTGCAGCACTGATGAATCTAAAGTACCTAAAATCTACCTAATCTATGCTTGCCCAAATGAAATATGGATTTAGGTTTTCTTGAGTGGAAGAAGAGAAAGGCATATTTTTTTTCATTTTGGAAAAACGAATTTTTCAAGCACGTCCGGTTCGCAGTCAGGAGTCCCAGGTTCAAATCTGCGTTGGAACATCTCTTTGTGTGACGTTTGCGTGGATATTCCAGCTTCCTTTTACATTTCAAAACAATGCATGATTTTGGCCTGTCTAATTGTTGTTTCGCTTCTCACCCCTCTTATTTATTTTTATTTTGGGGTGACTCTGAGAGCTAAAAATTAGGTTATAGAGTCTTCTATAAGTGCTCCGGAACTCTGGAATGCCCGACCCACAGACACCTGTGTGTGTGTGTGTGTGCATGTGCGTGTGTGCATACCAGTACGAAGAAGTACGAAGGCAGCGGCACGCCATACTCTCCGGGAAAAACTGCCTCGACATACCAGGCCACAAGGCCGTAGAGTACGGCGTCAAACAGCAGCAAGCCCATCACCTGGGCCAGCGAGAAATCGTCGTCCACGGTCACAGAATCAAACAAGTTACACCACTGGATGCCCGTGCCTGCGTAGGAAAGGAAAAAAAATAGATATGGCATAAATAATGAGTAAATATGGAAATAGTAGAAAAAAATTATATGGCCTGGAGCTCTGTAACAGTTTTGGGATTATCATTATGATTAGTTTAATTTTTTTTTTTATTCTGTTAGTTTGAATTAGACCATGATATTCATTTTTAGAATTATTTATCTCACTAAATGATAGATAAAGTTAATTCATTCTAATTTACTGAATTCAAATAAAATTCAAACTGGAATGAACTACTATTCTATTAATAAACACCTTCACATATACACGAGGGCCACATATTGGTTTTGAAAATCAAATGTGGCCTTTTCAGCACAAAATTTGAGAGCCTCACCTTTGCCTTCAAACATCCCGAGTAGCTGCGCTCCCATGGCCATGGCCACGTTGGAGATAAGGCAGGCCGACACTTTCTGGGCATGGCTGAGTAGGTCGTAGCGTGGCGACAGGAACAAATAAGGCAGATAGCTCAGGAAATATGTGAAGCCGCCTGCCGCCGCTGCCACGTTGGCTGAGGAGGTAAAATGAAAAAGAAAAAAAAAAAGACAGTGAATAAGGATGCTAAATATCTGTCTGACAATGAAAAATGTGCAAAGACATTTTTCAATTGTTGTCATGGTTACCAAAGAAAATGAATATGCTTATCGGGGGAAGAAAAGACGGAATAGGGCTTTCGGTCCGAAATACATTTGTGGGATCATTGTGTAATGAAAAAATTATAAAAGACAGCGATGTCTTTTTTTTTTTTTTCCATTGGACGATTATGATTGGTATGAGTGATAAGAGAAAATGGAAAAAAAGGAAAAAAATCGAAAGGTTTTGGTCATGCCCCTGAATTTTTTAAAAATAAATTAACTGCAAGAGGACAACGTGCATCCAATCACCTAAGTACGTGTGCGATTGTGTGTGGACAACAATAGGGTGGACATTTTCTGAGCTCATGGTTGATCTTCGCTAAGCGACGTTATTCAGTAAGAAAGCCGACTGTGTACTGTTGAACCAATACATTTGGAATATTCTGAAAGTAACATTTCAGCCACGACACACCGAAAAGATGAAAATGACAAAACTGCAAGAAGTCTGAATGCAAGACAATTACTTGCAGAGCAGAATGAAAGAGCAAGTGCTTCTATTTGCGATGAAAAGAAACTCTCAAAAGAGCTCCCGTGGCTCTGACATTTGGAGTGTGCATGCAAAGTGCGCTGCGAGTCGACATCGCGCCGAGGCAGCTGCTCGCGCAAAACACTGCCAGCAGACAACACCTGCAAGAGCGCAAGACTGAAAACCCTCCTACGTCTAATTACAACAGTTGTTATCGAGCATTTTAATTAGCTTTGCAAGCGGGACATCAAACGTGTATTCGGGGGATTGCTATGATATATATTGCATTCACTTGCTTTATTGCCCTCCAGCCACATTGCAACATTCACAAGCAATTTCTGGAGAAAATAAAGGTTTTTATTTCTTATGGTATTCCGCGGCTTGTTTTAACAGTGGGCACTTATTGCTTCTGCTTTCCATGCGCTGATGGTTTTATTAAAATTGTGGTGAGCAACATTATTTGAGTATTTACCAATACCAAGTATCAATACTTGATAATGCCATTACAGCTTACAATTGTGATGAAAAATGTTAACAATCTCATCACACATTCCGCTTAAACATCGCTAGTAAGTCAGCATTTCAGTTCTAAACTGAAACTATGGCGTGACAACTCAAGTCATACATTTTCACACCACACACTTAATTCTCTTTAGTCTGGACTTGCATGACTCCTTCTTGAGCTCATTTTTCAGGCTGGTAATGTGGTATCGGTGTCATAGTGTTGGAGTATTTTGTAATATTGTAATTTCAGGAGAAGAAAATTCTAATTTAAAAATTATTAAATTAATAATAACAGTAGGAGTATATTCACACACACAAAAAAAAATCATAAATTGACACAAGCTAATCACAGGAGTCAACTATTTACGCTCACATTTCCATGCAGTGAATTATTGACCATTTAAGAGTCTTCATTGAAGCAAACGTCCATGATTTTAGAACACAGAAGAAATTGGAGCACCCTGGGGAAAAAATAATGCGCAAGCACCAAGAGAAGAAAACTGTGAGGGCGATATGCTGACCACTAGGCCGCCGTGCTACAATTTGGAATGAACTGGTCATAAAAAAACTAATCCTCATCAATCAATCATACCCAAATATGCACACACCTCGGGAAAAGAAGGCACTGATCATGAAGCAGAAGTTGATGGTGGCCACGTTGAATATCAGAAGGAAGACAAAGACCAGTGTGGGGTCACTGTAATTCAGGACTGCTCCATTCGGGCTAACCTACAACCATAAAATGCACAGAATTTTTGTCATTGACCCATTAGAATAACTACAAGTGCACCCAGACAGTTGCAGCATAGAGTGAGCCTGCTCTTCACCTACTGGGAGTTACAATTGCAGCGACTCACTTTTGACATAAAAATGTCATCAAAAGGGCTAACGGGGTCCAAACTCACTTGGATGCAGAGGAGCAGAGTGACGAAAAAGACGGAGATGGAGAGGAACAGGAAAAACATAAGGAACCACGCAGTCCAATGGAGCCAGTTGCTAAGTCCCATCATCCTCATGTACTCCTGAGATCCATAAAAAGAGCACAGACAAAACGGCTTAGAATGCAGATTGAAATCATCAACTCAGCAAACCCCAAAAAAAAATAAAAAAAAAACAACCCTCCAACATCCACCTTCAGTTTCCGTTCCTTCTCCTGCACCACGGCTCGGACTATGTTGAGGGACGTGTAGGTGAAGCTAAGCACAAGCAGCAGGGGCAGTTGGTTCTGGATGGCCAGGATGAATACGTCATATATGAAAGGTGGGTACGGAAAGCGGGACAGGACCACTCTGGTCTGTCCCAGAAGCGAGTCGGCTGCGGTTCTGTTGTAAGAGCGCATGATGGCTCGGTCCACGGCGTGCTGCACGGCCAGGAATCCCTCACGGAAATAACCTTCGAAGAAAAGAAGAGCAGATATTGAACAAAGCCATGGTGCGTTAAGGAAAAGGGGGCACAGCGTGAGATGTGGAAACATTTTGCTTACATGTCCGACAGTCAGGGAAAGCCGAAGGATACTACACATTAAATTAACAGTTATTCAAGTAACACGATGGCCAAAGAGCTCGTGGAGCGGGATCGTCTGAGTTCAAAGAGCAACAGATTACCAAACGTGATGCATTTTATGGACTGACCGTACCTTCAAATAGATGCTTACCGTGTGAGTCTAAATTATTTTGTGGCAAGCTAACTTGGAAGGTGCTTAAAAGTGGTTTGATGACCTTGACTTCAATTACTTTCACGCTTGATAGTTTTGCACCTTAACCAGGCTGGTGTCTTGACTCCACACGGAAATAGAGAAGTCTTGTTTCTTGAGGCTGAAGGAAACTATGGCAACCGTGAACAATACAATCTTTTGAGGAACTACTGCGCAAGTGACAAAACATCTTGGATTTCTCAACTATAAGAAGAGAAACACACACACTTGGTTTACTAATATACTGTTAGGTTTGTTTATGCGTGGCGCACATCTCGTAGTCATCGGCTTCAATGCATCTCGCATACTACCCCCGAGTTGTGCCCACCACGCTCGAAAGCCTCAATTTAGTGTGTGTCCGAATGGCGCGTGAACGCCACGCAGATGTCGCGCTGCACGGAGGACGCGCCAAGGCTTGACAAGGCGGGGGTCACACCAAACGCGCTGGGTGGCAGTTTCCGTGGAAACGTAGCCTCTTGAGGCTTGCAGAGATGAAGCGCGTCGCAGCTGTTGGTCTAAGGATGTCAAAAACGACGGACTTTTCCAGGCTACTTCAATTTATGACGAGAAGCCATGAACCAAATGTATTTTAGTCCACCCCCACTCACCCAAAGAAAATGAAGAAGAGGCCTTCATTTGCAAAAATCCAATTTAATTGACCGTTTTAAGCGTTAGCTTAAAGTGGCTTTCTGCAGTCATAATCTAAATTAACGCCAACGTTGTTTTGCAATTACACCTGCAGGAAATGAAGCTGGAAGGAGGCTGGGAAATTGCAGCTTTAAACGCTCTTTTGGAAAAACTCTCTTCCAGACTATATAGGATGGTTAGAAAAAGTCTGCACACCCCTGTTCTCCTGAAGGGGAAACTGAAGAAACCCCCAATGCAATAGTCTGGTGTAGTTGAAGCATGACAGGTTTGAGGCGGTCATTTGAAGTCAGGGTTATGCCACCAAATATCAAATGTTATTCACTTAGAACTGAAACACAAATGTCTTCAGGGCTTAACAAAAATAAATTAACATTGTCATTCTAATACTTTTGGAAGAGACTATAATTTGCAAAAATGTCAACAACAAAAAAATAATTACAGGCTTTTTTGCTGTTTCATAAAGTTTGGACAAAGTAAAACGCCCTGAATAAATGCCTACTGCACTTTTTAGAAGCTTTCCTCCAGGACCAATAAAGAGTTGGCACTCCTCAGGCACCGGTTTTGTTAGCAACAAATGGCCGCTTTATTTCTAAACCAGCTCTGGCAGCAGCTCAGTGTGAATATAAAGATAACCATTAGAAGAGAGCCTCTTACCAGGTGTTCCCCCATGCTTGTCGTATTGCTCTCTTGGGCCGGGTAGCTGAAAAAGCGGGTAGAGGCTGAGCGTGTGCCAGTCAAAGTCACTGTTCGGGTTCAGCTCCGATTTTTCTTTGGGCGGAGCGTTGCGAGGGGTGAAGGTGAAGCGCAGGTGGTAGCGGACCTTGTGTGTGTGTGTGAAAAAGAAAAATGTCAAGGAACAATTACAACAACAAAAAAACAGAAATGCAACTGTAGTGAGGCGTAAACATAACAAATTGTTTGGGTGATTACAAAAGACAGGAAGGCCAATAGTGTGGGTTTGTCATCATCAGCAGTACAGAAACCGTGCATCATATTGGCTTGGCAGTTTTTTGGGACATAAATTCGAGGGATTCACCCCTCTGCTGAAATGTTTGAAAAGTCTCACTTTTAGACTATAATCAGTATATTGTTGCTGCACTATTTGTGTTCAAATGTCCGATTCAAGCAGCGGACATTTGAACACAAACGGTGCAGTAAAGCATGTCGACAATATAATTATATTCACAGGGAATTCTTTATCCTCTGTGGAAAAAAAAGACTGATATTACTACAGTTTTTAGTGCCGCTGAGTTGTAAAATTCTTCTTCATGTTTTATGTATGTCTGTATTGTACTGCCCCCCTAGTGGGCAAACCAGAACACTGTACCACTCAAATTCTGAGAATTCGAATCAAATTCAATTCAAATCAGTCATATAATCATGACTTGGACTTTTAATTGTGTTTTTATTCATGTGTTACTTTGTATATTGTGCTTTTTTCCCCTCCTTTGTTTCTGTAATCTGCCCGGCGACAACGGGTGGAAATTAGCCTCTGGCTCCAATCCGGTGTGGTGTGTTGACATGCATGCGTCCCACGTATTGTTCATTAACATGCACTGTAACTCATCGACTTCAGTGCAGTGCGAGTGCATTTCGAAGCAAAGACTAAGCATTAAGTGGGAAGTGTTATTTTGTTCATGATGCATATCGTGTGGCGCTTATACCTGAAGGGGCAAAGGCTCATCATTGTGACAACAGGGCTTCTCAAAAACCACAGCGGCCAGAAGTTTTCCAGACAGAGGGTCATTCCTCACATAGTCCTCAAAGTGCTTCTCCGTCTCAAAGCCATGCACTGTAACAGACGACATTATTTTTCTCAAACCAATCACACACGGATCCACGGAAAAAAACAAAACCATTTAAGATGAACCGTGGTATAGCGAGGGATTACTGCAAAATAAAACCATATTCTGCTTTCTTTTTGTATTTTTGGCCACGTTTGTGTCTGTTCCAGAATTTCTAAAGTCCAATTTACATTCCATCTATCACGCACACATGCAGGTATTCGGATTGCAGCGAGGTCTTTACACACAGGCCGACGGGGTTAAATCTGGGTCAGACCCACTGAATAAACACACGAATGGAGGGAAAGGCACACACAGAAAAAAAAAAGAGCAAGGACAAGCAGCTGCATCGGTTCAAACGTGCCCTTGATACTTGAGCCTGGGGCGAATACTAAAAGGCTCTTTTGTGCGACTATTTGACAGACTGGAAATCCAAAGACAAAATGGATTCAATATTACATTAGAAGGAGATGAAATCATGAATTATACTGAATAGATAAAGCGTGTCTCAAAAGTCACTATCCACTTATTTTTTCCCCCGCCTATTTGGTTTTAGGTATTTATCAGAAAGCTTCGTTCCTTTGCTGTCCCGACTGCAGTTCAGTCCAAGGCAGCCATCTTGGCTTTGCGCAAACGCCTTCTCAAGCAGTTCCGTGTTTTCATCAGTGGGGAAATTAGCAGGCATTCCGCTGCATGGTTTTTTCTCAAGAACAGATCCTGTTTCGACAGACTGACGCTAGCATAAAGCGTACTTTGCGTTTGGGGCACTGTGAGGACCGTAAACCTTCTGTAGCTGATGCTAGGAACCATGTGAAAAACAAGTTTTCTAATCTAGTCCAGATAAACAGATAGTTCTAATCACACAGCCATGATGGGACCATTTTTTAATTTGATTTTACCCTTTCATGCACCAATAATGCTAACCTGTGACCTGATTACATTATAAGCTGTCCAATGTAGTAACCGCTGTCCCTGTAAGGATTAAAATTTTAGGATTTAGAAGTGGTTTGGGGGAGAAAAAAAATCTCCCGTGAATAGTAACTATTTATGACCATGTAAACCGGCAGTTATATCAATCACCTTTCGTCTACTTTTACAAACAAATCCAACACTGTTGGACTAACACTGTTGTTGTGTTGGACCGAAAACACAGCACTGTAATCATCTGTGGCTTTCAATGGTTCATGTCCTGGCAAGCCCACAATCAGATAAGAGATGATGCATCTCATTTCGCAATATACCACAGAGAGGGAAAAAAAACAAACCAAAACAAAACAAACAAAAAAAAATCATCATGAAGAAATTTCAAAACCATGACTGTGGCTATTTGAAATATCAAGTCGCCGTTGGAACTACGGAACAGAGAGCAACCAGGCGCATGTACTAATTGTAGACTGCGGGAATGGTGAGGCCGTCTTAATTATTCATTAGGGAGACGTGGTAGTGTTTACATGACGACCGGCGGCCACACGCCTCAGCTAATTGTTTGTCAGCGTGCATGCATATGAGGCAAGTGCCACTGCTGAGGAAAAAGATGCAGGCTTCCGCGTGAGCTTTCTTAGTATGAAATGAGAGCAGGGCGTGGCACGTTTTACTCTCCTAACCTGGTTTGCAGAGAAGCCAGTTTTCCCAGTTTGGAATTAGAATGGTGTCAAGGCAGCAGCGCCCGTTTCCCTCCTCAAAACAGCGGCGCCGGAAGAGCCGCATTGAGCATGTAAACCATTTTCTGTCAGAGGTTAAGATTAGAAAATGTTTTTTGTTCATTATGCAGGAGCTTGCGTTACAAAGGCCATTGAGTGTTTATTACCATCCCATTCCCTTTTGCTAGATAGTTTCCTACCTGTAACCCCATTGGACACGATGTATCAAGCAATAACTGTATTGTTTATTACTTTTAAAAATACATTTTCCTTTTCTCTCTTTCTTTTTAACAAGCAACTGGGTTCCAAATGGCTGAAATGGAAAAAATAAATAGCATTTATATCTGGTGCTGTTCGTTGTGGATATGGAGCGAACGGAAGAGAGTGATTGACACAAATTGGTATTAAAATTTTATGTTAAATACAGTAGTGTCGCTACTTAAAAAATTAATTAGTTCTGGAAGAAACTTCTGAACTAGAAAATTTTGTAAGTAGAGACGCGCTTTCCATGTAAATGCCCTAATCCATTCCAAGAACCCCCAGAATTCAGACATAAATGTTTTCTAAAGCATAAAAATGCATCAAAATATGTAACAAATACATGTTACAAATTAAATTATTGCATAAGAAATAAAGAGTTGTGTATAATGTAAAAAACAATGAAAAAAGAATAAAAATTATTTTTAACTGCGTCTCGTCATTTTTTGTCCTCTTTAGTTCATGTTCTCTCTCAGAAGTGGTTTTTGCCTGGCGATTAATGAAGAACTGATCCAAGGACGTTTTTATCTATCGACACACAGAGACATTCGGTGTTGTAAAAGGTTTCAGAGCCACTTCTATCGAGAATGGATGGATGGATGGATGGACAGTTGGATCGACAACAAACAGACCCGTTTTCCACCTTGGGGGGGAGGGTGCTTGACTACCACCAACCTGAGGCGATGGCCAGGTTGAGTCGCACCTCCTCCGCCACCTGCCGCACGGCGCTGGAGTTGGCCGGCACGTAGGCCAGCTGCAAGTGCCTCAGGGAGTTTTTGGGCAAGGCGCCCACCGCGAAGCTCTCATAGACGGTGGCATTGGGGAAGTCCTTGAAAGGCACTTTCTGGCGCAGCACGATGAGGATACCGGAGAAGAGCAGGGGCAAGATGATCTCCACCAGCGTTACCAGGATTTGACGTTTCTGGGGCGTGGTTTGGGGGGAAAGGTGGGGTAGACAGAAATCACGGGGTTATTGGTCATGAGTTATCGGTCATGGGTTTGACATAATGAGAGGAAGTAAATTACCGCATTCGAGGCTTCTGAGGAACTGGGTCAAAATGTTGACTTGGGGCTGGAGTGTTCCAGAAATATTTGCTTATCAGAGAATTTTGCGTAGTTTGTGACGTGTTTCGTTATTGAAGCGTATTTACTTTTTGTAAGATTTTCCAAGTGCAAAATATGCGCCTTGGTTCAGTGAATGTTGGGAAACACTGCGTGAGAAGCAAACCATTTTAGGAAATAGGTAGAGTAGTGGTTGTAGCCTATTTGTCCAATTACAGCCGTCAACGTTTGCATTATGCCAGACAAATGGTTCTTGATTAAATGGTAAGCCCCCCCGCCCAAAAAAAAGAACAACTTTTCCTTGCTGGAGGTCTCAAATTTCCTATTTCCCAAATTATCTGCAATGCAGGACAAAGTGTGATGAATTAGGTAAAATGAGTGGAAAAGAGGTGACCTTCCAGCGAACAGGAAGTGCCAGATAACTTATGAGATTCACTCCTTCAAAATATTCAATTAAAGAGATGAAGAGAGGCATGAGAACACTACAAAGGCAACCAAGTTTCAAATGGGATCCTTTGATCGATACGAATGAAAAGAAAAGGTCCGGGCGTCTTTGCGATGCACCTCCTAACTCATGGCGACAGCGTTGAAGCTACTTGAAAGTCCATCGAAGTGGGTTTTTGTGATGAGTGATTAGAACACAGAGTGACTTCTTAGCGCAAAGTTAATTTGGTTATGTGAGCCCGTTTCAATCAATGCGATTGTGAAACCACGGGGAATTGAAGATAAAATTTGATAGAGCAACAATCGTTGCTACGCTAGAAAGCAAACAAGGGGCATATCAAAATATGTACCGCATTGTGCAAAGTTTAACTGATATTGGATGGCCACCAATCAGAAAAGCACAAATCCTGACGTGCCAATAGCCTTCGATCGGGTTAAATTTGATACATTATCTTCATGATGTAGACACTACAGAGTTTGATAAATTCCTGCCCCACAATCACATATGCAGAGATCCTCGCTCGTTGCCGTTTCATGCAGAATCAGATCTATTGATAATCTATGATAATAGTTTAGTGGACAGTGAACTCCGCCGAGTTGCTATTCATACTATACATTCATCTACAGTGGTTATAAAAAGTCTTCAGTCCATTGCCATTTTCTTTAAACTAAAAAAATTAGACCCACGTTAGGTGTAACAAAACGTTTTACATCATAATGCCATCTACTAACCTATACAACTCAATTGAAAAAATATATATTTTCAAGAGGGGAAGTGAACAACAGAGATGAAGGGGGTGCACAAGTGTGCACACCCTCTTATGACTGGATATGTGACTGTGTTCAGAATCACATTCAGACTCCTGTTGAATGCGAATAAGCACACACCTGCCACCATTTAAGGGGACTCCTGACACCCCAAAATAAAGTTCAGCTGTTCTAGTAGGCTTTTCCAAAAATCATTTTGCTTTATGAAATAACTCTGGAGGGTTTGGACTAACACTGACTTCTATTTTGAATTGTCCCGCCACAGTCACCTTTTGGAATTATGGCCAAAAAGTTCACTTTTGGTTTCATCGGTCCATAACACTTTGCCCTACTTATTTATATTTGAGGGATTACAAGTGTGTTTTTACAAAGTTTAGCCACACTTAGATGTTTTTCGTCATTAGATAATAAGGGTTCTGACTTGTCACCGTACCCCTTAGCCCAGACATAAGATGATGACGGACGACTGTTTTATGTACTGAACAGAAAGTACTTGACAAGAAATTTATGCAGCTGCTCCAAAAGTGTTCTTAGTAACCTCCCTGACCAGTTGTCTTTTCACTCCATCAATTTTGGAGGGACATCAAGTTCTTGGTAATATGTGACATATTTTCATGACTTGATGATGCCTTGGAAATTGTATTATACCGTTCAGCTGACTGATATTGAATAATGAGACCCTTCCGGCCCTGTGGAAGCTCACTCGGGACCACAGCTTGTGCTGTAAGATGTGATAACAAAAATGGCAGCGAAAGCCAAATAGAACATCTGAACTTTATTCTAGGTTAATCAGAGGAATTTTAAATGACGCCAGGTTTGTGCTGAGTCCCAGTTAATATGAGTTTGAACTTTGAATATACCTCCTTAATTCTGAACACATCCACATGCTCAGTTATAAAAAGGTGTGCACTTGTGCCATCACGTTATCTGAGTTTTTATGATGATGTACAGTAAGTATTACGGCAAACAGATCCATGTAAACGTGTAAAATATGTTTTATGATCTGCAGTAGAAATCCAAGTGTGAGTCAGTCTACAACCTCTGTGACCTAAAAACATGCACATATACTTTCACTCACAATTGACACTTGCAACAAATTGCTGCACTTTTCTCCAATTTACCTGGTGAAGGTAGTTTTTCCAGACCAAGAGTCCAAACTGCCGCACGATGGCCATTTTCAAGATGCACATATACTTTCACTCACAATTGACACTTGCAACAAATTGCTGCACTTTTCTCCAATTTACCTGGTGAAGGTAGTTTTTCCAGACCAAGAGTCCAAACTGCCGCACGATGGCCATTTTCAAGAGGACTGGATTCCTGTCAAGCAAGTAGCGTTGGAAAAAAAAGAGTGAAATGAGCCAAATGTAATCATGCACAAAGTGCACAGCGACATTAATTTAAACGTGAGATTGATTAGACCATTTCAATTTCAACGGGCCATACAGTCAGTCGAGGAATGCTGTCTCGGATTCAGTTTCAAAAAAACAAGAGCGAGAGGTGGAACAGTGCGCAAATGGAGAAAAACAATCTTGAGAGGATAGAAATTATTGGTAGGGCGACAGAAAAATATTCAAGAGGAAGGTAAGGAAACAAACAAGAAAGACAGGCTTGTTTATAAAAACGATTTATACCGTTTAATATTAACGCAATCCCTTAAGCATAGCCCCTTAATATTGTTTACGAATTTGTAATTTATATAGTCTTCTCAAAACAGAAAATCCTCCAGACGTTTCCTTGTTGCCAAAGCCCCGACTTCGTTCTCCCTGATTGGCCGATTGCAACTCTCACGCCCTATTGATTGGACAGGTTTTTTTTTCTCACAAAGCCAATTTACCGTCATTGTCCCTTTTGATTTTAACCCAACTCCTACTCACTTTAATACAATAATTGTTTGCAAATTGGCATATGCTTTATTAGTATTCTGAAGAAATAAACAGAAACGCCTTAAAACGGGAAGTTTGCTTGTCACCACCTCCGTCTTCTTTGATTGGCCCAGCACGGATTTGGGGCCCTGTGATTGGACGACAAACCTGCTCGTCAATCCCTCAGTCTTCCTGATGAACGTTAAACAAAACTGAGGGTCAGCCTTAATAAATTCATCTAATAACACACCGTCTCGCGTCTTTTCCCAATACAATCATTCTCCGACGTTAATTCTTGGCGTGTCATAAAAAGAAAATATGAAATTATTACCTCGGTATCGTTATTCTGGCAGGTGAACTTCACAGGCTTGCAGTCCCTTTACCCCGTTCCCTCGTCGGTTTAGCATGAAGAGAATAAAAACATCACAGTGGGGCTTTTTCTTCTTTCTTACGCACAGATCTCCCGTAATAGCATTAGAATTCGCATTCCCCCAACAACGGGTTTCGCCCTCCAAGCCTGCCAGCCTGCTAGCGAGGCGATGACGGCGCACTAGCTTCCGAGAGCCAGGCAGCTCGCGGATACATCACCAAATTACAGCAGAATAGTCAACAACCCCCCCCCCCCCCCAAAAAAAAAACACGTGACACACTGAAAAGCGCTGTGGTCACGTGATTAAGGCGCTCCGACCTAGTGTACAGTACAGATAAATTGTTTTGGACGTAGCAGACATAAGAATCTCTTTGGATTGCGTCACCACCGCAGTAAAAACAGGACTCGCACATTGGACAGTCACATGTCTCTTCACAGGTGACAAAGGTATTCGCTCTGTACAAATAATTGTGTAAAAATACCGACAGTAACTGATGGTGAATACATATGCATTTGTGCATACGTGTGTGTGTGAGTTAATGTGTTATGTCCGTCTTGATAACTTAGCACTGCATAAATAACTGAACAAAAAATATTGATTGAAACACGCTGTATGATGTACTTTGGAAAGTATCATCTCTCAAATAGTAGCGAACTCCACGCCCAGTGTTGTGTGTGAAAGATAAAATAATCTGTCACTAAATCAACATTATATAGAATGTGTGATTGTATTCCTCAATGCAGTTTAATTAGTTCATCAAGTCCAAAGAACAAATATCAAAATCCATGATTTCTTTAAAAAAAAAACTTTCAAGGAAAACACAGCTGTGTACTTTATAGTAGAAAATGCCATCTAATGTATGCATGAAATGCCTTTTTTTTTAAATTAAACATTTTCAAGTAGTAGTGGCACATTTGTTCTTCACATACTGTACATACAAGTAGTATGTACATTAAAGAAAACACAGGAGAACCAGTCCAACTACAGATATTATTCATATTATAATAATAATCAACATTCAGTCGGGCAATAAAGCATCAACATGAACTTCTTGAACATCGCTGACCTATTTTTCCCAACAATGCGGCACTGTGAAGTCATGCTAAGTTCTAGTATCAAAATGATTAGTCATTTCAATTACATCTGAGATGAACCCCCACCCAAAACAAAACAATATAAAACAAAATGCCAGACAAATGCGGTAGAAAAGGCAACTTGGAAAACAAAATGTGAAAAAAATAAATAACATTTTGATTGTGGAGACCTCGGCAGTGTGTCTTTTTAGTGTGCTGTCATGATCAAGAGCACAAGTTGAGATTCACAGTTTTTTTTTTAACCTAAAATAGTAACAGTACCTTTGGCACAGTATGTTCAGTGGTCCAGCAAATACAAGATGCGCTTGTACAGACAGTGCATTTGAAAAACGACGAAACCCCAAATAATGTAAGTTCGGGTCGCCTCACAGTTTGCAACCATCCGAGGTTATTGTAAAAAAACAAAACACAGTCCTGAGCAAAGCGGGTGGTTTCATAATAGACAACCAGAGGTTTTAATTTATGGGAGGTTATGTTTTCCCCCCCTTCCTGTAAACAAAAACAAAACGTACTGTGTGATAATCAGTGCTGCCAAGAGGTTACATTTAGCGTCGTGAGTGAGGGCTTGGGGGTGTAATTGAAACTGTGTTTTGTCCAACCTTTTTTGTAGAATGTGATCCAATAGACAGCTACACCAACACCTAATATCGAGTACAAGGGGGCCTATTGCTTGCGATGGTCCTGACAGTGAGGTGTCACTAACCGCCATCCTTAGTTTTTCCATTTGTTTGATATTGATGGCCTTGAAAGGGTTATTTCTGTCCAAATATTTACAGAAATTTTGACTTCATTACATCATTAGTTACTGATAGATTGTTGCACAAATTGGGATTATGTCATCCGTCGTAACGGAATGTCGTCATAATCTGAGGACCCCCTTTGTATCTTTTCCAAATATTAATCCTGCATATCTAAATAAGACAGTTTTAGATGATTTTGTGGCGAGTGATTTTCCACATTCAGATATTGCAGCTCTTCCTCTGTTTCTATTGGTTTTCCCTCTTTACCAATACATCCATTATTGCCGTTGTTATACTATTTTGAATTTCTGTGCGATTCCCACCCCAAATAATATATTTTAATGCTAATGCCTTTGGTCCAAATCAGAATTTGGGTTTGGTTTTTTTTGGGCTTTTTGCGTTCAACTAAAAAACATTTTTACAAACACTACTCTCAAAAGGTTATGATTGGGGTGACATTTCCCAATGAACCTAAAATGGCCTCTAACCTTTACAGGAGAATTTAATTTGACATTGCCTTGATGTTCATTCTAAAATGTCACCCAAAGCCAAATATCCTGACTGACTGCCACCGTCTATAGAATCCGGAAGCCCATGTTGGCTGAATAGTGCTCATTTTCTTTTTCCTCCTCCTCCTCTTCTTCTTCTTCCCTCCCCACTTCACCTCCACCGTGCGCCGCAGAGTTCTTCCGCTTGACTTGCTTGTTGGAGTGGCCCCGAGACCTTTGCATGGCGACCAAAAGGCGGAATCCTGGCTGGGAATCAGCGGAGGTGGACTTGTTGGGAGAAGTGGCAAACGTTTTGAGCGAGCACGGCACAAGAGAAGAGGCAGCGGAGGAGCAGGACGAAGACATCGGGCTGACACTTTGCACCGACGAGTAGCCCGAACTGTGAAGGTCCATGGAAAAGAAAAGGCCATTCCGTTCTCCAGGACGCTGGGCCTGGTCTCTTTCGGCCTCGCTGAAGCTGTCTTCGTCGCTGGACAGCGCTCGGCAATTTTCACAACTCGCGTCAGTGATGGCGTCCATTTTGATGGACACCATGGAAACTGTCAAAAAGAAAGACGTGCGATGAGTCACAGGGTTTAAAACAGCGAACGTGATGAGTGCTGAGCATCGCGAGTAACAAAATGGTCCAAATGGAATGCTGAGTCATGCCCTAATGGTAACGAATGCATCACAAGTAAACCCAAGCCCCATTAGGGCAGGGGGGTTGGGGGTCATGTTTACACCGCATACTTACTTCTCCTATTGTGGTGGAAGCATTTGCGGCAGTCTAACAACTTTTTTATACGCCAAACTAGACGCTGACATTGTCACACGTTAGATTTTTTTGACTCCAGAATGCTGCATCATCAATCAAGACAATGCTACTAACATCTACGAGGAAGAAACTAATTCAAGGGACCCGTCGTAAAATGTCTCCCTTTGTTCAGCGGGCTGAGAGACAGCATCGACTCTTTTATGTGAAACACGCAGGTGGATAAATGTCGACACATTTGTTCCAGCTACAAGTCCAATTGCCAGTCCGACCCCACGTGACTCACAGTCTCCATCTTTCTCCCCCTCGCTCTCCTCTTGGTCGCCCTCGTAGCCGGAGGACGACGTGTCCAGACTCCAGTCCAGGATGTCGCCCAGCAGCCTCTGCTCCTGATTGGACAGCTCGGCAGTGGGCGTGGTCACCCGGCTACCCCTGTCTGCTTGCGTGCCGTCATCACGCCTCCTAGGGAGGGAGATGAAAGGCTGGTGTGAGTCATTGGATTGTCTCACAGATGGATCAAATAAACACCTTCTGGACTAAACAGTTCATGCCTGTTGTGGATGAAAGGAGGAAACTTGAAGGATGCAAGCTAAATGAGCAAAGCCAGGAGTAGGAGGACTTGTCATGTTGACTCATTACGTTTATTTTTATACACAGCACCTTTGTGTGTGTACTTTAACAGGGACATATTATGGAAAATGTACTTACTGTTTGTATACAACAAGTTCAATCGAGAACAGATTTACAGAACAATTCAATCTTTTAAGGGGCGGGTCTTGCCACGAACAGAATAATCCATGACGAATTGACGCCTCCCTGATAAGGTTTAGAATTACCCATAAATGCCACAAAATGGCTGAAAGCACTTTTTGAAGCTCCTCAAATCATATTAACATTGTTCCTTGGCACGCCCATGAGTGCAATGCCTCAGCCAAAACGTCCAAGCCAAAAGGTAAGCGGAGCTGCATTGAAATTTGGCAAAAGCACGCCAGAGACGCCCATGTACAAGACTCTCAATAATTTTCCCCGATAACCCAAGCTAAAATTAACTCCTCCCAAACATTCAAGGAAGTCAAAATGTCTCCCTTTAACGTACTTTCTTGATACCAATCATTTCGTTCCTCCGAGTCTGGGCTTCGGCACCATCTTGTGGCATCCTAGAGTATATGCAGCCGATTCAAACCCAGAACCTTCAAATTGTGTGGCAGAGAATCAAACCACTATAGCCCCCCCCCCCCGCCCATGCTGCATCACATTTGATTTCAGCTCATATTTGTAGTTTATTTTTACAGAAACGATTGTTTTTGAAGGTGTTTTTTTCCCCCACCACAGAACATTTGTGTAAATTACCTTTTACTAGCGCTGGAAGGCGAAGCAAGGAAGGCGTGGATGTCCGCTGGCTGGCCAGTGGGACTGGGAGGCTCCAACTGAGGTTCCACTTCAGGAATCTCAAGGATGTGACACAGCTCCTTATAATCCATCACCTTGGAGAGGAAACAGTTTTTACCCCAGTTCATAAAAGACTATTTTGGGAGACAGAAGAGACCGGAAAAGGTGCATGTACTTTCTCCTTGCTGATGTGCTGGTAGATGTCATCTTCGAAGCGTTGCTTCACGCCAGTGAGAGACACATGTCTGTAGTCTCTGGGAGCATCTTGACTGAAACTGAGAGGGGGGGAAATAGTTCCAAAACAGTCCAAAAAAATGCTTTTCATGCACTCTTTGTGACAAACGTCGAAGCTCATCAACCGTGGAAACAAAGCGGCCTGCCAATCCCATCTTCTTGTGATGCGCCTGCCCCCACTCTGTTTAGTTTCGCAGCTTTAGAGTCTTCAGGTTAATCAACCACCCCCCCTTCATTTTTTCTTGACCACAAAACAAACACCCTTACAGCTCATCAGTCCGGCTTCATTGAACGTGCACATTATGAATCAATGGTCATTATTTCTCAAAGTAGTTGATATAAGATGGAGGGCGTACACATCAACACCATTTGAGGTTGCATTGTTGTGCACGCTGCGTAGAATACAGCGGAACTTCTAAAGTGACGCTGACTGATTTCCAGGATTAAATTCAAAGCATATTAGATATATTCCATGCTCACATGCAATGTTTTAAGTGGCATTAAGAGATTTGAGATTTATGATAACAATATACATGTATATTCATAACTATAAATGTTTGGTGGGCTGTATAAAAAATGAGCTGGGATCTCACGTGACGATGGTTTAATTTGACTTCCATTTACATCAATCCTACAATCAGTACTTTTGCGGCAGGGATTTAATTCAACTCCTTTTCAACGACAAAATAAAAATCCATCAACGCAGACGGTTTCCTAGGCAACTACGGAAATTATAGGTTGTGGTGAAACCATAGAGTGGTCCAGTGAATAGCACAAGGCATATATCAACCAGGATTCTCCTGGGAGGAAAAAAAAAAAAATCCGTGTGTGAAGCGGTGGCGCTGCACAATCGTGGGTGATTGTGCACGTTGAGAGTGGCTTACCACTTGACATAAAGCAGCACAGCAAGCTGGGTGAGATCTTGCTTGGAGAAACCGGTGTAGTCTACCAACTGATTAGGCCAGATGGGTGCTGCATACATCCAAATAAAATGAATCAATAATTTAATTAAAATGACAAATGTGGCCCTGGGCCCCAGACGGGGCGGCTGATCTTTACCGTAGTGATGCAGCGCTCTCGTGAGCAGCAGCACGGCGCAGGCCATCTTTGCGGGCATCGCCGCCAGGGCCAGGTAGAGCAGGGACAGCTCGCAGATGTAACTGAAGAGGTGAGTGGTTCGTCGTTCCAGGGGGAGGAGGGACAGCAGCACCTCGCCATAGTCCAAAAGTGTGGGGCTCTGAGGTGGACCACACAGCATAACTCAAATTGGCTGAGTATTTATCGGTTTACCATACTTGTAAAACTCCATTTAAATAGGACACAATAAACCGTTGTCGCCAATGAAATACAACATAGCGTACTATCCTTTTACACTCGCCAGCCACTTCATTAGGTACACAATATAACACATTGAACACTCATACTGAAAATCAGGGCAAATTTGAGCATTTCCCCCTCCCTACCGATCAAGTCAGTAACAGATTGTTGAAAATGATTAACCCCAGAAATTATCCTGTGGTGTGAGCTGTGTAACTCATTCAGAACCAGCCAATTCTAGACCAAGTCTGAAAAGACGTTTAAAAACGTCTTTGGGAGTGAATGAGTTCTGAAGGATTTTTCCTCCTTGATATGCTCAATGACGTAAAGTGGATTGACAGGCAATTGGGGAGTAACAACTTTTTTCTTCATATCTATACCCCCCCCCCCCCTTCTGCTGCTGTAGACTGCAAATTTCCCCAGTGTGGGACAAATAAAGGTTATCTAAAGACTGCCAGAATTTGGATGTATTCAGCAGTTGTATTGGGTAAAAAGCAAACCATGTGTTCACTTCATTGGATTTATTGATGAAATTTGTACCGGTCATGCCAGTGTTTAAAGTACGCAACAATTCACATCAGGAAATGTGTTCAGCTTTTCAATCAACAAATGGTGTGAATTTTTAAAAAAAGTGCTTAGACTCACCCGAATCTTCCCCTCCAGCACAGAGACAACCTCTCCCATCATTCGGACCAAGTCCTCATACTTGTAGGTGTTGTCAGTGAGCCACACTGCTTCTCTTATAGTAAGAATATCCTTACTGATGTAACTAGATTAGAAAAAAACAACAACAACAAAAAACATTTTGTGTCAATGAATCGATGTTGGCTCAAAGCTGCTCATCACTGTCACGTAACATTGTAAAGAAAAGAAAATATGACCAACATGTTACCTCCGCCTCAATGTGAGCAAGTAAAAACCCCTGAAAACAAGATGAGAAGTGGTCATTCTTACCGCGTACAAACCACCATGCAGGCGATCCCCAGCAACTGAAGGCGAACTTTGGGGACGGAGCGCAGCGCCAAGTAGCGGTCCACGCAGCCGACCGTCACGTGCAACGTCAGGCTGGAAAAGTCCTTCATCGTGGTCACCTCCACCAGCCAGTCCACCAGAATGTACCTAAAGAGTGACACAAATAGGGACCACAAAGTGAGGACTGAGGAGCCAGTAATGGGATAGCGTCAGCGTGGAGGATTTTGCCATTACCTCATGGTGTCCTTAATGCCCCGTGTGAGGATGCTGTGATTGCCGCACTGTTCTGCCTGCTGGGAGGTGCTAAAAAGTTGCGACACCAGGTCTGAGCAGGCTTTAGCCTCCAAACCCAGTGGATTGCCACTGCTGCACACTTTGGCCAGGGAGAGCTGCACGGACAGAGGCAAGTTGTTAGAGGCTGCCTTAAAAAAAAATGACAACACTCTGGATAGTTGTAGTCATGCTTCATCTTACGAGTGACAAGACTTTTCGAGTCATTTATCACTGCAAGTTTTCTCAAGAACAATACTGAAGAGTGCTACTTTTTTTTTTTTTTTTTTAAATACATCACAGAATTTAAGTGAGTCACATGTAGTGGACACTCATTCCAATGCACACACCTGCGCTTCCCAGCATCCTCTTGCAGCGCAGTCCCTGAGGGTTCGAATACACTGGAGGTACCTGCCTGGATCTGACATCTGTAAGCCACAACAGAAAAAATTAAAATTAAAAAAAAATCACCAAAACATACAACCAATGCAAATATTGGTGTTTAGGTTTTGGATATAAACGCACTAAACAAACACGTTACTAAACCGTTTACGCTTCATTTAAATTCTACTCAACAGTAGAAATATTAATTTGAAAAGAAATATGCCATTGTGGACGGGACAAAAAGGTCCATATCCAAAAGTGGTCATACGCTTTCCCAATTCATCTAGTGAATATTTTTAATGCATCGTTGATTAATTAAGATGTACACTATAACAACCCGTAGAGCGAAAATGCTGAACTCACAGCAGCTTTACGGTTGTGCTCCCATACGAGATAGGAGCTCTGCAAACAACCCGAACGCGAAGACTCTTCCAACATGGATATGGCTTCAGCGTGTTTGTCATCCTCCTACAGAAAGGTGGGAGCACTGAGGATCACTCGCAACATTCAAAACACTTCATCAGGGACGCCGATCTAATTACAATTGCTTTTTGTCATGCCTCCAATTCATCTTAATAAATTGGAGGGTTAATAGAAACGTTGCTGACCACACCTGGACACAGAGTGAACTGGGTGAGACTCACCTCAAATAGCTGTAACACTCTCGCCAAGCAGTGCAACAAGGGACCCTTCTTTTCCTGGGAAATTAAAGATGGAGAAACTTAGCGACACACATAAGCATTTATTTTGACCGACATACGTATTTGGAATGTGAAATAAAGATAAGAGACAAACAGCATATACGATACACAACCAGATTCACAGACTTTCCAAACCCCACCTTGTTGTCAACACACTCGGCCTTGAGGTGCTCAAAGACGACAGCCTTGCAGCAGCTGCCGGTGGGCGACCACGGCGGCCTGATGAACAGCCAGCTGAAGGGATCGGCGGCAGGGGAACGCAGGCTCTCGGCGAGGCTGAAGAAGTGCGACGCTTTCCGACCGCACACATCCGCGCGGCCCTCGTCGCTCAGCAGAGCTATGGGGGGGGGGGGGGGGGGGGGGGAGACGATCAGGGGTGAGCTGCATTCATGCACCGCAATTCATGCTTGAACTATTTCTTTGAGGCATATTTTGTTAGAAAATTTTGGTTGAAGTACAAACTGCACCACTTTTGAGGTGTTTCACTGTTAGTTGTTGTCAAAACACAATAGATGAGCCATGATTTTCGTCAAAGCAATTGATGGTTGAACATCGCAACTTTTGCTTGACGCATACTGGTGTGGGGATAGTAAACGTTTTTTTCCCTCCTTTTTCTTAGGGTGACAAGTTAGTCCAAATTGGATTCTTTCAAAATGAGAAAATGTATTTTCAAATTGAAGAGCGCCATGGAACAGATAGTGTTTCAGAAATACATTTTACTTACGTCCTTCATTGTACAAATAAGCAATCCCTAACTTGACGGCCGCTTCAAAATTCCCTTTTTCTGCAGCTCTGTGATGAAAAAAAACAAAAACTTGTTAATATCAGAGGTAAAAAAACTGAGAAAAAGAGTCAACCAATTACTGAAATCTTTTTTACCTTTCAAACAACCATAGATTTTCAGGGGAGGGCCAAGTATCTCTGAAGCTGGCCCGGGCCCAAACACTAGCGTGGTTGTCAATAATGTCACGCAGCTGAGAGTGAACCTGCAACAAACAGAGCTAAATTTAGTCAACGGAGTGACACAAAATAAAGATGTCCAAGCCAAACATGTGTGTGTGTGGGGGACGGCGAAGCGTGTGCTTGCGAAAAGTGACAAGGACTTGTCGATTATGTGTCGAAGGTGGATAATGATGATGAAGACTCACAGCCCTGACAGACAGCAGGTCTTCAGCGGAGAGGCACTGGAACACACAGAGAAGAACCTCCTTGGGCAGACTCAGCAAGGTGATGGTTGGCGTGCGTAGGCGGACCCGCTTTCGAACCGGAACGGAGTAGCATTTTGGGCAATGGCAGTGGACTGATGACAAAAAAAAAGACAGTGGAAAGGCAGATAATTTGTTGGGTTTAATTTCAAAATGTAGTCCTTTGCACTGCCTCAGCAAACACCAGAAAAATACATATTCACAATTACTGTACATGATTATTCCGCTGCATCTTGCTGTTATTTAGTCACTACATATTTTAGTTGTGTCTTTGTGTAGTTTTTACGTTCTGGGCAATTTTCATTGTGTCCGTATCATACATTTTTTTCCCCATCCTAAAAGTTTGCATGGTACTAAGAAGGCAGAGAGAGTCAGATTTACCTCAGTCAACACATTCAAATTCCTCTGTGTCACCCCATTAAACCCCCAATGTTAATTGCATACAAGACTGAGATTGATTAACCTATAAAATCAATTTTAACAAAACATCCTAAACTAGTGGTAGAGTACATGAGTAGCTCGCTGGTGACCCCAGCAAGTCAGTCCAAGTGAGCGCCCAAATTTCCCTCCTGTGGCTCAAGTGGTGTAAAGTTTTTTTTCACGCTTAAGTTTTACGCTGTTCAACATTCCTGATGTATTTTCAGGTAATTTTAACACTTAAGATGTCGGACGGAGACGTGTTTGACATAAATACTGAGGCCAATACTTAGTTAATATCCACTATATACCCTGTAGGTCGAGCTAACCAAGCTAACTGTAAAAAGCTATTGTAATTTCCACACAGGTATTACTTTCATCATTTACATCCACAAGAGGTTATTTAATATAGGAAAAAAATGACTTACCACCGGCTTTCATTGCAAGTGTACTCAATGTACAGTATGTTGAATCGTCCCACCGGCGAACTTTACAGCACTCAAGCAGCGGTTTGAACGTCACGAAGTGTTAAATACACCGAAACACAATAATTTAAAACACTATGCGGAAATTTTGTCGTCATATTACACCCTCGGCTCAAAGGTGGAGAAACACTAATAACTAATGTTTGAAATTGTTGGCTGAATTCAAATTCAACCATGAGCCCTTCCTTGCTGGGCACGCCCCGAAGCTCCCGTAGCACCGCCCGCGCCGCCTGTTTAAACACAGCATTTGACCTGATTGGTCGTGCCTAGCACAGCTACGATTGGCTGGTGATAGCTAAGGGCGCTCTTATTGGTCAGAGATTTATAAATTGCATAACACCGCGTCGCCATTGGATAAAACGGTTGCAATTCGAAGTACGCGCTCGCCAACGAGGGGATGCTATTGGTTGATTTGGTTATCAAAAAACACCCACTGACTGATCGTACTGAGGATTGTGGGATACGTAGTTGCGTAAAATAAAGTCCAATTTAAAGGACGGCATTTAAAGAGACAGACATAATCGGTAGAGGGTAGATCTGAAATAATTTTTAAACAAGAAGCAGAAATTACACATACAGTTATTCGAATTTGGGAGAATAAGGAAAAAGAAATGACTAATTTAAATCCACAGATAACTTGAAAAATTACATTAAAATTGTGCCAGATAAATCATGCAAATAACTCTGTGGCATCCCCTGATGAAGTTAGAACAAAAATGATTTAATTTAAATTTTTCATTTTCCTATATATAAGCGCAGTGTTAATGTTTAAACTGCATGTTACGATGGCTTACACAAACATATTGAAAATGAAAGTTTGAATGAACACTTTCCCCTTGTACACTACTTTATTTTAATGTTAGTCATGATTGAAGGGCTATGTATTTTTTCAGTGACCCCTTGTACACTACTTTATTTTAATGTTAGTCATGATTGAAGGGCTACGTATTTTTTCAGTGACACCTAATAGAAAAAGTTTGATGATCACTAAACCCCACATGAGCACACATTGTGACGGAAAGGAAAACTCCCCTCTCTGGAAGATACGTGTCATCAATGCTTTCCAAGAAGAATACATTTATTTGCCTGTAGAACCACAATGATGAAATAATAACTTTGTTCAACAGGTCATTATTGCCAGACCGTGTTTTAAGATCAAATTGTCTTGTAACTCAGTCAGCGACCTCAGCTGGAACAGAGGCCGTGACATTCTTAAATGTGGTCGCAGCCACCGTTTCCATGGAAACTCCACCCAGTACACCAGTAAATGGCTCAAGGAAAGTGAATCAATCGACAGATTTAACCACACCTTAGAATAATCACAACCAGAGAATAGAAACATCCACGGATAAAATTGTTGTTGTTTTTTTATTTTTTTGCAATATGTCAATAAAATTACCAAAATAATTCTCATCAGATTATAACTGTATTTAATATTACATCTTCGATTCATATAACATAGCTTTTTTTTCTTTGATGTGGAGCACTAATACTTTTTTGTAATCCAATGTGAATAAAAATCAATTAACTTTTAATGCCTGACTTTACTTATTAAGTTTCTGTTAAACCGGAATGTTGTGAAATGACACCAGCATAGGTAACTTCAAAACTTGAAAATGAAAATAACAGCCCGAAGTGTAAACTAAAGTCCCTTTTGCTTTAATGACAGTCTTTTTGAGTTCAGAAATGACTGCTGATGCAAGGCAAAATTCGACTTCTACCCCACAGATTTTCAATTGGATATACCGGTAAGTTTGGATTCTGGCTGATGAAGCCAAATTCCACTTTAGCTTCCCCTTGAAGGTTTCCTGGGCCAAAATGACTGTTATTTGAAACTCACGACTAAAACATTAAATCGCTGTGCTGTAATTTCTCCATCCACTTCAAACATCTTTCGACAAATCAAATATGGTTGACTGCCAAGTCCGCGGAAAGTGGCGGAGATGGACAGGCGGATGAGATGCTCCCACATCTTGTTTCCTGTCATCTGTGCTGAGGCCTGCAAAGCAACTAACTACTTCCACCACATGTGCTCTGTGGCCTGTTAGCCTCCACACCCACTTTGCTCAAACATCATCACACACACACACACACACGCACGCAAATAAGCACGCACGCATTCAAAAAAATATGTTATGCTCAAGTCACGCTATTTCCCTTTGTAAAAAAAAATAAAAATCAAAGCAAAAAAAAAAAAAAAGAACAAGTGTTTTGTTGAACATTTATTTACGTCAGTGTAAAATGTACATCTACATAGAAATATACAGTACAGTACAAATATAAAGTTATCGAATGTCGAGAACCATAACACATCTCCACCAACAGCAAAAGCAGAAAACATGACTGTCCTTGGGGGCGAAAGTACAGCACTACAGTGTACCCCATCTATACACGCAGCACAGAGGTAGATTTTCCCTTAGTTTTCATGTTTAAAGGCAGAAGGGAAAACAAAAGCAAACTCTATCTGGTCACTTCATCATCGGTGTAACACGATGGCACAGATTAGGGAGAAATTACTTTAAAAAAAAATTATCTCAGGGAGCGGCCATTTTGTTTTGTACTGCCACTTTCTGTCAACTAAAAATGACATCACAGTGCCAAAGGGCTCAAGTACCAAACGTCAAGGCTCACCTGTTTTCTGCATTTGGTCATGTGACCTACGTAAATTGAGCCCTTAAGCATTGTGATGTCACTTTCATTTAAAAAAGCAAGTGGCAGTACAAGACAAAATGGCCGCCCTCTGAGATGGATAAAAACGGGTGGATTTTTCCACTTAATTCATACTCTACAAATTCAATGTGGTTTACATTCAATTTGGTTTACTTTTTTTTTTTAATGAATACCATGTTTAGACTAGCGGTGGCACATAGAACATGTTATTGTAAATACAATTGTTGGCTTGAGTTCCTCCCTTAAATCACACATCCCACAACACAAGCTAATCACATAGGAGAATCTTTTTGGAGTGTTTCGAGTATCTGAGCTTTGCTGACGCTGATCACAAGAGATAGAAAATGCTGAAATCTCGCCTTGTTCGTATGTATTCAATCCACATCACAGACCCTTTTGACTGAATCAAATCTTGTATGGAGATATGCACATAATGTATGTTAAATGGTGTGATCAAGACCGATTTCAATTCACCCCTGCCGACACGCTTCATATCTCATATTTTTCCAGCACTATGTCATTTCCCTCCAAATTAGGGCTGATTTTGGCATTGTGTGTTGCATCTGCTACCTCTGAATGCATAGACACATTTGATCGGCTAACGCAGATCGACATGATAGTGATCAATGTTTTTTTTTTAAGGGTAAAATAGAGGCGTCAAGCTTAGTTTCAATTCATTGCATTCAATACATTGCACTTTCCCTTTGTGTGATTCATGGTATAGTATGGAGTCCCAGGCACAACATGTTGAAAATGCATTTTGGTCACAAGACAGATACAACGTGTGCACAAAATACTTAACTGTGGCCACAAAAAAGGTATAACATGCAGACAAAATACACGTTTTCTTGTCTTAATATTATTCCCATACACAATGTGGATGTCCTGGCACTACGCAATGTCCTTAAAGAGCCTTTACTTGTGTTCTCTCAACAGTTTCTTGTTGTCTTACATTTAGGCACTTATTTAAATATGCTTGATATAATAATAAAAGTCAATCATACCATCCCTATCCATTATATAAGCTTTACCCAGAGCCTCGATGTCTTTGAAAGTGCACATGATTTGCTTCCCCAACTGTCAAGGAATCTTTGGAATATTGTGTATGCTGTGCGTACATCATCCCTTCTTCATGACCACAAATTACATTTAGTGTGCATCTAACGCCTAGGTTCTGATCACAAAATAATACTTAATGGCTACACAAGAATGATATGTGAACTTTATATTGAAATTACGGTCACCACAAAAACAAAAACCAAAAAATCCCGACATCTCTTCTTAGGAACACAGTATAGCTCCATTCATCTGCAGCGTTAACTATGGGGAATAATTCTATTTTTTATTAGGTGCATACAGAAAATAAAAAAAGTTGTGTTTTGAGAATAAAATCAAAGTGTTGCTTGAGTTGAGAAGTTATATTACCACAGTGGTCAATTCGATGTATAAAAAAATTTTTTTTTGATTTAAATGTTAAATTAAAGTTATTTACTTGCATTGCTGAACAGAAAAATCTGGTTTTAGTTTTTGAATGTTATGCTCGATTTTGGGTGCATTAAGTGGAATCAATATCCCTGTCTGATTCTGATGGCAAATAATTCAGAACTCACTACAATTGAAAAAGTCTGCATTAAAGCACTTCATGATGCTGGATGGTCTCTTCTCATTTTTTTATGACTGGTGGTGTAATACATGTTCAACATTCTCTGACCACATTCTCATAGTCCATCCATTATCTGAACCACTTTATCCTCACGAGGGTCGCGGGCGTGCTGGAGCCTATCCCAGCTGTCATCGGGCAGAAGGCGGGGTACACCCTGAACCGGTTGCCAAACAAGCGCAGCACATTCTCACAGTATTAATTCCGTTGCAATTGGCATGGGATTTTTCCTCATCTGTTTTCATTACAAGCGACACAAGAGGCAAAAAAAAAAATGGCACGTCCTGGACTATTTCTTGCTGTTAATAATGCTACACATTTGAATCCCATAGGAGGTTGCGTTTTATTGTTTTTATTGAATAGAAAATAAAAAGTTCTACACCAATTTGCATTCCAGAACTCACCTATGGTCATGACTTTGGAACAGTGAGTGAAAAAAAAAATACCATCCTGGATACGAACAACCAACACAAGTTCCTTCTACAATGCTACGTTGACTCCCTAGTGCCTCGCAAGAGGAAAAAGTCATCATTAAGAGACGGGATTGGCCGAGAGCTAGCTTATTTGGACAACTTTGTTCCTTTTCAATAAAGTCTTCAGCTGTGGAAACGAATAGGGATCAATGGGAGACGTCCAGATCCAGATGGAGTGGATGAGAAAGTGCTGCCTGGGAAAGTTGAGTGTGAGGGTGAGCGCGAGGCCAAATGGGGCACGAGTTCACATGGAAACATACAAATGTGATAGAGCCTTTTTCCATGTGTGCTTGGTCAAGGCACGAAGTGGGAGGGGCTTCTCGCGGCGCGGGATCAGTTATGGCATGTGTCCTTCAGTAATCCCGGCACGGCTTGTGTGGAGTTGAGGTGCCCCGCGCAGAAACCTTGGCAGGAACTAAGTCGTCGCAAAAGACTCATTTGGGGGTGAATATTTGTGTTTCTCAGAGTCCTGGAGTTTTTTTTTGGGGGGGGGGCGGGAGAACTCCTCTCCTATGCTGCGTAGTCCACTTAGATACCATCGGGCTCCTCGCAGACTCAAGTTCCACTCTCCCGTTGCATTAAAAAGCCCCCCCAACGCATTGCTGCGGTGTCACAGGACGAGGGAGTGACGCTGTCCGCTGACGTGGGTGTGCTGCTCTTTCGGCCCGCGTATCGGGTTGCCGTCTTCAAGCCCCGCTCCTGCGCTCTCGGAGAGTCACCTGTCCCGGGGTCGGGAGGAATGCCGCGACTGACGCGGTTGGGTGACGCCAGCAGTGACTCCGGTGGCGCTTCTGCTTAGCGAGCGACGTTTGCCAGTGTGTGTAAATATGCACGCGGTGCGCCATGCAAATGTGGTGAGTCTCCTTGGAGGTTGTTTTGACACCGGATACCTGCCTCCCGATAAGAAAAGAGCAGATCCCTCCTTGCCAATCCAAAATGGTCCAGACTCCACAGATCCAGAGTGTCTGTATCTGTATCAGTCATACCCAAAGATGGGAGAAGAGAGGGACTACCGCACGTGCAGCAGGTGGAGTGCCAGTTTCTTCAGTCAACTCGCTAACCTCTGCTTTTGAAGTTCCACCAACGCTCCCCCCCCCCCACCCCCTCGCTCCTCGCACACGCTTTACAGTGGACACTGCTCCGAGGTGAATGAGCCTCCTTCTTTCTTTTTTCTCCTCTTCTTCTTGTGGACGGTCCAGCAGGCAGTGGCCATCAGCAGGAGCAACAGCCCCGTGACCAGCAGCACGAGAGACACCACCTTGGTCTGGGGCAGGTCGTTGTAGGCGTAGGTAACCCCCGTCCCGGCCACGCCAATCACCAACGAGATGATTCCGAAGGGGAAGATGCAGCGGTACCAAGACTTCTCCATGCCCCCCGTGGCCTGGGACAGACGCTCCAAGGAGGAGAGCACCTCGGGGACTTTGGAGCCTCCGGCTTCCAGGGACTGGCTCTCTGGCGGTTGGCACCTAAGTGGCCCTGTGCTGCAGCCCATCCTCGCTGCAGGGGCAGGTGAATTATCGCTTGAACCCCTTTGTGGAGTCAATCAGATATACGGAGTCCAAACAGAGCGACAAGGTCTCTGCAGGAGACGCTTTCTGATAAAAATTGGTCCTAAAACAACACTACACTCTCCTCCTCTTCCCTTTGTCACTGCCTCTCCTCACTGTGGCTTCTCGAGCTCTGAGGCAGCACATTGTGCACTGGAACTGAACGCAGCGGCGAGGCACATATAAAGAAGCGGGGAGGAGAAGGAGGAGCTCAGGGGAAGTCCGAGTACTCCCATTGGTGTTCTTTTGTGTGACATCGCGCCACCCTGAATCAGGGAGGAGCGGGGTTGTAATGAAGACCAGAAAAGAGGAGAGTTAACAGTTCCCCGTTTTTTTTCCTGCATCACCCCATTAATACCTCACAATTCTAGTAGAGCCAATGTTATTTTGTAGAAAAACAAAAGCCAGAAGCCAACTGCGGCATGAGGGAGAATCCCTCCTTTGGCGTAAATTTAACATGCACTGCGCCACTCTGCAATAAAAAAGGTGTGTCATCACCACCACATGACTATTCACTACTGGTGCACCACAGGGGGTTTACATGTGGACACCTTTTTTTTAATGAGAAAGCCGATAAGAAGAGACTTGTTAAAACACCAAGCAGACGTCTTCACCTTCTTCACATGCACAAACAGTGCTTACCATTCCCGCACATGTCAAAACGAGACTGCCCCCACTCCATTCCCACCTACCCACATAAACAGCAGTGATGCCAGATCTTGTTGAAGGAATGGCAAGTGTAGTACTTTTCCATTAAAAAAAAAAAAAAAAAATCAACCTTCCACTCTGTGCACCCTTGCGACTTGTCTTGCGTCTCTCTCTCTCTCTATGATGTCACCGGCAAGCTACGCTCCCTCCGTTTGTCTGGTTGATGTGTGTTTGTTGGAGAAGACGCATAAACAACAATATGCAAGTCTGATGTATTGTTGCTACAACTATGTGGCAATGACAGCCAGACGCTTAATTAGGTACAGCCACAGTGTAATAATATCCACTCATACACTTCATTTCTATCGTGGTTATCCTCATTCTAGTCGCGGGTGACCTGGAGCATGTGCCTGTGCCAGACCTGGAGCCTGCGCCTGTGCCTACGCTCTGGACTGGTTGACAGTCAATAGCAGACTGCCACATATAGACAAACAACATTTTAAACTCACTTCCGGTCTCTTTGGAATATAGGAGGAATACCCGAAGAAAAGACATGCAAGTGCCACAAATGAAGGCCAAGATTCGAACTCCCATCCTCAGAACCTGAAGTCTTTTCATACAGTGTTCCTTAGAGGTGGTGCTTAGGTACCAGATATCGTAGCCGGTGAGTAGATCATCTTTAACGACTGAAAATGCGACCAAAATGAATTAAGGATTAAAAATTGCAGGAAGTAGGTATGACTTTGGCTGTCTCGTCGTGATTCGATTCAAAAGGACGCCAGCTCCTCAAGGCCCACATTACGAGATAATTGGATACCTAATATTCTCATATGTAAGCCAACCACGTTTCCATTAGTGTAAGATCCCCTAAGATACAGTTCACTCTTTTCCCGTTCGAGACAGTTTCCCTTCTGCGAAAGGAGAACGCCTGGCTCAGGAGAATGCTGGAAATAATAATAATAATAATAATACATTTTATTTATAAGCGCCTTTCAAGACACCCAAGGACACTTTACAATAACAACGAAATGGAAATAAAGAACACAGCACGCCCAAACGCAGTCGATCAGACGAACACAGTGACTAAGCTGCCGATGCTGTTGCTCCAAAGGAGAACTCGAGAGGAGAAGAAGAGAAACAAAGCAGGGGACGGGAGGAGAGGAATGTTTTTGTGAGCACTCGAGGAGAAAACAACATGCTCAAGAGCACGCAGAGATTCCTGGGGGAGCTTTTGAGTTTCTGTGGAATTTCTTTTTAGCCTCTGTTAAGTGGGAAATGGGGGGTTCCACCCCTCACACGCACACACACACCATCCCTGTCTTAAGAGTGACAAGTTGTTCAGAATATGCATTGGGAAATCCCCAAAAAGAGAAAGACGAAATTATTTGATTTTTGCGGATGCGCAGAGCTTCCCTCCCTCTTTTCTGCCCTCCTCACCTCATCAGCAACCATACAGGAAGGTTTCCTATTTCTCTCTCATTGCGCCGCCATCATGGAACTGTTATCGTTGTTAATACGGCTGTTGTTGTGCCCAGTGGTCTCTCACCCCCCCCCCCCCCCCCATCTGCTCAACCCCGCCTGTTTGAGGTTTCTTCAATATACACTGTGGAATGGTCAACAGTCAGTCGTATGGACGCATGTAGAAAAGCATTCGCGCTCACATTCACACCCTGTTGACCTAGTTGGACGAGCAGGGTGATTTTTTTCATTGGCCTTTACCACAGTTATGCTTAAACCCTTGGAACATTACCCCTGCAACCAGTGGCCATAGAACTGTCGATCGCTAAATTTTTGCCCTTGATGAGACGGGAAACAAAATGTCTTCCTCCTCTCTGGAAAATAAGGGTATAGGTATGAAAAGGAGAGAAACATGGCTCGCTGGCATGAGACGGATCGAACTGGTGGAAGTGGGAGAGCTGCGCTGGTGACAGCCAGAGTGCAAAGAGTGCACTCTGGTAGGAATGCATGATTAGTGCATTCAGGTCAGAGGAAGGCAGCGTCGCATAGGTGCCACGCCCATCGGGACCGGTGTGTTGGATACGGTCTGGTTGAGGATGCTTCATCGCACTACATGGCGGGCCCACCGGCGCACTGTAATATTAAAAAAAAAAAAAAAAAAATGCATGGTTGCTGTCTGTCACTTCTGATCCTGGAGGGGAGGTCTGGCTTTTTCTTTTTAACACTCAGTCAGACTGCTTCTTGAGTGCTTTTATTGATTAAAACTCACTTAGCAGAACATTTGAACTTCAGCTCATTTTCTCGCAACCCCCCCCCCTCCCCCCGCCCTCGAGGGGAAATGTTGGCATTTCCAGATCATAGCATACGGCCAAGCCGCTCCCCGTGTGTATCATCTCAGCCTTGGTGTGTTAAGCAGGCCTCAAACACCCACGTCCTGCTGCGTCAACTCGGAGCCACCTGTCGCCCCGTCTGGCAAGGCCGAGGCTATCCATACGTCATCTGCGGGTACGAGCCCTTAAAGCCTCCCCGAAGGCTTCCGACGTACTCCCCTCACCTCACAATTGCTGAGTTTCTCTGGATCACAGATGGTGAATTACTTTCAGGTTCGGGATTCTGCGCGTGCAATTGAGGTATTTTAGTGACATCTCTCAATTCCCTGAAGTACAATACATGGTCTGTTGCAATGGCTGGAAAAGTTTCAGCCGAACATTTTAAAAAAGAAATCTTTGATACTCGCTGTCTGAGTATTCACGACCAGAAGATGGTTATTTTCCCAGTTTAAAACTACAATGGCGCCAGGAAAATGAACACAACTCATGCAATTTTATGCGCATATATGTAACCGAACGCCTCATGGAAAAAGTAGTGGTTCACTTACCTGACTTTATTGCGTCGGTTCAGTTCCCACTTATTGCAAATGGTTCTCCGTAAGTGCCCTGGCATAGGCAATATAGGAAATGAATGGACGGACATTACAAATCATGACATTGAAAAGTGTCGAGGTTCTTGTATTTATTTATCTTTTTTATTTCAGATCTGCAATTGTCTTCTTTGCATCCCACACGATACAAGAAATGAAAAGTTCACAACTAATTCCTTAGGAAAACGTAATACTAAACAACCACTTGATGATTTGAAAAGAGGGGCAATCATTACTCAGGCTCGGGGTCCAGGACGATAACAGGGAAACGCTGACCTCCTTCACCCAGGAGGGAGTACAAGTCTCTCAGCACACCGCAGTTCGTAAATGAAGGGACGATGGAGGCCAGTTGAGGGGATAGAGCGTCAAGCAGAGCCTGTCAGATGCACGAGGCAACATCAGCTCATTGCAACGTTTATAAAAACGGATTATTGCGTGAAAGCGAAATAGCTTTTAAAATACTATTTTCCACCCAAATTCTCTATTTTCATTATTATGCCGCGTTTCGCAAACGACTGAATCCATTCAACTTCCGAATATTCACAAATTTTAGGAAGTTCAGGTTTGCATTTTTCACATTGCCCAATATTCCCACGTTTCTCACATTTTACAAACATACACAAACACACGCGCATACACACACGCACCCTTTATAAATAAGACATTCATCAAAATGTTCCTCACTTTATACTTTTCATCAAACTGTATAGCCAAGTCAGGACATTTTGTTAACTGGGCGTGCATGGACAATTATAAAAACGTCCCAATACTACTTCCAAAGGCAGATTTTCATTTGTGAAATTCCTACATTTTCAAATTAAAATCTCAAATCAACAGATATTTTCCATAATAATCCACTCATTCCATCAAACCATTCCAACTTCAAACGGTTTTCAAATCCCCCCATTTTCACAATTCAATTTCCAATTACATACAGAACTCCTCCTTCCACACGATTCAAACTAACTCCCAAATGGTCAGATTATTCAGGATATCTCGGAAACCACGGATCGCAATACCCAAAGTCCCAGATTTTTTTCTTCCACATTTTCCACAAAAATCCCAAATTTATGGAAACTCTTTTACAAACCCAACTTCATCATTTTTTCAGTCTCATTGTCAACTTCTCTTCCGTTGAAATCAGCTCTCCAACAAGTCAGATGGTATTGGCTCTTTACCACTCACGTGTAATTTCCAACGCAATTTCATTTTCGAGCAAATATGAATGTCCTTGTAATTGAGGGCAGTGTGCTACGCTCACCTGCTGGAGGTACATCTCCTGCTGCAGCAGAGCCACTCTCATCCTGGTTGCTTCCAGCTGCCGCAGCTCAGACTCTGAGCCGTAAGTGATAGTCGCGGGCAGACGGCGCTCGATCGCCTCACCTTCCGCTGGCCCGGCGGCGTAAAGGCAAACTCCCTCCGGCCTCCATCGATCCCAGGCTTCCCACTCTGATGAAAAAAAACGCAGCTATTTTTAGAGTGTGAGCAACCGTAACCCAAAAACGTTTGCTACCTCCACTTGAAATAGTTTGACGAACCACGGCGGCGCAAATGGCTTTCCAAGGGGACAGATCATGGAAATTTTACTTTTAATTACTTGTTTACAAAACTGCGTCTCCCGAGTACCTGACCACCCCATCAAGTATGAAATTGAAAAAAAAAAGAAGTAAATATTTTATTTGAAAATCAGATTAGGATTAGGGTATCTATTGCACAATAAAAAAATGTGACCATGTTGTTGGGTCCCTTTAAAAGGGAATTAGCAAAGAAATGGAAAATAAATTTAAAAAACACTTCTACCATGCTTTGCTTGCTCTGCAACATTCCGCAGCTCCATTGCTGTCATTTGCAGTCTCTCAGGCGTTAGACACACATTTTCTTTGATCCCTGCAGTGGAGTCAAAAATAATAATAATAATAATAATAATAATCATAATAATCTCAAATGGATCATGAAGGCAAAGGAAATGCGAGTTTTTCAATGGAAATGTGCTTTGGAGCCATCTTGGCTTGCAGTCATACAAAAATGGAGATGAGATGCAAGGCAGTGTAAATTTCTCAGACAGACAACTGTCATGATTCGGTTTGGGACCAACAGGTGGCACTGTAGGGCTCCCCCTGCAGCTGCACACCTGTTGGTCATTAGGTCATTAGTGCTTTAAAAGGACTCCCAGTCCCACCACTCATTGTCGGGTCATTGTTTGCTTGCAACTGTCATGTTTGTTTCTGTCATGGTTCTGTTCCTGTTAGTTTTTTGCCAGTCATGGTTTTGTTTTGCTACTTTGGATTAGTTTTGGTTGTTAGCACTTTGTTTGTTTTGGATTCAGTTTTCTCTGTTTTATTAAATATAATTCGTCAAGTTCACCCTGCTCCTCCCTCCTGCCTGCTTTTTGGGGTCCACCACCACCTTGCTACGTGACAGAAACAAACAGCAACAAACAAACAAACAATGACCCGACAATGAGTGGTCGGGTTGGGAGTCCTTTTAAAGCACTAATTACACATTACAGGTGTGCAGCTGCAGTGGGAGCCCTACAGTGCCACCTGTTGGTCCCAAACCGAATCATGACAGTAACATGACCGAAACAAACCTGACAGGAGCAAACAATGACCCGACACTGAGTGTTCGGGTTGGGAGTCCTTTTAAAGCCGATAATTATCTAACGACCAACAGGTGTGCAGCTGCAGGGAAAAGCCCCACAGTGCCACCTGTTGGTCACAAACTGAAACATGACAACAACCACTTCCTGCCAGCTCTCAGGCCTCTGCCAAGGTCAAAGTAAAAATAAAAATGCCTGGATGGAATTCAAAATATAAAGTTCTTCCTCTTCTCATGCTTTGCTCTTCTGTCAAGGTTAATTAAAAACGACCCAAAAGTTGCTTCTGATCTCTGTGGCAACATTTACAATTATTGGAGCCACAAGGGGACTGAATCCCTCCGCAAACACCTTCCCGTTTCCTCATGTTAGTGTCAGGCATCTTCAAAGGGTGAGTAGTTTTATTTTATTTTCACCCATCAATTTGTAGCCCGTTGAACAATTAAGAGTCTTTAATGAACCTAATATCAAATTTTTTTGGAGTGTGGGAGGAGGTTTCTATCAGTCAGTGAGGCAGACACCCAAACCACTCGTTCACTCTGCTGCCCTTCCATTTTTTTTTCCCAATGGCAAAATTTGTGTAAAATAATTTGGAAGTCAACCTGCACCACCCAACAGCTTGATTTGTTTCCCCCGATTACTTGGAATTCGTTGCTCTGAGGATTTTACCCGGTTCCGCGCCTTGCTCTGGGGTCTGTTGGTCCAGAAGGTCCATTGTCTGGCAACGCTGGGCGAGGTCATCAACCCGGTGAGTCAGTCTGCTAACCAGATGTCCGATCTGCTCCGGGCTTCCAGGTGGCCAGTCCTTGGGAAACTATAAACGTCGCATTGAGAAAAGCACACACAACATGCTAAGTATTCATATTTCTCAAGCAAATGCAGTGTTTCAATCCATTTCACTCTGCGGGCCAGAGTATGGAATGAGATTATGATTCCCAACACAGGCCCTACTCTCTAATCACCAAATGGGAGCGGGATTTTTAATTAACCCATCAGCCAAATGAATAAAATCCTTTTGGAGTACTACTTAGGCGTGACGCTAATTACATACATGATTGCTATTGCAAAATGACAACGTACCGGATCAATGTGAGCTGAACACCCCCCCCCCCCCAACAACCCCAAAACATATATTAAGGACTTTCTGTCCATCTGTGCTGCTTTTTTATTTATTTATTTTTTAGGAATGCGCACAATACTTCATACTCATAGAATACTTGGTTGTTCACTACTTTTGAAGATACATTGCACGTGTGATATACTGAGGGCAACTTTATAGGAAATTTCACTACATATTCAAGTGGCAATATAAAATGGTGAATCCACTATACAGGCTGTGATTCCAAACATAGCCGAAAGTCTTTGATGAACCTGACATGCATGTATTTGGAATGTGGGAGGAAGTCCCCGGAGAAAACCTACGCGAACAAGGGGTGAACATGCAAAGTTCACGCACATCTCGACTGTGAGGCGGACGTGCAAACCACTAGTCTAGTGCTGCATAGCAAACTGAAATTTAGATAGAAAAGGCTTGTTAATGTGTTTTTATTTTTGCTTTTAAATTAAATGGAATATGGTGATTTTTCGAATTAAACTCAATTTAGCTTTTTTAAACTTTTTTTTTCTCATGGATTTCAGCACCTCAACACTACATATTCTCCAATTTCCGTCGTCCTCCATGAAAGCGGAATGATAAGACATTTGCAGACAATCTGCTTGCAAATAAGATAAGATAAGAAAACCTTTATTAGTCTCGCAATGGAGAAATTCCCAATTCACAGCAGATCCAGAAACATTACTGCTTATCTTCTGACACGTTAATAAATGCATGAATCATAACCAATTAATGTTTCTGCATTTGGTGCACTATACATTTTAAATAATGTCCATTTTTTTCAAGGGATGAAAATATTTTATAATCCAAATCATTGATTAACACAAAAACAACATATGAAATCGATTAATTGGAGCCATTATATATTGACATAGTCATTGTCAGGATTTTTCTCAACAATCAAAGGGTCTTGTAAAAAATAATACAAATAAAAAAATAAACCTTTGCAAATGGACAAAAATAGAACCTAGAACTTTTACTCAGAAGAAGTGTCCTCTGAGTAAAAGTGTGACACACACAGCAGGGGGGAAAATGTGCGCGGAACTTTTCCAAGAGCTATTTGACAGACGTCATGAGAAAAGAGGAAGGATATACCGTTGCTCTCATTCTCTCCATGAAGCGACTCCTCCCGGGCGCAGGTTTCCTTTGAGCGGCCAGCACTTTGTCCCACATTCTGTCGAGGAAGGAAACGGTGAAATAAGAAAGCGAAAAACGAGCTGTACCAGAGTCGAACACATAAAGAGAGATTTTGCCCACCTGTTTTGTTTGAGCCTCAGACAGATCCACCGTTCCTTCTGCTCGTTCTCCGCGCTGGCAGGAGAGAAACAAACTTGAGGAAAATAAACGCACATGGGAACGCTACCTTATAATTTTGCTGTGCTTTATCTCTGGACGCTATTGGATTAAAACTCCATAGTCTCCATTTTGCTGTCATGGGCATGTTCTCACTTAATGGCAGATTTTCACATCACGTAAAACGCATTACATTTACAGTGCTGTGAAATGGTGTCTAAAGAAATTAAATTGGCATTTAGAAAGTGCATTTTGTATTTCCGTGGGTTGTATCTGAGCGATATTAAAATTGGTTTGATGAGCTGAAATGTTTGTGCGTTGTAAATATGCAAAGAACACAGAAATCAGGAAGGGGGAAAATACTTTTTCACGGCAGTGCAGGTCGACTGTACCTTCTTGGTTGAGGCAGACTGTGATCTCCCGTGCCTCCTTTGTCATGTGACGCTGTTGCAGCTGAAACTTTGAGCTCACCACTCGGCGTGATGCTTCCATCGGTGATGCTAACTGGGGGAGTCTGCTGGACACTTTTTACAGCCTGATGCATCGTCTTCGAATGGGTCTTAAGCACATTTTTACAAACGGCGCTTTTATGCTTTCCGGGACCGCAGGCGGTTGAGGATCTCGATGACGTCACAGGCTTTTTGGGCGCTTTTTTGTCACTGTTGGCAGACTTGAGGGTTGCTTTGCTGGCAGTTTGATTTCCTTTGAAGGCAAAAGAGGCTTTTATAGTCATCGCTTTGGTTAAGGTGGCGAGGTCCTTTTGAAAATGAATGGGTTCGTTTCCCTTGGGGTCTTTCCTGGAAAGCTTCGTGCCAGCGCGCACATGAAGGGCTTTTTCTAATGCTTCTTCAAGCAGTTTCATTTCTTGTGTCTCCACTGAGGATGAAGGTGCAGTGTCTGAAAAGACACACACATTCTTTCACGATGTACTGTATACAGAGACACTATACATATTCAGTAGGTACACTTGCACAATCTAATTAGCTCAATATTTCCTCAAATAGTGGCCTCAGTCGGCCAACTAATTGCGATGTATTGTCCCCAGCTTTGTTCACTAAAATAAATGAGAACCTTAACTCAAATAAAAGACATTTTATTTTACCCTCAAGAAATCAAATGGCAGATGGTGCCACTATATGACTGAAATCGATATAAAGTAAAACCTATCGACCGACCAACCAACCGATTCCATTGATTAACATGTTGGATTTGGCATTACAACAGCATCATTGTATTTAATCTAGTATTTATATTTGTATTTATATCCTCTGGCCGTTCCTGCCGACTGCTGTCAGGCTATTGAATAGACGGTCCTGAAAACCTGGACTCACCCCCACTCACCCATTTTGAATATGGTTATATTTAAATTTTATATTTATATATTTTTTGTCTTCTACTTTCTCCCTTTCATAATTTTGCTGCTGTAAATAGGGAATTTCTCCATTGTGGGACAAATAAATTAAATAAATAAATGTTCTTATCTTAATGGACTGGGCTGGTCTGAAATAATGATGACAGATCATGATGGACTTCCGGGTCTGCTGCTGAATAATGGAAGTTCACTACCGCGCCCACCACTGGACAAGAGCCGTTGCAAATTAATTGGCCATGCCTGCTGTAGAATCACAAGTAAGTCACTGACCATCAAGAATGGATCTGTTAATAATTAAAAATGTATTTATTAATGTTATGTGTTTGTACAAATATTATTTCCTTTCGTTGCATCTAATATTCCAGCTAACTGACTCACAGATATTTAACACAACAGTTTTCAATTGCTTTGTACAGAAATACATTTTATTTATTTAGTTACCTATCAGACCATCCGTTGTTGGTTCTGGCTCTTCGGGAGCTGTCCTGTTGGGAAAAGACAGGATCATATGGAACCAAGCAATTTTAGCAAATACATTCAATAGAATCAAATTACACTGACACAAATTTAATTTCACTATACTACCGTACTTTCAATGCTTTTCTCAAACATTAAATTTTCATTAACACAGTGATACAATGAACTTAATGTGTGACAACATCAATAAAATCGGCCTGGCGACAGTTTGATGTAGATTGCAATGAAACAGAACAGTACGTCAAAGAAAAGGCACTGCTGGGATTCGAACCCAGGATCTCCTGTTTACTAGACAGGCGCTTTAACCAACTAAGCCACAGCGCCAGGTGCCATGTGATGCAATATTATTACGATTCAATCGTCATTGAGTCAACAAAATTTAGTAACCGAAAGGTCAAACGTGATGTAGTATACTTACAAACTTTGTAGTAGTTCTTTGTATAATTGAATGCGGCCGTTCACCCTCGCCTGTTCGTCTTTGCACGACTTGATTGCTGTCTCGACGGAGGAAAGCAGCGACATACTTCTTGGACTATTCTTCACTTTAAAGGAACATTAAAAGTAGGATTAGTCGACTGAAAGTGTCAGAGCATGTCGTCGTCAGTTGTATTCTCCTCAAAAAAAAAACAACTGAGCGCCAGCCGGCGAATTCGTGTGACGTATGCGGAAGCAAAGTCACAAAAGGTTAAAATCGGATTAGACTGTGTGAAGAACGACAATTCTTAAAACTCTTGTACCCCGTTTGAATAAATATGACTTTTATTCACATTAAAAACGACAGAAGACAACATTTTGACTTTGTTTCCTCTTGGTGTGCCAACTCTCGCGAGAAGTGCCACCACTTGCCCCAACGTGCAGTTGTTAACTCGGATCGATCATGTTCCTTAACTGTTTTAGTTCTCCTTGCATTGAATAGAAATGCTCCCAAAACCAAGTTACTGGAAATACAGCAGCTTGCTGGCCTCGTTGGAAAGAATGCCTCATCTCATTCATCATCTTACCCCCTCCGTGCCAACAATCAAAGCAGCCATCTGCCATACTAATGATGGGTATTAATATTCACATCTCCACAATATTATCTCGCTTCTTCGTCTGTCACATGTCCTCTACCATATGCATACAAGTGTTTATTTGTTCATCTTGTACGTATCCAAGTATGTATGTACAGTTCGTAAGCATGTGTTTTAGATTTCTCGGGTCCAGAGAAATAGTTTTTTTTTCTGGCAAGGGCTAAAGGGTCAGGCAAAATTATCATTCTCAGTTGTCTGAACACAATAAATTGAAAACATTAAAGAAGACATCATAAATGCAATATCTCTAGTGTGTGCTCTATGCAGTAGCCATTTTATCCTCAATTTCTTTACATGTATAGATCACTGGTTGAAAATAGAATAAACATGCATCGTAAAAGTATTCTTATTTCTATTTTTACTCTAGAGGACTGGAACCTCATTCAACAAATAATAAAATTCACCTCAATCATCCCAGTATTGTTTAAAAAGTTAGTGAGGGATACTGTCTATGATCGCTGCACCTGTTTTTAGCCTGCAGTGCACTATACTTACCACTTTCTTTTATGTTATGTATTACATAAATATGTAACTGTGACCTAGTTTGTTGTGCATGCATTTTTATGTACTTTTATTTCGCTTTATGTTTCTATATTTGCTGCCAGGTTGGCATTTCAATAATCTGATTTCAATTGCCTCACCTGAATAAAAAAAGGTTAACACGTTCGGAAAAAAACCCCACAAAGTAGTTTACATAAAAGGGGAAAAATAGGCGAGTGCAATGCGTAACGTAGTTGTTTTTGCTTAGTCATTTAATGCCACTTGTTGAAATAGATCACATTTCTAGTGTATTTCTTTCTTTCAGCCTTTTGCCAGTCGCTTGTATTTATTTCAATAAAAAGGTTTGGAAACTTGCGCACTCAACACTTTCTGATTTATTTATTTTTAAACCATGTGGCCATGTCACGTGACCAACAAGCGTCAGGGAGGTGGTGGTTTTGACGTGCGCAGTTGACGTTTAGCTTGAGGTCTGTCGTTCACCCGAGCGACGCGTAGTGGCTGGAGTGAAGGTTTGTACGGCGTTATAGAAACCCACCATTGTGCTGTTTCTAAATCTGAACTGTTGAAGTAAATAAAAAGCCTGAAAATATGTGTTTTTGTCATAAATCTGTCGTCCACCTCGTTGCGGAACTTATACGAGAGCTTGCTAGGCATTAGCTTGTGTCTTGTTAGCAAGCAAAGTTAGCTGTTGTTGTCATAATGACGTTTTATATGCAATGTCCTAAGCAAAGGCGCAATACCGCAGTCGTATTTAGATGAAAGTTGAAAATGTCTCTTATCGATAATATGTGACTAAATTGTAGCTATGGCGCCGAGAATCTACGTGAAACGACACAAGGCCTTTTGTTTTGCTGCTTTTTGTCTGCCAGTAGTCGTGTGGTTGAAGCCACCGTGGTGTGTCAGCAGACCTTCTGTCCTATTTAACTGGTACACCAGGCCTGTTTGTATCAGCTTTCAACCTGCTGTTGTTGTCACCCTTACAGAGTCTGGAATCTTTGGGCATCATCCTCATCACCATAATCTCAGGGACAACAACAACAACACAGCAGGGCCACAAAAGCCCCCCTTTATCCTGATCCGAGCATCCTCTGGCTCTTTGGTAAATTTGCACTTCCTCTTTCTGCGTATAATCAGAGATGGGTAGTCAAGCCAAAAATGAGGTCAAGTAAATATGGTTACTTTAGAATAATATGATTCAAGCAAAGGTAAAAAGTAATCCTGCGAAAATTACTTAACGAGATGAATTGCTCAGTCAAAAACGACTCAAGTACTGAGTAACTGGTAAGTAATGTCTGATTTATTATTTTTTAAATCGGAGCTTGAATGTCCATAGACAAAATACAAACTCGGGATGTGCCACGTCAGATATTGTCCAACAATCTCACATCACACCTTTCACTTCCATCGAATCTGTTATTTCCTCGTTTTTGTTTGTCTCAATATGTGAGAACGTCAGACAGCACAATGGCAAAGTGATTTCTCATCCCAATCGGTCACGTGCCCTGTAGCTTTGTACACTACAATGACGGGCACAACAATACAGTACAGGCGATGGAGGCAGCACGTCATATGCTCCACTGTGTGTATGTGACGCACCACCAAAAAGCAGCGCCCCGCTGCGACCACCCACTTGATGGATTGGCAGGCACTCCGGAGACCTAACTATTTCTACAAATGCAATTAATAACTGGATTTTCCATAATACACACATAAATGTCACTTTCAATGTAATTTACATGCACCGAATTGTGTTACTTATATTGTATTGAGGCATTAGGCTCATTCTTATGTTCCAGTAATTTGGATTTACAGTTCAAGGATTATCACAATTCCTCTCTTTCATATCACTGGTAACCTTGATTTTTGAGTTACATTATTTTCCACTAAATGTTAGCCGAACTCTAAATTATACCACTTTTTGTGGCGTTACACTAGAAGGTAACGTTTTTGATGTCATGACCGATTTCTAGAGGCGGCAACCGTCAGACAAGATGGCCACAATGACAGAGAGCGTGTCCAATGGAGGAGGGCCCGTGCACGAGGACAAAGGAGATACCCTGAGGTTAACCTTCCCTTGTGTTTGCAGCATTTCTTAAGACAGAACATAAGATATACAATTGCAATGTTGATGTAGAGTTGTTTGCCAAGTGTGCAGCAAAGCACACTTCCCAGTCCCAAATTTTAGCCCGGGTCCAAATGCCAAACAGAAGCCTTTTTTTTCTTTTCTTTTTTTTTTTTTTTTTTTAAAGTTGTTGGCCTCTCACATAATCTAATATTTTTTTTACAAAAAAAATCGAATTTTTGTTTTCACAACTAAAAATTAAAATGTACAAGAAATTTAAGAGAAAAACATGTCAAATATTAATGTAAACCTATTTCACATTTATTTATTTAATGAAGTGAACGTGACATGTTGAACCACAAAATATATCACACTCCAGTTTTTTTAAAAATATATTACCATTTGTCACAGCCTAGATTTTTAAATTCAAATTTTGTTTTGTATCCAAAACAATAGTGTGACATCTGTTAATATGTTAAACAAGAAAGTACAGTAATCAGTTTTTTTTCCGAAGTTGAATGTTACAAAGTGCCATATAAAACTGATGCATTATTTCTAGCCATGTCGAATAAACTTATGGTGAACCGGCCACTCCTTCCTTCAGTTTTTCTCTGTGCGCCTCTCAGTGGAAAAGGTTTGGGCATATCTGCTTCCATGTTGACGTGACCACAGTGCATTATTCCTTTCCTCGCCACAGGCCCGATGATTTATCGGAGATGCTGGCCGCTGGTACCAAAGATGTTCATGAAAAGGCAGAGAACACACAATTTGTGAAGGACTTCCTCAGGGGCCGAATCCGCAAAGAGCTCTTCAAGGTGAGTAACGTGGAGATGGAAGCCACACAGATGGCTTTGATGGAAATGAAAACATGATTGATATATTTCCCCCCAACAGCTGGGCGCCGTAGCCCTCTACTACACTTACACCGCCATGGAGGAGGAAATCGAAATAAACAAGGACCACCCCCATTTCGCCCCGCTTTATTTCCCATCCGAGCTGCACCGCCACGAGGCCCTGGCCCGTGACCTTGAATATTTTTACGGCCCGGAATGGAAGAGCGAAATCAGCTGCTCCCCGGCCACCCAGCGCTACGTGGACCGCATCCACCAAGTGGGCCGGGAGGACCCAGCACTCCTGGTGGCGCACGCCTACACCCGCTACATGGGCGACCTGTCCGGGGGCCAGGTGCTGAAGAAGGTGGCGCAGAGAGCCTTGAAGCTCCCCCCCACGGGAGAGGGCGTAGAGTTCTACCAGTTTGACGCCATCAATAGTGCCAAAGCCTTCAAACAGCTTTACCGCAGTCGTATGAACGAGTTGGAATTGGACACGGAGACCAAGAGCAGCCTGGTGGACGAGGCTGTCAAGGCATTTCAATTCAACATGGAGGTAAAATGGCAGTCTTGTCATGTAACCAAGTACAGATCCTTTTTTACAAGACTAAAGTAGACTTGTCACATAACAGTGCTGCCTTCGGATACGAGTGACCAATTTTTTTCAAGATGCAAGCTGCTTGTCCAATTTTCTGCTTTGACTTGTGAGCAAAAATTTGGAGGTAGATGGTGTCTTTCACAAGGGGCAGAACTAAATAGTAAACAGTTCTTCAAAAAGGGATTCAAATATTTTACTGTCACAGTCAAACTAAACAAAGAGAATTAATTACTTAAAGCAACCACATATAGTACCTCGACCTAAAAGTCTGTTAGCTTTATGCTCCCAAACAACGCAAAACACCATCGACAACCCAACCAATAGCATCTGTCGTAGTGTTTCTAGCACTTTAACCAACACATATTTGTTGTTATTATTCGTTATTTTAGTTAATCAAAACATCCATACACAAGAAGGCAAGGTCGAATGGTTGTTTGAGAATTAGAGTTTATTACCCAAAACTTCTTTGACTTATTTTTTTAGTCTTACACAACAAATACTACATATACAGTATTTAAAAACAAATACTAAAACTAATAAAAACTAAAATTGGAACAAAGTATTTGTTTTAAAAAAAACAACAAAAAAATTCCTAACTGAATTAACAAAAGGCAAAACATAAAAAACTTAAAATGAAAAATCCTAAACAATTAGAACCTGAGACAGAAATGATAAAACTGGTCACGGGCATACACGGATGCACGCAAAATCTACTTTGTACCATCCTACTACTGGAAATCATCTTACATGTTTTCTGCTGTCAGGTTTTCGAGGAGCTGGAGGAAATCGGCAAAACCTTTCAAGAGGAGGTTTCCGAAGACGGAATGCCAATTCATGGAGACACAGGAGGCGACATCAGCAAATGTCCCTATTTTGCTTCCAAAATGGGTACACTTTTGTTTTTAGTCAACACATCCTTTTTTAGAGTAAATAATTTTTAAGTTACCATATTTTTTTCCAAAATATAACTTTTATTGTGTACATTTTTACATCTGTTCTGCTTTACTAATGCAAGCTTTACATTTTGACGTTGCGTCAGAAATCTTTTTTTATTTGTTTTGTTTTTTAAAAAAAATATTTTATCTGCATGCCCACTGAGTGCCTTTTTTTGATGTTGTTTTCCTCTCCCTTTAGCGGCATCGGGTGGGATGGCATACGCGTGCCAGCTGGCCATGGCCATCCTGCGTCACCCCACTGGCCAGGTCCTCATCGCCACGTGGTTCGCCGTATTAGCCGGCCTGGTTGCCTGGTATCTGATGTGAGGACTGGGAGCCGAGGAGAAAAACACTGAAGGAAGGGGACGCAGTAAGGAGGCGTCTCAGGCCAAGTGTATTCAAAGTTGCCTCGTGCAGCCTTAGATAGAAAATGTACTTGGAACTGGAATTCCAATACGTTGATCTTAAGGACCATAGTGACCCCTGACCTGTCTATCAAGCTTCTTTTTTTTCCCCCCCCCCTACCTCCTTTGCACCATCCGTCCAACCTGTGATGTTGTCACATCAGGTTTTCTCACATTTTCCCCTAAGTTGACAGATAATGGCAACCCAGGTTTATGCTGTACAGTGATACAAAGATGATATTGAATGATAATTGCTTGGTAAAACATACTATGCACATGTGCGTTCTTAAGAAGTGTGTTTTTGGCCATACAACAACTCAATTTGACTCAGGAAAGATCACGTGTGTTACAAATAGAGCAGTTTATTTCTCGCACATATTCTCAAAATTGCGTGCTGCTAAAAAAACGTATCTGATTCCATTTCATCATTCCTACGCCAGCCTTCAATAGTGACTAACGTATTTCATATAATAGCCATTTATGCAATGACAGAGAGAACCGGTCATTAAGATGTTTATTGGATGACATGAGTAGAATATGGCACAAGAGCATATAAGAATCTGGAGATGTCTGCTTTACAGATGCCATCTCTGCACAACATCGCAATCAATAATGTTTATCAGACTTTGACGATAATGAGGCATGGTGCCAAGGATGCAATGTATTAGAGTGGAGGCAACTATTTGAGGAATTACGGCATCAACGCTTTGACAAGTGTGTGATAGACATTAGTGCTAGTGGGAAGTGTATTGGTATTATGATGCAAGGCTTCATGCATTAACAAAACTGCCTTTTTTTTTTTTTAAAGTTTGACTTGAATGACGGATCGGTTTAAGATGCCAAAGGAGCTTTAATAATAAGTATACTGTAATAATATTTAGCTTATAGTATGACTAGGTTGTGGACAAAAGAGATAGTTGCTGTTTTATAGAGTATAGAAAGAGCACATTCACAGTATATGAAGGCCTATTTGAGTATTTGTTGGAACTGCCTCAGGTTAGGTCACAAAACAGTTTGTTATATTTATGGTTAATTTGATTCATACTGTATGCTGGTTTATCCCTGCTATGTCCACATGGTGTAATTGCAGAGTTTTGTGATTTTAATTTGAACCCTGACGTGTTTGTCCCCCCCCCCCCCCCCCCCGCCCCCACACACACACATTTAAATGTTATACTTTTTCATGCCCAATTTAATGCTCTTCTACGAGGCCATCAACAGTCCTTGAAGTCGTGTTGTATTTTTTTGGAAACTCTTAGGTCAATATGAAGGTCAAAAAAGGGCACACCACAAGTACAAAATGACACCGGGGACTAAAGTACACCACCGAGTCGAACAATTGGAGTGCTTTTACACATTTGCATGTACGTGTGCTATCTCATGTTAGTTTTAAGTTAACAAGTCTGCTATCTCATCATCTGGACAAATAACGTCACTAAAGGGGGACTGTAGAACACGAAAACTCTGCTGTCTGTAACGAAATAAACACATGTGACTGACATGGAAGTATTTTTTGTTTCCCTTATCTAATGTATAATTACTTACTTTTGGTTCATTCATGCATTTTCTTACGAGTTTGTCCTTATTAAAGTGAGCTGAATGCATTTTTTTTCCCTTACAAAAAGTATTAGAGGAATAGTCACCCCACCCAAAAGAACCAAAGTATATATTTTTTCTTCAGTAACATAGTGTAGAATATGCCCGTGTTCTTGGAAATATTGTTTTTCTTGAGATATTCAAAGCATTATTTTTCTCATAAGTTTTATCCATTTCTCTTGAAAATAAGCAACTTTTTATCCCAACAAAATTTCCATTAGAAGTTTTAATTAAAAACATGCATGGATACTATGCAGTATGTTTTAATATTTTTCAACAATAATTCTGCATACCTTTATTGCCTCGTGTTTTCAGCGTGGAGAATGCTGGAACAGCGAATTTCGCTTGTGGATGGATAAAGTATTGAGTTAATATTGCCATGACCGGAACCTTATTGCGCCGCATGAGGTGTTTCTAAATTCGTGCCTTGTGCATAGTTATATTGACACAGGATAAGAAAAAAAATAGAGTTATAAGTTTATTACACATAAGTAAATTAAGGATTACACAGAAGGCCAAACAGACATTAGGCTAGAAAACATTTGTGGGTCAATCTGTAAGCATGATGAACAGCAGGGGTGTATCATGACAAACCTTTCTCTCATTTATGAGTCTTCATACAATTTTTACATTTGTGCATGTGGAGACCGCTACAAATAGCCATCTTTTATAGTCTCTGGAGCTAAAATGGACAAAGCGTTTTAGTCCGCCTGAATTGGATCTCCTTCGCCTTGTTGATTGCGTACGGAACACCGACCGCATGGCCGTCTTTGCTCTGAGCCTCTCAGTTCCAGGAAGACCTCTTTCCTGGAAGAGTAAGAAGAGGAGAAACAGGAATATACTTGAAATGCTGAGAGGACGTCGGGGCCTGATAGCCACAAACCAGAGATGAACTGTACTCGTCCTACCTGGTTTGTGGCTGTCAGGAAGAACTAAATAATTTCTTGAGTGTGGAGAAAAAGCCCTCTTGTTTCAACTGGCTTTCCTTCTGGCCATGCCCCTCCTTAAATTGCTTACCACTGCTGCCCCCACCTGGACACAGATTCACCCTGCGTCAGACAGACTTGTGGAAAGATGAACGATCTTCACGTTTTGCGCTCGGAAATGATCCAATTCCACTTCGAAAATTATTTGCTACAAAGTCCAGTACCTCAACTTAGGAGTGAGCTAACTTTACTGATATAAGCTGTTGCTCTGCAAATTTAGGTGGTGTCAGTGAAATTCACAACAAGCAGTTTTGCAGATAATGTACAAACCTTCAAAATAAGAGGCTTCAAGCTCTTTATTGCCACTCCCAGTTCAAACGTACTCTAAAACTACACGTAAGACTGGACTACTCATTCTACCATATGAATTTGCCTAGCAAAAGTCTCCTAGCTTCACGTTAACAGCTGCTGAGAAATGCCACAGATGGGCGAAGGAAACCTTTGGATATAGTATTTCGGTGATTATAAACCTTCCGACAACATTTCAAAACATGAAGAGAGAGGATATAACAATGCTCAAACAGGCATATATTCTTTATCCTTTAAAAAAAATGCATTCCTGTATGCATTATAGTGCTCCCTTGTGGTCAGAGCACACAACAGACACACAATCCCCATTGAATTACACAAAATGATGATGCACAAACCAGTTATTTACATTCTAATTAATTATTCAGTGACTGTATTTTATAGTGAAACTACATTTTTAATTTTAGGGGGTACGGTGGAACCGATTAAATAGATTTCCACTCATTTCAGGGTGGAAATACGATTTGAGTAGATATGAGGGATGGCTACCTGTGGTGGTGGCTGTCACACCATTAACCGTTCCTTCCACATCTGCCTCATCCTCAGCGTAGCTCAAGAGTAGGGCTCTCTGCCGGTCTGTCAGTGTCCTGGCGGAGAGAAGGATATTTTAAATAAATAAACAAACCTGATGATGATTGGCACATCCCCCTTTCACATCTTACTTGGGTACTTTAATTTTGATATGGACATAGTGATCTCCAAAACCGTAGCCACTGACGCGGGCGATTCCTTTCCCTGCCAAGTGGATCCTCTGGTCTGTCTGCGTGCCAGCTGGGATCTGATCCAATGACCAGAGCGACAATCCTCATATCAGAGTCCAATACTTGACCATTGTTGCCTGCATGATGCATTTTTGAAAAGCATTTACCGATAAATTAAGCGTTTCATAGAGGCCTTGTGTCCTGGCCGTGCCGCCCAGGATTGCTTGTGCCACAGAGACGTAAAGGTCCGAGTGGATGTCAGCGCCATTCCGCCTGAAGACTGGACTCTTTTGGACCTGAAAGCACAAACCATTTCCATAAAAGCCCTTTCATTTTTTTGAATCCAACTATCATAGGAGGAAAAACGAGCCGCTACTTGAGGTGAGGCATTTATTTTTGAATAACCCAGCAATGAAACGTCCCTTTGTGGCCACTCACCCTAAACGTGATGAAAATCTCCTTCCTTCCAACAGGCATCCGAACTGTTTGGCCATCCTCCACTCCTAAAATGACAACACGTTCAACAGTTAGTTGCTGTTTGTTACTTTTTTTTTGGTGGTTGTGTTCAGAATTGTGGTTGCGACGGACCAGCAGGCACGGGGACCGTGACAGTCTTCCTTTGCTTGGTCTGTCCGGTCCCGCGGCAGGTGTGACACGGGTTGGAAATCACCGTTCCCTTGCCACCGCAGCGTCGACACGTGGAGCGCATCACGAACGGGCCAGTGTTCACAGTCTCCTGCAGCGGGAGGAGAAACGTAGTAGGCGGTTGAAAGATCTGTATTTTTTTGGTGTGTTTAAAGAGTAGGGCATGTTGGCATTTATTATGGTAAGGCATTTATTTGAAAAGAGAACTGTACTGGCCACTATTTGAGGACAAGCAGTTAACATGCTTTTAGGGATGACAGGAAGTGGGTAGAGGAAGATAGTATTACCATGCCGGAGCCGTTACAGTGGTGGCAGTGCTGGACTTTGGTGCCTGGCTCGTGGCCTTTACCGTCACAGCGCTGGCAGGCAGCTTCCGTGTTAATGGACATCTCCTTGTTGACTCCCTTGGCTGCCTGAGTGAACGTCAACTCCATGATGTACTGTACAGGGAAAATGACACAAATTGTAGGTACAGGCTATGTCAATATGTCCCTAAAAAACAAAAAAAAAAAAAGGGATCCTATAACTAAATTTTAGATATCGTGGTGCCTCGAGGTATAATTTTAATTTGTTCCGTGACCGTGCTTGTAAATTAAAACACTTGTATCTCCCACTGTAATCATGTTTCAGCTACTACACAACAGACCTCTTGCGGCTGTTCAAAAATGGCATTAAAGTCTCCGAATCCACGTCCTGCAGAGAATTCTCCAAAGATCTTGCGGAAAAGCTCCTCCGGGTTCACGTTTTGTGTCTGCCCGGACCAGTACTGCTGCCCGCCTCCTGCTTGTCCGCTGTCAAAGCCCGCAGATCCGTACGTGTCGTACTGCTTCCTCTTTCCTTCATCGCTAAGTACCTGAGAAATAATTGTTATTTTATAGACGCTTGCGTGTTATAATAATAAGTATAAAACTTAAAAGTGTAATAATTACAAACCTCATAAGCTTCTGCCAGCTGAGCAAATTTCTCCTTAGCTTTTGGGTCATCTTTATTCGTGTCCGGGTGGTACTTTTTGGCCATCTGCAGGACAACAAACGGGCTGTGAAAATACAGTACAGTCAAAATATGAGATGCAAATCTTCCTGACAAAAGCAGACCTGATAATAGGCCTTCTTGATCTCCTTCTGGTTTGCTGTGCGGGATACCCCAAGGACCTGGTAGTAGTCCTGCTTATTGGTGGCCGACGTACTTGTGTGAAATGCACACTGGGGGGCTTTGAAACCTGAGGGTAAGACAGCACATCTGAATTAGGCTTGTTAACTTAAAACTAACAGGAAATGCTACGTTTAATTTTGCTTGGCAGCATCAATTATTTAATAAGCTCGGGAGGAAACAATGAAAGTTAACATGCCTCGCTCTGACGATGTCCACTGCCACTGTTCAACGACCTGTATGCATGCTTCAAAAATCCCTCATGTGCTACAATATCAAGGAATTCTAATTGAATTTAAGTCCAAGCTCAAAAAAGACATGACAGTAAACTAAATGTAGCCTCTCTTAGCATAGCTTAGCCATATGCTAAAACCAAACGTCACTTACCGAGTAGTCCCTTCAATGTCAATCCTTTCCCAGCCCCACCACACGCCGAGCTCCCACTAGTCCAAAGCATCCCGGTTCCAAACGTGCATTCGCCACGGAGTGAGCCACGAGAAGCAGAGACAACTGCGGCCCTCGCAAGGAGGTGCCGGTGCTGCCCGGAGGACACGATGACAGTTAGCCAGCGTGAGGAAGAGCGAGCAGCTGAAGACGCCATCATTCCCACAGTGGTCGCCTCGGGGCGCACTGCGCATGACAGGAAGTACAAAGTCACTTTGTTGTTGCGTCATATTTGCTTCGAGAAAACTGTATGCCGGCATCAATAAAACAATGTTAATTAAAAATAAATAAACAAAAAAGGACTGCTTGAAAGTGCTCCGTTGAAACAAATATATGACAATTGATTATCTGAAGAGCAGGAAAATTGGTTTCCAATTTAGTTATCAAAATGTTAACTTATGCTGCATCCTAGTAAGATTGAAAGTCAGACTTTTCCGATTTACGACAAGGAAAGGTGCACGAGAACGCCCATTTCAGCTGAGGTCTGAGTTGCAAAATCGGAAAAAAATGACCCAAGTTCACCGTCCGTCTTCAACTCTCGTCACTCGACGATTGTAACACATGGATAGTTATGGGAATCAGCAACGTTTGCTGTCTCCATTCGCCTCGAAAGCTTTGAGGACTGGGATAAGTCCGACTTTCGATCTTGTTTGATTTCAGCATTAAAATGTGAAAAGAGCACTGCTACTTTCAGGGGTCAGCAGTGTTGGAAGAGCGACGCTGTCACCTGCTGGCGTTGATCGATATTGCTTGAAGCGTAAGTAAACAGCACGAATCTGTTTTCTTTTTCTTTTAATCTATGCCATTGATATTTGGGTCAACCCTTCTTTCTCGTACTTCTGATGTAATGAAGGACTGAATGTAGGTATTAACTTGCATGCCTCAACCCCAAAGCGAGTGCAAGACAGGAATGCTGTTTTTCCATTCAGCAAATTAATTCCAGGGATTCAACCAAAATAACAAATATCATAAAGGCACTGATCACCACCACCTCAAAATCATTTTTATTTAGTTTTTTTGTCTTTATTTTTTGCATACACACACTGAAGCCTATAAACAATGCAATTAATTTATTTTCACTCATACATTACACTTACACATATACATTTACGGGGTAAAAGAAATAGTTTAACATTTAATAAAAAAACATCAATAGCAATAACATCAATTGAAACTTCAAAAAATTATTAAAGTGTCTTCAGAAAAACAAATCAACAAAATTTTCACATTTATTGTACAAAAATGCACGCGTGGTGAGCACGTCAGCCTAAAAGTGCACAGAAACAAGGTGCACACATGTTCCTCCTGTGCTTGATGTGTTCCCCCCCCCCCCCCATTATGTAAGGTCGAGTGAACACTGAATTGTTTGAGTGTGATTGCTTGTCGATCTTATGTGTTGTGATTAACTGGTGATTAGTCCAAGGAAAAACAACCTTTTCCCCCTTCTTGGCCAAAGTCAGCTAGGATCTGCTCTGGCTTCCCTGTCATTTTAAATAGGATAAGTGATATAGATCAGATCCCCAACCACCAGGCCGCAGACTGTTACTGGGCTGCATAAAATGACTGAAAAAAAAGATACTTCATCCATATATATAATGAAGTTTTAAATTAAAAAATCAGTTGTCTCTGTACACATATCAAACCGATCTCCTCTGTCATGTGATACGTTATGTAAAAAAATAAACGCCCGCAACAATGAGTTAAAACCAAACTTTCTCTTGAGAAAGGCGAAAACACCGAGTGAGGACACAGAAGAGAAAGAACCACCAACTGTTTTTAAGAATATATCAGCAGTCCTACTTCAAATACGGGTTTATGGCTACAAGGGAACCTCACGCATCAGGCCAATTTTGCATAATATGCGATGACAGGCTGGCAAATGAGGCAATGAATCTTTCAAAACTGTCAAAAACACACTGAACACTTGCTTTCTTTTCCAGCATCGTATCTTTGTGAAGTGGGACTTTCTAGCCACCCAAAGAAAATCTCGGAACAGACTGGACATAAGCATCACACTCACAATTTCCCCAAGACGGGACCGGCACCAACAAGTACAGTGAGTGTATCTTATGATAAGTTGTATTTGTAATCATTTGTTTTTGTTTGTCGAATAGTATGATTGAAAAAGAGAATGAACAATTGTTTGCCACCGAAGTTGTCCACTTAAGAGATGACGAACACTTCCAAGAGAGCGGCCACTGAGTGCATGCGGTAAAAGATGGCGAAAGGCAATCCGACGTTCACGATGGCGGCCCAGATGCTGAAGTCGTAGAATTCGGTTTCGGCTGGGTGGTCGAACTGAGGGCGAGCGCCAAATGCCGGCATGATCCAAAGCTGGAGTTGAAAAACAAGACCGTAGAAATAAACGTTTTGCGATTGGGTTGGTTTGAAATAATTGAGTGCAAAAAAATAAATAAAAAAACAGCAGTGGGAATTACAAATACTTTGTTACTCTTCTTAAAAAGACTTTTATTCCCAGCGTGTGAAAACAAATATCTGTACTTTCTACCCCTTACTTTGTCAAACTTGGCATGTTACTTTTTTCAATCAATGACGACAACTTAAACAGAGTGAGTTGAGGTCAACCGCAGGTAAGATTTGAATTGATCTGTCTTAGCGGCTTGTAAGGCAGCACATGAACCAGCCAGCATTAACAATGATAATGCAGCAGATTTGGAGAGGCAAGATTGTTTATAGAGAATTGTTTCATTGAAAAAAGACTCTGTTCTTTTTTGCTGCTACTTCAATAAAGGATTTCAATCAGTACAGTCAACCACAACATGTTTGAGGTTCGACATTTGGAGACTCGCCTCTTCCAGGAATCTTTCCTGACCTATTCTGTGTTACTCAAAAGCTTAGCCGTCCCTGTTCTCAGGACGAAGCAGTTTTATTACTTTGGCACCATCTAGTGGTATCTTGATGTAAAAGCAGTAAATTGACGCAAATTGATGAGTTTCATTTAGACATAAGTAGTGCTTAGCTGCCATCTTTTGGCATCTATAGGCAATTAAAAACCTTTTTAAAAACCAGTGATCGCTGGTTTCTGGGGTTAACTGGACTTCTACCTTTACCATTTTTTTTTGGTTTGACTTCTACTTTAGTATAGGACATGAGCACTTTTGCCACCTTAGTGAAATGATGTGCGTAGGATACTTACAATAATATTGGCCAACAGCAAAAAGACGGAAACTTCCTTTAGGACCCTCCTCTTCCACGTCAGTTTATGTGGGTAGTGTACCGTGTGGCCGTACGGGGTCACCGCCGGCAGCTCCAGCTCGGGCTTGATTCTTATTTCCGATCCTTCCAGATGGTTCAGCTCTTTGCTGTAGTGCTGCATGGCATAGATGTTGGTCACCGAGGTTATGGTCTCATGGTGTTCCTCGTGGAAAGGCTCGCGGTGGAGACCTTCGACGATGAAGAAGTTCTGCAGCCCGATCTGGATCACCATCAGTATAGCCCAGGTCAGGTTGAGCCTGTTCAGGTGGCCCTGGGCTCCAGATGCCACCATGGCGACTATAGTGAAGTAGCTGATGATGAACTGCCCCATGGAGGTTCCCACGAGCAGGCCCACGTCCAAGCTCCGCGTGGGGTTCTTCTCCGAGTCGTGCTCCCGGCGATCCAGCTTGTAGATGGTCACGCCGACCAAGGTGGCCACCAGCATCAGACTTATTATAACAATGTTAATGATGAAGTGAATCAGCAGCGCTTGGTCTCTCTTGCTGTGGTCATCTTCTTTGTCCTCCTTCATGTCCATTTCGTACACGATGAAGGTGGCCAGGCCCGCGAATACCAGTGGGATTCCAACCAGGGGCCCAATGAGCGCGTCTTTGAGGTGGAACTTGTGGGCGTGGCTGTGGCCGTGCGGGTCGTGCGCCTCGCCCAGTCGGCCGACGTTTTTCCACATGACGTAGGCCATGGCGGAGGCGAAAAGGCTGTACTCGATGTTGAAGGGGTACAGGTAGAAGTAGGCGTCTTTGAACAGGCCGCAGGATGTGTGGCTGCACACGCATTCGTCCTCTCCGTAACTCGCTGCGACAGGAAGAAAGAATGGGGTTACATTGTTGCCGTTTCCTGTCACCAATACGCTAATGCAGGGGTGGGCAAAGTATGGTCTGGTCTGCTTTCTAAGAAAAACCTTGCCCATCTGCGCGCGCTGAAACTCAAATGTGGTCTTGAGCTCAAACGTTTGTCCAGCCCCTGTCAAATGGCTTCTCCTGTACCTTTGCGGATGTACAGGTTCCGTCCCCAGAGCTTATGGGAGCTGTTGTCATGGTGGTCGTTGGATTCATGCGTGTTGTTGCCGTGATCGCCGCCGTGGTCGTCGCCGTGGTCGTCACCGTGGTGGCCTGTTTGGTGGAGTGACTCCTCCGTGACCGCAGCCATCCACAAAACCAGATTAATAGAGAGGGCGAGCATCAGGCCGCACCTGCGCCAACCACCACAAAAAGGAAATAAATATCCATTGAGGATTTGTTTTCAAAACCATTGTGGTCACGGTAACAAACATCAAACATCATCCAAGGCACGATAAACCGGACCCAAACATGGAAAAATGATCCAATTTTAGTCTGAAAATTGTTGTTGATTTAGTGCACGACATACAATCAGAGATGGGAAATCCAGATCCAGAAACTAAAAAAAACCTTGTCATCGTTTGGTTTTAGCCACAGGGGCCAAACTGTGGCAGGATTTTTACTTTCTGTACCTGGGATTTCCATCTCTGCATATGCTTCCTTTTTTTTCATCTATCTATGCCAGCAACATACAGTGGCACAACTGCTGTGAGAATTTTGTCCAGGTAATGTCAACTATGTGCCTTAACTGGATTTCAATGACTGAGCAGACTACTTCCTGGATCAAGCAGAAGGGCGGTGCTAGTTTGATTTTCCATAGATGCCAAGCACATCGTGACGCAAAATAATACTTTGTACTTACTTCACCGGTATGACAAATATACCTGTACATTCCTCAAGCAAATGTAGAATCAATGTTTATTGTACTTCATGTTATTTTAATCCAAATGTCCCTGATCGCCTACTATCCTAAACTACAATACAACAAACAAACAAAAAAACAAGGTGTAAGGACCGATTTTAGGCTGTCTTTAAATCTCGAGTCAAAGTCTGACTGTTGATTGAACTTGGAATTGTCAACAACTGAACAAAAGCTGCTTTTTTTAAAAATTACATTTTACTGCAATTCGCTGATTACCAGTCACGAGTGCACAACCCGTCCGTCTCTTGCCCAAAATCACCTTGGATGGACACCATTGAGTCTGAGTGGACTATGTTTCATATTGTTGAGGCAGCCGATCGGAGTTGTGGCCGTAAGGTGGTCGGTGCCTGTCGTGGCGGCAGATTTCCTCTTTTGTTTAGAATTCAGGAGTGTCAAACTCGTTTTTGTCGCGGGCCACATTGTCGTTACGGTTTCCCTTGGAGGGCCGTTATGAATTTGGGGAAAACATATTCATGTTTAATCCTCTCCACATATTACATACACAGCGCACAGCAAATTGATGAATAACTACTTTTAAAATCAGAAGTCAAGAATAATGACCGTTATTGTGGATGACATATGACAATTTTGGTTCAGACTTCAGCAAGCATCATGGAACTTGACATGCTCGATTTGCTTTCGCGGGCCACATAAAATGATGTGGCGGGCCAGATCTGGCCCCCGGGCCTTGACTTGGACACCTTTGGTTTAGATCATGTTGTTGTTTTTGAAATGACTTGGAAAACGATTGAAAGTCTTTTCAATGGTCTTACACTTAACCGCAGCCACTTCTTTGTTCCGTGAGCTGAAACTTGTGTCTCTTCCCACGAACTTGGTTCGGAATTTGACCAAAACTTTCTGGGAAAATCACAACAATAGAGTCGCGCAACCGGTTTCAAATCACTTGTGATGTCAATCAGCGTCTGTCTATCTATCTGTCAATATGAATTGTCATTCTGGCAAAGTTAAGGCTGAGTGTTCGATTCTTTTTGCGATTAAAAACTTGATTTTTTTTTTTTACTTCCACGACAGTTACTGTAAGTATGTGTTTAAAACATTGCCTGTTTAGTTGATATACCCTGCGATGGATTGCATTTGTTTCCTATGGGACAAATCTTTCTTCTTGCATGAATTTAGGGCAAGAGACAACTAAATTCTGTAAGGAATATTTGATCATCTGTCACTTACCGTGTAAGGTTCCTTTGGAGCTGTACGCAGTCCTTTGCATGGACCCACATGAAATACGTCTGAAAACAGATTTGCCAGTTGAACATTTTAGGAGACATTGCACTTCTAATTAGCATGGGCGCTTGACTTATATTTACTGTACCTGCACAACAATGAAAACAAGTTGGATCACGGGAAAAACAATCTTGATGGCCGACTCGCAGTGGAGGAAGCCGACATAGCTCGCGATCTTAAAAAAGTCCATAATGATACTGAGGAGTCCAAACAGCACCATTCCTCCTGCAGAGTTAAGAAGACGGGCGATGTTGAGACTTTATTATTAAGCTCCCCCCAGCAAAAAATAGCACATGTCAAGATTACATACCCCTGAGCCACACGGGCCCGGCGTGTTGGTCCCTGTACGCCACGGCGTTTTCAATCCTGGCCGTGAAGATGATATAGTAGATCATCCAGATGCTGGTGAGGATGAGGACGATAACGAGGAAAACCTGGAGGTCAGACATGCTGATGTCTACGTGCTCGTAAGCACTTCCGCTCACCAGCGCGATACCCAACATCAGGACGTTGATAAAGATGACCCCGGACAGAATCCATCCCCAGTTTCTGTCCCTTTCCTTACTCGAAGAACTTGTTTTTTCAATCGGGTGGTCATGCTCGCCCGTGTTCTCCGCCGCGGCGCCGTGCGGGGAGGCGTGACCCCGACCTTCCCCGTTTTTGTTCATCTCGCAGGGTTCGCAAGGGCTCCCGTCGGCCAGACAGTTGCACGGGGAGCCCGTGTTCAAACACATGGTTGCTTCCTGCGACATAGGAGCGCATTTGAATTACCGGCAGCATCTGTAACTGGGGTTGAGACATGACTGGTTTTACAAGCTTCACCCATTGTTTGCCATTCCCCCTAAAGAACCCGCCCAGGTTCAAACTTTTTCCGTGAGCGGAATCAACATAATTGGCACCTTGACATTGCGACACTGGTTTAGCCGAGTTCGTCAGCGAGTGGCGCAAAGTTTCCAAACTCATCATATTTGATTCTCAAATCCAACTCGTAGAATTGAGAAAGAAAATTGAACTCTTTTACCAGTGAAAGAAACAAATCATAGACTCTGAAATGTGATTCATATGTTCAATTACACAAAGTAGACATTTTGATAACTTGGCAGATTTAAAACCCCCAAAACAAAACATTGTTTTTAATCCTTACAGGGACAGCGGTTACTACAGTGGACAGCTTAGCGTTAGCTTCAGCTTTCATACCATCAAAACAATCAATTTCCACAAATTTGCTCATTTGATTTATTGATTCTTTCAATTACACAAAGTAGACATTTTGATAACTTGGCAGATTTAAAAACCGCAAAACAAAACATTGTTTTTAATCCTTACAGGGACAGCGGTTACTACAGTGGACAGCTTAGCGTTAGCTTCAGCTTTCATACCATCAAAACAATCAATTTCCACAAATTTGCTCATTTGATTTATTGATTCATTTCACCGAGTTTTAAAAAAAAGTCATTAAGATGTACAATCTCTTTTTTAAGAGTGGCCTGGCAACATTGTGAACTGACACAAAAGAGGCTAAATTCTCAAAAGGTCAACAGGGAAAATACACATTACTCTGACATAAATGAGTCGCGCACGGGAAATATATTGCTTCTCCGGTACTGTTGCATCTTATAACACCCCAAAATATCAATCAACCAATAAATCAAAATCTCATCTGCAGTTGACTTCACATTTCTCTATTACATATTTTTTAGAAATTCATTTTGTAGTCAACAAAGGTTGATCAAAGTAATGAGCCTATTTTGACAAAGTAAGGAGTCGCAAGTCCAAAATGTCTGTTTTCAAATGTCGGGAGTGAACGTAAAGAAAAAATTGTCCGATTCCTAAAAAGTTTACTCAAGTGCATTTATAAAGTATGACTATTGTGCAATAACATGCACTCACACTGATTCGAAATGACAGAAAAAGGGACTGCAGAGGTTGGACCTTACCTGTAGACTGACCTGACCGCAAGTGTGGGATGCAGAGGTGTCCGCTCCCCTTTTTATAGGCATCCGAAACACAGCTGGAGGAGCCACAAAGGTCAATAAATCTGTCGTGAGCAGCGAAGCATATTATGGCCAAACAAATCCTGTTTTGCTCAAAATACTCCACGAAAGTTCAACATGTTTCCAGGTAATACATTTATACGTTTTTCTCACTAATTCCACCGCACACTGAAACCGGTTCCTTCTCAGAAAACACACGCGACATTCTGTACACACACACATACTGTATATGTCTGTGTGTGTGCTTGATGTACATTTTCACTGTTACTTCAGTGGATGGATGGTCATATTACATTATTTGATGATTTTCTACATATTTTCCGATGCTACGGACTATTCTTGCTCGTTTATATTCACATGTGCATACATTACAGTATGTAGTGGTATCCATTTTTTTCATGTCTGGTCGCATCATGATGTTGATGCTGAAGCAGATGATTTGATATAAATGAATGCTGAAGCAGACTATTGATATTTTTATAGTTGTTTTCTGCTAAATACATTGCTAACGACTATCGTTACAGCCATTTACATCTTTAACATTTTGTATTTATTCAGGTGTGGTCGCCATATAACACTGATGCTATCGTAGACCATTGAGACATTTATAGTTTCGGGTACATATAACGCCACTGACTATTCTTGCTGCTGTTTACATCTATATGCTTCATACATACAATTCACATATGCAGAATATACCGGTATGTACTTCTGCCATTGCCACTCTTAGTAAATAAACATGTCGGCCCATATGCTGTCATATATTTGATTGTCCAACGTTATTATTCTTTTGTGCTGCTGCTATAAAATCAGAATGTGCCCATTTGTAGGACTGGTAAAGCTTAATTGTTATGATCTTTGACTTCATCCATCCATCCATTTTCCGAACCGCTTAATCCTCACTAGGGTCGCGGGGGATGCTGGAGCCTATCCCAGCTGTCTTCGGGCAGTAGGCGGGGGACACCCTGAATCGGTTGCCAGCCAATCGCAGGGCACACAGAGACAAACAACCATCCACGCTCACATTCACACCTAGGGACAATGCTAGAGAGTTCAATCAGCCTGCCATGCATGTTTTTGGAATGTGGGAGGAAACCGGAGTACCCGGAGAAAACCCACGCAGGCCCGGGGAGAACATGCAAACTCCACACAGGGAGGCCGGAGCTGGAATTGAACCCGGTACCTCTGCACTGTGAAGTCGACGTGCTAACCACTGGACTACCGGGCCGCCCTTATGATCTTTGACTTGAGCCTCCCAATTTCAACATGATGGGAATTCTCCAAATAGGCATGGGGAGCGAGTGCATTTGCCTATCTTTGATTTCATGCTTGAAGGGACTACTTTCAGGTTTTTAGGGCTATTCAAGCCCCTTATAAAGATGTTTTGTCGTCTGTGTATGTATGCTCTCAAGGGCGGGCCACATGAACCTGCCGCCCCCAAATCAGCATCTCTCTTATCCATTTCTGGCTATTGTCATGCAGGTTTCAGTTGGGCACAACAATTTCAATGCAGGGACCCACATGTGGCAGAATTTATTTATTTTTAAATATATATAGGCTTATCTTTTAATTAGCTGCCGTGCAGGATGCTTGTCAGGGTGAGGCTGACTAAGGTGCTTTTTCAACATTACAACAGCCCGTATGAAACGCAGAACTTTCCTTGTGTACGCCCGTGGTGTGTCATCAGAGGGCTTAAAATAATCACAGTGAAGAGAGCGCCAAGCAAACGTCAAACGCTATTCTTCCTGGTGAGTCTGTCGCAATGAGGAAGTATATTTCAATCAGTTACTGCATTTGCCTTCAGTCAAGTGAGACTTTTCAACATCCGACAGATGAGTTTGAAGGAAATGGATTTTGTCACAGGCAGGAGTGCTCCTGTCTCAAAAGGCTCAAAATGTTCACCTTACGGTCAGCCAACGGGTCGGATAAAATTTTGCCAGCAAAGCATAATTTGCCGAAATCAAAGGAGAGAAACCTGCGGCCTCTGACCTGCCAAGCAATTTTAAAAACAAATGCAACCTCCGAGTATCTGTTAGAATAAACCTCAAATCAACTAACCCACAAATGCTCATTAATAAGGATTTTTACCAAGGCCCTCAAACAATAATTACCAAAAGAACACCACCACACCTACAGTGAAGTGTGGGGGTGGCAGCATCATGCTTTGAGACTGTTTCCCTTCACCAGGAACTGATGTCTTATTCGAGATGAGTGTCTGTGTTAGTTAGCATAAAAGCCGTCAGACTAATGCTTTGAAAAAAAAAATCCCTCAAAAGCCTTCTAGAGCAGCTAAACTTTGTTTGGGGTTAATCAGAGGCACGTTGACTGGTGTCCGTTGTGTGTTTGAATGTGATTAGTTACAGCCATATCTCTATTATAAAAGGGTGTCCACACTTGTGCAACTGCATTTTTCCAGTTGTTTGTTTGGATTTCAACTCTCAAAGGTTCTTTTTATTCGGTTGAGTTGAAAAGTTCGCAGGACACAATGATGGTTGAAAATATTTTCAAATTACGAACTTGGTCTCAATTTTCAACCTGCGAAAATCTGGCATTTGAACGGGGGTTGTGTCAACTTTTTTTTCCTTGAATATCAGCGATATAGAATAAATGCTCAACCATGAATCCTTTTTTAAAATTACTACCACTAATAGTAGTAGTGTTGTTTTGTACTACTCCTAGTAGTATTTGTTGTCATCGTAATAGTAGTATTACTCATAGTCATAGTAGTATCCAGTATGTAGTAGTTGCAGTATTACTTGTGGTTGTTCTTGTTGTAGTAGTTAGAGTAGTTGATCTTGGACCATTTGTTGTTTTAGTAGTTGTTGTTCTAGTGCTATTAGTAGTTGTAGAAGTGTGGTAGAATAGTTACTGTACTACTAATAGTTGTCGTAGTACTACTAGCGTTATTGATGCTGTAGTTTGGACAAAGTATACTCCTATAAGTGAAGTTGTTGTTGTTGTCAATGTATTTGTAGCAGTATTTGTTGATGTCTTTGTTGTGGTAGTAGCCGTAGTAGTTGTGTTGCTGAAGTACTCGTATTTTTTTGTTATTGTTGTCATAGGCCTAGTAGTCGTAGTTGTTGTGTTCATGCTGCTATAGTCGTACTGTCATAGTAGTTGTTGCTGACTGTACTAGAAGTAGTAGTACAAATTAGAGTTGTGGTCGTCCAAGTAGTATCAGAAATGTTTTTGTACTGTAGTAGAAGTAGTAGTCATAGGAACGAGTAGTAGTAATAGGAAGTAGTAGAACTACGAGTAGTAGTCGTAGGAACAGGCGGCGGTGCTGATGGTACCGCTAATAGTCCCAGTTGTACAATGTAGTCATTTGGCTTTTATTAACTCGTGAGGGTCCCTGGTGTGTGCGTGTTTGTGTTTAGGAGCAGGTCAGCCACGGGGGAGCACTGTTCAGGCGGCCTGAGCGGTGTACGAGCGCGACGTCGCCTCCCTGGATACCAACGACGCGCACAAGCCGTCGAAGAAGCCTCGGGGGAGTCTGGTCACGGACCGACCGACGCTCCGGTACAGGGCGGTGGGTCGGCAACACCGTTTCCGCTATGACGATAACGTCGTGGATTACAGCTGTAGCGCGGGCGGTGCTGGGGGTGTCGATGAAGGCAAACGAACGAGGACGGACTAACGGGTCGCCATGAATGACAGGTACCACAAAGCGGCCCGAGACGGCTACCTGGACCTGTTAAAGGAGGCCACCCGCAAGGACCTCAACGCGCCCGACGAGGATGGCATGACACCCACGCTATGGGCGGCCTATCACGGGAACCTGGAGGCTCTGCGGCTCATCGTGGCGAGGGGGTGCGTACCAAAAAAAAAAAAAAAAAGCCAAAACCTCACAGGACACATCATTAGCTACACCTACTCTATAATAAAAAATCCGGCGTAGACGTATTCGGAATAACTGTTATGCAACCACAATAAACAGGGGCATGGAAGAAGGTGTGGAAGCACACCAACTTTGATGCGCAAATGCACTTTTCAATAGACTCGCGTTGAACCGCTCCCCTCCGTAATGACCCAAGGACTAAATAACCAAATTCGTGTTGAGATCATTAAAACAATGACGATAGAGCATAACTAGCTAGGACACAAACAAATAAGTAATACAGTCCATTGTTCTTGCCACCAAGCGTATTGCACAGAAACTGGAAAGACATGATTTGCATCTATGGCGCGAACACTAACACATTCCTTTCCAAATTATTATTCGGAAAATCAGAGGGTGCCGTCATACCTGTCACCTTTGCCCCCCCTGTGTCTGACAATAATAAACGTATTGTTCATCTCGCAAAACTCTCAATCAGATCACTTTTAGGACTTGAAACTATTCCTGCAAAAACTACTTCAACAAATGTTTTTCCCATTTATTCAGCATATTTTTTTTCCAGTTAATGCATGAATCCCAATGTCTCATTTTAGTCTTTTAAATCTACCCCATGCTAATGCAAATTTGGTTTGTTATCTTTACAAAAGCTTAACTCTTATGCGACTAATACTTTATATGTGACTTTTTGCTGCATGAAAGGCTCCCTCTTTTTGTTTACTGTTGTACTTTCAAGAGGCTAACGGGGTAAATGACCTCAAATGGTGATCTCAACCCATGAGAATGCCGTGCTTGTTCATCTCATGCAACTGTAAGAGCCTTAATCACAAAACAGCACTTTTAGCTTTTGTTCACAGTACTTGTTAGTTGTGATGATTACAGCAGAAAAAAATTGTTTCCATCAACAGAAACTTTGTGAAACAGTCAGGCGCAGGTAGGAAAAGAGCTCATTCAATCTGGTGGAACATTTCTTTGCTGGTATGACGATGCAAAAACTAATAAACCAATTAAAATGTAAGTTTGCGTGAACCCATTCAATTTTGGTGGCATCTGCTTACCTTTGCATCCATCCATCCCCAATGTCCTCGCTCACAATCACACCTATGGACAATTTAGAGAGTTCCATTAACCTGCCATGCATGTTTTTGGAATGTGGCGGGGGAAACCGGACTACCCGGAGAAAACCCACGCAAGCACGGGGAGAACATGCAAACGCCACACATGAAGGCCGGAGCCGCAATCGAACGCCGGACCTCTGCGCTGTGAGGTGACGTGCCACCCCATCATGATGTTTTGTTTTTTGGGGATTTTTTTTTTTTTGGGGTGGGGGGGGGGTGAATGTCAGGATAACCTACTAGAAAACTTAAACTTTATTTGAGGTTAATGAGTTTACACTTTAAATGGTTCCAATTGTACTATTTAAGCACGACTGAATGCACTTTTAAGTTGACAAAAGGGCAAATGCTTTGACGCCTCAAATGGTGATGCAATCTCGTCTTGGAAGATGCCACGCTTGTTAAATTCTTACAATCGTGGGAGCCTCTATCACAAAATGGAGCGCTATTACCTTACTACCTTACTATCGCTATTATTTATTTGTTTGCTGGCACATTACAAAAACTACTTAAAACAATGGGAAGTTGACAAAAGGGGAAGGTGTGGGTGAGAACAGAGCCCATTAAAGTATGCTGGAATGTTATCAATTGGTATGACTTTGCAAAATTTACAAAAGCACTTAAAATGAACATTTATGAACGTGCGAAAAGAGCCCGCTCATTTGGGTGGCATATTTTTCTATATACCACTTAATAATTCTCATATCACAATACCTCAGTTAAGTCATAATTGAATTTGATGTTGATGCAGAATTGTTTATTTTTAATCTGGCAGGATTTTTCAACCAATGTTTTGGACCCCAAAAATAGGAGCATAACTGCAAACAAACTATTTGAAATTGGCAATTTTAAATGGTCGCCAAGACAAATGACCTCATATAGTGATACTATCTCCCATTCTTGGTTCGTATTTGAACGATCCCAAAGTCCACTATTGCAAAAAATGTGGGCCGCCCAGGAGAGGAGAACTTTGAAGTTGCACATGCATCGTATGACGTCAGGAGGAAGGATGAAGGCGGGGAAGGTGGCAGACGTGGTGCCAGGAGATGACTGGAAGCTTTGCTGCAGGCTGAAAAACAGCAATTGTAAACAATGAGGCAGCACTTCTTGTTTCGTGACTTCGTCCACTATTGCAAAAAAAATGTGGGCCGGTTAGGAGAGGAGAACTTTGAAGTTGCACGTGGACTGTATGATGTTAACATAGTCAAGAGGAAAGATGAAGGTGGGGAAGGTGGCAAACGTGGTGCCAGCAGATGACTGGAAGCTTTGCTGCAGGCTGAAAAACAGCCATTGTAAATAAAGAGGCAGCAGTTCTAGTCTAGTGACTTTTTTTTTTCAAAATGCGAGCCTTTGTTTTGGAGCATTAAAAGAATAATAATAATAATAAGTAAAAAAATAAAATGAGAAGTTCATTTTAACCAAGATTTTATCATCGAATCGCAACTTGTAAGAGCACAAATAAACTGAAGCAGTTATAGAACTTGAATTGGATAATTGTCTGTTTATCGTACACTATATGGAGATAAAAAAAATCCCCCTAAAATTGATTCAAATAATTTATTTGTGAATAACAAAATAATATGTATTAGTTATATGCACTTAACATTTTTAAATGTCCTACAATGATTATGCTGCTAATTATTTGTAAATGTAATTGTAAATACTTCTTTATTAATGTAATATTTTACTACAACAGATAATGAGAATGGGTTATTATTAAGATGAATCAAGTTGGTTATTAATGTAAACTATTTTTTAATAGTTAATTTTTCTGAGTCGTTACACTTCTCCTTGGATCCCTTGAAAGGAGCTGTAAATCCAAGACTATTCTCCAAGACTGTTTCCCAAAATGTATACTGTACTATTAAATTATTGACCAATCTAAAGTGAGTTCTTTTTAACAGTTTAATGTCAATGGTTGAAAAAAAAAACATACTCGTTTTGGGGTCTCTGTGTTGGAACGGAATAATGACATTTCTATTCGTTTCACGGATTACATTCATTACATCTTCACGTTTATTTTTTTTTTTTAACTTAATCTATGAATGACCTGGCCCTCGTCCCTTTTTTACAAATCACTTGCTGCCCTTGAGCACAAAAATGTGCCCACCGACACTGTACAGCAACGGCTTACCCGCAATCGTGAGCAACACTTGGAGACTGAAGATAGTTAGTCATTTTTAACGCCCGGCAGAGTGCTTTAATGACGACTCTGAAATGTCAGCGCACCGCCACAGTGTTCAAGGTCATGTGCGAGTTATCGGATTTCATTAAATGCTCTTCAGCCATGCGTTCCCTCTTCAATATTTTACCGCGCACTCGCCAGAACGTCCACGCTGGGGCTCATAAAAGCCAGCGTGAATTATGACCCCTTCCTAAATGGTTTCACTGTTATGGAGGCCGTTGGTGCGACACTTCAACCAGAGTGCCATCGTTGTGACTTTTATAACGCAGCTGTTATCACAAAAGATTGCGCTTGATAAAATAAGCGGTGGGTTGTCTGCACAGAAGATACAGCAGGGCGGCATTTGCGGTGGCCTTTTCCAACGAAGATGCTGCACAATAGCTGCAACACAGTTGTGTGAACTGGCTCTCGGTTCCTTTTTTTCCACTTTGCTCGAGAGGTGGCATTTCTGAATCTCGCTTCTTTTGAAAATTTTTGCATCTTAACCCAAAGCAAAAAAAAAAAGAAAGAAAAAAAATCGATCAAGCAGTGGCTCAAGTAAGCTGAGCCACTTGTACATCAACGTACAGCTATACGGATTCAACTACTGACGGAGTGCTCCTACTGAAAATCACATTTTAAAATTCAATTAACCTCTTTTTGGGATTAATTGATCAACTGAATTTGAAATACCATGTTGTGATATCCATCCATTGATTCAAAAATCAAAACCTTTTCAAACTGACATCGCAGAGAATGCACTAACATAATGCTTTGGGGGGGAGGGTGATTCGATTACTGGTTTGATCCGTAACATGTCAGAAAATAGGCAAAAGTAAAAAATTAAAAGGGCCAACTTTTACATGCAGTGAAATGGGACATAGCGTGAGGCATTGCTGGGATTCTGAAGCACACAACAGGCTCATCGTTAACGGCTGACCTGTTTCGCCTGCAAGTCAAAAAATGGGCCCCTTATGCAAAGCCCTTCATTTGTTAAATGGAGAAATAATTCTTTTCTTGTAAGGATGTCACGCTCAAAACACCTGTACACCTGAGCTACATAATCCCGTACAATGAATCAGACTGCACAAAAACAAGAATACAACAAGGAATAGTCATGCACTGTTATGTACTTAGCAAATCGTGTGCTGAACAAAACAAAATCCACTATTTCCCACGCAATCTGTGCAAACAAGAGTCCCCGCGAGCCTGACATAGCATTCCTCTCATGATACGAGCCTGACATACTGTTCTAACATTAACCATAAATTGAATGATAATGATGAGGGTGTCACGGGAAGATGCCGTACTCGGCAAACGGCTGTCATATAAAGCAAACATCAGATAAAATGATAAAAGATACTCGGGGGGGGGGGGGGGGGTAAACGAACAGACGACCCTCTCTTGCGTTCAGCATTTTAAACGGCGGGACATAAATTACCACGGATAAAGCTATCAAGATTATGTTCCCCCACATTATGTAATCTAAGTTGGGAACATTATAAAAAAATGGAATTTGAACGTAGATAATAGCATGTCATCTTTTGACATTTATTTATAGCATGTTGACGGTTTGTTTGATGAAGGCTTTGTAGCACATCATTCAAATATATAACAATCACCCATTCCTCATTTGCTCAATCCAGAACTTTTTTTTCCCATTATTTAATCAAGTCCCCAAGTTCCTGAATCGGATCATAATTTAAAATGTGTAAAAAGCTTGGGAAGCACTTTACAAACGGAAGCAGAGCCCAAGGTGTGGAATGAAGTCAACGCCAAAGGCAGTGACAGCATTTTTGTGGCACATGCATACAAGGGCCAAACACAAACCCCCGCCCCAGAAACAACTTCACAGAACGTTACCCATTTTGCACCCATTCAGCACCTCAGATGAGTACGAGATATACTACTTGTGCCTTATGACTATAAATGTATAAAAGTATTCGCGGGATACGTGGTAGTTTCATATTTAACAACAAACAAGATCTCTTTGATTGTGATGCAGGATTTTGTCACAGCAGTCATGATTAGACTTGAGGAATGTGGCGGGACATCATCCGCCATGCACAATTATGCAGTTGGAACCAGCTGAAACCTTGTGAAAGCCTCGCTTGAAACATGAGCCGGGCGGCGAAGCACTCGTAGCGACAAGCCGGAGCTCAAATTGCACCCTGACCGGCCATTTGTGTGACTCATAGGGGTGACGAGAAGGTTTACTGTCACCTAACAGCCGAGGGTCCTGCCACAAAAAGTTGAGGACACTGTATCACTTTTCAAATTCTTTGGCACCAAAGTCCTGCCGATATGGACCTTGCTTTGTGCACTAGGGCAGTGGTCCCCAACCCCTGGGTCGTGGACTGGCAACGGTCCATGGGTCATTTATTACCGGGCCGCACAAAAAGAATAAATAACTTGCATTACTTCTGTTTTATTTAATTTAGACTTTGAAAGATGTTTTATTTTGAATAATTGCTCTGTTACATCCGCCTACCGTATGTCACTTTTGACGCAGGTCAAGGCGTGCTTCTTGGTCACATGATAGGTTACCGCTAAAATGAAAACCTAGCAAAAAGAGTGAAAAACAAACGTGTTTGGGAAGGGGAAAAGGCCCAGCCAGGAGACAGAAGAGGAGCTTACGACCTTCAAGAAAAAGAAGGCTAAATTTAAATAGACAGTATCAGCAGTCCTACTTAAAATCCGGATTTATCTCAACGGGAGATTCCCACTCACCAACCCCACTGTGCATAACATGCGGCGATGGTGAGTCGTATTTTTCATGCACTTTGTATTTGCGGCGTATCTTATTTTGAAGGCCCGCTTAAACGTTACCATAGCGACCAGAGAGTGCTGCGGCCAGATCGGACGTTCCTCGTGTCATCACTCGTGTTTATTATTATGTTTTGAATATACCACCGTTTTCATGGAGGTCATATCATATTATTTTGTTGTATTGATCCGCAACACCTTAAAGGCCGGTCCCTGAAAATATTGTCTGACATTAAACAGGACCGTGGGTCAAAAAAGGTTGGGCATGGCTGCACTAGGGTACAATCTTGCTGCAACACACAAGGGCCTTCTCCAAATTATAACTACAATTAATTCAAGAGGAAAGATTTCTCAGGAAGTGATTGATTGGGACAGCTCCAGCTCACCCCAGACGCCAATGTTGATATGCGACATAGAAAATGGTTGGATGGCTGCTGTGCCACAATACTGTCGGAACTCATCGTCATGTCTCCACGAAGCAGTACGTAACGCTTCGGTTCCACTTGGTTTGTTCATGCGGTCTCGACCAACATATGGACTGCAGTGCATCTCGGCTCAAATGAACCGCACCGTACTCATGCAACCCGTACACAACAACACTTTCTAAAAAACGTGGTAGGAGTAGCAATTGTCATGCATACAGAACCAAACTGAACCAAATTCTGCACTGCTTGGTGGAAACGTGACATTTCAATCTTGTCACTAACCATAAGGTTGTGTTTCACAGTGGGAACCCTGACAAGTGTGACATATGGGGCAACACGCCACTCCACCTCGCCGCTGCCAATGGTCACCACAATTGCCTTTTCTTCCTGGTGTCATTTGGTGCCAACATATGGTGCCTGGATAATGACTACCACACGCCGCTTGACATGGCGGCCACCAAGAGTCATATGGACTGCGTCCGCTACCTGGACTCCATCGCCTCCAAGCAAATGGGGCTCAACCCCAAGCTAGTGAACAAGCTGAAAGAGAGGGCGTTTCGAGACGCCGAGAGGCGCATCAAGGAGTGCGCCAAGATGCAAAAGAAGCATCACGAGCGCATGGAGAAGAAGTACCACAAGGAGGTGCCCGAGGCATCCGTGTCAGATGTCATGAGTTTTTCCAGTTACAGCAGCGGCTCTGTCAGCCACAAGGTGCACAACTTCAACGCAGCAGCCGTCAGTGTGCCATATTCACAGGTCAACACTTGTTTACTTTTCAATCCGTCCAGCAAAGATGACTGATTTGCACTGATCATTTATCGGTCAGTCATTAAAATGTGAAACGGTTGTGTGAGCCGGAGGGATGCGAGGGGGGGGGGGGGGGGTGAAAAGATGGACAGATAGATAGACAGATAAAAGAGTGACAGATGAATGGACAGAGCAACAACACACGGATTGATGAGTGACAGACAAAGTTGAGTGAATAGAGAGAAAAAAGACAGACAAGACATACCAATCAAGACACAGACGGATGAATGGGGAGATGGACTGACAAACACAAAGCAAAAGAGCGCAGACAGACGGACAAAGGGACAGATCGATCAATCGATCGATAGTCAGCAAGAGTAACCAACAGACTCTAAATCAGGGGTGTCAAACTCATTTCACATTGTGGGCCACATACGGACTCGGCAGATGTCAAGTGGGCCGGACCATTAACATTATACCATACTCTGCTAGAAATAACCAAAATATCATGTCTTTCCTTTGTTTTGGTATAAAGAAGCATTGGCGCATTGATACCGTCTGCTGTGTTGGGTCTGTCTCAGGGACGGATTGAGACTGCTGTTTTCATCTCTGATCAAAACTGTCTGCCCCTAGCGGATAATCCATGAATTGAATTTTATTAAAAATATTCATTCTGTGTCTTTAATGCATTTTTTTTCACTTTTGAATTATCCTGCGGGCCAGATTGTACCTCCATGGGGGCCGGTTCCGGCCCGCGGGCCGTATGTTTGACACCCCTGCTCTAGATAGATTGGGGACGACATGGCTCATGTGGTAGAGTGGGCTTTTCCCATCCCGAAGGTTGTGGGCTTGATCCTCAGCTGTTGTGACCATGTCAAAATGTTTGAGAGCAAGATGCTGATCACCCTCAGTTGCTCCTGATGTTGCCTCATCAGGAGATGAAGGAGGAGACAGCGTTTTGCAAGTAAATGAACCACGTCTCTCCTGTGTTGCTGCTAGGCTACTCTTCAAGCCACAAACCGCGGGAAGACAAAGATCCAGAAGAAGCTGGAGAAAAAGAAACAAGGAGATGGGACCTTCAAGATCTATGAGGATGGGAGGAAGAGCGTGCGCTCCCTCTCCGGACTCCAACTGGGCAACGACGTCATGTTCCTCAAACCCGGAACATATGTCAATCCGAAGGAATATGGCCGCCGCAACATCCGTGAAATGTTCCCCAGAGACCACAACGACGACGCCATTTCACGTGCCATCAGCGAACCGGACCTCCACGGGACCAACGCTGATCACTCGGAGGTCAGCACAGACTCGGGACACGATTCTCTGTTCAACCGGCCCGGTCTGGGCACCATGGTCTTCAGGAGGAACTACGTGAGTGGGGGGATGTTTGACCTGGGCGATCCAGACGCAGCTGACGGCTCAGGTAACACGGTGCATCTGCGCAGCAGACTGCACCCTCACCGCAGCCTGGATGAAGACAGCATCGGAAGTGCTCGCAGCCTACAGGAGAGGAACCTGGACGAGCTTCCTTGGGAGGAGGTGGAATTGGGGCTGGACGATGACGACGAGGCCCTCACCAGCCCTCTGGAGGTCTTCTTGGCCACGCAGAGCATGAGCGAGTTCTTCTCCATCTTTAGGAGGGAGAAGATCGACCTCCAAGCACTGCTGCTCTGCTCTGACCATGATCTCAAGAGCATCCACATCCCATTAGGACCCAGGAAAAAGATCTTAGATGCCTGTAAGAGACGTCTTGAGACCATAGAGGACCCGGAGTGCATTGAAGACACTGAACTGTAAGTGCGCTACATTCGTCCATTTTCTATCGCACTTCTCCTTCGAGTTGCGTGTGAGTCTATCCCAGCTGACTTTGAGCAAGAGACATGCCACCATGTAAACCCTGGACAGGTTGCCAGTCGCTTGCAGAGCACAACGTCCCCTATCTTGTCTTGTTAGTTTTCAGTTTCACAGTGCCCAGTTTTGTCTTGTGCAATAAAATAGAAAAACCCACCTCAAAAGAATGTGTCCCCACCTGACGCAGAGTTTTAAACGTGAATTATTCGAAGCAATAGCGTGAGTAGACAATGTCTGCCGTCTTTATCTCACAGCAACTTTGCATCTGCATAGATTAAGGTCGAGGCTGAAATGTCCCGTCCAGACCTGCTCTGTATGTGTACTACAATTACACACATGACCCTTCAAAAGCCTTTACGTGAAGAAGCCAGCACATTTCGTTTCATGAAGACATTTACTTTAAGTTGTCACAAATACAAATGCGACCTGAAATACAGTATGTGGGCAAAGAGATGAAAAGATATTGGTAAATGGGGAGGGAAAAAAACATTTCACGTGAAAGGTTTACCTTTAGTCATTAATTTAGCTTCTTGTCACTTTTGCTTTGTTTGCGTGTGTGTGACATCATAGCATAGCAATGTAGCATAACATCTTGGCATAACAACATCGTGTAACAATGTAGTCTAATGACGAAACATGACAGTCTAGTGTCTCATCTTAGCATAACGCCGAGTGTAACAACGTCGCCTAACGACGCAGCATTAATCTTGGAACGTAACAAAGTAGCCCAGCGGGATGACGACGTAGCGTGATGACATAAGATGATGAAAAGTTGGAAACACATCTCCGTCCTGGTGACTTAGTACAATATATCCGAACACACTGTTGCTTTTACGTTTAAAATGAACAGTGGTTAACTTAGTTAACAGTCCTATGAGTCTGGAATGGCAAAATGTTATTTTATTTTCAGTTAAATAAGGTTTTATGACCTTGACAGTTGGTAACCATGCCCCCCCCCCCCACCCCCACCCTCATCATATTGTGCAGATGATTCAAGCGGAGGTGGGTGCATCACTGCAGAGAGTGACGACTAAACCATCTACCTCTAACATGGAGAAGATCCATGGAAAGATTCCAAGTTGCGCCGTGGGACACACGTTTGCCCCCATGGGGTTGACCGAGACTCTCGTGCCTGTGCATTTTAAACACACTTGACATGTTTTTTTTTTTAATAGCATGCTCCCTCTATGTGATGAATGTCAAGTCAAGTCGGCCTCCTGTTGACACATCGCAAGTTTGGTCTCTGCCAAGGCAGGATGACAGCATATTTGTAGGAGTGATTTATGTCAGTGTGCGTGTACGCGTCCCTTGATGATTTTATACTACCGGCCCATCAATTCCTTGTACTTGCACACACTGTGTAGTGCATGTCGAGTCAATATTTATGTAGATAATGTCAGTCATAACAATATATTGGAAGGTTTTTATCATCTCCCAGTATTTGTGTGTTAGCATTTGCTTGAAATGATGTAATAAATGCGCTCAACTTCATGTTTTCGTAGACTTTCTCAGCTTTTGCCCTGTCGTCTGCAGAGTAAGTAGGCCTACGTCGTCATTTTTGTGACATTTTACAGAGTTTGATGTATCGTCTGTTTTTGTCTTATTTACATCATTACACTCACAATGTGGTTTATTTGTTTGCAGGAGTAGAAATTTCCAAAATAATTCTACCAAGGAAGAACCCATTGAAATATGGTGCAGATCCAAATCCAAAGGTGTGTATCAAATAATTTATTTTCTTCAGCATGCAAACGATCCGGTCCTTTTCAGATAATCCTAATGTTTGATGTCGCCCCCCCCAAAAAAAAGGCACTCCCTTCCAATTGTAATAGAACAGTGAAGCCAATATATACATTCTCACCGTCGACTGACAACACTGACAAGTATATATGATACGATACTTTTATCAAACTGATCACATCGGCAAAACCCAAACGTAGACATGCAGTGTGTTTTTTTTTTGTCACGTGATGAGTCGTGTATCAGAGCCAGTTGTAAACTCCAGGAACTAAAATGTTGACTGAAATGGAACTGAAATGTTGACATACAGGTATTGTCATGTGAAAAAGCAAAGGTTTTCAATTGACAACAAAATTACAGGAATTGGCCTGAATTGTTTGGAGTCTAGGGTCTAGAAAACATTAGGGTTTCATAATTCACCTTACAGGGTTTGTACAATCACTGTCCCCATTTTTCTAATTTATTTTTCTAGTGCAGTGAATAGGTCACATTGATTCATGTTGAACCTAAAAACAATTTTACAAAAAAACACACCTTAGCCCACACGGTATCACTACCACCTGCAAATAGTCTGCTCAAAAAGCCACGACACATTTCTTTAAAAAAAATAAAAATGCAGACTCACATACTTCCCATTTGAAGTAATAATGACCAACAGGAAGTTTATTCTCCAGGCGTGGATCAGCATCCACTCCTCATTTCCTTCTTTGGATTGTGTGTGTGTGTTTATGTCTTTAGATTAGCGAGGCAAAGCGAAGACTCAAACAAGGGAGGAATGCCAAATGAGACAATAACACCTCGGGCGTGGTTTGCAAGTATTTCCTGTCACACTCAGGAGTGACTTTCGGAAGTTCAAAAAAAAAAAGAAAAAGTTGACTCGGATGAAAGACGACAAAAATGGCGACAAGCAGCGGTAACAGCCAGGAGGAGCCCAACGTCGCCTGTGATACGTGCATGGGCGAGCCGGGCAAGGCCGTCAAATCCTGTCTGACCTGCCTGGTATCCTTCTGCGAGGATCACCTCAGACCTCACCTGGAGAACGCCAAATTCCAGAGCCACCGTCTGGTGGAGCCTCTTCGCCACGTGGATGCACAAACGTGCGACATCCACCGTCTTCCCCTGGAGCGCTTCTGCCTGACGGATGGCTGCTGCTTGTGCTCTGACTGCTGCGGTCAGGGGCACCGGGGTCACGCCACTTCGTCTTTGGAGGATGCGAGGGCTCAGATTGAGGTCTGAACACGTTTACGTTTGCAAATTGAGAACTAGTGTGGGCCAAGTCCATTTTCCCCTTTTAAAAAAACTGACAGCTACAGTGGGCTAACTCAAGTTTGTCTTAAAACTGAACTCGTGTCGGCTAACTCCATTCCTTCTTTTTAAAACAGAACTATATTGGGCTCATACCAAATTGTCTTTTTTTTTTTTACTGAGCGAAGAATAGTCTAACTCCATTTTGTCTTTTTGAAACTGAGGTTGAGTGAGCCAAATCCTTTTTGTATTTTTTCTTTTTTAGCTGAGAACTAGAGTGTGCCAAATCCATTTGTCTTTTTTTAAATAAACAACTACAGTGAGCTAATGTCATTTTGTCTTTTTTTTTAAAAACAGAACTAGAGGGAGCTAGCTCCATTTTTTGTTTAACTGAGAGCTACAATGGGCAAACTATTTTGTCTCTCTCTTTTTTTATTTTATTTTTATTTTTTTAATAAAAAGAACTTTAGTGGGCTAATGACATTTTGTCTTTTTTGTAACTGAGAACCAGTGTGAGCTAACTTCATTTTTGACAGTGAATGTTTGCACAATAGTTGTCGGAATCTCTACCGTTTTCTCTAAAAAGTACCGGTATGTTTTTCCTCAATTCATTTCTGCCTTTAACTTAAAAATTGCAAAACGGAGTTAGTCCACTCTAGTTCTCAGCGGCTCAGATATTGTCTTTGTAATGTTCCACTTCACAATTTGGTTGCACTTGGTTCTAGACTGAACTGCAGAAAAAGCACGAGGAGATCAATCGGAGCATCGTGGCCACCGACAAAGCAATGGAGAAGCTGCGGAGCAACAATGACGGCATGACGGTACCATTTACTCCTGAATGAATTGATGATGATTTTTTTTGCTTGTGAGGTGTTTACAAATGGTTTCTTGCCAGTTCGTTGTGGGTGGTGCATTGTGGGCCTTCAGTGGGGACTATATCCACCTCTTAAAACCACGTCTTCCTTTCTGCGGTCCGGTCTCCAGTCTTTGGTGCAGGACGTATCTGCTCAGGTGGATCAGCACTTCTCCAGGCTGCAGGAGGTGGTGGCGGAGGCCAGGAAGCAGGTGGCGGAGCGGCTGCAGGCAGAGCGGAGGCGAGCGCTGCGCCAGGCCGAGGGCGTGGAGGCTCACTTGAAGCAGAGGAAGGCGGAGCTGAGCAAGACCTTGGCGGGGATCAACAAAGTGGCACGAAGCGACTGCGATGTCTCCTTCCTGCAGGTCAGTGCCAGACGAGTTATGTAATTCTTACGCAATCTCAAAGGTTGACAGTGTATACAGATTTGAGCATGATGGAACATAAAGGCTCAGAGAAAAAATCTTCTATAAATAAGGTATTATGCTCACAGATCCTTCGTTTTGTTGTAGGAATACTCTCAGTGGAAGGAGGGAGCGGCGGATGTTTGCTTGCCTAAAGTTAGCGTGACCCGTGTGGACCATGTGAATGCTTACGTCCAGGTCGTAGCCAGTGTCACCCAGGAGCTGTGTGACCTGATTCTCTCCTCCTACCATGAGAAGCTCAGTACCATTTCTCAAGGTGTGATGGGACGAGCAAGTGGGATTTATTTATTTTTTAATCCTCTCTGTGGATTAACGGTTGTGTTTTGTATTTATCTATCAAACAGGTGGCGAATCCCAGACGCCACAAGTTTTGTTGCCCGATCCGATGAACTCAGAAGACTTTTTAAAATGTAAAAAAATATATATAATACATATGTATACCAATATGACATCTCAAGTCATCTTTCCCCACTGAAATGAATTGAAATGCCCATAATTCGTTCCAGCCATCCAAAAAAAAAAGACAACCACATTTTAAAATGTTTATTTAATGAGAAAACAAATATTTTACTTTAAAACCATAATCATAATGAAATGGAATTAAAAATAATTCAACAGTTTTTGACACACTCTGCAGAGTTAAAAGGTGTTTGTGCCCATTTTAGCCACCTGGGGACATTATAAAACATAGACAGACGATATACTGTACATGGATGACTCATCTCCTCGCAGATGATACTGTATAAAATACAAAACGTTCAACGCTTTTTGTTTCTTTCCTTTTTTTTTTTTTTTTTTACTGTCCGTTTCAACTGGGACTGGCAAAAACAGCTTGGGGCCACTTATTTTTGTAAAATTGATAAATATATTTCAAAAAAAGTTCTGCTTATTATGAGTGACTCCAGTTCATTATCAGCATACAAGTTTATGCTCACAATTCAAAGCAAATTATTGACAAAATGACAGCTTGTACCTCTAACTGTCGGGTGTCTCATATCTCAAGGCGCCATTGTTCTGCATAATAGGCTCAATCTGAAATTTCAACTTGTTTTTCCCCTTCAGATGCAAAGAATTTGACATTTGACCCAGACACCGTGCATAACTTCCTGCGCCTAACAGCGGACAACATGAAGGTGACCAACACCAGCCCCTGGCAACACAGCTACGTGGACCACCCCGATCGCTTTGAGGACTGGCGGCAAGCGATGACATCACAGAGCGTTTACGAGGGCCGCCACTACGCCGAGGCGGAGCTGAGCGGCGATGGGGCTCATGTCGGCGTCACCTACAAGAGCATCGAGCGCAAGGGCCGAGAAAGCACCGGCTGCATCACCGGCAACGACTTCTCTTGGTGCGTCGGGAGGAACAGCCGAGGCCTCTCCGCCTGGCACGCCGGCGTGGAAACGCCATTGCAAGCGCAGGACGTGACAAGAATCGGCATTTATGTTGACTTCCGTGCCGGCCATGTGTCATTTTACCATGTGAGCGGGTCCATGAGGCTGCTGCACAAGTACAATGCCGATTTCATTGAGCCATTGTATCTCATTGCGTGGCTCTCAAAGAAGGAGAATGTGGTTTGTCTGGTTAATTCAAAATGATGCCTTCTGCATTTATAAAAACAGACATACCGTGGAGAATGTACTTTTGTATTGGCTCGTAAACAATCTTTTGTTGTCTGCCTATTTCTAAACATGTCTGAGCAAGCCATTGTGCACTTCCACCCCACTGTGATGTAAAAGTGGCCCTTATTTACATTACGTTTGTTTCGCCGATGACTTGATCAGATAAATTGAGTGAAGATCCCAAGTGACTTTCAAGTGGTGGCCAGACAAACTGTCTAAAATACTATGACACAGAAACATCCACATCCCATCATGATGCCACTGCTGTCATGTCAAAGCCCAAAGGTAAGCAGAGGTGTACAGTATTGAGTTTTGTTGAATGCAAAGATTAGCTCATGTCAGCTTCTGGTAACCAGCGGGGCGCTTATTTGATTCCATGGTGAAGTCGAAGTGGTACAAGTGTGTGTACGTGTCCTTGCGCAACGTACACACGGTGTAGCGTATGAAGCTCTGTCACTTTGAGTGAAAATTGGAAAGAAAAAAAAAGCCCATAAGTAAGAATGCAATTTTGCGTACTACATAAAATTAAAACAAACAAAAAAAAACCCCAACACTTGCATATTGAGATGGAAGCAAGAAGAAAACTCTCAACTTGCAATTAAAATATAGTTTTCATATTCAGTGTTTTGTAATCGATTGCTAGCCAACTAGTAGATAAATATTGTATAAATAAATTAAATAAGAAAATGTTTTTTGGGGGGGAAAAAATGTGTGAAGATATGCCGGAAGTGACGACTGGACTGCAATCAGTTGAAACCAATTTCACCTGGTGGTCGCATCGTACGTCCCTCAAACGCGGATATTTTGGTTTTCTCTCACTTGATGTGGCTTCGATGCCTTTTAAAGTCTGACAAGTTGCACATTTTTATTTCCACTCTTGTTTATAAAAAAAAGTGTAACAGCTGACGTGAAGAGTTCGTTTTTACTGTTTGTTTGTCTTATGTGAAGACTAAAAGACGCCATGAGAACTGTGGCTCAAAAGATGCTAAGGACCTGCAACTTATTGTTCACAAGGTAAGGCAACACGTAAATGCTAATTGTAACGTAATATTGTTAATTTAATCAAGTTCCTCCCTCACTGAGTTTTTGTAAAGGCCGAATTTGGATACAGGTCTTGTATTGAATCTCATTAAACAGGGCAGGGCATATATTTTGAACTTCAAGGCAATATTTGAGAAGACCTCACAGCATACATGTGGTGCATTTCGTCTAAATGTACTAACAAATGTATTTGTTCAAATCTGGGCCTTTTTTTAAATTGAACACAAAGCTGATATACATTCATTGTAACAGTCACCCAATGAAATGTAGGTGCACTTTGTCAATTTTCACTGTGAAATTGGGTAAAAGCAAAAACCGTAGAATTTTAAGGAAGGGTAACGAAGTGTTTGAATTTGCATTGGGAATTAATTTGAAAGTAGAACCAGTTCTTTTCCTTCTTGGTTTCCTTTCACTCTGTATTGATCGGTGTTATCAGACCCTTGTGGCAAACCAACTTGAGACCGCCACCATTAATCGCTCATCAGAAACGGCGCGCATGATAAAAGACCCAAACTTAGTTTTTTAAGGTTGCAAAGTTTCTGGCAAATTTCCATGGGATGGTCAACTGGAATTTTGGAAACGTCCCGTAGATTATCCCCTTTAAACAAAAATACTTGTTCTTGTTTATAATATGAATGAATGGTCACGCAGAAAGACCCCAAACAGCGATGTCGAGGCCCACCCATCCAACATCGAAACAGCCGCCCAGATGGAGAACATCCAGCACCTGCATGACATGGATGCGACACGGGAGTACGTGCACCACGTGGGGGCGGTGGCCAAGCGCGCCCACCACGGCGGCGGCTGGCTCCTCTCAGGCATCGTGTGCATCAACGTCCTCATTCTGGGCTGCGCGCTGGTCAGCAGCAGCGCCTTCAACAGCGTGTCTGTCACGGCTGTGCACCGCCAGGTCTTCCTTATTGTCCTCCTTACCCTCACCATGCTCTGGATGCTCTTCTACACCGCTGTCACCCATCGCAAGAACAAAGACCTCATGACTCAGGACAGTCACGCGGGGCCGGTGTGGCTCAGAGGTGAACAGTCGACTGTGTTGGAAATCATTTGCTACTTCCTAATCACTATATAGGGACTTGTATGGTTAATTTTAATTCATTTAATGACCTCATTGTGATTATTTAAATTTTTTTAAGCTGGACTTGTGCTGTTTGGCCTGCTCAGTCTGCTCATGGATATCTTCAAGATGGCCAACTATATTGGCTACGTCCACTGCGACTCTGCCGTCAAAGTGGCCTTCCCTGCCGTGCAAGCAGTGTTTTTATTAACCCAGGTTGTCCGTTTTTTATTTTTTCCTCAACCACTGCTTTTTAGTCAATGCTTGATTTAATGGTAGTGTTCACATGCAATAGTGTCATTTGTTCGCCTCCCCGCTATGTTGTAGTTGTCCCTCGCGACATCACGTTTCACACTTTGCAAGATTAATTACGTCCCCGGCAAGTAAAATATATTGGTCGCCACTTTGTGGATTTCGTCTATTGTGGGGTTGGTCCGGAAGGTTACCCCTGCGAAGAGAGCAATTGGCATAATATCATTTTTGCGAAGTTGTCATGGAGGTCATGTTTTTCCTCAACCTCTAGATCAGTGTTTCCCAACCAGTGGTACACATACCCTTGGGGTTACTTGAGCACACTGCAGGGGGTGTGTGGGAAAAATATTTGAATTTAATTGCAAGATCAATAACCAGTGACACGCAAGTTTTAGGAGGGGCGTTTCCTGGACTTAAATCGTTTGCCATCGAAGCCCCTTTACCAGTTGGCTTAATGTGTTCTTTGGATACAACAATCACGCATAGCAGAACTCTTAAAAAATTCCAAGCCACTCTCCTGATAAATTAAAAGGCCTTTATTGTAATAGTTTGGTCGTATTTTTTTTTTTATTAATGTCTGACTGGTTGTTTCTCTCTTAGACTTACTTCCTGTGGGTCCACGCGAAGGACTGCGTGCAGCTCCACACAAATGTGACACGGTACAAATGCCATCCTTGAGTATTCATTCCCAAAGTGATCCCTTGCCATGGCGAGAAATTCCTCATTTGTCGTTCTTCCCGTCGCCAGGTGCGGCCTCATGCTCATGCTATCCACTAACCTGGTGGTGTGGATGGCGACCGTCACCGAGGAGTCAATTCACCAGATGGACACTCCCTATCTGAATGCCAGCTTCTCGCCCAAGATGTACAGAGGTTTGGGGGTTATTACGATGTCTGCTACCCATCGCTTTCTTAAGTATTCACGTTCATTACTCAGGTAGTAGAAGAGTCATCAGGATTTCATAAACTTTATTTTTATGTTCCAAAAAATGATGGTAGATTCATTTTTATGACGGTGTTACACCATCTTTTATTTTAACAACACTAACTAAACGTTTGGGAACTGAAAATGCTAATTATTGAATTCTTATCCAATCTTGATATACAGCTTCATCTGTTCAACCATCTGGGGTCTCCGTTGTCATCTTTCACGCTTTCAATGGGAGACAGGTTTGGACTGCAGGCACGCAAGTGTACTACCCGTACTCTAACTACAAAGTCACAGCAGCATCTAAAGCACAGGTGTCAAACTCAAGGCCCGGGGGCCAGATCTGGCCCGCCACGTCATTTTATGTGGCGCGCGAAAGCAGCTCAAACATGTCAACTTCCATGATCCTTTCTAAAATGTCTACCACAATTTTGAAATCTCACATGTAATAAATAAGAGATATATTCTAAGCATTTTCTTGTCACCAAACCCCGTATGATAGTAACTTAAACAATACTTGAATCAACAGTTGTTCTTGACTTCTTGCTATGGTTTCAGTCTCAACAGCGCTCCAAGTCAAACGGTAACTAAAATGTGGCCCGCGCCAAAAATGAGTTTGACACCTCTGATCTAAAAGAAGGCTTCGTGAATTAACACGTGTGGAGACTTGCCGCATGTTGTCAACAGGTTCCCTTGCGTTACACTAAAGATGATTGCGTTCAACAGTAAGCTCTTCTAGACTCTGGCGTGTGATTGCCCCCACGATATTGTGCGCATCCGTGTACAGTAGAATGTAATTTCGCTAGCTGAGGCCCCACGTTGCATCTGTTCTTGTCTCCATGTCAGACAGTTACGACCAAGGAGTCAATTGCAGCTGCAGTCACTCTGCATGCAGCACCTTCAAGGAGGCCTTCTACTATCTCTACCCCTTCAACATCGAGTACAGCCTCTTTGCCTCGGCCATGGGCTACGTCATGTGGAAGAACGTGGGCCGCCTGGTGGATGACGAGGGACAACGCAGGGCCAAGTTCCATCGCAAGGAGGTGCTCGCAGGCCCCGCGCTGGGGCTCCTCCTCGTCGCGGTTGGCCTGGTGACCTTCGTCGTATACGAGGTGGAGATCACCCTCGAGGACCAGGCCGTGCGTCGCAGTGCCCTGCTCATCCATTTCGTCATGAACATCGTGATCGTGAGCCTCATGTGCGTCTTCACCGCGGCGGGATGCGTCATATACAGACTGGACCGCCGCCAGCACGTGTCGGAGAAGAATCCCGCTCGCAGCTTGGACGTGCAGCTGCTGGTGGGGGCCTCCATGGGCCAGTTGATCATCAGCTACTTCTCTATTGTGGCAGTGGCGGCCACGGGGGCTCAGGACCACCTGGACGCCCTCAACTTGTCATGGGCCGTCCTCATGGTGCTGCAGCTGTGCCTGCAGAACTACTTCATCATTGAGGGCCTCCATCGTGAGCCCTTCCACATCATGCAGGAGGACGCCCAGCAAAGCAACGCGCGCACCGAGGTGAGCGAGGTTGCCAAGAGGCAGCAGTCAACCCGCAGGCTCATGGCGGGTGTGCGGCCAAACTGGAAGAGGAGAATGCTGAAGGAACTGTGCGCCTTCCTGATGCTCACCAACATCATGGTAAGTTAAACACAGTACGATTCATTTTGCTGACTTCCTTTTTTTATTGTGGGTGGGCGGGGCATGTTCCAGATCATCCCATCAGTCTTATATACAGTATATAGAGAGAAAATATCGTATTTTTTTTGTCTTAGTTCTCCCAAATGCTTTAAACACACTTTTTGAACTCGGGATGCAGCTACTAATTATCAAGTGTTCCACTGATTATTTAATCGATCAATGGAGTACTCTGATAAAGATTTTGTATTAAAAACATCTGGTTAATGTTTAAGCCACTAACAATCACCATTTGGACAATTCTTTCGGTGATTATTACGTGTACCACTTGAGAGCGTCCCTGTCCCAGCACTTGGAGATAATGGTTTTAGTTTTAACGCTATTTGTTGTTGGCTTTCCAGCTGTGGATCATGCCTGCCTTTGGGGCTCGGCCTCAGTTCGACCACACCGTGGAGATCAAGTTTTACAAGTTCAGCATGTGGACGGCCGTCGTCAACATCGGACTCCCTTTTGGAATCTTCTACCGCATGCACTCGGTGGCCAGTCTCTTCGAGGTGTATATCCTTTCCTAGTTCTCACACCTCGTATGTGCAGCAGCTTTTAAAAATGTTCATAATCTTAATTTGTAATAATAAAATTGGAACATGAATGATGGCAGTTTTGCATTTGTTTTTTTTTCCTTCTGCCTGCCCAAATATGTTTAATCTGCAACTAAGAACCACTTGGCGACTATAGGAATTTGGACCATGGAAACGTGTTAAGTTTTTTTTTGGTTTCAGGGGCAATTCCCCTTCTAACGGTGCACGCCATAGCACAAATTACCACTAAACACTTTGTGGCCTGTGATGAAAATGAATTGGACGCGCCTGCATTAGCGACAAATGGCTAACAATATAGTCTACTCCGTTTTCAAAGGCTAGCGCAGATTAACTAAAAAAATAATTGTGGCCTTGCTTCAAGGGAGGGAAACTGTCATCTTCTGGCCAAAAAAACCCCCTTTGACTTCAGATTTTCTCAAAATATTTAGTTACTGCATTTGACACATTTCACATAGCGATATATAATGTACAGTTTTGAACAAGCAATGTCAGAAACAAAACAATCCAGTCTAGTTTGTACTGCTGCATTAAAAGGTGGAAGTTCACCTTAAAACATGTCAAGTAGCATCATCCCCCAAAGTTAAGTGACGTGTGTGACTTTTCGTGGCAATTGGCATTGCTGAGAATTCCTGTTTGGAATATTTGAGGTGTCAAACAAGCATCCTAGCTCAATACCAAAGTGCATCCCCAAATTGGAGGCTGTCCCCCCCCCCCCCCCCCATGCTGCAGTGGCAAAAAACACATTGCTATGACTTCATAACCAGATTTTGTCCCCCCCTCCCCCGTCTAAAACTAAAACCAGCTGCACAGGTCAGAACAACATGTAACGAGTTGCCTATTGAAAATATTTAACTGATAAACGAGCACTCGGCATGCGTCATGAGGAATATGAGGTGCCTTCAACACAGCTTCGCGCTCTGTCGTCTACATCTTCTGAATCTCAAATAGGCGCACGTCCGTGTCGTACCATATGGGTGGGTCCACATTGCTGGAGAGAAGGGGAGGGGGGACAATTATAATCCGTTTCTTACGAAATCCCAATAGAGTAAACCTGTTGGATACATTCCAATACTCACCGCAGGTAGACCACACCCCACATGTAGGTGCGAAACCACATGGCCGTGCCAGCGTTGGCCTGGTACTTCCGGATGAGGATGGGGTGAGGGACGGGCAGCAGGCCGACTAACGTGCCGTGCTGGAGGAACTTGAGGATCTCCGATTCATCTGTCAGACCCCTGCCGTGACATAGCAACAACGTGAATGTTTATATCACCTACGTCAAGACAAACAAAGGCGTCTGATCCAACAAGTGTGTACTTGTCGATGCAGATCTTCTCCACCTGTGGAACCAACACCTGCAGCAGACGCATGATGGTCTGCAAGGGGAGCTTACACTTCCAGGAGAGGACCTGGGAAAAGATAAACAGGGAAAACCAGAGTTAAAATGCTTTTGGTTAGGTTCTTATTACAAAAAGGAGGTAAATCTACTTACCCACTCTGGTGTGGGAGCCCAATGTGATGCTGAAGAAACACTTGACAAGCGCCTTCTCTCCATTTCTGCCTCGGTGTAGAAAACATCCTGGGAAGAAGAATGAAGAGTTACCGGTACATACAGTTTTCCTTGAGCTCCAAAGCCAAGTGCCCAATCCTACTTGGAATTTAGCCCATAAAGTACTGGCCTCAGCTGAGCCACTTATTCTCACCTAGCCCTACCTTCCCTCTAGTTCCGTTCTGTTTTGTGTGTTTATTTTTTTTTTTTTTTTGCAATAAACACACTAACTTCATTGTCTTTTCCCGAGATGGATTCAGTGTCGCTGGTCCCGCTGGCTGTGATCTGCTCCGAGTGCTCCAGCTTGGGGACGGACACCATGGTACCATCCTCAGACACCTGAGACTTCTCGGTCAGTTTGTCAATGCCTGTAAAGAAATACAAACATCAGCTCCTTCAAAGACCACTTGTGTTCTTGATGATAAAAGCTTGCTTTACCAGGTATGGCGACCAGGCTGGCCTTCAGGGTGCCAGGTTCTGCTGGCACGGCGGGGCGGGAACCTTCCATGGAGACAGCCTCCTGCGAGCTGGTGCGGGAGATGGCGTCAGGCGACTTTCTCTTTCTCTGCAGGGCCTTCTGGATGGTGGCCGGGTCCGATGGAAGATTAGCAAGCTGGTGGAAGATGTTACGCTTGCGGATGATGGCGTACACCAGATTACAGTTCCCTGGGGAGGACAATCATCCATTTAATAGAATGTTCATCACGTCCCAACGTCTCAGAAATGGAGGCAAAATGGATGGTGCTGTTGACTAAACTAGTTCAGAGTAATTGGTTTGGTATGTTGGTTTCATTGGCACTTACCGTTGATTGGTTTTCTGCCTGGTCAAATTATAAAAATAAACACGGCTCACATCAAAAGCTGATGAGAAAAAATGTTAAAATACACCATACATTACTATATTTTCATACAAATCTCAGAGTGGAATATTTAAGATTTGTATGCCTTTTTTTACTTTTCAGACAAACTCCAGACAGAAAGTGCTGGATCAAACCTTGCACCTCTGCACTGTGAGGCGGGCATCGTAACCATTAGGTCACCGTGTCACCTAAATAGGTTGTCATTTGATTAAATTTAATCCATAGTGACAGAAAAGGCAGAGTTTAATACTTGTGAGAAACGGGTATAGTACATGTACAGTACATGTACATATAGTAGAGCCCATGTATAGTCGAGTTTTTGGCTGTAAAAAATGATCATTTATAGTGAGGCGTTTTGGGCCAAAAAAAAAACGACCATGTGTAGGAAGGCGTTTTTAGCCGAAAAAACCCCCGACCATGTACATACAGTAAGGCGTTTTTTTTTCTGAAAAAAACGACCATGTATAGTAAGGCGTTTTTAGCCGAAAAAAACGACCATGTTTAGTAAGGCGTTTTTAGCCGAAAAACCCCCCGACCATGTATAGTAAGGCGTTTTTAGCCGAAAAAAACCCCGACCATGTATAGTAAGGCGTTTTTAGCCCAAAAAAACGACCATGTATAGTAAGGCGTTTTAAGCCGAAAAAAACAACCATGTATCGTAAGGCGTTTTTAGACGAAAAAAACCAAATGACCATTTAAAGCATTTTGGGCTGAAAAAAATGACCATGGATCGCCATGCATGTTTTTGAGAACACACAGGAATGCCGGAGTTGGATTCGAACCCTGCACCTCTGCAGCGCAACGCAGATGCACTGACCATTTGACTACCAGGCAGGTAATGAACACTACAGGGTTCCAACGGGTCCCTGTAGTTAAAAAACAATTTTTTTTTTTTTTTTTTCAGGGAAAGCTTCTAAAATCAATAAAAATCCTTAACACGTTTCCTGTGGTGTTCATTTCATTTGTGTATGTGGTTTTCTGTTCATTAAATCCACCGTGAATCACCTGCTGAATGGAGAAAATGTTCTTAAAAAATGTCTAAATTAGCCCTCAAAATACCTTAAAAGGTCTATAAATAAAAAACAAGTGGAAGAGTGGGAACCCTGTGTCTACAATGTCAGAGTGAGCACGAAGAGGACAAGAAAATGAATGGTCGCACATATTTTTGGAAACCTGCACAGGTACGGGTCGAACATGACACCTCACAACGAACGGTCAAAGCAGGAATCGAACCCTGCACAACACCAACGCACTAACCATTCGACTACCAGGCAGGGATGAATGCTCGATATTGTTCATCAGTGTGTGTCCGTACATAAGACTGTTTTTAGAAATGTGAGCGCAAGGATAGTAAGGCTTTTTTTGTATTTTTTTTTCAGTCAAGGAAGGCATTTTTCACAACAACAAAAATGACCAGGTATAGAAAGGTGCTTTTACAGCCAAAAAACGACCATGTATAGTAAGGCGTTTTTTTCTGAAAAAAAAACGACCATTTATAGTAAGCCGTTTTTTTCTGAAAAAAAAAACGACCATGTATAAAGGCGTTTTAGCCGAAAAAAACGACCATGTATATTAAGGCGTTTTTAGCCGAAAAAAACCACGACCATGTATAGTAAGGCGTTTTTAGCCGAAAAAAACGACCATGTGTAGTAAGGCGTTTTTAGCCGAAAAAAACGACCATGTATAGTAAGGCGTTTTTTCTGGAAAAAAAAAAACGACCATGGATGGTAAGGCGTTTTGAGCCGAAAAAACGACCATGTATAGTAAGCCGTTTTTTTCAGAAAAAAAACCCGACCATGGATGGTAAGGCGTTTTGAGCCAAAAACCCGACCATGTATAGTAAGTTGTTTTTAGCCGAAAAAAACCGACCATGTATAGTTAGGCGTTTTTTGCCGAAAAAAACGACCATGTATAGTAAGGCGTTTTTAGCCGAAAAAAACAACCATGTATAGTAAGGCGTTTTTAGCCGAAAAAAACAACCATGTATAGTAAGGCGTTTTTGGATGAAAAAAAAAAGACCATGTATAGTAAGGCGTGTTTAGCCGAAAAAAATGACCCTGTATAGGCGTTTTTAGCCCAAAAAAACGACCATGTATAGTAAGGCGTTTTTAGCCAAAAAAAAACGACTATGTATATAGTAAGGCGTTTTTATCCGAAAAAAACCCGACCATGCATAGTAAGGCGTTTTTATCCGAAAAAAACGACCGTGTATAGTAAGGCGTTTTTAGCCGAAAAAAACGACCATGTATAGCAAGGCGTTTTTAGCCCCAAAAAAATGACCATGTATAGTAAGGCGTTTTTAGCCCCAAAAAAATGACCATGTATAGTAAGCCGTTTTTAGCCGACAAAAACGACCATGTATATAGTAAGGTGTTTTTAACCGAAAAAAACGACCATGTATAGTAAGGCGTTTTTTTCAGAAAAAAACGACCATTTATAGTAAGGCGTTTTTTTCTGAAAAAAAAAACGACCATGTATAGTAAGGCGTTTTTTTCTGAAAAAAAAAACGACCATTTATAGTAAGGCGTTTTTTTCTGAAAAAAAAAACGACCATGTATAGTAAGGCGTTTTTTTCTGAAAAAAAAAACGACCATGGATGGTAAGGCGTTTTGAGCCGAAAAAAACGACCATGTATAGTTAGCCGTTGTTTTCTGAAAAAAAACCCGACCATGGATGGTAAGGCGTTTTGAGCCAAAAACCCGACCATGTATAGTAAGTTGTTTTTAGCCGAAAAAAAAACGACCATGTATAGTAAGGCGTTTTTAGCCGAAAAAAACGACCATGTATAGTAAGGCGTTTTTTTCAGAAAAAAACAACCATGTATAGTAAGGCGTTTTTTGCCGAAAAAAACGACCATGTATAGTAAGGCGTTTTTAGCCGGAAAAAACGACCATGTATAGTAAGGCGTTTTTAGCCGAAAAAAAAAAGACCATGTATAGTAAGGCGTTTTTAGCCGAAAAAAAACGACCATGTATAGTAAGGCGTTTTTAGCCGAAAAAAACGACCAGTAAGGCGTTTTTAGCCGAAAAAAACGACCATGTATAGTAAGGCGTTTTTAGCCGAAAAAAACGACCATGTATAGTAAGGTGTTTTTAGCCCAAAAAAAATGACCATGTATAGTAAGGCGTTTTTAGCCCCAAAAAAATGACCATGTATAGTAAGGCGTTTTTAGACGAAAAAAACGACCATGTATAGTAAGGCGTTTTTAGCCGAAAAAAACGACCATGTATAGTAAGGCGTTTTTAGCCCCAAAAAAATGACCATGTATAGTAAGGCGTTTTTAGCCCCAAAAAAATGACCATGTATAGTAAGGCGTTTTTAGACGAAAAAAACGACCATGTATAGTAAGGCGTTTTAGCCGAAAAAAAAAAACGACCATGTATAGTAAGGCGTTTTTAGCCCAAAAAAACAACCATGTATAGTAAGGCGTTTTTAGCCGAAAAAAACAACCATGTATAGTAAGGCGTTTTTGGATGAAAAAAAAAAGACCATGTATAGTAAGGCGTGTTTAGCCGAAAAAAACGACCCTGTATAGCCGTTTTTAGCCCAAAAAAACGACCATGTATAGTAAGCCGTTTTTAGCCGAAAAAAACGACCATGTATACAGTAAGGCGTTTTTATCCGAAAAAAAACCCCGACCATGCATAGTAAGGCGTTTTTATCCGAAAAAAACGACCATGTATAGTAAGGCATTTTTAGCCGAAAAAACGACCATGTATAGTAAGGCGTTTTTAGCCGAAAAAAAAAACGACCACGTATAGTAAGCCGTTTTTAGCCCAAAAAAAATGACCATGTATAGTAAGGCGTTTTTAGCCCCAAAAAAATGACCATGTATAGTAAGGCGTTTTTAGCCGACAAAAACGACCATGTATATAGTAAGGCATTTTTTGCCCAAAAAACGCCTTACTATAAGGCGTTTTGGGCTGAAAAAAAGACCATGTACAGTAAGCGTTTTGGGCCAAAAAAAAGACCATGTACAGCAAGGCATTTTTAGCCAAAAAAACCCACAATGTATGTCGAGCTACATGGCTTTCCTGTTTCCCACTCTGCTTTTCCTGCTGACTCCGATCAGTTCTGATGATGATCACATGATCATTTCGGGCCAATTTGACATACAGTGTTACAAAGAAAGTGTTCGCTGATTGCCCCTAAAAATCATGACGTGCCCTTCCTTTGGCAGCAATGATTTGAACACCAGCTCAGTGATATGTGGCTTTCTGTATAAATCTGCAGAAATAGACATTTGAAATTAATATTTGGACACACAATGCTCTCCAACCGATCATTTTCTCCTTAAGTGGAAAATGTTTGGAACCCCTTTGGAGTTGTCACATAAAAGTATGATCAAAGCAATTAGAAGGGTGCCCCTTTACCGTCAAACTGATACTGGATGATGTTGTTGAAGGCCTCCAGCAGGAAAAAAACAAGATGGTGGTTCTGGACGGCAGAGAACAGGAACCAGCTCGTGGAGAAGGCCTCCAGTAGGTGGAGCAGCTTATTGGCCGCTACCATGGAAAGACTTTTCAGATATGGTGACACTGACGGTGGGGGAAAAAATTGAATTTTTCAAACTATTTTGATAGAAGGAGCTCCAAAATCCATAACAATGAGGCGAATGAATCACCGTTCACCACAATGGTGAGCAGGCAGTCAAAGAGAGGCTGTAAACGCTGGTGGCCCGTGGTGATAATCTTATGGAAGACCTGCAAAAACAAACAGAGCGACAGCTGGTTGGCTCTCACGGGTAGGGAAAAGGATCGCCTGGTCTCCATAGCGACACGGTCGGTCCTCTCACCACGATCAGTAGGTCGGCGTGAGTGCCCGTGAACACCGGGATGTCCATGGGCACATGGAGGGCGTAGGGCTTGTTCAGGCGCACGCCGAAGTTCCTCTCGCCGCTCAGCAGCAGCAGGATGAACACGCCGATGTGCATGAGGCCCACGCGGGCTGCAGGCACACACACACACACACACACAAAAAAAAAAAAACATGTTGCAAAGACAACTTTGAAATGCCGGGAGAGCTGACACACACGAGAAGACTTACACTGGTCAGCTCGGGCATCATTAAGGTAGAAGAGGATTGGAACCAGAATATCCAGTACGTCGCTACTCTTGAGGACGAAAAAGAGGAATTTCTGGGACGGGAACACAAAAAGAGCTGACTTTTAATTTTGCTCAGCTCACATGAAATGTTCATTTCTTACAGTTTCAAATCATTCCAGTGTGTGCGAAAAAGGGAATTCATCTTGAAAATAGCTTTTGTTTCCATACGAAGAAATGCGTGGTTCACTTCTCTTCAATCACTGAACTAATATTTACTTGAAGGCTATAAAGCCCTGTTTGCGGGGACGGCTTCACATCTATGTTGAATGGAGTAGCAGATGGTGGCAAAAAAAATAAAAATAATAAATGAGAAAAGATCAAAATCCTAAAGACGTCATATCCTCCCAAATCCTGAAAACATATTTTATGTCATATTTTGTCATACGACAAATGTTTCTGAGAACCTTATTGAAGTCGCAGAGCTTCCAGAAGAGTATCAGGAGCTCCTGGTGGAACTGGATCTTTTTGGTGGAATTAGGCAGGTACGTTTGAGTCAAAGGGTTGGTGAGGAGACGAGCCAATCCTTTCAGTACAAAATCAAAATCCTGGATAAAACACAAACAGAACCTTCAGGGACAAGATCCTCACGTAACCTTCACCGCAATTGTCCAGGCCATACTTCCTCTCTGTGAATCCTCGACAAATAATTCACAAACAAGTTTTCGGGGCCGGTGGACTGCACACACAGAGAGGGGAATCATTATTCAAGCGAATCATCACCACTCAAAATAGACGGACGGCGGTTTTTCTTCGCAAAACCTCATGTTCTTCCACGCTGGACGGAGAAGACGGGCAGTGGGAAGGCCCTCCGTCATGCTCCAGGGTCACAATGAGGATCTGCATGGCCTGCTCCACCAGCTGCTCCCGGTAGTCGGAGAAGAGCAGGTGGTTGTACGGGATGCCGTAGCCCACCGGGTCGTAGGCGCTCACCACGTTGAGCAGCGAGGTGAACAGCGGCAAAGCATGGCTGCGGGAGAGAAATAACACAGTCGATAGTGGCGGCCAATGAAACTTAAACACTGGGGATCGCACAGCATAGCATATTCACAGTTGGATTTGTTTCTTCATTATTGAATGAAAAACACCCTTTTTTTGCTGTTTCTGTGCTCCAAAGCCATATCTGATATTAAAATATGTCTGGAGCAACATCTCGGTTGCAAGGAACCATGTTGAAGTCAGCGGAGGAGTTTCATTTAGTCAGGCCATAGCCTTGTCTAACAGTCAAAAGTCTTTGGCTGCCCTCTTCTAGCATTTCCTGGCAATGACAAACCTTTTTGGGTGGGCCTCAATTACTCATGGAAGTCACTTTTTTGCAGCTTAATGCCTTCACTGTACACTAGTGCGTCACAAAAACACCAGCCGTAGTTTTTGCAAAAAAAAAAAAATGGCACTCTGCAGTATTTTTACTTTATAAACAAACAGTAAATATATCGAAAAGAATAAACAGTGTGCACATTGTGATTTCATGATTGTGATTGGCCCGCTACTTGCATATAAGCATGAGAGCAGACACACACGCACACACACACACACACACACACACACACACACACACACACACACACACACACACACACACACACACACACAGAGCATCCGTCGGTTTACCGATTCTCAGTGGAACAGAAGAAGGTCACCCAGGGGTTGAGGATGTGGTTATCGGTGGACGCTGGCAGGTACATGACCTCGGAGAAGCAGGTGAGCAGCAACCTCAGCAACTCGGTGCTGACCGGCATCAAATCCAAACGACGAACACAAATAAGTCAAAAGCGAACCCGACAAGACGAGAGAAAAGACCAAGCGGAAGTGGAGCTGACCGATTCAAATCATGGATGTAGTTGAGAGGTGGGGACTGCGCGAAGCCCACTCCAGCTTCCCAGATGTATTCACAGCTGTCGATGGCGTGCAAGTTCTCCACCGAGTCCTGCAACATACGTGAGCCAAAAATGAGATGAGACTCGCAATCGCTCAATTTTTGGTTTGTTTTCAGTAAAATTGCTCTGGAAACAAAATTTAGAGGCCGAAAATGAATAAATAATTATTATTTTTTGGGCATATTTTGTCCATCTTTCATTTTCTGCCAATGGTACGAATGAATAACTGTGGTTGGGATTTGGATTCTCAAAACTGGTCATTTTGCAGTAGTTTTCGTGAACTGTATGTATACTGTTTGCAGTTTTAAAGAAGAATGTTGACCATTTTGAATTCATATCGAGCTACACCAAGTGTGTGTGACCTGCAAGTGTTGATCTTTGCGTCACTTAAGCAATCCTTTCCCACTAAGACCATCACACAAGGGCGAACGGTGACTCTTTAATTGCACGGGACACAAAGAGCAAAAACTCAGTCAGTCAGACCGACAACATTCCTTTGGGCCCATTAGCGTCAAAGCACTCTTCCTGTTATGACTGACGGTGTCGTCACGCACCGTTTTGATTTTTCAAACCAACTCGGGCGACAGGTTTAGTGGGGTGGATTTGCGGCAGGAAGGAAGAAACATTGACGGGGGAGAAAATAAAAATACGGCCAGTAAAATCCGATCCGTGCCGCCGGTTATGGTCAGCGAGTGGAAACGAAGGACTTACCGGGCCTCTTCTGTGGCTGTGCACGGTGAAATCGGGGCAGAAGAGCAAGTCGGCGACGGCCAGCAGGAGCGACTCGGCCAGTGGGCGAGCGCCTTCGTCGTCGTCCAGCTCCTCTGCCTACAAATAAACACAGCTTGACTCGTCATTCTTAAAACTTTACACACGAGCGGTACTTCCCTTTTTATTTGACCTGACAAAAGGTTTTAAAGGGAAAAGCCAAGAAAAGGTGTTGATAAATACTTGACTGCGTTTGTGTGATCAAATGAGTGTGTATGCATGTCCTCTGTCCCAGGCGGCACATCAACAACATCCTTGCCGTTGGAGACAACCTCAGCTGGCTCCCAAAAAGGAACGGGCAACCAAAAAGGCCATGTTGTCCTATCATATGAGCTTTCATAACAAAACCTACAATTCACCATGAAAAAAAACCCTGAATCTTCATGAAAAAGTGACAATATCCCTCCTACGGCTGGAATGAGGAAACAACGTTCACCGTTCAGGCCATGTCATCAGAGTGAGGCGAGCGAAGTGTATTCTCAGATGACAATTTGTGTTTTGTTTTGTTCCCCCCCCCCACTCACTCACTCACCCCGGCCCGGCCGGCACCAGGCACGGTGGACCAGAAAAACCCCCTCCAGTCCTGGTCCTCAAAGATGTAGGGGAGGATGCGAGTCAGGATACGTGTGCAGTTCAGGACCACCTGCTTCTCCCTCTCGCTGGGGCAGCCCGAGTCGGCGCCCTGCACCAATTTTTCCACAGCCTGAGGACGAGTGCCACAAAACACGCTGTCGTTTATGATTTATTTACAACTGTACTTCATTTCAAATCAAATTTCTCCAGTCCCAAGTGTTCGGTCTTGTGAATATATATGCGACTCAGCTGTTTTCTGAAGCTGAGGCACGAGTGGTCGGTACCTGTGAGCAACCGCGATGACATTTTCGGTCAACAGGAATGACAAAATGGCCGCCCGCTGAGATGGCCACAAACGTCTGGGTTTGACCGCTTAACTCATATTCCACAAATGCAATATTAATCGGAATGCCTTTTTTTTTGGACTAGTGGGGCTGCATAGGGAGTTGGGATCGGCTCCAGCACACCTGCAAACCTCATGAGGATAAGCGGATTAGAAAAAGGATGGATGGATGGTTGGATGCTAGAAATGCTCAAACAATCGCATTACTGTTATCGTGTTGTATTTTTGTTTTATCTTGAAACAGCGTACCCCTAATAGGCCCTGGTACTCGCTGCGCAGAAAATAAACGCCTGCGGCCACTTCATGAGCATGCCACTTCTTTGTAGCATCAAGGGTATTTTTGTCAGGGGCGACCTCGGGCAGGAGTTGGGAAGTGGAAAAGAAAGCAGGAGGAGGGAGGTGACTTCCACATCTGAGACCGTGACATTGTTCGGAAGCAATGATCCGTGACGCAGTTTCCAAAAGTCCGGCAAAGCTAGCAATCTGCATGTTGTGCTTACCTTATAACACAGGGTGGCTAAATTAGAGGGAGACTCCTCTCGTAGAGCCCGGATCTCTGCAGCTGGAACCAGAGCAAAAACATCCTGGACTGTGGTGGTGCTGTCCGCCCAGAACTGGTCCCAGAAGGCATCATCCGTGGCTTCCACTGGCTGCAAAACAACATGAGCAATTGTTAAATAAACAGAAATCTAGAAATCGGTGTGGCTTGCCAGTGCACTGTGTATCTATTGTGTAGCCTGCCCGGCGAGTGATGACGACAATGTAAACACGATGCACCTGCCGCATCCATGTCAACGCCGTGCAACTTTGATTTAACCAGGCCATGATTTTGTCGAAATATGTTGCATGACAGCAGATGACATTATCATCATGCTGGTAACGTGACGTATTTCCATTTCCGTGAATACGGTCTCTCAATCGAAGAAACGCCAAATGATAATTTTACATGGTTAAATGCAACAAGGGGACAGTGTGTTGTGAACGCGTTGCCTGATTATGTGCTCGTCGCTTACATTTCCAACAATCGTCTAACCTGCGTTTTTGTTGTCAGCTGAATCACTGCTTTCCTGAAGTTCAGTTTTGAGTCGGTACTGCCCATTGTCGATTTTCTATCTTTAAATCAATAATAATAATACGAGTTGCGCTGATGCCGCTGAGGATTCTTCTTAATCACCCCTTCTTGCTTTGCCTTGAGTCAAGGAAAAAGGGGCGGGGTTCTGTTTTGCTATTTTCACGATGGTTGATCATTGGTTGATCACTTCCGTGTTTCGAATGACGTGAAAAATAGATTTGTTTTGAAAATGTCCCCCATTTGTCATAAATGTTACGGTAGTGTAAGTGTAGTTCAATCTGTGTTAATTACAATGAATTGTTTGTATAAAACTAATAAAATTGGTAGAAGAGCGACGGGTGCGTTTAATGCGGATGCTTTTGTAAACAGCGACATCTTTCGGATATAGTTTTCTCAGTCACCCTTAAATGCTAATAAATTCAACGTTAAACAGCGCCCTTAACGTCTTAAATCAATATAAAACTTCAGACAAAGTGGTATAAAATTGATTAGATTAGTACTCAATGGTGCCTTCCAGTCAATCCGCCAATGTGCTAAATAAATCATTGTATGAAATGCTTTTTGAAAGATACAGAAAATACGCCAAAAATATCTAAAAGACCATAAGTGATGTTTTTGTTTGCTATTTTGTGTTATTCTCTGAAAGAAACCCAAAATGCAGGACACAAAACGGAATTGCTATTTTTCCAATATGACCTGAATGCGTCAGTAAAGGTCTCCGCGCAGGCGCAGTATGATGTAAACACAAACGCAGCAGCTGGCCATGGTTGCGAACGACGTGTATTAGCTTGTTGGATTTCAACACGAAAAGCTTTTTAGTTCGATCTTGTTCTTCAGATGTGTGGATATTAAAACGCTGCGAAAAAGGCATTTAAAACGTGTTTTAACATATTCACTTTAGGTGGCTACTTTTCGCTTATCAGCGTAAAGGCTAACATTGTTAGCTTGTGAGTGACGAAGACGAAAAAGAGCTTGTGATACACTATTTAGCCATTACGTGATGTAAAATATAAGCGAATTTGCATATGCGCACCGATATATATACTTTATTGTTTCTCTCTCGTAGCCATGGCTAATTTCATCACCTAAAACCCAATTGGGGATCCAGTTAGATACACTGACAAATGCAAGCTAACTGCTAGCGAGGTTATAGGACATAGACGGAGATCCTCAAAGAAATTCATTGACATTGATGCATTTATGGTCATCACATGTTGACTGAAAGCAGGTGAGTGAGTCCTTCGGCGCTAAAGTAATTAATAGAAGCTCATGTGTTTACGTGTCCAGTCATTCGTGTAAGCATTGATCAGCAAGTGATAAGGAAAAGTGCAGAATCAATATGAACGTCATTACCTTAACATTCACAGACATACGTGTAATCTATAAAGCTGATGTTTAAGGGTAGCTAATTGAGGACTTGAAAAGCTCTTGTATAATATTTTTAGTGTCACCTCATGGATCTGGCATCTGTAAAGCTGGTGTTAATGTATTTTAGTATACTGAGTTCATAGAACTGGTAGTGTATGTTTGTTTGTTCCACAGGAAAAGGCAGCACAGTGGTGGTGATGAGAGCGGCCACCTGGTTCCTCAAGCCAAACGGCCGAACCAATCTCACCCGCTCTCCCCCGAGCCGGGACGGGATGCCTGGGATTCAGAGGTACACTTAAAAATTGACTCTCTTCTAAAGCTGGCCACATGCACACCAGTTCTTTTAACCGTGAGGGACATCAAACGTGAAAAGGAAAAAAAAAATGGGCAGCGACAAAAGGCTCAGTAGCAGTGACACAACTGTTGCATAATGCATTTGAGCATGACATCTTTGATCCACTGGTGAAAAGGACAATTTGATTCGCTCCACTTTCATCTATAACTGCTTCAGACAACGTGTATGCAGGAAAGTGGTTAAGATTGCACGATGGTCTGTGTCTAATGTGTTGTCTTGTATTATTTGGTCATTTTTTGTGAACTTTTCTTTTGATGGCGGCGCGGGCACCCGCAGCGGCTCCTCTTGTTGTGAGAGGGAAGAAATTTCATCTGCACCTACAGCACATTTGACAATAAAGTTGTACTTGATACTTGAATGCATACCGGATTGACAAGGTACGATTTTGTTTCAGTGGTCCAATAGCTCCAGCAGCCTCAGCAGTCTTGAGCACACGTCGGGCAGCTCCAGCGGCAGCCGCTGCGCCGTGGGACCTTGTAGTCCCCTCGGCTGCGGCGACTCGTGCGACCCGCCCGCCTGCTATCTGTACATCAACCGCATCCTGAGGGAGGCGCATTTCCAGAGCCTGCAAAGCCGCTGCCAAACGCGAGAGACGCGGCTGTGACCTCGTGATATTTCCTGATCAGATATCAGGGAGGGAAAAGAATCAGCAATAATTTAAGAACTGGGACCAAACTCATGCTAAAATTGAACTGCCAAAATGACAAGTTTAGGACTTTGACTCGTTTATGATTTTGGGGGTGGTTCTGAAGTCTCAGGGAGGTCGTGGTTGAGAATTTTTCTGTCCTTTCTCCATTGTAGTTAGGCCCAAAACACTGATGGAAAGTCCCAAGTTGCACCTTTCACAGCGGCTTCTTTGAACTTGTTCTTCCTGTTCGGTGAAGAAAACGACTACTAAACAAGTAAAAATGCTCATTGCAGCCCTTCATGGGTTTCTGTGCCTGTCCATCCGAAAAGCCAGGAGAAAGCTCAGCTTTTCTTTCCATCAGCATTTTCTCTTCTTTTTCCTCTTGAATTTTGTTGTGTACATGAACTTAACATGACATTGACACTGTTCTTGTAAATCATTTCAAAATAAACAAAAATTGGGGGGTGTTTTTAAAAAAAAACTATATTTTCTGTTTTGATATCTATGGAACTATCCTTTTTTTTTGAGGTTTTCTTTCCTACATCCAAACTCTAAACTGTCTTGGTCCTCGCAGTCTCGCTTAATGAACGACTGGAGATGCATTGAGCGCCTCACTAATGAGCTCTGACCTGTGTGTCAGGCAGGAGCAGCCAAAGACTTTAATTAGCATACCGCGCGTCCTTGTCTCACCCGCACAATAACAGATCCCGCGTATTCGTGCGACCCACGTCACCATAGTTACCCCACAGCCGCGTCTGGTCCCCATTAGCGTGCCTGTCCATGATTGATGCTAAATTAGAGATGACGAATGAGCGGATGATAATTCGGCATGAGGCATTGCTCTGATTCATGACGGTGTTACTGTACGAGAGACGGCCTCGTTAGTATTACACAGAGTCAAGTAAGGCATTCAGATTGGTGCTTGTTATTATTGTTTGAGGAATGCAACCCCCAGTGGACCTTTGGAAAGAAATAGTGCTATTTCTAGGATGACGTTTGAACAGCAAACACTTGTGTACTGTAATAATACAAATTAAATCAAACTTGGCACAATTATACACATTATAGCAATAATACATGAAGAAAATCAAACACATTTTCCTGGAAAAAAAAACATTCTTATTTTACAAAAATAAAGTCATATTTAAAGGAAAGATTACAGGCCAAAGTCCTAAAAAAAGTTTACCTTTTTTTACCCCATAGTCAATGGGGGGAAAGCCTAGATTTTACAAAAATAAAGACAGATTCTTATAAGCACCTCACTCTGAATTTTAGATGAAGAGCGAGAGAAAGACATTCGCACTTGTCATCAAAATTATGAATTTATTCTTGTAGTATTATACGCCTCCCTTCTCTAAGAATAACAACGTTGGTGTCATTAAGAAGACATATATGCTGAAAATACGATTTGGAAAAAACAAAACAAAACTGGTCATTCATACTTATCACAATTTTAGTATTTTGTGATCAGGACCTTCAACCTTGACTCTCATAATATCAATTGTTAGGTTGTAATTGAACTACTCCTTGGTAGTTAGCTAGCATTTTTTTTCCGTTCAATGCGATTGGAACAAAGTAAAACGAAAAACGTCAATTACACACAAGGTGACAAATAAATTACCAACAATCAAATGAGTCCACACTTCCATCCAAAAATTGAAGAGGCGCACAAGGATAAAAAAATGCTCAAAAAGCTCACCAGGGGGCAGCACAACCTGCCTCGTTTTGACAAATTCAGCAGACGATGTGGAAGATAGTCACTCATAATCTCTCCCAAACACACATTTATGAACATATATGTACATGCACGCACACACACACACACGCACGCACACACACACATTTACAATGCAGCACACAGATATGAAGGTGTGCGGTGATGAATGACTCAAATCAGTTGAGTGGAGAGGCAGGAGAGAGTTAAATGAACTGTCCTTGTTCTGGGGTCTATGTATGCGCATATATTGTTAGGTTTTTACCGCGGCCAGCAAAAACAACAACGAACCCCCTCCCCCCCCCTCCATAAATGTCTCCTTTCTTTTTGGCCATGTCCTTTGGTCTCAGATCCTCATCTCTACCCTCCAAAGACGAGGCCATCCACATGACAACAACAAAATGCGCCGAATTTTGCGGCGTCTGCTTTAACCTTCCGCTTTCAAGCTCTGCGAATCATCTCGTCCCTTTCAAGTTTCCTTAACAGAAACGGGGCCTTCGGTGTTTTCACTGTAACCAAAACGTCACGGCTAACGCGATGGAAAGCAGAGGCGAGCTCAATCCGAGCTGCTCTTTGCCATGACGTGTTTGGGCAGCTGCTGCCTGGCATGAGGCGCCCGTTGCCTTCCGCGCCTTTGAGGGTTTCGACGCCAAGCCAAACATCTGCTTTGCCTCCTCCCCGCCGCCATTTTTTTCGCCTCGGTATCAGAGAAGACTCGCCCGCCATGCGAAGAATTAATGACCCGGCGCGCATATTAGCGGTGCCCTGTTGCCCCCCCATCCTGGCAAGCGTAGCGGAAAGACGAGGGGGGGAGGCAGGGATGGCACTCGGCAGTTGGACAAGGAGATTGGGGGTTGAGAGTGTTACGGTTCTCAAGTATTTGGCAGGATGAGGGAAAGTCAATTTGAAAGTTTCCTCCTTTCATCAATGACACGGACTATCGTCTACTGTGACGTTTGGAGTATAAAGTCAACCGATCTCTTATCGCGTGTATTGCAGTCACATGGTCCGATCGGCCAATTAATCTCTTTCGGTGACGTCACTGGCCAACAAGTCAACTTCCGTGTGGGTTCAAGAGTATGAAAAATGCGCTGGTAGTGGATTAGCGTTTCAATTAGCCTTGCTTCGCCAGTTTTGGCTGGAAATGAAAATATATTTTAAATTTGGCAGACCACAGAGAAAATTTGTTGCTGAGAACTGTGAAAAATTTGAATGATTAAAAAAAAAGTATTTAAAATAAGGTTTCAAAATCCTGAAAAATCAAGCCATTGTCTCCACTCTCAAAGGACACTGAAAAATGGATGCTAGCGTGCCTTTCGTATGCCTACACTGTTTGAGCCACAAAAATATCATCCGCTTAAAGCCTGCGCTGGCTGGACTACATCCCATTAAAAAATTTTTTTTTTAACGATTTCCTTACATTTTTAAACTTAATTGAAAATAAATGAATGAAAAAAGACAAGAACAAAAAGATTATTGCGTAATGAGAATTTTTGAGAATTGTTTTAAACTTTACATATCAGTTTGATTTCCTGTTCAGTCTTTAAAATAAAGCATGAATCTAAAAACATTTAAAAGGTAAAAACTAAAACGTTTCTTGCATATTTGAATCCGTTTTTCTTTGACTCTTAACCTTTAAAACTCTAAAGTGTTTAACTATTAAAGTAATTTTTAATTTAAAAGTTAAAAAATGAGAAATAGAAAAGTGTGCCCAAACTTATTTTTTACATTAAAAAAAGTCTTTGATTCTTCAGCTTTAAAAAATGTCAATGGTTTCCTCGTATCCCCCCCCCCCCCCACACATTTTTAAACTTTAAAACGGGTCAATCTGACCCGCACTATAACGAGGCTTAAAGACCACCCTGCCTTATGAAATAATTCCCCAATTAAGGGTTCCACTCCCCTAAACATAACTCACATTTGGAGCTCACATTTGGTTTCCGACAGTTCAAAAGCAACGACTGTACTTCAAATGTCTCCGGCCGACTGACTTCAGATTGAAAGGTCGTAAAAGTGCGACTTGCCGTACGGTTGAGGGGGTATTTAAAGTAGATAAAAAGGCCCCGACCGGCTCTTACGACTTGCGTAAAAGCTCGAGGACCTTCTTCTTGTGTACAAATCCATCGACGCTGGCCCTGAAAATTCTGTTGGCCGACGCCGAGGGCTGGCTCATCTCAGCCCAGGCGTAGCCTAAACACACAGCTGATAAACATTTCCCCACACACATGCACAGAAAGCAAAGTGGTAAGTCTCTCTCAAGCCAGCCGGTGTTTCCAACGCATCGCCGAGATAACCGACAGGCTTGGCATGCTCGGGTCAGCGTCTCCGCTTCCACTTTACGGCTTCCCCCTCCTCCAACCTCCTCCGCCCATTCAATTTCACACAATGTGCTCCGGAGACAATGTACAGTAGACTGTTTTCATTGCGCGGCCCGAATCACAGTCAAGGCCTCTATCGATCATCATAAACGTTCATCCGCAGAAAGCCGCTGAGCGCGGTCTTTTTTGTCCCTCGCGCCGCAGACTTTTATGGCCGGCGTTAGCTTGTGTTCCTAAAAAAAAACACGACTTGCTTTCAGACCGTTCAAGCTGGTCGCTCACATTCCGACGACAATCAGACCAAATTTGAATGTGCTCTCTCCCTTGTGATCAAAGTGAGCAAATTGGTTGGATAGCAATAAAATGTCCTGAGCGATTACCCGATGGTGCGGGGTTGGTTCAATAGCGATATTCTAATATTCCGATCTGCTCAGGAAACATAAAGAGCCGATAATCCGGTCTGATATTTACGATCGCAAATCTTTTTCGAGTTTGACTAAGGCGCCGACTCTGCGATTGTGACAGGAAGCGGACCGATTATCACAATTGTCACTTATGGCGCTTTGGAGCTTGATTGTGCTTCACACAGCTCGCCATTCAGACCAAATTTGAGCATGTCTCTGCATGTTATCCTGAGCGATCCACGAGCTGCTCAGAAAACGGTCGGGGGCCCACAATCGTAGGTGTTAAACCTGTTCAGTATTTCCGCCAGTAAATACCGATGCATGTCAACTTATGATTGTGATGTAAAACCAATCAAATGCCAATTAAGCGGGAATGACAATTGGGCCGAATTTGGGCATTTTTGCCTTCTTACGATCATGTGGGTCATTTGGAGTACACACCACACGATAAAAAGAGGAGGGACACACTTCCAAATTATTTCTTCATCATGTGTAGGGTCTTTGGGGTTTTCGAAATCAGATAAGATGTTGAAAATTGCTCTATGTAACCCCGCTTTAACCCTTTGGGGGACAGCGGTTACTGCAGTGAACAGCTTATCATGTTATCGGGTTACAGGGCGCATGACAGGGTTCAATAGGAGGGCCACCACTAACCTGCTAGAGAGGACCAGAGATCGGCGCCTCTCGGTGAAATTTGTTGCGTTTGAACTATAAATGTCAGGAAGAGATACACTCGCACTTAAATAGCTGCCCATAATCTCCCTGTATTATCCTAATTGAACCCATGGGCGGCCAAGCGCCCATCAATAGCTGAGCTCATCTGCAAATTAATAAAACATGGACCCTCACCAAACCTACAGTCTGCCCGAGCTACTTAGACCCACTAGAGGAGAGTGTTTCGAGTCACCGCCGAACGAAATGGAAGCGCAATAAAGTGTTGGCATTGGGCTGTGCAGCAGAGACGACTTCTTATGGCTCCCGACGTCCCGCCGCGATTCCCCAGACGAGCGCCGCTTCCGCCTCGCTGTCTCCGTGCTGCAAATGATCATTAAAGCCATCGGCCAACTGGTCGGTGGTGTTTGAATTAGCGTGGACACGTGTCGGCAGGTGGATTTCATCAGAGACATTCCGGTCACCGCAACACCCCGACACTCAAAGTGACTCCAGGAACAAGTGAATCATTCCAGTTTTAAATACAGCGGTGGATACGGACCAAGCCTAACCTCAAATAACAAACGCTTCCATAAAACTGATTAGAATTGCCAGAAGGAAGATTCAACCATAAATATACCACAAGCTGTGTTGCCAAAACACATTTCAAAGGCTTCCAAACATCCTCAGGCGCTTGTTGTACATTTAAAAATACATAGCCATTAAACATCTTACAGCTAAGGATCCAAATACACAACACACAGCACCTGTACGTACACGTCAACCATTTTGAAGATGTTGACGATTTAGACACAAAGAACACCGTGGCGGCCAACGGTATGCTAACGGGAAATGGCGCTGCTTCACAGAACAACGTTGCTAGTTCTACTCACAGACAACACAAAATGGCGGTTGTTGATAGTTTGCGCGATTACGCATTTTGATGCTTAACTCAACTCAACTGTATTTATAGAGCACTTTCAAACAGCCATCGCTGCATACAAAGTGTTGTACACAGAGCAATTTAACAAAACATTTATGTCTGAATTTTGAGAGGCTTGGAACGGATTAGGGCATTTACATGGAAAACGCGTCTCTACTTACAAAATGTCTTCCAGAACCAATTAATTTCATAAGTAGAGGTACCACTCTATCGTCAAGAAAATTTGGGGGTGGAGTTCCCCTTTCCAGTGATCAGGAAGTACCGAGCGGGCTTTTCAGTTGCGTCTTTGGACAGTGAGTCGATTCCGGACGAGCGTCGCGTGATGCGGGAGACAATGAAAGCGCCGGTCCTCATCATAAGACCTCCATCTTAATAACACCGAATCCTGGAGGGCCGTAAAAAGCAGCGAGAGGTTATTAAAGACATCTATCAAGTCCACGGCGCCAATGATCACCCCTCTGTCGAACGTGAAAGCAAGGCCACGGCGACCAACCGTTACTTCTTTTTCTTTCTACGGCACCAACAACAACAACAACAAAAGCCACGCTGGATGAGCAGGGACTTCCAAAAGGGAAGTAGAAAGTGCCGTTGCCCTCCGAGGGAAAGACTTAACCTGTACCTTGTGTTAAGTTTTTTTTGTCCATTCATGTACAAAAAAAAAATGTTCCGACATAAAATCGAGAATGCTGTAAAAAGCAGAACGGTCGCAACATCTTGACGAGCCGTCAGAAACTGGCGGCGGGGCGAACAAGGAGAAAGACGATGACATCACACAGTCATGGATACACGACTGAGAATTACAGCAACCCAAAAAAAAAAAGAAAGAAAGAAAAAGCTAAACTAAAGAAGTTCCTCCAAAGAAAGCAATGAGTAATGCATTGGATAGAGTGGAGTTAATGACTAGCATGCCACAATGAGCCATGCTGCATGCTCGGCGGTGCTAAGACATATGCAAACGGTTCCTTTTTTTTTTTTAAATTCTCGGAAGAGCTTAAAAAAAAATCCAACTTCATTACTATTTTCTATTTTTTATCTGGAACATTTTATCTCTTAATATCACATGAAAGAATCTTTCATTCTTTTCAAAATGCCAGTGTGAATTTTTCTTCATGTTGAAGTGAATACTAAGTTCTTATCAGGAAAAAACTGGACTTTATTCCCATCATGACTTTGTCTAAAATTACGTTTTTAAAAAAAAAAAAATTACGACATTTTCACTCAATATTTGGGGGTTTTATAAGAAAAACACAAAAAAGTAGAGCCTTATTTTTTTTATTCCTTTATTCCAATTCAGAAAACAATGACAAATTTGACCTGTTTTCTTTTTTTGGGGGGGAGGGTGAATAAAAATACGAAATTTCCTAATTTTCTTTTACATTAATTTCACAAACAACAATTTATACACGCACAACTGTGCTCTGAGGATTTTTATCACACACAAAAAAACATGACTTAATTCTAAGACTATGCTTTGATGTTAGCATAATTCCCATTTAGTCGTTTTCTGCAATTTTTTTTGTCACAATCAATAAAAAAGAAAAAAAATGAGCTGGCTTAGAATTTTTTTTCCATTGTGTAGATTTTTGTTATTAAAGTAATTGTCGTCTCTAAAGGTTGAATTAAACCTTTCCCACAAACCTTTAAAAAAAATGTTATGGGCAAGTATGCTAATAGGCTAATAAATGACGTAACGTTATTCTTGTCGCATTTTGATGCACCCCAACAGTCCTTCGTATCCGACCTATCTTCAGAACAAAAATTGACTTGGCGCGCAAAGCCATGAGTGGCGTTTTGCACAGCCTCGCGCACGGAGGCCATGTGGGCTGCATGTGTGTTTGCTAACGCTAACATTCGGATTATTTGCCATTATGAGTGTCTGGCGTGATGTAACAAAGCGTAATGTCAACTTTCATTACCGGTTGTGGAAATCAGGCGCGAGTGTTGAAAGTTGACGCGTTTGATTAACATAAAATAAAAATAGGCCCTCACTCAGCGCCATTGTCGCCGGCTGTAAAAAAAAAAAAAGCGGAGCCTAGAGGACATTAAGTGGGGAATTTATGGCCGGCGTATATTTGAGAGGAAGGTCGCTAAACCTTATGAAGTCTCCCGATTGCTTTCTCGGACTCGCTCCGGCGCTTTCCTCCCTGTTGCTTCGGAGTGGCGACCATTCCCCGCCCGCCCCCCCGGCTTTATTTTCATTGGCTTTTAAGGATGTACGCTCAATAGTTTGCCTTTCAGCACACGTACGGCGCATGAGAACACACACAAAGAAAACCGAGGGGGCATTCAAAGAAGAAAAAAAATGGGGATTTTCCCGCTCAATGCCTGTCCAGGGGTCGCGCACGGCAGGTTTTAAAACGTTTCTCCCGGTCCGGGCGCGCCATTGTTGCAGCGGAGGGGGCGAGGAGGGAGGGGTGGGGGGTGGGGCATTAATTGATTGTCCGCTTCCCTTTGGTGAAGTGGCTTCATGAAGGTTGCTGAAATACAAGCCATTCTCTCTCAGGCTGCCGGAGCACAGCGCAGTTGTAGATTAGCGGCGGCCTTCCGCGGTATCGCTGGAAATTGCCCTGGCACGTTTTTTTTTAATCTGCCATCTCCCGGGCTCTCAGAACACTTTATGGCTTTATACGTCTCATCAGCTTTTACAGGCCAGCATCACACAAAAGATCACTTTCTGAGTGTTTTTGTACCCCCCCCCCCCCTCCTATTCAATCCTTCAGTCAAATTTCTGGCTTTATTTATTGAAATCTACTGTCTGCACCATGATGTCAAGGCAGCGGAAGAGTAAGTGGTGCTTTGAAAGGATCTGTGGCTGAATTCGCGGGCGAGCATGAATGTGTTGAGAACGTTCAAGTAGACATTTATTGGAGTACAATGCAAGCCGATTTTTTTTTTTTCATCTTCACAGTTTTCGTGCTGACATTTTACTCTTCTGATTGAAATCGCTCCTTTTCAATGCCCTAATATGGTTCCTTCCCAGAAAGAAAAAAGGAACCAATCATTTTTCCTCATCAATAGAAGCGAAAAATATCAAATGCTGTGCCTCACCCCATTTAGGTTTGCCAAATATGGTTCCGTACTCGATTGAGTTCACCCTTTCGGGGACGGCGGTTACTACAGTGGACAGTTTATCATGTTATCGGGTTACAGGGTGCACGAAAGGGTTAAACATCAATGTGGCCACCATAGATAAGATCCATGTCCGATCCACGCTACCATGTATGGTTCCTAATCAGATAGTTGACAACAATTTCCCAAATGCGGTTCCTTCTCAGAAAAAGAGTCAACATTGGAAGCGACCAACCATTGTTGCTCAACCAATAAAGAGTTCACTTTCAAGTTGCCAAGTGTGCTTCCTCTCAGATAACGAATGTTGTAATATGGTTTCTTATCATAGTTCAACATGAAAAGCTTACAAAATACAAGTCCTCCCCGCATGAAAAGTTGACATTTAGTGTTACCCAATATGGTTCCTTGACCAATTAAGGGTTAATATTGAAGTCGCCGGTCAACATTTCTTTCTGGCTGATTGGGGGCAACAGTTGTGGAGTGGGATCTTATTTTTGGGGCATATCGCATGACGCAAGGTATGCTAACAAAGTACTTTGTGACGGAACATATTTGAATGACGATAGATTACATTTCACAATAATCCGGGTTTAATAGGCGGCCCGGTAGTCCAGTGGTTAGCACGTCGGCTTCACAGTGCAGAGGTACCGGGTTCGATTCCAGCTCCGGCCTCCCTGTGTGGAGTTTGCATGTTCTCCCCGGGCCTGCGTGGGTTTTCTCCGGGTGCTCCGGTTTCCTCCCACATTCCAAAAACATGCATGTCAGGCTGGTTGGACGCTCTAAATTGTCCCTAGGTGTGAGTGTGGGCGTGGATGGTTGTTCGTCTCTGTGTGCCCTGCGATTGGCTGGCAACTGATTCAGGGTGTCCCCCGCCTACTGCCCGGAGATGGCTGGGATAGGCTCCAGCACCCCCCGCGACCCTAGTGAGGATCAAGCGGTTCGGAAAATGGATGGATGGAAAAATGGAATAATCCGGGTTTACTGATTGCCTGGAATGAATCCTGCAAGTTTCATGAACAGTGGCATGCGAAGAACAATGGATGCTTGGGGCGAACAACAGGTTTTTAAGCCCCTTCGGCAGGCCCAGTAATAAATTTTGTCAATGGGGGTCGGGGGGGGGGCGTCCCAGGATGTCCACATAAGTTTATACCTGCAGCCCCTGCCGATTGGCCCCGCCCTCCGCACAAGAAGAGAAGTTGAGCCAGTGTCGTTGGCAAGTATGGTTCCAATGTATGAATGCTTAACATGACTGTCGATGTTCCAGTCACCCTGACACGACGTGCCGGGATTGTCATGGCAAAATTAATCCATTTGACTCATCCCCAAAAAACCCACCAAAAAAAAACAAAACACGGTAGTCACACATGCGCTGAAGCAGATGGCGCCATAGCCACGCATGGCAACAGCTGGAATGGAAAGCACATCTGCCCCGACTGGGTCAGAGCGTGAAAATGAGAGAGCCTGACTGCTTTTTTTTTTTTTTTAAGCTTTCGCGCTGACCTTCTCTTCCATGTTTTTTCCCCTTTCGATCTGTGGTGGGAATGCAGCACCGGTGGGGGTGCTCTTCCACTGTCTGATTCACACACAATGACCTATCGGGGAGAGGGGGGGGGGGGGGCAAACGTCCGGCCCAATAACGTGGTTCACACTCCCGTACACATGGCTGCGCTCTTTGTGCTCCGGCCGCTTTCCCTGATTTTTTTTTTTACCTCCTTTGTTCGACGACCACGTCGCTCGCCCGCGCGACTTTTATTGACAAGTCTGAACTCGGGTATCGTTTATTTGGATGGTGACATTTTGCCTTCGGCGCTGGCTTTTTACTCCAACAAGTGTTGATGTTTGCGCAGGTGTGCCGTGTTTGTTTCATTTTGGGAATGCTGAGAGGTGAGCAATCATTAATTACACTGACCCTCCACATATCTGCAGTTTGGCATTCACAAATTTGTTTAGTGAGAGATTTTTTGAGGGGGGTGGGGGGCTGAAAAACTCCCCTTCATGCAGTAACGGTGCTGGTTTTTCATGGCAATCTTTTGGATAGCTTTCCAATTTCCGTCACGCTAGTTTCAGCGACACTGTAACAAGTTCAGAATGAAAAATGAAATCAGGGGCATAAAATGGGGGGTCTACCAGGGATGATTTTTCAAAAATATGACTTGAATACTCTTCTACTGTACGATCATTCAGACAGTTTTAACGTAAATGACGTCAAAGCGTTATAACAGCGCATTGCTGATGCGTTGGCTTAGCCCGCGTATGGTGTTTTGGATTGTTTGTCAGCATTTAGGCTAGTAGAATTTTTTTGAAGGCAAAGCTTTGTGGCGATTTTAAATTCATGTATAATTCTCTTTGTTTTATGTTTATCTTGACAGTAAACTGTGACTAGAGGTGGTAATTATCATCTTAAAGCCTTTTTTTAGAAGAACTGTTCAAACGGCCAAAAAAAACCCCAAATCCAGTCCAAAACCAAACAGCGGCTCGTATCTCAAAAAACCCACAAGTCGGGTCCACTGACGTTTCAAGACACCGCCGTATTTTTTTTCTCTCGTGGAATTTGTGAGTGGACGAGCGCGTCTTCTACTCCGCGTCTCCTCCATCACCTTCCGCTTCCATACATCTCACTGGGGCCCGTCCCGTTTTGCCATCAATCTGCCGTCGGTCGTGTCGAATGAGCTCATCAAGTATCGGCGAGCGCTAATAACAACCGCGGTAGCGATCCACTGCGGCGGTAGAGACGAGACCAATCGGAGCTCTTTTGTTTTCAACGGCCCGCAACTCCACCGCTGGAAAGGCTTTGTCGCCGCGTAACTCGCACATCTGTCTCGCCTGATGCCGTGCGCTTTTTTTTTTATTGCGTGTGAAATTGCTCATTACGACGGTTCTCTTTCCGCATGGGGCTAAAACGCGGGCGTATTTTCACGCGCGCATGCCGCGCCGGCGTTATGGCGGCCAATCAACAATAAGGTGACGCGTTTCAAGTCGGCCTGGAAGCATTTTAAACTTAATGTGGGTGCTTCTTTCGCAGCAGTAACTGATGAGGGATTTGCAAGCTTCCCGGGGATGCGGGATATAAATTTGTACAGCTTTAAGTTTGGAAAATTCTCCCTTTGTTTTGCCAGCTGTCGCTTGACTCCCTGCGACAAAGATGTGAGCGCGTCTCCGAAACATTGGTTCTACAACTATATATACTATATATATCCTCAAAGTGATTCGGAGGGCGACAAAATATTGGGAATAAAAAGATATTGCGCCTGACTCACTTTTAGCGAGATGTCGGTTGTATCCACGCAACACAGATGCGAAGCACTTCTCAGGGCAGAGCTTTGACAACCAAATAGCAGTTCGGTGATTCCCCAGGACAGCAAAATCGTGGGAATGAATCTTGATGTACGAATATTGAGCTTGCCTGATTTTTCGCCAGACGTCGGTGGACTCCATGCAACACAGATGTGAAGCCGTTTTCAGGGACAATACTGAGAAAAGTAAATATTCATTTGGTGATTCACGGGACAGGAATTAATACTATTTTAACAGATTGTGCACTTTATTCACTTTTTGACAGAAGTGGGGCATCCCATGCAGCACAGATATAAAAGCACTTCTAAACAGCGCTAGTATAACTAAACCTTCATTAAAAGATTCTCGGACAGCGAAATCTTGGGAATAAAAACTGCTGATAAGATTTTCTTCTTCTTAATATTTTTTTTAATTATTTTTTGCCAGATATCTGTGGACGCCATGCAACACAGAAGTGAAGCGGCATCTCAGAAACAATAAATTCGCTCGACAGAAAAAAAAAATAACGCAGACTTTGCTATTTCGTGACTTCCTGTCATGAAATAATAAACCACAGACGTGTTTATTCACGTTTCGATTCGGAATCGAATGTGTGGCGTTCTCAGTTTCTTGGAAATTCAGGAGACGACAAGGATTTTGAGCTTTAGCTTTTAAAACCTACTGCCGTTATCCTGCACACATACGCGTGCGTCTGTGCGAAGGCAGCTGCTTAATGAACACCGCAGTCACATCCCATCAATAAACGCACATCCCCCAATTTAATGGCTCAATCCCAGCCAGTGACGTGTCTTTTTTTTTTTTTTTAATTCTCAGTCCCGCCCGTAATCTAACGACCTTTAAACGTCTGCCACACGCCCCCCCCCCCTTCCCTCGCCACTTTTGGCAGACACATTTGGATCTCGTTGAACGCGTTTACATCCTGCACAAATGGAAAGCACATGGCGGCCTGACCCACCTGGTTGTGATCAACAACCAGGGGCGTTTGGGGAAGAAGACGACCACGAAGCGCCCCGGTCGCAGCTAGCGGAGCCAGGCTAGGAAACACCGTTTTTGATACTACTTACGGCTCCCGTTTAGTTCCGCTTGGTTTCACTTACTCCCTCAGAATTTTTTTTTTTCATGCGTTTCCAGTTGACTGGCTGGCAAGGGGGAGTTTGGCCACAAGGGGGCGTGCGGGAATACAAAATGTGAGATCATGAATTTAAAATGTTTGATTGGTTGGTTTTTTTTTATTTCGAAAGGTCATATAAAAATCTATGCGAGTTAAAATACAAACAAGATTTAACCCACAAATGCTCAGAATAGGGAATAAAATATTGATGTGACGTCATATTTGTGTGATTGAGAGCGCGAATGGTTGTTCGCTTTGTGTGGCCTGCAATTGGGTCCGGCAACGAGTTCACGGTGTACCGCGCCTGCTGCCTGAAGACGGCCGGGAGAGGCTCCGGCACGCCCAGAGACCCTCGTCGTGAGGATAAAGCGGATCAGAAAATGGATGGATGGAAGTATTTGGGCTCCATTGGTTTGTCATACAGTACGTCTGGGCTGTCATAAAGCGGAGGCAGCTGACAACAAGTGTGGTGTTGACGTAAACACGATAAAGGAAAAGAAGTACTTTTCTTTTCTTTTTTTTGAACGTCATCTTCACTTTTGTGACAAAACGGAGATGGAAGTAAAATTACGGTGTGAGCCTTTTTTGTTCAATTACATCGATATTGTTCCTTGCTGTCGATGTTGGATTATGCGAGGATCGTTGACGGAAGGCAATTTGATGCCCTGCCGACGTCTGATAAAGATAAAGTATTTTGGCGCTATACTATCAAATAAACATTTAAAATAAGATACTTTAAGGGCAACGCTTCACAAAGATGATAATAAGGTGATTTGCATTGTGGTCATCATCTCCAACTGTGCTTTTATTTTTCTTCAGGATTTGTCTTTTAGTCGTCAGACATTGATGGCATCATCACTTTCCCAGCATCAAAAGTTTGGTGAAAAGAAACGAATCCATCAAATAGACAGCAAATGTCCTCCATACTTTATAGCCCGTGATGCCCCCCCCCCCCCGCCGGCGAGTTTTTGCTAGTTGTTCCTGAAAGAATTTCCTGATATTTGCCGTCACGTGGTCAGTATAAATAATCTAAGTGCTGCACTTCATGACGTGGAATGGATGTTGGATGTTTTGATGTGTATGTGTGTGTGTGTAGCCTCCATTGAGTGCATGTTGGTAATGGGGGCATTGGAGAACATGATGACCTTGACCGGCCTCCCGCCCCCCCCCCCCCCCGTGATCCCGTCCGCGCCCCATCTCACGCCACATCTGCTTCGACCATCTCCCCCCCTCACCCACCGCCTCCACCTCATCAATCCTGTGTGTCATCATTGCCACAATCGTGTCTATTGCCAAAATAAGCCGTGACACGGAGACGTGAAAATATGATGAATGGATTTTTCCCGGACGGCGGCGGCGGCAGAGGAGGAGGAGGAGGCGCCCCACTCAAACGCATCTCTCCCAAATCCATTTTTCACTCGCTTGCCTCAGCCACATTTCTGTTATCCGTTAAGCAAGTGGTCCTGTTCCACAAATACACTTCTCCAAAAATAGGGCAGTGTTTTTTTCGTAAAATGTTGGGTCCTGGCAATGTTTTTTTTTTTTTTGTGCGTGAGGGAACCACCCAACGGCTATATTTGATTGGTTTTTTTTTTTGCTACGTGGATGATTCCGTTGCCGTTTATCAAAAGCATTCCCTAACTTGTGTCCATTTTCTCGAGCGCTCGGCCTCACTAGGGTGTCAGATGATTTGGAGCCGATCCCTGCTGACTTTGGAGTGTAGTACACAGTACGCGGTACAAGCGACCATTCATACTATGGACAATGTAGAGTCAAATAATGAAGGAGAACATTTCATTTCAAATCATAAGCCTCCAACGCTACCCGCAATAGGATGTCAACTTTTCTTCTGTTTGTGTCCAAACCAGCATTTTCCACACGCCGTCTCGGCAAAGATTTGTGGAATTTGTCACGGTGGGAATGCACGACTGCTGCGGTTTTTCACACTCAACGTTGTAGTCGAGAATGTGTCACTTTTCTCCCACTATCTAATTCTCGTGAGAAATCTTAAAATAGTAGAGATATTGGTCAAAGTAGGGGAAGGGGAGGGGGCAGTCTGGAGCGAAACTAAAATGTTCTGGAAAAAAATACGGCTCAAAAAAAAAAAATATATATATATATATAACAACAAATCTGGTGACACTCTCGCTTGATTCGGTTTTTACCCGCAGATGGATGCCCCTGGACACTAAATACTGTCCGTCAATGAATTATGCACTGTCGTCATTGTGCATCAAAATTGTTTTTTAGAATAATACAACAGAATACTTAGGATGATGTTTTTTTTTCCTTTCAAACCTGTACACAGGCAATACTGTACACAATTTTCTTTAAACTACGGGTAATGCTGAAACTAAACTAAAAGGAAGCCTTTTTGAAGACGCTAAAGCAAATCCAAATTAACACGGCAGCTCTGAAAACAAATTATAACTGGCTACATTTAAAAAAAATAATAATAAAAAAAAAACAGCACGCATGTAAAGAGCGGCTTTCACTTTCTGCCTCTCACTCTCACACACACACACACACGCACACACACACGTTCAGCTTCAACAGGTAAGCCGCGACGAAGTTGCAGACAGTGGGTGTGCGACGCCGAGGCATACAACGCTTCCCGCCACACTAAGGGCAGCCTGCAAGTTGTGTTACGCCCTCTTAGGCACCGTCAACTTTTATTTGTGTTTGCACCGTGGCCGACTCGGTTTTTCTCATCATCGCTGTGCCTTCTGTAATTGTAACGTTTTGGCAATTCCAAGATTTCGCCGGGCATCCACGGGAATCACACCCATCTCATGTTTGCCCCTTGTGTTGTCTCGACAACAGTTCGTATCCGAATGAAGGCGAGCGCAACAGAAACTGGGTAGACATTAGCTACAGTGACATATTTCGCTTCCAACAAGCCTTTTTCGTGTTTTTGCAACGACTGGAAAACAAAGGGGAAAGGAATCAAGAACCAGGCGGAAGAACTGACGTGCGCATGTGAGAGGGAAAACCGAAGGGCGGTGATGATGTTACGCCGGATGACAAAGCTGCCGTGTCTGGTGACACGTCGCACCTCCGATTACAAACTCGTACAAAGTGTTCTGAACTGAATTCTGTGACATAGAGGAATGAATGAAAGGTATTACAAATTAATGCGTTGTATTGTTTGGCATGTTTTCCCTCCGGACATGAAACTTGGGTCACGTTTGTTGACTTAAAAGAAGCGAAGAACTAGTTTTTCTACTGTCATATGATTTGAATGACTGCGTGACACAGGTTGGCTTTGTCCTAGCCAACCTGTGTTTCACCCCCCCCCCCCCCCCCCCCCGTGCATGAATTCTCTCTCATCATATCCGAGCCGTTCCGTAATTTCTTCGGGGCGAAGCGCCGGTCGTGGGTATCTGGCGGAAATCTAACCCTCCGATCAGAATCATCTCGGCATCCAATTCCAAAGTGCGGACCTTCTCAATAGTTAACGTCAAGTCTTCAAACAAACATTTGCGCTGCGTGAGCGCGACGGTGGACAGAAGTCGGAGTATCAGCAGAAAAGAAATCCGTGCGAGAACGGGAACGACATGCAAGCATGCAGGAAAGCCTGAAATTCCAGCCCGGAAGCTCAGAACGGGAAGGTTGTAAAATAACGCCGATAGATGCTAACATTAGCATGCGCAGCAAGACTGAACTTTGAACTATACTAGGTTTTGAAAAACACATTGTCAAATCTACACGAACATTTTTTTAAAAAAGAACAGATTTAGCTCACTGGTAAGTGGAACTTTTTTTTTTTTTTCAGAATAGCAAAATGAAAGGCCAGCCATGTGACTATTTTTAGAACTAGCTTGCGGGCTAGTCATGCGAGCCACGAGGGCGACCTGTTACCCGCGAGCACGCTGTTGGTGACCCCGGGGCGAGACGAAGTCGCATCCATTTTTCAACACAACATCTCGATTTTTCTCGGCGGTGAAGCCTCATTTTATACACGGTACGAGGTGATTCTTTTTTTTTTTTCTTCTTCTTTATAATCATTCCGATTTGGTCGGATGGCGAAGATTCTTTTATGTCAGCGGTCAATGTCACAAGACAATGTTTTTACTTTGCGGGCACTCTAAAAATGTTCAAGTGTGACTTTTGATTTCGCCGGTTACCGTCAACAATTGGAATGAATTCTTATTTCCGACGGAACGATGAGTTTGAAATTGAAAGTCAACGCGGACGTAATTTGGTGACTGAATCCTCTCGTACGATGACACATTGCAGCCCCCCCCCCCACACACACACAATAATCAACTGTTCGACTAATTAGGCGCCGATTTCAACCGTAATTAATAAATGTCCTCTTTTAATTACAGAGAACATTTCTTGAAATCATTTGTTGTTTTTTTTCCTCGCGCCTTTTAAAAGCAATCCTCAGCGGAGTCACGCCGAGTCTCTGACATCAATTATATCAAATAAGACAAAGTGCTTCTTGTTAAAACCACGCCGTGCGCACGCCCACTCAGCACGCACACACACATTTTCAACAAAGGACGTAGCGCTTCGGGTAAAAGACGCTTTCCGACATTTGTGCCGAATCTCATCGAAATTTGTGTCATTTCCAGGAGTCGGCCAGCCTCGCCGATATGACTAAGAAGAAGAATGGCACACGTAGAAACACACATGCACGCACAAGTCTCATTTAATCTTTTATGATGCGCCTGGAATTTGGAAAGGTGCATTTGGCAATGCTGACCCTCCAGGGTGCCTGAAGCCAATTAAAAATATGTGCTGATCAAACAGCTTGCCTTCACCAAGCATGCACCACTGTCCCCACCCCACCGCCACCACCAGAGCCTTGCGCTTTGCTTGGGTTTGAGGGGGTGGAGGCGGGGCGGGTATTGCCTCTCCCGCTTCCACCAAACAAGCAGCAACACAGATCTGGTTCAAGGTTCAGCTGCTCCCATTAGCTGCACGTTACGGAGGGCAACGACCAGCCAGTGGAAGCCCCGGAAGAGAAATCTTCCGAATCACAATCAAACGACTGTGAGAAAATGTCAAAGAGCCACAGAGGTTCCTTTTTATTCCCCTTCCACACACACACACACACACACACACACACACACACACACACACACACACACACACACACACACACACACACACACACACACACACACACACACACACACACACACACACACACACACACACACACACACACACACACACACACAAGGGAATGGGCTGAGTCCACTGCCTTCCAGTTACTTCTATGACAAATGAGAGTGAGGATTCAAGCTGGTAATAATTACCGACAGGCCATAAATGGATGAATCCCCCCCAAAAAAGCCAGATATATTTTCCGAATGTTCATATTCCCGAAACATCGTCCATCTCCGTCATATCTCCTAACCGCTCCGTCTCTGCTGATTAATGACGCTAATGAGCGTGTGCAGCCAGTCACTCCGTCACGTGTGATTGCGTCCTTTTCCCAGGGACGTGTGACGTGTCCGCCTGGCTGACGAGCCTTTGAATTGAGTTCAAGTCGTTCTGCGAATGTGCGTACTAATTTGTTTTTATTCCTTCAGGATGATAGTTTGTCCTGTACAGTGAAGATAATTTTTTTTTTGGTCACGTTGGGTTTGATTTTCTGTTTGACAAAACCTGCCATTCAAATGGAGATGTACAGAGAACCTACTGTCAAAGGGAAATACAAGTACAGCGCTCCCTTGCTTTTGAAAAACGAACTCTGCCATTATTCTCTACTCTACTCTAATCTCTACTCCCTTCGTGCACAGGCCGAAGGAAGTCATGTCTGATATCCTGTAAAAAATGGCACAGCATTTGATTAAAAAGAACATGATGCCAACAGGGAAGCATGGTGGTGGCAGTGTGATGGTCTGGGGCTGCTTTGCTACCTCAGGACCAAGACAACTCGCTGTGATTGATGGGCTAATGCGTTCTGCTGTCTACTAGAAAATCCTGAAGGAGGACATCCAACCATCAGTTTGCGCCCTCAAACGGAAATGCTCTCAGATCATGCGGCAGGACAACGATCCGGATCACACCGGCCAAGTCCAACTCTGACTTAATAAATTCGGTTTGATAAACTGAAGCCTTTGTGTGTGATAAATATGCAAAGTACACAAAGTACACAGAAATCAGGAAGGGGGCAAATACTTTTTCACGGCACCGTATCTCCCTCAATGTCCAGTGAAAGGAAGAGGCCAGAAGCTGTGACAACCAAAGGGGTTAACAGAACATATTTCATTGCGCAAGTACATGCAAAAACAACATATAAGTCACCCAAACACATTTGTTGTCTTACTGGAGGAGCAGGGACAGCCCAACACACTGGAAGTTGGCATGTTTTTCACCATCCATACACGCTTGTCACTGTACATAAACCACTGCGTGCGTGCGCCGTAAGCCAGGCGCTTCTCCTCTAAGGCATTTTTAGCCTGCTACGCCGCAATATCTGAATCCAAAAATCTCTTTTGAGTTCTTTTGTTGGTTGTTTTTTTTAGATGTCTTGTTACCAGGCAACCTTTTAATTTACTCTTCATTACTTCAGTGGTGGAACGACATGGCAAATTCTTTATCGTAATATATCTGTTTGAACTTGAATTTTTGAATTTGTATTAAATTACTTTTTTAAACTTTGTTTATTTGCATGTTGACATGGTGTTGTATTTTTGTGCCATTTGTACTTCATTTTAGATGCGCCAAATGTCTAATTTTTTTAACATGGAATTAATTTTTTTCCCCTAAATGACAAATTAAAATAGATTTCCTGATGGTTAAACAAAAAGTTCAAAATCAGAAATTCAAACAGAGGTGATTAATAAATCACATTAATATTCCCAAGTGTAAAAAGAAGTTAACTCCTGTAAAAAAAATTCGAGCTATTACTTTGACTGTCTGGACTGCATCGGCGGGCGGGCGCCGCTTCCGGAACCTACAGCTGGGGCAGCAAGAAGTTCCGCGGCGGGAACAAACCCCCTTTTCTTCTTTCAGAGAAGAAGAAGGGGTCTTAGTTGTCACATGACCACGGGTGCATCACGCAAACCCCCCCGCAGTGTCGCCCTAACATCCCCTCGCCGCAGATGTCGGCCGGTGACCCATAGGACGGCGGGACAATTTGATGTTTGTGCTGCGATCGCCTCTGTAGCGCCATCACATGACTTTCTCAAGGCACTTCATCACTTACACTGTTCTACTGTTTCAGGAATGCATTTTTTTTCCCCATTGAAATGAATCAAAATGCTATTAATCCAATCCAGACTCCCAAAAAGAACCACAATATTGTTGTTCAGTGGTTTTCATAATTAATAGCACTGTTATAAAGTATACAAGATGAAGAATAGAAAGCAAAGAAGCAAACTTGTTTTCTATGGTGTCATCACAAGAGCTCAGACTCGTACCTAAGCTCCCAATTTTGTTATTCGTGCTAGCAAGACTTTCAAAAATGGACTCCATCTTACGGGTTTAAAAAAACAACAAAAACAAAACAAAAAAAACTTGTCATAGTCCAACAAATGGATGATTTCTTGAAAATAAAATAAATATTAGTACAATTAAATTTACAGTACATATTCTGTATTGGTGCTGATTGGTTTAGTCACAAACTCAATTAATTAAAAATGTATCAGTAATTCATTTAAAAAAAAAAACTTTTTTTCACCTCATCCCCAATCTGGATTTTGAAAAGAAAAACTAATCTCACTCACCCCTGTTCTCCAAGAACATTTGATTCTATGTCTGAAAAAAAAAAAAATCGAGCCAATGTTTGTGTTGGGCTGTATAATCCGAGCACGCTCCACAAGATTCAAAAGGCATCAATCTTTTGTGCAAAAACTGGGACGTGAGGCTTTCCTCTATGTCTGCACACACACGCACACACACACACGCACGCACAAAAATCTCCGTCCACACCACAGCCATTAATCCAAATGAAAAAAAAAAGTAACAGGTGGCGCTGTAACCCCTTAACCCAAAAGCCAGTTCAGAAGCATTTGCGTACAAAAAAAAAACCCTCACAAAACACGGATGATGAATTGCGGAAACGAGAAACCACTAACAGTTAAGATGACACTTGACGATTACGCTATGAAAATGTTTACATGATAGCAGTATGTTTGCAGTACCCTGTCACCTTGGAATGACAAGAGCGTTCTGTCTTTTGTGACAAACAGGAAATGGGATTCCCCACTCTTTTCCCCTCCGCAGAGAGTAAAATGCAACTTGCGTCAGATGCAAGAATGCAAGAACCTGTTGACAGGCTCGCTGCGGGCCTGCAGCAGGAGAACAGGGAAAGTTGACATGTTGTGGTGAGGTCAAGAAAAATGCCGTCAGTTTCAAGTAGACAAAAGAAGAATCTGGGCAAAGGAGTTTGAATCGTTCCTAAATGTCAAAAAACAAAACAAAACAAGCTTTTATCTAATACTGTAGATGACGCATCGACGGTGCGTTGGCCGAGTGGTTCTGGAGTTGATACTACAAAACTCAAGACGACTTCAGCAGCCTGTCATACTCTCAAAATGAGTGAACGTGTGCTTGCTTCAAGCTGATGATTGACGCTCGCAGTTCATGAGGATCACACACCGTATTTTGAAGGGAACAAATAGCTTTGTCTTGCGAACACAAAATGCTTGAGCTGGCAAGCAGCCTTGTCCGTCACCATATGATCGTTTCTATTTTTTAATATTGGAACACAAACGATGCAGCAACATGTAAAGATGTTTCAGAAGAAAATAAAATTTATGAACTCTACACTGGAAAATAATGTTGTGTTGAATTGACTCCATTTTGTCAAGTTGTTGCACAAAATAAAATCCTACGGGTTCAGGTGCATTTTTTTTAAAGAAGACTACACATCTACTTTTGAAAAAGTGTATCTGAATCCAGACAATTTGGTTGTGTGCAGCCACTTGAGCAAATAAAATGAAGTAAATTCAACACACAAATGATTTTATATTAGCCTGGGGGGGGGGCGGGGACTGCAAATAAGTGAGTTTTTTAGTACATAACAAAGAATAGGTTAAAAAATTCTCCTAATTGGTTGCTGGCTGCACCATCCAGTAGTAAATGGGTAAAAACTACATAGAGGCCACACGGATATGAAAGTGCTGAGCCCATTCGCTAACCAAAACAGCAGCACCTATCAAGGCACAACAATGGGCGGAGAGACTGGCAACATTTGTCTTCAGTCTGCCTCGATTCTTCCTCCGCTGTGGTCGATTTTGTTTGACTTGAACCAGCGCATTCACTTGTTATGAATTGTTATAGACTAATAAAAGGCCTCCTCCATCTGCAGTTGAGTAAATACGCGCCGTCGGCTGCACGGATCTTTCGGTAACAATCCGAGTTTGTAAAATAGGAGAAATATAGGATCAAATACTTCCGAACTGGCTCGCAAGATTGAAATGTGTGGGTTTGTTTTTAATAAAAGCGGAAGCCTTGATCCACAAAATGTCATCAAATGGTTTTGTGCTCTTAACGCTTAATCCTTTTTTGGGGATTACTATTTAGTTTTTTTTTAAACCCCGGAAGATAAGCCGCATTGTGAATAAAAATGTCTGCTCCGGTGTCCCACTTTTGATTTATTGAGGACATAAAGGCAAAAGGGCTGCACGGTTTGCCCATTTCGAATATCTACGAGGGCCCGTCTGTCGTGTGTTTGTGGGCGGGAGGAAGCAGCTGTCAATCATCAACACTTCATTGATCAAGGACAATCGTCTTCCTTGTGAAAACAGATTTTTTTTTTTCCTTTTACAAGTCACTCACCCAGCTTTAATTATCGCACAGCCTATCCCGTATACAGAGCAAGATACTGGCATGAGTGTATGTGGATTTGCCATTTTGGAAATATTTCACACTGGAAGCCTGAAAAATTATATTTCCATCATCCAACGCCGCCACCCTGGCCCCCAAAATTAACCTTCATATTCAATGATTGATTTCTAATAAGCAGTACTGAAAATGTGTGGCTCATACACACACAATTGCAGTCAAGTGTAACCTCTACTTTTATCGTATAACATTTATAATTGTTTCACCTTCCTCAGAATCTGTGTATTCATAAAGTGCAGTGTTTTTTTTTTTTAATTGTGGGACAGTCATAAATAAGTGTGACATAAAAGTGTTATAAATCTGGGAGGAAACGTTACATTTGTAATTATTTGGTAGCTGTCCACACCTACTTCCAAATATGGGTTTGAATAATTGACAGTGTATATCTGTAGTGGAATATTGATTAATACACATCTTTTTAGTGTTTGGTAATCATATTACAACACTGGATTGACTTTTCATCTTTCTCAAAATGTGTGTATTGATAAAGCACTGTGTCTATTTTTAGTGGGGTATTCATAAATAAAGGTTATATAGAAATGGAATAAATGGTGGGGGAAATGAAAATAAATGTTTATTTGGTAGTACATATAGAGTAGTTTTTTTACTCTATTTCAATCCCTCAAAATATGTGTAAAGTGTACGTGGTGAAAAATGCACAAAATGTCACCAAAATAAGCCAATAAAAGAGTCACGTCAAATCAAAATGTAAATAAATGTGGAATATAATATTTGGTATACATTTTTTTTTGTCAAGAACATTTTAATGCAGACACGTAATCTGAAATGTAAATTTCTTTCAGGTTACAAAAATGTAGGCTAAAAATTTGACATTGAAAAGGCTAATCCATATATATATATATATATATATATATATATATATATATATATATATATATATACACACACACACACACACACACAGTAGTCCCCCACTTCTAGCGACAATGAGTGGGTGCTGACAATGGGCGAAGCGGCGAGGCTAAACGCTCGACACACACGCAACGCATCACACGCCATTATGTCGTCCGTGTTTTCTTTTCCCGAACTCACCGTGCAAATTATTTACTTGCAAGCAATTACTGGCTCTTGTTGGACTCGACCGCACCAGCCAACCCCCTGCGACAAACCTCATGCAGGCAAGCCGCACGCGAAAACATGCAGAAATGTTTCCACGCGCGTCGTCTTCATTTAAAACAACGACGACGACGATCCGCGACAAGCCGCAACGATTTTCGGTGATGATTTCGGTGGCAGGAACAGCTCCATTATTGCTAATATCCACGCTATCATTACCCCCCCCCCCCCCCCCACCTTCCCCCTCCTCTCGCTCTGCAGTATATATTCCCTTTGATTCACGCTTGGCTCGTTTGGCTTCAGGGCCAACGGGGGTCGGGCTTTGGAGGCTAAGGAGGGGTTGGGGTTTGGGGGAGGGGCGCCTTGAAACAGGCCCCCTCTTATCCTCTTTCATCATCTACCCAGGGGACGCCTTGAAACCGCCTGGACAGTTATTGCCTTTTTTTTGTTGCAGGCAGTCCAATGCGTACTGGCTATCAGCCAATCAGAGGCTTGTTTACACTCTGGTGACTGACAATACGATGGAGGCGCGCCAGCCAATCGCCAGCGCCGACGCACACACGTACACACTAAAGGGGGCTTTTGTTTCGAGATATTCAGCGTCATGCAATCGTCTGAAGTCGGTCGAACGAAACGTCAGTCATACGAAAAATAAATAAACAAATAAATACACGTAAATACATACGTACATAAATATGTCTACATTTACGATGTTATGATGTACAAAAAACAAAAATAATTTGTCAATCGATTCGTTGTCGATTAAATATTTAATCATATACATATAAAATATATATGCCGCAGCCTAATGAGGATACGCGATATAAAAAAATACATGGATGGATGTACATTTATCCTATTTATTTCATGAATGACGTTTTATTAGATGATTCAAGAAACAAAATTGGCTTCAGGAAAAACTGTTTTCCCAAAGTCTCCCAAAAGGAAATTTATCATTGACATTAACCCCCGCCCCCACCCCACCATGGGCTAAATTGTTGGAAATGTGTTTTAAGCTGCAAAGAGCTGAACATGTATCACCTAATATTTTGACATCGTTTCAGTTAAATAGCCCATATTTGTAAATTATATTTATGTTGAATCCCCTCCGTGCTTACGTTGGCTGACTTCGCATTCCAGGTTAGACCTGCGTGTCAAAAATGCAATAATATATCACTATTTAAAAGGCTCCATTCACAAGAATCCAACAAGCAGAAATGTGATGTGTAGAAAGACTTTTCCGTGGGGTTTAATGAATAAAAGTCAGACAAGACTTTTAAAAGAAGGAACTACATCTGGTTTGACTTGATTTACCCACCAGTGATTGCTACCTATGCTCAGTAAATGCTGATTTGAAAGTACCGTGCAATTGTAAGCGTCCACCATAAAAGTCATGTAAAATGGAACATAAACACGACTGCGGGTGCGCATGACGCCGTGCGAAAACAAACAACAACGCTCCCGCTGTAATAGCACTCATTGATTGGAGGCTTGCTTCACTCGGCGACTTGCCATCGCGTCGCGGCTTCCGAAATCACTGTGGACTAAATCCCTTTACAAACGAAGTACGAGTGCTGAAACGGAAACGAATTGAAGACTTATACTGTATGTCTCAGCATACCCCAATCGGATTGAATGTTCATTAGTTTGTTGGCGAGATAATTCAAAAACGGTGAAGCTACATGTTGTGTTGAAAACAACCTTCACGACCCAGACGATGATGTGATGAAAGTCAAAATAGACTAATCAATGTCATCTACAGTGGTACCTCTACTTACGAATGTCTCTTCATTCGAAACTTTCAAATTACGAAACGTCTCGAGAGGAAAATACTGCCTCTTGTTACGAAAGAAATTTCAAGATACAAAAGGTAAAAATACAATATGGCCTGCTCCTCGCAGCTCAGAGTTTCCTGAACGCAACGTACTCATAACTGCTCTGCCATTGGCTATTGCCGAGCCTCATCCTGGCATCCCATTGGCTAAGAGGGACTTCTACCGTATTGTTGACGTGTGTAGACAGATAGACAGGTGTCAATGCAGCGTCCTCGTCATTTGCCCCTCGGGCCATGAGGTGTTCCGAATGTTTTACGGAAAAGTGAATCACCCAGAAAAAGTGTTCACCAGTCGGTGTTTGCCTCAGACATTTGTAGTCTTTATTCTTTGTTTTTTTTTACATTGTGCACAACTCTCATTTATTGTGCAATAATCTAATTGGAACGTGTATTTGTCACATATTTTGATGTATTTTTATGCTTTATATTTTTGTCTAAATTTTTGGGGGGGCTTGGAACGGATTAGGGCATTTACATGGAAAACGAGTCTAATTTTCTAGTGAATAAATTTCTTCCAGAACCAATTAATTTTGTAAGTAGAGGTACCACTGTATTTGTTTTTAAGCCCAGTACAGTAATTCGAAAAATACGTGATTGGTGATAAATCAATTTCATACATTTAACACTGACACATCGGTTTCTAATCTCATCGACCACCAATTGCCGAGTCAAACACGAGTTTCGCATCGCCCAGCCATGAATTTGCGGCGATTCACCTATTTGCTTTGAGTTTCAATGCAATCGCGTGAACATTACAACAGGGCTTTCTTTTGTCATTGACATTCGAATGTGATGCACTCGGGCGCGCCCACACTCAACAGCACCCTTCACATACAAACGCTAATGGAGTCATTACAAAATACTTGCAATTTGATAAGATTCTCATTGTTTCCAGGTTCGGCCTCGACAACACTATTGTCATGTCAACGGGCGGCCAAAACGACCCGGGTTTTCGCCCCTTTTCAGATGAAATGCGGCCTCGTGTGACCGGTTTGAAAAGCTTCTTTTCACACCAAGATCCTGCAAAATCTGGCATTTATCCATAAAATGACATGTGGTCTGACTTATAGAATAGTTGCTGGGCAGTGACACAATCGATCTCATTACAACAGAGATGGCTGTTAAATCTCAACATTGCTCCGTGGTGTTATGTTCGCGTTTATGTCGGTGTTGGTTTTGATACTAACTCCTCCGAATTATTGTTTGTATAAAGGACAATGCAGTAGAGTGCGATTTTTATCGTTAAAAAATACACACATTACATTCTTATTAGAGTGTTACCGATTAAGAGTGGGGGGGGGGGGCATTCATTTATTTTGGTCAATACACCAAACGCATTAAAAATGTCTGCTATTAGCTACATATCAACACCCGGCGCAGCGATTGTCATTTTTGGAAGGGGTTTCGCGCTCACGCGTTGGCCCCTGGCACCTCTGTGCTTTGCACGCCCCTGTCCTGCAAGCGGGGCATTGTGAACAAAAGCATCGTGTGCTTTAAATCTGCCGCGTCCCTCCGTGTCGAGCAGTCAAATCGACGCGCGATTGGTCAACGCCATTCACCAATCGCAGGCCTCGCAGCTCATTAGCATTCGGGTATCCCACCAATGGCAGCGCGTGTTGACCGTGCGCGCGGGCGCCAGGCACGCAACTGCACCGGGAGAGAAAAGCGCCGCTTGGAAAGGTCGGAGGCGCGATCGAGCCAGGCCGAAAGCGTCCCAGTCCCCGCCGCATCCCGACTCCGAGGCTCTCATGGACATACCGGAGCCGCTCGGCCGGCCTACCTGCATCTGACCGTTTCACGGCGACTTTCAATGGGCGTCGCACTGTTTCCTGCAGCCTCACCTCCAGTGATTTGTGCGGTTTTAATTCATTCGTATGCAGCAATTTAACATGCCAGTAAGTAGTGCCTTTTATAAAATTGTTTCTATATATGATGAAATGTAATGAATTAAAATTTACAGGGAAGGCATATCGCCGTTTGATTGTATAAGTAGATTTTTAAAAATCTGTCTCAAATGGAAACGTGATGCGTAATAGTCAAAAATAAACAGCATTTGGGGGCTTCGGACTGGGGGGGAAATATGAATTAATGCAAGGATCTGAAAATCGCCTACCTTACATCGTAATACGTCACTATTATGATTGTTTGAATTTCTTGACGTTGAGATTGAAATAATCTTTTTGTCACCGTGTGTTTAATTATTATTGCCGGCGTTATGTTTTTGAAGTAAATCTATTTCTTGAACGTAAGATATCTGTAATTTAACCAAATTTAATATGGTGCTTGAATGTGTAAAAAATAAAATATCCATTGGTGTGCTTCGGGAAGTCGAAATCGGAGCAGCGAGTCATGCTCTGGGCTCTCCCCGGGCCGAGGTTCACTCCCTCCCGGGCGGCTTTGTCACGAAGGGTCGCCCGTTTCCGCAGCTCGGTCCGAGCCATTGAATGCAAAACAAACTACCACATAATTTGATTTATCCCCCCCCCCCCCCCCTGTGCTCAAAATGACTGTAATTTTAACAATTATGTTAAACCGCGTTGATTATTTGCACGCTTTTCAACAAATTGCACTTTTTATCGGCGCTCGGGAGTTGCACATTTAATGCAAAACTAAACATCGCGGAGGAAAAAAAACAACAACAAAAAAACGAGTCTTTGTAAATTTGCGGCAATTTAAACGGCGTTTTTAGCAGCGATGTCGATGACGTGTTTAGAAGCACCAGCATGGCGGGCTAATGGCTGCATGCAAAGCCCAGACAAAGGCAGCTGACGGGCGGCCATTCGCCTCCGATGTGTGCCCCCCCCACCCCCCTCGTTTCTCCTCCACCTCCATTACAATCTCAGCTGTCTTGTTTGCAGTAGCCATTTTCTTACTCTTTCGCGCACAGAGGGCACATGTGCTTGCACAGTAGCCCACTACGTTGCCTTTCATCATCTTTTCGACTAGGTGGGAGATTTTTATTGTTGTGGACGAAGCACACGACACGAGACCAATGTGTGTGTAGGTGAATGTGTGTGTGTGCTTGCGTATGTGTCATGCATGGGAGGAGGTCATGTTGGGCGGGGGTCTGCATGCAGGGATTTAGGGGCCCGTAAATGACAAGAAATGTTTATATGATATGATTTAATTTAATGTAATGTTGCCCTCCTGCTGGGTGCAAAATTGGAACTTATTAATGAAAATGTGATTCTTTTCATGTGAGTGATGATGATTTTTTTTTTTTTGCAATTTAATCTAAATTTTACATCATGGTTGGACAATAATGTCCAATATTATTAATAATAAGAGCAAATGTGCTTCACTTGATTTCCCGATGTGAATGTCGTGTGCATGGTGCGAGTGCACTATAATGGTTGCACTCACGCCACACACATGCATGCACCGAGAGCTTGATGACGCATCTTTGAATTTAAATGTCATGCATCCTCTTTTTCACGTGATCTTTTCTCAAATCTTGTAATTAGGAACTAACTAACTGTTTTAATGACTGCGATGCATTTTTCCCCCCTAACATTTTTTTTGGTGCAAAATGAGAAAATGAAATCAGCATAGTGGAGACAATAGGAGGAGGATGCACGTCGGAAACGAAGAGCTGACGGTATTTTTGCGAATTTTTGGTTGGTATAGTTCCGAATAACGAGCGAGTAAACGGCTGGAAGTAGCAGCGATCAGTGGAGGGAGGCTTGACCGGCGGAGGCATGCTAAAATCGGCTTGTTCGTGAGAGCAGGGCCCTTTAGGATCTTCACTCAAAAAAAAAAAACAAAAAAAAAGAGAGGGAGGGAGAGAATCTCAAGCAGTCTAAATTCACCGAAGCAGCACTAATGTCTTGTTTTGTGCTTGCCTTGTATTATTTCGATTTCATTTTATTTTATTTTTTTTAACTGGGCAGAAAAGATGATCCGGAGCGACGTTTTCGGCTCCACGAGCTTCGCGACCGACTGAATGCAACACACAGATCCGCAGGAGAGGATTATTATATGGGCTGCGTTTGATTCTTTTCACCGGGCCCCATCCGGATTGCGGATTACTGGACATTGTCGGGAATGGAAGGACGGGACTTCGCGGCTCCGGCTCACCTCCTCACGGAGAGGGGCGCCTTGGTGCACCGAGCCACCTCTCGGATCGCCCCCTCCGGCCACAGCTCCGTGCAGCACACCGGTCACTTCCCCGCGGGGAAGTACTACCCGTCACACATACCGATGGCTCCACACTCAGGTTTGTCCCCACCCCGTTCCGAACTCGCATTCGTGCGCGCGTGGCTCTGTGCAGTGCAAATCTGCTGATTTGTTTTTCAAAATCATGATTTTTCATCGATGCACGCAGGGAGTGGCTGTTGACACTAACCGTTCAAAATACCAGCTAATAAATCATCGGTTTATTTTGTAAAGTTTATCATGGTTGCAAAGGCATCTCAAGCAATTAGTTAGGGTCGAGTGCTTAAGTTAAATGTTATACCCTTTTAAAAAAATGTTTTTTCAAACCCAAACAGGCAGGCCAACTTTGAAAGATAAACCCTTCAACACAGAAATAAAATGGAATACCTCATAAAAATGCAATGCCATTCCTTTTAATGGCCTTCATTTTTGCAATTTTGTTTTACTGCCTTTTGAATACTTTTTAAAACCCAGCAGTGGACACCCGGTTAAAAGGAGTGGAAATCACAGCAGTCATGATTGCTTGACACCAGTGGTATCACGATACATCGATTGAGTTATAAACGATACACATCGTGATATTTAAATATTTTTTTTTTTAAATCGCTCACATGGATATTGACAGTAGTTTAGCACATCAATATTTTACTAAATCAATATGGCTTGAATTAGATATGAAGGTGAGATACTACCAAAAACAACAACAATAAGACAATTAAAACTATACCACACTAATGCTCTTTAATGTAGTTTTTTTGTTGCAATTTTCATTAACAACCTTTGTAGTCCTTTGAAAAACTAACAGCGGTGGGAAGTAAGACATGATACTAGATTGTGATATTTGATACTAGTATGACCATACAGCGATTGCGCAATGAATGATACAGGAGACGATATGCCATGATATCAATATCAATATATATATATATATGCGCATCGATACTGTGCCGGAATTGATACGATACCAACGCAAAAAGGATATTTTGTTACAGTCATTACTGCAGAGTATCTGCATGCATATTGAGATCAAATTAAAGACATTTTAAGGCCACATTTAAGAGCCTACGCAAACAAATTGCGAGCCCGTAAGAAATAGCTCACGAGGCCCTCCTCCCCCAATCCTTCGACAACCCACAGAATGTTGATGCTTCCGCCCTATGTGATCTCTGCTACGCCACCCCATAAAAACATTAAGAAATTACGGCAGTGTTGTTGTCTGTCCTTTGAATGACGGTTTGAGGATCAAGTGCTGTGTTTGCGGATAATCAAGGCCTTCATTGTTGACAAGACGTCTTGAGCACGCGTTGCGGAGGGTCGCGGCCGCACATGCAAAACGACGCTTTGTCACTTTGCGTTGGTGCCATCGTCTCGGGGACGTGGGGCTGCGCGGGTGAGCGGCTTTGTTCTGGGGGTGGGGCACCGATGGGTGGGGGTTGACGAGTGGGGAATCGGCGTCAGGGGCCGGGTGGTTCTTCCCCCCCGCCCCCCACCACCGGCACCCACCCCCCTCGGCGTCCTCCTGTGTTGGCCTTCAAAGCGCCGGAGTGCAAATGTGTTGGCGGTGCACGCGCCAGCTTTGACAAGTGACTCGGGAGTATTTACATTTGTGACACTGCTTTAATTTATCATTTAGAAAGCGGCTGCAGAGACACTCCCATTTTTGGGTCTTTTTTTTATGTGTGTATACTGAACAGGAAAAAAAACATTTTTGGTTTTTGCTCCCGTTTTTCATGATCTTGCAGTCAGCAGGAAATTGTGCTCGCTGAGAGAACTGCACGATTTAGAGTGTAATTTTTTGGGGGGGGCAGCTTAAGGCACACCTGTGCAGGAAGCATCTAATTAGCATCTTGGCATGCCTCACCCATGAGGTGGATGGATTATCTCAGCAAAGTTGAGAAGCGCTCACTTGAACAGATTTGGGGACCAATGTTGGAGAGGAGGCCTTTTGTGTGCATCCATTTTTTTTTTAGGTCTGCTCATGAAAAATGAGCATAAAACAAAAGTGGTGCATTTTTTTTTGTTCATCGTATACATTAAGAAATCATGCAATTATGAAGTTTTGTGGGGGGTTTATTTGAGTTACCTGATTGCAAGAAAAGGAACTAATTTATGGTAGTGTTGCCGTGTTGTTGTTTTTTTCGATTGATGGTTGCCACTTTGGTTGTCGAGACGTTATCTGCACCATATTTTGATCTCGTGAAGGAGAAGCGCCGACAGATTCAGACCGATTTGGGAACAAAATAACGTGAGAAAGACGCCTCTTAGATAACATCTTGGATTTCTGAGTTCAACTCATGAGAAATTGATCAAAAATGAACGTGGTGCATTTAAAAAAAATTCTCGGCGTATACTATGTTCAAAAAACATGCAAATATGATCCTTTTGGAGTTTCATTGGAGTTACTACAATTTTTGCTACTATTGCCATGTTTATATTTCTTCATGACATTCAAGTTCGACACGTTTTGAGATTGATCTTGACACCCACTAAAACATCAAAAGAAATATTAATTTATGGATGAAAATGTGTTCAATTTGTTCACATGTTACCAATGAATAGCTCGAGTCATTTTCAATGGCAGGTTGGATTTAAAGGGAGGGCGGGATAACAAAGAGCAGAAAATGAAGACTCCGAATGCGTTTGCAAAATATAGTCGTGTCATTCGTGAAAAAAAAAAATATATATATATCATGAGGAATGTCGAGAATTTATGAGCCTTTCATCGCTTCGCCATTCATGTTTGCTTTCGCCGTATGCGCGCACACACAAAAAGATGGACCGACTATCTTTTGTGCTGCGCCGTGAAGACTGCAAAATGCCATCGCTCCAGCGCAGTCAAGGCACAGGTGGCTTATTGTTCTCTGCGCTCTCGTCACTTTAGGGTGTGACTGGAGGGAACGTTATCTCATATAGCCCTCAAAATCTGTTCGATTCCCGGCACATTTTCAGGTCGACGTTTTATTCTGTTGGAATTTTGGTAGGACGGTAGCGTATTTTAAAAGAGAAATGACATTTTTTTTTTCCTTTTTATACCACCACATTCATTGTCAAGTTATTGTCGATGTGACATTTATTATATCGTATTTAAAATGAGATCTCAAGTGTTAAAATGGATGCTTCATGGCAGGGGCGTGCTGAACTTTCCCGCCGAAGGAAAAAAAAAAGGGGGGGGGCCTGTTAGTCTTCATGTTTGGTTTGCTAAACATGCGAAAACCAGTGCAAATGTAGGTTAGGGTATTTATGCGTATTTATCGAACAGGGTATTTATCTCGTTGTGGTATGGGTGACATATGGTAAATTTATATCTAGCGTTCCAGGATATGTTAGTTCTGTGGGAGGGGGGGGCGGGCAGAACTTAGACAATTGTTTTCCAAAATGTCTCCCCCAACGCATATTCACAAATTCAACTACGTGTGGATTGCACTAGCCAACAGCAAAGTTGAATCAGAGATGGCTTTATGTCTCCCCCAATGTCTTTTACACGCCGATTTTAAAAAAATATTCGGTCACATTGAAACAATACTAAAGTGGGCCCAGAGCCCTTACTGGCTTTATGGTTTTGAAGCATGGCAATTTACATTTTAGTCTCAAATACATATATTTTTTAAAGCTAAAGAAGACACCAGGAGAGACGACATGAAAATGTTGTCAGGTGGCAAAACAACTTTTAATAAGCTACGTTTTGGAAAAGGCTTTTGTTCTCGTGTAGCCATCATAGTAAAATGGCCATTTATGTACACGTATGTACGTACGCTAATTTATATTTTATCCACTGTTCATGCTAAAAGGAATCACAAACTGAAATGATGACAGGTAGCTGTGTAAAAACAATCCGGTAAACGCGATGCAACAACATTTATATCACGATGGTGTCCGTGGCAGCAAACCCCCACCGACTAAAACTGATCTTCTGGCCACCCGCTAACATGCCAATAGCATTTTTTTATCCAATAGAGAGACGATTTTAACTCATGAAAAGCATTCTCAAAGTAGTTACATCAAAACCCTGAAAATTGCATGTCGTGTTCAAAAACTCAAAGAAACAAAACCTCTCGGGTAGGATGTCCGTTTTAAGTCATTAACGTCCGCGTCCATTGTCTTTTATGCTAGCAACGTTAGCCCGACTGAGTATCTTGTTTGCCGAGTGCGTCGGATCCCCCGGGGGACTAACTTGCATACTGGTTGACATGAATATTTAACAGACACAATGAATATTTCAATGGTGGTGTTTGAGGGGGGGTCGTGATCAGGTGTGCCATTGTGTCCATGATAAGAGTGCGTCAGCATACAGTGTTGCTCCTATAAACGGAAATGATTTGTTTCATTACTCGCGCGAAAATGTTCACGCCGCGGAGGACAGTCGGGGGCCGCCGCACATCGAGCAACATGGCGTTGGACAACACGTTTTCACGAGTGGCCAACTGTCAAATACTAGTTTTGCTATGATTCAAAATTGAAATCGCCCGTGAACGAGGGTTTGACGTTACGGATGGAACAACCAATCAAAAATGTGGAAATTTTACAAGCACAAGAGATTCAGCTGGCCGCCGCTGTTGGCAAGCCGACCGATAAAGTATGAAGCAGTATTAGGTATGTGTTGGGGTTTTTGGTAGTAATTAACTATATTTATGATTCCATTTACTCGAGGATCAAATAGCAAAGCGTGCGGAGTCTCTGTCACCACAACACCCGCAAGTTTTCCCGACAAAAAAAAAAATTCCCGGACCACTTGATCTCCAACTGGCACCAACAGCAGTTTTCGTGAGTGAGCGACCATCAGCCACAAGTTTTGCAACGATTCAAAATTTCGATTGCTGGTGAGCATCTACACAAAATCATTAGTCGTATTTGAAGGAATGCGATTCGCGAAGTTGATGGTAGTAATTAATTAAAGTAATTAATATTTCAATGGGATGTTTTAAAAACATGTTTTGCATTTAAATACACAATGCATGGAATTCTTTTTCCTGTGGGTTTAGTTTTACGGTAAACCACAGCTGGGGTGTTTTTTTTATCAGCTTGAATGGACGCTTTGAGACGGCCGAATCACAGACGCTGCATGTTTGCTACGCAAGCAACATGGTCCATTCAGGGTGCTTTCACAATGGCGCATGCGCCTTAATTGTCGTTATTTGATTAGAATATTTTAAAGATTGAGAGATACCAAAAACGATACCACGATTATATTTCGATGAATCGTCTAGTTGTAGTATGTACACAATGTATTACTTTGTTATTATGTACGGTACATTTCAATAAATAATAGCTGCAAAAAGGGAAGAAAAAAATTATGTTTTGGGACAGATTTTCAGCTAAGAGACATGAAGTAGATACATTATTTGTTACAGTGGGCCACAAAAAATGAGGTCGCGTGCTGGATCGGGTTTGACCCGTGGGCTAAGCGAAGCTCCTCTAAACCACCAGATTGCATCAGAAATTCAGATTTTCAGAAAAAATAAACACTGCGACCTTGTCAGTCCATTTTCATTTTAGGAGCGTTTGAGACGCATGCCAGGTGGCCGGTTTACGGTTGCACTTTCCCGAACGTGACCGCTGATTAACTTTTTTGCCGAGCTGTCAAGTCATTTAATGGGCTCGAATTCAGCGAGTCCGTCGACAAGCTGTGGAAGGGGTAACGCTATCTTTTGTTGACTTGGGGGACAGTTTGCACTTGGCTGCGGCGGGGACGCACGAGAAGCGGTCTTTACTGCCGGCCATTATGGCAGGGGAGAGGGGGAGCGAGGGGGGGGGGGCTCGTCTTTCAGCCATATTGTTTGAATCGCCGCGCCTTGCCGGAGGTGTGCTCATGTGAAAGCAGCTGTGGGGCGGGGGAGGGGGGTGGGGGAAAGATCTACGGCAAGAGGTCATATTTGTGTCATCCCGCACGCTCAAACTTCCACTTCCTCTGCATCTCCCCTCACTTCCCTTTTCCGCAAACATCCCCGCTCGCCCCCCGGAATGGTTCTTTGCAGGAAGAGCCCGGTGTCTGGGAAGCGGCCGTCTTCCTGCCACTTTGGCTCGAGCCGCCGTCCCCTCAGCTCGGACCATTGTTGGCCGGCCCGGCTTTGTGCGTGTGTTTTACGGCTGCTGTTAAAGATAAAAAACAGCCCTGTCCACCCCCTTTATTGTTCTCTTGTAGGATGTCCCTGTCATTCTCCCAGTTTTTTACGTCCGAGCAGCTTCCCCCTTCAAAGGTTAGCTGGGCTGTCTGCCGTCTTTCTCTCCCCCCACACACTTTTTTTTTTCTGAAGCAAAGGGGAATAAATAACTTTATGGAGACTTTTATTGAACGTCTCATTGCTGGAATATCCCCTGGGTCTGAGGACGCTTCAAAGACAAACGCAGGTGTCTGGAGGGATTAGCAAAAGGGCCGCTTACGACCCGGACCTTTAAAAAGAATCAAGCCGAGTGAGGGGGGGCGGGGGGGGGGGGTGTGGGTCGATTGTGACTGTGGTTGTTTACAACAACTTATAAAAAAAGAAAAACGCATCGTTTTGGCCGTCTCATCATATGGCGTCGGTTTCGGTCAGGGGTATTCACAAGAAGGCTTCTGATTGTGCCACCTACTGGCCTGGCATGCAAAGTACAGTATTTTCAAACTTTTAACACGAAAAAAAAAAAGCCTCCAGCTGTACTTTGATTGGGCTCCCCAAAAGCCACCACAATTTTTTTTTGCCGCTGGTCAGAAACATCCAATGTCCAAATTTGGTCTGTGTAATATTTTGTCACCAATTTATATTATTGGTCAATTCCCACAGAGGTAGCATAACAGATAGACCTCAAAAATTTTAAAATCAATATTTACTTGGACTTTGGACATTGACAGTATGGACATCTAATGTTCATTTACCAAGACTTCACGGTGAGAGATAACGAGAGATAATTTACCAACTGGATACATTTGAACGGTCCTCATACGATGAGCTCATTTGACAAAGCCGATCATCTCCAGCTGTTTAAACACCGAAAAAGAGCTTCAATCGCACATTTTCGTCGACTTTCAACCAATTGAAAAAAGGACCGCTTCAAGTTTGGTCACATGCTGAATGAGTGAGGGAAAGATTCGCGCCACGTCTGTTCAGTTTCAATTCCCTTGGGGAGAAAAAAAAACGCGCCCCAAAAAACGAGAGAGGTCCCCGGTAGAGCGTAGACCTTTGCCAAGGCTAAACAATCTCAAACAGTGACGTCAAGTTCTGTTGCAGTCCTGTAGGTGATGGTGAGAGTGACTCCATCTGTTGGCTCTGGGGGGGGGGGGGGTTCACTACCCCATTAGGCCCCAGCCCCAATTTCAAAACAATCGCCTTGAGCGTACGATGTGAAGTAATAATCGTAATGGAAGCATGCGCTCAATTCAAAACATGGAGTTGGCTTTGAGCGTCGCAGTCCGTCACATTGGATGGCGATAGCCTTTTGAAGATGAATGACGACTCGCAATGTCACTCATTCATTTCTATAGGGCACTTTGTAGATTTATATCGAATATGCCATTTGTATCCCGCTGCGGCAACGGCAAGGGGAAGCGCGCTGACAGAGCGTGGGGTTCGAGCCAAAATCCATTTTGCTCTGACTCCAAGGAAGCCCTTCCGCGTTGGCTCCAACGTCAGTCGGGGTGGAGCAAGGGGAGATTTTGACAACGACACAGGCTCGTTTGGGAATTATTGCGAGATTGCATCACCAACGCCCCCCCCCCCCCCGCAAAGTCTAGCCTGGGCAAAAGGGCACCTCGCTGGTGTTGCCACCGTCTCCCCGACACTCCCAGTGGAATCCAAGTAAATTCCAATGGCTCCCGAAACGTCTTCTGACATCAGATCGCCACCAAATTGGACAACTTCATCGATTCCCACCGCCTGCATATGCCTGAATGTTGTCGTTAAGATTTGGAATGGGCATAATAATCCCTTGTGCAGAATTGATTGTTGAATAATGGCGTCTGGAAGCAATAGGTCAAAATGGGAGTGCAACCAGCAGAGGCGCTGTTGATTCAGTTTCGACTCGTTTGCTGTCCAAAAAGAGGCCAGCATGACATGAGCCTAAAATGGAAGAACTCCGAGGAGCAGTATTCGGTTCAATATGCTGCCGTCGAAATGGTGTTCAGTTGAACGGAGTGATTCCCCAATGGGAATTTTGCGGTTAACCCAAATTGTTGGGAAAAAGGGACGTTGGTAACGCAAGGCTGTATAGAATTTTTGCATCCCATTTTTAAAGGCAAAAAAAAAAAAAGAATACTTGGAATCCGTGTGAAAATCAGCCAGCAAAAAAAGCAAACGCGTCATGAGCGGGCGGAAAAGCAAAAGAGGATTTTGGCCAGCGAACGGCCACGCCGCCTCCGAGAGGGCACTTCAAATGGTACGCCACCCACACCACACCGCGTGGCGCGGTGCCACAAAGCCCTCTGGCCCGAAGCATGGGGTGTGTGCGCCGCGCCGAAACACAAAGGACGAGAGGGGCGGACGGCCGAGCGGCCTCTTGTGTCAGCTTTCGGGGCACTCAATTTCGCAACCAAACCCCCACCATCTATTTTTGTGCTCGGCATAGAGAAAGAGAAGAATCCAGCTGGGTTTCCAAAGTATTTGTTCACTCCGCATGACCAACAGAACTGGAAATAACGAGTAACGATCATATTTTTTTATTGCTTTGTTTTTGATACTGCTCTTTTCTGATTTGTATTGCCCAGCCCACCTCAGCGAGTGGCCGCGTCGCATGTGACAGCTGTTGGACATTATTAACGGCTCATGCAGAAAATCCAGATTACTTTTTTTTTTTAATTTCAAATGTATTATTGGAAGCGATGGGTGAGGGGAACAAAAAGGGAGCCGTTGTGTCCCATTGTTGTCGGCAGATTTGTGGCGAGAAACAACACGCTGGGGTTTGCACGCATGTGTGTCTGTGTGTGTGTGTGTGTCTGCACGTGTATGTGTGTGTGTGCGTGCGCACTCTCCAGGACAGCCTGATTTGAGCCAGGCACCCTGCGGTTGGTTTGGAGGCCCAGACAGGTGCATTGTTAACCCTCCAACGTCTAAGTCTGTCTCCGCGGGAGGAAGAGTTCTCCCGTCAAGATTCCTGCTCTTAATGCAGCATAACTAGAGGCCACCAACCAAGGGACACAACGCCAAAAAAATAAAATAAAATTCACATTTCTTTTGCATACAAGGGATTCAGCCCTGCAGTTGTTCATGTGTTTGCGCAGAGCTTTCTCCTTGGGAGGTTTTGGTGGCCATATGTTTGCCTGCTAGATTGTTTGTTTGCGGGATTAAGCAAAACCGACGTAGCCACAAAACTTGATGTATCGTTGGGGCAGGATCTGGATAAGGGGAAACGATGTAGCGGCTGCTCAGTTGAGATCATTTTGGGTTAAAATTGACTATCCTGCGGTTCTGAATATTATTGTTGAGCCATGGATGGTCTAGCCAGTATAGAGATTTTTGTTTGAGCATAGAATCAGTTCATTTTCAGTGACTAGCAAGGGATTGGTACCACAAAAAACATAAACGTGAAGAGATAAATTTGTCAATAAACTGCAAACAGGTGAGGCGGTTCGGGCTGCTTTTATACGGATTTAATCGATATATGCAAGGTCCGACATTAACAGTGGCTCAATGGCCCGGGGCCACCATGCAACTGTGTCGGGCCAACCAAATTTCACTGTTGCTGGCCCGACCAAGCCACCAGTACAAATTTTATAAGTAAAGGTGATGATCTCAGTATGCTCTTTTTACCCCCACTATGCACATTCGGTGACCGCCCCCCCCCCACCCCTCCATTCACTGACTTATTGTGCACATGTAGTCGTGTGGATTTTGGCCACCGAGCCTGCACTCTTCTCTATTTCAGCCATTGGTAATCCTACATCTATAATTGTAAATTGTAATTGTTTTAATCGAATCACATGTCACAGTCTTGCAGGGCTTTCTTCTTCGGTGTTCTTCTCATTCAGCTTTTTGTTTTTAAAAATGCCACGCTTACCGATTGCACACATGACACATAAATGCCACCATTGAGGGGCAATCTGGAGCCCTGCCATGACCTCCTTCTGGTACCAAGGTTTGGCTCACAGCGTTGACACAATCTCAAATTAGTGACGGGGAATGCCTCCAACTTGTTGGATAAACAGTTGGGGTTCGACACCAGCCCAGCCTGGCCCGTCCGAACCAAGTCTTAAATTGATGGAGCCTTCTCGGATGAAAGGCGAACCATCTTCCAAGAACAACAGAGCGGTCCAGTTCCGATCGATTCAATGCCCCGGGATAGAAATAACCCGGGACGAATGTCGAATACCCACACGCACACAATAACAACCAACTTGCTCTCAGGGCAAACGTGTTAAGAGTTGAATCGAGCCGAACTCAATCTCATTGACCGAAGCCCGACATTTGTACGAACTGCCGTGAATCATCGGCCGCGTGTAATGAAGGCCTGTTTGGTGATCCGAGTTATGGATTTTTTTTTTTTCGCTTGGGGAAGCACGGTGAATTCACAGTCAGCACTTGTGCATTACTTTCCTCCTCCGTTCCATAAACATGCGTGTTGAGTACAACGAAGACTCTAAACGGTAAATGTGACCAAGACAGGGTTCTCCAGCACGTGCCACAAGCCTAACTAGCACAATTGCAAATCGATGGATGGATGGAAGGCCTTGGCGGAGGTCTGTGCCCAAGCGAAAGCGCCGCGTGTTCTCGTACATGTTTCTCGGCTCGGAGCTTTTTGTATTTTAATTGGGGGGGGGGGGGACTACGATCCTGAAAATGCAGATGGTGTGCGCGGATCGACTCAAGTAATGGGGCCACCTTTCATTAGCTGTCGGGGCGTGCCGCTAAACAGATGCAAAGATTTGCTATTAAATATCCGCGCCGCATGCTGCTTTAAGGACGTGTCAGGCCATTGGTGAGAAAAACAAAGATTAGCGTCAGGAATTTCATTTTAATAAGTCTCAGGAGAGACGCTCCAACCAGCTGCCTCATCCTCAATCCAAAGGGGACTTGTTGCTCGGTTTTCATTCTTCCTCCTCTGTCTTGGTCTCTTTTGCTCCTGATGACTTTGATTTAAAAAACAAAACAAAACTCACATTTCCCTCCCTGTCTCCTTTTTATGTCAAAAGGCTTGTTTTACAAACTGAACTCTTTCATTTCGCCACGTGCTTTGTTGATCTGTCCGCACCCGTAACCAGTTCTTGAACCTATTCTTTCTTTTTATTTTCTTTTTTTTCATGTGGCCACTAGGCTACACTATCTCCTCTCTGCGACTGCAGCGCATGTTGCGACGATGCGAGGCTAAACGACGGTCCGCTCAGCAACAGATGTGCGTTTGTCTGCCGGCGCCGCGCGCATTCGTCCTCTCGGCTCGCCGAAGCGCGGCCAGCTGACCTCCCCCCTCTCCGATGAGACGCGGTCGGGGTGTGGGAGTTTGGGGATGGGCTGAGCGAGATGGTGTGTTTTCACAAGAAGGACAGAACGGGGAGCGGCGCAAAAAGCGAGACTAGATGAGCATTGTCATATGCTGTCATACACTCGCTGGTGCATGGCAAAGTGACACACGCACACACACACGCGCGCGGTTGTCACACGCACTAACACGTCTTGCTTCCCAGGAGGCCGTGGGGCCAGTGAGACAGAGCGAGCTTGAGAGTCTGGTTTGACTGTTTACATCTAATTATAGTGACAGAACTATTTCTGCAATCGCGGCTGAAGCTTTTTATATATTTGTACCAGAGAGCGGGAAAGAGGGGGAGGGGGAGCACGAACAAAGCTTCGACAGCCTTTTCTCACAATGGGAAGTGGTTATCTCATAGCCTCAGCGCAGCGACAGTCTGCAGGGCTCATAGTACAGTTACAATAGGAGGCGGAGTGGGAAGGAGGCAGAGAGAGGAGGGGGGGGGGGCTGGCCCTGGATCGTAAGCCCTCTTGTCCTCGCGTAACATCAATGTGCAAATTTACGAGAAAGCCAGGCGATATCGTTTCCCCTCACATTAGCCCGGGTAATACGCTCATCGGGGGCCATCGCCACCGGAGAAGAGTCGTTTCGCCGCCTCTGCCCCCCCCGGCGGGCTCTCTCCGCGGACCCGCCCGAAAGTGCCGTTCATCTGGCCAAATCAAAACAAAAGGAGGGAGAGAGTTGAAGCAAGGGATTAAGTTGTGTAAAATGTAGCTAGCGTAAAAGAGATGGAGGGTGTGGGGGGGGCAGTGGGAGTTAATCCTCAAACTTGCTGGCTGATATGCAGCTGAGTGGCTCTTATTACCTGAGGGCTAGGGAGCAAGCACTTGGCAAGAAGCCCCCCCACCCTCCGCAACCCCACCCCCAGTGTGGCTCCGTCCGCGTCCAAAAAACAGCTGATTACACCCGGCGACATCCGACCCAAAATATGATTTTTTTTCAGCCCCTGTCGGACAACAGAAATTGCGTTAAACACAAAACGGCAGGAGAAATGAGAGTCTGACGTGAAACCTCAAACCACAGTCCCGGTTTCCAGCCTTTCCTTCGGCGTCCGATAGGCTTTTGATATAACTCAGAAGGCAGGAAATTTACAGGTTGACTTCAACCCACTCCATGGCAGAAGAGAAAGCTTTGTTTGAAGGAGGCGGGGTCGGGTCAAGTCATCGGTTTGCATGTCGTAGCTCAGTCACTATTTCGCCATTGTCATTCCAATCTCATTCGCCGCTTGGTTCGGATTACCGTATTGGTCCGAATATAAGACGGCCCTGATTATAAGACGACCCCCTCTTTTTCAAGACTCAAGTTTGAAAAAAGACTTTTAATTAATTAATTTTTATACAGAAAATAATAACAGTACATCTGAAACAAATTATTCTAACAATATACTATATTTGAGAGAAAAAGCATGTTATTTTGCCTCATTTAAATCTTAATATCTGAACATTTAAATATGTAAACTAAAGTGTAAATTACATCATAACTTCTTCTTAGCTGCCGGTTAACCCGGCCCATCTTCGACCCATTTTTCTCCAGATTGTCGCTACGTTTCTCCATTTTCTGTTATCTCTTCTATTATTTTCTTCTCTTTTCTTTCTTACCGCTATTTTTTATTTTTCTTCTTCGTGCTAACGCTATTTTTATTTTTATTCTTTGTGACAGGGGTTCACTTTGGCCTGGGGAGTCAAGTTCAGCATTCGCTTCAATGATATCTGGCGCCATCTAGCGTCATGAATGGGTATAATGTCTAGCCCCCGAATATAAGACGGCCAGCACTTTTTCAGTCTTATTTCAATGCAAAAAACACCGTCTTATATTCGGGCCAATACGGTACTTTCTCACCAGTGGCAGAATTCATTATTCACCGGGTTAGTTAACCTGCTCCAGTCCAATCCACACTTAAAATGACTTCATAACAGTAATGGAACGGGAACAACATGAATTGTAACACCTTGGATAAGAACCAAGAGAGAATTTGAAACATCCTGTTGGAATTCACGGCGCGTGACACTGACTGCGATGCAATGACATCATGCTAGCTGATATAACAAGCAAGATCATGGTTCAGCATTCTAAATCACACGACGGCAACTGACCTACATCGCCTGTTTAAAAACACGGCAAAAGAGTTGCCTCAGCAACACGCTCAGCCGGCCGGATGCAACCTGAGACAGGTGTCCCCATCCCCCCCACCTTGAACACACAAACGCGCACGTACACACAATGGAAACGGCTGCTCGCATTCAGCACAAGCCACCGTTGCCGCTCCGCAACATTCGGCTCTATGGCAAGCAAATTAATTAAGCTTGCGCAGAGATAAAGACGCACTGTCAAGCCAAAGTGTAACACAACGGGATTAATGATAGCTCCATTGTGGGAATGTCGAGGAGGACTCACTGATTAACAGTGGCGGGGGGCGGGGGGTGGGGGGTGACAGGCAAGTACAGTAGGAAACGATCCCTCTGCTACGTCAGTCTTCCTGAAGAAACGTGCTCCCAGAACTAGCTCGCATCCCTCATCTCACACGACGACCTCCCGTACAGACAGCCTCACGGAGACGTTTACAAAATGCCTCAGTTCTCCGTCATTGTTACGCTCAAGCAAGATAATTTGCCATTTTGAAGGCTTTCCTCGCCTCAAAAATTTTTTTTGCACGTGTACACTTCTTGGTGAGAATGTATATTTGCTATGGGGCGTGGGTTAATCAAAACATTTTTTAAACGATTTTATTTATTTATTTATTTTACCGAAAGCGCCATTTTTATTTGGAGTGGCCAATTTCCTGAGAAAATGAAGGCCCCGACGGCTGTTTTACAAGGCAATATGACGTTTTTTTTTCAAAGGCATATCTTACAAGCAGAGACCCACCAAAATTCTCACGAACCCATGGCTTGATATTGTTCTCCAAATTAAAAATATCTAGCCCCAAAAGCCAATATCACTTTACGACACGATCGTTGCTTGGTATTTGCATCATTTTGAGACCCACAAAAAAAGTCTCAGAAACTCACACCGAAAGCCATTTTGGTATCATTTTGTCCATCCTGGAGATTTTATCCGACCACAACCAGATTTGAACGACAGTATGTATACAATACGGACGTGAGACGTTGAATCATGCGAGTACAGAGTTTTCGTGTTGATAGAAGGAAGTCCAAAGCTCCAATTTGGAATTCGCTCAAAAAGCTTTTTTTGCAGATGACGTCTAATGCGGGTGGAACATGGTGCCATAATTTCAGGATTATTTCAAGGATACGCCATTAAAAAGGTCTTGCGAGGGACCGTTTGTTGCATTTGTAAATATTTTTGCAATTGTTGCACCATTCACTTGCTTCCTGAAGGCACTAGAGAGGGAGCGTGGAGTGGGATGGGGCGGGTGGTGGGCAGGGGGCACACACACACACGAACACGCTGTGCCGCCGTCAGGAGTCATGGGATTGATGTGGCACAAGTGGGACAAGGCCGGGGACAATTCCTAGGATCCATCTTGATCTCGCACACTGACAGATGAGCTACAGCTGCGGCCGCGTCGGCGCTAATGTGTATTGCGAATGTCTGCGCTCGGGAATCCGGAATCGAGCTCTGTCAGCTGTTCAAGAAAAGTAAACTATTAGTGGCGGGAGAAGGCAATTATTCCAGTGAAGAATTAGAACCACTTCTAATTGCTGTGAGTTTGGGCAATGATTACATGCTGGCTAATGCTCTGACAGACCCCCTCGCTTGGCTGGCTCCCAACGCCACCAAAATGCTTGCTGGATGCCTTTCGGTTCTACCGCATAATCGCGGGGGCACGTGTGGGTGGCTGCCATGTGGATCTGTGATTAAACTTCCATTGAAGCGTGGTTTTCCATGCTTGTGTGCAGTTTTCCTGCTTACATTCATGCGGCGTGTGTGTGTGTGTGTGTGTGTGTGTTATTCTGTGTGGTAACTGCACCTCGCGTGTTCCTCAATTGCATTATCGCAATCCGGAGCAAATGTCTCCGCCGCATTATGGGACGAGTGCGTGTTTTGCTCGGTTTTGCACGTGTTACATTAACGGGCGCGTGTCGCCACAGGAAAGAGCGTTGCAAAGCGTTTGGCATGTGGTGGAAAAAGGAAAGAGGGAGGCGGCTGAGAGGGCAGCATGTGGGTGTGGGACAGGGCACTGATGCAGGTGCCGAATTCTGCCACAGCCTACGGCGTGTTGTATTCCATCCCAAACGCTACATGCTTATAACACGGATTAAACGCTTTATCGGAACACCGCAGGCAGATAGAAGTTGAGGGAATTTCAAACCGCGCTTGCCACAGTTTACCATGCAAAACCAAGGCCTGCCTCTGGTTTTCGAGAGAGACGTTGGCGGGCTAGCTTACAATGACGACCGCTATCAAACATGGCATCACGGTAGCTCGGCAGTCAAGACTCGAAGCCGCTTTGGCTCCTGTCGCCGTTGTAATCGCAATCTATTCTTCCACTACTTGTCCTCATTCGGGTCAGCATCCCAGAAAGGGTTGCGTTGGACCTGTAACCTGTTCCCGGGTGTGCATACGCCTGCCAACTGGGCCATTTTCCCTGATGTCGCATGCAATGGCAGTTTCAGGTCCCCCACCTTCTGTTTCTACATGAGGTACAGGAGGTTAGACGGGCCAGAAATCATGTGCGCTGTTTTGCTGCTGATTGCCTCCGAGGGTGAGTCATTGGTCTTAGGTAGTCGGAGTGTTGAAAGGGCTTCCGGGGGGGGGGGGGGGGTTAGACAAGAGCTTTACGAGGCCTTTCCGCAAGGGAGGACTTGCTTCACATTATTTACCGAGACAGCAGAGATTATTTCGAAAAGCAGCTCCAGATCATGACGTTGCCACCACCACCTTTGACAGTGGGGACTGTGTGTTCCGAGTAATGTTTAGTGATACGATTGTGCCCCACTTGGTGTGGATTCTCCTGAAATGTGGCAAAAGGTAATAAATAAGTTCAAGGGGGTTGAATACTTTCGCAATCCATTCTATGTGCGATGCTTTTAAAAAATATTTAACCTTATAAAGGCCGGCCCGGTGGTCTCAGTGCAGAGGTACCGGCTTCAATTCCAGCTCCGGCCTCCCTGTGTGGAATTTGCATGTTCTCCCCGGGCCTGCGTGGGTTTTCTCCGGGTATTCCGGTTTCCTCCCACATTCCGAAAAAACATGCACGGCAGGCTGATTGAATACTCCAAATTGTCCCTCGGTGTGAGTGCGAGCGCGGATGGTTGTTGGTCTCTGTGTGCCCCGCGATTGGCTGGCAACCGGTTCAGGGTGTCCCCCGCGACCCTTGTGAAGATAAAGCGGATCAGGAAATGGATGGATGGATAACCTTATAAAGCGGAGTGTCGATTCTTGCTGTTATTTTAGAAATGCGATCGGGGGAGAATGGCATCGTATTAACACCGTTCCTGCTCTCAGTTTGTATCCCCATTTGACAGATCTCCTTTCAAAAAGTGGAGCTGCTTTGAGGATCGATACGGCCATGCGGTCTACAGTACACGCGCGCGCACTTTTTACGTCTCATCTGTCATTCGAAAGAGCCCCCCCCCCCCTCCCGGCTCTGTGGGTTCTCTTTCCAAGCGAACAGATGGAGAACATTCAGAATGAAAGCAGATCCTAAGTCCTTTTGGACCCCCATCAATCCGCCTCAGATTGTCCTGTGAGGGGGCTCGAGTTTCCAAAGACCGAGTGAGGCTTGATAGCTCCCCTCCAAGTAGGCCGTAGTTACCGCCCGCCAGACGAGCGATTGCACTTTGAATGCGCGCACAACAGCGCTACTTTACTTTGCCTAACTCCGCGAGGTGTAGTGGATCGTTGCACTCCCGGCAAATCAACAAAAAGTGCGCTCGTCCCCACAACGCTCAACCCAGATTGCCGCGATTTTCAGTGTACCTGTCGAGGTTGCCAATAGTCCTCCAACCGCCCTTCACTCTGCCTTTTTTTTTTCTTCCTGTGACAGAAGACACGGGACATAATTGAGCACATGTGCCGCTTTGAAAAGCCACATTGAAGGGATTTTGCAGGACGCACTTCTGTGCCAGTCAGCCAGGCCAAACGCCACATTTGCGAACAGCAAAGCTATACCGGCGCACCATCTGGACAACGATTGCGCGCAGGCGCTCGTTGGTTTGTGTGTGTGTGTGCACAAAGTTGTGTGTCTGCATGAGAGAGAAGATTAAGCCTTCCAAAGGGAGACCTCATACTGCCCCTGCCTCTGTCTACTGATTTATGGGTTTGGGTAGGAAATCGCTCATTTGTCACTTCTCATCTCATTTTTTCCTCATCACTCCCCTCCCGCTTTTTTTTTTTTTTGTCTCCCCCTTGCTTGCGCTCGCAATGGTCGCCCAAATTTTTCAGCCTTTCCAGAGAAAAGGAGCAGTCGCAGCCGGGGAGAAGGCAAGTTCTTTCTACCAAAAAAATAAAACGATTGGACACGTTTGAGTAGAAATGCACACATTTTAGATGCGGACGATAGATATCTTTCTGCTGGTTTGAGCATAATTGTCGGAACTAAAAAAAGAAAAACATGAGGATGAAACGCTGTTAGTTTTGGATTGTTAGTCTATCCAGTATTCAGGAAGAAAGCTATCGGAAGATCTCTGTTAATTAATCTGGCGACTACTCGTGGGGTGAGACTGGGTGATTCCCTTTTCACACTGCACTGCTGCCAGTGCTGGTTTGGTACTGGTGTTTGTGGCGTTAGCCTCCCACTGGCAGAAAGCCAACCCTGAGAGCCAGCGTTGCATCACCAGCGTAACGTCCGAACGAATCTGTGACTAGCGGTCGCGTTTGCTGTCAAATGGCGTTTGAATAGCACCGTGAACCTCAGGGATGAATAAGAGCCGTTCGTCTGAACAGAAATTCGTTTTACCAAAAATTGAAGAACAGGCGCTCATTTTGGCTCGAGTGCTGAACCAGGCCTGGCACCAGCCCGGTGCAAAAGTGTTATCGGTTCTCCCTGAATCTTTAGTCTTGGATAGCTTGCCTTCTAAACATTTGTGGAGAGGCCTTTTCCGCTCTGCCATGACTGTTTCCCGATACACAAAATGTGGTCCGGCCATCCATTTCCTGTATCGCTTATTCTTTTCAAGGTGATGACAGAGGCCTGGAGCCTTGTCCAACTGACAAAGGGTGAAAAAGGTGGACGACACCCTGGACTGGTTCGTCAATCACAGCGAGCAATTTGGAGAGAGTGGAATCAGATATGGGATCCCACCAATGGCTCAAAGCAAGATCCATCAAGGCAGGACTGGGTTGATGACGCGAACCACAACCTTATCATTTCCCCCCTTGGGCATGAAGTCGAAAAGTTATGGTGATCTCTGACATCTGGAAAATTCCACAGACCTACTACAAAAACAGCGACAAACACAGTCGTTTTTTTTCCCCTTCCGTCTTCATTTCATTCGAATAACCCCGTGCTGTAATACTCAAGAGTCTATGCGCTGTATATAGCTCTGCCGCTAATAGCTGGTCGTCAATACATTAGCACGCAGAGGTCCTGGCGAGGTCAGCGGCAGTCGAGAGCCTAATGTGCATGATTGTGCACTCCTGGTGTGTTTATGTGCCTCCGTGCACCTTACTCGCTCAGGTGCTGGCCATAAATCTGCATCAGTCTTCCCAGTCCTGCTGAGGGCACGCCAGGGGCGGCTGGGGTTTCACCTCCTTCAAAGCCGGGGAGGAGGTGGGGTGGAGTGGGCAAGTGAGAGATAAATCAGGGAGGGGGCGCTTCAGGAAAGCTCAGAAGGCTCAGATAATTAGGGGACTGGCTGATAGAAATCAGGCTCTTTCTCAAAGAAGTCAATTAACCTGCTTCCCTTCGTGCCCTAATTATGCCGCGCCGATGGTTCTTTACAGTCATGCTTAGCCTAGTATGCACATTCATGCTGTGGCAGGTTCCACCTGTGTGGCTTGAAATGATTTTTTTTTTTTTGGTTCATTAGTCATCCCATGTTCCCTCCCAAGTTCCAGAAACATCGCACGGCGGCCGTAAGCAGAAATGCTTGCAAACAGCTGCTGACCTTCCAAACTTGATGAGTGGGGTGACGGCGAATAGGCCAGGGGTTGGCAACCCAAAATGTTGAAAGAGCCATATAGGACAAAAAAAACCCAAAAAACAAATATGTCGGGAGCCGCAAAAAAATAAAAGCCTTTTATAAAACTTACAATGAAGGAAACACATGCTGTATGTATGGAGGAGACTGGACTGTCTCAGAATTGTTTATGTTATTCATTCCTTTGTTGTGTGTTCACAAACGCCCCCATAGAATTTATTTTGTGATTTCCTCACTTGATTTTTTTTGTTTTGGTGCATTATTTTCGCTTTTCTTAGTGTCAGTGAAGTCATCATGAATTTCCGTTTTTCGGAGGCTGTCTTTGAACGCCTCTCGAGTCGAACGAGAAGAGAGAAGGCACGGAGTCGGACGCAGGCGTGTCTGTGTTTGTCGAGAGTGTTAAAAGCATAAATAAAGTGTACGTTTTAAAAAACCAACACCACAGCTCTCCTTTTTCGGAGCTGCAACATCTATCTATATCAATTTGATCTATGTTAGCCAACCATCAAAATCTTTTTCCATTTTCAAACATTTTTTATAAAGCTCCAGGGAGCCACTAGATGTCGCTAAAAAGAGCCGCACGCGGCTCTGGAGCCGCGTGTTGCAGACCCCCGGTATAGACAAGAGTCATACCTCCCTCGCATGATTGTCTTTCATCACAGAAAAACATTCACAGGAACAAAAATTCGGAACAGGCTTCCAAAGACGAGACAACCAGATTTTGTCCAAAAGCTCCTAGTTCACCTGACAAGCAGAAATTTAGTACCGGTCAGTTTTCTTCTGGTCATTAGCGCACGAGAGGCTACAGTTGATGTCTGTGGTCAGGGTGAACAAGCAGTGTTGTAGAATGTCAACATGACCAGGCGGCCTATTTCACAGCACCCACTGTTGACATAACTGCTCTCTTATCTGGGGAGCGCAAAGCCCGACCCCACAATCGAAAACGATGCCAGAACAAATACTGTAAGACAAACCAACACGCACATAACGCACACCACAAGGGAATGTGTCTAATGGCATTACAAGGCTGTTGGCGATCATCGGTTTGGCTTTTAAACAAAAATATGCAATCGAGCCAGGTTGAGCACGGGCCTTGGACGCTCTCATACTGTGAGCTTCTCAAATGAATGGAGTGTTTAGGGTCTCGGTAATCTGGGTGAAAGTCCCACTGCGCTCAGTCTGGAAAGCGATGAGACAGGAGAGGGTACGGAAAAGTGGCACTGGTTCAAGTACCTGTGTCAAATGCTTATATTTCAGTGTCAAAACATGTCAGCCGACGCTCTTGTACTCATCGCCCTGGTTGTAACTCCTCTTTATTCATCTCTTCTGTTCCTCTTCCTCTTCCTCTTCATCTTCCTCCTCTCCCTCCACCATCGTGGCCTCTGGCTGCATTGTTTGCATTGTGATAACCTGTTGAAAGCTGCTGGCGCTTACTGCAAATGTGCTTCCTCCCTCTAGCTCCATCTCCATAGCTTTTTCTCTTTTTTTTTTTTTTCCCTCAACATGTACAGGCCAGGCATCCCATAGGCCCAAAGGCTGAGTAACGTGTACAATTGCGCCAGATCTCCAGCCGCTAAAACTGAATGCTCCAGATGCCATTTTGAAATTTGCACTTGAACGTCACACAAAACTGGCACAAGAGCTCCCTTCAGCCTTTATATCAAAGTCATTCAACAACTTTGCGAGAGTTAACGTTGTCGTTTGTGGTGTGATTTAATTTTAGATCCGATTGCTAATGTGGTGGACCGGCTGATTGTCTTTCTCCCACTGCACACTTTACGAATTAATCTTAATGAACAAGCAAAAGAAGCAAGCAGATGCAAACAGATGCTGCAAGACGCCCCCCCCCCCCGCGCCTCGCTACTGTGAGGGACTGATCAAAAAAAAGATGATGACTGAAATGGTAGCTGTGCAGCCGACTGGCTGTACATGGTAACCACGTGCGGTTGGTCATGATCCCTGTTCCTTACTTGGGACCTCGGAAGCCGCCATTGTCCCATTCTTGGCCGTTAAAGCGCAAATCAGTCTGACCAGCTACGGCTTTTTTTACGACGTCTCCCTGACGTGAGGTTTCAAATCATCTGTGACGCTGACCTCTTATATCTGTAAGAACGGAAAGGCCGCTCATTTTATCCCAACATCCTCGTCCAATATGCTCCTGCAGATGTCACGCTTGGGCGGGCTACGGTTTTGCTTGGCCCCCACATTGCCGGGTGAATGTTTTTCCTTTTTCAAAAAGAATTTTATTGTCTGATTTGGTTGACCTTGTATGCACTTCGAGCGTAGGCCGCGTCAGTGGGAATAATGCGTTATCTGCGCCGGTTTTGCTGGAGTACTTTCCCAGAAAGAGATGCACAAGTGCTCCTCACAAGGTAACTCGACGCGTGATGCGGCCTTGGCGATGCGGCACCTCCTCTCCTTTTGTCTGAAGCTTATCAAGAAGCAAGAGGAGTGAAATATTTCGCTTCTGTTCTCCGCGCGAACTCAAATTACACCGAGGGCATCTGCAAGTCCTTGGGCTGGCTGCTCGACGGCTTTTAGCTCGCTTTTATCTCCTTTGTTCCGTCTCTGCGCCTCGACAGGTCGCATCAGATGGAGAGAAGCCAGGGCTTTCTTTTCTCTTGCACATACACTCGCTGACTTGATCATATTAACTCATTGAATACCACCCCTTTTCACTGGAGCAACCCCCTCAATCCCTCACATTTTACTGAATTTCGACTGATTTGCAAGGCCCACAGAATTTTCTGTCCTATGGCTATATATACATGCAACCTGTCAAAAGAAAGGTGAGACTCTCTTCTTTCAGCAGAAAAAAAATGTTTGTTTCTAGCTTTCTCCGTTCGTTGGCAATCAGCATTAGAAAACTGCTAAGTTTGATGGAAAATGCCGATTTTCTGCAGAAATCCAGAGAAAATGAGCTTTTTGTAAAAGCATGCATTTCAAGCATCATTTCAAGTTTTACACTATTTTTTGCTTTTGTGGCAGCTCAAATACCTCAATAATGTGTTCCTCCTACAAAAGAACATTACAAATAATGTTTTTGTCGCAAAATAATTTATTTGCACACAACAAAACTATTGAACTATGAACAAAAGTGCAGCTGTGGAGAAGATGGTTTTTGGCTTCCATCCAGTTTGTCACCACATCGATTCATCCCACCACGTCCAGATGCACGACCTATAAATTATAGAAACATAAAAAGTTGCAAATATATCTTGCTGCAGAGTGAGGTACAATCATTTTATTTACCTTTCTTTCCACCACCAAAGCGAGGAGTCGTCATCTTTTGGCTTCTGGTTGGACAATCTGTAATGTATAGAAGTATGTACAATTACCACACTTTTATTTTTCTATTTTTTTTTATTGTTGCTTTCCACTTACATTTCAACATCTCACACACACACACATACATGCTCGCACACTGCTATTTACACCATTCATTCCACGTTGCTCAGCATCCAATTTGAAATGAAATGGAATATGAATTTAACACTAGTAGTTTTAGCAGAGCTGAGCGGACCAAATGTGTCCTGTTTTTTTTTTGTTTGTTTTTTGAAAACCTATGGCGACATGCAAGTCAGCGCATTTACGGTGCATATTTTCATCCACATCTACGAGACTCATCAACCGTACATAAATGATGAGTGTTACTGGCAACTTCATAGTATAGCGGGGAATGTAGCGGTACATAAAAGTGACTGAGGAGGCATAAGAAGTGATGAAGTTTTGAATGGGAACTTGCAAGCTAGTCAGCAGTTACCTCCTCGTTCCAGCGGCTCTGGCGAGGACTCTCAGCTGCTTTCCGTTATGTCCGAAGGCACATATTCGTCCGACATCGGGATCCAAATCGCTCTCCAATTCATCGTTTTCGCCGTCGTCTTTACGAGACGATTCCAACGAATCGCTGACGTGTGCCCGGCGTCGGCCATGCGAAGCAATGCAGCTTCTTTGCCGGCATCGCTGGAAGTCGCCGGGGAGACGATTTGTGGGCGACGTGGGGCATCGGGAGGCACAAAATGCTCTGCCAAGCGATGATCGCTGACGTGAAGCAAGTTCATCTTCATCAGATGAACTCGAAACTCGGCGTGAGCTATGCGGTCTGCGTGTAGCACGCCATGTTTGTGCAGGCCGACGTTCGTTTGACGGGTGCCGCTTTCGATTAGTGACCGAAGCGTCATTTTCTCTTCCACACAAACACCATCTCCTTTGTTGTTTTGTTTCGAGGACGCTGTTATACCGAAAAAAAAAATCATTTTTAGTTAGTTATTTCCTTTTCTCCATCGTTGCTAGTTGCTAATGTTCCAATCCACTATCCACATATGCCCCTCCTTCACTGTACGCCCTTTCTACTACTTCTGCTGCGTGATCCTGGTTGATTTTTGCACCACTGCCACCCGATGGCCATTTTCTTGCTATTTAACATTGCCGTCAAGCCTAATCCTGTGGTGAGAAGTTGCATCGGACTCTCTTGCACCCTCCCCCATGAAAACACGTGATTGACGTATTAATACGTCATGGGGAGGGAACGGCTATGCGCAAATTGACGTATTTATACGTCAAAGGGTGTAAATGAGTTAAGGGCAAATGGGGACAGAACGTGAAAGTGTGGACTTCAAATGAGTCCCAAATGTCCAGCTAAGATGCTGATTTATGGTTGAGGGTATAGGGAGTTGAATGTTTGACTCCCCTTAAAAAAAAACGGTTCATTATTCTCGCAGGGGAAAACTGATGGACAAACAAAAGCGGCTCAAACCGCATGTCGAGAAAGTGCTTCAAAACACCAACATATGACCAAAGAAGGTGGCTATGAAGCACATACTTGATGGGAGCTGAGGGAAGAGATCAAGGTAAAGAGGAAGTGAGAGTATGCCTTGGAACAGTGGTGGTGGTGGTGGGGGGGGGTGATGAAAAGGGAAAGGGGATGAAAGCGAAAAGAGGGAAGACGGTCCAGAAACCTGCCGATGAATCTCGATACTGGCCGATTTATGTTGTGTTGTTGTCCGTCAAGCCTTCGGCAATATGACAGCAGCGGGGTTTGACTGTGCATTTATCTCACTGTTGACTAAGCAAGCCGACTTCCGAGATTGACAGAACCCACGAGATTGTGGCGCAAGAGTGCCATCCGCCCGCAGCCGCGCTCTGCTTTTGCAAAAGCAGATCCATCGAGCAGAAAGGGAGGCCGGACCACCTAGGACGCCGCCGTCAAAGAGCCGCTTTGATGTGGCACGAGCATTTGTGCGGCGCGAGGGAGCGATCTCTGAACACCCCCCCTCCCCCCACTCAAATCCTTTTTTTCACTGCCTCCTGTACGCCATCATTACGTCTCATCACTACAGAAAGACTGCGCCAGCGTGGAATAGCGGCGCCGTATGATCACCCCCTGCGAAGGGAGAAACCTGCTCAGTTAAACCACATCGCAATTAACCAATTAAGTTCAGAACTTAACAGGAGACCCGTCTGGTGAAAATAGTGCTGAGCGCGTGTTTAAATCCAACTGTGTGCGCACGCATCACCAGGCTGCGTAAAACGGATTCAGCCGAAAGATACACACGGTCGCTTTTGCTAACGATATTTCCAGTGCAACAAGAGAACTATGACACCAGTCCAAAAACATTTCTGACAACCCCCTCCATCCCAGCGTTTTACTGGATTTTGACTGATCTTGCAAGGCCCACAGAATATTTGGTTCTAATGCTTTATAAACACGGAGCCTACCAAAATAAAATTTGGACTCTCTTCTTCCATTCTTCAGCAATCGGCATTACAAAATGGCAAAGTTTCGTGAAAATGGCGATTCCGAGGCAAAAAACTGAGAAAAAAGAGCTTTTTATAAAAGCATGCATTTCAAGCACATGAGGCACCACTGCCACCTACTGGCCGCTTTTTTTTTAACATCATTTACAATGCAAACGGCTTATTCTCATTCACAGATTGCATCAGACCCTCCTCCTCTCTATGACGCAAAAAAAAAAGACAGACGTACAAGTACGTCCTTGGTAGGCGGTGCCTAATTTTAAAAAGACGTACAAGTACGTCTTGTGTAATGAAAGAGGTATTGTTAGTAGTGGCGTTTAATTGTTTCTAAATGATGCTACGAATAATGTTAGCAATGTGTTGTGTGTAACACCTGGCTAGGCAAGCGGAAACATTCACTTCGAAAGTGAATTTGGTTCTGCAGATATGTTTTAATGGGTGCCAAACGCAAGGTTTAGTGCCTTGCCATTGGACCACAGGAGTCTCTTTATAACATTGCATTTTGGACTCCAGGCTACAATGTTGTCTTTCTTGTTGACAAAATGCCTCGGGCGGGGTGTTTGTGACTTCGCCCCAACGAGTGTGCATTTCATCCCAGCCAGGCGTTCAAGAGGGGAGTCGCTGCGCTTGCCGCATTACACCAATAAAAAGATTTGTGGTCTGTATGACACAATTGTAGCCGGGCTGATTTGAGCCCCGAAGCCAAATGCAGTGTGTTAGGAAGCAGGCTGATAGCTCTGGAGAGAGCGTGAGCTGAGAAATCCCTTTTTTTTTTTTTTTGAATCGGCTCTCGGATAACTTTTTGGGAGGGGGGCGGGGCCTTTATCTGAAGGCCCTGACAATGTAGGCTCATGCATGCTTGATTAGCTGTGTGTGTGGATGAAAAACAGAGTGAGAGAAGTCTTGCACGTCAGTGAACAGTCTGAAGGCTGAAGGACTCCCCCGGTGTTTGCGCGGCCCCGGAGGATTCCTTCCCGCTTCCTCTCTGAACACTCACCCCTACTACAATGCTGGGAAGAAATGTGTCATTAACAGGAGGGGGATGGGGGGGGGGGAGACCAAAATAATGTTTATAGGCTCAAGCAGCTCTGAAATCATTTTCCATATCAGTGCAACTGCATTGGCCCTGTGGGGGCGTAAATCAGATTTTCTCCTCCCTGCGCCAATAGGAAACATCATGGGAAAGAAAACAGATTGGATTGTTTGAGAGATGCCCTGGTGCAGCTGTGGGCGTCTTTATGTTTGGGTGTCTTGCTCTGTGTGTGTGTGTGTGTGTGTGTGTGTGTGTGTGTGTGTGTGTGTGTGTGTGTGTGTGTGTGTGTGTGTGTGTGTGTGTGTGTGTGTGTGTGTGTGGAGGGGGAAGAGGAAGAAAGAAATCACAATTTTAAAAGCGGATGTTTAGCATGCGTGCGTGAGATGGATGAGCTCCACTATGATCATGGTGATTTTATGCCTCGGGAATAATGATCCGGAACGTAGGAAAGGGCTGTAAAAGCGCCTCACGTTACAATAGGTCAGTTAACAAGCTCGCTCGACAAACGTTTGGACAGGTAGAAAATGGCTTTCCTTCAGGAGGTATGGAACTGCTCTCAATACAAAAAGCGGGATGAGACACCAGACTTCTTGTATATTATCTTAACCAAGAGACAGACACTTTAGATTTGGCTTTAATAGCCAGGGTGGGGACGGCTTCATAAAGTAGAATGGAACGAAGGTGCTTAGAGAGTCAACAGTCTGTAATGAGCATTGACCAAAAGTACGGCACCCAGGTCTGGTTTAATATCTACTTCCTGTGACATCATAAACATTCTCATGAAGGCACCGTGACACGGCTCTCTGTGGAGACCTTGCTTTTCTTGCTTTAGCTATTAAACCAAATCTGTGCGGTGGGTGTGGGAAATGTGAGTGTACGAGTGTGGGTGGGTGGGGTAAAAAAAAAAAAGAGGAGGTAATGGGCCTTGTCCTGGTCTCATCCTGTTGCTGTTTCGAATCTGTCCTCCCACTCCCTTCTCTGTCCCAGCATGGAATGTCTACTTGTTCTCTTCAGTTGAGGCCGGTGACTCAACGCATGACGATTATTTTCTCATGGACTCGGCACCGTCACAAAGAGACAAGCTAAAACTGCACTCACCTTCAAAAAAGAAAAAAAAAATCACTTTATGACAGGAACTGGGTCTATCACTGCCACAACAATCCCGGCGTACGATACCGACAGGAATTACAGTCCACGGTATTCCGCACAATTAAAGGTTCTGGGTTTGAGTCTCATCTCGGAGCATTCTGCATAGAATTACGAGTTTTCTCCCACACTCTGAAACCCCCAAAACTGAATAGCCCCAAAGGTGTAAATCTGATCTGGCTCTTGTCATGCCAGAGGTATGCCGGGAGAGGCTCCAGCTCTCGTGCGACCTCGGACATGATAAGCAACATAGGAAAGCCGTTTCCTCTCTAGCAGACTGAAGAAAGAAACATCCTCTGAAAAAAACAACAACCCCAAAACAAAATCAGAACTCATCCAGCTCTAGAAACTTTTGTACGGGTTGGAAAAACCTCCCCAGCTTTAAGAATGCTTCTTTCTGGCAAAATAGAGGCCGAATATATTTTTCCATGGTGACTCCATCCTAACTTCCAATCTATTTTCCTTATTGCTACCTTGGCAAGGACATATCTTGCCCTTGTCTTTTCGATACGATGGTTCAGCACAACCTTTTGAGGCATTCTTCACTTGTATATATGTATGATGCTTCAGGTAGAGGTGGAGAAAAAAAACCCAATCTCATCATGCCTTTTGCTTGCCATTAATCACAAGAGAGTAGCTGACCGAGGAACGCAGCACTCCCCAAAAGTCCCTGACACCACTATCTACACTTGGCTCTGCTCTCCCCCTTCGCCATCATCTGGATGCCCCCCCCAGGACAGAAAATCTCACTCACTTTCCTACACCTTCTATTCTCCCAATTGTTTCTCCTGTTTCTTCTCCACCCCCACACACGCTGACCACATCCACTAGACTCAGTCCACAGGCATGCTGCGTGGTGAGTGTCGGAGGCGTGCGCTGCTGGCAACACCCCCCCCCCCTCCCCAACCCACCCACCTTTGCACTGGGCCCGATTCCAGGACTCAAGCGCCTGCTCGCTCAACTGGAGTAGGGACGAGCCTCCAACAGGAGACGTCGGACCGTGTCTTCTTACCTTCGGCCCTCGTGTTTGGGGCATCTAAACACATCCGATCGCAAAAACATATGGGGGGGGTAGGGTTGAAAGGGGTTTCTACCCTTCCACGTTTTTGAAATGGTAAACCGTGATCTGGTTTGTGTTTCCAACATAGCGGGGGGTGGGGGGGGGGGAGATGGTGGCCACAGCTGTCTCTGATATTTAAATAACGTACCGAAGGACTTCAAGGAACTTGACCCTTCTGAAACGTTGCTCCTGTGTTTGGTACCCCATACGTAAAGGTGCCAAAAGCTGCTAATGTACGGGTATATTTTTTGGGGGACTTCCTCCAAATTTTGATCAGAGCTGAGGAAAACAGGGCCGGAGATACTAGAACAAAGACGGCTGTGACAATTGTGCGAGGCAATCTGGCTACCAATTGAGTTAATGTTTTCAAGATGACTGTTCGAAGGAAATACACCCCCCCTTTCTACTTGAGTAGCCATTTCAATCCGATGTGTTTTATTGTGAGGAAGTCGATGCCGGGTTAGTCAGCGGCCCTGCTTGGCGGTGTATGCAGTCTGTCTGAGGCCACTGATGTGTGCAGTCGTTACCCAGTTCCATCCGGTCCTCGGCGTCCCAAAAATGTTGCACTGATTAAGGAACATGAGGTGGTAAGCGGAAAGTTTTTGACGTCTCAAGACCTGGCCAAGCAACGAGGACTACACTGACAGGAAGTCAGATGAGCAACACACTGGGGAGAAAGTATCTGACCAAAACCTTCAAGATGTTTTTACTTGGTAAGTAAACCCTTTTCGGGCTCAATTTTTGTACGACTCTTTAAAAACAGAAGCTAATGGAATTGACTTGATGAGGATGAGTCCTGTCCTTTATTGGCGGTAGCACAGTTTGGATATCGAAAACAATTTTTCTGGCTTTGTCGGATAACATCAAACACAGCTGTTGCGCTCGGACGGAATGAATCATTTTTGTGGAAAACAAGAAGTAGGAAAGGAACGTGTCGGAGGACAGAGAGTTGCCTTTGGGAGCCGTGCTGTAAGGAGCCTCGACACTTTGGACTTTTCGTTTGTGAGTTGGCAGGAGTTTGCAACCTCGACGTAACCGATTTTCATGAGACTTTGTGGATGGGTGGGGCATGCGCCAAGAATAAACCGATTCAAATAGAGTGCAGATGGTTGAATGATACGCTGAGCTTTCTGAAATGATTTTGTCACTTTTGTAAGTATACTTATTCATCATCCAAAATCCAAGCATAAGTAGCAGTTGGGTACGCAGAGGTGGACACTTTGTTAAGATTCAACCTTGGCGACGGTCTTGTTTCATTGAATCTTCCTGTTTGAAGTGTGAGTGAGGAGAGCTGTTGTGTGTTTCTACCTTGTAACGTCCTCCCTTGGTCGCTCGCTGATCACGGTTGTCGTCACAGCTCCAATATTTCTTGTCAGCGTCACATCTCTGGCCGTTTGTGTCGCCCCTCAGGCGGCCATCTTGCAGAAACGACAATGATTCGGCTCAATACGCAAACAATTAATGATCGTCTCGTTTTTATACATTCATTTAGAGGTACGACAGTACGCGCACGTTTTGATTAGAATCCCAACATTGAAAAATAAATAAAAATTCTGGGCAGTCGATTGCTTGTTGTCTTTTCAGCCGTTTGCCCACACGAATCCCTCGACATCCTGTTATGTATTCATTTCTCAAAACAGGAAGAAAAAAAATTGGTAATCTCACCTCACGGTGAGATTAATGGGCGATAATGCTCATCTAAGCAGGTTAGTGACCCAAACTGAAGAATGATGACGGCGTCTTTGTCCCTGAAGGCCTCCGTTTGAAACCCGATTCGATTTAGGAGAAAAAATAACGCAAGCAATGAGTTGCAACGGGGTCTCTTTGGCGGGCTTTAAGGTGAGATATCGCACTGACCAAACGCATTTTATGGTGAGCATTCAGTCTCCTTGCCTAAAGCTCTGGTTCTCTTGTGTTCCCATGACAACGGATGGGGCCTTTATTCTACCTGCCTGCTGCTCACTCCGAGCTGTCGGGGGGCTGGGGGGGTCTCCCGTCCATCTCTTTATGAATATGTGTGAAGGTGATTGGGAACAAACTGAGCTTCATTGTCCCTTATCCATCCATTCAACAGCTCCACCTTCAGACGTTTGTGTTGCACATACGATTCAGGATAGCTCAGGCGAGGAGGTGTGAACAGCCCATGAAATGCTCCCTTCCCCCTAAATTCCTGAATGGGATTCATCTCCATCGCTGTGAGGGATGAGCACCAAATCGGTGCCTATACAAGTGCTCGGCTGGCACCACTCAAGAACTGGAGCTCAGAATAGAACATCGACACAGTGCTGGCTGGGCGTCGGTGGGCTCCTTGATTTAGCAAACACGTGTAAAGTTCTGATGACCTCCAAAAACATATTTACATTAATCAATACCAGCCAATTCTAGACCAAGTCCGAAAAGACGTTTAAAAACGTCTTTGGGAGGGAATGAGTTGTAATTAAGGGTTTGGCAATGGAAAGATGCTTGCAATATCAGATGTTATTATGGATTACATATGACACTTTGACATTTGGGTTCAGACTTTAGCAAGCATCGTGGAACTTGACATGCTTGATTTGCTTTCGCGGACCACATAAATTGATGTGGCGGGCCAGAGCTGGCCTCCGGGCCTTGACTTTGACATCCGTGCCTAAGAGGACTCGAAATGGCACGAGAAGGGTTCAAGACCAGCACTTGGACCTTCTACGATTCTAATTCGAGGACACGGTGTCATGACGCGGATTGGATTATTTACAATCTGGTATTGAGAAAAGGGAGATTTTTTTCCATCAAGTACTGCTCTTCCACTAATGTCTCCTTGCTTGACATCCAGACACTCCCTTTACTATGTTTTCTCTCTTGTCATCCTTGCAGATACACCTTTCTCTATTGCTGTGCACAAAAAGACCTTGCTGTCACTCCCGATGTCTCTGTAACCCCCTTCTTTCTCTCCGGGGCGACGCTGTTAATAATGCAAGAGGATTATCTGATTTATGTGAGCCGCAGGCACTGAGGAGGCCTGGCTTGGGTACCTAGAGGGGAAATAAGCAGAAAACGGGGCAGGGTAGTGTATATATGGTAGATAGCGGCGTCGTACGGCAGTTGTGGGTGTCTGAATGATGCGAGATGGATGCGTGCCTGGCAACCATGCTGGCAATAATCCATCCCCTCCACTGTCCTCGACCCCCACCCCAGCCGTCTTCTTTGGAGCTGTGACAGGGCTTTACCGCAGGCACTCGGGTGATTTGAGGTGCCACCGGAGATGGAGGCGATAAGGTGGGGGGTACAAACCAGAAAGGCGATGACATTGTAGCGTGTCAGCAGGCTGCCACACAATGCCTCCCGTCACCTCGACACCTATTCCAGCTCGGCTGAATACCGCAAAAACAATCATAAAAAGAGTCGCCCCTTTTGTGCAGCGTGTTCAAGACAGAATTCATCCAGGTGTGGTTTGTACAAAACGGCGCCAAGTCTCTGCGCCAATATTTCACCTTGGATGAATGAGCAAATGGTCGATCTAAGAATGGAGTGAAGTGAGGTTTTACACAAGACTGTTCGAATCTTACCTCGGACTTCACAATGGACGCTGGTTACGCAGTCTTTCATCCGATTCCTGGATGCCATCTCCGTGTGAAAGCACAATCACCTTTCCTTTACTGTGTTCTATGTAAAAAGAAGAAAAAAAAATCTCTTTGTAAAACACAGTAGTGGAAAGGGATTTCCAACATGGAATTTCTGCCGTCCTTGCCAGGAAACAAAATCAAGAGTGCTCCATAAATACATGAATTTAAAAGCCATTACTATAATTTCCGGTAGATTATTGAATTGCTCCCCGAGGGCAAATAATGCTCTCTTTTCAATGCAATTTAATTGAGATTGGAATTGACATTCAGTTTTGTGTGCGTCCTTTACATGGAAATGAGATGCAGAAAATTGTGGATTCGTGCAACGCTGTCGACTTGAGTTCCACTATGATTTACACAAAGCATTTCCAGCGCCATGTGGCAGACAAACGTGTGCATGAGTGGCGTGTTCATACATAAGCATGCCACTTCACGGTCGCGCAACTCTGGTGGGAGGTCGTGGGCAAATAAGGGCAAAGCAATTTAAGCATTGGTTAATGAGCGCGTTTTGCCCAGCAATGCATAATAGACAAGCCCCACAATATCGTTCATGTTCCTGCATTGTTACAATTGGTCAATTACTCATCGCAGTCTTGTTAAACACGCAGTTCCGGCAGCCAGGGATGGATTTTTTTTTTTTGCTGGAATCATCATGGTGTAGAACAAGGCCTAATGTGATGCTAAGCGTCAGTAACGTGAGGAACTGGGAGACAAGAATCATTTCTCACCAGTGGAACAAGCGGTAATGCAATTGTAAAGCAGAAGCTGCACGGTAGAACGTATTAGAGTGCGACGCAGCACACTCCTGATGAGGCCTTTTGATGTTTTTGTTTTGGTGCCCACTGGATTTGCATTGCATTTCATAAAAATGAGCATTGGCCCAAATTTCTTTGGGGCGTGTGTGTACATTTATGCACCTACAGTATATTTTGTAATATGAATAGTAGTTTTACTTTGGATGGTTGTATTATAGCTTTAATCCATGTAATATATATTTTTTAACAATTTGGAAGAGGCAAAACCAAAAATTCTATATTTCTCAATATTGATACGAACACTGATATCAAATAAGATAAGATAAGATAAGAAAACCTTTATTAGTCTCGCAATGGAGAAATTCCCAATTCACAGCAGCAAAGTTATGAAAGGAAGAAGTAGAACAACAAAATACATTGTGAGAATATTTTTCAGCCATTATCGCAGAGACGTATTTTCCGACTTCATAGTGTCATGCTTTACATTCGACAGGTGCCAGCCAATCGCAGGGCACACAGAGACGAACAATCATCCGCGCTCACACTCACACTTGGGGACAATTTAGAGTGTTCAATCAGCGTGCCATGCGTGTTTTTTGGAATGTGGGTGGAAACCGGACCGGAGAAAACCCACACAGCCCCGGGGAGAACATGCAAACTCCACACAGGAAGGCCGGAGCCGGGATCGAACACACGACCTCTGCACTGTGAGGTCGACGCGCTAAACACTGAACCCCCCCCCCCCCCCCCTATATGTATATATATATATATATATATATATATAGGTGTGTTTTTCAAAGTCAAGTCTTTCCCCCGTCATGTCATCTTTTTCAGTGATGTTGCTTTTATTTTTTTTCCCCACTAATAAGTTAAAAGCACATAATGATATAAACAATATCAAATTGTATTCTTACCAAAACTTAGAGCCACTAACGTGGCTCCATCGAATGTTTTTGTTTGTTTGGGGGATATTGTTGGGGGGGCCACAGAGAAAAATGCTTGGAGTTATGTTGGTGACACAAATTAAGGACGCACATCTGTTGCCTTTTCATTCATTTCTGTCCAGTTTCGTTGATGTTATGGCAATAGATGTATTTTAGTGCATTTGGATCCCTTCGCGGAACCAAATTTCTTTTTTGGGAACTGCTTCATTAAGGCCTAGTCGATTTTAGGATGGCATAACCTGGGCTCGGAGAGATTGGAATGCTTCTTACATACCACCACAAGTGTATTTCTGCGTATTGAGATGGGACCAAGAAGGAACGTCTAAATTTAACTCAAGGGGGGGAAAAAAAGGGTGGGATTGTTGGATCCCAGCTGCAAAATCAGAAGATGAGATAAGTGGGAAAAGAGACTTGAGATATAATAGAGGGACTGAGAGAATGTGTGTGTGTGTGTGTGTCACACTGGGGAGCAGAGGCAAAAGTGTGTGAGAGCAAGAGGGAGCGAGCCTGGAAAAGTGTGTGCTCAGCTGTGAGATGAGACCTTTGTGTGCCCACAGGGAGCGGTGGAGTGAGGGGAGAGAGGTCCACGACTCTTGTGTCAGAGCGCATGAGAGTGTTACGCTCTCATAACACGCACACACGCACGCACGCATTGTTGTGCGTTCATTCACCCCTTTCCCGGGGCAGTGTTGAAATGTGCCAGGCTTAATTATTACATAGTGGAAGTCAGGCAGCCTCTGAATCTACATGGAGCATTTTTATTTTTGTGTGACTTTACGAATAAATTGTCTCCTTACAGTACATTCAGGACACCGTCTGGCACTACAGTATTCTCCTGCCTGGCCATGGTTTGCTATTTTCTAAAAAAAAAAACATTTTTCAAACGTTTATGGAGCCAAAAGCCTGTGTCGATGAGAAATGGCCTCAAGGCAGTATGTTTCCTCTCTCGTACGAGGCACATTATGTGCAATACATGCGAGTGGCCAAGCCGAGGCCTCGTCAGAATCTGGCTTTCATATTTTCATTCGTCTCCGTTCACCTGAGGTCACCATTCCTCAGATTGTCCCGTAGTATTACTGTGATTAATTTCTTACGGTTTGTACTTGTCAATAATAGGCTATGTTATATATTTATTTGTTGTTGGTATATTTACACTTGATTAAGATTTCAAATATTTCGGTGGGGGGCATCATTTTCAAATTTTTCATCGCTCATGATTAGCGGGGGTTAGTGTAAGAAGAACATCTCAACGCAAACACGTTCCTTTTATCCAGCCGCTTTCCTGTTACACATGCCCATATATGGGCTGCTGGTTTCCTCTTCCACAAAAAAAAAAAAAAAAAAAGGTTGACAGTCATGTCAGATGTTTCTTTCTCCTCGCGCCAATTGACAACATATCAAAGACTGTTTTGTCTCCTCCATACAGGCAGTGGATTGATGGGAAATTCCTCCGCCTCCTTCATGGGGACCTTTCTGGCCAGCAGTCTAGGCTCACCCCCTTCCCACCCGTCTCACCATTCCCGGCCGCCCTCCTCGCCTTCCTCTCCCTCCTTCCGGGGCGGACCCCATTCCAGCGCATCGCAAATCTGGTTCTCCCATTCGCATGAAGGTATCTTATAAGTACACGTGCAGAAAAGAAACATATCCCACAAATCACAATTCTACTGGGTGCCATTGTTCTTTATTTTTAGGCTAGGTTTGCTTTTTAGTTTTTTTTCTTTTAAAACCAAGCAGATCTTATAATCGGGCTGGGACCAGAATGTTTAGACCGGAACGCTTGTGCCACAGTTTCTGGCCAGGGGACACAAGAGTCAAAAGTTCAGCAAGGGAATCTTGTGGTACTCGCAGCGCGTCAGCCGGAACGCCTCTGGAGCAGCACTCGTAAATTTGGGCCAGTAAAAAGATTTGATTGGTGTCCCTCCCAATGCTCAGCCTCAAAAAGACAAGACCAGGGTGCACACATGTCGCACGTGCAAAGTCAGGCAAATGAAAACGCATGCTTTCTGTGTAACCTCGCTCAAATGTTCTGGGAATTCAAATGTTTCAATCGAGTGGGATCTTTAAATCCTGAAAGGTCGAACACAACACAAGCGCTTACTGGAGCCAGGTCCATTTGTTCGAATTTGGTTGTTATCTGATCGGAAATGAAACCGTTTGCCGATTTGAAGCAACATTTTAATAGCCGTTCAACTGTGGAATAAATGAAAACTGCTTCCTCCTACATTCCAAAAACATGCATGTCCCAGAAGACGTCGCATTCATAAAGCAGTTTTTCTTCCTAATATTAGTTGATTCAAATGTGTTTACAGTTGTGTTGTTTTCATTAGTATTGCTCGATTTGTGAATTAACTGGACAAAATAATGGATATAGCATGATGTAATTTATTAATGTAATAAAGAAATGACATTAAAAACGAGTCAGATGTAAGATACATTTTAAAATAATTTCTTACATTTAATAAAAGTAATTAAAGAATACGCAAAAACAATTGTGTATAAAATACATGAATAGTAAAAGGAACCGATGGCATTTAATAATTCAGTCCAAAATTATTCAATACTTAAAATACTGACAAATGATTAATTATTCAACAATTAAAAGATCTAAGATAAGATAAGATATCCTTTATTTGTCCCACAATGGAGACATTTACAGTCTACAGCAGCAAGATTGTGGGTAGAAGAAGAAAGAAGAAAAAACAAATAAAATCTATTGATAACATATCCATTTACCCCCCCCCCCGTTCCTTTTTTTAACTTCATCAACAAATGACTTCTTATCTCTCACCCTTGAGCAGAAACACGTGGCCATGCGTTCTCTTATTTGTCCATAGGTGCCCGAATAAGGACAAGCGCCACCAAAAATAAAAATAAAAATAAAAAATATAATGGATGTGGTTGAATGGATGGAAATAAGTGGTTTCAACATTCTTCTCCAAATGTATAGAGTTGCTGTCTGTAGCAACAGTTACAAATAATGAACAGTGTGTGCACCCTGAACTACAAACGTGCCGAGCAAAGGTTTACCGTTTGAGTCTGGGAGGCAAGTCTCTTCACATCCAAGACTGAAAACAGTAGACTTTGCGGTGTGCATTCCGTTCTTCCTCCCTTTTAAATGTTTATGTTGTCATAATATATATATTTTTTGAGCCAGATATCAAATACTCGTACCCTTCTATGATGTGACTTTAGAGGTTGACATTGTTTCAACCTCATTTGGCTTTCAAATCTGTTGGTTCTGCTCTATTTCTATTGCCTTCCAGTGACATAGTCGACCAATCTGTTGTTGATTATGTGATCATGGAGCAACTGACTTGCGCAGAGAATGTGAGTTTGTAGTATTTCACTCATCTTACTTTTAATTATATTTAATTACTCTGAAGTGGGGAGATGCGGCCACTGATCAGTGGCAACCAACATAAGCGACGTGTATGTTCGATATAATAGCAGTGTGCTTAACACACAATCCTTATAATAGCTTTTACTGGAATTTATGCCAGAAGTTGGTTGACTCCATGCAACACAGATGTGAAGCAGTTCTCAGAAACCGCTCATCCATCCATTTTCTCGAGCACTCATCCTCATTAGGGTTGCGGCTGAGGCTGCTCGAGCCTGTCCTAGCTGACTTTGGGCGAGAGGCATGGTTCGGGTTCGGCGGTATAAATTGAATTACTTCACCGTGGGGGTATATATGGCGATACAAACATAAGTGTACAAATTATACCAATACAAATAAAATTTCTGATATGTTAAATATTCACTGTACAAAATAATAATAGACTTTCGGACCATAAAGGCTTCTCCTGACTGATGTATGCAGTAAAGTCCTGGTTCATTTATCAGAGAATTTGTCCTTCGGTGGAGCTGTTGTATTATTCTATTTCTAAACTCTCTGATGTAACTTCTGTTGCACTTGTTCTGATAGTTCGCAACTCTTCGTTTCACATTAGCTTAGCGTTTAGCATGGCCACTCCGTCTTCCCCTGTTTTCTCTTCTTGCTTGGGGTCTCTCAAAATCAGCTACCGTATTTTCACGACCATTCGACGCACCGTATGGTTGGGCGCAGTCTCATTAATGGGTGCTATTTCTGTATTTTACACATAGACAAAACGCACTGTATTATTGGGCGCAATTTTAAAGTGGTAAAACATACGCCAGCTTAAACATACGGCATGTATGCGCGCACGCTAAAATCACGTTAGCTTGTAGCATACGGTAGCATGCCAAGACATACAGATACAAGCTAAAAACACGTTTTTAAAAAGGCAACGGAAAACTGAGTTCCATTGTATTTTATTTAGCCATCGTACAATGTACTCACGTTTTTCGATCGATCGTCACCCAGAAATCCATCAAAGTCCTCATCCTCTGTATCAGAATTGAACAATTGTGCAAGTACAGGTAATCCATCAAAAACGCCGTGTTCCCTCTCGTTGTCAGTCACTCTCATTGCCATGTGGCTCCACAGAAATGATGCCGGCTTTGCCAAAAACTCGAACAACAGTGCAAGCAGACACGTTCGTCCAAGCAGCCACAATCCATTCGCTAATTGTGGCGTAACTCGCCCGGCGCTGCCTCTCACTCTTTGTAAAGTTGTGTTTGCCATCGATCATTCATTGTTCCCATGCCGTTCGCAACTTTACTTTGAACGCCCGGTTGATGCCGATGTCCAGCGGTTGGAGTTCTTTAGTCAAGCCCCCGGGAATAACGGCAAGCTCAGAGTTCATTTGCTTGACTTGGTTTTTCACCGCTGCTGTGAGATGGGCACGCATGCCAAAAGCATAACCGATGGCTTGAAGTTTGAACTGAGCTTCGTAGGCGTGTCTCTTTGTAGAATTTATTTTCGGGGGTTCTTAGAAACCAAAACCGAAGTTGTTTTGCAACAATGCACATAGCCACACTCTATACAGGTGTTGGTACCTGCTTGGGGCGTACCTTTAACGTCCACTTACACGCCCACCCTTCACTCATTGGCGGACTTCTTCCCCGCATGCCTGTCCTCACTCACATCTGCCTTTTCTCTCTCTCGCTCTCCATATGTGTATATATATACACGCCCACCCTTCACTGATTGGCCGACTTCTTTGCCGCATGCCTGTCCACAGTCACTTCCGCCTTTTCTCTATATAAACAGCGTGTCGGCTGTCAGTCAGGTTTTGGAACTCAGCGCATAGACAAGACGCTCCGCATCATAAGGCGTCCTGTCCATTTTGGAGAAAATTTTAGACTTTTAATGGCGCCTTATAGTCGTGAAAATACGGTACTCTCGGTCCTCCTGATACTTGTGAGAAAGTGTGTCTTACTCGCCATGGAAGCCAGGATTAGCGAGAGAGAAAAGTAATTCTGCACCGTGGAAGAAAAGCGTTTAGCCACACTAGATAGTCAGTTAGCAAGTTAGCTTAGCGTTTCCCCGGTAGTTCCCGAGCAGCATGGGAAGCAGGGAGGATGGCTGACTGTTTTTACAGAGACGCGCGTATGTCAGGCGCGCACATTCACACAATTTAGAATCTTGAATTAACCCAACACGCATGCCAGAGAAATCTGGATTACCGGATGCATACCAATACAAGCTTGGAGAGAACAGGCTAACTCCATAACATGCTAACCGTGAGCCCCCTGTGCTACCATTTTAGGAAAGCGCAACACTTCGATAAATATTGGCTCATTGATTCACAGGAAAGCAAAATCTTCAAGCATCTTTGTATGTTATTCAAGATATATTTGAATTTAGTGTAAAAGAAAGACACCGTTTTTGAAATCACTTTCCCTATGCACGTATGAAAATACAGCCGGTTATAAGGATTTTAACATTTAAAAATACACGGCCTTCCTGAACACAAGTGTTGTGTGTATCGAGTGTTTCTTTCCACCGTTTGATGGCACAAGATATTTGATTCTTGTGGAAAAGTAGACCAATATTAATAAGAGTGATGATGATGATAATGCCTAGACTAATAAAAGTAATGGAGGTGATTACGGGCAGGATTATTACTCGGTAGGCAATGGAAGCCATTATCTGTATTGCAGTTTAATAGCATATAACGCACTAAGTGTATGATTGAATCCAGACTGTTCATCAGCCGCATTCAGCTGCTCTCCCCTCAAGATAATTGCATATTGTCTTTTGGCGTGTTTTGCATAAAAAGCAAGTCATCAAAACGAGCGGAACAATTACCACACAAACGCGCCTCCTCTCTAAGGGCATCGGCAAGACCCCCCGCCGTCAAGCCACTGACGTGGGTGTAACTTTAAAATATTCCTGCATACACGCGAGTGCAAGCATACTTGCTCAAATTAGGAGTAAAAGAAAAATATCTCCGGTTTGATCCTCTCTACAGTCGATAAAAAAAATGGAGATGTATAGGATTTCATTAGGTGCAGATGTGCATGAGAAAAACGTTTTGGACCACTTCTGTTTTTGAGTGGATTTATTGACTGCTTATTAAAAACAGTAACGTCAGAACGGCGTTAGGGTGGCACCCCCGCTGAGACAGAGAAATAAAAGTTATACAATATGGAATATTTGTGAGTTGTAATGATGGAATGCACCCAGGACGCATAAAAGATGACAACATTATAAATACGTCTGCACATGGGTTGCTTAGGCCGGCAGAAAAATCGCCAGCCAGACATCGAGTCGCTGTTGAATTTGGGCCAATTTGTGATTCAAGATAGAACCCAAAACAAACTATCTTTTTTCGTCGCGATTCCTCATACAGTACGCGGCGCCGATCATAAGTTGGCTGGCGGCGATTCGCAGCCGATAAAATGCGCATGTGGACTGTGACATCAACTGCTTTGTTGTGGTTGTGAAGTACATAAAATAAAGAAATGATTGAACAGTTCGACATACTCTGTACCGTGGAGTCACCTTAGAATGATTGAAAAACGACAAGGTGGCAAAGCATGAGTGCCTCATCCATGAAAGCAAAGCGGTTAGTTCGTGTTCAGCAAAGTTAGACGCTTAATCATCAAGGTTAAGATTTCACGTCTATTTCCTTACACACACTTACACATCCATTTTCTATGGTGCTTGTCCTCATCAAGGTCACGTATGAGCTGGAATCTATCCCAGCTAAGTTTGGGGGGAGGTGGGGGGTACTCTCGGGTTGATCGTCAGCCAATCACAAGCACTCGGATTTAGCTCACTGTAAAAGAGGTTGCTATATTAATCAAATAAAGCCACAGCGATGACAAATATGGGAACAATTATGGCGCAGCGAGCAAAATAAATCATTTCAATTTACTGCCTGAATTAGTTTCACATTCAGTCCATTCGGATCTGATAGTCTTTTTGTTTGCCACCAGTTTCTTTTTCCCCTCCCTTCAGTACGGAAAACGCTGAAAGGGCTGATGTCATGATTTATTCACCGCGTTTTCCATCCTAATCCAAGCGTGGAAGCCGTTTTTGCTTTGTTTTCGTTCTTTTGCTCTTTAAAGTCCAAATGTAAATAAGGTGTCTCGAAGAAACGCGGCGGGTGAGTGTGGCACAGAAAGCACGACGTGTGCTTTTCAAAGATTCCGTTGGACAATCGATTCAAAGGCGAAATTCGGGGTTCCTTGCAGGCTTCAGGCCAGCTGGACTGGATCCAAATGAGCTCTTCGGTTTTTTTTTTGCTAGCAATAATCTGAGCGCCATACTCTTTCGCAGATATGCGCTCCATTGCCTCCACACATCTGTCTAATCCATTTTGGATTACTTTCGTCTTTCTCAGCCTATCTTCAGTTGTCCATCTTTCCCGTCTGTGAGCAGGAGCTTGCTTTCTGCTTTTGTGGGATTAAATGTCAGCCTCCCCCTCCTGCCCTCCCCAGTCGCCTCTGTTCCACCCCCCCCCCCCCCCACACACACACACTCTCACGAGCTGGTTTGCACCCCTTCCTTTCAATTAGTCAGACCTGGAGAGATGCACCGCCGTGCTGCTCCTCCCCCACCAAATATTTTGCATCTTCTCTCCTCCCTTTTCTGTGTCTTGACGCTTCTGTCACTTTTTCTCAATTAGCCGAGCTGACGGGCGACCCGGCACGCTCCTCCTCGCCCCCAATTGTTGCAGCGATGTCCCGAGGCATCCCCGGCGTTGTTAGCGGCACAAGTAAATAGAAACAATTTGGAGAGAATAGTTGAAACTCTTAATTCAAAGGCCCCAGTGGAACAAAATCTCAATGAAATATGTATGAGACAAACTGATTTTCACAATTGTATGACTGCTGAGAATGCTGAAACAGTTAAAACAATTTCTATTTGTTTCCTAGGGTGTAAAATTATTTTGTAATATGAAGTGATTCGAGGTCGACCAGGATCCAAGAGTAGATTGTGTTCAACCTTCATGGTCCCACTGTACATTAACAATCAGCTTTTATGTTCCACTGTTTCTTCAACTGTATGGAAGCCAAATGTTTTTAACATTGTTTATAAACGTACTTCCATTGACTGAAGCTGCACATTAATTGCTATAGTTTGACATTGAACTGGAGGTGTGGAGCACCTTAAGATCACTCGTACGGCCTGTATCTGAAAAAGTTAAAACCGGTCGAGGTACCACTGTCTATAAAGCTGGCTTGAAGCAGAATTTCTGAACAGAAACTACCAAAATGAAACCGTAGACAGTTAACATTTTTTCTTGTTGGCTGCCTTCGATGCAACAAACAAATGTGTGCTATTTTTTAAGGCTGGACAATGATTAAGGCCTTCGTTTGTAAAAAACAAATGGAAAGTTAAAAGCAAGCAAGGGCAAATACGTGGCCCTAATTTTCCTCCGTATTTGGCTGTCGTTCCCCGTGCCCTTCTTCGTCCTGGTCATTCAGTTTCTCTCAAGCCACCAAGCTGTGAGAAATACCTTTGGAACGTCTGGAGATCCCCTCCCTGGTCTCTGTTAGTTCTGCCTCCTGCTCTGCCTGTTGAAAACGAGGGCGCGCTTAGCGAAATCCCCTCTGTGGCTCCTGACTTGTTTATTGTGGAGGGAGAGAAAGAAAGCGAAGCTGCTGTGCAGTCAGCAGACAGCGCTAACACCCTTCTTGCGTCGCCTGCAGCAAGAGCAGCAGCAGCAGCAGCAGCAGCAGCAGCAGCAGCAGCAGTAGCATCTTTCCTTGCCCTGGTCAGATTAATGGCTGAATGAGCGACGCCGTGCCCGGCAGACACCCCCCCCCCCCTCCCCACACACTTGCCGCCCCAGTGGAGGGCATGCTGAAATCGAGCAGGCTGGCATTATCGGGCACAGCCAGACCACGCTGTGAAAAGGGATTACGCCATCAATCGTCACACTCACTCAATCGTCACACTCACTCTCCCCAAAAAAGAAAGAAAGAAAAAAACTGCAAAAAGCCCCTCTCCCAGCTTGGATAAAGACTCGCCAAACAGCTCTCTCTTTTTCTCTCTTCAACAAAAGGATTCCCCCTCCTTCCTCTGTAGATGAACTGGCATAAATTTATATGCTTATTAATCATGACAACGAAGATGGAGAAAGAGACAAATGGGGATGGGGAGGGGGGGAAGAGTAAGAGTGATGGAAAAAATAAAGAGGTGAAAGAAAGTGAGGCTACAGTGTGTAATTAACACCCTTGCGCCCTCTGTGGAAAGCATCCCCTCCTGTGTTATTGTAGGCCCGTTTGCCCTCTCTGCGCATTTCATTAATTAGGATGGGAGGGCACAGGGGCTGCTTGGAGACGAGGTCATTTAGCCCACGACGCCACTTCTCCCTTTTCAAAGCCACCACGAGCACCTTCCCCATTGTTCCAAGAGCTAAAAGTGAGACATCTAACACTGCAGAAGGTTGGGGGGGGGGGGGGGGGGGGGTGTTGAAGAAAGCATGCCGCCGCACACACACAAAGCCGAGTGAACTGCATCTGCGCTTTCCAGGATCAGGCCGCACACTTGCCAACACAAATACATCTGTCTTTCATTTAGCTTGTAACAACCATGTTTCCCCTCCCTGTTCACCAGAGTCTTCCTCATACTCCCGCTCCTTCCATCGTCCGTATACCTGCGCGTTGCGTTTTAAGATCAACAAAGTCGTAGTGAATACAAGAACAGATTTTTGACAGACTATGGCAGGTCACCATTTATGAAGATTTTCCAGTCATCAAGTTCTTGGTAATTCCCAAACCTTAAACCATAGGTAACTGGACTTCCCCATGATTGTTGAAGATCAGGTTGGTCACAAGAGATGTCTTTGTTCTGAAGTGTCTGGTGAATGGTTGTTTTTAATCAACCAGTACTGGCCCAGTGGAAATTCCAAACTGAAGAACCCATTTGGATTAAAAAAGGGAACAGTCTTAAAGTCCAGTTGCCTTTGATTGAACTTTAGTAGATTCAAGTCTCTCAAGGGCACAGCAATACAAGCATCACATTGATATTATACAGGATCCGAAAGATGATACAGGTCAGTATGGGGGCAAACAGAACCTGAATCAGATGGAGAAAGGTGTCATGGACATTCTTGGGAGAATGAAAGACAAATAGCCATATGTTGAAGAAATATCACAATCCTCAAGCGTGAGCTTTTCGTGTATTGTCTGCAATCTAAATTCAAGCGGGAAAGGCAAACATGGTAGGCAAGAGCCACTACTTATTTGCGTATGAACACCACCAGCTGCATGGGACCTGGAGGATTATGTAGAGTTTGTGCGGATAACTGCATTATGGTGCTCAGTGCCCTGTCTTATCTGCTATCTACACTCCTTGCCGTGCTATCTATTTCAGCCGCTGCAGGGTATCCTCGATTCTCAGGGAGTCTGGCACACACTTTTCTTCCTATGAGCCACTTGGATCACCATGCCAATGGCGGAGTTCTCTATGGTCAACACCGTTTCTATGACACTCAAAAAGGTGAGGCGCAGATGATTAGGATTTAATCACGCAGACGTAATAAGTAAACTGAATCTACAGTACATTGTACCGCATCTGACATGGGTATTTATAAAGGAATGCCCAGGGACATGTTCAGTGATACAAATCATGTAATTCTATGAAATGTCTTTCTTATTTGATTTGTCTTTGCCATCTTGCTCTCGGTCACAGAGAACTTCTACATTCGAGGTCTACCATCACAGCCGCCTCTCATCTCAGCTAATCACAGTCTGCCACCGATGTCCAGGGCAGGCTCGGGACTCTCCCAGGGGCCTTGCAGCAGAGAAAGAGATCCAGGTGGCGGCGCGAGTCTGCTTAAGAGTCTTAAAGAGGGAACTGTGGAGAGGGGGGTGGGACCTGTCAAAGACAAGGAGAGGTCGAATAGCAAACAGGAGGCAAAGGAAAGACAGCAACAGCAACACCAACAGCAGCAGCAGCAGCCACAGCAACACAGCCACCAGTCTGCCCTGCCCACACACCACCATCACCACCATTCCCACGCCCATCAGCAGCACCCGCACTATCCCCAACATCCGCTGCCTCTGGAGGAGGTCAACAGCCGGGCCCTGGAGAGGCATAAGGCGTCACTCCCAATGGAATACAGCAAGGACCCACAAATTATGGGCAAGCCGTTGAGCGCTTGCTTGCACAATGGCAAGATGCAAAATGGAGAGACTGGAAATGTAGCTGGACCAAAGACGTCCATTTCCAGCTGTGGTGGGGAGGGCACACCCTTGGGAACTATAGGAGGTGGAGGGAACAGTCATGGCAGACATATGAGCTCGAGTGGGAATAGCCGCTGCACCAAAGAAGGAATAAGTGGGGAGATGCGGATTAGTGAACAACCTTCAGACTGCCTAGAAAGGGGCCAGGCACCACTCCACCACTCTTTGTCTTACCCTGTACCGCCTCCCTTACAATTGGGTTCGACTGGAGGGGTGCATTCCCATCCACACCCGCACACTCACCCACATACACATGCACACCCAGGAGGCTTCCACTGCCTTCAGCTTCACCCGAGTCACCCGCACCATCCACATCCTTCCCACCATGCTCACCACCACCCGGAATTTTTCTGTCCACCCCCTCCTGCCGCACTAGGTAACCCTGCCTCACATGACAGGGGGCAAGCAAATGCAGGGCGGGAACCTAAAGTCACAGGGCCTACCTTTGTGCCATCTGTGGCAGATGCAGGGGAGAAACATGGTGGGACATTCCAACTTGGGAACACTGATTGCCAGATTGTAGGCAGTGGAGGCGGAAATACCAAGGACAAAAACATGGACAAAAACGCAGGTGGTGGACACCACAGTAGTTGGCATAGAAAGCAACAGCAACAACAGCAGCAACAACAGCAACAGCATGCATACAGAAAGACAGAGAAGGCTCCAGACTGGATGCAGTCTCACCTTCACCATCTCCAAGCCTCTCAGCTTCCTCCACCTATTCAACAACAACCACAGCAACAACCTCCACAACCCCAGAAGCAGCACCAGGTTGGACGTTCACGCAGTGTTGAGTGTGTAAACAGTGCCGTTGACATGGAAATGTTCAGATCCTCATTGCCCCAGGGACCCAAGACTGGACACCCTGTCCCGCATTCTGTCAACACTTCACCTTACAGAGACTGTTCCCATCCAGGACCGCCACCAAATTCCTCTCCACTTGGAAACAAAAACATGAGTCAGCATAACGCTTCTGGTGGCAGCTGCTCCTTACAGAGAGATGGCCAAAAAGTAGCCAGGATTCGCCACCAGCAGCATGGACGACCTGGCCCAGATGCTCCAACTTCGGGAGACCTCAACCAAGGGATGGTTCAGGAGATGAAACGAAAAATGGACATGTCGGCTTACGGTTACGGCGGCAACAGCGGGCAGCAGCACCACCAGCAGCCCACTGTGCCACAATGGTCCATGAGACCCACTCACCACATGCAACACAATGAGGAGGAACAGAGAAAGTCCTACATGGAGTTAGGAAGCAGTACTATGCAACATTCACAGCAACAGCAGCAGAGAATGAATCAGCCTCCTCAGCCAACCCCTGCACCTCCAGTCAGTCAGCAACAGCAGCAGCCACAGCAACAACCTGAGCCCCAAGGCTCAACTCGGGGAGAGAGCAGTGCCATGAAAAGCTTACTTAAGTATAGCAACCAGCAACAACCACAGCTCCTCTCTCAGAAAACCCCCTTTGGCGGTCTTGGAAGTCTGAAATCAGGGCCTGCTGGGGGAAGCTGTGCCCTTCAGATTAACAAACAGACTCTACCAACAAGGAAGGGCCCAGTCAATGACAATGAGCGTCCTGATTACAGCGGACGACATCGGGATATCGGGGAAGCTGGCCACGGAGAAGGCGAGGTGCGGCAACCGCCGGTTGGAATTGCAGTAGCTGTGGCAAGACAAAGGGAACCTTCGTGTCGTTCATCAGACGGTCATTCCAGCAGCAGACATGGCAGGGTGCATCCCACCGTGAAAGGTACTGTCTAAAACGTCAACTCCTTAATTATTAGAACTGCATTTTTTAAAAATTCTGTTCCACTCCACTCACTCTGCGTTAGTCCGCTCCATTAGTACCTTTAAGTTGGAATAGGTTTCATGATTTTATGAGGTTTGTAAACGATTTTCTCCCATTGAGGTGGTGGACTAACAACTTGATTCAGACATTTGTCTTCCAAATAGCTCATATAGAAACCACAGTTCAAGCTACAACCGTTTATACTGATATCATATACGTAAGGCGCATGTACAGACAAAGCCAATCGTTCTAAATGAAAGAAAAGCAAGTGGAAGAGCTCGAAAGAAAATATAAAATGTAATTCACATCTAAATTGCAGTCCAAAGATAGCATCACGCTGGGCACAACTCCCCCTGCTGCTGAGTGGCTGGAATAGTCTTGAGTTGAAGTATAAGCGTGCCAAGTCTCTGGTGGGTTAAGTTTGGGTTTTGAGAAAAGGGGAGGCACCAGGGAATTTGTGCTTTCCTTGACACACAAGGCTGAACAGAGGTAGTTAATTCTAAGGTAATGTTTGTCTCACAGGACCAGCTCACACCATGTATCCCTCAGATCCAACTACTGAAGAGGAGAGGAAAATGATGAGTGGGGAACAGATAGGGCTAACATGTTTGGACAGAGATCGGGATGTATATATCAGGTAAACCATTTTAAGTCATTTATTTTACAGATTGTGCATTGTTCTATGATTTGCGATCCCTATGTTTGCCTTTCTCTGATATCCCAATGCAGAGATAATAAGGAAAGGGTGGAGTTTTCAAGGATTCATCCCTCCAACAGCTGTCACGGGGACCTCACTTCTCATCTTATGGTCCCAGGCGGGACTTCCCTCCAATCAGGCCAATTAGCAGACCCTGCTGCACATTCTGCTCACCACCATTGGATGCCAAGAACTGGAAGCCCATCCCTTTGGATGACAGGACACTCTTATGGTAAAATCCCAGCCTATTGTTGAGTTCATTTCAGGAACCGGGGATTGATTTCATACAGAATGACCATCCTCTATTTAAAGCAGGTATAGGTCATACAGCCCTGCACCAGAACCTTCCCCCTGGTTTCTCCACAGCCATGCCAGGCCCTCTCCAAACGGTCCTGCCTCTGCCTCAGGATCCCTCTGCCCAGTTGGTGGTCCTGCCCACGGATGCCCCGGCCCATCCTGCACCCCACCACCTCGGTATGTCCTCAAGAGGCCCACCAAGCTCATAGAAAAATAGCCCTTTTCGTTCATCTCTTGCTGACTCAGCAACATACCACACACGTGCATTTTGACCTTCATTCCATCTTGAAACAGTCTGCTTTGATTTTATACATATACGGTGATGACATACAGTACTATTTCCCTTCTGCAGCTGAGTACAGAGTGAATATGGTTTGCCTGGTTGGCAGGACACTGATTGTTGCTCTTGTCCGGTCATTCCCCTGCTCTCATTAGATGTGATGGAACAGCCAGGGCTTTGGCCCCCAGTGTATGGCGCCCGGGGCCCAGCCTCCCACATGCAGCATCCCACCGTGTACTCTCGATCCCAGTTTCTACGGCAACAGGAGCTGTACGCTCTCCAGCAGCATCAACAGCTCCAGCATCAGCACCAAAGCCACCAGTCGCCGCAAACGCATGCGCAGCCTCATCCACCGCAACCGCAGCAGCAGCAGCAACAGCACAAAGGTGTTCACGGCATGGATATGCAACATCACGCCCCCCACATTGCACAGGTGACTGGAAATCAATGTGTTGAATTGACAAGAATTAATCGAACCCACTGAAAGCCCGAAAGTCAGAAAATGTTTTACTTTATGTTTGGCACTTTGTATGCAGCTATGGTCGTTTTTCAAGTATTCTATAAAGTTGAGTTTGAGTCTTTTATAATGCCTCGTCTTAACCCCAATAGATGCAGAAAAGGGCAGATGAATCCACTGTTGACCTGGAGGAACTCATTCCAAAACCAAGGACATCAAAACCATCCAAGCCCTACTCTTACAACCCCGCTCAAAGGAACACCTCGCCCCCTGGAGCCTGCACTGCTCACTTGTCCCCTTGTTGCCAGTCCCCTTCAATGCGCCCACATCCCAAAAGCACTCCCTCCACACCATGCCCTGTTCCCAGCCCCGCTGTTACAACCCCTCAATCTCCGACCATTAGTCCAGCCACGTCCCAGATGCCCAAGGGGGCTGACCCCCAGGATAAGCGAGGGGAGGGCCAGCCCCTGCAAGATTACCCAGAATCTTTGGAGCCGGGTAAGCGTAAGCACAATCATTACAATGGAAATATTTTGAAGTGTCAAAAGGAGTTTCAACTTAATTCATGAGTGCATGCGGTATTTGAGGCAATACAGGCGTTGTCTTTTATAAGTTTGAATTTAAGTACTTGTGAGGCTTATTTTTTCAACACATTACAGCTGCGGTAAATCATATTAAGACAGATACTTTATATTACTTTTCGTTTATCGGTTGCCAAAGTGTGCTTCAGGAGAGTGCAAACCTCCGTCAAGGCCAAGCAATTGCAATTTGGATCAGCGCGACATTGTACACCTTCAGAAATGCCAACACGCATCCTCTTTTACAATTTTAACAAAAGTGGGAATGAATTCCGTAATGTGTTCAGATCCAGACTGAAATGTAAAAGCTCCTTAAGGTTTTGTGGAATATTTAGTTTTGGCATCACCCTGAAAACTGACAAACAACTGATGAGATCATAACCTTCTGGTGGAAGTAAGTGAAGTAATTGAAATCTCTTTCTCCCACAAGACTTGCCGCCTGGATACACATACTCTGCTGTTCCGATAGGCTACAGAAACGGGCCTTCTCCCCAGGATATTCAGCTTGCAGAGCCAGCCGAACTGGAAGCGATCCAATCTGAGCCCTGTGAGCATGCCCCCCAGCCTCTCTCAAGCCTCGGGGAAGGGACGGACTGCAAAGCGGTGATCAGGCCTCTCCCAGAGCCACTGGCACCAAAGGAAGTGGAGCAGGGTGATGAGGGAAGCATCAACAAGGGAGTCCTGGACCAAAGGGAGGAGGTGGAGGCAGCAGCGGTTACAGTAGCTAACTATGCATCAAGGGAGAATGAGGTGGAGACGCAGGGGGCCGCCGAGGAAGAGGTGCTCGTCTGCCCCCCTGCTGACAGCCCAGTGTGTGAGGCTGCTTCCTGTCCATTGCCCCTGTGCATGGATGAACCTGAAAGGTCAGAAACTGTCATCACCTTGGAGGATGATGATGATGAGCCCCTGGGTGAGGAAAGCCAGGTGGAGCATGCTATGTCAGAAGAGCAGAAGCCCGTCCTGGGCACCATCGTGGAGCTTAACCCGACACCTCCGGTAGCCCTTGAGGAGCAATGCGCATCCACGGAACTAAACGACAGCAAGCAGCAGCAGGGGAACAAGATGGCCGCTGACATCGCCTCAATGGAAATGGCATGTCTTTCCCCTGCTGCGGTGTCCGCCCACAGCCCGAGCCAGACAACTGCTGCTGAATCCCCAAAACCTCTTGTGCCCTGCTACTGGAGCCTTGAGCTGCTCATCGCTGCAGCTTTCTGCACAGACGTACCCCCGTTTCCCTTGCTCCCTTTCAGCGCTCCATCAGTCAGCCCATCTCAGACCAACCCATGCCAGGGAATGGAGCTTCTCAGTGAGGTGGCTGACCTGGAGCTACAACAGAAAAGGCACAGCAGTGGGGAAAGCCAAGGTAAGGAAAGCATTTTTCTTGTCACCATTAACACAGCCCAATCAGTAGACTCCTCTTTTCCCAACGAGACCACCTCCCACTTCCCCCTCAGGGGTAGCCTCAGTTGCTCTGCGCTCCCTCCTAGATTCGTCTCTCTTCTCCATCTCTAGAGCCTCTGGTGAAATCTCCCTAGGGAAGTCCTCTGCATGCCTGCTTGCTGTTCCTTTCTTTGGTGCGCTAAAAGGCAGTTTTATTTCCTAAAAGGCTGCTCTTACGATGCAAAAGCCTCTGGAGGGAGAGAGAAGAAAGTAGTAGGACAGGGTTGAACATTGTAAGACGGGGTGTTCACCTCTTTCTTTCCCCACATATTTTTCCTTGAGGAAAGATGTTATTTGAGTTACACGTGCCCTTGCGTAAGTTTCAGTCACAAAGCAGTGACATTACTTTTAATTTCCATTTATTTCCTGACATACAACCATCGCCCCTATTCCTGACCTGAACATCTTCAATCCTCACACAAAACACATCACGTGAACTTACTCGTTTGTCCCCACAAGGCATCAAAGTAAATGAATGAACACTGAACGGATTGCTATTGTATCACGCACACCGGATACAGTACACACGTTATACAGTAAAAGAAACCCAATGATTGTTCCACCACGTCGACAACACTACCCAATGTGTAATCACAAAAGCAGTCAATGTTTTCAGCACCCTGGAGCATTGCCTTGCTAATTAGAACTCATTGTTTGAAAGTGCCTTTTAAAAGCTTCCTTGTTTTCTAATGTGCCATGTGTTTTATATAATTCAAGCAAAGGGTGTTTTGTGTTTACCACAGCATCATAATGCATTGAACAACTCCCAAATGGGGCTTTTATAAAAAAAACAAAAACTAAATAATTTTTTAAAAAAGGCTTCATCCACTGAATCTGGAGTCAGTGAAGCGAGCGCCGTTGACAGCTTTCAAAGTCACAGCAAGCCGATCGAAACACAACATGAGCGAAAAACAATTTAACAGTCTTTAAAATTTTATACATGCCAAAAGAGAATCAGCTCTTCTCTCCTTGCTTAAAGCTCAGGCTAGACGGCCAGCTACATATCCTGTGACTAATTTTCTCCTGCCCTATTGTCACTACGACAAGTATTTTATGTCACATCGCATTGCCCGGCATCTGTAGTCTCACTGCGGGATGTTTTATTGCTGTGTGAAAGCGCAAAGCTGTGGCAATAGGCTGCCTTTGCTGGGTGTGATGTAAAACGCAAAAGGTGGAAGCGCTGGATTCTGTGTAAAAGCCAGATAAATGCCAGTTCTTCTTATTATAATTTTGCAAGATCTCTAAATGGTTTCTGAGGTTTCTGTCTCAATGCGGAGCCTCAACCTCATCTTTTTCTTCCCTAGCGGAGGAGTTGCTGATGTTTGACCTCCATAGCCTCGCAACTCTGGCGACAGCCCGATCACTGGAGATGAGTTCACAAGCGGACAACACTACATGTTCAGGCCGACAATTCCCAGCCCGCAGGACCTTCAACTTGCGGAGGAAATGCAGCTGGACACCACGCAATGAACCGGTAACAATGCATTTTTTTAAAATTTGGCCCCCAAACCTCTTCTTTGGGGTTTCATTCGCAAAAATAGAGATGAATGTTAAAAGAGACAATGGACACTTTCCAGGTGTGCCAAGCTAAAGGCAGCATGGAAACGATGGACGGTCCTGAGCTTGAGATGCGTGTCAAGTTGGCCGAGCTTCAACGTCACTACAAGGAGAAGCAAAGGGAGCTGGCTAAGCTACAAAGGAAACACGATCACCAGTGAGTCGGATCCGCCTTTCTGAACATTTATACACATTTTTTTAAATACAGACATCATTTTTTCGATGTGCATTCAAACAGAAAAGAGGAAACGCCACGTAGCCCAGCACGAAGAGGACCGGGACGACCCAGGAAGAAGAAACCCATCCTTGCAACAAGCTCAGTGTCGTCTGAGGGCCAAAGAAAAGTCAAGTATGTACACGTCTGACCATCTCTCCGACTGCATACCTTTCACTGGCATTAAACAGGGATAAGGGAGAAGTCAAACGAACCATTCAAGAAAATACACTTAGTTCTTAACGGTGGTGGTAATTCTTTAACAGCATACCTGTGTCAGCTGTGCTTATGGCTATTTGCAGAATATTTATGTTCGGACATACTTGCAAATACTAATCATTAGGTTTCAACCTGCGTGGCATTATTGGAGTGTTTGTAATGCTTGGTTGGGTTCGGGGTAAGGTGGGGGTTGGAGGGCTGATAGAGTACAATGAATTCCTTGGTATTCTTGAACTGCACGAGGAATGCGGCACCTCACTGTCATCCAAACCCAAAGGGTCAACGTGGGTCCTGGAGGATAACATGACGGTCATGTCGTGTTGGTGCTCAGCTCTCAAAGTTTTAAGAGGCAAATGGGCAGGGCAATTTAAGTTCAATTTCAACATCTCCAACATAAAAAAAAATATTCAAAATGAGGAAAGGGTTTTTACTTTGACTCAAAGTGTGACTATTTCGTTTTTGGTAATGTGAGACCCTCTAAGTAGTGTAGTTCCCATTACGGCAAAAAAATTGGGGAAAAAAAATACTGTCAGGCTTCAGTTACTTGTTTCAGGCTTCTTCTTGGGGTTTCCGGGCAACAGCAACGCCCTGAGCTGCCCTTCTGCAATGTCACCTCCACTCTTCTTTCAAATGTGTGCCCCCTGCCCCCTCACCAGGCCAGTGCAGACATGAGGGGAAGGGAAACGCTGATGCTGGGTGACAGTGACGCCAAAGTGAAAGGGTAACGGGGCCACGGCCCTGCAGCAGGGTGCAGTGGAGGGAGGGTGGCCACAACTGAACATGCCATGGGGTTGTTGGGTGTTTTGCGAGCTGTAGCACAGCGTAGTTGCGCACTGTTGTGTTCTTGGATGAGTCATAGCCCGTTTTGATGTTTGGGTTCCATGACTGAGGGCAATGGGGTAAATCAAGTACAGGGATCGAGGCCGAAGCTAGAACTGGTGTCCTTTGTGAGTATTGTTGTACAGCTTTTCAGATCAGCTGATCAATTAGTCGCAGTGGGAAAAGTCAACGTACAAGTCGTTCATCGCGTCAGGTTTAGCGGCAGACGGTCATCTGCAGTGGGATCATTCTTTCAGACAAATTACACTGTACTGTCAGTCTATTGGCAGTCCCCACTACACAACAACCACATTCATTGTATTCCGTTATGGATTGCGAAGGCCACATTCCGATTATGAGATACTAGGGCTGCTTACTCACCCATATATTATATATATATCTGCACGTGTCTCAAAGTGGCCGTTTTTAAAACATTTGCTATTAATGCTCCCATCTGGTCATTGAAAATGAAGGATGTGAGTCATTCTCAACCCCAAATATCCACTAAAACACAACGATACAAATGATTATTCTTGTGTGCCGTTATGTATACAGTTATGGCCTACACAGTGGATTGTGTGATATTTACAATTAGCCATTGCCATTTAGGCTTGAGTGCCACTCAATCCACATTTCGTAGTGGTCCTGTGATTCACTGGCAACTGGTCCAGGGTGTAGTCTGCCTTTAGACTCCAGCCCACAGAATAAGCGGTGCAGAAATTAGATGGATGGATTTCATCAAAGATTTTAGTGGCTACTGAATTGTATAGTGCATATAAATTATAGGGTTTTTTTTTCTTTTGGCATCCAAGCTTTTTCGACTGTGTAAATGTTAGGGATGTCACAGGCTGTGCACACAATAGGAGAGCGGAGGTTAATCTATTGTTTGAGCATGTTTCAGTGCGGTCTATGGACAGGCGTACAAGAGGGCCAGTCAAGGGCATTTGAAGTGGTTGATCGGTAATGCTGCTTCGTGCTGGTGAAAGTGTCCAGGACAAATATGAAAATGCACTTTAAGATCTATCTTTTTTTTTTCACTGAAGACAATAGTGCTATGTATAAATGTGATTACTTCCAATCACTTGCACAAACCGTCAATGCTAGTTTACGTGCTGCATACTCTGTTTTGTGCCAATCTCCCATCAAACAACCTTAGCGTGCTTGTCAGATGCCCACTTTTTCCAACAGTACTGCACAGATGCGGGGCTATCCTACTTTGATGTTACTCTATGCTTCATACAAAGAGAGAAGCGTTATGAAATCCCACAGGGTGGTGACTTAATTGTTTTTCCATATGATGTCCTCGCTCCCATCTATTTATTTATTTTTTTCAAACCACTGGCATCCTTCTCAAATGAAATCATCTCCCCTTGTTTTGATTGACAGGCTGATGGTGGCAGGGCATTCACTGCCGCCTGAGGAACTAGGAGGGGGAGGAGACAGCCAGAGAAGAAAGAAGAGGCTGTCCAGTCGAGCCTTTGAACAACTTGGCAGTACACAGGTCAGGCCATTGTCCACCATCCTTTAATCCTTTTCCTTTCTCAAAATTAAAGAGGCCACACTATATTATTTGCATATTACTTTGTCGAGCTCTGTTTCTAATTAAAGCCAAAACCTCAGGACTTTATGTTAATGCATTTTACACCTGGGCACTTAATATTCCTTTTCACCTTTTATACAGTCTCTGATGTTTTTGCTGTAGCTTTACCAAGGTCTCATTACCCTCTTCTGCTCTAGCAGATAAAAGCGCAAGGTGGCAAAAAAAGTGGTCCTCAAAGTGTACTGGGCTCTAAGCTGGTCGCCGACATGGCACAGCTCAAACAGAAGAGCCAGGGTAAAAAGATCCTCTCAGGGATGCGCTACAGGGACAAGGAGGTTTCACCGTGCCACTCAAAGCATGGACACAGAAGCCAGGGCAACAGACGAGAGTCTGGGGGACACAGCGACACAGGTACATGCTTTCCTATTGTTTCATTCTTTCGTTCACATCTAATTGTAAGGGAACCTAGATCTCAGAAGGGTTGTCCAACTTTCTCAGCAGCAAGTGTGGACAGTGGTCCCCAGGAGAGCTGGCCTGGGGAGGTACACCGTGGATCGAAGAAAGAAACACACGATCCCACTCATCACAGCAAGACCGGAGCGAGGGTTCACCGTGGACAAAGACGCGAGTCATTGGAAGAAAGTTCAAATCCAGAGAGTGACTCCTCAGAACAAGGTAAGATGAGAATATGCGGCCATCATTCAAAACTATACTTGCTGTTTAGATTTGCTTGCAGATGCACCACACGCACGTCTATTTTTTTTAACATGAACTGTCTGACAAGTATGGAATGAACAGCTGATATCCTGCAATGTGAAACATTCAAACAAACACAGCTAATATCTACCTCTTGATCAGAAGTGACAGGCAACGAACAGCCACCAATTTCGGCCTGGGGGGTGGTTAAACACTAAAGTACCACTGTAAACCTAAAGACCTAGAGGAATGCTAATGCACTGTATACGCTTGGGAGACATGCAGTGCCATTACTCGAGTGAGCCTCAAAATCTGTAAATCACTCTGAAGGCGACCAGATGTGGGTGAAAAGGTGAGGAACACCTTGTGTTGAAGACAAGGCGCGCACGGACATTTTGACACCTGAGTGATCCGCCTTGTCGGCTGATCTGTGCTACGTGTGCAGATGTGGACACTTGCCTGTGAGAGGCTTTGACAGCCCTGGAGACTGGCTGGCTCAAGGGGGAGCTATGTGACAAACACGCACACATAAAGTCACACCCACTCACCGTCATATTACGGCTCTGTTGCATGTGGGTTAACAGCGGGAAATACCATCAAGGCAAAGCACTTAATACATCATTTCAACGAATAGTTCCAACATTTAGTTGAATGCTAATGAAGTGTTTGTGAAAAAACTGGAGAGACCTTCCAGATAATCAGACTTTCTAACCCAAGAATTAACACTCTGTATTCTTGTTTTCGATATCAGGAGAGGAGGAGGAGGAAGGCAGTCAAGACAGCGATGAAGGTCAAGACCTACGAGCACCACCACCCAGAGATGTGACTTCTAGCTCCTCTGTGACAGGTCCAAGTCCTTCGTCCATTGTAAAACTAGAGGCCAATCAGAAAGCCAGGAACAAAAAACAGAGGCAGGAGCTTTATGGTAAGGCTGACGGCGGATTTATAAGAAATCTTCACGAGAAGCATCTGTTTTGTGTTTCTAGTCATGGCTTGTTAACAGTGTCTGTTTCTGTAATTGAACTACACAGGCTCTCACAGTCTCTCCGGTGCAGAAGGGGAGGTCAAAGTACGAAAGAAGAACCCCACTAGACTTAGCCCGGCCAGTGCGGTCAAAATTCGCCAGGTGGACCACAAAACAGAGGGGGTGACCAGACCGTGCACACCGAGGTCCAAGGAGCCTCGGTGGGGAAGCCACAACAAAAGGGGCAACCGTTTTCGACGTAGCATGGGGCTGCCTACCTTTCCGACAACCAGCGAGAGGTTAAAGAGGGCCACACGCAAGAGTACCGTCTTGAGAGGAACAATTAATAAGGTTAGCACAAACTAATTATTCACAGATACACATAATAATAATGTAGATTCATTACATTTCCGCGCATAAGGACTTTAAACCATAAAGATGCCCTTGAACAAATGCAAGCCAAACCAAAATACCACGTTTGCTGAACAAATGTATTGGAAGACTGCAGTGACGATAAATATTAATGATGTCGAGCCCAGATGGTGTCTGGAACTAATGCTAATCTAGTTAGCAATGAGGTTCAGGGTTCGGCTGCATGGATTTGTTAATGTCTTCAAAAATGCAATGATAGGTTCTCATTCTTAGATCAGGCGATTTTTTTTTCAAGACGTAGGGCAAGTTTGTGTTGTGTTGTCTTTAAGAGTGACATACAGTATATTTTCAGAATCTTTGTCCTATTACCTGAACAGCGATGCATACTGTATTGTAAAAGAATGATGATTATACCACTAGAAATCTTTAGTTAAAAAGATTTCTAGTGGTAAAAATTGTATCACAGTTCGATGAAAAAAACTGTTTCATTTAGGGAGGAATTTTGAAACAGAAAAACACTTCCATGCTTCCACTTGAGATAATTGCGCAACAAAGAAATGTGTTGAGAATTTGCAGCGCAGTCTGAATTTTTCACCTTCATCTTGTCCATTAGCAGAGAAATAGCTGGGCCCAGGTGACAAAGAGTGAGGACAGCAGCAGGGGAAGAAGAGCCATAGAGCAACAGGTACCAATGACGGAAAAATTTGAACGGTCACATTTTTTAAAAAAAACATTCAATGAATTCAGGCATCTTTTACTCAATGATCCACAGACAAAGGGTCGAGCGGTTAGTCGGCTGCTGGAAAGCTTTGCGGCTGATGAGGGATTTCAGATGGATGGTAGCAGCTTTTCGGAAGAGGAGGAGGATGACAACAGTGATTCATGCAACAAGAACCCTGAGGGTAAACTAAATTACAAGCCGTATCTCAGAACTGTTTTTTATGGATGCTCAAATATTTATTGGGATGATTGTGTTATCATTGGCAGTTCCTAATTGCGTCTTGGCTAAAGAACTCTTAACGGACGGACTGAAGATACTGGTCTCAAAGGAAGACGAGCTTCTTTATGCTGCCAGGATCCACACCATGGATTTCCCGGATATGTAAGGAATTACACAAACAGTGGGTTTTTGCCTGTTTGAGTTGAACATTGAGTTATAAAGGCTAAGCATATCAAGAAAAGCAGCAATGGCAAGTCAACAGGTTAGAAATAATCCATACATGTTGTTTCTTTCCAGATTCAGTGTTACGATTGATGGGGACAGAGGAAACCGCGCAAAGATCTATTCATTGGAGCAACTGCTTCGGGAAGCTGTGAGTTCATATACAACATTCATTGCTTCACCTTCAGCCTGTAAATAATTGTGTTCCTTGGTTTATTTGCTTCGTCCTACGTCAAATGAATATGGAGAGAGGTGAGGAACAATAGGCCCATAGATTGGACGTTTTTCTCGTCACAGTAGCCGTGATAACTTAACTATAAGATCCTTGGTTGGATCTTAAGAGAGATCATCCACAATTTTCACCGAGCTCCTTCTCGCACACACGCTCACACCCACATCCACGCCTCATCTTTCAAAAGGGTCTCTCGTCATGGCAACAGTAAATGAAAGCAACCTGAAAGAGCCCCCAGTGAGAGGCGGATGTTAGGGCTGCCTGCATTGTTGGAAGGAGGATCTGGCAACCAGCAATCACAAGCTCTCTATTCAGGCCTTCTTTGGTATTACTCAGCAAGTCAGGGTTTACTACATCCAGGCTTCCGTTCCTTTCAGCGCTGACTGGCACATTGGCATTACATGCAGTAAGCAGTGCTTAGAATTGCAGCACGATGGATGCGCATGAACTTGGTTGCAGTTCACGCAAACTGCTTCAACACGTGTGTTTGATCTTTTGCACAGCTTGTTATAAACCCTAATAGCATTTTGGTCTGGATGTCAGGTTCTCGATGTACGCCCAGAGTCAGAGGCCATGCTAAATGATGGAACCAGGGTGTGCGCTTATTGGAGTGAACGCTCACGCTGCTTGTACCCAGGCTATGTTCGCAGAGGTGAGACATCAACCCCCATTGGTATCCTGTGTATCTCAATTCTTCACTCTCTGGTGAATTGCACGTTTGTCTCTAGCAGGGATTTCAACCGAAGAGGCAAAGCCAGGAGTAATGGTAGAGTTTGATGACGGAGACCGAGGGAAGATATCAGTACCAAACATTCGCCTTCTGCCACCGGGATATCAAATACACTGTGGGTGTTTCCTTGCTATGCTCCTGTACATGATATTTATCTGTAAAGAAATGCTAAAAATCTAATTAAATATATCATTTCTAAGGTGAGGAGACACCTCCTGCTGTGTATGTACCTAGTGGAAGTCAGGCCAAGAAAAGCCCCAGTTTCAATTATGTATCCAGTGACAGACTCAACACTGTTAGTATGGTCAAAAGCAAACAACCGCTAATCCTCCAAAAAAGAAGACCGGGTAAGATGTTGTCTTTTTTTTCATCCCGTTTCTAAAACGCCATATTAGTCCAAATCTTCAAGGAAACTTAGATAATGCCAACAGAAAATTGCATAGCAGATACCTACAACCCCGTCAGTGTACACATTATACAGTAATACTTCAATTTTGTTTTTTTCATCCTAGGGAGACCAAAGGGATCTGGGAAAAAGCAAAAGCAACAACAGCTGGCTGAAAATGCCAATAAAAATGCTTCTCTTTTTGTGGAATGGCCTTCATTGACCGGCAGCAGGAAGAGGACATCCCATAATCTATTTCAGTTTAATGGGACATCGAGAAAGGCCTTGAGATTGAGGGAGGATGATTCATTTGCCTCGACTCAGATCCAACCGCTTGTCTCCACCCAATCCAAAGGGCTTTTCAGCAGTAGCTCCTTTGAGGTGGACTCCTTTAGTAGCATAGCAAATGGCTACTCCTCCTTCTGTACCAAGCCCACAGGATCACGTCCAGATTTATCTGCCGGTCCGAAAAGTGGGGTTTATGGGCAGAAACGCAGACAAGATGAGTTGGTGCTATCTAAGGGAAAGAAGTCTGAACAAGAGTTTCTGGTCAAGTTAGATCACGAAGGAGTAACTTCCCCAAAGACCAAGAACAGCAAGGCTCTGTTGCTACGAGGTGGCTCTTCCGGTGTGAGTGCAATGCCCAAGACGGAGGGTTACTCACATCCGGTCCTCCTTGTTAAAGACAACAAAAAGGGTGACAACTCTAGGGTTGAACTCCTCCTGAAAGGAACGGCACCCCAAAGAAAGCCGTCCCCTTCATTGCATCTCGGTGAATATGGAGACGTGGGCTTCAGTTCACACAGAGAGTGTCATAGCTCCTACTCTGATATGGATGATGAAGAGGAAGAAGAGCAGGAGAGGAAAAGGGCTGCACTTGCCTTAGCTTCACAAGGTCTAAGGACAGCCGGGCATTTCCTCTCTCATCTCTCAGTTTCATCCTCTTCTTCTGGTTCATCCAGCTCCTCTTCATCAGGCTCAATATCTAGCTCCAGCCTGTGTTCCTCGGACAATGACTCTTCCTACAGCTCAGAGGATGAGGAAAGTTCGACATTAATGCTACAGAACTGCTTGTCTCCTCACCGGGGACTCCTGCAACCCAGTGAACCCTCCACTTCCTCAAGGCAACATTCATTCGTGGCTAAAGCGTTGGCTGTTTCCAACACCAAAGGATCGCCTGATGAACACGTCTCCAACAGTAAATCTCTTAAGAGGAAAGACTGCAACGGTTCCATTTCTAAGTCATCGAGAGAATTTGTGAAGAAACCGAGAATGCTACCAGATGACATTTCATGTATTCCAAGACCTAAGATGTCTGCATTCCTTGTGGGCCGCCAGATGTGGAGGTGGTCTGGCAGCCCTACACAGGTGAGAATATTATCATTTCCAGTCGCAGTCATTTTAGGGGGATGTGAAAAAAGTACATAGTCATCGTAAAGGAAGATTGTTGAAATACCTGCATTTCCACAGAGGCGAGGCCTAAAAGGTAAGGCCAAGAAGCTGTTCTACAAAGCCATCGTGAGAGGAAAAGAAGCAGTGAAAGTGGGAGACTGTGCCGTGTTCCTCTCAGCAGGACGTCCTAACCTACCATACATTGGTAAAATCGAGAACTTCTGGGAGTCTTGGACATCAAGCATGGTGGTCAAGGTTAAGTGGTTCTACCACCCTGAAGAGACCAAGCAAGGAAAGCGGCAGCGAGACGGCACGGTAAGCAGACATTTCTAGCATACTGAACATTCAAATAAGGCATTTTCCCTCAATGTCTTGGTTTTCATGTCATCGATCTTGAACCCTTTCCCCATCCAGCATGCCCTCTACCAGTCATGTCATGAGGACGAAAACGATGTCCAGACAATCTCTCATAAGTGCCAGGTAGTGAGTCAGGAGGAATATGAGAGCCTGACACGCAATCCGAAGCCGAACAGTACCTCGCCAGACCTGTATTACCTGGCTGGGACATATGACCCCACCACTGGGCAGCTGGTCACTGCTGAAGGGGTTTCAATCTTGTGCTGAACCTCTGTGAGGAAACTACTGAAGAATTCCTCAGTCGGAAATATCAAAGTCCAGTACTTTACATAGAAGACGCCCCCAGGTTGTAAAGTGACGTGTTGCTTGGTTTACGGCTGTCTGAGACTACACACTGGAGACCATTGATGTCTAAACCTTCGTGGAAGAGGAGGAGACTTCGAAAACTTGGACCATTTGAGTGGAATGGCTGAACTCTGGGTCTTTTTGTGCATCACAGCCATTAATAACTGGTGTTCCATTGGTCTAACGGTTCCATAGGCCCAGCCTCTATCATGAGTCACCAAAACAGAGCTGGGCCAAGTACCACAAAGACCACACTGGTCTCGAAGGACCAATTAGATTAAGAACGAACAAGTGAAAGCGAGACTTAGGACTCTCCCGAAGCCTCGTCATTCCAGGGAAATTAAAAATGTGTGAAGTTGATGTCTGTAAATATTTTGAAACTGATCCAAACCAAGCCATACACTTCAGTACCTCTCACCTGTCTTCATTGTTCAGGTGTACAGATTGTACAGATGGAATATTGTATTGTTGCCCGTTGTCGATATGTACATAAAAACTATTTTATACAGGATTATATTGTATATATGAGATTATCTTTCCATGTTTGCAATTGATTTATTTTTATATGTGTATAGATTGTTGTTGGGTTTTTTCCCCTCCTTTCTTTCCTTTTGCTTTGAGAACTCATGATTGAAGATGTTATTGTTGCACTGCGTATGCCCTGCTGAGACCGAAACAGACAGAGCACAAAGATTGAAGGATTTGGTGTACAACAGGGCAAGACTCGCTCTCGGAGAGATTTGCGGTCGTCCTGTTTTAAAAAAAAAGGTCAAGTGGCTTTTTTTTGTAAATGTTGTGTTTTTTTAACTGTTCATAATTTTCTTAACCTATCATTTTTTTATTTATGTTATCCTCAACTGGTTTTAAGGCAGATCCCAGCGGACTGCAATCATACGTAATAATTTAAGATATGAATGACATTTGTGTCATCACTAATCATGTCCACGCAAATGAATTTAGAACAAGACTGGGTCTTCTAACAATGTAATTTAATGTGCTACATCCTAAAAACGTACCAAAGTGGCTTTAGTATCTTTATTTGAATTTATCATGTGTAAAGCACCTGTATTGAATTTGAATCAGAAATCACTGATATCGTCTACAATACTCCTCCACTGTGTGTATTGGCTCTGCATCGTGACAATGGCTTCTTGCACATGTACCCGCGGTTTTATCTCGTGATGAAGAAAAAAAAATAAACATCAAAAAGCCAAACAGGGAGTATGAGCATGAACGTCCAGGTACTGACAAAATATGAGACTGAGCATTCAAAAATGTTATTTCAGTTTGAATATCATGTCTATTTTGTACAGTACATGCACATACTCGATACTAACTGTGAAGGACAATCAGATTCACAAAGCAATGGACTAAGTTCATTCAATCTGAAAATTACGTTTATTTAATTTGTGCCAAGTACCTTTGGTCTACATTAGTCTTGTTTTATATACAATCCTGACTCTTGTATTCCCAAAGGTGGATTTTTGTTCGCCAACACTATTTATTTTCATGTCAACGTTGCTGTTTGTTGAACGCAAAGAGCGCTTTATGAGAATGTGACACTGTTTTTCCAAGTCGGTGTGATGTCGCATTTTGCATTTCTTAAATAAAAGTGGTCTTCTAGAGGCCAAACAGTGAAACGAAATAAAAACACTGGATTGTTCTCGTCCACAAATATCTGTGAATTACGTCTATTATTTTGGTTGTGCCCTCGTCAACTTATCTTACCCACCACGCGTACAACACTGAACAGTTTGAGGTTGCTCGGATTCACTTGGAGAACACTGTTCAGACGCAAAGACCTTTGCCTGCCAAATTTTATTTGTCGTGCTATGTCTTTCTGTGTAAGTGTCTGGGGCTGAGCTAAGTTTGCCCGAGCGGTGGAGTTCCACGGTAAATAGACAGATCTGTCACAGCATCAGATAGAGCCTTCTGGCTTTAACTGCCAAGCTCTGTAAATATGATGCCGACTGATTCAGAGATACAGTTGATGCGCATTCTCGTCATTCAGGGCTAGAGCGTACACATGCCAAGATTCAAAAAGAATGTGAGGCTACGGCAAAAGGTAGCGATCTTTTGTATGCACTTTTAAGGACATGATCGCAGATATACTGTATATATTTTACATTTTAATCAGAATATCAAAAAAATGCATTTAGTCAAAAAAAGTTGTAGTTTTAAACACAGGGCAGTGGACATGGTTGAAGCATTAGATACGGGATAAAAATGTCTATTTAGCTTTTTGATACAAAGGGAGGAACCACAGAGTCATCTTAAGAGTTGGGTGCTGAATTGTTAATTCTAAACGTTTCACATTGGGAGCAATAATAAACCCACACTGTCTCCCTCTATCAACACTGAAGCAGTTGCTATTTTCTGCTCTCAATGGGAGATACTTGATGCTAACTTCCGGTGGATGTTCTCTGATTTTTCTTCACGCCATCTTTAAATCGCAAAGATTCCCCTCCGCCCCCCAAAACACACTCATGCTTTAACTCATTCACTCCCAAAGACATTTTTAAACGTCTTTTCAGACTTGGTCCAGAATTGGCTGGTACTGAATAAGTTTTAATAAAGATACTTCGATACTGCGGTGCACTGATCCTTCATGTGATACGCTGAGTACGACAGTGTGTGACAATGTCCCAAATTTGTATATTTTACATTTGGTCAAACTGAAATTTGGACAAGCGTTAGAATTTCCACATCCACATTTGCATACATCCCCATCAGCCTTGTCAACGCTTATCTCTGTTCACAGAGTGAATGAACTGCTAACAGGGCCCGAAGGAGAAACAATATGGGTCAATGGCGTTCTCTACGGGTGTTTTTGCCCTGCATGGAGCAACATCGCCACCCCCCCACCAAACGCCCTCACCAGAGGTTAATGGATACATCAGTCATCTCCAACAACAGCCCAGTGAACACAAACAGGACTGTTTGCTACCACAACCTTTTTGTGTTGACTATGGCCGCTGCCCCATGTGCGAGTCGTGCCCCTCTGCTGCCTGAGCAGCGTGCGGGCAGGAGAGGAGATGAGGACAGGGGGTGAAAAGTGGCGGTGCGAGTATGATGAGGTTAACTTTCTTTGTTTGGAAAAGGTCTTGCCCCATTACCCCTCCTGTGCTTTGAGATACACAGTCAAGCCAGGAATAGAGTCTGCAATCTAATTTGGAAAATGTGGGTCGTAAGGGAAGCAAACCGCCCAACGAATGTTCATGGGAAAGCCGAGGTCACTAACTGTTACCTATAGGAACACGCCTTTTATTTTATTTTATTTTTTATAGAAGTACCTCCTCTCTGGATCAGCTTGCTCAGTACACAGACTGCGTGGCCGAGTGCCAACGGGAGGAATACTTTCTTCCAGAAATATCTACACCTCATAAATGTCTCGCCCTCAGCTTGACCCTGTCTGGCCTCTGACTGCGAGGGGGTTGAGGTTGAGAAGGGGACAGGCAACCTGGTGTGCATTAGTGTGTGTGGATGTGTGTATAAGAGTTGGTGCCGGGTCTTAACAAGATGCTGGCTCTCGCAGCAGGAAAAACATATCAATCAAGTGCTGACTGCCCTTTTCTTAAAGGGCACTAAAGCCCTGCTCATTCATTGTTAAGCATATCAATTCGAAAGTCACGGCAGTCGTCATAGAACAAATCTAACCATATTGTCAGCGCTACCTTAGTAAACATTGAACGGAAATGTACGAAGAGCATCTATTTGGAACGTTTGCACGTATTTTGTCCATATTTTAAATGACGTGTTTGTCATACTTCTGGTCAGGAAGTGCAGGGTGCTACGTGAGCTCCCAGTAGTAACGACGAATAATTGAGGCCCCCGTTCGAGCATTTAAGTTGCCCATCCTTGCGTTAGACCGTAGTTCACTTCTTCATTCAATCTTCATTCTTCGCTTTGAAGGAAAATTGGTTCTAAATTCAAACAAAATGGAGGGTGACCATCATTCTGGAACTGATCGTGTTGGACTTATTTTGAAATAAGCAGCCACCCTTAACTCATTCAGTACCAGCCAATTCTAGACCAAGTCTGAAAAGACGTTTTAAAACGTCTTTGGGAGTGAATGAGTTTAATGTTGGTGCTTTCTGTGTCCTAAATCCAGCCATCGCCCATTATGCATTTTATTTGTTCTTAGTCTCCAGAAAAGATTCTGTATCAGTTATGAAAAGAGAGATTTTGGCAATTTTACATTGGATTCGTCTCGTTTCTCACAACATGTGCTGATCACAAACTCTGATGTAATACCACGAGCTGTTGTTGGGATGACTGAGGTTCCGCATACAGACAGCAAAAGTGAACCTTTATCGTGATTCTAGAATGAGTCAATGTGAACATAAAACAAACAAGGACGCACAATCTTCATTTGCTGATCAGTTATGACACTTTTAAAGAGTGGGCTGGAACTAATGTGTACAATTGGATCTCGTTGTTATAAAAACGACGGCGTGCCAACAGCCACAGTTGTTATCTCAGCAGTCCAATAACCCAGTAGAGTGAAGGCAAGTAAAGTTACAGCCTGTCATAAAAGGGGGTCAGGTGGCGGACAGCTGGAAACTCTGTATATCTCATCAGAGATGACTTTGCTCTTTGTAAGAGAGATACGTACAAACTGGCGAGGTAGATCCCAGTTGGGCTGACGACAAGAGCCAGGATGTATCAAGTGTCACAATAAACTCTTGTGCCTCTATAAAAGAAAAGGAGCAGCATGTGTCAGAAATGGTGTCGGCCCCAACAGTTGAAGCAGTGTTACGACTGAAATTCCTAATCGGTGAGACTTTTTCCACCACTGCAGGGCCAACACAAAAGGAACACAGTTTACACGAAAGATTCGGTTAGGTAAGATGAAGAAGAAAGAGCGCTGGTGCTTGTCACTTCAAGTTTTCAGTATTATCCGAATGTAAAAAGGGAAGCAGATCACGATGCGTTTTTAGGATTCCCTTCAGCCCACAGTCGGCTGAAACATTGCCTTGGTTTGTCCTTGAGAGTCGAGAACAGTTTGAAACAAGTCAAGGCAAACGCGTCAACCCTCCGCTTTGACTTTGCATTGGCGTGACGTTATTTTGCTTTAACATTTCAAGCGCACGCCTGGATTTGTTTTGGAGGTCGGCAACAGTTTAATCAAACGTGCTCCTGACAACTCAAGTGTGAAAAGCTACAACTGAAATGTACAGTCAAGTTATGATTTTCTGTTGGTTCATATTAACAAGTTAGCTTTGACTTTCTATTTACTCAAAACTTGGGTCTACTCTTCCTTCCCCGAGCTTTAACGCACTCAAAATTTGACGTTCTGCTGTTAATGTTGTTGTTTGCCTTAACGCACGGGTGTCAAAATCAAGGCCCGGGGGCCAGATCCGGCCCGCCACATCATTTTATGTGGCCCGCAAAAGCCATTCGTGTGTCTGCTTCCATGATCCTTACTAAAGTCTGTAGCACAATGTCAAATTGCAATTGTGTCATAAATAACGTTGAAATGTAGCTATCATTTTGTTACCCTGTTTACACTCGAACGATAATCGAACAAACGACAAACGAGTAGCTAGTTTTTTAAGATGCGTCACAAGGAAGCAGTGAGAGGTTCGACGAAGGCTGAAGTGACAGCAGAAACTGTCAGCTAGGTAAGAGTTTTGCTCTTCACCAAACGAGACCTAATGTCTCAAATAAAAGAAACTTTAAACATAATTTAACAAACAGGTAATTGACTTGAGTGATTACAGAACTAGTAAGCCATCAATTTGTTGTGTACAAGTAATAATACAATGAGATGATTACGTAAACATTTATTCGTAACGGCCCTCCAAAGGAAGACGTAACGCCAAAGTGGCCCGCGACGAAAATGAGTTTGACGCCTGCATTAATGTTATGTGCTTACGGGCGGCGGACACAACCCTGCCTCAATTTGATTTGACTCTCGAGAATGGTTTAAAACACACACTCAAGACACCTACAGGGCTGAAATGGAACAGCAATCGTGACAGGTCTTCTATTGTGCAAGCGCTTCAATCGTTAGCTTTCCGCGGAAGCCACGCACTCATACAGTGCGATAATTCGAAAACGAGCGCTTCCATCTGGAAATGGAAGTCGTCCTGGTAATTACCATGTCACCTATTTCCCGTACCTCCCTGTGTTGTGGTGTTTTGGTGCATTCTCGTGTTGACAACCCCAAACCTCTGCGTTTCCCTCGGGTGTTTACCCACTTTCGCGAGCGCCGAGATGGAGCTCTCGCCATCCCATCTCTGTTTACATTGCTCTTCTCTGCTATTTACTCTGCGCTCACTCGCTCTGGTGCGCCGCGCTCCAAACAGCTGTTCCATTATAGGGGGAGAGCAGGCGCTTCAACCACAATGCTCTGCCGCACGGCTCTCGTCGACAGCCATTACCGCTGCCACCGCAATGATTGCCTGCCTCCGCTGGCACGGATGCAAAAGTCATAAAGCTTATCGTCTCCAGCAATGCCAGAGAGAATTCGGGATAAAGAGTCAGCCAGGGGAACTCTCAGAGGAGGTTGTCAAACCCGTATGAAAACTGACCCAAGGACTGCTTTGGACTAAGCTTTTTCTTGTGGTAGGGTTGGGCGATACGGCCTCAAAATTAAGATCCCAATATATTTTGGGATATTGGTTGACTTTAGAGGCACGCATTACCAGCTGTGAGGAGCTTCGCTTCGCCTGGATGCGCTCCATGACGGTGTGATTTTGCTTGAGTCCCGAAACCAGTTCATGTTTCCACTTGTCGCGGTAACATTGTGTGCTGACGTGCTATTCTCACCCTGAGCTCATCATGTAGGCGACGGCACGCTATGGCACACTCCTACTTTATCAAACTACAGTTGCATGTCACTGAATATACAGTATGCTTTAGTCATTTTTACATACATGTCCATTCATCATATAATGCTATTAAACGTTGGAGCTACACCACGAAAGTCATGAGGTTGTTTTATTCGATATTTTACAGTTTTGTTTTTGTTCTGTTGGTCAGCGCAGCTGGTGCCGAGTCAGTCGACAGTGAAACCTTGCCAAAAGGCCGCCGAAGAGCCCCAGGCGACCCGTGGACTGCCACAAGGCGGTGTGGCTACATGGACAAGAAACTGTGCATAAATGAGTGGGCCGGATATGGAATTTTCAGGCTCACTACTCTATGTTGTCGCTTATATATGGAAAAATATTCATCAAAAACACAACTTGAAGCACGACTTGGTTGCAACCAGAAAATGGCTGGCTGGATGGATGGATGGATGAGGTGGCTATGTGCTTTTTAGCCAAACCCTTTGGTCAATGATAACCACACAATAAAAGTGCATATGGTGGTTGAGAGACACTTCCGCATGTTAAAGAGTATCAACAACACTTATAAAACAACAAGACTTATTCCGGCAGTTGCCAAAAGAACACATCTGTGTTTCTCATTAGATTCACTGCCTCGACTACTTTTAAAAATACACAATCTCTTGAGATACAAGGTGTTCATAAGCCTTGTGACTGGCACTTGGACAACTTATTAACATGAGTTGAAGCCCCTGGGCTGCTAAGCCGAGCTTTGATCAGACATTTTGGAGACACTGCGCTATTCCTTCAAACAAATCCATTGGGGCCAACTTCCAAACAAACTCATCGAGCATCAAGTGTACCCTACGGTGCAGGGCACGGCTATAAACGCATGTTCTCTTCAATAGCAACGTGAGGAGCTGAAAAGAAAATTCATACACGTGAGGACAAAGTAAGAAAAGGGAAGTGAACAGCATGCATGGGTATTATGCGATGAGATCGGCTGACACACCTCTGCAACCTTGCCAGAGGCCAATCCCAAACCCTCTCCTGTGATAACAGTTATGTACAGAAAACCAATTTCGTCTTATATCCGCTCTTGAATTTAAGCAACGGCAACCTGTCAGTGGGGGAAGACATCAAGCCGGGGTGAGTGAATGAAACACGCAGAAAGAAAAGGCGGCCTCAAAGCCTGCGGCTAAACAGCAGGGGTCAAAGGCAAGAAAAGGGAAAAAGATGTGCACAAGAAAGAAAATGAAACCGAAATGGACCAATTCAGTCAGCACGGGCGAACTGTGAAGTCACCTGAGGGTAGGCTCATACACGGTTTGTGTCTCCATGGAGACCGGGCTTTCGGAGCGCATGCGTCGGTGGGGGCAAACTGTTGACCAACTGGCCTGATTTCCACACGGTGTTCCTGACCAGACCGAGACCAAAAGCAGGCCTGTGGTCAAACTGAACTGATGTGGACAGCGGGGAACTAAAAGGTAAATGGGCTGCATTTATAAAGCGGCTTTCCGCCATTACCTTGAAGATACTCAAGGTGCTTTGGACGGGGTTTGCTCAATGACACGATGACCGAACTAACCAACTTGTTTCGAATTGGTACAAATCAACAGGAGCTCTGCCTGACATTCTGGCCTTCATCAAGTCAAACTGGGCTATGAATTCCTCGTGTCTATTTCTTCCGTTACGCGAGTAAGTGGCTAACTTCCTGTCCGACAGCAACGGGGCATATTTTGACCGCATGAGGGCTGATAAGTTGTGGCGCACTTGGCTATTTGCTGGTCAACCTCGGCGTGTTAGCTTGTCCGGATAATTGTGAAAATTAGCAACGACAGAGAATCTTGCACTTGCTGACCAGTCAGGGAAGACCAAAAACCTGCGCAGTGTACTACGGCATACTTTGGTCTGAACAGTTCAGTCAACTCAGTTGAACACGAGTGTGACAAAATAATTTATCCATCCATTTTCTGATGCGATTTATCCTGACTAGGGTCACGGGGTGTGCTGGAGCCTATCCCAGCTGTTTTCGGGCAGTAGGCGGGGGACACCCTGACCCGGTTGGCAGCCAATCACAGGGCACGCGGAGACGAACAACCTTCCGGGCTCGCACTCACGCCTAGGGACAATTTTAGAGTGTTCAATCATCCTGCCGTGCATGTTTTTGGAATGTGGGAGGAAACCGGAATACCCGGAGAAAAACCACGCAGGCCCGGGGAGAACATGCAAACTCCACACAGGGAGGCCGGAGATGGAATTGAACCCGGTATCTCTGCACTGTGAGGTCGACGCAATGCTCACTCGATCACCGGGCCGCCGGACAAAATAATACAACTCAAATTTCAACAAATATGATTAGTTAAAAACAGCCTCATCAGCTAACATTTCTTCAAGTATAAAGGGCTGGCTTAGATAAGATAAGATAAGATAAGATAAGACAACCTTTATTAGTCTCGCAATGGAGAAATTCCCAATTCACAGCAGCAAAGTTATGAAAGGAAGAAGTAGAACAACAAAATATAGGAGCTGCTGGAAAGGCAGCCACTCTCGCGGCGCCATTTCGAAGTCAAAATAACAAAAATAACACAACACAACACATAGGACACAGACAGTCGTGCAATCTTCACCACTTTTCTGCATACACTTTGTTGTCTGAAGCAGTTCTAGATGAAAGAGGAGAGGATCAAAGTGTCCTTTCACCAGTGGATCAGAGATGTCATGCTGAAAATGTGCACACGTCTGCTACAAGCTAAGTTTTGAAAGCAAACACGAAGCTGTAGCGTCCATTGACGAAAAGAGATGAGTTCACTTCTCCTGTCCCACGTAATCCGCTTCAAACTTCAAGCCGCGACTCCCAGTTCCAAATCCGCATCGGCGCTCCGCGCTAACGCTCCTTTCTTCTCATCGTCGGCTCCTCAAGACTTACATCCATCCAGCCGCAGACCGTTCAACAGCACCGATCTCTCCGCTGAACAAAGCGGGGCTGTGAAAAATGCTGCCCATTACAGGCGCAAGACACAAGCGCCCCGGACTGTCCAGCAACGACAGTCAAATGGCGCCGACATTCCTCCCAATCAAAAACAGTGCTGGTGTACCCATGCTGCCGAGAAGGCGCAACCACCAAGCACAGAGTCTCCTCCTTGATGAATGTCGTGGCCAAAAAATGCTGAAAAAAGTCCACATCAGGTCCACACGACGTAAACAACACAAAGTGACAAAACAAACACAAAAACAACAAAAAAAAGCAAGGCTCATGAGAGCACTTGACGGCTGCCTACTCGGGCGCCTGTATTTCGTCTTAAAGAATTAAAACGAGAGATAGTATCTTATCGCACGGCATCTTGAGCTATAAATACAAATATGCAGTATAGCTTCCGGCCAACACAAGTTCAAGACACTTAACTCATTCACCCCCAAAGACGTTTTTAAACGTCTTTTCAGACTTGGTCTAGAATTGGCTGGTACTGAATGAGTTAAACGCAGGACTTTTCGATCATCTCTGGATTTCCTTGGCCATCCTGACCGGAGGAACCAAATCAGATACTCAAGTCGGGCTTCCTCTGCGGTCCAACGTTCAGTGTCGGCTTAAAGGGGCCCACTCCGAACGCGCGGCGCATTATGGAAGTTTTAATAGGTGATCAGAGCAGCTGCTGCCAGCACAGCGTTGATTTACCGCGGCTAAGAGAGGGCTTAATGACTATAGAAGCAGACAGCTCTTAACCCTTTGATGTGCTCCGGATAATGTAATAGGATCAGGTAGCCCCCTTGGGAAAGTTGCATGTGCGCTCATGAAAATGAGCATATACAAGTCCCCGGCGCTTTGGGAATCCAATTACACCATCCGAAAACTCCTTAATAAGAGAGCGCCGCCCCCTTTCCGTTCAGTTGGAATAGCACATGGCTTGAACCGGCGGTCAAAGCGTTTGACACGCTTGTAACGGCCGTGCACCAGTGTGTAAACGCAATCCAATCCAAATGCATACGCACTTGGGTTTCTTGCTGACAGGTGGTGCGTGCTCAAGGAAATAAAAGCTTAACTGGCACAAACTGCCCCGGCAGGCTTAGCGCTTTGACGGAGCGCCATTGGAGTGCTCGTCCAGAAGTTAGCACTATTCAGATCATGCAACATCCGCGTTGAGGGCCAAGGGAGCGCACATTTTGTTTTGCAGCGTCCGAAGATGCATCAAGTGCACATGTCTTCAAATCTTCACAGATTTTTTTTTTTTTTTTTTTTTGTCAGGTACATGAAACATTGAGCAGTTCAAAAGGCGAGCCAAGTGTAACGTGCGGAGTAGTAGATGATGCGGCAATGTGCACCCAGACCAAGAAGAAGCTTGGCTTATCAGGTAACTCCATTGCAGTCGAAATTTCGATTGTGGTAGGACTTGGAGGGTACATTTAAGAATATTAGCCAATCTGGTTAACTTTGTTTGGCGGGTGTGGGGGGGAATTAGGTTCAAAATCAACCGGACTATGTTTACATGGCAGTTTCGAAGCAGTCATCAACAATTGAGAATCTTTGCCAACCGGCTGTTCACCCCGATATAAAACTGGACCCCGGGGCCCATTAACAAATATAGGAATTACAGCTCAATTGTCCAATGGCTCTTGGTCTGCCAGGATGTAATCAAAAACAGATGGAATCTTCAACAACAACGACGACGACAAAAAAAAAAAAAAAAGTCCATTATTACAGTAAGGATGTCTCCCAGTCGCTCATGAATTAAAGCGAAGCAGATACGGGGACTGTGAATGATGCTGTGCTTCCGGCAGCCGCCAAGTCGCTACCCACCAATGCCAAGTGAGACGGCGCCAGGCACTTCCTGTTGTAAACACGCAAGCCACATTTAGGGAGAGTGTGGGAGTGGCGGGGGGCTGAATGAGAGACAACAGGGGGACGTCGACATGTCCCCAGCTGCTCCATGAAAATTTCCCCAATGAAACAAATGTGTTCAATTTGTTCAGACAACCGTCGGTAGTCTGTTTGAGGGCTGTGTTGGGACAAATGGCATCCCTCCGCGTATTTGTTCATGGAGGCAGATGGCTTGAACGCGGCTAAATGGGAGAAGCTTGCAGGATGTTTTTCTCTCCCACTCCCGCCATTTCTTCTGCTGTCACCTGAAGATACCATGGTCTGGACTGTTTTTTTTTTTTTTTTTTAAGAGTCAGGGTTGAAGTCAAACGTTAAAAGAAGTTGGTTAGCATAGATTACGGCCAAATGAGGCAGTGCCAAACCTGATCTAGAGGAGGGAGGGCAGTTTAAAAAGAAAAAGAAAAAAAAAAGCTTGCAGTGTGCATGCGACCAAAATCTCTTTGAAGAACTGGCACGAAGTTAATCCTTGGTGAAGGGTCAACAACCGACTATTAACTAGCATTTCAGGACACCCCCCGTGGCAGTTTGTCGAATTCTAAAGGGGACCGCCATTTCTAATTTGTGATGTGATGTTGTCTTGCAACCACCAAACGGAATACAGTTCGCTTTGCCCCTGGCTATTTTTCCAACAGCTTTTGCAGGGACGCTAATTAAACATGCCCTAATGAACGGTCTGACGGAAGCAAAGAGCAGCTGAAGCTTTCAAATCCGACAAGGGGGTGCAACGCACTGTACCACCAGTCAAAGGTGTTCACTCTCTTGTGCGTGTGTCAATCACTCAGTGTTACATTATCGCCATGTGGGAATACAGCAAAACGTGAGGACGAGGTAATACAGAGCAAAGTATGCTTGGCAGAGTTCATGTGTAACCATGAAGTGGCCCAACCAACATGTGGAGACACGCCAGATGCGTTTGCGCATAAATTACCTCGAATGCAAGCGCACATCAGCCTGGACTTTGGAGCAGAGAGCAAGAGACAAACTTTTTTTTTTTTTAAACCCGCAATTGGTCAAGCTGGTTTACAACAACATTCTCTTTGCGGATAACGCAACTAAAATGCAAACGTGCAATTTACCTGCGTCTCAACCGACTTTCAACATCCGTACTTTGGCACTGCAGAGAAAAGCTCACTCAACACGGGCTGCTGACAAGCCTCGGATTCTGAATTTATTGTCCTGAGCAGATGACTGACAACAGAGGGTACGTTTGCGCTGAATTGAGTCTGATGGACGCGTGAAGGTCAAGATCGTGTGGCGAAATTCACCAATAAAGTATGAATCATGCTGATTCGAGAGCAAAATATGAATGCCTGGCTTTGACGACACGGCGAGCGTTGTGAAAACATGCTTTCATGTGACGACAAAAGGCACAGCAAATATCGAGGTTTCTGCCGATAAATCTGTATCATAGTTGTCTTTGGTATCGTTTTATGAAAGACGTTGACAGTCTTTGTTTATTTTTTTGACTAAAAAGAAATTGTGACAGTTTTCATTGTCAATGGTAAAATGGGGGGGCGGGGGGGGGGGGGGGCTTGGAACTGACCGTGGGTGAGTTCCAAGTGTCCACAGTTTGAAATAGAATTTGGTATTACGGCGTCCCATCACTTTTTTTTCTCTCCCAATATTGTGTCTTCACTCGCAACGAAAGGGGAAGGGAGGAGCGAGGGAGGCGGGGGGGGGGGGGGGGGGGCTTTAACAAGTTTGGCCGCTTCTTAAAACAAATGACAGCCAACAAAACAAATGTGCAATTACAAGCAAGAATTAAAAGGCATGACATTTACCAAGGCTCATTTATATGGCCAACCACGCTCGGCTCATTGGTAAAGTCCCAATTACGGCGGGTAGAGCGGCGGTGAGCGAGCAGACGCTGGGTTGATTCGGGATTGAGGCCGGACAAACACAGTAGGGCTGTGGCGTTAACGGTCCGAGGGAGGTTCATCGAGTAGATGAATGAGCACCTGGATTAATGAGGTCAGCGAGCAGCAAGCTGCTGAGGAAGGAGATTCCAAGCCAATGCGGCCATTTTATGCTTTCCTTTTACTGCACGTCTCATGGCCCGTTTTCCTTGGCCGGGTTTTAGAGGGGGCAACCGGAAGGTCCCAAAGAGCCACAGGAGACCAAAGAACGGACTTTTTTTTTTTTTTTGGTTCGAAGACAACCGAATGGGGGGCAATAACAGTTGGCGTGCCGATCATAGTGTCCTGGTGTGATTTTGAGAAACCGTTTGAAGGAAAAAAAAACCCCTCCATTGGAAAACAGTTTTATTTTCTCACAATGCAATAATTTCGAGACAGCTATTATATTTAATTGGTTTCCGTCTGGAAATTAGCCCATCGGAGTTGACAAAGGTACGCTTTCCAATGCGGGTGATGTCACGCCATTACATGCATCGTCGCGTTTGTAATTATTCAAAGCGCTCGCACCGTCGTCTTTTGCAATTATATCGAGTTCATTGTGCCATTTGACAACTTTGACTCTTCTTCGCAATGGAATAGTAATAGGGCGGTTGCTGGCCCTTTAAACGGAGCGGGCTAATAGATGCCGGGGAAAGGTGCTAATGGATGACAACTTGAAAAATGGTCTTATCTGAGAAAGGCCCAGGACAGTTACAAATGAAATAATCGGACCGGGCACATTAATCCATGCTCATGCCCGCCGGGGGAGACCTCTGCTTTGTGTGAACATGTGTACAGACAGTGTGTATATGTACGTCTGTGTGTGTTTGCAAGTGACCAATGCCCCCCCCCCCCACCCCTGTATGCTTCACTTTCAATCATTGTATTTGCCAGCGAAAAGAGAGGAATTTTCATTTTTCTTATTTTTTAAGCAGTGTCAGATTTTTCTACAAATAAAGAGACAAAACAACTCAAAAGGTATCCAATCCGTGTTCTACCACTTACTGTATCCTGTCCACGGCCCCGCGTGACTTTGGGTGAGAGGCACGGTACACCCTGGTGCGGTTGCCAATCAATCACAGAACAAGGCAAAAAGACATTTGAGCCACAATTTGCAATCTGGCATATAATGGCCACCGAGCACTACAATGCCACCGTAAAAATGATGTAAGGTTATTGCTCGGAAGGTTCCTGGAGTACCAGGCGACCTCAACGCGCAAAGGAAGTGGGGGCAGCAGAAGGACAAGGCAAAGGCTGGCCTCATTAACTGAATATTAACGTCATTGTCAGTTTTGGATAACGTGACACGAACCGCAGCGCGTCCCGCCAAAATGCCTCTTGTCAGCCCCCCCCCTCCCTCCCCCTTGTACAAATGTTTAAATATTGTCCTCTTCATGGACAAATGGACCGGGGGTTATTATTCTCCATCTTTAAACGCAAACAAATTAAATCAGCTTTTGTTTTGTGTTCAACCAGGCGAGGAACTCCCTGAAGAGCGATGAGAAAATGAAAAACATTCATCTTTTGGAAATGTTTTTTTTTTTCATTTGTCAGCAGTTCAGCCAACGCAGACATGCTGTGAAAGCACTGTGACATATTTGTTGGTCAACACTGCCATCTGCAGCGCATGTGTTCACCCATCGTTCCATGCGTTCACACTGCTTCTTAATCCCGCCCGGCTTGCAATCCTTTTCTTTTTGCTCACTGTCAAGTTTTCTATCACTCGATATCGACCAAACCGGTCGAGGCAGATGGCCTCCGCACCAAGGAAAATCCCTTTCAAGAAAATGAAAACTCGCTTAGACTACATCGTACGTGGGCAAAGCTACCTGCAACTAGGTGTGTGGTTAGAGAGAAAATCTACTTTGCTGTCGTATTCGTCAATTAATATCATCGAGCTTTGGGAGTTCATGTGAAGTGTATTTATTTCGGCGATGGGGTACATCCGCAGCTGCAGAACAATGATTACACAATACCCTTTCACTCCACAAATACTCTATAAATACAAATAAATACATAAATAAAAAAAAACAAAAAAACCTGAACTGAAATTGAAGAAGTATTGCAATGCTGCCATCCAGTGCGCACAAGGAGAATCATGTTTACAAAAAAAAAAATCATAGTCACTGTGGAGACAAAAAAAAAAGTGTCAATGACCCAATCATGCAATGATGGTGCTGTGAATGGGTGCAAAGAATGAGAATAAAAAACTGGTACCGTTACAACAAACGGTTTAATTTCCGATTCAACTGCCTCATCACTCTCATTCTGAAGGCTAATGAAAAAGTGCCCGTGTCGAACATTAATCAGCACTCAATGATGGCTGACAGATTCTGGGTTCTTATTTTATGTTACGGGTTGCCGGGTAGCCCCCAAGCACCGTGGGCGTGGCACCTGCTCTAAAATCAGCTCAGCAGTGATGGGACGCTGTGATTTCCTAGAATGTTGTCGAAAGGATCGTGTTAAACCTCTTGCACAGATTTACGGAAGTGTTGCATATTCATATTTATCCGTTTACATGAAGTGTACGCAAGCGGTAGTTCTCCGTTTCAAAAACAACGGTGACCGCGGCTTTAGATGGGTTAGTACGCCAAAGATATCAATCATACGGCTCTCCTTGGCTTGCCATCAATCTCCGCCTTGTGAGGAGCCAGCAAAGAGTACAAAAGGCAGATCGTGATCCGACAAAAGGCTGTCCTCGGTGCGCACTGGGACAAAGGTCATCCACGGAGTCGCATCCGTTTATCATCAACCCATGGCTGACAGAAGCGCCGAGACGGGATTTCGCAGGATTTTGTCGAATAAAAGTTGACAATGCAGCAAGGTGAAAGAAAGTGCGGCGGCGACGACGACAAATAGGCGAGGTGCGTGCATTCCGATATGTGCCGTTCAAATTCTTCTTGGCTAAGATCACAAACTGAAGACTTGGCATTCAGCCGGGCCGGGTAAACTTGCTGAAACGGCATGTGGCCGATAAAGAAACCTTTGTATTAACTTTAAGGCCTTAATGCCTTATTGATAAGTCGTAGATATCGGAACGACTGAACAAAAAGGCGATGGCAGGAGACAGAAGCCATAGAGAGTAAGCACCTCTCCCCGTTGGACATTTTCCAATTAGGCTGCGGCTCGCCAGCAGGTCTAAGCAAGGATAATCCGAGGGGGTTATGGCGTTGCAGGACCGACAAAGTGAACGACACCCAAAGGAAAACGAGTGCCGGGAAGTGCTCGCGAAGGACGAATGACGATGGCTGGTGAAGAGAAGAGAGGAAATGAAAGGCGTAGTGCTTGAAGGTGCAGCGATGTTGTTGTCCTGAAGGGGGACGAAGAGTGAGAAGGGGAGATTTGCAGTTGGTGGAACCAGTATGTGACGTCAGCAGCTTGTTGGATTGAGGTGCTTTGTCCAGCTGATTTTAATCCGAACTCATTAAGGAACCGAGAGCAAGTGTCTGCGCAAGTGCTCCGGCAAGAGAAAGTGACAGCCGACCGAAGGCGTACTCGACAATCCATCAAGGGAGATAAGCAGACCCTATCTATGACTCAGAGACGGCGGGGGAACCGTTTTTGATATCCCCCATTTTGAGCATCTTGCTGGGTTTTCTTTTCTTTCTGTTGTACATTCTTTGTCCTTGGAATTTCATCGCGTGACTTGGTCAAACATGCCCACAAACGGAATTAACAGAGCCCTCAAGCTCCAGTTTGGGCTCATCAACTACGAAAACCGCTACCTTACAGCAGAGGCCTTTGGCTTCAAGGTGAACGCTTCAGGCACCAGTATGAAGAAGAAGCAGATCTGGACCTTGGAGCAAGACGAGCACGACGGCCAGGTGGTGTTCCTCCGCAGTCACTTGGGACGTTACCTGGCTTCCGACAAAGACGGCAAGATCACATGCGGGGCTGAAAGTCCTGAACCAGAGTGCCGGTTCCTGATTGTGCCCCAGTCTGATGGTCGCTGGGCGCTGCAATCAGAACCTTATCTGCGTTACTTTGGAGGCTCAGCCGACTACCTGTCCTGCTTTGCCCAGGTGATTGCCGAGCAGGAGTTATGGGCCATCCATTTGGCCCTGCACCCGCAGGCCAGTCTGCTCAGCGTGGCACGGAAACGCTACGCCCACCTGTCGGCCTCCGACGGAGAGATCTCGGTGGACAGCAACATCCCCTGGGGGGTGGACTCCTTGGTCACTTTGGTGTACCAGGATGGCAAGTACAGCCTGAAAACCTGCGACAGCCGTTTTCTCAGCAATGACGGCAAACTGGTGAAGGAGAACACCAACGCCACGAGCTTCACTCTGGAGCTGAAATCCGGCAAGCTGGCCTTCAAGGACTGCGATGGCAAATATCTGACCCCCGTGGGTCCCACGGGAACTTTGCGATCCGGCCGATGCTCCAAGCCGGGGAAAGATGAGCTCTTTGACCTTGAGGAAAGTCACCCACAAGTCGTTTTTCAAGCTGCCAATAAAAGATTTGTCTCCGTCAAGCAAGGTAAATCGACAAACGACACGTCGTTCCTGCCCGCCAGTCGAGAAAACAACACGTAGCTGCTGCGACGCGATACCTGAAAATGAAATTCACACGAAGAAGCATTTCGGTGGGACAGTGCTGCCAGCGACTCACTCTGCACAAAAGTCATAAGATCTTTTTTTTAATGTGGGGTGAATGAGTGTTTTTTTTTCTCCCCACTCTGAACTGTTTTTTAAAAATGTTAGCTTTTATTAAAATGTCAGTATAGGGCAAGTGTAGCATGAACCAAGCAAACAATCTGGGGGGGGGGGGGGGGGGGGGGGGGGGGTTCTTACAAAATTGTCTTTTTATATCATAGTTGACGTTTCAAAGGTCTCACTGGATATGCTGGTTGAGTGAACATTGTATATTTGCCACACCATACATGCACCGCATATTCACTTGACTATTATTTTCAAAGTGGGGGATACATACAAAAACATCTCAAGGCTCAATTATAAAATAAAACGAGTACAATAAAACAAGAGTGAAACTTTGATATTTATAATACACTCATCCCACGGTTAAAAAAAAAAAAATCTGATCCTGTTGTAATCTGAGTTCCAAGGGCCACAACTTTAGGCACGATCCCAAAACAAGAGCCTATTGTCTTGGTTGGCTTTTGCAAGCATTTCCTGCCTGTACTGTAGATGTAAGCTGCAGAAACTGCCCCAAGTACATGAAATGTTCCACGCAGATGCTAACAAAAACAAGCAGGGCGTTAATTCACTGAGAAATAAACCAAAAAGGTGTTTAATAGAAACATACACGTTGTTTCTTTGCAATATGTTAGCCAAAAATCTCCCACGGGGCCAACCCCCAAAACACCATTAAAACACAAATCAGGGGAGGGAAACACAGACTAATGGGTAGATTTATGGATGTGACTGGTCATGAAAACATTTGCACACTGCATTCTGGTTATTTTCCTCTGTATACATGATGGCGAACATGCCCCAGACAATCCCCTAAATTTTGTAAACAACCTACGACAGTGGAAACTAACGTTGAATGTTCCTCATGCCGCACAAGACGGAATACGAGAACCTTTCAGGAAAATGACGCTAGTATGTTCTGCTCCACCATATTTGTTCCACTGAATTCGGATGTTCGGCCCGAGCGAGAACTATTGTGGCGATTGTACAAAAGGTATTTCTCACGGTGCTTCTTACAATTGATTTCACAGTCCACTTGGCTATAAATTTCACTTTCTCTCCGCTACTCGATATTTTTTTACGGACTGTCGTTAACGCAATGTAATTAAGGCTCGCCGTCCTGCCATATTCACATTACGTTTTCATTTCGCCATTGAAGAGCAGTTGTGAGAGTTTTATGAAGATGAGAGAAAAGCAAACCAGACTGTCAAAATACAAACACAAATGATTTTTTTTGGCCGTCGTTTTCGTTGTCATTAAAGCTTCGTCCATCCATCCATGCCGTTTATCCTCACGAGGGTGGAGGTCATGTGTGGCCTAAACCAGCTGACTTGGGACAAGAGGCCGGTGACACTCTGGACTGGTTGCCAGCCAATCAATCACAGGGCTAATCTAACCCTGACAGTTGCATTACATGACTAAAAAACAAAAAAAAACAACAAAAAAAAAAACAAGACAGTAACATCAAGACGGCATTTCGAATGATAGAAAGCCGAGTTTATCTTGTGCGCGTGCCCCTGAATGGTCGTCAGCCATACCGTGGAGGTAATAGTTGTAATGGGCTTTTGTCATCTCCGCTGTGTCCTCATTAAAGATTACACCATGAGGAAATTATGCGGTGACAAAATTGTCCTCTACGGGTCAATAACCTAAACCTTGACGCGACTCGCTCTTCACAGTCATCCACTGAGGAGGGGCTCTCGGTTCCGCAGGGCGGATCTACAACACGCCAGTGCGGCCCCAACAAATAATTACAGCTGCACCTTGTGAAATAAAGCTCGTATCAGCCTGCTCGATGTGATCTGGTCGCATCTCCTGTAAAAATCACTCATGCAAATCAAATGGAAGGGCGGCTTCCCTCGCAAGGTTTCTTCATACTCAATTACAACAACTGAGAGCATCGCTGAAGAGCATCTTAACCGGAGTAGATTTAAGGTTGATGTTTCGATAACCCCTCCATTTAATTTATCGGGCCAAGACCGACATTTTATAACGGTGGTGTTGGTCCTTGCGGCGGTTTCACATTTTTTTAAGAACAGGGCACTGAAAGCTGCTTAGTGGGCCCTGCAGCGAAGATTTGCATTTCACCACTCAAGGAATTACAGCAAGCGAATGAGCAGGAAGGGCGGAGGGGGGTGACTGTGGCGGATTAGGGTTGTAACAGGCTTAAGAGAGAGGTTGGAGGATATTTCTGTGGCATCTAATTTGACCTGCAGCAGACACCGTTCAGTTATACGCGTCTGTCAGTGGATTCCCCACCACCTGACACACCCAACCAGACAGAGCTAATTCATGAGGCTTAAGCATATAACATTAGATTGGCTGCAAGTGAGGCAACCCCCCACCCCCACCCCCACCCACTCCCAGGGCAATGGCTGACTGACAGGAATGTGTATTACTTACAGTTCCGTATTTTCCGCACTAAAAGGCGCAATGGATTATGAGGCGCACCTTCAATGAATGGCCTACTTTGTCATTTTTGCATATATTGGATGCATTATAAGACGCAATCTACAATGTATCCACTAGATAGAGCTACGCTCAAGGAAATGCCAACAGAACACTACACGACACTACACCCCGATTTATATAGCGACGATCCGATGTCAATAAAACTTATTTAATAAAGCACCGACCCAACAGCAAGTTATAACATCGACTCGTTACCGAACTCTCTTGCCGCTGCTCTATTTCCGTGTTCAACTGCGAAACCGATCGCCTTAGGTTTGAACTCTGCGTTGTCGGCATGTCTCGAGCAAGGAGCCGTTTTGGGGTTGACATATTACCGTAATGACCATACACAAGGCGCAACGGATTTTAAGGCGCTGCGAGCTTTTAAGAAAATGGAAGGCTTTCAAGTGCGCCTTTTAGTGCGGAAAATACAGTAATAATTATCCTCAAAAACTAAAATTCCTGAACATATATGACCATTTGTACACGGTTCCAAATTAGAAGTCCCACTGACCAAATATAAATGAATAAAACATGGAACATTCTGTATCTGTAGCATGCTGAACACTACAGGTGACACGATGACACGTTTTGTTTTTAATGCCGTTGCAAGACAAACAACCTCTGCCAAGAATTTGCAAAAATCAATGACCGAAAGATTGCCCACGGCTGAAAGAACGACTCACAGTCCAGGGTGCATCGGATGTGAATTTGGAGGCGATGTAGTCATGATCCTCAAGAAGAAGCAACACCTATGCAAGTGTGAAACAGCAACACGATGGCCAATATTCTTTTCTTGATTCCAGGTGTGAGCATTTCAGCCAACCAGGATGCGGAGACGGACATGGAGACTTTCCAGATGGAAATTGACAAGAAGAGCAAAAAGTCTATGTTCAGGACAAACGGGGGATCCTACTGGACTCTTGTGACACACGGAGAGATCCAGTCCACTGCATCCGAAGCGTAAGTAGCTTTTGAGAGGTGCGTTTTTTAAAATTTTTGTCGCAGACTATTATATCACTGTTCAAAAGGTGGCTCCAGTTTTTTCGCGCGGTGATTACAATGTTGGCCCTTCACTTTTCCACCACGACTGTGTAGATAGCAAAGAGTCAGGTAAAGAAGAACCAAAGTTGTTACGAATAGTTTTGCATCAAGGAAAACGTCGTGTGTCGGCTCAGGGTGAAATGGCTAAGATTTTCTGTGAATTTAACTTGACCGGTCGTCACAGGTAACTCCCATTTATTCAGCTGACAAAAGAAGTAGGAGTGACTGACTTGGCAAGCAGTCCAGGTTGGGTGCCAGCTCCCCTGAACGAGTCAGATAGAAAATTGATTATTGGCCCTGACTGAGCCATCTTAACACCTTCTGGATGAACAAAAACAAGAGTCCAACATCAAGGACCATAACAAACGCTCTTCTGGAAAGTACCACATCGAGGTGAGATGAGGGACGCCCATTTTTTTTTCAAAGCGAGTTGCTGAAGCCAATGCCGCGCTCCACATTTTAATTAAGTGTTGAACAAACTCGACCAAAGTTTCGGCACTACTCGCCGTTGTCGATACGTCTTCAGAGCTTTTATCAATTGACCCCTGTCACTTGACTCACGACATCACAAGCTTCAAGTGTCTGTGGTGCTTCGCCATCCCCGCCATTAGTTGTGCGTGCCAAATCTGCTGTGCGGGATAAATCCGTTTGATGTTTGACATATAAAAAGCCATAACCTCTTTACGCACGAGTGGACAAGACCAACGCCATACCAGCTATATAACTGAAACAACTAATGGTGTATTTTGACGACGGAAATATTGCATGAAGTAACATCTGGAGCACCACTGAGTGCGGGAACGATTGTCTTAATGTGGGTCCGGGGTAATTTACTGTATGAGAGGAAAAAGGAGGCTGTTTCAGAGGGATAATACTACAGAAAGCTACAGGAACTTTTGGGGTAGTAAACAGAGAGTGTCTGACTTGGATGACTCCTCCACACCTTGAATTTCACTTCTCAAAATTCTTCAGACATTAACTCATTCACTCCCAAAGACGTTTTTAAACGTCTTTTCAGACTTGGTCCAGAATTGGCTGGTACTGAATGAGTTAAAGACGTTCAGAGTCAAATGAGAGAAGCAAGTTCATCTTCAGCTGTTTGTGATTTTTTTTTCTGCCCCCTCCCCCATATGCCCAGAGAGATCAATACAATGTTTGATATCGAGTGGCGGGGACACAGAGTGGCTCTTAAGGCCAGCAATGGCAAGTATGTGTGCACAAAGAAGAACGGGCAGCTCTCGGCAGTGAGCGATGCTGTAGGTAAGTGCTTTTATGAGTTTGGTTCGAACTAGATTGCGGGACGTCGAGCTCTAACCGTATGCTATGTCCTGGTCTTGGAGGGGAGGATGAATTGTTCCTGATGAAGCTCATCAACCGACCCATGCTGATCCTCCGCGGGGAGAATGGCTTTGTGTGTCACCACAAGAACTCCAACACTCTCAATGCCAACCGATCGGTCTACGACATTTTCTCACTGATATTCAACGACGGCGCCTACAACATTAAAAGTCAGTGTTGGCGGAAAAATCGACCGGACAATCGCTCAATCGCCATCGACGATTGTTTTTAAACCGGCTGTTGTGTTTTGGCAGGTGTGAATGGAAAATTCTGGTATGTGTCCAGTAATGGCCTCGTGTGCTCAGATGGCGAAAAGGCTGAAGATTTTTTCTTGGAGTTCCTGGAACACGGGCGGATAGCTATCAAAGGTTCCAACGGCAAGTACCTTCGAGGAGACCAGGGAGGCACGCTCATGGGCGATCGCACTTCAGTTGATGCATCCTCTCTTTGGGAGTACTAAAACCTCATCAAATCAGTGTCCTAACGCGGTGCAAGACGATAATGAGATGAAGAAGCTGCTGCTGTCAGCTCACACAAAGTGGATTGGCTGGCTACCATTTTCATGCCATGTTTTATATCAGCAGCCAGACACCCAATCGCATTTTCAAATTGAGACATTTGGGAAGAGCTTTGGTTCCTCATTTTGTTGTTTCGTCTTTCAAATGACCACATAATTGCCAATGTGAGAGCGAAAAGAAAAAAGAATAATCATAGCTCATCCAAATATGTTCTTTCAATCGAGGCCAGCAAAAGTACATCATGTCCAAGCAGACACCCACAACGAAAACATCCTGATTACGAGTGCTGTCTAGTTCGTATTGAATGCCATCCAAATATTATTTGTAAAAGCCAATTGATGAACCAATGCCATCGCAATATTGAAACAGACACGATTTTAGTTTCGCCGACCCTCGCATTAAAGTCCGCCCCCCACCCTTGTTTACAGTCCTTTATTTTTGCGCAATGCTTTTCATGAGTATGCTACAAAGGCGAGGCGTGGCCCCCTAAACGTCACTCTGAGCAATTGGTCATGCCCCGTTGCTTTTAAAGACAGACGGGCAATTGCCAATGGAGTTTTCATTTATTTTAATGGGCCATTTACAGCTTCCATAAAACACGGTATGACACAAATGAAGTGGACTTGCGCAAATGGACTGTATAGTTGTAATGCCAAGCGATGTACAGTAAAGCAAACTTGGCGATATCGTGGGGGAGGGGGGGGGGGACGTGTGGCAAATACCAAACGTGCGGGACAAAGTTTGGGAAGAAATATCAAACAGCAACATATGAAATGAGCGTGAAGCAAAGGCAGAGGTAAAGCATTGCGTGTGTGTCTAGTGGGTAAAGTTTCTGCATTGGGGCCTTATACTGCATTCCACGGTAAATCACTTTAGGGTTTTATGGCTAATTAGAGCAGGTTAGGGATAGGCAGCGTTCGGGTGCTGATGAGGGAGTGTTTTCTCGTCGGCATGGGCAAAATTTGCATTTCATTGTTGGGGAATCACATCTCGAAGGAACTGAGGCGAAAAGGGAGTATACCGAACGCAATTTGGCGGCAACCAGAAGAGCCAATGTTGACCGAGTCGAGTTTGTGGTCTGAAGAAGACCGACATGACGTCCGCTCTTATCGCAGACTCCCGATGGGGCGCCTCTCCGTTCGATGCAACAGCAGCGCCAGAAGGGTTGCTCAGAACACGCCGATGAAAAGTTAAAACAACAAATTCATCGTTCGTTTTTCCCCTGAGGAGATGGGAGAGATTTCGACAATGGCCCATGCCGCACCGTGAGAGAGAGGTTTGATTGTGTTGGGTAGACAATGGCGACCTCTGTGAATGCTAATAAGGATTGTGCATTCACAGTCCATGGAGCACCGAATTTACAAAATCACAAATCGATCATTGCAGAGTTTCCTAACGCCCACTGTGACGACTCAAGGATGGTCAATAGCTTGCTAAAATCCAATCACCCCAAACCAATCAGAAATTCTGATCATTGTATAGCACTTTCAGATGTTCACGGCTTGGTAGTAGGCTCAAAAAACAACAAAAAAAAATTGCAAAAATGCATTTGTGAGTAGAGAGTGATATGATGGTACAACGGCAGCATCCGTGAAGTGGAACACCGTTTTCATCTTCCCTCCTGGAGTTGGCACTGTTGTTGAAAAGTGACACTCGAGGGCGTAGCGTTCAACAAATTCGATCACTGTGAACGTGTGCTTTCATGTCCACAAGCAGACTGTCCATCAAACTATTTTCTTGGAATCAAACTATCCAGAATAAAATCTAAATGTGTCTACGAACCAAGATGGTGTGGGTCTATTTCTGGATGTCATTACTGCTCTCTAGAGCTCTTTTTTCCGGGGTGACATAGACAATCCTCCGGAGGCTCTGTCTGTATGTGTGCAACCTTTTCTAAGATTTATATCCCTTACATACACTGGGGGGCAGTGTGTGCCTTCTCGAGTTTAGTCAATGCACACGCAGACACACACACACACATATACAGTTTGGTTCCAAAGGACTGAGACAAGCCTCCACCGCATGATTTCCAGCATCGTTGAGAATCTCAGCACGCTCACTGCCCTCCCACCCCCGAGCCCGGTCATCTGGCGCCACACAACTCCTCCTCACCGCTACCTCAAGTGCAAAACGATATCCTTACGAAATACATATAAAACAAGTGCAAAAAATGGTGCTTCTACAACTCTTCACTGTTGAGAGAAACCCTTCTCCCAAGCCAAATTGTCAACCGGATTGTTGACTGGAGGGAAACAGCCATTCCGGCGCGTAAATCTTTTCAATCAACTCTAAAACTCAGCCCTGACATATTGACAGAGCACACAAGCGACGAATATGTCGACAACAGGCAGAGCGGTGTGGACGCAGATCCACTGAGGGGATTTTAACGTCCTTGAAACGGCTGCGGTTTTAAATTTATACGGTAAAGCCAAAAAATACGTACCATGGTCAAATTGAATCCCAGAATCGTGACAAGGTGCAACCTCGAAGGTCACCCCAATGCATCAGCATTCAACACGTTTCCCGATGAGGTCAATTTTTTTTTCGGGGGGGGGGGGGGGGGTTGCTTTAGAGTCCAATCATGAAACGCCACTGTCAACATTTATAAAGGAATTTTTTGGACAAGTATAAGCAGAAGTGAAGAAAAAAAAAATCCAACCATTGTTGGGCCGAGCCGCAGATTTCTTGACTGTGATGATAAAGTCATCGATTACCAACGAGGCGAGGGAACGCAGTCACGACTCCGGCAAATTTGGGCGTGTTCGCGATTGTTGGATGTTTTCGAAGGATGAACCTGATCCTCCGATGTGGGGTGTGTCGAGAAGAAATGATCTGCTCGGAAAATGGTCGAGACCAACAAATATAAATAGCAATCTGTTCAATTCGTACAGTCTCCAATCCCGAATGCGTGCGGTCAACAACGAGTCGGACCGAGCGGAAAACATAATGATTGCGGCGTTAAGGAGATCAATTGCCAATTCGGCAGCTCCCGAATCGTTTGATGCTGACTGAAATGGGGTCCGGTCATCTGCCAACACATATTATATGACAATACAAGGGGTGCTTTTTCCAAGAATTTTGTTCGATTTGCAGATTTCTATGCTCTCATGAAGAAACAACTCAAAACACAAAACACTCCAACCGTTTTCTCATCTCACAGCACTTTATTTTTTTTTTAATCAAATTGCCTGCACGGTAATAAGCGTAGCTATAACAGCAGGTTCTTTCTGAGAACAAAGTCCTCTTGACAAGTAGTTTGGCGGGGGGGGGGGGGGGGAGTCATGCTTTCAACGTTGTGTGAGTTGCATGAGCACGAATGAAAACTTGCTTTCACATCATCATCTTAAGTAGCAGGTGTAAGCTTTAATTGCCTTCCATCCCCCATACATGTTGAAACTACAAGAGCAAATCTTGAAACGTCTACCTTCCGATATTCGATGAAAGTGGCTTGATACCGCCGGTTTACTCACAAAATCGAACACGATCCATCATCGCGGTGCAAATTGTTTCTCATCCCAAAACAACAATTCCCATCGGAAATACTGCAAAATGAATTAATTGGTTCCAAAATGAGCCCGTCAGACACCAAATCTAGCGAATATTTTTGTCGATGGACGATGGGGCGAGAGGCAAGAAAACAAGTGAGAAATGGGGAAAAAGCCAACTGCGATCCCGCTCACTCATACAGAGCGTGCGGAAAAGACCAGCGCACAAGTAGGTGTTGAGGTGAAGTGCACCAATTCCCTTTTCCAATCTGGAGCCACAAACCGTTAAGGCCGTTGGGCCCATCTCTGAGCGGACCCCCCCAAGGCAGCTGGTCGAAAGGATCAACCCCATTAACGGGGCTCGAGTGTCAGCGCAGACTGCTCAAAGTCTGTGCTTCCCAATTGGTATAGCCGATGCACCAAAGCGTAGAAAATGAACATAAAGCCAGCGGAACCGCGACTGTGCAACAGAAGAGCAGACTAGATCATTTTCACGGCCAGAGAATTATTGGATCAATGCGTGACTCATTATAAGTATCAGAGTGGAGCTCAAGCAATGGGGTCGGGGTGGGGGGGCGACAAATGACTCGTCTTCACAGCACCTATGCACTTTCTGATGAGAAATGACACAAGGGCCCCAAAAACAAGAATACGCCTGATCCTCAAAAAGAAGCTCAGCTTCAGAATTTGAGCAAAAAAAAATTAAGACTCCGGGGAGCACTGCTGCGGTTAGCACACCGGCGAAACAGTTCTGAGTTTGAACCTCAGCACTGGCCTTACATGTCGCACCCAGTTTCAAAAATAAAAACATTCTCGGTTCATTGACGACTAAATTATTCAATTGTGAAGGTGAGTACGGTTGTTTGTGCGACCCTGTTTTCGGTTTTGAGGCTCTACAAACAAGGAAAGTGTGCTGCATGTTTTATTTTTAATGAAGCACCAAAACATGGCACACTTGTCAAGATGAAGCGTTTTACCCAAGGAAATGAAGGAGAGAATTGGGCTATTTTCAGAGGCTGCCGGCATGTGACCACCTTTGCATATACCGCATCTATATATATATATATATTTTTTTTTTACCTTTGTTAATATTTACAACTTGCATGATTTCCAATAGCTTGAATCTCCCATTTCCATGCTAAGTGGCAAAGTGTGCGAAAAACGGTTCCATATCAAGAGATTCTGCCCTCCTCTCTATTTATATTCCTAAAAAGCTCAGGTGGCTGTCTGTCAATGCATAGACACTTCCAGATTCATTCATGTTATTCAATTGGGGTGTTTTAACACACATTTCCTGTGAATGCATTTTCAAACCTATACTCTTACCGCTCTTAGAGCAAAAAGGATCGGCTTGAGGCGGATGAGAATTGTTGTTCATTTGAATTCCATTAACTAGAATGGTTTGGACTTCGGAGAGCTCTTTTATGTTGTTGCGTGTCAAATCACATAACAAACGATGCCACTAAACTTCTTCTCGAGCATTTAAATAAATTTTTGAAGGCCACATAGTTGTGTTATTTTTGTTATTTTGACTCCAAAATGGCGCCGCGAGAGTGGCTGCCTTTCCAGCAGCTCCTATATTTTGTTGTTCTTCTTCTTCCTTTCACAATTTTGCTGCTGTGAATTGGGAATTACTCCATTGCGAGACTACTAAAGGTTTTCTTATCTTATCTTATGTATAGTCCTGACAAATTCATTCATACTGTTGAATGACCAGCTACTTTCCACAAACTCACTGCATCATACAGTCTCGAAATCAAATCGAATTGCAATCCCATCGAATTGAACCGCATCAAATTGTGTAAAATGAACTGTCCTTGAATCATATTGCATCCCATGCACAGAAATACATATTGAATTATCTTCTATTAGAGACAAAAATATTTATATGCTTTTCTCAACCCCATAAAAATACCATATTATTACTTTTCATTTGATTACAATTTTAACTAAATAACACATACTCTTTTTATTTTTTAAATACATACAAAAAATAGATTTTACCATGGGTGGCACTGGCAGCCATGAGCAGCACCACTTCCGACAGCCACCGGGACCTTTCTTTGCATCGTATTCCAAGGTTTACCACCACGTTGTTCTCTGGTGTCAGCACCACAAGGAGCCTTGACTGGCAGCTTAGAAGAGGTTGACATCGGGGACCTGGGGCATAACACCAAGGGCACAAAAATGTGAACAGTTGTGAATAGACTTTTTTTTCAGCAGTTTTAGTTCGCAAACCGCGAATTGGCCCGGGTTAAATTTACAAGAACAAAAAGGAGCCGTGGAGGCCTAGTTTCTTGTTTTTGTTTGCTTGCTAAAATGGTAAAACCCAAGCATGTGATTTGTGCAGAAGAATATACAGCGCAGTCAAACCCAGAATTTGGAAGCCGGCTCAAAATGGAGGATAAATCATGCATGACTCCCAAATTAAACAAGGAGATGTTGCTCGTGTTGCGTCCGCCAGACCTAACCTGCCAAGATGGAGAAGGTTTATTTTCAAAGACCTGCTATGGGTGAGGAATCAGGACACAGCTCGAGAAAACCTCACGTCAATCCACTGTCTATGCGCACCGCTGTGTGCTTAATTGCAGCATCGCCATCTTTTTCCCTCTTCCCCCGAAGAACAGAGTGCAGCATTTCTCTCATGTTTGCAAGTCCATGTTTGAGTGACTGGTCTTAGGGCCACAATTTTCTAAACGCCACCATGCTGACTGGCAAAAAGCTTGCTCCTTTGTGTCTTATTCTTTTTTTCTTTCACAGGATTAACACTTTCGTTCACAGCAGAATGCAAATTTCCTATAACAACTCTTCTCTCTTTTTTTTCACACCACTCTTCTTCAAAAATGAGAAAGCAGCATGAGAAAACCATTTGGCAGGGAAGGTTTTCATTTCCCTGCAAGAGCTCCATAAGAAATACATTTGAATGGGTTCAAAATATCCTCAAGTACTGGCCCGGTTGTTCTGAAAATGTCTCTTCTCTCACTGAGGAACACTTCTTTGGGTAAGTGGTCGGAACTTATGTGTTCAAAACACGCACACAAACGATTGTAATGGTCTCCAAAGGCACTGGCGCTGCTCATTAGGCGGACGTCTTACTTTTAGAAGGGAAAACAAATAAGACTTCCTCTTTCCTCCTGCTCACATCAATACAAGATCCTTGGGCTTTTGTTGTAAAATACAGATTTAAAAGGTGCATTTAAGTTACCCCGCAACTGGAGACGTGTTTGTTCAATTCCTCCCCGCTGCACTGATCATTATTTGTCTGAGAAGCACGTGACATCACTTTCCTCTCCCAACAATTGACTTCCTCTTACTCCCTACTTTCTACATTGGGAGTCAATACAGTATACACAACGTCACTTAGGTGAAAGGACACTACTTTGGTAATGCTACAGTGTTTCATGTTAAAAATCTGCACACTCACCTCATAGATTATCAGAGTTCCGCCAATTGACAAGTAGGTTAATTGTGATGTGCATTAGTTACACTATTTACTCCTCTTTTCACTTGCTCGTACAAAGCAGTGTTACACCATCCTTTGCCTTAGCTTTGTCTCGGGATAAAACAAAAACAACAAAAATAAGACTATATACATATATAACAAACAAGTGGACCGGGTGCGTGCGTTACAAAAAACACAAACCTACTGGTACATTGACTAATCAAGGCGGTGAGTTTTTGGAAATCGAAAACGACTTGGCAAGCTACGTCGCCGTTGGCAAGTATAACGGGTAAAAAAAAAGTGTGATTAAAAAGCACTATGATGGGTGTATGATGGGTTTTGCTTCGTTTATATTAGTCACGTCATATCGCAAGGAAGCCGTTTCAGAAACACTCCGTTTTCAACAACGATTACATTTGATTTGTTAGATGGCGTACATCGAAACCGGAAGCGGGAGGTACAAAAATAAATTACACTACTAAACCATACCCTTGACTTATATTATGAAATGCAAAGCCGGAAGCGAGTTTTCTTTTTCGGAGCACTTGACAAATCTCTACATATGCGCTTGTTCACCCTGCCTGCGGGTGAATCACCTGTCAGTGTCTTCCTCACTTACACAAGCATCTCCAGTTGTTATCTTTTAGCGGAGAAAGTGACCAGAAAGTATTCTTTTCTTTCGAATATTCTGCGATAAACTCAGAGCGGTCGAGACGGACTAACAGTGACGGAATAAGGAACGGGCGGCGTGGAGAGCTTTTACCCGTTTGATTTATTTATTTAATTTAATTTAATTTTTTTTTACAAATGCAGAAAATGTGCGGAGTATTAGAATAATTGTCATCTTCGCGATGGGGTACGGGTTGGTGGTTCTCTCTGCCGGCTGTTCGGGTTTGCTCAGCTTTTGCTTCCTCGCCGTTTCAATCGGAACTGATTATTGGTACATTATCGATGTGAATAAGCCTAACTACACTGACTCCGCGGAGCTGAGTTCCTACTCTGGACTGTGGAGAATTAATGAAGGTACGTGCACGTATTGATTGCTGCAATAAAGCATGTCAGGAAAAAAAACCCACCCTTTTTTAAAGTTTTTTAAAAAATCCGTTTTTGTATTGGGGTTGCTTTAATGTAAATCCTTGATTTGGTTTTGATCGGAACGAAGACAGTTGAATTGTGATCAGTACTTGGATGCAAGACCAAAGCCCCTGTGAGGGAAAGATGGCCAGACTCAGAAAAATACAGAATGTTGGAGTCAGGAGCGGCATCTACCATAAAAACCCTACGTCAATCCCTCCACCCCAAAAAACTCTTGTCTTATATGTGTAGGATGGGGGCAGTGTACATCAGTGGCTTTTCAAATATTGTTTTTGATAGAAATAAGGCGCAGCTAAAGATGAAAACAAAGAATGGAAAATCACTAATCTCGCCTGACAGGTCCTCCTCAATTGTGCGGACGCCACAGGAATCCTAGTAAGAAATTGCCAACACAACTGCAAAAACTCCATTGTGGTTGAGAGCGTGGCCAGAAAACGTGTCAAGTGCCACCTGCGACCCGAGTGAGAACAAGCGGTTTAGAAAGTGAATGAGTGAATATCATGACGACAACCTTGAATACACGTTTTTTTTAAAATGGACATCACTTTGTACAGCGCTTTTCATCCTTCATGAATTCGAAGCACACCGAAGAAGCAGACACTTTGTCGTGATAATGCAAGCCCATTCACACACTGATCACACAGCATCAGGAAAAATCAGGCGCTAAGTGTCTTGCTCCAGGATACGGTCTATCGCCGTTATGATCTGTGTCTCCATGTCGCAACCTTCGGGTTAAAAGACAGCCATTTTATCATCCGAGCCAAGCCTTTGAAGGAGCCATACTTTTTTTTTTCCTTCACAAATTAGGAGAATTGGACCAAGAAATATAAACGATGTTAAAAAATGACACTTGTCAATGAGTGCAGCAAACTTTACTTTACCGAACATTCACACTGCAGCTCTGCTTTCCATTTAAGTCTGACACGATAGAGCTTCCATGTGGGCAGTCACTTGAAAGTGGCATCTCTTCACCAAGTCTAGCTGCTAAGTCATGAGCGGAGAAATCCAGTGTCGGGGGCGGTATCATGTGAATTCGATCTTAGGTCACAGTCCGGTAAAATTCATAATATCTCACTTGTATTTTGTTGTTCTACTTCTTCCTTTCATAACTTTGCTGCTGTGAATTGGGAATGTCTCTATTGTGAGACTAATAAAGGTTTTCTTATCTTATCTTATCTTGTGGATGCATGAAAATAAATAGCCATAGAGCAAAATATCTATTTCTTGATTATTTATTTATTGGTTGTTCAATTTCATACAGTCACACCCAATCAATGGGTGGCTCGAGACGCCAAGCATTTGCACACAAGCCATTAAAAAGTCAATTATTCATCGTCGTTATGTCGATATCCATTCATTTTGTTAAAATATGCGATGCGCAATAATGTTTGGGATCTCGGGCTTTTCGGACAAAATTTCAGGAGAACACTCTGTCACCTTTCACCTTGAAAGATTTTTCACACCGCAACTGAAGTTCACTAACAAGGAGCTGAAATTCACAATAGGTGCTTGAGCCATGAATCGACGTCATCAAGGTCGCCTTAAACGTACAAAAATCTGTTTTGTTTTGTTTTTTTCTCCCCTGGGCAATGTGAGTTCTTCGTAATGATAGCGATTGGAGCCATTGAAGCAATATCATTTGCTGCGTTGGGCTCTCACAATCACTAATGCGATAAATGCATTCTCCTTGGAACATTTTCAGGGTCAAACAAGAGTTCGGTCATCCCTTCCTTTACGGCAAACATGTCCGCCCTGACTGAAGTGGAGAGGCACCTTCTCAGTGAGTGTTCATGTTTCTTTTTTGTTTGTTTAAAAAAAAATATATTTGTTTTGTTTTCTTGGCAAGCAGACAAAAGGGGGAAAAAATGCAGAAATACAAAATTCTGTCAGTAAAAACGTCCAAGGGTTTCTTCGAGGGCCAGTTACCCTGTTATGACTGGATGGACAGCAATTTCAAAGAAGTGCAAACTATTCAATATGATGATGAAAATAGAATATACAGTGTTCAAAATGTTTCAATTTGTAAAGTGTCTTGTTGTGGACATTAAAAAAAAAGTATAATTTAAGCACTTCATCCACGTGCTATAGTTTGCAGAGCCAATTGAATGAAATTATGTAAAGGAAAGGAAACGTATCATAATCCTCCGAACTGGTCATTTTTTGTTTTCTCATGAAAAACTTAACCCAATCCTTATTATATTTATGAACAAGTTCATTTCTGGTGTACACTTGAATTATATGTTTTTTTGCGAAAGATGTAGCTGATTTTAGCAGAGGTGGCCAACATCCCGAGGGATACTTTTTATTTATGATTTTAAGATCCCAGAGACTGCATTTATTTAATTTTTTTGCCGCTCCTAATAACATCTCCTTATTTGTTTTTCTGCTGCATTTTCATGGTGACTGAGTAAATCTGATGAGAACGCCAGAGGCACCAAATAACGTGATTGACCCATCCCTTCTCAATTTACCGTACTGCTCTACTTAGCTCCCCCTGCTGGAAGTGGTCAGTCACTGCCGACATTTGGCCTTGATGCAAGTGAACTGTAATGACAAAAAATCATTTCAGATGTGAGCATGTTTATTCCCCTCCTCACCAATCACAGTAGCGCACAACTACTGACTATAAACCGAAATGCAACAAACGACATTCAAAGCAGAGCTCTCGCCTTCGCACTCCCATCAGAGGTAATTAAACGAGAGAGTGGGTGACTGGACCATTGAAATCACATTTTCTGCTTCGAGCGTTCATATTGTCTATTATTAGCACAAAAAAACAGCCCGATGATTCAGATTGCACACCGAGAGCAAATTGGACTCCCGTGCTGTTGTGATTGTCTGTGTTTTCAGAGCTGCACAAGGCGGTGGTCATCATATTGCCACTGGGCTTGGTGCTGCTGGTGTTTGGTTGGATTTTCGGGCTCGTCAGTTCGTTGGCCTGCAGCCCGAAGCTACTGACCGGAACCGCATTCTACTTTCTCATCTGCAGTACGTCCACATGCCAGATTCGTTTTTCTTCTCTTCTGAATCAGCGTTAGCACTGTAATGCGTGGGCTGAGGCGAATGCTTCTACATGTGAAGAACCTTCACAATCCACCATCAGCGCTGCACTACGGCGTCATTTTCTTTTTTTTTTTTTCTCCTTGAGGCGGTTGCAAGAGTCTCGTTTCAGCCCTGTCAATACCCCCCGCTATAATGACTGTATGTTCTACAGGCAGAGTGAACGTGAACAGGTGGCGTATATTCAGGTTGACTGAGGCATTGAGTCACTAAATCACTTTTACAACAGCGCGATCTGCGTTTGCAAATACTAAACACGGCAACTGGACTTGACTTATTGCACTTCGGTTTCATTTTAATACATCCAAGTTTATTTCGGTTGACATGATAATCTAAATCTCCATCCGTGTGTTTAGTAGTTGTTGTTTTTTTTTCCTATAGTGCTTGCCCTCTTTTGGATTGCAGGTGAGCTAGCATTTATCTCAGCTGACTTGAAGTGGTTGCCGTGCAATAGCAGAGCAAATATACATAGCAACAATTCACACTCTCATTCACACCAATAATCAGGTTATACAGTATTCCTGGATTGAGCAAACATAGGTTTATATATATATATATAGAGAGAGAGAGAGAGAGAGAGAGAGATCACCCAAATTGCAATTATTTATTTATTTATTTGTAATCAGCATCACTAAAATTTGTATTTATTTATTTATTTATTCATAAGTGTCTTGACAAATTTGAGTTAATCACTAAAAGTGATCACCCAGCCCTGCTCAGACTTTTCAAAATAAATATCTTTGATGAAAGGATTGGCTCTTGCTGGGGGGCCCCTATGGCTCGACTGGAGGAAAAGCAAAATCGGAACAACAAAACACGGTAACGAGGACTGCCGTGCTGCTAAATAGTCATATAATAATGAGTTTCCCTCAGCAATCGACCATTTTTTTTCTTTCTTTCATCTGGCAAGGCTTCATGCGGCGGCGGAGTACGATGGTATAGACACTGTTCAGAAAGGAACTCAAGAGAAATGGCTGTTGGGAGGGAGAGCGGGAATGACTGCACGTAGATGCACAAATCAGTCAGAGAGAGAAGCTTTTTTCACTTGGCCATCTTCCGGCTCACAAACACTTCATTTCATACAAAGCACCCATTTGCCTGTGCTCTGCACATCTCGAACAGCGTGCACCAAAAAGACTGCAAGCCTTTTAACCCTTTCATGCACCACGAATGATAACTTGTAACCTTGATAACATGACCCCGAAAGGGTTAAAATCTGGTAATGATCGCTTGATTGGGTTTACTAATATAGTCATGAAAACCCTGATATCCATTGTCTCCGTTGACGACGGAATCTGTTTTTTATCCGGGGTCCAAAGCTCTTTGAAAGTATTACTGAGTCATTGTAGCGTTTGTCACTTAGACCGTACTAAGACCGTACTTGGTGAAAATTAGTTTGGCTCATCGATGTCAGTAGCCCCCGAGATGAAGAAATTGCATGAAGGTATTTTGAAAGGGAATTGAAAAAAAAAGAAAAAAGAATCTTAAACTGAAGCAGCTGCATTAGAATCTGACCGCAATCAAATTTTGCTTTCTATCTCCTTCAGAGAGGCCATAATCATCGCTTTCCTTGATTTTTTAAAATTGAATCAAGAAGCACGCGCTACATCAGAATGATTTGCCTACAACTCCACTGCACATGAAATAGCCCCCTCATGGCAAATTGAAAAGAATAGTTGTAACTCTGCATTCAAGCCAACCTTGATTTGTCACGCAAGACAATGGAGCCATCAAAAGAGGTCAGAGACAAAATTACGCTGATAAACGACAGACTTAATGGAAAAGCTAATCACTCATATAATGAATGCGGCACTTTTTGTTTTGCATTAGCCTGCAATTGAGGACAGATGGCTGAATATGTTTTTTGTTTTGTTTTGTTTTTCAAGAAAGGGTAATCATAGGCTAATTGCTATTCAGTAAACTGTGAGTAATCAATGCAAAATGAAAAAAAAACAAGGTTTATTTATTTATATTCATCCAACTGGGATCCAACTGTTTACTGTCCTGGAGGATTCGTCAAGAATGCTGTTCAAGGCATGGACGAATCACCCCGGCTTGTCTCTGACATTTAAAACCACTGTAATGATTCACAGATCCCTCTAGATGGCGCTTTGGATTTTAGATCAGCGCAGCTTTTACGTAGCAGGAAAGGATTAGGGGTTGAATATTGTCTTATCGCGCCAATTAGTAGGGTGGGAACATGTGAAGAGGTGATTTTTCGCAGTAAAAAAAAAAAAATTAAGTGCAAATTGGCAGGGGATCATTGTACGGAATGCAGTGTACTGTTGAGTCCCATCTGTCATGTGTCATCTGTCCAGGTCTCTTCACCGTGACTGGGGTAAGCCTCTACATCGAATACTCCAACAAGGCCATGGAGGAGTTCCAGCGCGTCGTGGCCCCAAAAGAGCTCGCTTATGTGAAGGTGTCATTCGGTTGGTCCTTCACCATGACTTGGATCTCCTTCGCTTTGGAGCTGGCCGCCGGCCTGCTTCTGCTGCTGGCTGCTAAGATCACCCAAATGAGAGGACGCTACGACTGTGGCATCGCCGTCACTTTGTGAATGTCAAAAGTCTGCGGGTATTGCAGTTGACCTTTTGTTAAGTCACAACCCCCTAAAAAAAAAGGCAGACCGACTCATCACAGCAGAGCACACATGAGAGGTCCTACACTTCTCGCCATAGCATCCATCCTGTTGAACACAATCCATTCATCCTTCTCAAGGTGGAGCCTAATCCAGCTGACCCCGGACTGGTTGCCAGCCAATCAAACAAGTTGTGCCTCTCCCTAAGAAAGCACACAACCCCGACCTCAGAACTGAAAGGCAGATCACCCACTAGCCCACCGTACTGTGTAGAATACCATTTGACCACATTTTTATTTATTTGAACCTTTTTTTTTTATAGTCCAGCTTCCAAAACCCCAGACTAACCCAGACAAATTGCAAGCTGCTGATAAAGACCTGCGCACCGCACCCTTCTGCCTGCTGTTTCAGTCTAAAATGTCATTTTTTCACACCCCCAAAATTTGATAATGCTCCTCCAGGGAGTGCAGACAATGTCAGTTTCCAGAGCTTGATGCTAGCAACGGTTACCAAGGCGGAATGGGTCTTAGCGAAAGGTCAATAACTGTAAGAAAAAAAAAAGTGCTACAAAAGCCCACCTTATTCTATGTGACTATGGTGCATAAAGTTAAATTCTATTTGTCATTTGAATGTATTTGTTTTTTTACATTTAATCATGTGTATATATATATATATATACACATATATATATATATACATATCACTGTACAATCATTTCAGCTCTACCATATTGATCATCACACCTATCCAAGTTAATTATATCAGCAGGCCAAAACATGAAAGGTAACAGTAGTAACTAAACAAATGAGATTTGATGAAGCATTGTTGCGCTTCAGTCAAAATGTCACTGGAGACAAGTCGTGTTATGAGTTTGTGTCATGTACAGTATTAATCGGGTCGCAACGTAAACAGGTGGAGCTCAGTGCACCATGGGAAATCACCGTGTGAATCGAGGTCTAATCAAGCCCGAGTCAACCCGAACAATAAGATGTGGAAAGCTGCAGGATTGAAAGTGCAAGATTGGTTCCTATTAATGCTCTAAAATGATCATTACTCAGAGGCAATAATTATGGGCTGAGGACGGACCCTTGTGGAATATCACGGTTTATTTCTCATTCAGCATTGAATACTGTTTTGGCTGGTAAAAAAAAAAAAAATAATAATAATAATAATAATAAATCTGGACTTACCAAAAGTCAGTGCAAACAACATGTTTTTTGGCAGCTTCCTGGTGTGTTTAACGGCAAATGCAGAAACTTCTGTTCACTTTGCATTTATGTTGTGATAATGTTGTAACTTAACATAGTTATTGAAATAGATTGTTACATGTTTACTCTCAGTCTTTCAGATTGGTTAAAGTTATTTGTTTGTTTGTTTGTTTGTTTGCAAAATGTGTTTTCATTTTTCTGTGAAGCTACAAAACTAAAGAAACAACATCAGGGAAGGCTTCGAATCCAAAGCCTTTTCTTTCACCGTTCTGGGCCACATATCACAGCTACAAAAGGTGAATACGATACAGCCATAAACATAGAAGAAGAAAATCATGATCAAAATATTTACAAGTAACTCACGTTTCTTGGTGTTTAATGTCAACTACAAGAACTTATTTGAAGTGTAACATGAGAAAATTACGGGTCAAGTGGACATTGATGTTGTGTGCAGTCGGTGCTAAATAAAATCGGACATCAAACTAAATTATTTTTCTTGTTTGTTAGTTTTTTTCCTGGAAATGAAGATATGAACAGGCACCTGTGGAGTACTACTGACTGAGCTTATGTTTATTTTTTAATTTATATATTCTTACAATCCTTACAGATTATTTGATTTGGAAACAAAAATGTACTGAAAGTAGTCGCTGATGGTGGAGTGGTACACTCACCTGACTTTTGTGCAGGCTTTTTTTTTGGGGGGGGGGGGGGGGGCTCTTTGTCCCTCTTTGTGCCCTGTGACTGATTGACGACCAGTTCAGTGTGTAGTCTGCCTTCTGCCCAAAGTCAGCTGGGATAGGCCCCAGCTACTCCCTGCGATCCTGTTCATGATAAGCGGTGTTGAAAATGGATGCATGTACTGGAAGTGCGAGAATGTGTAGAAAGAAAATGACTTGACAGCGATCCCGACCTTTTTCTGCATCATCTTAAGACATTTACCGAGGCTCCTCGCTGACTGTCGAATCGAGCTGGCGAGCAGCTGCTGGGCAACACTTTCGACTGCATCTAAGGGCATGACAGAAAGCACCAACAGGGGAGTTTGTGAGCGAACAGTTGTTAGTTTGGTTCAGAAAAACATCAGTTGGGAGGTTGCAATGAGGAATTAGTGGAGCTTCTTAAAGAAAGCGAAAAAAAAAAAAGATCCAATGATGATGGTCCACACTTTGGCCCTTATGAAACGTCACTTGTGATTTTTCATTCCTCCGAATGTGAGAATTTATTTCCACATGGGTGACGGAGATGAAACGATTTATTCAATGATGTCAGGTGCAATGATGAAGGATCAGTGACCTCAATCAGTGCTCTCATCAGCTTTGAAGACTGAGGCTGAAGACCAGATATGCTTAATATAAATATACATAATGCATAAGCTGTGTGCTCACTCTTCTATTTATCGGGTATGTGGGGGCACGCAACTCTCTCTGAATAGTCTTCCGGCTCCTACATTGAGAATAGCGGGACAATCTTCAACACAATGGAGGAGAGAGGATAATGAGCACTTTGTGACTCGCCTCCATCTTTGTCACCATCAATCCACCGGCTAATAAGTCTCCTTCAACCGCCTTCCGGGCGTTTCTTTCTACAGACAATAAAGTAGCGTTTTTGTTGAAGCACAGCTCCACTTGGTCTCCACAGTTCAGCTTGCGCCACATCCCAAACCCAATTACCAAGTGATTTTACTCTGGCTAAATGAAGCGAGCACAAGGAGAAGCGACCTCCATATCTGCTGGTACCAGCACATTTGACACCCCAATGCATCTTTCACACCCTCTTTCTTCCTAATTCACACTAACCGCTTCGGGAGCCAGTGTGGAAAAATGATCAACGCAAACTGCGAAATAAAATTAGATATGTACGAAAAGACTGGACACCAGAATTTTTTAAAACTTTTGTTAACATTCGCTGATGTCTGCATTTCATTGTGGTTTCCCTTGATTTATTTTCACATTTCAAGGACATTCTACTCCTGGATCGGAGGTGGCACTCAGCATGACGACCCATGTTTCTCTTGACAAAAGAGTGGTTAATAGGATTTGTTGTTAGGCAACAACATAGGTAAGGAGGCACCCCAGCGGTAAAACAAGAAAGCACTGCCAGTTTGCCGTCGTCTCAGGTGTTAAAAAGAGTTGTCAGGGGGCTCATTTTTACAACAGAGGACACCGTCATGAATTCCAATTAAGTGAAACAGCTAAAAGTCTCCACGGAGACCTCCCTCGTAAAAGAGCGCAGCAGCTCTCATGACAATATTTCGAATGAAAACTGAAGTAGAGTCACTCCGGGAACAACAACTGTATTTTAACCGTCACACCTGATGGCGTTTTCTTGGGAAAGTGTGGGGAAACCGCATGGCCGTGGCCCATAAACAAGCCAAATTAACAATTAAACAACGGCGGTAAAGATTAATCGCCTGGTTTGTTTTTGATGGACGGGAGATTACACAGACCTTATCGCAAAGTCATTACCCAAAGCCTGCCGGCCCGGGTGATTAATCATCCTGTTGGCCGCGCTAGGACAATCAAATTGATCGTCTGGCTCTGGACGGGCATCCCATAATCCACTAGGTGTCAGCGTCCCATCATCTTCTCATCACGCTGCGCTCGCTTGTGTTTTTTTTTTTTTATAGGGTGTCGCCGGTCCGGATAAAGGATGGATTTGACCAGCCGAAGACTTTTCGACTTGCTACTCACCTTGGCATCCTGCGTGTCTGTACAGCCACGGTGACATTGAGCTCATCTACTTTGAGGTCACTTAATCGAACAGGAGCTGCAGCTTTCTTTTGGCTACCATTCATGTACACGGATGTCCTGCTATTGATTGTAAAAGTTTTCCACGACAAGTGCCAGGTACTCTTTCTGGAATGTAGGTCAAAGGTTATGTTTGGATACACAGCGGTTTTCAATCGCTTCGGTTCCAGTGTGGGAACGTTGCAACAAAACCACACAGGCAAAACGTAACAACACTGCGCTCTCTCTGAGACATATTTTTTTCACCATCTCATAAAAATATTTATGTGTTGCTCTCCGAGGGCCACCATCATGACAAACTTTGAAATACCGTGGCGTTGGATGCCAGGTGTTCATCGAAACCGAGACAGGGTCATTACTCCTACGTAGATTTAATATTCTCACGCTCGTTGAATATTAACACTGCATTTTAAATAGTAGTGGTTAAATAATGGTTTAATTAAACTTGAATTGAAATTGCATCGCAAATGTTTGAAAACAAATAATTCAAAAATATCAAGTGATTAAAAGTTAAATCCAACTCATTTATGCGATACACAAAAAAAACACTAAATGGACTGGATAAATAAAAATTTTAAAAAGCCACGGTAACATTATGAAGAGTTTGAAAATTAACACTGCTATTCACTGTGGGAAAATAAAAATCTGTACTTTTATCATGATTCAATAGAAAACAAATTGTAGTCGTGAAATTAAAAACTGGACCGTCACCAATGTGAAAATAAACGCGAATGCAACTGTGAACCCGTGCAGGTCTTGGCAACCACACATACACGCTTACTGGGAAATACACTTATTTTAAATTTAATTTGACTCGCTAGGTCTGCGGCGCATGAAAATATGAAAAACATCTTTTTTTTTTCCAGCTCAGACAAGAATAGTCAACAAACAACGGTGCCATGTTTCCATGCGCCGTGGTGTAACATCCCCCGTGTCACGCAGCGCCATCAGTGTGACTCCTGCTGTCAAAACAAACAGTGCAGAAGCATGTTCACTATGTGCAGTCTTAATCCACAATACAACACCGCCCGCCGCCAACCCACAGGACAAGTTCGAACTGGCACGGCTTGAGAAGCAAAATTAAAGTCAAGACGGGAAGAGCCCGAAAACAACCCCGTGCTGCCTCATCATACTGCAACACGAACCTTCAGCATTTTCGCCCTCACAAAGGAGAAGGGGCATGCGGAGTAGTGCCCCACCAGAACCAGCAGATGGCACTGTGGGTAAAAACAGCGGTGACGAATGTGCTTAGCAAATGTAGTACTTTACGGAGGATGTGATAAAGCGGTTCAAACAATTACTTTTTTTTTTAAGTATTGTGGCGTCATGTGGTAATAGTACTTGATACCCAGCCTTACACAATTGTTAAATTCCGGGCAATGCTGTGACGAGGTTAACTCGGTGAGGTAGTCGTTTTGAGACGAAAAAGTCACCCTCACTCATCGACTGACTCACAGGGTGAAATGAGCTCAGCTCCACTCACAGTAACACACTTGAGCTCACATGGTTAAGTTAATGATCAACCATGTGACTGTCAAGAGGATCTTTCGGTCAACTGCCGGGTTTTGTTTAATCTGTCTGGTTATTTGGAAAGAGGAAATCATTGTATAAGGCTTACGATTCCACATTAGTGGCCTTGGCAGGCGGCCACGGTTCCTGTGAAATTCATTTAAAAAAAAATAGAAATAAAACTCCACCATGATCAAGTAGAAGATAACGGAAATCACATAAATTAGGTCAGGGACTTTTTTTGCCTTCTTCTGAGTAAAGAAAATGAAGTAAAGGTTATTGGTTAAAATGTTTGATCGTTTCTGGATAATTTGGGGCTGCTGAGTCCAAAAATGACAATCAGTTTCTTCGAATTGGATCTCGTATTTGATATGTTGATATTTCCGACGCTGAATTGACATCACCTGTTTTTATATTTTGTTCACGACCTCATTTTATTTTTCAGAATTTTGCCTTGATTTGCACACTAAGCGTGATTTGCATATCGAGGCTCTCGGCGATAACGATCGCTGTCTTTCAGGGTATTGCATCAAAAATGAACGAATAATGGATTGACATGCTTGAAAAGACAGATACAGCCTCATCAAAGTTGTAGCGTAAAAGAGAATAATCGGCGCCCTGTTTTTCCCTCGCATTGAAGTGCTCGGGCTGGTCCGTCGACATCTCACGCACAACCGAAAAACTCCTATTAATGGAAAAACACCTGCTGGATCTTCCTTATCCGTACCGTTCTCCGGAATTGGGCGGAGTGGCTGCTTAGCTAACAGGAATGAGCAGGAATGCTCAAAGATGGGTAAATGGACAAAAAATACACTCTGAGGGGTTGAGGAATTAGCATTTTAACATGGATAAACGCTCCCCAAATTTGGTCTTGCATGATACAGGTGGATGTGGAGGATATGGGATTAAATGCTCAAACAGCTGTCATTAGTATTGACAGTCATGGCGGTAGAAGTAAGATACAGGATTAGTAACGGTTGGAGTCTTTTTGGTCATCGTCGAAGTCGTCGCAGTAGTGGTCTCTCGCTTTCTCTCTTCGTCTATCCGTCTATCGAGTCAGTCTGTGACCTGCTAAAGCTAATGCTAAAGCCACATGCCTGCGCTAGCACACCCTTGAAGCTGACAAATGGCGACAGCCCCTGACATGTGATAGCGCAAAAACACAAAGTGCAAATGACGTCCATGTGAACGCGAGACACAAAAAGACGCGCGCGCGTGCGCGCAGATTAAAAAATGGAAGTGTCGCCCCTGCCGATATGCGATCCACTCGCGCTCGGCTGACGATGACCTCACGCCGGAGGAGCTTGGGTTTCTCACATCGGACGCCAGGACAAATGGCATCCGTCCCTGTTCATTGAGCTCCACTTCTCGGCCGTTTGCGGACAATTATTCAACCGCGCGAGGGAAAAGAAAAGATGCTCTATCGGATGTCTGTAATTCAATCGCGCGTGGCTGCATCTGCCTCGCAAAAAAAATTAGATGAGGCTTTTTGGGCGCAGTGTCGCGCGGACTTGGTGGACCACCTTCTGGCTAAGACACAAGAAGCAAAACGCAGACCGTCCAATCACAGGAGCGGATCTATGTCTGTCTATTCATCCATCCATCCAGCCAACCATCCAACCCACAATGTCTAATTCACAGCAAAAGATTTAATCGACTTTTGGAGAGATCTGAAGTCTCTCACAAGAATAAAAACAAAATAAGAACATTCATGGTCTGGGATGTTGAAAGGTGGCTGAACTAGGCTTTATCGAGTTCACCACATGTTTGATGGTGTTTGGGCCCGAGTTCAGGCCATCCAAGCAAGCTTCCATGGAACTTCCCCTGGAACCAAACAAGACCTGAAAGCGCGCGGTAGAATTGTCCAAAAAGTCTTGGCCGGAGAAAGAATTCACATTCAGGGTGACCTCGTCGAACTGCTGATTGATGAGATGAATGCGTCTCGATACTTTTTGAGTACGCCTTTCCGTTTCCTCATCGGGCAGTTGAATTCCGATAAAAGCGCTCTTCCGACACTTGGCCATCTTTGTGAGAAGCCGCAGTGACCGTAAAAAGCCACAAAAAGCCCTCACACCTGATCAGTCCCCCATGACACAGCAGCTCGAACACACCTTGAGATAAGGCGGTGATAGCACCGTCGTTTACTGGAAAGCCTTTGTCTAAGAAAGGGTGTGTCAAAATCTTTTTTGTCACGGGCCAGTTGCAGAGACACAAAGAGATGATGGATGACTACTTTTCATATCAGAAGTAAAATAAAAAACATGTTCAACGATTAGATAGAGTTTTTTTTTTAATAAGGGAATTTAAAAAATGATTGGAATATGTCAATATTTACAAATACATGAAGACAAATTGCAATTTTGGAACACAGATTTTAGCAACACGAAGCCGACACGTGAGATTATGCTTTCATGAACCACATCAGGCCGCGTGGCCTCGTGTTTGCCACCTGTGCTCTTAAAAGTTCACGGTGACTCATCAACAAGTAAAATACTTGGGATGTTTGTTCTCTGCGCCTTTAGTGAAGTATTCAGACATTCTAATAAAAAAATAATGAAAATGTTTTTGATAAGGGGAACTGCAAACCATCAGATTTTTCTTCATGAAAACATTCCAAACATTCTAGTTCTAGTAGAACGGAGACAAACAGTTTACAACCACTGTAAATGACTCAGCAAACAGAGAAAATACTTTTCATAGAGGATAAAGAATACGCGCGAGTATGGCAAGTGTAATTCTCTTGGTTTTATGGTTGAAAATCACTTCAACTAAGGGTGACAACAAACAATTCAGCGTTTCATGAGCATGAGGATTATCAACAATTCTGCTCTGTACACAACCCAAACAGCTGGAGAGCCCCCATTTTGAGACTTCACTATACTTAACTTTTCGATGATTAACCCTTTCATGCACCCTGTAACCTAATCACGTGATAAGCTGTCCACTGTAGTAACCGCTGTCCCTGAAAGGGTTAAAATAAATCAATAAATAATTGGACGGACTACTGTGTGGTATTTGGCGGCAAACACACACTTTCAGAAATTTTTAGTAGTTTTCTAAATAAACCGGCCTCAACGTTTCTGTATATCAGATCGATTGCATTTCTACGTATTGCAGCTAAAGTGTATGCTGAGCAGTTTCAATTTGTACGATTGAAAGCGTTAAACGCTGCAGCTGCAAGTGTTTAGACTCCACTAACTGCCCATGAGCTCATGTAACGCACACGTCATGGAAAAACGTATTCCTTCCCACAGGAGAGTCATTTAAGCGGGACGTAGTGTCAAACTGGTTTTTAATGCTTTTTTTTTTTTTTTTTGAAAGGTGTGCTGTCAGCATGGCTGGCCGAAAAAAAAAATATTTAGGCAAATGAGCGTGCGACGGTGCCCACATTATTGGAAAAAGTGGTGGACATTGGATGGCACTTCTGAGCAAGGTTATCTCGATTAGCAGGAACGTGAGCTCAGATAAGAAGAGTTCACGTTTGTTGACGTTGAAAAATGACAGCAAAACAAAACAAAAACAAATAAACAACATCTGGATGTGTCATGGAGTTGATGACTGTGTCGAAAAGCAAAACAAACCCAAAAATATCTTGTCTTGCAGCAATTTCTTTTCCGGGAGATGCAGCAAATTCCACTGTGGCGTCACCAAAGTGTCATGAGGTGTGTGACGGACTTGTTGTGTCTTGAATGGTCAGTGATGAGTAGAGAAAAACTAAAATGATGAAAGTCACATTCGGGAGTCGTTGCGTGTTTTTCTTGTTTGTGCGGTGCGATGCGGTGCAACTGGTGCGTTTCAATCAATTTGAGTATCGTTTAAAAGTCGATATAGCGCAGTAGCGCAAATTAAAATGGGAAACTCCGTTCAGTCTATTCAAAAATCACAAAAGCACTCGTTTCAACCGCATTTTCAAAATAATTTTAATCTAGCATTTGTATTTCTGGAGCTGGTGATTTTTTACAGTAAGCTAACAACACAGAATGCAAAAAAATGTAAATGGTGACGATCGACTAACAACACCGATGTCCACGTTCTCCCTATTACGAGCTGCTACGAGAAATGTGAAGCGAAATATTTTTCCAATTTGTTATTTAAAAAGCAGGTGTTTTCTTCTACGTCATACATTCGATTGTGAACTTTAACAATCGCTTTACCCAATTCTAGACAATGAAGGGATGCAGAGTGACGTCTCAGTGACTAAACGTGATACCGGTAAACTAGTGGCAATATATCAATTTAGAGGAACACCACCATCATCATCATCCGTTTTCCTCTCGGGGGGGTGTCATCTGTCGTGTGACTTCCTATTCCCTCTTCTCAGTCGACCGAGAGGATGTTTTGTGTCGTTTTTAACCGCTGAATCACAATAATAATTTGGACTGACTGTTAAGTTAGAACATGAGCAGCTCTCAAATGTGCTGAGGTTGACAAGGTGTGAATGTCGTATGGACGGAGTACATCATCCACTTTTCAAGCTGGTGATGCCATTTTTGAAGCAATGCTCCCTGTTGAGGAGAACTGAAATGCAATTTGTACAAGGTGAAGGGGGGGGGGGGCTCTATTTATGTCCGCCTGCTTCAAATTTCGTTGCGCCCCCCCCCCCACCAGGGTTGGATACCTGGGGTCCCTTTATTATATTAAGTACAATACACTGTATGTGCAGGCTCAAAAGTCTATATAGGGTCGGTGTGGAACATCACTGGGTGTCCATAGATCAAATCGCTCAATGTGCAGTATGCAAGTCTCCAACGGGGTTTTTTTTTTCTCGATTATGCGATTTATAAGTCGGTTTTGAACGCATTGTATGGTGTGCGGCAGGTTTAAGACTACTACTCAACGTACTCGGGGACAGTGGTTACTACAGTGGACAGCTTATCATGTTATCGGGTTACAGGGTGCATGAAAGGATTAAAAGATATTTTTAAAAGGCTTTTTGGGGGGGGGGGGGGGGGGTACTTGGTGTGGGCGGCCCAGTAAGTCCAGTGGTTAGCGCGTCGACCTCACAGTGCAGAGGTACCAGGTTCTATTCCAGCTCCGGCCTCCCTATGTGGAGTTTGCATGTTCTCCCCAGGCCAGCGTGGGTTTTCTCTGGGTACTCTGCCTTCCTCCCGCATTCGAAAAACATGCATGGCAGGCTGATTGAACACTCTAAATTGTCCCTAGGTGTGAGTGTGAGTGCGGATGGTTGTTCGTCTCTGTGTGCCCTGCGATTGGCTGGCAACCGGTTCAGGGTGTCCCCCGCCTACTGCCCGAAGACGGCTGGGATAGGCTCCAGCACCCCCCGCGACCCTTGTGAGGATAAGCGGACCGGAAAATGGATGGATGTAAGGGTACTTGGTGTAAAAAGTTTGAGAACGTCTTGAAATCGTATATGCGCGGGAATATACCAAATTTTCCTCAAGTACTTGATCTCACTGTAGCTGTGCATAACCACTGCACATGCTGTATTTCACAAATGTTGCTTGGATTGAAGCAGTCCCGTGTTCATGTAATTCTATCCTGCCCGCATTGCTAGAAGGTTTCCTTTGATTAATGCATTTGACTGAAATAAAACCCGCTGACCCACACACGCACATGCGGAGTACCGATGAATGAAGGACTCATGATTACATTGGTAAGAATAGGTTGTTTGTGCTCCTCCCAGCATGCTATTTGAGCAGTAGTTGCTTTTAAAACCAAAGTGCGGGCTAACGTGGGTGGACAAACATTCTCCTCCTCAGGTCAGGAAATTCATCAAACCACCTCTCGTAACAGTGAAACGACCGGCGAAATATTGTGGCATCAAAATGAAGACAAGCCCAAGGACACATGGCCAAGCTTTTCTTCCACCTTCCAGCGGCTCCCAGCGCTGACTCACTCATCCCAAAGAGAGATCACAGACACCGTCCAGGTCTCACAATAAGATTTTATGAAACTTGCTAGAATCCATTTAACACAGCGACAGATTTGCTACATTCTTGCAAAGCACTACACCTGCCTGTATGGTTTTGAAGTCTATGCAATTACGGACTGTAGCGATTAGTAAACCTCCGGTTGTGTTGCAAATCTGCGTCGATGGATTTACAAGTTCCGACCGTCTGTGAGTCTGAGTCTGAATATCATTGAATGAGCTAGTTTTCCAAATGTGATTGGCTGAAAGCAGTGCGGGGGGTGGAGCCAGTGCAATCGAGGCCAAAGGGGAAAGCGAGGGACGTATCAATGACCGTCATCGATTAATCGAGATCGGTTATCATCAATATCGATGGCAAAAACCTGTAAATTTACTGCACTGGGATATGAGATGATGACTACAAGGTGAAAAATACGGTGCGGGCGCGCCGTGCCGTGAGTAATGTGTGAAGGGTTTCCTGACGTGCCACAAGCAAATGACTCACGTTTCTCAGAGTTCTCAGTCAGTTCCTTGAATTTTTTTTTTTTTTTTTACGAAAAGAGCATCACTAATGCCATGATTCTGTTTTTGTGTGTCTCCAACAGGTGGCAGAGGAGGGCCTTCCCTCCAACAGGCACACCTGCTGCACATCACCATTGCTTATACATAAGGACTGCCGAGCCTTGGTTGGATTATTGTTCATCTTCTTTGTTTAAACGTTTTGTTTTGTTTTCCGGTTTATGCCACGTAGTTTCTCGCCAGGTTTTTGCATTCTGGATGTATTTTTGTTGTGTAAATATCGTCTCGGTTTTGTATCTGTCGTGGTTTGTCTTATTTCTTGTCTTTTTTTAATTTTTTTTTACGACCAGCTATTTACGGTATAACTTTGCTTGCCTTTTGCAAGCGTTTTTGGTTTGACTCGTTTTTTTTCCTGTTTTTTTTTTAACCGGTGTCATTCGTTGTCCTTTGTTCGGTCTTGTGTATTTGTGTATAATAAACTTTCCAAACTATTCTGAGTCCATATTTTTAGAGTATGATTCTGTTCCGGAACCATTACAAGTACATGTGGGGCTGTTTTGGGGGTGGGGGGGCGGGATTATTGGGGGGAGGGGGTTACTCTCATTCAGTCACTTCTGGTTGCGAGACATGTTGAAAGACAGCATTTTTTCTGACGCCAATTCGCAATGTTTAATTTTTCCTGTTTCTTGACCGATGTCGACACCCGGGTGGTATGAAACTGCGACTATTTCCAGATAAAATGCAAGAGTGCAGGATGTGAGTCACGCGAGTAGCAGAGCGCTTTATTAAATCTATGAATGGCGCACTCGGCAGTGATCCTTATGTAGTTTATGACTCAACCTGCTGGAAATGGTCTTCAATAATCACCTGCACTCTACTTACGACTACAATTACACCTTCCATTTCTACCCTTTCATCATATTATTATGCAAATTCACAGGATTTTAATGGGAAAAAGAGCAAAACCGCATTAGAGCCAGTGGGTGCGATAGTTGGCACTGAATTACAAGAATAAAGTGGCGTTTGTAACAACAAAGTCTCATTATGTTCTTAATATGTTGTGTTTATATGTTCAATAATTTAATCAAAAATATATATATATCCCTGCAATTGGTGAAATAAATAACGAGCAAGCTAGCTTGTGAGCACAATACTGCTGCATCCTTGCTTGGTGACTGACCATGCAACAGGGATCAACGTCAAGTCTGTCATCCTTATCTCATCTTATCTTAAGCAGCGTTACATCCCAGAGTCCCCCGTCGTCCACCGCAGGAAGACAAGAGAGCACAAAGCGCACGAGCCCTTCGCTTCCCTCATGCAATTCATGAGGTGGAGGAGTGTTTCAGAGGAAAAGTGCGGCGCGCCGCTGATTCACAGATTCAGCAGAAGGGAGGCTTTGCTTCTCTGCTTCAATATACAAGTTGTTCCTCGCCCGGCTGTTTTTCTTCAAATATTGTTAAGCATACAAGCACATTTGCCCAAGTCATTTTTTTTCCCCAGTGGTAGTGTTGTAAAACAAGATCAAACACAATTCAACCAATAAGAAGTCCATTTCATTTTAGAACGCTGTATTTGTATTTGATCATTTATTTGTTTAGTTCAATGACCCCAAACGAGTCACTTGGTATATATTTCCTGGAATGATGACAATCACTTCCACTGTTATCTTACATCACGGATGAATTCAGACGAAGCGGCCGCATGACCACCAACCCTGGCGCTCTGTCAAGAACAACTCCGCCAAAGCCATACCTGTTCAACTTATTTTGCTAGCAAGTGTTGCTTGCAAGAACCTGCTCGTTACTGTGTTTCATAATTACAGGTTTGCCTGTTAGGCCCCCCATCTACGGTAAATCAGTAGCCACACCCGCACTACGCCCAGAGCAATAGTCTCTCCAAGTACCACCACCGTGACCAACACAAGAATGCAGTAGCATAGTAGGGCTATAAGTCTTTGGTACAAACAAGACAGATGTCTTTTTTGATTTTTTTCCTAAAAAGCATTTCATCGTTGTTAGGATAAAAAGCCAAATGTCCAAACTTAGAAATCTATTGGTCAGTCAACACGTGGGTCTGCTTTTTTTAAAATTGTACTTCCCAGCTGAAGAGTTGAAATAGATTGCTCTTTTTTTTTTAGACACTGTTTTGTTAAAAAAAAAATATTTAAAAAATGCTTTTTTTCCCCCCGGGAAAAATAGTGGTTTTGGAGGTGTATAGATTCCGCCCGACAACATTTAATATTAGGGTCAGTAATACTATGCACGGTTTGAACATTAATACTACATTCAAATAAAAGAACATCTTAAAGCTCCATTCATTAAGTTACTTTAAACACTAAAACGTGTAATTGTTTCCTATTTAACCATAATAATATATATTTATAGGAATATAAAGACAGTATATTCATAATACAGTTATATTTGAATCACATGGACAGTGCTTTAAATTTTGAGATTAAGATTCAGCGCATGCTTTGAAAACGATCTTTTCTTGGTGTTTTGGGAGGGGGTTGTTTTTTTTTCATGGAAAATAACAATAGAAGCCAATGTTCAATGTTTTTTTAGAATATTGACATGTTTATCATGACTGAGTGCGGTTTCAAAGAAAATAATTTCCAATGCAAAAGATGGGAATTTATTCGTAATGTTTCTTAAACACCCTAGAAATGCAAAAAACTAAATAAAAAAAAGCGCTTAAGCCATGTGTTTTTCAGCCATGGTCATAAGATGAAGCGGGCATTTGCTTCCAGTATTGTTTTAGTTATGGCCTCCATTGGCTTCTGTGTTTCTGGTTGCCATGGTGAAGCTAACCAGGACTCTGTTTGCGCAACTCGAGTGTTCGCTAACAAGAAAGGCGTCACTTCACAATGGGAGAGCCTTCCAAGACTTCGTCTGTCGCGGTGACTCACAGGGTGTTTCCCGACACAGCGCTGAGAGTCTGTTCGGGATTTCTGCTCAGCTGACATTTTTGTTTTGTTTTGTTTGCTTTGCATGACAATAGTTACATAATGTCCAGAGGGCACTCAGGGACTCCCTCGAACCAAAACGTTGGCCAAAAAAAAAACCCTGTTTCCCACAGGTTTTGGAGCATTCTGCAAAGCTTCATCGATGTCATAAAACATCTACTAATCGCAAAAAAAAAGTTCGGGTGAAAATTCAGAATGAAGCTAAAATGTATTAAAATCTTTACAGGTGAACCTATTTTGACCTTTTGAATGCAAATAACTGCTATATCTTTCAATAGGCTGCTTTGGCACAAGGAGATAAATGGCAAAATTCACAACAGGGGTTTTTATTTTTATTTTTTTTTGTTTTGTTTTGCTTGCCCAAGGAACCCACAGTTCTATTCCTTTCTGTGACTCTTCCAGTCACCATTCGACCTGTCGATGACACTCACTCAGAGTTCAGTGGCCAATTCCAGAGATTTGTTTCCAAATAAATGATACGCTGAAAATATGCAAAGACTAAGAACTACCTCATACCCAATTGCGTAGATTTAGTTGTAAATATTTTTTACCATTCCGTGATTGAAGATTTTTTTTTATTTTTTATTTTAATGAACTGACAATTTGAGCGCCTCCATTTGCATTAGCATCTATCCATTGCAATTGCGATATGCAGTTAGCGAGCTAAAACGCATCTTCCCCTTTGATAGACCACTCGCGTGGTGGTTTTGAGAGTGTCTCGTTGTTGGCCATGAGTGCTAACGCCTTTCGCCCCGTGAAAAGAAAGGTGGGAAAAAGAAAGGGGAAAAAAAGAAGACAGACTAAAAAGTCAGCAGGTGGACCGGGGCTTCGAGCTGGAGAGGCCATTATAGAGCGCCTCGTCGTTGCCCTGCGACAAACCCGGTGGAATATTTGCCAGCCATGGGAGGCTTTCCAGCAAGCATATATTTCACGGCTCAAACGTGCATGGGTGTGGCTTCAGCATATTGAACAGAGACAATGGCTTGATTTTCACAATTTTGAAGCCTCATTCTATATGGCTGCCATGGCGATTACACTTTGCCCAACAAGAAATGTGTTTAAAACATTTTGCCAACCTTCACGAAATATTTAAACAGGTCAACAGTCTAGTCACACACACTATTGTGGGATGGCATTCCGCTACCCCGAGCTAGCAAATGGCAAGGACTATATTTACTTGGCAACACACATAGTGAACATGGCAAACGATGGCTGTCATGCACCTTCTACTGCGATCTGATGTAAAGCCACTGAGTGCACGGGGGTGTCTAACCACATTGTGTCATGACCTAAATGCAATCTGCTTGCGATCCGCCCACTCAACAAAAAAAGCAAAGGACGTTTTTGATGTTGTTTTGACAAATTTTGGAACAGCGAGGGAAGAAATATTCTTCTTTTTTTTTATTTCTGGGTGAGAGCGTCAACATTTTCAATGGAGGACTTTCAGGAATACGCTGCTGTGGGTGGCGTCCCATTCAGAAAGTGGTTGAGAAGACCGACTTTTTGTGAACTAAGTACTTGGATTTGGTGACCGGTTTAAGGCATTTTGAGTCCATCTTGTTCGTGCCGTTTGTCAAGACGGAGCACCGAGCGATGATGTCGAACAAATGCTATTTTAGCTTCTCCCGGTTAGCTGCCAAGTGCGATGACAGCAGTTTGGACTCTGGAACGAATCCCAGTGTCTTTTATTGATACATTTTTGAGTGTGTTTTCTTTCACCTTCTCCCCCACCTCCCCCTCCCATCTGCATTTTTTTCTCTCAGCTGGAAAGCATCTGAAGTGGCGCAGACACTAACACAGATGAAGCGTCAGCTTGCATGCTTGGACGCAGATAAAAGTGAATATCTACGCGGCAGGGGGGTTTGGGGGCGGGGTGCTCTTGGAGGTCTAACAGTAAATCCCAAAGTATGGCGGAGCAGGAGGAGTGTGCCCGGAGAAGTCGCTTTGGACTGGAGGGGTGGGTGGGACTTACTGGCCCGTGATGACTCAGCTTTTGGCCCGCTCTGTGCTATCTGGCATCTGGAGCTCATTGACGACCGTGCTCCATGGCAACCGGCAGTTGTGGAATTGTAAACAGGCTGAGCCAGTGGAGAGACGAGCGGGAAGCTGCTTTTGGCCGCTTGCCACCGTCTCACTCGCGCACACACAAGAACGCTGCCTCGACATGCTGAGGTCACGAGGAGCATGTTAGGTGAACAGGATCAGACGCAATTATGTTGACATGCGATACACGCCCCTCCTCTTCTGGATGAAGTTCGGTACGGGCTAATTGTCAATTTCAAGTCACATCAAAGAGAAACTTTGTCTGTCTTTGAAAATTCAACCCAAATCTAGTTTCACTTAGAAACAGCAGGTAGGATTACTAGGTCCATCTTTCCTAAAAAGACACACACAAAAAGTCTCAAGAACCCATGCTGCAAAGGTTACAGGAAGTCTGCTATTTCGGTTTGAAGTAACAATTTCCAAAGGATCCGTAACGGATTCCAATTTGTTTTTAAAATTCAGCTGGCAAAGCCAGTTTAACTAAGCAGCGTGAAATTTGGTAGGCTTGTCTACCACCAGCAGACACACAAAAAAGACTCAAGAACACATGCTGTAAATGACACAGAAAGTCTGAGGTTTTGGTTGGAAGCCTTCATTCGCAGCATAAGTCAGTTTCACTCACCAACATGAAATTTGGGAGGCACTTCTATCAAAAGTCCATGCACCAAAAAGTCAAGAACCAATGCGAAAAAAGACAAGAGGAAGTTCACCATTTTGGTTTCAGGTGGCCAGTTCCAACTTAGTTCAATGGTACATGAGTAGAGACATGAATGTCCCAAAAATATATGTTGAGAAAGGAACAGGAAGTCTGCCGTTTTGGTTTGGAGTGGCCGAAATGAGCTTCATTGTATCACAACGGTTGGGAAAATTCAGTCCCTGAAGGCAGTTTTACTTAGCAACAAGAAACTTGGGAAGCACTCCTATCACGAGCGGACACACAAAAAGGTTCCACGAACCCATGCCCGAAAATACACATGGAGTCAGTCATTTTGCGTGGCCGTTTCCACCAACAAATGAGCTCGATCGCACAACTCTAAATGTTTTGAAAAAGCAGCTCCTGAAGTCGGTCACCTAGCAACAAGAAACTTGTTCGATCACACGTAGACGCGCAAAAACAAAAAAGTCAAAAACCCATGCGCAAAAAGACACGGGGAGTCAACCATTTTGTTTTTGAGGGGGGGCCTTGTCCATTTTAAAAACATTGGCTCAATAGCAGAGCCGTTTTTGTTCTGAAAATTCTGTCTCCAAATGCAGTTTTATTTTTAAATTTGGTTGGAACTTCTATCATGAAAAGATCCACAAAAACGTCTGCAATGTGGATTGCTTTGCACATTTGCATTTTATCCCCCATACATACCGAAACTAATTGCAACATATCAAAAATAACACCGTTCAGTGAAACAGCCTGCAAGTGTAATTCTAAAGAACCAGAAATCACAAAAGCACTTCTGAGTAAGTCCATAGCTTTCCCTTGAACGTCCATAAAGCATAAATTACACAACCGTCACAAAGGAAGTGTGTATCTATGGTGACGGATCTTGAGTATCCGCCGGCAGTCACGCGACATCCCTACCAGAGAATTTCCTCAGAGCAACACAAACAAGCAACAAGTGTCGCTTTTTATAGCGCTCCGTAGAAGCTCTCGCGGGCTTCAGCTGGTCGTTCGCATACTTTGGAAAGGCCAGCCGACGGCTCGCCTTGCACACACACACAGCGAGGACGGCATTCAAAATGCCGCGGCTACTAAACGAGATTGGCATCCGTACGCGTGCAGTGAATGACAGGAATTTTTTATTTTTTATTTTTAAACTCGTGTCCTTGATTTGTCTCATATCAATACACTGCAGAGGTACAGAGGGAGAGGAAGTTATAATTGCTGACTGACAGTTCACAGATCAGAGCCCAGACCGGTTGGGAGGAAAAATGCTGTGGAAGCAGGTTGAGCCCCAAGCGGTTTTTCCCGTAACTCCGCAGGAAGTTTACTGTGAATTCCCGCTCATCTGTCATTTTAGCAGGTTGCAGGAAATATAGTGTGCATATATGCTCCTGGATATCATCTGGTTCTGGTGGTGGTTTACTACATGGACTTCAGTCAGTATAAAGCACCACGTTAAACGCGACAAATATTTGCTGCCGCCGCAGTACTTCAAAGATAAGGAGAGATAAGGCCGACAACCAGCGAGTGCAAATTTAATTTGCGGTGATACATCAATTAAATGACGATGTTATGTGACCTATCATTGAATTCAATTTGGCGTCACCTTAAATAACTGTCAGACTTTCAGGAACCTAAACGGTCTAAAGGTTAGATCAGCAGTTCTTAACCCGGTTTCGATCGAAGATGATATAGACATTCAATGAATTGTTCAGATATTTGCGATGCATGAATATCTAATTTATGTGTCTTGAGATTCATTCATTCCAGCCTCCCTGCAGAAAAACAACAGAAAATTTAATGTGTTTAATGAGGAAGAATACTATACTTTACAAAAACAAACAGACAGTCGCAGGTTGGGAAATTTCTGACTTCCCAATCTTTTGGACTTTGTGTGTATGGACTTCAAGTGCGTTCAAATGCACTTTTCCCAGCCGTGGGTCAGAATTTGCTCACTTTCCAGAAGTTTTCACTTGTTACATTTGGAGGTTGAAAGTTTCTGACAACCCAGGTTTTTTCAAATGCCATGTCTCAATCAAGTCGCTGTAAAGCAATTTATTTTCCCTGACTTTGCGTGGAGGCACGCCAACTCTAAGCGCGTTAAAGTGTACTTTTCCAATTTGGGAGACAGACATTCCAGACTTTCCAGTTTCCAGTACACTTGTCGTGGCTCGTGAATTACTGACTTGCTAATGTTCGTAAATGTTGCACCTTAATGAAGTTGGGTTACAATTAGTTCTCCTGACTTTGCATATAGCGTGGGTGACATTCCATACGATTTTCCGAGCCATAGGTTGCAAACTCGTGAGCACAGCAGACAAATTCCAGCAAAAGTCCACAAATTCAAAACAAAATCCTTTTATAGTTAAGAGACGGAATATTTCAACGTTTTATTGACAAGGAAAACACAATGTATGAAGACTGCAGTAGGAGGACGGGCAATTTCTCAAGTAATAACATACCAGAAAAGCTCAAGCTAATTGATAATGACTATTTACCATCCTTATTGCTGGGGAATTTTTCAGCACTGCAAGAGATCGGAGCGTTTGAAGTCAATTCAAAATGTATGCCAAGTGAGTCGCACATGTTCAAAGGAATTGCACAAGTCAGAATGTTCACGACAGACGACATTTCTGAGAAGTTATTGCACTGGCAAAGTGCTGTGATAGAATCTGATGAGTCATACGCATGCGAGAGCTCCTTCAAAGCAGGAAAAGCTTCTCTGAAGTCTCGTAAGTTCCCAGAAAGTTCTTCGCTTGGGAACACGCCACAGCCTCGTGTAGAAGTCACACAAGTTGACAATGCGTTCTTTCTGGTGGCAAATACCAAAGGGTTTCCCCCATTTGACCAAGGCAGGGTTGATAGCCTAAACTGTGTAAAATGTATGAAATTATGATTTTGTGTAAAGTGTCAGACAAAAATAAGAGCTTAGAAGGGAGACCCAAGAGAGACATTTTTCTCTGGTGGTTGGCCCCCATTAGTCAGACTCTGTCAGTTCTTGTGGTGTTCCTCAAGGCTCCTTTTTCGGCCCCATCATTTTCACACACGACATGCTTCCTTTCAGAAGTACAATCAAAAAATTTAAAGGGATCTCATTCATAATACAGATGTATTTTTATTTTAATCCTGAGATCATCCAATTTTGTACAAAATGCAACCGATCTGATTTTGTCTGTACCTTATAGGTTCAGGCACATCATTCCCATTCAGTTGTCCTTGCAATGGCTCCCTGTTCATTTTCAGATCCAGTAAAAAAAAATACACTTTCAGAGCCCTAAGGGGTCAGGCTGCTCCATACTTGGTGGATAATGTGTCACTTCACTGTTGTTTTAGACAACCGCTGTCTACTGACTGCCTTTTGCTTTTTGTTGATTGAAGCTATTGCCTGGCTCTTTTGTGGACATTTTTAAAAACAAGCTTGTGGAGGAAATTGTTTCAGTCAGACTTGATTGCTTTGATGTGTCTTTTTTTTTTTTTGTTGGACAGTATTAAATGAATGATGCATGTTTTTAGATTTAAATGTGAAGCACAGTCCCTTGTCTGAGAAGTGGAATGGATAAATGGATTTAATTGAATTAATTTTATTTTTGTGTTTTTTTTTTTAATTCACGTTTTGTTTTTTGGTTTTCTAAACAGCATTATATTTGGCACCTTGGACATAGTTTAAAATAGTTATTTTTTTAGGTTAATGCTATTTATTATATTATTGAAATTATACAGTCTTTTTATTCATATTTTATATATACACCAATTGATGTTTTTATTGACATTTTATATATAATTTACATTTCTTCAGAACCGAAAACCCTATTTTACACTTGCATTGCTTCATGTATTGTTTACATTTTCTATATCAATTTTAATTAATTTTACATATTTTCAGTGAAACATTCATCTATTCTTACCTTTTTATTGTGCATAGTGCATTTTTGTCTTACTACTTACTATGTACTTTTTTTGTAAAGTCATTACAAACATGTACGTATAAAAGCTATGAAAGTGATGCAACCTGTTGAAATAGAATTTTTTTAAGTGGTGTACTGTACTGCAATAAGAAAAGGTCATTTTTATGGGAGGTTACGAGATTTTATTTTATTTGTAATGTGTTGTAGTAATTTTAAGGGAATAATTGCAGTTTCATAACATTGTGCTGCACATCTTGGCATCATTTTCTACTAATTAGACAATAACTAGGACTAATTGTCTCAAATGAAATGTGCTATTTAAAGCCTCCATACAACAGAGATCACCGTGTAACAGGGTGGAAAACAGAGCACGCTGAGATGCAGCTCAGTAGAAAAATAACATTCTTTATTATAAATTACTGAAATGTTCATCCACATATAAATAAGTGCAAATCGTTTTGTCGACCAGTCAACCTTTAAGCATCTTTCATACATCTTTATAAAAGATTTTGTCTTCAATGTAAACATGGTGTTGTCCAACCCGCCCCCCCCCAAAAAAGACAGTGAATTAAGACAATTGTTGTGTCTTGTTTAAATACATTCATTGGCGAGCAAGTGGCGTTCCTGTCAGTGCCGAAAGTTTAAAACGAACAAAAAAAAATTGACCTTGTAAATCTACCGTAATGGAGGATCGAGTCAAAGTTCAGCCCTTACAAAAGGTGCGACTGCTCTTGTAAAAAGTACTCCCAGAATGCACTATGGGAGGACCATCCCGGCTGCTGGACGGACGCAAATGCGTTCATTGAGGCATCACACCACATTGTTAGCAGCATCATTAAATGAGGGAAACTGTGCGTCATCTTCGCCGGGAACTTCACTCCTGGCTCGCAGTCCTTCCCTCCCTTCTGGCTCCCCTCAGACTTGGAATGCGCTTCTAAATGGGAGACTCGTAATCCTGCATGTATTGCCTGAGAGGATGGGGAAGCTGGTCCCTCGTGGAGGAAATGTCCAAATGTCCATTAACGGTTTTCCGGCATAAGTGCTGCAAGGTGGACGGGCAACAGGCGAGCGGTTTGACCAACTCCAGCGGCACCTTCTCGCTGCCCGAGTAAATATAGTCCACGTTACGTCCGTTGGCTCTGCTCTGAGGCATATAGTAGTGCACCAGCTTCAGGATGCAGTCGAAGTGGGGCACGGCGTGAATGTTCTTGGGGTCCGTCTGCAGGTAGAAAGAAGCGGCGTCGCATTGGACCCGCAGGTTTTTGGTGCCCGCCGTTGTTTTGACGCTGAGGGTGAACAGGTGGCGGTTGTCGGAGCTGTCGCGCACCAGGAAGGTGCCGGCCTTCTCGGCGCCCAGCAGGCTATTGGCGTTCTTGCCCGTGATGGCGCCCCAGTAGAAGCCGCTCTCCTGCAGCTTGCGCAGGGTGGCCAGCACCATCTGGTACTGAGCCTTGGACGTGAATGTCTTGTAGCGCTGAGGCAGCCGCACGCCGGCAGAGTCCAAGTGGCTGCTGCTCATGGCTGAGTAGGCCTTGCTGAGAGTTACCATGGCGCTGTGGCCGCTATGTGGTGCGGGGCGTGCTGGAGATGTGGCACCGTAGAAGAAAATGACACTGGGACGGAACGGTACTGAAGAGGCGACACCTGAGGGGGCAAGAGGAAGACCAGGGTTAGCGCACAAAGTCCGGAGAAAGCTCTTTGAGATTTCGAGAAATTGTCAACTTTTTCATACCACCTCAAAATGCTAAATACGCATCATCACAAGAATATAATCTTATTTTTAAAGAATAAGGGTATCTCCTGTTTTCTGAAAAAAAAAACACCTGACTTGGTTGTCGTAACATGACAAAAAGATTCTCAGCTAATAGCTTCTTGTCCAATAAATACATCACTAAACTTCTGTCCTGACACTGGTCGAGACAAAATAAGTCTTCAATTTGCCCTAAAACTTTGACCCGAGGAAAAGGAGTCCAAAAATGAGGAATGAGGTGAGCTGTGAAGGTATCCTTGGCACAGTTGACTACTTGGCTCTGCGGGGGTACTTCAGCGTGCTTAAGACGACTCCTGTTGCCTTAATTCAAGGGCATGCTTGCCTTATCTAGTTCTAGGGTACATTCAAGGGAGGGGGGGAAGCTTTTTGGATCCTAGTAAAGGTAAAAAAAAAAAAAAGTACTTTTGGAGCTCACAAATGATTACTGGAAATGACAGATGAGAGACCGCTGCTTGCCTAATTTTATGTTACGCAAGGGTGCCCCCCTACTTTTAATTGCAGGAAAGGAACCAAAACGTCATTTTGTCATACATGAGATAAAATGTAACAGTTCCGTTTCCCCAATTCTGAACTCGACAGAAACCTAGGCTTAGGCGCCTCATATGAGGTGACCCAAAAAAAAAAAAACAGCTTTTCGAAAACTTGACTGAGTTTTTCCTGGCAGTGTAACTAACAAGTGTTTCACGGGGCAGCGCGACTGGAGAAAGCTGCCCGTTTGTTTTGGCATCTTTGAATCATACATTCCTATTTATGATCGCGTGCAAGTCCGGTAAGTACTTTTTGTTTGTGCAACACTCTGCCTCAGGCACCATGGTCAGTTCCAGTAAACTTCTTGTGAAATTTGCACGGGAAGACCTACGCTCGCAGACATAAATACAGCTCTGGAAAAAAATGTAAAAATAACTGATGGCTACAAAATTATCCATTTGTCTAATTTTGTGATTTATAGTTCCTGCAAATATTATTTGGAGCATCTTTTTTTTTGCAGACAACAACACCCAGAAAGCTCCATTGTTTTTTCTGTTACTTATTGAAAGTGTTTTTTTGTTTTTGTTCTGAACTTTTCCCAGAAGTATGAATCAATGACACCATCAATAAGATACACATCCACATGCTTTCAAAGTTGTGAGCTGGAGAAAAAGATCAAAGATGGATGCTCACCTCTTGCCCAAAAGTCCTTTCAAAGTTTAAATCCAAATGGTCCAAATGTTCCTGAGCGTGGAGGCAGCTTCCGACTTTAGCTTGAAATTGAAATTCCTACCCCCCAAAAAAGTAGTTGTGGGGAGTTTGCCGCAAAGTTGAGTGCGGTGGAGCAGTTGTGAAAGGCGTCTGCGCCCTGCACTGACGCACAGGACTGCCTTTATAGAGAGAGAGATCCTCCTACTGCTTACTGTGCATCTGCTGGGCTAGCAGGCCCCACCCCCACCCCCACCCCCCTCCTTCCAGTAAGGCGCTGGCAAGTTGACAGGAAACTCGACTTCTTTCTCTCTTTCTCTGCCTCCCTCGCCCCCCCCCCACCCCCACCCGCACAGAATGGCAATGAATCCACTATTTATTATTCATCTTTTGGATACTTTATCACCACGCCTAAACAAACAATAAAGAAATAAATAAATAAATAACCGGTCATGGTGTACGTAATTGAGTATTTGCATACTGGAAGTTCCTCTTTATTGTCAAGCTATGAGGTAATTGGACTGCGCCGAAAGGGATTGTTGTGTAATAAGCTTCACAGAAATTCTCGGTAAGAGGGGTTAAAAAAAAAAAAGAAAAGCTTGCAAGAGCACCTCTTGGCCAAAGGGGGCACCAAATCACATCACACAAGTGGTAAAGTACTCTATCCTTGAAATAAATGTTCAAATATTTTTGTAAAACACCCCCCAAAAAATGCTAAAAGTAGAAGTACTTTCAATTCCTCTAGTTACTTCTCAGCACTGCATATAATATAGTGACGTTGCACATTAGAACATTTACTGTTCAGTAATTTGTCTATAATTTATTTTAAAAATGTCCAATATAACTATTATGCATGCATAGTAACACACCATAAAAAATGAATTTATAAACACTAATCATTACAGCTGTTGTTTTTAATCACCGATATTCAGTTGAGCATCAAGTACTTTTAATTCTTGGTACTTGTGCTTCCTGGAACTAAAAGGCTTTTCTATCAAATATGATGGAACCAAGCACAACAGGTTCCATGGCCTCTTCAAAGTTCGAAGACCCCGAAGCAAAGTCTTCTTTTGGTCTCGATAACTAGCCGTCACCCTAAATTCAGCCAAGACACATTCGTCCACCAAAAGTTCCAGGATAAAAGATACATGAGGCTAGGAACATATTTCCTCAAATCTACAACCATTCACATTGAGCCGGCGCCAGTGCTGCAGTCAAAATGACCCATGTGGAGCTCCAGACAGAAATCTCCAAAGTGATAGAAGAGGCATGTGCAACGGCATTCAAAAACTGCTAAAAAGATAGACTAGGCTGTCGTTGGGATGATGTTGTTGGAATGCCTGGAGTGAGCAATGCTGATTCCAGAGCATCAGGCAAAGAATGTGAATCTTGGGCATTTGTGTTTGTGATTAAGAAGGTGCTCGTGCTGCAAGCATGTCAAGACTTTGCCTTGCTGACTCAGGCATGATCAACAAAGTCCACACCGGTAGCAAAAAGCCTCAGGTCACCTTCCAGTGCCGTCCCATGGTTTTCCTGAACCGGCTCATTCCTTTAGTCATCAGTACTGCACAACAGAAAAAGGTCGAACATCAACCACATCCTCCGGGAAGTGCACATAACAAATTTAGTGAATCTCTGAATTTGAGGAGCCGACTTTTGTGAGTTATGATGCACTCTAACCATACGCAATCAAGACATTTCAATTAGGGGATGGATTCCACATCACTCATCTGTCTAGTACACAAGGTTCACATTTGGTAGCAATGACTCACGATCTCTTGGAGTTGTTCATGTTTAAATAACCCTCCAATGGCCGAATCAAATCAAAATGGCAGACTGTGTCTCTTTTCAGTTCATTGTTATAGTGACTTTTCTGTGGCTCTATTCGTGCGAGATAGACCTACCAAATCTCTTATTGTTTAAGTTCAAAGGGCTTGGGGGAGGGGGGGGCTGAATTTACCTGCAAAATAGAGATGCGCGATTGAGATCATTTTTGGTAGAAATTGCCACTTAGAAGGAAATGGTTGGCTTCTTGTGCATATGCAAGCATGTGTTTTGAGACTTTTTGGGGGTCTACTGCTGATCGCTAATTTGCAATTTTTTTGGGGATTTTTTTGTGGGTCCACTCATAATGAAAATGCAGACTAAATGTCATGCTGCTAATTCAAACTGACTTGGGGGGCTGGATTTTTCTGAAAAATTTGGGATGTGCAATCAAGGCAAGTTTCAGTAGAAACGGCAACTGAATTTGTAGAATGCAAATTAACTTAACTGGGACACACCAAGCACGCAAAGGATTTTTTATACACACCTTATTATAATAACCTTTACCAACAATTGCTGGATCTGGATGGGTACTGGCTCATTTGCCCCTCATATAGAAATGAGCCGTGCTATCAGATGTGAGCAGAGGCGGACTGGCGGGGGGGGGGGGGGGTTAGGCAAGGCGGGGGCCTTGCGGGTAGCTGCCTGACGCCACGGGCCTGATGGCCTGATGTCTTTTGGTAAATGTCAGCTGGGTCCACAGAGGAATCAGGTGTTGTCTGATTCAGAGGGGACGGCGGGGAGGGGCAGCTAGCCTTGGAACTTGTTTCCAGAAAGTCCGTTGCGTCATCATGATGAGACACGTACAGTACGTCGTGTCCACGCTTCCCACCCCCTTTTCAGACCTCTTACTTTCCCCCCCACCCCCAATCACCGAGACTGATAGGAGTCCACGAAAGGGGAAAACCACAGAAGAAAAAATGTCAACTGGCCGCCATGGGAAGCGGGATGGTTGCTTTTATGACATGCGGATTCCTGTCTCACGCACTGTAATTTACACACTTCCTAGAAAGTGACGTTTAAGTACAGTGTACTCCTTCAAGGGCGCAAAGCGGATAAAAAGAGAACTTCTGTGGAAATACTTTGGAAGTTGCACACTGGGAAAAGACCAGACTTGCTGTCCCAATTCTACAAAACATCGACTTGCCTTTGGATCAATAATGTACATTTGATTGCAGTTACTTGGAGCAACATGTTGCTTCACTATAACTTGATGATCTTAATGTGATCACATTGTAGCGCCGCTCTTCTCTGGTTCAACAACCAGATATACCTTATGTTATAAGCCTAATTCTGAAAGTGATCTTCGACCTATAAGCCATTTTAAGTTGCGAGCAAAAATGTTTGTCTGGACCCGCCGCTGCCCACATGTCATTCAAACTCAAGCCCATTTCAGTCCACTGCCTCATTGTTATGCAAAGTCGGTCAGTATGTTTATGTAGTGAAGTCTAGTGCATGATAAGTCCCTGGTTTAAAAAATAATAATAAGGCAGCTGCTTTTTTCCCACACTGACTCAGAAATGTAACCTCGCTCAACATTCCCGTAAAAAGCCGCTGGGCACACACGGGAAGTTTGCAGGAAGTCTTCCCTCTGGAATGATGAGCGAAAAAAATGTTTTCATACTAAATATTTGTCATGCAGGCAGAGTGTCAGAGTGCTGCTACAGTCAGAGAGAGGTTGTTTCCTCTGCCAAGGAAGTTTTAATTGCTTGGTTGTTAGCCGTATGATAGGGGGGAGGGGCCATGTTTGGAGACAGCTGGATACTTTTTTTAAATTAAAATAAACAAACTACCGGTATATAAATAAAATTAATGAATGAGAAAATGTTTGCAGGGTGGGCTTTTTTTTTTTTTTACTTGATATTATAAGCGTACAGTAACTGTAACGTGCCACGCATGCAGGTGGCCGTTTCCTGGCATCGAAACACACTCATCATCCTTCCTGGTGGCTTCCCGTCATATTAGATGGAGATGTGCATTCACTTCCTGTACCTACCTGTTTGCTTCCTCTTTCATGCACCGCTTGCTTGGGCAACTAGCTCCACCACTACGTGATTACTGATAATCATTTCCTGCTCACTAACCTCTCTTGCTGTCGATGATGGGAAGCGTAAGGCCCCGAAGCATGTTCTTGCTTTATTTTCCTTTTTTTCCCCACCCCCTACAGCACATTCTTTACTCTGACGGACCAACAGCACATGCTGTGTATTGACACCTCTGTGTGTGTGTGTTTGTGTGTGTATAGGCACGCGTGTCGCAGGATTCCAGGAATTCTCTGTAGAACATTTTGTTTTCACAGTCTTTTGAAACGTGTCGCCTTCAGGGAACTAGAACAAATACAGTGCTACATATACGCTTATCTCCTGCATTTTTCTCATCAGTGACAAGTAGTGTATTACAATAATATGCGACGATACAGAGTTGCAAGTCACAAATAAAGCTCACGGCCTAACTTTCAAGTCTCAAGCAAGTCCTAAAAGTCACTGAGTGAATCAGCTAGGAACTATTTTTCACATTTAAAAGGCCTCAGCTAACTTTAGCATGATCAAGCTAACAAGATGGCTACATAGACAATGTCTGCTCACTAGATAGCATTTTTTTTTCAAATGCTTTAAATTCTTTCTCAAGAAACAAAGAATATAGAGCAAAATGGTAGCTTGCTTTGACAACACAATATGTTGCGCAAAAAAGAGGTCAATTAGGTAAGTGTGACGTTTAAAAAAATTTTTTTTTTTAAAAAGCGCTGTCATCACATAAGGCAAGCTAGGACAGGTCAGGCCTAGAGAGTACATTGAGTGCTTCACATGGCCCCCCTCGTATTAAGTGAGGGCTACTTAGGCCAGTGGCGAGTAGCATTACTGTCAAGAAGTGTCTTCTGGGAAAAAGCACAATACCTCATACCATTGACGCCAGTCACATTCCCGCATATTACACTTACTGTAGTGCACACAATAGCTAGTCCCCATTGGTACAAACTAATGACATCAAGATCAGGTTGGTAGCTGTAGAACCGGGTAAGTATCCCCCCCACCCACCCATTCCGCTCACAGTCATTATGTACTTATCATTATTATGCATACTATTAAGCACAATCTTAAGAAAAAAAATATTGTCATAGCATGGAGTACAAAGCTGTAGATTGACAAGGAAATTGTCACAAATCAAAAAAGATATTTTTTGGCCATTATAGTTCACTTGCGACGGAGTCCGTGATGCCTTTCGCGCATGACTCTTGGATGTCAAGTTTTTCCAGTCACGAGTAATCAGATGAGTTATTTCCAAACCAATAATCAAATCCCAACTTCACTTTGCTGAAAGCAAAATGTTCAAAGGCGCACTCGCAACTCACTCATTTGGTAAGTCGTTTTGTAACACAATGGAAATAAACGCTTGGTCACTACACCAAACACACCCGATTAGCCAGAGTGAAACAAAACCAAATTAAACATAGAAGACAAATAAAACCAGGTAAATTACATACACGTACATTCTAATCCTAATGGGGGAACACATACAAGACTGATGAACGTCATTTACTGTCATAGAAGGTGTATGGTGCGTGTTTCAACTTTTTGTTTTTCCATATCTACAAAAATGAAATGTCAAAAAACATTTGTTGACAAAGAAAAAAAAATCAATCAAAACAATGTGGGAGTGTGCGTAAATCAATCCCCCATCTTCTTTTTGTTTTCTAGTAAGAGTCAAACTGTTGAGATCTGCAATATTTACTGGACAGCAACCAAATGTATTGCAACAAGGTTCAAATGTGGAAAGAGAGAATTTAGCCACGTTACGTCAAACAGCTGCACTATTGCGAGAGTCAAGTTGTAATTCGATGAGAAACGTGCCAAATGATGCAAAAACATTTTTTTTTCATGTCTAATCAATATTGAAGTATAAAAATAAAAACTAAAAAACATTCTGGATTCCCGCAACACGATGGCTTCTTTTCTTGTCAATGTATGACTATTCTTGAGCACGATTATACTCTTTTCTTCCACTTTATAGTTTTCTTCTTTGCATGTTATGAAAACTAGGGCAACATTTGAGTTTGGGTGTTCCCTTGTTTGTGGAAAGGTGGTTTTATTTTGTAAAATAAATATGTTAGCGTGGCTTTAATGTTATTTAGTCGTACTGACTTTTATTTGCGTTTTTCTCTTGTTTGTCAAGGAATGGTTAAAATGTCATTAAAATCGATATTTAATTTCCATTGAAAAAAAATGGGAATGTGTCACTTTATTTTATTTATACTACATTTTATTTTTCTCTTGTGGCTGGATGACTTTACGTGACTTCAATTCATTTAAATAAAAATGTAAACACACCACTGTATTATCTAAATGCAATGGTGTGTTCTACTTTTATTTCAAAAAGAAACGAAAAGGGAAAAAAAAAAGACTATTTTATAATAAAATAATTTTAAAAAAGGGGAATGATATTTTTAATGATCATTATTTAATAAAATAAACATTAAAAACTGTGGCAGGTGGGTTTATTCTGTTTTTAATTTTAAAGTGTTTTTGACTGACTAATTTTCTCCTGTCTGTTGTGCAAATCAACAAAGAGGAGGCCTTCTTAGATATGATAAAAGAAGGCTGAACACGTGTGTACAGTAAATCAATGTTTTGGGTTGTTGTTGGTTTTTTTTTTTGCACAAGGGCATTTTGCAGAAGCGCTTAATTTGCTTTATTCCTGGCGTCCGAGGCTTTGCCGGAACGTCTGCTCACAAATGGATTTCGAGCCAGTGAGCTCATTGCTGACATGCGACACACATGACAGGTCAAAGGTTGCTTTGTTTGTTTGTTTCTTTTACAGGAATGAAATAAAATGATGACACACTGCACTGACGCTGTGTGCAAAAAAATTTGCATAAAAGGGATAAAAACTTCTCATCGTGACTTGTTATATGTCCCAAAGCGTTACGGGAAAAGATGCGTGGTGACATTAAGAATAGATTACCGTGATTAATCAATCCACTTTGCCTTGGTGTGACGCGCACGCCTTGTCATGTAGTCACTTTGCAGAGGAAAAATCATTTGAAGCCGCACAATGCTCAGTTGCAACACTCGGGCCTTTTTGTTGTTGTGTTTTATGCTGCACAACACTGCTGGTGGGAAAGATTTGCGCAATATCCCTTTGAAAAAATAAAATAAAAGCCATCCTGCTTGCTTCACAACATTCTGGACTGTTCCCGTTTTCCTCATTGACGCCATATCCAAGCTTTTCTAACAAGTGTGGCCCAACTTCTTAACGTGAGCCTCCGTGACACTCAAGGAGGAGAGAGATTCCCTGGAAGTGTTTCGAAAGCATTTACCACAAAGGGTTGTGAATCTCTGCAATAAAAGATGATTTGATACGGACTCCGTCCAGGCTGCAAATGTGGCATTTCCTTCAGAGAAATTATGTACAGACATACAGTACATAAGAGATATACCAGGGGAGAAGCAAAAAAAATGTGATATTGTGAAATGACAACAGCTTTTAACTCAATTAATTAGCGAAGCCAATTCAAAATTCAAATTCATAAAGCGTAATTACGTGACATTGTGTAGTATTCATGTGTTGGATGTGTGCCTTTAAGGGGCGTGAACGAGTGAGTGTCAAACAGGAGCTGGAGTCGGCCGGTTCGTCAGCGTGTGAGCATCCGAGTGTGAGCTGTGGTCTATGGCAGTTCCTTGCAGGTACGATCATTTTTATATTTGGGTTTGACCCTTTGTTCGATTAAATGACTGGAGGTAAATGACTGGAGGTGCACCAACGACTGTGCCACCCCCTCTTACTCACACGCGAGGACATCACAGCACCTTAATTACGCCACTTTTTTTCCACTTGGCTCGAGCTGGAGTGAATCTCAAGTAAAAACAACAAAAAAAGCTGAACAAAACAAAAAAAAAAACACAGTTTTAAAATTTCATCACAATCATAGTATTTGGGCGGATTGAGAAATATTTTTGGACCGCTTCCGACATCACTTTTATTCCTGCAATAATGTGAGCCTTTTCTTGTAAGTCCTATTTCTTATTTAGTCCAACCTTTTTTTTTCTAGCAGTCACAATACTATTTATAAGTTTACTTTTATCACATTTAGAAAAACAAATAGCATGTGTTTGCACCGATAAGAATATGAGGTCATAGCCCCACACAAACACAAACACACAGACAGTGAAAAATGCCTATCTGGCAAATCGTGCATGCTGAGAATGGACCATTGTTATTCATGGCGGTATTAGGATTGATCCAACCCGGGCTGCCTGGCACCACCGCCGCCATCCGTTTATCAGTATCGGGTGGCGGGAGACGGAGAAGGCGATGACATAATGGGGATGGTTCAGAATGGACTTAGATTCTCACTAGCGGGCCTGGAAATAGCAGGCTGATGTCATTGGGAAGAAGGTTAATGAATGTGTCTGCGCTGGAATAGAAGCTCGGACGCAGCCGCGCTGATAGCGGAGACGGACGGTTGTGGTTTTTAAACACACACACACACACACACACACACACACACACATTATTCATATGCAAAACAGGTTGTTAGAATGGTTACCCGCATAATGATGCTACACAAACACAGGCAGTAATCCGATGCTGCGCGGTGCCAGTAAGTGCGGTGAGAAATTTCCAAATAGACAAAGTGTGTGTCTGCGTGTGTGCGCCTGTGTCAAGGTTAACATGGCACATAGACGCACCTGCATGGATGGATGGATGAAAGTAAAGAAAGATGGACGTATGGATTGACGGATGCAGAGAGTGATGAACAGATAAAAAAGATGGATGAGGGTCAAAGAGTGGATGACAGTTGGATGAGTTGAGTGCATGGGCAGAGCGATGGTTGGATGGTCTGCGGACCGGTACCGGGCCTCGGTCCATTCGGGACAAAGACAAACCTGCGAGCTGCGAGCAAATTTACTCCATCAGACATGGTAGAAATGTGTGTGACTCTCGCCAACCGGAGTCCCCCCCGCCCCCGCCCCCAAGCAATACAAAGAAAGTAATAGTAACAAATTGGTCAAATGAAGAGCTAAACGCACAGTTGTTGGGCAACCATGACTTCTGAAGATGAAGCTAGTTTGACAAGAGAGGTTCCGCCCGTGGCGGTATCTCCAGAGCGACGTGGATGAGGAAGCCGTTGTGCGCGGTATGGCGTCAAAAAACAAGGTCATAGAAGAAACCCGATGAGCAGTTTAGTCGCTAATAACTAGCCGGCAGCCACCGGATAAAAGTAGCAATCAATCGTGTCGTCTTTTGATCGGTCACATTTGCAAGTAGCAATGATGCTAACCCCGTACGTAGCATTATAACTTGAAAATTATTGTGTTTACTTTATAGGGCGTATTTATTCATCACGATCGGTCCATTTCTTCATAGTTCAGCGTTTTATTTTATTCTACATTTGTTTTACAGGTCGAATAACACTGTTTGAAACGATTGAAAAAAAAATCAATGTTAATAAAATCATGAATTGCTCGATAATCATCTTTGTTGCCAGTAGCGGTGCTTTAAAACTGGCAATTTGAAAGCAATGAAAAAGTGGTCTGCAGAACTAGAAAAGTAACTGAAGCCGAACGCTCTCTCTTTCGAACGAGCTTTCCGCTTTTTACCTGCGCATTCAGTGACTCAGAGGCAGATGGTTCAGGACGCCACATGCCTTTTTCCTCTCCGTTTCTTTGATGCCATCAGAAAGTGATTTCCATGTGACTCAGCACATAGAACGGGTTCAAACATACAATGAGATCATACGGGGGGGAGCGCAAGCGGGTTGCTACGAGCCCCATTCTTCACGCTTCAATGGAGCCTTTGTTTGGGATGCAGGTGGGCCTATGACACGACCTATGACACCAAAAGCTATTGCAGGAGGGGGAAAAAAAAAAAGCCATAAAATAAGTAGGCCGCAAATGTTCATCACACAATTTTACAGTCATTTTAGCTAGCGCGAGATTTCAACATTTACAGTCCCGTCTGGCGCCAAAGTGTCCAAGAAGAATAGATCATACGGCATGACACACTTCCCCTACTTTAATTAGGGAGTATGACTTCATAAATGACAGCATAGTTCTCCATTTATGCACACTCAAATGCGCGCGGGCGCACACACACACTCATGTCCACCTGACCTCCTTACATGGACAATTTAATGTGAAGGGTGATGTGGAAGAGTTCCGAACATCTGACTTATGTTCAGAGAAAAAATGCCTGCAGGCCTCTTGTCATCCAATCTTTAGACTATGCTTTAAAGTCGACCTTCAAATCCACTCCATATTTTGTTGGATTTTTAAAAAAATAAGAAAATAAAAGCTAAAAGAAAATGAGGCTGCATAAAAGTCATCAAGAAAACAAAGAGATAATATTAAAAGAACCACGAATGGCACCATTCTTTTGGGATGCACAACAACGGCCGTTAAGACACCTTGGAATGAGGACAGCTTGCCAGCCAACAACTCGTTTGGAAGGAATCACTCGATAATATTTCAGTCATTGTAAAAGAAAATGGTGCTAGAGGCCAAATGTGTCTGTGTAGTTTGTTTGTGACTTTTTAGAGGCTACATTATTGGGGTTTTTTTTGAAGCGGTCACATACTGTATTTTTGCATGCCTGCCGCCGCCGTTCAGAGATGGTCTCTTAACCTGAAAGCATGCGTAAAGTAAAAATAAATATGCCTTCTCAATCTGGCACACCACTGACAAGAACAGTGATAACAAATCATGGCATTTTTTTTAATGTAGCGTTTTAAACTTTTTATTTTTTTGTAATTGAAATGGTGAAAAACTGTTTAACAATATATTGCCATAATTTATTCCATCTTTCCGTCTTTGCACGCGTTTGTATAGTGAGTCGCAGTGGCAACCCCTGACAGGGAAAAGTCTCTAAATTCACTTCGCAGGGTCATGAACAGAGAAGGCCTCCGTCATCTCTCTTTGTCTTACTTGAAAGTCATACAAAATAGCAATCAAAATGACACACTACCACTAGAACGGACCTCCATTGAAGCCATTTCCTTTTGTTCCCTTCAAAATGGGCGCTCCCCAAAGACAGGAAATTCTTCTGGAGCAGCTCCAAAAGCACCGCCTCCATTTTCTTCCTATTATTATTGTTTTGCTCCTTCCCTTCACTGTCCCACTTCCCAGCCAGATATCCTAGAAGAACCAGTACAGTGCGTCCCGAACGGCGTGTAAACAAACCACCTTGCACCATTCCAGAAAGCCTCTGCCGTCAAATGTGAAATGTGGCATTCATGGGGGAGAGATAACGTAATGAGACGTGAGGTCACTTGTTAAACTCCCACAGGAGATAACACTGGCACCACATGAAAACACACATGCGACGAGAATTCCCAAAATGAAAGCCACACACACACACACAGAAACAACATCCACAAGATGCCACATTTTCTTTCTTGCCCCCAAAAAAAAACAAAGTCCATCCCTTCCAGTAAATGTAATAATGAATGCCGGCCAACTGGGCGGTCACATTACTTTGACTTCTGCTAACGTGTCAAATCATTGACAGAAACCTTTTATTGTCTACACATATTCACACTTACATGTCATAAAACACGGCCTGTTCCCATTCTTGTCTGCTGATAAGATGCAAAATCAAACAAAACAATTATATGCACAAGTTCCAGGAAAACTTTTTTTTTCCTCCTGAGGCAACATTTGGGAAACCCAAATGGATACCATTACGAGTGTGACAAGATAACTACAGACCTGAAATGGACTTTAGCGCAACATGGGAAACGGTCTAAGATTTATGTAATGCTATTTACATAATAGCATTACATACATGAATACATGAAAGACAAAAATAAAATTGTAAATTAAATTAAAAGAAAACTGTCGTACAAGTGTGAATTTAATTTGACACATTCCAAAAAAGTCCAATATTTGTAATATTTTTCAATTATTATCAGGACACTGTAGCAATGTTGTGATTTTATGCATCAATAGCCAAGAAAAAAAAACTTTTTTTTTTTAATCTTGTATGAAATTACACTTCAATCACGAGAAAAGGTCAGCATTTTCCCAAAACAAAGTAACACGTGCATTTGTATAAGACAGAAGTTTACTTCTACTTCATCAGCAGTTTTCATGATTGCCTGGAAATATTCACTTCACATTTCTTTTGGGCAAGAAGTGTTTAGAAACAAGAAAAACTTGGAGTCAAACCAGCGTGACCGAACAGATTGCAATCTACTTCCCTTTTAGAAGTGGAACTTCAGTTTTAGGTTGAAAAGACAAAGCTGCACTGTGTAGTCTTGCCCATTTCATGAAAGACAACAATCTATAGGAAGGAAAAGGAGGGCATGTCTTGTTGTGGCCGCCTTCTAATCCTCTTTCTGAGAAACGATTCCCTCTGGAATCATTTACTGTCCCTCTCCAACGTTTCACCACTGATTTACTGTTCTGCTGTAAAAACACATACTGCTTGCAGCTACAGTGCATCTCCGACAAATATGTGGCACAGTTGCATTTTGGACTGAGAAGCTTCAAGACTGACTACTTACGTTCCATACACTCGCCAGACTTCATTAGGCACACCTGCCAAACCGCACTATCGTGACATGCAATCACAAGATCGTAGTAATAAATAAATACATGGCCTTCATAAAAATATTCTAAGAAAGAAAGTTTTATGTATTCATAAGTTATGGGTGTAACTGTGAATATGAACAAAACAAGACAAAAATATCAATATGCATTCATTCATTTTCTATCACTTGTTTCATTTAAATAAATTTCAAGGTATTTTGAAAGTTCTGAAAATGTTTTTTTCCTCTCCGGGTTGCCAAATAGAAATTAGCTAATTTAAGGGAAAAGGCCACTTTCATCTAAAAGGGTATACAACGAAATGCATGACGGGACAGCTAACAAAAACTACAAAAACGAAAATGAAAGCCACGAATGTTCAATACAAGAGTACACACACCGCATCCTTTTTATTTAGCAATTATGAAGCATTTACAATTATTCCGTGTATGTGTGTTTTCTAACTGTTTTACAACAACAAATATGACGGACGCTAAATTTTGCAAGAAGCTAGCAAACTTGAAGACCAGACGAAATGCATCTCGGGATATCAAGCAAGCTACTTGTGTTGTTTTTTTCGTGTTTAGTGCTCATAAAGTCTTCTAACGTGTTAAAGAGAATAGTTCAATAAAAAAAATCTAACGAAAATAATAACATGAAAACGTTATCGCGGAGGGCGATACTACTTACAGGTTTATCGGTGCGAACATTTTGAATTAGCACGTCAGAAAAATGGAAACGTGTCAACATTTGGTCGTGGATGTTTGTGTTGCTGCGCAGTGCGCCCTCACTTACCCGTGTCACAATGGTTTTACGAGCCGAATCGTTTTCACGCGAGGTCGCGACGGCACTCGGTTCCCTCGCCGCCGTGCCCGGGCCAGGAGCGGGAGAAAGGCGGGGTGGGAGGTAGGGGGGACGCTTCTGGGAAACAGTCTGGGCCTAATTGGAAGCGTCTCATGTGTATTCACTTAAACACACGTACAAAAAAAAGAGGGGGGGGGGCGCGAGGATCCCGCTGCTCGCCCACTTGGGTTTCCACCTGGCGAAGCTTCTACCCACGCACGTTACGAGGCAGGCATGAACGTGCTGAGTGGGTTTCGACTTGGCTTCGGCCCCACAACAGTAGGGCACACTGTCATACCGCAAGAACTGCTGCCTGATTGGTAATTGTAGACCTGGTTTCAGTTCGCCAGGTTTCTACATTCTGATCATAACAATTATAATTCACAAATCCCAGCCCTCTTTTGTTTCGGCAAACACAAAATGATAACCTTGAAGAAATCTCTTGGCGGAAATTCTTTATTATGTCAGCGCTGTTCTTTAAATTATTAGCTTCAGCTGGCAAAGGTACATGAAACCTGACACACTTGTTTCTTGTGGTCGCCCACGTCCCCAAAAATGCCCCACTGAAAACCATTATGAAAAAAAAAACGCTGTTGTAATATTAGGGGGCATGGTGGTTGACTTGTTCGCTTTTTTTATTTTTCCATATGTCAACCAGATGATGCTACTTTATCCCATTCAAACCATGGTGCAAAAATGTCGCAATATTTATTGGTTTGCATTACTGAAAAGACAATCATATCATGTGATAGTGGAATTTTTGACCAGAATTGAACCTGCCAAGTATGTAATGTTCAAGCCCTCGTTTGTTTTCTTGTACACCCGAATTCTGTAACTCCAACCACAAATAGTTACCCTTCTTATGCAATTGCTCGTTCCTTAAATTAGCCTAGACTTGTTCCAACTAGTGACAACAACAAAAAAGACATCCCATTGAAAAAAAAAAAAGTATTCCTTTTTTATCTTCCCCCCAAATTATTGCAATGAACTCCCATTCGAAGAATGCAGCAAAATGTCAAGCAAGGAATTCCACACTGGCTCATATGGTTTGACCATGAACCTACCAAGTACTGTATGTCTCTTTCAACAACCAAGTCCCAGTCTCCCCCCGCACCCCCACCCACAAATCATAAACTTGGAAGTTTTAGTAGCATTCAGTATCTCTTATGTTCACCCATACAGCTTATCCTGAACAGGGTCGCGGCGGCGTCCTGAAGCCTATCCCAGCTGACTTTGGGGGCGGAAAGCGGACGACACCCTGAACTAGTCAGTCGCATGGCACATGTTGAGATGAAGAAGCACACACAGCCACATTCACACTGGCACTGAATGGGGACCGATTCTCCGCTGCCTGCACACAAGGCAGGCGAGTGTACCTCGACACCATCAGCGGTATCTCTTACGTAATCCACAAAAGATAATGGGAGGCAACTGGACTTGTGACCCGAAATGCTTCAGTTGTAAATCTTAGATATCGTTTTTGTTCAGTAATCGCTATCCTTTAAATTCAAATGAAAAAGTTGAATGTGTCATTTTTGATGCCATATAACTCTGACCATCACTCACCTCTGGACTGTTAGAATAAAGTGTGGGGCAGGATCTTTTTTTTCAGAAGACAAGCTGCCTGTTTCGATTTTCCTTTACAAAAGTGTGATACTGAACGATGCAGCTCACTTTCTACACTGCCGCAACAGTGTTGAGAGATGTCTCCGTGACATCTGAGCCAGAGTGGGGAACTTCATTAACCTACATGTGCGGCAGTGGGTTATCTTCTTGAGCAGTTGTGGTCTCGCCGAGGCATGTCTCTAACTGAATTTCTTCAGATGTTTAATCAAATTCCTCGTGTTGAAAGTGCTCGCCTCAGGCCATCCTCTGGACAATTTTGCAGGGCATAATTTGCAGTCGGCTTTAGTGTTGTTGGAAGTGTTTACCTTGCCATGAGGCTGACTTCTGACTCCAGTTATGGCTTTCATCAAAAATTTCAAAGCTACTTCTCCTCTCCTCGTTCAGGGCATTTGGCAAAATGTCACAAATTGTACTGTTTCCCAAAAGGGTGGCTGGTTACTGTAATAATAAAGACGTGTCTTTATCCGGGTGAAAATGCAATGAATTCCACTTTGAAGTTATTGCAATCGTTTGCCTTCCGATCTATAATTTGAACATTTCCTCCATTCAAAGCATGCAGCAACATTTCAAGCAAGGGTGACTAACTGAAATGATATGCATGTCGCCATTATGTCAGTCAAATGTTTGATAATGATTTAGCCTGCCAAGTATGTAGTGTTCCGCACCCAAGGACCACCCTCATTTTTTGTTCTTTTACACCCAAATAACTGCAAAAAGAAATTATAACCCTGTCAGTGTTGTGACTTCTTGCTGCAAGCTTTGACTGTGTAAATAGTAGCGCCATCTGGTGGGCTTATCAGTTACCTATAAAAGTATCGATGACGTGATGAGTGTCAGCTGGTTGGTGGTGGTCTGCCTGGGTGGTGTCACAGGCGCACAGCTGCACACAAAACAATTCGACCAACAACATGCTTGCTTATTTATATACTGGACCACCCTCACCCGGACCTCCTGTTCACTGAATGAACGCTCACTCCATTGAAGGAAAGTAATTCCTATCCATTGCTTCTTTAGACATCACTTCACATATTCATATTCCCGCTGCCTCAATGTTGGGAGCTGTACAAAAACAAACAAAAAACTGTGAAATGGCTTCAGGCTAGAAAAATAGCCCGATGTTAACATTCATATGGTGTAAATTAGTTATATGAAAGGAATGATTTTTGTATTGCTGGACATCCAACAAGTGCCAGAGGCCAATTATAATATTTGGGATTGATGGTACAAGATCTGAATAAGGCTCTCCTCAGGCTGCACTTATTAGTCCCATAGTGCCCCCTGCTGTCCATAATAACACACGATCATACACGTAGGTCCGTTTTCTTTTAATTTTAACTCAAAGAAATGGCAACAATAATTTTTTTTTTTTTAAACAGGGTTAAAAAATGTCACGACTAATAGTAAAACAAACCTTGAAAAACAAATACTCACTATACATTGAAGTATGTACAACACGGTCGATAAATAAAACAATACTGACTAGCAATATGATTGTTTTGTTTCCAATTCTCTACGTATTAGTGCACCGAAAGGAGTGGAAGCAGAAGAAAGATACATCGGGCACTCGTAATCATGAAAACGGCGCGTTTTGGTTTGAAAACCTGAGATGAGCCATCGTTGAACGCCTATCAGTGGCCCTCTGAAGCTTCTGTATGCAATTTGCGCAGAAACATCCTGTAGCAGTGTGCTAGATGTCGTCATTATTAAGATACGGGACTGATTTGTTATCGCTAACCAGCAGCATTTCTCTGTACAACATTAAATAAGGGGAAACCTGCATTTGTTTGAGGAATAAAGCTCTAAAAAGACTTATCGAAACATGTTAAAGCCTCTTCTACTAAAAGTTCTTTGCTTTTCCTTATGAGGAGTATTTTGTTGCCACGCGTTCAGACCCGCTGAGTTTGATGTGCTGCTTGGTGGAGTGAGTGTTGAGTGGGGCTGCGTGACGGATTCGTTTTTTTAGAAAGCAGTGGGCTATTCGGAACCCCCCCCCCCCCCGACCCCCACCCCCCGTGTGACTCCATCCTGAACAGCCAGCGTGCGTCTTGGTTTCCTCACTAGCCGAGTCCCAAAAAGCTCGGAGAACGCCCATCTGCTCCTTCAAGTCCAACAATGGCGAACGTGGAGAAGCTCCTCAGTGCCTCTTCATGGACGACACCTTCTTTTTCCTGGCAGCCAGCATCTCGTAAAAGGGGTCTCTGCTGATGGCGGCCCTGCAGACACCATCCAAATTCAAGGATTAGTGATTATTTTTGACTATTTATAGCAGTTCTTAACTCATTCACTCCCAAAGACGTTTTTAAACATCTTTTCAGACTTGGTCTTGGTCATGTTTTTTTTGAGAAGCGGGGCATCACATACTTGATGCTGTTCATCCATTCGTCCTTCTCCTCAGCTGTGGGGGCCGAGATGCGGTAGAAAGTGTGGTTGCCCTCCACCACGCGACCGTCTGCCTCCGTCTTGCAGGCTTTGATCACCCGGTCTTTGTTGTCGGGGATGAAAAGCTCAAAGCAGTTCTGCGGCGGACGGAGAGACCACACATATGGCGGGTTACTGACGAGAGCAATTCTTAGTCGAACTTCACCGGTGAACGAGGAACCTTTGTCGAAATCTTCAGCGTTGTCTTGTTGTGCAGTAAAAACTTTACACCATCAAACTGGGAACTTTGAGGAACTGCAACTTAAGCGATGAATTAGAGGAACTATTGCTCTACCTCGGAATTAAGAACACTTTTTGAGAAATGAACGTAACCTCAGAACAAAGAACATTTCGGAGGACTCGTGTGTGTGTGAATAGGGGAAACTAGGCACTTTGAGGAACCGCACCATTGACCCTAAAACGAGAAACTTTTGTAGGAACCTTGAAGGGCTTTTGTCAGGCAGGAAACTGACCCTCAAACTTGGAACTTTACCACAGAATATGTCTTTGGTGATTTTACACTGCTTACCCCAGAACTAAGAACTTTTAGGGGAACCTTGGGTGTACCACACCCACAAACTGAAACGAATATCCAATTTTGCCAGTAAAATGATCGGTTGGTACGGGCGCAGTGGAAAAGTAGCCGTCCGTATTTCCATGCAGTGAGAAAATGAGGCAGAAGAGGGCGCTGTGCTTACGGGCTTCTTGTCCTCCACCTCCCTGATGCTGAGGTTCTCCAATGGGATGATCCCTCGCGGTTCCTTGTCCTGCACGCGCCGAGACACAAGCGAAATGAAGGAAACGCCATCAGAGGAGTACGAACCCTAAAATAATACTCACCGTCGTGTACTCAAAGTAGTAGAGGCAGTTGTCGGTTAAGATGAACCATCTCCTCTTCCAGGTCTTTACTCGGCCTCCTGCGTAGCAAATCAGAGCAATCAGAGAGGCTCAGTGGGAGAGAGCAGAAAAAAAAAAAAGGGACAAAGCCCCGACTTTAGCAACACGCAGGCGGACAGACGTGAGCAGACAAGACAGATGGAAGCTGCCGACAACTCCCCCGCTCACAAAACGGTGCAGCTGGTCCTACCATGCACTCACCACCACCACCACCACCACCACCACCACAGGTAGAAAGGAACGTCGCTTACAGATGAGACTCCCGCCTTTTATGAGGTCACTGAAAACTTTCTGCTGGCCCAGGAAACATAATACATCTCACCAAGACTCAGTATGGGGACTACTCCACTTGCATACAAATGCTGGATTTGCATATATAAGACGCCAGCTGGGGTTGTTTACTCAACTGCATTCCAAAATGATAAAGTGGAACCAGAGTTAAAAAGAATAACAACTGTTTGACTGACATTGAAAATCCGAGTGAAAAACGACATCTGAAGCTTTTAATCATCAGGTCTCTCGTTACAAGGCCTCTCAGCCCTTTCACGCCCGGGTGGGAGCTTTCATTAACTCGGGCGTCACTGACCCCACTCGACCTCTCACCTTCAACACGGCGGGCTCGTTTCCTGTGCGGGGGGGAACCTGATCCGCACAGGCAGATGGCAGCCTCCCATTTTGCTGCGAGGAGAATGCCAATGAGGGTTGGGAGCCTGCCGCTACGTTCTGCTACTCTGAAGCCTCAAAATTCCTGTTGGGGCGGGTGGGGGGGGGGGCTTCTTGGTTAACTACAAGTGAAGTCTAGACTATGTGAGCCCACCACCGTGTTAGTCGACATACGTCTACACTGCGAGAGAGGAAAAAGAGGGTTATAGTTACGGTCCGCGGGTTCCCGCACATTGAGACACACCCTTTCTATGATCATATGCAGGCATTCAAGCTGTATTTGACATCCCATCATATCCCAAAGCATCATGATAGGTCAAACATCTTCAAATCATCTACAGCAGGAGTGGGCAAAGTATGTAGTAAGGCAAGGGCAAACCTTGCCCACCCCTGAACAACAGACACGTGTAGCCCCCTCAGAACGTCATCTTGACTAAAAACAAGCAGGGTGGCATAGACGAACGAACACAAAGCCGAGTGTGGCCTGGGGACCCTCGAATTGAATCGGCAGGTGGATGCTAGAGTGGAGGGAAGAGGATGCGAGGCAGGCGAGCTTTGACCTCCATGACATTCATTTTGTGTTGGTTTGGGGGTCTTTTGATCAGTACGGCGGAAATATTGTGACTGCAAAGGTTTTACGATGGAGACAGTTTGGACTCCGGAACAAATGATTCCAAATTAGATTGTATAGAGGTTCCGCTATAAAAACGCCAAATGATATTCAATTGAATTACATATGGAGGCCCTCTCAAACACTTTGCTGCCCGCACCGCTTTCGCCACTCGAGATGCAACCAAAGCATCTGATCCACCGAATAGAAAAGAGAAGAGCCATGAAGTTGAAAAGCTGCAGTATTCCCGTTCGATAGACAAGAGAGCCAACCGGCGCGTACCAACGTCTTTATGTGGATGCCGCGGTGGATGGAGGAAAGGGTATAATGCAGCTTTTGGATGCAACAAAAGTCCACATGAAAAGATAGTAACCATCAGAAGACCTCAGCGGGAGAGGTCATAAAGCCAGAGGAGCCCACGAGGGTGGACGCCAACCACCCGCAGAGATAAAAAAGAAAATGAGAGGACACAAAATATAAAAAAAAACCACCAGCGCGGCGAGCGGACTCAACAGACAAACATCTAAAGTTGAAATAACAGAAATAACCACAGACACGGGGAAAAAAAAAAAACTGGATGTCGGAGGAGAACAAAAAGCAATAATGGCGCACCACCAAAAGCACCGGAGAGCTGAGAGATGGAGCGTGTCGTTTGTTGTTGTTTTTTTTTTTTGTTTGTTTGGGAAGAGCAGGTGTACATACCTCCTGAGGTAGGAAAGATAACAGCCAAAATCATGGGAACAAACAAACAAACGAAGAGGAAAAAGGGAAACAAAAAATAAATCATCAAATTAAATAAATGAGAAGGAATTATTGTACTTCATGCAGTGCTTTACGGTGTCGCACTTCTTTCAGCCACTTGGTGGAGCTGTGCACACTGAAAAGCCCGAACACAAAACATTGCCTTGCCTTGGCTCCATATTGTCACTCATTTTATCCTCCACCTTGATTTTGCTTTTTTTTGATTAGCGGGCCAATTGTCGAGATTCACAGTGATTGACACCATGGACTTTTGACTAATCAGAGCGAATCAGTACAAGGAGGGAGGAAACAGGAGGGGAGTGTTGAGAAATCCACCACTGTGAGTTTCAGCCACCATCAGTTGACCTGTGGAACATCCGGAACACAACAAGGGAGCCGACGAGCGTCTGCCATGCGTACATCACGAATAAAAGACCGAAGGAGACGTATGAATTTGGTTCACAATTTAAAACCGCTCCCAGGTGTCTTAATAACATGTCTGCGGGCATGTTTTTATCAAAGGATCAAGCATGATAGAACTCTAGCGATGCCTCATGATGGATTTCATTGGTTCCGTGATCGTGCTAAAACTCAAAACAGTTGCACAACTCAAATAATTTTTCTTCATTGCAATAAATGGAAAGGCCATTAATCCATTCTATGCGTAAATGTAAATGTAAATGGTTTTCTTTCAATGGACATTTTGCTGCTTTTTCTGGTGTGCGCACCCTGACCATCTGGGGGCAGTACAAGCATATGGTACCTGGTCACCGTTTTAATGGTAGGGGGAAAGTGTACTACTCTCCTTTCACTCCACTAACAGTATGTTGACATTTATGCACATAGAGTTCCTTTCCTGTGTGTATGTCAATGTATGCATCTTCAAAGATTTATAAGCCTCCACATATGGCGGTCTGATCTCAAAGCCACCTTCATAATTCATGAAAACACGGCGTCTTCAGCGTCGGTGTCAAATGTGTGTACACAAAGACACACGCACACCCAAATTGTTGACCTCGTTTTTTTTTTGTTCGTTTTTTTAACCGACTTTGATGTGTGCGCCGCGACTTGTCTGACAACATACCATACTGGAGGACAATGACATTTTCAAAATTATTTTGGGTGATGTAAGATATCAATTAATCGCCCCTCACCCAGTTTTAGGAGCCAGCCTTCCCTGTCCGGGTTGAAGAAGGTGTGCGTGAGGTCGTTGCCGTCATCCTCTGGAATTTTAAACGGCTCATTCTTGATGCTCTCGTAAAGATTCTGCAATGGAGAAAGATGCGGTTAACACACGGCTTCTTGAAATGGGAACGAGAGGGGCCTTGGTCCCAAAGCTTGCCCTGAGCAGGTCTTCGGGGAGGTCTCCTCCCTCGTTGATCCCCCGGTTCATGGAGATGAAGCGCTCGACGGTGGGCTTGTCCTTCACGTTGGGGTTGTGGAGGCTGGTGTTGAGCATGATGATGGCGAACGACAGGATGTAGCAGGTGTCTGGAATACACGCGTCACAGTCAGACCCGAGCGGCATGCCACGTTGAACACACTGAGGTGACTTGTCAATGGGGTTGCGTGGTATAAAAAGGTACAACATTATACTTTCGTCATCAAAACTGAAAGGTACGGTATGCTAGTCACAGTTGTGCTGTCGTGTCAACATGACTACACACAGTCTGAAAGTTAGCTTAATGCAGCCACTGTTCTAGTGAAAGCCTGAGCATGCGGCTGACGAAGCAGCACTTTATCTGTCGTGCGAGGCGGTTAAGCAGCCCCCCCTCCCAACACCCCCATGCATTATGCACATCCTTCTGCATCCATGATAGAGCCGCTCATCTATGCGCATTATTCCCAAAAGGCAGACAACGCCTAAAAGACAAACTTGGCAGACTTTGTGTCTGCCTAAGAAAGTAAGTAGCTCGGCACACCATTAGGCTCCCCTCGACTGAAATAATGGCAAATTATCAAACAGTCACTCATGATTCCAAGGGAGCTAAATTGAAAAGGTTCTTAGCTGGCACCTGTGGATTGGAAAACGCCAGGGTTGCATTGGCAGTAGCGCTGAGCGAAGGCCTCCATCATGCGGTCGATCTTCTGGGCTTCTCCCGGGAGCCGAAAGCTCCACAGGAACTGTCTGTGAGGACAAAGGTCGCGATCAGGATGCGGTGAAGAAAAGTGCTTGGAGGGTGGTGGGCATGGCGCAGAGCAGGGGTGGGTTTTAAACTTGCAATTTTAAACGAATTAAGACTTACTAAAATGGTCGTCTTAGTCTCAGGTTTGCTTGGTAAGTCAAAATATTCAAGAATGAAGTTATATTGTTCAAGGTATGTCAGTTAGACTAAAGTTCTTTTGTTGTTTTAAAAAAAAAAATTCTCATCATTAAATCATGTCATTAGACAAGGCTATGGTCTGACTAAATCAAGTTATTTTTCGAGAATGGAGTCAAATAATATTTTTTGACACATAAATACATTTGATGTCATGGCTGTAGGTTCCTCCACTTTGTTTCCAACTATGTAGCAGATGTGACGCAGCTACGACCGTCTTACCTTAGGGCCTGCACCAGGTTGAGGTCTGTGAATTCATGAAGTTCAACAAAAGCGTGGAGGACCTGTATGTTGAACTCATCTCTATAAGGCAGACATGGAAATACATTTGATTAAATAAGAGCTAAAGAGCACAAAATCAGAATTTAAACAAAAGGTAAATGTCTGACTGTTGAGGCCTTTAGAGCAGGACTGAAGATATGTTGGTCGTAAAGGGATGGCGCTCCCCATCAGACGGTGTGACAGAGGCTCACCCCTTTTGCTAATTCATTTATCATCTCATCTGGATGATGACATCACCCCGCGACCCGTATGCCCTTCGCAGTAAATGATCTTTCCCGTGAGCACCCACGCCTCACTCCCAGCGGACTAGCAACAGAGTCAATCGCCTCAAAGCGTGCTGAGAGAAAATAGTCGTACCCAGACAGCACCCTTAATGCGCGACCGTCTGACTCGTAATCCCCGCATACCGAAAATGAGCCCGGTGTCATTTCCTCGGACCGGCATTGAGCAACAGACTCCAATCTTCAATTTCCCTTAAATGAGGCAGACGGTGTCTTGAGCGCATCACTTAAGAGTGACTAAGGCAATCGAAAGCAGATGGAGGCGAGCGAGGAGGAGACATTGTCTAAATGTGGGACCAGTCAAGTATTTTGGGGAAAGAATGGGTGTGGCCCCGCACCACAAGGAAAGTGAGCAATATGGAAACTATGCACTTCTAGTATATCGGAATTGTGGGTCCCTTACCTTTCACCGAGATAATCCCCAATGGCTGTTTTGTTTAGACCCTCGCCCTTGCAAAGAAACTGAGCGATGTCATCGCTGGTGTTCTTCAGCAAATCATTCTCAATGAGGAACTGAATTCCCTGGAAGAATGACGAAGGACACATGGGGGGGGGGGGGTTTAAAAAAATCCTCAGTCACATCTCAGGAATCACAGTTGTCACTTGCCTACCTTTTTGGGGTCCATGTTGAATTTCTTGCGGCCCATTGCCACCTGTTTGTTCCTCTGCATGGTTTTCCTGGAAGTTCAGAAATGGAGCTGCTGTTATTTGTGAAGATCATAGATCAAACCTAAGGACTAAGACTGAGGTGATCATCCAATTATCCATTTTCTATAGCGGTTGGGGTTCGAGACTATCCCACTTGACTCTGGGGTACACTATGAACAAGGTGGCCAGGCAATTGTAAGGCATAAAATGTAATAAGCAATAGGACTGTTTTTTGAACCAATCAGATTTCAAATTCGTCCTCACAGGGCCAGACTGCTGGCCCTCAATTACATCATTATTTTTCCATTTTCTGATTGGTCATTTGAAGCAAAACTTGTTACCGCTAGCTTTGGCCAACAAAAGTGAATACATTTAGCAATCAACATTTCTGGTAAGTATAATCATTCATTTATTTAAGATATTTTTTGTCATCTGACACGCTTTGGCATTTTGTGTAGTACAGCAGTTCTGTACATCATTGAACACGACAAGTGTCTTGAACCGCAAACTTCGAAGCTGTGAGACAGACGTCCTTCCAACCGCAAGGCTACCTTGCCGTCTGACCTCAGCATTTTTGCCTAATTTTCGCCTATAATCTTCCACTATGATTCATTCATCCAACTGACGAGTCATCTGATCCAACGTGACTCACAAATCGCATTATTAAAATGATATTTCCTGACACCTCCTCTTTGTGGACCCTCACGGCCGTGACTAATCCTGCTTATGGGAAGAAGTTCTTTCTCGGGCCTGGAGCTGCTCAAAGGGGTCAAAGTGGGTTTTCAAGGTATTGCTGTCGCCACGGTGATTTCCCCAAGCCTTCTTTGCCTCTCCCACCCGAAATTCCTTTGGCTTTTTTTCTGTCCGCTGCTGAGCTCCTTAAAAGTAAAACCTCAGCAGACAACGGACAAACGTGAACACAAAGTGTCGCCGTGGTAAGACGCCGCGATCGCATCGAGGAGATGAAACCCTTTAATGGGTTTGGGAGGCAAGACAAAGTGCGCCATGATTCATCTGCTGTTGATGGGATCTCTCTGACCAAAGTAGTCGACCCCAGCGCCCCCTTTCCCTGGGGACCTTGCATTGTCTGCCTCGGCCCACTGCATTATTCAATGAGACCTCCCATCATGTTGGGTGTGAGAGGGGGTGCGCCGGATAAAACATTTAAAGTGCCTTAAAAGCACGGCCAATGTGGGAGGAGTTTTTGGTGTGACGAGATAGCCATCGACTATCAATAATTGACAGCTTCATTTGCTAAGTAAACAGAAGGAAAACAAGTCGGTTTTGGGCGACAGGCAAGGTGATGTTTGCCGTCGGGCGGAGTGGGGCGGGGTTGTATGGATTGGTTATCCCCTTTTTCACTGCCTTTAAATGAAGGCATTTGTGATTGCGGGGTGGAGTGTGAAAGCCCCCAAATTGCGACAATGCCCACTTGGAGTAGGTTATATCTAAATGGCAACAGCTGAGGGATCTCTGAAGGAAGCTCCGCCTTACCTCTCCTCGGTGGAACCCAGGTTCTCGATCTCGTTGGTGACCTCTGCTATCTCATCCTTCAGCCGCTGTGGAAAAGAAAACGGCGTTCCCTTGTTAACTCATTCACTTCCAAAGACGTTTTTAAACGTCTTTTCAGACTTGGTCCAGAATTGGCTGGTACTGAGTGAGTTAATTATGTCCAACCTATTCTGAAATCACGATTAGATATATCAGAGAATACAAATTTGGGGGCAGTCTCATTTTTCTTCAGAGGAGGCTGTCTTAAGCCCCAAACGCCATTGCAAATGGTGAAGCAAGGCTGAAAAGCGGATTCAAGTTTGGGTGGCTCTTGGCGTTTGAGGAAAGTAGCATCACTTTTGTACCGCTCATGTTTTGAAATGTTTTCGCTGATTTACTTGGGTCGACATTTTAAATGGTTGCGTTGGATCCCGCCAAAGTTTGTGCAATTTCTCTGAAGGATTTTCCCGCTGCTCTCTGCTTCAGAATTCATCACCTCCCAATAAACAGCTCTCAAACTACACTATCTAAACTAAATCCACATTGCGATATCAAACTAAAATATTTTTGGTTTACAGTCAAGTAATAGAATTGGCCATGCTTCTCGGGAAAGGTACCATCATCTTCTCGAAACATTCAGAATAGAAGATGGCTCACGAGCTTCATTGAAACAAAGTGACATTGATCTGCTTATTGTCATGACCGCCGCGTGTCTCCAAAACTAAAGTGTGGCCTACGCATTTTGAAGGACATTGGTTTCATTCGTTGTTTGGCTTCATAAAATAATTCATGTAGGAGAACACCAAATATCATTGTATTAAAAAGTCAAAATAATCATGATACGGGATTTGTATACAATCCTGTATTGAGTTCTAAAGTCATAAACGAGCCAAACAAAGCTCCTTGATTCAGAACCGCTATTTCGTTACGGGCCGTACCACAAAGGCAACATCTGTGTCGTCGAGAGCTGCGCACTCCCGACGCATTCCTCAAATGCTTGCCTCTGCAAACAATGGCTGGGCGCACACTGGAGGCCTTGACCCGCAGGGCCGGCGGAGGAGGGCGTGGGAGTCAAAGGGGGCAGGGGGCGGAGAGCGGTCAGTGTGCGCACCACCAAATACGTAGAAGGGAGGGGTTATTAAGGGGAGGGTTTCAGGCGACGATGCCAGTCAAGGCTCATTAAAGTGTGGGTGTCAGCCTGCAGCGTTTGTCTGCGAGGACAGTTGGAAGTCGATTCTCCCGCAGGGACATCTGGACGTGGGGCATAACAATCTGTCACCCCTGTGTGTCAATTGTCTTACCACCGGGGAGAGAGCATATTTTATCTGAATATTACCAAACATTATGTAGTTAAAACCACACTTCAAATCACTCAGCTTACAGCAATCACTTTATAGAGAGCTTCTTTTGAATGGCTCAACCACAAGCACAAATGTTTGGCTGGGGAAATGAGATCTGGGTAGGAAATACTCCACATTCCACTTGGGTTGAAATGTGTGGCGGGGGAATTTGTCGGAGAAGTGGGTGGGGGGGGGGGGGGGGGGGGGGGGACCAAGGCGTGGGGAAAGAGTTAAAGCAAGTATTCTGACATTGTTTTGCATGTCCAAATATAAATACTCGCCCACAGAGGAAAGTTTGGGAGAATTTTTGGTACTGGGTACTGTAGAAGACAAACAAATGTGTCGATGCTGCACAAATAACCACTGCCTATTTTCGTTGCTTTTGGTCCCATTGAAATTGGCAGGACTGTAGATATACTGTAGTGTTGTCTGTGTGTGTGTACTAACTTTGACATAATGATGCATAATATCTTAGGTACATCGATTACACTGGAATATCTCAGGTTCAACACAGCCTGTACTTTGTTCAGACTTGTCAAGACAAAGCCGACGAAAAACTGCGAGCGGAATTCAGCTCTCATGCCAAACATGATTTTTTTTTTGTGTCCAATTCCAAATTGCACAACTTGTCGGGCATATTTAGGCGTTCAAAGTCCCACTCTAATCTTTGAACTTGACAGTACCTGAATGTCCTCCAGCAGCTCCAGCTTGCGCCGGCGGATGTTCTCCAGCTCCTGCTGCTCCTCCGGAGTAAGGTCGTCCGGCACTAGGACAAAACGGGAGATGAGCACATAAGACACCAAAAATAAAATTGCTTTGTCCTTTTTCAACGAGTTAACTAAAAACCACTCGGCAGGCAAATCCCTGAGGGCGAGGCACAGAAATTCTTCATCTCACAAAGTCACAAATTGGCTTGGGCAAGAGGGCCTAAAATTCACATGACTTGAGAAACTGAATCCCTCCCCCTACATCGCAATATGAAATTAAAATATATAAATGATCATGGAAGTGTTTCTAAATAGGTGAGATGGTACGTTACTAAACTCAAAAAAGAAATACAAACAAAAACAACACAGAATATAATTTTGACAACATGTACCGAATTGAAAAATAACAATTCAGCACTCTATAGTGCAAAATAGTACACACCATCACAAATAACATGGGGATTAAAAATTCTGTATTTAATACATTCTTTATAAGTATACTTTTCATCTTTAAGGCTGGCTGGCGTTCATATGAGGTAACAACGATTCAGTTCCAGTTTTCAGATGCGCATGCTAGCTCTGTAGCTGTTGCATATTTTCTTTCGAGACACAATAATAACAATAATAAGTTGACCAGCGCATTTGATGTTCATAATCGATTACGCTCTGCTGTAACGCCAGACTTCTGTGAAACGTGTACAGTACTAACCGAACACTTATTCTCAGGGTGTGCTACTTCAAATTTCGCACTAGATTAGCAGTTAGCATTGCTTCTCCGTCCTCTCTTTTTGCTTGGCGCGTAGCATACTTTACTCATCCACCTCTAGAAATCAAAATCATCGTCAGAGGGGTAATTTTATCCTAAATCTCTGGAATGACCTCCCACTAAACATTCGGCAAGCCTCCTCGCTGCCCATCTTCAAAACCCTCCTCAAAACTCACTTGTATTCTTTGGCATTCGACTCAGCATGACTTAGATTTGTTCTTGGTTTTACTGTTTGGTGCTTTCTACCGCCTTTATTACCGATTTGTCTTACTGTTTATTGTGCATGTTAAATTGCTCCATGTACAGCACTTTGTATGCAGCGATGGCTGTTTGAAAGTGCTCTATAAATACTGTTGACTTGACTTGACTTGACTAATGGCTGATGATTGACTACCATCAACAAATCACAAGCTAACCACCTTCATCACTCTTAATATTGAGTATCTACGGAAACCACACTGAACAACAAGGTCCAGAGGAGAGCAGGACCAAAAAAAAAAAAAAAAAAAAGGCCTCATCCAGGTTGGTACCAAGCGTGTGTCACTTCCCAAAAACACAAGCAGCACCGCTGGGCAGGAAACCATCCACTTAAATTAAATGCTGAGAGCTGCTTGTTTTCCTTCTTGTACAAGAGTCACCACTTGGCCATGAGTCAGCGAACGTCTGGCCTGGCACGGCCCGATGAAAAGAGGCAGTCTTCGGAAAGGGATTATATAAAGACAGAGAGAGAGAAGTAATGAAGGGAGAACGAATGCATAAGACCCTTGTAGCAACGTGACAGATTGGGACCAATGTGATGAAATGTTCTCCTCCAGAAAGAGAAAGAAATCCAAGTGTATTTTGTCTTCGAAGTAGCAATCTTGATTGTTATGCGAGTGCATGCACCACATCCATTTTGTCGAGGCACGGGAGTACACTTTCGGACAGCTGAGTTCCTGGATTGCTCAAACTGTTTCTGGTGAGGGTCCGGGAAGTGACACGTCAAGGGAGAAACAATTACAGCCAAGATTTTTTTCCTGCGTTCAAAATTGCATGGCGGCCACCTACAGCTAATTTTGCGGTGGCACCAGTCAGTCCGATTGATATCGCTCAAAACAGGGTAAACCTCCAGCTGTGATGATTGAAGGCTTGATGTCCCTCTGCGGCAGCTTTGTATTTTAACTGCAGTTGCAGCAGTGTGCCACTACGGAGGTGCTATCGCAACAGCAGTGCACAGGAAAGACCTGAACCAACGGGCTCACGTTCTCCTTCACCGAGCTCCGGTACTTTATGAATACTGACCCCACAGTTGGTGGACTCTGAGAAGAGGCCTTTATTACGCAAGTTTTAATAAACTACTGCTTGAAAACGATAATAGTCATATTCTCATTGGAACTCTGAATTCAAAGTAGGTTTCCTGTAAAAGAAAATGAGTCCGTTGAAATGACAGAACGCATGCACGTCGTGGCGCATGGTCAGGAGGGTACCACCTCTGCCTCAATTTGAGCCAGGAAAAACCCTAATTATAGCTCACTCTCCCGCAGCGTCACAGTCCTCTAATATCCATGCAGAAATCCACGTTGGCCAGAGAGACAGACATCTCATTTCCACCCAGATCTCAAAAGAGCTCTCTTTGGAAAATAAGGAAATTAGGATTCAGAGTCCTTGCAGGATCACTCAGTCCTGCTCTCTTGCAGATGTGACCCAATTTAAAGAGCGCCTCTCTGCACACAAGGTTCAAAAGATTTAAACTCATCACTTGTGACTGTGCTAATGATTGAGCTACTGAACTCTGGTGTTATGATACGCAACCATGTATTGACACTTGCATCATAAACACTGGAACTAAAATTTCCCTGTTAAAGGATCAAGTAATCGAACAGGACAGCGTTTGTGATGACTCACTTTTTTTTTTTAAACTTGGACCTGATGCAGTTGATTGGAATACAAAGTCAAAAGTCATGCTTTGTTTACTTTGGTCCTTCCGCTGTGGCATGACGGTAACATTTCTATTTAAAGCAACAGCATCCATCTCGTCCTAAGACACGCTTCATTGGGCTTAATTGCCTCCGCGGCCTCTTCGGTAACATCTCTCATCACGACTCATTTTATTTAGAGTATTCCACGTTATGATAATACTTTTAGATCCCACGTGATTAAAAAATAAATACATTGGGAAACAAGGGTGCAGGGCCATCCTTCCATTTAGCTATCTTGCTCTTCACCCCTCGAAGCTTCCAAACAATCGACCCCGTGCCTGAACCAGAGCGTCGGCTATACCAAGAAGAAGTCATGATGAGCCGTAACGCATTCGGCACAATTAATCACTTCAGCTGGCCACTAACAAACGTCCGCATACACCATTGCCCATTAGGCTTCCCCATATCAACGCTGTTCTTCCAGCAACAGAAAATGGTGTAAGGATCATAAGCGGACACGTCAAGACGTCAAGTCCCACCGCCAATGCTGTGAGACCACACACCTTCAGACCCAAACCAAACAGCCTGCAACATAGACAAGAGACGCTTTTGAAAAGTCAAGTCAGTCAGTAAAATGGGCGCCATCCCAAATGTGCTCACCGCTGACTTCCTGAATCTTAATTGACGCACACTTGGACACGATACAAACTGGAGCCAGCAGACCACCACTTATGAATCATCAATCCGACCTGTACTGTGGGAGGAGACGTTCGAAAAGAAGAAACATTGCGTTGTCGTGACGCGTGGGATGGAAGCCGAGTCGGCGGAATGATCCCAGGGCGAGTTAAAAGCAGGATACGGTGAATTCTTCAACAACGTGCAAGTCAATACACAAATGCTCTATCCCAGTGTCAGGAAAACATTCAAATCTTCTTCTTAAAGGCTTTTTTTTTCTCCTCAAGATGCACTTTCACAGTCCGAACATACAATCTTGGTCAGTGAAATAAATCTTTCAATCAAACTTCACCCCACCCACTCTGACAAGGAGCACATCACCCCGATCAGTCAGACCAGAGTTCATTCCTTTCAGATGTCATTCGAGCTTACCGCAAGCCAATGGGACAACACGTCCAATGTGTGACTGTTTCAGACGATCATGATTGCCAGAGAAGTCCTACATGACACATCAAGCAAAAACAAGACTGATTCCCGAACACTCAATCACTCACCTGACTGACCGACACTCTGAGGTGTCAAGGTTTTGTTCTCCTCTTAATCCCAAACTTCCTGGATGACACAGGAATTGAAAACCCAAAATTATGATTCTGCTAATTCTTGTCGAGCAAGGCGTCCATCCTCGTGAGGTAAAAATAGATGTTACAGAGCGATTTCCAGATGCACGGACTGCCGGCTTACAGCGGGAGACACGTGGGACGCAGCCTCCCTCCTCCCACCATCTCCATCCCCTTTTTTCTCTATTTTGCCTTCGCTGCCTTGAAACGTGGAGGCTCCACCCCGTGGCCGTTCCTTACTCTGCCGCCTCCTCCCCTCAAATAAACAAAACATGGGGAGGAGCTACGTGGAGAAGAAAAAAAAAACAAAAAAACATTCGCACAGTATATCACAGATGCTATTTACTTAATATTAGCGTATATTTCAAAGACGACTTCAAACGTCTGAAGCAGTCTGACTTTCATACATTTTGGGTCAAACCGTCACTGAACAAAGCCCATCTAATGAGCCACAATGGTGCCAGCAAATTAATGATAACAACAACAACAAACCAAAAAAAAAGTTGAATGGAATTTGTGAGCTCCGACGAACACGAGTAGACGTGACTCAAGCCCTTCACGCTGGGATACTCGATCTCCTGACAAGTCCTGCAACGAGTCATGCTGATTCACGCCGACCTCCTTGACAATGTGCATCTATGCTTGGGATAATTTGTCTGCACCAGTGGTGTCCAAACTATGGCCCGAGGAAACATTTGCGGCCCGCCATGCCTTTTTTCAGCGGTCCGCGAGATGATCAAACATAAATAAATAAATAACAAAATTAGAGGGCTGGTGGCAACCCCAAAAAAATACAACTATTTTCCTTTAACACTTTGAACAGAAAGCCGATGAAATCAACTCGACAATACAAACAATACATAATTGCTTTCTTGACTGACTTTAGCGTGTTTCAAAAAGTTGAATAATTTTAAAATGGCCCCTTTCATCGTTCCATTTTTATGCATGGGGCCCTGAAACAAAAAAAAAAGTTTGGACACCCCTGATCTACCCCGTAGAGAGCGCAATGTTGTCGACACATACCAGGGCATTGTGTAAGATTACGGCTTGTTGCCTCTTGTGTGTGTGCGTTAATGGCATGTGCTTTGCAACCCAGTGTCTGCGCCGAGTGGAATGAGTCAGCTCAACACTCTGCTGTGTCTCATACGGTGAAACGTCAATCCTGAATCCATGTCGGGAGTCGAGACAGAGATATTATGATCTTAAATTAGAACGCTGTTCATGTTTGCTTTCCTGGTTTTGTGTAGCACCTTTATACCGTATAACGTTACGGGATAATGACTAGACTCAATCGGCGCCTCAATCAGAAACACTCCCCGAGAGAGCGCATGACCATCCTTGATTAGCCATTCCACGCTGGTTTTGTTTGAGTGAAAGTGTCGTCCCGCCCTGTCACACGAAAGTTTCGTTTCTGTTCCAATGCTAGCAGAGTGAAGCGGCCGTGAAGGAATGAATAGCGAGGCCGCCGCGGCTTCAGCGTTAAAGCAAACATGCGGACAAAAAAACCCCACAAACATCCCGCAGCTGGGCTCGCGCAATCAAACGCACGTAATCCATCGACACGGACGCTAAAAGATACTGAGTTCTTTCAATAATCTAGTTGTTTTTACACGCCGAGGCAAAACGCTTCTCGGGGGCCCCTTTGGAAGCGGAAGAACCATTTGGACCGACAATGCTGGCCTTTGTGCTCTGATGGTCACTAGCCTTGATTCTTATCGCGGTCGCCAAATTATCAACATCCTCTCGGCAGCGGCACATCCAGACAAGCCTGGGACTTTCTAGTGCAGTAGCGGGAAGTAAAAAAAAAAAACCACACACACACACACACACACACATTGTTGCTGTGCTTGTGTTCATTTTTCGGGAATCAGTATTCTGTTTGAGGATTTATTTTTCTGAGGACTACGGTTTACCCACTGCATTAAAAATGGATCTTTACATTCTATGTTATGAATTTTGGGAAACCATATAAATGTTTAATCACCTCCACATATTACATACAGAGCGCACAACAAATTGATAGATAACTATTTTAAAAATCAAAAGTCAAGATTAATGACTGTTATCGTGGATTACATATGACGATTTGACATTTTGGTTCAGACTTGAGTAAGCATCGTGGAACTTGACATGCTTGATTTGCTTTCGTGGGCCACATAAAGTGATGTGGCGGGCCAGATCTGGCCCCTGGGCCTTGACTTTGACACCATGCTCTTGGGAGTCTTGAAACAGCCTGCTTTAAATAGCAAAATTGGAGCAAAGTCAAACACAGCAGGTTGCCACTTCCTGTGCAGCGTATTTTCAAACTCTGAGCTTCCTGTTTGTTGGTCTCTCGTACGCACGCCGCGGAGGGAGTGAAAGCTGAACACGGCCAACCTTTTGGGAACGCTTTCTTTTCGCTCTCTTTTTGACATCGTCAAGGAACTGGCGAAGTGGGCACAGGCTGGGTATTTGCTTTCTCTATTTACAGAGCACAAACGAAGCATGTCTGATTCATAGTTACACGCCTGCTTTCTATGACACTCCCAAGCTGTACCTGCAGACCTGAGCCGCCATTTCGCACCGAGGTAAATGCGACCGCAGGCATGTACGTACCTGCTGCACACAAGCCTAAAAAAAACCTAGCTGTGGAACTGGCTGAGCCTTCCCAGTGTTCAGAGTAAATTCATTTAATTGGCTGGTTAATAAAGACCACATCAAGTGCTGCTGAGGTTTGTAGCCTTGTTTAGAATTTTTTAAATATTTCACGTGAGAAGGAATTTTTTCATCATAAAATGTAGAATACAGCACACTAAAAATTGAAAAAAAAGGGCAATTTTTGGCTGATTTTTCTCTCTGGACTTAAGGATAAAGTATTGCAAAAAATAAAATAAAATCAAATGATCTGACTGCAATTCGTGTTTTTTATTGTTGTGACATCAAGGGACCAACTTATTTTATTCATAATATATTTCGAAATAAATTGCCAATTAATCAGAAATATTGGAATCGGCGTTGGCCTAAAAAAAATTCCATATCAGTCAGGCCCTACCATGTGGACAACAGATATGTATTCAGTCCTTTGTGTGAAATCTGCATCAGTGAATAAAACTAACTTCAAACTAATATACGTACGTGTTCTGATGGCCACAATTTGACCCTGGAATGTATTTCTATTTTGCGGGAGAAACTTTTTTTGAAATTCCAAAACCTTGGGGATTCCCAACTTTCGATGCGCAACATGTTACTTGGCATTCATCCCTACGCAAACGGTCGTACTTTAGTAACATGAGACTCGCGTCAAAACACAATTATCTAACTGCATTATAGTCAAAAACGCTGAGTTGATCGGAAAAAAATGGCGTCCGCCAACGCAAAAACCTGGGAAAAACACGATTGTGGCGAGACAGCGCGGGTTTATCAAACCACCGGAGCAATTAGCGGCAGGGACTTGCGGTGCAGCCATTCGTCACGACTAACTTTTAAGTCCACAGGCCCACCCACCAACCATGCGGCACAGACAAATAGGACAAACAAAGCAGCTGCGTGGCCCCGCGTGGAGTCTCTTTCCGTCTTATCCTGAGCATCACAAAGGAGCAACGGCAGCACATAACAGGATCAGTCGGCGAGATCAACGTTAATACGTTTAGCGCTCACGCAGTCGGCGTGGGCTAGTTAGTGGCGCCTGCGACAGAGAACAGAGATGTATTGTTGAACCCCCGGGGAGGGTGTTGCGAACACACTTCTTTTGGGATTATAAAACATTCAAAAGAAGGGCAACGCGAGCACGGTATACGTAAGGGCTGACAATGGAGGCCGGAGTGGGGGGGGGGGGCGCTTTGCACCTGTTGCTGCACTAAACATGACATTAACGGCGCTTGACGACTGCATGCAGTGTCACATGTCAAACGGCAAATAAAGTGAAGCAGCTGCCTGAAAAGTCTCGTGTTTGTTGACATAAACAAACCCAGCAGGAGGCCAAATTCAGGGTTTATGAATACAATACAACAATGATGAAAACAGTGAATATAATCTAAGATCTAGGTTTGAATCTTCTGGGACTTTTCTTGTTCTCCAGCTTCCTCCGATATTCCAAAACAATCAGCAACAATAACTTGGTGCCCTGAGTCTGGCTGGCAACCAGTCCATGGGGTACACCGCATCTGACTCAAAACCAAATGGGATATTTGAATTGTTGTTGATTGCATTTCCAGTTTGCAATGCTGGAAATGTTAAGTCCCAGCGGTATAATTGTTGCCTTATAACTGGTAACCAGTCCTCTGCGATACTTCCTGGAGGTGCCCATGGGCAGGGCTCACATGCCCAACCCTGCCCGCTGCTTTTCTCTAATGGAATCTCATCCATCCGCAATTTTCCACATTAAGGTGAGCTGGAGCCTGTTTCAGTCCAGATAGACCCTGGATTGGTCACCTGCCATCACAGCGCACATATGGCGTCCAATCACATTCACATCCATGGGCAATGTAGAATAGAATGTTTGATGTTTTGATGTTTTTGGAATGTGGGATGACACTAAAATATCCGGAGAAAACATTTTGAAGCAGGAGCTGAGCATGAAACGCCGGAACCTCTGAATGTGAGGCAGATGTACTTAACATTTATACATTGCCCTGAGTATTTTCGAATTAAATGTCCTTCAAAACGTACACAGAACTCCAATATATACAAACAAGTGGGCCTTTTATGAAGAAAACAAAACAGAACAACCTTTGAGGAAAAAAAAGTTTCTAAACGACTGAAATTAAATGCCGATTACATCGACTTCCGGAGTGTGCGCATATGCCAAAGTTTCACACAGGCGTCACAGTCGAGTATTACAGTAATATTCTATCCAACAAATTTATGTACATTTCATGTGACCCGTTCAGAGTCTGACTCACCTACGCCGTCTTCGGACTTTAACACCATGTTGTCTGTCTTGCTGCTTTCGAGTCCGACGCCAAAGTTCGACGAGGCTTATAAGCACCCAAAGTTAATTTCCTCAGTCTTTTTATCACTTTTGGCCCAACAACTAACAACGAACTATGTATTATCACGGTAGAAGTCGGTTGTAGCTTGTAAAAGGGAGCTGTTTCAACGGGTGGAAGCTCCAGGCAAAAGTCCGCCCAAGTCCTGGAGTTACCGTGCAAGTACGCGCGACTGTCATGTCAACAAAGACGGAACTACAACCAGCTACTGAAACCCTCCAGATTTTCACAATAAAGTAACAGCGCTGTGTCGGACAAGAGTGTCCAGGGGAAATACATCAAATTTAAATTGGGGATTTACGAATTCTAATATAGTCTTGCAGAAGAACAATGGGTTTTACTAAAGATACAGTTACATACATTATTGTGATCAAAATATCTTATTTTGAAGAAAAATACATGACATATGTGGGTGTCCTTTCATCTTGACGCTACATGGACGAAAGGTGCCTGATGACGCGTTCAGGGCCCACTTCTCCACCCAGTTTTGTGGACAATCACACACGCACACACGCATGCACATTCGCGCGCGCGCACGTACACGCTGAGGGCTTGGAGAGGGCGGGACAGCTGGCCGTGTGGGGGCGGGTAACTTGATTGACACACAGCAGCTTTCACTACTTTTGCTGCCACTTTTTTGCTGCAATTATACTGTGTGTGTATGCGTGTGTGTGTGTGTGTGTGTGTGTGTGTATATATATATATATATATATATATATATATATATATATATATATATATATATATATATATATATATATATATATATATATATATATATATATATATATATATATATATATATATATATATATATATATATATATATATATATATATATATATATATATATATATATATATATATATATATATATATATATATATATATATATATATATATATATATATATATAATTTTTTTTTTTTAATGGCCCGCAATCCCCTGTGTTAGTCTAGAAAAATAAAACAACAACCTGTTGTATGTGCGGTGAAACGCACACAGGCATCTATTGATTATACTGTATTAATGTTTTTTGCTTTCCAGCGACTCATTAACGCCTGGCAACCGGAAAGTGGCAGAGCCTGCCGTTGCTTGCTCACGAAGGCAGAAGAGTTGGTGGTGCAAGAATGCTGCTTTGTGAAAGCCTATGAAAACAATCACCCCCATTGGCACGGGCTACATGTTCGGATTCCACGCACCAGTGTCAGGTAATCGCCACTTATCAAATACCGCATGTTCCTCCGAAAGGTCAGGACTACAGATCATTTCGGACGACTTTGTGCTGAAGGCCTCACTTGTGTTCAAGCGTCACACAACAATACAGCCAGTTCGGAGGTGATCGCTTAGAATTTTACTTTTGTTGCAGAAAACAAATTACAGAGCGTTCTCCTTTTGAATTCTCTATTCGTGTGAATTATGGAGTGATCAATGTCCAGCAAACGCAATCAACAGTGACCCCTTTCGGTTACTTCTATGAACTATAAGTTCAATTTCAAGTTAGTCTCTGGAACCAGGCAGGGCAAAGTCGCAAGTTCTGTCAAATATTCACTTGAAAATAAAACATTTACAATGTTTTACAAGATGTTGATTTTTTTTTAAAGCCTTCATATTCGTTCATCCATCCATCTATTTTCTGATCCGCTTATCCTCACAAGGGTCTTCATATGCATCTTTGTGGAAAATATGTAAAATGGTTGATTTTAATCATAAAGGCATTCAAGAGCATGTAAAAATTATTTTCAACCAAATTAAAAAATTATGTAATGAAATAAAAATTCAATGAAATTATTCAAAACACACAACAATGAACCAATACATTTCACAAGCAGAGTCGCCCACTTCACAACCCACCCCACCGGGCCCCGCCTCTTAAAGGAACATGCAGCACAATACATACGGTATCTTCTGTACATTTTATGCTTGTAATTTGTTTTGGGTGTTAAATTACAGTGACAATAGATTTCAAGAGTGATGTTTTGGTCTCTCTATATTTTATATTTGACTTCTCACTTATTGCTAGGCACGCATGAAAGATGACTCAGCCACAATTATTGAGTTGTACCACTGCAGGTCTGATTTTGAAAGCTGCTGTTTTCCTTGTGCAGGTACACGGAGCGTTCATGACAACTTTCAACGGGGAAACCTCCCTGTAATTGTCTGACCGCAAGGCAGAAATAGTCCTGAAGGATTGATTGCTTGCATGCGTGATATGAATCCCACACCTCTGGCTGCTTGCATGTCGATTTTACTGCCCTGTGGCCAAAAAATAGCTTTTAGAATGGTATATATTACTTAATGTCTTGGAAAGCAACTTGCCGCGTGACCATTAGCTGAATCGGGTATAATGTTACAGTTCAAGTTGATTTTTAAACTAAAGCATAAAAGGGGATTTCACATGTACTTAAAACAACCACACAACATTGCAAAATGCCATAGATAGGCTAATGAATAGCATCGATAGTCAAGCGTGTCATAAACCTTTATGCAACTTAACTTTACCCTTAAGCAACAATCATCAAACATGATCGACAGCACAAAAAAGTGTGTGTATGTGTGTGTGTGTGTGTGTGTGTGTGTGTAAAAATATCGTGTTTTTTTCCAAAATGGCTGCCTCAAACAAAACGGCGGACTTTCTGTTCATTTGGGCCCTTTAGACATTTTTTTGGGGGGGGTGTCCCATTGCGAGAGACACGTCCGCCTAATTGCGTGTTGATAAGTGAAACTGGTGTGAGTGTGTAATTTTTTTTCACTTTTCAGGGCGCGCGACTGAGTGAGTTTTGGAGGGTGATGTACGAACACCCCGAAAATCAATCTGAAAACGGTCATTATGAGGTGACAGCACAAGTCAATCAGGATTAAACATTCGTGAGACCTTCAGGGGTCGTTTGAGTTTGCATGACAACAGCCAGTGAGATTGTGCTGGCACCGCATTACCACACCACAACCAACACTAATGGACTTCCTCATTCGAGATCCACGTCGTCTCTTGACACACACACACACACACACACACACACGCCATGCTGATTCAGACATTTGGAAATCAGTGACACTTCCCTTTGCGTCACACTCCGTCAGCAGCTTACAATATTCGCTGCAACACGTCAAGTCATGTCAACATTGTCTGGCGGAATGACTTCCGATAACAAAGCTGGGCATCAAGTATCATAGTGTGACAAAATGTGCGACAAAGGTTGCACCGACCAATCAATTAGGGAATGGGACAATTCTGATTTATCATATAAGACTAGTGGGCCTTGTGGGGATAAATTTGAAATCTGATTGGTTAAAAAGCAGTTCCATTACTAATATAGTATAAGTTACATGAGTTAGCACTACTCTGAAGGTCGATGGAGAGGTCAGATTTCCCTGGGGTCACATAGATCTGAAATCTGATTGGACAAAAAAAAAAATCTTAACGCCCACATGTACTAGAAGCAGTCGCAGCATGAATGAATTCATAAAAAATACATGAAACAAACATTAGAAATGAGTGACAAAAAATGTGTTTTGTTTTCTTTTTTCATTTAAAAGGTTACCTGCAGCTTGCTGGAGTATCTCCACGCCAGGACACAAGAACGAGTGAAGGCTGGAGATGCAGAGTTCATTGACTGTCCCCATGTCAAATAATATTAATAACAGTCAAAAATCTAATTTGTACAGCACTTTTCTGAAGACACACTACGCACACTTCAGATATATAACTAGGAAGTTGTTATTCCACTGAGAGTTTCTTGGGCGAATCCAGAATAGTTGAATGAACTTCGCCGGATTCACTTCATCTACTCGCGCCTCTTAGAAGACGCGACTTGTTCTCCGAGGCGGCTGCTTCCGTTTTCGCCCGGTTCCTCTTTTTGTATTGCTGTCTCAGTGTTTCTCCATCAACTCTTTTCTCCCTGTCAGTCCCCAAAATCATGCGAGACGGCGCAAAAATGTACTTTTTTTCAGCAGTCACAAGCACTTTTAAAGGGACATAAATCCACAGTCCATAATTTGTGTTAATAAGTGACAATTTTTCATATTTTTTTTCCATTTTATTTATGTCGTCTGAAAATGTGTCGTTTATTAACGGGCAATGCCTTATTATCCCAGATTACTGTTCTAGTTCTTATTGTAGTTTTGTTACAGCACTTAATAGGGGACGCAATCGATTTGAACGTCATCGCGGTTTGCCATACGCCCAAATACCAACAGGTTCACAAATATTTTTGTTAAAAGATAAAAGTGATTAATGCCACTTGGTGGCATATTTGAACATAATTTCGAGGTACAAGTGACCCAAACTCAAAGTTGATCACAAAGTCAACCACAAGGTGGTGGCAGTGTGCAACTACAAAAGGACTGCGTCTACTCAAACAATTTGGGACATTTTATGGACTTCTGACTTTTTAATGGATCGTACACAAATAGCTGTGTCTTTGAAGCGTTGACTACAACAACTTCAAAACAACAAAATCACTCATTTATACCAAATAAATGCATTCCCGTCGACCACTACACATCGTGCCGTTCATCCCCCAACATAAAACCGTTAACATCCTCCCCTGTAGCGAGATGCTAGAGCTCAACACTAAATATAGACTTCATGTGGAGATCACAGAATCAAACTGTCACAGTAAAAACTTCCGATGGTCACAATCGGTGCATTTTAATGAGACGCTCTCACTTTTTAACGTTCATTTCTGCGTCGTATACTCTGTTTTTACTATTATTAGCATGGGTCTCTTGTGGTTTGGCTGCTTTGCTGCTAACTTTGACAGCTCCTCTCTTCTCACTGTGCGTTTGTTCATGACATGGTCTGCGTGCATGCGCTGCACAAGTGCCAATCATAACGGAGGGAGGGTTCATCAACATGATCACAGCAAATATACCTCAGTTCAATTGGAGAGGAACACGTGTGGTGGTGGCAGTACAGTGGGGGGAAAAAAATCCTATACCAGCTAACTGGGTGAAAGGTGGACTACACCCTGAACTGGTCACCAGCCAGTCGCAGGGCACACGTAGAGACAGACGACTATGATAAGTATATATATGAGTAGTGAAAATAAATATACCATAAAAATGAAAAAAAGTGTAAACGACTATGCTTTAAAAATCTTAGCGTAATATAAAGTATACATGTGCGTGTATAAATATAAGCGTAAAGACACATAGATATGTAAATAAAACATTACATGTAAAAAAATTAAATCAATGTAAAATTATAATAAAAACAAAACCAAACTACTCCTGATATATAGAATAATAATTAATTTATAACATTCATTTGTTTTGGTTGGAAACGTTGCAATGAGGACAGTGCTTACTGCTGCTCTATTTTGAGATGCTCTGCAAGCACACGGACTACTCAAGTGATGCATAATTGATACAAACGCCTCTGTCATTTCCTCGCCAACCTCAGCACATTATGATAAATCATCTCGTATCCTTTCCACCTTCAATTACCGGTACATTAGTTAGTTGCTCAGTACAGAGGCAGCGTGCCGTCATATCTGCAGTCTGACGCTTCATAATACTGTACATGACATAACCAATTTTTCCCCTTTTTTTCAATCTGCATATAGCAAATCACATGGTAGATGTGAGGAAAGAAGAGTTGTTAGAGACAAACCTGGAGCGTCTCCCTCCATCCCGGTACTCCTGTGGCGGCGTGAGGGAGTCTCAGTGGCCGGAGGAGGGAGGCGGCAACGAGCTTATCAGCGCACCGCCCGGAGCAAGCTGGAAACCTCCTTCCGCTCTCTTTCTATTTTGGATACTCCTCCTCCTTCGTCCACGCTCGTATCCACCCAACGTATCCTTCGCCTCGCCACTTTGAACTTGACAAAACACAAAATAAAGGTTTGTGTACGTGCTGTCAAACGAGGGCAGCAGTAACTTCTGACGCCGACGCCCCGCCCCCATCTCCTCCGTGACGTCACCCCCAACTTCACCTGACAAAAGGTGTTCGCATATCCCCCCCACTTCTCGGTCTTTCGTGTAAATAATTACATGAGAAATGGGAACTGAATTTGTACGTATCAGTGTAGGAAGGTGGGCTGAAAACAAGGGTGACAAGACGGGAAGGAAAAAGGGATGAAGGAAGGACGGAACGAAGGGAGGAAACATGGAAGGGGGAAGGAAGGGAAAAGGACAGATACAAGGAAGATTTATGGGGGGAAATAATCTATGAAAGGATGGATGGGTGTAGGGAAAGACGGAGGAGGATGGATGAGTACATGAAGGAAAGATCAAACGGGAAAAGGAGGAAAGGAAATGAGGACGCATGAAAGGAGGGAAGAATACAATGACAGTGTGAAAAGGAAGGAATGAAGACCGGAAGGAAAGTTGGAAGCAGAAGGAAACGACGGCACTATAGGAAGGATAGATGGAAAGGGGAAAAGGAAGGAAGCAAATGTTTGAAAGGAGTGCCAGGAGGAAAGAAGGAAGGAGGGAAGGATCAACCAGAATGGTGTGAACGGGAGGGGGGGTGGAAGGAAAAGAATGGCAAGGTGGAAGTCAATGTATTGACAAAAGGAGAAAAGGAAAGGGGGATTAAGAAGGGGAAGTGCCCTGGATGCTATGAAAGGGAAGGGAGGAAAATGGGATGGAAGGAAACCAGAAAGAAAGAAATGCTATGAAAGTAAGGACCTTAGGGATGATGGATGGAAGAAATAGCGAGGCAGGAGGGTGGCAAGATGGATGCTATGGAAGGAAAGTTATGATACAAGTAGGTAGGGAGGATGGATGGAAGGAAATGAGGTTGAAGGAAAGGTATGTTAGACAGGAAAGAATGAAGGGGATTGAAAGAGGGAAGGCGGATCGAAAAGGGAGACAGGATGGAATGAAAGGATGGGGGGTAGGAAACTCTAAATGAGAAAAAGTTATGGGCAAGGAGGCAAGTATGATATAAAAGGAACAAAGAAGACGGGTGGGATGGTAGTATGGCTGGAAGGAAAGGCTCGCCACCTTTTTTGATCCTCATACCAACACACAATTGAAGACCTATTTTGGAACACTACTTTGAATTTCTGAAATGAAACTAACATTTGTGATTGGTTGCGGACCACACAATGTAACTAACTCACAGGATTTTGTTGTTCCTGTCATGGTTCCAACGCACCGGTGACTGAAAGCACAAATCAACTCAAACTCGACTGGCATTTTTCGGCATACATCGCACAAACACAGCAGCAACATCTTGACAAAACCAACCCCCCCCCCCAAAAAAGTCACAACTTCATTGCAACTTTTTTTCCTTTTAATTCAAACAGCATCCATTTCGAGTGCCGCGTGGCCTCGACAAAACACACGAGCAGGTAAACACCCACCAAATGACTCATTAAAGATGTCTTTTTCAATATATTTATAACCGTTTTTAAAAAAAAACATATGTATATATTTATATCGCCAATTCAAGGCAAAATCTCTAGAATGGAAAGAAGGGGCTAAACTTTACAGCATGGGAGGACTGTACACTTAAACGGGTTTTCTGTCATGACGTTGGTGCAGGGTGGGGTGGGGGTCCTCCAATACTGTGATTTGGGACCCAAACATGAGTGGCCGGTCACTTTTGTGGGATTTGTACAGTACATGTCTTAAGTTAATGGTCGGGTGGAAGATGATGTCATATTTTTTCCCCCGCGCCACATTTCATACGTTTATAAAACGGTTGTGGTCACATGGCGATGGCGTACAGTACATACAGGGTGGCTTCTCGCGTCGCCGTCCGGTTTGTGGAGATAACCGGCTGAAAGGGAAAAAAAATTGCATAGAGTTATATAATTATTTCATATGACACGTGGGAAAGAACAAGCGCAATGTTGAACCATGAGTTGATAAACACCCCCACAGCGCAAATACTGTTAACAATCGGAACAGTGGGTTTTATCAGATTGGATATGAAATTGTGAGTTTAAAAAAACAAACAAACAAAAAAGGAGATAAAAATACGGTAGTTGAGAACTAGACATGACATGTGGGGCAGTTTATTGTGGTCACAATTTAATCCCCCCCAAGCAAGTCATGTCTGGTGCTCCATAAATTGTGGACCTGAATTAGAAAAAAAACAAAAGCCAAATTAGAACACAATTTGGAAAGGGCAAAAATATCCATAAATCCATTTCATAGGAGATCAAGTGGCACAGAGGTGTTCAAAATGGGACCAAAAAAAAAAAAAAAATAGTGGCATCTGAAGCTAATGATACATAATGGTGGTCCACCAGTCCTATTGTTTGGCTCATTATTCAGAACTGAGAACAAAAACAAACAAACAAAAGTGGAATTTGTTGGGGGGTTTTAACGGTTTTGTGTCTATTTCCAGTCAAAAGGTGTCAGCGACGCCCGGTGAAGGCTCGCTTCCCGCCGGGCATCACGGACCACTTGTTGCGGCGGTCCTGGATCTGTTGGAAAATGCTGCTGCCGCCTCTCCACTTTTCCCTCTTCAAGCTTTTTACTTTTTTCACCTGGTGAAAGTCAGCAAAGGAAAAGATGTTCCAGATGAATTGCCCATAGGTGGCGCACTTAAAAGCTGCCATTTACAGCCGTCGTAGGTTTTAAGGGTCTTTCTACGGCTACTAATTCCGATACGGGCACTTTGCTAACCCTGTTCTATGATTATCATCACACATTTCCTCGTCGCCATCACTCACTTTTCCGCTGTCAAATTCTTCATCCCACTCGTCAATCACAGTATCGCTCATGGCGAGGCGGACATCTTGGACGGCATCGCGACTGATGGCGGAAACTTCGCCGTCCCAACCGAGGACTACAGGAGAGAGTGTGATTAATTTTCTAAATGGTTTGGCCTTCCGTTTCCACAGAAACACTCTCACCGCTCACGCCGTAGGCTTTGTCCATGGCATTCCGCATGAGCTCCTCCACCACGTCGCTGCTCTTTTTGCCGTCCCAGGACACACTAGCGGCGGCACGGGCCGGGGTATCACCTGACGCAGTGCTCGCTGGCGCCTGACAACGCTTGTAGCCGTCCTTCACCTGGCTGTCCCAAAGCACCACAGAGACTGCAAACACGACGGAATAACTAAACGTGGCATTTTTTGGTTTTGTGCTTGTTTTTGCACGTGTGCGCATACCAGCGCTCGGCTTGCGCGCCTTTTCACCGCATGCTGTGCTCTTTTTGGGGGGCGGCCCCGCTGCGTCGCCGTTTTCCCCCTGCGAGCGAGGCCGAGTCTCTTCTTCCTCCCGACTCACTTCTTCTTTAGGCCTCCTTTTTTTCTTTTTGACTTTCACCTTCTTGCCAAGGACCATTTCGTTGCTCGGCTCAGCGTGGCTGCAGTTCAAAGGATGGAGTAGAGGGGGGGGGGGGGGGGGGGGTTTATATGATTGAAAAAAGATTTTTTGTGTATTCATGTGAATAATATGAGTTTGATTCGATGCACTCACTTCATTCAAATCGGTTTTCGTCACACCACAAACAGTGTTCTAAGAGTTTTGGTTCAAATCTCTGCTGTGTTTAAGTTCTCTCCATTGTTGCGTAAGATTTCGGAGTACTTTCCAAAACATTGCATAGAGGTGTGAACGTGTATTGTTGATTGTCTAAATGTGTCCAGCGAATTCTATACTTATGTACTTCGATAAATGAAGGCCTCCACGTAAATAAGTAGAACGAAGTGGAGTAACGATATCAATTCTCTCACCTTTCTAAAGCTACACGTGGTGAATCTGTGTCCTGCGGAGCCTCCATCATCATCTTCTTCTTCTTCTTCTTTTTCTTCTTCTTTAACAACACGCAGTCCATCTCATGTTCTTTCGTGTTGGTCTGACACGTCGCCACCGTGGTGGAGTCTCGCGTCTGTTTGAGCTTCTCAGCTTCTTGACAGCTGGAGAGACTCCACATGCCCCCCCGGCACCAGTCCTCCCCTTCCGGCTTCGACGGATCCAGATGGGATGGGACGCTTTCTCTCGCCGCGGTCTTCTCGCAGTCTTCTTGCTCCCTCTTTCGCTTCTTCTTTTTCTTCTTTTCGCCGGGGGGGCTACACGGCGCCTTCGCCACAGCGTCCGTGTCGAGTTCCACCTTGGAGTGGCGCCGCTTCTTTCTCCTCCTCTTCTTTTGGTTGACATTTTGAGTCGCCGGGTCGTTTGGTTCTTGTTGGGGCTGGTGGGAAGCCTTGGGGCTCTTTTGCGCAGGACTTTGGAAGCCGTTGAGAGAGGGGCTGGCGTGCGGCGTGACGAGATGGGAGCGTTTCAAAGGAGATGAGTGGTTTTTCGGGGAATGGGATGAAGCTCTGGGGAAAAGAGTAACATGGTCACTTTTGTTGCCCCCTGCCTAAGGATTATTATGGTCGTCGGGGTGGAATGTCAAGACGAACCCAAAAATGCACGATGGCTTTTACAAGGGAACCGAATTATAATTTCTGAAACCAAATACACTCGAACAAACAACAAACATCCTACCCGTGAGTGTGAGGCGTGACAGCGAAGTGGTTAGGGTGATTTGGATGAGGGGAGTCGCCAGACAGTCGTTGCGGAGCATCATCAATGCTGCTCGGACTCCGGCTGCGAGCCTGCAGTTATCGACAAAAATAAAAACTTGGTGGTCTAAAAGAAAAAAGTAGCCATGAATGTGACAAAAAAAAAAAAAGGAGAGAGTTAAATTAAATCAAGGATGGGAGATGGCAGGAAAAGATGGAGGAGCAAAGAGGAAGGGGCAGGGGGGCATGGCAGAGAACAATTAGAAATGGTTAGAAAAAAAAGAAGGTAAAAAAGGAAAAGAAGACAAACCATAGACTGTGTGGTTGATTAGAGCGTTAACATTCGTAAGATACGTTGACGCGACAATATTCAATGCGTTTTTGGATTGTATAGGTGACACATACACCGCTGTGCCACCCGTCAGGTCATACACGCTATGCGTAACTAAATTCAAATCTTCTAACCTCAAGCAAGTCCCAAATTATTGAGGGGGGTGGGGGGGAAGGCAAGCGTGCAACTCAAGTCACCACCAAATTTCAAGGTTGAGTCAAGTCAAGTCATTACTTGGTTCAAAGCAAGTCCTCAGTCAAGCCAAAATCTTGCATGATTAAATGCATGGAATGATTAAATATTTTGAAAAAGTAAATCTCTCAAAAAAATAAAAATAAAAAAAATAATCTAACGAACATTTACATTCAACGGACAACTTAAGAGTGTGAAATTAATGTACCGGTATATGCATACATTTAAAGGAATGCACTTTTTAAAAAATTAACGTTTGTATTTGTGTCACACTGTCACTGTGGTGAGAAGTACTGAAATATGCAAACATGTCTAATCATTCGATTTAAAATCGACAATTGTTGTTATAGGCGTCAATCTGATTTTGGTGTGTTTTGAAGTTGAGGCAAGTTGACTGGCATTAGTTGACGGGGGGCTCTGCCACATCAAAATATGGTGAAAATGCTGCCGAACAGAAAAGTACTCAAAGTATCGATGTCGATATTTAAATAATGGACGCTTTTTTTAAATGATATAGCTAGAAGAGAGAATAGAAATCTTGGAAAGTCTCAAATTTCAAGGAAAACTGAGCTTTTTGGCTTGTGTCTTGACTGTTCAGATATGAGTCATGTTTGAGTTCAATACATTTAATCTTTGACAACTTTTATGATGTGCAATAGATTTTAACTGAGCCATTATTACCTCCCACCCCCATGCCCCGTCTGAAATTCGTGTTAACTTTCAACCCGTTCAGAATGTTACAACTGATGACAATAACATTAAAATTAAACCCAAACAAAAGCATAACAAGTTTGACAAACGCTATTCTACTGTCTCAGCGTGCAGATGGGAATTGTCGCTCACCTTCTTGGCCGACAGCGCCAACTTCTTGGCGGGCGGCGGCGACATGGTGCTGCCGCTGGCTTCCGATGTGATGTTGTTGAGGGCCGGCGGTTTCATTTTCACCGTCTTCGGCTCCTCTGCGCTGTGAGAGCGCTCCACGCTCTTGGCGGGAGAAGACGTGCTGCTGGATGCTTTGCGAGGGGTGGAGGGCGCACCTCCCGCCGGCGCACTCTTAGGACCCGCCATGTCCTGGATGGACCGAACGATGAGCAAAAATGCGCTTTCAAACATGGCGCAGGAATTAGTTTGCACACTACGGTTGTCAACATAATTTTTAGCCATCAGATTTTGCTCAGGGGTGGGCAGAGAATGGGATGTGTTCTTCAGTCTGGCCCACTGAGCATTTAATATACGTTAGCAGGAGTCCGGTGATATTTCATGTGTCTCGCTCATCTACTTACAGCTTCACACAACATGTTGAAACTGTCCAACAAGAGGGTACGAACCCCTGGGCCGGTGGACTTACCTTGGATTCAGTGGTGTCGGCAGAGGAGGAGTCAGACAGAGACTTGAATGAGGTAGACGCAGTGAGGCCTCTGCCGCCATCTTGCTTTTTGTCTCCATCCGTCCTGCCGACGCCATTGCTGTTGGACGGCGTCGGCGTGCCGCAGCGCGAGTAGCTCTGCGGAGAGGGCTTCTTCAGCTTCTTGAAGGGCTCCTCGATAACCGTGGGCCCGCCGGGCAGCTTGGTGGCGCCGTTGGACGACGACGTCCAGCTGGTGAGCCGGTTCTGCAGCTGATGCTGTGGAGTACTCGTGCCGTTTCTGGCGACCGGCAGGCCCAATCCGCCATCCATGGACTGGATCTTACGCAGCTGTGCTGGCTCAAGTTTCTGTTAAAACGGGCATGGAAACCATATTTACTCAAGCTGAGGCCACCCCTCAAACACAGGCGTGTTCCAGGCATGTCTGGCACTCAAGACAACTAAACGACTCTCTCAAAAAGATGGATTTTACGTTTATGTTTAGGAATGGGGATGTACCTTTGTGACCTGCGGGGAGGAAAGAGGTCCGTTCAGATTAACCCTCTTTATTTGCTCGGATGAAGCGCTGTTCTTCCCAGAATGCAACATTCCCTGTTTGCCGGTGTGTCCGTCTGCATTCTTCTTCGTTTCGGGGATCCTTTGATAAGCAGTACAACAGAAGCATCGGTAAAAGAGCATGAACATGAAAACATTATGGAGGAGTGCGGACGTGAATCGCTTCTCACCTCAGGTAGAAAAGCACATAAGCCTGCTGGTTCAAAACGACTTTGATGTTACTGGAGTGCACCATGGAGTCGTTCATTTGGTACCATTGTCCATTGCTTGCCTACAATAACACAAGTCATAAAAAAGTCCAAAATGATGATAAACTGAGAAAATGGATGGAATGCCTAAGCCAAGAATGATTTATATGCTGACCACTATTGCCGTTAAAGGGAATTGTGATTTATTAAATGGCTTTGTTTTGCCAGGATATTATACAACAAAGCAGAAAAAAGGTTAGCTGTTGACATTGTGTTGAGAAATGTTTTTTTTTTGAGAACGTCCCAATTCGAATTGCTTATCCCTGATCCTAGCGGACAATTTTGAAGAACCACGATGAAGTATTGTGGCATCGATTTTAACGTATGACCCATTAAAAAAAAAGCTTTATCATCTAATTTCCAGCTAAAACATACCCAATAAACGAATAGGAATTCACTTCAAGTTTGTAAATGTTGGTTCAGTGCTGTAGTGCACATCACTCACCACTAGGGGTCAGTATAGTGTTTTTATAGTGTTATAGCTTCTTTTTTTTTTAGAACATGAGCAATCTCAGGCCTTTGTTGCAGTTTTATTTTTACAATGAGGTTCATATCCGTCATGGTCGCACCTTGACGTAGCAGTAGTAGTGTCCAGCGTGACAGCTGTAGCCAGAGTGAACCAGGACGGCGTAGAGGCCGTACATGACGGGATCACCAGAGCTCTGAGACATGTACGGGCGGATGTTTAGGAACTCTGGATAGCCAACATCCTATTTAAAAAAAAAAAAAAAAAAATTAATTTGAAAAAAGACAAGGACGTCAAATATGAGCTGTATGGAGGAACAAGAGTGGTCCTTCAAACTCTGTGAAATTGTTTGTCCACCTTTGTTATTTTTCCTCCGCTGAAGTTGGCAAATCTCTTGAGGGAAAGCGTCAGCACATTTGATGCTCGATGGACGGTGAAACGCTTTGTCGCTGGCACTTTCTTTTTGCACCTGCAAGGGGAGAGGAGGGACTCCTCACTCATTTTAAATGTGAATAGAGCGCATAGAGTATAGAATGGGTCCTTCGACTTACTTGGCACACATGTAGGCATTCTCTCCACTCAAGACATCTGGTTTAACAAAAAGCTCCAAGGCTCGCACGATGTTGACAGCTTGCTGAAAGACAGAAAAAAAAAAAAAAAAAAAGACGCCGCAATATTTCTACAGCGAGTTCAAGACATTATGAGCTGAAATGAAGTCATAAAGTGATGAAAGATTTTTGCCCAAGACAAGTCCATTCATCAATTACGTCTGATATTTTTTTGGAGGAAGATACAGCTGTCCCTGTTTTCAGTCCCATGGTCCCAGTTGCATGAATGTTTTTAGACTGGTGGCAATAGCCGACGCTAGCAAGCCGAACAGCGGAAAATAAAATAAGGTGATGATAAATTCTGTTGGAAGATACCCGTATCTCCACAGCAATGTCCAGGTAAGGGTCATAGGTGTCCGACACACTTTTGCAAATGGAACATTTTACTGCAAAGAGAGGGGGGGGGGGGGGGGGGGGAAAGCAATCAATGGGTCCATCAACTAATTGTCACGGGTAACATTTTGCTCTCTTGAAAACACTCTAAATACCTCGTGATCTGAGGTAACCTCCAAAGATCTGGTGCACAAGTGTTGTGGCCTGTGTCTGCCTGTCAAGCCTAGACAAAAGGAAAAAAAGAGCTTTGAATCAGCAACGTTCTTTGTTTTATGTAGAAAAATGAAAATGTTAAAAAAATATATATCACCAAAAACCAGGCCTTACTTTGGGTAGCCGTTGAGACAGGCTTTCTGCATGGCGTCAATGGTGTACCGCAGGAACTCGTGCGCATCCTCCTGGCTACCGAAGCGGAAATGTCGGGCGATTTCTGCAGAAAAACAGCACGTGTGACTAAACTCCCCATAAATCGCTGAAATAACATACTTTGAAGTGCAAACTCTCTCATTAAGGCATTAAGCATAATAAAGGCTTTGTATGGCATGAGGGTGTTGTTCAGAATGGTCATTCGTTATTGATTGCCAAAAGAGCGCAGTTAATCTCTTTATATCATGTCACAACAACATACTTGAAAGCAGATTTAGGGCATGCTTTTCTGAGTAACCACCCACAATGTTTTATTTTATTTTTTTTGCAACCTGCACTTTTAAAAACCTAATGAAACATTTACGGTCACTAGGCGAGTTCTAACAGACTCATCGCATTAGCGCTAATGTAGCCAAGAAAGCTTCCAGCCCTTCCTGGAGGCACAAAGGGAGGGCGGGAGGGGGCGGGGCAGTATGAAACTGGTCGATATTTAATGCGCTCATCATCAGCGCATTCTCAGCAAAGCATCCTTTCACACAAACAGCAATAAGTCACCTGCAGTGGGTGGAAATCTAAAAATGTGTTTTTCCTTCGAATAATTCAACTGTAGTGACATTGTGTTGTTGCCCCCCCCCCCTCCACTCAGTCTTTTCAGGAGTATTTTGGAGCTAAAACATCCAGGCTTGCAGTCACAAGGAGACGGAGAGGACACGAGAGGGAAAGATGGAGGGAGGTGGGTGGTGGTTAAGGAGACTGCAGCAGTAAGCAGGTAGTGAGGGAGGGAGTGCCGTTGGAAGGGGGTGGGGTCCTTTGGGACTCCAGCACCTAAACTCATGCCTCATCCCCTCCTCTCCCCATACGCCATCCATTCATTCCTTCCTTCCCAGGCCTGCGCTTGCTTAATGTACTGCAGTGTGATATCACAGTGTCGCGGCGTCAAGCAATTCAAGTGAAGGCGGCGGTCTCACTTTTCAGGTCTCTGATGAAGGACACGGGCTTGATGGCGTTGCCCGTGTTGGCAAATGTCTGGATGATGTGGTTCTGCATGACACAGATCATACAGAAGCCCGACTGGTGGCCTGGAAGAGCACAAAAAGCATCGCTATGTGTCACGGCGTGGAAATTTGTCGCAGTTGTGTGTGACTAGCCCAATTGCACAGTAGAATCTTGCGTATGTTGACATCGATACAATTGATAGATAATTAATATGCGTCTCCACCTTCCACCCAAAGTGAGCTAAAATTGGCCCCATGTGATGGATGGTTGGATGCCACTCCTGTCATGCGCGGGATTTAAGACTCACAGACACGGCTGTGCTCCTTGGCGAGCAAATAGTTGGCGAGGGGCGGCGTGTAGGTGAGACACTGCACGGTGGAGTTGAGGAAGCAGGTGTTGCCGAGGTTGTGGAGGCCGGCCCCCACCCTGTACACCCGCTCCCACTTGAGGGTCAGCTTGTTCGCAGGGAAGAGCATCTTCTGCGGCGCAGCGATGCCATCGCCTTGGCCTCCGATCGTGTTCTCTGAAACTAGACACAATCGCGTTCGGAATTAAAATAACTACGAAGCACAGATGTGTGAAGTTTCAGAGTACAAAAGGCAAATGTAAAGTGAAGCGGTCTGTTTGGTTACCTTGCCTCTTGAATTGAGGGGGCTCGGCCGCCTTCTGCCCAGGGGCGCCCTCATTCCTGGGATTGAGGATCACATACTTGTTCTTCAGGCTGTCCAGCTGGTAGGAGAAACCCTTGCTGGCGGGCTCAAACTCGATCTTCTGCAAGAGGACCTTCTTGGCCGAGCAGGCCAGCAGCTTGTTCAGGTCGCCGTCATCGCCTGACTCCTTTCGACTGGGCTTCAGAGCCTCCTTGAGTTTGTCCACAATCGGCATTGTTGAAACATCACTAAAAAAAAAAAAAAAAGAATGGGGGAAGTCAATTGTGTGGGATGGGGTGAAAGACGATGCCCCGGGGAAGCTTACTTGCGTGGAACAACACAGTCGGTTCAATGTCAAATTAGGGTCGGTTAATGAATTGACAAATGCTTTTTTGGAGTTAAAACTTTAACAAGAAAAAAGGAGAAATATATATTTTTTGTCATATTTTGTCAGTTCTGCTAAATTAAAATGAATTACCCGCCCCTCAGATAAAGTAAGGCTACTGTCCCTTTAAAGACAGTGTCAACACTAAATGCTTAGCGTGCGTGTGCTTAACCACAATAAGCATCTAGCAATCATCTAATAATCATGCAGCCCGTCAGTATTGTCCTCCACATCAAACATCTTCTTTTTCCTCATCACTCCGATACACTATACAGTGCCTGGAAAGGCATCGCAGAGGACGGTGATGTCACCAGAGTGGGGTGGGGTGGGGGGGGGGAAGGCCCGAACATATGTACAAGGACACTGCGACCTTCACATTCCGCTGTTACTGATCCGAGGGACGACACGCAGCCCAAGGGTGTGGCGACAGCAACATTGTTATGCAATTTAACAGTCACCCTTAAATTGGAACTAATTGGCTTACTCAAGGGGCTATAAAATTTAAAAAAGGAATGCACAAAGGCATTGAATAGAATAATTTGCAATTCATCGGTCGCTACGGCTTATGAAAAAGGCTTTAGCATCAGATCTTGCAAATGTTTATCGAATTATGCCTCAAAAATCACATGGCTTTTATATTATGTTTACTGAACAACATATGGTAGAGAATACTGGCAAATAGCAAATAAAATCCCTACAAATTATTGCTCAAAATGCTTTTCTTTTCTTTTGCAACACGTCCCGCATCTTACACTAACGTGGCAGTCATCATCAGTGAGGAGTTTGTAAACAAAAGCACAATCTCTGTTGCCAATTTATTAATTTTCCACCCCCTCCAGGGCAATTTTTTTTTAATTTCCCCCAAAACGAAGCACATATTTTTACATAATCGCTTGAGATTTTTTTTCCCCAAATCATTTCTGATATGATTCCAAAAATCACCCACTGCCGGTCGCAGCCCTAGTTAAGAAATCGGGTAGAATTTATCAGGAAGGGCATCCGCCATAAAACCCTATCATGCAACTGACTGACTGACTGAATAAAATAAACGTCCAGAGTTTATTGAGGATCAGAAGAATGATATCTGCAGATATATATTTTTGGGAGCCCATAATCCGTTATTTGATGACAATCTCATCTATCTGCCTTTTTTGTGCTAATGCCAAGACTTAAATGTATGTATTGATTGCAGTGGAATGTTGGTGATGAACTTCATTCATCACAAACCTTTGTTTGTAGATTTGCCACACCCAAAGATTAAAGGCATTTATTTGTATAGCTGTGGAGATGCAATAAATAATGAGACAAAGGCGAATAATGAAACTACTTTCAAGCTACAGGTAGCCATATCACGTTTTTCCAATATCGCTCATTCCTCCTTTCAAATACTGTGTATCATCTCTGAAATATGGAACACTCCTTCCCCTCCCTTAAAAGTCCAGGTGAATGTATTTCCAATGTGGGTGCCCACAAGGTATATTTAGAATATGTACACTGATTTCAATTGTGACCCAATTTGTGATTGTCTTTTTTTTTTTGGTTTGTTTTTGTCAAATTCATAATTTACACTCCAACGGATTTACAATGCAGCGAAATCAGTGATGACAAGTACCGGTATGGCCAAAAAAAAAAAACCTATAAACGTGTTTTAAGTGATATTATAATCGGCCTCATGCACCATACGTCTGATCGTCACCAATCGCGTCAAACCATTGACAGTCAAGCCAAGCAAGCCCTGCTGGAATACATTGTCATTATTACGTAGTAATAAATGAAAAACCACTTCAAATCTGAGATTTTATCGGGGTTTACTCATTTTCACATCGGCGGTGTGTGGTGTTCCATGACCGCGACGTGTCGGGCCACTTGGCGTGGGGTTAGCATGCTATGTTGCTAACCAAGAACCACTGTCGACATTACACGGCGTAAGAAGGGCGATGAGACGATGCCATTACGTTCGTGTTAAACCCAAGAGCCACTGTGAATCATTATTGTCATTAATCTTGAGAAGTCGAAACATTTGGCGTCTCTTTGAGGATAAGAACGGCGGTGGCTAAATAGCTAGTCGGCTAACTTAACGTGGCGGAGAGGTTTCGAGTAGCCCTCACTTGCTGCACTGTGGCTCGCGTCACCGCGCCGGAAAATGCCGAATGACATCGCTCAAGCGAAAACGAGACAAAAATAAGTCATTTATTTATAATAATGTATACAATTTCTGAACGGTCTCACCTTTGTATTGCTCAAAACGATTGAAAAGGGAGAAGTCCTCTCCTCAGATGTTGCTTCTCCGCCTGCTGGTATTTTCGCCCATGCTGCATTATGAGAAGGCGGTGAAGAGAATGACGGACACCTAGCAAACACCAATCGGCGAACAAATCCCGTCTAGGTGGCAAGTTGAGCCAATCAGCGCCCAGATGGTCATTACGCTGCTCGGGAATGGACACGTGACGTGCGAGCTGTGCTGTTTACCATTTTCAATGATCACCAACTGGAGAGTTTAATGTCAAGATAACGATTAAGTCTAGATACAATACAAGAAAACGTTATAGATGTAGTGGTGGTAAAAGGTGATGTGAATCAGATTCTGCAAAATACAATTTGTTTTGATTTCTTGTGATAACATGACCTCACAATCCATTGATGGTGAGGTGACGTATTACAACTGCCTTGAGATACCAGTGCATTCGTTTATTCGTTCCGCATCTTAAATCTTAAAACGCCCGAAAATCATATTTCCCTTTGAAATTAATTGGAATGGCATTTATTCCTTCCAACCCCCCCCCCCCTCCCACGCCCCAATTGAACGTTATTTTACTTTGTAGCATATAGTAATAACATACTTAAATTGATCATAATTAATTCTGATGTGTGTGACTTGGCCAGCAGTATAATTCAATACAAAGAGTTAAGTGCTTTATCATCATTCCTCACTCACGCAAGTGATATTTACCAATGAGTATGATTTTGTCTGTTTCTGCAGTGTGTGAGTATATGTGTGTATGTATACTTTCTATAGCAATATAATAAAGCCATATACTGTCATGTAGATGGTATTTGTTTGCCCGTCTATGGCATTTACGGCAAAAGTGTAATTCTTTTTAGTCTAGGCTTCCCTGCAAAAGCTGATGCCCCCGCGACCCACCTCGGAATAAAGCAGGAGAAAATGGATTGTTAGTTTTTCCAAGCGTCATCAATTTATTGCCACTAGAGAGCAGCATATTTAAAGTAACCACGACACACACTTCATACGTACTGTAACCATATTTAATCAACATTTATTTCAAAAAGATACAAATTTCAAAACACTGCTCTGAAATGAATCATGACCACACAAACTTGTATGCAAAACAGATCTTGTTCTCTTGACAAAAATGATCAATATAACACCTTAAAAATATCAGCATATAAAACACAGGAGTGATCAACCCTTTTTCCACCCTTACCCCGTCATTGTTTACTTAAATATATTTGGGCTACAAGGAGGAGAAAAAAAATAGTCAGATGTGGAAAACAGTAATAACATCGCAGTGAAGCTTAATACTGACTGACTTATGTGGACTGCGCTTATTTCTGCTGAAGCAGTAGTTTATACAGAAGTGCTTTGGTGTCAAAAAGTGCTGAATCGTCACGATGGGGATGGAGGGGGAGAAAAAAAATACACTGCAATGATTTTTCATTCGAAATTTGAGTTAAGGGTCTTCAATATCCATGAATTTCTTCTTGGGCAATTCAGCCCCCCTGTACCAGGCGCAAGAGTTGTCGTTTCTCTTGATGCAAGCAAAGTGTCGGGCCTGCTTGCCGTTTGTAATCTTCTCCGTCAGATAGTCAGTCCACAAGCACTCGGCGGGGCTGCTGATGGCGCAAGGGATGGAGGTGCAGGGTGTGATCTGCAAGGCAAACAAGGACAGGATTTTCATGATCTTGTTTACATATTGTAGGCTGACGACTGAAACGCTCATCTTTCTTAAAGACCGTCTCGACGTGACCAAAGATCATTAATACCGCTCAGGCTTTTACAACAAGTTGTACATCTCCACACTTTAAACTGAGAGACTTCACTTTCATGCAGGCGCTGCTGTTTTGGGTGGGCACCATCTATAAGATTGCGTGTCCACCACAGAGCAATATAAAACCATAAACGCAAAAGGTAAAATCCACGCGTTGCGTTTCCTACCTTGCAATCGCAGCCCATTTCATAACGCTGCACCAGGCTGTTTCTTTGCGTGGCGGTCAACTTCTCCCACGGCTCGAGGAAGTTGCACAAGGTGATGTGCAGCGAGTTGTTGGACTTCAAACTCCCTGTAAATGCAAAGACGAAAGGAGAACTGAGAAACTCGCAGGAGTTTTTGGTCCCGCATGCCCATAATTTTATTGCAATTTTAGCATACTGTCAAAACGTCAAAGTATCACTACTACAACTACTAATTTACTGAGTTCAAGTAACTCTTGCAGTGTGCTAATATGCTTGTCTAAGTAGTTACTGTACTGTAAATATAAATACCTGTGATGAGATACTCGACGCCTTTAGCCAGAGTGACTCCACACAATGAAGAGGTCGGCGCAGTGTAGATGGCATCAAAATTCTTGTCAGGGCCCTTGAACATCTGGGGAAAAAAGTTAAGATCAGTGAGATAAATGTTGAATTGGCATAGGTGCAGATTTCAAGCCTGTTTGAAGTCTTTTACCTTGGTCTGTTTGATGCTGTACTTAATGGGTTTGAAAAAGTCATCATCAGCCTTCACTCCAACCACCTTTGCCTTGATAACTGAAAAGACAGAATGAATTTTCAAAGATGACATTATATTAAAAACAAATGGGGCTTGGGGGATTTGGGGCCGAGGCAGCAGCACCCGCATGACTGTTTCATCAGCTGTACACAGAAGAATGAGTGTGCACAGCCGGGATCCAAAACACACTGAGGAAACCAGTCAGCATTTTCAAGGCTCGAATTAAAACAACGATAATCCTCCTAATACCCTCACAGGCCTGCCTGGATTGGTTTTTAAAAAAAATGGGGATGAGGAAATCACTCTTACTTTCCAGCTTCCTGATTGAGAGGTTTGAATGTGGGATGGGGAGGTGGGGGGGGGGGGGGGGGGGTAGAACACTTCAAGTGGAAAAATATGATTAGGTCTTTTACAGATTTGCCTTTTTGTCTTGAGTGCAGCCAAGTGCTTGAAAAAAAAAATAGAAGTTCCACGTGTCTCGAAAAACTGATATGCCAGCCATGTCACATATCGCTGGATCATCAGAGCCAATGTGGGTGACTCATACGCTTCTTAACAGAGAATCCACATCTGTCAAGGAGGCGCCAAAGCAAACAAAATCATTTTTTCATATCGATCATGATTTGATTACAATAGGTGCTTCCAGAATCCAGCCTCTCCTTTTAAGGAGATGTGCAGCAAAGCTGACTTGCGAAAAAGAGGAAAACAAGAAAAGCGGACGATTGGAAGGGAACAGTGCTGATGCTGCTGAGAAACTCCTCTGGCTACAATTAGTGGTAATCCTGCTCGCCTGCCTTTGCAGAATCACGCACAAATGTTGCTCTACTGGTGTTCAGTAAAATACTTTTATTTTTTTAACCTTTAACCTCAGTGCTGCACACTGTGAGATGTTCATTGGCCCTGTGATCATTAGCAATAACTTAAAAGTCTTTGTCTATTACATGCATGGATTTGTTAGCTCGCAGCCAATCAGAGTGATCATTTATCACAAATTGCCATTGCCATTGTACATTTATTCTTGACATATGTCGTTTTTATTTAAAATAAGTCCTAATGGCAAAGGGTCTAAGAATCGATGTGAGCATGGCAGAAAAAAAAAATCTGAAATATCTAAATTTTCTCCAAGGTTTGGGGTTTGCCAGGGGCGGGGTGGCCACTGGTCACCCCGTAGCTCCGCCCCTTAACAGACTCGACTTCCACGTGACGATGAAAACGTGATAAAAAGTTAAACACGCTACATCAAAGCATGCGTACATACTGTCAAAAAATCCCCACCCCTAAATCAAGTGCATAGCTTTAGAAAAAAAAAAGGTAAGAACGAATGCCGGGCACCGTTCAACTTACCGACGTCCGCTTGGCAAAATCCCTGCTGCGGATGCGCTGCGCCACAGCTGCAGGCTTGTGCTCCTTCGTGTAACAGCCACAAGCACAGCAGCACCAGGGGAAGCACCAGGCTCTTCACCGTCCAGCTCATCGTTGATTATTCAGCGGAAAAAAAACAACAGCAAAATAACAAAAACTTAAAAAATTATAAGATTCTGCACGAACCGTTTCGGAATGGAAGCCCTGTTCAGTGCGCAGGTCGGGTTTGTTCTGCTGGACTCCACGTTCATGAGGGCCTTTTTAAGGCTGCAAAATCCGCCCACAAGTGACGTCACTTGCAATGTTTGACGACTTTTTTTCACCTCACCAAGCGCGTATGCACACACACTCTCACGCACACGCGCGCACACAAAAATCGCGCACGCGTGCACGTGTGGATGTACGTGACGGTTTTTTTTAAAGGGGGGCGGGGGTGGGGGGTTGGGCAGTCCAATACTTGAGTGGGATACACGTTAGAGGAATGTGACAGCACTTTCCAGTTTCTGTCTGATCTAACCAAGTTCAAATTATAAAGAATAAATGTGAAGTCCCAAGCAAAGAAGCAACATGGTGAAAAAAAATATATAGCACTATTGTTTTGTCATTGATATGAGCTATCTGCCTTCTCTTTGGGTCCCCTTTTGCCTTTATCCTTGCGATGGCATCTCATTGGGTCGGGTGATTCTCAAACTGGGGTCACTGGACCTCCATATTAAAAGCCCCCAAGAAATTTATGCCATAAAAAATGGAATTAAATTCTAAATATTAGTTTCTATTTGCAGTACCACTTGCCAAAGGACTGGCTTTGGGACTGCAGGGTGTTTGGCTGGAAAAGGAAAGGGAAAAGTGAGTCACTGCAAGTGCTTTATTGAGTTTAATTAGACAAGTAAAAGGGGTGGGGGGGGACTTGCTAATTATTTTCTGAAGAAACAAACACGTCCTTTCCTCTGAAAGAGCCATCTTCACTGGAATGAGCAAAATTTAGCATGCCAGCTCATGTTGGCTTTGCGTGTACATGTTAGTACCAACATTACCGTAATAGACACTTCAAAAACAACTTTTTTTTCCTGACTGGAAAGGACAGCGGTAGGTGCTAGTAAATTGAGTGAGCGTAATTTATCCACCCCTATCCTCTCCCTAATTTAGCACACCTCTGATTTATTGGGTGTCGCATTCACACCTTGACACCGCCCTGCAAGTAGGCTCTTCCGAAAAATGACCATAATACTTGGGCTTTAAGTCACGCGATGACGAGACGCTTATTCGCGTCACCAAATGACGACAATCCATAATTAAATGTCCAGATGTGACATCAGCGCCATAAAAAAAAATGGATGCTGTGGTGCTAACAATCAACTGATGGTGCAACATGTCGTACGTACATGACTGTGACACACGCCGAGTTAAGTTGTCTTCGTGGACTTGATGGATGTGGTCAGTTCCAGTCATGAAAACGCCACTGGCAAAATAGAGAGGAAGACTGGGAGGAGCGCGGTGACATCATCTTAAGAGTTTAATAGATTCAATGTGGGGGCGAGTCCTCAGAACCTTCGGGCCCCCGTCTGGGAAAGTCTCGTGTTGTTATGGTCACATTCTTGACTTACTCATGCAAAGTAATTGGCCTTTTTGTTGGAAACTTGACCGCCGAGTGCCAGTAGCAGTTTTTGAATATCGAAATCGGAAAAGATGTCCAAAATGTCGAAAGATAGTTTTGGATATTACACAAATAATCACAGGGGTTGGGATAGATAGATGAGATCACATTAAAGTCACCAATTTTCATCCTTGTGTCATTTTGTTTTTAATGAGACTGATTTTGTCTGTTGCCTTTCCTTCCGAGGGCAGTGGCAGTGCTGCGGTTTCGCACAGAGCTCTGGATCTTTGACCTTTGACCGCACAGGGATGTCTTCATGTGAGATGTGAGCGTGCCACATTTAAAGGGAATGAGAGGAGCCGCTTTGATTGGCGACAAATGGAGTACACTGTTTTCACGCCCACAACAGCGCAAATGGCCATTTTTGTAAAAATAGCTTGTGCGTATCTTAAAATTAGTATCTTAAAATTACCAACACCCAGAATAACTTGCCTGCACAACTGTATATACAACTTTAGATATATTTTTATATACCTCTAGATTTAGTCGTCAGAGTATTATGATTTTATTTCTGCAACATGCTGACTTTTATGGCGTAGCATAACCACACGTAAAACTGTATGAGTATTCCATTGACCTTATGACTTAATTCCAGGAGCTTTACAAATTCCTTCAAATGATATTGCGACTTTATTGCAAGAAAAAAGTCCCAACATTTTTCCTGCAATAATCATAGTCTGACTTTATTTTCGTATCATTCTGACTTTATTCCAATGAGTGGCCAACCTTGTCTTATAACCTTACAAAATTATATCCAGAGTTTTGCATGTTATCTCATTATATTCCAACTTTATATGCACAACATACTAGTTTCCACATTATGACTTTTTTTTTCTCCAAAAATGCAACTTTGTACTCTGAATGTGACTTTATTCTTGTAACATTCTGACTTTATTTCTTGTATCCTTCAGATACTCGTAATATTATGACTTTTATTCTTGTAATGGTAAGACTCCATTCCCATAAGTTTTGAACATATTTGTGATAAAATATGTTTTATTGATGTGTTTATTTTAAAAGGAACTTGGTTGGTTTTGTGCAATCATGCACAAAAGGGAGGGAATACAGTATGAGTCTGTTTTAATTACAGTTTAATTGCAGTTGGTACGTAGTTTCAGCCAACTACTGGCTTGGCATGCCTATTACAGCCTTTTGGAGGTTTTGACGTTTCACGAATGTGAAGGAATAAACATTGTCGTCGGTTTCAGGTTGTTGCGTAGCCTTTGAACATTTCAATACATCAAGCTGACTGCGTGTAAATAAGACGAGGAGTCTGTTGAACTCACCCGTCTTGCTTCCTGACATCATACTTGGCTATCTAGCGGTTTCTGGTTTATGGTCACCCAGTGGTAAACATTTTCACTATTTTCCAAAGAAAAGCATATTACGAGCATCGTTTGGCCTAATCTGAAAAACAGAGCAGGAGACATCATGCTTGCAGTCCGAACGACAAAGGGCCGGCACAGCGATGCCGTCGAGAAAAAGGAAAGTTCCCATACGCATGGAAATGTTGTAAGATGCCATGACGCGTCGATCATGTGGAATTTACCAGATGTTGGATGCAGGAAGAAAATAGGAGGAAATGACACATCATGGAAAAAAGGTCAAACTATGCTTTGTGTGGAGTCACAGGAATACCAGAAACCTCCAAACTGACCAAAAGCTGACCCATTCCCGCCATGTTCTCATCTTGAGGTGTATTAATTGCATGGCCTCACAAAAGAATGTTTTGTCATGGCAGGGGTTGAAATCTGGATTGTTTTATGATAACATTTGGTTGTTGGGAGAAGGCGGCTTTGACAAAGAGGTACAGAGTAAGCAGTAATACAGCCAAAAAGGGACAAAAATGCTATCCAGTGCCTTTTACCAGACGTATTGGAATCGAGTCACATGACTTTACTTGAGTCAGACTTAAGTAGCCAATTTTAGGACTTGGTAGTTGGCTAAAACTTATAAAAAGACTTAACGTGACTTTGACTCGAACCACGTAAAAAGCGACAAAAATGCTATCCAGTGCCTTTTACCAGAAGTATTGGAATCGAGTCACAATACTTTACTTGAGTCAGACTTAAGTAGCCAATTTTAGGACTTGGTAGTTGGCTAAAACTTATAAAAAGACTTAACGTGACTTTGACTCGAACCACGTAACCCGAGGTGTGCCTGTTGATATTTAAAATGTGCCGTTTCAAGATAATGTCCCATTTGTTTTTGAAATAAATTGCATGTTTTATGTATGAGATTTCCGACACCCCCCTCCAACAGCTAAATAACGGATTAAAGACCTTCTCTTTAATTTAAAGCGATTATTATTGTTTTAGTCTTGAATGGCAAACTTTAAAACACATCAGATCTGTCGTTATGTTTCGCGTGCTCCCCCTGCCTTCACATGTAATGGACTCGTCTATGTAAATTCTTCCTGCGCATGTGCGGACTTGATTCAAAAAGAAGGTATTCAAAACAAATTTATTGGCGCTTTTGGAGGAAAATGAAATTGTTTTTCGAGTGAAGGGGAAAAGTCGGGAGGAAAACAGTGGAAATGAAGTTGCAGCTGCAGTAGAAATGAAGTGGAGGGTGACAATTTTGATCAGGAAAAAGAAAATGTAAGATGACAAAATCGTAAATTGCATTACATGTTGATTAATGTTCATCTCGACGACGGTAAAAGCGTTGGGATGATTCACCTTTTAGATAATAGTCCTCGAGGAGGATATTGAAATGAAACCGAATAACTTATACCAGGTTGATTTTGGCATACATTTACACCGCTTGTACATTACACCGATTATACATGAAAGTGGTTTTACAATTAGAAGAACCCCCCACCCCGCCTTCGAGAGCGAGTGATGAAAACAAGTTCATAATTTTCCATTCATCAGTCGTTGTTCACAGGTGACAGGGTCAGACAGTGAATCATCGGAAACCCTCAAGGCAAAAAAAAAAAAATATATACACTGCTATTTCATTGTTCGTTGTCGCAAAGTCAGCGAATGTCCACAGTGACCCCCAGGAAACCCGGTCAGATTGCACAAGTTCCTTCGTGTTTTTTTTTTCAAGCCGACACGAATCAGAAAGAAGATTCACTTCCTTCATTTGCGTAATTTGGAGTTTTACCTCTTTTGCAGCTTGTGTTTGCATCCATGCAAACAAGAGATTGTGACATCCTGTATTTGTGTGCCCCCAAAGCAACACATGTCAAGGTCACCAAGGTCAGCATTAGGTCAGATTATTGTGTCAGGGGAATTTTCACATTAAAACTGACTTCATTCACATATTATTACAAAGAATACAATGACTGTATTTCTTGTATTGTGACTTTTAAAAAATGTTACCATTGCATTTCATAGTATCCCCATAACTTTACAATGTTACTCTTGCAATGTTATGACGTAAATTGATATTGGAACTTAATCACACAGAGAAGCATTCATTCTTATAGGTTGTGTTCAAATGACATTTTGTTGCTAACTTTTTCCAAATGTATGTGTCATTTTAGATTCAACTTTTTGTTGACATGAACAGTATGTCCTTGTAATTGTATTGTAACTTTTTTTTTTCCTCTTGGTCGGAACACCCTTGAAAAAAGATTTTTTTCGTCTCAATGGTACATTCCTGGTTCAATAAATGTTAAAAAAAAATCTTTCCATCCATACTGAAATAAATGGTTTGTTGAGTTTAATCAGTTTTATTCGTGGCTGCACACATTTCTTCAGTACAGACTACCGGTACTTGACAGAATTATTTGGATTTGGATAAGCGGTGTTGAAAAATGGATGTCACAACTTTATTTCTACAACTGTCCCCTTTTTTTTTGTCCAAATGTTATGACTTTCGTAAGATGCTAACGTGGCTTTCGAAATTTGAATTTTTCTCAAAAACGGCAATCCACACTCACAGTCATGCCTAGCCAGGAATTAGAATTATTGCCATAGTATTTCAATAAACAAATGCGAAGACTTATAGGGACACAGTGATTGGAATACAGTCAGTTATTATTCACAGATAACCAAGTCAATTATGTGAGCAAATATCAGTGCTTGGTACATGAATCAGCAACACTGACCCATCAGAGACCGGTGGAGTCATCTTTGACTTCTTGCGTACTGGAGATATGCGTCTCATAGCCCACCCGCCCAGGCATGTTCCTATGGCATGAGGTGTGTGGTGAAAACATAATCACTAAGGAAGAGTATTTGACTCATATGGAGAACTGCTCTCATCCTTCATCACTGGTGATGTGTATCTTTTCGTATCTTTGAAATTGAATTCTTGAGAAATTTTCCACTGTTGACAGTAAAACCACGCCAAGCAAAATTTTTTTGAATTTACGGCACGTTTTTCTGTTGCCTTCTCACACTGGTTCAGTGCAGCAAGAAAAGTATGGATATGGCTCCGTAGACAACATGAAACCACACTAAATTAGAGTAGCAGTAGCGCTTCACCGGGGCTAGCTGCTGCTATGCCACCTTCAGAACAGTGTAGCCTCATTCAAGCCCCTCCAGCGTTTTATTTGAGATTAGAAAATATGTTTAAAACATATTTTCTCAGCCTCCATTTGGCCCTGGGGGGCGGGGAAAAAAACATCTGTAGCTGTTCTTGCTCGTAGTATTATACTAAGCTAGCAAGCGAGTAAGCTCAATAGCTAGCTAGCTCCTTGCTCCAGGGGTAGCACCATACGTGGGCCCACACAACAGAGAAATAAATCACAAAAATGACTGTGTTCTCAAACTCCTCCATGTTTTTTTTTCATGTCCTTTGCATTAAGATACAGTACATGTACCCTGATTTTATTTTTGTTATTTTATATTTACAGTTGGGCGGCCCGGTAGTCCAGTGGTTAGCACGTCGGCTTCACAGTGCAGAGGTACCGGGTTCGATTCCAGCTCCGGCCTCCCTGTGTGGAGTTTGCATGTTCTCCCCGGGCCTGCGTGGGTTTTCTCCGGGTGCTCCGGTTTCCTCCCACATTCCAAAAAACATGCATGGCAGGTTGATTGGACGCTCTAAATTGTCCCTAGGTGTGAGTGTGGGCGTGGATGGTTGTTCGTCTCTGTGTGCCCTGCGATTGGCTGGCGACTGATTCAGGGTGTCCCCCGCCTACTGCCCGAAGACGGCTGGGATAGGCTCCAGCACCCCCCGCGACCCTAGTGAGGATCAAGCGGTTCGGAAAATGGATATTTACAGTTACAGCTGTTGTCAAAGCGCCATATAAATCAGGATGTATTGTATTGTATTTATCTTACTTAATTGTCATATGTGTATTGTGCTTATTGTCGGATAGCTACTACTCCCTTGGCAGATATTTGTTAAAATCCGATTGATGCCATTTTTGTGTATTGTACGATGTTTTAATAAATAAACAAACAAATAAACAAAACAAATTAATGTCTTCTTGGTGAGTAATGGGACGGCATCCTAGCGCCCTCTATCGGTCAGTCACCATGCACACATGCACGTGCTCTCCCGTGTGCTTAATTGCGCTTAATTGAGAAAAACAGGTGAAAACAATCATTCGAGTCTGCAAGTGACGTCACCCGTGAGGAGATCTACGCCTTTAAAATGGCCCACATGAACTTTGACTCCAGCAGAGTGAAACAGAGCTTGCGTTTTGCGCAACTCGAATCTGCTCTTCCAGTTTTTGGCTTTTCCCCACTTTAGCTATCAACGATGACCTGGCAATATTTTGTACTACCTCTTATGCTGTTGTGCTTGTGGGGGCTGCAGGAGGAAGGAGCACAAGCCTGCAGCTGTTTACCAATGCATCCGCAGCAGGTGTTTTGCCAAAAAGATGTTGTTGGTAAGCCACTTGAATCAATTGATGTGGGTTAGAGTTGGATGGCGTGATTATTCTGTGTGACAGAGCTTGCCAATGGGTTCACTCACTCATGAATTTTTGTGCCAGGAGCCAACCAAACAACTGTTTTTAATGCATCTTTTCAAAAGTGTTTTATGTTGTGTTGTGTTTATTTATTTTACTTTATGTTAACTGTTTTGTTAAGCGCTTTGTTACAGCTGCCGCTGTTGTGAAAGCGCTATATAAATCAGCATGTATTGTATAAAACCTATTTTTCAGTCATTAGGGCAAAAGTTGTTGGAGTCACGCCTGCCACACCCGTAAAACGTCTCACCAAGTATGACATCGAACAAACAATGGTGAGAGACTTGAATTGTATGCAAATTGAACAACTTCTCACGAGGTCGCCACTTATCCGCTTTTCCAGTACTTCAAGGGCTCTAAAAAGCGCTTTCGCGACGTCTACACTGCACCCTCCTCTGCAGCTTGTGGAGTCACTCTGACCAAGGGCGTTGAGTATCTCCTCATGGGTATAAAAACCTTACATTTTATTTACTTTTTAACAGATTAAAACTCATTCTATTGTTGGCACCCAAATGTAAGCCTCTGACGTCTACAAAACGTTGCATTTGGTTCCTAAAGTGTTTTAGGGTGTGTTTTTTTTTTTTTTTTTTTACAATGCGCTTTTGACATTTAACTATGGGAGCCTATTGCTGCCGAATCGGGCCCCCCCCCCCCCCTCTGTCTACAGGCAGACTGGAGCCCGATCGTACGCTGCGCATGGTCCTGTGTGACTTCTATAAACCATGGAGTGCCTTGAGTTCTCCGCAGAGGAGCCTTTTGTACCGCTATGAACAGGGCTGCAAGTGCACGGTAGGAATGCAAAAGGTGGATTTAGTGGGGGGGGGGGGGGGGGGGTGGTGATGATGAATTGACTCATTTTTATTTTGTCAAGTGTTTACAGAAAATTTCAAGTAAATGCATTGGTCTAAAATTAATCTCCAACCACTCGATGAAACAAAATTGAGCAATTCAAACTTTTTTGTGTCGTTCTGTGACCATGTTGATGAAATTCCCATTCTTGGTCGCCCGCAGATCAAGTCCTGCTTCTCCTACCCATGCTGCATAACCGGCTCGTCAGTGTGCCTGTGGACGGATGTCCTGGAAGGGAAGACGGGCAACGGCGAGCAGGCCCGAAACTCCGCTTGCATCAGGAAAAAGGATGGTCGTTGTGGCTGGCACGATGCACCTTCCTGGCCCCGACGGGGATAGCTGACAAAGGCTATTAAAATAAATGCAGTTTCTTTTTTTGAGAATTCAGTTTTGTCTGACTCCTTTACTTCTATGAAGGTTAAGATTCCTAACAGATACTTCATTGGTGTAATGGTGAGTGCTCTGGTTAAAATTGCAATGACTTGTGAAACTGTTTGGTGGGTGTTCATACTTTTTGTGTCCAGATGTTTTGGTTTTTCAAACGATTCACACAGGCATGAAGCTTGGATACCATATTGAACTTAAAATGACATCACCTGAGGGGGGGAAAAAAATCTTGATAGCCTTTTGATTTGTGCAGTGAGATATGGAGGAAATATTTTTGATGTGCAAAAACTATTTGGTACCTTACCCTTCTCAGCTGTCTTTGGGCAGTAGGCAGAGGACACCCTGAACCGGTTGTCAGCCAATTGCAGGGCACACAGATGAACATCTATCCATACTCGGAACAATTTCGTGTTCAATCAGCCTGCCATGCATGTTTTTGGAATGTGGGAGGAAACGGGAGTACCTGGAGAAAACCCACGCAGGCTTGGCGAGAACATTCAAACTCCACACAAATGAGTCGGAATCGAACCCTACAGCTCTGCACTGATCCTCCCAAATCCTCCAACCTGGATGCACCTTGTGGCTTTTAGATGAACTTTAAAAGTTTAGTCAAACTAAATCAAACGCCCGCCCCCCCCCCAAAAAAAATAGGTGGAAGCACTTTGATAACATTTGAATAAATGGCAAATTATAACAGCAAAGCAAGAATGCCCCAAAACAATTTGCCAACTTAAGACAAGGAACAAAACTACAAATTAGTCAACAGCAAAACTTAAAACTTCAAATTGGGCAGTTCCCCTTATTGAACTTTGTTCAATCTTTGCAGCCTTGAAATTTTGACCTGCTGACTTCCTCAGTTGTAGACTAGATCCGGGCAAATGCCTCATTTGCTTACCCTGTTGCGGCATCAATGTCAAGGAAATGAATTCCATGCAGTGTAACAACACGACAATGAAATCTAATTCAACAAAACAGCATTGATTTAAATTGTTTTTATTTTGCATTAAATAGCATTTTTCTTTTTAAACCTGAGGAGGCTATCCCGATCGGGGCCCGGCAACACCCTTCTCCCAGAAACAGCCGTCGCCTTTCTTAATGCAAGCAGAGTTCAACTCCTGGTCAGGATTGCCGAAAGCGCCCAGCCGGAAACCCGTCCACAAGCACTCCGTTGGTTTGGTGATGCAGCAAGGGTAGGAGATGCAGGGCTTGATCTGTGGGCGACCAACATGTATTCACACAGCTACCACACTTAGCGGAAAGCAACTGCCGCTTGTCCATAAAGTGGATAACATCTACTAGAATCAGATCAGGGGCTGCAACAGAGCAGAATAAACTAATGGCCAATTCTTCGGGGGTGGTGATGGGAGAAATGGCGTGTACCTTGCAATCGCAGCCATCTCCGTAGCGGTACAACAGTGACTTTCTCGCTGCACTCAAGGCTTCCCACGGCTCATTGATGTCACACACCTGGATATGCAATGAGCCGTCAAAGTGCAGTCTGCCTGTTTGGACAGAAGACGGGCAAGAAAATGAGGGAGCGGGACAACTTAGGACATTTGTTACCAAAATAAATAAAAATAAAACTTATTGACTGCTTTGTATGTCTTCATCTAGCATCAAAGGCACTAATGGTATTTAAAAAAAAAAATCTTCCAGATCATACCCAGGAGGAGATATTCAACTCCCTTGGTCAGAGTGACTCCACATGCTACAGAATGGGAATTTGTGTAAACGGCGCCAAAGATCTTTTCAGCACCGTTGAAGATCTAGAAAACAAAAAGTTAAAAGTTCATGTCCCATGTGCATGCTTAAAAAAAAAAAAAAAAGCATCAACAAAAGCTCCTCACCTTGCTCTGTTTGATGTCATACTTTGTGGGTGTAGTTCCCGCGCCGGGCGTCACTCCAACAACCTTTGCCCTCATGACTAGGAAGACAAGATTTATAAAAAAAAAAACAAATAAAAACCAACTTTGAGGACTTCGGGTCAGGAAAGCAGGATAAAGGAAAAGTATAAAACATAAGTTTGTCACAAAAGTACATCATAAATTGGGAAGCACTGAACAATGCCAAATATAATACAGACCCATTACATTTTTTTTTTTTTTAAAAGACACTGACAAACTTTATTGCATTTAAATTCACCCCCCCCCCCCCTCCAAAAAAGTGAAGTTGAGTCCCATCAAACTTACCAACAACATCTTTTTGGCAAAACAGTTGCTGCCGATGCTGTGGGAAACAGGTGCAGCCTTGCGCTCCTTCCTCCCGGAGCCCCCACAAGCACAGCAGCAACAGGGGCAGCACAAAGTTCCTACAGCTCATCGTTAACCCCTTAACAAACTCAAAAGAAGACTTTTTGGGTTGTGCAAAAAGCATACAACACCAGCAAGGTGACTCTACTTGAATTGAACAGGGGCCTTTTTATAGCTGTAGACTCCGCCCACAATTAAGCGACTTCACTTGCCCACACTGATTAATGGCTCTTTTCACCTGAGACTCTTCCTCACCACCAATAATTCAAGACGTTACCTATAAAATAACCCAAGCGGATGCTGTTGGTAAGTTTCACGGGAATCCACTTTCAGTCTTTTATACCTTTAAAAATGTTTCTTTCTCGTTATCAAGGCAAAGGTTATTGGAGTGACGCCTGGCACGCAAGAGACTGGCAGACTCTCTAAGTACGACAACAAACTCACCAAGGTGAGATGCTTACAATATTCATACATCTTCATGGATGCACATTAGACCTGAATCTCAACTATTTTTTTTTTCTTCCCCCAGACCTTCAAGGGAGCTTTTGACTGCCGTTTACACCGGACCCAACTCTGCAGCGTGTGGAGTCCCTCTGACCAAGGGTGTTGAATATCTTCTCATGGGTATAAAGCATCAAATTTTCTTCCATGCTGTTAGGCTTTTAAAGCTGTATTGTACCATAAATGACTCTGAAGTTTTGCCCGTTTCATTTTCTTTCCGGTCTTCTGCCATTATAGGTAGACTGCATGCCAATGCCTCGCTGCACATCCACCTGTGTGACTTCCATGAGGCGTGGAATGACTTGAGCATCACGCGAAAGCACCTCACCTGTCGTATCGCTACGCAAGATGGCTGCGATTGCACGGTAGCAGCGTAACTTTTTTCTTTTTCATCTATCACATTCTATATAGTGGCCCTTGATTCTAGTTAGATGTTGTCCAATGTTAACTCATGGACAGGAGTCAACTGCTCTTGAAATTATTGCCGTTCTTGAACATCTTCATAAATCCTTTTTTTTTGTCACCCACAGATCAAGTCCTGCGTCTCCTTCCCGTGCTGCATGACAAGTCTGACTGAATGCTTGTGGACAGACTTCCCCCCCTGGGCAAGTTGGGCAATCATGACCAGGCCCAAAACGATGCTTGCGTCAAGAAAAGCGACGGCTGTTGTGCTTGGGACAGGCTGGCTATCTATCAGCCAAATGGATACCCAGGCCTGAAAGGCTAATGATGAAAAATTAAAAATACAAATGTCATCAAAGTTGATTGAATGCTTGCAGACTGCATACAGTTAACATGTGAGCTGAGTTACTTAACATAGAGATTGCATTGCAAACAAGGGGATCTGCTAAGGAATGGCTCCCCCCCCCCCCCCTCCTTCCTGCATCCATGGATCTTTTACCTCCAACTGAGTTATAATTTCTTTAACTGCTTTTGTGACGGCCACTGCAAGAAACTTTGCAATTCTATATGAAGTAGTCACTACAAGGATTTTTTTTTCTCCTCCACGTAACTTGACAAGCAACATAGGCAGGGGTTTTTTTTGTAGCCCTCCCAGTTTTTAACAGGTTGCAGGAAAAACCCCTGCCTGGACTGCATTCCAAAAAAGTTTGATTTATACCACTTGGATAGGAATGGTTGCATCCTCAATGTGTTCCCGGTGAATGAAAAGATGGTTCATTGCAATATAATTTTTGGGAGGTGTGGGGGTCCTCAGAACACTGACCTCCAAATCCCATCCCTTGACTAAATACCAGTTGTTTATAATCTTGGAAAATTTTTTGCTCTGCATGGTTTGTGTCTTCATGTGAGTCACCGTTGTCGAGTGACGTCGGATTGAAACAACTCTGAAGGCAAGGGGGGAAGAATTTTTTTTTTTTTCTGACTTGGTGACTTTTCAGTTCGAGTGACTTTTGCGTGTACTTTTCCGAGTCGTATGTACAACTCCCCCAAAAAAATCTGCGTGTTTGTCAGGTCTTTTTTTATTTTTATTTGAACACAAGGTACTGATCAAGTAACTTAAACCAGAACAAATGGACAAACATTTCTTCACCTCACTACAAAAATGTATTCAATTTAGGTACGAACTGGTTTCTGGAAAATGTCTTGAATGTTGTTGGTGATGAAAGTCTCAGGTGATGTTGCTTAATAGTGGGCGGAGTCTACTGCTATAAAACTGTCCTTGTCAAGCACAGAGTGAACTTGCCGGTGTGACCGAACACAGCTACCCTCTTGGAACCGCATCGTGATCCTGTAACTCGCTTTAGTGATCGTCTCTGCGAAGCTTCAACGATGAGCTGGAAGAACTTTGTGCTGCCGCTGCTGCTGCTGCTATGCTTGTGGGGGCTCCGGGATGAAGGAGCGCAAGCTTGCAGCTGCTTCCCGATGCATCCGCAGGCGGTGTATTGCCAAGCGGATGCTGTCGGTAAGTTTCACAGGACTCCACTTTCAATCATTTTCCTTAATTTTTTTATGGTTCAATTTGTACTTGGATGACAGAACTTTCCAGTCAAAGGTGAATTTTGTCCCAGTGTCCGCCTGACATAAACATGCTTTGTCTTTTTTAAAAATTTTTTTATATTTTATTCTCACCCCATTTGTGCGGCCATCTCTTCTCCAAAATGCCCTCCTTAAGTCTTTCACGCATTTCTTAAACTTTTCCTTCTAGTTATCAAGGCGAAGGTTGTTGGAGTGACACCTGGCATGGAAGGGAGACTCACAAAGTATGATATTGAACTCATCAAGGTGAGCGACTTATTTGTATATTTTCTTTCATGCACATCAGATGAAAACTCCCCCCCCCCCCCCCCCCAACCCAGACCTTCAAGGGTGCTGAAAAGCTCTTCACTGCCATTTACACCGGGCCCAACCCTGCAGCGTGTGGAGTCACTCTGACCAAGGGTGTTGAATATCTCCTCATGGGTATGAAAGCTCGAATTTTCTCCAACTATGAAGTGATTAGGCTTCAGAGGTCACTTTTACCACCGGTCCTTCAAAGATGTTCTGAGGTTTTCTCTCTGCCATTACAGGGAGACCGGATTCCAATGCCTCACTGCACATGCACCTATGTGACTTTTATCAACCGTGGGATGCCTTGAGCAACAAACAAAGGGATGTGTTGTACCACTACGGCGAGGGCTGCGATTGCACGGTACAGCAACACAACTGCTAATTTTTAAAATTGGTATTTTTTTTTATGTACATATCTTAAATATCTGTCCTTGGTCACTTACAGATCAAGACCTGCTTCTCCTTCCCGTGCTGCATGACTGTCCCTACAGAGTGCTTGTGGACAGACTACCTGCCAAAGATGAGCAATGGTGACCAGGCCCAGAACTTTGCTTGCATCAAGAAAAGGGGCGGCTCTTGTGCCTGGTACGAGGGGGTTGATAACAACCATCAGGACCACCTACCAGGGCATGAGATGGAAACTAATCAATAAAAATTGATGAAGCCAAAGCTGTTGGGTTCAATGAGAATAAATCTTTGATTAAATTGCTGCTTTTGCTTCTGCTTTCATATTGATGTTCACGTACACACACAAATACTGCGATCAATGGCTCACCCAAATCAAAACAAAATTTCTAAAGGCAAATTTTTCCTTAGGTTTGTATGAGCAACGTTGTGGATATTATTTCATGAGCATGCATTTGGATGTCGCTCCTGAACACCCCCGTCCATCATGTATCATTACCACTACATTGATGTTGCTTGCTTCAAGTCGCTGTTGTTTGAAAATGGAAGAATGGGCTGCTCCCTCGAAAATGTGAGTGTCAAAAATGGAGATTTTTTTTTCCGAAAAATATATAGCACCTTAAAAATGTCAGCCCACTGGGTACCCTCACACTCACTGAGCCATCAACAGTTGACGTTTGTGTGTGGGGAAAAAAAGAAAAAAAAGAATGACAATTAAAATTGTTCGTTGCAGACCGAAACATTTTCTTCCAAAGCAGAGTAAATATGGTCTGGTCGATGTTGACAATTTACACCACAACTGTTTGACGTATGCACGCGAGCACAACAAATGGAGCAGTGTTTTTTTTTTCTTTTCCTAACCACAAAAAAATGCAATTTATATCTTTCTGAAAAGTCTGCAGGGAGAAACTAATGGGATAAAATCTTTGCGATATTTGACAGGGAATCGCTTTAATTTTGATCGTGAGAAATGAGCCAGGTGAAAACAATTGAGAATCAATCAGCGCGTGCAAGTGACATCGCTTAATTGTGGGCGGAGTCTACTGCTATAAAAAGGACCTCGTCAGGCTTGAATTCAAGCAGCGTCAACCTGCTTAGCGTGGCATGCTTTTTGCACAACCAAAAAAAAGGTATTTGTTTGAGTTTGTGACAAGGTCAACGATGAGCTTGAAGAATTTTGTGCTGTTGCTGCTGTGCTTGTGGGGGCTCCAGGAAGAAGGAGCGCAAGCCTGCAGCTGCTTCCCGATGCATCCGCAGCAGTTGTATTGCCAAACTGATGTCACCGGTAAGTTGAATGGGACTCCGCTTTCAAACTTAAAAAAAAAAAAAATTTTGGGCCACACAAGAATGAATTCATTTCTCATGCAAATCTTTCAAAAACTTTGTAGTGATCAAGGCGAAGGTGGTTGGAGTGACTCCTGGCGGCCAAAGAAGTCTCACAAAGTATGACATCAAACTCATGAAGGTGAGATATTCGCCATATTCGCATTTCTTCATGGAAGCACATGACTGCGACTTTCTTTTCCAGACCTTCAAGGGTGCTGAAAAGCTCTTTACTGCCGTTCACACCGGACCCAACTCTGCAGCTTGTGGAGTCACTCTGACCAAGGGTGTTGAATATCTACTCATGGGTATAAAAGCTGCAACAATTTTTCTCCTCAATATGGAAACCATTCCGCAGCCAAGCTACGAATGGCCTTTAATGCCCATTGAAGTCTTGAACAGTCCCCATGACTGTTTTTACACCTCGGAAGTGTGTATTATGTTCTGAGCTGCACCTTGCATTTTCTTCTGCCAATACAGGCCGACTGCAGTCTGATGGATCTCTGCACGTCCACCTGTGTGACATCCATCAGCCGTGGAAGGACTTGAGCATCATGCGAAAGCACCTGTTGTACCACTACGGAGAGGGATGCGATTGCACGGTACCAACACAATAGTGCTTTAAATGTATAGTAAGAGCAATTTGTTGATAGGATTCTGGAGTGGTTGCTTGTGTTAAAGTGGCCAATCAATTGTCACTTGTGCTCTTGAGGCGTGAGGAAAATGTAATCAAAACCTTGTCCTCAATCATCCGCAGATCAAGTCCTGCATCTCCTTCCCGTGCTGCATGACCAGTCTGACTGAGTGCCTGTGGACAGACTTCCTGCCGGGCAAGTTGGGCAATCGTGACCAGGCCCAAAACTATGCTTGCGTCAAGAAAAGCGACGGCTGTTGTGCCTGGGACAGGCCTGCTATCTATCAGCCAAATGGATACCCAGGCCTGAAAGGCTAATGATGGAAAAATAAAAAAAACATGATCACATTTCTCTTTTCCTGAATGGTTATTAAACACTGGCTGAATTGTGGACAAACTTGTCATTTCACATCAGTGCAGTGTGTAAAGTATATGCATGAGTTGGGTTATTTATATATGGAAGAAATCAAAACCTGGATGGCACAAAATTTCTTGAAATTCAATGAAAAGAAGACGGAGGTGATATTGTTTGGTCCCAGTGGCTCTTGTACGTTCCATCCTGTAGACTTGGGCCCCCTGTCTCCTTATCTTAAGTCAACTGTCTCAAACTTGGGCCTTAAACTGGACAGTGATTTCAAACTCGATCGGCAAATTGGTGCCGTTAAATCCAGCTTCTTTCACCTTAGGCAGCTGGCCAAAATAAAACCTCTCCTCTCACATGAACACTTTGAGACAGTAATTCATGCCTTTGTCACATCCCGCCTCGATTACTGCAATGCCCTTTACTTTGGAGTCAGCCAGTCCTCCATTAAGCGTCTTCAGCTGGTCCAGAATGCCGCTGCTCGCCTCTTGACTGGTACTCGTAAGAGGGAGCACATAACTCCTACTCTGGCATCCCTTCACTGGCTCCCCATTCATTTTAGAGTTATTTTCAAGATCCTCTTATTTGTTTTAAAATCTCTGAATAATCTTGCGCCACCTTACCTCTCTGAGCTCATCCGCCCCTACACACCTGCCCGGCGCCTCAGGTCTGTGGACCAGACCTTATTAGAAGTACCAAGAACTAAACTGAGGCTCAGAGGGGATCGAGCCTTTTCTGTTGCTGGTCCCTCTCTCTGGAATGACCTCCCACTGAACATTCGGCAAGCCTCCTCGCTGCCCATCTTCAAAACCCTCCTATTCTTTGGCATTCGACTCAGCATGACTTAGATTTGTTCTTGGTTTTACTGTTTGGTGCTTTCTACCGCCTTTATTACCGATTTGTCTTACTGTTTATTGTGCATGTTAAATTGCTCCATGTACAGCACTTTGTATGCAGCGATGGCTGTTTGAAAGTGCTCTATAAATACTGTTGACTTGACTTGACTTGACTTATTTGACCTCGTTGCCATAAAGCTGCATTGCAAACATCGGGTATTTTTATTTTTTTGGTGGGGGTGAGGCGGGCTCAACACTTTATCATTAAATCGCCTGCCTCTTTTCCTGTACATGACCAGCCTTTTTGTCTTCAAGCACTCTTGATGATGGCCTGTGCAATCGTCTGCATTTCATGAAATTGCAATTATTATTTTTTTTCTCTCGGGTTGATTGAAATTTATGCCTAAATGGCCACTGAACCCCAGTTTGGAAACCGTGCAACATGAGGCGACAGGCGTAAGATGTCTGATCTTGGTCTTTCAATGACTCGACCACTAATGACTCAGGATTAGGAATCTGCTTGGGGATTCCCAAGTAGTCTGCTGGCTGGGCACTGACATGAACTTTCTCAAGTGTTGCGTACTTGCTAAAAAGTTTTTTTTTTTTTAGCAATTTCTTAGAAGTGTAATGTTTTTTGCAAGTTGGAATTGTACATTTTACTAGAGTGGGGAAGCCCCCCTGTGTTCTTAGCCGCACTTTACCTGGTCAAAGGGTCGAGCAACCTGCAACAATTTTTTTCTGGAATGCATAAAAGTCCTGAATGTCAGTTGATTTTTATTTTTTTAAAGAACTCTATTTGAAAATATGCAGGAACTTACATGAGACTTGAATATAATTAGTGTACAACAAATTAATACACCGGGGAAGTTGCAAAATATATCAAATGAAACAAATGGCGAAATACAATTTATCTGTGGAAGAAAGTGTTCAAAATTTCCATACAGGGTTTTGATTTGTGTGGTTCAAGGTGGAGAAATTTTTTTTTGTCGTTTTATAAGGCCAGACCAAATGGATCTTTTTTTTTTTAACCTCACTAACAAAATTGCAAACAATATTTATCACATTTACTCTATGTGGGTAGAAATAAAATAAAATGTATGCATCATTTCATAAGAAATTTCTTGAATTTTATTGGTGATGAAAGTCTCAGGTGAACACAGTCATTAATGAGCGTGGGCAGGTGAGGTTGATTAATTGTGGGCGGAGTCTACTGCTATAAAATGGTCCTTGTCCCCCAGAAGTCAAGTAGAGTGAACTTGCCGGTGTGACTCAACACAGCTACCCTTCTGGAACTGCATCGTGGTTGTTTTCCTGAAGCTTCAACGATGAGCTGCAAGAACTTTGTGCTCCCCCTGCTGCTGTTGTCCTTGTGGGGGCTCTGCAAGGAAGGAGCGCAAGCTTGCAGCTGCTTCCCGATGCATCCGCAGGAGGTGTATTGCCAAGCGGATGCTGTCGGTAAGCTTCAGGAGACTCCACTTTCAATCATTTTCCTTTATTATTATTATTATTTTTTTTTAATAGTTCAATTTGTACTCATGACAGAATTTTGTCGTCAGATGAATTTTGTCCCAGCACCCCCTGACATAAACATGCTTTTTTTTTTTCTCAGTATTTTATTCCCACCCCATTTGTGCAGCCATCTTTGCTTCAGAATGCCTTCTTAAATTTTTCTTTGTAGTTATCAAAGCGAAGGTTGTTGGAGTGACACCTGGCATGGAAGGGAGACTCACAAAGTATGATATCAACCTCATCAAGGTGAGCAACTTCTTTGTAGATCTTTCATGCACATCAGATGAACCCCCCCCCCCCCCCCCCTCCCCAACCCAGACCTTCAAGGGTGCTGAAAAGCTCTTTACTGCCATTTACACCGGGCCCAACCCTGCAGCGTGTGGAGTCACTCTGACAAAGGGTGTTGAATATCTCCTCATGGGTATGAAAGCTCGAATTTTCTCCAACTATGAAGTTATTAGGCTTCATAGGTCACTTTTACCACCGGTCCTTCAAAGATGTTCTGAGGTTTTCTCTCTGCCATTACAGGGAGACCGGATTCCAATGCCTCACTGCACATGCACCTATGTGACTTCTATCAACCGTGGGATGCCTTGAGCAACAAACAAAGGGATGTGTTGTACCACTACGGCGAGGGCTGCGATTGCACGGTATAGCAACACATCTGCTAGGTTTAAAAAAAATTTTTTTTTTTTTTTTTTTAAATGTGCATATCTTAAATATCTGTCCTTCGTCAACCACAGATCAAGACCTGCTTCTCCTTCCCGTGCTGCATCACTGTCCCGACAGAGTGCTTGTGGACAGATTACATGCCAAAGATGGGCAATGGTAAACAGGCCCAGAACTTTGCTTGCATCAAGGACTTTGTTGGCACTTGTACCTGGTATGAGGGGGTTAGCCAACATCGGGATGACCTACCTGAGAATGAAAAAACTAATCAATAAAAATCGCTGAAATATATTCAACACTGGCTGAATTGTGCACAAACTTGTCCTTTGACGTGAATGCACTGCGTCACGTCGACGTGTGAGCTGGGCTATTTGACAGGCACAAATATTTGCAGTCGAGACTCCAGCAGAGGGCGATGTTTCGTGTGATTACATTATCAGTCACTCATCGAGAGCCCCCTTTCGAAGCTTCAGACGCAACGGCAGTTCTCCCAATTTAAATGAGAGGCGAGCTGTTATGTTCATGTGTTGAAAGTGACGCTAAGGTGCATTGGACGAGCAAACTGGATGTCAATTTGGAAGGAAAAAAAATGCTAATTCAGTCACTGTTAGTTCACACACACTGATTAAATGTCCCCGCACACACCTACGCAGCTTCAAATATTCAAAAAGCAGTTTTGGCTGTCTAACAAAGAAAACACACATTCATTTTTAATTCTATATACAGTACGAACTACAGCATGTTATGAAATCAATGAACTGTTTCATGGAACACATTTTATTCCTGCATTTAGTATGCTTGGTTGAAGCTTGCTTTCAAATTAAATGCTGGCAATTCTAAAATTTTAATGTTGTTGTAGCTCATATGCATCACTAGCACCAATGTGCAAATCCCAATGTCAAGATTTATTGATAAGATATCCTTTATTAGTCCCACACTGGGGAAATTTACAGCCTCCAGCAGCAAGAATGTAGGCAGAAGAAAAAACAAACACCATCCAATTAAGTGCAATATAAATACAAAATGGATAAATCGCAGTGCTATTTACAGTTGTTTTCCACATCATTCAATTATTAAATATTATTGTTGCTATTTTTTATTCAGCAGCCTGACAGCAGTTGGTAGGAACGAGCGTCTGTATCTCTCCTTCTTGCAGCGCGGGTGTAACAGTCTCTGGCTGAAGGAGCTACCTAGTGCTGTCAGGGCGGGCTGGAGAGGGTGGGAGGGACTGTCCATCATAGCTTTTAGCTTAGTTAGCATCCTTCTGTTGCCCACCTCCTCCAGAGTGTCAAGGGAGCAACCCAGGACAGAACTGGCCTTCCTGACCAGTCGCTCCAGTCTCTTTCTGTCCCGGGCTGAGATGCTGCCTGACCAGCAGACAATGCCATAATGGATGGCCGAGGCCACCACCGAGTTATAGAAAGTCTTAAGGAGCGACCCCTGAACCCCAAAAGACCTCAGTTTCCTGAGTAGGAAGAGTCGGCTCTGTCCTTTCTTAATCAGGTTGTCCGTGTTTGTAGACCAGTCCAGTTTGTTGTTCAGAAGAACACCTAGGTACTTGTAGGAGGTCACCCTCTCTATGTCCATACCCTGGATGTTCATCGGTGCCGGTGAGGACTGTTTCCTGCAGAAATCCACAACCAACTCCTTAGTTTTCCTAGGGTTGATCTGGAGGAGATTCTGCTGGCACCAGTCCACAAAGTCCTTCGTCATTCCCCTGTACTCCCGATCGTCCCCCTCTGTAATGAGGCCAACAATCGCAGAGTCATCGGAGAACTTCTGAAGGTGGCAGGTTGGAGTGGCGTGTCTGAAGTCCGAGGTGTAGAGGATGAACAGGAATGGAGCCAGAACAGTCCCCTGCGGCGCTCCAGTGCTGCAGAGAAGCCTGTCCGACTCACAGCTCTGCAACCTCACGTACTGCGGCCGATTTGTGAGGTAGTCAGTGATCCATGCTGTGAGATGGTGGTCCACTCCGGCGTCCTGCAGTTTGCCTCCCAGCAAGTTGGGCTGGATGGTGTTGAAGGCACTGGAGAAATCAAAGAACATGATTCTCACAGTGCTCCCAGCCTTCTCCAAGTGTGACAGCACTGAGTGCAGGAGGTAGATAATGGCGTCTTCCACGCCGATGCCAGGCTGATAGGCAAACTGCAGCGGGTCCAGTGCCGGGCTCACCAGCGGTCGAAGGTGGGCGAGGACGAGTCTCTCCAGCGTCTTCATCAGGTGAGACGTCAGCGCCACCGGTCTGTAGCTGTTCAGCTCCTTAGGGTGGGGGGTCTTGGGCACTGGGACCAGGCACGAAGTTTTCCACAGCTGTGGAGTTCTGCCCAGCTTCAGGCTCAGGTTGAACATGTGCTGGACAATGTCACACAGCTGGTCAGAGCAGGTCCTGAGGAGCCGGGAACTGATCTTGTCTGGACCTGCTGCCTTCCTCACATTCATCTTCCTCAGTTGGTTCCTCACCTGCTCTGTTGTGACGGACAGGCAGGAACCAGGTGACAGACTGGGTTGATGAGAGCTGGTCGAAAGAGGAGGGGGAGGAGAAGAAGTCCTCAGTGAGAGTGGTTGCAGTTGGTGGTTGGGGGAAGGGACAGACGACTGGTCGAAACGGTTGAAAAAACGGTTCACTCCATCTGCCCAGTTCTTGTCCTTCTCAGTCAATGTCTTTGGGCTGTCATGGCCTGAGATGGTTTTCAGGCCCCTCCAGACACCAGCGACATTGTTGGCCTGCAACTGGTCCTCCAATTTCATCCTGTATATCTTCTTCTCCTCCCTGATCTTTCTCAGCCGAATCTGCACGGCCTTCAGCTCCTCTCTGTCTCTCGACATAAAAGCTCTCTTCTTCTCCTTCAGGAGGGCCTTTATGTCGGGATGAATCCATGGTTTGCTGTTGGAAAAACACCGCACAGTTCTGGTGGGTACGGTGTTCTCCTCACAGAAGTTTATGTAGTCTGTGATGGTGTCAGTGAGTGCATCAATGTCCTCCCCGTGAACCTCGCTGAAGAGTTCCCACCTGGTCGTGTCGAAGCAGTCCCGCAGAGCATCTTCAGCTTCCGTGGACCATTTCCTGACCATTCTGGTCACAGTTGGCTGCCTGTGCACCAGTGGTTTGTACACAGGCTCGAGAAATACCAAGTTGTGGTCTGCTCTTCCAAGAGGGGGGAGCGGGAGGGGTTTATATGCCTCCTTGGTATTGGCATAAAACAAGTCCAAAATTTTGTCTCTAGTGGCACAGGTTACATATTGCGTGAAGGTTGAAAGGGAGGACGACAGAGAGACATGGTTGAAGTCCCCAGAGATGATCAGCAGGGCATTGGGGGACTCTGTTTGCAGCCTGCTCATGACAGTCATCAGGGCATCACACGCTGCTGGAGAGGCAGCCACTCAGGGGGCGCCATCATAAAAAAAATAAATAATAATAAATAAATAAATTGGACCCTTTAGGACGGTGAATGGGACTGCAATAAAAAGAGACAAATTGTGCCTGAATAAATGTCTGAAAACAATTAAGTGATGAATTGCAAATGCGTTCTACCACTTTACCTTGGAGTTTGCAGACTTGTGATTTCTTTACATACCACTAGAGGGAGCTTGCGATTGGCGAATGCCTGCACTGTACTTCGACTCAGTTTCCGAGAGGCTGCTGTTACTGCAATAACATGGCAGCATCTTGCTCATGGTCCCCCCTACTGCCAGGCTTATCCCCCCCCAAAAAAACTAAATAAATAAAAAAACAGACAGACTGCAATATGAAAATTTACCACTAAAGTGTCAGTCAAAATGGTTGTGCTTTTATCATTCTGATAATTTTTCACATGTAAGATCTTTTTTTTCAAAGTTAATTATAAACCGTCCTTTTTGGTCGGAGGGAGGGGCTCCGCTGACAGGACAACAGCTGTGGCTGATGTCAATTAAGGGCGCGATGGTGTCACCCTGACAATGAGATTGAACATCAATTTACTTTCCTTGACGACAGCCCCCCCACCCCCAAAAAATAAATTAAAATAAAATTTTAAAAATGACATTCAAGCCAGCTGATAGATAGTCCCTTTCATTTATGTGAGTATTTATTTATTTATTGTGTCAATTGTAAACATTGTGTGCGCGTGACGTTGATTAATTGTGGGCGGAGTCTGCAGCATAAAAAAGGCCCTCGCAAACCTGAGTAGGACAAGTCAACAGCTGTTGTGAAACATAGTTTTGGGGTTTTTGTCGGAACAATATTGCTGTTTGTTTGCACAAACAAACCCTCTTTCTACCTTTCTTTGACTTCATTACCCTGATTGATCAACAATGGGCTGGAAGGTGAACATTTTGCTACCCTTGGTGCTGCTGTGCTTGTGGCGGCTACGGGAAGGAGCAGACGCCTGCAAATGCCTCGTGAGGCATCCGCAGGAGATGTTTTGTCAAGCAGACGTTGGTAAGTTGTAAATTTCGAGTCGAATTGTAATGTAATCAATGGCAGTGAGATGACTTTGAGAGACTGTTAGCGTTAATGACACCCCAACTTGACTTTGTCAAGCTAACAATTTAGTTTGGTTCGTTCGGAAGCTGGTGTTTGCGGTTAAGTCTATACTTCTTAAGTCGTCAATTAGGGGGGCATTTCTATTGTACGTTGTCACAAAATGGTTTGCACAGTAACGTTGATGTAATTCTTTCAAAAAAAAAACCCAAAGTTTGACCTGGCTAAATATTGAAGACAATTTACCTGTTGCCATTTCTCGTGAATTTCAGAATGTCTTTTTAATCGGGCAATAATTTTGACCATAAATTTTGCTGATGGCTTTATGAGGTGCTGAGTGTCTGAAATTATTATTTTCCCCTTGTATAAACTTTTGGTAAGTGTAATTCATATTTTAAAACACTTTCCAGTCATCGGGGCAAAGGTATTTGGAAGGAAGACTGACAGTGACAACCAACTCATTAAGTACATCATCAAACAGACCGAGGTAAAAGACATACGATTTATATTCGTATCTGTATATGCAAATCTAATTTCTCCCCCCGCCCCCAGATGTTCAAGGGCCCTAAAAGGAATTTCGATGCCGTCTACACTGCGTCCAGCTCTGCAGCATGTGGAGTCACTCTGAAAAAAGGAACCATGTATCTACTCATGGGTAAGGAGTGTAACAATTCTATAGAAAATGGTTATCCCTGGAATGAGCCTAGCCTACTGTAACCCTTCTTCCTGGCTATCAAAATGTGGCCAAAAGTAGCTGCTACGCCACTAATGTGGCAGGAGGAGCACAGAAATGCATGGATGGGTCCAAAGGGGGAGCGTTGGCTAATCGGCCGGCGGTTGACTATAATTGAAAATCTTATTGTGCTAACTTTGCACAGTGGCGCCTTCCCTTCAAGTTTTGTGGCTGTTGAGATTTATCATGTCACGTTCTTTTGTATTTTCTTTGGTCATTACAGGCAAACTGGAGTCCAACGGCTTGCTGCGCATCACCGGGTGTGATTTCTTTCAGCCGTGGAGTTCCGTGAGCGCTGGACAAAAGCGCCTGTTGCGGCGCTATGAAAAGGGCTGTGATTGCAAGGTAAGAACAAAATCTTGCCCTTTTTGAACACAAACTCTGAATTCGTAATCATTTAATCAATCTGCAATAATTAGAATCGCAGTCATCGCTCTACAATGTTCATGAATTTCCTGTCTTTGGTCGCTCGCAGATCGTACGCTGTACCTCCGTTCCATGCGGTATCAGCAACCCGGCTGAGTGCTTGTGGACGCAATTCCTGCCGATAAAAATGGCTAGCAACGAGCAGACCCAAAATTTTGCTTGCCTCAAGAAAGGCTACGGCTATTGTGCTTGGTCCAGGGCGTCTGGTTCGCCCTAATTCGGGTTCATGAGCATCATAGGCCATAACTTTTGAAATAAACTTTAAAAAGATCAATGCATTTTTTTTTCTTCTCTTGATCACTTCTGCTTTTATAACGATGGCCAAAGCATTAACTTGTCTGCCTAGTCAAATTGTGTAGGGAGGTAGTGATGCATAAAAATGAAAAAGGCCAAGGAACAGATTTATTTTGTTTAAGTTCTAAAAGTTCAAAATTTGATTTCATGTATAGCTGCCAAACTTTTTGCTGAACTACTTATGACTATAGCAGGCAGGGGGTTAAAGTAAATAGAATTGTGTGTCTGTGTCGTTTCATCAAAGGAGAAACATCACATGCCATGAAATGCTTTATAAAATTTTGCACAAACGCCACATCCTTTTGGGATTGAGCCTACTGTAATTTCATACAGAAAACCCCCCCAAAAAGGTCAATAGTGAACTCTTCAACCCAATCTACTGGGTCAAAATTAAGCCAATATGCTCCAAATCCAGTTACCCAATGAGCGGGTTAGGAAAACAACCCAGGTTTTTTTTTAATTTTTTTTTTTAGTTTGCACCCAAAATCAATTTAGATAATCTACTTCAAGGAACACCCCCCCCCCCCCTCACCCCCAGCAACACTGCCTAAAGTGGCGTTTGGAACAATAGGGCAAACCGGGGCACAGAATCATTCCTTTGCTTGCTAAACTGAGGCCTCATAAGTCATTGCGGTGCGTGCGAATGTGCTCGGGGTGTTAAAAAAAAATCGGAAAAGGAATGGCAACATAAAGGTGGGAGTAAGCATTAGGAGCGATGAGTGTGGCGGCTGAGCCATCGACGGTGGCTGGCCGGCGACGCTAATGCGAGCTCTACGTGTGGGGGGGGGGGGCCCTGATTAAACAATGATTTATAGGCCCGCTGGAGTCTCTCTGGCAATCCGTCCTCGCAATGAGATTCTTTTCCTCTCCTGCGCCGGTGAAACATCTCCGGAGACCCGTCCAGACTGGACAAAATGTGTAGTTCAGAGCTGGGTGGGCATTAAATGCGATCATGATGGCTCTGGTGGGTTCATGGGAGTATGTGAACGTCTATTTGTCTCTCTCTCTTGCTCTCACTCTCTCTCACACACACACACAAAGGGGCACAAGTCAGGCTAGGCTGGCTTCCTTAGTGGGATGAAGGCGCCAGTCTGTTTTAGAACCTTATTTGAGCGAGTGGTGAAGCTACACATTTCACACCTTGCACACCACTAGCTTGATTAAAAGTTTTAGCTGACAGTGTTTCTCATTTCATTGTACTCGATACACCATAAGTCTGCTTATCTTGCATGAAGAGAAACAAGCGGAAAGACGACTTTGTGTTTCATGTGGAATGTCTGAGTCTGATGCAAGACCATGTGATGAATGATTGAAGCCCCCCCCGACCCACCCTTTCCCCTTTTCCACCCTATCTGTGCATAGGACGCGTTCGGACGGATACAGCCTTTTTGTCCAAACACAGAAAATTGAACGATCAATTTGTCAGAATACGATATCACAAGCCCGGCGCTGTTGCCATGGCTCCGGGAGAAGCAGCGAACGTCGCATGATCACAATCTTTAATAAAAATAAAAAAAAATACAGTATTCCATGTGTTGCCATGGCTATGGCCAAGCAACCCCCTCCTATGATATCCCAGAAAAGAACATCCATTGATGGTCGATTCCTGCGGGATTACAACGATGCGGGTGAGAGTGACTAAATGTCGATCATGTGAATGTGTGGGGTGGGGGGGAGAGTCAGAGCACCCTGTAATTCTTTTTTTTTTTTTTTTTAATCTCGCTCATGCTTCAATAATATAGTGGCTTTCAGGATTTGCATTTATTAGCCGCTCTTTGTACAATAATCTGGTAAATAAAGGGATACATTCTCTTGTAATTAACCTTGAGTGGAAACCATCATCATCATCATAACACAGCATCTAAACCGCATACTTCGCACGTTAATTATTCAATAACCTTTATTACAAATGTGTCTCTATGTGTCCCTGTGCTCCTCATGGCTCGGCATTCCTGATCGGGATGCAAAGTTTTTTAAAAGTGGAGTCACTACAGTATGGTTGGGAGTGAAATGTCCCCCCAAAAATTACACTTTTATTATTTTTTGGTTTGCTCAAGAATCCCGATTACCGTTAATAGCCAAACCTGACAAGCCTTTTCTTTCGACACCCTGAGTCGCCGCCAAACTAGTTGCAGACTGTCAGCTACTCATGAAAACATGCAATCGATTAACCTGATAAGGTGGTGTCATCCCGAAGGCTTGCTAATGAGTTTGAAAGCTGCTTAAGTAGTCCAGAGCTGTTGGAGCAAAGAACCCCTTTCACCTGGAGAGTTGGGATGGGGGCGGGGCCTTAACCTTCACTCGGGAAGGGACTGTTTGGAAAGTGCCGTCAAGGCAAACAGCGGGATAATTGCAGCGTTTTTTTTTTTTCTTTTTAGGCCAGACATTGAGATGCTCAGCGGATGCCGGCGAGCGATGCTATTTGCCCGACGTGTCCCCCCCCCCCCCCCCCCCCCCCCCTATTGTGATGAGACAAAAGTAAGCGATGCGAAAGAAGTGCTTTTGATTTTAACAGCCCGGACTAAATGTCAACGGCAATTAGCTAATAGTGAGGTAGCGTGGTAGCCTGCTGTTTCTGTGGCCTTTGAGGGGATGTTTGACTTTTTGGTACTTGTTGCATCCATAAGAAAACAGAAGACGAAAGGGGGGGGGGAGTCGCAGCAACTCCTTGGTCTCACTATTGGATCTCCTTTTTGTTTGGTTTTACTTTTATTGTAAGTGGCACAGGTAGCATGGCGGATGAGTGGCTGAGGGTGGTGATGTCAACTATAGCTCCACCCTGACCCGACAAAATTGCATGCCCACAGACAGAAATAACAGACAAAAGATTGACTTGGTCGTTTAATTTCCTCCGCTATTTGCAGGGTAATTAGGACGGAGCCCGGGCGGGCCACCGGTCGAGTTTTTCACTTTGATCTGACCTGTCAAAAATAATCATCAGCAGAACATCGGCATCATGCATCCAGAACGTACACTATCATGAACTCACGTTTCATAAACAACTTTGTGAAGTGGTTAGACGATTCAGAACAAACAAACCATCATCACAGGTTCGTCAATAGTCATGGCTAGCATAACAAGCTAAATGACACGCTCGTACAAACTGGCATCAAGCAGACTACATAGGTTGTTCAAACCCCCAAATTATTTTCACTTTCACTTGTATTGTTCCCTCTCATACAAAACAGGCCATCTTAAATGCAGATGGGGACCCCCCCCCCCCCCCCCAATTGTTTAAACCCAACAACAGCAAGATGGTGCCAAAGTAATAGCTGTTATAGCACTGCGAATTAGCGCAATTTTCAACAAATTAAAAAAGAAAAACAGACAAAAGAATGAAGTGACTTTGCAAATGCTGAACGACAAAGAGAATTTACTGTACCGTCCATCCAGCCATTAGCTCAACCGCTTTATCCCCAAGAAGGTCTCGAGGCATGCTGGAGCAAATCCCAACTGACTTTGGGTGACACAAGGAAGGCCAAAGTCGGAATGGAACCTTGCACCTTCTGCACTGTGAGGTGGACGTGCTAACCAGTTGACTAGCGTGTCTCCTTCTACTGTACTGTAAGTCCTCTTTTTTTTTTCTTTTTCTAAAATGGCACTGTGACAAAATATTGTCTCCATTGTGCATAGATCTCAGGAAAGTCCATTTCCATTGATGGCTGCTTTTAAACAAAATCATGTTCTGGCACCCAGGAAGGTTTTGCTCTTTGTGTGTACTAAAATAAAGTAATAACAACACAATGGATCCAAACATGATTATGTAGGGGAACAAACTGGAAGCCGCGGCTTATACAAATGCTTCATTCCAAATTAATCCCACGAGCTGCGTGATTACAGGAAAGCACCGTCGTGGTGTTCTCCGCAGGACTTAGCTCAAAGTTAATTTACTTTAGCGCGCCGTTCAAGCTGTTGTTCATTTGCAAAGCGACTACCTTTTGCGTCTTCTCTCATCACGTAAATGTCAGACAGCCGCAGTCCGCCGTTAATGAAATCATTTGGTCGTTTGGAGTCAGCGGGTGCCGTGTTTCGTTTAAGCCGTGCGAGAAAACGGGGTTTGGCCCGAAGGAACACAGATGAACATATTAAATCATCCACTGTTTTCTTCACAAGGCTAGAGATGGATAGAAAAACTCTCTTTATTAAATAATGGCCTCAGCGACTGCATCGCCTTCTGCTACAGAGAAATAACTCTGTCACGACTCGATGAATTGGCTTTCTCCATGAGGCAGTTTTAGAGTCAGCGGAGCGTAATAAATGTCCGCAATACTGCATTTAAAGAAAGAAAAGTCTTAAAAATGACTTATGACCCGTTACACGAGCGCTTTTTAATTGCAATTTCCCTTGAAAGCAATTTTTGTTTGAAAGGCGCCCCCACCCCACCCCCCATAAGAAATAATCCATTTTTGGTTCAAATTGTGGACATCAAAAAAGCTGCATAGGCAATTCTTTTCAGTGACCTTCTAACCCATTCAACGTCAGCCATTTGCGCTGATCGCAAACCTAGAATGCATCGCATTTTCACCGAGTATTGTGTTCGATGATTTACATCAGACCTACCAAATAAAAGAATACACACACCTTTCAACAGAAAAACATCTTTTTCCGTTCTCTTATAAAAGCTTTAAGAAATTCAGCCACTTTGCCCAAAAACATTTTTTTTCTTTTTTTGGTCAACAAACACAATAAGCAAAACAATGACTTTGTGCATTGGATTCAGATCGACACCTACCATGAAAAAAAAAAAAGACATCGCTCAGCCTTTAGAACGAAATATTCTTAACACACTCCACACCACAGGATAATCGCAGAGGATAATCTTTTTATCACTCATTTTTTGACTTGGACCAGAAGTAGAGAATCGGGCTCAAATTACCCCTGATTATCGATATGCCGCGACAGCTAGGTCTGATCGTCTCTATGTGCGTACCCGATTGAGAGTTGCCGTAGCCGTTTATTTTCCTCCAGGCTGGATCTTTGTGAGATAAAATTGGTTTGGGGACGCTGGGGTGGGGGTGGGGGGTGGGGGTAATGAGCAACGGGTGCTGCCAGCCGACAGCTGCGATTCTACTGACAACACTCGGATGTGTGTTGACACGTTTTGACTGTAAACTCGCATTTTTGAGCCTCATCATCTGTCAGATGAAACAGTACAGAAGCGCAGCTGCCGGTGCGACACATAATTTAGTTGTATAATGTCACTGTTTTTTTATTTTATTTTATTTTTACAGAGTGTGTTAAAAAAAAAACCCTGTCAGCTCTCCGTGTGGCGGGCTTGAGATCCTATAATCTCCATAAGAGTAAGAAAGTTTAGAGATCTCCTTGAAGGTGTTTCATTTCCACAGGGGGGCCTGGCAAGGTTGACGATTCGCGACGGTTGATTTGAATTTAAAGAGGACTGATTTATTGTGAATCACCAAGGGACCGTAGTCTCTGGAAGCAGCTGGTGGTTCAACGGCGATTAAGCGGCAGCGAAAAACGGCGCACGCGCAAGCACGGCAAAATGGATTTGGGGTTGGGTTGCGCATAGTGGACGTACAGTACGTCGTTTTTGTGATTTACATCCGAGCAAAACAAAGAGGCTAGCGTGTCTTTGGATGCAGAGAGAAATGACAGGGAAGTGTGAGGACAGGCTGTAAGTGCTTCTCAAGCAACACTGGCTCATCAATATGCACATAATTGCTCTTCAGCTTCGCCAAGTCCCCCCGGCTGTTAATTGTTTTGCGCTTGCTCTATTATTGAGACGACTTGTTTTAGTTTAGGCTTGACCAACTCCGACGGACACGCTCGGAAAGGCTGAAACATGCAAACTTCAAATATTTTCAAGCAGAAAAGACAAAATGTCAGCCGTCATGTTCCCATACAGCAAATCGTTTTGAGCGCTGGATTAGTAGAGCACATCCGTTCAGCAAATTTCAGTTGTATTTAACTTTTATGTACATTTGCTATTAATCTTGGAACTGCCCCCCCCCCCAAAATGTTTTATTTAGATGAGATTTTTTTTTATACTTGTAACTTAGGGTGCAATAAATTTCAATTCAATCATTTTTTTAAGTAGGTTTTAATTTTCCTGCATTGCAGGCACAGTGTTGTCGTGATGTTTTAAACTGTGCATGTCACTCTTGAAAGTGTTGGGTTAAAAGTAAACCAAAGTGGGCTAAATAGCAAATGAGCTTTGGGTCCAAAAGGGAGCATGTTGAGTTATTTTTGGGTCAAGATTTCGATCCAACGAAGGGCAAAAACTACCCATACTGATGAGTTAAATGGAGCAGTGGTGAAAAATAACACAGATTCTAAAAACAGTTGGCACCCCAAAAAAAAAAAAAAAATCTGAACAGGGACCAACCATCAATTTGACCCAACTTTTATCTTTTTTTTTCTTTCAAAAAAAAAAACAACCTAAAGAATTGGATTTTCAAAATGACTCAAGTAGCTGTGGTCCAATTTTTATACCCAAAAATGCGTTTTTTTTTTTAAACCAATTGTTTTAAAGTGATACCAACATTTTCTAAGAAGTAACAACTTTCCCCGTTGAGAGGTTGCCAGTGTATCGAATATTTCTACTTAAATAGATTGCCACCTCTGGTCAAATCACACCAGCAAAATGCTTCAGTCTCAGTACGTGACAACACGAAGCACTTTTGTGTTCATATTGCAAGATATGAACCCATCCCTGTGATGACGTCAGAGGTTCGTTGAAGTCTGCATAGGTGGGTGAGCGTCACCAGAAGAACCACTTCCAGGTCCACGATAGATGAGGAAGGTGGACTTTTGTGGACTTGGAGCGTGCAGCTTTTCTGGGATTCTTCTTAAGACGACTCCAGTGGACCACACATTTGCGCCACAGTTTCGGAAGAGGAGGAGGATGGTGATGATGAAAAGGAGTTGTCGGAGGACGGGTCCAATGGAGCGCCATGCAGAACCTTGAACCCTCATGGAGACATGGCACAGCGGATCCTCTCGTCCGCCTTCATGCTGACCGTCTCGCTGTCGTGTACCTACCTGTGCTACACGATCATCTTCGGCCGCACAACCGTTAATTCGGGTCGGGTGTACGAGGGGAGCCGATGCCCGCCGAACCCCAACGCGGCCGGGAAGAAACTTCTCGCCCAGTCGGAGCAGTGTGCCCGGCTGCGGTGGGTCCGCGCCGCCGCAGCCGGAGCCCCTCCCGGTGCTTTCGGACCTCTTCCTCCCTCTCCCTCGTCTCGCTGGGTGAGAAACTCAAGTTTGGCGCAAAGGTACGGAAATAAAAAACTCCCTGGCGTCTTAATAGTGGGAGTGAAGAAAGGAGGAACCAGGGCGGTGCTGGAGTTCATTCGGATCCATCCAGATGTGCGCGCGCTCGGAACCGAACCCCATTTTTTCGACCGCAACTACGACCGAGGACTCGACTGGTACAGGTGGGCAAAACAAAGTCAAGTTTTCAGCTTTGAACATTTCTTTCTTTCACGTTTGATTCACACCGTTCATTTGCATCAATTCTGACGTATGCGCACTATTTGCGACAACATACGGAAATGCTGCTTTTGGGAAACCTGGGAAATTTGCCAAGTCACATTTAAAAGTCGACATTTGTATTTGGGGAAGTCCGTGTGATTGAATGGAGACATTTATGAAGTATATATCATGAACGTCAGGGGAAATGGAGTCGAATTGGAGTAGAATAGAATCAACCAGAATAAAACGGAAAGCCTTTACCTTCATTGTACGCTACAAATACAACGAAACTGCGGTGCACCTTCAATTTGTGTTCGGATTAAAAATACACCGAAAAATAAATAATACAAATTCTATACCAGTACTTAGACAAGCCTATAAATGATGTAGTGTGCAGAGCAGAAAGGCACAGTGGAATCGTGTTGGATGTGAAAGATGCATGAAATAATCATTAGATTAATTATGTACACCACTGTGGAAGTCAAACGCCTCTGAAGTTGTTGCTGCATTTTATAAAACTGGGAAATTGGAAAAGTTCCACTGGGAAATTTGTTTTTGGCAAGCCCATGCAGTGACATCTGACGTTTTACCGCCAGTGATGAATGTAAAACGGCAATTCATTCATAATTTGGATTTTTGCTGCATTCCAACCACAAACATTAATGCTGCATTCAAGCAAATCTGATGTCAATTCAACCTTCATATGACATCAAAATCAATCAATTGATGTCGTGTTAATGTTCAATTGACATCAGGTGCCCACTGGATGGGGAATCGGAATCGTACAGTGGAATGCTGCTTAGACTTTACATTCAGGATGAACCCATTAATGTGGGAAAATAAATATGTGATGTCAACTTTTTATGTACTGTGGGATTTCTAAATGTAACGCCTCAGAAGTTATGCCATTTGGAGTGTGTCATAATGTGTACTCCAACAAACATTCAAAGCTGCGTTCAAGAAAGTTGGAAAATGGAAATTTCATTCGACACATAGCAAACGTTGAAACATGTCAGGAACAACAATGCAAAGTTTCCTGTTGAACTCTTCTGAAGTTGGCCTATTTGAAAAGTGTAACTTTGTTGGAATCTACCATGGGGTAAAGCCGCGTTTCCCCAAACGCGGAAACTGTGGAATCAGAAAAACATTGGAATGAGACAGGGGTGCAGTGGTGTGTAAAGGGGCGGCGGGGTTGGCGGGGGGTGGCTTTGAGGGACGGCTATTTCACCCTTCCTGTCGATAAGCATAAAGTCATTTTGATGGCAGACATACAGAATATTGAAGAGTGAATAGAAAAATCTTCCACCTGAAAATCTGCAATATAGAGACCATGTTTTTTAGATGACGCCTCCCACATTTTAATGCAAACATAAAACGGATACAAAAAAAATTCGTCAAACGTTGTATATTTAAACACCAAAACGTTCAACCAAATCATATTTTCTGTCTGACAAGTCAGCTAGCATAATGCTAACTGTAACTTGAGAAACGTCGTAGAAATTTGCATAGATCTGACAGTAGTTATAAACCTTTAAAAAACTGCTTCTTTACACATGGAGCAGCAACGCATACAAGCAGAGTAGACAATACTACCTACAGGCATATATTCCGTTTGTGGTGAACGTGTGTGATATCAAACCATGAGCCTTCACTTCATAATTGCAGGTTGTTTTTTTTTGGCGTCACTTGCCGAGCATGTATCAAAATCCAAATGAAGGACATCAGATGAATATGAGTGCGCCGACTACGAACGAGGGCGCTCAAACATTCTGGGCATCATGTTTCATTATGTTTGATGGTTGTAAGCGTGCATTCCAGCGTGTCTTCTGGAAAAGGCACCACGGCCCAACAAGTCGAGCGTTGAAGGCCAGATTGGTGATGTTTATGCAGGGAGGAAAAAAAAAAATTCATAACAGCCATCGGGAGTCAAAATGAATCGTTTGGCACATTCATGGTTTGACGCCGTCGTCTTTACTCAAATCAACTTTAATTGACACTTTAATTTCAGACCCTCACCGCGTCTCAGTTTGATGAATGGCTCGCGTAATCAATTACGAAAAATGTCACCCATTGATTTTCTCTCAACTGCAACTTCTGAATTATTTATTTATGTATTTATTTTATAATTCTTGACCTCGGGATCGGTTGCGCCGACACAGTACAATTCATTACAATCACATTAGAACTCACTTCTGTAACGATGAGGTTAACTGCAGTTCCCGAAAAAAATTCACGTCACTCCATTTACAAGATGGAAAACTCCGTTTTGTACTTTGTATTTATTTATTTTTTTGTTATTCACTTTCTTTTGCCCTTGTTCGTGTCCCTCACGTTTTCACTTGCATCAATCCCTTTAGCAAAGAACCCCCCCCCCCCCCCCCCCCCGCGACGCATTTCTATAGTGCTCCTACATTTCTGATCGTGGTAACGTTGCTTGCTCTCACCGGCATGACATTTTAATTCTATTTCATCGCCCCTCCTCATCCCACAGCCGCATCCTGCAGCCGAATCAGTTTTTATTCCTGCATCTCAGTGATCACATCATCACCTTGGTGTGACACGATCAGTATCATATGATATCGGGAGTTCCTCAGTGGTTCCCATCTCTCATGCTGCGCCAATAAATAGTCTCATGTTTTTGAATGCGCTCTGGCATGTATATAACCCCGCAGCGGGTACATGATACGATATCCTAGCACTCGGAAATCCGAAAAAATATATATTTTTAATCGCCACGCCCCCATTGGTGAACCGACATGTCCGCCAAGATCATCATGTCTCTACGTCCTTTTATATGGCAAATATCCAAGGCACGAGTGAAGCAGACACAATCCGCCTGCACCGAGAAATACCCTTGACCGCTACGTTGCTGGAGGCTGTACAGTAAACTCTGCCGCGATCCCGTGCATCCAAATTTGCTGCTGCCGCTTCTTAAATTCAAGGTTTCCGATGAACAAGAATGAAATGATGACGGACGTTTGATCGTTCTTGGATCAGTATACCCCCCCCCCCCCCCCCTTGAAGGTTTTGAAAATGTAACCTGTGAAAACAGTATTGATTAGCAACATGAAATTTGGAAGTCTTTCATGACCCACAAAAACATAGTCTCAAGGCGCCATGCCGCAACAGAACAGGAAATCGGTGATTTTAGTTGGAAGCGGTCATTTTTGTTCAATAGCATGCTCAGTTATAAATTATTATTTTTTAATTCAGCCCCCTGAAACCTGTTTAACGGAGCAACATGGAATTTGATAGAAATGTCTACTATGAGGAGACCCACAAAAAAGTCTCAAGAAGCCATGCCCGAAAAAAAGATATAGCAAATCTGCCATTTTATTTTGAAGGGTTAATTTCCAGATGTTCTTCCAAACTAAACTTATCTTCGAAATTTTTGTCAAATTCTTATGTTATGTCAATGCGTCTTGGTGTCATTTGGTGGTAGCACACGGTTCATTTATTACTTTCGTGACAAAACCAGTCAGAGTATGAATTGATTGTCAGGCTGTTGGGGAAGGTTTTGGTCGTCGACTTGAATTCAAACTCAAACTTGACCAAATGTGTTTGTTTTTGAATCCCATGAGCATGATTTGGTTTGTTACATTAAGATTTGTTGTTGACTGTGCCGTTAAGGCTATCAGAGCCCCATCACGACATCGGCTGATTCGTTTTTCCTGCCTGCTGTTAATGTGACAGCCCTTAAAATGGCTTCAATTCACAGTCTTATTGCTCAGGGAGAGCAAATGTCAGTCATTTCCCTCCGCACTTCAAGCTATGACTACTTGTTATTCCAAAGTCAAGGCCCTCCGGTTGAAAAACAAGCGTTTTTCAAGGTCAAAGTGTCTTATGCAATTTTTTTTCTTTTTTAGCGTAGCAGAACTAGTCTACTTTTTCTTTGAACTTACATTTAGCACTTTTAATCTGAGCTGAACCCTCCACAGTCGGAAAGTCTTGCATTTTGATTCATGACCGGACGTCTTTTCAGCTCTAATTTTAGAGTGATACTTTTAATAATGGAGAAGCTGTCGACGTTCTATTTGTCATATTGAGAAAAGAGCAAGATGCCTTTTTTTGGTCTCTCTCTCTCTCTTTTTTTTTTTTTTTTTTTTAACGAGGTGCATCAATTGAGACTTTATGAGAATCACTCAAGATGGGGACATTTTCTCTCCACTTTCCAGCTAAACCTTTTTTCCATTCACGGTGTGTCAGCTTTTTGGGACATTTCGCGACAAATGGGGCACGACTCTTCCCCCACAAGTTGCTTTCCTAATGTGTGGCGAGAACTCCATTTGGACTGCCTGATTGTTACATTATGAATGTGACATCTGCACCTTCCCTGTACACACCTGCGTCTTCAGCTGTTTTCGGTAGTTATGGCCGCTTAACTCATTCAGTACCAGCCAATTCTAGACCAAGTCTGAAAAGACGTTTAAAAACGTCTTTGGGAGTGAATGAGTTAACTAAAGTATTCAGGACAAAAATTAATCCAATGACAATCCTATAAGACCTTGCCCTATATTTGAATATTTAGTTGAAGATCTCAAGAGACCGGACAACCACGATTTTGGAGCCGGAGGGTGCATATTGTTTAATGGGTGCCATTATTTTTACTTACAACGACAAATAGTTGTTGTCCAGAAAGCGACAAAGGCCATTTTTTTTTCATTAAATCACAATTAATATAGGCCCTAGCCCAAAGCTAGCAGCCCTTTCATAACATTTTCAATATCCTAAATTTATGTTTGTATGTGAGCTTGTTCAATTGAAAATAATCTTAGAGAGGTTGGTCAAATATATGAATTTCATATTTGTCCAAGGAAGCAATCCCCGCAGATACACTCTGAAAAGGAGCCGAGCACTGCTTTTCTCAATAATTTTGTCTACATCGTGTGTGTGTACTAATTAGGCAAATAACCACAGTCACCGCATTGTTGTGGTGTGAGTCGCTTTGTTATCCCAGCCGAGATGCACACCGCGGCGGCATCACAGCCTAATAGGGAGTCCGCGGCGCTTTGAATTAAAAGACATGGGTGTCGTCTTCCTCCATAACGATGTAGCCGCGTCCCAAAGGGAAGCCGGTGTGAACCTCCGAGACCTCTCGCTTCCCTATCACGCTGCAGCAGCGAGATAAATCACGGAGCGAAGCAGCCGCCGGGTGCTCTCGGAGGTCGCTTTAGTCGTGAGCGCTCATTATGCAACGGAGCAGCGGGCGCTTTGTGTTCCGCTCTTGACCCAAAGTACCTGTGGAGGAGACGTCTCGAAGGCCGCGTGTTTTTGTTTGCTCCTTCTCGCTGAGAGTTTCACATCATGACACATGACAGAGGGTAAAACTTGATCGAGGTGAGCAGTGCCTTCTCTGCTGGTCTACGCAGAGAAGTTATACTCGACCTTATTTTTATTTTGTAGCATTTCTCTTTATTGCGTCCAGTTTATAGATGTGGAGGTTTGATTTTTTATTTTATTTATTTTTTTATCCAATTACATTTTAGCCTCTATGTGCTGCCATCAAATCTGCCCGTGGCCTTCAGAATACGCTGGCGAATGTAACTTGTAGCAATGGGACTGTTTCTTGAACGCAAAATTTGACCGTCCTCTAATTGGAAAGAATTAGAAACACCTCAGCATGCTTCAAAGAAAGGTCCTGATTGCTATTAGCAGTGCTGGACGTGCTTAGCCGCTAACGGCTAGACGGGCAATATGTGCCCGACTGAAGCTAACGAGGCATTTGCGATCTCGTATTGAATTCAAAAAAGACAAATCGACGTATAACTCAGTCAAAAACATGACGAATTGGCTATAAAAGGAAAGTAGTAATTGGTATTTTCACAAGAGGACGTACACATGAATGTCATAGTACTTTTGAGGACATTTCTTTGAATATATCATTGCTTTGTACCATCAGGTCATGGTCCCTTTCCGCTGTGAAGGGTGTAATAGAGAGCAGTGATTGGACAGCTACCTTTCTGTGTCGAGCCTCATCATGAATTGGTCACACCGTGTGACTTGTTGCTAGGCAGAGTTCACAAGGTCTCCGGAGCTGTTATAATTGTGCCGAATGAACTCTGCCGAGCCAAAAATGACCAATCTGATTGGTTGATCTACATTGGCGCATCCACGAAAATTACCGTGGCTGCTTTTGATCTTTTAAAAACTACATTGGAAGAGAATTACTGCGTATGGGTTTTTGTCTTTTTTCCCACAGTCCAAAAACAACAATCGAGTTGGGTTAATTGGAGACAAGAAATTTCCTGTAGGAGCGAGTGTGTGACTGTATGCAGGATTGCAGGTCTTTAACGTGCCGCCCCGCTCGGCTCCAGTGCCTCTCAGCCTGTGTTGGCACAGGTGAGCACCAGCTCCGCCTGCACAGGATAAGCATTTAAGACTCTCTACGATGTATCCTAAAATGGAACACTGCACTGAATTTAGATTCTGACAGTGAAGAGAATAATGTATCTCAGCTTTTGCTGAGGACAGAACCTGTCGGATTGTGTCTCAAGGTCAAAGAGGTCCTCGTTGCACTAAAGTGCGGCTTCACACTCTCAAGACATCATTAGGTAGTCTGCACGATATGCGGTCTCTGGTGTGGTGTAAAATAAACACGCAGTCTTTTCGAACAGATTGTCCATGGCTCATTAAATGCAATGCACATATTGAATAGATAATGCATTATTAAATAATAATGCCACTATTAACAACCGTACCGTCTAATGGCTAACTCATTGGAAACTCCTCATTATTTAAAACGCTGCATGTATAATTGTATATCTCATTAACAATTTAACCACTAATTAAAATTGTCAAGCAGGTGAGTACACAGTAAGCAATTACAGGACCGTTCAAGCATTTTAGAGCATGCGGCAAAGTCTCCGCGTTAACAGTATCGAACGCATTGTCCTCGCCTCACTCGGGTTCATTTTCTCTAAGTCATTAAAATGTCACCGCCAAGCCTCCTAATGCATCTTGACTTAAACTTTAATTCACCGTCAACTTAGTGTGTGTGTGCAATTCTGTGTGGGTGTGTAACAGAAAATAAAGATGTAAGACTTTTTCCAAAATAAATGATTCTTCTTCTCAGTACCCGTACGGTTTGGGTCAGCTTTTATTTTTAATTCCTTCACAGTAGCGTGAATCTTGTAAGCAGGTTGGGGAGTTTGAAAGATGGGTAGTCACTTTGGTTCATTGTGTGTCAGTCATTCATCAGTTTGCGCATCAATGCAGATGGTTTAATAGAGGACAAAACGTTCGTTTTTGATGCAGATTTGATTGGACATTTTCACAATAGTAACTAAGGGAACTAACGGAAACATTTTTTTTGTTGTTATTTATTATCCACCTTCTTAGTTACAGATGAGAAGTTTGTATGTTTGAGTTAATTTATCGCTGAGTCAGTCTGTCTGTCTGTCAGTCAGTTAGTTGGTTGGTCTGTTTTTCGTGAGTTGGTCAATGGCTAGAGTGGTTGGTTCATCTCTCTGACAATCAGTTATTCAGTTAGTTAATTAGTTGGTTGGTGGATTGGTCAGTCAGTTAATCAGTTGCAGTACAGTAAATATTCTCTAGTACGGACTCGTGTTTGCGCTGTCCAATTTGTCCCGATAACAGTAATTCCTCATTTGGGAAATGAGCATGGTACATGTCCTTTATGAACCTGCAAGTATGTTGACAAAATGCATGTGTAACAACACAATCAATAAAATACAAAAATATACTGTCCAAAAACTGTTTATATAACAAAAACTGCAATACAGGTGTATCCCAAAAAAATCACATGCATTGGATGCATTCTTTGGTTTATGACAATGTTTGCCTGCGTGTCTTACAGTTTTCTTGCTAGTTGCAAGTAACTGCCCCGTTGATCACTGATGTCTGGTAATTCTTGTGCATACTGAAGGATTTTTGTTGCCATTTGCATTGCTTCCTTGCTGGATGGTGGCTTGTCATCAGGAGTTGAATCGATGCCTTGTTTTTTAAAGTTTCGTAAATTTGCGTCTTTCCGACTCCAAGTGTCTGCTGGATCTTTTTAACTTTGTGTCCAGCCTGCTCAAACGGATGCATTTCACTCGCTCCGCTCCAGTTGTTACAGTTCTTCTACGTTTCGATGCCATGATCTACACGACGTAAGTGAATAAAGTTTAAATCTTTCGCAATTACAGTAAAACGCACGGCAATAAAAACTCACTTACACGTCGTCATTTAGAATCTGATGAAAAACGCGAAGTGAAAACTTGTTTCAGCGTCAGTCTTTTCCGTCACATCGGGTGGGCGTTGCGTGTATTTAAGCTCCCGCGGCATTACAACTCCATCCGGGTTACGGGTTGTGAAATTTCCGCTTAACACGTGATATCGTAGTCAAAATGTTAATGCATAGGTTTTTATTCCGGGTGAAGGACATTCCTTTCTATAGAATTCCGGGGATGGGAATATTTACTGTACTTTGGAAATCAATGGTGCATGAACCAATTGCAATGGTTAGGTAGTAGCTAGCTAGCTAGCTATTCATCCATCTAGCTATCTAGCTAGCAGGCTGGCTAGCTACACTACACACAATAAAACAATGAAAATAATGTCCCACACGCAGTCCGTCCAAATTGCCTTGGTGCCTACTTCTTTCGTTTGAATACAGCTGCTGTGATGCACCTAATTTGCCACAGTACAAAGCAAAGGAATGCAGACAGCGCAGTGCAATACGGTAGGTAGTCTGTGTGTTTCTAAGTAACCTGTCAGTGTTGGTACTATTTAAAGACGCTCCATCTGTGAACTTTCACACTGTCAGCCCTTTTTGTGTGTGCTTTGACAGCCTGAAGCAGACACCTTCCACGCCCCTGTTGCAATCATCACCACAAGCGTACGCACAAATCCTGTGAAAAATGCTCATGAGTTGCCATTTGCTGGGGAAAAAAGGCGGCATTCTTGGGAAAGATTAATTGTTTGCTCTCCGGCCCCCAAGGCTCCGGGGGCCCACGACGACTCGGGATGAATAAAGCAAAACGGATCGATAGCGGTGAGACTTTAGAGGTAACCTATGGCTGGAGTTTGAAAGGTTACCTTTTAATCGAACCCTGCTCACACTCATCATGAAGAAATGTCATCTTTAATCATCCAAACACTGAAGCACAGAGCTGTGAGAAATTGCAAAAAAATAAAAACGACGCTTTCTGGTGTGAGAAGCAGAGCTAATACTTTTACAGTGTCTACTACCTGATGTTCAGTTGTCACTTGTAACTTCCAATATTTGTCATCATATATGTACTGTGTACCACTTACAAAACGTTTGGGCTATTTTGGCTTTCAGGAGAAATTTCAAGATGACCCACTCCACCAATCAACCACTTTTCATATCTTTTGATGAACTTGTTATGAGTCATTGAGTGGATGAAGTATCCATTAACTAACGTAACCGAGACAGAGACGCGCAAGAGCAGGCTACATGCTAAACTGAAGGCTAGAGCGACAGGAACATTGTTGCTAGCTAACGTCTGGTCTCGATGGATGGATGAGCTGAGAGCAAGGATACTCTCAGTAGAGAGTTTTGTGCTCTGATTTTTACAGAAACAAAGAGTCAACCAGTATGCAGACGTTCAGGTGATGGAGAAAAACTGCGCGAAGGACAATGATGGCAAAATTGTAAAAATGAGACTGCTAATTTGTTGTAGCGTGAGATTTTATCCTTTTTACATCAGAACTATTCATGTAAGGGTTTTTTTTTTTCCCATGAATCGTGGTAGGCCCAAAAACAAAATCCCCGAATGCCAAAACGTTTTTCTGTATACCCTGGACTGGTTGCCAGTCAACTACAGTACCTAATCTAACTTCTATGAACAACTTGTTTTGTTCTGTTTTTCACCTCAAGGGGTCTCATGCCACGAACACTGGACAGTCAGATCACGCTGGAGAAGACCCCCAGCTACTTTGTCACAAGGGAGGCACCCCGTCGCATCTCCAGCATGTCCCACCAGACCAAACTGATCGTGGTGGTGCGCAACCCAGTCACCCGGGCCATCTCGGACTACACGCAGACTCTATCAAAGAAGCCCGACATCCCCACCTTTGAAGATCTGGCCTTTAAGAACAGGAGCATGGGCGTCGTGGATACCTCGTGGAACGCCATCCGCATCGGCATGTACATTCTACACCTGGAGAACTGGCTGCGCTATTTCCACCTCTCACAGATGCACTTTGTGAGCGGCGAACGCCTCATCACGGACCCGGCGGGCGAGATGGGTCGCGTTCAGGACTTCCTGGGACTCAAGAGGATCATCTCAGACAAGCACTTTTACTTCAACAGGACCAAGGGTTTCCCGTGTCTGAAGAAGCCAGAGAGCAGCGGGCAGCCTCGCTGCTTGGGGAAGTCCAAGGGCAGAACTCACGTACAAATAGAGAAGGAGGTTATTGAGCAGCTGCAGGAGTTTTATAGACCCTTCAACATCAAATTCTTTGAAACAGTTGGACGGGACTTCAAGTGGGATTGAACAGAAACTTCTACTTGGGCAAGTATGAATACTTTGACTTGAAACCTCTTAAAATTTATTGGAAGCTGCTCGACAAAAATGAACTCATCCAAAGACCTGATTGTCAAACCAGGAAGTTGTTTGCATTTACGTAAAAAAAAAAAAATCCCCTGGAATATTTATGGAACAAAACAGACGGCATTCGCTGGAACTGTCACGAGCCAAGCCACAGGGTTGAATGTGTCACGTACACACACGTAAAAAAGTTCTCTATGTGCTTGAATGCAAATAATTTGTCCTTACAACCAACAAAATCTTTATGGAAGCTGCTGAACACAGGGTTCTCATACAAAAACTGGATGGTATGTACAGGAAAAGTAAAACACAAAAAAAAAAAATGTATTTTGGAATTGAATGTGTCACATCAAGTTTCAAATATTATCCTCGAAAGCCCTGAAATCGTATTCACCAAGTTCAGTTTGGTTAAGCTGTATGGGGTACCAAAACAACGGAACCAACGGACGGACAACAACAACGGAACAATGGACTACAGTACCCCCATATGGGCGGAGCTACACACACAGCATTCCATTGATTGGTTGATGAAAAAATGGTCACTTTTGTCTGACGATGGGCAGTACCGTCGTGAGTAGAACCAAATTGGGGAACATATGGCTGCTGATTATCTAAAAAAAAAAAAATCAATAAATCAAATCAAGTGTAGCCGCTCCTCGCTTGTAAATCACATGAATAAATTAGCGGGCAAGGTGCATTAATTCTTCAAGGCCTCTGTCGCGTTAGCGCCTCACGCCCATGCGAATGCCACCATTTTAATATTCATTGACTCCGATTGCTTTCGAACGCGCTGGGAATACACCCGTGGTTTTCCTGGTGGTGAACGAAAAAACAAAACAAAAAAACATTATGAGTTCTGTCCAAGTGGCAACAATGAAAGCAACACAAAAAAATAAATAAAAATAAATGTTTACTGTTGACCGGCCTGACTCAATAGTCGAGTGCATGTTTCTATCGCGAGATCTGTCCGCCGATTTTGAATCTCTTGACACAAGTTGGCTGAGGTGGGCCAGTCGAAATCAATACATGTTCCCTGAGCTGTCTAACTGATCTTTGGGCTAATTGGCTACTGTCAAAGCAAGAACACTATTGATTTTGATACCTGAGGAAAGATGAGCAGGCTATTTGATGTCAAAGTTGAAACGAAAACGTGCTTTTTAACCGGAGAAAGTTTTTGGGCTGATCTTCAACATTTACGAACTTCTCCAAAAAAGCGAGAACGCTGCTTATTTTCTGACTTCTTTTCAGGCTCCCAAATATAGATTTTTAACCATACCAGACCGAAGACATAGTCGTCTCTCGAAAGTTCGAAATGAACTGCTACACCAAAGCAAGACCCCAAATGATTTTCGGATTGTCTTTTGACTCCTTTTGTTCAGAACCCAATTGGTAGTCTAAATCAGTCCATGTTTTCTTTTCAGAGTCTCCGGAGATATTGTCAAAGCGATAACCCATCTGATTTCACCCCCATACTCGCTGGGTTTATTGTCCAATGTCAAAGCAAGAACACAATTGATTTTGAGCATCTGACACAAGATGAATAAGGAATCTGTTGTCAAAGTTCAGATCGATACCTGTCACCTGCACTTTTCAACACGTCCACACTTCTTCATTCCAAGAGAAGTCTTATGTCCAAGCAAGAACCCGCAAGATTTTTTTTTCCAGACTATTGGGGATTTTGTTTGGAACACAATTGATAGTCCAAAACAATTCACAATACATTTCCTCTGATTTTAAGAGTCTTGAACATCAGAGTCTCCGGAGATATTGTCAAAGCGATAACCCATCTGATTTCACCCCCATACTCGCTGGGTTTATTGTCCAATGTCAAAACAAGAAAACAAGTGTGCGTAATGGTAGTGGACCCAAAACGCAGGGAGGCAGGAAAAGCAGGGTGTACTGAACAAAATTTATTAACAAAAAACACTTGCAGGGGAACAAAGTCATGAAAAGATCAAAATTAAAAGTAACAACCTCCCCCCCCCAAAAAAAATCAGGACCTAAAACACCCAATAGTGGCCGCAGGAACAGGAACAGGAACAGGTGACGGCTGTAAGACGTGCGTCGCCTAAAGGAGGATGGGTGGCAGCCGCAGGATGTGTAGCACAGGAACAGGAACAAGTGACAGCCGTAGGACGTGCGCCGCCTAAAAGAGGATGGGTGGCGGCCGCAGGACATGCAGCGCAGGAACAGGTGATAGCCGTAGGACGTGCGCCGCCAGAACGGGCGGGGGGGGGGGGGGGGGTTGTTTTTCCTGTGTACCCCTGCAAGTGTTTTTTTTTTTTTTTTTTTTTGCGAATACATTCTGGTTCAGTCCACCCTGCTTCTGGGTCCACTGCCTTCACACAACAGGACACTGACCAAATGGGTAGTTTGTCTTCATGCATTTCATCATATTACAACAAAACATATCAATCACAAAATCAAAAAAGAGCCACTTGAACTCAGATTCGGACTGCTATTTAGAATTTTTCTCCTTTTGAAATTTTGATTGACGGTTCAATTGCGCTAGACGTCGGCGTCTCGCGCAGCCATTAGCGGCAGACGCGTCGTGTTTGGCAACTTTATCTCGCGTCGGTTAATTATATTTCTTTTTCCCCCTCCCTGCCGATTTCAAGAAAGCTGAAGGCTTGATGACATTACACTCACAAAGTTTGGGTGATGTGATACTTTCTATTTGACAAGTGATTAAAAATCTGCTCGGCGCAACAGTTTTGGGGGGGAATCTTCTTCTCTCCTAGTGTTCATTTGCTTCTTAATGCGGGCCACGGTTTGTCATAGATTTGCATGCAATCACAGAAGTAATAGATGTACGCCACATTCAAAATGAGAGCGAACTATTGGTAATGAATGTAGAGCCTCTGGGATGGCTTCTCCAAGCGAAGGCCATCAGTGAGATGATAGTCCAACTTGTCAGGGCGTCTGCCCAGGTTTAGCATTTCCATTATGACTTTTTTTTCTTTCTTTTTCTCCTTCCAGAGAAAATGGGAATTTCAATTCAGCCGGTGTCCCCATTCCCTGTCTGTCAGCGCTGACCTCATACAAACTAATGAGATCCAATGGCAGGAATGTATTCGTAATGTTTATTATTGTGGTCGCAGTTTTCTATCAAATATAAAAATGCTGCTAGCAAGATGTGAATGTAGCCACGACTTTACTAAAATTCCCACGAACAGCTGTGGAACTGAGCTAGCGTTAGTGTGGCTACTACATGGGTAGGATGACTTCTTCGTAACAGAATCTTACTATAAGAGTGAACGTTATCGGTTTCAAAAAGAGGTAATAAATGTTAATTTCATGTCGTGAGATCCCTTTGGTCTGCTTCTGTTTGCTAGATTTATGCCCAGGTGTTGAAAAAAAATGAAGGATGGAAATGTTTTTAATTCTCCCCAATATTCTGCAATAGTTTCAGCAAGGTCAGTGAAAGTCTGCGGAGGTGTGCAGAAGGCTCCCTTTTTTTAACATGCAAATATCCCTAATTGTAATATGTAGTATGTATATTATATCGAGCATGATGAGAGAGCCTCATTCCCGACGCCTGTCGTCTTGCTGAATTACAGCAAACTCACCTCCTATTTGAACTCATTAGATTTCCGACAACTTGGTGCACTTCAAACAGCAGCAGCAGCAGCAGCAAAAAAAAAAAAAACAATCCAAAGAAGAAAAGACGGTAAGCGAGAAAAGTCCTGTGTGTTCTGTCATGCACTTGGCAGAGACGACTCGACAGCAACAAAAGAAACCCATGACAAGTTGTGCAGCGCTTGGCTTGAAATGTAAGCGGATTATTCATGTCTGCTGACATCGCTGGGACTTCAAGTCAGCTCCAGCAGTGGCCAAAGATGATGACAATAAAGCATTTCATAACATTTTAAAGAGTCCGCAGTTTTGGCGTCAGATCGCCTCAGGGATCCTCAGGCAGTCCCCGCTCATTACGGAATATTTATTATTATTCTTCCACCAAATTAATAGCCTTATCAGGGGGTGCTAAATTTTCCTGAAAAAGATGGGGGGGGGGGGTTTGCATTAGTGAATGTACAGTCACGGGGGAAAAAAAATCATGATGCCACCTTGTTTTCTTCAATTTCTTGTTCATTTGTAAAAAAAAAAATATATATATATATTTTTTTATATTTTTAAAATATATTTGTATATATATATATATATTTTAAAAATATATTCTTATATATTTTGGGGGGGTTCTCTCAAACAGTACCTGATGGGAAAAAAAATCCCAAGAACCGAAGTGTCTATTTTATTTATTTATTATTATTATTATTATTTTTTTTTTTTAATGATTTTCATGGCTAAAGGTACTCCAAAGAAAGAGACGTCAATCAAGTAGTGTCAGCACTCGAGGAGAAGTTCTCGGGGGGTTCTGAAGAGCTGCCCTGATGTTGCGTTCGCTTTGCTTTGATAAAGTCAACTCTAGGTTTTTGCTGGAGTTTCAAGGACGAGTGATTCCCCGACATAATAGCAAGTTCATGGTGTCATCAAATTCGGAATTCAACCAAAAATTGATTTCTTTTCAAGTCTCCGTCCTGGCTCCTCAGTCCAAGTAAGGATAAGCGATTCCGAAAACGAATGGAAGGGACAAAAGAAGTCGACTCTCTTTGAGCTTTCCGTCCGTCGTCAAAGGGTGAGTGGCTTTATTTATATTTTGACTTTGTCATAGTTTTAACTTTTCACATTTGTCCAACAGGGAAGAATTTGTAAAGCTGACTCGTCTTCAACACCTGAGGTGATTGCTGATCAACTGCAGGTGTGGAAAAACACGCTTCGGAAAACACTTCGCCCAGCCTGACGATTCAAGGCAAGAGACAGACAGAAAGTTCCAAGAAGCGGACTCTCCAAAAATAAACGAGCGAGTGAAAACAAATACACAGAAGGAAGAAAGTCTGTGACAACACACGATTTTTCAACCTCATTTTACACAAGTAAGACAGCTAAGGAGATGCAGATTGACTCATCTTTGGAAAGACTCCCTTTTGACCCGCCTCAACGCTGACCCGTCTGCCGTCGTGACAACGTGAGTAGTTTGACTTTACTGTATTTTAGTTTCGGGTTTACCTTGGTTACGAAATGGTCTGCCCGCTACGTATCATCGAAGGGAGAGCAACGCATTCCTTGAGCACGAATCTCATTGAGCTGTGAAGGTTAGCAAGCAGTTGCAAACGGCTGCAGTGACGTTCGCCAAACATTCCCAACCAATTTTAATGCTTTCAAACTGTTTTTCTTTCAGCCAACAAATTTTGAATGCGTTCGAAATTAAAATTGTTGGCGAAGGTCTTTGCGACCTTGAGCGAAAAAATGTTCCCTATGTGTGCAAACACTTACAACCCTTCGCAGCTCATTGAGAGCCAGAAATTGATGGAGGAAAAAAAATGTTTCTTTTCCTTCCAGCTAAGAAAACATTAAAGAAAATAAAGGTGCGCAATCGGGGTGAAAGGAGATGATTCACGAGCCCAAGCCAACACAGCGGCTCTTGTTAAATGTTCTGAAAACCTACAGTGGCCTTTCTAAACCCCCCCGCCCAAACTCCGTCATGCGTTCTTGGCTGCGCCGCATCTTCGGCCAACCCTCCCGAGACGGAACGATATGTCAGAACTTCAGCCCCGTGTGGTTCATCATGGAAAAGGTCATGGTGAGCCTTGCGGGGATGAGCTGAGCGGCATCTGAAAAGAATGTTGACTCTTTGGAGGCAGCCTTTAGAAACAGGACCTTGTTTTGATGAAGAATCTTCGTATCGAATCGATGTCCATTAGGTGACTTTATGAAGAATAGCGACAGAATAAGATATGTGGAAGGCCACTCAACTGGCCCTTGTGAGGATAAGCGGGCGTGCTGATGAATGTTTTTATCTATCCCAGGGGGCGGCCATCTTAAAATGGTCAAATTGGTACCCTGCGTATGTTGACATTTGGTTTGAAATTAGTTTGTTGATTACTTGGTTAGGTCAGTCAGTTACTGGAAAAAAGGTGAAACCATTTTTATGGGGAGTGACGTCATGCATGCGCCATGCCACCTTTGGACTAAAAAAAAAAAACAATGCGGGAAGGAGAGAGATTTGCGTGTTGAAGCTGGAAATCCAGTCATTATTTTGAGTGTCAGCTGAAGAAAACATGACGGTACATTGCACACTGTGCTGTTGACAAAGTGTTATCTAGCTTCGAGAACACTACCGGTACGTCAAATTTAAATAAAACCAAACATAATCCAGATTGAATCACATCACACCACTGTGGCAATACTGGCTGAATAACACAAAATGGGTTCAAGTGAGGGCCACGAAATATGAAGAAAATGACAAAAACACTGCCCCACAAAATCTCATACTCCAAACAATAGTCATGTTGAAAAATTACGTCTTGAAAATGAGCAATGCGTGCTGTTATTTACCCCACGCAGCAGCTATTGTAGCGCGACATCCCGAAGAGCAAAGGCTAGTAAACAGTAAATCTCCCTGCTGACATTCCAGCTAATGAGCTGCGTTACAGTTTAACTCTCCCTTTTGCCCTCGGCAGCCACTCACGATAATGAGCAATAATTACCCGAACAGCACATACATAATTGGGATTGTGATAATAGTTGTTGTTTTTTTCTTCACTGGCATGAAAAATGCACTGTAATTGGTTTCAGTGAGTCGTTTTGTATGAATGTGTTGTTCGCATCTAGAGGCGCGACCCCAGCGGTCATATGCATTACAACGTTCATTGCCTTCTTCCAATGATTGCACCGCTCCTGAAATGATTATAAAACGATTAAGTGCTCTTGAATGTCAAACTTTCACATTTGATTACCGTTTAAAAGCCACGACTTGGACACTTCTTTAGGTACACTTGAATCGGCTAAATCAGTGGTTCCTAACCCCCGTCCCGCGGACCAATACCGGTCATTTGGTGCCGGGCCGCACAGAAAGAATAAATAACTTGGATTACTTCCGTTTTATTCATTTTGGAATCTTAAAGATGTTTTATTTTGAAAAATTACCAGATTCTCTGTTACATTTGTCGACAGTATGTCACTTTTGTCGCAGGTGAAGGCGGTGCTTCTCCGTCACGTGATAGTTTCCCGCCGAAATGAATCCCAGAAGCTAGCAAAATGAGTAAAAAAAAAAAAACTTACTGGGAAAGTTTAATAAGACAGTATCAGGAGTCCCGCACAATATGCGGTGATGGGGAGTCGTATTTTTCAGGCACTTTTTATTTGCGGTTTATCTTATTTTGAAGGCACGTTTAAATGTTACCATAGCGACCAGAGAGCATTGCGGCCAGATCGAACGTTCCTCATGTCATGATTCGTGTTTATTATTATTTTACGAAAATACCACAGTTTTCATACAGGTCACACGCAGTATATTATTTTGTTGTATTTATCCGGCCTCAAAGGCCGGTCCCTGAAAATATTGTAATATCTGTTTCTTGTATGTATGTGACGTCATAAAGAGGGGAGGAGCCATGTTGGGGGAATATTGGCTCCGGTCGTTAGTCTGAGTGTGGAGCGCATGGGCGTGAGGTGTGGCTTACAGCAACTCCTGTGAATGTGTGTGTTATTGCTCTTTTTGTTATTAAAAAAACGACAAATTACATCAGTGACTGCGTACATCCTTCTTTCTGTATTGAAGGGCATTACAATATTGTCTGACATTTAACCGGTCCGTGGGGCAAAAAAGGTTGGGGACCGTTGAGCTAAATAACCATACTGTGTTTAGAAAATGCCTGCCTGCAATGAAGTCAGGCGAATGTGACACACATCAAGTACAACATGAACGACACTCTTAAAGCATATTTTAAAATATCCCCCCCCCCCCCCCCCAGAGTTTTTAAACAGGAGTCAATTCCACCCGCAACATAACTGGGTCTGCCCCCCTTCAGCCGCACCGCAAACAACCCCATCTGGTTAACCGCGTCGTCCACTCCAAAAGAGGGCGGGCTATTGACTTTATTTCCCAGCATTGATATTACAAGCACACGTCAGGCAGGTTGTTTGAAACGCTTCTAAGCCCAGCCCGAAGGCGAAATATTCTTTGAACGCCGCAGATCAACGCGTCTCCAGAGATGGGGAACGACGGCGCTTCCGCCGGCTGGCTTTTGAGCTGCTGCTGAAAGCTGTTCATTTTCAAACACTGCTGATTCCCCTCCAACGTCACGTGACCGCCGCAAGCCGCTACGGTGAATTTTGAGGACAGCGATAGAAAAGATTTCAACAATCTTAGTAGAGGTATTACCAAGCCTTTGGTCGATTTAGGTCTTTGCACCAATGACTCTTCGACACAACTCGATGGCTTTAAGGTGTATTAGATAGGAAATGAGATTGTCAGGAGCTTGATCTAGCTCTGACCTTGTGAAGCACACTTTTCAGAGTTTCATATTTTATGCCGAGTGGTTAATATCCGTGCGGCGCTCACCCGCAACCGAAAACAAGCAGCAGTTGTGCAAATACAATCGGTCAACAATTCCTCAAAAAAAAAATAGGCTTCAATCTGTTTTCTTTTCCGGCAAAGGTTCTTCAAGCCTTTTTGCTGATCCACTCATGATAGATGATAGTGACCAAATTTCATGTTGAAAAGTGAAATTGGCTTCAGTTCAGGGTGGTTTCAGCGTTGAAACTAATAAAAGTATCTTTAAAAAAAGCAAACCTAATTTACATTTTCACATACCCCCCCCCCCCCCCCCATCAATACTTTCTGTCTAATTACATGACATGAGCACTTGCTAGGGGGCAGCACATTCCTTTGAGCTGACATGTCCAAGTGGATCATCATAATCGTGTCTTATTAATCATTTATAGCAAAGCATGAAGCAGCTTTTTGATGTTCACTATAGCCTGCAGAGGGACATTGTCTATTTGGTTTTTTTTTTTAACGGATAATCAGCTTTGGCTGATTGTCTGCTAATCAATGTAGCTGTCTGTGAATACTTTGATGACTAATAGCAAAGGTTTGGAGCCTATAGACTATTTTCAGACTAATTGTCAATTTTAGGACTTCGGACTTGCTTGGCTAAAACTTACGAAAGGCTCCACTTGACTTTGACTTGACAATGCTACTGGGACACAAGCCGGGGTATGATCAACCCTATCTGGGTCAACTGAAGGAAGGGAGTATGATGTTGGAAGACCCGAAGCCCCCGATGATCTCAGACACATCACTGATGATGGGTCCCAGTGCATCCTCGGATGTTTCTCACACTTATTGAGATTTAGATGTGTCTATAGACAGTTATGATATCCGCTGAATTTAGCGTCGATCTGTGTAACTTGTGTCGGGTGAGCGAACTCTGGGGTTTTGTGTTCAGGACCTCCGTATTGCATAAAAAAAAAAAAAAAAGACTACGTGCAGCAAAAGACATTGTGAACTTTAAGCTGACTAATGCACATTAAAGCCTGATTCTTGCAAGCTGCTCCATTAGCTCCTATGACCTTTTCTGGTTAAACTCAAACCAAATACAAAAATTAGCATGTAGCTGTTATTGAATTCCCCAGACTGTGTGGGGCCGCGGCGACTCCATTTAAATTGTGCAAATCGTTTAAATTCATTTCCCCACGTTTATCTCCAGGCCCTCATTAGCATTCATTTGTTCTCCTCGCACTTGGGAGCTCATTAGCATGCTAACGGTCATCTTTTAGCCCTTTGTGCCCCCCCTGACAGACTTGTGTAAATAAATAGCCGCAATTAAACGTAAACCGCTTTGAACTAGCCTGCCTGGTTCCGCTGAGTCATTTATTAGCCTCATTTTATTTTTTGTATTAGAAAATATCTTCTAGATTTACCTCTGGATTTGTAGTTCAAATGCTAGCGGCTTGTTAGCTCATCACAACAAAACAATAATTTTGTTCATTTTGACAACTAAGCACCTGGCTACACGAAGAACGGTGGCTATCACCATGAAGTCTAAAGTGTTTGCCCGCTTGCAGGTTTAATAGTTGGTTGCTAGGTCGTTAGCCAAATAGCAGTTAGCATTAATTAGTTGTAATCTGGGGATAAAATGAACACACCACACGAGCGTTACAATGCACTTTTCAAAAACGTCCTTCTTGTTTTCTTTTGTGTGTAAACATCATGAAAGTGGAAATGATTTATGATTCAATAAACTCCTCGCCAAACAACCCGAAATGAAGCTTTCATGTGGCGCTCCGAAACAAGGATTTAAATTCTCAAATTCATACGTTTTTGAATATTCCAAAGGATACTATAAATCATGTGTAAAGCCTCTTTGTCACAAGCCCCGCTCTTTTCATCTTTATTAAATTGACACGGTGGCTGTCCGAGCTGACAGAAGATCCATCAGTGGAGTTAACGGTCCTGATTCTCTGAGCCACCTCCGGTGACTAAATGGGGATTAATTAAGCAGGCGCTGGTTGTGTTGGACGGGAAATGATGCGTTCCCAGGAAGTTCTTAAAGATGCTCCATCTAAGTTACTGTCACCTTTCACATTCCTGGAAGCCAATAAACTGTCGTGTAATTTTGCGATTTTTATTTTAGAAAACGTCCTCCTTTTTTTGGTTTGTACTACAGTATTGCAACTAAAATTTGTAATTTCTATCTTCTAATTGGTCTCGTTTCTCATTCATGTCAGACTATTTGTTTTCCCCCAAAGAGTGTTTTTTTTTCTACTTCCATCATATATCGCTCATTCTTGAACATGTTTGACTTTATTCTCTTAAATTGCAACTTCATATAAAATTCCAAATTATTGTCTACTATTTTCAGTTCATTTTCAAAATGGTGACTTTTTTTCGCGGTAATGTAACTTTAAAAAAAAAAGAAGTCAGCCACTTGTGATTCATCACATTTGTGTAGTGCTTGTTAGCGTGGACCCATTTGATCAAGTTGGTCAGCCTGCATGACATTATGTCGGAACAAAAAGCAACATTTCAGTTGCAATAATGCATGTAAAGATGACTGTACTAATGGATTAGGAATGCATTAGCTTTGCAGCTCTAGGTGAAATGTAAAATGGGACCTATAAAAAGAAAAATCACAGTGTGAAATGTAACTGCCATTAGCAAATGTTCACTTGTTAGGAGCGAGAACACCACGGGCCTTCCACTAAATCACAGGTGTCAATCTGTGGTCGTCGAGGGCTGGTATCACTCCATGTTTTAGACGTTTGCCTCCTCCAATCCTGATTCAAATGATCTGCTCCTGAGCTCTAAAATCAAATACAAATTAATCAAACAAATCGTAGAATTGTACATTTTTGGCCAGCAGAGAAGTCCTTGCTGGTCGTGACTCTCCACCACTTGGGAGCGCCATCTGTCACATTGCGTAATGAACTATAACAGCCACGCTCTCGCTTGTAAGGTGCGAAGCATGGTGGTGTACAGGACTGCCTCCGTGCTTGCACCGCGGGTTGGGAACAGTGACGGGCAGCTGGCTGAGGCAAATGGTTTCACACACCCATACAATGTGAAAAATGCTAATTTGTTCCAAGCCGACCTGCCGCGCAAAACGCAAATGTTTGGAAAATGGTGTTGAACTACTGAACCAGGGGCCCCACGAATAATAATGTACCGCAACGTAACCTTGACTCTCGATAAAAATGTGCTTTTGCCGTGTCATGCTAGCTAAATAGCTAATTCACTCACATGCTAAACTGCTACTAGCAAGCTAACAACCAACCACAAATTATCGATGCGATGCATAACTTCAAAACTACACAGAAAGTCAAGATTTGGGAGGGTAAAGGTTGCTTCCATGTTGACCTCCTGTGAGCTTCCCGCAGGGAAATGAAAATAAGATGAGTTGGGGATAATTTATGATATTCGAGCGCTGGCAATGAGGCTGTTTAAGCTTACACCGCAGCCTGCTCTTAACTGTGATTCATTACTGACGCACACGAGCCTACATGAAAATAAAAGAGCCGGCGCAGCACCATTGCTCTTCCCTCGCTACAAATTGCCTTTGCATTCAACTAAAATAAATCTGTTATTGAAATTTATTGAAGAGATTTTGGCTTTTTACGACAGAACCTATTAAAATTTGTCGTGGTTCCTGATAAAGGCGTCAGTTTAGGAATATGGTAGTGACTTGACTTCTGAGTGATTTGCAAGATTTTTATTTATTTTTTTGCTTTGTATTGTGAGCCAAACTTTTAAATACACGCAAGCTTCGGAAATGCAGTGCCCAAAAAAAAATGGAGTGATTACGTTGCACTAATACCCTCACATGTGGGCAAGGAAAACCGATATTACGACTGTTCGTGTAAATTAGACATCTTTTGGTAAGAACCAACCCCATAATATTACCATATTTGGGGTTTTTTTGTACTTCCATAAGTTTTTTTCAACCTTTTTGAATTACATATGCATGCTTTAAATGCTAAAATAAGTATTTTTCACTTTTAAAATGCTCCTATTTGATTTTATTCCAGACCTATTTGGCATTGGACGCCACATGAACTCTGTTTTCTTCATGCATCCTTGTTTTTTTTTTTTATTATTTAGCCACTAATTAAAAATGCATAAAAGGAGACTTTTTAAGGCCACTGCAAACTTCACACAGTCAAGGCCCCCGATGCTATGTTTTATTCATTGCCGTGTTTCCTTACACGATAATTATAGCTGTGGACTTAAAGAGCTTGCCTTCAAGTCACAGCTGACATTTCCATGGGGAGCATATCTCTGAAGGGTTCTTCTTCACCTCTCTTTTAAACCGCTAAGATGAGCTCTTTAAGACGCTTGTCAGGGTCGGACAATTTTGCATCCTCACCAAAAAGATCAGGACGGAAAAAAAAATATCGCTGGCCTTTTACCTCGAAAAATCATCACTTTTGAAAAAGACCCATAAACTGGCATGTTTGTTCAACCATGAAGATCAGTTGCGAATTGCTCAAAAATGTTTAAATCCAACACAACAGGAAGCACCCGTAAAGACTTGGCTTGACCGGTCCAGCGGGCCTGACCTGAGCTGGCAGGGGCTTGGAGTCTTCAAACTGGAGACGACTCATTAGTCCCTTTTTCCCTCCGGCATTGAAAAATTTCTTTCAAATGGGCGACTGGCCATCCAAAGTGGTCGTTTTTTTGCCCTTCCGAGCGAGGCGCTCACTGCTAATTCATGCCGCCGGGCTTCATTGTTATGCTCGGAATGTGACGGGGGTCTCTCCTTCCTGTTAATTAGTCGAACAGATACGATGGATTCCTTCTTTTTTTTTTTTTCAAAGCTGCCACGAGCATGACACAAGGCCATTAGGTGCTGTCTTTTTGCCGGTAAAGCTGGAATAAAACGAGTAGTTAACGACACTTCGGTGTCATGGGAACGGTGCCCATATGTGTAAAAGAGGGCAGAGAGACGCATGCTTTACACGCGTTAGGACGGTTTGGCTTTCGTGTATGCATCATGGCAGCAGCCCCGACGTCAGAAAGCACGAATGTTGCCCGATTTTGAGCCGACTGACATGTTGCAAAAAGAAAAAAAACAAAACGTAGTGCGTCATCGGCGATTTTGCGTTGTCCTAACGCATAGTAGCCTGTGTTGTGCGGAATACTTAACGTTTGGTCATCTGAAATCTAGGATGCTTCAGGAAAGTCTGCCATGTCTGAAATTTTGTTCGCATAGTGTGACATGTCCTATACAGATGTCAAATGGAAGGCCCGGGGGCCAGATCTGTCCCACCGCATCATTTTTTTGTGGCCTTCAAAGCAAATCAAACATGTTAACTTCTGTGATGCTTGCTAAAGTTTGTACATAAATCTCAAATTCTTATGTAATAAATATTTTCTTGTTCGACGATCCCCTCCTACTTATGAGAGACTGGATGTGGCGCACATAAACAAACAAAATGGCGAGAAAAGGAACAATAGGCACTTACTGTATTTGAATATAACATTTATAGAGAATGGTCGGACGACAGGATGCATGAAGTAAAGGAAAAAAAATCCTGAATCGGCACTTTGTTGAATATTTCATATGAGATCTTTCTTTGTAAGTGCTGCATCAGAGTGGTGATAAATGGGGCATGCGTTGATGATGTAAATACGGGCGGGCATCTGAATATGTTGCTCATTAAGAGACGTTACACTGCGCCTGCACAATAAAAGGACGCACTGCCCGGCCAGGCACCTCGGACCGTTGCAATAAATAACACTTAATTCTTTGACAAGCCCCATCCAATTTTCATTCTTCTTTTTATACAACGTCGCGAGTACGGACGGTAATAACGCAAACATTTATGCACTTACGAGCGCCTCCTGTCAAAACCGCTGTTTTTAAAAGATTCACCATGAAATAAAAAGGAGCATGATGAATTGTTACGCTTACGGTTTGACGTGTCATAAGTGTGACAAACGCGCAAGGAATTTTTTATCATGAGGCAACAGGCCGCCTTTAATAAATCATATTGGAGTAGCCAATGCCCAGCTACCTGTAGTTCGATTACGGGCCACTGGGTGGCGTTGATTTTCGAGTAGTCTGCGGACGAATGACTGAATTATATTTATAAACTGTGCATATGGTTACACTGGCTTAAACTTCTATGAAAATATGTGTCCAGTTTTAAGTTACCTCGGTTTTTAAATGATGAATCGATTATCAAGCACTGAACCTCTGTCTGATTCGAAGTCCTGCGACCATAATATTGAATTTGTGTCGGGTATCATTCAAAATATTTAGAGTGCTTGCGTTGAGAACCAAGTTCCCGAAAAGTCCAGTTAAACTAGGACATAATAGCTGCTATGTTGTTTGATCCTATTCAGAATATATCGGATTCCTTGTAGCCACTCATGTACTAAGGCCAAGTCTGTCCAAAGCCACAAAATGGTGGTCCGTGTATCTCATTAAAATCAGTCATCTCTCTTCTGAAAGAAGCCGACAGGAAATGACAGCAGAGAATAAGCAAAAAGAAAAAAATTAAACATTCTTGACTTCTGACAGACAATAATGACTAAAGAGAAACAAAACGTCCTCCATTTTGGTCCTGTGGATCAGCACTGGTTATGTCGGTCTGTCTTTCTTTGTGAGTACTTGGGGGGGGGGGGGGGGGGACACATCAACTATCAATCTTCAAAAGCTGTCAGCAGCATTGACCCTGCCGTACTCGAGATATCAAAGGCTTCTTCCTCTCTGCGTCTTGTCCTGTGATACATACCAAATGCTCCTTCCTCTCCCGTCTGTATCTTGTCCTGTCCCCTGAAGGAAATCAAACGATCCCTCGTCACCATATGTGTGTCTGTCCTCTGTGATCTTGTCATGTCCTGTGACAGAAATCAAACTCTCCTTCCTCTCAGTTCTGTTTTCGAAAGCAAAGACTCCTTCCTCTTTGTCCATTTGTCCTGTCCAACCTTTTCTTGTGACATTAGACACTCTTCCTGTGTGCTTGCGTCCTGTGATAGAAATCAAACACCCCTTACTCGCAGTTCATTTGCATTTGTCCTGTCATACAATTCAAATTGTCCTATCCGATGGTGTCCTTTACTGGGGCAGAAATCAAACGCTCCTTTTACATTGTCCATACACATTTGTCCTATGATACAATTCAGACTGTCCTATCTGATTGTGTCTTTTCCAGTGATATAAAACAAACACTCCTTTCTCCCCCTTTTGATTACGTTTATTTCAATTCTGATGTGCTTGCAATTTCACAAAGACCACTTGAATAGAAAAAAAAAATCAAACTACAGTACTTCTAACCATAAATCACAGATTCCTTCCTGTCAGTCGGTGGCTGTCTGTCCTGTCTTCTCCTTTTCTGTGATACAAATCAAACGCTCCTACATCCTCATCTGTGTGCCTGTCCTTTTTTAAAAGAAAAATCTGTTCTGTTCAGTTTCTACATGGTTATGTCAGCGCAAGAGCCCTATTGATATGACACCTGATCCGAGACAATGAAGGCAGAAGCAATTTTCACTTTTTGCTCCCGTTTTCAAACAATTGTACCCTTCTCAGCGGTTGTGCCTCAAAGTCATTTCGAGTGATGAAAGAAACGTTTTGTAAAACTTTTGCGCGACCTTTAGCTGCTCCTTTTTCCTGCTCACAAACATCAATAATTATTGATCCCTGGTCATACTATGCAGGAAAAGAGGAGGCAAGAAGTGACGTGGAAATGGTGACAAAAATACAATAAGAGTGTATTAATAGTACAGTGTTCTCATGTTAAATCAATTCAGGAATGGAAGGGCTTTATTGTACGTTGTCATGCCGTGGCACATTTCTGAGAAAACGGCGACCTCTAGAGTGTGTGCAGAAAATAAATCTTCAAAAATGACGTCATTTGTCATATTTTTTTTATTTTTTTGTATTTTACATAGTAAACCAGCAATATATGTACATAATTGTCCATTTGATGAAATAATAAAAATAGAAAAGTGCATACACAATAAAAATAAATTGCCACAGAGAACTTGGGTGATGTTTAAAATGACATTTCCCCCCCTTGCTGCATATGAAAGTATAAATGTAAAAAAACAGCTTTTTGAAACTTGCCAGGTTTTTCTTGCGTGTGGAATTTTTTTTTACAGCACTCATGGTGAGGACAGGGGCGGGGGAGATTTATTGCAAGTTGTTGCATTATCCTTAATAAACTGGCATGATAAAATATTAAAAAAAAAAACAATGGTAAAAAGTGGATTGTACACATCTATTAACAGCGTACAACTTAGACGTGCTGTGCTTTCAGTCAGCGTTTCAGTGTCCTAAATTGAAGTTGGTTTATTTTAAAAACAACAGCAACAAAAGGAAACAAAGGAAATGTATTGCAGTTAAGAAAAACAGACATTCTATCACTTTTACAGCTCCTTAGTTAATAAGGTTTCTCAAAACATTCAGTATATGTGATACTTTTTCAAGGCTTTCGACATTTCATATATGCACTGCAAGTAAAAAAAAAAAAAAAAAAAGCATTCTCAGTTATGTATATATTACCAGCAGGTCTTTTGTCATTTAGTGTATGACATGATGATCACACGTCCATCATTTCTACACAGTTGAGCGTTATACTATCGTACAAAACTAGAAATGTATTACTGAGGTTATTGCATTTTTCTGCACAAACTACTCATGAACTATTGATTGCCTGACATAAATACACAATGTGGTAAACATTTTTAGAAACAAAACATCACAGCCGTAGTGTTGCGCCCTGCTGGTGTACAACTGTGTGTGCGTGCGTGTGTGTGCGTGTCTTTTTTTTTTTTTTTTTTGTGACGGTGGTTGACTGGTTAGCATAGCACGTCCGCCTCACAGTGCAGTGCAGAGAGTTCAATTCCGGGCTTCGGCCTTCCTGTGTGGAGTTTGCATGTTCTCCCCCTGTGCCTATGTGGGTTTTCTCCGGGTATTCCGATTTCCTCCCACATTCCAAAAAACCTGCATGGTAGGCTAATGGAACACTCTAAGTTGTCCCTCGGTGTGATTGTGAGCGCGGATGGTCGTCCGACTATGCGTGGGCCTGCGATCGGCTGGCAACAAGTTCAGGGTGTACCCCGCTTGCTGCCCGAAGACGGCTGGGATCAATTCCAGCATGCCTGTGACCCTTGTGAGGATAAGCGGATTAGAAAATGGATGGTTGGTTGGCTGGATATATTTTTGTATTGGAGCACCCAGAGAGCTTAAAGTAAAGTGGCGATATAAGAATGGCGATGATGTGCGTGAGGTGTGCAAATGAAGCTGCGTGATATTCGGCGGCGTGCCCAAGCACTCGAGATTTGCATAGTTCATGACAAGCATGCTTGAGCGTTTACTGTACATCCCTACGAATTGCGTCTACGGTTTCTCCAATGCGAGCTGATGCTACTTGAAGACGACGGGAAGACAAATTTATTGCCGTTTTGAAAGAGCAATGCGCGCGTTTAAATAGTCGATGTGAAAGTGCGATATGATATGGACACACGTCAGAGTGTCGAGGTTAATATGGAAGCGAATGACGGCCAGTTGCCGGTCAAAAAACAAAACAAACTTGTCTTTTGATTTTCGAAAACTAAAAAAAAAAATAAAAGTTCTGTTCGACAAGTGGAAATGTAAATGAGTCGGAATGAGAACATTTTTGTGTGTGTGTTTTTCTTTAAACACCATGAAGTGTTAAATGAGCAAATATGTGATGAGAACGCAATAAGATATATTTTCAGGCATATGAACATCTAAAAAGTACACCAAGCGAGAGGTACCACAGGTTAGGGGAGATGCTGCCGACTGGGCTCTTCTGAGTTCTGCTTTTAAATTGAGCAGTCAGAGTGGAGCGGTGTCCCGTCATCAGCACCACGCGGAGAAAGTACCCTTTTCTTCTAGTCATAAGTCTAAGGCATGAAACTACACGATGCTGAGAAGATCCGCCAAAAGGTTACATTGTTAAAATGTTGTAGTGTTATCGCTTACGGTGAGTTACTGGAGGGAGAGGAAACTAGTCATCTACTCACAAAGTGCAGAACAATACGACATTCCTACTCCATGATGCATACAGTAGTCGACTAGTATCTGTTTGCGTTATTAGTGTTGAAAAGGCGCTTCTGATCGTTTTCCTTTTGGAAAGACATAAAAGCACTTCATACTGTAGACTGTACTTTCTATATAGATGCATTTATAGCTACTAAATATATATGATTATTATTTATTTTAAAGGGTGTCATTCCAAAACTCATCTTTTTTAAGTTAAAAAAAAAGCTCATAAAAGACGTTTCCATCACAAAATTTCAACAAAAATAGCTGTTTAAATATCAGAAAATCTGCGGACAAATTGGACTATTTTACAGTGGGTTTTCATATGTTAATTATAGTGATTTTTTTTTTTTTAATCAAAGCGCTTTTTCCTCCAGAGCTTTGCATGACATTTATATTGAGAAAGCCAATTTGGGGCTGGGGGGATTAATTGAGTGTGGGTTTACACTGCATGCTTCCAGTGACACAACTCTAATATATATCTTTTTCTGCTCTCATGTGGCACCATTAGAATATGCAACATCAACCAAAATCTTCTACGTGTGGACAAAAATCGGATACGTATCAAATATCTGTCAAAGTGAATGCGGCAGAAGACCACAGATGGGATACACCCTGGCCCGAGGTCATCGAAATGAGGTAAACACACACACACCTGCATCTGCCCAAACAACACAAATAAAAACATTGGGGAAAAAAACCACCTGCTGTAAATCTAAACAACAGCAATAAAGGAAAAAAAAAAATCGGCAAATAAAAATGGTCCGTATAAGCTTCAATAGTCAAGGACAACTAGACGCTATGAAATGTTTATTTATTTACATACTGTTGTATTATGTGCAATTTCAGTGTCTCGTGTTCTGTCACTATAAAGACAACCATATTGATATGTGTCAGTTGAAATGTTTGTAAAAAAAAGACAACAAAAATGATTGGACCAAACCCTGCTACGAATATTGAAAAAAAAAACTAATGCCTCCGCCAAAGAGGTTCATAATTATGTAGATGCTCGCAATAGGTGTCAAACCACTATTTTTATCAAAATGAAGCTCATCAGCTGACCTCAACGTAGTTCCACAAGATAATAAAGGCTAGTCAAACAATTGGCCAGAGTGTAGTGAGCTGTGTTGTGTGCACTACATTTGGGGCAAATAGGGTGCCTTGGCGACCAGGAAAACAATATAAATGCAGTAGAAACTCCTCATCTTTCTTCAACTTAGTTTCTTGGTGCCAAGATGCTACAAGATGGGTGCAGAGCAAGACATTTATTGGGAATTGGGCACATCGATCTGCAGTGTAAATCCAGCCTTGGCTAGGATTTAAATTCCTCAATCGGGTGAAATGTTTGTTTTTTTTGTGCGTGAGTGTGTCAAGTTTGAATACTTATCGCTATGAGTAGAAGGTAGGCACAAAGAATGTACAGTAGCTGCATTTAGACAGAAGTGTACGTACGTTCGCTGCGTTACTGGGGCTACTGCGTGCCCAACGACAGCTTTCGGGAAGACGTCTTCTTTTCGAGGGGTTTCTTCCCATTCGCGGGAGACTTGAGACTCACGTCCGCTGCGGAAGACTTGGACTTGCCGACATGCAGCAGGGAGCGACCAAGGGAGCCCGCGGGCTTGATGGGCTCCGATTTTGGAGCGTCTGCGGGCGGCGGGAAAGCCGCGGCGTCCGTCGCTTTTGCTCGTTGGTTGCAAGCCTCCTTGACCTGTCCGTTTTGCTTGCAAGTCCTCTCCGAAGCCTTTTTGAAGAGCAGGGCGCTCTTCCCCAAGTCGGCCGACCGGCGGCTTTCCCGTTGTCTCAAGGCGCTCTTGAAGAAGGACAGGCCTTTCTCCTCGGACTTGCTGCCACGCTGGGGGTCTTTGGCGGACACGCTGGGCGAGCGCAGGCTGGTGACGGAGGAGCTGCTGCTGGAGCTGCGCACGGACCTCCGCTCCGGCCGGCTGCTGTCCGCCGGCTTGGGGACGGAAGAGCGCGCCGCGACGCTTGCTCGCTGAGCGCCGACCGCAGAATCTCCACTGTAGCTCCTCTCCACATGACGCTTGCGAGTGTTCTCCGGCGGTTTCTCATGGACGCCGGGGTTCTTGGTGGTGGGAGAGGGTGATGCTGACGATCGAGGCGTGGGGCGAACGCACAGCCGATGTTGCGGCGTGGAGCCTGCGGGTGGGAGCGAATCCTTGGTTTTAGATGGCGTCCCGCAGGGAGTGGACATGCTTTTCTTGCCATTCTTATCTTTCGTGGCGGGCGCCGTTTTCCCTTTCACAGGTGTGCTGACGGGCGTTTCCAAAGGCGAAGGCTTGTGGGTTGAGCACAGGCGCTTCTTGGAGCTTTTTCCTGGCTCCGCTTTGGTGGTTTTGGTGGCGCCCGCGCTTTCCGTCTTGGACGCGAAACCGCCAACGCTGCTCTTACGCTTCTGATCTTTCGAGGGGGCGTTTTGAATGTTTTGAATGTCTATCGCTGTAATCTGGTTGTTGTTTTCCGTCGTCTTCTCCACGGGCGTGGGAGCGCGGCAGTACATCATGTCCACGAATCTTTTGTTGTTTTCCTGCTCGCTCTCCATCACGGACATCTTGCTGCCAAAGTAGCGCTCGTGCCGGCTGTAGCTGCCAAAGCAGGACGTAGACACGCGGTCGTCGCAGGACTCGCCGATTATCTCAAGGGGCGGCGAGCAACGAGAGTCCAGAGAAAAGCGCGAGGGAGAGTTGGAGCGCATTTGCAGCTTGGCCGAGAGCGACCACGAGGGTTTGACGGCGCTGTCGCTGAAGGCTAACGGGCTGGCTACGGACGACCGAGAACTCACACTCTGACGCTGAATGCTCCTCACGAAGGGTCGAACGGAGAAACCGCCTTCAAAGCAAACAAAGATTTCAAAAAGACATCCTGTCAATCAATAAAGAAAATGTTTTTATGAATCCACATGGCCGTTTGAAGGGCTATTTATTTCGGTCTCTGGTTGGATCTTTCGAGTGCCTGCCCACCCATCGAGAGTAAAATTAAACAACCAAGAAAGTTACAATCCTTCAACATTAGAGTGGTTTGATTAAAAATATGTCCAAGATGTTATTAAAAGAACTGGGAAATGTTTAAAATTGTGTGTGTGGGGGGGGGGGGGGGGGAGAGATGCACGTTTTATTTTGTTTAATACTTTGATAGCTACTTGAAATAAATGAGCAAATAACGGATACATACACGACAGCCCTCAATTAACTGTGCCGGCATGTTCCGGCTCATTTCACGCCGTCAAATACTACCCAGGCAGTTGCTATACACTGGTGATAGTAAATTACATAAGGTTGTGTGTGGTGGCGATACACCCCCGGAAAGGACATATGCTGAGGCAGCAGTCTGCAGCGCGAGCCCCTCATTATGTGAGCCGCAAACAGCAGGCCCGGGCGAACATCTGTTTCAGTTTGACACGGCAGCAGAGCTTTTGCCAGAGTAGAGAAACCACCTCGCCTTGACCCTTCATCACTTGTATTATTTTTTTAAATGTCTTTAGACAAAAATTCATAACCAAAGGTGAGGCCAGTCTTGAAACGGTTGAGTCCAAACCAACGTTTTGGATACTGGCTTTAGGATTTGACTATATTAGATCTCGTATCTTCATACAGTGACGTGCTTTCATCGAGAATTACAAGATACTTTTCACCTACCATTTCTTGTCTTGCAGAAATTATCCCCATTTTTGTTTTAATTTTATATTTGATAAGTGGGCAGGCACTCTAGATACTCAACTATTTGTACACAAGTCCACTTTAAGTGACACAGACTTGTGCTGCTCTTTTTGTCTCAAGAGGGATTACCGTATTTTCCACACTAAAAGGCGCACCTAAAAGCCTTTAGCTTTCTTAAAAGCTCACAGCGCGCCTTAAAATCCGATGCGCCTTGTGTATGGCCATTACGGTAATATGTCAACCCCAAAACGGCTCCTTGCTAGAGACATGGTGACAACGCAGAGTTCAAACTTAAGGCGATCGGTTTCGCAGTTGAACACGGAAATAGAGCAGCGGCAAGAGAGTTCGTTAACGAGTCGATGTTTTAACTTGCTATTGGTTGAGTGAACTGTGTCGCTGCTTTATTAAATAAATTTTATTGACATCTGATCGTCGCTATGTAAATCCGGGTGTAGTGTTCTGTTGGCATTTCCTTTGGCGTAGCTCCATCTAGTGGATGCCTTGTAGATTGCGTCTTATAATGCGTCCAATATATGAAAAAAAATGACAAAACAGGCCATTCATTGAAGGTGCGCCTCATAATCCAGTGTGCCTTTTAGTGTGGAAAATACGGTAAATGAAGGTAAACTGAGGCTCGGCCTCACCGTCGTCTTCGCTACGCTCTGCGGTGAATTCCACCGACTCCGCCAGCGAAGCCAGTGAGGTGCGTCTAGACGAGGCGCCTGACGCTAGACTAGCAGGTCTGCTCCCGGGTAGCCTGTTAATCCAGTGGTCGCACAGAGAAGAACTGGTAGAGCCTGTGAGATGGTTCAAGAGTCATTTTCTCAAAGTAAAAGTCCAAGTCAAATATTCACTGCACTTTACTTTTTTTGCCCCACGTTATTTAACAGCCTAATTCTAAAATGGATGAAGTGACTCGGTTGGTTTGTGCTGACGTGCAATGTCAACGGTGCCTTTCCAACTCATGTCCAATCAGGCGGAATCGAATTAAGATGGAGAGTCATCTCAAGGATCATCAGTGGAAACAAATCCCACTTTCAGTCAAATAATCTGCCACGGACTGACCTGCAACGGAGCTGTTGGCCGACCAAGAGGGAATGGCGGTCCTGCGTTGGTAGAAGAGTATGTAAGCCGTCTGTTGACACACGTCGTCGTCGGCCACGGGTGCGACCTCGCTGTCATCAAAGCAGTACCACTGACCGTCGACGGAGTTCTTGCAGCAGGCTTGCGAGCGCACACGAGGGAATGTTGCTTTAAAAAAATGCTGCCGCTCGTAATGACTCGTAATGTCGACGTTACCCGTGTAGTGGCCCCCGTGCATGCTCCCGTGATGGTTACACACGGCGTAGAGGTCGTACAGGAAGTCGTCTGGGTTCCTCCCCAGACCGTAGGGTCTTCTCCACGGTGACCAGTGCGAGGGGAGGCTCCAGCTGCTCTGGCTTCTTTTCACCACGTGAGGCGCCATGTCCATACCCATGAGAGGGAACCTCACCATGTTCTGCATCTTCACCCTGCGGTCGCCCTCCTGTGACAAATGTTCAGTTGAAAGAATGAAGACTTTGCATCTCGTCTCGTGAACTGTTCGCTATTTACCGAAGACGCGCGGAAGCGACCAACACAAAATATGCAAAAAAAATAAAATCATTGAGGCTGCATTCATCATTTTTGGCATGAGCGCGTGCGCTTGAACAAATGCGTCGATGCGTGTGAATTCAATTTCAAAAGCTTAATTGAGGAAATGTTATTCATGGGCGAATGTGAAGATCAGGCGAAATCTGTAAATAAGCCACATAGTTGTGTAAGTGGGGGGAAGTTTCCAAACTTCACCTGTCTGAACCGCTTGAGGTGCAGTATGAGCACATCCGGCAGCGTCCACAGGCTGAGTTTGATGCGGCCCTGTTGCAGCTGTTTGCAATGTGGGCAGCGCCAGGCGTCATCCGGGGCCAGCTGAAACGCACGAGAACTCGAGGGTCAGCTATCGAGGACAAGCAGACTTAAAAATAAATAAAAATAAGGCGCTGGATTTTTTTTTTTTCCCTGAGGCGAGTGGAGCCACAATGTTTATCTTGGTCCTCACTTCTAGTGTCTGGTTTAGTCCGAACGTACCATTCGGAATTAAAGACAGCAAAACCGCAGAGAGTTTCAGACTCTGTTATTTTGTGTCAGAATGAGCACCGAGATAAACATGGGAGAAAATATCCCGATTGACACGCAAAATGGAGACGCGGTGATCAGATATTGGGGACCTATACACGTGCTCCTCGGCTTACGATGATCCTCATATGCGACATTTCGAGGTTACAAAAATTGTTATACAGCACAAGCACAGACTTGCTGGGTTAGAGGCATACTAACTGTACTTCATTGGACTGTTTTTTTTTTTTTTTTTTGGTCTTCCTGATTACTGAACTCGGGTCCGAATTAATTGCGGCTCGCGTTAATCTTGATGTTTTGACTGAACAAATTCCACTTCATCCAAATATGTGACCGATGGATTTCCTGTGCCTGTCCTCAGGGTTCACCTGCTCCTCTTTTGTGTAAAGCTGGAAACACTGAGCCAGCGTGCAGGCCTGCGGCTGGTGGTGCTGTTCTCTGTGCAGGTACACGCTCTCGGCGTCAGGGATGTACTCCTCCTCCGTGTGTCCGAACAAACTGAGGTTTAAAAAAAAAAAAAAACGTCCATTGGCTTGTGGTGTTTTGTGTTTAATTAAGTTCAGACATGACAAAACCTGGCAGAGGTGAATTAATATTTGCTTTATTGCTTGGCAGCTTTCCGCCGATGAGAAAAGGCCTTTCATGATGCCAGTGAATTTCATATTCCAACGTCTCCATAGTAACAGACATATTCGACCTCTTGACCGCAATTTGTAAGCGTACTCGTCCCAAAGTAGCTCTGAGAAATATGCTGTTCTTGAGTCAAATGGAACTTTTATCACGCGGATGACAAAAGAGACGCCACTTACTAGTCTTTGGTCGCTTTGTCCCACTCCACCACAATTTTCACATGGGGCGGTCCACCCTGTCCGCAGGATTTGTATGCTCTGAAACCCCCCCGCAAAGAAAACACGCCACCACCATATCGCACATGGTGAAATGACACGAGTGAGTGCAAAGTTGTGCATTCAAACAAACCAAACTCTGCAATTTCTCAAAGTTCACCATATTTATCATGATAGATCACCCTAAGGACAAAAACAAGTTAAAAATCAGCTACGCTTTTTGACTGATGCCTTTTTGTGCGTGTGTTGTGTTCTGGCTTGCTTTATGTAGGCCAGGAAAGAAAAAAAAAGTTCTCCTGGCATTTTAAAAGACATGCTAGGGCATGTCACCAAATTGTGCTGCGAGACGATAAACAGGATGCTTCTTGCGGGGTGTGATTGATGGATAAGTGTTTTCCTTGATGTGAAATAGGAGAGGCCAAAGAGTGCGACTCACCTGTCCACCGTGGGGTGACACAGCGGTCGCTCGTCTTGAGGGAGGAGGTAGGTGATCCCAACCACACCAACCACACGGAGACTGAAAGGCCCCACCTGTGCGTGGAGATTGTTTCACAAAGCTCCACAATGCATCTATTAAAAAAAAAAGACCACATAAAAAATCATTTAATTTCATTTCCTACCTGAATGTAGACTCCAGGTCGCAAAAGATGCCGCATTTTTTCCAAAATCTCCTTCTGCAGTGTGTCCCAGTTGGCCGTGCGCTCTATGTACAGTACAAAAGGCAAGCCAAACCTGAAACAACAAAATCAACGCATCGTCTGTTGGGTCAAGTGTTATTTTGATACCTTTAGATACACAAATGCACTTTTGAAGCCATGGTAGAGTCGCGGCGCAGATGGTAGATTTACCTTTTTGCTTGGTGGCCGGTGCAGGCTCTGTTGCAAACTAGCAGGATCATTTTCTCCGGCGCCAGGTTCTTACTTGGGGATGCCACGGGAGTCAAGGCCCCCTGCATGAAAGACGGCGTGCGGCTGTTTTCCACGCCGTACTTCAAGTTGTTGTGATTCAGGTTGGCCAGGAGACTTCCTGAACAAAGTCATTATTTAGCTGAGGCTGGATTTAAACTATCTGATCCAAATCAATGTGTGTCTATTTTATTTTTAATTTATGCTTATTATTTTTGATTATTATTTCACTTGAAACGTGCAATAATAATCCAGCATTTAACCCCAAGTGTTGTGCAAGTTACCTCTTTTTGTGCGTAGGTTCTCCAGTTTAAATGTCTCCGGTGTCTCAAAGGCAAAGATGGAGTCACTCTCTTGGATGATATCCAGATCATCGTCGTCGTCGCAAAAGGAACGATGGAAGCCGTCGTAATACATCTCGGTCAGAATGAACTACAAGAAACAAGCAAGTAAGTATGTGTACAAGTGCCAAGGGGGATTCGATTTGGCTGTCAAGAAGTAACCACCTGGTCCATTGGCATTTTGGTCTCGCGCGACACAGCATCTCGGAGGCGGTACACGGTGCTGTTAAGGGGCACGGCCACCCCAATCCGCAGACAGTGAGAGTATTTCCCCTGGTAGACCACTGTGATGTATAGCGGCCTGGCAAACAAAATACGTGAATTTATTTTTAAAGGTGGTTCTGTTTCGACGCATGAAGCCAAACTTGTCCCAAAATCTGAACGGACCATGTCTATCACTAATGTCACGCAGTAATAAAGTCATAATTACAGTTCGCCCATGTTTTGGAATTATTCACTCATTCCCTACAGCACAGGTGTCAAACTCAAGGCCCGGGGGCCAGATCTGGCCCGCCACATCATTTTAAGTGGCCCGCGAAAGCAAATGACGACAACCTCCATGAGTTGCTAAAATCTGTACTAAAATTTCAAATGTAATAAAATCAGTGACATGTAATAATTTTCCTGTTACCAAATCCCACATTACAGTTACTTCAACAATAATTGAATAAAACGTTATTCTTGACTTCTTTATATAGTTTCGGTCATCACAGCGCTCCAAGGGAAACGGTAATTATAATGTGGCCCGCGACAAAAATGAGTTTGGCACCCCTGCCCTACAGCCTAATCACTATATCGTGATGTTCATAAAGTCGATCATATACAGCAGTCGTGTTTTCACAATACTGTACCACAATTCTGACTTTAACACTATAACAATATTAAGTACCTCGATACCCATACTGAAGTGGTGGGAGTCCGTAAAAGCAGTGGTACCTTCGATGCCAAAATATGTAACTGAAAATATTTTAGATTAACTCAAAATAATCCTGCCGAAGGAACATATCAAATAAAAAAAAAGATGTACTGTAGATATCACCTTTTGAAAAAAAATTAAAATGAAAAATTGACACGGCGGTTCAGATATGAAATAAAAATAAAATGATTCTCGCAGCTTCTGAAAGGTGTAACCTTGTTTCAAATATTTAAAAATTGCTTGACAGAAGAACGATTTTTGTTCATGAAAACCTCATCTCTCTCTCTCTCCTTTTGGGTTCTCTGTATCGGCGCAAGGCATCATAGGATACATTGCTCATCTCGTGACCATTGTCACTATTTATCAAGATGCATCGTGGGATACTAACGGAGCACAACTTTGACACCTCCGTTTGTCCACTTACCGCGTGTGTGGCAGCGGGATGGGTAAGGAGATGCACAGAAAAGGGTCAAAGGTATTGCTCTGTTTTTGGCAATGGGGGCAGGTGAGGGAAGACCTGCAAAAAGAATAACTAGGAGTCAACTCATACTGCAAACGCAGGACAAGGAATGTAGCAGACTTTTACCTGTACTGAGCCTGGAAAAGCTCCTGAACAAACGAGCCAACCGAGAGGGGCGGGGAGGGTCCCTCCGCGTTTTGGTCATCTTCGTCGATAGGTGGCTGAACAAGCGCAAACGGGTTATGATGACGGCAGAACCAAAAGTCGTAAATAAAGCAGGCACAGCAGGCTTTTACAGAAACATTGTCACATTCAAGGACTGCGTCAAAACCTCACCCTCATGGTTGGCCTGCCGATGGGGCTGACGGTGTTGAGGTCCTCGTGCACTCGGTCCAACAGCCACAGCAGGAACTCTTGGGCGTCGTGCTGAGCGTTCCCTTTAAACTGCGTGGCGTTTTTGGACACCGCGTTCTGCAACGGGCATTCGGCGTGCGTTTTAGTAGTGTTTGGAATCACACAGAGCAGGAGTATTTTGATGTTATTCAAACAATTGGGACCTGTTTTAAATTGTGGGGAAAAAAATACATCTGTTTGTAAAGCTTATTTAAATGCACAAAGAGTGGCAAAACTTTGTGGTTAGAGTCTGCTGAGCTTTTAGTGCTCCTCCTGTGTGCCGGCCTTACCTTAAAGTCTCGGCTGTGCTGAGGGGTGTACTCAAAAGTCCATAAAGCCCGAACAAGTCCGGAGAGTTGCTCTGTCACTTCCCCCTTGGCCATGGAAGCTTTATTCTGCAGATGGATGCCATTTGTCTTTGGTTTATTCTCCTGGTTCGCCTCGCCTTCCCTGTAGTGCTCCAGGACGAGATACTCGGCAAACAGCTCCGTGTTACTGAGGCACTGCAGAATAGCATTCATGAAGCAGGTGTTGCCATGGTTCTTCAAGCCAGCCACGCCAGGGATCCTCTCGCCTGAGAGGAACCCCCCGAAGTCTCCGTCGTCCAAGGGTGCGTCCTTAAGTCCGGAGTGAAAGGCGGAGAAGCCGCCGTCATCCTTGTCGTCGTCGGTTTGCACTTCGGAACCAAAGTGGGACAAGGCTGTGAGCGTCCTCAGGACTTTGCTCATAAAGCTACCCACGGAGCGCACCGAGCCTCGCCTGAAGAGCTTCTTGCCGAAGCTGGTCTTCTTGTCCTTGGTGGCGGCTTTGCACGACATGATTGTACCCTCACCCTGACCCTCACCCCCTTAGCTCGAGTCAAGGGGGACCTTCAGCGGCTGCTGTCCGCCGACGCTACATCGCTGAAACAATCCCGACCAGAGTTAACTAACCCTTCGCCAGGTATAACATTGTAACTACAGTCTCTCGCCACACTTGTGAAATAACATACCGATAACTTTAAGACCAGCCTGGTGAAATCAGAACAACCGGAGCGCTCGCTCCTTGCGTTGGGGTTGGCGACTGCGTGCTCCGTCCGGAGTCGCCTCACTTTGCGGTCGAGTGCCGCATAACGATGAACCAACTCCGGCTTGCGTTTCGGTCGCAGAGCGCTAGTGTTAGCCGATGTGGCTAACGCTAGCTGCACAAACAGGGGCCGAAAAAAACGTCACCGGTCTTGTTCAGCCGAAAGGTCCAGGTCCAAAAAGGAGCCATTGTCCGCCATGGCGAGCGCGTTGTGACATTCCATGTAGAGAGCATGTCAGATGTGCAGTTATTTGAACATTGTTTGCATATTTGGAAGGAAAGTTCGTAAATGGGTGCCAAATAGTCGAATGCCTTCTGTTTCTTCTTCTCTCTGTTGTTTGTTTTGGCAGTCAACCGGCAAGGAGTTAGACGTGGATGTACTGCCCTCTATCGCTCGGGCGAAAAACTAACAGCAGTGACAAAGTGGGAAGGGCATGTGCGCTCAAGTTTGCAGTTCTCTACTATACCTATGGGTGGCGCAATAAGCACACAGTGACAAAGTGGGAAGGGCATGTGCGCTCAAGTTTGCAGTTCTCTACTATACCTATGGGTGGCGCAATAAGCACGCAGGTTAAAAAAACAAACGCCACCTGACTGAGTGCAAAGTTTAATAAAAAGTAGAGAGGAGCAATATGTATTGACTGAATGAATGGAATCTTTTTTTTTTGCAATCAGACACTGTACATGCAAACATCAAAAGATGTGAGCTTGTTGACAGGGTGGATGATCACAGGGTGGACATGTCTGACTATTATGAGCAAATAACATAGCAGCATGATTCAGTTAGCAAGCTGACTGTGTACTATTTAACAATATATTTTTTATATTTCCGCTTTTTGAATTTTGGATCTGGTCTAGCGTGGGTTTCCTCAAGGTACTCCAGCTTCTTCTCACATTAAAAAAAAACAAAAAACTTGCCTGTTCGGCTAATTGAAGACTCAAAAATTTCCATCGGTGTGACTGCGAGTGTGAATGGTTGCTCGTCTAAATGTGCCATGTGAAAGTTAACTGGGTTAGGCTCCAACTCACACTAGTGATGAGAAGCGCTAAAATAGATGGTACTGTAGGATAGTTCCACGACACAAAAAAAGGGTACTATGTCATTTTATGGTGACATGACGGTTCGGCATTCATCAGGTTGTAATCATTCAAACCACGATAGATTAATAAAATAATTAGTGGCGAGCAATTAAAGAGCCTGCGCATGAGAACAGGTCGTATAAATAACCTCTTCACTTGGTATTCAAGCAGGCAGAGGGAGCCAGCTGGGGAACTTCTCTCATGACGTGTCCATGGAAACAAGGCAATGGGTGCGGGGAGGTGGTGGCGGGGTTCTCCTGTTTTTTGTTATTTTGCCTGGGATAATGTCAAAACGTGGCAAAATTTAAATGGGACGTCAATTGTTTTGTTTTCCACCCAAATGAGTCCTCGGGTGGTTCTCCCTCTCCGGGGCCACCTGTCAATCACAGCTCAGACCGGCCTTGCCATGGCGAGCAAGTGCCACACAGTTGAGGAGGTCCTTAAACGCGACAAGCAACCAATGGCGATACACCCGAGGTTTGGCGTTTCATTAAATGAGAAGACTAAAGGTGAATTGATTTGAAATTGTTAACAGGCCCTATAATTCAGTTGAATGTGCAATGAACACTCTTGTAATTGTTTTGAAAATGTCAATGTTGTTATTTTTTTCTTAATGAAATGAAATCCTGGTTTTTATCATGCGACTGGCCAGCAACCAGTCCAAGGTGGATCCCGGACGTCTCGCTCCCAAAGCACTCGTAACCCCAGTGAGGACAAGTGCCCATAGAAAATGGATGCATGACTGCTGGATGAAATCATTTTTACATATAGTTTGAAAACTTCATGGTAACTTTCACTCATTCTGGCTGACAGCGCCAACCGGAAGTTTAAATACCACAGAACACTGATAATACACACACGTTGCCTTATAGTTTAATTTGAATCCCAAGAACAAATGATGTGTTTCTCCTGGTAACTCAACTGTTATTTAAAAAAAATCGCATGCATCTTACAAATTCTGCCAGGGTATTTAAACTGACTGGTACAACTGTATGCGTCTTATTTACTATTTCCTGACATAGTTTCTGGTGCTATTTGTTGAATCAACAACATAGAGTACCAAGCATTTATTTGAAGTAAGGCATTTTTTTGAGGGCGGAGCTGAACACGGTGGTGTCTGCTGATTGACTGACAGGGAAAACATACAAGGGTCATTCATTGACAAAGTACCGACCGATGAACCGAGGCATGGCATTTAGTAGAGCAGACAGAGGCCATTATTTGCGGAAAGCCCTGATCCATTGACCAGACAGATTGTTCTGGCATCCCCACTACTGAATTTGCTGTGATGTATTAGCAAGCACGTTGTATAATAATGTAGCTCTGAGCTACACACTTTTTGAGTCTGCCACGAAAAAGCATGTGAGAATATCATATTTTATGCAAGAAGTGAGGCACCTCTCGCCTGGCGGCATATAATTACATCCCTGTATCGATTTAAAGCGTTTCTGCACAGAAAGTGACATTTCCTGGTTATTAGCTAAATGTTAATTGATCTTCCATTATGCCAACAGTTAAAAATGAGGGAATGGAGGTTAACGTGAGATAAAGTTCTGTCATAATTATTTCAAGCCAGATTCACAGAGGACAACTGTCAGGCTCTTCAAGGCCAAGCACAGATCCAACGACCTTTTTAAGAGTCCTTATTAGACTCCTGACAAAAAAAAGTATTTTAATGCCTCACATTGGTGGCAGGATGGAAGTTTTGACAAGTTAAAGGGCATAAGAAAGTTGAATTACATGGAAGCCACTGTGACTGATCCAAGCAGACCTGCACCTGCTGCCTTGTGAGAGGAGAAAAATCTTCTCAGAGCCATCCCTCAGCAACAGTCGAGTGACGCGTTCAGGTGCAAGATGTGGGTGACGTAATTTAGGCATTTAATTTTTTCTATTTTTAGTTTTGTTTTTTGCCCAACATACAGATTTTGCATAGAAAACACACATCTGATTATAATTTAATGACAGTAAATCTAGCAGAAAAACACAAACACAAATGATTCAATGTATAAGGCCAAAAAAAAAAGAAGAGCAACGTTTGAATTTTGTGGTTTAAAACAACACAAAAACTTAAAGACAACTGAATTGGCAAAACATCTTCGTCTTCAAGACGTCATAAAAAGGCTACTGTAGTTTTCCTAAATCTTATTTTTCAGATGAAGTATAATGGTGATATTTCCTACACTCTTTGAGGGACATGAATTTACCATCACGCTTCCTGTGACCATATTTGGCAGCTCATATGGGGAAAACATGAGCTTGTCAAAGCGTCTCGAAGGTCTAAAAATGAGCGTTTCTCTGTCGCCTGTCACAAGAAAAACATCCAAAGCCTCACTGGCAAGTTGATCACACGCCCGAGCCGAGTGGTGGTTCCGCGGAGAGCAACTCTGAGTCGCGGCGACAGAACAATTGTTGAGAGCGGATAACTGCCCGGAGGAGACACACAGGTAAGCCAAGCTGGACGTCTCATCATTTAATTAATAGCAGGAACGACTGCTTTAAAATTTTTTGGAAGCATTTTGTGTCAAAATAATTTGTTTTCTGTTGTTCTGACTCACATCACTTGCGAGCTTTGTCGATTGACACCTGTTGAGCTGTTAAAATGAACATATATCTATTAAAAGGGGGCTAAAGTTCAGGTACGATAACATATGAATGCCTATGTTTGACAAGAGAAAGTTCAAGCCCTACTATTGGAAAGATATCACTTTTTTTGTTAATCTTGCCACAATGACAAAAAATTTACATTTATTTTGAGTTAGACACCTGCCATGAAATTAAAATGACGATTTTCTTCTTTTTTTTTTTTTTTTTTTTGCTTCTTCCCCCCAATTCAGGAGCACAAGCTTTGCCTTTCATGTATGACATTCTTCATGTATTCAGTTTTGGGAAATGTAAACTCTTATCGCACTGCCATTATTTTCTTAGAATTTAGATACAGGTTCAGGTAAAATACAATACATCTTTATTTATATAGCACTTTCACAACAGCTGCAGCGAAACAAAGCGCTTTCCAGTACATTGAACATAAAATAAAAATAATACAACAGAACTATGGCACCAAGTTGCCATGGGAGACGTGTTATTATTTGGTCAGGGGAGGTCAGAGTAGCAGTTTTTCAGACACAAAAACTGCACCCATGTGTTTTGAATTGTGGCCAATAATTTCAGAATACGGGTTGAAAGCAGCACTGATAGTCTAGCAGCGAGCCTCAGAGTGAGAGGAAGCAACGGTTTGCAACACAGCGCAACATATGTGCAAATGTCTGAAATCTCCATACCTAAAAATATCCTCCTATGTCTAACTTTGTCCTCTTTCCTTCAGAAGCTGGCTGACTCGGTTTTAGACTCAACCCCACGCAGCAATTAGTTGTGAATTAATCACCGTCGACCTTTTTATCATATTGTGCATCAGCGTTATAGTGGCGGATAGTGTTTTGTTCTCGTAGGCACTCAAAGAGGCACCGTAACAATATTGCTCATACGCCTTTAATTACAGCATGGGTGAGCGCCTTTGTCTCCTTTTCTTTTCCTGTAATGGCTGAGTTATTTTGAAAGTGAGTGAGTGTATGAGGCGAAATGAGGCCTTGTTGTCGTCGCACAAACGGTAGGGTGTCTCCCTGCTCGGCTAAGGTGCAAACACGGCATGTAAAAGCTCTCAGTTCCACTGGATTTTCCGCGCCGGATCAATGGCCTGGCCAAATCGGCTTTCAGGTGCATTGACAAGAGCCACCGGGAGCTTTTGGGAATAGAGTGACTGACTGGATTTCTCTCTCAGATCTTAAAGGGGAAGTCAACCCACCAAATTTTCTTTACAATATGTTCTGTGTGCCCCCATGAGTCTAAACAAGGCATTCTGATTCATATTGCGTTTGTAGAGAACGAATGAAGTAGGGAAATCCTCTTGTTTTTATCCATCTCACGGGGTGGCCATTTTGTCCCTTGCTGTCAACCGAAGATGACATCACGGTTGCTGAGGTAATGTCCAATCGCGACTCATTTATGTTTTTGAGTTAGGTCATGTGATGCTTGCAAGCCGAGCTGTGATTGGTTGTTACCTGACAGTCGTCTCTGAAAGACTATCCGAAGTGATTATGGTGGTGTTAGGGTACGCGTGATATTCTCTCCCAGATTTGCTCCAACAAAAGGTGGTCGGCCAATTGAAAATCTATCTTGATTATAATATAGACAAATTTATTGTATTCTTGCTTGCTTCAAAATTAATCACATACTAAATTCCAGTTGCAATATAGAGGAACAAAAATTGCAATTAGATTATTTTTCAAAATTGCTCAACCCTCATGTGGACATGGTTATGTGCGTGTTGGTCATTTTGAGTACACCACGCACTATACTGTAAGAGCAATAAGAACCCTTTTCCTCATCCTGTGTGTCGTCTCTGAAATTTTAAAACTTATTACGATGTGCAGAGACATCATGCTAGCTACGGGCAGAAGCTTTTTGTTTTTGTCCGAGTTTAGCGTCACAGAGCTGTCACTTTGATCCACTTGTCTCTTCAAATACTCCAAATTGAATTGATGGTTCATTGTCTCTCGGCGTGAAAGGAGGATTCAGCAGAGATCCATTTAAACAATGTTTATTTTTTTTGGAAATGCTGATCTGATATTTAGAAAGCAGTTGAAAGTTTTTGCACAATGCGATGTGCTCGTTTTCATGCTAGGGACCGTTTGGTCACCCCATGGAGTGGTCACCAGTCAATTGCCGGAAGATTGCAAATGAGTCAGTGACTGAGACTCGATCCAAATTGAACCGCTATACTATTAACTCATTCAGTACCAGCCAATTCTGGACCAAGTCTGAAAAGACGTTTAAAAACGTCTTTGGGAGTGAATGAGTTAATGGCTCCTTCAACTGTGTTTAGAATCTGCTCGAAACCACCCGGGCATAAAAAGTCACCTCATGGGGTCTCTCTTCTTATATCTCCTTCATCTTACAAGCCCTCGAGAGGGCGGCCACATGTCCAACTGCGTGTACGTTTGGCTGCGTTAAGGCGAGCCCATTAGGACATCAAGGCTCTGCCGGCCCTTTTTGTGAAATTCCATTTACCTGTATTTACGAGCTCCCTTCCCTCTGCCATTACCATAGAGACACTCAGCAAGGCGCCTTTGCCCGCCAGGCTCATTGGCTCACAAAGAAGAGACACTGGCGAGCGAGCGTTTCCCTGGCATGCCGTCTGCACCGATATTGGGAGAAAGGCATTTACTTGGCCTTGACTTCGTTCCCCCTGGCAGCTGCTTGAATCCCCCCCCCCCCCCCCCACTCCACTCCCCGATCGCTACCAGTGAGGCCCGTTTTGTCACCACAGAGTGAAATCCTGTTGGGAGAGGTCCCCGGCTGTAATTGAAATGAGTTCACTTGAGAGGCAGGTGCTTGCCGCTGTTGCCTGTCAACACGGGCCACGCTGCAAACGACGTGCCGCTTCCTGCTGGAGTGTGTGTGTGTGTGTGTGTGAGACCCTACCTTCAGTGCAGCGAAGACAACATTTTCACTTTCAGCGACACGCTTCGGGAGGTCTCTCGGAGATGGCGCCAAGTGAGCTGCCGATCACGACTTAGGCGCAGCGAAGCATTGAAAACATCTCATCATTTTTCACTCGGAGAGGCAGCAAAATGGACATGCACTTGGATGCCACATTACTCACCAACCGAGCTCCCGCTTGGAAATCATGTTGAAATTGTCGGTGTGAACAAAACGCATAGTTAAGCTTATTGAAAAGTAAAAGAAATGTTGACTATGGAATGGTTCGCACGTGAGAATTTTGCAGGATCACACATGATCCCTCCAAAACAAAGAGCAGAAACGTGTTTATGTGCGCTGATGTTTTCTAATGAGTATTGTGATCAAGAAAAAAACCCCAAACTTGTTTCGGAAAATACTTCTTGGCGTCCGGGGAACCTGACATTGGGTACGACGTATTTTGTTTTATTGACTGCTATTTCCTTATTTGTCAGTCAAGGTGCTTCTATGATTGTCTACATTCTGTTCCTGTCACAGGCCGCGTAGTTGAATGACTCGGGGAGCCGGCTTTTGAAAATAGATCTTTTTTTTTTTCTTCTTCTTTTTTTTTTTTTAAACCATGTTATGAGGACATTGCAAGCGCAAAATAAGATTTGAAGTGATGGAATTGGAATTGGACACGTGTACGCTATCTCTTCGATATTGGAAATGAGTTATGACCACTCTGCTTGTGTGCCTACCGTGGGTTTTTTTTTCTCCCATTTCCATAACGTACCTTTGATCCAAACCGGGGGAATTTTCCAACTCTTTCTCTCAGCGGGAGGCATTTGAAATGAACCATTGACGATATGTGGCAGGGAAGACGCAACACTTGAGGCTAATGGAGTGGATGCTCGATGAGTTTGCCAGATGTCAGCGTTGTGGATCGATAAAATCTCATCCGCCGATGCGTCTTTCATTTCCTTACGACTGACTGAGTCTGTGATTCGCCACGGTTGCGCTAACAATCAGTGCGCAAAGTATTGTGCTACACCGGCAAAATTGAATGAGATCAATACAAAATGTGGCCTTCCTAAATGTATTTATCTAGCATTTATATCTTAACCCTCCTGTTAAGTTGCGGGTGATTTAAAAAAAAAATCCAATCTTATTTTGTTTTATGATGAACACTAAGAGAAAATTTGGCATATGGAACAAACAAAGCCCACTAATCCAGAAGGCTGGTCAAATATGCTAGCTAGAGTAATTCATTGTTATTATTGTTTATGTTCCTGTTTTTATACCAGACAGAACTTTCACACGTCAAAATATTCTACTGTCTATTTTGATGTGTTGAATTGGGACATTGTGCCAGTATTGATAATATTGCTAGACTGATGGCGAAGATGAATACGATAAAATTAAAATCAGGCCCTGCCTAGTGCAAGTTATGTCGCTGCTCACGCAATCTGCTGTACTGCAGAGTGTGCAAATAATTTTCGGGAGTGTTTGAGGTCCACCCAGATTTAGTTTTTTTTTCACGACCGAATGCCTAAAAGGTACTGAATTCTAGAGCACGAGCAAAGATCTATTGATTTTATATTTCCGCCACCTCTGGCTATTAGAAACTCCATTTGCCTCTGTCGCTCTGCTCATCTTAAAACTTTTGAGTCTGGGAATGACTTTGCTCTTAATCCGATTCAGACGAAAGCAATCGGGTTAATGATATTAATTCAAAACGACGTCCACTCAAGACTCCCATTCTGCTAATTGTCCTTCATTACACTTGGCTAATAGCAGCTGCCATTGTTCTGCTTGAGGCGCTCCCGCCCGAGGCACCTCCGCCTCGCCGAGCTTCTCAGACGTGGCCTGTCAACTTTTTAAAAAGAGTGTTCAAGCGAGCCGGGCTGACTGTGTGGAACGGCGTCTCCATCAATCACTCGGGCTCTCTTGTGCATCTTGTCAGCCGTCCTTTGTGAGCTGGCTCTTCCTCACCTCTCTTGATTTGCAACCTCACACAAAGGGCTTCGCGAGACGTTGCGGGTGTAGCAAAAACTCACGTGGGCTGGATTTACACTGCAGGTCCTATTGCCCGATTCCCACGAAAAGCTGAAAATCACAAAATTTGTGGGGGAGTGTCTATTTTCGTAACACTTCAATATCGCGATTGTGGTTTCATATGCGATTGGGTTTTTTTTTTTGTGAAGTCCCACATATTTTTTTAAAATTTATCGGCATGAAAATAAACTGTACTATAAATAATTAAATAAAACCATTAATTTTTTTTGGGCCAAATGTCAGCATTTACGATTTCACAATCACATTTGATGACCAATAACTTTGGTCTGTACGATCTTTATTCACTATTTCTTTTTTTTTTTTCCTCTTTGCGCCGCCACAACTTACTTCTCAGTTGTACCACTTAAAAGAAAAAAAAAATCATAATCGTGACACTTAGAAGCATATAATTTAAATCCAGCTCTGGTCTATCTGAAATGAATGGTGGCGGTCTCGAGGGTATCTCCAGCAGAAGCACCCCCCCCCCCCCCCACCCCCCAAGTGACATTTATCGCAAGAGATTATAATGAATGAATGAAGCAAATGCGACCATCAAGTTACAGTAAACGTGATAAGGTATGAGCGAAGGAATGCGGGTTATAAAATGCGGGTATTTATAGACCCTCAACCTTCTGTTGATATTAAAATGATTAAATGCTAATAAAATGAGGAGATGCACGGATAATCCTATCAAGTGGCCCCGGGATTATACATGATCACTTTAGAGTAAATGATCACTTATAGTAAATGGGGGGTTGGGGGTTGATTTTGGCCGACTTGATCTGATTTATTAAATATTGTTTGTTGATATTGCAAGGATTTAATGAAACCGAGCGGCGCTAGCTGCCTTGCGCCGCTCGGTTTCATTAAATCCATCTGACTTTATTTGAATCTTCTCTGCAGAAAGCTGCCATGTTATGAAGGTGACATAACTCTGTTAGTCTACAAAGGCAACCTTGAAGTGGAATGAAAGTGGACGTGACAAGCAACTGCTGAGAATGTCTGCTTTTATCAAAATATAGCATCTATTCTACGTAGCGCAATCCATTTTAATGTGTCACGTTTATACTGTTGACGCAGTATCGCAAGATTGTGCAATTTTAGAAGTATCTGTCAGTTACATGTATGATATCTGCTTTGGTCAAAAGTACTCAAGGATAAAAAAAATGAAAATAAAGCAAAAGCCCAAAAAGACGGTAAAAGCAAAACTGTATTTTCACCCGTGGAGGCAGTACTTCGTCCCCAAGGCGCCGATTTTTATTTGCTAATTTAGGGAGCACGGCTGGAGCATGTGACACAGGCTCGCTCACAGGCACATTTTCTGAGATTGGCTGTGCCAAGTGATTGACTTGGTTGTTTTACTTTCCCACTTGATAGGTGGGCCGGCACTCCCCGAGGCTCAACTGTTTGTACACGAGCAATTAAAAAGCCACCTCCCCATAAAATGTCCCATTAAATTCAAATTCATTGTAAGAAAGTCACCTGTGACACAAAGTCAAAGTGAACAAATGAAGGATCCTAACAGATGTTTTAATTCACACAGAATAAGTGTTCTCATTGGGTTTATTAAGGAAAAACCCCCGAAAAAAAAACATAAGCAACAGCCAGATAGACTAACCCGAACACCAAATTGATCAAGGAACTGTCGTCAAATCCCCGTTCCTGATAGTCATAGCATTTCGTTTGAAGCCCCAAAAGGTGTGCCATGAAACGCGCACCTCCTCCAGGTGTCTCAGGGAAATTGATTTCAACATCCGGATGATTTCTTTCGACAATAACCTAAATGAGCATGACTGTCAATCAAGCGCTTTGCCCAACACGTCCGACGGATGTTCACGGCTCGATGTGAGATCTAGCAACGAGGGGAGGGGCTCAACTGCAGTCGGAGGTTGCCATGGCGATAACGACCAACTAATGAGACACGCTGGCTGGCTTTTTCCCCACTTTTCTGACCTTCGTGTTTGTTTGACACCGAAGCAGTTGCAGTGGACCGGCAAATTTGCCGAATTCCGAGGTGCTATCGAGAGGCGGAACAGAGAGTGACTGCCCGTGGCCCTTTCTTTGTGTCGAAAGCAGTTGTCATTACGTTAGTCATGCATTCATTGTGTGTGGCTTCCTTGGATGTGTGAACTCACAATCCAGACACAGGATCGTCCTTCGGTTACTTCTGTCCGAAAAGTCCTTTGTTTTTCGTCTTTGCCAATATCATGAGCTTTCAGGGTTCCTTTTAAAATTATTTCGGTGTTGCTATACGTCCATATCGAAAAATGATGACCTTGTTTTATTACACAAAGACCCCATATATTAAAAAAAAAAAAAAAAAAAAAAGCTAAAACTAAAACTAATTAAAAAAAAAAAGCATTTTTGAAAAATAAATTATAATAAAAACGACCTAAAGAAAAACAAAACCTGAGACAAACCCTCTGAATTCTTTGTCACCCTCCTTGTCTTTTGGGGGGCCGGCAGTGTAGCGCCATGACCACGCTGCTGGACCTGAAGAGTAGCGTCTTGCGGCAGGTGCAAAGGAGCCAGTCGTTGAGGAGCCGTAGGGAATCGCCGCCCGCTGCCGGCAGCCCCCTCAGCCACTGCCCAGAGCCCTTATCCCGAAGGTGAGTCAAGCACGGATGCACATGATTATCTTCTTTTTTTTTTTTTTGGAATGAAAAAAAAAAGCATAAGGTTGTCACAAAAATATTTACAATTATATTTTTAATCCATTCATAATCCCTCATCGGCAAATTCGACTCCCAAACTGCTCACTTTTGTCGAGACTTGATACATGTGCTCTATTTTATGACATTAAAAAGTATAACAATGAAATCTATAACTGCTTCATACAACAATGAGGAGGCAGAAAAGTGGTTCAGATTGAATGACTGTTTGTGTCTTATGTGTTGCGTTGTATGATTTTGTTATTTTGACTTCAAGATGGCGCCGCGAGAGTGGCTGCCTTTACAGCAGCTCCTATATTTTGTTTTTCTACTGCTTCCTTTCATAACTTTGCTGTTGTGGATTGGGAATTTCTCCGCTGTGAGACTAATAAAGGTTTTCAAATAAATAAATAAATAAACAAATACATTAATATCAATGAATGAAATTTTTAAAAACGAAATACAGTGCTAAACATTGAAGTATAACAATATTGACTCCATCCCATAAAGTATCCAGTAAATAATACATCCAATTATAGATTATAAATGAGACTTATTGAAAGAGGATATTATGCAAGCCAATAAATCCCCCAGTGCAATAAACGTTGAATGCAGAAGTTGACAATTTCACACACACACACACACACACACACACAAAAGACAATTTCTTTCATCCGCGATAGCTTGTGCGACTGCCTTTTTTTTTCTTCGTACATACGCAAGTAGGACGGAGAGTCACAGACAAGCTTCCTCTGATTTGTTTATAACCAGCCAGCGCCACCTTCACAACCACCCATATTGTTCTTTAAACGCAGCTGGTGTTATATTCTCAATCTCCAGACTCACCGTTGCACTCATCAAGCATAATATCACAATGCAGCATCACAATGTCAGGCTTCGATAGCTTTACAGATGCCTCCGTGTACCTTCACACCACGCGGTTCTGAGGTGCAGCGAGCCCACCGCTGTTCCTAAATGTTTGTATCGATGTGTGAGATTCATCTCAAATCTCGAGGATCGTGGCCTTCACGTTCAATATGGATTCAACGGACAACAAAGTCATACAATAGCATGTATACTGTACATGATTGTCTTTATTTTACTGTGTTTCCTGTCAGTGTTTTTAATCCACGTCAAGCCTCTTGAATGAACAGATGCCGCACTGCAAATGTAGTGAGCTCAGCTCACATGGACTCTTTGCCACGTGTCATGCCACTTCTCAGCAAATACTGTCGATGCCACACCCCCAATTTTTTTCTGCTTTGACGGACACGCCAACACTAGTTGATCGCTGGGTGTGATGGGCCACTTTAAAAAAAAAAGCCACAACAATAACAATAAGATTTATGTTCTAATGGATGCCTTACCCCCATTTGACGCCTTACGCCACTTGATCAACGGGCGTGTTACGCCATTTGAAGGAATACTGAAGACGTTGCATCGTAAATCGACATCTCTTTTCCGCAACACCTATCGGTATGTAAGAGTACAGTATTGGAATCATTCTAATATTATCATGAGAAAAAAAACGTCTGCTACATTGGTACAAAACAAACTCATTACTCCTCACGATTGCCTAGCGCTCTCTGCGGTTAAGTAAACAAACGCCCTCAGACGCCAAGTAAGGAAATGCTTTATTTGTCAATGTCAAGGATCGCATATGCAATGTATTATATGGCGTGAATACGTGCCGTTAACACGTGCTGTCACGCTGTTGCGTTTTGTAAAACTCACACAACCCTTGTTTATCTTTGTCTTGCATTTCGATTGAATGTAAGTTTGCCATGTGCTTGTCTCGTAGCAACAAATCAAGCGACACAGGTGAGTGTGTCGCTTGATTTGTGTCCCCCCCCCCCCCCAAGCCCCAACCTCTCCCCACCACCAGTTCAGTCTTGTTTTGAAGCCTCATCTGCAGCAAAAAAAAACACAAAAACAACTAATAGTATAAACCTGGGGTAACCATAGCAACATAAACCCAGGCTTTGCTGCCTCGACGTGAACTTCCCTTGTAATGACGCCCGTGTTTATTTTTAACACGGAAGGCGACCTCGGGTGCCGCGCACAACCCGTTTATCTCCTCGCGTATCACTCTGATTAAATATTTTAATAAATGCCTAATCCAATAAGCTCCGCTATAATTCTTTTTTTGGGGGGGGGGGCTGTGGGGGTGGGGGAGGGAGGTTACTCCTTTAAATAGTCATCTGAACTGTCACTACGGTGCATGTCATTCTTCATTTCCCATGCGGGCTCCTTGGTGTAAAAGCCTCCCCACTGAGCCCTCGCCGTGCATGTATACTGAGAGCTCGTCATTAGATGCAGGCTACTGATCTATGTTAGCCCTTCACACCGCTGTACACACACACACGCACATACACACACTTGCACTGAGGCTTTCAGTGACAATGGAGACTGGCAGGTCGATCATTTCAGTTTTGTGTGCGTGTGTGCACTAATTGCATTGGGATGCGACAATCAGTTTCCGGTCGGCAGAGGTGGACTTCACACTTTGCGTTTCTGCTTTGCCGCGATCTCATTAGCAGGTTTGCCAGCTCTGTGTCACTGCTTTTTAAATCAGTGTCCGCACAGAGGATCACCACACCGGGAGCGCGGACCTCCATAGAGGGGAAAGAAGCGGCCCACTAAAGTGATTTAACATTCAACGCTGAGTCAGTCCTCATTATTTTAGGGGTACGGTTAGCCCTTTTCTTTTTGGCTTGTGCCAATGAATGACATCTAATGACATCATTGCCTAATCAATGATGTCATTAGAGCACCAACGTGTCGAAATTGTCGAGGGTATTGCGTTGGTTCTTGTCACGCACATTCTCCTGCGGAGATGATCCGACGCAAGTGACAAGCGTGTGACAATCGGTTTTCTTTAAAACAAAAAAAAAACAAAAAAACAAGCATGATGTTGGATGGGAAGGCATCGCATGGTCTTTCATGCTCTCGCCGACAGTGATGCGCGCATGAGTAATTGCTGTTTACGTGCTGCCACATGATGTTGACGTTTGAAAAACCAGTGGCCGCTTGTCACCTCTGCTTTTTCAATAACCCGTCTTCGTGTTTGCTTCCCATCTCCGCGCCAGCCCAGACGGCGGGAAAAAAAAATGTAATTGAAGCATTGGAATGTATTCGGGGAAATACATTTGACTCAAAACAACATGAGAACCTGTTTCCTAGCAACATCAAGCCACTTTTCTTTTTCTGGTGACATGAGCAAGAATGATTATCGAAGTGTGTTTATTTCATTGTGTCAGATCAGGCATTATTTAAAAAAAAAAAAAACATTTTTTTTTTTCCAAAAGCCGGGATTAAAAGATTCGACGATGTTTTGCCAAATGTCTTCAACACTAAGACTGACAGAAGACTGAACAGATTTCTGCTCACGACAATGCCCACGACAATTAAGAGCGGATGTGGAGGGAATTGAGGGTCTCAAAGCGCGAGGAAGATGATGGAGTGGAGCTCATTTGTACCGTATACCCCAAAACAAAACCCCACAAAAACTGTAATACCACAATAGCAATCCTTTAGTAAGACTCACTCATTCTAGCTACACTCCAACGAACCAACATCCATCTGCGGGAATATTTCCACAGATCTTAACTCTAACCCAGTTGAGCAGTCAAATATTTCAGCTAGTTTAGCCCAACAAGTCCACTTTTTTTTTTTTTTTTTTGGCCAAGGGGCAGGAGCTCGACCAGCTCTCCCAGCATGGCTGCCATTAGTCTTCATCAATACCTCAGGGGTTTACCATCTGCTCACCCCCGCCATGGCGAGAGTCGGCGGGTGGCGATGAGGATTGTGCTGCCACACGCCCGCTGCGATGCGATGACGCCAATAAAAGAGTGCGTGACGGGGGTCCTCACATAGACTGGCTTGACCCCAGCGTAATATGAGGAGGGAAATGGGAAAGTGGTGAGTGGCAAGCGATTCGGGGAAAAGGGCTGATCCCCACCGTTCTGCCGCTGCGCAGATCAGAGGTGATTTCCATCCAGGTCGCCAGGGGTGGTGGAAAGATGCCGGGGAGAGAGAGAGAGAGAGCGATTTGGAAAGGGTTTGCAAGTGGGATTCCCAAGTTGCTGGAGCTTCCTACTCTATCCATATATTCCCTCTCTGCTTTCGAAAAGTGCCACCGTGGATCACCATGACGACCGAGAGGCCTGTGGGAGTCCGGGAATTCTCTCAAATCCGGAATAAATACTGAGGGTGGGGGGGATGATTTGCATTTTTGCACACAGCTGTGCTCATTTTATTAAAACAGATTTCAGAGAGCAGCCATGGTGGAGCACATCAGTGGAGCCCAGTTTCATCTGTCATGAGAATCATCAGACTTTCTCAGACTACATTTAGTCCAATAGACATTAGGATACAGTTTAACACTTTGGACTGAATAGTAACATATTTTAATAGTTTAGCTCACAGGTGTCAAACTCAAGGCCCGGGGGGCAGATCTGGCCCACCACATCATTTTATGTGGCCCGCGAAGGCAAATCAAACATGTCAACTTCCATAATGCTTGCTCAAATCTCGACCAAAATTTAAAATTCTCATATGTAATTAATAAGAGACATATTGTAAGCATTTCCTTTTGTAATTAAACCCCTCAGGAGATTAACTTAAACAATAGTTGAAGAAACCGTCATTGACATTTTTTAAATTTGGTTTCAGTCATAACGACCCTCCAAGGGAAACAGTAACTAAAATGTGGCCCATGACAAAAATGAGTTTGACACCCCTCGTTTAAAACTCATTCACTCCCAAAGCCGTTTTTAAACGTCTTTTCAGACTTGGTCCAGAATTGGCTGGTACTGAATGAGTTGAGCAAATTAAGGACTGATTCCAAGTCACCCAATTCTTTTTTTTTTTGGAAGTCTAATTGGGCAGAGATTGTAATCGAAGAAGCGTCAAACCAGTCTTTGGATCATTGCTAGACTTTCTGGCATGTGGGTTTCATTAAAAGAAAAAAAGAAATCTTATTTTTCCACCACAGATCAAGGAAAAACCAATTAGCGGAGCTTGTTGTTTTGCTGTTAGCACTTCACAGGCATGCAATGTCTTTGAAGTGCTCAACACAAAACAAAACAACATGAAAAGTGACACACTGGGAAAAGATCTCGCGAACATTTCAAACATTCTTTGACAGATGCCCGAGTCGAATCCGACAACATTTGACAACATTACCAGGGTATTGGATACACGGCTAGGAAACATAGCATGCTCGAAGTAAAGTTGAATCCAAAAAGGACAACAAGACCAAGGCAACTTGGAAGACCTCAGGAATGTCCGCAGCGAGTCGCTCTGACCGTGATTTGCCAACATCCAATCTTCAACCCTGCTGGGTCAAAACAATGAACCCAACGTTGGGTAAAAGGAAGCCAATCTGCTCAAAATCAAAAAGAAAAGGGTCATTCTAAACACCCCATTCATCAACTCGTCCCCCCCCGTTTCCTTGGCAGGATCTCCGAAGAGAGCATGGAGTTCTTTGAGCGTATGAATACCATTCTGCAGAAACAGGAGAACATGTTGCAGGCCAGCCAGGCTGAGGTAACCTCTCGCCCGACTTCCACCTTTACATCTGTTCGCAGGCCAACGACAGCAAGCAAGCTAAGGAGTGCGAGTGGGCAGCGCCGCAGCCCGTGACGTCTGTGAACAGACGGGGCCAACATTTGTTTTGGAAGTTGGTCACTGACGAGCTGCCGTCAGCTGTGATGTTTCACCTCCAGTCTTTACAGCGCATTGATGATTTATCAGCATCTTGAAAAAGAGTTTGTCATCATCCAAACGTGGCATCGTGATTGCTTTCAGTTCAGCAACAGCTTAGCGCTCAATTTCTTCCGAGCACATTAACATGTCTGCAGCGGATGATCGGAGTAGCGAGCCTTTCGGCGCAGTTGCGTCGCTGCAGCAATTGCTTGTATTGTTACATGTAAAGGAAGCCTGCATAATGTCCTCCTCGATATGTTGACTATAAAGTTTTCCTCATGACTGATCCCATCGCAGTGCCAAAGAGGAGCCTGCACCGTGCCACCACCACAAGAACATGTGGACCAGGCCTTTATCCAGGACAGAACCAGCAGGGTGGAGGTTTGTTAACTCCGCTGTTTTACTTGCCTCACACTTGAAATTGCAATGATGGAAAGAACAAAAACGGTACATCAGAATGTGGGTCTTAACTCATTCGGTACCAGCCAATTCTACACCAAGTCTGAAAAGACGTTTAAAAACATCTTTGGGAGTGAATGAGTTTTAAGTGTCGCAATTCTGTGTCCCCCCCCCCCTGCCCCCCCTCTCCCTGCAGCTGGACTTGCTCTATGAGGAGGTCGTGTATACAATCGTCAACCGAGTGGGGGTCCCTTCGTCAGAGCATGTGACGAGTGATGAGGAGATTTTTGCCTACCTCCTGAAGGTATTCGGAACCTAACGTAATATCGTGACATCTATTCCCAAGTCATGCCAAGCTATTGCAGGCTTGTTTTGTGCGGCTTGCATTCTAAGTGCGTAGAGTTTGTTCCCAAGAGCTCATGAAAAAATATTCTTGCTTTTCTATCCATCTTGAAAAAAGGTGTTTGATATTTGTGAGGAGGAGCATGACATTATACGCCAGAAGGTGCAAGAATCCAAGGTGAGTCCGGGCAGCATTGATGCAGAATTCCACAAACGTTTGTAAAAAAACAAAACAAAAAGCAACAACACTCACATACACGAAAAGCCTTCTTCATGATTTCAATCATTAAAGCTATTTAGTGCATCTCATCCACAGAGAGCCACTTTTTCCTTAAGAGCTTCTGTTTTGAAAGCCAAGAATCTGCTGGCGAAGGACGCCAATGGTAAGCCACTTCAAGTACTAAATGGCCTCTCTCTGGCCAGAACTAGTATAGTCTCCATCATGCCACTGAAAAGCTTTTTAAGAGCGATTAGAAAAATTGTCAAGTTGTTTACCTCTTATTTGCTAATACCATGTCATTTGCGTCCATGTGCGCGGATGATTAAAAGAATGTGCAGAATTTTTATGGACCATGGAAATCATGCTCTATTTGAGTGAGATAAGTTATGATAAATATTTATCAAATGAGAACACTAAATAAATATGTTAACTAAGACAAAATATCCTGGCCAAACGGAGACATTTCAGCAGTTTGACATACACACCGAGCCGACTTTGTACGGCTCGTGGGTATGTGGAATTTGCTCGGCACTATCAGATATCAGTCCATTGCGTGTTTGAATCTGAATCTGCTGTGTGTCCAGGCTACAGCGACCCCTACTGCATGTTGGGGATCTTGGAGGGTCAGAGCTCGCGGGAACCCGAGGAGAAGAAGGAGAGGAAGTTCAGCTTCAGGAAGAGGAAAGACAAGTTGGAGAAACGCTCCAGCACCAAGGAGGCGCTACCTGCCAGGTGCATCCAGGCGACTGAAGTCAAACCGGAGACCCTCAATCCCGTCTGGGACGAGCATTTTGTCTTGTGAGTTGGGCAGTTTTTGACCTTTTGTGATGATGACGCAAGAGGAGTACATCGTGAGCATTTCTCTTTTGTTTTTATATTCATAGTGAAGTGGATGACGTCCACAGTGACTTGCTACATTTGGACATTTGGTAAGATGAGGGTGCTTAGAGGAAGTTAATTAATTTAAATTAAATTCATTTTCCACCTCATACTGTGGTAATGGGGTGTGCATGTGATGTGTACCTACATAGTATGTCACTTAAAATGAAAGCATGACTCAGTTACACGGTGTAAATTTTTGTTTTGTTTTTTTAAAATTATATGACCCCATTCACACAGAGGTCCTATATTTTGATATTATCTTTTGGCCACAATATTCAGTAGTCTTACACAATTGAATAACATCTGGTATATATTGACAGCTGGTAATGATTAGTGTCAGGTGCGGCTCAGGAGGGAACGCCCACTCTCCAGCTGGAGACTTAAAAAACAAAGCAAACAGGACAGAATCATGACAAAAGGGATAAAAATGTTGCTTTAAGAAATATAAAATAGTGGCAGTCAAATTGAAATCGTAGTAAATATGAAAAACTCATAGAATGAGGATAATTTCGAAATAACTAAATATGAATTACAGTACTTCGGATCCTTTGACCCATATCTTCAATTGTCGGATAAAGTTCAGTCAGACCTGACGCTGCGACTCCAATAAAAGTCCCCATATTTTTCTTGAGAATTGAATCTTGATGTCCTTGTTATGGCAAAGAGAAGGCACTCTCCTTTTCTTCTCTCCTTTTCTTCTCCAGGGATCACGATGACGACGTCTCAGTGGCCGAGGCCTGCAAAAAACTCAACGAAGTCAGTGGACTTCGAGGAATGGGAAGGTATTATTTTTATTGTTAGTCTGTATTCTGACTTGCTTGATTTTTTTTGCTTCAGAATAGAACGGCAGCCAAAATAAATAAATAAAAAGGAACACGGTGCGGGCGTAGAGGGAGGTAGAGGCAGCATAGTCGTTATATTAAGGGTTGTAATTTTAGTATTAGAACTCTTCTAGCCGTGAGAATTCTATTAAAAAGAACTCTTCTGTTACTCCTACCACTCCGTTAGATATTTTAAGCAGATTGCAAAATCAGTGCGTGCCAACGGATCGTCGTCATCCGGCTCTGAGGAGAATGCGGACGACTTCTTGGGGTGCATCAACATCTCTTTAAATGTGAGGAGAAGTTCACATGTTTGGAAATAAACATATTTTCTTCAAATGTCACCCAGTTTTTAAAATTCTTTTTTGAACAACTCTGACAGGAAATTCCCGTCGGTGGCTTCGACGCTTGGTTCAAATTAGAGCCTCGCTCGAGCGCCTCCAAAGTGCAGGGAGAATGTCACCTGATATTGCAGCTTTTCACAAGCCAGGTGTGTGAAGCAACCATCTGCAGGGGTCACCTCATTTCGGGGAACATGTTCACACTTTCGTTTTTGCGGCCAGAGAGACACGACGCTGTCGAAGAAAGAAACAAACGTGTCCATCCACAAGAAACTCCTGAGTCAGATTGTGGAGCATGAGCACGCTCACGTCAAGGTGAAGATTTCCTCCTTTATTTATCAACAACATTCGAGTTGTGTACTTTGGACTTGAGAACAGAAAATTGCCTTTTTTCTATACAAGAAGTTGATTTTTTTTTTTTTACAAGAGTTGCTCTCATTGAGCTGAAATGAAAGCAATGAATAAACTCAGCCCTCGGCATGAGATGACATTAGCTACTGACGGCGTGATAACAGTCAACAAAATGTAGAATATTTCGTGCAGAAGAAACGTGTACCATGTTAAATCTTAAAAAGTTAACATTCTTATTCTTTTTGTTTAATTTTTTGGAGGAAGTCACAGTGTCCTGTCACTTGTAATCTATTTTTAGAAAAGACACGTGAGCTACTCATGTTGTCCTCGGGAATAACTAGTACCCGCTGGTACCATTTTATTTATTTATCCGTTTTAGGACAGTGCACATTAATCAACAGAGCAGGCATCGGTGTTTGCAGTATGTCTTCCGTCTTGCCCCCTCACTCCTCCTCTTCCGTCCTGCTCACCCCTCCCCTCTCTGCTCGCCAAGAAGGAGAAAAAAAGAAAAATGTAATTGCAGACAATTGCAAAAATTCCTCTACCATGACTCTGCCCTGATTAAAAAAAAAACCAAAACCCCCCCAAAAAAACACATTTACAAGATTTACTTGGTTGTTGAATTTTACATTTGGTTCATGTGCAGGCACTCCACAGCCCCAACTATTTGAACTTGTACGTCTTTTTAAAATTAGGCTCCGCCTACCAAGGACGTACTTGTACGTCTAATTCTTTTTTTCCGTCATAGAGAGGAGGAGGGTGTGATGCAATCTGAACGAGAATACATCGTTTGCATTGTAAATCATGTAAAAAAGCATCCAGTGGGTGGCAGTGGTGCCTCGTGCTTGAAATGCCTGCTTTTACAAAAAGCTCATTTTCTCCGTTTTTTGCCCAGGAATCGCCATTTTCATGAAACTTATCCATTTTGTAATGCCGATTGCTGAAGAATGGAAAAAGATAGAAACAAAAAAGACGAGAGTCTAAACTATATTTTGGTAGGCTCCATGTTTGTATAGCATTAGAACCAAATATTCTGTGGGCCTTGCAAGATCAGTCAAAATCCAGTAAAACGCTGGGATTGAGGGGGTTGCTCCAGTGAAACTGGCTGGGATTTAATGAGTTTAATGAAATTTGAAGCGTGACCCTGACGTCTTTTGCTAGCGTGAGCCGTACAACTGGAACGGGCAGGTTAGCCCCCCCGCGTGGACGGTGTTGACTCACCATGCTGTGCAGACGGACCTCACCCGTCTCCAACAGGCCATTATGTGAGTTTCTATTGCACGCGGGTGAAAATAAAACAGCGGCTAACATACTAAAAAGGTTGCGTTTTCCGCCTCAGTCGCTGGCAGTGCTACAGCGGACACCATCGAACCCAGCGGGTGTGCTACTCCCTGTTGCTGCGCCTCCTGAGGGCCATCGATGCAGAGTGGGACCCTCCCCCTGTGAGAGGGGACCTGGTAGGCTCTCCACCTGGGGGCACCTCAAGGGGGGGTCGACGGGGGGTAAGGGTCATCATCTGGAAACGTCGGCCTCATTAGCTCGTCACTGACATTCACCGAGTTGTTTTGGTTTCGCCAAAACTGTCTCTGAGCATAACACGGGGGAGGCGCTTCTTGTGTCCAGGAGAGGCAGCTGTCAGACAGCTTCAGGCTGTACACAGAGCACTGCCTGTGCCTGATGAAGAACATGCGGCAGGTTTTCCCCTGCACCAGCGCCGCCGCCATCACGCGCTACGAGCTCATGCTGAGGTAACGCCCCCGCTGCTGCGCAACCGTCGCATCGCATCACATCGCATCGCATCGTGTGCCGTGGCGGGAAACGTCTGACCTTTTCTCGCTGCCCACCAGCCGGCTTGGCCATGCAGAAACGTGAACCCTTTATCCACTTAGCCGTCCGGCCACCACCACCACCGTTTCCTAAGAATGTGATGTCAAATTTACTTCAACTTCAGTAAATTACTCCAAGATGGCAAATAGCTTCAGCTTTTTACATTGCCCAAAGCCAATTTTCAAGGCAATCTGTTGCTTCAAAACAAAAGTTCATGTTCATGTCAACTTTATTGTCAAATGTGCTAGCACAGATGAAATTTCTTTACTCAGGAGAGAGAGGAGCCGCTGCGGGTGCCCGCGCCGCCATCAAAAGAACAGTTAACATAAAATGACAAATAATACAAGACAACACATAAGAATATAACACAATATAGAACATAAAAGTAACACACTATGATCATAATCCACAGCGAGTAGGTTAGGAAAAAACAACCCAGCTTTTTATGATAGTTTATTTTTGTGTGTCTATATCAATAATCCAAATGTTATTGGCAATTTATTTATTTATTATTTATTTTTTGGGGGGAAAAAGAAGCAACTTTACCTTGTCAGGGATCATCGCATATCCTATTGTATGCATCCATTTTCCATGAATGGCATATCTGCTCTGACCAAGATTTGAACCTTGACTTCTGTACTTACCACGGAGCCATCCAGGCACGAGTTAGTTTTGTAAGAGTGTTACCAGCTTCGGCCCTTCAGGCTTCCCAAATTCAATCCTCAATCCAGTCTGCTGGGTCATCATAATTAAACCAGCCTCGGGTATCTCAACCTTTTCAAAATCCACAGCGACTACTTTGTTCGTGCTTTCTGTGCATACATACATTTTGAGTACAATAACACAGAACGACTATCGTCGTAAAAGGGTGTTCTTACTCCTCCACCAGGGGGATCGGCTACATGCAGAACATGCGGGCCTTTAAGACCGTTTGCCCCCTCCGTAACGAGCTGCACTTGGACATCACAGCCGCCGTGAAGGTAACGACAGTGAAAGTGGAATCATCCCTCTGGAGTCTTTTTAATGAGCTTGCGTTTGATTTTAATGACCGACTACTTTGAAGTGACTTCACCCTCTCCACAGAAAGGAACCTCTGAGTGGTACGAGGGCCTCATTGCGCAGTACAAGGCGGAGGATGGGGTATGTGCACGCAAGGGGCAAACACTTCAGCGTTATTTTGGACAGTACCTCATTGTCAAGAATGGCAAAATTCATGTGTTTTGGATGTAGTCGCTGGAGGAGCACCTGAAAAAAATGGTCACGGTGGTGGACGCTGTCTGCGCAGACATTCAGAGAGCTCAGAATATCTACAACAAACTCTTCTACAGGTGCAATCGAGGCTGGAACTTTTTGCTAACATTTACTCCCATTAATATTCACCTCTAGGTGTTTTTTTTCTCCCCACAGTGCGGTCAGAGTGGATTTCTTCAGCGTGTCCTACAGGCAGCTGGAGAAGCTGGTAGGTTTCCACAACCGTGAATCTTTGAAAGGAGACGTATAAAGTCATCATGTTATTTCACAAATATGAGGTATGAAAACTAGCCAAGGTGGCTTTTTCATGAGCTAAAAATTAGGACCTGACGGATATTGATCTATTGAGACCAATTCGAACATTTGTCATCATAAAATTCCAATACCTGATTAACAAACGATTACCGGTAATGCCGATTAAACTGTCTTCGAAAAGGAGACCGATGGCTTTTGCCAACTGATGCTGGGCACTCACTGATGACTAGCAGCTAGCGGCTAGCTGCTAGCCGCTACCGCAACTGCTGCAACATTGTACACTGACAGCGTAATTATTTCATTTAATTTAATACATTTTCCTAAGCAAGGTATTCAATTTACCTGAAAACTTGTTTCACGTCTAACACCAATTATTATATTTTTATGGTCTTTTATTATTCTTATTTATTTATTTTTTTACAGGTAGCCGATGATGTCAATGTGGCCATGGAGAGGCTTTGCGGCACCCTGGAGCTAGAAAGTTCCAGACTGACGCAGACGATGGGCGAGACCGTCTTTGAGCTTTTCATGTCCCTGAAGAGCCTCAAGGGCTTCCGGGAGGTTCTTCCTCTCAAGTCCGTCATAGCCGCAACTCGCACGCTTTCGCTTAGCCAGTGTCCCGTTACTTTTGTTCATACATGCCATGAGTCATGCTTTTGTTGCTTGTCGTGTTTTGTTCGTCGTCCTCCTCCGCAGGGATGCAAAGATGTTGGCCTTAACGGGATTTCACAACTGGTTCAAGTCATCCATTCACAAGTTCCTGCAGATTGTTCACGACAGGTCATGTGACAGGATCTGCAAAGCGGTGGAGACGGACAAGGTAAGACGCCCTGCCCCTGATTTGGCACTCGCTTCTCAAGTGCGGTAACCATGGCGATACAGCTCTGCGTCATCTGCTCCACTGGGGTCACATTTAGTAATTGCTTCTCTATGACCAAGCAATGGACGTCTTTTTTTTTTCTTTCATTTTCACTGTTCGTCCGGGAACAAATTTTCAACTGATTCTTCTGCAAACATCATGTGGTATTGCCTCACCTGAAAGCAATATCCCTGATGTTTTTTCACAGATACTATATTTGAGATGACAGGGGTCAAAGGTAAAAAAAAAAAGAGCTCCCTACCAGTCACAATTTTGTGACGTCATATATTTTACGTGAAAAGTAGAACTAGTTCAAGTTGGACTGGCGGTTTCGAAATAATGGGAACTTTTTAAATGCATTTGATATTTTATAAATACAGTTTATGTCACAATTAATAAAATGTGTGAATTAATGGGAATGTATAATAAAAAAAGAATATTGGAATTAATATACTTTTACATAGAATAATTATACAAACAAATTTAACTTGTGAATTCATGGCAACGTATTGCTTTGAATAATTTTTTTTTAAAATAATTGAGTGAGTTCCAGCATCGATTATTACTGGAAATTATTTTAGAATACAAACTTGTCACCAGTCGCGTGTTCCCTCCGTGCACAGACGTCATCATCACAAATCAGTTGCACACAAATAAAATGTGGTCACCTGATGCAAATTTTCTTTCCCTCTCTTCTCCTTTAAAAATAATAAAGACGCTTGACACACATTTTAATCACATGCGACTGATATTCCAATTAAGTCGATTCAAAAACTCTTTGCCAGTGTGGTTGCTTTTTGAATTGATATCTTAACACAATGCGCATAAGGTGTTTTTGATTAGGACACCTCGTATCGGTTTCAGATGGAAGCGGTGCAGCAGGCCAAGCACAGTTCCTCAGCGCTGGAAGTGACATCCTGCTTCCGGCAAGTCCGAGACATCTGGCTCCAACTGGCTTGGCCGGACTCAGCGGGAACATTCATCTTCGTCACCCGCTTGACCGACGTTAGTACCCCCGCGCTCGATAACACGCAAGTTTGCTTTTGAAATGGCGATCGTTTCGGGAATCCACAGTAAAATGTCTGCAAGTGAGTTTGATTAGTGTTCCATGGATTAGCTGGGAATGGTTATGTAATTGATATAAAGTATAAGACATTTTACAAGCATCAATGTCACCATTTTGGAATCAGATGATATGCCTGGAAATTTTGTTAGCATTCTTCTGACACATTAGATATGACTGTACATTTAAACGAAGTTATTCCCCATTCATTTCCACGGAATGTTTGTAATTTTGCAATGTTGTGACTAATCCCATCCCTGCTTGTCTCAGAACTTTTGTAGCGAGGCTGTGTACTACTCAGAGATGCTCACGCGCAAGATTGAGAGGAGCCAGCTCGGCCGGGACCACAAGAGCTTCATAGTTCAGGTAAGTAAGGCCCATAGCAAGGCGTATGCGGCAAATGGCAGCGAGATCCCAGCAGGGGCATGAAAGCGCAGCGTTGTGATAACTCTGTTAAAAGAAAAAAAAAGCAAGTTGTTGCCTGTCAGTTATTCATAGCGGCACCCTGCCCTCTTTGTAGCCCTGCTTCTTTTCCTTCAGCCTTCTCTCCACCTCCGCCCTATCTCTCTCTCTCTTTTTCTCCTCCTGCCTTCCTCCTCTTCGCTTCCCGCTTAGCTGTGCGTGGCCCTCAACGACGTTGAACACGTACGCGTCTTCCTGGGAAACCTGCCTCGCGAACTGGACTGGCCGGGCGTGGAGCGAGCCATGGAGGAGTCGTGCGGCGCCGAGGGCAAGGAACAGGTGTTCAAGGCTCTCAATGGGCAGCTCTTCAACATGGACCTCGACCTGCAGAGGGAAGCCAAGCACCTCATCATGCTGCTTACAGACAAGGTGCAACCACACCATAACTTAAATCCTCTTTCACTTATATTGAATTGAATACACAGGATATTTAATATTCAAATGGATGATTGTGATTTATTATATTTTTTTATCGTGCCGATATTTTTTCTCTTTGAATTTGATGCATCCAACACAACAAAATCGGAGATGGACAAGTAACGAGGACACCCCTATTTATTTCACCAAGACATTGCCCAAACAAAAACATTCTGCACCTTACAACCGCGTGGCTTTGTAGTAAAAGAGTGCGAGTACTTGCCTGGCCTGCCAGCAGTCCTGACCCGTCTCCCATTGAAAATTTGTGGCGCACTTTGAAGCGCAAAATACAACGCGTCCTCCGTTCCCAACACATATCGTTGTTGACGTGCAGATGGTGCCTGAGCTTCGGCGTTACATCCAGCACATCAGCTTGTCTCCCGACTCCATCAACAATGACGACGTAAGGCCTCAAGTCACTTTGTTGCAATGTTATGACCGCGTGTGTGTTTGTAGCTTGAGTGTGTTCACGTTGTCGTGAGCAGGCTGTGGCGCCCCTCATGAAGTACCTGCAGGACACAGTGGTCATCCTCACCGACACGCTGGTGAAGGACAACCTCATCCGGTAATTACTGCCTTTGCCTCCCACCTTCCTATAAATATTTTTATTATACCGGGGACAATGTGTGATTAGCATAACCATTATGATTTATAATTATACCTTCTGCCTAAATGCTTTTCCCTGGTGCCTGTGATTTGCAAAGGTGGCGCAGAATCACAGATGACAATGCAAAATCTAAAAGAATGACATTTTATGCACATTGTTCACATTTTAAAACGGGTCCCCTAAGCGTACTGACATTCTTCCTGTCAAAAATACACAAAGGATAAAGAATTACAGCAAACGCAGATTAGAATTGCTCGATTTTGTGCGCCCCGTTGCGTCTTAATGCTAATGGAGACTACTGCTTTCTTTACCTTGATGACTGGGGGCGGACCTTCGGCTATTCGGTTTTGGAAACTTTTCCGACCCCTCAAGAGACTTAAAAAAAATGTGTGGTGTTTTTGGAGATTTCTAGAGACTGAATGTTTTTGGACTTATCAGGGTTCTGCAGAGCCTGTGGGAGCTGCTGCTGCGCATGATTCTGGACTCAGTGACAGAGAACCGAGGCGTTCAGGTGGAGTTCTACAACCGCTTCCAGTACACTGTCGAGGTCCGTGCTTGACTCTTTTCACACAGGTGCCGTTTGTGCGAATGTGTCTCTCAATTTCTCCATCTTTGTGTGCGCTCGTAGACCTTATTGCAATTTCTCCAAGGAAACGGTCTGTCCCTTGAAGATATGAAGAGCGGAGACTACAAGGTCATCTAAGACACATTTTCTTTTTGCTCTTGTGGCTAATGTTTTGATGCTAACGGTTGTCTCATGTGTATGATGCCTGCGGCCGCTATAATCCTGATTAGAGAGTTGGAATGATTGCATGGAAATTATGCTAACCATTTCCAATCGACTGTAAGACAAGATAAAATGTACTGACCGCGCAAACATGTGCCCAAAGACCCTGGAGGAGGAGCTGAAGATGAACAAGTGTTCCTCTTTCGAACTGATTGAACAGTATTACTTGGAAAAGATCTCCCTGCAGGTGCGTTCCACCTCACCGGACATCGATCCGGCCACCAGACACTTGTTCCCGTTGCACGCCACTTGTGGTTTTGATGTTGTTGTTGTTGTCAAATGGGAAAAAATGTTGGACACTTTATTACTTACGCCATCCATCCATCCAGATTTTTACAACGCGTTTCCTCATTCAGGCGGAGAGTGAGTTGGAGTGTATCGTACGTATAGTATAATTGACTGTAAAACTCAAACAATCACTAAAACAACTAAACTAAAAATGTTGGCAGAAAAAAACACTAATCAAAACTAGCTAAAATGCTCCAGAAAATAAATCATTAAAGCTAGCTGAATAAAAAGATAAAATCAAATCAAAACTAACGATAATGAATAATCCACAACTATTATAACTCTGACAAGCTCGCCGTAATGAGCGGGTCTTCCCAAATAAGCGAGACACCCCGATGATACTCTGAGGCGGTGCGCATGTGTGTGCGTTACAGAAAACCCTCAAACACACACGCTTCGGTCGCATCAGCGTCAAGTGCTACTACGACGCTCCTGAGCAGAGGCTGACTGTAGAGATCCTGCACGCCGCCGACATCATGGCGCTGGATGCCAACGGTAAAAGCCCATCTGCTCTGAAAAACGGTTGGGTCGACAATTGTAAATGTTCAATCCGATTTTCCTCATTTGTGATTGAAAGTTTGGAGAAGCCCAAATCTGGGAAACATAAACAAACAAGACTAACAAGACTATGTACCCCCCCACACTCACATCAACTCATTCAGTTCCAGCCAATTCGAGACCAAGTTTGAAAAGACGTTTAAAAACGTCTTTGGGAGTGAACGAGTTAAACAAGATGAGGTTTCTGTGGTTTCATCTGTCATTTCTACCGATCCCGACGTCAGGTCTGAGCGACCCGTTTGTCATCGTGGAACTGTGCCCCCACCACCTCTTCCCGCTGGCCAAGAGCCAGCGCACGCAGGTGAAGCTGAAGACGCTGCACCCCGTGTTCGACGAGCTCTTCTACTTGTGAGTGCCCGTTCCCGCTCGTGTCATTTAAAGGTCACGCCGGGGGTGGCTTATGTGCTTTCGAATTTGTTATTGCTTCGCCACTCCATTTCCTCTTCGCAAAAGGTCGCTCCGGTTTTACCTTTCTCCACCACCTTTTATTAGCAACATTACATCCTGTCGGCGGATTATATAGGATCTAACATCAAAGCTAATTAAGGAGACGTTCTCTCCAAACAAATTTCAAAAAGTCCGTGTTGAAGTCACTGAGGTTATTATGTATCCCCTACTTCTGCTGAGTTTTATTTATGCCTATTATTGTTGTAGTATTGAAGCTGTGCTCCATTTGGAAAAATTGCTGGTGGACCACAGGTGTCAAACTCAGGGCCCGGGGGCCAGATCCGGCCCGCCATGTCATTTTACTTGGCCCGCGAAAGCAAACCATGTGTGTCAATTTGCATGAGCCTCGCGAAAATGTGCACCGAAATGTCAAATTGTCGTGTAATAAATAAGAAATGAGATTTTGCAATCATATTGTTATGCTGTTTACACTCCCTTGAACTATAATTGAACAAACTATTATAGTTGACTCATTTCAAAAGTAGTTATCCAATCATTTGTCATGTACAAATAATAATGCGGCTGAGAGGATTGAAAATGTTTGTGGTTTCAACGACCATTTGAGGGAGGATGTAACGCCGAAGTGGCCCGAGACAGAAATGAGTTTGACACCCCTGCGATAGACGATTGAATAATCCTAACCCACGCACGTGCAGCCACGTGAGTCCCGAGCAGTACAGGCACAGATTTGCCTGCTTGACCTTCACCGTGATGGACTACGACTGGCTGTCCACCAACGACTTCGCCGGCGAGGCCGTGGCCCCGCTCAGCGACTTCTGCTGGCCGGGCAGGCCCAACGCCACGGCGGCCGGCAAGAGTGTGCAGCCCTTCATCCTCCACCTGTCTCGCAGCAAACCCAGCGGTACTCTTTTCTGCCTGGAACCCTCTCATGCACAAATTAGCCTGATATTTCGTTCTATCAGCAGAACCATTTTCATCGCCGGTTTAACGTGGTAGTCTTGAATTTGCGTATCATTTAAACTAGAATTTCCTTAAAATGTTTTTTTTTTTCTGACTGGATCTTTTTCCAATGTACAGTGAAACTCCTCTACAACGAAACCTAGATGGGCGAAAAAATACCCCGTAGTGTGAAAAAAATCTTCATGCATTAACACCTTTCCCACTCTCCTGTCCCCATGCAACGAAAACCCCCCCTGTTGCATTATACGAAATATTTTTCTCTGCTCTTGCCTCGCGACGAGATTCACTACAACGAAGTGTGTGTGTGTGTGTGTGTTTATATCTGAGATCAAATTTGCTACAGTGAAAAACCCCCCTGTTGTGAACAATTTCTTGCTGCAAACACGATTTCGTTGTAGAGGAGTTTCACTGTACCACTTTGTAGGGTTGCTGTTAAAGGACGTGATGGGATCATGGATTTCTTCTTTTTTTTCTGCTTTCCGTCCTGCAGATAAACCGATCATGCGGATGCTGGACGCTCGGGTGGGCGACAGGGAGGCTCAGGAGTTTGTCCGCAGGCTGAAGGAGATTGAAAGGTCCATGGAAGAAGAGTAAAAAACAACAACAAACCCCCCCCCCCCCACACACACAGAAAAAAGACGCCCTAGGTCAATGCGTATCAATGTTCTCTGACCATGTCTCGCCACCTGTGCTCTTGTACCGGTACAATGTTTACAATTTTCGGGTTGTTGTTGTTGCTAGTTTTTTTTTTCTTCTCGTTTTTACAATATTCAAATTTATTGGTTTGGTATGCATACCAAATTGACAAATTAAGAGGGAGTGACTGCGACCCGATGTTGTCTCAGTTGAACTCCATTTTAGGAAAAACTATATGTGACTATTTTATTTTATTTTTTTGTTACGTTGTATTTGGCGTATATTTGATATGTTAGAATTCCAAACTGTTTTGTGGAAGTAGCACACAGTCGAACTATGAATCTTTACCTCACGTGGGTTTTTGGTGGTTTTTGGATGGTGTTCGATGGGAGGAAGCTCAGGGTACAAAACTTGGCGGCGAATCATTGAACATTTTTTCCAACTTTGAGTCGTATTTGTAGCTGTTGTATGAATTCAAATGGATTTGGATTCGGGCCTTTAATTAGTATTCTCAATTTAAAAAGACTATAGCGGATGTCAACAGCCAACAAAATCAGAAGGCTTTTTTGTCCCAAAAAGTAATTCACCTGGTACGGTTGTTTTTTTTATTTTTATGAATGAATGTGCTGCATTGTATACTTCATTGGTTAATATTCCATCCTCCAAACCACTTAGAAAAGTTCTTGTAGCAAAATGTCGTATTATTAAGCGTAGCGCGTCGGCCATCTTTGTGGAATGGGTGCGTTTGTAATTTTGTGCAAGTTTCTACTAAATTACGTCGACAAGATGCACTTTTTGCATTTTGATGTTGGGTATTTTAAAAAATAAGTGGGGAAAAGAAGGCAGTTTTACTCATTCAAGTGTTTCAAGGACGAAAAACGCTCATCCCCATCTTACGTGATTAAATTTGGTGAATTGATAAATTTCTTTACGAAAGAAGAAAAACATTTGAATGTATTCCAGTCATTAAGTGTCTCTTATCTGCCATCTTTGTCCCCCCGATATTTGTGGGTGCTTTGAAAATATTCCAGTTTTAATGCGTTAGAGTGTTAACACTTTGTGATATTTCCTCCAAAATTGTCGTGAGACGTTACTAAACATTCCATTGCACTATCGAGCTCTCACTCTGTGTTGAATTCATGTCATTTTAACTGAGTTTTACCTGAATATTTTTGTTGCACGTATAAAGTCTGTCTACATGATTTTTGTGATTTTTTTATTTCTTTTTTTTGGAAACATTTCAGTCAGACTTTGTCATTTCATCATGTCAAACATCCCCTACCCCCTTCCAAAAAAATAGTGAGTCATAGTGTATTTTTAATCTGCGGTGTGTTGAAATGCTGAGTCATTGCTTTGTGTACAACTACCTGAAAGGAATCAAATGAAACCCTGAATGGCAGCGTAGGCACCAAAGCGTCATTCTAGTGCAGCTAATAAACTCATTGCGTTTCAGATGACAAGAATGCTCATTCGTATTCCATTTTGAGCATTGTGTTAACATATGCACTTAGCTAAGATATACGTGAATAAAAATTCCATTCAATGTTAAATAGAACACTGCGTATGTTATTGTGAGTATTTAGTAGCATCAAGTGCTCTGGGATTATTTTTTTCCCTTTTCAAAGCTTCAGTAACGTTTTTTTTTTTTGTTTTTACAAATGCATATTATAGCTTAAACTGGTCAAAATATTCATTGTTATGCTTGGAGCACAGCATGTCCATCCAGTTCGAAATCTACTCACAGTCGCAACTAAAACCTTGCATAAAAAAACAATCTGATACCGAAATAAATATTCCGACAAATAGAGAATTGTCGCATGAGCATGTTCTTGTGAGCATTTTCTTAGATTTTGTACTGTAGTGCTCTGAACTTAGGGGAAAATCTAAATTTGGGGGTTGATTAATAAAATAAGATATGTGAAAGAATGTAAACTAATATGTCCAAACCCAAACAATACAACGTGATAGACTTTGAAATGATTCATTTTGTTAAAAGTACTGCTTTTCAGTCATCTCGTGGTGGCATGGTGCCAAGGAACTATTGAGAAGTGAGTTGAGGAGCTTCATTTCGACAAAAGTAGCTCTGTAGTGCCGTCTTGTGACAGCTTGGTTCCAAAGAAGTGTTTAGAAGTGAGTTGAGAAGCTTCATCTAGACAAAAGTTGCATTTCGGTGACATCTTGAGACAGTTTAATGCGAAGGAACTGTTGCAAAGTGAATTAAGGAACTTTATTTGGAGAAAGACTTGCATTTTGGCGCCAACTTGTGGCAGCTTGGAGCTATGTTGAAGTGAGTTTTACTGTGAGATGATGCTAAACTTTTTGCAGAATCTCATACAAAAATTATTTCAGCATTTTTTTTTATCAGTACAGGTGTAAACTCCCTGGGCACCTTCATCGCCTCAATCTGAGAAGCATTCTGAAAATAAGCACTCAACTTGAATCATGCTTCCATACGAATGAAAACCAAAAGAAATTGAAGCATTTCAAGAAAGCATTTACAAGGACACCTCACTTAAAAGATGATGATCTGCGCAGGAGTCAGTGGAACAAAAATTGCAGCATTTTTGATGACGTAAACTCTTATGGTAGCTTCTCGTGCAGTGTTGTGCCTTCTTTTTTTTCTGAGGACTCGCTTTCGAAGGCTTTTAATCCATCAGAGGTTGAGCACAACACAAACTAAGGACACATTTTCTTTGAAGCTGTTGGTACAAGAAATAACGTTAATTGGCACTTGGAGTGGATCCGAAGACGTCTTGTTATCGTTGCAGTGAATTCTTTGTCCTTGAATGTGTAAATGACTGTTGTTGCTGTTTATTAGATAATCGAAACGTTTGAGATCTGTCAATGGACTTAAAAAAGTAAAGTGGAAATAAAATGATGTTTACATTTCAACCACAGTTGATGCTTTTTCCGCAATTTAAAACATGTCATATCTATATAAAGAGCCTACAACAACAGCTAAACTCAATCAGAGTGATTGAAAATGGTCGCAAGTATGTGCTGACTTCCTTTTAACGTGAGTCTGAATTTGATTCGTTAATTCGGAACACAGCCACTTCCCCACTTATAAGAGGATGAATTCGCTTTGGAACCCACATCATCTCACTTGTTTCTTTTTTACTTTGCCCAAGCTAGAATGTTAACAATTTCAATTTGCAACATCCACTGTGGCGGGAAATTGACCTTTAATAAACCCCCTGGCACCCACTCCTTTTCTTTCTTCTCCTCTTCATGGCTGTAATGCCACAGCAGCACTATAGGACACACACACACACACACAGGACAACGTGCGAAATGAGGACTGAGCCTCGGGACTCGTCGGAGTGTCTGCGGGATCCGCCGCCATCTTCTGGTACTCGGTGAGTTCATGAAGCAGTTTTTGTGTGTTGCAAGTGTTGCACTATCAAGAGCTTTGTCTTCTTCCTCACTAAACACAGACCAGCGGTGTCCAAAGTCACACCCAGGCGCCATTTACGCCCCCACAGCACATTTATCGTCGTGCTACATATTCGAAAATAAGCACTTTGAATGCTGTCAATGTGGCTTATTGTTTTTTTATGTGCATAGAAAAAGTCTTGGGCAACTCTGACTTGATCATCATCCAGATGGGAAAATCAAAAATAAAAACATGCTAATTAAGGCCAGCAGATGGCAGCACTGGATCCCTCGGTTGAGATCGACGTGTATCGACACGATACTTGACTCTTGTTGAGAACATGACGGACCTTTGGAAATTCGCCCATTACAAGCAGTTTGTGATTGATCAAAATGCTTGTCGCATAAAGTACAATACAAAGAGTGTCATAAAAAAAAGGGAAAGGGCGACAAAGATCATTTACATTTCAAGTCAAAGCGATTATGTAATGTGCACACATACTTGATGTGATGCACTCACACACACTACTAAAAAACATTACTACTAAATAGCATGCAAACAGTTTATCAAGTTTGTCTAATGAAAAAAATGTTATGTGGAATGGAATGATATTTGGAAACACATTATATTGTCATCAAAAGCACATTTTCATTGCTGTTGGTATTTTACACAAGAGAAGGATTGTTCAGATGTTTGAGGTGTCATAAAAGCAAACATCTTTAGCATAAAAGTCAATGTTTCTCTGAAAATATATCGTTTTCTGCCTATTGTGGTGCCCTTTCAATGTGGTTGAAGAGCACCACAACAAGATGCATACAGTGGCTGATGCAATCTCTTCGCTTTTGAACAAACAAAACGGCCACAAACTTTACACGTTCACACCAGAGCTGCTGTTGGTCACAACTCAGTCACCAGTGTAGAAACTTATCAACAGTTTGTCTTTGTTTTCTGCAACAGTCACATTTGCTGACACGTTTTTTTTAATCATTTGGAATTTCTGTTTTCTTCCGCCAGATGCCGTTGTAAATTCAGGTTCATCCCAGCACAACAATGCAACGCGACAACGTTCATCACTCCCCAAAGAAATGTCTCATATATTTTCTATCCAACGGTAGTTGACGTGAACATTTTTTTAATTAAAAAACTAAAATAAATAGTGGAATATATAAAGAAATTATTGGTTAACGCCCATGTAGAATATGCCCATAATAATAACGATAAAAATATTGTACACGGTATGTGTTTTGTTGTAACCACAACACACAGCATATATATTGGCTAAAATAGCTCAGAATTGGACCATATACGTTGTTTCATATTTATTTTTATAATTAAGTTATGTTAGTTAAAAATTTCAATTCATTTTGAACAAAATAAAAAGATATTTACATTTTAAGTTTTCAAAGAAATAAGGAAAGCAAAACTCGATCAAATGTCATTTTATTACAAGGAGTGCCTTATCATTTTAAACATGCATTTATGTGATGAATATTGAATTTGTTTCATATTTTCTTATACCTAATTTGGGCACAACATCTATTACAATTTTTAATATGAAGAACTAAAGCACAACAAAGTTGCACATACATTTTTTTCCCCATCCAGACGGTGCAGGTGTACCTAATATATTGACCCACCGGTGTCAACACCTGCAACGAGGCCCCCGGGGGCCCGAGGGCAGCCCCGACACAGCAGGTCCTTTGTGTCTTGTGCGTGTCCAAATGAGCGGACAAAATTGGACAGTGTGCATCAGAGGAATGCAAACTGGAATGGCGTTCACTTGGCCCTCAGCCTTTCTGAGCGAGCTTGTATCAGGTCCGCCGTCCCTGAAGCGTCCCGAGGACACACCGCTATCAGTACAGTGAGCAGTACACAGTGCACACTGTACGGTCTAACAAGAGGCTTGTTTAGCCACTGCACTGAATGTCCTTAGAATGAAAACAGCCTCCCGTTTGTTTTACTTGATTAGATAGAATGACTATCATGTTCTTAAACAAACAATCAGTTGTGCTGAAAATACACACATGGCTATTAAGTACTCTTGGCTCCTAGGACTGTACATTTAGTGGTGGGAAGTAAGAACAAAAAAGTACTTTGTTACTGTACTGGAAGAGTTTGCAATTTAAATCAGCATATTTGTTACACGCGGTATAAGACTAGCTAACAAAAGCAGAAGGACCGCAGGAGGTTAAAATGATTAAGAAGTGACGCGCAGTGAGAAACAATTCTGCTCAACGGGTAAGTTTATTACCTCTTTTTTTACTTCATACATAAAAATATCACTAAAAGTAACACTCCATTACAAAAAAAGGTAATGGAGTGTACGAAGTAATTTTTGTTTTAAAAAGGACATGATATTGCAAGAACAAAAGTTAAGGTTGTAATTTTACAAGAAAACCAGTGTCATTTTATCTCTAAAAAGACACGATATTGCAAGAAAAACAATCATAATTTTAAAATAGAAAAAAATGTATGTTTTCAATGAGGAAATGAACAATTTTCACAATAAACAGTACAGTAATCATTTTTTTGAGAATAATGTTCAGTATTTATTATTATTTTAGACAATTTGTCAAAATAAAGGCATGAGGTTACGAGGTTAAAATGTAATTTTAATGAGAAAAATGAATGTCAACAAGAAAAATAAAATCATAATTTTATGAAAAAATAAAATATTGTGAGGGATCCGCTTACTTTTGCATAATATTAAAACAGGAGAGGCGAATATTATCCGTGGAAAGTTAGCATTTTGCAAGAGATAATGACTGTCCTAATAATGTGGAAAAAGTCTTAAATAAAGTACCGGTAAGTCTTAGGTAAAATTGTCCAAAAATATACAGTATAATAATAATAACAGACTACACAACGTGGAGCCTCGCCGACTAAATAGTGTGAGATAAACCGACTAAAAAGTGTGAGATTCCCCCTCCCCAGCAGGCCCCTCTGCTTCTAATCAGCACGACGTCGCGAGTTTGGCGAAAACCATCTGCCGAAAGCTTGGCCCCAGCCGAGTGAAACTCAACCCAGATGCCTGCTTGCTTTTTTGGCAGCGCCGAGCGGAACGGCAGTTCCGCCTCCGCCCAACAGGGGGCCCTCTGGCGCAACGACAACAACACAACGCGTGGCCCCCGGCGAGATGAAACGTGACAAATATTGAATGACGCGTGTTGAGATTCCGCGTAGACTGAGTCATCTGGCTAGCGATTCACAGGAATTTCTCTGGGATTTACTGCTACGAAATGGTTGAACCAGTGGCATCCAGACAGTGTGCAAACTAAAATCGTGAGTACATTCAAAGTACGTCATTACTATATGTTTGTGTAAAGTGCAATATGATCAAGTCTTGTTTTTCTCATTGAAAAAAACCCCACACTACTCTGTTGTTGTTGTGGTGGCTAGAACGGATTAATGTCATCTCAATTTCATTTTAATCTGTAATAATGGTGGTCATGGAATGAATTAAGTTCTAAAGTCCCCGCTGTGGTGCTTCCCATTTTGTCCCAATTACATAATCAATCAGGCAAAGGACTGGATGAGAAGTTCCACCGCTTTCTTCAACTTGATCCGTCCCATCATTCCTTGAAATAACAAGTGTCACTCTCTAGCTCCACTTGTACTGCGTGCATGTGAAGGTTTGCCACCGAATACTCGCAGCAACTGGCATTTAAGATGTACGCCACATGTTATTTCATCAAACGCCTGTGTTTTCCTTCACTCGTCCAAAACACAGCCTCGAGATGCAGATGATATGTTTCCATCAGAAACTTGTAAAATAGGCCTTGGCAAGGATCTCTCCACGCACTCCTTGAGGAGGCCAAAAACAGTAAGCAAGAAGTATTATTTTTGGTCAGTTTCATTCTGGTTAATGGAAACACATCTTTTGTGAGTCAAGTCTTCATGCAGGCTTGAATGTTTGTATGATTTTTTCTTGAAGCTGTGAGCAAGATTTTAATGCAGCCTCACTTCATTCCTAGACCTCCGCCCGGCACACTAACGCATGTGCACGGCAGAACGGCAGGCCTGCTTACATTACAACCATGATTTATTTATGATGGTGGATTGGCATATTGTCAAAAAAACCCGAAATGTTACCGGTTTGATGTTGTGTTTTTGGGAATGTACAATCTTGAGCTTTTTTTTTTTTTTTTTAATGTCTCGTTACCAATACACGTCCATTCAATTTCACCTCGATTGATGAAACAGGCGTCAGGGACTACATTTTTCTAACTGACCAGGTGACTTCTACGGACTTGTTAGGCAGCTCGAAAATGCTTATTTTTTGGGGAGGATTCATATTCTTGGGGGGGGGGGGGGGGTGAGGAAGCAGTAAATTTACAAACCAATTGCTTATTAACACTTTGGGAGTAGGCACTCTCTGTTCCTTTTAATTGTACCACATAGTTGCTTTGAGCAGGTTTACAGATAGCGTTCATGCCCCTGGGGGAGGTTACAAATATATAATGATAGCTTTTCTTCCTGCATGCCCCAGTGGAAATAATCATCCTGATTTTATTACAGAGCCTCACACTGCCAAATCTCTCGACATAAAATGAGGGGTTACTCAAAAATAATCAAAGTTGTGTCTCCAATGTCACACGGGGTGGTCTGTTGTGTTTGTTTCATCGCGAAATACATCGGGCGGGGGAATGTTGTAGTTATAAGCTCCGATCCCATCATCACTATGTGTGATTAATCTGGCAACGAGGGAATAATAAACAGCATTGCTCTTGAATGAAAGCCAAGATTATGGTGAGAAAACAAAAGCTTCCCTGTGCGAGAAAGGCCCAAGAACGTCTCGGAAGGAGCTCATACTCACTCCCTGGACTAAACGCTTATCTGATCCCCCAAGGCCACGCGAAGCCCGTTTTCATTTATTCAGTCTTTCTCAAACTAAAATGCTAAAGCCTTCTTTTCCAACTCAGCTTTGGTCATGGGAGAGGATTTTTTTTAAGAAGCAAGATACAACACCTTTTTTTTCAACAACAGTGACATAATAAATTGCACCTTGACCTAAAAGTTAACTTTACGGTTCATACTGAGTGAAGAAGGGGCATATTCGGGACCCCATTAAATGCATTTTCACCAGGATTCACACGCCTCCATAAATTTTCTGTCACAAAGTCCACTGAATGGGTGGAAAAATGAAAACTTCATTCAGCCTGTTCACTGAATGTGGTGTTGAAGCTTGTATTTCCAGGCAGAAAGATGTTTGTGGTGAGGAAGGCTGGAGCCTGCGCAGCTGATAAGAGAGCACAAGAACAATGGAACAGAGGCTAAAAAGGGGCCCAGAAAGGGCTGGCTGAAAGGCTCACACAGCAGAGCCTGGGTGGGAGGCACACCTCTGCGTGCATGCTGACTCGACCATTCGGAAAAGTGCACAACAGTTCTTTTGTTTGTGCATCATCCCAACCTGTGTTAAAAAGTGCGACGCTGAACATAAACCCAAATTGAATACGAGGTCACGAGGCAGGAAACAGGTGGTGGAGGACAGGAGAGCATGAAGGTGGAGGGGTTGCAGGTGGGCAGAGGGGTTCATAGGCAGAGGAGACCAGATGGAAGCAATAAAATAGCCAAGACAAATACGTCGGATTTACTGCTAATCTGTGCCCTAAAGGTCACCCATTTTGGCCAGTGTGTGTGTCCTGGTGAAAATCTTTTTATGGGTCTGCTAACGCAGTAGGTTTATGATAGTTGTACATTTTTCATACGACAGTGCACCCTCGTTTTTTGCGGGGGTTACGTTCCAAAAATATTCCGCGACAGGTTAATCCGTGAAGTAGTCAGCTTCATTTTTTTTTATAGTTATACTGTACTATAAAATGAAACCAAATATCAAAACCTGTTTTGGTTGCAAACGTAAATTTGGCAAGCTGTCCAGTGATGGGCCGCGGAGATTGTTGACATTGGTCTACAGTTTCATCGCTAATCAGGATACAGAACACAATACACTGTAAAAAAAATGCCTCAAAAAATCCGTAAATTCATTTTTAATGACATTTCAAGAGCAGGTTTGTTAGGTTTTGTTTTTGTTGTTGTTTTGAAAATGCTTTTTTTTTAAGTTTCAGGATTTTTAGTTTTAGTTTTAGTTTTTAAAAACATTGAGTATTTGTGGAGTGCAAGATTTAAAAAAAAGACACTCAATGTAATAAAGACAATTATGGTCATTTCAAGGATTTACAAACAAAAAGAGAGTAGAAGGGTCTGTTTGCAGCTTCATTTTTTTAATTGTCCATTTTGAAACTTCATATCCTGGATTTTATCCAACGTGTGAGGAAAGCATTGACAAACATCCTGGTGACATTTTGTGAACTGTAGAGCATACCATACAACTCGAACTCTAGTGGATTGATTAAATGGAAAAAATATGAATAATTTTGGACCTGGATCTTTCAGAAAAAATGTATTAAAAAAAATAATGACAATTCCTTTCCAATGGTGCATGCAGAACTGACAGAGAATAGAATGACACATGTGGACTTGATAAGCGCCTATTTTATTGATCTTTATTTTCAATATTGAAATTGTATGTTGTTTTGTTTCATCGAGTTTCCATTTTGTCATCGGGACATCACTCACTAGGCTGTCCTTTGGCCAATAAGCTACCTGCTTTCGCTTACATTCGCCCCACTGTGCCACTGTTCCATCGGTTGTCTGCCTCACCATGTTCATGCATTGAAGATAACGTACAGTGCTTCACAAATTCCTGAAAGCGCGATTAGGGCTCCACCGGACTAGCGTGTTACCTTGTACGAGATGTGAAACATGTGGTCCCGTTCTGCGGTTTGGCATCTGTATTTGCCTCTCTGGTAAGCATCGGGTGCACCGCAAGGGTGTGGAAAGATAAATTTCAGAGAAAATGCGGTTCTGAGCCAGATCTGGTGGCACGTCGACAACATCGACCACGACCACAATAAAAAAAGTTCTGATCACAGTACATGTGGGCCGCATATGTAGCGCAGCAAAAACCTTTTTTTTTTTTTTTTTTGGTTACGTCTGAGTTTGATATTAATAAGGTTTTATCAAAGTTAGTAATATGAAGAAGTCATTGGTTTCATACTAACCATTAATGAGTTATGAGTCATTTATTTTATATTATCCAGTGTTGATAAACATCTAATTTTGGCCTTGAGATTTTGGCTAGGCTAATGTCAGCTAACCAACTTGGCGTATAAAGCTTAGGTGGCAAATAAAGGCATACAGAAGGTAAAGCAGAAGCACAAAACAGACTTTTTTGGTGGTCGGGTTCCGTTTTATTAGCGAACAATTGCAGGGGCTATTTATGTTGTTCAAAAAAATAAAATACCTCAGTTGTGAGAGATATTGTCATGTCTGTGTATTTGATTTTGTTTCAGCTCCAGCTGGGGTGAAGCCTGGATCCTTGTTTTGGGGGGGGGGGGGGGTCGTTTGTTTTAAATCACCGGCAGTTTTTCGGCTTGGTCGCTATTACTTTACCACATATTGAGACCTTTGAGTTGTTCTGTATGAGGGTTTACATTTGCGTCAGTAGCTTTTAGCAGAATGAGAGAAGGCAGACCTGCTCTGCTTCCTGAAAGGAAAAAACAAGACAAAGACATGACACTGGAGGGTTGATCTGTGCTTTTTCATCTTTCTTCCTCCGAACCTGTAAGGTGTTTGTTTTTTTTTTTTTTTTTTTTTTAAATGTCAGCTGAAGAAGAAGAAGCCAAGTTTCCTGGCTGTAAACTCAATGAGGCCCAGAGGTCACAGGGATCCATCAGATACATGATGCATGTCCTGTTTATTGCCCAGAAAGATCGTTGACATTTTCCCCCCCTGCTGTCTTCCGCTCCCTTGAACAAGCGCAGGTTCCCCAATTCAATTCTCCACACTCAGGAGGCCTGCAGTCTTTCCCAGCATTCTCAGAACTTGGGCGCACACATCATCATGAGTCCAGGAGCTCTTTGTTCTCCTTCAAAGGCTTCCTCGTACTTCCTTTCTTTTGAGGACATTCACCCATCGGTCACAACATTTGGGGCACCTGCACAATGTTCAGTTCTCCTTGGTTATTTCTACGTTTTGAAACCTACATTGTGCTACAACCCTTTATGTGGCTACATGTTAATCACCAGTGTGATAACCTGACCTTTGACATCCAAGTTGTTCTCATAAAAGTAGTCGTTCTACACAAAGGACGAAAAATACATGCCATGCCTGAGTATTGCTGTATGTCTACATGTGTTGGTCCACCTTTTTTGTTCAAACACTGCCACATAGGCTCTATTTGTCAGAACATGTTAGCATTAAGCTAGCGGACCAGGCAGTGATTAACTACTCACTAGCCAGTGAGACTTGTACAGTGCATTCAAACATGCACAAACTTACTTCTCATGATGACCTCAGCAGTTGTGCTCCGTCACGGAACAAGCATTGCACAAAATAGTCATTGTTTTTCCTTTCTCTTTCACATCCATTCAAAAAAAGGGTTAGGGTGTTAGTGGAGTTTGGAAGGCTAGCTTTTTTTTTCCTTACTGGAAGGCGTTAGAGGAAGTTCAGCAGAAGCATACTGTATTTAATCTGACACAGGGCAAGCAAGAAGACTTTTAACGAGATAAAGCTCCGGGTTGGGGGTAGGGGGGGAGAGAGTGAGTTTCTGTTGAAAGTCACTCTCTGATGTTGATTAAAGACGATGGGTATCATGAAAAAGTAATGAGCTTGTTCACTACCCGGCCGTCCTTGAACTAGCGCGTGAGCTTACTTGAAAAAAATAAAAATAAAAAAATGGTGGAGCTGGAAAACATCAGCTGACTGAAGGTGTTTGTTGGCCCCTCTCTCTTATACTGATCACCTCTGTTTCCAGACTAAACAAGGTCCTTTTTTTCAGATAGAGCATTTATATGGAGGCTGCCATGCAAATGCAGGGCATATACACAGACCTGTACATACACAAACATGCCCAGGCTGCTGCGGACTCGCTAGAGCACAGCGTGCTGACAGCCAAGCGCTTTTTTTTTTTTCTTCAAGGGCGGCTTGACTGCAACATCAAACAAGAGCAAAAAAAAAAAGAAAAAAAAAAGAGAGGCACTCTGTCCAATGTGTCTGCTGCAGGTGTGGAGCGATGAGGCATTTGGAAAGCTTGCACTTTTCTCCCAACCGTCAGATTTACTGTCAATGCAATGTTGAAAGGAAGTACAAAAACTAAGTAAAGCCCCCCCCAAAAAAAAAGGTACTAGATGGGTCTGATCCGGTGAAGCCGGCATGCATTCATCCACATTCACCAACCGTATTACGTTCATCTGACTATCTAATGAGTGCCATAAAATCACAACATTGTATACCTTCTCAAATTAGTGAGTCATCAACCAATCCGAGCAGAAGATAATTAAGCGGTCCGTAAAGTTTGTTGGTCACTCTTCAAAGCAAAGTGGCAATGCGGCTGTCAACAGTTCCACATCGTATGCCAAGAATGTGACAAATGTTCACTGTGTGACGCATGATGGATGACGCCGCTTTCCCAACTTTCATAAATTTTGTGATGGCACTGAATAAAGGCTTGGACATTTCCAGCAAGTCCTTTTGGGATTGTTTTCCATTTAAAAAAAAAAAAAAAAAAAAAAAGATCAATCACAGGCTAAGGAACTTTGACCACGTACAATTTACCAGAAATATATGACCACACAAGTGTTCCATGAAAAAAAAAAAGCAGCCCTCATGAAGACGATAATCCATTGTTTTTGTTAAAATATTTGTAATGGGCTGGGAAAAATTGTCTTCGTGTTCTGTAGTCCGTTTGGCCAAGTTCAAAAGCTCCGTCAAAAAAGAAAAGACTAGATGAGTCTGATGTGATGTATCTGGATGCATTTACACACTAGCCAATTTAAACATGAGGTGTAAACATGTACTTTCTTGCGAGATCCATTAAAATTAATTTTGGTTCAAGAATAAAAGACAAACAAAAGAAAACCTGTAAAGAAAAAAGCTAAAAAAAAACCATTTCTGGCATAACAATGGGTACACATCATCAAATTCATTGTCAATAAAGAATGAAAAGGACAAGTACAAAAAGTCACTTCAGGAAAAGCAAGACTAGACAGGTCTGAACTATGTAATTGGATCCATCAAATTCACTGTTGGTAAAGAATGAAAGGCTATGTACAAACTCTTAAAAAAAAAAAAAACACAAAACAAAACCAGACATGTCTGACGATGTAGCTGCATGTATTTACATCGACTGATCCATCAAAATCACTGTCGTTAGAGCCAATAATAGAAAACTCAGTCTTGAAAAAAAAAAAAACAAGACCAGACAGGTCTGATATGTTATATGATCATATATTATGCGTGATGTCATTTCAGCCCCCAGTCTGGAGACGGGAGTCCTTCTCCAGGGGTCCGGCATGGAGCGGCCAAAGAAACGTTCCCGCTTCCTGCTGTCTGCAGCCGGCGAGCTTTATGAACTCTGAGGTCAGTGGGAGGGGAAGGTGACCGGAGGGTCCGAGCCAAAGACGGATCGGGGGTGGGGGGGGGGGGGCAGAGAAGCCGGAGCGTTATGAAAGGCCCAAGAACACAGCTGTGTGTGGTTAGCCTCCCACTGTTTGAGTCCATCCACCAAAACAGCCCGCTAATCCCTCTTAGATCTGCACGTCGGCGCCCGGATGGCATCCATGCACCGGGGAACCACACGGTGGAATAATCTTGGTTCATGTTCGTTGCAGAATAAATCTGGTGGTAGGCGAAAGGCTTGTTTTTGTGTAACCGTAAAAGAGTAGAGCTAACATTCGGCGATGCAGAAGGTTAAAACTGGTTTTTGGTTATCACGCCTTGTGGTCAGGCACTGCTGATCTCACAAGGCGATGCTTTCATAATTTCAAGTCGGACGAGGCAGTACCAATACGAGGCGGCAAATACTGGACTTCCATCCATCCATTTTCCGATCCGCTTATCCTCACAAAGGTCGCGGGGGGTGCTGGAGCCCATCCCAGCCGTCTTTGGGCAGTAGGCGTGGGACACCCTGAACCGGTTGCCAGCCATTCTCAGGGCATACAGAGACGAACGACCATCCGCGCTCACACTCACACCTCGGGACAATTTGGAGTGTTCAATCTGCTTGCCATGCATGTTATTGGAATGTGGGGGGAAACCGGAGTACCCGGAGAAAACCCACACAGGCCTGGGGAGAACATGCAAACTCCACACAGGGAGGCCGGACGGTGCTGGAATTGAACCTCTGCACTGTGAGGTTGACGTGCTAACCACTCCAGACAGTACAAAAGGTCTCAAATTCACCTCGATTCAGCAGTTTGTGACGGGTTGCTTGACGATCGGCTTTGTTGGCGGGTCTGACGAAAACATTGTAACTATGAATTCCTGAAAAATAATTGTATTACATAAGATAAGAACATGACAGTAGAGCATGGCAGTCCCCTGATACCATTTTAACCCTTTGAGGGACAGCTAATCATGTTATCAGGTTACAGGGTGCATGAAAGGGTTCAAATAGCACGTTTTTCTTTTCTGGCCCCAGCGCAACTGGAAGAGGCGGGTTCGAGGTAGGTTTTCTTGTTAATGCTCAACCAGTGGCGCCACCTAAACATTTAATCAATGCAATCGTCACATGAAACAAAAGGAAAGACCTGAAAAGAATTGAGAAGGTCACTTTTAGGTCGTATCATGAAGTGAAGGCAAATGTGAAAATATGCCTGAGCATGGCGAAGTGCGTGCAGCGTTACTGCGCCAAAAGCGCACCAAAACTTCCTTCATGGGTCTATTAGGGAGGATTTGTGGTCGAACTGGGAAGGCACCACCCGGTGAAGCCCACAAGGACACAAAACATCCGTGCGTGACCTTTAGTGTCCACGGTAGTAGGGAATGAACAGTCTTTGAGAAGTAACACACTGAGGTGCTGTCATGCTGTGAAAGTGCTTTGTGGCGCTGGAGGCCCTTTCCTGCATCAAAGACATTCTGAAATCACAGGAGGCAAAATAATGTTACCCAGTGTCAACAAGCAACATTTCGAAGAAGAAGGGGAAGGTGAGGGGGGGGGGGCAAGATCTTTGGCTCTAAAGACTAGCGTCATGACTCAAAGCCCACAAGCAGCAGCGCATACAAATGGAAACAATGCACCCTGACCTAAATCCCGTTGAAAATATTTGGGGAAATCTGGGAGGGGAAAAAAAAAAAAGAAGACTTGTAGCTCTTCAGCATGGAAAGAGTTGACTGTTTGGCAAGAAGCTTCTAGATGGTTACAATAATTGCTCATGGGGGCTTCTGCTGTTGTTTAAGCACTTGGCATTCCTCAGGGCCACAAACTCTCACTGTGACTTAACTGAAAATAACGTAGTATTTTTTTTTTCAACGATGCAAACGCCGTAACCCCATAAGTGGATTAGGTACAAGAGGATTTGGCAACTACTGACCCCGGCCGGGGCCCAGACTACTGGGCGGCTTTGACCAAAGACAACAGCTGACCAAGACTGTAGCTTTTACCTTGTGTGAGATGTTTCATGTCCGATTACACCAAAAAATACTTTCTTGGAATTAAATAATGGTGCTGGATGCATGTTTTTGTGCCTCCAGCACATTTCAGCAAGCATGGCATCGCCTCTTTGAATCTGCCCGCCACCAGCTGATCTTGTCCTCGTCACTTATTTCAGGAATTCAATTCAACTATGCAGGCCTCTCTGTGTAACCACATACAACATATAATATTTTAATTTTATGGGGATGTGGTTTTACATAAGTGATATAAGTCTTGGGGAAAATTTTCAACTTAGAAAAATATTTTATATCTTCTGGATCAGAAGAGATTTTTTTTTTTTTTTTTTTTTGTATAAAGGTTCTATGGACACTTTTGAAATTGAATATGAGCAAAGAAAACCCCACGGGGCAGAGAGCGGACCTCTGAGGTCTACCGTAGTTATCGCCATGACAATTGTGAGCGAGTGGTGATGTTTCATAACCAAAATCCTACCCTCTTTCAGCGAATGACTTGATTTCGCATTCAAGCAGGGCAAGGATCAAGAGTAAATGTCCAGGAAATTGACTTGAGTCCAGTTCTCTGAAATCATGGGAAGGTTTTACAACCTTTTATTAATCAGCTCTCTTCAAAGTGCTCCAACATTGTTTGGGGAAAATTGCAGAAATGATCACCCTTCATTACGGTACTTTGAATTCACTTTTGGATTTAATATGTAACCTCGTACTACTTATTTGAGGGTAAACAGGGAAAGAGGTTGTTGGTCAAGATAAAAGATACTTCACAGATATTCATAGCGTCGCGCTGTAGAAGCATAGAAGTTAATGGATCTTTCTGGGGGAATGATACAGATCAGAGGGGGAATATTAAATTTCATCATCAAAACTCTCTCCAAAACATCAGATAAGAAGACATCATCTTATTTATTGTTGATCCTCGCTGTAAGGCCTGTTTTTTGTTTTTCCACAACATCAGACATACAGTTATGTCCCAGACCACAAGACATACAATCAACAGTGCATATGCTACCACAAAAACATTTTTACCACAAGGGAAGTCTTTTTCCTGGAACCAGCCCCCCCCCCCCTTTAAAAAGGTGAAAGGGTAACTGTGTATACAGCTTGTTTTTGTTCTTGTGCTCGCTCATGTGATATCTGGCATCTTATTGTATAGCAAGATCATGTCTCAAAATGTAACCTACTTCAATTCCCGTCCCGATGCAACGCCAACCGTTTCCAACGGTCAGTCTAACTCAATAATAACTGATTCTTTTTAGCCGGAATCTGACATGTCCCGGGGCCAGGCACTGAACATTGGTGTCTGGTGCCTAAACGCACCGTAATCTCCATCACAGACTTAATGAGCTTAGTGTGCAACCCCCCCCCCCCCCCCCCCCCCGGCCTCTGAGCTTAAAGGCATGTGCGGGGCATACGGCACACAAGCACGGTGGTGTGCTCCACTGCCTCGTCTTAGTGGCCACATCTGTGCTACCCTTGTTATTAAAAAGTCACAAGTCACAACGATGCGAGTCTGCTGATTTGGTTGGCAAGCATCCATGACTTTCTTCCGGAATCAGCTCAGAGGTGCTAATCTGACAAGACCGGCCTCAAGTGCATCGCGGCCACAAACGCATCAGTCTAGTCGTTAGGACTCGCTTTACGTGTCGCTGACCATCTGGTGCAAAAGTAATTACACAAACACCTGACGTGCATCTTGGGGCAGACGGAGCATAGATTTCCATTTGTAAACAAGCTAGCGTGTCGTCATGCGGCCTTAAAAGTTTGTAAGCCACACCTTGCTGCGCTGCTAAGCCGTCTAAAAATAGGGACAGATTTTTAGTGCTGGATATGCGGCTCAAGTGTGATTTTTGTCCTCAAGACATGTTAACATTAACAAGCTGGTCTCCTCGCCAGCTTCGATCCATTTTCTATACTCCTTATCTGAATCGATTTTACAATAAACTGCGATGACAAACCCGAGTGATTTATCAGTTAGGAATGAAGCTCGGTATGTTGATTATTTCTTATCGTCGACTCTTTACTCACAAACTGATGACACGGCGTCACCGAGATAAGCCTTGTACTGTCTTGCTCATCACATTACTGTGAGTTTAATCACCGTTCAATGAGATAAACACCTGGCTGCCTTACAGCGAGTGTCACGCGAGCTCACCCTAAAACCCACGGCGACACATAAAGCAGTTCCATCAATCCTCCCGATAAGAAGATTGGCGAATTAAAGCTTCAGCATCCTCCAACCTTAAAACAAATAGGTTGTGAATGATGGCAGGTTTGTCGTTACGACCGAGAGAGATCATGAAGATAATTCGGCAGATTCTTCACCATCAGCTATACACAATGTCGCAATCCTTTTGTGTGTGTGTGTGCGTACATGTGTGTGTGGCAACCAGTTCAGCGTGTCATAAATAAACTCCCTTTAGCCAAAAGTGTCCCTCTCTCCATAAATTTCGTGTACAATGCATGAATTGAAGGATTCATGCATGAGGAGGAGCCACTTGGTTCAGTTCCCCTTCTGGCAACAGAGTATCTGAAACACAAACCTTTATTGTTAATAAAAACTTCCGATATATAGTACACTGATTAAAATAAAACAAATTTGCCTTTGTCATGTTTTTTAATAAATTATGAAGTTACTTTTATGGACACCCTGCATAGAGAGAGAGAGAGACAGAGAGAGAGAGAGAGAGAGAAAGAATGGGGATGCGGAACCGCGAATGAAAGGGGGTCCAATGTACTTTTTTCAGCAAGAGTATACTGTATTTGTGTGTGCACGCGCGTTCGTGCGTGTGTACGAGGACTGCGTCTGCGGTTCCACTTCGGTCTCCTCATAAGAGCCCAATCAGAACGGAGGCCGTCCTCCCGTGGCTAGCGAGCGGAGATGAAGGGAGGTGGGCGGGGGGCGGCTGGTGGACTGTGGGGGAGGGTCACGTGTGTACACATTGTAACGCTCGTAGCTTCTCCAGCGGACCGCCCCCTTTTTTTACAGAACAAGCCTCGTCCCCAAAAGTTGATACGAGTCGAGGGCTACGAATGGAGTCCAGCGGTGGTTGTTGTTCTCTTTTCTAAGGAATTAAAAAGAACGCCGGTCGTGTTTTTTTTCTCCTCCAAATGAAGCGACTGAGAAATGCCTGTGGAAATGCTACATCCTGACCCGATGCCTCCGTAGGTTGCGCCGTTCGGGAGCCAAGTCTCAAACGTCTCTGGTGAGGGGATGGGGGGGGGCTTTCCCTTTTCCACTTTGTGATGTTTTTGCCTCCAAAGTTCCCCCCACACACAAAAAAAGTGCGAAAATCTTTAGTTTGGCAGTGTTTTAGACGCGAGAACTAGTAGTGGGGAACGTTTGAAAATTGCTGACTAAACCGTGACAGCTAGCCAGAATTTGATCAGTGGCGTCAAGTGCGATGGAGGTCACCGCAGTGTTCTGTTTGTTTTCGTTCCGTGTTCGTAATAGCGTACAATATCTTTACCATTTTAAAAACTACATTATTTGACCGTTTCTATTCTGAGCGAGTTTTAAGAGTTTCATTGTGTGTTATGAAGATAGCTTAAAAGTACCGCGGACCTTTTATGACATTTGAACGGTGTCATCAAACTTAAATAGTCATCCTATAATTGTTATACACCGTGTTTGTTAAAAAAATCTAATGCTAATGCTCAGTTTTGAATGATACTTTAGAAATGGTCATAATCATATGTTTACACTAGCCCAGTTGTGTTTTATATATGTACTATATTTTGGTTACAGTATTTAGTTAGACTCAAATTGGCAGCTTTTTTCATGTCTGTTGCACTCGGTGTTGTAGTTTGCATGTCTTTTACGTTCAGTGTATGCAACCGATATGTTGATGCCAGGGCAATCAATATATTGTGTAGCTTAGTTATTCCAGTTGGGTCCTGAGTTGTCAAACCTTGATGTGAAGTCTCAAAATATTAGAAACAGCTCCAAATTAATCATGAAAACATCCCGATATATTTGCAATTGCAGAATAGAATGTATAGGTGTACCTAATTGTGTGGCCCATGAGCACATTTCCTGCGTCAAGTTCCTCCTCTTCATCCCTGTAACGCAGGGGTCTCAAACTCATTTTATGCTGGGGACTGCTGGAGATAGAGTCTGATTGTCTTTTTTTTAATCAAGTATTTAAAAAAAAGACAACTAATCCAATCTTCTCATTCTTTATTAATAACAGTTCAGAACATTAAGAGTTCTTCAGGAGTTGAACAAGATTGGTGACCTGTTCTTGTCTATCATCTCCCTGCTACTTTGCATGCTTCTCAACGTCTTGTTGCGTACTGATGTCTGATTTCTTGAGGACCCTAACATTGCCTCCTGTTTTTCTTGAAATTGGCCATTCTTCTCGACCAACCTTGCTCTTTAAAGGCAGGTTTTGTAAACCATGAGTGGGACTTCCTTATACTTGATGTCACTTAGGAATTCCTTCAAAATGAGCCTGAACTATGGTAGCCCATAAGTCATTAAAACACACACACAAACACACAAAACAGCAAAAAATAAAAAAAAGTGGGCACTGCAAAATATAATGCTGGCCGCAAATGACCCGCGAGCCTCCAGTTTGAGACCACCGTTGCAGCGCTGTTCAAACTGTGCCTAACACAACAACAACAAAAAGTCTGTATAGCATCAGTAGAAAAGTAGTAATAGTAAACATGTAGAAAAGTAGGAATAGTAAACATGTGACTGTCATTGAAAGTGAAAGCTTCAATTTGACCAAATACTTAAAGCTGTAATCTTCCTGCTCAGCACATTAAATGGCGCCTAAGATTTAAGGCCCCTCGCCACCTGCTCTTCCGGCCTGCCCGCACTTGTCGTCGTCAACTTCAACCACGTGACCAAAGGCGATGTGGGGGGGGGGGGGGGGGGGTTGTGGCTTAAGTGCGCTTAAGCCTGCTTTGTGGTGACCGCTGAACTCTGACTTCAGTTGACGGCCATGACAGTTATAACGTACCGACAGCGGAGAGAAGTCACCTGAAAGCTGTCGGAGAAACATGACACCTGATTGATGACGTGATAGTAGTTGAGGATCAATACAGCTCCTTGTGAAATTTTAGTCATTTTATTGAACTAGTCTTAAGAAAACAAACGCTTGATCAGCGCATTATTTTACAAGCCGCTCATGGCCGCAGCACAATTGACTCTCTCATTCGCTGACGCCCACGTCACTCACCAAGCCAGGCAGGCCCTGCCTGTTTCAAGCCTTACACACACAAAGTCACAAATACTACGGCGGAACATGTGTATGGTGACCTCCCTCAAAATATAAATATAAAAACATTAACAATCCACTAGAACTCTAAGAGTACTCCATTTGGCATCCTTTCCTTCAAAAGCAGTTGAACGACAGAATTCTTCATCAAGTGTTTGGCATCTGGTTTGATTCCGTTGAAGGGATTGTTTTTATTTGACATTTTTCTTAACGACAGCAGTGTTTCAGAGCGTAAAATGAAGTAAAATAAAAATACTTGGTACGATGTGCTACTTTATTGCGTGCTGTTCGTAATCTCAAAACTGCAGATGTCGGGACTGACGTAAACCAGGGAAATGGCTAACGGGATGTTATCGCAAAAATCAGTAGTACTTCCTGAGTAGTGACTCGTTTTAATCAGCGACATGCAATGCGCGATTAGCCTTGATTCAGCTGCCTCATTATTATTACACTACCAAAGTTCTTAGCGGCTTACGGAATTGGTCTGAAGAGATTTTGGGACTTTGTGATTTTTAAAAAAAAAAGTTTTTCAGAAGTAGCTTTCTGGCCGCAACGCGGTTCTTTTGCTGTAAATTATACACCCAAGACGAGTGCTGGATGTTGCAGTTTTCCTTGACTCCTGTCACCGCTACCCAGCCGCAACATTTGTGGATGTGAGTCACCTCATGTTTTTTTTGTTTTTTTTTTAATTTATGTAGTCGCCCTGCCCCACTGCCTGCAGTAAATCATGTGACATAATCTACTCATTTCTCAGAAGGATCTCAAAATTCCAGTAAACACGTCCGTACTGTCAGAATTGGGGCGTGGGGCCCGGCATGTCACACACAAAGCCGTTTGGGGGTCACTCTTACGACATCATGTTTGGTGGGGCCCCCGCCATCTGGGAAATATTTCATTCCGCCACTCCTGACGCAAAGTCGTACTAAAAGTTCAGACTGGGCTGGACAGCAGAGAACCAATGCAAAATGTCTTCCTCATGTTGTTTTTGCCAAGGCTGGAGAACGGAGTACGCTTTTAGTGTCAGTCACTACGCATAGCTGGCGGCCACTTGGAGGTGTGGCCTGAAGCCCAAAAATCGGTGTTTTGAAACATGCTTCATTCGCTGTTAAGTGCTACACCCGATTCTTTGCGGTGAAAAGAATGGCACATGATAATGAAGAAGTAGCGTTGGTGCTACATGGCATCCAGAATGGGGAAAATACAAAGAAGAAATAGAAGAAGCTAGGCTAAGTAGTATCTAACGGGGACTGCCTCACAGTTGCAAACTCTTCTCCTTGACATTTTTTTATTGTGGTGAATGATGTGCAAGACACTTTTTAAGACAACCACTTGTTCCTCTTTTTTTTTCCTGTCTGGTAGAAGCGCACGCTCCCTATTTGGCATCTCTCTGTTTTGTGTCACAGTCACAAGAGTTTGCGATTTGACTAAACTTGGCGTTGAACACACCCAGAACGGTTGTGCCATTGCAGGTTTAACTTATACGATTGTCCGCCCGACAGTTTTCCGAGGAGGAAAAAAAAAACACTCTGTCAACAACACACCGTGGTGCTGGAATAACTTTCAATCGCTAATTAAGGATGTTTAAAAAAAACAAAAACAAAACAACGACACTAGTGTGTAAAGAGAGCCTTAACTTGAAGCCCATGGCCCTTTTTTATTAGAGTTGTGACGTTCCCATGCATCTAATTATCTTACGATACCAAAGCGCCATAAGATGGCAAATCGAGAAGAATTTTCTGTTTCCTCTCAGTTATTTTTTTCCTTTTTAACTTTTGCTCATTCTATTATCGAAAACTTAAAACCTTTGTGATCCGAATGTGTTGAAGGAGCCTACTTGCCCATCTCGAATCCCGTAAATGAAAACGACGCCATACCCGTGGCCTACTAATCAACGTTACAATAACATTGCGCAATGCAGTTTGCGTTTAGGAAGCCTTCGGGGAGTGGACTATTAGCTGGCTAATTGCTGAGTGAGCTTTCAGCAAAGGAAAGTTGCTCGTAAATGATTCACCCGCTGGTGTTTGCATGTGGGCCGAGCAGCGCCGTTGTGGGTGAAAACAGACTTTTGTCGACAGTAACTGGAGACGCTCTTCCTGCTGACCCTGTTTCCAGTCCAACTGCTTTGACTCCCAGTCTCAGCCACAAGCTCATTAGAGCCAGTCGGAGTAGTAAGGAGGCAGACTGACGTCTCTGCCTCCCGTAGGCCAAAACGCGGACCCTCAGTAGTGGCTCTTGCGTAAGTAGAGGAAGAAGAATGCTTCCCCTTTTAACTGGAAATGCGAGTCATCCTTCTGAAAACAAAGCGGCTTTCCCGCACTTTGTTTTGCAGATTAGCGTACGTTTTGCCCCCTGAGTTTATGTCCTCATAATCAGTGGAAAGACGTCTTTCTAAAGAAGCCGAATCTACAAACGGCCAAATTAAGCCCTGCGAAAATAAACAAGAGCGAGCACTTTCAACAACTCTGGCTTGATCCCCGGCGCCGCTCCCGGTCATTTTCCTTGACCTCGCCTTGAACTCCCAGACGCTTGGAGTGGCCTCTTCACTGCAGCCCGCTTCACATTTTTCACTTTTTTTATGAATCTAGTCGTCGCCGCGTGTCAAGAAGATTCAAAGTGCTTTACACTCAGTCGCCAGAAATTCTTCACATCCATCAGCCCATGTTGTCAGTGCAGGATTCCTCGCAGTCTCGGCTCCCATGTCTGCATCCTAGACAACTAAGTACAGTGACACTCGGACTCATCAAATCATCGAGTCATCGGGTAAAAAAAATAAAATATAAAAAATAAAAATTGCATTATTTACACAATAACGTCCGTGTAAGGTGCAGCCAGGTATTCTTCTGTCCTCCTGCAGTGGCTATAATATTCATTCTCCTGTAGTGTCTGTGTCTTTGAGTGTGTATGGCTTTCAAAGGAGAGAACTGGGCTGGTGAGTGACATGGGTGTCGGCAAATTTGACAGTCGAGTCGGCTGGCTGTCAACTTGCTAACTTGTTAGCGGGTCTGTTTGTTGGCGGCTCGTATATGAATATGCGTCATATGTGTTTGCTTTCTTACCGTTTCTTCAATAAAGCTTTGGAAACGCTCACTCCAGAGTGAAGTAGGGCCACATTTTCAACTTTTTATTGAACCCGACTCCAGCTTCGGATGTCACCCACTCGGCCGCGTTCTTTACATGCTCTCGCACTTCACACCCTCCCACTGTGGTAAATATACCATCAGAGCCGTTGTGTTCCCAACAGCGTAATGCAGCGAACTAGTGCAAGCAGGACAATAAAAATGCCATTGTCTCAAGCCATGTGGAAAGCAGCAGGCCCTCACGTGGGAGGATACATTTTCATTTGTTCTAAAGTGTGGAAAAATGTCACATGTATGTTTTGAATCGCTGTCCCTATTGTAATCGTTTGACTTCATATGGTTTGCAGGTCCACCTGCTCCGGGGTCCAGCGATGTGGATCTGCATGGTTTACAACGAGACGGAAAGCAGCGTGGACTTCCGCCTGTGCCAGGACTTTGGCCTCATCCTGTCCGTGCTGTCCCTGGTCTATTTGCTGGTGTGCTTCCCCTTGGGCCTGTGTTACAACATGCTACTGGTGGCCGTCAACCTCTCCAACAAGGTATCCATGACCATGCCCGACGTCTACTTTGTCAACATGGCCATCGCGGGCCTGGTGCTTAACGCGGTGGTGCCCGTGGAGCTGCTGAGCTCCACCTTCACCCGCTGGCACGCGTGGGAGTACACCAACGAGGTGTACATCACGCTGCTCATCCTCTTCAACATCTCCTCGCTGGTCATCATGTACTCCACCACGCTGCTCAGTCTGGACTATTATATCGAACGCGCCCTGCCCCGTACCTACATGTCCAGCGTGTACAACACCAAGCACGTTTGCGGCTTCATCTGGGGCGGCGCCGTGCTCACCAGCTTCTCCTCGCTGCTCTTCTACGTGTGCAACCACATCTCCACCAAGATGGTGGAGTGCTCCAAGATGCAGAACAAGGAAGCGGCCGACGCTATCATGATGTTCATCGGCTACGTGGTGCCCGCCGTGGCGGTCCTGTACGCCTTCGCGCTCATCCTGCGCATCCGGAAGGAGTCCACGCCGCTGGACCAGGACTCGGCCCGCTTGGACCCTTCCATCCACCGGCTGCTGCTGGCCTCCGTGTGCGTGCAATTTGCGCTGTGGACTCCGTACTACGTGACGCTCCTGGTGCACACGGTGGCCGGCGCGCCGGGCTACGTGGGCGGCTCGCGCTACCTGCCCACCTACTATTTCCTCCGCTGCGTGTCCAAGCTGCTGGCGTTCTCCAGCAGCTTCGCCATGCCGCTCATGTACCGCCAGATGAACAAAAACTTCTCCAACAAGCTGCGGCGACTGCTGGCCAGGCTGCACTGCCGGGACCAGTCGTGTCCACACGAACGCTCCACAGTGCAGCAAGTGGTCACGTGAAGCTCCCTCGCCACATTTTCCCTCTGCGGCACTTATCTCATGTCAACCCTTTCCAGAGCCAGTATCTCGCCGCCGCCACGCCCTCGCCGCTTTGGACTGCGTTAAAGCGCGACATAGCAAACTGTGGAATTTCCTGTCCCCTTCCGGAGCGCGAGCCGACGGATCCAAGAAACCACTAAGTGCTGCCATTTTGTGTGTGTGTGTGTGTGTGGGTGTGTGTTTGCGTGTGACCAAGGGAAGCTCTCCACTAAGTCACTTTGGCCCGCATCATCAGCTCTTAGCTCCTCACCATTGCAGCGGCCTGACATCCTGGCAATGTGATCAACATGCGAATGTCACGGCACATTCGATAAACTCTTCGATATCTCGCCGCTTGGAATGCAACTACGAAATGGAGTCGTTGTGCAAGAGAAACATCAGCTAGCTATATTCTCAACGCAGTATGTATCACAAGAGACAAGCTGCTTGGCCTTTCGATGAACTCAAACTTCTTGTGGTTTTTTTTTCCTCAGCTGCCGGAATTCCATCGTTATTGTGCCAGGAAATCGCGTTAAGTTTTGGCATCGGAAATCAACGTTGGCATCGTAGAAAAAGATTTACAGGTCGTTCTGCTCCCTTCAAATGCGTAAGCACCCATCTCAAATGTAGTTTTTAAGTGTCTGTCTGTATTTGGCAACCTGGGGGGGTCAAATTTGTAGTTAGCTAGGATAGGATACGCGCAATAGAAAATGAATGTATAATATCTGTATGGTATACGGTATACTTTTTCCGCGCCAAAACTTTTTCTACAATGCCAAAAATTGTTTAAATGCCCCCCCCCCCCAAAATGAAATTGCAGTATTTTGGAACAACGCATTGTTACCTAGAAGTAGCTTCGCGATCAGGATGTTATTTCAGATTCCGTTTTGAAAAATGCCTTCATGTGTAAATAACCAGACCCCTTTGTTGTCGTTCGGGGCTCACACATAACCGCTTTACCTCATCACGCAGCAACTCATCAAATTTCCAGCAAGAATTTGGCTCCAGTGTAAGTTCCTCAGCATTTGTTCCCATTAGCATTTGCTGCCCAGGCTGCTAATTAAGAAAAGCATAGAGTTGCTGACTTTTTATTTTGAGTTGAGCACTTTTATTGTTTGATAGCGCATGTAGAGAAATGTGGCAAACTCTCCAAAGTCAAACGCAACTTGACTTTCAAGTGTAAAAAACAACTCTGGGAGATTCCGCTGTTACATCAAGACGGGAAAGTTGTTTTGAATTTGATTTGGTTTTATTCACTCGACCGGATGGCATCCAATTATAGAAACTCTAACGTGCTCTTATGAGATCCGACAGCCCCCATCAAATACACATATGTCCCATCTGTTAATCATTAGCTGCTCAAAGTCCAGTGTGGCTGTTCATACAGTACAGTACACCTGACATTTTGGCTATCGGCCATTGAGTTAAACCTGAGCTCCTTCCCAAAATTCCAACCGGATCATGAGATCTGATTACGTAATGTTGTAATATCAACGACATTTTGAACTTTTACAAATTGCTGCATGTTGGGATGAATTGATTCGAGTAGATTTTTTTTCTTCCCCCAGCATGTTTCTACACCGCCACCTGCTGGACAAACACCATCATTTGGTAATTCTGTCTGCATTTGTGATTAAGGCCCCTCGCCACCTGCTCTTCCGGCCTGACTTAGCATTGATTTCAACTTGAACAGCCTCCAAGTTCTCAGTTATATCATGCAATGTTCATACTTACATACCTCATAAGGTCCAATTGAGCCCACTTATGGCCCCCCCCCTGCTGCGTATGAGTGAATATGATGCAAAATGAATGTGTATATATTGTGAGTGAGAGAGATACTGTACTCTAGGGTGCTCTTCCAACATGTAAGGTGTTTTTATTGTACTCCCTCACCCCCCAGAGATTTATCTAGATTCTCTAAGTAATCTACTGTCATCTGAGTCAAAGACTGAATAAACCTTAAACTAACCATGAGCCCCCCTTCCTTGTGTAGCTCGGTCACTTTTTGGTACACTTGCACAATGGCATAAAAAATTTAAAAGAAAGTCACTATTTATCAATATCTTTATTATTGTGCTTTTCGCAGTGTTGATCATTAAGAATATTCAACATAATGACACCGTATTAAATTGGTGCGAGGGTCAAACCTCATGTCTAACCTGGATGGAGCTGTTGCCTAGCAACCATACAGCCCACCAAACTGAGCTAATCCTTTTATATTTGGGTCGAGAAGCCATCGATATACTGGATGACTGATTTTTATCCTAAAAGTGCGTGTGGCAGTTTTGACAATCGTTCTGCACTGATGCAACGATTTTCATCGATCACCTGACAGATTGGTATCGTTGATCTACGTTTCCAGTTCTGTCTAACGTGCTCCACCTGAATTTTACATTTACCTCTGCACAAATGAAGTCGTATGAAAAGAATGTTTCCTCTTCAATTTCACTAAGTACTGAAACCAGAAAAAAAGGTCTTAACAAGCGTCAGCCGGGGAAAAAAAATGTTACAATGACATTGCACACGTTAGACTTGTTTTTCTTGATGTTTTTCCCTAATTAAGAAGCTTCTTGCTGAGCTAAGAAGTAGCAGAGGTTCAGAAACATTTATCTAGTTGGAACATTTGCCCCGTTGGATTCACATCTTTCGTTTGGCCGGCAACTTGAGTTTACAAGAGGTCAAGATTCACAGTCTTCTCTTAACGTAAGAACAATTTTGAGTCTTTAGCAAAAGTAAAGTGTGTGTTTTCATTAACATCAAGACTATTTAGTTAGTTAGGCTAAATCCTAAAATATAATAATTTTTAAAATTTCCCACAATTACGCATATTGACTTGCTATGCGCAATTGTGCGCTCACAACCATTTCACAGGTGGACTGGACGAATCTTAGCAACAATGAAAACTTAATAAACGGTTTTAGAAAATGCTGCTAAGATTGAACATTGTTTTCTGCATTCTTAAATTGTTATCGTCAAAATCAAAGGTAATGAGTAATATTTTTTGGGGCATAACATCTGGTATTTTTTGGGGCAGTTCCACCCTCTGGAATTGGGGAGGGGGGTGCTGTTTTTATGGTTTACTGTATGTTTGAACGACTTCCGTCCATTCGAAAGACAGTCCATTTAACTCATTCACTCCCAAAGACGTTTTTAAACGTCTTTTCAGACTAGGCCCAGAATTGGCTGGTACTGAATGAGTTAAAACTGTTCCCGCCACATTGTCACTTCTACTCTTCCGTATTATATTCCTTATTCACAGAAAAGTCTCAAAGGGCTTCACGGACGAACCCACAGCTGACAAATATTAGCGACATTCCCTGGTCTAAAATGGAGGGGCGGGGGGGGGGGGGGGTGGACAATACAATCACATACCATTGAGGAACCATCTAGTGGTCAGTAATAGAATTACACCAGAATAGACGAGAATTATAATGACAGTTTTTAACTGTACAAAAACCGCCAAATAGCGGCACCAGAAAACCTGAACCCATGATGGCGGTGGCTTTACTTTACATGTGTTTTCTTAAACATCTACAATTATTTACAGTCCTTTCAGCTGTTGTGAAAACGCTACATAAATAAAGATGGAATCCTGCTCGACCTGCTTTCAAAAACATTAACAGTCCTGAATGAAAGTAGCGCCTTTTCAAAAACAAAGACTGAAAATACTTGTGACGAGTTAATTTTAGTCTTAGATGCCAGATATTCTTTTGCACCACTCCTCGTTAAGAGAAGAAACCACAACCTTCCACCCCCTTGCGGATCTTCTTTTGTTGATTTTCCCTGTTGCTAAGGACACACAAAAATGCAGTTTTAACAGATCGGCTTTTTGTGTGTGTGGTTTGTGGCTCTTGGAGATGTTGAGATGTCATCATTTGCTTCCAGATGTTAAAGTAGAGGCAGATGAGGCGGGTCGGACCGTGCCTCGCGTAGTCCTCCCACTCCTGTTACCACACAGCCTTGAACCCCACAACTCGTCCATTAAACTCAATGGACGATTTATTAGGTACACCTGGGCGGTGTATATTTATAATCAGTATAGCTGTGGCTATAGTTAAATAATTCAGAGTAGGTCTTACACCAATCTATCAATCAATATTTTTAAAAAAGTATTTTAAGTCATTTTTGCAAAGAAATCACATGTCCATTAACTCATTCACTCCCAATGACGTTTTTAAACGTCTTTTCCGACTTGGTCTAGAATTGGCTGGTGCTGAATGAGTTAATTAAGTGTTCACCATGTTAGCTGTACAATTTTACGGGGGCAATGGATAGTATGCTAACCAAATAGGGAAACAGTAACATACTCTGAATACTTTCTGGATACAATGGGGATATTCAAGTGTAGCTATGATTATTTGTTTTACTGTAGTTTGTGCTCCAGTCAGCAAACACTATTTATGCGAGAGGGCCCTCTGGTGGATTCTAAGGAGAAGTGCAGTCTTCAGTGTGCCCTGACTTCATGAACATTCACTTGTCAAGCAACCCCAAACACAGTCCAGGCACCAAATTAGATATCGGCTCATACCGTTTTCACATGTGCCTGAAGGCTAATTAGATCACAAAGTCTTTCCTGTCGTTGCGCAGTATCCACTGTCATAGATTAAGGGCCCCTACTGTAACCTGTCATAATTGAAAACAGGCCCTATTTTGTATTTACTGCATATCTGAATGTATGCCGATACCTGAAATTTAGTTGTGGATTTCTCACAATTTCTTTCTTCATCTGCTTTGTTTTCGGACAGCAGCAGGTGCTCTGACAATAACCACACAGATGAAGATGATTTTATTGTTGTGTCTGGCCACGGTGATGGCAAGTGTCCCAAGTGTTGCCGAGTAAAAATAATTTGATTGCATTCTATTTTTATTAGCGTAATTCAGTCTGCCCGGGCGCAAAGAAAGGTTCTGATCGCCCTCCACCTCTGTGAGGTAGGACGGTGTCGCTTTTCCCTACATATGATGATTTCGTCTTCAATGAAACTCATTTACGGCGTATGTATTTTCATAAACATCAAAGACATTTCGTCTCCAATGAATGTTTGTTCTTTCGTAAACATCAGAGTTCATCATCTTCCACCAAACTAGCTTCGTATAAGTTTCCGTAAACATGAACCAGTAGGAGTTATTTTAAAACCAGGACGTTTTCATATGATGGTGGAGTGGTCACACTCGCCCGATTTGTGTGTAGGCAGCGTGGTGGGATCTGTTCCTACTCAGTGACGGTGTGCATGGTTGTTCGTCTCTACTTTTGCCCTGCGACTGACTGGCAACCAGTTCAGGGTGTTGTGCGCCTGTCGACCGAAATCAACTGATCGGCTCCAACATCGCACACAAGTCAGCTGAGTGTACCACTACACCACAATTATATTTTATTCTAATTGTATTATTCCGATTTAGTCGGCATTAATGTTTCCAGGGGCAAAGATACTGTTCTGTATCTACCTGATTGATTCCGACAGGTGACCAATTATATTATATTCACATGGTATTAAAATCCATATGGACCGTAAAGGTCATTTCAAGGATGTACAGCAAATAGAGACAACTGGCAATGACACTATACACTAATGAGATCGTATCAGTATATTCTATGCATAAAAAAAATCTGTTAAAAAAAGTATCTTAGTGTAAATAGTGATGTAGATATTTCAAATCAGTCAACTTGAGCTGTTATGGGGGGAATAGAAGGGAAGATGATGAATCATGTCAAAAGTCCAAGTGACATCTTGTCCGGCCTGCCTCCTCCTCTCTCCGAAAAGGGGGTGGGGGGGTGCATACACAGCAGGTGGTGCGACAGAGGATCACGGACATGGGATTTGTTAATCTCCACTTGTCTGACTACTTGTGCACAGGATAAGGAGAACCAAATTTTGGGGACAAGTAAGTGCAATTTTGGATCCATCATTCATATGTTTGGGGGTGTGGGGGGGGGGGGTTGTTGTCTTGGAGGAACTTTTAAAGGCCCTTTGCATGGAAATTAGATCTGCAGTCATTTGAATGAAATGCAAAAAAAAAACATGATTCCGGCGACATTAGTTAGTTTTAATTTCAGCTCACTTTCCCGTCTAAATTTGTTTTCGCTGTTTGCAATTCTTTGTTTGTTGATAAGAGCGGCTATAGAAGAGCAGGTCTTATAATATGCTGATCATAACGTACTCACGTTAACTTTTGATGATTTTTTTTTTAATTATTCATCATAAGAAAACTTAACAATTTGGCATAATTTTGGGGGTCTTTACTGTCGGTCATTACAGAATGAATTTTACTTTTTATAACGTGTTGATCAGTGTTATGTGATATCTGTCCATGTTTTGTAGCTGTTTTGTCAGATACCACTGGATGAATAGGAGCTAGTGTAAGTGACTTAAAAAAAAATTATCGTGCTTGTGTGTGATGTTTGATTTGCATTTAAAACGCAATTAAAATCTTGCTGATTTTTTAAAATTTGGCACAGTATGGCGCAATGCATCGTGTTAGCAATAAAAAGTGACCTTAGCAGCGATGATGCTCTTAAGTGTCTTCTTAATAAGGATACATTGTTACATTGTTACACTACAGTTCGGCCTAGAGCATCATTTTAACTCTTAAAAGTGATTTTTATTTTTTTTTGTGTGTGTGCATGCGTGACTCTGCGCTTAACAAGTCAATACTTTTAATAAGAGTGCATTAATTTTGCAGAGAGTTTCCTCTGGTCCAGGGAAAAGCCTGCGGGCTGGGAATGTTTGTTAAAGGTCATGTTGGCCAAACAGATATCAGGATTTCTTTCTCTGGGGAGCATCTGACAACCAACGGCAGTTGACGTTAAAGTGCGCAATTAAAAAAAAAAAAAACAATGATGTAATTCTATATATCGGGCTATACGGTGTATTTAATAATCGTGGGATAGCCGGCCAAAACGTTTTTAGCTTGCCATATGGATGACGCGACAGCCAGAATTGGCCAAAAGGATTTTGAAGGCGGAATTTCAATGCATCTGCTTAAGCCCGCAGTTTGAATTTTAATGATGGCACTTATTTGTCTGCCATGTCGTGAGGACACAACAACAAAAAACAACAACAAATTTTTCAGAACAACTACTGAAATAAATCTTTGGGTCAAGACCTGAACTGAACTTAATCCAGTTTTTTTTTTTCCCACCCTCCCTCGATAACAGATTCCCGTTTGTATTGAGTTTGTTCTAATCTTCCCTTCCCTCCTTAGCTCAGGTGTCACGTCGCCGTCGTCTCCAGCCGAGGTCCGCTTAATAAAGATGGAGCGGCGGGGGGAAAGCGGCGACCAGTGACGCATCGAATCAATCGCAGGTGCGTTAAGGCCAAAAGGTGGCTTGGAAATGCTCCCGTGTTGCGTCTGGAGTCCGTCCCCCACGACTGCCAATGGAGCTTGAAGCGTTGGCTTTCCTCCGTCGGCATCCATGATCGGGTCCGCCCGGCCGAAGGGCTCCAACCATGTAGCGGTGTCTGTGTCAGGTGATCCGAAACTTTCCCCCATCAGCCACTATGGAAGTGCAGACCACCTCCCTGGTGTTGATTTACGTGAACGTCACAGTCAACGCTTCCGATGAGTTCAACTCCACCGAGAGCTCGGAGAAGTCTTACACGATCGGTCTCTTCCTGTCCTGCCTGTACACCATCCTCCTCTTCCCCATTGGATTCATCGGCAACATCCTGATCCTGGTGGTCAATCTGAACCACCGCGAGAAGATGACCATCCCCGACCTGTACTTTGTCAACCTGGCAGTGGCCGACCTGATCCTGGTGGCCGACTCGCTCATCGAGGTGTTCAACCTTAACGAGAAGTACTACGACTACGCCGTGCTGTGCACCTTCATGTCGCTCTTCCTCCAGGTCAATATGTACAGCAGCATCTTCTTCCTCACGTGGATGAGCTTCGACCGCTACGTGGCGCTGGCCGGCTCGGTGGGCTGCAGCCCGCTGAGGACCATGCGCCACGCCAAGCTCAGCTGCGGCCTCATCTGGATGGCGTCCATCCTGGCCACGCTTCTGCCCTTCACCATCGTGCAGACGCAGCACCGCGGCGAGCTCCACTTCTGCTTCGCCAACGTCTTCGAAATCCAGTGGCTGGAGGTGACCATCGGCTTCCTGGTGCCCTTCTCCGTCATCGGCCTGTGCTACTCCCTGATCGTCCGGGTCCTCATGCGGGCGCAGAAGCACCGCGGCTTGTGGCCGAGACGGCAGAAAGCTCTGCGCATGATCGTGGTCGTGGTGCTGGTCTTCTTCATCTGCTGGCTGCCCGAGAACGTCTTCATCAGCATCCAGCTGCTGCAGGGCACCGCCGACCCGACCCGCAGGACCACCGCCACGCTGTGGCACGACTACCCGCTGGCGGGGCACATCGTCAACCTGGCCGCCTTTTCCAACAGCTGTCTCAACCCCATCATCTACAGTTTTCTGGGGGAGACCTTCCGGGACAAGTTGAAGCTCTTTGTCAAACAGAAGGCCAGCTGGTCGGCCGTCGGTCTCCATTTGGGACCTTCGGTCAGGACTGATGTGTCGCAGGTATAAGGACAGAGTATGAATCAATACCTCCCACTTATGCCTCATGCATTCAGTAACCTGCTCACTGTCTGAACAAACCCCTCCCCCCCCCCAAAACAGGCTCTGTACATATTATTAATCCCATCCCCTCCATCACGTGGATTACGTTGAACATCACCCATGCGATCAATCCATTAAGAATCATTCCCGAAAATGTACAACAGCCGTTGCTTTCTGTGGGCATAAAAAGCAGGATTAAATAAGATTTAACATTCAATCATCTTTAGTGTGACACAAAATAGTGCCACCATCTAGTGGCCAAACATGGAATTACATGCAAAATAGAGTCACAAACAGTACCCCCCCCCCCCCCCCCCCCCCCCCCACAAAAAAAAACCTCTACAAAATAGCAAAATCATGAATCCGGAACCCATGATGGAGGGAGGGATTACCGTGTTTTTAACACCCGTCTAATCATTTTAGCATTCAGGGTAGCCACAAAGACTCATGCTTTTCTTTCAATGATTTCCTTGGCACCAGCATGGTGGTCAGATGCTTCACAACTCATTCAGTACCAGCCAATTGTAGACCAAGTCTGAAAAGACGTTTATAAACATCTTTGGGAGTGAATGAGTGTTAACACATCAGTTCTGAGGTTCAAGGTACAAATCTGGGCCTCTGGCCTTCATTAATGGAGTTGGCATGTTCTTGCATTGGTTTTCTCCTGCTACAGCAGCTTCCTCCCACATTCCAAAAACAAAATGAAAGACTATATCATCCATCGGTTGTGAACGTGAGTGCGAATGCTTGTTTGTCTATAAATGCCCTGCCGTTAGCTGGCGACCAGTACTGGTTTTGCCTTGCTCGCTGCCTCTTTCCTTGCATGATCTGCTTGGCTTAAGCACCTTTAACGCAGAATTGGGCGATATTGACCCGGCAATTTCTTGCCTGGTGAGGCAGGAACAGCAAATCTGAAATAACAAGACCTCCGCCAAGGCCAAAACTTGGTCGTGTTTTTTGGTTTTACCCCATGGGTGTTGCCAGAATCTGTTTTTTCCTTGCATGATTTGCAATGCTCTGTGGGCAAAACAAAATGGGGATTGGACCACATTGACCAAGCAATCGACCTTCTACAGAGGGAATAATCGGAGCCGTAAAAGTGGCAGCCCGACGCCTAATTAACAGCCTCAAATCAGATGCCACCAAAGACCAAATTCCAAAAATGTCGGGCCCACTGTTCCGGCTCCGATGTGGCAATTTCGCCAGAGTTTTCGCTTGACGCCGGATGAACTCCATGACGCAACTGTCACGTTTATCCAAGTTGGGGGGGGGGGGGGGGGGGGGGGGTTCCATCGTCTCCTGTGGTTTTTCTGTGGCGTTTTCCCATCATGTCACAAAGAAATATCTTGGATCCACACCAAATTTTTCCCTTGCCGAAACGCTGCAAAAAAACCCCCAAAAAAAGAAAAAAAATTCAAAGAAATCCGCTGAGCATATTTCCCCCCCTGCATAATCGCGCTTTTGATGTTGACCCACATGTTAGCCTAGCTGCCTCTAAATGTTCAAAGGGGAATCTGTTACATAAACAACACCATTTTATATGTTTTCGTGTATCTTTCAAGTGCTTGTAATCCATATGCATTACGTTTCCAGTACAGCAATGCGGGGGTAGAGAAAGTATTTCCCGCGTGCCGCTAACAACCGGCTTTGACATGATAGCCAGGCAGCCAAGCATTGACATTATCAAGAGTCCTGTCGAAAAATAAATAAATAAAATCCCCAAATTGCCCCATTAATTTCTCAAAGTGTATCATTGATTATTTTATTTTATTGTGGATCGGGAAATGAATATGGGTTCAAAAAATGTTATTAAATGATGCTCAACGAATTAACCAAGTATTGCAATATAAAAAGGAGATTGAATTATTCTGATGATTACAATCAACTTTTTATTTATTTATTTATTTACCTCATCAGAAATGACTTTGGCCTATCTGTCCACGTTAAAAACCAAATGTGGCCCTTGAGCGCTCAAGTTTGCCCACGTCTGATATCGTGACAAGACCATTTGTACACAAACTGAAATAACGCATTGATGAATTCATGTGTAGAATGTTAGAAGGGCAATAAAGAATTGCAGTCGAGGGAATTGTTGTATGAAATGACAATATGTCATGCGACAAAACGGCTTCAGAGTTTTGCTAACAACATCCTCGACTCTTTTGGGGAAATAAAGAAATCTTTTGCACTTTTTTTAGAGGGTGCATTTTGGAGCATAATGATGTCTTAAAAAAATAATCCTACATTGGACATCGCGACTGTTTATCGTGTACGGTAATAAATGAAAGCATTACCGGCCTGCGGACATGTTTGCATGACAAGCATCGTGAGATGAATGTTTGTGTACAAACCACAAAACTGTTGTTGCAGCTGTAAGCGGCCCAGAAGCCCTGGGAAAGGAACACAGAGGGATACTGTTTTGATTCGGTTTCATTAAGAGGGTTGGCAAAAAAAAAAAAAAAAGATGACAGCGATTCTCCTGCTATACGTTATGTCTGTGTCTTTGTCTTTACAGAACAGGAAAAATATTTCACTCTCATTCCTGCGTAATGACTACTTAATTACACTTTGAAGTGGATTGAACTGCCTGTGGCACCGGAGAAATGACAAAAAAGAGTGACCAAAACAATGCTGTCATACTCGTTGGTAGCGCAGGCACATACTAATGATGCTTTGACAAGCTACGTGTTCACCTGTGATTGTTGGCGAAGGTTAAAAGGTTGAGTCGGTGGTCAGTGATGTCACAGCGTCACATATCGCAACTTCAAAAGACAAATGACCGGAATATATGTCAAGTCTGTATGACCGAGGACAGCAACGCAGCAGGCCCCGGGAGCACACCAGACCAGGTATCTTCGGCTCCGTCCTGCCGATCCCCGTACCGTTATTCGTTAATAATTTATTTCTTAAAGCAATTTAAAACAGATTGTCATTTATGATGCCCTCCGAGCAGCAGAATGCCGGGGTAGAAGAAAGCAAAACAATGAGACGACAAACTGTACGGTGAGATGTAGTTGCACAATACATTGAGTCATAGCTTATGGGGGACAAAAAAAAATCAAAACACACATAAAAAAAAGAAATTGAGAAGAATATTCACCAAATGTGGTGTGGGGGTTTTGGACCGAGCGGGTTAATGAAACTGCTGCAATGGAAAGTGTGGGTGGTGGTATGCACGGTGAGCAGAAAGCAACGATAGAGTCATGGACGATAGAGTGTTTGGCGGCAAAACTGGCACATCTTTTAGTTGAGCGTGTTTAGCGGATTTGGCAGACCACGCTGTGTCTCGGTGGGCGTTCTGGAGTTGATTTCGTGTAGACGCTTGACAATTTGGTGACCAAATTAGAGTCAAACTTAGACTAGTGAAACAGGATTTCGTTAGTTTTGATTGAGGCGCAGGCAGAATGAGCTCAGTTGGACGAGTGTGGCAGCTGTCAAAGTTGGTGAGTCACAAACCTTGTTCTGTCCTGATGAATTTCCTCCCAAAATATTATAAGATGAACAGCCAAAGGAGGAGTATTTCATATATACCAGGTGGTATAGTGTGACTACTTTATGTAAATGCTTGGCCTTTTTCCTCAATAATTTTCATGCAGAAAAAAGGGAAATTGCAAAAGACTTTTTTCCGTTTATATCACAACAGTATTGAGACAATTTGTAATCTGCGTGTTGGTGGTTGGGCAAGCCAAAGCAATTACAAGAGCCTTGTGGCGGTCTGATGCATAATTACAAGGCAGGGCACTTAGTGCACCTCAGCAGCTGAATAATGGATTCAAAGTATAATTGCATTTGTAAATTTAAATCCCATATGAGGGGAAGGAAAAAGAAAAAAATAGACGAATGGAAAGGGAAAATAAGCCAAGTAAACCGTCTAATGATGTCAATGTAATTTTATTATTAGTCAGGGGAGAAAATAAAAATCTACAAGTTGGTGTCCAGATGATGGCTGAATCCAACATTCTTTCATCTTTTAAGAAGAACGTTTTAGTTTTCCGGCAATAAGGTTCTACTACAAAAATATACTTTAGTGTGTGACTAGGATCCATATTTTACAGAATTGAAATGGAAATATGAATGAATCAAAATACTTTTACTTATACAGCACATTTTATACAAAAGGCAACTCAATGTGGTTCACACAAGTTCACACAAATTGTAATTTTCTGGGAATAAAGTTCTCCATTTTCGAAATGAAATAGTGAAAAAGTTCTAGGTACTAATTTGTAATATTATAGATTTTGACCATTTAAAGAAATCAAGTGCAAGAATAAATCGAAAAAATGACCCGCGAAAATACAAAAACAAAATGTAATATTCAGAGAATAACGTTGGAATAAAGCCATAATATGAATTTAAGACGTCATACATTTACCACGCACAACCCAAATCTTATGGGAAAATTTAAATTTTATGGGGATAGTGAGAATACAGTACTACTAGAATAGAAAATGTGGAAATCTTATCGTATAATAGTTTTCTAACAATTATTATTAATCATTATGATCATTTTACAAGAAAAAAAAGGACCAAAATCATTCAGGAAATCCAGATTTTTTTTTTCCATTTGAAGCTGATGCATATTTTCTGATCACCACTGGGTGGCGCGCTTCGTCTGGGACGTGCATGCGCCGTAGTGGAGCAACAGATCAACGCGCATGCGCACTTGATTGTTTTGACTGAAAATGCCGTCCGTTTCGAAAACGGCGACCAATGCGTCTCCTCAAACCGAGAAACCGACCCACTATACGTGAGTATTGCACGATTCTCTCCCACGCGTGCAGGGCGACTCGTGGGACGTGTGCGTCGCCCTCGCTTTGTTCCAACTCTTTGGTTGGGTACGTTTACGAATGTTGCTTTCGCAGGGCTTTGTGACTGCCCCCAAAAAAATGCGATTCCACGGGCTTGAGACGACATCTCTTTCATGTTTCCCTGACATGGCGGACCATGGCGGGATAGTTAAAACAAAACAAAACAAAAAAGAATACGCTCCGTTATAGTACTCTTTCCCGCCATTAACTTTGCAGGCTAATCGTGGTTTTGCCACGAGCTGCTAGCTCGCTACCCTCCGTCTGCTTGTCAACACCTCGGCCTTTATTTTTGTGTTCCCCTCGCTCGCTGTCTTCTCGCTACGTGCTTTAATTGACGTACGGTCAAGGGATTCCCACCAGGGTTGCGTCGCAATGCGTTCACATTCTGCTACGTGAATAGGAGGCCTGACGCTAGTAACCCAAAACACATCCAGGGCTCATCTTTCCCAACATGAATTGAGTCAAGGCACGCGGTTTACAAAAGAAAAATGTCACGGCAAAACACCAAACAACAAGAGTCCAAAAGTGAAAAAAGTATGACTATGAGTCGTGAGTGAAAACGCTTTGTCCGTTAAACGCTTTGATGATGTCCTTAATACTTTAAAGCTTTGACGGCCTTAAACTTTTTAAGCCGTTAAAAAAAAGGCGCCCCCTCCTGCTGTTAAGGGCTTTTTGATTGAGCTCTGGAGACAGATTGTGGTGTTCCACAACATCCATCCATCCATTTTTCGATCCGCTTTATCCTCACAAGGGGGGTGCTGGAGCCTATCCGAGCCGTCTTCGGGCAGTAGGTGGGGGACACCCTGAACTGGTTGCCAGCCAACCCCGGTTGCCAGCCATTCTTTATTTGTTGTGTTTCACAACAAATAAAAAATAAAATATACAATAAGAATGTACTCTAGCTTCTCTGGAAAAAAAAAGTTGGTGTCTAGCTTTTTCTGTTCTTTAGTAATTAACAGTAGAACATGGTTTCACCCAATAAATGGGTTGGATTTCATTTGCAAATTTAAATGTCCACTGCAGTGAATGATTTAATGAAAAGAAAGACAAATCCCTCCATTTTACTTGGGCCACTTTGCACATTTTGGCTCTCATTAGTTCACAGAAACTCTTTCTTCAGGTTCTCTTTGCAGGGCGCCCGCTTATTATTTAGGCAGCACAATGAAGCCTCCACCCCCTGGTGGAGGACTATTTGAAAAAGTGCTTGAGTAGATATGCAGCAAAGCCCGCATTTTAAGTGTAACTGACAAATCAGTTAATTTAATTGTGGCAGCCATAATTGCAATCAAGATTGAAATTTCATTCACTGTGCAGCCCTACCCCCTGGTACGCACAAGACAAGCCCCTTTGGGTTTCATTTTTAAAACTCACTTCAAACCCCTTTTTTCCCCCTTTGGTGTCCGACAGAGCACAAAACTAGAGCCCTTATTTTTATTGTATTTATTTTTAACTTTGGTACAAATTTTTAAATTGTTACATTCAATCTTTTTTTATGTCTCGTACCTTGTTTCAACCCCGATGTTGTTTAATGTTGTGTGCAGTTGATCTCCTCTCTGGCTGTACTACATGGCTACAGATATCGATTGCAAAACAAAATGTGTTTTGATTCGAAGTCACTTTTTTGCAATACTATTCGACTCTACCAAGTTCTGATCGGCAAGACAGATATTTTTTTTTCGTTCCCCCGAGTCATTGAATTAATGTTGTCTAACCGGACTTGTCATTTCTACCCTTTCAGCTACTTGAAGGAGTTCAGGACCGAGCAGTGTCCGTTGTTCCTGCAGCACAAGTGCACGCAGCACAGACCGTTTACGTGCTTCCACTGGCACTTTCTCACCCAGAGGCGGAGGAGACCCATCCGCCGAAGGGACGGCACCTTCAACTACAGCCCCGACGTCTACTGCACCAAATACGACGAGACCACCGGCATCTGCCCCGATGGAGATGAGTAGGTCGACATTCACGATGCTCGTTTGCATGCTGGCGGCGATACTTGAAACATGCCGTTACCTCTGCCAAGAAGCTTTGTTGATGTGGAACCGCCTGTCGACAAGTTTGAGGATTTGCTTTAATGGGGAGTGGTGCCAGCAAGGTCTTCCCTGCTGGCCTTAACACGATCAGAAGCACTTACCTACATGGTGACATTTCAATACCTTTAGTAAGGGATTTGTTGGGGTTATCACTGGAACATTAGTCATTTTCTCCCATTGTATAACTTCTGCTCAGGCCTTTGTCAACATTCATTTATTCATGCAGCCAGCCTTTCATTCGTCCACCACTGGAACACATTCAGTGCGGGAGTCCAACTTCATGCATATAGTCTACTCGTTTGGGAAAAAAAAAAGAAGTATTGAGGAAAAAAAAACAAGCTCCTTCCATCAGTATGCCGCCCCTGACAATGGCAGCTATTTTTATATGACCTTACCAGTTGTCATAGCAACTGTTGCTGCTTGGGCTCGATGGTGAAGTCGGTGCATGCAAGAAGTTAATAATGCAATATATTTCCAATTGGGCTCACGATGGACGACTGTACTACTTTCTTTTTTTTTTTTAATTGTTTTGTGTGGGTGGGAAAAAAAAACATTTTGTCCCCATCTCATGTCAGCTGTCCTTATCTACACCGGACCACCGGCGACACGGAGCGCAAGTACCATCTCCGCTATTACAAGACGGGCACATGCATCCACGAGACAGATGCCCGGGGGCACTGCGTGAAGAACGGCCTCCACTGCGCGTTTGCCCATGGCCCTCACGATCTCAGACCCCCCGTCTATGATATCAGGTGACCACAGAAAAACAAAATACTGTTTTGCTTGGCGATGGGCGGAGAGTGAGAGGGGGAGTTTCATTTTTATAGATTATTTTATGAATTATTATTTTTAGACTTTTTAATTGCTCCTTTCAACTCTTTGGACTTCAAATTTCAGATTTTATTATCGATTTAACTTGGTAATTACTTTCCACTTCTGTACTTTTTACAGGCATGTTTTTGTTACTTTTTAATTATTCTTTTCAACTTTAAAATAATTGTTTTTACTTTTCAAATGTATTTTTATTTTGACTTTTACATCAAAATTAAATTAATTTTCCAAAAAGAGAGGGTCAAAATATCAAAATAAAAAAAAGCTTTACAGCGTGATTCATTTCACTGCTTGGCTCATTACTTTAAAGGATATAAGGTGCGCATAGTGCCCTGAATCAGGCGTAATCATGTAAAAATAATACTGAAATATGTCACCAGAGAGATCCAAGCACAAGAGGTGCTCCAGAATGGACAGCTGGGCCCCGGTGAAAGTATTCCTGACCTGCAGCCTGGTGTGTTAGCCAGCCAAGCAATGATCGAGAAAACCCTGACGGAGGACCCCAGGTGGCAAGGTGAAAGACGCCAGTTCATGTCAAGAACTGTTAACTTTGACACGCTCTCTAGTGAGAACATAAGATGAGACTAGCTGTGCCTTTTTGGGGTTTTTTTTCCCCCCCGCAGACACCAATTTTGTTTTAGCAAACTACAAAACGGAGCAGTGCACAAAGCCGCCCAGATTGTGCAGACAGGGCTATGCTTGTCCGCACTACCACAACAGTCGAGACCGCAGGCGCAATCCACGCAAATACAAGTACAGGTGAGAAGTTACCTTCATAAAGAATTACCAAATACAAAAACTAAACATCCGACTTCTCTTTGGGGTCCTTTAACTCATTCAGTACCAGCCAATTCTAGACCAAGTCTGAAAAGACGTCTAAAAACGTCTTTGGGAGTGAATGAGTTAACCTGAGTTATTAAACTCTACATCGGGCAAGTCGGTATTGTACCTGTGATTGCTGTCATAGACTGCTGCTCACCAGCGTCGAGACAACACCTCCCAAAATCATGTTTAATTTCTGATTTAAATCCTGTTGATTAGTTAAAAAAAAAAAAGTTTACAAAAATCAATTTCAAGCCATCAATGAATCTAAAAAGCTAACAACCCTGCTGCCCCATTTTTGTTTGTATCTTAAATTATATTCCAAATGTTACGTCATCTAAATTATATTCAGAATCTGAAGCAAATTAATTGAACCATGATATATTATTCCAATATTTCAAGGGGCGCCTACTGTGGATGAGAAAGGCAAACATTTTCCATTGTAATATCACACAACAGGTCGACGCCGTGCCCCAGCGTGAAACACGGCGACGAATGGGGCGAGCCCTCCAAGTGCGAAAGCGCCGACGCTTGCCAATATTGTCACTCACGCACGGAGCAGCAGTTTCACCCAGAGGTGGCTATCAAGTTTGTCCTTTATCAACACAACACGCAAGTATGACGTTTGTATCTAACTTTGCTTCTTCTCTCTCTTCCCTCCCATTCCGAGATCTACAAATCTACCAAGTGCAACGACATGCGGCAAACCGGCTACTGTCCCCGAGGGCCGTTCTGTGCCTTTGCACACGTCGAAAGTGAGTCATTCCCGACACTTTCAAAAACAAGTCGTAAAAGGAGACCAACTAGCATAAAAGTTAGAACAAGCAGTTACTGGAATGGCACGAATTTGAGCGCAGTCCCCAGTCAAGGTCAAATTTGGAACCAAACAAAAACAAGCAAAGGTTGCCCGCTCTATTTGTTTTAATTTGTCTTTGTCCTTGTGAGTGAATTCCTCTTTGATAGAGGGGTGAGGCGTTTACGATAAGAGCCATCATGTCTCCCCCCCACAGGAATCCCCTCCACCGAGGATACCATGAGCTCATTGCTAACGGCCATACATTCCAGCTCGCATTCCCAGCCAGGCCCTCAGCAGTATTCCGAGTGTCCGGTCGCAGAGTGGACGACGGCCGGCGGCTCCAGCACCAGCAACGGACAATTGGCGAGTGTATGTCCTCCATATATGGCTTTAAGTCATTTTAAGACTTTTATGAATCAATACATTCACACACCACCGCAACAAAGTACAACCGCAATGATAATCAGTGAAACGAATACCTCTCCGACAGTAAAGTGGGCACCATTATTTTCAAATGAAATGGAGGTAGTGCCATCGATTAAAAATGAAAAATGTCACCTCTGTCTGTCTATTTGATGGTATCGAGATTAAAACATATAAACTAACACATAAAACTTACCATGACTCTACCAAGAAATACCTCTCTTGTATTTGAATCGGTGATTCCCAACCAGTAGTCTTTCATTTGTTACCCAAGTTACCCAATTTTACCCAATTGGTGTGAAGACGACTTAACGACTCCAAAATGATGGAACCCCCCCCCCCCCCCCCCAAAAAAAATGTATCTTTGTTCATCTCTCTATGCCGGCGACGTATAGTGGCAGGCAGAGCAATTACATGCACTTGTGTGGGTGTGTACACCAAGATTAAATGCATGGGAAATTAAAACGTGCTTTGTGTGTCCCTTTGCCCCCCGATCCCCCGTTTCAGACCCAAAACAGCGTCTTCTGCGCAGTGAACCCCCTGGCGTCCAGCTTCACCTCCAGCATAACGTCCAGCTTGGCCTCCAGCATCGGCTCGGACAGCTCCTCCCCGACCACCTTGTCCACCATGAACGCAAAAGCCACTCCCTTTTATCCCGGGAGCAACACGGTGGAGTCAGTCATAGGTACGAGGATGTCGCACATTTGCCTTTTTATTTGATTCCCCCAACCCCCCCCCCCCCCTGCAAATCCTTTTAACTCGTTCACTCCCAAAGACGTTTTTAAACGTCTATTGAGACTTGGTCCAGAATTGGCTGGTACTGAATGAGTTAAACTTCTCATATCCCCTCCCTCCACTTAGGATCTGCTCTGGACATCAACTTCAGTGATATTAACGTTGCGTCGCTTGATAAGGAGCTAGAAGAACAAGACAACAGTGTTGGACTGGAAGGTAAGGACGAGAAAATGTAGACATGACATGAGTGGGTAGAACAATCAAATTGGCCACACAATATAATAATAATATGCACTCAAAATGCTAAGTAGAAGACAGAAGACAAGAAGCTCTACCCGCAGAGGCCAACGCAATTTGCAGTTTCTGGCAAATATGGGCTCTATTTCCAACCTCGACGTCCACTTTGTTCATCAGAATGATATGAAACCCATGAATGTGTATTTTGTGCGTACATTTGCAACCCCAATTTTTTTTTTCGCCCCCCCCCCCATGTCATGTCTTGGGCAAATCTAAAAATGAGTTAACCCACCAAGTGACCACTTCCGCCTCAGGTCACAGAATGTTCAGCGGCTCGGCCCCGGTCAACATTCCCGGCTCGCTGGCGCGCTCGTCCTCCTTCAACTCGTCTTCGTCTCTGTCCACGTCGCCGCTGAGCTCGCTGTCGCAGTCGCACTCCCTGCTGTCCGGCGCGGTGTCACAGCACAACCACGCCGCTAACATGTTGGCCAAGCAGGAGCACGGCCTGCTGGGAACGCCCTCGTCTTCTTCCCAGAACTCCTTAGGTCAGTGTACATACCAGACATCCAACATAAGAGTGCAACAAAACAAGTTATTTGTCCGCGTCCAAATGAAATGATGTGGCGTGACCTTATATGGGCAGTTCGTGGACAAAAAAAACCCTCTAGCATGACTAAATTGTTTTGTAAAAGGGCATGTACGTTTTCACATCTGTAATCAGAAACGGACGAATGAATACTTGTTCCCAGCATTGGACATTCGAAAAGGAAAACATGAGGAAATTTGATGAAGCTTGATTATTGTTGTAAAGAATGAAAATAAAAACAAGAACGGAATTTCCCTCTGACTTCATATTTACCAAATAGGATTATCCTGTCACCCGAACACATGTTAGGAAATTATTTATTTGAACTGTTGGTCAGTGTTTTAATTTTCTGGCGTTGACTCCTTAACAGAAAAACGTTTTACGATGAAATCAGCGGAGCCAGCAACCTCTTCCCATGGATATCAGTTGATGGATTTCCATATTTTTAGCCCAGTAGAATTATAGCAGTCGTGATTTGAAATACACACTTCAAAAGTGTTTGTTGACATTTTCGGTACAGGCTTGAACGGCGCTAGCAGCATTTGGGACTTTGTGAGCGGCAGCTTTTCCCCGAGTCCGTCCCCGGTCTTCAGCAGCCTGACGTCCGCGGTAGGCGGCGGCGACGTTTCACGTCTCTTTCGGGAACTGGATGAGGCCAAGAGGAAGATCAAACAATGGGAGGAGGCCTGGCATCAGGTCAAACAGGTACGCTTTCAAAAAAAGGGGCGAAGTAGTGCACGTGGTTGACAACCAATCCGAACAAACATCATGTGCTTGATGTCGCAAAAGTGCTGTGCAGATATTTACGCCATTCTCAACAACAGTGCACAGCACAGAACAAATTTTAGTTCATTCAAAAGAAACAAAACGGTGGACTAATAATGTTTGAGAATTGTCCAATTTTTCTCATTCCCTTGCGACTCATTTTAAGTGTCAGAGAACATTTAAGACTTTACATTTAGTCAATGTTCTTGACAATGGCCATTCTTTGGGTCAGTGTTGGGCGATCAAGAAACATTTTACATCCATACCAATTAGTTTTAGGAATGACAGTTCACATGTCAAAAAAATACTGAGATCTATAAGAATAATGTTGCCCCAAATCTCTCACTTTTTTTTTTGTGGAATTATTTTTAATGTAAATTTGAACCAAAATTGACTGACCCAGCTTTCCCAAAACTCAACGGGCGCCTTTACGCGGCCTTTCAAAGCCAATCTGCCTATATTCACCTGTATTCTGCCATCAGAGGTCGTATTAGCTACAAGAGAGGCACCCAATTAAAAGGCTGGGACGTTTGACAGCGTTGATCAGAATCAGAATCAGAATCATCTTTATTGGCCAAGTATGTAGAACACACAAGGAATTTGTCTCCGGTATAACACGCTGCATTAGTATCATCGTAAACAACAAATCATTGAACCATTTTAGAGTAACCAGTAGCAGTATTTGTAGTACAAGAAGAGTGACTACGTCAGTGACTGTTTAAGGAGTTAATGGCTAGAGGGAAGAAGCTGTTTATACTGTTTGATGCATAGTATAAACCTGATGGATCGAATTACAGCACAGTATCTCATTGTGGGATCCTCGGTTGCTGTATAAAAGCGCAAACAGTTGTTACTTCACTGGGTTTTGTATAAAAGGCAAAGATGACTGAATGCCCGAACCGACAGATAATGTCACTGATGCAGCTACGTCTGGTTCAAGAACTTGCAGCATTTTTCAAGTATTGGAATTTGTCAGCCTCAAAAAAAACCCCCTCCAAAACAAAAGCTATCACTTCGCTCATAGGCATGCGAAGCCTGCCAGAAAGACGCCCACGAAGCCAAGGAACAAGCCAAGGCGGCGGAGTCGGAACGGCAGGTGGCTGAGCAGAAACGGGATGAGACGGAGCGCAAGCTGAAGGACCTCCGGGGCGATTTTGACGCTCTGTGCCGGGCACCCGGAGCGCTGCTCCTGCGCAGCTACGGCGAGCTGGAACAGCTCTCCCTGTCCAAGCTGCACTCGCTCAAGAACCAGCTGCGCAACGACCTCGACCTTATAGACGGGGTGAGAAAAAATACCCAGCGCACCCCCCCATGCGTTTCTAACCCACTTATTTCACATTTGTCTCCTCTCTCCTTCCCTAACAGGTCATATATCGGCTTCAGTCAAAGAAATGCGTAGTTTGCCAAAAGCACGACCGATGCGTTGTGCTGCAGCCGTGCCAACATTACGTTCTATGCGAGAGCTGCGCGCCCAGCAAAGCCGAATGCCCCTACTGTCGAACAAAAATACTAAAGTGGTGATGTACGCTCACGCACGAGAGGTACTACAGTATGTCAAACGACTACGAATAGATATTAACTTTTGTATATTTCATACAACACTTAAAAGGTCGAAGGAAATGATGCTTGACTCGTACAAATGTATCGAACGGCGAATCACGTACAGGGGATTCGGATGTTGAGGTTTTGCTCATTTTACGTGGCCAACAGCTTCAGTTAGCAAAAAATTGTCAATTTGGCTACGGCAAGTAAACTCTACAAAAAACGGGTCCTTTCTCAATAAGTTAGGTATCATGGAAAACGTCATTCATTAAAAGTCAAACTCAATTGAAATATCTAACGATTTAAATTTGTGCAATTTTGATGATGTGTCAGGAAATTAGAATATGATCAAAAATGAACAAGCCAAACATTGGCTTTCTGGAAACTGCAAGATTCCAATACATTGAAATGCAGTTTCACTTCAAATGGCCTGTTTGAGTTTCTCAACAAATTTAAAGTGATTTGGTCCCCCCGAGAGAATTCAATGTGTCCTGAATCTTCGCCATCATTTTCAAATGCACTTAAGTCAACATTCCCTAAACATTTCTTAAAGACACAGAAGAGGAGAACCCACGAAATGTACTTTGTATTCAAGTCAAGATGATCATATTTTCTTGACTGTCACGATAAAAAAATAATCCATCCCAGTGCACGGGAAGGCCAAATGTCTGAGGTGATGTCACGCTTAAAATGAGCAACTTCAAATTCGACATCCACTTTTCCTTGCGTCTTCAATTGTCAAAAATTCCCTTGTGTTTTGGGAGAGCAATTAAAATTCAACACTATGCAGATTGAATCTTTGATGTAAACAAAACAAACAAAAAAACACTATTTGTACTGCAAAGTTGTCAAGTGTATTTCAGGTATTGGCGCTGAATGTTCATTTTTACGTAAAAAAACAAAACAAAAACAAATAGTTGACATGAATGCAGCCAGTTAAGCAATTATTCTGACCAATTTCCCGAAGATTTCTTAATTGAAGCACTTTGTCGACGTGGGACTATTACGAGGGTATCTAGACATTTTGTTGAAGCTGCTTTGTAGGGATTCTTTTTTTTTCTTTTTAACTAGTCATACTTTTTATAAGTATACCTATAAATATATATATATATATATATAGAGAGAGAAAGATTTTTGCTGTGTACTGTGAAACATAAATGGACCATTTCATGTTTCCTGTTGTTTAAATCATAGCATGATTCTGCATATTAAGATTGAATAGGAAACTTCAAGTATTTCATAGTGGCTACTTTCATAGTTTGATTTATAAAATAAACAAGAGAGAAAAAAATCAATTGCAAACTTATGATGCATTTTAGGCCGAACCAGCAGCTGTAAAATGCGTCAAGTGTGCACACACGCTATATGCACATGGTTCAAATCAGTTATTTTTTTTTTTTTGAGAACATTTATAAGGAGGAGCATGTATTGTCTTTTGTGTGTGTGTGTGTGTGTGTGTGTGTGTGTGTGTGTGTGTGTGTGTGGGAAACTAGCCTCTAGAACATAACGGCCTCCAGCTCTCAAGTGCCTTAAGCTCAAATTGTAGAAGTGGAAAAGCTCCTTTTTGGTGAAATGTGTTTAAACCTGACCATACTTATATCCGGCCCAATTTAATTCCTCTTATTTTTTTTCGTCTTATTTTATTCTATTTTGATGGAACATCACCAGCGCCTGCGATCTTTGCCGTTGGCCGCAGTGCTCTTCCCGTGCAGCTTCGCTCTTTTGAGATGAGCTCTTTTCTTTTCTGGCCGTATGCAAAATAAAGGGCACCTTGTATTTGTACCGAAAAAAAGCTCTTAGGACAATTTCCGTGATGAACGTAATCGAGTCCGTCTAAAAATGACCTTCTACTGTGTTCATGAATCGCTCTCGCTTTAAAAAAAAAAAAAAAACATAGGTAGTGTGTCTCCAGGTGCAAATGATTTAGCTACTTGTTCGCTAAAGCTACGTGTTCATTTACATTCCCCGATGGGACAGGAAAGCAGCGCCGCGGGGGAAAAAAAGTGCATTTTTATCAGCTGTTTGCTGAGTTAAAGAAGCGGGCCATAGTCAATATGCACCAGCTGAAGCGGGGTACACACACACAATGATTTTAACATCTTAACCTTTTATTTTATTTTATTTTTCATGGGCCCACACATGGCGAGGGTAAAAAAAAAAAACACAAGTGTATACTTTCTGCTCTTATAGCACGACCGCTTCTGATCAGATCAGGGAAGGGCCACCGCAGGATAATCGCTCAGGATCATTTATAATGTATTATTTATTCGAAACATTGGATAATTGGGTCTTTCCATCCCTGTTGTCGGTACGTGTGTACCCCGCTTAAGCCAGTGGTTCTCAATTATTTTCTGTCATGCCCCCCCCCCCCCCAAGAAGAAGAAAACATCTCGCCCCCCCCTTATGACTAATTACCTGTAGTATCATTTGTCTATAAAATTGTTATAAGTACACCTCTGCATAACACTGTATCCTTATTAACGTATAAGAGAATAAAAAAGAAATATGGACCAACTTACAACAAAGAATAGCTTTATTAACTGTAACAGAAAAGAGTTAAAGTGCATCTGAAATGCAAAAGTAAAATTAAATCCTTAATTTAACTATAAATATTTTTTGACGGACCATGTCAAACCATACGATACTGAAAAATAAAATTCCCAGTCGATAAAATCAATAACGCATTCAAACTGATCACCAACATGAACTCAGGAGCACAATCTTAAAAAACCTTGATTTTTTTTTTAATCAAAGATGATGTCTGGATTAATACAAGTAGCAGTCACAAAACGGGATGATTGTTGGCAATATTCGGCACGTTTTCGCTGAAAAAAAAACTTATCAACGGAATTGGGGTGTAATGTCTTTAAGTGACGCTTTAATTCATTTGGTTTCATGCTGTCCACTGTCTTTCCTCCCACCGTAGTCACAGTGAAGCCAAGCGCTACATACGCTTCGTCATATTTTACTCGTCTTTGCTTTCGGTAGACCTTTTTCTCCGTGTCTCTCTCTCTCTCTCTCTCTCTCTCTCTCTCTCTCTCTCTCTCTCTCTCTCTCTCTCTCTCTCTCTCTCTCTCTCTCTCTCGACTTCGTGTCAACACTTCCTACTCATACTCCGTGCCATGTGCAAAGCGCGCATGCTCAATTCGAACAAAACACCGAGCGGATGCTCCCTGCCCACTCTGCCAAGGTTAGCGGCACTGCCCCCTAGTGTAGTCGAAGTGCAATTGCACTTTATTCTCGGACAGTAAAAAAAAAAAAATCAAAATAAAAAAGCATGTTCCCCGAGGCCAAACGCGCCCCCCCAGGGGGGCGCGCCCCACTATTTGAGAACCACTGTCTTAAGCCAATGGCTAGCAGTATGTCAATGGAAAATTCCGAGAAATGGGACCAGCCCCCTTTTTAAAAAAAAAAGTGTTTCCTTATGATGCTGCTTTCCAGAAAACTGGGAAGTCGGGACACTTTGGAGTTCGAACGACGTCGTCTTCACCACAACGACGTCATCGGTTGTTATGCGTTATTTATCGGGTCTTCTATAGAATCGCATGTTTCGCGAGAGTCTTTTCATACACCATTCTGTGAACCGCTTTCGTTCGTAAATCATAACACACCCTGCTTAATTCGTGTCTCGACCCGAATGAATCGAAATGATATTGAAAATGGAAGGATGACTCTTCCATCGATAGAATGTAAAGCCACTGATGTTTCCCAAAAGGACTGATTTAACAATGTAGGAAACATAATAAAAAATTTGGAATAACTTGATTTCAAACGTCTCCACTGCACTCCAGACACTCAAGTAATTGTATGCAAGCATTAACGTCAGTATGTCCACTTCAGGTTATGAAAAGGAAAAAAAAAAAAGATAAAAGTCTATTTTTGTCCAGACTTTGGCCATGTTTTGTAAAGGTTGCGACAGTACGCTTTGACTTGAAGACCCAATTGAAGCATCTAAGCTTGCCTTAAGCACAAATCGGTATCTCCCGACTTCCCAGCAGCCTCGAACGCAGTGCTAAATCTTTTTAAGTCAAGGGACAAGCTTGTTATCTGAATGACAGCGCGACAATCGACATCCACTCATTCCCATACAGTTTGTAGGAAAAAAGGCCGTCTTAAAGCCTTGAGCCGACTATAATCAATCCGAATTTACTGTAATCGTGTCAAACTGCCACAGTGTATTTCAATTGATGTTAAAAGCTCATTCATGACTACTGTAAAAAGTATAAATGTAGTTCCTTCACAAATTCTTTTTTTCTCCCCCTTTTCAATCATTTGTATTACGTTTGTAATACGTTCGGTTTTTCGGAACTGCCCCTGCAATAATGTCGCAGAGACCTGTACTGCTGTAAATTGTCACGAGTTTGTTTACGTGCTTTTATTTGGGGGGTTTTGTAACTTGTTTCATTTGACAGAGTCCTTTGGTCTTCATCATTTTTGCTTGTAAAAACATAAATAAAATAAGGATGTCTCACTCAAAATTTAGAGAAACAAACCAAAGTGATGTTTCCTGTAGCTGTCCAGGTATTCGAGAACATTGTCCCTTTTTAAAACGGAACGCCGCCATTTCGTGACGAGTACAATTGAATGCCTTGCGAGATGTAGAATTCTGTTTTTGAGGGCATTATTATTTCACTTAGCGGCTTAATAACAACTCTGCTGACGGCTTTTGCTTTCAACATAGACACACTTGGGCCCGTGTTCGTTGCCGTTTGACCAAAGACCTGTAATTTGTACTTTCACCTCAAAATTTCAGTAAAAAAACGGAAGTTAGTAAAGGAAGGAAAAGAATCACCTGCTACCTTAAAGATTTAATTAGCAGTCATAAATTATTTTTCTCCCGAGTTGACAAAAAATACAGACAACTCCCTTTGAATTGTGTTTTTACGGCCGGTTCAAAGGTTCTCTTAAGGATAGTGAAGGAAGTGACTGTGACCCTGATGTGGCCATATCGGCTTCAGTTTTCAGAAGTTCTCTACTCGAAAGGGGTTTATAACAGTGGGTGCTTTATTAATTTATATACCATACGGTGCTTTGGATTCACTGGCAGATACTTAACCTATTCCATCAAAACAATCCAAAACGTCCACTTAGTAAGCACTGCAGTTTAGTCTTAACTTTTTGTGCCTTTTTATGATTGGAGTTGTGTTTAATTAGTCGCTCAGAGGAACATCAAAACATTTTTAACGCGGCTGTTTAGTTTTGTCTGGAATTCAGAACATTCAAGAGTGAGAATTCCCCCAAAAATGCTATTTAATAAAAAATATATTTACCGTAATCACTATTTTACCCATAACAGTACGGCAGCAGACAGTTTGTAGAATATCTGTCGGGACCGTCTCGCTAACGATGCTAAGCAGCTCCATGCATTTGTTACAAGCGTCCTGTTTCGACCAGGTTACGTTATTTGAGTTTGCATCTAAACTGCTCACTCGGACAGTGACATCAGAGTTCAGAACTTTCAGAGATTTTCCTCACGGCTTGACTCAATAGCCGAGAGTATCAGGGAATGCAGACGGAGGCCATGTCGCTAACCATGCTAAGCGCTAAGACTGCACGGATAACCAGCTCCTCGGACATGGAAACACGTGTTCACAGAAGCTCAAGAACAATCCATTAAACAACTGCCACAAAAGTCTTGAGTAGCATGTCTCCATAGCTAAAATATGCACAATTAGCTTAGCTGGCTAGCAACTCTTCTGCTATTTCCCTTCTCTGGCCATTTTAGTTTCGACTGGAACAAATTTTCACTGCGCAATTTCATTTATGTTTTGTTTCAATAGCGAATTAAGGCGTAAGTGAAGCTAATTCTAGAAAGTGGTCTGACGTTGGTGTGGAAAGGGACTATATTTCCGTCATGGTCTGTATTTACCATCCTATTCAAGACAAGAACTTAAAAAGACAGCAATATTCAGTCTGTAAAGATGTAATTTAGATCAATCCAAATGTGAAACAAAGCGCACCAAACAGGAAGAGTCTTGTAAATGTAAATGCACACGGCATACTGTACTTTTGAATCTGTTTTGCATTTTAGTTGTTGTTTTTCGTTGTTGTTTGAATGATACAAACATGCGAGCCTGAAGATTTATGCAATCTTGTACACTTGTAATGACGTTGAGTGAGTAAAATAAAAAGTTAAAAAAAAAAAAGAATCAATGTGGAACCAGCTGTTCCATGTACTGTAGACATGTAATTATTTTTAACGTTTTGATGCCCTGAAATATTGAATGTATTGTTCTAAATTAGATATTCAATGAAGAGGTCACTGGAATATTATCATTATGGAGCGCAGTTCATTCATTTTGATGTAGCATCTAGTTGTAAACTGCTATTCAATAAAAACAAATGTATTAGCACTAAACTAAAGGTGTCCCCCCCCCCCCCCCCCCGGTTAACGCAGTGCTCGAATGGAAAATAGATTTAATGGGATTATTCCTGTCGGTGCGTTTAAATATTTGAATATTTTTTGTGATCATCTGTAGGAATTCAAACTGATAATCACAAGAATTTTACTGTCGGTATCTTGATTTTGTGTTCTGAACACAAACATATTGTATAGGTGCAGGTCCTACAGTACTACCAGACATGTTTTTCTCTTATTTTTTATTTTTTTTAATTTCTACATGAAAGATTGTGTACTGCATATTTTCTATAGTGGATGACTAGTTTGTTAACACTTGTTAAATTGTTACACTAAAGTGTTGTAATGGTTTACAGAGTTCACAAGATTATTTTTTATCATCTTGACAATTAAACAAAGTTTTCATCGATGTGTGATTGATTTTTTTTTCAATGTAATTGATTTAGCCCTTCACAGGTAGATGTAATTATTCGATACAGTTGATTCACTATTTCTGCCTGTATTAAGTACTTTATTGATTTCCCGTAATGATCAAAATGTATTTTAAAATATATACACTTGATATATTAATGTAAAGAAAAAAAAACATAAAATCACCAATTACAAAACGAAACTTCCTTACCTTGCATTTCATCCCCACAACCTTACACATCGTTATCTATTGTTATCTGAAAGTGAAGAAAGTACTGTAAAAGACTTATTTAAAAGGATTCTGGCCAAACTTACTTGTGAGTTGATTGGTAGCAATTCATGAATTTTGGCTGGGAAAGCTAATCCACTTCCAATGCAAAGTTATTTCAAAATCAATTTTAGCAACTTTCTGATAAAATGCATTTTAAGAGCCAGTAAAGAGACTATGCCACTCCTTTAAAAAGCAACGCCATAAGTCATTAGGTTCACCTACTCATCACATGAAAACATTTTGCCCCCCCCCCAAAATAGACCCACTCCTGAAGTAAGTTTCCCATGATAAATCAGTGCAGTTTGTCGTCCTCCCACCAGATGGCAGCCTATCCCTACTGTGCACGGGTTGAAAATCAAGTCCCTTAAAGATCACTGTTAAGCACTTCATACCTTAAATATTAACGCAGCATTATTAATTTGAAAGGCTTTTATTATCACATCAATATGCGCATTTTAGTCCGATAAAAGAGGTTGAGGACAGTAATCATGCTTATCATGAATTTATATGTCTCGACAGCTGTCTTTTGTGATGCCTTCAATGACATCCAGAGAAACAAACTATCTGGGCTAATTCCCGAAAATTAGCTTTAATTATTTTTGTTGGCGTATGATACATTTTAAAAATCCTGACCTTATTGAGGAACTCTGCACAGAAAACTCCAAAGGCGTATGCTGATGTGACGAACTTGTTTACAGCGTTACCTACGTCACCTGAAGTGTAAAAGGAACAACTTGACCTAAACGCCGCAGTCTGTGAAAGGGGAAAAAGTCAAGTGGACATCATAGGACTGTTTTCAATGACTTTTTCTTTCGTTTCTACAAACTTCTACAATGGCTCGTGCTCAAGGTAGTCCTCCCAAACACAAACTATCTTACAACGGTCACCTCAGCGAGTCCTGTTATTTACCTGCAACTTCAATTACCTTACCTTGCTCATTAAGCGACATGTTAGCTCGCTACATGTATACACAAGCTACCTGCACTGGAAAATGTGAGACAGCTCTCCCGTTTTGACAAATTACACCCACAGTAGTAACCTTTAACGTCATATCTTTATGACCGTTTTGGTCCAGATTGCGAATTAGTATACAGTATTTGATAAGCGGGTCGATGGGATTTGTACGTAAATCGGGACGCTGCATCCTGCAATAAAGGTGGCAAACAAACAAACAAAAACAACTGGTAAATGTACCGATTTAACTCCTTTTAATCAGGTAAAAGTACAAAAGTGTAGACTTCAAATGACCTTCAGTACAAAAGTCAAATGTGTTTGTACCTTAATACTTATCACCACTGCTTGGGACTTAAAACCAAAGACCCTCCCTGTAACTCTCTTGTTGGTCGACTTTCTTGTGATTTGTTATTTTTTTTGTTTGTTTTTCAAAGTGATTTGGCTCACTATTTGGAACCACCATTGCTACTTGCATCAACGTATGGCTGCTCTGCATGTTTGGAAGAGTTCAGCGTCAATATCTCGCAGGTCCTGACCTGCGAGACGTGTGGGGCTAGTGCACGTTATGTTGTTGTATATGGTGATGGTGCTGTCAGGCTCTTCACCCTCGGCGTGGGTCTCTACTCGTCGAGGCACCACACTCGGATTCCTCAAGATGTAGGTCCTCAGCGAAGTGGCGCCGCAGTCGCATTTCCAGCGGTTTCCCGACAACAGAAGCTTCTCCATGTTTTCGGAGAAATCCGGGACGAGGCTCGTCAAGGCGTTTGCTCGCAGGTCGAGGTAGCGCAGCCTCGGAAGGAGAAGCTTGGTGCCGTTGTGCGGAAATTGGCGGCATTCGTTGTTGGACAGCAGCAAGTACTCCAGATTCTGAAGACCGGAAAATGTGTGGCTTGTGAGAACGTCTAATTTGTTGAAACTCAAGTCCAATCCCAGTAAGCCCGCCAGGTTTGCAAAGCTCTGTCGTTCCACAGTGGAAATGTTGTTGTGCTGCAGGAAAAGTCTGCGTAGACTTGACAGCCCCGTGAATGCTTGACTCGTCACTTTTGTCAGACAGCCTTTGTCCAGATGAAGGCTGTGCAGCTTTGACAGACCTTTGAAAATCTGATTGGGTAGACTCTGGAAGCAGCTTCCCGACAGATTTATGACGGCCACATGTGAGAGTCCCGCGAAACTACCCGCTTGTGCCTCCTGAACTTGGTTGTGCTCCAGTTCGAGAACCTCCAGATGTCCAAGGCCTTCAAAAATCCTTTCGCCGAGGGCACGGATTTTGTTGTGGCTCAGACGCAGTTCCTCTAAGAACTGCAGATCACGGAACGTCCTGGGCCTAATTGTGGAGATTGAGTTGTTGGAAAGACGTAGCACGAGAAGATTGTGCAAGCCCAAGAAGGTGTCCTCATGGAGGGTGGTCAGTTTGTTGTTGTTGAGGTCCAGCCATCTGAGAGCTCTCATGCCTACAAAGGCCCTCGGCGCCACTGTGACAATTTGATTCCGTGCCAGATAAAGCTTCTGCAGTTTCACAAGCTTGACAAACACGTTTGCCTTGATGACTTTAAGGAAATTTCCCGTTAGATCCAATTCTTTGAGCTCACCGAGATTTTGGAAAAGCTGCGGCTGCAGGTAGGCGAGTCGGTTTCCCGCCAGGACCAGTTCTCTAAGACCCTGCAGGTCTTGGAAAATGTTCTCGGGCAAAACGACTATCGAGTTCCAGCCCATGTTTAGAAGCCACATCTGCGAGAGTCCGGAAAAGAGCCTCTCCTCGATGCGAGTGAGCTGGTTGTTGTGCAGACTGATGGAAGCGAGGTTCGGCGTGTTCTGGAAGACGGTACCTTGTAACATGCGCAAGCGATTACGCTCAAGGTGAATGTGAGCCAACGACCGAAGTCCTCGGAAAGCCTGAGCGTCCACGGTCTCCAGCTGGCCGCTCTGCAAATTCAAGAAGTGCAGATTGCCGAGATCATTGAAAGAGGCCGCCGGCAACGCGGTGAAAAGGTTGCCGTCCAGCCAGAGAGAGTGCGTCGCTCTCGGAATGTCCGTCGGGAGTTGGGTAAAGTTGCGGATGCTGCAGTACATGTTGAGTTCCAGGCTATACTCATCGTGCAGACAAGAGCATCCCTTGGAAGACGGAATCGCTTCTTCCGTCGTCGGGCTGGGTTCGGGCAACACCGCCGATGTTCCCAGCACCCATAATGAGAACAGCGCAAGGGTTTGCATCCCAGCTGTGGAATGATGGGATGGTTAAATTACAGCATGGGAAACCCGTCCTGAAAAGAGTCACAGAAATAAATGGCTTACCTTAAACCTGAAACGTCTCGCTTGTCGGAGCGCAGTGTGCGAGCAGCGGAAGGACACAACCTTGTGCAATCGTTTATGTACTGAATGACTGCAAAGGCATGCCCCGAACAATCTTTTTTTTTTTTTTTTTTAACCAAATGTGTTTGGTTAACCCAGTTCCTTCCCTAAACCCTTTCAAATCCACCACCTCTCCTAAAACCGAGCTGTCAATGTACTTCTAGTTGTATGTCATTGATATATAATACCATCTTTGTCCACCCAGTCGTGTGATGGCGGCTTTTGGCGCTTACTAAAGTGCTCTCGTTGAGTGCTGTCGAGTAGACGAGATCAGATAAACCTTGTGGCACTGGACTAACTCAAACGACGTTGTATACATTGTCCATTCTAACCCCCCCCCCCCCCCCCAAAAAAAACGCTTGTCATTGTGACATTAATTCATAATGTCAAGCATATTCTCTCCTTTTTTTTTTTCCTCATTTGCACAAGAGACTCGATCGCAATGGAGTTCCAGAGGGCCGTTTCCTAATCTGTGATCATAATGGCTAACTTTTTGTTTGCTCTTTTCCTCTGTATCTTGGCTTGTTTTAGACAGCCATGAACCGCTGATGCTCTTGAGGACAAGACAACCAAATTTAGATAACGCGCGTTGTGTGTCTGTGTGAGGCACATGAATGTCATTGATTGATTGATACCGTGAAGAGGATTTTGTCACATTGATGCAGGCGGTCATTCGTCAAAGTCGTCATTTGTGAAAAATCTGTGACACCGTGCTCATGTCACGTTTGCAGAATTTATTGGGGAAGTACTTTGGAAAATGGCGTTCTGAATGGAATCAAGTGCGAAACGTTTTGTTCAAATGGCTACTCAGTTCTTTGGAAGAGTTTCCATTGTAGCCTGAAAACCGGCTTGTGGACTGTTCGTTCTCTCTTTGTTTGTTTGGTATTTATGAGTTTAGGCTGTTATCCAAGTACATGGTGCTCAGAGCTAAATAACCTTTGAAACCTCCCAACGTTTCCCTTTTAGTGTGAAAATTAAGTGTACAACCAAGCGTTGACGGTACATGCCGTGGAATGGTTTTATTTATTTATTTTGTTTTGTGAATTAATCCACTCAAGCGCAATCGTGAAACCTCAGTCAGTTGTTCAATCTCATATCACAGCCACCACCGTCAAGCGTCGGCAAATTGGTGGACCACCATTTTCTTTATCTGTCACGGTTCACAGTTAACTGGAGTGTCCATAGCTTAGCAGATGTGCTCAGCGGCTTTTCACCCCGTGCAGGTGTGCTCACTGCTCTTATATGCGGTGCCGACTCAAAGCCTTTTGACAGCCAAACACGCCCGCGGACCTTCCCAGGGGCTAATAATAGGTACCGAAACTCGCTTTTATCTCAAGATGGCGGGGGCGACATCTCGGAGGAGCTGCAAATCAGCCACGCTTCATTCATTGATTGTGACCTGTGTGACGAGATCCAATTGTACCAAACGAACCGCTGACGCCTCCTCTTTAGGCCATCGGTGGTGGCTAACGTGTCGCGGTTTGCTAGCATAGCTGCCCTTCTGTGCCACGACGATGAGTTGTCGGTTCACGATGGTGCCCATATCACGTCTCCAAGTTGGCGCAACGTCGTCAAAAATACTTTGTCATGAGGCACATTGAGATACCGCAGTGGTTAATGTTTTAATTTATACAGTATGTACTGCCTCGGCTCGAACTGACTAGTCGAGGCTCCTTATCGGCATCGACATTTAAATGCTTGAAGTGGACGACTCGTTCAACACGTGTTTTTTGACATCGAGTCTTCCAGTCGATTAATTCACAGAAGATTGATCGACTCGTCCATCTTCCGCCGTCGCCGAATTATAACGAAATGTCCAGCAGACAGACAGTCCTTAGATTTCTCCGTGGGTCCGAGCGTAGAAAAAGAAGCCGGTGGTGGATGAGAATAGCGGTTAGCCTTGTTTTCCTCGTGTCTCCTCTTCAGCAGTCGTATGTATTTCTTTTTTTTTTTTAATGCAGAGAAATTTTGTTTGTAAATTTCAGAGATCATTTTGAAGCGAAACTCACTGGAACCAAGGCTGGTCGTTTTTAATCCGCAGCCTTTGAAGTCCACGTAAGTGAGTGGAAACTTCACATCAAGATGTTGGGGTCAGAGTTGTGCATTATTGTTGTTAAATTCTAGTACTGTATTGGTACTGTTTGTCCTTGAAATGGAAAATGTGTTTGCCTTGTGGTCAAACGAGCCCAAAGCGTCCATTGTACACGTTGCTGAGCACTTTTTCTCTTTATAACCCACTCCCTGATTTCCAGAACAAAGTAACGAGTGATGCAAGGCTAACTACATCCGTGGCATGCTCCATCAACCGTAATTTTGTATTGAGGCATTTTATGATCGATGATCTAAGACAGATGTTTTTTTTTTTTTTTTTGAATGGGTGGTCCAACGTGTAATTCGCCAGCATCGCAACTAGGTAGCGCAACTATACAATTTGTGCCTTTCCTGCACTAGTCATGCTACATTCCTATGACCATACCTGTCTAGTTACCTCTAACGGTTGACTGTATTTCTTGTGTTGGATTTCCTACGACTACACGGGTGTATTTCATATTGACACCAGTCTCGAAATGACCCATTTGTGACAAGTTGGTCACACGTAAACCGGTAAGCAAGTGAGGTAAAAGTGTGTCATTGGAATGGGATGAGAATTTTATGATGAGTGTTAACAGTCAGTTGCCCAGGGCTCCTGTTCCACATTGAGGGTAGTGGAGTGAATAAATATAGACAGAAGTGTAGGTCAATAAAAAGGAGGAGGGGAAAAAAAAAACTAATGGTGCCTTTGGGATGTTTGAAATATTTCTTTAGTTCAATTTTATGGACAAGGATTAAAGCGCTGTATTTCAGCAAGGTTTCTGATATTCTTTGGGTTAAGGAATTAAAACCACTTCACATCCACTTTGCTTTCATTTAAAAAAAAATCTAACTATTCAATTGATTGTTTGCCAATATAAGCCATTGTGTGTCCTCGGAGGCTATACCGATGTACCTTAACACTATTTTATCGAAATAATCCAATCACAGATATTTTCAGGATCTTGAGTTGTTGTCTGACTCGTTCACCCCATCACAAAGGTGTCAAGACGATATAACAACAGCATAAAACTAAGAATAGTTGGGATTATTTTCGGCTTGACATCCTGGCAAGATTCTCAGTCTGCTTCTCAACATATGAGCACAAACACAGCCACTCACTGTTTCAGGATTCCTTTCTCCCATCTTCCCAGACATCTTGACTTTCCCTCAGTCTACCCTTGAACTCGGCAGTTGGAATACCCAGCGGACGGCTAACGTTTCGTCGCGTCTGCCGCGGAGGCTCCACTCACAACTCCCCACAAACATAGCGACTGGAGAACGTGAACAATAAATACCACGTGAGCAATGTTTTTTGTTTTTGTATAACTCAAGCAATCGAGCGTAAGTCAATAAATATTATTTTTAATGGGAGGGGAGAATCTCCCGTTCGTGAAGTTTTGTCTTCACTTCTTTCAACAGCAAATGATTTGAGTCGCAGGGAATTGTATTATGTTTCGCCGTCTGGAACACTGGTGTCAAACTTGAGGCCCGAGGGCCAGATCTGGCCGGTCATATCATTTGGTGTGGCCCACGAGAGCAAATAAATCATGTCAACTTTTCCATGGTTTTACAAAATTCACTCTCAGGGAAAGCGTTAACTACAATGTGGCCCGCGACAAAAATGAGTTTGACACCCGTGGTCTCGAACAATCGAATAAAGAACAACATTGTAATCGGCTTCAAGACACCGCACAGACACATGGCAGTCTGCTATTAAAAAATATATTTTAATAGCAAAATGAACAAAAGCGTGACATTTTTGTACTGCTGCAACACAGTGAAACACAAACTCACAATATCAAACAATGTGGGGGTGGGAGATTAAAAATACATTCCCTGTTTTTGCAATCCACCGTAATTTCCAAACCTTTGGACTGTCTTTCCGTTTTACGTGCTGCTGTCATATTTGGTCCTTCATCCATCCATCCATTTTCCGAACCGCTTGATCCTCACTAGGGTCGCGGGGGGTGCTGGAGCCTATCCCAGCCGTCTCCGGGCAGTAGGCGGGGGACACCCTGAATCAGTTGCCAGCCAATCGCAGGGCACACAGAGACAAACAACCATCCACGCCCACACTCACACCTAGGGACAATTTAGAGCATCTAATCAGCCTGCCATGCATGTTTTTGGAATGTGGGAGGAAACCGGAGCACCCGGAGAAAACCCACGCAGGCCCGGGGAGAACATGCAAACTCCACACAGGGAGGCCGGAGCTGGAATCGAACCCGGTACCTCTGCACTGTGAAGCCGACGTGCTAACCACTGGACTACCGGGCCGCCCTTATATTTGGTCCTTGTTATTCTAAATTCGTCAACTCCACACCTGTTAAATTATTGAATTTATGACACCCTTTGAATTAAAATGATTTCAAATAGTCCTCCAAACTGACGTTTTGCTCGATGACTGACCTCAAAAGCTTGTTTTGGTTATTTCCCCAGTACATACCATCAAAAATTAACTGGTCACTAAAATAATAGCCGTATTAAAAGGCATTTTCCTTATTATTGGAGAACGTGTGATATCAATCTTTGTACTGCAAAAAAAAGCACTCATTAGAGCAACCGGTTACAAATAGGGTGCATGGAATAGGTATAATGTACATTTCTGAAAAACAGCAAAAAGTTTGACGATGTAGTTCTTCATAAAAACAGCAATCTTTTTGTCTGAGTAAAAAGGTATAGCATAACACAGCGTGCTCACAACATTCAATAGCATTGACTAGTTGAAAGTAAAAATATGACCCCAGCTTTGAATCAAGAGAACACACTGAATTTGGATCATTTCACTCGTGTAAATGACACAAAAGTTTTAGAGAATGTATAGATGCTTACTTGTGACGCAATATACATAACAGTCTGTGTCATTTCTGTCCTTTTTGTTTTTGCTCTTGGAATTTATGAATCTACATTTCAGTGGTGCCTCGAGAGTTATTAGTCTTAAATCTGTTTGTTTGTTTTTTTGTTTAGTTTTTTCGCTTTGACTTTCCGGCAAAAATGTGAGGTACGAGCACTGTATGGTGGCGGTCAACACAGTGTACTTTATAACTAGGCGGAAAGCTTCAATCTGTTTCATGACACACCCTTTACTTCAGGAAAGTCCATATGCCTCAAGTCTAACAATGCCAAGAGCATCAGTGTCGCGGTTTTATCACCCTTTCAGCAACAGATATTTGAAGACAAGCAGTGGAGCAAAACATGTAGAAAGATAATATAACAATACTTACAAGTGTCTAATGTATTATTTAACCTCTGCAAAGAACGACTAATCTTACTGAAATTTACTGAGGATTGATCGTCTCCATGTATCTCTGGATGTCTGTAGAAAACTACTGCCAGGCGGCCAAGGCATGCGCACCACGAGGAGCAGCACAATGTCCGTTGAATTGAAAAACGAATCATGTGGCAAAAACTGTTGAGGATGGACGATTCCGTGACGTGGACGTTGACGACTTTGAAGCCCAGCACGGAGATGCTTGGTAAGTGTGACCTGTCCACAATTTGCATACCGCTTCTAATCCGTGAGATCTGCCTCGTTTAAAAGCTCTTTAAAAAGAATGCGGTTTTGAGGATCACCAAATGATTTGCTCAGATCACGATTTGTATCCTAAAACGATAAATTGTTCAGCCCTAATCTCAGGGTACCACTGTAGTTTGGCCTAGGTGGAGGTCTATGTTGGCGTTGGAGGGTATTTTATTTATCTCGCATTTGTGATATGATGTTATTGTTGGATAACACTCATTTGAATTCAAACCTTTGTCGTGAACGCTGTCCATGCCGTCCACACAGCTGTATGTTGTTGAACAGTCCACAGTCGTATTTTACACAAGCACTTTCTGCACTTGACGTTTCTTCACTTCATACTGTCACTTCCGTCTTGCTGTTGGTGACCAAATAGGGCTGCGGGGGCAGGAAGCGAACGTTCTGAAGTTCCCTCCCCGTGATGCAGAAATTGGTCGGGTCATAGCACTGCCTCAGCCCCAGCACGTCTTTGCTCTCCCAAGGTCTCGGCGTGGCCGGGCTGGAAAAAGAGCCAAAGGACAGCGACTGGGAGCTGTGGCTTCGCGGGTTCTTGTGCTTGCGTACGCTCTGCATGCTTGACATCTGTCTGGGCGGGCTGTACGGGTTGCTGGGCTCCGCGTCCACATGCTCCATTGGAAGGCTGCCCTTCGTTGTTATTCCGCTCAGCACTTGGCGGCGGTTGGTGTAGAAGCCGTCGTTAGCTTTTTCTGCTGACAGAGAGAGAAAAGTGAGACAGATGAACTCAAGTGGTTCTCAAAAGCTCGGGTCCAGAGAGGTGGTGGGTGATGGAGTTCTGTGCCTCTGGCGGCGACGTAACTGAACCAGGACAAAAGTTTTAACCCGTTCAAGTCGATCACAAACCTATGCTCGCGCAGTCAAGTTAACATTACAGTAAATACAATCCCGTATTTTTCGTACTATAAGGCGCACCGAAAAGCATTAATTGTTCTCAAAAACCGACAGTGCGCCTTATAATCCAATGCCCCTTATATATGGATAAATATTCTGATTTCATGGATGGAGCATTTTAGTGCAATTTAACTAAAGCTACACCGTATTGTACTCCCTTTAGTGTAGCTCCATCTATTGGATGCAAAATGCAACCACAGCCACTATTGTAGCTTCTAATCTATTCGCCTTATAATGCGGTGCGCCCAATATATGAAAACCGTTTAAAAATAGGCCATTGATTGAAGGTGCGCCTTATACTCCGAAGCGCCTTATAGTGCGGAAAATACGGTATATGTATGAAAAACACCTCTGTGCCATACACAATTAGTCTGGTGACATGTGTGTTTACCTTCTTTGTCACTTAGATAAAAATTTAAGAAAATCAACTCTGATTTTCTGTGAGACAAATCAAGTTGTCTGTGGTTGAGGGACCGAGATTTGCATGCGGCAGATGATAACCGCCTGTCGATGTGCGTCTATGCGGCTTCGCCCCAAGGAGAAACAGGCAGACACTTTTTAGAAAGCAACCATCAGGTTCAACTGTCTCCTTGCGTGCACGTTTGTATAAAATTGTATCATTATTCCCGTAGTGCGCAGGATGTCAACAACAAAGACCGAGAACCCATCAGACCCCCGAAAGTCAGCTGCCGTGTGGCTTTATGACGCCATTAACGATTCGGGTGAGTACACAATTCATTATTAACACTATTTTTAACAGGAAATGGATTCCTTCGGGTGTCATTATTTCCTTTTGTTTCAAAATCCATAATTGTTTTGGATTGTATTCGAGGTTCCACTGTGCATCCTTAACAACAACAACTACGTCCGCACGTTGTCCAGGTGTCGGGCTTGGCACTGTACTTGGGTGGCTGTGTTGTATCCACTCGCCACGAGTCATTTGCGTTTTGGGTTCTCTTGATTGCCTCCTGTCCTCGAGCTCATTAGCTAAGATCTGCTCTATTTTTGAGCACCCCTAATTATCTGTTTGCTCGACGCGCACTTCCGCGGAGTCGGAGGAGCTTCAGCTGCGTAGTCCAAAACGCTCCCCCCAGAGAGAGCGTTCAAAAAGGCATGCTGTTGCGCTTCAGGATGTGGATCGATATTGACGTCTGCTTTCCGACCTGTTTTTTAACATCCTTTTTTTTTTTTTTTTGCGCCACCTTGGAAAGCGCTTGTATTTTCAGTCCGCTTGAAGGTTTTGGCGGCTCTCTCACGTCGAGACAATTGCGTCTTGTTCCAAATGCCGACTTATGCCGGATCAGTTCCAAAATGGTCACTTGAGACGATCAACAAACACATCCTATAAATACCCTCTGCTTCCTCTCCCTCCGGACCTTGACAGCCTATTGATTAAATGTGAGGGAAGGAAGGTTTCTAGATATTTGGAGCAACTAGAAAAACTGCCCGTAACTCATTCAGTACCAGCCAATTCTAGACCAAGTCTGAAAAGACGTTTAAAAACGTCTTTGGGAGTGAATGAGTTTTAAAGAAAAAAAATCCTGATCGTTCTGTTAATTGATTCATTGTACATTCAAGTTTTGTTTGCATTCTTACCGACAGCCTTGAGGGTGGAGTACTTGTTGAGGTCCTTGACCAACGTCTGCGGCTCGTAGGGGCTGCTGATCGAAGCCAACAGTGCATATGGCTCGGTGAGCAGAGGCGAGGCAGGCGTGGCGTTGTTCATCTGGGGGCTGTCTGAAAAAGTGAACACTGGGATGGGCAAAATAGTAGCAACTGCAGATAAGCATATCGCCATCGACTGACCCTGCACAGCAACCTTGTTGCCGGAAAAGAAGAAGAAGAAAGAGTCGTAGAGGAAGACATAGAAGAAAGCTCGGCTACTTCTTAACTATTGTGTAAACTTTTCCTAATCATTTATATTGCGATGAAGACATCGGGCTCAGGAGTGCGAATGTTTAAGATCTGGGTATAGTTTGTGCGCTATACAGCGACGGGCCCTTTCGCGGGTGCAGCTGGAGTATTGTGGCTGCTTTCCCAATCCTACGCACGGCTTCTGTGTAATTAATGGCTGTGCAGCCAATGGACTGTCTCCCCCCCCCCCCCCCCCCCGCCCCCCTCCCTGTCGTGGCCCTGCCATGACACCAACAGATGCTTAGAAAGTCGCAGGAAAGTAAATCCCCATAGTTTTCAAAATAAGCGCTAAATTCAGATGTGAGATGATCAATCCTGATTTGATAAACCGTTCGTTGTCATCGACTCATGAGCGGAATCAATCAAGCCTGCATCGCGACTGTTTTCAAGATTAAGATCCAATCCCATTGTTCGAGATTGAGCAATTTGATTCGGCCGTTCGTGGCTGTAGGATTCCTGTGGAAAAACAGATCATTAATCCAGAATGAGGTTAATGAGGCTCTTATTCCCCACTGGTCAGCAAGAGACTGTGCTAATTAATGCGGAAAGAGTCTCTCATCGCCGACACCGTCTCGCCTTATGATGCAGACGATGGGTTTGATGACCGGTTTTGACTTCAACACATCTAAGCGCTCCAAAACAGGATTCAGACCGCACCTTCCCAAACAAAATACAACTCCCATGATCGTTTACAATCACCGAAGGTTCACTTCCAGTTTTTCCTTACCACTGACCAATCACACCAGTGAGACCAGAATGAATGAATGAATGAATGAATGGATCTTTATTGTCATCGCACATGCACAAAAGTACACAACAACAACATTGACTTCAACAGGTAATGGGGAAAAAAAACTCAGCACATATAGGCACATTACAAAAAAAAAAAAAAAAAAAAAGACGTACACATTTATAACAGACCTCAAGACACATGTGGGAGACGGTGGTTGTTGGGGTGGTGACCAAACCAGTCACTGCGCCGTCGCGGGCTGAACCAACTTTGCTTTGTCAGACAAATCCTTTCCACTTGTTGACCTGCTTTACTTTCATACAATTAAAGCCTAAGTGGGCCAAAGTCATTTTCTGTATTCTGCCATGCGCATGACTCGACTTCAAACTTGTCTTCTAAAACTTTGATCACATACCGATTTTAAACATCCGTTTTACATTTGAGCCACACCGCACATGACAAAGGAAAAAATGGGCAAGTGCACACCACACGCAACGATTTCTTCACTGACAATTGTGAGTCTCTATCGTGGACCTGAAGTCTGACTAAATTCCTTGACTGTCAGGGTTTCGACCTGACAGAGCTGAACATAGCGTGGTGAAAAATGTGTTCTTTTTGCGTCGAAGCAACTGCCAATGGATGAATAAATGAACGACAAGGGCTTTCGTAAACATGTGACACATGTTTTTCTATTCCCAGAATGCTGAACTGCACGTCTAGTTGTTTGTCTTCTTTTAACGCGTTGACAGAGTACCGTCAGAGTTGCGGCTCTCATGTCAAAAAGTAGGCCGCTGTTGCCTCGTGAGGTTCGAGACGCTTGTTGTCGCTGATAGACGCGTCCATGGGACTCGTAAAACGTTTGACACAAGTATTTATTTTGTTTTCTCAGGTGAGTTAGAGTTACAAGGTCCCAACTATTTTCGGGCAACGTCATCTGAGGCCTGTTAAGTGTGACGCTAACAGATATGGAGGCTGAGCTACAAACTGGCCGCAACCAGAATTGCGTCTGCCAAACGCGCCTCATAGTCCCGATGACAAAACTCCTTTCAGCTCTGAATTGTTGCACGTCTGAGTCATTTTAGCGCACTGTGACAATTTTTCGTGGTTTAGACACGACCATACACCAGATGGGCATTAAATTGCCACACATGCAGGACAACGTAAATTGAGAAAAACCAGATTTTTATTGCGTTAGCTAACTTCCCCGACACGATTGATTGCTGCTTTTATCCGATGGCTGCCGGCGAGTTAATAGCGACTAAACTGCTAATATTTATGTGGGCAGGGTGTGCGAACTCTGCTCGCATTTTTGCTACTTGTTCAAATAATTCAACAGGTTTCTGCACAACTGTTGCTTAGCACGGCTGCAGTGGAAACCTGACAGATCCATGAGACAAAAATATCGCCTCACCCCACTGTCGTCATGGGAACAACTGCTGTTGTCAGTGTAATTAAGCTGCACTGCTCACCTTCAACAAAATGTTTACTGTGGTAAACATGTACTGAAAATCAGAACTGATTTCTAGCCTCTCCACTTCCTGATCAAAGCCAACAAAGTCCTGATTATCAACTGTCACGTATTTCATCCAAGGCAATTATTTTGTGGTGCGCGGTGTGCTCAGTCATCTTCACTCCCTGATCTGCTCAGAAAATAGTCCATGCTAACAACTGAAAAGGTTAAAGGTCTCGATATCATAAATTCTTATGTGTGGTCAGTGACAAGTTCGGCCAAGGCACACGTGATAGTGATGTGAAACGGAATTCCACTGATTATTCTACATCTGACTGTTACGTTGTCTCTTTCTTCTTCTTTGGATTTTCGGCAATCTAGATGCCCTGTGACACCATGCTGCCTCTCATAGGTCAGTCTTAGTACTGCAACAGACATCGGGTTTGAGGGAATACATTGGGAGTTATCGTTTTGTTTTTTGTTTTTTTATGGGATGGTGCAACCCTACACATATTGCTGGATTTTTTAAAATAATGGTGCAGTATTTTATGCAATGTCAAAACTATTTTACAAGTCCGATCAGGAAGAAGATGAATAAGTGCGTTGCTCCTGACACTTACGTAGACTGTTTATTGCGACTCTTGTCTGCATGTTCTCATAGTGCAGGCCCAGGCTTATCTCGTCCGGATGTTCTGAAGCGGGATGACGGGTCACATGCGCCAAAGCTCTGCAAAGACAAATACTGTACGTGTAATACAAATATCCAAACAGATTCGAAAGGATGCAAACGGAAATATGAAATGCTGTAGTTTAAAATTTTTTGTGTACTTTCCTGATATCATCTGGTCTTTTTCCTGAAATTGACTTTGCTTTTGCGATTGGTTTTGGTGAATCAACAGTTGGGGCTATAGCGCCACCTGTTGCTTTGGCATGCACTTCACAGTCTGGGAATGCGCTTTCATGTGGAGAAAAGTTTATTTCTTATGGTGGTGGAGATTGTGACCGGTAGAGTTGTAGTAGAGTCATGTGATGAAGGTTAAATCCTGCATTGTCAGGGAGTTAGTTGTGTTTCTGTGTCAAATTGAGTTAACGTGAAAATAAAGTGGATACACAAAGTCACGGCTACTAAGTGCACAAGTTTGGCAAAATATTTGGAGCAAATTAAGTGAGGATTTTAAAATTTTTATTGATGAAATCATGTACAACGTGTGCCTTTCTAGTTGGCTATTCGAAGTATTTGTTTTCAAACCTTTATTTAGGTGCAAATTTGAAGTCACAAGTCCCCAATACAGTTGAATTGAATTACGTCAAACTGTCTTATTAAAGTGGCTTGCAGTTTTAGTAAATATGCTCATGAGGAATTAATCCACTGCCTTATTTTTGCTCAACGTGCGACTATGCTCCTGAAATTGAATTATGATAATATGAGGATAGCAAAGTACTGCATAATTTTAGATGTTACAAAATGAAGATACATTGGCTTAGATTAGTTGGCCTTAGAGCGGCATCTGTTGCTTTGGCATGCAGTTGACAGCCTGTGAATGCATTTTTGGACAAGTTTTGATGCAGTAGCTCTAGAAATAAGCTGGATATCAAGTCATACTGTGGCATGTTTTCTTGGTTTGGCCGCTGCGTCTTCTCCAGCCCCAGCTTGGTGAAGATGCCAATCAGTGCCATGATGGCCACCAGCCCGCAGATGACATACACGATCATGTTGGTCTTGTCCTTGGCGGAATCCTGCGCCACATCCACCTTTGACGGCGGTCTGCCGGTCATCATCCACGGCGGCGTGTCGTAGTTCTTACAGGTGGTCTGGTCCAGCCGGGAGCTGCGGAAGGCGCAGCAGAACCTGAAGCCGCACGTGCCGCAACAGTACAGGTAGTTGCCCGTCTGGCACACAAAGGGCGGGTCCCACTGGCCCATCACGTCGTAGTAGCCGCGGCATTTGTCCTCCGTGTGCGGGCTCTCCGTTGCGCTGCTCGTCACGGACTCCGCCGACTCGTTGTATCCGCTCACCAGCACCAAGTCATCCGCCGGGCGCTCCCCCTGGCAGTCCGCGTGGCGCACGGCCGCTTTGGCGAGGACGTAAGCGAGCAGCAGCTCGGCGCCGCGCATCTTCGCTCACTTTGGTTTGTTTTGTTCCCCTCCACGCACGTGGACGCGTTCACATCCTCCGCCTGGAGAGACGTGCGTAAAAGTGTTGTGGATGCAACTTGCCATGCGCCAATCCAAAACACCGTGCGTGCATTGGTACTCCTCGATGCAATGCAGTCTATTAGTTCTGGTTCGGTTGTGACGAAGCAGGAATGGAGGAGGAGCGGTGATTTTCTCTTACTTTGGTTGCGCTGGAGGTCGTCAGCCTCCTTCAGGCTGCTTTTCTCCAGTACCGAGTGGCAGCAGACAATACAAGTTGGGTGAGGGAAGATGCACAGGAGAGAGGTGGAGCCTGTGTGTGTGTGTGTGTGTGTGTGTGTGTGTGTGTGTGTGTGTGTGTGTGTGTGTGTGTGTGTGTGTGTGTGTGTGTGTGTGTGCGCGCGTGTGCGTGGGTGTGTGTGTGAGTGTGTGAGAGAGAGATTTTTAACAAAATGCAAACAAAAACGTTTGCTTGATTAACTCATTCACTCCCAAAGACGTTTTTAAACGTCTTTTCAGACTGGGTCCAGAATTAGCTGGTATTGAATGAGTTAAAAGCAAAATTGTAGATGGAGCTTTCCATCCATTTTCCACCGCTTATCCGGGGTCGCTTTCTGTTGTGCAATTATTTTAGATCTTCCTCTTCAAGTTGATGTTTGTTTTAAGCAGAATGGTAGCCTAGTGGTGAGCACCCATGCCTCACAGTTGAGAGCTCACACGTTTGAATCTCGTTTCCCTCTTTTTTATGTTCGTCCATTAGTTGCTATTCTCTGCGTCTTCTCATTTGTCCTGAAGCACCAACATGAGTGTGAATGTCTGCTTGTCAATAAGTGCCATGTGATTGACTGACGGTCAGGCTTCAATGTCCCCCACTTCTTGTACAGCGACGTTAGAATTTTATTGTCCTTTAAAAATGCACCAGGCGTTTGATTGTCCCGTTCGTACTTGTGAATTTTACGTTCAAGGCGTGACATACTTACCAAATGGATCTCTGGCTGGAACGGATAAACAAATTCATTGTCAATGTCAAAAGATGATTTCAGATTATTTTGAGTAAAGGGCTTGGTTGGAGAACTAATTAAAAATTGATCTCATTTACATCTCAGAGTACATTTTCCATATATCTTCTTTAACTTTGGCTTCAACCTGCAGATGCCCTGATCCAAAAAGTCATTGTCATTTTCATTCTGTAACATTGGCCATTTCAGAGCTCCGTAGAGGGAAAGTGCACAGTGGAACGTCAGCGAGCAAACTACAACCATCATAATCATCTCATATTGTTGTTTACCGTTCCTGCCATTGAATAGACATCGTGTCACGTCTCACAACGGTGCCAGTGTGATCTTTCAGAACAAAAGCGGCTGACACTCATGCTTCTGCTAAAAAAGAAAGCAAGAAGAAAAGAAAAAAACTACTCAGCAGTTTATTTTTAGAGGAAGTTTTTTTTTTCTGATTGGAGAAAGGATGCTTGCCATCTGCCACTTGAGAAATCTCTTTTTTTTGTTTTTGCATTATTTGATGTTGAATCATCTTCGCGGTGGGAGGCTACTTTTATTTACAATTGGCCACCGGGGGACTTTTGGCTTGTTTCATCTCGTACATCTCCTATAAATAGTTCTCGTTCCCTGAAGGACTTTTTGATTTGCTTTCAAGTGCGAACAGCACGGCTTCAGTCAGGAGGACCACTCCCCACTGCGAAAAGGCCACCTGGTCAAAGAACAGACGTCGTAGCCTTGAACTAGCTCGGTCCTATGGCTAAAGAGAGCATTACTGACACTTTTTGAGTCGGCGCCGCTCACGTAGGGACGGCTTCATTTTGGGAAGAAGAAGCATCAAGGTTGTCTTAACGCCCCAATTATATGTATATACAGTATGTACATATAGATAGATATGTGTATGCATATATGTGTGTGTATCTATATAAAAATTTGCGACTGCATTAGCCTAGTGAGTCACTTCATGAGACCAAGGTGTGCTCCAGCTAACACGCTAATTTAGGTTACGTCATACCCTACAGTACTTTTGCTTTTTTTTTTTTTTTTTTTGTACAATTTCCTTCTACCGTATTTTTCGGATTATACGTCACTGCGGATTATAAATCGCACCAGCCAAAAAAAAAAGCTTAATTAAGAAGGAAAAAACATAAGTCGCACTGGAGTATAAGTCACATTTTTGGGGGAAATTTATTTGATAAAATCCAACACCAAAAACATACATGTCATCTTGAAAGGCAATTTAAAATAAAATAGAGAACAGGCTGAATAAGTGTACGGTGTACTAACGTTACATGACTGACATGCCTGGTAATGTCAGTAAAGACGTAACATATTAAGAGTTATTCAGATAACTCTAGCATAAAGAACATGCTAACAGTTTCACTCCATCAGTTTCACTCCAAATCAGTAAATCCAATGAAATCTTCATCCTCGGTGTCATTTTTAAACAATTCCCCCAACTCGGGAGGTAGACGATGCGCCTCTTCCTCTTCTACGTCGCTTACGTCAGACTCATCATCGATTTATCAACACAGACCGAGAGCGCCCCCTTGTGGTTTAATGTGAAAATAACACGTGAAATAATCATAATCATTTGTTAATAATTTCACATATAAATCGCTCCAGAGTATAAATCGCACCCCCGGCCAAACTATGAAAAAAACTGCGACTTATAGTCCGGAAAATACGGTACAAAATAAAATGCAGTGAGAACATGACAGCTAAATGAAATGTGCCTGGTGTGGCGTCCTTTAATGTGGGATCAGGTGGGCCGACTGCCGTGTTGTAATTCTACACTAAAGGGGTTGTGGGAGGGGGGAGCGTAATGAAATATGCAAGGGTTTTTGTGGAATGACACAGAGGCCTCGTTTTTTTGTACATAAGAAATAGGCATTCGAATATGTTGCTAATAGAGATTACAGTCCACGACAGTGGAGTAAGGTGATTAACATGAATGTTGAATTCCTGCGTGACACCCTCGTGACACGCTCCAAAAGACTTTGATGCCGCCGTCGACATGCGGAATATTCATAACTTTCTGTGATCCACGCCGAAGTCTGCTTCCGTTCAAAGTCGGTCTAATCTAATTCTGCTCATTTGGACCGCTATATTTATCTGTTCTTTGAAAGCGGATGCTTTAAATATCGGAGTGGAGAAAAAGGTTGACAGGAAGTAGGACTTCAGAAGTGTTAATTTACAGAATAGGGTCACAATAGGCAATATTATACACACAAGCTCCCTAAATAACTAACTGCCTGATTCCTTCACACACAAGCTGCTTCCTTACATAAGCTGCTGCTACTTGTTTGTGTTTCACAAAAGTAGACAGTGTATCTGTTTTTTTTTTTTCGTCCATACTTTTTGTACATATTGTGCTTGATATCATTCGATTTTGCAAAATTGGAAATGCAAAATTCAGTTTTTGTTACCATGACACCCCGACATTTTCCATCATATGTCCCCATCAACATCAAATTGAAAGACGAGTACAGATAGATGAGAAGTGATCATGAAACATGGCGACACGACGTGCGTTGACATTTTTTCCCTTTTGTCTTCCTCTTCAGCGGGCACGCAATCAAAGAGGCGGTAGAGAACACGGGAAACGGCGCCACGTAAAAGACGAATCGGCCGCGATGACCGCCAGAACAGATGCGGGCCTGATCCTTCGTGATCTGCTATCGCAGCTGTGCATCATTACGATGAGATGGACAGCTCGAGGAGGTAGGCTGCTGTATGGTTTGAAAGGTCACAGGTGGATTTGTCAGGCAGACATTTCATTTATCCTTAATTAAATTGTCCAACAATGTAAATATTTGAACCCCTTTTTTTTTTTGTTGACGGGAGATCTTTCTGAAGAGTTGGCTGAATCCCATAAATAAGAATTATTTCATAAAATGCATCGGCTACCCTTCAATAAATGTGTTAATAGTGCCAGACATGTGGCAAAGTAGGAGTATTAAAAATAATATAATATCAATTCAAAAAGGCAATACAGACATGCAAACCATTCAATGCTTCCCTGCTGATAATTTGGTTGTTCACATGCCCAAATACTGATTTTGTTTTGCTCTGGTGATATTTGATTTGAAAAACGTTCAACTTTTGATCTTGAAAATACACTTTTTTCTGTCTAGAAAATAATAGAAAATATATCCATATGATAACAACGTTAATCTAAAAAAAAAAAAAAGAAAATAGAGAAAAAAGCCACAACTTTTTCTTATTTGTTTCATCTTCAATCTAAAAAAATATGAAACACAAAAATACACAACACTTCTGGAACCTGAGTGTTTATTTCAAAACAAATACTTTTTTTTTCTTGAAAATATGACTTCTTAATTTGAGAACGTATTACATTATTATCCTGTTCCAACATCAATATTAAAAAAAGTATGACTTTTATAAAACACAGTATACCACTAACTTTTTTTTTTTAATCTGGAAGTGTACACAAACAAGAAAAGCCCTCATGCACATGAAGAGATGTAATTGTGACTTGACCTTGAATGGTATCATCTCGTTCGGTCGGAGGAGAGCCCCGAAAGTGACAGAGGACACTGGGTGAGGTCTCGCTGAGGTCTCGAGTCGGTGCGATGTAATGTGAAACACGGCGCTTCGATCAGGCCTATTTTCAGACCACATTTTTTTTCCCTTCAACTGCGGCAAAGCTCATCTGTCTGACAAGCACGGCAGCACAATTTTGGCATGCGCACGCGCGCACACACACACACACACACACACACACACACGTATGATGGCTAAATGAGACCCAGGGAGGGGTTGGGGGCGAGATTAGTCGCAGGTGTTTCCATCATCACCTCCAAATGGAATCGGAAAACATGCAGATACATGGGCAGCCCAATGAACACATTTAATTTGCAATAGGGAGCTTGTGCCAAACACACACATGCATGCATACAAACGCACACGCACACACACACACACACACTCACAGATATGCCTTGAAAATGTGAAATGAGAAACACATTTCATTTCACGAGGGAGCAAAATTAATGATACATCTCACAGTGTTGATATAATGCGTGATAGAACTCAAGTAAAAAAAAAAAAAATATATATATATAAAATATATATTTTAAAAAATTATTCACCATTTTTTGAAATTGATAATAAGGCCAAACCACATTTTTTTTAAATGTGGCACCTCTACAGACAAGGGTGGGGTGGAATTGAAGGTTATCGGCCAAATGACAGCATCCAGCCACTGTCACAGTCGAGCAAGCTTGTACACACCATCAGTGATTATTTTGATGTTCTAATAGTTCTCCGTTTTCATTTTTGCAGTCATACCCATTTCCCCATAGCTATCCATCCATCCATTTTCCGAACCGCTTGATCCTCACTAGGGTCGCGGGGGGTGCTGGAGCCTATCCCAGCCGTCTTCGGGCAGTAGGCGGGGGACACCCTGAATCAGTTGCCAGCCAATCGCAGGGCACACAGAGACGAACAACCATCCACGCCCACACTCACACCTAGGGACAATTTAGAGCTTCCAATCAACCTGCCATGCATGTTTTTGGAATGTGGGAGGAAACCGGAGCACCCGGAGAAAACCCACGCAGGCCCGGGGAGAACATGCAAACTCCACACAGGGAGGCCGGAGCTGGAATCGAACCCGGTACCTCTGCACTGTGAAGCCGACGCGCTAACCACTGGACTACCGGGCCGCCCTCCCCATAGCTATTGCAGTGCATTTAGCAGCTCTTTGTTGATGCGGCACAGTGCGAACCTCAATAACACATTTAATTTACATGATCTCGTTTGGATAATATCAAAAGTATGCATTATTTTGCTCCATAAAGGCAGACTTTTGCATGGATTAGATGAGTGCAGATGCTTCCTAATAACTCACTCTCATATCAACTTTCATGTCCACCCCTTTTCACAAGTATAGCATATATGAATTTATGATGAGGCGCCCTTTATTATGGCCCATTCTAATAGCATGGTTCGAGATTTAAGAACGTCTTGATAATTTCACTTTTGACAATTGCCGGGTAAAATCAAATTATCTCGCGCTGATGGCTTCATAAAAAGCTTTTTATATTTGGCGATAGAAAAAAAAAAGGTAATAAAGAAAGGCATTGAGTCAGATGTCATTTAATCACACAACAAAGGAAACGGATTGGCTCAAGTTCTCCAAGACGTCAATGCAACCTTCTGTCTTTTCGTGTGAATGCTGAAGAGCAGTTTTACAAATTCGCCGACTCCTTCCACGTGTCTCGACCAATTCGAACCATTTCAAACGGCAAAAATATTCAGCTCATTCAGGACATCTTGGGAACTTTGCTTCACTTTCCAATAATTCAGTGTTCCAAATGTCCACATTTTCAATAGAATTTGAGGAAAAAATGACCGCATTGGCTAAAACTGCACATACAGTTTGTGTCACAGTAGAGGGCAGCAGTGGTCTGTGCATTTGGCATGTTTTGGTCAGGCCTCCAGAGCGTGTTATATGAGAGTTGTGAAAAGCAAACTTTGAGCAGCTAATAATTCAGGGAGACATTTTATCAGTTTATTCTCCACAGTGATGAATGTGTTGTTGAATTTTAGCTTTGCCACATCTTTTTTTTTTTTTTTTTTTAGCTCCCGCAGCTCCCAAAACAAATGTACAGGAACCGTGTATCCTTTTTGGGTTTTTTTTAAGACACATTCTAAACCACATTAGCTAATGTTCTTCGGGGTCTTCTGTTTGTCTCATATTGATACTGCTTTTGGTTATTTTGCGGCACAGTGATTTATTAGAAACATCACATTGAGCCCTATCAAAACAAAAATGTTCCCATTAGATCCAAACTAGTTGTCAAACCTCCAATGTTTGGTTTCAAATCGCCAATGTTTCCAGTGAAATAATCAGTTCAATATACATTTTCTTCGTCACCACGACGGATATATCTTCAAGAGAAAAATCGGAATCACTGGGGTCCCGCAACTCATATGACATAAGCTGCTTGAGTCATCCGAATGCATCCCGACAAACCAAAACAAGAATGACATAGATTTTTTTTTCTTGTGTGCCCCCCCCCCCCCCACCCAAGGAAAGCCCGTGGCCTTTGCACGCCGTGATGCAAATGCCATGTGGGTGTGGGATCTGGACTCAACTTGCTTCGGGCCTGAGTAAATAGTGCAGCCATTCCTGGCATGGCTGCATATGGCGCAGGAAGGAAATGTCTGTAATCGGGGGAACATTGACGCGTTCCCAGAGCTGGCTCAGAGAGTGAGTTGGCAGCAGAGCGATGACAGCGTCTTAAAAGTGGGTATGCATGAGCCCTTTGACATAGTTCATTTCTCGCCTGCATCCTCCTGAAAGATATTCTATTTCTACTATTCTAATGTGAGATATGTAATGCAGCGGAGAGTTCCCACGTGGGGGTTCTAAACATCTCTCCAGAGAGCATAAAGTTATATTCTAGCCTGCCTTCCAAAGAAGCAAATTATCTTTTCCCCAGCATACAAAACATGCCAAGAATGTGTCGCGGTCAGCGATGTTGGAGTCCTCGCATGCTACTTCACAGCTTTTATTTGAACTCAAAAGATATTGGTCCGAGATGACCGCCCTGAGGAACACCATTCAACTGATATCCCGCAGTACCTAAAGTACGGAACACCTATACTGATTTTGGAATTTGGGAATTTTTTGCCATGTTACAGATTTTTTTGTTCTTCCCCCAAAAGTCTGCAAATAGGTGAATTCGGAAACTGCGAATATGCGGTGCTGCAGAGGCAGAATTGTGTCACAGAGCATCCAGACTGCCAAAAAATACAAAGAAGGAAAGCGAGTATTAGAAGAAGAAAAATCACTCCACACACTTCCCACACCACAGTATAATTGGCCCAGAAAATGTTTCAGCGACATCTGATAATCGAGCCGTTGCTAACTTTCATCACAAGCGAGGTAAAATGCTCAAATTTGGCCCGATTGTCGGTACGTGTGTAGTACCCAGATTTACGTTCTGCTGTTTCGGTAATTCGCGAAGGAATCATTCTGGACACTTCGAAATCACTTAACAATACATAATTTTGTCATCAGCTGTCAGTTTATCTTAAGCAAGACATGATCATTTGGACTTATTTGTATTATGATTATTGCTCGCCGGATTGACGTTGTTGAGTTTATGCTGTTTTCCAGTTAATGGTGATACCATCTCTTTCCTCTGGCCAAATAGAATGACGGGCTGAAAAAAAAGAGCCCCTAATTATATGCTCCAACAGCTTCTTACACTATAATTATGTATCCATTAAGATTTGTGAGCTTGAAAAATAAAAATGGACCTTTAGTGTGCTGGCCTGGAAACAGTAATTAATTTTTTTTTCTTTTCAAACCTCAGAAATTGCAAAACGCATGCGAGTACATCTAATGTAACGTCAGAACTGCGCCTGGCCTCATGTAAACCTTCCCCTTGAGTCAGCAGAAGTGCGTGCCGGCTATTATAATATCTTTTACGTCAATTCGAAAACTGCTTGGTCGTCTAAAAAGTTCACTTGGCGTTTCATGATGTAGATCCTCTCTCCTCTCTCTTGATTTTGCCCAAAGAGTTCTACCCGGCGACAAGAATCAACAACCGCAGCAACAGTTTGTGCGGCAATGCCAGCAAAAGCACATGAGGTTATTTTCATCTTTGTTTGTTTGCAAGCCCGCCTTGTGAGTCAAGGCCACTCGAGGGTTAATCAGGACTATGGGAAAGCTGGAGTCTGTTGCAATCTGGGAATGTTGGACAAGTGTGAAGGAGTCACCCCCCCCCCCTCTTTGGTGTCACCATAATCGTTTCATTTGTGGACGGATTGCGTAGCAGGGCGCAAACAAAAGCTCTTGTTTTTTTCCTAAAACCGACTGTTCCAGCTATGTAATGGCTATTTTTAGCACTGTAGTCTTATTTTGCTCATGGCTTGATGATGTAATGGAAAAATATTTCTTTTGAATACAGTTGATCTCGCTATATTGCGCATTTTCCAGTTGTACATATCTCATTGACAAACTGGACACCCCTATATTTTTCCCCCTTGACTTGTTTAACGGTCTTCCACGCAAGTTACTCACGGTGGCCTCCAACGTCGGTTGACTACAACAATTTCCTGTCCTTTGAGTTTTGATGACAGATGAGCATTTAGCCATCCATCCCACATGGAAGCCCCGAGGGCGGCCCCGGCTCTGGGTTTCCGTACAGCAGTTAAAGCCCATTTGAACCTGCGGATCAGGTCGTGCTCAAGCTTCTGTCTGTCAAAGCGTCTCTGCTTTGGCACTTGCACATCTGGGAAATGAATTTTTGAGGATGATTTCAGTACTCTAAAACTTGCCTTGGATGCCTGAAAGCCGCACAACCTCCCCGCCTCCCCCGCCAAAGCTGTCTTGGATGGTGCCCACCTTGGATATTTGTTGTGTGCATTGCCTCCGTCCTGCAAAAGAGACACAGCTTCATAAGAAAGACTTATTTTGCGACTCCAAGTGGCTGCTTGTGTTTATACTACAAAAGGCAGTTACCGGGGCACTGATCATATGTTCCATTCCCGATCCCATGACTGGTCGCCCTATGTGGTTGTTGCTTACACAAAAAACAACTATAACTTCAGCAGTTACAGTGGTACTTCTACTTACGAAATTAATTGGTTCTGGAAGAAATTTCTTAACAAGAAAATTTTGTGGAGACGCGTTTTCCATGTAAATGCCCTAATCCGTTCTAAGACCATACAAATGCGTGATTTGGTAGCCTTCACAACATTTGGCAACGCCAAATAAACGCAGCCCTTGTTCAGTAGTTTGTGTTTAATGGCTTTTGAGTGTGAAGTTCCGATATTTCATCTAAAGTTGTTGGTAGTAGTGAGATGAACAGCAGGCAGCTGCGTGGCGCGCCGCTTCAAAGAAGGTTGAAGGCCCCCACGGGGATTTTCCTTTGGCTTTCCCACCATTTGCACGGGTTTATATGAGATGCAATGGGAGTTGAGTGCGAAGACTCGGAAAGAAAAAAAAAGTTGCACGCATACGCCTCCCCTCACGTCCTTTAATAGTCGTTTGGTGGCCTTGTTTTTCATACATTTCATCTTTTGTCATTAAAAATTCAATGGAACCTCCAAGGAAGAACGCGATTCATTTGAACACTCGGCTCGAACTCTGACTTGTTGTAATCCCAAACGGTTTCCCCTCATAGGAAATAATGGAAATAGAAAACCAACAAACCGTCGACCTTCACTTTGATAAGAAATGATGTACGATTCCCTGAAAATGGAACGTTGCGAGTTTCCATGCGTACATTTTTGGTTCCTTATCTTCAACCAAAATTCCATCCAGGTGCTCTATGATGCTTCCAATGCCATTGATATGACCCAGACATTTTATTACTCGGAGAAAAACTGCAAAGATACATTACACGCCAGGTTTTATAACCCGTCAGTCAGGTAGGCAGAAGCCAAAGCGAACACAAAAGCTTATTGCGCAAATTCGACAACCATCAACTTCGCTAGCATGTTGGACCAAGCCTGACTAAGACTGATGCTCCCGCTCTGAATGTGAACCTTCCAAACCTTCTCAAGGATCCACCTTGGAATAAACGCAGTCAAAAACGCAGAAGGAATTTGGGTAGTCTGGCTTTTATTTTAAACGTGAGCTTAAGAGTGCCGCGTGGACCGACTCTTTCATTACGTCCCACCTGTATGCGATTACCTCGTGCCAGTCATCAGGCACCATCAGAAAACCGACAGGAGCGAGGCTATAAAGCTTTTAAACGCTGGCTTTCAGGGCTATTAAATTTATACTTCCATTCTCTTCTATGTTGCAGGAAGAATTGCTTTTCTGGCATATTCACGGCAAGCGAGAGGAGACGTTGCGCGTTGCGGATAAGAGACCGCAGCGCGCGAGGTCTTCCCACTAACACAGCAGCTGTTTGTATCAAAACAAGACGCACGTCATCCGAAACATCGAGCCGCCTCATCATCAGAATATACAATTATTTTACATTTTACAGTTGCTTTTCAAACCGTAAATACTCCATGAACTAACTCTGGCCTTTCCTGTACATCTTACAAGATTAAAAATGAATTTTCTACTGATTATTTTGAAGACTCTAACAAACCAGGTTGAAACTTAACTCCTCCCTGGCATGCAAAGACCTTTGTCTCTGAATCTAGCTGGATGTGTCATTTTAAAATGCTTCCTTGACACCAATGACTTCTTTCCTATTAGCCTGGGATTTGACGCCATCTGGTGGCATCTTAGAGCATATAACACAAAATATTGAGTTTTTCAAGGAATAATTGGATAGCTTCTAAAGAATATAAAAATGGAAACGTGAATTCGTGAAAAACTGGGAGAGAACCATACTTAGATTTTTTTATTAAATTGCCACCCAGATGTTACGATTTCAAGAATATTCATCCTCACAACAGTTGGCTGTGTGAGTGAAGCTCAACCCCTCATAGCTGATGTCATGTTTGGACTTGATTAGACAGAAGACTCGTTAAGGCTGCTTTTTAAATATCTTTGTTTGTTGTGAAACCGCAGACCATTAGCACCGTTGCACATCTGCGAGTGCTTTCACTGCAGCAAAGTTGCGCCTTAGCGAAAAACAGCCGGCCTGTGGAGCTGCAGATGGAGGCAATCATCCAACAATGAGTGTTGTAATCATCAAAAGATCCACAACGACTTCTTGCAATCATCGATTCAAATTCTGTCACGTCACCGTGATCGCAGTGCTTTGTTCTCTCGGTTTATTGGTTGGGTATTTAGTGAGCTACAAACTTAATTCAAGCAAGAAATGCCATTGAATTTTTCACAGAGGAAGAGAATAGGCAAGGCAAAGGCAAGACCGTTTTTTTTTTTCTTTGGCCTTTACAGGTATTTCTATATATATATATCTATATCAAGACATATTTCTATATACAGTGGTACCTCTACTTACGAAATGAATTTGTTCTGGAAGAAATTTCTTAACTAGAACATTTTGGAAGTAGAGACGCGTTTTCCATGGAAATGCCCTAATCCGTTCCAAGCCCCCCAAAATTCAGATATAAATGTTTTATAAAGCATACAAATGCATAAAAATATTTAACATACATGTTACAATTACATTATTGCACAATACATAAGAGTTGTGCTTAATGTAAAAAACAAAGAATAGCGTTAAGACAAAAAATGATGGTCATTTAACTTTTATGGCCCGAGGGGCGAATAATGAGGATGCTGCATATACAATCATCTCTCTATTTATCTATCTACACACATAGACACGTACGGTCGAGGTCCCTCTTAGCCAATGGGATGCCAGGATGCTGCTCGGTAGTAGCCAATGGCAGAGCAGCGAGAAATATGTTGCGTTCAGGAAACTCGGAGCTGCGAGTGCCAACCCATACTGTATTTTTACCTTTCGTATCTTGAAATTTCTTTTGTAACAAGAGGCAATATTTTCCTGTTGAGGCCTTTTGTAACTTGAACATTTCGCATGAAGAGACGTTTGTAAGTAGAGGTACCACTGCATATCAAATTCTCTGCAGGTAACAGTCAGAGATTTGTTCCCTGTGCTGATTAATAGGACGTGTTTTTTTCCACATTCCTAATGCTCCCCGCAGCGCTCGGGTTGTTAACCATTATTTCATGTCAGTAGGGACGCCTCATACTTCCTTTAATCCCGTTGGCTTGGCCGGCTGTTCCGCTGCGTGACGCGCACGTTTCCTGAAAGCCGACGGCGGTCGGCCCTGGCCCAGAATGTGTTGTCCCTTTCGCACCCGTCACAGGACCACGACTCACCAGGTTCAATTTCTACATTTAAACGGGTGTCCATCCGTCATCGTTCCTCCATCGTTATCCATATAATAATTGTCCTCTGTCACCGTCCGTCCTCGTCCTTGTGAAGCGCTTTCGTCTCTGTCCGCCCCATCCCGCCGACTGCCCGAGGAAAGCTTGGATATGCTCCAGCACGCCCGTGACCTTCGTGAGGATAAACAGATTAGAAAATTGATGGACGATCAGAGAAGCGACGCAACATTTATCATAATTTGATTTAATATACATCCAGGCGATGAAAAGCATCACTCGACTTGTGTCACACTCCTCCGTCATTTCTACCGCATCCTCCTCAACTGGAAAAAGTTTAAGCCTGTAGCTCAAAGCCAGCGAACATGGGCTTTATTGCAACCCGACGATTGCGCTCCAAAATGGTTAGATGTACCTTTCACACGGAACAGCGATGCGGGAAAATGCAATCTTTAGAGCAGGCAGTAAGAAAGTGGCTTGGGAGCCTTGTTGGTTCCTCTCAGATTGGAGGAACTCACCTCAATTAGTGTTTTTTTTTTTAATCCCACTTCCTGTTTAGCACCATCATTACCATACCACTCTCACACTGACTCGTTTGGGTTGACTTCCCTGTTGCGAGTTGCAACAGCAGTTAAATAGCAGAAGAGGGGAAAGAAGCCGACCATAAAACATGTTAAGCGGCCACATAAATTAACGAGAACAAGTTGGAAGATAAGCATCTGTGTCCCCTTTGGGCTCTGTGTTGTTTACTCGTGTCTTTTGTGATTTGGGACTCCCATGACGAGAAAACAAGACTTCTCAGGAGAAGTGTCTGCAATTGCGACAGTACAGTGGTATTTAATTCATTTTGGGATTACGTTCATAAATGTCGCTAAAATGATTGACTTTTTAACGTTTGAACCTCTGTTCTCTATTATTATAGTTCATGAAAACTAATGAAATAACTCAAACTAAAGTTAAAATATATATAAATATAAATAAATGAAATCTAGAGAAAAAAAAGAGAGTGAGTGAGAGATGAAAAATATGATAACTAACCGAAACTATATTTTACGTTTATAAAACTAACTATAGAGCTCTTGGTGTGTTTTATTGATGATTTTAAATTAATTTCTTTCCGTATTACTTTACAAAACAAAGGTCAAACAGTTGTTTGGGAATTGTAGTGTACTGTTTTGCACAGTGACTTTTTTTTTTATCTTGCGCTCGACAAATACATTAAAAAAACTAATAAATACCCAAATAAAATATCTAATTAAAATTTTTAAAAATAAATTAAACCAATAAACCCACTCTAAGAATCAATTAAAATGAATAGATTTTAACCTGGAATAAAAACTAACAATAATGAAATATCCCCAAATATTCTAACCCAAAATTCTGCTCCATGTTCGTTGTGAGTCTTTTCATTTGATATTTTTGTGTTAAAAAGCCCAAAACGCCTTGTGACAGGCCAAAGCCGCGTTCAACATGACTCATGTTGATATCCTAGTCTTGCAAAGCAGCCTTGAGAGGGTTAACACGAACAGCGCCGATCCCTCCTACTGATCTTAACACACACACACACACACACACACATGCACTGTGAACACACACTTTGTCAGCTGAGCCACAGAAGAGGAGGAGGGGGTGAGGGTCGCCGCCAGCCCCAGCTGTCGTCGGCTCAGAGCTGAGTCTCGTCTATCCCGGACAGCCGCCGCCGTCGTCGCTCCATGGGACGCCAGAGGTGGCCCCCCAGCACAGCACCCTCCATGATGGCCTGCCTCCATGTGGAGACCCCCTCGATCTGCACGGGCAAATTCAAATCGGGTACGTCCTGCGACTAACTTGTTGCCCGCTCGGATGTCTTTGCTTTGACATCTGGTAACTGTGGTAACTGAACTAACTATTGGAGAAAAGTGAACTGTAAGTTGCAGATCGTTTCTGAACTGGCGTACAAGTGTAAAAAGAAGTTAACCCATTATAACAGCAAATCCTTATCAAGCCTCATATTGCGGCGTATTCCTCCCTAATGTCCCGTAATCCTTTGATTACACTCGCCGGTGTGTGGCCTAATCTCACATGACGCCACATTTCACCCCCTTTGTAATTCTTGGCAGAATTTGGTTTCCAATCCATTTCTTTGAAGATTTGGTGTTAAATGTATACATTGTATGTGAATATCCATCCATTTTCTGTAATGCTTGTCCTCATTAGGGACATAGGTGAGATGGAGCCTATCCCAGTTGAATTTTGAGTAAGAGGCAGAGTACACCCTGGATTGGCAGGTCCGATATAGACAAGCAACTATTTACACTGGCATTCACCCCTATGGAGTATTTCCGAAGATGCATGTTTTTGAAGTGTGGCAGGAAGCCCAATCGACCCCCGATGCCAACTCCACACAGGATGTGAGCAAATCAGGGTGTTTTTTTTCAAAGTAGTGGCACATGAAAGAATCACTGGCTTCATACAGTTCAGTTGTATTTAACTTTAATCTTATACAGCAGTGCGTCTTTAAACTTTTATACAATACATTTGTGTAAACTATACGTGCACGGACATTTATTTTGAATCATAAGGCTAAGGGCTACAGTACAATTGTATTACTTGTACTATGTTCAAATAATATTGAAACTGCAGATAATGATGTCATGGGTTACTAGAACAAGATCCTCCGTCGCGCTTCTGATGAACAGTTAGGCCTTCTGCTCTCCTGTGTTTTTGATTTGGTCATGATGGTGACACTTGGAGAGCGGAGTGTTTTTTGAGGTTGCGCTTGGAGAGCTAAGTATTTTTTCAAGGTGGTACTTTGGTGTAAATGTGCGATAACCGCCGCTCTGGACGTTCAAACCGCTATTGCACCATGCTGCCGAAATTAAATATAATTGGTCGAAAATGTCCCCCCAATTCGGGGTGCCAAAAAAAACGCAGCTTGACGTCAAATCGATGTATTACCGTTGAAGTGTACAAAAATGTGCCCGAAAACGCTGCCGCTCTCGCGAGTTTGTGATCACACAAACTGACTCGATACGACGCGAGCAAGGAGATCTTTGCTCAAATCAAGAGTGCATGTCAAGCTATCTTTGGATATTTATAACCGATAAAGTCAACATAAATCACCGGCATTCCCTTTCTAAAGTGCATTCATCTTTGAAGCCGCAGCAAACGGATGCGTTCTGTTTCTCTAAGAATCCAATCAAATGGGAATCAGACGAGGAGCTTTGTCGTGGGACGATGTGGCCCAGAGATTGGCGATGACGTCGCACGGGCAACCTCTGGTTATGCTCTGAGCTGCTTGACATGACCGGGAGGTTAGCCAAGGTTCAGCGCAAACTGTCAGGAGCACCACAGGGCGCGGATTGCGTCCCCTTATATTAAATGTTTATTGATAGGCGCTCGCATATTTTATTGCTCGCGGCATTCTTTCCAGGTCACGGTGACTATAAACACTGAAAGGACGCTTTTCCAAATCTCCACATCTGCTTATCGGGGTCTCTTAATAAGAAAGTGGCGACACCTTTTGCGGGTTCTTTCATCTGCTTTATCTCCGGGACCCCTCTTTGCAACCTTCCAGAGTTAATTGCGTCGTCTAATTCAGCAACCCCGCCGCCCCCTCAAACTACACCCGACATGTCACGGTTCCCAGGCCTTGTTCTCACAGCTGCCCCGTTTATTTTTGCTTGCTTGAGTCAGAGGGCCCTGTTCAACGCATTTCCCGGGAGAGCTGTGCAGGTCTGCCTTGTGTGTATGTGTGTATAGTGTGTGTGTGTCAGTGTGTGTGAATGGGGAATATTTGCTTCCTGTGAGCCGCTCTGTACATGTAGCGAAGCAAAAGTCACAACATTGCATAGGTGACCATCCGGGTATCATCCACCATCGCCATCAACTTCCTCTTTCATGTCCACACTGGCTGAAAGTAATGAGAGTCGCGGCCCCCCCAATGTTTTGATGTGCCGTGAACCGGTTTCACCTAAAAGAGACAGACAGAAATGCATGACTCAAGTCCGTAATCTAGTTTTGGTCACCGTCTGGACAGGAAAATCCACTTCACCAAGTGTGAGGAAATGGAAGCAAATTAATCCAGTGCTTCTTTTGGCTCATATGCACCACAAATCACCTGTATCGATAAATCCAACTTTTTACATTTGTGCTGGTATTGGCTCTGTTTTTATCGAGAGCTGTGTCTGTCTAACCATTTGACTCTAACTCCTTTTTAAAAAGCTTTCCCATAACCGATATATTTTTTTGTGCGCTAATTTTTGCTTCCTTGCAATTTTACTTTTCTTCTTGCCGTATCACATGACCGAGATGAGCGTTTTGATGTTTAAAACAGATGTAAAGGCAAAGTGGGGGTGGGGGGGGGGGCTCACAAAGGGCGCCATTCAAGCTAAGACCATCACTCGTGCTAACGCATGGAGACACACCTCTCCATATATTACACAATCAGTCAAGGGCTAATATGAGTTTAGTGTCGAAAAATGACAATGAAATTTGCATTGTTGACATCTTTGTTGAAGGTTTTTCCGGCAAAGTAGAAACAGTTCGGGTGTCCCAATACTTTTGGAAACACATTTCCTGATGAGTCCGTTGAAAAGTGACACACCAATAACTTCTGGAGCAGACATGAGTCACGGTGGCTCTCGTTGGTGTCCCGTCTGACTGCGGCTTTACTCATTAACAAGCTTATAGCGGAGTTTGAATTCTCTTCTATTCACTGTTTACTTTGGCCAAACGTGGCTTGTTCAGCGCCATCGCCGCTCAAGTCCCACGTGCGGTTTCTGCCCCCACTTCTCTTATGGCCGAGCACAGGAAGTGAATTATACTTCTTTAAACTTCGGCGTTTATTACAAAATATGACATCGGGCACAAAAAAAAATAAAAAATCACGTGGGCGTTCGCATCTTGACGCCCGTGCAGGCTGCCTTGATGCCTTTTTAATTCAAATTGTTCAACTGGCTTCTGTGTCTGCACTCTCGCAGCTCTTCAGCTCTTCCTGCAGCACAGACGAAGCCGAGAACAACTCGCGGAGCGAGGCGTCGCGCCTCGTGAGTACGCACCTCACGCTTCACCTCATAATACGACGGAAGTCCTCGCTTGACCACCGTCCCTTGAAATTTTGAGGTTGGGAAACGACGCACGGTGAACTCGTCGATCACAGGGGGCGTACGAATACGTAATCCCGCGGGCTGCGGCACGAGATGGCCTGAATAGTTCCCGGTGTATTTCTGAGTTTTAAAAGTCCCATTCCGAAACAGCAGGGGGCAGCACATACTGACATACACGTGGCTATGGCGACGCTAAGAAACGATCGAAATTAACCAATCTGAGGCCTGTTGTTGTCATCCACTGTGGCATAGCAATAACTTGTTTATTGAGATCATTACCCTGCAGATTCCTGGCCTAATTTTAGCCGTTGATGACAGAATTATAAACATGAGTGCGCTGTTAGCAAAAGGCAGCCGTCAACTTCATATTGATACCAATCCTATCCCCCCGCATGAATATGTATGAAAATGGCTCGCGAATGAGCGATTGTTTTTGCAATATTTTGAGTTCATTCCCGACTTCTTTGTTGACTACCTTTTACAAAATGTTTATTTTATAAAAGAGATACTTTCAATTGATGAAAGTGGTGGAAGTTTGACCTTTTTGAGCCTCTTTTGCCTCGCATCTTGGAATCTACCTTGCCAAGTTCCGACTCATTTTGCCATCCTTTTGGTATCGATGTGAAGTATCGACACCATTTTAAAAGTACCGACTACCAATATTATCAGTATGGGTTGTTTTAACGTACTCATTTTAAGACAACTGAGAACAGTTTTAAATTGTGAGAGAAAAAAAAGCATCATATTATTTTTCATTTTACGACAGTTGTCGTCTCTGAGAGAATCATGCTGATAAAAGTCGTTTTATTTATTTTTTTGCTCTCTCTGTGGAGAAGTACAAGTCCCCCACTGAGTGAGCTCCTCCCTGGCTCCGCATAACTTCATGAGTCACAGGCTGGGCCTTTGCTGGAGGTCACTCACCCCTTTGGACTCAAACAAAACCTCCCCCAGGCCAGTCTCCAGTAAGCACCTATCCGTCCTCTTGGTCCTGTAGGTATGCGGCCGGGCTTTGTCATGACTGTTTTGGTTTCCTCTTGCCTCATGTGTCCATTAAATCAAACCGTGTTGGTCATAGCGGAGGTGACTGCGTGCTCAGTGAACACCAACCGGGCAGTGTGGGACTTATCTGGCTTGTCAATTCGTGGCAACAAATGACTGAAGGCATAAATGTTGATTTGGACGTGAAGAAAGAAGAGGAAGAGAGACATTGTGACATTTTTTTTCACTTTTTAAAACAGTGATGTCAATTTTGCCAAGCACCTCGCTCACATTTTCAGACATAAACTTTGATGATTTATTTTCCACACGATGGGTGGACTGGCACTGCGGAGACTTTTTCTATACACGTACCGTATTTTCCGCACTATAAGGCGCACCTTCAATGAATGGTCTATTTTAAAACAGTTTTCCTGCATAGGGCGCACCGCATTATAAGGCGCATCGAATAGAGGCCACAATAGTGGCTGCGGTTGCGTTATGCATCCACTAGATGGAGCCACGCTAAAGGGAATACAATACAATACACTACAGTTTTCTTTATTTTGAGCCTTCACAACCGCTGCAGCTGTAACAAAGCGCTTTACAGAACATTTAAAATATTACGTCGAGGAAATCAGAATATTGATTTATATATAAGGCACGCTGTCGGTCGGCTTTTGAGAAAATTGAACGCTTTTAGGTGCGCCTTATAGTTCGGAAAATACGGTTAATTTAAAAAGCCATTTTAAGGATTCCGTTTCTTTCAGCTCTGAAAGCCCCTGCTGCCCTCCACGAGCGGATTCGCAGTCTGGACAGGGCAAGGGTAAAAAAAACAAAAACAACTTTGTATATCTGCAGCTAATCAATCCATTTGTCATTCATCTAACCACCCATTTTCTTATTGGTTTTTTTTTTCCCCTCTTATCAGACGGGGAACATACTGAAGCACAAACTTTGCCGCCGACCCCCTCGCTCCGAGCTGGTCCGCATGCACATCCTGCAAGGTACTTTGAAAAGCCTGCTCTCTCGGTTCCTGCGCGACGGTAAAAGAGGCTGACGCCGACTTTCTTCCGCAGAGAGCAAAGCTCACGCCTCCGTGCAAGCCGCTCAGCTGAAGCTGAAGAGGGCCCGGCTGGCCGACGATCTCAACCAGAAGATTGCTCACAGGCCTGGACCCATGGAGCTGGTGGAGAAGAACATCCTGCCCGCGGACGGGGGTGTCAACAAGGACCATGACGGTAGATGCTCATTTTTCTCACACGTGGACACGAACGATTGTGGTGCAAGGCGCTCGTCACCATTTTGTGGAAATTGGTCGAAATTCGTAAGTATAATAGTCCCGCGACAAGCAACGTAAACAGGATGTCATATAAAAAGACATTTTTTCACGCATGATGTCATTGGACAGCAACGGTTTTTAAACTGTGCTGACCCCATGTTGCAGTCGTACAAAAATAGATGCACGACACACATTCCTTCTGCATTTCTTATCTTTATTGTTATTTTTTTTGTTTTCCTTTAACCTCGAGGGAGTTCACAATCTGAGGAAAGCAACCAAAACAAATTCACGTTATTGAAGAGGCAAGCCCAAGAAAAAGAAGCTCTCTTTTCAGTATAAAACAAAAAAATGTGCCTCGAAAAAAATCAAATAAATCAAATCATGACATGACGTGTAATAGAAAGCCGAACCTGGACTAGTTATGATAGCAATTTGAATATGTTTGTCCTCCAGGTGATAGTCCGGACCCCGGCGAGGCAATCGATGTGTACACTTTCAACGAGGGCAACTTATCGCCGCGCACTTGTTGCCAAACATCTCCGAGCAACGACTCGGTCTCGCCCACACCGACCGAGGCCACGTCTCTTTCCTGTTCCGGCTCCTCCGTGCGGGTGAGGTCAGATGCCGACACTGTCGATGAAAACCGTTGATTACAAAGTGTAGGATTAATGTGATGCATCGAAAGTCATGTTGGGCGACCTTAACTACTAATCACGAATATTCGTCGATGCCATTCATGGTCTGTCGGTTGTTGAACAACCAAGTTGTTTTTTTTTCTTTGGGCTTGAAACTAAAAACGAACATTAAAAAAAAAAAAAAAAGTCATAGTGTCCCCACCGTTAACGTTGTTTCTCTTCTTCACTCAGCAGCCCTCACCGTCTAACTCCTCATCCGATTTATCCTCCACCAGCGAGCAACCCGCAGCTTCATCTCAGCCAATCACTGCTACGCTCACAAAGGTGAACCTCGCCTTTTCACACTCAAATAAATACATTCCGCAAATACCAATCTGGCGGCGTGGTAGGCGGAGTGGTTACCGGGTCTGCGTCACCGTTTTTAGGTTATGGCTTCAAATCCAAAATCTGAAGTGGAGTTCGCATGCTTTGCTTCCTTTCAGCAAAACACAATAGTAGTTTAAAAACAAACAAACAAAAGCAAAACGGTCCGCCATGCGCTTCCTGCAGGTGTTAAAACGATGAGGGTCACATTTCCACTTCCTCTTTCTTCATTCAGACATTCTCATCAACTGTCTCTCCAGTGGCATTCAACCAAATGTCTGCTTTCACATATGCTGTCCCGTGTGCGCGCGCGCGCACGTGTGTTCGACTCCGCAGCAGAGCTCGCCAAAGCCGGCGGGCGAGAAAAGCCGCAGCAAAAAGAGCCGAGAGGCCAAGCCGAGGATACGCAAGCTCAAGTATCATCAGTACGTTCCCCCGGACCACCAGAAGCACGAACTCAAGCCTTCGCCGGCGGCCGCGGCCGCGGCGCACGCGGATGCCGCTTACGTGCGCGTCCTGCAGCAGCAGCAGCACTTTCTGCAGCTGCAGATCCTTCGCCAGCAGCGTTTTGGCCACCAGCAGGCAGCGGTCAAGTACGGAAGTCGTTCTTCTATTTTATGTATCGTATCATTTGCGTAGCTGTTTGTTGCTAGGCAGACTTTGTGGGGCAGAATAATTTGTGCCCATTCAGGAACAAAACATGATCAACTGTGTTTAATGGATGGGTTTTTTTTCCAATGTTTGTGCAGCCACTGTAAGAGTCATTACAAAACAAAATCATACAACACATTTTGCAAAAAACTGTGCAAATAGGAACGCGGATTAACAAAAATTGTCCTTTTCTTGGTGCATTTCGGCCACCAGTGGGTGGCGCTCATCTTCCGTAACACACTGCTTTGCTTCTACCACCCTCGTCTTTCTCCGCCGCGGTGAAAATTGAAGTCCTTTTGTCCTTTTTCATTCCATCAGGTCAACAGGCAATTTCCAAACCAATTGCTCTGCCGAGTTCTCGAACGAAAACTGCAAGCCAGATCAGTTACCGGCCAATGTGGACGAGATGAAGGTAATCTTTTATTTTTGGATTTTTATGCCTGTTCACCATTTGGTGGGGCAATGAATGTTTAAAATAACAGCAGTGATTCAATCACAAAATCTTACTGCTTGTAGTGTTGGACATTTGGGCATTTCTCACTCGGCACATTTGGACTCCATATCCTACTAGAATATTTTTCCCCACGTTGAGCAGTCAAACCCCCCCCCCCCCCCCCCCCTCCCTAAAAAATATTCTGCAGGATTTATTGTCATATATACCTACAAGATACCAATAAATGCATGCCACAGAATTGTTTGTATTTTCTTGTGCAGTTCATTGTTGCTAGGCAGAATTCTTGGGGCAAAAGCCTCAAAGCTTATTTAGCACAGTGCCATCTGCTGGTCAAATGAGGTCTAATACTTCACTTGCCCCAAATGAACAAAACTGACAGCAATGCGACGTAGTGACGTGTGTGTGTGTGTGCGCGCACGTGTTCTTCCAGGTAGCTGAGCTGAAAATTGAACTCAAACTGCGCTCGCTTCCCGTCTCCGGAACCAAGATGGATCTGATCGAGCGGCTGAAGTTGTATCACGAAACTGTCGTTGGCCTGGACACAAAAGTGCCCAAAAACACCTCAGCATTGTCCCCCAAAGTGTCCGGCGCTGGCTTGGAGGAAAACCTCGGAACGGACAGTCCCGCGGCGCCCCCTCCTGGCCGTCCCGGGTTCCACGAGAAAGATCGACGTATCCACGAGAAGGAGCTTCAGATCGAGGAGCTGAAGAGGCGACTCGAGCATGAGCAGAGGTTGGTGGAGGAGCTCAAGCTTCAGCTGGAGGTGGAGAAGAGAAGTCAGCAGCTGGGAGAGTCCCCTCCGCCCGGCCTCGGTCCTCCGTCGCCCCTCGGGGGCGAGCGCGTGGACATCAAACAGGAGGACGCGGAGACGAGCCCCTCGGCGCCTCCTGCCGCAAAAGTGGACAGCGCAGAACCTCTGAGCAAGGTGAGAAGGGCTGGGGGGGGGGGGGGGAATCACGTGGTAAAATCAGCATAAGATTGACAAATCTGCAGCCATCTTCATTTCTTTCCCTTTTGTGTGCAGATGTGGACGGTGCAGAGGACAGCGCAAAGCGTCCATGACCCATTCCCGTCAGGCGTCACTAAAGCGCCCATGAGTGAGGTAAAGCATGCATTCTGTCATTTTTGCTATTTGACATAGTCAAGCACACGTGCAGATCATTCTTCTTGGTCGTCTCCCAACTAGCCTGTCGATCGCGGCCACAGTCCGGCCTTCACGCCGCCACCGCTAAAATGTAAATTCCTCAGAGAGCCTCCTCGCTATGAAGATGCCGTGAAACACGCCCGCATGCTGCCTGCTATTCAGGTGACAAAAACATTTGGATCGCATTTTTAAAATGTAATACGATAAAACAGTTTCCAGACACTGAAAATGTCACGTAAATGTTTCCTCCAGGGTTTGTGTGCAGCCAGCCAGCAGATGGACGACCTGTTTGACATCCTCATCGAAAGCGGCGGTAAGAATGAACCCTTTCTTATCATCGATCTCGACCCAAACGCGTGCATGTTAGTCTGACCACAAACGCGACTGATTCAAATTTGTGCCAAAACTATTTCAGTTGTATGGAAAATGCTAACTGGCGCTGCTTATTCAATCATTTTTGGGATGGCCTTCTATTGCCATTACATAACGTGGCATACAAACAGTAACGCAACACAACTTGAAAACCATGTTTCATGCATAATTTAATCAAAATTAAAAATAAAATAAAGGACATCGTTTCACATCACCAGCTGTTTCTTCACACTCTCCACACAGAGATGTCTCCCTTCCTGAAACCCGACCCTCCTGACGCCAACAAGCGACTGCCCGTCACGCCCAGCGTCACCCTCCTGCCCGTCAACGCCGTCCTGTCGCGCCCTCCGCCCTGCGTCCAGGTGGCACACATGCCCGCCGAGGAGCTTCCTCTACCCCTGATCGCCATGGAGATGGGACTGGACGACAGCATGGACGCAGAGTCCGATCTCCATGGCATGGACTGGCTGGATCTGAGCGTGTCGGCGGCCGAGAGCGTCTTCTCAGCAGACTTCCTGGACGCTTACCAGCTTCTCTAAGGGGAACCGCAAGAAGGTCATCAGCAGATTGCGACAGAGATTGGAAGAGTCACAGAAAGTGGAAAGGTTGTCAAAATTGCACTTTGTGAAAAAAAAGACTGAAGTCCGCCTTTCAAGGAATTTCTCCCAAAAGCCAAACCTGCCGACGTATGCGTTAGTTGAGGGCCTTATGTCGATGACATGCAAGCATCACTGATGAAAACGACTGCGAGGAGGAAAATTTGGACCGCGCTGCCACCTTCTGGTCATTTCAGGAGTCGACCAGTTCCGACACACACACCAGCTGATGGGAAGTATTTACTATACTAGTACAAGTCAACAAACTGTTATGCATAATTTGTATATGCTGTTTGTGTTACACATTTTTTGTTTACTTTTATACGCCACTTTTTCGTTTTGTGTGCGTGCTAAAGCTGACAAGCTTCATGATTTCCCATCTTGTACTTGCCATAAAAGTATACATGGCTCTGAAAGTACACATGGCTCCTTTTTTTCTTTTTTGGCGGTGGAGGGAATTTGGCCAAGTGTAGAGTGTGAAACAGCTGAGAAACTCACCATCATTTTCCATTTGTGGCAATGGGAGGCCACCAACTTAACCAACAGTGAGTATAGCCTCTGGAGCCAAAATTTTGGAGCTAGTTCATCCATCCATCCACTTATCGTTGAACCAGGTCACGGAGGTGCTGGAGCCTACGCCAGCGGATTTCAGGCAGAAGGCGGATTACAACATGAAGTGGTTAGAGTCCGTCGCAGGGCACAGAGATAGACAAGCCATTCACGCCGTCACCGAGTGGGAATCGATCCCACGCTTCCCGCACGCAATTCAGGCAACTGTCCTGCTAGACCATGTATAGTAAGGCGTTTTTAGCCCGAAGAAAACGACAGTATAGTAAGGCGTTTTTAGGCCTAAAAAAAACGACAGTGTAAGGCGTTTTTAGGCCGAAAAAACGACATAGTAGTAAGGCGTTTTTTGTCCGAAAAAAACAACATAGTATAATAAGGCGTTTTTAAGCCGAAAAAAACGACATAGTATAGTATGGCGTTTTTAGCCCTAAAAAAAAGACATGGTATACTAAGGCGTTTTTAGCCTGAAAAAAACGACATAGTATAGTAAGGCGTTTTTAAGACGAAAAAAACGACAGTATAGTAAGGCGTTTTTAGGCCGAAAAAAACGACAGTATAGTAAGGCGTTTTTAGGCCGAAAAAAAACGACATAGTATCGTAAGGCGTTTTTTGCCGAAAAAAAATGACCATGCATAATAAGGCGTTTTTTGCCGAAAAAAATACGACCATGTATAGTAAGGCGTTTTTAACCGAAAAAAAAAACGACCATTAATAGTAAGGCGTTTTTAAGCCGAAAAAAACGACATAGTATAGTAAGGCGTTTTTAGGCCGAAAAAAACGACATAGTATAGTAAGGCGTTTTTAGGCCAAAAAAAAACGACATAGTATAGTAAGGTGTTTTTAGGCCGAAAAAAAACGACATAGTATAGTAAGGCGTTTTTAAGCCGAAAAAAACGACATAGTATAGTAAGGCGTTTTTAGCCCGAAAAAAACGACATAGTATAGGAAGGCGATTTTAGCCCGAAAAAAACGACATGGTATTATAGTAAGGCGTTTTTAGCCCGAAAAAAACAACATAGTATATTAAGGCGTTTTTAAGCGGAAAAAAACGACATAGTATAGTAAGGCGTTTTTACCCCGAAAAAAACGACATGGTATAGTAAGGCGTTTTTAGCCCGAAAAAAACGACAGTATATATAGTAAGGCGTTTTTAGTCCGAAGAAAATGACATAGTATAGTAAGGCTAGTATAGTAAGGCGTTTTAAGGCCGAAAAAAACGACATAGTATAGTAAGGCGTTTTTAGCCCGAAAAAAACGACATAGTATAATAAGGCGTTTTTAAGCCGAAAAAAACGACATAGTATAGAAGGCCGTTTTTAGCCCGAAAAAAACGACATAGTATAGTAAGGCGTTTTTAGCCCGAAAAAAACGACATAGTATAGTAAGGCGTTTTTAAGCCAAAAAAAAAGACAGTATAGTAAGGCGTTTTTAGCCCAAAAAAACGACATAGTATAGTAAGGCGTTTTTAAGCCGAAAAAAATCGACCATGTATAGTAAAGCGTTTTTAAGCCAAAAAAAACGACATAGTATAGTAAGGTGTTTTTTGCCGAAAAAAAATGACCATGCATAATAAGGCGTTTTTTGCCGAAAAAAATACGACCATGTATAGTAAGGCGTTTTTAACCGAAAAAAAACGACCATTAATAGTAAGGCGTTTTTAAGCCGAAAAAAACGACATAGTATAGTAAGGCGTTTTTAAGCCGAAAAAAACGACATAGTATAGTAAGGCGTTTTTAGGCCAAAAAAAAACGACATAGTATAGTAAGGTGTTTTTAGGCCGAAAAAAAACGACATAGTATAGTAAGGCGTTTTTAAGCCGAAAAAAACGACATAGTATAGTAAGGCGTTTTTAGCCCGAAAAAAACGACATAGTATAGTAAGGCGTTTTTAGCCCGAAAAAACGACATGGTATAGGAAGGCGATTTTAGCCCGAAAAAAACGACATGGTATAGTAAGGCGTTTTTAGCCCGAAAAAAACGACATAGTATAGTAAGGTGTTTTTAAGTTGAAAAAAACGACATAGTATAGTAAGCCGTTTTTAGCCCGAAAAAACGACATGGTATAGGAAGGCGATTTTAGCCCGAAAAAAACGACATAGTATAGTAAGGCGTTTTTACCCCGAAAAAAACGACATAGTATAGTAAGGTGTTTTTAAGTTGAAAAAAACGACATAGTATAGTAAGCCGTTTTTAGCCTGCAAAAAACGACAAAGTATAGTAAGGCGTTTTTAAGCCGAAAAAAATCGACCATGTATAGTAAGGCGTTTTTAAGCCGAAAAAACCCGACATAGTATAGTAAGGCGTTTTTAGCCTGAAAAAAACGACATAGTATAGTAAGGCGTTTTTAGCCTGAAAAAAACAACATAGTATAGTAAGGCGTTTTAAGCCGAAAAAAACGACAGTATAGTAAGGCGTTTTTAGGCCGAAAAAAACGACAGTATAGTAAGGCGTTTTTAGGCCGAAAAAAACGACATAGTATAGTAAGGCGTTTTAAGCCGAAAAAAACGACATAGTATAGTAAGCCGTTTTTAGGCCGAAAAAAACGACAGTATAGTAAGGCGTTTTTAGGCCGAAAAAAACGACAGTATAGTAAGGCGTTTTTAGGCCGAAAAAAACGACATAGTATAGTAAGGTGTTTTTTGCCCAAAAAAAATGACCATGCATAGTAAGGCGTTTTTTGCCGAAAAAAAACGACCATGTATAGTAAGGCGTTTTTAACCGAAAAAAAAGACCATTAATAGTAAGGCGTTTTTGGACAAAAAAAATGACCATATATATAGTAAGCCGTTTTTAGCCGAAAAAAACGACCATGTATAGTAAGGCATTTTTGGACGAAATCTTTAGCCGAAAAAAACGACCATGTATAGTAAGGCGGTTAGCCGAAAAACAAAGGCCATGATTAATTAAAAAATTCAACTCCACTGCTCTATGTGGTTCTTTGGCTCAGTGGTAGAGTGATGGAGTTCCACACCAGAGGTTGGGTGTTCGATTCCCAGTGTTTGCAGCAAGGTCACATCTTTCTTTAATCACCATGTGCAGCTTTATTGAAGGAAACACAAAACAAACAAGAAGTTATGTGGTGGTGTGGCTCAGGGGTAGCGAAACCATGTACCAAACTAGTGGTTGGGTGTTCAATCCCCAGAGGTTGCAACCATATCCCTTCTTTCTTTGACCACCATGGTAAGTAAGACTTATTTTAGTCTTTTTTTTCCCCAGCTAAAAATGCCTTACTTTATTTACATGGTCGTTTTTTTTGGGCTAAAAAGGCCTTACTATACATGGTCTTTTTTTCGGTTAAAAACGCCTTACTATACATGGTCGTTTTTTCCGGCTAAAAACGCCTTACTATACATGGTCGTTTTTTTCCGTTAAAAACGCCTTACTATAATTGGTCGTTTTTTTCGGCTAAAAACGCCTTACGATACATGGTTGTTTTTTTCGGCTAAAAACGCCTTACTATACATGGTTGTTTTTTTCGGCTAAAAACACCTTACTATACATGGTCGTTTTTTTTGGGCTAAAAACGCCTTGCTATACATGGTCTTTTTTCAGTTAAAAACGCCTTACTATACATGGTCGTTTTTTTCGGCTAAAAATGCCTTACTATACATGGTCGTATTTTTTTCGGCTAAAAACGCCTTACTATACATGGTCGTTTTTTTCAGCAAAAAATGCCTTACTATACATGGTCGTTTTTTCGGTTAAAAACGCTTTACTATACATGGTCGTTTTTTTCGGCTAAAAACGCCTTACTATACATGGTCGTTTTTTTCGGCTAAAAACGCCTTACTATACATGGTCGTTTTTTTGGGCTAAAAAAACGCCTTCCTATACATGGTCTTTTTTTCGGCAAAAAACGCCTTACTATACATGGTCTTTTTTTTCGGCTAAAAACGCCTTACTATACATGGTTGTTTTTTCGGCTAAAAAAGCCTTACTATACATGGTCGTATTTTTTTCGGCGAAAAACACCTTACTATACATGATAGGTTTTTTTCGGCTAAAAACGCCTTACTTTACATGGTCGTTTTTTTTCGGCGAAAAACGCCTTACTATATACATGGTCGTTTTTTGGGGCGGGGGTTTTGGGCTTAAAACGCCTTACTATACATGGTCGCTTTTTTCGGCTAAAAACGCCTTACTATAATTGGTCGCTTTTTTCGGCTAAAAACGCCTTACGATACATGGTTGTTTTTTGGGGCGGGAGTTTTGGGCTTAAAACGCCTTACTATACATGGTTGCTTTTTTCGGTTAAAAACGCCTTACTATACATGGTCGTATTTTTTTCGGCTAAAAACGCCTTACGATACATGGTTGTTTTTTTCGGCTAAAAACGCCTTACTATACATGGTTGTTTTTTTGGGCTAAAAACACCTTACTATACATGGTCGTTTTTTTTGGGCTAAAAACGCCTTGCTATACATGGTCTTTTTTCAGTTAAAAACGCCTTACTATACATGGTCGTTTTTTTCGGCTAAAAATGCCTTACTATACATGGTCGTATTTTTTTCGGCTAAAAACGCCTTACTATATATGGTCGTTTTTTTCAGCAAAAAATGCCTTACTATACATGGTCGTTTTTTTCAGCAAAAAATGCCTTACTATACATGGTCGTTTTTTCGGTTAAAAACGCTTTACTATACATGGTCGTTTTTTTCGGCTAAAAACGCCTTACTATACATGGTCGTTTTTTTTCAGCTAAAAACGCCTTACTATACATGGTCGTTTTTTTGGGCTAAAAAACGCCTTCCTATACATGGTCTTTTTTTCGGCAAAAAACGCCTTACTATACATGGTCTTTTTTTTCGGCTAAAAACGCCTTACTATACATGGTTGTTTTTTTGGCTAAAAAAGCCTTACTATACATGGTCGTATTTTTTTCGGCGAAAAACGCCTTACTATACATGGTAGTTTTTTTTTCGGCTAAAAACGCCTTACTTTACATGGTCGTTTTTTTCGGCGAAAAACGCCTTACTATACATGGTCGTTTTTTGGGGCGGGGGTTTTGGGCTTAAAACGCCTTACTATACATGGTCGCTTTTTTCGGCTAAAAACGCCTTCCTAAATTATCCTCAGAAGAGGATAGTTCGAGCGTGGTTTTTTTCCCTCTCCCTACCCAGTGTTTTCCTTTCTGCATACTGACTGTAATTTCCCCATTGCGGGACAAATAAAGGATATCTTAATTAATCTATACATGGTCGGTTTTTTTCGGTTAAAAATGCCTTAATCTCCATCGTCTTTTTTTTTCGACTAAAAATGCCTTACTGTACATCAGGCATGTCCAACTCTGGGCCTGGAGGGCCGCTGTCCTGCCTGTTTTCCATCTCTCTCGGCTGCAACACACCTCATTCAGATGATCAGCTCATCAGCCAGCTCTGAAGCAGCATTAAAACATTCCTGATTATTTGAATCAGGTGTGTTGCTCCTGGGAGAGCTGGAAAACAGGCACGACAGCGGCCTTTCAGGACCGACTTTGGACACCCCTGCTGTACATGGTCGTTTTTTATGGCTCAAAAGGCCTTACTATACATGGTCATTTTTTTGGAAGGCGTTTTTAACCCCAAAAAATGACCCTGTATAGTAAGGCGTTTTTTTTTGCCCCAAAAACGACAATGTATTTCAGGGGTAGGGAACTACAGTTCCGCTAGAGCTATATCCCGCCTATTTTAGGTCCCTCCCTATTCCAACGCACTTGATTCAAATGATTAGCTCATCAGCAAACTCTGTCGAGGCCTGAACAATTGAATCAGGTGTGTTGGGAGTCGGGAGGGACCTAAAACAGGCGGATATGGCTCTCGAGGGACTGGAGTTCCCTACCCCTGCACTCAACCATCAGTGACATATGTCGGACATGGGTCTGTTTTGACATTTGGGATAGTGTAAAGTAGCCCACTTCACCCAAAGTGAGTAGCCTCTGTTGTCAAAATGGCTGTGGATACAATCAAATTAAAGTACAGCACTGTACAACATTACTCACGCAAGTATTTACTCTGCTCCTTGGCGCCCTCTGGTGGATACTTGCCAACATTACAACACAAGGACCCCTCACACGGAGTATTAGTGTGCTGCGTAGTAGTTTAAAAAGCAAAAACGTGCAATTACAACAAGAGCAGAACCAAATAAAGAAACACCAGGGACAGTGAGGTCCGTATTTATTCATAGTTCTTCCCCCCCAAAAAATGCACAAGAGAAGAAACAGTCTAAAATTTGCAGATAAACCTTCATCAGAAATGAGCTTTACTTAAGAGCTGTGCGGTTACATAGAACGGGTGTGAGCTTAAAGACCCAACGTGTATTTCAAAAAACAAACAAACAAAAAAAAAAGATGCTATCATGAAACACCTTTTATAAAACGTTGACTTGCTCCAAAGTGAATATGAAAGTTTAGCGGGACTAAAAAGTCTCTGAAATGTTGACATCAAGCGCCAATGCACTTTGAATTTCGGTGTGATAGCTACCAGTTGAAAGGGACATATATTATTTCCATATAACTTACAAAGTCCGTCCTCCTCAGTCACTTTCCGTTTCTATTCCTTCATTCGAGACCGCAGCAGACTGCTCAGCGTATTGCTTCCTCCCGCTGAACACGTACAATTACAGTTCAACTCTTCCGTTCGGCCTTCAACCTTTGTGGACGAAAACAAACACTGTCGTACCTTCATTAAACGTATTCATTTTTTTTGGCTGGTGTGAATCAAATAAAAATAGTCGACGCCAAGGTCCTGAGGAAAATCAGATTTAGGAAGGGAAAAAAAAACTATCAAAAATAGAGAGAGAGTGTACAACATTTGGTGTATAAATACGGATAAAACAGTTGCGGTGGTGAGAAAGTGGACGCAACCGATCAAGGACACTTTTTGAAACGAGAGGGCGGCGCTAGTTATCCCACATGTGCTGACATCACGTTCTTCCAAACACTCGTGTTATTTTAGTGGCGTTCAGTCGCTCATAATACAAAACAACAACAAAAAACACGCCTGTGAGAGGCCCGGCAGCTGATAACGGCGGTGCTTGGTGGGTCGTGCGGCCATCACTTGATCATCATGTGCTTTAAATAACAAGGGGAAGACTTTCTATTTTGTTTCACCGGCTGGCGGAGACGAGCCCAGCAGAGGAGATTTTGGAGAAACCTAAAAGAAAATAGCAAAATGTGATTTTGGAGTCAGTCTGTGGCAGAATCACAACAACTTTTCCTGTTTGCAGGTGGACTACACTTCTTATGCATTGAACCTATTGAGACACCCGTAGCTCGAAAGATGCCTGCGTCTGTGGCGGTGTTGCGTAATGTGTAAGGGAAGTGACAACGGTCACTCCAGTGGACAGCGTAGCATGTTATCAGGTGACAGCGTTGCATGAAAAAATGAGCTGAGGAAACCCTGAAGTGAGCTTTACTGACGCCTAAATTGTCCAAAGGCGTGAGCACTGTCGAAGACGGTTGGGGTGGAGAGGATCTACGTTCACTTACGGGGGAAGGAGGCTTGGCAAAGTTGAGGTGAGCGTAGAGAAGCACGGCGATGTCGTTCTGGCTGGCCTCCAGAGCGATGGAGAGCGCAGTGCTGCCATCCTGAAACACGTGAGCAAGAAGATGGCGTTCAACAGGGCACAGTATTGGAAACTGACTTTTTTTTTTTTAAAATATGTATAAAAAGAGCTGGCTCTATGGAGGGGAAAATGATCCAAGCAAGTTTTCTTTTGTGATCCCGACACGCCACTCACGTTATCAGTGAGGGTGGCGTCACAGCCGGGCACAGACAGTAGCTGTCGCACAATGTCCACGTGACCGTGCTCGCAGGCGCACATGAGCGCCGTGGAGCCGTCTTCGTCGCGGATGTTGACTTGGGCCCCGCAGGACAGAAGGGCCCGCACCATGTCCCCCCGCCCGTGGCTGACCGCCAGCATCAGTGCCGTCTGACCCGCCTGGGAGACACAGTGGAAAAACGGGAACATTTCTTTTAGCCTTCAAAGAACGAACGAGCGGGGGTGTTCTGTAATGATGTAATTTAAATGACGTAACGTTTAAGGAGGGTAGAAAATGCATATTTGATCGGGTGAATTTCAAAAACAACTGAATTCAAGTAAGAGTCTACCCTTTGTTCTGAGAAAAAAAAAGGTCTTTCTTCTAAAAACAAGGTCGTTATTCTCCGAAAACAGGGCAATGATAGACTTTTTGTTGAAAAACATTATAAGAAAATGCATTCATTCGAGTAACGTCAGATTCATGTGATGACACGTCACACTCAACTCAGCTTGTAATTGACCCAATGCTGTACCATAAAGTAGAGAGCTGGACTTTGTTTACTACGTTAAATTTGCTGGTGCACCGATCCCTATCTTGTTAGCCAAAGAGCATTATTTCCCAAGTTTGTTGTGGTTTTTCTTGTTTTCCCGTAAACGTTCAAAATCCTGAGAGAACCGTTAGGCCTTGCAGTAACAGCATGCGGGCAACAGAGGGCGCACCTGGCTGGCCTTGGCGTTGACGTCCCCAGTGCGCAGCAGCTGCAGGACAGCTTGAAGGTCACCGTCCGAGTGGAAGGCAGCCAGAGCGGTTAGCATGATGGCCGTGTAGCCCGCCTTGTTCTGCTTGTTGGCATTACACAGATCTGTCGGAGGAAAAAAAACAAACAAAAACAAAACGGATGTTTAGAAAAAATAATGTGGATAGTCCTTTGTCATCAAATATTTGCCTGGCTACTAATGAGGTCAAATGTGATATTAAGTGCACGGATGAATGTGTTTAAACCAATGGTTGCTAGGCAGAACTTGTGGTTGAAAAGAAAGTGTCCATCATCAGTCTCACTATGTCGTTTCCTTGGGAACCGAGGGCAGAGGGCCCCCACATGCAAGGTCAACCCATAATGTCTGTAAAAAAAATGTAACGCTTTGAAGTCCCCCCCCACACACACACACCAAATCTGCACAACTCACCGGTGTCGAGCAGCAGTTTCACCACGGGGAAGTTTGAGTGCGAGACGGTATAATGCAGCGCCGTGTTGCCGTTGCCGTCCGCCATGTTGATGACAAACTGCAGCAACTGAGGCGAGATGGCGGCGAAAGCGTCCATGTAGGCCCGGACCGCCGCCACGTCCGCCGCCTTGTGGCACGACACGCGGAGCCACTCCTGCAGCACGCCGGTGTACGCCTCCCTCTAGAATCAGGACAAGTTACATATTAGGATAACAACAAAAATCATTCCGACAAATGTGTGGCTTTATTGCTTTTCATGAATCAAGAAACTTTGTGTTCACGCCTTGACTGCACTTCTTAACTAATTCACTCCCAAAGACGTTTTTAAACGTCTTTTCAGACTTGGTCTAGATTGGCTGGTACTGAATGAGTTAAGCAGTGAACTTATCTAGGCACTATACATTGCAGCCTGCGCAATTTGGAAATTGGACTAATTGTTCAATCTGAATTAAAATACACATGCCGAAGTGTTTTAGGGTGAGGATGAGGCATACCGCTCCTTGCTGGCTGAAGGCGTTGGGCTCTCCAAGGGCCTTTTGAAGGTCACAAAGAGCCGACTTCAGGCTGTCACTTAGTTCCAACCTGGAATGACGACAACGTAGGCTGCTGATGGTTTGTCAGTGCGTCAGTTTGCCGGCCCACAAATCCCTTGGGACCTTACCTGACTTGTTTTGCGGGGACGCTCACGGACGCAAGCTCAGATTCTGATTGACCGGAGAGCTCGCCGGTGTCCGCCTGCTGCCCGGCAATCTCTGAACTTTGAGTGGCACATTGAGGGACTGCTGAGGAGGTAACGGGCGACATTGATTCAGTGCTGGTGGCCGACGTCGGGCCGACGGGCTCTTGGCAAGCAGAACCGTTGACCGGGCACGGGGAAGGCGGGCTGGCGCCAGGCGTCGATATCTGGGGGCGACATTCTGGAGCCACGGCCTCGGTCGCCAGTGACGGTTGTGATTTGTCCGCCGTTGCTGGCGGAGAGTCGGAGCGCCCGTCCAACGAATGGACGGTTGTCTGGCGAGGTACGTCGCCCTCTAGAGGCCGGGAGTACTGCTGGTGGTCGGCGGTGCACTCTGGCAGTTTTTCCCTGGCTTCGTGATACTCGCTGGAGTCGCTCTCCTCGTCCGAGCTGCTGCTGTCATCGGATGACGTCGACTCATAACTGTGAATAAAGGAAAAAAAAAAAAACACACTTTTGTGATGCCAATTTTCAGGTTACAGGGTGCACGAAAGGGTTAAATGACACAAACCCGCCATTAACACCAATAAACTGGAGGTTTTTCTTGGTCGACGGAGAGCCCGGTTCGCCCTCTGCTTTCCGCTTCATGATGGACCTCAGAGAGGATTGGGGAGACGAGGCTGTGCAAAATCAGTTGAAATCAGTCCTTTTAAGCTCAGCAGAACGGCGGCGAGGAGCAGCGCCTTCGACAAGAAGCTTACCTGAGGCGTGGCCGTCTTGAAGCGTCTCCGCGCCGGGTTCCAGGCGAGTCTCGCCCTCTTTGAAGTACACGGCGGCAATCTGATTGCCGGCCGTGCCGACGACAACGGCGGGGTTGGATACGGGCGTGGATGTGGACAACTCGCTCTTGAGAACGTCGCGCACTTGCTTGGAGCTGACCGCAATCGGCAACCCCAGCGCGGCTTCTGCAGAAGGAAACCGTTTATTACACTTCGCATTATTCACGACGTCAGTACTTTTTACATACCTTGCTAGTTTTTTCTTTTCTTTCAATAAACACAAGTAACACATTAATAAACAGCATCACGTTTATTGTAAATGTTTTGGTCTTATAGGCCAAAATTGATCTTCATTTAACGCTAACCTGTCGTCTTTTAACTCATTCAATCCCAGCCATTTTCACCGGAGCAACCCCCCCACTCAAAGCGTTTTACTGGATTTTGACTGATCTTGCAAGGCCCACAGAATATTTGGTTCTAATGCTACATTAGCATGGAGCCTACCAAAATAAAGTTAGGACTCTCTTCCTTCAGCAGAAAAAAAAATAGTTTCTATCTTTTTCCATTCTTCAGCGATCGGCATGACAAAATGGCTAAGTTTCATGAAAATGGCGATTCCTGGGCAAAAAACGGAGAAAAAGAGCTTTTTGTAAAAGCATGCATTTTCAAGCACGCGAGGCACCACTGCCACCTACTGGTCACTTTTTTTTAAACATGATTTACAATGCAAACGGCTTAGTCTCATTCACAGATTGCATCAGACACTCTATGACGCAAAAAAAAAAAAGAAAAAAAAAAGACTTAGACGTACAAATACGTCCTTGGTAGGCAGGGCCTAATTTAAGCGCGTCTTGTGGAATGAAAGAGTGAAGCATTCGCTACGACAAAATGTTATCAAACAAGTCAATCGCAAATCGGAACCAGAAAATGTACTTGGCAATTCGTAGACTTTGCGATTCAGCTCCTTGATCATAAAACAGCAAAATGTTGACCGAGATATTGATTCGAAAACGTCGAGGATGCCTTACGAAAGTTCAGCTTGACTGCCCAATATCACGGACATTTTTGAGCCGTCGATGGAATCGTTCTTTCCGTACCTGCCGAGTCGTCAGATTGTCCTCGCCGGTGGCCCTCCAACAGCGGCAACGGGGAGCTGCAGCGGACCGCTCGGAGCAGAGTGCCCACCTCCACCACAGTGGGCTGCTCCAGCGTGTACACTTGGATGCCGACGGTCCTCTGTTCCCTTTGCGGGCACTGCTGCGTGAAGCTGACCACCGTCTGCAGGTTGCCGTCCTGCAGCTCCTGCCAGCCCATGGTGGTGGCCCTCACCGGATGCTCGGCCCGAGGACCCTTGTCCTTCTCGGCGGACGTGGCTTGCAGCTGCGCGGCGTGCAGCTCCTCCATCATTGTTTTGAGCTGACCCTCCAGATGAACCACTTGGTTCTTCAGAGCCTCGGCCTCGGGTAGGAGCCCCAGATCCACCTCCCGAACACCCACCCCGACCTGGCGACTGCTCTTCTCGCCCTCCGGTCCCACTCCGATCGTGCGCAGCTCCCGTTTAGAATCCGGTCGGGCCCCGCCCACGATAACGGTGTCCTCGATCTCGCATCCCGAGTCTTGTTTGGAGCCTTCCGGCGCGGCGGGAGACGTCGGCCCCGATGGCTTGTTGGCATCCTTGGCTCCCGCGCTCACTTCTTCTTCCGGAATGTCGATGTACAGCTCTCCTCGGCCGCGGCCTCGGTTGAAGCCCATGGTGTGGCCCAGAAACTTCTGGCTCTTCAGTTGGACGCTGAGCTGCCGCTTCTCTTCCTGCAGCACGGAAATCTTCACCTGGAGCACGGGGATGGTCTTCACCTGCTCCTCCAGGTCTCGGATCTTCCTGAGGGCGGCCGCCATCTGCTCGCGGACGTGCTGCAGGTGCGCCGGAGTGGGCGTGACCGGGGTGGACAGTCCAGAGTTCATTGGAGTAAAAGTTCCTCCCCCTCCACCGCCGCCCACTCCTGCCCCGTGGGCCCGGTTGTAGCTGTGCGCGCTGCTAATGGAGGTGTTGGAGCCCGCCACGCTGCTGTGCATGCTGCCCAGGTTGGAGAAGCGCCTTCCTTCTTTCTCCTCCTCCAGCTTCCGCCGTGCATCCAACAAGGTCTTCTCCACGCGGGCGGTGCTGAAGTTGGGCCTGTGGGCGGCGTGGTAGCCCGGAGCGCAGTACGAGAAAGAGGAGTGGCGACTGTCCACGCTGGCATTGGAGCACAGCGACTCGGTGGAGGTCCACCAGGAGCCGGTGTAACCGTAGCCGCCGCCGCCGCGAGGCAGCGAGCCATAGCGCGGCCGCCGTTGAATGGGCACCCGCTTGATGGTGTTCCCCTTCTCGATGTCGTTGACATATTTGAGGAAGTCCAGGTCCAGACGGTAGCCGTAGGGGGTCTCCACTGAGTAGGGCGCCTCCTGTTCCTTGCCGTGCAAGGAGGGGGGAGCTGGCGAGCTGAGCTTCCCTGCGAGCGGAAGGAAATCAACTTGAAACAAACGGAAATCTGCGTCTAATCTTGGGCTCAGACTTTAGAAAATGGGATCAACTCCGGGCCGCTGGGTTATTTGTGTACGCGGGCTGGACAATGAGGCGGGATGTGATTTCTAAACTCCTCCTTTCCAATGATGTCATCACAATTGATTTTCCCATTGCAATCACCATCGAGCGTTTATAAATGGCGTACCTGGGAAGCCGGGGTCCATATGCAGCACTTGAGCCATTTTAGGAAGGAGGCTGCTAGCAGATTACTCGCACCTGGAGGGGGGGGCACAGAAACATTTGAATTTACTTGAACAGTGAGCACCAGTTCGGAAAAATGCTGCAGATACCCAGAGTGACATATTATCCCTCGCAATATGCGGTGTTACCACGGCGACACTGGATGACTTCATTTACCTCTTAATGGTAAAAGATTTCAGATGTGCGGCGCTGTACACGTACACACGAGTCCTCACTTTCGCTTTTTCGGCACATCACTGTTATTGTGCAACTCCAGTTTGCAGAGCCCTCCCTCCCCCGTCCTCCCGTCTCCTGCCTCCCCCATCCTCCCCCCCCCTCCCCCCGGCTAATTTTATCCATCCATTTTTCTGAGCGTGGCGGGTCACAGTCGCCTGTGCGTGTTTGTTTCTCTTCGTAGTCTGCGCAGAAGAGGAGTTACGGGGGGAAAAGTTTCCTGGCAGCCGATTCCAGGACAGAGGTTTGAGACTTGCAGCCTTATTAGGAATCGTCTGCACACGCAATGTTCTGCTTCGCAAAATCAGGGTTTACGCACGCACACATGCACACACGCAATTTTTCTCCCCCCCCCCCCCCGCTTTATTTTCAGCTGCTTTCTCCACCATTTGCCCAAATGTCAGCTGACGATCAGGAGTTCTCAGCTGGCCTCCCTGTGCTCTGTGCTAATTGCTCGAGACCGTCATACATTTTCCTCAAACACATGACGGCTTGTTCCTTCCCACGAAGCCCACAAGCTCGTCCCGCAACCCCTCAGTTGGTCCATTTGGAAACAAATTAACTTCCTCGGTCATAGAGGATGGAATATTTAACCCAGATCTAACATGAGTTCCAGTGTCGCGTGTATTGCTTAATTTGCTTAATTTATTTTATTCATGAGATCCTCCATTACAATCTTCCAGGCTACTGATCTACTCTGTAAGTCTTATTGCTAGCTTGGGTTTAATTAACTCTTTCATGCACCAAAAATGATAACCTGTAACCCCGATAACATGATAGGCTGTCCACAGGTGTGACTGAAAGAGTTAAAATAATATTTTGGAAGACAAAATGAGAGTGATAAGTAAAAAGACAATTGCGGTTCCATTTTAGGAGTAGGGGCCAAAAGTCCCAAGGAAAGTTGGTCTTTCAAAAGAGTAAGAGTATCATTTGCAATTGTGTCTTGTTCATCATGTCTTGTTGAAGGACTTGGATCTATTAAAGCAGAGGTGCCCATTACGGCGATCGCGATCGACCGGTAGATCGCCGACTGGTCCCAAGTCGATCGCGAGGGGTGTGGAGTGGAAAACAAACAACCATTTGTGTGTCTTTGTGCATGTCAGTCATATATTTTTTGTGTTAATGCACACTGCACCCTAATCCTTCTATCAGTCTCATTTTCACAAAAAGTATTTAAAAAATCAAATAAAATCAAGCAGGTAAATCTTCAACCTATGGTGGCGCGTGACCTGCGTCACCGGAAGTTGTTAGCGCTCAGCAGTCCGCAATTGCAACTTGTGATCAGAGCTGTTGTCGTGTAGAATTCACAGATGGCACGGGCAAAGAATACGAATCTAGAGAGCCGAGGGAAGCACTTTAGAACGGTACATGTGAGCTACGATAGTTAACGGGCTGAAAAAGTGCGTCGCATGCCTCCGTGTCATGGCGTGCGTGTGCGGAAACGGGTCGATCGCCGGAGGTTGGTTGATCGAAAAATCAATCTTCGGTCCAAAAAGCTTGGCCGCCCCTGTATTAAAGTTAAGTCATACGTTACAATGCCAGGTCCTACAAAACCGCAGAGCAAAACCATTACCTTAAAATGCCCAAAAAATAGTTATATGGAATGGATTACATGTTGCAGATGAGTATCACTTTTGGGGGCTTTATATTTATGACTGAGTGTGGGAGCGTGTCTTGTGTGTGTGGCATTGTCAATTTTCTAGTCAGGGTCGTTCTCTCTTTTGCGACTCCACTCACTCGCTCACTCGCTCGCACGCTGGCTGGTTGGTAAAAAGTAGGGCGCTTGGAAACGCTGACTAAATGCATTTGGTATGTTTGAAGTCCCAGAGTCAGTTTAATGTGTCGCTACGATTTCTCTTCTTATCTGCGGCCTTCATCACCCGCTCATAACAACACTGCCACACACACACACACACACACGCTCATATATACAAGCGCGGCCTTTCTGACATCGGGGCATAGCGTGACGCTTGTCACATTTCAAGCCGAGAGACAGTTCCTGTCTAAAATTTGAAAGGTTTGATAAGTTAGCCAACCGTATTGGAGGAAACTTTCCGAGAGAAATTTGTTCCAGCAGTTCGGGATGACTTCTCACAACAAGCTGGGATTTATGGAGAAGGGAAAATGGGTGTTGGGAACTACATGAAGACAAAACGGCGATGTGGAACGATTACAATCAAGAATGAAAGCGAAGCGGTTTTGGCACTGTTTAACTCCAGTGTGGAATGAAAAGTATCACATTGATGTTTCATGTTGGACAGAGCGGGACAGTGTGTGCGTGTGGAGGGGCGGAGCTGCCAGAGGACAGTTGATGAGATATAATTAGAGCGCGAGGCTACGCAACCAAACATCCTCAACCCCGGCCGACTCGTGGCCGAGTCTCAGTTCAACTTTGAGACACAAAAAACGTTTCATCTCTTTTTCCCACATCAGCGCATGAAAAAGAAAAAGAGACGGGGAGGGAGGGGGAAATTTTAAAACGCCCACAGCAACAAGCCTCCCTCCGCATCTGTCTCGCTGGCAGTAACACCCCCCCCCCCGCCCCCCTCGTGTGCATGCTCCACACTGAGAGTTCCATTGAGATGACAAGCGAACAGAGACACTCTGTTCTCACTCAATTTCTAAGCCTTTCTGCAGAAAAATGTAGTCATTTATGGTCAAATAAAACCCTTTGTCTCCATGTTTGCTCTTCTGACTCGAAATTCTACTGAACCTCATTCTTTGAAAAAAAGTGTAACAGGCCTACCGCTGTCAAGTACGGTGCCAATTATCGTCTCTTTATGCAAGACGGCGGACATGATTTTCTGGCAAAGCTCAGTCACTTTGAAATGCACACTAGCCCCACCTATGGGACAGGGGTAGAATATTATCAACTGCAACATTCACATCAGTAGAGATGGGCATTCCGTCCCTGGGCCCCCGCCCCCCTTCTTCCCAACCCCTCTACACCCCCCGCCTCTGCCGTCATCGTCTCTCCCACTGCGTCACGCACGAATATTTGTTTTTGTTTTTTTCGTCTTGAGTCAGAGTTAATCATTCTTGTTAGCTTGATGGAATCAACTGGAATCATTCAGTTGGTTCCCAGCTGACTTTGGGCGGCCACGAAGTGGTTGCCAGCCAATGGTTGGGCGCATATTACAAACTTGCGTTCACATTCAACTAAATTCACACCTTTGAACACTTTTGAGTGAGGGGGATATACCTGGAGAATACCCAGCCCAGCACGCTGATAATATGTAAACTCCATTAGTCGACTACAATCACAAAGGTCAACTCAAGGAAGCTCCATCGCTATGTTTTTGTCTACCCTGTTAGCATCGGCTAGTGAGCGACTAGCGCCGTGCAGGTGTTGACAAATGACATACAAATCCAGGTTCTGTCGCCACAGAACTCCGTCATAAACCGAGGACCTCCCGTGGATGAATGAATAGTTGATTATGTGTCGAATCTATCAAGGAAAAGTAATCCGCAGCCTAGCCTCCAGGCACCAAACCGCCATTCTTCAGCTTTCCGATGACTTTCTCCAAGCAAACCTCAAGCAGGACAAAAGTGCAGCTCCACCCCTTTCGCGTTGATCCCTTCCAGTGCATCTGCGTGCCATGTTAATGGGGGTTAACTCCTCCTAGGCCTGCCTTTAAGATTAAAAGCCTCGCGTGGTTTAGATGCAGGTCAGTGTGTGCCGAATGCACATCTGTGGAATGTCCTGCAAGATTTTAACCGCATTACACGTTTGACCTCCCACGGCGCACCGACAGCAGCAATTCCCACGCGGCTGGTATCGACAAGATGTGTTTCGCAGTATCTAGAGCGAGTCACTTCAAAAGCTCAGGACCACCCCGAAGAGTCATTTCAGATTCTCTCCGGGTTGCGACTCCTCCAAGTGTATCAAACGCACCGCTTCCACTCAAACTGAGTCACCTCACTGCTGTTGCCATTACAAAGGATTAAATTGCAGTAATGCAAAGTCAGAAATACCACCTTCTATGAAGGGTTTTTCCACCGATGTTCCCGGGCCCGGGAACGTCTGGCTTTTATGGTTTTTGAATAAAGAAGCAAAGACCATATTTTCCAGTTCATACCAGCAACGACGGGATCTCGCTCGTCGCCGTCCTCCTTCAACGGCCGTCCTCCTTTCACACTTTTTTTTCGGCCAGCACCTGAGAGAAAACAACAAGCAAGAAGGCTTAAGACTGCAGCCGACAACCTTTACCCAAAGGGGGGAAAAAAAAGAACGCAAAATTCAGGAAGGAAGCTCGTAGGTAGAGTTGTGGCAAGTGGTCATCAGAGGCGTCGCTCGCAACGCCATTAAAGTTGTTGACTCAGAGATAAAAACAGACTTATGTCAGGGTGGAAGAGGCCGGCCCCCGCAACGCTCTAAACACCACTCGCAACGCCAGCAAAAACATTCCAGTCGTTCTCAGAGACACCGCGGATGTGAACAATAAAGCCCCAGCGAGAGACACTGATCACAGTTTGACCTGCTTGCGGTGCAGCCGGCCAGTGTGAGCATCTTCTCGGGATGGGAGCCTCCCTGCAGTGCGATTGGGAAATGTTTTCTTTGAACAGCTGCACAGGTCACCTTCAAGACTGCAGGCGAAGACCATGAGCCGCAAACCACATGACCGCCGAGCGGCGTAGTTCAGTTTATCATCGAGCGGTTTGGGACGATAAATCTGACCTTGTGTTTGCACCGCGGGGGGGGTGTGACAGCAAAATAGTGTGACATCACAGCAGCGCGACAATCAGGTGAAAACTAGCCAACTAAAGCCAAATCCCCCAACACGCGGGAACCCTAAACACATTCACTGACACCCACATCACTCACCGGGCTAAGCCCCGCCTATTAAAACTAAAGAAATGCATAAAAAACATGCTACAGTAGAACAGCTTTCAGTAGAATGTGAGGATAGCATCACCAAATGGACAGAAATAATTATTGCAGCTCACATGCATGCGATTATGAAAAAAAAAATAATAAAGATTATTTTGACTGATATTAAAATCACAATCAATCAATCAATGAATCAATTCAATTATTTTAAAACTGTACTTATTCAACTACCAAAATTCAACAGCTCAAAAATAAATCAGTAAGATAGTAAAATTATAAATTTCAATAATAGTAACAAAAACACGAAGTAAAAATAAAAATACGAGCCGTTCCTGCTGTGTGCGTCTCGGCCTAGCGCAGCGGTGTGGTTATTAGCATGTATGAACTAGACAGATTAAGCTAAAAATAAAATTGCCGTTGAGCTTTATTAATGTAACTCACTTTTTACAGTATTTCCATATTTTCCTGAATGTATGTTACAACAGTGCTTATATGTAAATACTTGTTATTTGAAGGACTCCCGCTATTCCATGCTAATTTTAGCCCGTCAATGGGATTTTACATTGACTGCTAGCGTCAACCCTGGCGATTGTCATTCAACAGCTTAAAGCATTTATTGTTGCCAAAAAGCGGATCCGTTGCTGTGTTGTTAAAGGACGTTGTATAAAATTCATGATCGTCGACACATTTCTTGTTCTAGATGCGTTTTCTCAGTGGCGGAAACTTCTGACTGTGGAAACACGTAAGATGGTGGATCTTACCAAACTGAAGCCGAATGTACAGTTTGTTGCTATCAGGGCTTTACATTCCTTTGCTGTGTAGGGGTTGCGTGTGTGGTGGATAAGTAACGTGACTGCGTCTGCTGATTGTCAAACGTCCACTTAAGCCACCTAGCAACGACATTTTTTTTTCCCCCCCAAGTCATATTTGAGTGACCTTTTCGAAACATCATAACAAGCCTTGTTGTTGTTGTTGCCGTTGCTGAGCTCATTGTGTCACGTCAGAGGCGCTGCGCTCAGAGGGCGGAGTGTGTAGGAACGAACCTTTTTGCCGAACTGCAAATGACAAAGAGCCATTCATGCACAGCTCCCGCCGTTCCACAGCTGGTTCTAATTTAAATAGAGGAGGGGCATCTCCGAGGAAGACCGACAGCATGTGCGCGTTTGGCAAGTAGTCCAGCTCAAAACAAACAAATAGCTGTTTGGGACCCGCACGCTGACGGTGCAACTCGCCGACACCGTCGAAAGTCTTCCCACTCCGGCGGAGCCACAAACAAAGCTGTAGTCGGGTAACGACTGGTGATGTGAGAGATGGGATTCAGCCCCTTCGAATTTGTCAGGAGTAACTTTCGCAATGACGTTTCCCCCATCTAATTGGAATTAATGCGTTGAGCTCAGATGGAGGAAGGGTTTACAGGAAAGGGAGAAACCCCTCCAAGGACCTTGGTAACAACCTAGTCACATCCTCCCAACACAAGAAAAAAAATATATCAACAAAAAGGGATGACGTGAATGAAAAGTGAAACGTTTTAAAAAGAAAGCCGTGCCAGTGTGAATCACTGCAAATCCAGGATGTAGTCAACTCCCAGATGGGCAAGAGTACAGATGAGGGAGATCCCCGCACGAGATCACAAGAACAACTAACAAAAAGTCCAAGTGTAATTTCAAATGTCTTCGCCCCGACGATAACTATGATTTCTGCATTCCACGTCTAAAAATACTGAAGACAAAAGAGCGCACTCATGAGGAGGAGCAGAGGGAGTCTCTCCGGACCAAAGCTCATTTATGGTCAAGACTTTCTTTCCTCGGGGGGCGACGAATCTTTAATGGAGACACACGAAGCGGTTACACAACAGCAGGGACGTGTGTATTCGCTCAGACGTCTCGCGTCCGCCTCTTTGCTCCATGTGGAAAACAGATGGCTTCTTTCGCTCCGCTATATAATACGTCAACACAACGTATACAGTATAACAACCAGATTGTTAACATAAGGAGCGTTGAGGAATCTGAACGACGCATATGGCGACACGGTGAAGCCGTGGCGGGCCAATGGGACGTCGTCACCTCCAGACGCTGCCCTTTTGGAAAAAAATCCCTGCTCCTTGCATTAAAAAAGGGTGGTGGGATGGAGGAGCGAGTATGAGGATGGCGACGTGCTGAGCAGTCTGGCGCTGGCCTTAAAAGGGAGGGGCTGCTCGGCTCGCATTACTCCTTGAGCGGAGTCAAACGGCCGGCGGCCCGGCTATTGGGTCATCCCGACAGGAAACTGAGCAAGGGAGAGGCACCGGAAAGAAACAAGCTAAAAAAGAGAGAAAAAAAAAACAGGCGGGGGTTGGGGATTTGGGAGAAAATGGCTTAATGGAGAGGGGGGTGGTGGGCGGGGGAGGGGATTAAAAGTGATGGCGAGCAGAGTGGCGACGGTGGGGGTCGTCAAGGGAGGAAAGATGAAGACCAGACGGAAGGAAGATGCTTGTTCAAATCGGGGATGGGGTTGAAAGATCTGCTTCGAGATTGGACGCCACAGCACGGGAAGTCATTTTAGTCCAGCAGCAGATCTTGTCGGTTCCTTTCCCACATTTAATAAGGCTGTAGCGATACCAACGTGGAAACTGTAAAATCGCCATAGACGCGAGCGAGCCCGCGTCGCCCTTTGAAATGGCAAAACCACGACACGTTTCTCCGAAACTCCCAAAGTGTGTGACTCTTAACCAGATGCAGCCTTACGCGCTCACAGTCCAATGTAACCTGATAACATGAATACAGTGCGCTGAGAAAGTTGAATTCAATCCGTGACCACGCTCACAATCTTGCCGGCGAATGCGCTGAAGTTGCCTTTAAATGTTGTTTCGGAACTGTGAAGCACATTGAGTTACCTGCTGTGTGAAATGCGATGTATAAGCAAAGCTCGTATTTAATAATAATAATAATGAAAGAAAGAAAGAAAAATGTAAATATCTTAATAAAATATAATTCAATGCTAGCCCTGAAATTAAATTATTATGACATATAATACAGTTGAATCTAGAATTAGTTCAGTTTTTTTCCAGGTTTTCTGGAAGAAAAAAAAAAAAACAATCTTGGCTCAAACTTGGCGTCATAAACCCAAACATGAACAGATTCTTAACTTTGGTGCACCGATTAGGAATCTTCTGCCGACCTGTTGTGCCGCTATCCAACATTTGCCACGCCATGCGGGTGTGCTGCAGCCATCACGTAAGAAAATTTTGCGATCACGAAATGCTGTGTCACCGTGTGAAAGCTCAAACACAGTTGTGGATCTATGCGCCTTCACTCAGTTCTGCGTGAAAAGTAAAAATAAATAAATATGGGCTGGTTTGCAAGATATCCACTATTAGTCTTTCCTCTTCATCTAGACTCGACCATATGCCAACTCAAACCTGACTGACTACACCAATGCTTTTGCGCTGGGCCAATATATTTGTTTAGACTGCGGCAAGAGCGCACACACTTTTCCAAAGCGGACCTTGCGAGGGTAGGACAGTTGGATCGGCAACAGCAGCCAGCTCAAAACAGCAAGTGTGCTGGCCAAAAGCGCAGAGGCGAGGCAAATGCCTGAGCAGCGTTGTCTCTATTAGCAGCCATGTTTCTGTTGCTAGCCTGGGAGCGGTCCTTGGAAAGCATCGCGCTCGGTGTCATCTGGCTGCTAATGTTGGATGTGTTTTTTTGGGAAGCATTTTTTTTGGGGGGAACTTTTACTCAGTTGCTCCAACCTTGATTTAAAGGGATACACTTCGCATCATCAATCAGATGCTATCATGCTTTAGTTGTGAAATACATGTTACTAGAGGGGAACTTCTAAGGTAGAAAAACATACATCTATCCAATTTTATGTAGCGCTTTTAGAAAAAAAAAGAGGATTCATATCTATGGACAATTTAGAGTCTTCAAAGAACATGTTTTTTTTTGGAAGACTTGGAAAAAAAAAACATGATACAGGTTTAAAAATAAGTTTGCCGTGAACGCGAGATATCAAGAAAGACATATGCATGTAAATTTGACTTTGCAAAGCTTCATGCGTGAAACCACGTTCCGATGAAAAATGAATGCTGCGATTAAAATTCTGAGTTGTGAAACTTTGAATACTTCTTCTTTTGAGGATTTACTCTCACCTGATCAAACTCTATAGATCAGCGGTTTCATTCATTAGCTAAGGTCCATTTAGAAGTCTATTTCTTCCTCCGTGCGCAATCTGACGGCACTTTGATTGCATGTAAAACAATGGAAAAAAGCGTCCTTTCATCCCAAAAATGTCCACATTTGAGTGATGCAGTGTATTGTTGCACAAGAACAAATGCTCCATTATCCAGCCGTGCACCCGGCAGCTAATCAGTAGACAGTCGACTATGTCGTGCAGGTTCCGGGGCGTAATTTCATTAGTCCTGCCGGCGTGTGGCCCGGTGTACAAATAGGGTCTATAACACCGCATTCCATCGCAGCCCCCAGGTAGGGGGGTGGGGGGTCCAAACGTTGTAACGAGATGCATTACATTCCAGAGATGAAATTCCGCGGGGTTCCCAGGACTCAGAAAAACAAATGATGTTTCATCGCGATTCAGCAAAGGGTCATGTTACCGCTGTTACAAAATGGTTCCATTGGGTGGTTTCGGAGCATTTGGTCGGGTCCACTCACTTCACGGAGTGTAACACAAACAGAGGAGCCACACACCACTCGGGACGGAGTCCATCCAAAGAGCCCGACCGCTGGCATTGAATACGGCCCGCTGCACACCAGCGGCAACAGTGCCGTATTGTACAGAGGACTGATAACACACTGCGTGCCAGCCAAGCCTGTGACTATACCCGCACATCCTGCCACGGTCCGCACAACTGTCATCGGAACAACATCTGACATCAGTCATCAACAACTGAGCTCATTATGAAATAGACTGCCATAAAAAAATGAGTCCATAAATAATTACGGGCAGTTTCAACTTGTTTTGAGTTTTACAAGTTTGTATGACGGCAATAAGCTTTTACGTGCCACCTTTCACTAGAGTTACACAGAGGATTTGATACGACACAGTAATCCGCGAATAAAGAAGAATCAGTGGGGAAAAAAATGATTTGTGCTCACGCTGAGTATTTTTCATCCAATTAGTCGATTAACCGATAAGCTCATCGATTCAAGTTAGACTGCCACACTTTGTGAAAGGAAATCGGGTCCAAAAGGATCCTTGTTGTAGGTTTCAGGTCCGTCCCCCCTCATCCATCTTTTGAGGAGCCCCGGCACACCTTCGGGGGGGCCGGCGGACAGCTCCAACCCGACCAGACAAGCACATTTTGAGTGTGAGAGTGAAAAAAAAGTGGTCCAACATCTGGAAATAATGAAGAGCAGCAGAGAGCACGGACCCACCCTCTCCCCTGAGCAGCTGCATGGACATTCACATAAAAAAGGGGGAAAAAATAATTGGTCTTAGGCATGGCTAGTTGCGGAGGGCGGGGGCGTCACACATCATGCTGTAATGCTGACGCTTCTTCAACCATAAAAAGTTGTAATTAGCACCCCTTAGACACACCCACACCCACACCCACACACACACATTAGAGATTACCACCCCACTAGGAGTCCTTTAGAGCAATACACATTGACTGGACAGCAGCGATTTTGTGCACACAAGCCGGAAGACAATTGAACGAGATGCAAACAAAACAAATGTTCTATAGACGACGATTTAGATTTTTGTTTGCAATTATTATGATGAAGGCGAATATTTAAAAATCTCGCTAGATTGAGGAGAGCACGAGTCTCATTCATCACATGGCAAAAGGGGGTAAAATAAAACAATTTTTAATAGTCAAGTAAAAAGTTATATGAAATCCTGGGGCTTTATATTTGGCGTTACTTTTGAGAGAAAAAATAGCAAATTGGATTGACCGCTTCGAGGGGGGGGGGGCGTCCAAGTAAGCTAGCAGCTCGCGCACGGCACGTGCCAATCCAACCCAATGAAAAATAACAAGCGTTTTTTCCCCACCTTTGTTTTAAAACAACAAAATAAATGGAACTTAAATGCTGTTCTTACCTGCCCCCCGTTTGGATAAATCCTTCCAGCCGCTTCGGCCCCGGGAGCGCTCACTGACAGACAGACAAAAACACCGCAGCCAGGATGCTCGGCGCGCCTCCTCCCGCTCCTCTTAAAGGGCCAGCAGCACCCATTTCACGCTCCTGCAAACACATTTCATAGACCCTCCTAAGAGTACTGGAACTTCTTTAGGTGGAAAAAGTGGAAGGTCTTAGACAGGCAAAGTACCAAACCATAACCCAATAGAGCATGCTTTCCACCTCCTGAAGAGGAAACTCAAGGGAGAAATCCCAGAGAGCTTGCAAGAGGCTGCAGTAAAGGCTGGGAAATGCATTTTAAGTGAAGTAAACAACAATCTGGCGAAGTCAATGGGTTACAGGCTAGGTATTTTTTTTCGGTCATACTTTGTGAGAACAAGTTTAAACCATCGGTAAATTAAATTCTGAACTAAATGGAGAAAAAGTGTTGCTGAGATCAATTTTGCCGGAATCCAGACATGAGGAAACAAAAGGCAGGATGAATACAGTACATACCTCAATGAGTCGAGAGTGAGCGCTCTGGAGCAGGACAACAGCAGGCCTCAATCGACCTCAGTGGAGTCAGAGGAGAAAACCAATCAGCTTTCCATTCTAAAAAGGAGACCTACTTTTCTTTGAACAATAACAACAGCAGAGGGCCTTCCTTCAAAGGCCAATTGGGGTGCGAAAGACCTCAGGATTTAGAGGACAGACCCTTTATGATGATCCTCCTGATCCACAAAGGATTGGGATTTCAATGAAAGGCTCAGTCAGCATCTTAATCTCTGACTAAAAGGAGTTACCGTGACTCCTTGAATTTCTTCAAGAATCTCAATGATGACGATTGCGTCATCCAGATAGGAGAGAATGATTACATCTTTAATTTAGACATTTAAAATAAAATAATCCAGTTGCCGTGTTTTGACTTCAATCTAGCATGATTGGGGTCCTGAAAAAAAAACAGCAGAATGGGATCAATTAGGTTAATACAGTTGAGCGTTATCTTCATCACATAAAAACATCAGTTGTTAGGTTTACATAGTCAATGAGGAAGTTGCTATATTATTCATTCCAAATGCCATTGCTCCCCCCACCCCCAATAAAACGAATTACATTTTACAGAGGAAACCCTGCTGGACGAGCATGAATGAGATGGGCCTGTTTTATCAGCTCTCCCACCTGGGATTGTTTATTTTACAAGAGTGTTTTCTTTACTCAACAGATTATTAACTCTGTATACTTACACTGAAGCCTGTGCAAAACTTTCATTTCAGCGACCCCATAAAGAACTAGCACTATAAATGAACCCAAATATAAATGCAAGTGCAAAAAGAAAAGCAAATATAACTCGCTCTGTAACAATATACAAGCAATAAAAGTCATTAAGTTGTAGGAAAAGTAATTTAATAGAAGGCAGCAGTAAAAAAAAAAAAAAAAACAAAAAAAAAACAACCAAACAAAAAAAAATGTAAATAAATAAAAGTTATCGAAGAGGTGAAACAAAAAACAGTGGGGTATTGATAAAACAAGAAAAGCACTAATATTGCTACAACAGTGTTAGTTTACAATAGTGCAAGATAATTAGGACAGTAGTCAGAACAATGTCACCCATCACGAGTTCATTCAAAAGCAACTCGCATGCCGCAACATCTCAGAGATCATCTTGAGTGGACGCAGGGAGCTGGTCAAAGTCACAGTTTGGACAGATTTGTTGAGGCAGTGCAGTACATTTCATAGCGAGGGGTCCGACTTTGGACATCATTTATCGCAGCAGGAGTCGGACTGGGGACCTGATGCCTTAAGCAAATTAACCTCCAATCGACAGTGCAAATTCAATTCTTGCAATCGAAGTGAAGATGGCAGAATGTCAGTTATTTGGTGGGCGGACAGCAAGAGAAAACTCCTGGGAAGGTCTTAATTGAAAGACGATGGCCACCAGCGGCGCCTTCGCAACGTCTCAACATGTCAGTGAAAACAAAGCAAATGAAGAGAAGAAGGGCTGGGGTAGAAGTGAAACTCAACCATTTTGGAGTCCAAACACTTTTCTTCCATCCAAAGATAAAATCGGTTCTTTTCAGAATTTGTCCAAAGCGTTTTTGTTACACTTATTTTTTTGTCCCTGTGCCGGCCCATAATGTGTGCTAACAACACTGCATGCAGTCACTCAGGGCCTCTTAAAAAAAAAAGAAAAAAAGATGTTTGCAGTGCAGATAACCTTCCAGTATAAACAGCTGAGGTGTGAAAGTGGAGGCGAGGGGAGTGGGGGAGGCTACGAGTGATGTCTGTGTGTGTGGGTGAGTGATGATAATGATGAGAGGGGCGGGTGATTAAAGCACGCGAGGGTGTCAGTGTGTGTGTGTGTTGTAAAATATCGACAATTGCTATTGGGGCAGGGCAGGTGGCAAAGCCGTCAGGTTGGCCTCAGCCCTCGACTCTTCGGAGGCTGGAGCGATTGTAGGAGTTCCTGAAAGACACGAGAGCAGGAGGATCACAGAGTTTAGTTCTGCAAAATGAGCAGACAGGGCATCTGTAAAGTTGAAGCTGAAATTTGTCATGGCGTGTCTTAACTCCTTCAGTACCGGCCAATTCTGGACCAAGTCTGAAAAGACGTTTAAAAATGTCTTTGGGAGTGAATGAGTTTTAATTAAAATGCAAAATGCAAGTGAAAGTATGCTAACCATCATGTAGGATAATTTTTTTTCAATGTTTCGGTAGGTGTTGCTGTTTTGGTTAGCAACAAAGTTCTAAACTATCCCGGCAGCGAACATTTTAATGTGTGCATATGAACAATAGTGTTCACGAATGGACACAATTAAACGTTACCCTCTTCCCGATGAGAATAGGGAGGTATCTTTATTTAAGGGTGTCAATTTTCGTCTGTTAGACACTCAATGCTGAGGAGATGCAGTATCCTTATTGTGCAAGTAAAAGGCCTCCTGCCTCGTAAATTCCTACCCTTAAAGGACATGTGGTTCTCACTGCGGTTGTGTAAATAGGCGAAAATTGTGCCGTGATTGTAAAGAACAAGAGCAACTGGCACGAGGAAGAGCCAATTGATGCAGGCAGTGAAAGTGGCCCTGCCCAAATAGTAATCTTGCAGTTAGCCGCCAGATGGGCATCAACTTTCAAACCGCAACGGGGATGAAGTGCATTAATATCACGTCATCAGTCAGTGCTGCCTGCAGTAACTTGTATGAGATATGAACATTTTGCGTTTGATAGCAGAATATAAACTGCATTGTGGTTTCAAAGGCACTGTTCAGTGTCGCTTTCTTCTCGGTTTAAAAAAAAAAAAAAAGCTGATAAAAGCGGAAGGAATAAACATTAAATTAAATAAAAAAGATGGCGGTACTTTCCAAAAGTCAAAGAACTGATAAAAGCGGAAGGAATAAACATTAAATAAAAAAAAAAAAGATGGCGGTACTTTCCAAAAGTCAAAGAGATGCTAAAACAACTGGGACTTTTTGGAACGTTGTTGAATCAAGTTTTGATTTCCTGGAGTGTAGACAGTCGGCCTCACCTTCTCAAGTGTTGATTTGATGGCTTTGGAAAAGCAGCTTGAGCTTATTTTTCTGTGTGTGTCAGTGCGGAGGCGTGACAGTGTTCATGTCTCATATTACCGCTGTGTTTGTGTAGCCGGAATTGACAGGGTCCTGTACAGCTGCGGGATCTTGCGGTTGATGAGAGGACCCAGCGCTTCTTTGAGTTTATTGTAGTTCCTCTCCAGCTCTCTGTGGTACTCCCTCTGATCGGGCCCAATCAGAGCCTTGTTCTTTCTCAGGGCATCCTCACACCTGCATGCATAGGAGAAGAAGAGGCACTGGTATGTGTGTGTGTGTGTGTGTGTCTTGCACATAACACAGAACGCGGAGCACGCCATCACCTCTTTGCAAAGTCTTTAAAGCACAGCCGCAATTTGTTGTGATGGCGAAAAAGTTTGGGGTCATCGGGGATGTCGGTGAGAAAGACCTGAGCCACCTCCAGGGGGCCCTGTGAAAGGAAGGGAGGAGGGGGGTGGTTACATATATGCTGAGGAATGTAAACGTCAAGAGCCAGATTTTAAGCCCCATGTGGTAGAAGGGAGGGATTTACATTGCACGGAGATGCAGGCCATTTGACACTTTTACGAATACAATAGAGAGTGCTATGCGCTTGGGGGGGCGTACCTGGTTGACGGTGGTGCCCACGCAGCCCTGCAGCACCATCTGCAGCATCTTGGAGTCAGCCGGGTCCTGGTTTGTGGCGAAGGCGAGCTCCTGCGTCTTCTTCTGCATGTCCTCAATTGCAACCTCGATGGGCACCAAGATGATCTGGAAAAGCAAAATTTTGGAAGGTGTCAAAAATACAACAGCATTCAAATTGTAGTTAGTAAAACTGATCTAAGTTCCCATCCAATCAAAAGCACAGGTTGTATTTTCCAAATAGCTGTCGATCAAAAGGCAAAACTACAGCACAAAACGGACTTTTGTTTCCCAAACGTGAGCAACAAGTGTGCGTCTGATCAAGTTTGGCAGCCAAATAAAAGATTGAAGGAAATTTCACTCACTTCAAGACTTTGATTTTTAACCTCCTGAAATGTTTTTGACATTTGATGTTTCGAAGTGGTCAAGATGCAGCATGCCGTTGGTGATTATACACTTTTTGGAAGTATTAAAATGCATATAGAGGTGTTCACATTTTTTACACAGTACAGTATTTTTGCATAACATGAGTCCCATATTACCAGTTTTATATGCGTGTTCTGTTCTAAACAAGTATATTCACGATAATATATATTCACCGGGAGACCGGTGCTGTATATTTTTACAGTATGGCAAGCCTCGTCCATTAACTGGCTCCTACCTCCTCTTTGTGAGCGACGTTGACGCGTGTCTTGATGTACGGGAACGCATGCGACACTGTCAGGATGGTTTTGCGCTTGTACTGCTCATGCAGGTCTCCGTGGGCACGGCCGTCCAGTGTAAAGGGCGTGCAGTACATGAAAGTGCGCAGGTTGTAGTTCTTGTCAAAGTAAGTGATTCTTTCCTTCAGCTCGTAGGTGTCGAAGAAAGGCTCGACGTAAGTGATCTGGAGATAGGTCTGAACGGGAAGACAGTGACTGGTCGCATGTTTGACTACACAAGTTCAACACATTAAGTGGAAAGACATAAATTGACCCTGGGTGCATAACGGTGTGTGAATGTCTATTTGTCTACATGTGCCCTGCTGGCTGACTCCCAGTCAGTGTACATTGCTTCTTGTCCAAAAGTCAGCTAGGATGGCCGCAAGCTCACCCGTGACCCTAGTAAGGACAAGCAGTGTAGAAAATGCAAGGATTGATAAATTCAAACTCAGTGACCCAGCAAAAGTTGAGATAAATTTCACATTCAGTAGAATGAGCACGTCAACATTTTTAACTAACTTTAAACTTTGCTAAACGTTATCTGTGGCAGCTTTTTAAACTATAGCAGCGTTATATTCTATACCCTTTTAAATGGCTTGTGTGGAATTTTAGGGCACCTTGATCTACACGGAAGACAGATTTCTTTATACTAAAATGTTAAGTTCAGTAGTTCAATTCAAACCGGGAAACTCGTACATTCATTAAAAAACATCTCAGTCATCCAGGTCATGGTGTACCACAAAGGTTATATCGATGCAATTGGACTTCAATCCAGTCAATTCAACCTGAGCGTATTTCTTATGTAATATTCACATTTTTGGAGATGGCGAATATGACATTATTAGTTCGGTGTAAGCAACAATCATAATTACAAAAGAAAATACAATTAAATGTATTCTGTGTGCTGAATCTATAGGATACATGAGTTTCACTTTTTTAATTGAATGACAGAGATAAATGAGATACTGTAAATGTAAATGAGATAAATGTGTTTTAGCCCCACAGCTTTTTTTATCCAGACAACCACTCGTGATCCAGGTTCCCTCACGAGTGGGGTACCTTTTTTCAATTTAGGTCAAATTCATTTTTTTCTCACCGTACTTGTGTATGTGAGAAAAATGATGCAATGGTTAAACGAATGTGTGTCATAATTATGAGTATTTAAGAGTGAAATGCTTTTCCCTCAAAGTTCCTTTTTTGTTTTGAAAATCTGTACTCCTGGGCTAGCCCCTGATTCGCAGCGCATGTTACCTTGTTGGCATCCAGTTTGTTCTTGTCCACTGGGTTGGAGTCTTTGATTATTTCAACCACTTCGTCCCCATACCTCTCTGAGTAGAACTCCTGCGCGCCAAAGAGATTAATCGTAAGCATCTGTGCATTATGTTGATTGGCTTCATGAATGATCGATGGACGTGCCTCAAGTCGATGGGAGATCTCAGACAGCTTCGTAATTGAGGGCTCTTTGTAGACAAATTCCTGCTCATCCAGGTCCCCAAATCGAGAGCCATAGAAACCCACCCGGAAGTAGGTGCCAAACATTCGCTGAACACTGGTGGCGTTGGGAGAACAATGAGTCACATTTATTTGGAGATATACAATACATATTATGTCACTATATTTAAAATAAATAAATAAATAAACAATAAACGTGAACGGATCTTATGTCACTCACCCATCAATCACGCAGTTGGTGGAACGGGATCAAGCAATGACAAAGACAGAATATTGTCAATAGAAAATAAATGGATAACTTATTTTGACACAAAAAGGACTCATATTCCTGTTAGATTATTTAGACATATTCTGTGTACAGTACCGTGACGTTTAAAATTAAGCCATTACCTCCCATCCTGAACTCTGCAAGAGATCGAAAGGAAAGAAAAAAGAGAGAACACATCAGAGGAAGGCTTTTTTTTTTGTGAAGTGATGCAACAGCTTACTTGGTTGTAGACTTTGTTGAAGGCATCCTGCAGCTTCCCGTGTACCGTAGCCAGCTTTTTGAAGTCTCGGTTGGCTTCATGGATGGGCAGAAGAATCTTGTACACTTCATTTATGGCCTCGTACATGGCGGCCTGGATTTATGCAAAAAAAGAAGTTCACGGTCGGACACATGCTGCCCTTTGGCCGTATTAATGCGGCCATATGTTGTGTTAACACACAGCCTGGCCGACCAGCCTGTCCTTGGAGAATGCTGATCGCACCATGTTAAAAGAGGCAGCTGCTTGCTCCAGGAGGCCCACCAGGCCGGATTCACTGAAGTATTTTCCAGCACAAATACCCTCCTCCTCTGGTGATAGGACATCATCTGATACGGCTGACTCCTCCAGCACGTTAGAGGAAATATTCTGTCCGTGGTGTGGAGCGGGAGACATGAAATCAGAATGAGCTTCGCTCCTGGGAGGCGCAATTATCTCACTTTCTCAGCACTGACTTGAAAGGTGACACAGCCAATCGGCAGGTAACGGCAATCCTCCAACATGTTGAGGTATTCCGCCACCAACGCAGCGCTGTGGACAAGACAGTGGGCCGCCTCTGCGTGGTTTCCCCTCTCAGAGTGCTTGCCCGCCATGTTCTGAAGCCACGTGAGGCGGAGGTCTGGGGAGTTTTGGTAGCCCTTTGCAATCCTGGTGCGATCAAGAGTACAATTAACACCAGAAAAAAAGGTTTTGAGTCGGATGTGGAGTATATCACATTACCTGTACATTAGGTCAATGAGCATTTCAGGATCCTGCTGATGCTCCTTCATCTTCACAGTGTCGGTGAGTATCATGTGCAGGTTGAACACTAGATCCTGAACCTGCAAAAAACGAGCACAATCACTGTGAGGTTTTCTCTACATCAGGGGATGTCACCAAGTAGCACTTTCTATACCCACCTGCTCTGGGAAGGGGGTGTCACGCAGCTCCACATCCTCCTCGGCGTATGTCAGGATGGTCTTGAGAGACCGGCGGAGATGTTCCTCATTAAAGGTTTGTGAGGTTCCCACCAACGAGGACAGCGACATTGTGACCTGCATCTTTACTCGGGCAAAATTCTGCTCCAAAGACAGAAAAGACACATGCTGCGATTCCAATTTCACAAACATATTCTCAACATAAATGTTTGGTTCATCAGCCCTGTGCAGGCTTAGAATCAGCAGCGTTTATACTTACATTTCCGATCTCAAAGTTTTGCCTCATGAGCAGGTAAAGCGAGGCTGAGGCGTGACTTCTGACTGAGGCGATGCTACTGCTGCAGTGGCGCAGCAGACGAAGGCACAGGTCGGCACAAAGCTCAGTGTCCTCTTCGAACAGCATCTCTGGGAACTTAACACAAACCAGTACCCCTTTTGCTATGATGTATTATCTTTTCTATTCTTTGTGGCCGGAGATGCAGCTAAAATGAAAGATTTGCTTTTATTAACAACAAAGGTACCTTAAAGACAAGAGCTCTCTGTGTCGTGAAGCAGTGCTGCAGGAAGAGGGCGCTCTGGTTGCCTGCCATGCTGTGGAGAAGAACTCTGAGCACGCCGCCTAGCACACTTTCCTTCAGCTCCGATGCCACCACCGTCTGTAAAAGGGAATAAAAGACATGAACACAATCATATCATGTTGAATTAAAAGATAAGATAAGGTCACGTTACCTTGACTACTATCTCCAGTGTATCCAATACTACCAGAGACGCCTCCGTAGAAAGGTTTCCATCTACTACAGACTCCTGCTCCACTTCAGCCTTCGTCCTGGTTTGAGGTAAACAAATGATTAGTCCAAGGAAAATGTATTCTGTGAACCGCTATTTGCATGGGATAGGAACAGAAAACTACTGTGAATAGTAAAAATTTGTAATTGCAGAAACGGTCTATGAGTAGCTTCTTTGGGAGTGAAGCAAAAACAAACTTTCATTTTCATTTTGAGTGCGTGCCAACAAAACGGGACATCTCAAATGTAGATTAAAAAAACACCAATCTATTAAACCTAACAAACCAACCAAGATGACACCACAATCATCCTGAGCTCAAAAGCAAGGGAGAATGGGTTCCCTCAAGAAAATTGACAAATATACGAATGCCAAACCACATCTATGCGGATGCTTGTGATTTGCCATGAAGGTATGTAAAGAACAAACGTACTTGTCGATCCTGTCTATGTTTTGTCTCCAGTGAGTGACGTTCTTTCTCCACCTCACATTCTCCTGGCTGCCATAGGGACTCCTCTCTAGATGTGTAAACACATTGCAATTTCCATGAACGCACTTCATAAACATGCCTGACGATTATGCACACTCTGCTGCACATGCACGCTTATCTTATTACCTCGGCAACGGCGCACCATCTCCTGACGAGCGCCAATGGTACCGAGAATGGCCTCCTCCAGACGGGCCTTCATGTCCTGAGACTTCTTAAACGTCAAGCTGTTGATCCTCTCCAGAGCCTTCTTACCCTGCACACAAAGGTCATTGGAGAAATTAAGGCATGTGGATGTCATGATGTGGTTGCTTCAGCCATTGAGGTCTGCTTTTCACAACCTTGTATTCAAAGCAGGATATGCAGAGATGCAGCAGATCCAACAGGCGGTTGATTTGCTGCACTGATAGATCTGACACCCAGCGCTCCAGGAGAGAGGCATCGGCGTTCTTCAGCACCCAAAGGAAGCACACCAGCAGAGTTCGGCTGCACTCGGCTGACAGAGAGCTGCCCTGGCGCCCAGCCTGGTGAGGACACGCAGGGTAGTAACCGAATTAGAGTAAAGACGTCAACAAAGCAGCACATGAAAAGAACAGATTTGAAATTTGTGGCTTTACAAGAGATGTCTGTAGTGTAGCCTCACCACTGTGGGAATTGCAAATGGGTTAACCTTGGCATGCGCCAACGGGGAGCCGGCAATCGCCATGGCAACAGACTGACTGATAGTGCTGCTCCCGTCTAGGTCAGCGTTGTCGGCGTGGGCATGGCGGACTCGAGACGGCGTGGAGTCTGCAAAGAAATGAGTGATGCTCTCACAGGTGCCGTAGTGCTGATAATAAAGCTCGTGAATCTTGGCGGGGGGTGGACATTTTCCACAGATCGGCAGAAAGGGATTGCTGACCTGAAAAGTCATGCAGCTGATACAGGGCCTCCGTGACGATGGGGAGGAGGGGCAAGTAGAGCTGAGCGACGTGGGCTCGGACTTGAGGGTCGCTGTAGCGCAGATCGGAATCGTGGCTGCACAGCAGGGAGTGAACTGCGCTGATAGCTTTTTTATGAAGGAAAAAAACTCTGCGGGGGCAAAAACAACGTACATAAGATTCAAATTCAACAGAAATAATAATTGCTCTTGTTGAGGGAGAAAATCACAGGCTACCCTTCTCCTTCGGGATCAAGTATGAGTGCCAGCTCGGTGAGGAGCAGGCCAGATAGGAAGTGCTGTTGCCGAAATGGGACAGAGAGCTCAAACATTGTCGCCACGCCTTGGTCTTGCGCCACACTGGAAAATGCTGAACTCTACGCGTAACAAGACCAAGGCAAGAAGGAGAGAAGAGCAAATGTGACAGATTACCATTAAACACACTTGGGCACAGACATTTAAGAGCTCGAAAACAAGAGCAGGTATATTTATTACAGGCAAGAATAGTGGTTTGCACATCTGCCTCACAATTCTGAGGTTGAGGGTTTGAATGCAGACGACGGCCTTTCTTGTGTGGAGTTCCCAATTCTCCCCCCGCCAAATCATGCATGCTAGGTTAATTGAAGATTAATTGTGTGAATGCAAGTATCATGTTTGTATATACAGTATGTCCAGGCCAGGATGTACCCTTCCTCACGCCCAAGTAAGGTGGGGTAGAGCCCAGCTCACCTGCTAGTGTAATAGGAATGGCTTTGAAAGAAATGGATGGGTGGATGGATATTTATTATAGTGGTTTTTAATTATTAATTTACATGGCACTATATCCAACATACTCAGAGATATTTCCGAACATGTTGCCCCATTATACTGAAATATTAGAGAAAAGGTCAGAACGGTGGAATTTAGTTGCACATTCCAGAGAATGTGTCTCCCAACAGTGACATTGGTCAAGGCAGGTTTTTGTTGATTTTATTTTTTAATTTGAATACCTGTGAGGTGGTTGAGGACGTGGAAGGGGAAGGCGATGCTGGAGGGCTGAGAGTAGAGCAGGGCAGGTTGAGGACGACATAGTGCTCATGACTGCAAACAATCCGTATGAAGTCTATCCGCAGAGCGTTCAGAGAGCTTGGGTTCGGAGTCATGTGGAATTTGTTGCCAATCTGAGTCACAAGGTTGTTTCAAAAGCACGATGACTAAAGGCATCCGTATTGAAATCCGAAGACGAAGCGCAATGAGCGGAGTTACCTGTTTGTAGTAGGTGCGGACAAGGTTGAACACGAAGCCTCTGTCCATGAGAGACAGCAGATCATTGAGGAAGAAGGCCAGACTGCTATTTAACCTCTCCACCAGCTCCACATCCTACGTGTATAAAAAGACAGATCATAAACAAAAAGATTTTAAAAAGACTTTTCTCAGTTCATTTGTCTAGATTCCCTCTGTTCCATCTACCTTGTGGTACCTGCTGCCAATGTCTGCACTGATGGCACAAACAAGTGCAGCAATGTCGTCCACAAAGCGGTCCGGAAAGCGCTGACGTCGAGGAACGTCTAATTTTGAGGTGAGGAACAAGTGTTGAGCCATGCTTTTGACCTGCAAACAACAAAAGGCCCTTGTGATAATGTCGCCTTCCCTCTACGGGAAGAACACCATCCCAAACGTTTGCCGACCATGAGCTGGAAGAAGAACCAGGCCTGTTGCAGCGCCGCTTCCCGCACATTGCTCGTGCTGACCACCCACTGCAGAGCCAGCTCTTCGTGGAGCAGCTAGACAAGGTCCGAAACACAACAAGTTTTAGAGAACAGAAGGTGGAACTTGATGAGATGAAATTCATGCCAAACAAATAAATCTTAAATTAATAGGCGTGGACATGAATGACAATGAGGACTGTAAATCACACCAAGAGTTGATGAAACACAAAGACTTGATGAATTAGTTTGGGAGACGTGTTTTACCTTTTTTGTAATCTGCCTCGCAGGGACTGAATATGAGGCCACGCTGTCCAAAAAGGCAGACATGCGATTGTTGCTGCGGTCGTTTGTCTAACTCGGCGTGATGGTGAGGTGAACAAACATACACACACGCACACACACACACACATGCACACATATATATGTATACACACATACACATACAGATGAGGACAAGTGGAACTACACGTGTGCCATGCAAGAACTCAATAAGCGGTGCAGTAAGCGACAGAAATGATGAGAAAGGCAGGTGGGATGCAGCATGCAGAATTAGAAGCAACCTGTGGGGCACAGAGATAGGAAAGGACTGCTGAGAGATAATCCACCTGATTAAGGGCTGCACGAAATATTAAAATAAGTTGTTTGTTTTGTCAAGCTGTGTAACCGAGAGAGTGAGCACCTCTAAATCCTCTTCTTAGATACGCCAACAAATGGCTAAAGGGGAGGACATTGGGGAACGTTAATGCTGGATGTGAACACGCCATACATCATAGGTCATGTCGTTCCACACTATAAAGCGTGATTTTTAAATCCCAGAGTCGTGCAGCTCTAATCCGCGATGGAAGCGGGTGGGGAGGCTGAGAAGGCTTCTGCACCTGCTTGAGCTCACAGCTGGAGTTGGGGTTCCGGCGTAGCACAGATCTGGAGCCCCCGGGGGCACAAGCAGAGTTTACCCAGGAGTGGGAGCGATCAATGCCCTGACGAGAATACACACGCGCAGACACACGTGGACAGTGTGGCAGGAGGCACGGGCACAGTGAATAATTGTTTGGTAATTGCCATAATAGCAAAAATTGGGGGAAACGTACGAAGCAAACGAAAGTAAGGAAGGGGTAAACAAAGACTGGAGCTATACAAAAGCAGAGAAGCACAAAGCGTAATTGACATTAAATGACATAATTCAAGATAATTGCTAATTGACTCTGCTGGAAAGAACTGAGGCAAAACAGAACAGTAATTGCATCATCACAGACTAATAATTCCACTAAACAGGCACTGAAAACATGGCACAAACATAAAATGTATTTTTCTTTCCTTTTAAATATAAAAACAAATATTTTGTGACAACCAAGAAGTGGGTCATCGACAAAACAAACGATGGGACATAAAATAAAAATGACAATCAACATCTGCAAAACAAGTCTTGAGCCTCAAGAACGACTAACTCAAGCAAAGTGAGGTACCTTGCTGCCGATGATCCTTTGCACTTCTTCATCAGGAGAAACCGGAGTGCTGGCCAAATCGGGGTCAGAGTTGCTGATACTTTTCGAGCGAGCCAAGTTCAGGCTGGTCGGACGGCCCGTCGCTCTGGAGAAGGTGGCGTACTGTAACGGCATCTCATAGGAGAGCGTGCCAGCTGCTCGTGGAAAGGGCGGGAAAAGACGTGTCACTGGGCTGATGAGAATGAGCAGGAAGCTCTATCCACTGATATGACGCTATCCCCCCCCCTCCCCCCCACCCCCCTGGATTTAACAGCTTACTTGGCGGCGGCATTGCTGGCTCAGCAGTTGGCAGTCGGAAGCAGTAATGGATGTAGGACGCCAGCAGGTTGTTGCGCCCATGCTGGTCCTGGTTGCCCTCCAGATTTTTGTGGATCTGGTTGACCAAAAGAGCCATGGCTTCGAAGGCAGCACGGCCAAGATTTACTGCGGATGAGCCAAGAACAATATTTGACGTGGCGGAGAGATAAATTGCAACCATGACTCGCGAGGAAACAGAAATCATTGACTTCTGTGTAACCGGAGTTCAGTGTTAACACATGCTCACCAATTTGACCAGCGATGACCGGAGGGTAAACGATGAGCTGAATGAGTTTGTTGAGCAGCTGGTGTAGGAACCTGATGCAGGTCTCCAGCAGTGCCCCCTTCAGCGCGGCCATGCTGGCCTTCAGCTCGCCCTCCATGTTGGCCTCGGTAATGATCACGTCTTTCAGGCGGAAAGGGAAGGAGTACTCTTCCAGCACGTACACTAAAGTAAAGAACTTGTCCAGGTAGGGGTCCTGGGGAGGGGGGGGGGGATATTACTCTTTAGATATTTTTAGAGGACACACATTTCAATCTTACAGATCTCCATTCAACTCATATTGATTATACAATAATAACCATAATCGTTTAAGTGCTGACATTTATTTCAGTCGAGGCCATTTGTATGTTTAAAAAGTCCTTGGAACGCCACATTAAAAGGAAATAATATTATGCAATGATGAGACAAAATACAGAGACGTGGCAAGAAATTGTTTGAAAAATATTTTGACTAAGCTTTTATTCTGGGGGGCTGTACCAAATGCAAAACTGCTATTTCCTTGACTTAACATCTGCAAATTTGTGTGTGTCCTTTCTTGGGATGGGCATGACTTAAAACTATTTTGTGGTATACCATGTTGGACTAGTGGTTAGCACGCCCGTCCCTACAGTTGAGGTTAGTCAACTTATAAGGGTTCAAATTTCAGCTTGAGCCTTCGTATGTGGAGTTTGCATGCCCTCCCCGTGTTTGTGTGAGTTCCCTCCAGATAGTCCGGCTTGTAGTGCCGCAGAAAATGAATGGTTGATGCAAATCAAGCAAAGTTGTTATGATGAACATTTGGGGGCTAAAATGATGGACTTTTTTTCCTAACAGGTCCTCTTAGGTTTTACTTGTTTTTTAGAAATGAATGGCAGCCTGGAACTCTTGTGGGCTATTTTTGGGGGCTAAATTCTCCACTGGGGAGAGCAACAGCACTCAACAACAGTGCTTTCATCCACTAGTGCATGAGAATCCATAATAGGCTCCAGATATATCATGGACCAAATTATGATGAAGTTAGAAAGTTTAACGCCTGATGTGCAATATACAAAGCTATTACTGAGAATATCTTGGTGATTTATAGATGCCTTATGTGTACTGGATGTGGCAAGTTCAATTTCTATTCAAACTAATCATTTAACATAGGAGGCAACGGGCGGAGGAACAAAACACTGTGAGGATTACGATTCCGAACGCAAATCCTCCCTTTTGATCCATTTTGAATAAACAAATGGAAATTGTGACACCCACGCTCATTTACTGGCAATAAGCCACTCAATTCTGCAGCCAACTTCCCACTAAAGTGGGGACTAGAAACCCCATGCACGTTTCATGCTCACAGGCCAAGTAAAAAGAGAACCAGAAGAGTAAAATAGGCAAGACTGTCATAGATGTTGCCCTACCTGTGTGTGCACTGAGGACGTCGCTGTCACCTCCACGTTGAACACGCCTTTGTGATTATCCACCCACTTCATGCCTGGCAGCTGAACCTGTTTGGATAACATGGGGCCCATTTGTCTCAGTCAACGTGCACGCTGAGCTTTTGCAGTGATATTTGTTATTCTAGTGAAACCCACTCACGTCGGGGGTGAGCACCGAGTAGCTGGGCGGGGGCTTCTCTACAGAGACGGGCAAACTGAAGGAGCCCGTGCGTAGTCGGCCATGCTGCATTAGAGGGATCCACTGTGGGTGGAGAGAGAAGGAGATCCATGTCTTCCTGACGGCTAGGCTACAGAGGGAGCTATCAAACAGTACGCCGAGTGTGGGTTGAGGTTTCTCACAGTGTAGCCCACGGGGGTCTCCAGAGGAGTGTTCTGTTTGGTTTGGCAGCTGATGTGGTAGAAGGTAAAGAGAAGATGGTGGTTGTCTGTGAGGTTGGCGGGAATTTTCAGCTTCATCTCCTCGTAGAACTCAGGAGACCTGAGAGAGGAGGTGCAAGAGTTAAATACTCCGCTTAGCCAGGAAACTCCGAAGGGAATTCAGCAGCCTGCAAGGAGTGAAGTTCAAGAAAACAGAAAGCAAAGGAATCATACTTGTTGTGGTAGATGATGGGGGTGAATGCCTCTTTCGTGAACTCTGCACAACTGGACTTCCCAAAGATGACCTGCACAAAAACACAACAACAGTGGAATACAATCAATAGACGGCACACATGAGGCAACGTCATTAGCCACCCAGCTTAACAACAACACAGGCTCTAATTTAACTCACTGTCACAAAAGATTAAATGTGTTTATTCTGTTCTTTGGCACGGCAATGACGTTTTCTCATGTCGCAGAGAAAGGCGGTGACTCACCGGCAAAGCTTGGCTGGGGTCCTCTGCCGCCATGAACTGAACTTTCACGGCGATATTTCTCACCGAGCCCTGGCGGCTGCCGAAGTTCACACTCTGCGGGTAAACGTAAAGCAGGTTCCTGGCAGGCAGAGGGCAAAGATTGAATTGATATGAATTAAAATATTGCACAAAGAAGTTCAAAAACATTGATTGAATGCATATGATGGTATTCAGCAGAACACCCCGCAGAAGCGTGACCTAGAACTGACTGGGCTTGGTGAACGTGACCCGAAGCTAGGCCCCTTTTAAACAGAGATAACTTTGGGGCATGCCAAGGAAGTGTTTACCCACCCACCACTCACATTCATTCCACATTAGATATGCAAAACCTCTTCTTGTTGAGAGTCAAAAATAGTTCAATAAGTAAAAACGAAAACACTGTCACAATTTTGGCGATCCGTCTCTAGTATGTCAGAGGTTGCATTCTCTGGAAGGTCACTAAGACCAAGATCAAGACCTGGGATTGAACCGCAACTGAGCTAATGATTTACCAATTCTTGCATGTGCACACCAAATATAAGGGGCGTCAGCTGCACTCATGCTTCACCTTCCAGGCGGTATCCCAGTGAGAGATGTCAACAAATGCTTTATTGTTTATAGCGCTGCTTGTCTTACTTTGAAATCAGGACATTGTGCCATTGTGGCTGGATTGGAGCCAGGAGAAAAGTCATTGCCTTTCAACCGACAAAGTGAAAGACAAAGAATCTGCAAGTGACTGCTATCAAACGGGATGATCAGGAGCCTGTGCTTGCTATATTTGGCCGGGGGGCTCGCAGCCGTTCAGGCGGGCCCCGTCAAATGGTCGGGCAAGACTGCGGACAGAGTCGCCCGCCGCGAGGACGTCAACGTGCTGATGTATGGCGTCATTCAGTTGGGCGAGTCCCTCAACAATGTGTACAAAAGCACCGAGGGGAAGGTGGCTAACATCCTGCTGACTTTGAACGAGCACGAGCGTGCTCTCGAGCAGCTCAAGGAGCAGACGGCGCAGGCTGGCGAAGTGGAGATACAGATGAAGAGTGTGATAGAGCTGCTGCAGGTAAGGAGAAATATGATTGTGCGCATGCCGTTACAGTAAATGCTTGTTATCACCTGTGACAAGGCACAGCAGCATGTCGCTCCAGATAAAAACAGATCATGGACATGTATATCGGACAAACTGGGCAGACATAACAAAGTCGCTTTGACATCTTCTTGAAGTTGTGTTTTGGCAACTCACCACCAGGTCATTAAATGGTCGGTCGCCCAATTTAATGAGATGAAATACAAATGCGATATTTGAAATTCTGCCTTTTACAGTCCTGATTCACACCGTTTGCGGTGGTGTCGAGCTGCGGCACATCATACGAAGAGATAATTCTAATAATTCTGATAAATTACCGGTACTTCGCTACTGCCATTGGCTGACAAGGTGTGACAACCATGTGACTCTGAGCATAGAAAATGCCGTGGCATTATTCAGCGACATGAACGAGGCTAAATATGAGAAACATTATTAACTATAATCATAACTGTTACATTGTGGGGCGGCTTGGACGATGCTTGGCCATTGAAGATAATACACGCAGATGCTCTTTTGGTAGCACCAGACATTCAAGCAAGAGACTCAGACCAAGATGACTGAGGGTCAGCTTGCTGACATCGAGCGGGAAGAGGCGGTGCTTTGGACAAAGGTGCAAAGCTTAGAGGCCCACCTGAACAGCACAACGCCCACAATCATCAAAGAGCTGCTGGTAAACGGAATTTTTCTTGTCACACTTGCCAGACAGCGTTTTTTAAAGTGGGGCGGGACTCACTGTGAGGCTTATCTTTGTTGGCTTCATTGATTTTAGGAGCGAGCTACCTTTAATGCCAGTATCTTGAAAGGTCTGCAGCATTTGACCCATTTTCAAAAGCAGCTGATTGACAACCACGCCGAGCAGCTCTCCAAACTGCAAAGGATGGTGAGTCACGACGACACAAGGATGACGCTGCATTGAATTTGTCAGTAGTCTTCGGTTGAGTTAATTTACTTGGCTTTGTTTCTCGTTTTCCAGAGTGAAGCGCTATGAAATTTCAAAGGAGGATTGACATCACCAGCACTGAAAACCCACAGCACTCCCTTTCACCAGTTCAACACACTATCAATGTTGTTTGTTTCACTAACATATGAATGTTGCTTGCTCTACTGTGACAATTATTAAAAACTTTACACTTTAAATATTTGTATTTTCTTTGGTACAAAAAATGAATGATTAAAACGTCTTAAATTGAGAATCTCCTTCCCACACACAACCCCACCCACCACCATGAACTACTTCAACAAAGTGATTGATAAGTTAAATAGAAAGGGGAATGTGGCGTGGTTTCTTTGTGAATGCTCACCTATAGGAGGTATTCGGTGTATATACATAGCGAGCGGGAAATTCCAGCACTTCTTTGGTGGGACGAACCCGCAGGTCCGGGTAGGGCTTTATGTGGAGCAGTTCGGGTGACAGGCAGTAATGTGGGGAGTCTGGCGCCGGTGAGATGTCGATTTTCAACTGAGCTGTGTGCAATAAGAAAAAAAGAGACCTTGTTCACTGATGAAATTCAGGCAATAATTGCATGAGAGCTACTTTTAAGTTCACCTGTGACAGGCCTTAGTCGCCGCAGGACAGAGGACGGTCTGCGCATGTCTGCCAGAAACTTGTATAAATCTTCGTCACTCAGCCTGTCCCCTTCCTTCATAAAGCATCACAATTGGAGCAATGACATTCATAACCTCAAAATGTCTGAACTGTCTTAAACTATTGGGCCCTCTGTAAAAGGTCCAGCATGACAGTTACAATGCAGTGTGTATTGAATAATCTCATCAATGAACCTGTTTGAAGAAGTTGGTGACGGTCAGTGTTGCTGGACGGAAAGTGGCAAAGTTACACATGTCGTCGCCGACACTCATCCGCTCAAATCCCCTCTTCTTCTTCTCGTTCCACGTGCCGTGGCCTTTGCGCTCTGACATGAGGCGAGAGGAGCCAGATGATGCAAGAAAGCGCATGTTTGGACGTTTGAGCCTATCACGCAATGGCTGGTGCAGTACCAGAGTCGGAGTCGGGGTCCAAGCGGTCCAGGCTTCCCACGCTACTGACGATGTTGATAAGGTGAATGGCCGTCCACGCGAAAGGCATGCGGAAGCAGCCAAGACGATTGCAAGACTGCTCTGCCTGCAGACGCAGTTTCTCCAGCTTCTCCTTATGCTGTGCAGCCGACATAAGGAGTCATTACGTAACGGAAAATTGAACGAGAGCCAAAAAAAAAAGGCCACAGTACTTACGAAAGCCAATCAGTTGGTAAATATTGCGTCCAGACAGACAGAATTGTGCAATTGGACAGTAAAAGCATCCCACGTGCATGCCGGCTACAGGTCATAACCTCCGTGACACATACATTACCTTAGAAGAGTCGGATTCCTTCATGACCATGTACGGTTCGCAGCACTCTCCGATGTCTCCTTGCTGAAGCACTTTTTCCAGCTGCAAGAGCAGAAGCATTCATATTCAGCACTCACAGCCAATGTCATTGGAGGAGACGCGTCAAACGCCGCATAAAAGAGCTGATGAGCTCATTCGTGAGACAATGAAAACTGTCAGCATCAATTCACATTTTCTGCGTAATTAATACCCCCCGGACCCCTTTACCTTAATGACCAAGAAGATATCGGCGGACGGGTATGTGATGGAAAAAATGGCCGAGCGTGCCAGTGTGGAAATGGCGATGTGAGGCGTGTGGGGCTTGAGCAGGCTTTTCATCTGATCAGAGTTCAGGTCGAAGTAAAAATTTTCTGAAATCTGTCAGGAAAAGAGGGGATCGAGAGATAGGGGAATGGTTGGGGGGTAGAGATGGGGAAAAAAGGGAATGAAAATGCACATTGAGGAGATGGAATTGAGTTCTGACTTGAACCACAAGGTCACTTAGAGCATTTTAAGGCGGGGCCAAATTCAATAAGGCGAGCATGAGCTCAGTGTTTTATCGCAATAATGCAATTGTCCTGATAAAATACGATTATACCTTTTTCTTCTCCTTGACATCATACAGGGCGAGCGATCCAAATATTGGTTCGATTTCAATCTCAAATCTGAAAACATAAATATGACGGTTAGACTAATAAATGGCAACGCTGAAGTTGCCGGATTGCAAATGTCACTCACTTGAGAGAGAGACACTTGACCATGATTCTCTGGCCGCAATGTTCTTTGGGCACTTCGGGGACAGAGCATCGCTCCACGGCTTCGTCCTGAAAAAACAACAACATTTTTGTCATTATTTTGACGCCTCAAATTATGTACTTGTCCATTTTTTAACCAATTTGACAGGTTTGTGAACAATTCTCTCCTCTGTGGTGTGATCAGTTTAAAAGACATTTCGGACTTAAAGCTTTCCATGATATCCTAATTTGCACTTCCAACCAATAGATTTGATCTTGGTTTTTGATTGCCGCACTCCATTAAAAGATTAGCTGAAAATTAACTGGTTAAACAGTGACACAGGACAGTTTGCCCTTCCATTGTGCTATCACAACTACCTTGAGTATGACTGCTTCCAAAATCAATACGGGTCTTGTTCTGGCACATGCCATAACCAAATTTGAAGACCACCGGCTGAGAATTGGTGCCATTTATTTGTTTCCAGTCAGCTTTTGTCTTGGCAAAATCATAAGGGTTCTTGTTTTGTTCCACAAGATCTGTGACCCAAAAGTCAGCAATGACACATACCTCGTCAGGGGGCGGGTAGAGACCCATCAGGTCACAATGGCGTCCCTGGAGGCGAGCCTCTGTATTGTGGCAGTCCATATCTTCAGGACCTGTGCGCTCTAGCACGGATGGCAGGAGCATGTCAGGGGCCGAGTTCTTTAGGTCAAAGATACTGGACGCCCAGCTTCCCCGTGGTGTCTCATCGATCGAGGTGGACCGCCGCTTTGCGTCATCCTGATGTAGGAGACGAGTGGGGGTGAGAGGTGACATCATGTGTTCCTGCTCAATGATTCGCTGCAGATGTTGAAAAATGAGGTGAACAATGAGCTTGGGCTCTGTTTCATTTCCTTTATCCATGCAGACTTACATCAGATCGCGTGACCAGGACATAGTATTAAACATGGGTAATATGTAATATAGTTTGGCAGTTGGAAACTAAAAACGTGGTGCATAATATGTCTACTTTAAATTAACATTTCAAAAGAGAGAGTACTTATATCTGTGAAGTTTTGGATACAGCTCTTGCATTGGATCTCATTAGATTGTGCAAGTGTGCCTCATTTAAGCGACATGTGCACTGCCTCTGCGTGTACTAAAGGGTGACCATCAGCAACCTGGTCGTCCTGGCGCTCGTCGGTGGCCTCATCCAGTTCAAAGTTCTGTTTGAGCAGGCCTCGCTGCCGCTCCCGCTGTCGCTCGGAGCTGTGCGGCCTGTGTATGGTGCTATGGCACTGATATCTAAAAGGGCGAGCAGACCCGAAGATTACCCTGGTGACAACTGAACTGGGGTGGGAAAAAAAAGCATTTTAAAACACAGCATTCAACTGGTTCCCGCGCAGTTGGCAGTTACTTTCTCTGAATGACAAGCCAGTCATCTGTGTAGACAGCCAAGGCATCTCTCACTCTGGGATCCAGTGCGCTGAGTAAGGAAAACACATGAATAATTCAGCAGAGTGTTCCTTCAATGTCTCGGACAGAAATGCTTTGTTCCAATATCTACGTCACATTTGTCCCCCACTAACTACAGTAAAAATAGCCCCCGTAAAGTGCAAAGCGTTACAGCGTGAAGGACTATGCGCTTACTATTCCTCCTCAGGCAGCGGAGGCTCCAGCGTGGTACACTCTTTGTCCATGTGGTGGAGCTCCAGGTCGTCCTGGGGGAACTCCATGAGCTGCCAAAGGGAACCGGGCTCCACCCCAGGAGCATGACTGCTAACATATTCCTCAAAATCCAATGGCTCCACTACCTCTGTGAGGGGTAGCTGTTGAGGAGAAGAGATGAGAGGTCTAAAAATCACATGAACACAGTTAATGTTCAAGATATTCAGATTATCCCTTTGTAGATGTGATGACTACACCGTGTCTATTCCGCACGCCATGTCTGGCGTGTTCACCCATGAATGTCCAGCTTCATTTAAAACATTTGTGCCCCTTCCATCACAGAATTTACGTTCTGTAAACACAGCATCTTATGTAAGAACCCCCATTCAGTGTTATCCTGACGTTCATCCGTCCATGCAAAAAGCTTATCAAACGACAAGGCTCATGCAGGCATATCCTCCGTTGTGTGTGTGTGTGTGGAGGTGGGGGGGGGGACTCCACAAACGGTCATAACACATTTTTAATCTTTCTCTTTGAAGTAGTTTCACAAAGCACCATCTATAGACTCGCTAATTGCAGCTTTCAAGCCGAAGGTAAACAAAGGTAAATACGGGGTGACTCACGGGATGGTACAGGGCTCCTCGCTTTTTGGACATTAGGGGAGAGCCGTACTCTCGGGACATTTGCTTCCGAACCTCTGCAGCGACGGTCCTGAGAAAGGAGAAATAGAAGGATAAAACTCAACATAATCCAACCGCATCTGAAACAGAGTGCTCTCTGTAAATAAAAATAAAACATCGAAAGCCAACGAACAAAACTGTGTTTTAAGGTGGAAATGGACAGTGAAGTTGATTATCTAATGTGCACTAGGAGGTCATTCCATACTTTGGGAACGGCAACACAAAAGGCTGTAGCCCATCTGAGCTCCCATTTAAGACTTCGGTACCACCAGAAGCAGCAGCTCAAAAATGTGAAAACAATTCACAGAAACTGAAAATGAGCTCCAAAGTGCACGGGCACGTGCTTCCTCTCACGCGTTCCAGTTAAAAGGCAATTGTCCAAATTTTGAACTGACTGGAGACATTTGAGGAGAGATTGGCTGGCTCCAGAGTAACGAGGTGGTGTTTGAATTGTGAGAGATGGACCATGTGTTTAATTGAGGAATGGTATCTACGTGAGCGAAGGCCACCGGTTTAAGGGATATGCTATTTTCCCTTGGCTCACACAAGAGCATCACTGATCATCGCTTATGGTACAAGGCCCTAAAAATTGGGGCTACTCCTTTCAAAATCCTAATCCAAGGACCTCTGCCACTTATTTCTTCTGAAAGCTTTGATGATGTCTTTCACTGACTTCTGCCGTCAGCTTAGACGAGATGATGCTCAGCCAACAGCTGTTCTCAATGGACATTCAGGCACATCCTCACAAAAAAAAGAGGCGAGCAAGCTTACGGGCACGGAGCCAGAGCTCCGTCTTGTCTCTTTGACGGAGTAACGGCAAATAAGAGGCTTTAAGGGGGGTGCGGGGGGGGGGGGGGGGGGCAAACACATCACAATCCTCTCTCAATGAAACGGAAAGCAGCTGCTACTAGAAAGTAACCAAACGGCAGTTTGTGTCATGCGGACAGCTGCAATGGCAAGGCCTTGTGATTTCGCAGATATGGCTCATATACCAACCAATCTTTTCCCAACACTGACATTTCTTGACCTTTTATTATTTGGTGTGGAAAACTATTCATTTCGTTTTCAATAAGGATGGTGCTAATTAGTATCCACAGTTGAGTTCAAGCTGATCCCAGCTGACTTTGGGCGACGGGCGGTGTAAAACCTGGACCGCTCCCCTGACAATTACAGGGTGCAAACAACCAGTCACATGTGCACCTACAGGCTATTTGGAGTCATCACTGAAACCAACATGCATGTTTTGGGGAAGTAGGAGGAAGCTCACAGGAACACGCAAACTCCACATATGTGATTCGCACACCTCCAAACAGACAAGAGGCAGATGTGATAATGGCTAGGATACTCTGTTAATGTGGCCAGTTGTCATACTGTACACAAAGACAAGAATAAAAACTACTGAACCCATCCCCTCCCCCTAAAAAAACGATCCGTTTTGTCCAATACTAGCCTTAAAATAGGTCCAAAAAGCTTCTGCAGTTCGGCCTGAGCACCTCCATGTTAAAACAGGAAATGGGAAACACTATCAACCACAGGGGCAATAGCCAGCACATAACTTCCCACCCTTTCCTGCATCCGGCAACAACACAATAGTCCAGCCGAGGAGAGACGGGGTTCAGGGAAACAATACACTGACTGGAACATCTCTCTGTGCTGCTATGAAGTGCTAGACAAAATGCATTAATGTGATGGGGAGCCAAAATGATAAACACTCCTCAACAAAGAGTCGTGAGATCAATAGTGACGCTTCCTGTTTTGTTGTGTGGAAAGTGGAAGGATAAGCTGAAGCCCTAAAACAAACCCTTCAATTAAGAATGAAGATAAGGTGATTTGCAGGTAAATCCCTCAACCACATGCTGGCAGACGGGAAACTGAAGCTGTAAATAGCTTAATACACACTACTCTAGTGTTTTTTATTTTGACAGCGAGATTGCTAGTTGTCATGCCTGTCTATGCATACGAGTGGAAAACACATTATGCTGTCACAATTAGCTACTAGCAAATGACGTCACACTAGCGGCTTAGCTTTAGTTGTGCAGTTAGGATGACACCCGCGCGAGACACTTGAACGGTCTACTGTATTCAATCTCTTAATTTAACGCAACCGCCAAACATTCAATGGACTCGTGACGGTAATAAGCTAAGTGAACTGAACTACAGCCTACAAATGCGTAGTAAACGGCGGCACCACAGCCAAACAATAACTTCTCACCGGTTGATTTTGTGAGCAAACGCCCGCCTTTCGCTCGTTGTGGACGTCATGGCGTGTCCCCATGTAACAGTTACTCGTCAAAGACGAGCGGGGAAGACTCTCGTACTTTCACTCCCGTCCCGTCCGGTGTTGTGTGTATTAATGGTGAGGAGTGCGAAAGGGGGAAAAAAAAACCCCGAGCGAGCGCTTCCTCTGAGTCCACGCTGGGAACCTGGCCGGGATCCCTTGTTCCTCCTAGAGGCCCGGAGGCGAGCCAAAGTCAAGCAAGCCGTGAAAAATACGTACACTTCCGGTATTGCTTGAAAATAAAAAGCAATCACACGATAAAACGTCTTATCCTGTAATTTGGCGAATTAAGGAAACTGCTTATGTTTCTAAATCGGATTCGCTGCACAATTTGAGAAGGGACGCCAATTGCATCCTGATGATATTTTGCAAATAATAATGTCAAACGAATGAATGACGATGTAATCTCCGTGGAATTAAATGTTATTTTCTTGTACTTCCGGCCTGCTCGCGATTTAGAATGAGCCTTCTCGGCCGCGAAGTACCTGCATATCCAAGACAACTCACCTGACCGGTTTGAAGCACTTGGGAATTTCCTGTAAAATTCAAACAAATTCTGATATATAACGTACACACACACACAAAGAACACAGACGCACACGCATAAACACTATTTATCGAATACATATATAATTATACCGATATTATTATTATATCGTGTAATTTCAAGCCCTGAGACACCTGTTTCAAAATAAATTTCAAACAATGCCTCAAAAATCTCGCAGATGCAACTGCATAGAACCATAAAAGCTTAAAAGACAAGTACAGTATACAGTAATTCTGTTTCACGTCACGCTGTGTCTCCACAATAGCGACACCTATCGAGGACATCGAAGCTGGCAACGTCATCGAAGGTTACTCAATCGAGACAATGCCTGCAGGTGGCGCTGTAGACCACAACCAGGGAGGGGGAGCGGGGGGACAGTTGACGGGTGTCATCTTTGACCTCTTCAGGAGATTCAACGCAATTAAGTATTCTTTATTAGAATTAAAAACAATAATGTACTTTAAGAATGGCAGGGGCCGAAATTGATGACTACATCTTTATATTTGTATACAAAACAATTTTCTATAGTGCTCATTAGGGAGACTAGTGAGCTGGAACCTATCCCATCTCCCTTTCGGCGAGAGTACACCCTGGACTGGCCACCAGAGAATCACATGGCACATGTAGACAAAACACCATCCCCACCTATGGACAATTCAGAGTGTAGATGTATGTATTTTCATGTAAATAAGGAACGAGAGTGACTCATGGAAGAGCTGACAGTGGATTGTAATGGTCCCTCATCCCCAGATGAACTCATTCCATATCCACCACCACTCACAAAGAGCTGCCTATTAAGAATGAATGTAGCCACGCTGCAGCACCCCCCCCCCCCCCCGCCCATCTTCCTCCTAGCCCACTATTCAGCACCCTGGAGAGCGTCTGCAGGTACCCGAGCTGTCCTCTGTGAAACGGCTGCATGAATGGCGTTGTAGAAGAGAGCGGGGAGGCAAGAAAAACGATCTTGAAAGAAATGGCATATTCTTAAGCCTTTTTCTCCGTGTGTTGCTTTTCCTGACGGACGAAACACGACGGGAGCAGATCAGAGGCCGGAAGCTGGCGGGACAGGACGGTGATGTTTAACACCTGACACTCTGCTGATGTCATCTAATTACAGTACAAAAATCCGTGCGTAAATAATTGATGCCTGTTATGAACGCATTGAATAAAAATATATTCGTGAAATATAAAATATTTTTTGAATTTTTAATTCTTTATTCTGGAAATATTTCAAATTTTTTCAAAGAAAAATGTTTTTTTGCACAGGAGTGTTATGCGCAAAAAAAAAAAAAAAGAGTGGCAATTTTGCAGAATCTGTGTAAATACAATAAAAGGTCAAAGGTAAGTCAGGTGGAGCATCAACCGCTACTCTTGGCTATGCTGCAATGTATTTGGTTTGTGCCCAGCCCAAATGTTGCTCCTTGAGCATCTGAATGTGACTTGCCGTGTTTGTGTGACATTGCAGCGTCCTTGCCCGCCTGGGTAGTTACACACCCCACCTCCTCCTCTGAGCCAGCCTCCTCCGTTTTTCCACATTTCTGCCCGCACCTTCCTTGCCTTGCCGTTTTTCAATTCCTCAACCGGCACCATTGTTCCATTGCCCAGCCCCCACCACAACGAGAAAACCCCCCACACCCCTGCAAACACTCCTCCACGTCCTCCTCCTCCTTCCACCACAGCCGCCGCCACTGCTGTGCAAGCGAAGAACAAAAGCGAGAGTGTCAGACAACACCCACTAGATCTCTTTCACTCCATGGCCCCCGCCTCACTTCCAGATGGGGTTCCCTTTTTTTTTTTAAACAAGGTTTCTCTCAACCCCAAGAGTCCTCCAAAATGGACCCCTCCACCCCGAGAGCCCACTACTCAGCTGCCCGTCATCCACCTGCTCTGCCGCCACGCGCCCATGGCTTGCCCCCACCCCCCGCCCCCCAAATCCGGCCCCCACCGTCTCGCTCCACTCAGGACTACTATTAATAAAATCATGAAACCCTTTTTTTTGTACTGAGGGACTGCTTTCAGGATTTTAAGAGGGCTTTCGAATCAGAAAATAGGCAGAAATGAGTTAAAAGGCTGACTAAAAAAAAGTTTTGAAGGAGAACTCAAGTAAAAAATATATATTTACAATAACATGTTTTATGCTGCCCTCACTAGTCTATGCACGGTATCGTAATTAATATTGCATTTGTGGAATATGAATTCAGTGTTAATGCCATTTTTAACCATCTCAGCGGGCGGCCATTTTGCCACTTGCTGTCGACTGAAAATGACATCACAGTGTCTGCGACCGTCACATGACCAAATTCAAAAAACAGGTGAGCTGTGATTGGTTGTTACCTGGGCCCTCAGGCACTGAGGAAAAGTAATTCTTTATTCTTGTACTGAAGGCTTTTCTTTGAAAAGCTAACTATTTTAATATTTCTTACAGGGCAAAATATGACTGTGATTAGGAAAGGGTTGTTCTTGCATTAAGACTTGACATTTATAATACAAAGAGTTTTGGCATATTGCTATTCATCTGTTTGTTACCGAGTTAAATTGTTGATAATAGCTGTGAGGAATTGTCTTCGAATGGACGAATATCATTTATTACCAATTAATAACACACAAAACGTTACGTCCTGCCTCCCATGCCACCAAATGTGAGCAAATCACACGTTATGCTGTACGTGCATTAGACGTATGTGAGACTGTCACTCACTAACCAACATTCATGGTAACATTCCGCTCAGTGAGCACGCCACGGCTGTATTAGCGCGCTTTAAGTTTTAAATCAGTGCAGATGTGAGCGTATGATGTATTTACGGCTTCTTTACAGTACTCGCTCTGGACATTTTGCAGGCCACCTTGGCTGCAGGAAATGACTAAGGCCCCTGCTTCTCAATCACTTTAGCGCCCCCCCCTCCAGCCCCCACCCGACCCCACCATTGCAACCACCACACCAGCATCTTCTGGTCCCTAAGGGCACGAACACCCAAATCAATTGAAAGAAAGAAGAGTGCACTGCGGTCCTCCCCCTACATCTGTCAGGGAGGGAACGCAGGAGGGGCCGTGCTCGTGGGCCTAACGGGAGGAACAATATCACTCCATCTGTCACAGCGCGTTTCATCTCAGACGGAATGAAATATAGCTCGCCAATACATCCGCCTCGATATCATCTGCACGTATTAGCTTACTGCAACTCCCAGAAGCAGGACAGTATAGCGAGTGGCGTCTCGTATCATATTACCGTACACCCACCGGCGCGAACTCGCCCGCCGCCTTGCAAATCACACTTGGAGCTAAACAGCATAGATTTGATTCTCCCCTACAAGTGCAATGGCGCCACACGGAAAAAAAAAAAAAGATAAATTATATTTACACATACATATACGTATGCGGGGTGTAATAAAAAATGGCTTGAATCGGAAAATCGCTCCTTATTTAAAGGATTTTGTGGAAAATGAATGTTCATCAGTGTTTTGGAAGAATGTCTTGGGGTTTAAAAAATATTTATGATTTTTTTTCCCCCCGCCAATGCTATTCGGTGGGCATCAACTATACATGGATTTGCACGGTTTGTGGACCGGCCCGGTCGCTATCTCCACAAATAACTGTGTCAATGGTACTGACATCCATCCATCAGTCCAATTAGACCCTACAGCTCCTTACAAAAAAAAAAGTCATATATGAAAATGGATGCGGATCCAGTAATGTTGCGTGCATGTCCAACATTACGCCTAGCAATTACTTTTTATAGGGAAAACCCCCCAGCTTAAATGCAATTGGCTCATAACCAGGATGTTTCAAATATAATACAGTCGTAGTGGGTGGGTGAGAGGCTGTGGGGGTCCTTGATTTTGCCCGGCTTAATGATGTACACTCTCACGCATGTGGACATCATCAAATCACACCGATGAGCCCGACACAGTGTCTGGCGTTTGATTCCGAAACAAACAAGCTAAGCTAAGAAGAGCACAAAATGGCCTGTTTAGGAGGAGGAGGAGGAGGAGGAGAGATCCATCCATATTCCCGAGGGCCATCATGCATCTTTGTGAGCAGCAGGTAGAGCTGCAATCTCAGTCATTCATATTTAATTCCACAAGAGTTTCCGGGCTAGACTAATGCGCTATTGATTTCAATTCTACTATATGACTTGAAAGAAGGAGGAGGGGCCGAATGGATGTGGGCACATGGGGATGGGTCGGGATGGGGGGCGGGCTTGCTGGACTGAAGTGAGTGAGAGCATGAGAGAAGGAAGATGGAGTGCAAGAGCTAAAGTGACAACAAAAAGGGAAAAAATGATGATATGAATGAATGACATAATATAGACTTATGATATCAAAAAAGGAATATCATGAGACTAAGGTCATAACGTTAAAATAAAGTCAGAATACAGTGGTGCCTTGAGACGAGTGACTCGTCTGAAAGCTGTATGGTGGCAGTAAACTCAATTCGACTTCACGATATTTTTTTTAAATTCCAAGCTGTTTCTTGACTCTCCTAATTGAAGTTTACTTTCAAAGTAAGATAATACACAGAATTACATGTTGCGTTTTGAAAACAACCAAACTGTTGCCTTAGAAACAACCTGTTAGCTTAATGCTAACATGGAAAGGAAAAATACCATTGACATGCTAACGGTTAGCACCCATGCTCACGCCTTCATCAATAGATATTTGAACACAAATAGTGGAACAACACATGTAGATGGATAATATAAATAAAATAATACGCACGGGCAGATATTCTGTTTTCTATGGGGTCTTTTGTGAACATGTCTATCATTCAGACTCCTAAAAAAAGGTAAACGTTTGCAGTTTGTGCATTTTCTGCACTGCCAAACTGAAATAATGTCCTGTTTTTGAATATTGGGATGGGGATGAAATCTTATTTTAGCCGATTCATCGCTGATCAATTGATTCTTAACAAGGTTGTTAGTTGCAATCCTATTCAAGTCAAAGTCAAGTTGAATAAAAAGTCGAGTTTTTCAAAAATTTGTAACCCAGCAGGTCGCAAGTCCTATAAACGGCGACTCAAGATGGACTCTAGTCAGGTTATGTGACTTGAACTCCCCACCTCCAAAAATAAAAATAGTAAAGTAATCATAGAAGTAAGTTAAAATCATAAAATGAATGGAAGGAATACTTGTGGAGGAACGCAATGGCTAAACTGTGGCGCAGCTTATCTCGACGACGAAAAGTGGAACGAAATTGACGGTACATGACAGCCTTTCGGGTATTTCTGCATTATTGACGCTATCAAAAAGTATTTGCGCAGTTTGCTGAGCTATAAACAGGCACGGCTAAACGGGAGCTGCCTTTCTGTGTCTTGTCACTTCAGGAATGGCGAAATTAGAAGGGGAAAGAAAAAAACCCCAAAGAGAATCTCTAAGAGCTGTGTGTATTTAAGGTCTCTCCCTAGATACCCAATCAGACAGGAGCCAATGAAAGATTCATAAACGGCAGCTTTATATTTAAAAAGCGTTGGAGTAAAAACAGGGTGTCTGAAGAAGCAGGGGTCAGAACGAGTTCACTCCAGCTCCGAGTCATTCACGTGCACACCGGAGCAGCATCATTCCACAATGATGTACGTCATCGGGACTTTCCTTTCATCCAAGAGCGGCTTGATTCAAGCAATACCCGCATCCCGCTCCGCATGCAACCAAACTACACACGGACAGAATTAGATGAATTAGGAGCCGCGGCGATGGCCAGTAGCCAACCATAAATCTATAAATAAAAAGATGACAGGAACGTCGACTTCAAGAGACTTCCTCCCACCCAGCCTGTCGACTCCCGACAATAGCCTGGAGACAACGCAAGAGAGAGCGAAAAGAAGATTTGGAAAGGGAAAGTGCAAGGTGAGCCCACGAGGGAGCCCGTGCATTAAAGAAACATTTGCCAATTGCGCACATAAAGGTGACGTTGTCAATACACCGTCCTACGTTGATGCTTGGACCTTTAATGCCATCCGTACTGCTGGTTCTGCTGCCCACAAAGTGCCAAGAGGGACTTGTGGAGACGATCCCCCACATGCACCGTCATCGTGTCACAAGCACAGTTAAAATATGAAGACACTGAAGGGAGAACGAGACAAGAATCGTGGGCCGCTGCTTCACGCTAGTCAAAATCAAATCGACGCTTCATTACAGTTCAGTTGTATTTCACCTTGCACTTCTATACATTTGCATTTACTCTTGAAGAACTGTTTTCAAGCATTTTAGATGTTTTTTTTAAATGTTATTGTAGAAGTGCAGTGGTGCCTCCAGCTACGAGTTTAATATGATTCAAGACCGTGCTCGTAACTCAAAAACTCAGATCAAATCAACTTTGCCCATTCCATCCATTGCAGCCATCCCTATTTACTATCTCTCAAACATATGCAATTTTAATGTCATAATATTTTGATTTTAATCTTGAAAATATGCAACTGTTAAATTTTGCAATTTGGTAACTTCGTTAAAATAAATGAGTTTTTGCTCCGGGATATACAAAATATTTCTCAAAAATATGTGATTTATTCTCTATATAGTCTTGAAAATAGATAATTTATGAATCCATTTTATTCTCGGAATATTATTTTTTAAATTAAAATTATTATTACACTATTTGTTAATTTTGCAATATCCCGACTTTATTAAAAAAAACCTCAGATATACAAAATATTTTAACTCAGATATACAAAATATTCCTCAAAATATGTGATTTATTCTCATAATTGTACTCTTGAAAAAGTTTTTTTTGTCTAAAAAACTGTTACATTATTTATTTTGCAATTTTATAACACTAATCTCAAACAACAACAAAATAGGGGACTTTATAAAACACACCACTGAAATATATACCACTTATTCTCCCCCAAAAAACGATCTCGATAACTGCAAAGTTCTTGTTGGAGTATGACTTGAATTCAGAGAGAAAAACAAACAAAAAAAATACATTATTCTTATAATATGACAAATACTTTTGCATTGAGGGTACGCAACTACAGTCTCATAATATTGTGAGTTTAATCTCAATAATATACGATTTCATGCCCGGTATGTTCCATATTGATAACAGAATGAATATTCCGGATGCGTATGGGAATATTTTTCTGGTTCAAGTCTGCTTTTATCCCTGAGCATTTCTCGGTAATCCACGAGAAAAAACAAAAGCTCGTTATCGCACGTGGCAAAAGCAGGCGTCAAACAATAAAACAATAACCGGCTAGAATAACAATCAAGCTTTTTACGCAGCCCCCAAAAAACATCGCTTGATTCCGCGATTCACGAACGTCCAATGGGTGCTTGAAACGCCCTCTTTAGCCGCGTGAAGGATTCAGCTGCTGTGCTCTCGAATGAGAGGGGCCACAATTAGGCCCGTTTATTCACATTAACCGTGAACTGTAAGTGGGCCTGCAGTCGGTGCACCGACTTGGGCGCCTTTTGTGCGACGAGGGCCGCTTTTATGCCGCCAACAAAGACGGAGGGGGGAAAAAAAAACCCACAAGCACCTAATGACAGACGCCTGTCTTCTCTCCTCCGACGTGCACGCAGAGTCACGCGCATGCGCACTCGCTCCCTTGCTGACAAAGTGACTCAAAAGCTCCAACACACGCAGGCTGAGTTGAGTCATTGCTTAACAGGACTGTGGGGGCGGGGTTAAGACAGACTGACAGCGAGGCTCCATCTCCCATCCTCTTATTAACGAGTGCTTTCCTCATGCAATATTCATCGCCGCTAATATCGCCCCGGCTCCGAGCCGTGCCTGCTACTTATGTAAGGCAATTATGTAAACCACCAGGCCGGGGCCCATGTCGGGAAGCAACCGGGAAGGACGGCAACGTAAAGTCGGGAAAGAGCAACCGGGCGGGCGGCAGACGGAACAACGGACACGCAGAGTGGGACGAAACAAGCGTCGTCGTGTTTTCTGCGCCGCGCGTTGACAAACGCGCGTATGTACACCAAGATCCATAGCGGGCGAGCGGCCAGCAATGTAAACAAGCTCGGTTGCCTTTGCGCAATCCATTGCTCACAGCCAGACATCTGAGGACTCCTCAAGGTCACGTCGGGAGAACTGAGGAGGCCTAGCGGGTCGAGTTCACAACACAACATAAACTAGTACAGTGGTCGGCAACCCAAAATGTTGAAAGAGCCATATAGGATAAAAAAAAACAAATGTCTGGAGCCGCAAAAAAGATAAAAGCCTTCTATAAAACTTACAATGAAGGAAACACAACACATGCTGTATGGACTGTATGTAGGAGACTGGACTGTCTCAGATTTGTTTGTTATTCATTCCTCTGTTGTGTGTTCACAAACGCCCCCATAGAACTTATTTAGTGATTTCCTCGCTTGATTTTTTTTTGTTTTGGTGCATTATTTTCGCTTTTCTTAGTGTCAGTGAAGCGATCATGAATTTCCGTTTTTCGGAGGCTGTCTTTGAACGCCTCTCGAGTCAAACGAGAAGAGAGAAGGCATGGAGTCGGACGCAGACGCGTCTGTGTTTGTTGAGACTATTAAAAGCATAAATAAAGTGTACGTTTTTAAAAACCAACACCACAGCTCTCCTTTTTCAGAGCTGCAACATCTATATCTGTATCTATTTGAGCTATTTTAGCCTACTATCAAAATCTTTTTCCATTTTCAAACATTTTTTAGAAAGCTCCAGGGAGCCACTAGTTGTCGCTAAAGAGCTGCATGCGGCTCTGGAGCCGCGTGTTGCCGACCCCCGAACTAGTAGAATGAAGGCGAATGACGTCTTGGTGAAAAAGTCGCGACAAAAATTAAGAAAAAAGAAGAAATGTCGTTAGTTCATTCCTCTGCCTTTCAAAAGGTTTCACAGAAATCCTCTTTTGAATTGGGCCAAACAATCCTAAATTTAGATTAGCACCAAACTCATTCAAAACCCACTCAGACTATTTTGCAAAAGTACAAGCAGCAAACAGAGAAAAAAAAAATTAGAGGAAAAATAACAGTCCAATTCCGAGCAGAGTGAAAAGTCACTGGAAATGTTTACATCAGAAATAACTGGAGTACAAATATTGAAATTCACATCAATTTTCACAATGTTGAAAAAAAATGTTTCCATCACAGGGTCTGGCCTTTTTGCCACTTGCTGTGGACTGAAGATGACATCACAAAGCCTGCAGGGCTCAGCTTTGCGAATGTCACATGACTAAGCCCAGAAACAGGTGAGCAATGACAATCGGTACCTGGGCCCCAACCAACTGCGATGTCATCTTCAGTCAACAGCAAGTGGCAAAATGGCCGCCCCGAGACAGCAAACAAAATGGGTGGATTTTGCTGCTTAACCCGCATTCCACAAAGGCAACATTTTTTTGTAACGTATTGTGCACCTCTATGTTCTCATATGAATTGGCTGAGTGCAATTTTCACTCATTATCCACCGCTGATATATGACAGTATTTTCATCTTGAATCCTAAAATATTCACAATGAAATGATGGGGAAAAAAACAAAAATCCTGGATCTGCACATAAATGGAGTAGTGATCCACTGCGATGAAACAGTGCTAATAACATCAACTCCTTGTTGGAAGTTACAAAAAAATTAAATTAAATAAAAACACTGATTTACGCACCGGTAGCCGCCCACCCCCGCAGGTCAGAGCCCGATGGGGGTCTGCGCCGAAATAGGTCATTTGTCACACATGATGTCTGGGGGCAGGAGCGTGCATTATAGATGAGCCCAAACAGCATGTCTCAGTGAGCAATCAGTCGGGACCGCGTTGAGAGGTGGGCGGACCTGCGACCGGAACTCCCCGGGAAGGGCCACGTGAAGTAAACACAAAATCACTGCCGGCCACATTTTTGACCAAGAGCCGTTTCAATCCCGACATTTCGGATGTTGAACGCATTGAGCAAGGGGATGTGATGGGGGGGCGGAGGGGGTTCTAATTTGTTTTTCCCACGTTTGCACCTGACCCTCCCCGACGGCTCGCCATCTGCCTTGCAACTTTTCCATGCTTTGTTTTTAGCCAGCGTTCACACATGGACACATTTTCCAAGGCCTTGCCATGCGTTTTCCTTTTTTGTCGAAAAGTGTATTCGAAGATCCAGAGGAGCGAGATTGAAATGGAGGATGCAAAAGAAGGGGAGGGGGGGGGGGGGGGGGAAGAAGGGCCAAGTGCTGCACCCATCTGTTCCGCCAGTGCAGGTGGAGTCCTATTCACTCAGTTCTGTGTGTGTGCGTGTGTGTGTGTGTGTGTGTGTGTGTGTGTGTGTGTGTGTGTGTGTGTGTGTGTGTGTGTGTGTGAAGAGGTAGGGGGTGGGGGACAGGAAGAAAGGAAGGGCATTGAGAAGCAGGGAGTGGAGTGATGGAAGGGCAGGGAGGGAAGCGAGCAAGGAGGAGTGCGTGAGGGGGGTGGGGGAGCGAGTGGAGGGGGCTTTCGTTGATCTCTCTCCTGAAGGGGATAATGGGCGAGGAGCGCATTGCAATGGCCGCCGTGTAGCGCCCTCCCTGTACAATTAGCCAATCGGCGGCCAGCTCCGGCAGCCAGAAGCAGCACATAAAAGAAGAGCATTGCAGCAGAGGAGCAGAAGGAGACTGCGAGGCGAGCAGGGAATCGAACACACGCCAGAAAAAAAAAAAAAAAAGGAAAAAAAAACCACACACTCCGAAGCAGCAGGCCACCCCCCCTCCCCTCCTCATCATCCTCCTCCTCCCATCCTTTGGACACACCCTGCCAAGGATCACACTGCTTCTCCGCTCTACTACTTCTTTTTTTATGATCACACTTCACCATCGGAGAGAACGCTCCTCTCTTCCTCCTCTGTCGTTCTGCAAAGAACCCCCCTTTCTTCTCCTCCTTTTCATCCAATAGAGGACCCTCATACAACCTCCGCAGGCTGAGACCCACCATTAGGTCCCAGTTTGTATTTTTTTTTTATCTTTTTTTTTTTTTTTTTTTTGGGAATTTTTGGGAACTCCGGAGAGGGGAACCGTGCGAGCAGAGCACCGTGCGAGCAGAGCACCGCAAGAGCGCCGTCGAGCTTCCGCAGAAAAGAGGGACCTAGATTTCCTTGTCGTTGCACGTCAAGAATGGTTACCGTACGTATGCCTTCTGTCTCTCGTCTTTCCTCTACGTCGGCTCCTGGGGGGGGCCCAGGGGGGAGGGATGCTGAGACTGCATGTTGTGTCTCCCGGGCCCCTTTGTGTTAATGTGTTTGCTGCACTGCCATAGCGTGCGCACATGTGATGCGGCCATCTCGCAGCAGTTAGCGTCAAGACGTCAGGTGAAACGGGCAAACCCGGGATGTGGTCAGGGGATGGATCGACTGCGATTTTTGCAGACGGGTGAAGGGCTCCGTGGTGGTATTTAAGTCTTCCATTTTAGGTTTGACTCTCTTGGTTGCACCTGGATTAATGGCAACATTGAATTCCACAAAGGGGAGAAATGCGTTCATTTGGGAAGGGGAGGCGAAGGGAATGGGCGGGTGAGTTGGTTTTCTTGGCCCGGGTGAGGATGCCGGAGACAAAACGCGATGCCTCGGAGGCTGCTTCATCCAACAAGAAAAAAAAAAGGACGAAAAAAACAAAACCAAAAACGGTTGAGTCACTCTGTATTGGGGGAGGAGAGTCGTTACACATCCTTTGCCTTTTGCTTTTGTTAAAAGGAATCATTCCGAAATTACGACGTGAGCATGCGAGTGAGCAAAGAGAGTTAAGCGGTCTCCATTTTACTTCCCTCTTTAAAAAAATAAATAAAAATAAAATAAATACAACACATGGCGGCCATGCTCGGTAGTAAAAAAAAAAAATTGGAGAGATGCAGGGAGGATTTGGCTCGGTTGAGTGGCCTGTGGACCATTTTTTTTTTTTTTGGGCGTGTCAGGATGGACACCCGGGCCTTTAAGCCCAGTGATGAATTGTTCATTGAAGGATTTTATTTATTTTGAATGACAAAGTGAAATAATACAAATTCATGTGGAAAATAATTCTAACTGCAGCACCTGCAATCATATTTGGAGCATTTTATAACAATCATCCCTATTTCTTCCATGTCCTTACCTATCACAAATGGGCAGAGACAGTGTGCCACCCCCCCACCCCCCCTTTACCCTACTCTATCTCCCGCCCCTCCCTCCCTCCCCCCCCAAATGCACACACGCGGGCCGCAGCCCTCCTCCAACGCCGCTACTGCAGTGCCAAAGCGACTCAAAAAGCGTTGAGTCAGACAACCTTCCCGAGGCTCTTACACAATTCAAGGACAAGGACGAGCTGAGGCCACCGTGGCACTGAAACGGTCTCAACGGCTATTTTGTTTCAAAAACCACTCACATTACATCGCTTGATGATTTTAAAAAAAGCCATGTCACTTCGAATTGAATTTATTCCCCCCCCCCCACAGTGAGGAGGCATGGATGAGACACGTAATTATGTTATATAAGCGGTGAGTCGCTGCTCGTTATATTACTATACAATTAGCAGACGAACATCACGTAGCCATGATGGAGGCTAAAGGTTAACATTTTGCCGCTTCTACATTTCCCACTTCTTTATTTAAACAACAACAAAAAAAAAAAAAGCCATTGCATCAGTCAAAAATAAATATCGGATTTATTTTTTTTTTTTCGACTTGACTGTAAAGAGTCATTGTCCCGCAGGCCCCCCCGCCTGGCCGCCGCGCACATGCACAAAGCGCCACTGTTGGCATTAATATTCATAGTGCCGCCGCGGCCTGTGCAAGAGGGAGAAGAGGAGGAACGGGTGGCTCTTTTGTTTGGGGCCGTCAATACGTTTATTCAGCAAAAAAAAAAAAAGGACTCACTCGCACGGTGAATGCCTGCAGAGCTCGCCGGGAGGGATGTGGGGGGGGGGGGGGGGCACATGGAGGCCTGGTGGGGTGGAGGTTATGCTCGACACAGAGGAAAAATGAGAAATAGACTTTTACATATTTAATAAAAGGACTGAGCAGGAGATGAAGATGTCAAATGGCCACTCCCTTTTTTTTTTCAGCACGCTGGATAGCGCTCGGACTGATCGTATTTCAGTGAGCTGCCGTTTTTTTCTGAAAGCAGCGCTCGACTGCTTCCTTTTGTTTGGACTTTTGTTTCAAAATGGTCTCTCTCTTTTTTAGAATAAAAAGCTTAATGGCGGCTGACATGAGCTGTGACTCCTGTCGGCCTTTTTTTTCTTTTCTTTCTTTTTACAGCTGCCACGATAATCCCTAAAAGTGAGGAGAGTGTGCCTAATGCCCTTTGTTTGGGATAATCCCGTAATCTGTGTTATTTAGACGGCTCATTTACACTTCAGTCGAGCACGAGTGTGAGTTGAGAAAAAAAAAAAAGACGGAAATTTGATAGAATAAGGTGGACCAATTCATTCATATAACAGGGAGGGGGGCTGGTTATTATTGCAGGTTGCCATACGTCCCCTTTTTCAATGTCAGACTTTCACTTGAAAGTCATTTGAAGGAATATTTTTTTTAAACTGTGGATCTGTACGTACACATAAAAGATTTCATTCGACTAAAAGTACTGGAGTAGAAGCAAACTAAATGTTGAATGGTAAACTATTTGGCCATACAAAGCCTTGAAAATGCACCCACTTTGTTTTTGTGTCACTTTGGCTATAGGTTAAAAAAAACCAAGCAGACTATTCACGGTGCTCGCTACACGCTTTTCCTTCGCTTCACATCTCGGTTTCATTTAGTTTCGAGTGATTCTCACAGTGAGCATAACGTGTGATGACTTCCAGTGTACACCACATAGCCCGCAGTGCCGCGCTGCATTTGGAGCAGAAGTGAATTGGCAGGCCTGTTTACATGCTACTCAAAGGAAAGGAGAGAGGCAGAGACGAAAAACAAGCCCGCTTTTTGCCGTAGTCATGCAAGCGCCTGACTTTTTTTTTTTGTTTGTTTGTTATTATTATTATTTGTGTGCTTTGTTATTTTATTTTTATTTATTTTTTCCTTTTGGGTGATCTCCGAGTGTAGGCCGCGTGTGAGCTTGGCAGCGAGCGAGGCAGGAGGAGGAAGAGGAGGAGGAGGAGGAGGAGGACTCTTGTGTTTGCGTGCGAGTCTGGCTGGGTTGTGCGAGAGGAGGCTGGCCTCGGTGTTTGCGTGCGAGTCTGGGAGCATGTGTAGGCGATGCTGATGCAGTCGATTAAATATTAAGGGAGAATCTCACTGAACCCCGAAATAGAAGGTGGAGGGCGGGGGGCGCAGCGGTGGGGGGGGGGGGGGGGACACACCAGCGCTAGCATAACAAATTGAATTCATTAAATATCTTGAAAGAGGGTTTATAAGTGATCATTTTCAGGGCTTTTTTTTTTTAAGTTAGCAAATGGGATATGTTTTGATGGATGGCAGAAAAAGCAGGGCCGAATCAAAAACAACTTCTCCAGTACCAAAGGGAGCATTTATACTCTTATTTGTGATTCTTCATGGAAGGAAAAGCCTGACACGAGGGTGTAGCTCCAAAGCAAACTCCCCATCATCGGATTCCTGATTCCTCACAGATAAAAGAATCCCCCCCTCAAAAGGCTTATTAAAGGAGTAAAGTATTCTCTGAGATCTTAATCTGCGGTGCCGGCTAATCTCTGAGGCCAGCTCCTCGCGTTCTTGTGAATTATATAATTTTCACTCCCCGAATATGTTCCATCCCCACCCCACTTCCAATGCTTTTGTCATATTTGGGACACGAGCGGTTCGTCATATTCCTGCTAGTAGGACGCGTCACATCACATAAAACCACACAAGGGGGCTTGGATTGAAGCAAACACAAGCGCGATTTCTCATCAAGGCGTTTTAGAATTAATCGAAGCACAATAACGACGCCCAGTGGGCAGCCGCATCCCGACGTGACAGACTTGCCGCAGATTATTTTTATCTTTGGGACAACGACGCTGCTGTCCCAATGTAGCGATTTCGCCGTCATCTTTGATTGGTCTTTGCCATGTCTGTGCTTGCAGTGTTAACAACCAGCATACACAAAGGAGCAAAGGTCTGCTATTATCCGTAAAGGACGCGGACGCAAGCTTGGAGTAAGAAAAAGCCACGCGAGGCAGGCATTAGACACAATGCAGTCTTTGAGGGGCGGTTGCCCGGGCAACCGGAGCGGAGGTGAGGCTGGGAGGAAGGCTGCAGGTTGCGGCGATGGGGGGGTGGGGCAGGTGAAGCTATTCATAGATGCTGAAGGAGATGTGATAACATAGCACAAACTTACTGTACCCGCATGCGCTTAAGAAGACAACTCGGACATTTCATCATGCATAGTATTCAATTCTGATCCGATAAAAATTGCCTTCAAAGTCAATCTTTTCATTTTAAAAATTCATTTAGCCAATAGGAATTCCAATAAAACAGGGATGGCCATGGCTAGTGATGAAGAAAGCGCAAAGGGGCGTGGCCTGGACGGGGCGACCAATCACAACAAGTAAGACATCATACACGTCCAATCGCAGGGCTGTTTGCAATCGGAAGATGGAAAGACTGATCGGGAGAGCTCGTGAAAACTTGACGATAAGGTACCTGACCCCACCTAAAATTTTCTCAACGGATTTAGACGATTCACAAAAATGATCAATTGAAGAAATAAAACGGCGGATTTCCGCATATTCGCGAAAAATTGCCATCCCTGATAAAAGCTGCACAACGTGTGCAATCATGGTAATGTTCATGCCGGAAGTCATCTGAAACCATGTCAAAATGAGTTCGTATTAAATAAACGGTTGAGACGCTTATTGCTAGAATTTGGGTTGATGTTTTCGGGTTGCAATTTGAGGTCGCCTCGCGCCAAGAGAATTCTCTCCGGTTTTTATATTTATACAGACAACAAGCGCGCACCACAGGAAATGTGGCGGCGCTGTCTTTGCAGCGGGCTTTTTGCGCTGGGAAACGACGAGACAAAGACACGGACGGGGAGGGAGCGAGCAAGGGAGGGGAGGCGTTTAAAAAATAAATAAATAACAGGAAAAAACCCTCCAAAAAGTGGAGCAGGAAGTTTCGTTTCTGACCGCACGGCTGTTACTTGAGAATCCCCCATGGTACAAATTAACTCATTCAGTACCAGCCAATTCTAGACCAAGTCTGAAAAGACGTTTAAAAACGTCTTTGGGAGTGAATGAGTTAAGCAACACAACGCGTCGAGACACGCGGACACACAAACGCGCCACCACCGCGCTTCCTCCCACTGCACGCGCAAAGGTGCAAAATATTGCGATTTTATTTCTTCCGAATCTTGCTCGCCTGCCACCCGACGTATCGTTTCGCCACCGTGCGTCCCTGTGTTGTGATGTAATGGCGTTTGACCCTGGAAGTGAGCAGGGGGGGGGGGGGGGGGCAGAGAAAGGGGAAAAAAGGGACTGTGACATCTGCAGGACCAGAGGCAGGGAGCAGGAAGAGAAGAAAGGGGGGAGGGAAAGGGGGAGGGGGGGAGGGCTGTATATTAAATCAGCCTGAGCATCCATCTCCAATTTAGCAAGGCTGATTCCTGACCTTTTCCCCGAGACAAGGACAAAGAGGGAAGCCACTCTTTATGCGCGTGTGCTTATCTGTACGCTTACCATCGGCGTTTGCAAGACGCCGCGCGCAAAAAAATGTCAGCCGATGTGACGCGGCGGTCTCCCTCAGCAGATAATCAGCACCATGGAAACCCAGGTGTCCAACGGTCCGAGCGGAACCAGTCTGCCCAACGGCCCGGTCATCAGCACCAACGGCGCCACGGACGATAGCAAAACCAATCTGATCGTCAACTACCTGCCGCAGAACATGACCCAAGAAGAGTTCAAGAGTTTGTTCGGGAGCATCGGGGAGATCGAGTCCTGCAAGCTGGTCCGAGACAAGATAACGGGTAAGGTGTTCTTTCGTCAGGCGGCGGATTTGGAGTGGATTTTAAAAAAAAAAATTTAAAAAACGCTTTTCCTCAGGTCAAAGTTTGGGCTACGGCTTTGTTAACTACGTGGATCCGAACGACGCAGACAAGGCCATCAACACACTCAATGGTCTCAAGCTACAGACTAAAACAATCAAGGTGAGAGGACTTTGACAAACGGGGCGTGTGTTAAAAACAAAAATCCATGCCGGGCAAAAAAAAAAAAAAAAAAAAAAGAGGAAGTGCAGATTTTCATCTTGAGGGAGGTGATGACAGACATGGCAGCAGGGAGGGGAGGGGAGGAGGGAGGGAGGAGGCAGAAGGCAGCGGCGAGGAGAACAAAGGGAAGCGGGAGAAAAGGGGTGAAAAGCGACGGAGGTCAGAAAGCACGTCGAGGTTATTGTGATGGAAATGTAATTAGGAAGCCGTGCTGCGGCGCACGAGGGGTCAGGCCAGGTTACCCCCCCCCCATCTGCCTCCAATCGGGGCTAATTAGGCCTCAGTTGTTTTTTTTTGTTTGTTGTTGTCCCCCAAATCAGATGAGAGGCCATCCTGTCGTCCGACCCCTCAGAGTTGAGTTCAAAGATGATTGGGGCAAAGTGCAGCACTATAAGAAATCAAATCTCCTGCCGAGCAGAGCAGGTGATTGTCTAACAGCTGCCCGCGAATGACGTACTGCCGGTAATTCGGATTTATGACTGCAGCTGCAAGGAAAAAGTCAACCAAGTACGGAACAAAAGCGATCGCGATCGGTTTTGTGTCTCAACGTGACATTTTGCTTTTGACAATTTGGGTCCCCTTGATAAGGTGACGACTCTTTGGGCTGTCGTTTCTTCAGTTTCCTTGTTCCGGTTTGACATCAGGCATGGCTGGCGATAGGGGGGGGGGGGGGGGGGGTCGTTGTAATATGGGCAAGGGGTAGGGGGTAGAGCTGACAGGATTAGAGGCCATATGGGCCTCAGGCACCATCTGTACTGTGGGAGAGGCCGGGAGAGGGTTAATTATAGGGCAGCCTCTGCTCCCCGAATGTAACGCCCCCCCCCCCCACCCCGCCCCGCCTCGCCCGGCTCCTCCAGAGCACCCTAATCACTGCGCCGCACAACCCTCACTTGCTTACACAGTGCACACAATAGACATTTGGTGTTTGGCGAACACCTGTATTCGTTTGCGAAAGATATCAGGCCAGCGTGTTTGATTTGGAAAACAAGATTTTAGCTCATCATATAAGATTTGGGCCGAATGAGCCTTAACCTTGTGATAAAGTGTTGTTAGTAAAGGAGCCCGATTCCTGCGAGTCTTGTGATGCATTGACCCTGTTTGCCAGTAGGGCTTGTTCACCCCGGAGGATTGAGACAAAGGAAAAGAGGCAGCCCCCCGCCTGGGGAAGGCAGCTCAGCCTATCTCAAACAACACACACTCTGTCTCAAACGCCAGACTCACAACAAGCACCACGACGTGCTGAGCTGGGCTATCTCTCAGTCGTGCTTGCAAACAAGAACATATTGTATTTTTTTTTTTTTTAAATTCCACAATCAGACTTTTCTCTGAAACATGATGAAAGTGAACCGACAGAAGGGATGGAAAGTGTTGGGAATAGAACGACAGATGCGGCAACGACGTAACTGAGTCACAAAACGCTTAAGGCTTATTAGCGTGCTGGTTTGAAGTCTTAAAGCAATTGACTCGCGGGGGCTTGTTCTGGACGAGAGGCACCCGACTGATTCAATTGGCCGCGATGGTCTTGGTGCGTCATTGTCAAAGGGACGCATGTTGATGTAGTACTTGGATTCCGAAATAATACAGCGGTACCTCAACTTGCGAACGTCTCTTCATACGAAATTTGAAAAGTTACGAAACGCCTCAACAAGAAATGATTGCCTCTTGTTACAAACGAAATTTCAAGATACGAAAAGTATAAATACAGTATGGCTTGGTACTCGTAACTCCGAGTTTCCTGAACGCAACATACTTATAGCTGCTCTGCCATTGGTTATTACCGAGCATCTTCCTGGCATCCCATTGGCTAAGAGGGACCTCTACCATTTGTGTCTATGTGTGTAGATAGATAGATATGTGCTTACGCAGCGTTCTCGTAAGTCACCCCTCGGGCCATGAGGCGTTCCGAGCGTTTTACGTAAATGTGAATCACCAGTCGGGTGATCGCTCGCTATGCTGATGTTTGCCTTGGCGTTTTCAACGGATTGTTAAAAGCCGATAAAAGTAAACATCCTCGGATCAGTTCTTGACAAAACGCCAGGCAAAAACAACTTCTGAGAGAGAACATGAACTAAGGAGAAAAATGTGGATTCTTTATTCATTTTTACATTATGCATAATACTCATTTTATTGTGCAATAATCTCATTATAATGTGTTTGTTACATATTTTGATGCATTTTCATGCTTCATAAAACATTTATGTCTGAATTTTGGGGGGGCTTGGAACGGATTAGGGAATTTACATGGAAAATACGTCTCTACTGACATTTTCCTCGTTAAGAAATTTCTTCCAGAACCAATTAAGTTCGTAAGTAGAGGTACTACTGTACCTTTCTACTTCCTGATTTGTTGATGTTTGTGTGATCCGTAGGTGTCGTACGCAAGGCCAAGTTCCGCTTCTATCCGCGACGCAAATCTTTACGTCAGCGGACTGCCCAAGACCATGAGCCAGAAGGACATGGAGCAGCTCTTCTCCCAATACGGTCGCATCATCACATCTCGCATTTTAGTGGACCAAGTCACAGGTATAGCCTTATTTCACATTAGCACGAATCAACTCTGGCCATTGTCGAAGGGTTATTGCCACAGCCCCCCCGCCCCCGTCGCGGATGCCAAGGTAGTGACATTGGCGTGTTTTCTTATTCGGAGCAGGCATATCACGAGGAGTTGGTTTCATCCGGTTCGACAAACGAAACGAAGCGGAGGAGGCCATCAAGGGTCTGAACGGACAGAAGCCTCTGGGCGCTGCCGAGCCCATCACTGTCAAGTTTGCCAACAACCCCAGTCAGAAGACAGGCCAGGCCTTGCTGACTCAGCTGTATCAGACCGCGGCCCGACGCTACACGGGGCCCCTGCATCACCAGACGCAGCGATTCAGGTACTGGAAATTGAACAACCTCACGGGACCGTCGCTAACCAATCTAGAAAAAATATGTTTTTCCAGGCCAGGTTGCACGTCATTTGTCTGTGTCACAGTGCTAGTCTGCTTAAAAGGGGAACGCAATTAAATGAATGCATTACAAGGTTGTCCCTGAAACATCCAGTGGGGCCAAGGAACAGGTTTAATGAACCCATTTGCGGCTCTACGCGGGGCCTAAGATGTCTGGCCTTTGATTTCGGTCCTTTCATGGTGAGCTAGACAATGCGGCATTGGTAGAGTACCTCTTTGAAGCAAAGTCAAGCCATTATATTATAGCAGTGTGAGAGGAGTGTCAAAATGTCAGACTTTTAACTCGCAAACGGAATATCATGAATGACTCAAGAGTCTTTGGAGTTTTAGAAAATGACCAGCCCTCAACGACACTTTCAAATTTGGCCGTGTTCAGATCCTATCAGGTGGCGCAACCCAATAGCATTTGTAGGTCAGACCATGTCCTAATAACAGACACACAATTCGCAATTTTCCTTACATTAAGGGAATTGTGTGGTCAAAAAAATAAAAAATATATTCAAGTGTGCATATCCTTAAAACGCTATCTTTTTCTCTGACTTTCTTTTAAACTGCAGCGTGATCCCTTCTCTCGGAAAGGGACCAGATCCAAATATCAGCTCAAAACCAATGTAAGAGACCAGATTTTTACCATAAAAACACCACTTTCCTAATCACTGCCATACATCCTGACCCTTCAGATCTTGCTAATGAGTCACTTGGAATTGCAATTTACTGCTTGCACCACAGAATATTCTTCAGATTGAGAATCAGTTTTAAAGGGAGTCTATGAGGTGGTCCAAGATTGGCTTTCTCTTTTTAACAGTATATGTCTTTTTTTTCCCAATCAATTGATGTTAAATGAGCAGGGATACAAGGTATGCTTTAAATGACTGTAATGCAATTCGACAAAACTGTCAGAGCCCAACGAATGTGGTAGGATGGTTTGGCACGACACTGAAATGAAGGATGCCCTCTGGAGGCCAAGCTGGCATCTAGACTGAAAGGCCAGCCCTGCCTTGTAGAGTTGCGAAACTAACTTCTCCATCCCTTCACTCTCCCTCTTGCGTTGCAGACTCGACAATTTACTAAACGCCAGCTACGGAGTCAAGAGGTAAATGCCAAAAAAAGGTGTACTTTCAAAAGCATCCATGCTAAAATAAAATTTCAAACAAAGTGCCCGGAATACCATCTGCTGACTTGGAAATTAGACAAGAGCTTCACCTAGCCCCATCGCAGCAGGGTATTCTGGCATGGCTTTGTTTAGCCTTATTTTTCTTTGGTTTTATTCGATCAATTCAAATAATTTCACGTCTTTTTTTTATTTAATTATTCTTACCAACTAACATTGTCCTTTCAGTTGCTTCAATGTCCCCCTTTTCTCCCCCCACCAGCATGGACATACCAGATTGCGTTTTTGCCTCTGTTTGCTCCAGTTTTTGTATGATTTGACTCTTACGTTGCTTTTCATCCCTCTCTAGGTTTCTGTGTTTCGTTCGACACTGTGGTTTCAGTTGAACATTGTGAATTCATGTCTGTTCGATTCTTGCAGAAGGCTTTTAAGCCACCAGAGACAATAAGCAGAACGTGTGGGTGTCACACATTGTCATTTTGTTACAAAAGCAGGTAGTTTGGAGACACTGCTCCAAACTACCCACTACTGGATAAGATGGGGACGGGAGGGGTCCCGTGACTCCTTAGCCATCGACAAAACTTAAAAGACACATGGGCATCAGAGATAGCGTAGAGTCGCGATTGTTGTGTGGAACTTCAGAATGACACCCATGGTAGTTCTCCCACTCTCTTCCCCAGATTCTCCCCGATCACCATCGACAGCATGACCAGCCTCGCCGGCGTCAACCTCACCGGTCCCACCGGAGCCGGCTGGTGCATCTTTGTGTACAACCTGTCGCCCGAGGCGGACGAGAGCGTCCTGTGGCAGCTCTTTGGGCCCTTTGGCGCCGTCACCAACGTCAAGGTCATCCGTGACTTTACGACCAACAAATGTAAGGGCTTCGGTTTTGTCACCATGACCAACTACGATGAGGCGGCCATGGCGATCGCGAGCCTAAACGGCTATCGCCTGGGCGACCGCGTGCTGCAGGTTTCTTTCAAGACCAGCAAGCAGCACAAGGCCTGAGAGAGGGGCCATAGGCGCCAGCAGCTTTGACCTGCACGGGGGTGGGGGGCTACCTGAGCTCCGCCCCCCGTGCCATCACTTTATCTATGGGCCTGGACTGAGTCTCTCTCTGACGCTTTCGCACACACATTCACAATATATAATCGCAAAAAGACACAGACACGCGCAAACACAGATACCGAAACACACGACCGAACCTATTCATAGGCAAGCATCCGCAAGTCAGAGTTTCAAACGAACCCACGGGTGGAGTTTTTCTGTTCTCTTTCCACAACATGCTAGACCTTTCCCTATCTTTGCCTGGATTGAATTAGAAAGGGTACGTAGCTGGTTTGCTGGGTAATGGGTTGTTAAAAGCTATCTATTTAGGAGACAGGCTAATGAATGTGACAAAGAATGTGTGCTGTGTGCTTTGATTGAATTCAGGCAAATGATGGCAACTGATGAACAAAAGAAAAAATAGCGAACAATTTTTTTTTTTTTTTTTTTTTTTTTTTAAAAGAAGTATGTGCAATTTACCCAAACTTTTACCCCTATAATCTCTGCTAGTATCATGCAGGAGAGGATGGCATTTTTTTTCTTTTCTTAGTTTTTTTGTTTTGTTTTGGGGTTTTTTTTTTACACTTGGGCATTTTGAATCAGTGACTTTTTTTAAGATCAAAGAAAATGAAATGAAGACACAGTGTTCTCTTATACATCTATTAAATAAAAAATCTAACTATATATTCAATATACAGGTATAAGGTGGTGGTAATAATAGCCGTATATGTAAGCATTTTCTAAAAACCTTGACAACTGTTTTCCTGACCTGCTTTAGGCGGCGCCGAGCATCAAGGCAGATCCTCTAACCCCATGTGAGCTTGGTCGCTCGGACCCGATGCCGATTTAAGTAAACTCGTGAATCTGGGAACCGGAATAAAATAGACAAAATAAATAAATAGCCAGTCTGCCCCCTTCTCACAGCGTCACTCCAAACAATACAGTACACCTAAGACGAGTCCACCGGAGCAAAAACGATCCCAAAGCTGAGCGGCGCAGGGGGTACATTCGGGATTGATTGTCAGCGCGACAGAAAATGACGTTTTGCTTTATTTATTTATTTATTTTTTTAGCTGCATCTGTGCAAAATGCGGCATGAGATGCCTCAGGCGACCAGGCTTTTGGTGGGGGGGGGGGGGGCTCAACCACATGTACCTGACACAGTGGTTTTTGCTGGCACGCTACCATACACGAGGCAGCCCACGTTGGTCACGGCTGATAAAGTAATAATACATCAATGTCAGACGAGATTGGCTGACCAACGCACTTGGCAGGTCTGCAGAGAGATAACACACTTGCAAAAGCTAAAAGGGATTCTTCTTCAATCTCGTCCTCAGACAGGAACCTCCAAAATCGCAACGTTTAGTCGATCGACTCAAGTTAAAACAAGCAACTGAGAAGCGTGGCTCCAAATTCAAGGACCAAACATTGACAAGACTGTCCCTCGACGTGAAAAAAAAAAAAAAGACTGTCCCAGAAGCGTTGAACGACGCTTCTCTGTTCGATTCCTTTCAAACAACTCGGTAGCTTCTGAAAAGTCGCTGAAATCCCGCCCTCGCCCGACAACTGAGCAACATCAAGATGACAAATTAAGTGCCGTAATGCGTCTCGAACCCAGCGCTGTGGATTTTTTTTTTTTTTCCTTGATGGAACATGAAGGCCCGCTCGTCTTATCCGAAGTGTCTAGCGAAGAGCAGTCGTGAGCTCTACCGTGGCAAAGGGCGAAAGTCTTTCGCTATCTGCGCGGGATCATAGATTTAAAATAGGGGGCCAACTCTATTCAAGACTTGTTTGCTTTTCTAAATGACGCTGTGTTAGCCAAAGAGGGCGATCTCTTTGAAAGGATTACATTAAAGATAAATCTATTTTTATACATACAAAGGAACAAGACCGTGTGCTGAATTTTTACAGATTCTTAAGCTCGGGGTAAAAGAGAAAAAAAAAATTGGGACATTGCATGGCTTTATTTTAAACCCTCTGATGTTTGCAGGCGTGAGAGGGAGGGGGAAACAAGCAATGCGGTGCGCGGGTGGGAGTCTCGGGAAGGGGGCAAAGGAACACTATCGCACACAGCAACTTAAACCGCTCGACCGTGGCTAACGTTTTGGAGACAAACTTGACAGTTAAGAAGAAAAACAGAACTGAAGTTGACATCAAAAAATAGGTCAAGCCGAACCGTTACGGGGATACTTTTGAGTGCCTCAGACACTCTTGTGCTGAACTCGTCGTGTACAGTGTTGCTTGATGTTGGTTCTTTGGCTTGTAAATCCCAGATGAAGAAAAAAAAAAAAACACCAAAAAAATGTGCGGTGAGACCATCTCATTGCCCGGCTGACAAAACAAATCGCTGCTTGTAACGCCCCCTCCAAAAAAAAAAACTAAAAAGAGGATATGTGCAGATTCGATATGACAATGCGGCCTCGTGGTGACCACTGAGCGGGATTCCTTAGATAGAGTTGATTTTTTTTTTTTTGCCATAGAGTTTGGTCTGCCAGTCAGTAAAACTTAACTCATTCACTCTTTTCAGACTTGGTCCAGAATTGGCTGGTACTGAATGAGTTTTAAACACAACACGCCCCCTCCCCGCCTTGATTAATTGCTGTACAAATCTGTCATTTGTGGCATCTTCAAGGACCCTTTCCACAATTTGCGTTCTTTCTTTTGAACATCGACCGCTGCGCATATCATTTGTGGCTCCTCAAACCCACCAAGCAAATCCCATTTGCACACATTTCATGCAGATACGACTGCTAAAAAGGCATCTCAGAAACAAGCAATCAATCTTATCACCTCTCACTAAAGGGGAGCATTGGATACAGTAGACCCCCCCCCCCTTGACATTTCCGTCGCCTGCTTCGTCTCACGATCCATTCGATCCCTAAAATCACTGCTTCAAATACCGTATTGGCCCGAATATAAGACGGCCCTGATTATGAGATGACCCCCTCTTTTTCAAGACTCAAGTTTGATAAAAATACTTTGTGAACACCAAATTAATTTTCATACAGAAAATAATTACAGTACTACAGTGCTACTGCTATTTTTATTCTTCGTGGCAGGGGTTCACTTTGGCCTGGGAGTCAAGTTCAACATTCGCTTCAATGATATCTGGCGCCATCTAGCGTCATGAATGGGTATAATGTCTAGACCCCGAATATAAGACGACCCCCACTTTTTCAATCTTACGTCGATGCAAAAAACACCGTCTTATATTCCGGCCAATACGGTACTTAATCGAGCATCTGTCGATCTCACTGCTGTTCAGGACTAATTTGGCTAGTTTTTGGTCAGGCATTAGTGCCCCAATACCGACTAAGTTCGCTTTTTAGGAAGTCGGAGTTATCTAGTATATTGCCATCAAAGACTGGAATGAATCTCCATACTCAAAGACCACCTTCACTCAAAGAGAGCCGAGGAACAGGAAACAGTACCGCACACAAACACACACCGCTTGAGCGACAACAATAATCATGATAGAAGAAAAAGACAAAAAAGACAAAAAAACTTTCCTATGGAACAGTAAGTGCAATGTGCTTTGTTTTTATATTGACTGAGAACAAATGATATATATTTTTTAAAAAAGAAATTAAACGTCACACTGAAAAGGTTTGCGGAATAGCGAAAGGAACAAACAAGCAAAAACCAGATCGGACGAACGACGGCGCAAAGACGAGCCGGCTCGTTAAGGAGAACTCAAATGAGAGAGCTCTGATCTGGAAATTTCCATGACGACCTCCTCAGCCCCCCGTAATTTGTGCTCTGACCATACAAGCTCAAAGACTCCGACTGAACGGAGCAACCGTCAGTGACCTTGAAAGGAATACTGTCTAATAGCTCATCAGTTGGTTTTTTTTTTTGTTTTGTTTTTTTTTCGCCCATGTCGACTGAATATCTTCTTTTTTTTCCTCTTGTAATTTATTGATTTCAATTGCATATCAGGACTCACTTGTTAAATGAGTGTATTTGTGTTGTTGATGTTGCCATAGAGAACACACATATGGGTCGATTATGTTTGGTTGCATTGATTGGGTACGGTTTGTTCTTTTATTTTTATTTATTTTTTCCTTCATTATCGGATTAGTTGCAGTTTTTTAAAGTGTATGCCGATTTTAGACTTAGATTCTTTTCGTTCCAATCAAACTGTGTTCGATTGTGTTTGTAAAAGTCTGTGGTAGCTTTTGTTGCAACATAAAAATAATTTAAACAGAAAAAAAAGTCAAAATAGCGCCGACAAACTTGTATTATTTGGGCGACTTTAAGCTTGTAGTTTTAACTTATTGTTAACTTAAAAACTATTTATTATGATTATTATTATTATTGCCTCGTATGAAGTATGTTTTGTGTATATTTATGGTTTATTTTGTTACATTTGCAAGGTTAAAAGATTTTTAAGTTCTTTTGCCAAAATTGTGGTTACACCATTTCGGGGATTTTTTTCCGGGGAGAAAAAAAAAATTAAAAACAAAAACAAGGGGGACAACTAGAAAAACAGCTTTAGAAGTTCGATTTGGAAAACGTTCTCCATAGTCAAAGAATGCACTGCTATATTTAACTAATTGAACTGTATAAACATACATGCTGTGTGCTAGATGTTATGCCTTTATTGCCTGTGTTCTGTTTGTCTTGTTCAATGAGAAAAAAAAATCTTTTAATTATTTAACCTAATCACAGTCTTGTTTTTTTTTGTTTGTTTTTTGTTTTTTCAACCGCTCAGTCAGAGACAAGGGGCAGCCTCACCACCAGCCCTCTCATTTCTTTTGAGATTTAGATTCAGGAGGAGGCGGGGTTGTCCCTCGCAAGATGCTTTCCTGTCCGCGCTTGTCTAAAAAAGGGACGTTAGGGAGCGTTTAAAAAAAATTAAAAAAAAAGAGCGCACACACTCTTTTGCGCAAGGAGAATGTTTGCTTGGCGCCCATAAAATAAGCAGGGATTCTGGGTCGAGAGCTTGTTTATCGATGAATGACAAGCGGGCAGGGAAGGTCTTGTTTGAAAGGGGCGAGCGGTTCTTCTGTTTCTCAACCAACTGTATTTTGTGTCTATTTATTTAGAAGAGGGGACTCAGTATATTATTAGTGATGTTTTTCTTACATTTTTCCTGGAAATGGTAGAACAAACTCAAAAAAACAAACAAAAAAAAAAGGTGAAAACGATCAAAAGTAGTGGAATACAAACACTCATACATACTTCCAGACATGACCAAATGAGCAACGAGAAATGAACAAGAAAAAAAAAATATACAAGTAAAACCTTTCAGTTTAGTCTAGAATATTTACTACTGGGATTTCAGCTGAAGACGCTTGAAGACTTTTTCATGGAGTTGTTTAATTATTTGTACTTTACATGCCAGAAAAAAAGAAAAAAAAGAAATAAAACGTACAAATACGAGTGGGCCCCATTTTGTTGACTGAACAAAGAATACCGCGTTGTCGTTTTCTCAATGACAAAGATTCACAGGTGGTAAGAACATGCAAACGCTGGATGATGTATAAAGTTGAACCTTGGTCACTTTGAAGACAAACAATAAAACACAAACTAAAGAGGGAGTGTGTCAGTTCCAAATATGAGTGATCCCCATTTCATGACTACGGTAAATCATTACTCCGTACGGGAGAAGAAACTAAAAATTAAGCGTTGAAATCTGCAAAAAATGGGGTATGTCAAAGATGATTATTTTGTTGACTGACCAAATACACCAAACTGTCATTTATGCCTTAACTATGGTTCAATTATGAATGAAAGTTTTTCTGAAATAGAAAGCTGAGCCTCAATTAGCAAACAAACTGACTTCACATTCATGCCAACTCCATTTCACATCATTTACGTTGCCGCATTTCTCTCAAATGACCACAAACGCATGTAAAAAGCACGTTTTATTTATTTAACACAGTGAAGTCGTCGCGCGGCAGCTCCTTCACCACTTCCTGTTGCCGCGGCGACGTGGTCCCTTGGTGAACACTGCAAGAGGAGCACAAACACGTTCACGTTGGCACTCCTTGTTGTCGGATTCAAACTGCTTCGCTGGGTGTCAAATCCCCGTCGAGGTTGAATTTCCGAGGACTAAGCGCTCACCGGCAACCGAGCCACTTTGCGTGCCTTTTCTCAGCATTGACAGCAGGCTATTGTATTAGATCGAGAATTATGACGACAACAGCGCCACCATAAGCAAGGCAAAAACATTCAAGGACGAGACTCAAGAAACATTTTTTTCCCCCCTTTTAACAATGAATGACACAGGCGGGCATGTTGTGAGATTTCAGTAGGATTTCGTGCAAAACACCACATGATTAATGGAAAGATGAAAACGGAAAATTAGCGTTCACAGGACCAAACGACAGACATCCATGACGAGGGTGCCCGAGCGCAGCATGCAGTGGCGCTAATCCCGTTATGAACAAGTATTACAACTATCAATTGTGCATTTGGCCATTAAATTCTTGCGGCATGGCACAAGCTACTATGGCGTGACGGCAACAAAGTCCCGAGCGTGCATGCGGTAATTGATTAGTTAGCAAAGACAACTTTGGCTCCAGACGACTGCAGTGCGGCATTTCAACGCTGCCAAATGCTTCCGTGACATTGAATTCATTTTTATGTCCCATCATTAACGTCGTGAACTCTTAGAAAGATGCCATTACCTTGCCTCTGCTGCGGTCCTGCTTGTTCTTCAAACACAGAAAGGAGAAAGCCAAAACGGCGCTCGACCCGTTCCCTCGCCATCAAATGCCGAGACGCGCGATACGGCCGCGTAAGCGTGTCGACTGCAGCAGCGTTTCATTTTAACTCGGTTGAGCTTCGTGCTTAACTCATTCACTCCCAAAGACGTTTTTAAACGTCTTTACAGACTTGGTCCAGAACTGGCTGGTACTGAATGAGTTAAGAAGTTGACAGGACTGGTTTCAAGTAAGAGCGATAAAACGTGCAAAGCCAAAGACTGCAGCACAAGAATTGTTGCATGGGATGACTTTGTGATTAAAATATTACTCACAGGTTAAGTCGATTTTAAAGTTCCGTATGCAGCATGGGGTCCAGGGTCTTGGGGTCCTGGCAGAGGGCGGGAGTGGTGAACTCCATTAAGTACTCGCAGCGACTGGGCTCTGTCGTGGACGTGACGACAGTCTCCTTCCCGCATTTTAGCTTGACCTGCCAGACAAACCCCAAAATTAATATTAAATTCTGTCGTATTGTTTCTCCCCCCGCCCACCTTTGGTAAAGCGCTCAAAGACTAACCGTGGTGGCTCTGTTGGGACCTTGCCAGCATCCCAATCCATTCTCATACTTCATCACGGTGTAGACGTTCCCCTCGGGACCGTCCCAATGACCCCAGGTCCTGAGAACAAAAACAGTCAGACGTTGCCAAGACAAGCCAAGTGTTTAACGCAGGCCATTCTGCATTACCCTAAACTGGTTTCTGAGCCGCCCATCTTGGGTTTCTGGGTTACTTGTTTGAATGGGCACAGTCTGTAGATGTATCTGGAAAAAAAACCCCACACATTTTAGCGCCAAACAACACCAAACCCCGCCCCCAAAAAAAGACGCTGGCACATACTCGCTTGTAGGTAGGTCGTAGCACTGATTGTAGAGATACGCAAACTCAGCACTGGGTCCAAAGTCTGAGGATGTTTCCTTTTCAAGGCTCCTGTAGAAAAACATGCATCGTAAAATGGAGCGCAGCTGAATCAGGGGTGGATTCATACCACATAATTCAAGTGACATCGTTCAGATGGTTTTGCTGTCAATTGGAAAAATTGGGATGTGGCATGGCAGCGTAAACAGAAGACCAAAAAAACCCCACACCAGCTTTTACGTGCAGTTAGGAGATCAATGCATAAGGGTTATTTTCTGTTTTCCGTCAACGTAAACAAAGCCGGATTGGAAATGTGTCACTGGTGTATGGAACTAGACCCAAAATTGAAAAAAATAAATCTGAAACAGGCACTGAATTGGAATGGAGCACTTGGACTTGCAGTTGTAAATCCAGCCCGACACGTCGCAAAAGGCACATTAGCATTACTGGAAAAGACGCCGCCCGTCCGTCCGTCCGTCATATTCCGAGTATAGTACTTACTTCAACTGATCATCCAGTTCCCGGAGGGCTCGCTCGGTCTCATCAAACTGCTCTCTCGCCTTCTGGGCAGCTAGCACAGCAAACATGCTATATTCAATTACGAGGGCTACGCCTTTATGGGGGAACTTAATGCACACAACATTAAGTTCGCCTACGCCATCTAATGAGATCATATAGGTTGCCTGTGGCCGCCAACTGCACCGCTTCATACAAAAAGGCATTTCCATGCTGGGCCACTCAAAGCAAAGTCATAAAACATTACGGAGAGTACACGCCACGTTCCTAACATCACACAAGGTGTAATTTGTGCATTTATATGAGGTCTAATGGGTCAAATGAACTTACATTTTATACCGAGCAAATTTCCTCTGGTGGTATAACACCCCAAAAAAAGCCAGCAAAAATACTTCTGATCAGGGGTGTCAAACATACGGCCCGCGGGGCGGAACCGGCCCCCAAGGAGGTTCAATCTGGCCCGCAGGATAATTTAAAAGTAACAAAATGCATTGAAGACACAAAATGAATATTTTTAATAAAATGCAATTCGTGGATTGTCCGCTAGGGGACACCCTGTTTGGATCAGAGTAGAAGACAACATTGTTTTGATCAGAGAAGAAAACAGCGGTCTCAATCTGTCACTGAGACAGACCCAACGCAGCAGATGGTATCAATGCACCAAGGCTTCTTTATTCCAAAACAAAGGAAAGACATAATATTTTGGTTATTTATAGCAGAGTATGGTATAATGTTAATGGTCTGGCCCACTTGACATCTGCCGAGTCCGTATGTGGCCCACAATGTGAAACGAGTTTGACACCCCTGCTTTAGATGCTCACTGAGCTGAAGTCTCACACGTGATGATGATTTGAACTTTTGATATGTACTGCATGCGTTTGGTAAAAGTCCACAACACACACTACGATCAATACGTAAGGTATATTCAGGTATGCAACGACACGCATTTTTTGTGATTCATCATCAGAGTCATCCTTACCATCAATGAGGTTCTGCGTTTCTTCGTCGTAGGGCGGCATGACCCCTTCGTCCTCGTCGTCCTTCTTTGCTTTTACCACAGGAGGCCTCTGTGTGAATAGCGCACACACACACCAAGTGAGTCAGGGGAATCAACTTTACTCACGTCGTGCAGCACAAGCTCCAGACGCGTACATTGTAGTCGGCGTCATCCGGATCGTCGTCATCTTCCTCCTCCTCATCGTCCTCCTCCTCCTGATCATCATCATTGTCGTCATCTTCCTCTGGGATTTCGCCCTCAGAGTAATGCTCAGAGTCATTGTCGGGGAGCGGTTCCCTCGTCTCCTCGTGCGGCGTCTCCACTTGGGACTGCCGCCAAGAAAGGTCCACACGTTACCAGACGTGAGCCTCGTACCGAGAAAGCGCGCCATTGCCTTACCTCGGAGATGTATTTGTCTTTTATGTCCTTCCAGACAGCCTCGAACGCCACCGTGTCTACTTTGTCCACGCCTCCCAAAAGGCCCTGTGCACAATTTAATGACAAACATGACATTAACTGTCAGTATGTAGTTACTGTACCGCCTTTTGCGGGGGGGGGGGGGGGGGGCTTACTATCATCCATCCTTTTTCTTTTTTTTACTCATCCTCACTATATCATCATAAACACAAAGGAGGCTGGTGTAAATTAACTCAGGTTTATTTTGCCCCCATTGTTGGTGGATTTAACAGATTTAAATACGGAACATGTAGTGCCATAAAATAGCTTTTCGGTGTCAGCTGTTAGATGCAATACATCTACGTTCGCACTGCATATCTGAGTTTTTCATGTGGTGTGAACAGTGCTATTTCATCCACTGCACAAGCGGCCAATCAGGAAGCTCACTGAAGCCAAAACAAATAGAGGAGCCATTGCTTATGTTCAGTGTGTATCATGTCGTGCAAGTCACTCACCACAATAAATATGACAAGGATGAGTTTCAACTGCAATTTAGTGACCAGAAAAGGCAAATGAGGCAAACTGTACCGCTACCCTTTTCTTCTTTTACGCTTTGGATGCCGTGTGGCACAATACTGCCACTCTCAGGCCAGTCCTGGTACAACAACAGGGAGTTTTGTGGACGTGGTGTGCTGGCCATGTCCGGCATGCCACACAACGGAAGAGCGGTAAGAACAGAACACACTTGCCCATTTCTATTGTTCAAATGATAAAAACCAGAGTGTGTGTGTGTGTGTGTGGTGCTCAAAACCTTTTTTTTTGTTACCTGAGCCTCCGTTTCAGTGAAAGAACCATCGGAATCTGTGTCAAGCTCACTGTGGGACTGGAGCTCAGTCAGGGAGACGCTGAAATTAACATCAATTTGATTAGTGAATCAAGCCATTGAAGTATAATCTTACAAAACATCTAAGTTTTGTCAAGTCTAAGTCTAAGTCAAGTCATCTAAAATATAGGCGGGAAATAGCGTCAAGAGTCCACAAATATTACATATGCGGTCGCGATAAATTATTTTGTGCGTCATTATGGTTTGTGTGTTGATACTTACAAGCCATCGGCGTCATCATCCAGTTCAAGAAACACCTCAGCCATTCGAGCGTTGTCCTTCTCTGCGCGTATTGCAGCCTTCTCATCTGCAACAAACAATGATGAGATGAAATATGAATAAGTAAGGACCCGATTCATGCGAAGCTGCCACATGCGACACAGATGGGGCTTACTTTCCCAAGCCTTGAGATGGCGCTCTTTAGCTTCTTTCTCGGGCTCCTCCGCCGCTTCCTTCACCGTTCTCAGAGCCTCCACCTTCTCCTCCAGTTGTTTCTTACTGGCCTCCAGGTCAAATGCTTTGGCCTGCCAGGACAAACGCGGCTATTTATTCAAACATGACGATGTGTTAACTAAACGAGAAAGACATTGGCTACGTGCTTTGTCATAAGATATTCATAATTCAGAATAATAAAACCTCTATGTCATTTTTTTGCAATTTGGTTTTTCATTTTGAAGATATCACCTATGTTATATGTTTAGCTTAAAACTTTGTATCATAGACAGGTCGACTTTGACTATTAGGTCTCTGTCCTGAACATCCGCTACTTAAAACAAAGAATGTAGTGTGAAGCTGGGCTCCTATTTCCCCTTGAGTGATTAACAGCCCCCCAAGTGTTTTCTTTTGCGTCTCCCACCTTGGGAAAGTCCCTGAAGGCTGTCAAGTGCCTTCGAAGAGGAACCCTAATCTCAAGATTTGTGGACCAACAGATATGGTCTGTACTTTGTCAAAATGCCAAAATCGAACTTTGCTTGACTTTCTTTGTTTCTGATTTTTACATAAGGGGAAGGACTGCCCGCCCCTAAATTAATATAATTAACATACTATGCCTATATGTACGTGTGACTGTAGTTGCTCGGGGCTTCCTGATGAAATCTGAGACTCACAGGAGCCCGAATCGATTCGTGTTGTGCCCTGAACGTTCAGTAAAACATCTTGCAAGAACTTCTCCATTTCCAGCCTCTGACTTTTGCACATCAACTCAGCCCGAATCAAACGAACACGCGGAGGACCTGGGGAAGTGGAGAACGGTCAAGGGATCCCGCCGTGTCGACAACAACACGCTTCCCCCTGTTTGATCATCCTCCAACAATTTCCATCTGTACCTTTTTTTCTTCCAGACCCCTCTTGGCCTCCTGAATGAGTTGCTGTTTAAGAATGAAGCCCTCCTTTGCAATCTCAGCCAGTTTTTGCAGAACCTCCTTCTCCTTGCGCCCCAACTCCCTATGAATAGAAAAGAGCATTTTAAATTGAGGAACCTCTAAAAACCTATTCATACCTCTCAAATTGGAGCATTTTCCTCCCTTTCCACCAAAGTCAACTACGGCCCAATTATCAGATGTTTCTCAAACAATATACTCATACTTTTTTTTCCTTCTTCTTCATGTGGCATTTTTTGATTGATGCAACTTAGTATCCTCAGAAAAATACAGGCATCGTTTCTGTCCAAGTCTTCAGATTGATATCTCCTCCCCAAGATGTGTGAAAAACAGTCAGGCAGAATGTCAGTGGAGAAATCATTCAGCTTGTGGCGTGCCATGTTGGCCGTCTTGAGCGCACCACACATTAAAAGACTCACATGCCAGTCAGAATTTCTAAAAATGGTTAATTTGTCACAAAATGATTATGCGTGGACCAATGAAGTCACACTTACCGGCAGGTGTTTGGGCAGCTAGCACCGCTGTTGAACTCATCTGTTGCATCACAGCAGTCTGTAAAGGGCAAGTTTCCATTTAGTATAAATCGTGACCAGCAGTGTCCAAAAAAAGGAAAAAAAAGAAAGAACGAACTAAGTGATCTTACCGCAAACACCATCATTGATGCGGGATGACGGGATGAAGACTGGTCGATGGCCCGCGTTAGTGCAATGGAAGCTGCCATTGGGGCAAGCCGGAGTGCCTGCAAGCGAACAAATGAGTCTGATGTTTCAAATGCAATTTGGAAGGGGCGGAAGGCTGCCGGATGTACAAACCTGGCTCATCCGAACCATCCTGACAGTCACAGTAGTCATCATTTACCCTGTCGAAGGGAATTGTGCGGGAGCCGTCCAAGCAAGTAAATGGTTTTCCCTCCACGTAGAAGTGCTTTTCTGTTGGACAATACAATAGAGCGATTTCCAATTATCCAAGGAGACAGACGGAAAGCTTCACACTGGTGGTACTTATGAGTGCCACAATTTATGGGCTTTTGCAGTCAAGAGCCTTTGCTCTGGTAATTTGACTTCAAAATGGCGCCGCGAGAGTGGCTGCCTTTCCAGCAGCTCCTATATTTTGTTGTTCTACTTCTTCCTTTCATAACTTTGCTGCTGTGATTTGGGAATTTCTCCATTGCGAGACGAATAAAGGTTTTCTAATCTAATCTAATCTAATTTTCTGCTTTGTTGTTGTTCGCAAATATGTTAACTCAGTGGGGCCTGGGGATTTTATTTATTTGCTTGCTTTTGTGACGACCGATTCTAAATCTGATATTTGGTCGGAAAAAAAAAATCTGAGGACCGCTTAAATCGGCCACTTTGTTTTTGGTTCCTGAACGCTTATCAAGACTATTCATTTCAACATGCCATCTTTCTGCAACGGATACCGGAAGGAGACAAACTTAGGGAACGTAGTTTCTCAACATGATGACTACAGCATATGTATCAAATACGATGCAATTACTCTGTCACTTAATAAATAGTAGAAGTCATTTGGGATGAACTCAAAATGCACGCACTTCGACTTTAAGCAGTTAAAATCCATTAGTCCACCACCAGATGACACTAAATTCTATACGCTGTACCGTTAAACCGTTATTGTAGAGTGCTGTATGATGGTGTTTTCTTTTCGGGGTTAGGGGAACTGCATTCGTGGCATTTCAATTCATTTCAATCAGGAATATTAATCTCAAATGCTCCCTTCTTACTTGACAGCGATACACCGCGGGGGCGCTGCACTTCCACGGCCGAGACCGCAGCACTCAGCAACAGCAGAGGGATCAGGCTCTGATAGGCGATCGCCATATTTCTGCTTCTGCTCTCTGTCGAAAACAGATAGCAATTAGACGTAGAATTAAGACACAACGGGACCAGTCATTGAAAATGGATGTTGTCTGACGTCACGTCAGGCAATAAAGAGCAAACTCAAAACGATTCTATGGGGGCGATGTGTGCAGGGATTTTTAAAAAACACGCTAAAACTACCGAAATTCAATTCAAACCAACGATGGAATTCGTTTGGCTTCAGGCGAAAACGTCGTGGCACACGAAAAAAAAATAAAAAGGCAAACGTACCCATCACGTTCTTTCCTTCCCTCGAGAAGGCAAGCAAATTGATACCTGTAGTCCGACCTCGCGCCGCAGTTCCGTAAAGACACATTGCGCATGCTTACGGACCCGCCTTACTGTTTTAAGAGCATATGATTGGTTGGTATTTGATCACATGGCTAACTGTGATTGGTTTAACTTGGGGCATCTGATCGCTATTTCATCGAATCGTCTTTTGAGGTACATACCGATTGGCCGAGAGAGGTGTCACTCAAGGCGCTGCAGCCATCTCGTGACAGTTAATAGTTTACCTGGAGTTTGATTTAAAAAGGTCACGAGATATAAAAAGGTCACATGAGATATTCATAGTCCAGTGGTTAGCACGTCGGCTTCACAGTGCGGAGGTACCGGGTTCGATTCCAGCTCCGGCCTCCCTGTGTGGAGTTTGCATGTTCTCCCCGGGCCTGCGTGGGTTTTCTCCGGGTGCTCCGGTTTCCTCCCACATTCCAAAAACATGCATAGCAGGCTGATTGGACGCTCTAAATTGTCCCTAGGGGTGAGTGTGAGCGCGCTTGGTTGTTCGTCTCTGTGTGCCCTGCGATTGGCTGGCAACTGATTCAGGGTGTCCCCCGCCTACTGCCCGGAGGCGGCTGGGATAGGCTCCAGCACCCCCCGCGACCCTAGTGAGGATCAAGCGGTTCGGAAAATGGATGGATGGATGAGATATTCAGCATGTTATCTTCTAAAAATTATATATATACTGTATATAAATGCTAATATATAATGCTATTGTAGTATGGCGTTTGCAATACTATACGTAGTATATTTGACCATAAATAAACAAAAGAAAAATTACATTAGAAAACATGTAATATAAAAATCGACCTTTATTGTATTTCTAACACACTTTACAGTACCGAACAGTGAAATAAAAAGGAATATATATATGTGTATATATATATATATATATATATATATGTGCATATATATATATGTATACTGTATATATGCTTATTAAATGTGTTTAGTCACAAAATGACACCTCGGCTCTTTTAAGAGGAAAAAAACTTTCATAAAAATAATATAATAAAAAATAACCGGACACATTTTACACGTTACAGCAAAATCATTTACAAATATTACAATCATTTCATGTTGTTTTACCCCCTTGTATAATTTCTCCTGCTTTTGTGGCACACACACACGCACGCACACGCACGCACATGAATTAAAGCTAACAAAAAATACTCTTTAGAGGGAGTCAGTCTGCATCACTCCAACCTGACAGGCAGGCTATTGGTTAAAGTTACTAAGAAACAAGAGAAGGTGACAGTGCTAGAAATGGTCAAGAAAAATAAGGACACACTTCGAACGTGTCACATCCTGCATGACTACAGTATAGCCGCTCAAGTTTTGACTTTACAAGTGTTTAATTAACTTCCCACATGGCCGGTCGATAAGCGAATGGCTCGTTTTGACTCTATATTGTATAATGTGGGTTTGTGATTTGGCCCAGGAGAATATCATCATTGACGGTAACCCCCTCCCACCCCCCAGCACAGACCACACACACAATTTGAAACTTTGCCTCTGAGCCTGGTGAAATAAAGTGCTGGTACACGTATTTCTGAACAATAAAGAGGTGACAGTACAGGCAAACTAGAACGTACTGAAGAATCGTAGTTAGTGGCCTGCAGTGTCTTTATATTGTTCAATCATTTACAATGCAATATACATTATATACACAGGTAATTATGCTTACAACTACATCGACGTGTGATTCTTTGTTTTTTTTCCTTCCACCCACCAACTACCAGAATGATATAAAAATAAACTGTACACAAACTGTTCAAAGAAAACGCTTCCCGTGGTTTTCTTTTTCATCATTTTTAAAAAGAATGGCAGCAATCAATCCACTGAATAATCTTATTAATAAGAAATAATTTGCTACAGTATTGTGTTTGTATGGCAATTAAATAGTAACTTTTTTTATATAGCTATATGACATCACAAGAAGAAGCCATCAGAAAAGAAAAATAGCTTTGACTGTAAGTGAACAGGCAAGTGCATATGGGAATGTTGCGTTGATGCTTGTTATTCCATATTCCCGCGGTTACACACATACACGAGGAAGAGCTCTGTTTCTGACCTGCAGAACGTTCCCTCCACCACCTTTCACCATCAATGGCTTTTTACTCGATGAAAACTACGTTAGTTGGAAAAAAAAGTGGACAACGATACATTGAAGAACATTTTAGGCCTTCTTACCCTCTCACACTGACAAGCAACTTGAAATAAGTCATTCAAAAGCAGGGTACACACGGGCCGATTTTTGACCAGGGATGGCGCTAGACCGGGGCTAAGGGAGGCTAAAGCCCCATCAGAAATCAGTTAAGCTTCCCAGCATTTTAGTTGCTATTCTAAAATAGATTTATAAATAATTAGCATTTGGGGAGTTGAGAGTGGGGGTAGTGGGAAAAAAAAATCCTGGACAAAACTATAAGCTAGGCTAACTTTTAGCTTATCTGGTAACTACAAACTATTCCTCATCATTTTTATTGTGGTGAATGAACTGTGAGACACACACGATACAAACACTCAACGTAACCAGCAGTCCAACTGACTTTCTGACTTTTGCTTACTTACATTAGAAAGACACAATTTAGCCCGATTATCAGTATGTGTGTACCGGCTTAAATGCTCGCTAAAATACAACAATGTAGTGATTTTTAACAACAACAAAAAAAAAACACATTCTTTATGTTTGGTAAGAGCACGGCCACAGCATACTGTATATAGCGAATCTCGTCTCGGATTTCAAACGCTTCTATTGCCTGTTCCGAATTTCAGGCTTTCTTGCACTCCGCTTCCCTTTTTGTCTGTAATCGACCTGCTCCGGCTGCTGCGAAGAACACTTTCAAGTTGTTTGAACAAGTGGTGAAGCACGCGCTTCAAATGAAAAAGTCATTGAATCAGAATACCGTGCCGATGACCGAATGCCACAGGGCGCGTGCATACGTTGTTGGAGATCAGCAGCATTCCACATCGCAAACAAAAACTAGAGAACAATTCTGCTTACCCATCTCCGCGTAAAGACTTGGGCAGACACTACGGGCTATTTCAAATCTGTTCACGATGCCGTTTCTTGACTAATGCGCGAATTATTTATGTCTTGTGACCTGTTGTAACTGTCATATGCTTGTGCAGGAGTTTTTTGCCTCACTCAAATTATCCTCAAATGAGGGTAGTTCGAGCGTGGGGTTTTTTTTTTCTCCCCCTCTCCCTCCCTTGTTTCTTTCTGACTTTCGGGTTGAGTGAACGCTAGCGCGTTTTGGCTGCCGCTGCTCAACCCGTATTGTTTTGTGTTTTTTGTTATTGTAAAGTGTCCTTGGGTGTCTTGAAAGGCGCTTATAAATAAAATCTATTATTATTATTATTATTATTATAAGTGGCCGATGCAATGAGACAAGCATATAGACATATTAAAAATATAGTCGAATATCTGCTAATATTGCTCTCCATATAGCGGCAAGTATGAATCCTGCTTCTGACATTCAGGCAAAAACAAACAAACAAACAAAAAAAAACCCATAAAAAGGACTATAGACCTTTTTCAGTGACCACCTCTGCCTGGAATTATCTTCACTCCCGAATGAATAAGGTAACGTGGACGTAGATGTGACGCCAGAACACAAGTGGTCTGATCTTCAAAACAAAACAAAACAAATCTACAAGGGATTTCCAGACGAACTCTCCTGAATCCCCCCCCCCCCCCGCCCATAACCTGCATTCATCTACTTTGGTGATCATTATATGAGGACTTAAACACAGTGCGAGTGAGCGCGGCGCAAAATGTGATCCGCTGATGGCATAACAATCCCCCCCGACCCCCTTCCTCCCACTGTTAACTACAAAGTAAAGGCAAAACGTATGCGCCGAAGCATCGCATGGCTTATTGTAGGAAAGAAATTGGTCAGTGGTTGCGGCGGTAGTAGTGGTGGCCATTGCTCTGTTATACCAGCAGAAGAGCAACAAAGGAAGACTTGACAGCTTAAAACATGTCACCACGGACACACCACAATAGCATGGACAGTAGCTTCCACGAGAGACAATCAAAAGTGAGACCAAAAAGCACACACGCGCACGTACAACTCCTGTCCCACAATGCATTGCTTCACCGCAGCTCTCCATTCGGGAGGCTGGGGAGTCAGAAAGGCACAGAGCCATCTTCTAGCGAAGCGCTCTCCTCGTAAAGGGGTACAGGACCGGGGGCGCCTCCCCACTCCACCCCAACCCCCACCAACGTCTGTCCATATTCCCCCACCGACGTCCAACTTCCTTATATTTCTTTTCCGACAGAAATGGAAAAAAAACTGAAATAAATAAAATTGCCCGCGTTGCTGAGGAGAACTGTTCCTGTTGGGATTTGACTGAACGTGAAAATTGCTAAGACCGAACGTTCCCGTTAAGAGATGGCTTTTTCCAAAACAAAAACAAGAAACAAATCGTTGTTAGTGATCCCTTGTGTTAATGCACACATACAGTCAAGTGTGCGTTTGCAAGAAAACAGCAGCCCGGGTCGTGGAGGGAAGGGGCTGCTGCAATGCTCAACTGTTCTGCATATATGCACGCGTGCGCACACGTCGCGTCACCGCATTCGGAGTGACTTAGCGTGTGTTTATTTGTGTGCATTCCAGTCCCAGAGTGCTACACCATCTTGTCCACTGCTCACTACTTCGCATCTACAGTTGCTGTGTGATGAACTCCTCTCGAGTTCCGTTTTGAAAAATAGATTTAAAGGTCTTTATTGACACTGTTCTTGGTTTGGCCTCGTGTAAGGAGGAAAACTGATCACATGTGCAAGTGAGGAGGGCTCCGTGAAGAGCAACACTCATGTGTCGTCGGCTTGCGAAGAAGAATCCTCCTCTTCCTCTACAGGACTGGTGTCAGAAAGTCTCTCCGTCTTTGACTTGGTCTCCAACTCGTCTTTGGGCTCCTCGCCCTGCTCTTCCTCCTCCATTGCCACCTCCTCGTCGTCCTCCTCCTCCTCGATGATGTCCTCGTTCTCCTCCTCTTCTTCTTCTTCTTCTTCAGCCAGGACGTCCTCTTCGTCGTCGTCCTTGGCTCTCTCGTCGCCGTCTTGTGCCACGTGGTTGGGGCACGCCGCGGTGTCCCGCTCGTTGCATTCCACCTGAGAACCGTCGTCGAGTGTGAGCTCAAACTGGAACTTGTCCACGCAGGCGTTGAGCTCCTTGTCCTGGCACATGGGAGGAGGCGACGGGCTCTGCGGGATGGTACTCTGGTACCAGTCCCTGTTGTCCTCCAGAGTGTCCAGGATGTCCTGGGCGTCGGGGTGCACCAGGTCCCCCCAGGTCTCCCAAAGAGGGTGGACGATGTAGTCGATGAAGCCAACCTACACACACAGGGGATACATGTTGTTTAGGTCAGTGAAAATGTAGATGTCATACTCAATTGTGGAAATATACCGTTGAAATGTTTACCAACATTTCAGTTTTTCAGAAATTCTTTTGGGGGGGGGGGGCTAAAATGGCTTGTGACGCACTATAGAGTCTGACATGAATCACTCCTCTCCCAGTACATGAGTACCGTATTGGCCCGAATATAAGACGGCCCTGATTATAAGACGACCCCCACTTTTTCAGTCTTATTTCAATGCAAAAAACACCGTCTTATATTCGGGCCAATACGGGACTTGAAAGCCCCCGTTTCGAGCAGTAGTTATCTGGCACACTTGCGACATACAGTTAGCCAGCTAGCGATGCTAACACTCCGACGATGCATCTACACTTAGGACAGTCCGCCGGCATGTCCGCTTTAGAGTGCCTCGATGTCAGCTGCGAGTGCGTGAACGCAGAGAAAAGCAGAAGAATTCGGTTGAGTCCAACAGCATGCGTTTAGAGTGCCTTGTGGTTCTAGCGCGGAAATGCCGCTTGAAGACCTGGCGGGAGGTTTGATGCGGATTTCAAACATGTAGTTATGTAAAGATAGAAAGAAAGACGCTAAACAATGTAGCGGTCATTTCTCCAGCAGTGGTATTTGATTGACAGTTGACAAATGAGCGGGATGAGGTTTCAGCACATTTTGCGGACAAACTCACAGAATTTGAGTAGGGGAAGAATTGATTGATTTTTTTTTGTGGTGATTTTGACTCATTATACACACATTTTTTAAATTATTCAAATGTGGCATCGATGTTCCCCAACACCTTTCTCTGTCGTGTATCAAATTTAGAAGATATTTATTTTTCTTGGGACTAAGAATTCAGAGGTTTGTGAAAAAAAAATGCACTCATATTCCAGCTCTATATGGAAGTACGTTCTGATCTCCATCAAGACTTTATTTTTGACCCACGCGTCACTCTGCCATCAATGGTATACCTCAAAACCCTAGAATCCAAATAGCTACTGTAACTCACTAAGAAGCGGTTGGACAACCGGAAAGACTTTTTTAGCTGCCACTGTTCATTTGGACTCCGTAACAAATTAGCATTAACAAGGTAGGAGGATGACTACTGCCTTCCCAGATGACAGATCACTCTCTGTACACAGTGTACAGTACTGCTTTCAGCAAACCGCCTCAGCACGGACGGCAGCTACCATCTGCCCAGTGGTGCTGGAGTCCATCGCCACACACCAACTGTGTTAACGACGAGATGGCCTACCTGACTCTTTTCCACCGAGGCGGTGTGCTTGTCGCACATGGGGCTGATCTCCATTCCTCGCTCCCTCTCCTTGTCGCCTTGCCTGAAGAACTCCTCCATGATTCTCTCCGTCCATTGTCGGTACACGGCCAGAGGTTTGGTCGGGTTGCTCAAGTCGGCGCAGTGCACCATGTTCCTCAACACCTGCGCGGACACAATCGACGAGTTCTTTGCTTTGAGATGTTACCTCGTGATCTCTCCCCCCATGTGACGCCATGAGTCGAACGGGGGGGTGAAAAGTGTGCGTGGGTGGCTGCCTGCCGCCTCCGGGTTGAGATGTCAAGGTCCCTCGAGCTCGGCGCACATAATAACGAGCGGCTGAGTCTTTCATTAAAGTGTTGCCCCGCGATATGTTGACAAAGTAGATCAAACTGAGCAAACTGAGATCAAATTGAAAATGTGCTGCGGGGAAGAGGATCAGGATCTCACAGCTGTCTGGAATCTGAATGCACAAAATATTTGAAAAGGGCTTTTTTTTTTAAGTTTTAGCCATTTTGTCTTCGCTAGTAACGAATAGCCGTGATGTCCTTGTTTATTACATCATCCCCAGTCAGGTTTTCTTGAAATAAACTCACTCAAAATACAAGCAGGAGCAGAGTGAAAAGAAACATTTTGCTAAGCTTATTTTACTAGATAATGTCTTTTTGTTTTCAGTTTCTTGCTTTGTTGAACTTTCTTTCGCTAGCTAACCGCCAATCGGTGTGGCCAATTGGCATTGATTCACAGACGCCATTTTGTATACTAGCGATCAATGGCTCATTCATTCAAATCATTATCTGAGAAGCACGACGACAACAATCTATTCATTAGTCACCATTCTAGAGGTTTCTTTTTACTTCGGTTTGTTCCTGCTTATATTATGAGTGTTGGGCAAGGTTGGCGTCGATGTGCATTTTGTTTCTTGAAAACCCTGACGGTGGATGGTAAGATTTTTCTGCCATGTTGATGATGTGATAAGGTACCAAAGTAATGGTCTTGATTTATGGTCAAGGCAAGAATGAAATTATTTCACTGTTATGAATGACTCTTTCACATGATGACTTATTTAGATCGATGGTCAGTCTAAATATACGGTGGCAGAGCATCCGAGTGCCTCAATGTAACGCAACTGGTGTGGAGACGGCGGTAAGGTGGAACTAATGTGGGAGTGGCCAATTGGGTGGGAGTGGCCAATGGGGTGTTCGGAGAACTCCGCCCCCAGTCCACCTTCCGTTCCCACCTGTATCCGATCGGTGTAGTGGTCCAGTAGCAGAACTCCCGAGCTTGTCACTTTCTTGGTTTCCACCATCGTTTTGAGGTCTGCCAGCAGGCTCATGTGTTTGGACATATCTGTGGCCAAAACCTGCACAGACATATTTTCACTGATTATTTTTAACGAGGGGATGATGTTTCACGGGTCATGAGCGTGGCGGGGGGGAAACAAAAAAAGTCACCATATCAATGACAAGTTTTCTCAGGCTCTGTCTCTGCCTCTTGCTGAGGTTCTGGAAGATGTCACAGTTGTCCTCATGAAGCAGCGTGAAGCCCACAGCCAGGTGATGGTTTTCCAGAACTGACTCGTCGTTGTACATCAGAGCAAGTTCGGAGTCTGCGGGGTGTAATGCAGATGATATCTTGCACTCGACAAATACTTCATATAGTTAGAATAAAACCAGAAATGGGCGGCCCGGTAGTCCAGTGGTTAGCACGTCGACTTCACAGTGCAGAGGTACCGGGTTCAATTCCAGCTCCGGCCTCCCTGTGTGGAGTTTGCATGTTCTCCCCGGGCCTGCGTGGGTTTTCTCCGGGTACTCCGGTTTCCTCCCACATTCCGAAAAAAACATCCATGGCAGGCTGATTGACTGCTCTAAATTGTCCCTAGGTGTGAATGTGAGCGTGGATGGTTGTTCGTCTCTGTGTGCCCTGCGATTGGCTGGCAACCGATTCAGGGTGTCCCCCGCCTACTGCCCGAAGACAGCTGGGATAGGCTCCAGCACCCCCCGCGACCCTAGTGAGGATCAAGCGGTTCGGATAATGGATGGATGGATGGATAAAACCAGAAATTAAAACAAAGCACTTTCGCGAAAAATAAAAACTAATAAAAAACCAAACTCAAATTAAGTTGAACTGAATTAAAAAAAAAAAAAAGTCAAAACGAAATAAAAACTGACCATGTTGAAAAATCCCAAACTATGATCATCCTGAAGTGATGATGTGTTTGTCTGTCGTGCCATGCACATGCGTCTCTACTCACTGGTATTTATGAGGAACTGGTTGGACACTCCTGGATGGTCCACATCGTGGATGGCGGCCGCAAATAACGCAGCCAAAATCTCTAGATCAGTGAACACAGCCTACCAAGGAACAAAGAAACAACACACGAGTGTCCTATCCGAATGGGCCAATTGTGGACTTTACCGACTGTGATATGTTTAGCCATGAAGCATTTAGCGATATTTACATCTAGAGCCGGCGTAGACAGCAGTACGTGCGTGGACTGAGTGACATCTGCGGCGTGGAGGCTGTTGTGGTAGGCCACGTTGGCATGGTAATGGTCCTCCAGCGTCATCACATAGGTGACAAACGTATCCACTGGGATCCGAAAGGTCTTCAGGAGATCTCGCTCCTGTAGCCGGGAAGCAGCCAGTGTCAGTCATTGTCAACCCGCGTTGCTTATTGCGGCAAGCTAGTAGTTTGTCTTGTGTGTTTTTGTTGTTATCTGTGACACAGTTTCACCCTTTAGCTAATGCTAAGGAAGTTAGCAGTTGCTTCTAACCGTGTTTGGACCACAGCGTAAGCTACTGCCACTTATTCAATTACCGTACTCAAACATACAGGCTACACGGTTTTAGAGCAGACTTTCCATCTCTCTGCCGGCAATATAGCGTAGCATTATTTTTCACTCCTTCACGCGATAGCGGTAAAGTCACATGATCGTAAATATCTGGATTGGAAAAAGAAAAAAAACCCCACTTCTGGGCCATAAATACAAAACTTTCAAATAAAAATGAGAAGTAGAGTAACTGACTGTGCCTTCCTGTGCTTCGAAGAAGAATGTGTCAGTGCTGAGGAGTAGCTTGTGCTGCAACTAAACCAATCCTAGTCAACTCATAAGGAGTGTGTTTTAACCAGTGGCGGGCTGTGAATTGGGAAGCGGGCCATCGGTAGGGACTTACTTGATTCAACACTACCGCTATGATGTCACAATTACAGCAACCATCAATTTAAAAAAACAAAAAAACGAAACTGACAGCCCACCATAACTCGCAAAAGGGAAGGCTGCCCTTATATTACAAACAACTAAGCAGTATAGCATTGGTGCATCGACCTCCGCACCTGGAAGATGGCAAACATAATGCAGCTCAGGGGTCTGTTGTTCGAGAACTCTGCCACACGAAAGATATTAAGGCCCCACTTGTTCAAGTCATTCAGCTCCTGAAGACAAAGCATCATCGCAAGCGAGATCAAAACACAATGAATCCATCCGGACAGAAAATGAAAAAACCTTTCGGGAGAAAGCTCGAGAAATTAGCGTCGAGTGATTGTTTGTTTTCCTCTCCACTCACTCTGGCTAACGCGTCCTCGTGTTCAGTCTTGACGCCGAAGCGAGGCAAGGTGGAGTTTGAAAGGCTGGAACTGTGCGTGAGTTTCTTCACGCCGCTGATGTGACACATGGGCTTGTCTCGCTCCCTCAAGGTCGGGGACGGGATCTCCACCTCGTTCTGCTTATCTGCCGGAGAGAGGATTTCAGTGCGGTTAGTTGCCGGCAGGGATTGGAGCCTTATTACGGACAGCCGCATGCAGAGGTTCGGCTTACCTAGAAAGGTAGTGGAGATGTATTCAGACACCTGGTTCCCTGAGCGACTCATCTCTGACAAATGGGACAACTCCCTGTTCAGCATCCTCTTGAACTGAAGAGAGCGCAAACACATTGTTCATCGGATTTGGTGAGAGGCTCGAGACTTGACAGCGCTAGAAAACCCTTCGATGACATACAAAGGTCAAATCGCTTGAAGCACTGCTGTTATAAATGTGAATGGCATCGAGTATATTTTTAAACGAATTGTCCTTTTCTTGATGTTTGAAGATTTGCGTCATTCCTTTTCTTGGGGGTTCACGGGGTTAAATCGCCAGGTGTCTGGTTATGATGTCAACAAATAGTTTTGAAAAGGATTGGGGGGGTTTTTGGCTCACTTTTATTTTTCGTGGCTATTCTTTCGAGTTATACAGTGAAACTCCGCTACAACGAAACCTACATGGGCGGCAATACCCCCTAGTGTGAAAAAAAAGGTATGCATGAAAGCAATTCCCACGCTTCTGCCCCTGTGTGTGTGTCTGTGTTTACATCTGAGATAAAATTTACTATAGTGAAAAGCCCCCTGTTGTGAAATATTTCTTGCAGCAAACGTGATTTCGTTGTAGAGGAGTTTCACTGTATTTAAAGTTGAGTTTTTGGTAGTTGAATAAATACTAAGTTTGGAAATACCTTTGAAAATTAATCATTGTGTTGATGTCTATCAAAATAATCATGATTATTTCGGGGGGGGTGTTCCCATAATCACTCAGCCCTAAGTCACACACAGCCTCGGCATTGTATATACAGTGAACTTGAACTGGGTCTCATTCATAACTCATTTGTATTTTTTTTTCCCCCCAAACCCTTTTGCTCCTAAAATTAAGACCACAAAAGACAATGTATTTACTCTGGTTATTATTTATCCTTGTAAGGAGTTCAACAACATTGTCAATCTTTGTGTAGGTGTAAATTTTGATACAGGCCTTGCCCTGAATTTCATTTGACTGTGCAGGTGAAGAGTTCTCTTAGTGTACATCCACAGTATGTCATTTAAAGCTCACAAAGAGCGCAACCACCCTTCTTTTGAGTCACATGCGTTGAATTCAATCATCATGATGATCACCACTGCGTCCCTATTCACAAACGGTGAGAAAATCAATTAGAATTCATGACACTTTTTTTTTCCTCACACAATAATAATCCACTGCATGATTGTGATGGCCATCTACTGTTGTGCAATATCAATCCGGTTGCTTTTATCATTGTTGCATTTTCCCTCAAAGATGTTTGCACACCTTGTATCAAGCAGGCTTTTTTTTTTGATGAGTAGAAGGTAAAAGCAAAAGCATGTCTGAATGCCAAAGGCACAATGCGATGTCCTACTGACCGATCCCTCACACAAAACAATCTCTTAGGCAACCCGTGCGAGCGGTTGCCGTGGCAACTCCTTCCTCGCAGCCAGTCACTTGATGCGAGAGCGCCGGCTTGCTTGGGTGACAATTCAAAAAGGAGTAGGCAGGTGTCTCTGACCTTTACCAAGGTCAACTGACGACTGGCCCGCCCCCACTCCCCACCTTCCTTCCTTCCTTCCTTCCTGGCTCTCATACGCGGCGTAAAACGCCGTGACGGCCTGAAAAGCAACCCCCCCTCGTTGCCCCTTGCCATTTTATTTACCATCAGTCACCGTTATCCTTGCCTGCCCAAATAGGTGCTCCGACAGGCTGTCGGGCGGGATCAGGGAGGCCGAGCGTAGTTGTACTTTAAGCCCCCAAACCGCCTCCCCTGTCGCTCTCCCTCGCGCATTTTTCCCCTCACGCCGAATGCTGTAACGCTGAGTCATAGCTGCCAAACGACACTAGTACGGCGCCAGGACAAACAACGCTTACTCTGACACGGACTAATGAAAGCGAGCGCTGGACAGACATGACGCACACGTGCACAAATGCAACATGCGTACAGGCAAGGGCCATTGTGTCTTTCCTCTACTGTATAAAATGGTTCTCCGGTGTGCGCATGTGACTGGAAACAGCAGCATGCAAATCAATCAACAGTCGAGTTTGACTTCCCCGGAGTTCATTTCCTTGACAAATGTGTTCAGGCTTAGATTTGGAGCAAAAATGCAAATAGGCACCCATGTGAGCCTGAAGAGTAAAGAGTATACTGCAACAATAGAACTGGGCTTAAAAAAAACAAAAAAGAGAAATGAAATCATCAACATTTTACTTGGAAAAGCAAAATTATCTGCCAATAGAAGAGGAATAACTGACTATTGACTATTGGTTGGTCAGTTGGTAAGTCAACATCGCTGATATCAATACCCGCCACTGACTTTTTGAAACAAGTGTATTTTTTTTCTTCTTTTAAGATGAACTTACTCAGAGCAAGTGATAAAATATCGCTAACACAATAGAATACCATTCATTCATCCATTTTCCGATCCGCTTTATCCTCAACAAGAGTCTGGGGAGGGGCGGTTTGCTGGATCCTATCCCGGCAGTCGGCGGGGGACACCCTGAACCGGTTGGCAGACAATCGCAGGGCACACAGAGACGAACAACCATCTGCGCTCACAATCACAACTAGGGACAATTTAGAGTGTTCAATCAGCCTGCCATGCATGTTTTTGGGAATGTGGGAGGAAACCGGAGCACCCGGTGAAAACCCACGCAGGCCCGGGGAGAACATGCAAACTCCACACAGGAAGGCCGGAGCCGAGATCGAACCCACGAACTCTGCACTGTGAGGTCGACGTGCTAACCACTTGTCCACCGGGCCGCCCACAACTGAATACCACAATACCTTAAAGGAGCATCCAGCAAATGATAAACTGTTGTACTGAGCTTAGGCGTCCAAAAGAAATATCTTTGTCCAAGTTCAGTACACATACCTTATTACAACCTTATTACAACTACAATTTTACTATTTGACATCCGTTGCAGGTCGATCATTGTATACGTTGTGAAAAACTACAAAAGTTCTTCCACAGAAACTATAAGCAGAGATATGGTTAAAAAAAAAGCCATTTCTGCCTTGATTTGAGATATTTCATGTTCGATTTTAGTTGTTGAGGTGTAGATCTCACCCCTGTCATTTCTAAAATTGCAGAGCATGTATAGAAGTGACATTTGGGTAAGCAAACTCAAAAATGCAAAAACAAACTTTGTCATCCTTCCCTGCGTGATGCTCTCAAGCTACTCCAAATGATGGATGCAAACAACCAGAGTTCCTAATGCATGCAGAGCTGGGACACTTGATGATTCCAGCAATCTAAGATGGCCCCTGCCGAGCCTCGTTTGCCCTCCGTTCGGCCTACCTGGTCCCACCAGCCGATGAGCCACGGCCTAGAGCAGGTCTCGCAGAACAGGTCAACCAAGGGGGTCCTGCGCTGCGCCGTCGTCCCACCCCCCTCCAGGATCCCTCCGGCCGCCTCACCGAGGTCCAGCTCTGCCCCTGCCCTCCCCTGCAGCAGGCTGTAGCTGGAGGAGCGGGACAGCCGGTAGCCCCCCGGCACGGGTGAGGGACAGGGGGACGGCGTGGGGTCAATGGCCTCCACCACACCCATGCTGAGGGTGACGGGGGGCTTGGGCCGGTGGCACAGGCAGGAGGTGCGGAAGTGGAGCGGGGTGGGAGCACTGCAGGTGCCCCATTGGCATGAGGGTGTCGTCAGAGTGCGTGGGGAGAGGCCAGGGCACTCCAGAGTGAAGGCTGCCCCGAGAGGGGGTAAAAGGAACGGGGGGAAGGAGGGGGGCAAGGGAAGGGTGCCGACTATCCCGGCCTACATGCAGCACCCCAAAGTGGCCCACCAAGAGACGGCTCCAGCTTCACTTGCGAGCTAAAGACGCGGGGGCCCAGGAGCCCCTCCTGGATCTGGAATCTGCGGAGACTACATCTCATCCCATTTGGTGATCGGGCTGACCCAAATGTAGAGCCACCGCGGGATCAAGGGAGATGGGAGTGGAGAGAGGGAAGATGGAGGTAAACAGAGAGGGTCCGTCTGAAGGGCACCGAGACGAGCCGGGAGACCAAGACGAAGCTGCAGGATGAGGGAAGCTTGACTGACATAAAAATAAGACGGTCAGACGACGGAAGTAGACGAGATGGGCAGGTGGTGGTGACGGCAGCGCCGCAGGACGACCCGGGTGTCCAACAATGGAGGCAGCGAGAACATGGGGGAAGATGGCAAGATGAGAGAATAAACAGAGATGGGGGAAAAGAAATCCTGGGACGGTTCTTTCTAGCCGCGGTTTGGAAAAACAGACTCCGTCGCCCTGCGTCGACCGCCCCTCCCCCACGGTACGGCTCCGAGAGAGGCCAGACCAGTCCTCGTATGAGTGGATCAACCCCGTCTGTCCCCCCCCCCAGCCGAGCTCAACGACCTGCTCCGTGTCACTCCGAGCTCACAGGATGCCGGAGGGCGATACCCGCCCGCCTTCAGCAGCCACTTCTCCTCCTCCTCCTCCTCCTCTTCCGATGCTGTCTCCTCCGGCACCTCTTATTTCCCCGGGATGCCGTAGACTGGCTCTCGCAAGCTAATCAGGTGGTGTGGCTGCACGCGCATGCACGTGCGTGCCTGCGCCTGCTGCCTTCTGCTGGAGGCCTCAGTGCGCCTGCGCGGCGAGACGGCGTGTACGTCTGTCAAGAATACGCCCGTGTGTTTGTGTGCGTGTGTGTGTGTGAGAAAGTGAGAGACTGAGTGGGAAGACAGTAATCAAGTGTCTCCATGTTGGATCTCTGTAGGTCGCTTGCAACACAAAGCCTCCGTTTCGCCCCCTTGAGAGGTTTTGACACAAAACAACACCCAACCAAATCCTCATTGTTCATCTACAGAGCTGAGCATGTAAAAAAAGATGAGCAAGAGGAGAGATGATGTTCAACAGAAAAAAAAAAAAACGGTGCCTGTTGCTTTAAGATGCAACACTACTACAAGAGCGTTGCCTGCGATGTCATTGGAAGCCACCCGGACCACATGGCTTGCGGTCAGAATGGCGAGCCAATGACGAAAAGGCAGAGGCAGAGCCTGCTGCCGTTCGATAGCAACCAAGGTTACAGAGGAGACATCAGCATCAGGACCACTACACCCCTCCCACCGCACATAAAGTATGTCCTCACCACCCACAGGTGGACTGTCACTAAGTCCACTCTCGCTGGCCTGTGCGCGCACGCTCAAGACGCTGCGTACACATACTGTCATGAGGACGCGGTAAAGCATGATTATGCGCGATGCCACACATACGAGCTGTGATTCCAAGCGACTGATGTATCGTGACAGGCAGAGCAATAAAATGCTCTTCCATGGCGGAAGGTGTGTAACCCATCAGATTTTTCAAATGCGTGCCTTGGCTCAATCACAATTGGGAAATACAGTATCTATCTATCTATCTATCTATCTATCTATCTATCTATCTATCTATCTATCTATCTATCCATCTATCTATCTATCTATCTGCGGTGTTGCTTTCAGGGACAGTTTGTAGACAGCCATTGTTTTACATGGCCTTCAATCCATCCATCCGCTTATTTATCCATAGAGTTATCCAGCCAGCCATCCATCCATCCATCCTTGCAACACGATGCACAAGTGGTTAGCTCGTCTGCCTCACAGTTCTTGTCTTTTGGATTTGAATTGCGGGTGCTCAAGCTTCTACCAGCCTTCCGAAAGCATGCACATTAAACAGACATAAGACATAAAAGACCAGACGAACATGTCTTTTTTTTTTGGTTGGTTTGAATTTTTTTGAAACATTTAGTATGGAGTAATCCAAAAGTTATTCAAATTATTCAAGTTACGTGACTTTAATATGATGATACTTGGATTATATTGCGAAATTCATTTTAGAACACGTAACTAACGAACTGTATGTCGAACGAGTTGTTGGTCAGTACTGGAAGTTTGTGCAGTGTTTGGTTTGTGTACAGGGGTGGTAGACAGGCACCTTGTTGGAGGCCATCTCGCTGACCGATCGGTGGGTCTGAATAGTCTCCAGCTGGTCCAGACACCAATCCAACTCTTCAAGTGTCTCCCGAGCCATCTGCTGGTATGTCTCCTCTGGGAGAGTGACACACACAATTTAACCAAACATAGGGGAGATATACTCTATATATACATAGGTGTAATGTCCATCCCAGTACACGGCATCCTGTGTACTTTTGCAGATTTTTTTGTATTTGCATTTTTGTTCATATAAATGTTACCTACATACACATTTATTTTTATATAATTATTATCATTATTATTATTATGATTATTCCTTGATTATTATTTTTACATGATTTGGGATGAAACAATCTTACCAGAGAGGGTTGCTTGAGGAACGGTGGGTTGACTTGTGACGGGCGACCTCCTGTGGACAAAAATATAATGGCATCAAAAGTAGAATCGCACGCTGCTGCCCCCTGTCGATCCATGACACACTTTTCACCGTGAGCACAACCAACGCTTTGGACATTGGGGCTGGCTGCTCAATATTTCCACGTATGGAATTCATTCCTACTTCGTGTAGCCACAAAACGGTGGTAACCATGCATTCAATTGCTGAATAGTGATTTAAGATGTAATGTGCTCTCCCCCTCAGCCCCAAAAATCCATCTAAAAATGTGTGTTATGCTTGAAATATTCAAAAAAACTCAAAAGTGTGCACCGTGCCGTTTGCTGCAAATAGCCTTCATCGTTAAGCAACGAGGCGGCAGGCATTTTAAGGACACCGCTGCATAATTATAGAATGCTGATCATTCTGCTGCATTGCTTTATATATCATATTGATGTGGAGGCTGAAGGACTGCCAAAAACCAATCGGCTTGCGTCTATACCGCATCACAAAAAAAGAGCATCCTTTTTAGAGTTATTGACCATGTCGTTACACGAGACGCCAAGGATAGAAAAGTGTGCCAACCACTGAGGCGGAGAGGCATCGAATAAATCCGGATACACAATGCTGATAACCGATTCGATTTGGAGACTGATTCGCCACTTTCGATCCAAATCAGCAATGACTTGATTGATTTCTCTGTAAAATTAGGCTCGGTGATTCCACTAATGAGTTCGACCAAGCCACGGACTCTGCGTCGGTAATGTGACACGGAGGAATAGCCAGCTAATAGTGTGTAAACGTACCAATATTTGAGCATTTGCCCGCTTTTAACTCAGAGCTTTTACAAAGACCCGATGATCTTGAGCTAAAGTCGTTATGTGCGTACCCTGCTTAAATGGAAATTAACTCATTCAGTACCAGCCAATTCGGGACCAAGTCTGAAAAGACGTTTAAAAACGTCTTTGGGAGTGAATGAGTTAAGAGCGCCAAAATGATGATAGGCATACGCGGTGCCCAATGAGGCTGCGAAGGAAAACACACGCGGCCAGGGTGAGTGTAATTATTGGGGGTTGGGGATCGGGGCGAGGCGAGGCGAGGCGAGGCGACATGATACTGACTTGTTCGTGGGTGTGGTGACATTGGCGAGGATGGTGAAGTTGCTTCTTACAGAGCGTAGACTGGCCAACACCTGAGGAAGAGGTGGGACAACAGTAATGAGACAACTTATTGACAATAACTGGCATGCTTTCGAACAATTGGCAACATACCTGAGCGAAAGGGGTGACAATCATGTCTTCAGCGTGCCTGTGGACGAACAGTGTTTAAAAAAAAAGGTCTGTGGCTTTCCATGAAGATCAGAGCACTTCTTAAGCATCCAATCAAATTGCTCTGATGTCTTTGCCGCTCACAGCCTCGTGCCGTTCACACTCAATCATCGCCATTGACGGGTCTAGACGTCAAAAGATTCATTTTAGCCGGGCTGCATCGAATTAGTTACAGTTATTGGACTATTCATCAGCGCGTAGCGCCTGCTGGATTTGTGGCCACTGTTTGAAACGTCGTCAATTCATATTTCTCTTTGGAGGTTAAGTGGTACAAAGTTGGGAGCACGGCGACAAATGTGACGGATCCGGGGGTTGATGTCTGCGTTGCCTACCCCTCACTGTTGATGGAGGAGTTGCGTGACATGGTTTTGGGGGACGTGTCGTAGTCGGAGTCGGAGCGGTACAGGAAGGACTCCCTGCGCTGGCTCTGGGGGAAGGAAGGGTGCAGCACCAAGCCCGGACTCGCCTGCGAATCCATGGGACTGCGTCCCGGCGACGGGCCATTCTCCGAATCGAAGCTGAGGGGGGAGGAGGATGGAAAACGTGAAGATGTGAACCCGTTTGATAGTGACACCAAGTTGCGACACCAGAAACCGTCGCATTTCGTCTGCGCGTGTGAGGGGGGGGGGGGGGAGAGAAAAAGATATGACAGGCGCAGCTCGCAGCTGTTGGATGGCACGCCGCCACGAGGCTGCTGGAAATGACGCTTTACTGACACATTATATTCGCCGGCAAAATTAGATGCATCAATCCAGCTTCGCGCCAAAGACATACTGTTCCAAAGATGACGCTTTTATGCTCCTTAGACACTGATCGCACCTTCACAATCAACAGGAGCTGCTTCAAAAATCACGTCTGTACAAAGATCATGAAAAAGAAGATTTTTATGCCTATAGAGGCTCTTCCTTTACGTGGCGGCGTTCATATATATCCATCCATTTTCCGATGCGCTTATCCTCACAATGGTCGCGGGGGGTGCTGGAGCCTATCCCAGCTGTCTTCAGGCAGTAGGCGGGGGACACCCTGAACCGGTTGCCAGCCAATCGCAGGGCACACAGAGACGTACAACCATCCGCACTCACACTCACACCTAGAGACAATTTAGAGTGTTCAATCAGCCTGCCAAAAATGTTTTTGGAATGTGGGAGGAAACCGGAGTACCCGGAGAAAACCCACGCAGGCCCGGGGAGAACATGCAAACTCCACATAGGAAAGCCGGAGCCGGGATTGAACCCACGACCTCTGCACTGTGAGGTCGACGCACCGGGCCACCCTAATAATAATATATGTATGTATGTGTGTGTGTGTGTGTGTGTGTGTGCACCAAAATATGATTCCTTACAGTGGTGACTGGCATGATTTTATCTTGAATACAGAATTCATGAGGTTAATGAAGGGTATTTAACAAACTTCTCACATCAACAGCCAAAGAGGGAATGACTGAAATATGCCCATTTTTAATTAAAAAAAAAATGGCGATGAAAGCCATCCATAAAGTCCGTTTCGATAACTACACTGTGCCTCTCCCAAACACGGTACCAAAAGTCGGAAAATTGGTCAAAGGGTGAAACCTTTGCAAACTTTGCAGTGTAAAAATCTTCAAACCCATGCAATGGAAAAAGTCTACCCGCAAAAACAAAAGGAAAAAAAATTTAAGGACAGAATGACTTGAGGTCAAAACTTAGCACCAAATGGCTTGGTAAATCATTAACATCGCTGTTTATCCTTCAAATGAAAACTAAACAAGTTGACGAATGACATCACAGAAAGTTAGGGGTATTCGGCTTTCTGATCAAATTTATTTTTATTTTATTTTGTGCAGATGCAGAACTGCGCTGCGGGTAATCCCATGCAGCTGTGTGCCAGTTTTTGTGCATTTTGTTTCTTTCGACATTGTTACTTTTCACTTGTTTGGCTGTGTCATCAAAAGTGGCTTGCAGTTCGATGAGGCCGCTATTCAATTGCCTTGGCAGCTGCGTGGGTTGCATTCAGGGACACCTTGTAAACGAAGGTGAATGAGTTCTTTCTGTCTTTCTGTGCTGTACTGGTGAAGCGTTTGGGGGAGTTGACGTTAGTATCGGGTGCCACAAACGATGGGATCACAAAATTTGGTTTTTGTTTGAAGCGGCGGTCGTGCGGAGCGACAGTTCGCCACATTCACTTGTGGCCTGTAATGCGCGTGCCGCTTTGTTTTGCATTGTGACAGAGGCGCCACATAACTGAAATGCCTTGCGTTAAGGGCTACGATTCAAGAACACGCACTTGGATGTTAAAATGTCAGTCCTATCAAGTTGTTTCTAAAAAAAAAAAAAAAAAAGTACAAACAAAAGTGAAACGTATGCCATGTTCATTCAAGAAAAGTTTGTTTTGTTTTGTTTTTTTTTAAACCATGAATATCGAATCCAGTTGCATCACAATTGCGAGGTGTAATGACGTGATCAAGTAGGTCAAAGTCAAATCAACATCGCAAAGTAGTAGAATGCAATTTTCAAATTGCAAAAAGCTGCAATTTGGAAAAAGGAAAACACTTTCACTTCAGCCGAGTGTTTGCGCCGTTGAGGGAGGGAACACAGCATGTGAAGAGGACTTATAAAAAATAAAAAAATAAATCACATATAAAATCAGAATCATGTTAATGAAGGAGGGGAGAATCGAAAACAGTATCGATGCTCATTTGTCAGTTCTTCTTTTCGGCCCTGGTCCGAAAAAAGTGGAATCCTTACAAAACACATTCAGAGAGACTGGAAGAGTCACAGAAAGGCCCTGAAGTGTGAATTTAAAAAAAATTAATAAAAGCTTTAGTTAATTTTACGATTCGCCTCCTTATTATGGAACACCAAGACTCCTTATTTGGATATTTGCATTTCAGAAGTTTGGAGAAGGTCAAATAAAGTTTTAATGTAAAGTATGTTCATGCTAAAAATTCCTCCGAAGTCCGATATCCCCAACATTTGGTGAGTAGACTAAAAGCCACTGAAATTTAGAGTTGCAAGAAGCACAGTAGAATTTTTTTTTAACCCTTTCAGGGACAGCGGTGACGACAGTGGACAGCCGACCATGTCATCAGGTTACAAGGTGCATGAAAGGGTTAAATGCATGCGTTTGTGTTAAGCCTGCAAAACAGCGACTAATTCATCCAGTCAAGCCAATTCTCCAGATGCAGCATTGTACCTGCAGTGGCACTGAGACGAACGTCTGCGCTCCTGAATGCTGCGGTTCAATTTCAGGCGGCGGAACAAGGCGGAGCCGACGGGTCCCCGAGAATGCTCGCCCGGTGACACGACGGGCGAGGTGAGCGAGCCGGCCGGCGGAGGAGGAGGCCCCTCCGGACCGTCCCATAACGTCAACTGTCGCGTCAGCTTCTTCTGAGTCATCGCCGCCGCAGGCTCTGCTTGAAAATGTCCGTCCTGTCCTATACCGACCCTCCCGAACTACCTGGCCTTTGACTTCAACACCGGCGGATCATAATAACAAGGCCCCGTTCCTCCCCTTTGGTCCCGCTCGGACGCATGCCATCCGAGTCAAAGTGCATCAACATGCATATCCCTGCGCTCGGATCCTCGGGCCTCAGATGCTTCAAATCCTTCCCCTCCCCTCCTCACTTTGTTCTTGAGATTTATGCAGGTCTCCTTAATCCGTGCATGCGTCGGGGTCGTTTCAGGTCTGACGGTTAAAAGGAGCGAAGGCAACCGCGACCGGAACGCAGCCCCTCCCTTGCCTTTTTTTTTTTCCTAATTAATCAACTTCACGCCCTTCAAATGAATATCTCTCTGACTCGGTTTGTCTGCCCTCCCTCGCTCTTCACCTCCTTCCCCCTCCGCGGCCCCGCGAGCATGTACTCTCAATGTCCTTATCTCACGGCTCACAGTCGCTCTGCAGCAACAGGAAAGCTGATCAGTAACAGACCACAGGCAACGCAACAACACTCGGTGTCTGCGTGTGTGCAATGAGGATTTGCAAGAAAGAGCACCACCCAGAAAGACCCCCCCCCCCACCCCCTGCCTCCTACCAAAAAAAAAAAAAAAGTTTGGAAGGCAACGGTTGACTCACGACCCCCCCATGCGCCAGTGTTTACACGATCCACTAAAAGGCCGTGCGTGGTGGCGGAGGGTGGGGGGTGGTGGGGTTTGCGGCCAAAACATTTTCATGTTTTGACACCAACATCCTTGCTCGGAAGCAACGCTTTGGCTGGCCTTTAGATGGGAACAGACACAACGTCGACTTAATCATCATCTCCACCAAGCAACAATTAGACCATGAAATAGCTTTTTCTACCAAGGTGCGGGCGGGTCAAGCACAACTAATTTGACGATGACATCAGAGATAGGAATATTCGACAAACCCGCGGGGCTCGAGGGTGGTTTTTCACACTTTACGCGGCCGGATGTTAAAAACGCAGCGTTATTTTGTCGTGTTTTACCAGAAGGGTGTTGAGCTGCTGGCGGAACGAGCTGAGCTGTTATTTGTTACGTCAATAACAGGAGCCCGCATTGATTGCTATTAGCAACATTCGCGTTCGCAGCGCCAGGGTGCTTTGGGATTGCTTCATCGGGGAAAACGGTAACGACGCATTTGTCGAGGAAGCTCGGCGTGCAGCGTCGTAAGACATTCTTAATCCTTTCAGGGACGGCGGTTACTAGAGTGGACAGCTGACCATGTTATCGGGTTAAAGGATACGAAAATCATACCCCCAAACCACAGCGAAAATCGATCGGGATGGGTTTCCGAGAATCAGAGGCCCGTTTCGGTCAGACTCTGGGTTGACAAAACACATACTAATTGCAATTGTAAATATTATTATATAACGGGGTTAACATTGGCGGATGTCAACGCCAACGGTTTTATAACCAGATTGGAAAGGGGGGAAAAAACAAAAAAACAATAGCACTGCATCAGGAGGAAAAATGTTTCGACCATAATCCGTTCCAGAAGGCTGTTCGAAAACCGATTTGTTCGAAAACCGAAACCACGCTCTTTAAAAAAAAAAAATCTTTATTGAACACGTCTGTTCCCAATGGGACGCTACACGAGGAAGCGTCACTTCCTCGTGTAAGGAAGGCGAGAGGAGTCAAGTGACGTATTATCCGAAATTCGGTCGTCATCCGAGGCGTAACAAACTCCAAATTTTTGGTTGAGAACAGAGACGTTCGAAAACCGAGGTTTGACTGTATATGAATAATTATCTGTATGTCTACTAGTATACCCCACGACATGAGCCGCATAGCCATGGCGAACTCTCGTCTTGACCAAACCACACACGACGATTTCCGATCATGATTATTGAGCATGTTTAACATTTCCGATGGTTGGATGATTTTTTTTAAACAGATAGGAAAGTAAAATGTACCGATGACAAACCGCCTCTGGATAATCGCTCAGGATCAACTTTACAGCCATCAATCGGGCCTTCGTTGACTATAATAATAGAGAATAATCTGTACGTGCTTAAGTGAGCGCTCACTTCTTCAAACTCACACATTTCAAAAAGAACAACAACAAAGTGGGGGGGGGGGGGGGGGGAACGTCAGGAATCATCACGCTCATGATAGTTGGTATTGTGATTTGCAGAGAGCTGACAATTATTCCATCATGTGTCAAATAGTGAGCCGGGACTGCATAATAGCTGATGAAAGCTGGCAAAGTGACTCATGCCCATAAAGAGAGGGAGGAAGGAAAAAAAAACCCCACCCCCATATTGGACTCTTTGTATCGGGTGTGTTTTCATGTTTTCAGTCACGCTGCAGCAGACAAGACACGTACGCTCGCGCCTGACGCAAGGTGGCGATAAGCCACGGCCGTGGGCAGCTGGCTTGGCGCGCGCGGAGCATTTCAAGCGGCGAAATGATGATCAGAGGCTTTCGGCAGGACGCTGATTTGTGCCAGTTGAGCTGCTCCTTCTTTATGGGAGATAGCAAAGTGTTGACGCTGGGTGGCGGAGGAGCATATTAACTCTCACTGCTGGACAACGCCTGAGGTGATGAATGTTAGTTTAAAAACAAAACATTCGTGGCGGAGGGATGCATGCAATCGCTGACGTGGAACTTGATTAGAGCAGCATCTACACTCCAGGACCTCAACCGAGGAAAATGCAGCATAAAAAATCACCTGAACTTGGAAGACTTTAGCAAATGTTGTGAGACTTGAGCAGGAGTGCCAAACTGATTTTTGTGTACCATATTTTCCGCACTAAAAGGCGCACCTAAAAGCCTTCCATTTTCTTAAAAGCTCACAGCGCGCTTTAAAACCCGATGCGCCTTGTGTATGGTCATTATGGTAATATTTCGACCCCAAAATGGCTCCTTGCTAGAGTCATGCTTACATGCTTACATTCTGCTGGCATTTCCTTGAGCTTAGCTCCATCTAGTGGATGCATTGTAGATTGCGTCTTATAAAAGCGGTGCGTCCAATGTATGAAAGAAATTAAAAAATAGGCCATTCATTGAAGGTGCGCCTCCTAATCCAGTGCGCCTTTTAGTGTGGAAAATATGGTAAATGGCACTATAAATGCATTGGGACTTTTTTTAAACTGGCATAGTACTTTTGAAACAGAATTATTCTTCACTTAGAATTTTTTAAATTTATTTTACTTTTTTTTATTTTTTATTTTAAATGTAGCGTCAAAAATGCTCGCAATGTCTCAATGTTATTAAAAAATGAAGACATTCAGTTGTGGTCCAGATTTTAGCAAGCAACGAGAAATAGATCCGCATGATTTGCTTTACCAATCCACCAAAAAATAATAATCAGGCGGGCTTTCGCATAACAAAGGCCCTCAGCATACCACGTGATGTGGTCGTAACCGACTGGAATAGAGTACTGCAAGAAAAACAAAAAAATAATTCTTACACATCTACAGAGGTGCTGCAAAGTAAAACTTGTGGGCCTATATTGGGATTTGAGGCACCGCATACTCTATAATGTACTGCATTCTTTTTCATTGAACTACAAAAACATGGTGTGATTGTCAAGGAAGAAGCTGGTTGCCACAAAGACACGAAGTAGGTGAGTAGAAAGGATAGTGTCAACATTTTGAGACACTGCCTTGACCTCTTCACTGCCTGAAGTAGTTTTGAAATTAGAAACCTTGTTAAGTATTGCTGTAAAACATTTTTTGCATACCGAATACGGTAGAACAATCATGGGCAATAATGTTCCATCATTTCAATACTGTAGGTGACGAGCAAAAAGTCTTTGTTTGGGGTTTGAAACTTTGCTCCGGCATTCCTATCCTCATGCCTGCATGAATTTTCCACGTTGACTCCAGATAAGCTGCATGTAAGGTTCATCAAAGATTCGAACTTCCACATACGTGTGTATGATTATATGCCTTATGAATGGCTGTGGTGACAAGTACAGGTTGTGCCCCAACTCTTCGCCTGGGCCCATGTCGGATGTAATCCTTATCTTTGCCTTTCTATGGATGAAACCAAATGTAGCGACATATTTCTTGTGTGTCAATCGGAATGCTTTTTTTGCACCAACGGGTATCAGCTTCGTTCGCTTATTATATTAGGGTCGTCTTTCAGGGAGTCCTCGTGTGCTAAATAAACTGGGAAAATCAGGCGGTTCTACTGCGGCACCCCCCCCCCCCACCCCTCTCCTTTTGCACACCACAAAGAGGAGGGGAGTGGATTAAGTGTCATTCATACAGAAGCCTTCAAAGGGCTGCGAAGTGCCGAGTCAATGCGGCGATTAGTTTGATTAACCCTCAACAAACGAAAGTGGAGGAGTGACATACACCCCCGCCCCCGCACCTCGGATTGACCCCTGCCCAGTTTTCCTAGCCTCCCCGCCATTGATTATTCATTAGGATTCATGATGAGGAAGCAAGGCGCTGCCACATCAGCGTATTTCCCAAAAGTTTCGCATGGTGTCAACTCCTGCCGCCCCCGGAATACGCAGGCCATTAATCAGACCTCTCCGTGAAGGAACGCTTACACACGACTGCATTTCAATGAAAATGGACAATTTCCTGGAAAGATTGGAAATCCAGAGAAAACGCGGTTGAAAACACTGGAAATGAGGCGGGTACACATATTGGAAACGATTTGGAGCCTGATGAATTGCTTACTTATTATTATTATGAAATTTCCCGAGAAGATTATCCTGAGCGGTTTTCCTGTGATGCGGAGTGTTTTTTTTCCCTCAACAATCTGATCGCACAACAATCGGAGTGGACAATCGCAAATGTTCAACTTGTTCAGTATTTCCGATCGGAAATTCTCATGTTTTGTCAACACTGAGTTGGGCTGAAACGTGAACTCTGCGATTGTGACGAAGAGACAGCCGATTACGTAGAATACAACATACCGGGCAAAATATGTGCATTTTCGCTCGCTGGAGATCAAAGTCAGCAATGGCCTGATTCTCGGATGGATTATCCTGAGCGAATATCCTGTGGTGTGTTTCGAGTGATTTTTCCGGAAAAAAAATTAGCAACTGACAATTGTTGAAAGAACATATTCAATACTTACGTTTCGAAATTGGGTGACTAGAAGTCATCTGGAATTGACCCCAGGGCAGCACAGTTCAACAGAAATGGCTGGAAATTCTAAACCATTATAGGATCACATCACAAACGACTGACTTGGCATGCCGATTATTTTATTTATTTTATTTTTTTATAAGCTAGTGTGAAACGGGTAGTATTTTGACAATGCTGACATTTGTTGCCAAAACCTTTTCTCCGCTAGTTAAATTGGTACTTCTCATATGAAGCTTCCCTTCAGCGACTTAAAACAAAAACATTCACTGATGTTACTCACACCCCCCCAACACCGACCCCACACCAACATTCTCTTCAGATCACCAAGTTAATGATTAACCTGCCCGCGTACGGAACCCTCGCGGCCCCCTTGGCGCACAGTTTCATCCTCGAAGGAGAATGACAGTTATTTCCTGCCCCCGCTTCGTCTTCTGCCAAGTAAGCACAGATGCTTATTTTCAGGCGCAACCGACAATCCCCCCTTACATCCCTCCTCCTCCTACCCATGAGCCGTGCCTCACCCAAGCATTTAGCACCTGGCTGATTGCTCCAAGTGTGGGGGAGTGCAGCGAACAGGGAGTCAAGAGATTGCAAAATGGGTGAAAGGGGGTTGGGGGGGGGGGGGGTGGAGGGGAAACGAGGGCTTGACCGTACTGTCTAATCACAGCGGCTGAATCATCCTGCCAGCTAGCCATTGAGCACATGAGGCTCTTTTATTCCGCACAAACTCTCCCCAAGCCGGGGCACGCTTTCGGGGCAACGTGCCCGTAACTGACACATCTCGAACGACATGTCCATATTCCTCTTGCCTCAGCTTGCCCTTTGTGTGCTTCTTAGACAAATCGTAAGAGGACAGGATGACAGAAGCCCGCTCCCGCCCGCCTCTATTTCAACGTTGGCATTTACAAATACAATGCACAGGAAGCAGACGCTGCAGGGGTCAGCGCTGCGGACGCCGCACGGGTTGGGGCATGGGCCAAGGCGTCAGGCCACTGGAGCTCCAAAAGTGAGCCGCGATGAAGATGAAGGCATCAACGAAGCCAAAGATGGGACAGCAGTTGATCAGCGGGGCATCGGCCCTTGGCAAGGGGGTTTTAGGACGTGCGCCAGAGTGCTCGTGATGCAGTGTTGGTTGGGAGGCATGTTGAGACAAACCATTTCATTTGTTTAATGTCAGGAAAAGCATTAGCACTCTCCTACTCAGAAGCCATAAGAATCAACTGAAACCTCCTCGTGGACCCGCCCTGTATTCATTTCCCGGCAGTATTGAGGGACATTATTGAATTAGCGTTACGTTACAGCATGCATTGCATTTGGAACATCTGGAAGGTTGATCACGAATCCATGAGGGAAGGTTTATTACTAGTAAGGAGTAGATTTTCAAGGAAACATACAGTGGTGTCATAAGTTTCATTCATTCCCTGACCCCAAAACATTTTTGCCCACTGAAATAAAATATAATGCCTCAAAACTGCTCCATACTGAAATTCAATTGAATTGGCATACCAACCGTGGCAACCTGGGGGCAGTACAAGAGAGACTGACAATCCCACTGCAGTTCTAGGTAGTCCTTGCTTGGAGGCGACAGCCAATCATACAGCAGCGCGCCGTGTCCTACATAGGACTGAAATGGGATTCGTAATACAATACCAACTCCTCTCTCGCTGCACCAGTATGGCACTAATACTAGTCACTCTGCATAGAGGATGAAGAATATATGACCGCGAGTACTCCAGCTGAACCATTTCTGTTCAAGCCGTTTCCTCAAGGGTTAAAGCACAGCAACGTAGATGCTAATTAGCACTGGTATTAAGATAGCGGAGCGTATCGTTTGGCTCATGCTTGTTTTAAATACACATGGTGTGATTCTCTTTGGTTTATATATAAGTCTCCTTTTTTACAGAATTGTTCACTGTTGCGTATGGAAAAGTGCCATCATTGAAAAAATTCAAAAATTGAGTGTGTCACATCTCAAGGCACCCCTGTATTTGCAGACCAGCATGTAAAGAAAGTCAATTTTACATAATATGTCACTTTAAAACAGTTTGGGAAACCATGCTCGGAGGCCCATCCGCCTTTGGGCCGCACTCGGTGCGGGGTACTTACAGAGCCCAAGATTATCCTACCCGGCTGGATGGCGACTCGAGCACAGAGGGTTGTGGACTCTGAATTTACAGAACCACAGGTGTCAGCCATGAGCTGACACCTGCTCGATTTCATGGGAAATGGATTTATGTGATGTGCTCAACCAAAAGGGATTATCGGAGATGGCCGCCGCCTAGGAGCCTTTTAATCCATTAAAGCTCGATAAACTCTACCTGGATTTAGTGGTCGAGATGAGACACACTCATAGAACACAATTGGCTTTTATTTGAGGGAATTGCCCTGAAAGGCCCTCGGGGAGCCACTTAGTACAAAGACTTCCAACCTTTTGCATGCTCTGCTAAATTGTTAAACTGCGATGTTCTTGCTACTCAAAGAGTATATTATATCGCCATATTCAAGTCCTCGCACTGCTTCAAAAATGTTATCTTCCAGCCTAGGAGGTGATTCAGCACAGCAGTTCTCTCAAAATCTCTCAATCTCAAAATCTGCCATTACAAAGATAAGCAGGCCAAGGCCAAACATTCCTTAAGATATCTGTTTGTCTCCGACGGATTTTATGGGGAAAAAAAAAATCACGAGGCACCAGGTGATACTGTGTCATTCGCTTCCTTTATGTACTGTACCAACTCCCACACATAACAAGCCAATCTACTGGGTCTGGTGGGTCACTGCCCCTCTTGGCATAAATTTAAGCAGACTGTAACAAAAGGCAGGAAGTGTTGCAATTGTGTTCATTCTTTTATTGGAGGAGTCCAGAAGGTACTTGGGTGTACTTTTGCCCCATTTCCACTACAGTCTAAAAAAAAGCAGGTATTGCAAGGTGTGATTTCTGCACCTGGTCAGCCACGTTTCCAAGTGTAGTTAATTGGCAGTGGCGTGCAAATTGGGGGCCCGATGGGGGAGCAGCCCCCTCCCTTTCTTTTGCCGGACAATGCACCAGATGTTAATCAGAAAAAAAAAATCTTCCACACACCCACCCCCCTGTTGACGATCGTTTATGAAGGGGCGTCGAATGATTGGATGGACTTCCCTCAATTAACAGCGAATGGCAAAATGTTCCTTCGGCGACCAGAGCTAAGCGTGCTAATCATTAGCTTAACATGCTCCAGCTATATTAAAAAAAGGCCCTACAGAAAGGTTTATTGATGCATATTGACATTAAAATGATGGATTTGACATTTTAAGTCACAGGTGTCAAACTCAAGGCCCGGGGGCCAGATATGGCCCACTCCATCATTTTATGTGGCCCGCAAAAGCAAATCAAACATGTCCACTTCCATGATGCTTGCTAAAATCTCAGCCAAAATTTAAAATTCTTATATGTAAGAAATAAGAGAGACATTGTAAGCATTTTCTTGTCACCAAAACCTTCATTACAGTAACTGTTATTAAGGATTTCTTTATATGGTCATAATGGCCCTCCAAGGGAAACGGTAACGAAAATGTGGCCCATGACAAAAATGAGTTTGACACCCCTGTTTTAAATGGTTTTGTCCAGCTTCGTCATCCCCGGAGGATTAACAATGTCTCTGTGGAACGCTGTATAATGAAACCACGAGGTCACAGCCACTCTCAGCTGTCAAGTGAAGGACTGCGGGCGACAGACATCCACTTCCCGACGACGCCACCGACTTTCGCTGGGAATGACGGAAAAGGTCAACCATGGCACGCCTGACTCCTTTTATTAAGTGCCTTGTGTTTGTCGCCCACAGAATACTGGAGAATAGCGTTCCACTGCCCTCGCCGCCACCGAGAACTTAAGCGCTCCTGAATTGTGATGGTAGCATTTAGCGCTTGAATCCGCGGCTCGGTCCGAGTCCAACTTCCCCCGAGCGGTGGCGCGTAAGAGCGGCTGCCAACGTGGCCTTTGGATGGAGCCGGGCTGTCAGGTCATGATGACAGATGGCTTCAAGACAAACTGCTGAATACATTATGGAAAATGAAGACCTGGGGGAGGTGCAAAATATATGCAAATGTTTGCCGTTTTCCTGATGCTATAATGACCATACAAAGTGCAGAACTAATCGGCTATGATTCAAACAGAATAGGGTGGAGAATAAGCAAGTTTTTCGGTGAGTAGCAGATGAGGTTCCCAAAAATCTGGCAAATAGGTATCGAAACGCTGTCGGGACACAAGCATGAATTTGAATTTCACGACACGCTTTCACGACAGATCTTCACTGGAAAAAAAAAAAGAAATTTTGTGAAAGCTGAGCAAGAAACTCAGATCCGTCCGGCCAAGATCACCGAGCAGAGCTTTTCATTATTTCGGCATTCGTAGCTATCAAGCCATTCGCTTCGCACGAGGAATCGACATGACTTCACTACTCAGCGCATCAGCGGGAGTATTTTCGAATGAATTTCAGAGATTCAGGGAAGCAAGAACCCCGCTGTTTTTTTTTTTTTTATTTTTTAGAACAGTATATGTTACAAAAAAACAGTTCGAGGTGTAGCTGTCTTGAAAAAGGTCAAATCACTCTTGGCTTTTCAGCACTGCAAGCCGTCGAGCTGCTCTTTAAAATGTCATGGATTATTTCCATGAGGCCGATTGATCCAGGCTCCGCTACCTGACTGTATCTTTCGAGTATCCACTTCCCCCACTGCAGCTCCGCAGGGGACGACGTGCAGCATGTCGCCTGCCGCCGCCGTCTCACCTTTCATTGAATCGGGTTTTCATTAAAATGCGCTACGATAAAACATTCACATATGTCAATTCCCAAAGGCTTTTTGGGAGTCGTGATTCCCCACACCCGGCTGTGTTTACACCTGCCATTTGGAATTCCGAAGGATAGCCGCTCTTTGTTTAATGAGCATCCTCCTCCAGTATGTTTTCCTACTCTTGGTCTCCAAAACAGATGGATCGTCTGTCACGCCTTTGTAGTTTCCCGCCACTTGCAGACAAATGACTAGCTGGGCGACACAAGCACACGTGATAGCGTCATCCATTGGCTTTTGATGTTGAATGGAGTTTGTTCGGGTAAGGGTTGGATGGAGGAGCAGATAAAGCCGGCATCCTGCTGAATTTAATGAGCCGGATTTTTTAGCGGCTCCGACTGGCCTTCATGGAAAGCGGAAGAGAGCACTTTTTCGCTCGCCAATTACGCACGGCGGTGTGTTGATGCGTGAAGTCAACGAGTTGACGGAACGTGGACTGCTGACTTCCACCACCGCCCCGCCGGCCTCCCTCCCTCAGCCGACAAGCCCACACAAGCACGTGTGTATTTTTAGGAGATGGTAACTCCCTCTCTGCAGGCTTTTCTTTTCATGCACACCGGGAAAAGAAAACACGGAGACACAACGAGAGAGACGAGTGTGACTCATCCACAGCTACCAACGTGTCACTCTCTTCCTCCTCATCTATATCGAGGTCTCTGCAAGGGAATAAAGCTATCCGGCTCGCTAGATGTTATCATTCACTGCCATGAAGCTACCTAGAAAGGTAGCAGATAACTCCCTCACAATTGCAGGTTTCATTCTTCAACACAAGTCTGTCTAACTCCCTCGCTAGATTTCGCTAGTGGGCTAGCAAGTGGGCAGCCAATTAGCGGTCTACTCCAGATTTTATAGCAGTAATAGGTAATAGTAACTGGTACATCTATCTACCTATCTTAGAAGTTAGATACCTATCTATTTTAGATCTGATCGTTTACTGCACTGTAACTAGCTAGGTAGCAGCTACCTTCATTGTTACAATAGAAAAAAAAACATCTGTCGACCTACAGAACCTACCCTACTTATCGACTCTTATTCGGACCGGCTGTGCAGTGTTTCGTTATGGGATAAGATTTGTAATTTTTATTTCATTTACATATTATGATAACATACAGTACATTAGTATTTCTTGTTTTTGTGTTGCACAAATTCAATGTAACAAAGGTATCTAAATGGCTATCTTGTTAGTATCACAACAATGTTTCTAAATGTACGTCTTGTTAAGTCCCTAGCAGCTAGCGAGTGACAATTAATACATTTTTGTATTAAGTACAACGTAACAGATTCAAATATCCATCTATCCAGTTTTCAATCTCTGATCTTCTTTCCTAATCTAAATTCACGGCACATTAAATCCAATCAACAAGCAAAACGCCCACTAATAAGCAGCCTTTGCATCAAATTCGTCATATGCCGCCATATGATGTCCGCCACTACTCGGCAACAAAGGATAATTACACACAGTGACATAATGTGGCGAGCCTTGCCCAGCATGCAGCCAAGTGAAGAAGTGTTCATGGTTGATTTGACAGCGAGAATGGTCCACTTACAGTGTCACGCCCGCAACTGTCCGCTCATTTGTTATTTGTGTGGGTGAACTAAAGGCAGGGAAACACATCCATGAATTGCCTCCTCGCGTGTTTACGTGGCTGTGCTGTTCATTGTCAACGCCATTGACAGCACGCAGCTAGACACATTTTTATAGACAACATTTTTAAAACGTGTATTTTTTTTAAATATATATTTTTTCTGCGGGTGTATTTTTGATTACGCTGCTAACAAGTACATGTTCACCCTGGTGGATTAATAATTAAGACACACTTGCTGTGCGATATTCTGTTACCGTATGATTATGAATTCCACGTGCGGGCAGGAGGGACTTGACTGTGGCGGCATTATAATGAAATGCACTAGCCCTAACTTTAACCCTACTTGGACGCAGCGGTATTCTGCCTAAAACTCAGGGGGATTCGTAATAATATTGTTACACCTTATTCGACCCGATAGCACGTGCAAAGCAACATTAACCTTTAGCATTTAGCTTAACGTTTGCCCAATATTTACGATTTACTTCACGATCATCAAGTCTGATTTAGTACTGATGTGGTAAAAAGAAACTGTTTCACTCTCATGTGATTCGATATTATTAGTGAGACTAGCCGGAAGGATTTAGCATACCGTACGTGGAGAATTGACACACACCATCATCGTGCTTACAATGTTTTCATTAATATTGTCCGTTTCAGCACTCGCATGGAGTTTTGACACTCCATTATTATGTGTTAGCAACATATGAGCTTTTAGCTAACTCTCTTTGTAATATTAACATGTCATTTGTCCTAAAGTTACACAGGCTCCTCTGTGTTTACAATGTAGTCGTTAACTATGTCAGTTTTAGCACTGGCATGGGAAAAAGGGAACTTTTCACTCTCCCAAATCGGAAGATTTTAACACTGGGTCAATGGTTCATCATGTCCAAAATATGTTAGCGGGCCTTCAGCTAGCTGCTAAGACATCATGTTGAAGGTTACGTTAACTGCTAAAATGAAATTTATCTAAATGAACTTTGTTTGGTTTGGGCCCAAAATTCTGAATTGTTTGATTGATAGGTTTTGAATTTCAGTTATGTAAAACAAAAAAAACAACAAAAAAAAGGAAAGGAAAATGAGCTAAAAAAGATGCTACATGATGCTCCCTCTGCAGGGGTGTCAAGGGACTTTAGATTATGTCTCGCCAATTGCTACATTAAGATGGTAATCTCTTGATGACTGCATAATTTAAATGATCTTGTTTTTATGTTAATAGTGCCGTGTAATTACTATCCCTGTTGTATATGTTTCCTGGCCTCCACGGAGATGAAATGTAACAATTAGCATAACTGTACTCCACTATTAGAGTACAATTCCCATATGATTTAACAGAGAGGAGAATCCCATTAGTAGGACTAGACTAACAACACAGATAATCTGGCAGTTATGGGCCATTAGCAAGGTAAAAATGGGGATGGTCCGTGTGTATTGTCCTCAAAATCTGTCCTCGCAGCGGGCCGGTTGAATGAGCCGCATTTGTCCGATGACTCAGTCTGTCTGTCGTATTCGCTCTTGTGTCACTCACTGCCCGGCTGCCCCTTAAAGCCTCCGTTTCTGTTATTTTCTTTCAAAGCACCGGAATCCTTTTCCCCCTCAAAAATGTTCCATAGTTCAAATGTGCCTCTTCTGTTTCCACTTGGCATCACCTCGCCTTGGCACACCGTCTGTTGTCCAAGACGTCTGGAAAAGGCGACGGCGCCAAATGAAGCAGGGCAATGTTTAAATCAAATAGTTGAAAGGTGTATTTTTATTTGATTTTTTTTTCAGCTTTTGAGCGGTGCTCGGCATTCGTCTGCTTTTGTCTCGATGGAGGCGTGGCGGCTCCCATTGCGAGGGGCTAAAAAAAAAATTAAGCCGGTAACCTATGAGGTATGGTTCAACGAGTTTTATGAGATTGCGAGGAATCACAAATACCGGTCGAGAAAAGACACATAACAAAGGGGTTAGATAATGACCATCATGGCTCAACTATTTACTGGGTTTGATCGTGTGACATTTGCAAGCTAAGCCCTGAGGCACTGTGATCTCATTTTCAGTCAACAGCAAGTGGCAATACAAGTGAAAATGGCCTTCCCCCGAGATGGGTAAAAACAGGTGGATTTCTCATCCCGCAGACGCAATATTAATCCAAATAACATGTTTAGGCTAGTGGGGGCACATATTGTAAAGAAAAGGTTGGACTTCATGTCCCCTTTAAGCTGAGCGGGTACCATGAAGTGCAAGCCCCAATTGAATCCCAGGTCTGTATTAATAATAAATAACATACAGGACAAGGGACCAACAGCAATGTTTTGGTAGGAAGGCTAAAGAGGGGTCTGTTGGATTTGCTTCTCCACAGTATTGTACAGGAGATTCAAGTTACAGCAAAAGAACAAGAGACTGTGGAGTCCAAGATGGCATCTCACACACACACACACACACACACACACACACACACACACACACACACACACACACACAAGGTGCCACAGCGTTGAAGTGTTTCAGTCTAGCTCTATTAATGGCAGCAACAGATGGTCACATTCAAGGCGGTTGTGGAACATCAGAGGGAGCTGCAGTGGTTTGAGCAGCGTGATGGCGACAAAATATTTTACTGGCGGGCTGAATGTGTCTCTTCGTGCCATCGGTCGCTGGAGCGCCGTGAGGACGTAACTTAAATTTTTTTTTTTTTTTTAAAACTCGCACGGGTCAAACGTTGCCATATTGCACTGTGCTTGGCATGCAGAAGCAGCGTTCTTATCAGCCTTAGGCCATGTCTGCCTAAACAGTTTTGACCCCCTATAACACATCCATGGTTATTGTTCAAACTTTCCACCTGAAGACGCACGTGCGGAGGGAATGACAAAGCAACAGGTGTGTTTTACAGATAAGGCAACCTAATAACAACGATGGATCAAGAAAAGGTGAATCACTCCCTAAGCCTCAGTCTTTAATGGCATGCTATGTTTTTATTTTCCATCTGTGACACATACAACATGGAAGATTGAAATTTCATTTTCTAGGGCCCACAATCTCAAGCTCTGTTCTGCGCGGTTGTCATTTTGATTATAAACGTGCAAATGTGTGTTCATCGCCGAGGACGCCTACAACGTAAACCCCGAAACGGAAGTATATATGAAAGCGCATCCACAGTGCGCCTGCAAGTCCGAAGCGGTCTGCAGAAAGATCAGTGCTGAAACTGACCAAAAAAAGTATTTACAGCAGTAACAAGGAAAAATAAATCTTTTATCTTTTCATTGAAACTCCACCATAAACAGGATTGCGGCATCAAATCACGATGCACAAACTATTTAAATGTTTGCATTCTATTTTCTAGGGGTTTATAAGGTACAAAAACAACTTTAAATGGTGACCGTGGAACAAATTCTTTTTTGTCTCCAAAAAAAATCGAAAGCGGTCAGGAACAGAAAAATCGAAAAGAAAAATAAATAAATAAACAAACAAGAAGTGGCTGGTGTGGATGTATGGCAACAACCAGAGGCTGGAAAGTGAAGCGAAGCTCAAAGAAACAACGAGAAGCGAGGCTGGTTGTGTTAATCTCATTACACCGAGAGCTTCGAGGCTCCTCTGGCCCTATTTATAGCAGCCTGACAGAAAGAGAAAGGCCGGCCTTCGTATGTATACTGCCGTCGCTGTTGCTTATGCAACTGAGCGGCAAACGACGTCGCCAATCACACGGGGGCCCTCGTGTCAAGCGGAGGGAGAGGGAGGGGAGTTGGGGCAGGGGGGACGATGTATAAAAACAAGAGCTTCCCTCGGCGCGCCAGCCGGGATGAAAACTGCAATCAAGAGTCTGGACAAAATATCCCGTCAGATATGAAATATGCAATGTGCATTTCCTAATGTGTCTTTTGAGTGGTCACCTTGCCAAATAGAGAAATAAATGAGGAGAGAGGAGAAGCCACACATGTCGGGAGAGGACTCAATTTTGATCCTCTCACAACAACAAAAGCCCTCATTTCCCACAAGTAATCACACAATCAGCCCCAGGACACACACTCATGCACACTACACTGTGTGAACACACACGCTCACACAGAGCGGGAGGGATCTCAGACTGGGGGGAGTTAATTACCTCCACCAAGGAGGCTCTGTTTTCACCAGCGTGGGTTTGTTATTTGTGGTACTTCCCGTATTCCGTATTTTAAAAAAAAAAGAAAATATTAATGGCAGTTATTTTTGATGCCATAATGCATATATTAGTGGCAATGCAGAAAGTAATAAGGTCATGAAATTATCTTTTTTAATCGCTCTGACACCCCCCCTCGCTTGAGAATTTGAAAATCACAAAGAGTGAAGTAATGTGAGCGAATTAAATCAGGCGGTGGTGACAACGGAATGTCATGGTCCTGTCCTGTTTGCTTTGTTTCATCAGTCTCCAGGTAGAGAGTGGGCGTTCCCCCACAAGCCGCACCCGACACGAATCTGGCCTCGTTACCTACTGACTTTGAAAAGCCGCGCTTCGCTGACAACAGGCGGTCGGATTATTAAGCCTTGCTCACGACTCTTATTTCCAAGCGCTTCAGTTTAGTTGACAAGCAATTTACGTTTTCTCGATCCTTGCCTTTTGGTTTGTTCTGGTTCGTTGTTACCAGCATCCTGAGTTTTTTACTTTGTCGGTCCTGTGTTGTTTTTGTTGCTAAACATATTTTTGTCATACGCTCTTATCCTTGTCTACGTTTGTGGGATCCACTCCAATCTGGATTGTTCCGGAACGTCACACGGAAATGAGATATTGACTGTTTCGGAGGATTTGGACTTCTTTAAGTTGAACAATATCGATTATCACACTAAGTATCGATTGATTTGATAATCGATTGTCATTTATTGCTGCATCTCTATAATTAGGTTACATTAACAAGAAGTAGATAAATTATTAGTTAACACAAAAAAAAGACACTATTTAACCACATTGCTGTCACATTCTCATGAGATGGAATGAAAATCATGAAGACAAATGTGTGTAGGTGTAATGGCAGAGGTTGCGCTCAATTTTTTTTAAATTTGTTGACATAAATGCATATGTAAAAGAAGAAGGAAAAGAAGCCACGGGAGAAGAGTAAGAAAAGGAAGAGACGCTCCACTGACCCCGCCCCCCCCTCCTCGGGCGGCGCATTTGGCCCGTCTGCCCTCTGACACAGTGAATGTGACGCACTGATGTGTGAACGCGAGTGTGTGACCTACAAGGAGACAGGTTGTGCTCACACATGGGTCCGGGCGCATTCGCTGGCCTCCTTGACATTCGCCCAGAGCGCCTTTCGTACATCGTGGAAAATTCTTACGGTGGCTGCAGGTGGCCGCTTTTGCTCCATTCTGTGCACGCGGGACTATTATGTCTATTGGTTTTTTTCCATTTTCCCTTAGACCTAGACAGGAAGCTGCACGCATTTCTGAGATGACATCAACAAAAAGAACCAGCTATGAGTTTGTACATTCAAGTAGACAAATGTATGTCGATTGCAGGGTCTGGGTTCATGGTCCCAATATTTTGCAGATTATTTATTTATTGATTTGAAATAGTTTGTAACTATTTTACTCTCTCCCTCCTGTTTATTTTAGGAGTAATTCCACTGTCAACCACTTGGTGGTAAACATTTTGCATATCACTGTTGCTGAAGACTACTGAGTGTCAAATCCTCTTCAGTCCTGCTTTTTGCGCCTACGGGAAGCAACAGCTGTGGAAGTATTGAGGTATATATATCGTGAGAACATAAGTGAAGTTTTTTTTACTTTGGGGGGGACGGGGGACGGGATGTGTTTACTGCAAACAGAGCGATTGGTACACCAGGGGTCACCAACCTTTTTGTGAGTGAGAGCTACTTTTTGTGAACAGATTGAGCAAAGGACTACCAAATTGATACAAAACGGATCAAACATATTTGCTTCGATTATCTTTAATCATATTAGCATGCGTACTTAATGATATTCATATTCATACTCTGATCATGTTAAAGATGTCTCACAATACTGCCAGCGTTCTACAAGATTCCTAGTAAATCACGATGTCTTAGCACTGGTGAGCCATGTTTAGAACAGCCCCACAGGGCTACTCATGTGGTCCTCTGCAGTACACTGTTGTTAGGCCCTTTTCAAAACCCTAATTGTCTTATCCAAATTCTCTTGGTGTCTCTCCAATGTATATAACGTTTTTAAATCTATTTGTAGTCTTGGATAATGTGTTTAAAAATCTTGAAAAAGTTGTAAAAACATGCCGTCATTCAACATACGGGCTAAAGAGTGCCGTTGGTATTTTCAACTGCCAAACCCTTCGATTGAGCCTGTTTCTCAATGGGCTTTGCTTCATGAAAGTGTCACTCCCATTTACCTGACATCTGAATTCCAAGCTCAACATTTCTCGGTTTTGACAGCAGCAAAAATCAACAGAGCAGGAGTTGCATGTTTTTGGTAGCAAAGGTTGACGTATATTTCATGCTCTAATGGCTCCCAGATGCTCCGGCGCAGGAAGCCCGACCTTCCCTGAAATGAAGCTCCGAGCTGCCGTGACGTCCCGGCGCCCCCCCCCCCCCCCCCCCCGTCCCTCTTCCTCCTCCTCCTCCTCCTCAGCATCATCATTTCCTCCTACATGTTTCCACTTGTGCTCATTTGCACATCATCTGCTGCTACATCGACGATATGTTCCATCGTGATGCCGTGTGGAATAAAAGCACTGGGACGGTGAAAATGGAAGAAAATACGGCGCCGTAACTGCATATAACAGCTTCCACTTGCCGATATTGGATCTGTTGACTTATCAGCTCTGTTCATCCTAAAGGTGTTTGGTTGACTTCTTCCACACCAAACCTATCCGAGATTGCCTTTTGAGGGCGTGCATCTCTGTATCTTGATACATGGGTAACGCGATGTTTCAACAATGCATTTCAAGTGGAAAGCTTCAATTTGGTTCGATGATTGAATATGGTACGGCTGTAGTTTTTTTCTCATGATTATTACTATGTAATAACATGTAAAAGCTCCCCAAAGGCCAAACAGTTCAAATTCATGAAATTCAGAGCCAAGAACTATATAAGTGTTCATTTACCATTATGATCAAATCCTATTTTTCTGGGACAATGACATATATTTAAGCAAAAGTACAATTAGTATTCGAATTGATTCAGGATTTGTTTCTTAAATGACAAACAAATAACAAATGCAGATTTTGGGTTCAAGTCCGAGCTTTAAGACAAATTGATTCAAATCTCGATCCATGGGTTTGCTATTCAAGGATGGTACAGTTTGTAAGCGAAACAATTCGTTTCAGTCCACATCAATCCAAACCAATTTTCTATTGCAAAACTGTTTTCGTTCCACCCCCTAATACCTTTAGAGACCAAAAAAAGGGCCTTCACCAAACTGCTTGGCATAAAACTGTCCTGCCCCGATTGATTCATTGATGAGCAGAAGCTTTGTCCAAATAATTCTACCCACTGACGGCCCCCATTTCCAAAAGAACACAGCAGGTACAAACACAAAGCGAGGCGCTAAATCCCAACCGGCGAGGGTGCACGGCGTTAAATGAACACCCATCTGATGGCATCAATCAAAACGCAGCATTGTTATCTCTGCCGAGGAAGAATACGCCGTGAAGTGAATCAAACAAACTCGCATTGTGAAGCATTTGCCACCTTCACGCTCACGCAAACAATAGGGAACTATTTAAAATTAAAATATAAATACAACAATGCAAAAGTAATAAGAGTCCACATGGCGGGAGAGAGAATGAACAAATGTCTGGACAAAGACGAGTGTGATTGGATTGGGCTGACCAAGCACACGCATCGAGGGCTGCCACGATCTGCGCCATCTGTGCCCATCCTTTGAAGACGTCCACGCTCGTGTGTGTACAGCTGAACGTGTGTGAGGGACTTCCAAAAATGGAATATCACTGCTTAGCGTCATTTGGAAGTTATAGTATTAGTGCGGACTAGTGGTTATCCCGTCTGCCTAAGAGTTGAGAAGTCCTGGGTTTGAATCTCCTGTGTTTCAAGATCCATGTTTAGCAGGCAGAACCAGGGATCAGTATCGGGACGATACCGGACTTATTTAAGTATAGGGTAGTCGTGGCGGCAGCCGATACCAGCCAGTGATACTGAAGGCCCAAAAAAATCTGACATCGAGTAAGTTAGTTGGCGCAATACTGCGGCAGTTTGACACATCGGCGAATCATCATCCGGGTCTTTGTTCGCAATTTTTTGTCACTGCGTTAGATATCAATAGTACGAGAGGTATCGATCCTCGGTATCGGTGAGTATTCAAAGAGTGAATGTTTGTACTGTTATTGGTGTACTGAAAATGATTTTGTGAACATCCCTCATTTTTTTTAAGCATTTTCGTTTTGACTTTATTTCATTAACCAAAGCGCTTTTTCAATTTTAGTTAGTTATTTCGTTAGTTATAATAACCGTGGTGTGGAGTTAGCGGGTTCTCCCAGTGTTTGTGTGCCCAACAATTTTGAAAAATAACCTAATCGTGATATTTTTTTTCCCTCAACATTGAAATTGCGATTTACTATGCGATTAGTTTTTCAAGGTCCTCTTCCCACGTATTTTCTAATAATCACCAATATTAGACCACTGTGCTGTGCTCATGCTATGCTTTCAATCTGGCATCCGGAGAGAGCGACTTGAGCCAGCCACTCAGCTCGACTCTCCCGTGACATCGTTCACGTTAGTGTGACAGGACGCTCAGCTCGACAGGTGTACGCCGTTTGTTCTTTCCGCGACGCTGATTCAGTGTGTGTGTGTGTTTTTGAGTGCGTGTACACCACTATGCGTTTGCCATCCTCAGACAGACAGCACGCCAGAGCGCGTTCCGCTGGCGACGTTCCCCTTCGGTGGTACATGTTTGACATGTGTGCTACGTTCACACGACAACATCCATCCATCTTCTACTGCTTATCCCGTTCTAGGTCGCGGGCGGAGCTGGAGAAAGGTTTGGGGACAGTCAAAGGGCACTTTTAAACACCTATGGACAAATTACAGTCTTTGGCTAATCTACCATGCCTATTTTGGGAAGATGGAAGGAAAGCCAGGTAAGGGACAGGGACAAGATACAAACTGCATACAAAGGCCCTAGCCGGGATTCAAACTCAGAACTTCACAACTGTGAGGCAGACGTGCCAGCCATTATGTACCACCATGTCACTCAACAATCTTGTCAAAATTTGACTCTTTTACTTTTGTGTGTCAAAACATTCACTCGAAAATGCCTGGAAATGCTGCAAAATGCATGCCAGGCCACTAGGTGGTGGTGCCACATTGCAAGTGACCATAAAGCTACAAGCACAATAATTCAAAATTGTGCAAATTAAGGTCAAAAATGTGAGTTGTGATGCTTGTACCGAATATAAAGTGCCCTCCTATGTGGATATTCAATTATCAAAGTTTAAAATTTGCACGTTTTTTTTCTCCCCATTGTTTTTGTATGATTAAAGTCTAGCTAAATGCCTGATTGTGACCAACACCAGAAAGGCATGTTTGATGCTTGAGAGCCGAGAGTCGACCCATAACCTTTTTGTCTGTCATGTAAATGTGTCGACTCCACATGACAAAAAAAAAATCATACTTGCACAAGGTAAGCAGAGCTGCAGTGAGTCTTTTCTGAATGCACAGATTTGACTTAGCTAACAGCGTTAGCTCCCAACAACCTGCACTTATTCTATTGATACTGTTTGTTTGGCCGTGTACACACAGCGTAGTGTATGAAGTGCTGTCTCCATTAGGGAAAATAAAATCGATACTGTCTTGAGGGAGGTTTCATGAGCTTCTCTTCACCGTGAAACTATGTCTCCTTTAATTCAAGCGAGCCGATTGAAAATTGATCTAGGGTGTGATTAATGTCGTGTCGTCGCCAGCTCGAGCCGGAGAATCCCAGCAAGCAAACAGACGAGACATACAATGCAGCAGCAAAGCAGAGAGGAGATCCAATCAACGTGAGTCATTTACACCCAACTCGGAATGATGACCAAAAAAAAAAAAAAAAACCCCCACCAAAAAAAAACAACCAAGCAATCACAGCCGGTCCCTTTTTTTCTTAAAGCACAAAAGGAGCCGCTGGAGTCGCGTTATTGGACAGTTCTGTTACCACAATGGACAGTTGCGTTGCACGACGATGAAAGTAGTGCATTGGATTTGAACACAGGAAAGCGTGTAATACGGTTTGGTGGTGGTATTACACCAAATCAAACACGACAGGGAGGCGTATGTGGCAGAGGAACAGGTGGCTTTCGTTTGTGAATATTTGATGCTTTTGTTTCCTCTCGCCGGGATCGTCGCCCAGTCACGCCTCTAGAGCACAGTGGAACGATCCAAAAAAAAAAACCCCACGACTTTCCAGGAATCCTCCACTGCCTTTGCAATCTATCATGAAATCAAAAGGAGGGGAGCCATTTCACACCGAAGTCTATGGAAAATAAAATATGATCAAATTAAAGGCGACATGTAATGGGAAGTTGACTTTAACTGTTTGTGCGCGAACAGTTGGGTCTCTGATTAAATTCGCCAGTGGTGGCAGAAATTGACAATCTGAACATGGTGGGGTGGCCATATTCTGCTCTGGAGAGACACTGACAGTCACCGGAAGTGTCAGAAGTTGGCAAAGTTGAGACTAGTTCAGCATTGTTGCAGACGCTAATAGCTAGCATCTTGTTTTCCATTTTACAGGTACGCATTATCCCGTCACGACAAAGCCCCGCTTCCTCTGTTTTCATCAATGTGAACGGTTTTGTTGTTTTCTTTGGTTTGTTTAATACACAAATGCTAAAATACAATATTTTTTTCCCCCCAAAATTGCCAACTTTGTGATTTGAAAATTGCATTCTATTAAATCGCAATTTGAACTTGATTAATTGTTCACCCCTATACTCCCCATCGAATTTCCAAGTTTTGTGGAACGCGCCGCGAGCATAGCGAGTATACCGAATTCAGGAGCAGATCCAAGAAGCGTTACGAAGGCTTCCGGCTGAGCTCAGAGTGGTCACGCGTGGTATCCGAAGCGAAGTGGGCTCAATGAGCCGAGAGCAAACACAAAAGACGGACCTTGGACACCAGCCGCACGCCTCCCTGGTCGGCAAACAATTCGCTCGCGCCTGCCGTCTCTGCCATGTGCCAGAGCGCCGAATTCCCGGCCCTCCGGAAGCTAATTAGCGCAAAGCGGGAATTCGCGCAGTGCACTCCGCTGCGTCAACTGATGGTCGCGCGATCACAAATGAGTTGTATTTGCCGGGGTGGTTTTCCTCTCTCTCTCTCTCTCTCACTCCGCGAGACTTGTGCTCCTCGGCGTCGATTAAAGTATAAATCAACAACGAAATGCCACGCTCGTGCTAATTAACTTTAGCTCATTATGAGCTAAATGATGATGGCAGCTGGCCCGTGAGGCAGGCAAAGAGCAGCTTTACAGTAGAGACTTGCTGCGCTTTCACGCCAAGTCAAGGATGCAAGCGGAGCTTCAGTGCTCCGACGGAAGGGGACATATTGTGGAACATTGACTTTTTAATTGTTTGTACACAAATATTCTAGTGGGGGCTGCAGCTTTCTGAATACGGAGGTACCTTGATACACTTTTTTTTGTTCTGTGAACACTCGTCTTTTCCATTGGAAATGGCATGAAGCTATTCCAGCCCCCCACCCCCAACAACAACAAAAATGTTTTGTTTTGTTTTTTTTGTCCAGAAGAAAATTTTAGGCAATTTTAGCATTTTCTCATCTTCAGAAAGCTGTCTAAGTACAAAAAAGATTACAGGGGGCCACACACACCACACATATCAGTGAATTTAACTAATGCGCCAAAAATGCTCATATGGAAAGTGTACAGTGGTGCTTTGAGATAGTCGTGTCCCAACTTACACATTTTTTAAATGCGAGTCGTCATCTGTCTGATTTTTAATTTTTTTTTGCTTTGACTTGCAACCGCAAACTTGAGATATGAGCACTTCGTAGTGGCAGTGAACTCAACTCTCTTGAAGTGGTTTGGCAAACAGTGAACAATTCGTCAAAAAAAAAAAACGTTTCGTCCTGTTCCGACATGGCACACCCAGTTGAAGTTTACCGTCAAAATAAACAAAACAAAAAGAATGACAGATTGAGCATTGACAACCACATCTTAGCTTCATGCTGAACAATGCAAAAGGCCATTGACAGGTTAGCATCGATAATGGCGGTTTGTGATTGAAACAGCGAGTTAAACGCAAATGATAGCGCATCATACAGTCAAGGACCAAAATAAGATGGAACGGATTAATGGCATTTCTATTCACCCCAAGGGGGAAAGATGCTTTAAGATAGCAACGTGAGTCACAAGCGTGGTCATGGAATGAATTAAACTCGCATCTCGAGGCACCAGGGTGCGTTCATTCTTTTTTTTATAGGGTATTTTAACAAAAGCATGACACAAATGCCATTAAGACATCAGGGAACTATTTTAAATCATCCCAAAAGTGCAAAATATACCCCTTAAACAAGCATATGTCGCTTTGTAAGACCTGCGCGAATTTTCACGATTCACTTTTTCGTCGTGACAAGCCGGCAAACGTGTGACACCCCTCTACTGGGACGCGTTGACGAATGATCCCATTAAGCCCTTGTCAAATGCATTCCAGGCCGTCACCTTTTTGGGGGGCAGGGCTAAATGAGATCTATTCTACAAGTGGAGAAACCCGGGGGTAACCATGGCAACAGAATGGCGGGGAAAGACTTGTCTTCGCCGTCAGTCATTGATGCTTGCCTTCGGAAGTTCCCGCGGCGCGGCGGCCGTGGGACACGGTGACTGATGCGCTCGTATTAGCATATTCTGGCAAGAGTGTCGAACAAAAGATGCCGGAGGGGGAAGCGGAGGAAGACATGAAGGGAGGAGGAGGAGTGCTGCCATTTTGCCAAAGACACGGAGCGGGCTGTCCCGCGAAGCCGCATTTCGTCGACGACCATCATAAATGGTGGATTCGGTGGAATCAGGATTCAATGTGATTTGATGCGGCTCACTTCGACGCGGGGACAACAATCCATCGAATCAGATGATGTCAATCTTGAACGAGGCATAAATGGATGGAACCGAAACCACACAATCCCACTCGTTTCCTCTGTCACTCGGGTTTTTCGCTTCAAAACTTGTCCCAAACTGTTCCGCCAGCGCCTCTCAAGCCGATTGATCCCCTTGACCTCAAGATGAGGTCTTGACGAACACCCCCGAGGATTGAACGGACTCCATTTCGAGCAACAATGAGGTCATCCAGCGGGTCGATTGGCAGGCAACCAATTTAAGAGCAATTATCTTCCTCTCACGACGCGCTGACTTTATCAAGTTTGCTCTTGCGGTAACACGAAAACAATCCTTACATGCAAGCATTAGCGTGTGAGTCTTGGCTGCGCTTGTATATGTGTGTGTGTGTGTGTGTGTGTGTGTGGCGAGTGGGGGCACTTAACTTTATAGCAGTGGTTTTCAATTGTCCGCATTTGCCTATCGTTGCAAAATTGCAATCTAGAGTTCAAATGTCATTTGGAGTTCCAAGCGCTGTGTGGTGGCAGTGACTCAACTCACTTCATGACATGCAGCAGTTTGGCAGATAGAATTGCGGAACAATTCTTCGACAATTAAAAAAAAAGAGGCTTCGTGTTGTTTAATGCCACTAATAGTTGCAGTTGGCTGTCAAACTAAACATAAAACAAAGAGAATGACATATTGGGGATTGAAAAGAATCAAACTGCAAAGCCTTTCGGTGCAGTAGCTAAATGCTAACGCTAAATAGCGCCTGCTTTCGACATGATTTTAACTGAAAACCGACAAAAATGCTAGAATTTGTTTTCACGACCACAGTGTTTTGAGGACAAAATAGACATTTTCTCAGTTATCATGTCAAGTTAAAAAACAAAGGTCAAAATAAATACAAACTATAATTATGGAAAATCCCAAACTATTCGAACTTTGCTCTGACAGACATGTTAGTGCCCAACGAAATCTAGTTCCAGGACTGGAATTGAATAAAATAGAATAAAATTCTTTTTGCATTTTATTCTATTTTTAAGACTCCCGCCTGTCTGGCGCCATATCTCTCCGACATGACACCATCGTCCCACCACCCCCGTAGGCCGAGTGCCATTGAAGCCGAAGTGCCAGCAGACTTGTACGGAGCCGCTTTCTCCATCCCAACTCGCCTTGAGCTACGCGAGCAGAGCTGCCCGGGATGCGTGACGCTCCCGATAAAGAGATGAGGCATGTGGCTCCCAGCGCTTCGTGGACATGAGCGGAGAGAGCAGCGTAGACGCTCATTGGAATATGTGGGAAAAAGAATTAATAGTGAATAAACACGACGGAAATCCCTCTGGCCTCCCGCCGAGGTGGACATTTAAAAAAAAAAAAATTATAAGAAAAAAAGATAAAGCAAGGCGCACGGTTGTCCATACGGGCTGAGGGTCAGACGCTAACCTGTGTGCGGCCCACTCGTAAATACACATACACACACACACACGCTGACTCTCATCGCTACAACATTCATCTGCCAGCTTCCAATCCTACAGCACAAACACCCCCGCAAACACACACAAACACGAGTCGGTTGAGTGCGCTTGTAGGAATCTAATGATCTCCATCTCTCTCACCGTGAGCCGCCCACAAAAGGAGAAAGGCAGGCGCTCGGTCTCGACGGGCAGGAGATTGGACCACCCCGAAGCATTTCCCGAAGATCCCACAACACAAAACGGATTCTTCCATCAATCTGGCTCCTGCCGGGGGCCTGCCCCAAGTAGCAGGCCAGCATTGCGGGGAAATAAGGAAAAAAAATCGAATAAGGACAACAGAGACGGAAGATGGACATAAGGGCCCTTGAGAGAGACTTGCGGGGATTTGTTATCGGGCTAATAATCTCGCTGGTTCAGTGGAAGGAGCAAGCTGGGAGGATGTAAACGAAGGCAGTGGTTATTTTTACAGTGAGTATCTATTTTCTCGAGGCTATTTTTATGACCGTTTCCCTGAAAAGCCAAACCTCTGTCGGGGCTTGGTGTGATCTGAAATTAGGTCTTGAATTTCTTTTGTTTTTTACAGGCTGAGGTCGACGTAATTGATTTCAACTGTTGTTTTGGCCATTGGGGGCGGGCAAGGTGGTCGTAACCAAACGAGGCAATCCCGACAATGCTTGGAAACCTGCTTGACACCTCAAATGCTACACATTTGACTCGCATCGGAGCACATTTACCTGCAAGCTCAGTTAAGCATTTGACGATTTACTTTGCAAAGTTTCAAGGTGTGTCTTTACTTAGTTTAGTTTGTCAGCTTATTGCTAATGTGAACACATAATAGGAAACGCCATATACGCGCAAACAAATCGTATCAAAGTGGCATTGTTGCAGTGGATATTTAAATCCAAACGGTGGAGCAACACATGTCGACAGATATATTACAATACACGTAGGCATATATTCTTTATCCTCATGAAGGATGACTCACATTTTTGTTCTCTCCCGATGTGTATCAGTATGTGGTCGCGGTGCACACACTGGCACTTAGCCTCATTAAAATAAACACTTTTTTGTAGATTTTTTTTTTAAGGGGGTTGGGGGGGGGGCGAAAATGATTCATGACAAACAGAAGCTCCTCGCATAGCGTCACATTAATGGTCTGCCTAAAGGTGCAATGATGTAAGCTTTGACAGTCAAGCATGCACAACGTGTTTTCATCCACCAGGACAAAATGAAGCAGCTGCAGCTATCGAGAGGATAAATGGGGCTGCCGTCGTGCGAGCACCAAGTAATCTTATCAAAAACCGCATTGTTCCATGACTCACACTTGATGAAATGCACTTAATCTAATCGTCTTGATTAACACGCGTTGCGTAATTCCATCTCTGTGTGTTTTGTGAGCTGCCACCATTTTTTTTTTTCAGAGGGTGGGTCGTACGGCTTGCTGCGGCGTTATTTGCCCGTCGCCTGGGAAGCGAGAGCGGCCGCCGTGTGACACTTTGATGAAAGAATAGCGGCATCTGCGTGGCAGTCTGGCGGTGGCTGTACTTCCTAACTTTGTCACATACATTTACCGCCCTCCGAGGTTACATTCCGGTCGGCTCGGAACATGGCCGAAAACCGTTCGAGCGACGGGAATGTCAGTCCCACGACTCGGAAAAGTCAAGACTTGAGGGAGATGACAACCCGTCCTACGATGCAGTGCTTATAAAAGCTCTACACACTTGTGCTTAAATGCTTGGTTTTTGTGATTTTAGATGAATAGCCAGATAAAGCATTTTGAAACTTTTATTCACCATGAATGTGACAGACGACCTGCAAAAACTCAAATGTAAAAACAGACACGTGTATCCATCCATTCATTTTCCAATCGCGGGTCGCGGGTGAGCTAGCGCCTATCCCAGCTTTCATCAGGGGTACACCTTGAACTGGTCCCCGGCCAATCACAGGGCACACTTAGACGAACAACCATTCACGCTCACAATCACAATTTCAAGTCTTCCATTAACCTGCCGTGCATGTTTTTGGAATATGGGAGGGAATCAGAGTACCCGGAGAAAACCCACACAGGCACGAGGAGAACATGCAAACTCCACACAGGAAGGGCGGAGCCAGAATCGAACCCTGAACCTCCGCCCTGTGAGGCGGACATGCTAACCAGTCGCCCACCGTGCCGTGCACATGTAACATGCCCTTGCAAAAGTGTGCACGCCCTCTCATCACTGGGATGTGGCTGTTCAAACTGAATCATCACGCTCGAGCTCAAATTAAAGGGGAGTCAGCATACACCCGCCACCACTGTTACATGCTTCGGATTATGCACAAATGAACTTCAGATGCTCTAGTAGTCTTTTGCTGATGATTTTTGTTGCTTTCTAATCGAAGCGGAAGGAATTATGAACAGTTCAGAATCACAGTCAGTTTTAGCACAAAAAAAGAACCCCGCTCAATCAAGTTGGGAAAAGTGTGATGACTAACATAGAACAGGAAATTTGACTGATTGCGAAGTACAGACGTGCAGTATACATCCTAGATGGTCACCACAATATGGCCAAAGTACACGGCAAGAAAACACACCCATGCACAAAAGACAACGTGGAAATTCAACACAGGAAGCCAAGACTTAAACCCAGAACTGCAGATTTGTGAGGCAGATATGACAACGGCTATTCTACAGTTATGTCTGGAATCCATTTTAAAAGGCAAAAAAAAAGAAAAAAAACACAACCATTTGCCCATAAAGCTGAATAATTAACACCCCTCCCCCCCACCCCCCAAGATGTTTGGTAATTAGAACAAATACAAAAACCTCAAACTGTGCTCATTAAATATTTTCAAATCATTTCAAACTCATCTTGACGCATTTCCCTCGAAACTAAACTGTTTACAGGTTATTCCAGTTTTTCCAAAAAAAAAAAAATGCAGCGACTTTGATCTGCAAATCACCTATCCATGCCAGCAACATATCGCAACAGGTAACAATTAATTGTTCTTCCACTAGATGGCAGAAGGCACACAGTTAACCTGTGTATGCACTTTTATTTTAATGTAAACTATGTTCCCTGGCTCAATAAAGTTTGGCAAACGCTGTACGACTGACCAACATGTTGAGACGGGACTTGTGGCAACTTCGAGCATTTTAGAAAGAAGGAAATTTGTGCACAGACTGTATTGGTTTCTGTGTCCCTAACTGATTTTTTTAACGTCTTTAAGATGATCTACATACGGCGTGCAGAGCTGGGGGGGGGGGGGGGGGCACAACGGGGTGGCGGCCCTCGTCATCCACCTGGGCCGGAAATTTTTCGACGATAGGTTGTCGGTGTTGACAGTTCAGTCTTGTAGAAGCGGCATCCGCTTTTGATCAAGGGGGCACAATTACATTTACATTTTAAAAATATAGATTTCGGGGGGCATAAAAAGCCGCCGTACCAATTACTGTATGACTTTCCTAGTTCGATAAGGCATTAGCGGCATCCCGTGGCACGAAAACTCATGACAAAGTGCTATTTTTTTTTCCTTTTTTTCACCCAAAACCTCAGATGGGTCCCATGATTATATGAACAGTGAATTATTGGCATTGTTTTCAGGGCCTTCAACTTGGATTTTTGCGCAGCTTTCTTTGGAGTGGGCGGATCTCACCTGACCATCCAGAACCACTATTACGCATCTGCGTTCCAAAAACAAAAATGAAATCATAAACCCACGCGTCCCATGGCCTCCACGCACAAAAACGCCTCACATCGGTTAACCCTGCAGGCTCCCCGCGTTATTTACATTTTTTAAAAAGGGAAGGGGGGTGGGGGGGTTGTTACCGGCCACCCACTCTCTCCCTTTCTCTCGCCCCTTTTCCTTCCACCCCCTTTCAGCTTTCGCACGGCAGTTTTACGCATCCGCCTATCGGGACGATCATCGGGGATCTCCCGCCGTGTCTTTCCTCTTACCGTCGGGTGGCCACGATGGACGCGTGCGTGGTGCCGTGGAAGGACGAGGGCCAGGACATGCGCGACTTCTTGAGTCCCGGCCGGTCGCTGGTGTCCACGGCGTCCGAGCGCTCCATGTGCCGCTGGTGGTGGCGGCGGTCGGTGTCGGAGTAGCCGCGGTGCTTGATCTTGATCGGGGTGCGCGGTTGCCTCCAGAGGTGCTGCGGGGGCTTCAGGGTCGCCTGTCCTTCGCGGGGCACCGGCAGCGAGAGGGACAGGCTCTTCTTGGAGCACGGCGTGGGCGCTTCCATCATGGTGCAAGAAAGAAATAATGAAATCAAAAGAAAAGAAAGGGGGTGCCGGTGTGGTGGGGGGGGGGGGATTGATTTGGGTACTTCACGTGTGGCTAATCGGACTCTTTTCTATGTGTCATGTGGCTGCAGTCGAGCGCAAAGTCCACGCATGACTACAAGAACACGGGGTGGGATAAGAAATCACAGTGCTCATGTGCGGGTCCGGAGTCGGAAATCATCCAAAAATCAGCATCGATTGGATTCATCTCATGGCGCTCGGTTTGGAATTAATCTCTCATCTCTCGGTCGGTCCGGCATTCAGGTGAGGAGGCGCCGCTTCTCCTCAACTTTGACACCTCCTGTGGTTTCATGGCGCGCCGGCTGGGGGGGTTGTGTTTGTTGAAAGGAGAATGTATTGCTTTTTCTTCCCCGGGCCACTTATCGCAGAAGCTCCTTATTGCTCTTGCAAAAGAAATTCCAAAGAAATTGCCCCCCCCCCCCTCCCTCGCCTCCGCCCCCCACACGCCCCCCCCCCGGGCGGGCTACGACGCGGAGCCGCTGGATGCGCCCCGACAGCGCGGGGAAGCCTGGTGAGATTCCTCCATGGGGAGACGTGGAGATGAAGGCGCTTTCATCCACACTCTCGTGTCGTCCTGATCTACCATCCGGGCTCTCTTTTACTTCACATCCATCCCGTGGTGGTGGGGGGGGGGGGGGAAATAAAAAATGAGGTTCTTCTTCAGTGTGGTTCCATCACTCCCTCGTCCTCATCATCACTGGTGGAGTTCTCCGACTGTATTGGCTTCCTCTTCTCTCTCTCTCGCTCTTTCTCTCCCCCCTCTCTCTCTTTCTCTCTTTCTCGGTCTGTCTGTCTGCTGCCCTTCGTGGTGGTTGGTTGCTCGCCTGTTCTCCTCCATGATTTGTCAGCTCAACCCTTTTTTTTTTTTTTTAATGTGAGCTCATCCATTGTGGTTGTATTTCCCTCCCACCCTCCCGCTCCTCGCGAGTGGCGCGCACGCAGCGTGACATCCAAAGTATACGTCGTACAAAATCACTTCTGGCATGTTTTTCCACTTTTTAGTTCTCTTTAAGAAAGAAAAAAAAAACTCAAAGTCACTACGAAGGACAGACGTTGGTGTGTCTTTTTTCCTGGCTGCTCAGTGCGGTGCGGCTAAATTGACCAGCTGTGACTTTTGGCCGAAATTACAGTACATTAGCAAAGAGGAAATTTGCTGCAGACACGCGTAAAAATGCGGGTTAAAAGGAACCCAAATGGGGTAAAACACTGCAGCTAACTCAGCATGGGCTCCAAAACGGACCAAGACAAGTGTTGTGGAGAAAGTGTCAAACTCATTTTTGTCGCGGGCCACATTGTCGTTACGTTTTCCCCTTCGGAGGGCGCTTATGACTGTGAATCTTGTAAAACCACATCCTGTAAATGTTTAACCACCTCCACAGTGAACAACAACTTGATGGATAACTTGTTTTGAAAATATGGTTGTTCAGTATTAGATATGACAGTTTGACATTTCCGTTCAGCCTTGAGCAAGCATCATGGAAGTCGAACATGTTTGATTTGCTTTCGCGGGCCACATAAAATGATATGGCGGGCCAGATCTGGCCCCCGGGCCTTGACTTTGACACCTGTGCAGTAACCCGATGACATACGATGTCCACTGTCGTAACCGCTGTCCCTGAAAGGGTTAATTACATTTCGGTGATAACGGAGCAATATTATTACAGTTACCGAATCCGGTAATGCGTTACGATCCGGAGCCGTCGCACGTGGTGGAAGTCCCGAATAAACACCGCAGGTGCAACAAGCTGTACATCAAGACAAGACGGCGCTTTTAAAACAATGGAAGCAGACGGTTTGGTTCGGAGATAGCGACATGATTCTACTCTTTCAAAGAAGTTGAGCTTGTCTCATGTCGTATCAAGGTTTGGGTTGTTCCATTACCGGACCGAAGTACCCGGAGAAAACCCACGCACAGGGGGAGAACATGCAAACTCCACAAAGGCAGGCCGGAGCCGGAATCGAACCAGCCGTCCACCGCCCAAATTAACTACATTCAATGAGAACTAAAAAGTAACTTAAAAGTCATGAGTTATTGCACCACACCGAAAGTGGAATTGTAAAGAAACTCGAGATCAGGAATGTATTACTTGCTCTTGACACTCTTTCTACCCAACAAAATGGGTTGAGCGTTTGATCCAGCACACAGGCTCAAGATTTTGATCCCACAAGGGATAAAATCTATCCATGTTTACAGGTTATCAGTTCAAAATAATTCCTAAATCATTTTACGACCAACGTTTTCAAAGAAGAAGCCACTTTCCCCTGCCGGGGTTCACCACAGCAAATCAAACTCGACGAAAGCCCGATCGCCATCCTGATCATTTGCATCATCGGAGGAGAGAAACATCGAAAGCATGCCATCGAAGGACTGGAGACTTCATTTCGCCAGCACTGAAGGATGACAGTCACCGAACGCTCCGTCAGCGTCCCCTTCTTTTGCTTTACGGCCTTCAAAATGTCTCAGGTATGCCTTTTATGCTCACGTGGGCCAGCAATCATTGAAATGTCAAATGGCTTCCGTATTTGCGGAGACTTACTGTCCGCTATGTTATGAATAATTTCTGCGGGGATTCAACTCAATCGTGTGAGTCATGGTTTGGCCGGGGGAGGGGAAAAGAAAGAAGGGGGGTGTTTAGGGGGGCTTAAGTGGACCTGCAAGTTCAGCTGCCCTCCAGTCAACCTTTCCGGCGTGGGTATGAATAATGCATTCATATGTCAGATTGGTTTTAGGGTGAGAGGGTGTGACGTTGAATTTCAGCGTCAACTGGACGATTGGTGCATTTTGGCTTCGGGGGGGGGGGGGGGGGCTCGAGTGGCTTCGGTGACGCTCCGCCAATGGGGAATGTTGGGAATTCTGGGAATGGATGCCATCTGGGCCAGAGGAGACCTGATGAAATATTGATGTTGCCCATGCGTGAGTGTGTGCACGTGAGTTTGTCCATTTTAAGTGAGCTATGTGACAATCGGGCGAAATTTGAGCTGTTTTTTTTACCCCCCTCGCCAAAAATTTTTTTAAAAAGCTAACTAAAAATGCACCTGCCTTTGAAATAGTCAGCTGGTGTGGGTGCTTTAAAGCACTTTTTTTTAAGCAGGTTTAGTGGACATGCCCACAGTGCTTGAGAGCGGGGAGGAGCGCTTGATTTTTCGTAATTCTTAAGCCTCCTTTTGTGATTTTTTTTTTTAATCATTCAAATTTAGTTGGCTTGTTATCAACAATCTTCCGTCTGGTGTGTCAAGTTCAGATGACTTCTTTTCACTTGACAACTGTAGGTCACTTGTTTATATTTGCACATGCATGAAAATCCCTTTTTTTGTTGTTGTTGTAAAAGATATTTGCTACCACACTGTAAAAAAAACACTACTCATATTTTTAATATGAGTATATTCAAACTATAACTGACTGAGATTTATGGCAACAATGTTCGCGCCACAGAGCAAGGAAAAATCGTTCTGTACACGCTTTTTTGTTTTGTTGGGGTTTTTATTCGCAAAAACAAAACTTGAAACATTTCTATGAATTGCCCATCTTAACATGTTAAGGCGGTCTGTTGCCTTGAAATGGTTGTTGTTGTTTTTACAGTATACTACCAATACTCACGACTGCCAGCAGATACCTTATTTTAACACTGGCAGTTAAAAATGTGCTTTGCACGTCTCCAAATGTACTCTAAAATTCAAGGGTTAACATTTTCCCCTTGACACCTTAGCCCCCCCCCCCCTAAAAAAAGGATTTGATGGTTTCAAGGTAGTAACAGAAATTTCCTGCGCAGAGACCGCACATCGAACTTGAGAGTTTCCACAGTATTTTCTTGCCGTGCTCACTGCTCACGGCTGATATCGACATGATGAGGCCCGCTCTCGGGGGAGAAGGATATCCCCCCCCCCCCCCGTTGGACCTCGGACGACAGCGCCAAACTCGATTTTCAGAGCTTCCTCGGCTCCGAGAAAGTTGCGCTAATGGCGTCGCCGGGACAAAAAAGTAGTAACCCGAGAAGGGAGGCCAGCGTTTGAGTGACCGCATGGTCGTTTCTCCTCCAGCCTCTGCAAACTATTAGCGGACACAGGACACCAGGAAACTCGATTACGCACACACACACACACACACACACAAATGCAAATTGACAGCGCTGGAGCCGCGATTATTTGGATCAGGACAGCAGTAGAGTTGAAATAAAACAGGAGGATTGACAAGAAAATGGCACATGCCATTGGTAAGGATTTTACAGACATTGATTTGTTTATTGATTGATTTATTAACGAATGCACTCTCATGTTCGGTTCTCATTAAGTAGTTAGGCAAAGTGACGTGCTTTCGAAATGCTGGCGGCCTGTCCCACACACACACACACGAGCTCCTCCACGTGAATGTGGAGAAAAGAAGAAAAGTAGGGAGGGAAAACAACTCTTCCACCCAAAAATAGCAAGCACGCACACACACACATACACACACACGCGCAGAGCGAATGTTTTGACAATATCGAGTAATCAGAATCAGAATCATCTTTATTGGCCAAGTATGTAGAACACACAAGGAATTTGTCTCCGGTATAACACGCTGCATTAGTATCATCGTAAACAACAAATCATTGAACCATTTTAGAGTAACCAGTAGCAGTATTTGTAGTACAAGAAGAGTGACTACGTCAGTGACTGTTTAAGGAGTTAATGGCTAGAGGGAAGAAGCTGTTTAAGTGTCTACTGGATTTGGTGCGCATGGATCTGTAGCGTCTGCCTGAGGGGAGTAGCTGGAAAAGGTGGTGGGCAGGGTGCGGGGGATCCAGGAGGATTTTCCGTGCCCTTGTCTTGATTCTTGCAGTGTGCAAGTCCTCAAGAGTGGGTAGGGCGGTGCCAAGTGATTTTTTCCGCCGTCCTAACTGTCCGTTGAAGTCGGATTTTGTCCTTTTTTGTGGCGGCCCCAAACCAAACCGTGATGGAAGAACACAGGATTGATTCGATGACTGCCGTGTAGAACTGTCGTAGCACCTCCTGTGGCAGGCCATGCTTCCTCGGCAGCCTCAGGAAGTACATCCTCTGCCGGGCCCTTTTCAGGATGGAGATGGTGTTGACTTCCCACTTCATGTCCTGGGAGACTGTGATTCCCAGGAACTTAATTGGATGCTGATCAGGTGCCAGACAAGTGGCAGCCAAGGATAGAAGAGGAAGGAGCGCAAGTGGAGACGATTAATATTGAGCAGGCTGTTATGTTACGAGGGAAAGAGTGGAAATGACGATGAGGGGAAGCTTTGGATTTCGACGCTGTCGCCTTCAAACTCTCAGGAAAGACGAGCGAGACAGCAGGTTGAAATTGGGTGCGTGCGTGCATGCGCGGTATTTGTTCAGTTTCGCAGTATTGCTCTGTCTCGCACCAAAGGAGGAAAACTGTACTCAAGAGAAGACGATAAGGGCTGCAAAACATTGTCAAGCTAGGTCATGCTATCGAGTCGACGACTTTCTCGTCGTCTACTTCTACCTACATGCGCTCATTTGCTAGCTGACGCAAAAATCTCTTCATTCTTCACAACTCAAAATGGTGCTTTTGACTTTTGGTTTGTTTCTTTCTATTAAGAATGTGTTGGGCAAAAACTCAATTTTTTCGATAACGCGGTCATTGTGTTAAAATTGTTTCACCAAAGATGATTTGAGATCATTTAGAACATGGCCGTTGAATGTGACCCCCTTAGGTTTGCACTTCAGGGGTGTGAGCCACCCTGTGATTAAATGGCTGATCTCAAAAAAGACTGAGGGCGGCAAAAAATAAACCCCAAAAAAACACTTCTGCAAAGTGAAGACTGTTGTGTCATGCAGTGGTGTCAGTTTAGGCATGGCAAACAAGGTACGCTAACATTAGCGGGTTCATTTCTGTCATTTCAAGGAGACAAATTGCATTCAAGAGGAGACTGAGGGCAGCCCCCCCCCCACTCCCATGAAAAAAATGGAGCACTACAGCAAAATGGAGAATGCGGATTGGAATTCGGCAGTATCCGCAGCCGAGGCATAGCGTACATGGGTATGCTAATGCTAATGTTAGCTTGTGTGTTTATTTGCCACTTGCAGGAGACAGCGAAACGGAGCGCTGCATCCAAGTGGAGACTGTGGATCCGAACAAAGCATGTGGACTGTGAGGCAAAAACCCGAACCACTACTGCACTCTGCTTGCTCCTAATAGATCTGCTACGTTAAACTGTATTTGCTGTGGCTGCACACTCCTATTTTGCAGGGAATATAGAAATACAAAGAGTCACAATTTAGTTTCTTTTCCCCCATTTTATCTATTGTTTGTGAATTAATGCAACATCATTCAAGCAGGATATTTGCGCCCTTCTGGCATCTAATAAGAAGTAACATCATTAAAACTTGGTCCAAATGGAGTTCAACGATGCGAAAGAGCGCGCGGTAGCTACCTTCCACGCTGTGCAGCTTAATGGAGTGTTTGTCACCGAGGGGAAGTGTGCTGCTTCCCTCTGACTAATACTGCTATAAACAGCAGCTGCGCGCTCCACATACGCCATTTGCTTACATTTTTAGCACTTTTTTTTTTGTTGTTTCCGGCACATAGCATTGCAATAAATCATTCCCATTTGGAGCGTGGAAGAGGGACCAAAAAATAATTTTGCAGTGATTGCTATTTTGCGGAGGTGGTTCTCAAACTGAGGTTTCAAGGATCCCCCACAGGTCCACCACATCCAGCTAGCGTCTGCAAAATTATTTGGGATAAATTGCCCTGTGTCATTTTTTAAAAAGTACACACAGACTGTACAGACTGGGACAGGCACCACAATAAAACAAACGATGTATTCCTCGCTAACTTACCTTTGGCCCACTTAAAAGCTCTTATCTCATAAAATAACATAATCTGATGCGGTTTTTTAAAGCATTAAAAACAGTTAAAAAAGGCCCACTTTTTTCTTCTCAAAAATATGCATTTGTTCCTGTGACATCTTTTTTCCTCCAGAATTTAGCAATATTTTAATTCCAATGGTCTTTTGGGGGACCACACGGTACCGTGGTACCTTAAAATATGAGTGGCCCTCCATACGGATTTTTTTGCCAAATGGCCGATTTTTGGCTTTGACTTGCAAGAGCAAAGTTGATCGTGTCGTATCGTGGCAGGTGACTCACTTCACAACAAGCAACAGTTTGGCAGATTAGCAAATAGTCTTGGGGGGAAAAAGAGCGTTCAAGATGCCACAGAGATCATTTTCGGCTGCATTTTGTGTTTGATACCAACAATGGGACAAATAAGGCTAACAATTAGCATCCATCTTGTGGTTGTGGTGGTGTTTAAGCAACTGATATCTGAAAACAAACATTGCCGCACCAACACAGGTAATACTCACAGTCTGATATTCTTTATCCTGTGCAAAGCACAGCTGTTCTCCTGCTGAGATACTGCTCCCAGGTGGCCATGGTGCGCAGACCAGAATGAGCAGCCCAATATGCATTGAAGGAAAGAGTGAGGCAAAAAAAGAAATTACTGAATGTTTTCATAAAGTAATAAAATTATAAATCTTTTTTTTTTCCTCATTAAAGAACACATTGCAATTTTTGAGGGGGGCTTCAACTGATTAATGACATTTATATTCAATGGGGGAAGATGATTTGAGACACTTTTCAATTACGAACATGGAACTAATTAACTAATTAAAGGCACCACTGTAGTTATGTTTAACTAATGTTGAGATCATGAGGGGGGGCTTCATGAAAAAGTAAGAGGCCGCAAAAAGCCCCAAACTTTGAGAAACTGTGTCTACAGGAATGGCAGAAGCATTCAGCATGGGTGTGAATATAGTATGCAAGCAATCTCACATTTGTATGAGCTGCAGGTCTGAGAGCATTCAAGATGACAATTACGACAGAAATAAAGCCGGCCACTGGTAAGCCGCCGCGATCGTAATGACAGCCGGGCTGGAAATAAACCAACCAGCCGTATCATTCTGCGGTATTTGTAAAATTGATTTTTTTTTTTTAAGTGAATATAGCAAGATCGTCCTGGAGAAGAACTTTATCCAAATCTTTCATCCTTTGAGCTCATATTTTATACCAACATTTCAGTGCTGCAATGCTCCAGGGCTTCTTCCCGATGTCAACAGGCACTTACTGAATCGGCTGAAACTTCATTTGACCCAATGACTTCTAGGGCACATATTTCAAAGTAACTTTGGAATTGCTTCTATACCAATAGAGTGAAGCTTTGCATTACAAATTGAATATGTTCTGTGACCCTGTTCACAAAAAGAGGTAAACTATGTGTCGACTGAAGTGGGGGGGGGGGGGGGGTGACTGTTCCAGCCTCCCACCCTCACGAAAAAAAAGTTTGTCATCAGTTTTAAATTAAAAAAAGGTAGCACACTACAATACTGTACTTTATTAAAAAAACATATGGTTATGGCACAACCAAATAGAGTGTACAGAATTAAATTGATTTTTGATACATTTTGTGCTTCAACGCAATGGATAATGACCCATCATTGCATTTGGCATCCCCGGTTTGAAATTGAAGCCAAACGTCATCAGGCACTGCCCTGACATACCCCGTCCGCCCACCCCCTCCAGTTAATTTTTTTTTTTTTCTCCGAGTCTGTTCGTTATCAAGCGTTGAGGGCAATTATTCTTCCCTCATCCACAACAAGCTGCTAAATAATCATGCCGACCCCCCGGCGCTTTTACACGCCTCTAATGGGTTACATTAGAGGCGCCCGCGGGCCTCCCGCCACCTGATAACGGGGGGGGGGGGGGGGGGGGGAGCGTGGAATGGGGGCAAGGGCACCTTAGCTCGCAGCTCGGGCAGCAGCTGTTTGGCTTCGATGAGAACTTGACTTGTTTACCGTGCAGATGCTTCACTTCCACTTCATGGCGTCACCGTTTAAAGAGAACCTCTTTGTGACGGACACACGCAGTGCTAGGCGCTTAATACAAAAGTACGTTGACGGTACGGTGGATTTCAGTTTGGAAAAGTGGACAACGTAACTCACCAAAGGCCAACCCGAGTCAAAACAGTCCATTTGTTTTGCAGTGTCAACTTGAAAGCGTCCAATTGTTTTGCACGAGAGGGCCCCCTACGGGTGGAGGGTGAAGGTTACAGCGTGGTAATCGGTGCTAACCTAAGTCTCTCAAACACTTGATTTCAAAAGCTTTCAACTTACTGCATTAGCGGTAACGGAGCCAGCTGGTGGACTGACTGGTTAACGCTTCAGAAAAGGGACGTGTGGTTGCCATGGCAATAAGTCGCTATTACGACGATTCATAACGATTTTTCTAATAGCACCTTTCAAGTAAACCAACAGTCGGATGCGATTACTTGAAAGGTAGCAATTGTTCCATATTATAAATACCCCCCACCCTTCCCCCAAAAATGAAGTGACAGCAGATTGAGTTTAAATAACATTTACTTTCTCTCTTTCTCTCACACAAAAATTACAAAGGTGACCATGGAAGAGACAGCAGTTACAATCAAGTCAAATCGAGTTTTTGGACCGTGTCTCTCGGTCTTTGAACAACAAGCTGCAAAATCATTCAGAAGCACCGGACCAGAAGACATTCTGGCTGTGGAACACAAACATTTCGGGAAAAGAGAGAAAGGAATGAAAACTATTTACACAGCAAATAAAAAGACAGAGGTGGTGGCGGCGTCAAGGCTCAGGATAGTCAGTCGTCTTCTTGCAAGGAGGTAATGGGTTCTTCATAATCAAATTGTTCACTTGAAGTAAAATATGAAAAAAAAAATGCACAAAAAAAAAACATGGTGAATTGTTTGGACTGCCAGAGGACTTAAACGCTTAAAACCTGTCAAACAAAAAAACAAGCAGCGTGACTAGTGCGCTTCCGAATGCATTCAACTCGTGGAAAGTGGGGGACAAGACAACTCCGCAGGTGCCAATCAAAAGACAAGTAAACGACATGAAACAAGCTCAGGAATACTTTTTTTTTCTTTCTACAATTCTGTCAAGGCAGGCGTGTTGGGTGGAGTGCAAAAGGAAGGGGGAGGGGGGACACCATAAGACAGGTGGGGGCATTGAAAGGAAAAGACAAGAGTTGGGTGGTTTATGTTCACAACAAAGGCATCCCTTTATCTGAATAGTGTGGAAGACATCAGTGTCGGACTTCAGTGACATCATCAAAATACCGGCCAAACTATTTGCTTACACGCCAAACAAGGAGAAAAAAACAAAAACAAAACAAATAACTTGATTAGCTTAACTTTGTAAGGTCCCTGCTGGTAAACATCATCAACTACCACCAACAAGAAATGTAAAGCGCTATTTATAAAAAAAAAATAAAAATAAAAATAAACACACTAAAATTATATGTACACAAACACAAAAAAAGGAGTTGGGGGGGGGGCGATAATTGGAAGAACCTCCAGTCAGTGTCGATCTCGTCACATCCTGGCTTCTCCCCGGCGCCATTTTGTGTCGTTTTCCCTTTTAGAAGATGCGCTTGCGCTTCAGGTAGGAGTCCGCGTAATGGCCGCCCAGACCTTGGGAATGCTGGCCCACATAGCCGCCCTCGGGGCTCGGCTCCGGAGACGGGATGAGGCGGGAGAAGACGCGCTTGTGGCTCCCGATGGGGGTCTAAAATGGGGAGGCGTTGAAGGGAAACTGAGTTCCTGGCATGAAAAAAATGAATTTGGAGGGGGCTGGATGCCGGCATCCTTTACTCCATCCAGTGGGGGGGTGCGCCATGTCAGCAATTTCTTACCTTCTCTGGGTTTGGTTCAAGTGGCAAAGGTGGAAAAATATCCCTGACGTAGCCATTTCGTTGGTGCTAGACACTTTTGAAGCGTTGGCGCGACCCGGTTTAAAACGTTGAATCATGGGAATTTTCCCCGTGTGTAAGATTTGCTTAAAGTAAACAATTCAGTCCCAAACTTCTAGCACTGTCACAAAAAAAAAAATCTACTTTCAAACTCTCATTATTGGTGTAGGTATACAAGTTTAAAACTTCTTGAAGCGGGGGGTGATTAAATTGTAAATTAGCTCTCCAAGTACCACCTTGTCTGAAGCAAACGCACTTGTGATCCCGACTGGTAGGCGTGTCCTAATTTCCAAGCCAAACACTTTTCAATCATGATTTATTATTATTACTTTTAGGTGTTGCAAGGGTCTGTGCTCTTCTAGACGTATCATTATATAAAAAGAGGGGTTTACCTTCATTGTGTTGACAAGTCCTGCAGGGTAGCCAGAGGTGTGGCTCACAGGAGGCATCCCCACGGCCTGGGGGGGGGGAATAGTTTGACTGGGTGTGCTTTAGTACACAATCTTCTGCAGTGGTGATTGAACATGGCCTTTTTCTTTGCTACAGCCGCACGCACGCCCGCACACATGAAAATCAATAGCGCTACATTAAAGAGAAGGCTTAAAAAAATAAAAAAAATAAATAAAAATAAAGAATTAAAAAGTGACATCAGCTTGAGACTCACCCTGTTAAGCTGGCTGGGAGGCAGGCAGCCATTAGCGGAGGCGTCCGAGCTGAAATACGAGGACGGGGGCGGGCTGGGCGGCAAAGTGAAGTGGGGCTGGTTCAAGTCTGACGGATGAGAGAGCTGTCCAAACCAGAAAAAAAAGGTGGCGTCGTTTGTCACACTTCGGCCACGGTGCCATAAATTTCATCTCATTCAGATAATTCAGGAGAGAGGGGCGGGGGGGGGGGGGGGGGGGGGGGGATCTACCTGCTGTCCGAAGCATGTCGAGTCACCCATGTGGTGATTCTCTTGCTCCTTGTACAAGTGCTGCAGCTGCTCCTGACCACAAAACACCAGGTTGAAGAACTCGGCTAATGACTAAACGGTTGCAGAAAACATCCAACATGGAGGATGTCAAATGCAAGCGACAAGCGCAACATGTTGAATTGGAATTGACGGTATATACACCCCCTTTTGTACTGCGCTTACTCTGTGAAGAGGAGGATATTCTGCATTGTAAGAATCCTGGTAGTGCAGGTTGTAGCTGGGGTGCATGGCGAGGTGTTGGTTGGACACATTACTTAGCGTGGGTCTCTTCCTGTATGGGTGAGGTCTGCAGTTGGCTCCTGGGAGGACCGTGAGCCAATGTGCAGGGAGGCGGCCATCAGACACAGAGACTCTGAGAGGAACGTTTGGACAGACGGGGTCGACTCACCTGAGGGAAACGCATTGTTGGCGGAGAGAAAGGAAGTCTGGGGAGGAGTAACATCTTTGGTTTGGTCTCCCAGGATGGAGACCTGGAGGGGGGGGGGGGGGGGGGTTGGGGGGAGATGAACTCCAATTAACAACTCATTCAGTACCAGCCAATTCTCGACCAAGTCTGAAAAGACGTTTAAAAACGTCTTTGGGAGTAAATGAGTTAATGCGAAGACACTAAGATTCCTGAATCCTAATTAATACGTTGTTTTGTAGCTGCTATTGTTTCAAAGAGGATTGTCGATTTTGTGGAGCTTGGCTGTACGTGAAAGGAATCCATTTCTAGCACCGTCGCTGTGTTTTAGAATGAACCATTGGACTCTTCACAGAACTGAAAACAAAAGCAATGCATGGAATGTAGACTTCAAAAGTATACGTTGGAAAATTGTTCTTTTTTTAACAGAGGCCATTTCAAATTGCGCATCGGGTGGTTGAGCGTCGACATGAGAGGGAAATGACAGAAGATTAAACGGCCAAATGAGGCATCGAGTTCGGTGGGGTTGCCGGGGCGGTGAGGCCTCACCGCTCGCGCCGCGAGGCCGTCTGGCGCCATCATGCAGCCCAGCAGCGGCACAGACAGACCCTGCAGAGTGGGAGAGGGAGTCTGCGGGAAGCTGGGAGACTCCTGATCCCTTGCCATCGCGCGGCTCAGAGGCGCCTGCTTCAATGCGGGTAGGGGGTCCAGACCTGAGACTACGCCACCTGTGTGTTATAGTACGGGGAAGAAAAAAACAAAAAACAAAAACCCCAGACGTTTTCATTTCAGAAATTAATCCATGGCGTGTGGGGGGGGGGGGGGGGGGGTGACATTGGAGGCTGTGTCAGACCTGGAGGCAGATCTCCCAGCAGATGGATTCCCTGCTGGACGGGCAGTGGGGCCAGAGGAGTCTCGGGCAGGAGTCCTGCCTGCTGGGCAGAGGAGAAAAAGAGCAGAGCCTGAGTGGCAAGGGAAGGTCACACGCTGTCCAGCTGTGGTAAAAGCACTCAAAACTCACATACCACGCAAAAAAAAAAAAAAAAAAAAAACAACAACACGGAATCAGTACATCCTGTACAGTACTCACCGCCATTTTGTTAGCTTGTAGCACTTTATACCGATTGTATCACGACAAGTCAACTAAGAATCCATACCATCAAGGTATGATTCAAATGCACTCCCCAGTTAACTTTAGGTCCACCAGCTAAATTGCCAAACCTGGAAAATAATACCGTGACAAGATCTTTGCTCATTCAGATTGACATTAAGCGAATGTGTTTGTGCTTAATGGAAATGTAGAAAGCTCCATTAATAATAATATTTAAGAGATTACGTTTGTCTAATGTAATAATTTAATTACATTATTAAATGATATTTAAATAGGAATAATTAAATTCATAATAATAATAATAATAATACATTTAATATAATAATTAATGAAAATTATTGGGAATTTCTCCATTGCGAGACAAATAAAGGCTTTTTTCTTATCTTAATACTTTTCATGGCAAATTTGCTCCACATTTTTTTTCTGTATGTGTGTTATAAACAAACAAACAAACTTTCGGCTGTTACAATACTACTTTTGCCCGTTTGCTTTTGTAGCAAACGTGAGCGATCTAATGCATGCTGTAATAGCGACATCTACGACTCCCAGCGCTCTCATGCCGATCAATGGAGACTTCCACACCTCTCTCATCAACAACAGCTTCTATCAACATGTGCAACGAGAAGGAATAAAAAAAATAAAAAAGTGCTACACCTCCTGGATGCAAAGTGCCAATGTGAAGAGAGCCGTGGTTTATTTTGAATTGAGAAGACTTTTCTTTTTTCTTTTTTTTTTTAAAGATTGAGAAGCAATTGCACCGATGGATTTATTGTGAAGCTAAATCAGCTAAACGTCTCAATCAGACGCACGTGACACGAACGTCTCTCGAAAAATCAGCACTCTCATCTTTCATCGCGCTTGTTTTTGATCTCATTAGACGCAGCAGGCGTACCTAATGAAGCGGCGGGTGAGCGCATGTTCAAAGTTTGTTACGGGAAGGTATTTTGGGGGTGTGAATGGGAAGAAAGCACTTCACACGGTCAGGCACAAACACCATTAGCACTCACACAGGGTACTAGAGGGCCTTTGTGACCGTACAGCACCTGAGCCCAAAGAAGAGGATTTCCCAGAAAGGCTTGCTGATGGAAAAGTGGGAAGGAGAGGAGGGAATGAGTGTGTTGTAAGGACGAATCAACACAGTCTGAGTGCTTAAGGGTTGAGATGTTGGGATGAGAGAGGAAAAAAAAAAAAAAAAGAAAAAAGGCTGTTGGCACCTGCTGGGCTTTCGCCTGATTTTGGAGCAGCAACTGGAGCAGCATGGCAGGGAGGGCCGGGTTGGCCAGCAGCGGCATGGAGGGGGCCGCCCCGAGGAGACCTGTGCAGCGGGGCGTCAGGCGCGGCGGTGCAAACGGAGATAAAAGTCGGAGGAAGCCTTCGTCACCTTGTTTGTGGCTCTGCGACAGAGGGTTGAGCAGCATCTGGAGGGCGGCCGGGTTGTTGAGACCCGAGAGGATCTGCATGGCGCTGGGGTCCGGAAGGAGACCCTTGCCCCTGTTCACAGACTGTGAGGGGGTTGGATCATTAGATCGTGCGCACATAAACAACTAAATATTTGTCTCGATAATACAAAGTTTTGAAAAATAAGTTCTGGACGAAGTGGAGGTCAACCGGGATCCCCTATGCACTGACTGCAGCCAACTTTCGAGGCTACGCTGTCTCAAAAAGTGGGTCTGGTGCACTTACCATGGTCTGGGCTGCGATCAAAGCGGCGAGCATGCTCCGGCCGGGCGGACCGGGGGCACAGAAGGACGCTCTGATGTGCGTGCCGCCCAGCAAACGGCCATCTGACAGCTGCTGAGCTTCCTCGGCCATCTCAGCCGTAGCAAACTCCAGTATGGCGAAGCGCCGGAAACTTCCATCTTGTCCCTGAGCCAACTACGGAGGGGAGAGGTGGAGGCACAGGTCATTTCAAAACAAAATCTACAAGCAACCACTCCCCCTTGAATATGTGCTTGTTTAAAAAAAAAAAAAAGGCGAGTAAGCCACCCTTGCCTTTGTTCAGCTTTGTCACACACACACAATGAAACACTGCCGTCGTACCACAAGAGATCAGTGCATGAATACACGAGTACCACAGTAGTTACAATTGTGAAAATAAAAACTACAATGACCCCCCTCCATTCCACCATTTTTTTTTATCTCAATTTGTAGAATGAACACTAAAAAGACACCAGAAAATGAGTGACCACGCGTGCTCAAAAGAGATATACTCTGTCATTCCAGAAACGTCTGCTGAATGACACCACCTGGGGGTGTCAGGGGGTCATCACCATGGAAACCAGCAACGGCCACAAGCAATCTGAGCTAAAGGTGATTGGCAGTGAGAGATACACATGGACCCCCCCCCAACACCCCCCCCCCCTCTCTCGGCCACCACACAAAATCCTCTTCCATCAGGTCAAATGTACACTTTTTTTTTTGTGTCTTTACACGTAAAAAAAACAAAAACATTGAAAAATATAGCTGCCAATCAAGGGCATTCCAAAGCAGCAAGTGGCGCCATTACCCCGAATAGCGAATGAGTTGGCACAAATGAACAACAATGCCATATGATGGAAGACATTTCTGGAATGTTTAACTTCTATGGCAGCCTAGAAATACTGAACGGTGATAGAATCCATCACTTGCGTGACTAGGAACCGCAGTTTTACTTTAACCGGCATTTCTGAACGAATGGTAACGTTCAAGAACGGGAAAGCCGGACTGTATCCGAAGGGAGAAAATATTTTGGAGAAGTAGCAGTTCATGAGATAAACTACACCACAACACGCCAACTGTCAAATCTACTCAAGCGCATAAATATCACTGTCCAAAATACTTGTCAGTCACCGTGGAGTGTGTAGGGGGTTCCAAACATTGTAATGTTGCATCACTGCATCAATGTGCGGCAAGTCTGACCTGACAGAAAACTGGTGGGTGGGCATCAGTCAGCGCGTTGCGGAGGTCTTGGGGGGTCACGGCACTCTGAGGCAGCCGGTCCACACAGAGGCACTTAGAGTGCAGCAGCGGGTACGTGAGCGAGCCCACCTCGGTCCAGTGCACGTAAAGCATGCGCGAGCCCAGCTGCTTCCCGAGCAGCTCCGACTTAGCCCGGGCCGCCGAGTCCTTCTTCATGTACTCCACAAAGCCGTAGCCCTTGGAGTGGCCGCTGGATGCCCGGTACACTAGGAAGCAGCGCTCCAGGTTACCGAAGGGGCGCACCAGCTCCTCGAACTGCTGCTGAGTGAAGGAGCGCGGCAGGTTGGCGATACACAGCAGGGCGTCGGTGGGCTGCAGCTGCACGGAGATGTCCCGATCGCGGAGCGCATGCTGGTGGAACTCCTTGATGGCACTTTGAGCCTGCTCGCCGTTGAGCAGCGTCACAAAGGCTGTCGGGCGAGGGAGATGATGAGAATGTTAGTCGAGCTACAAAGCTAATATTGAACTTGGGGTCCGCAATATGGCTTTACTATATAATCGGATGTTCTAAACTTTCACGTGCAGATTTTATTTATTTAATTTTCAAGTACACAGATGACCAACCTGTGCCCTTATATTTGTCTACGAAGCAGTACTTCAAGTCATAGTTGGCCAGCAGATCATGAACCTCCTGGAATAGAAAGAGCAAAATAAATGAATAAAAGAAATATTAATAAATACATTAACTAATGAATATTAAAAAACGCAAATACCCCCATAAATAAATCTACATTCTGATGGAAGACGCTGGCCGTCTTAATTTAATTCTTTATTTTCGGATCATGATCCGTGGGGGTAAAGCAGGTTGCTGGGAAGGGGCGAAGAGGACAATGACAGACTCTGTTGGGAGGAGAGAATTGTTCGACGTTGCGTTTGTCCATTCACAACCGAACGGCGATGCTGTCGAGCACTTTCTGAAGCGTTTTGTCCGCACGCCTTCCACCTTTTGTTTGAACGAAACTCGCATCTCGAAACCCCACCAACTACTAACACCCCCCTTTTCCCGAACAATGGTACCACCCGCAGGCCCCACTGCTCCCCACGAGTCACGCACGTTCCAAAACAGGGGGAGGAGGGAGAGTAGCACTATATGCCAATCTAAGTTTTATCAGACCGATTGGTGTGGTTAAAATCTGACACTGGGCCAACGTAAAAGTAATATAAATTTATACGTTGGGTGTTACTAATCCACAATTGTGACAAGGACTGTTGTTTAATGAAATTAAATTCCCCGGCGTGGACACTGGCGAGGCCTGACGGCTCAAACCACACTTGACAGTTATCAGTCCGGCGGGGCTTTCATTAGGTTAAACACGAACGCATTACTACAAGTATAATGTACAACCATTTACTTAATTCGTACTGTAAAGTGTGGCTGATTTAAGAGGGGCGGTTCAATGTAGGCAAAAGGGTACAAATTAACATTAATAAACTACCTTGTGTTCATTGGCCAGAAGGCTAACAAGAGTAGCGTGGCACAGCTAGGTTAACACTGACTCTCCAAACAACCCCTGTCACTTCAATCACTAAAGGTTTTCATGCTTGCCTGATTGCTGACGTCACACGGCAGATTTTTGATGATAATCTTCCTGCGGTTGTAAAACTCCCGCCGAGTTCTCTCCAGGCGGCTCTGAATCTCTTGGGGGCTCAGCGGTGTTAAGTCTTCGTCGGCCCTCCGCCGACCCTGGCGTCCCACTGTCGGGACCTCTTCGCCGGCTTCGAGCTCCGAATGCCGGCGCTCTCCGAGCCTCCACTTTTCGCGATCGGCGGGTGCAGCGAGGTCGTACTTTTCATGGAGCGGACGGGCGACGAAGCCGAGCGCTGCGTCTGTGTTTTCTTCTTTGGCGTTTGTACTCACAGACACGATGGCCGCCATCGCTCGACTTGTTGGAAGTTTTGGTTGTGCTGGAAAAGCCAGTCGCATTTGAGCAGTTTAAACAATACACACATGGGTCAATCGCCGTCTCTGATTGGACGAGGGGTGTGTGACGCCATTAGGTGGGGTCACGGGTGTTTGTGCACTGTGCAAACCGGAAGAACCCAGGGTGAAGATCGGATTTAAAAAAAAAACTTTTAATTAAAATTCTGACCAATATTTTTATTCATTTACCTGATTTCTATAATTTCCGTTTTTAACGAAAATATATATTTGGGAGTCCTTTTTACAGGGTTGACTGTTTAAGCAGGTATAGTTTTGGGGTGGAAGGGCTTTATGAAGTCATGATTAAAATTTCTTGCTTTCAGCATTTACACATTCTAGTGGTCAAGCTTCTTGAGGACTCCTTGACACAAATCTTTAATATAAAGTTCATGCTGTGTCTTTTGCAAATTTACCCACATTCTTCACAGTGCATGTTATTGTTTGTCAAATGTCATTAACGCGTGTGTCAGGTGTGTGCTGAAAATGTTCAATAAATTATTCAAAGTAAATTAAACAAAAACCTCCTGGTAACTCTTACAAGTGTATACCTACATTTGCACTGCCCGTATTAAAGGGAATTTTCATTTCAAGGTTGTACCATTTCACTTTTTGTAAATTTCCAGCTTGTTGAAAAGGGAGAAGCAGCCTTATGATGCAAAAAAATTGAGCAGGTCCCCTTGTGTATTCCACCACACCACACAGGGACTTAACAAGAAAGCTCCTCAAAGCCACTTTCATATAATTCCAGAACTGCTGACAAGAGGCTGACATCATCAGGGACACTTCTGGAAACTTGACTGTAGAAGCTGGGTCCAAATTATCCCAAAGATATTGCTGGTGCCAACAATTGTGAATGTGCATTGCATTATGCAATGGTGAAAAAAATGGAAACTCCCAATACATTACATGTTTATTTATATAGCGCTTTCACAACAGCTGCAACAAAGTGCTTTACAGAACAGTTATATAGTCAATAAAAAAATTTGCTAATATAACAATACATAAGACATGGACAACCATGAAATCATAACCATAGTCCAGCATACACCTTGTTGTTTGAAGCAGTTATTGATGAAAGAGCAGAGATTCAAAGTGTCCTTTCACCAGTGGATCAGAGACCTCGTGCTCTCAATGTGCACACGTCTGCCACAAGCTAAGTTTGAAAGTAAACAAGAAGTCGACACTTCTCCTGTCCCATGTGAGTCCACTTCAACTCCAAGCGCTGACTCTCAGGTCCAAATACGCATCCGCGCTTCACGCCAACGTTCCTCTCTCCTCATCTTCAGCTACATGAGCCATCCATCCAGCCGCACCAACGCAGACTGTCCAACAGCACCGACATCACCGCTGAACAAAACGGGACTGTGAAAAATGCTGCCAATTACACGCGCAAAAACCAAGCGCCCCGGGGCTGTCAAACGGTGACAGATAGCACAGATATTCCTCCCCTTCAAAATCAGTGCTGGTACACACGTGCTTCAGAGAAGGCGCAACCATCAAGCGCAGATTCTTCCAGCGACAAACGTCATGTACAAAATGCTGAAAACAGTCCACAACGGCTCCACACAAAGGAAGACAAAACAACAAAAAAGCAGAGCTCTTCGCAGACGGCTGCCAACTACGGCGCCATATTTGTTAAACCCATAAACTATTTCATGGTTTGTTTAAAAAAAAAACAATGAAATGCAAAATGTTACAACCCTGTAAAATGTACAAAAATTCAACAACCAATACTTGCAAGTTGATAGTATTTCAGCTATGGACCTTTTCCTTCATGATGTTCCTTGTTCCTCCTGACGACACACAACTCTAATTGCCCCACGGGGATAAATAAAGTTTTCTGAATCTGAATCCCACAATTGGAGTAAGCTGCCATTTGTAAAAGTATTCCTAAGTGGTATTCAAGCAAGTAGATTGAAGTCCAGATCGAAAAAAGTCAACACTTGGTTGTGAGCGAATGGCTTCCAGCTGCTCAAAGAGGGAATGAAACGATGGCCTTTCTGCAGGATCTTGATCCCAGCACTGCATGGTCAGACTCCTCAGCTGTTCTCGGGAAATATAGAGTATTATCAACACCCGTTAGAGCTCTAAAATAGATGTCATGATTTTCGTTACCTCAGAGGGGCAGTGTGCGGGACAAGGCAAGCGCTGCCACCGCTCCAACAAGCCGATGAGCACATTCACGTTCATCTCTCTGGGGGATAACCCCGCCATCTTGCCAAACTTCTACAAAACGGAGGACATGGTACGTTTAAATTGGAGGCACGCGCAAATTTGCCTTTTTTTAGCGCTGGCACCAGGAGGCCAAAGACGGCATTACCACTGGCGGGCTTTGGCTCGGGTCGCAGCGGGTCAGGATCTCATACAGCGTCACGCCAAAGGACCAAACATCGGAGCGAAATGAAAATTTGTTTAGTTTCAGGCACTCAAGGGCATGCCTGTAAAGGATATACCACAAAGTATTAAATAACTGCCATAATGGTGAAATTTGTGTATGTGTGTGTGTGTGTGTGTGTGTGTTACGAACTCACCAGAACACTGGACTGTCACCGTCTTCGGACACACGGTAATAGGTGTCATTCTCAGGGATATATTTGGACAGGCCAAAGTCGGCGATCTTCACCAAGCTGTCGTTTTTCACTAAGATGTTACGTGCAGCGAGATCCCGATGGATGTACCGCTTTGAGTGCAAGTACTCCATCCCCTAGGAAAACACATGAGATGAAATATGGTGACTTGTCGGACAGTATATTCCAGACCAAAGAACCAAAGGGCAAAAGAGATTTTCTTTGACTCTGTGAGAGCCGTTGATGTGAAATGCTGTCAACGGGAACCCGCGGAGCGCGTTCGACGTCAGTTGCCATCAACAAATTTTTCGTGGGAATGGCCGGAAAGTGTTGGCCAATTCTGGTTTGATCTTTAAAATGGGAAAGTTTAAAAGAAAAAAAAACTATGGCCAGCCGATGGCAACATTGAGTCTCTTTTGAATGAGATCGCCCTGTATAAAAATAATGCTTGGAGCTGTTAACATGGCAGACCTCAGGAAAGTGTTTTGTCATGCTAAAACTGCTACAAAGAGTGTCGCAAAAGAAGTAAAAGATGACAGAGATTATTTTCATGTAAAAATAGAAATGACCACATTATATACATACGCACATGCATGGCACAATACACGCACACACTACTTAATATTACTACTACTAAATAGCATGCGAATAGTCAAGTTTGTCTAATGTAAGACTGTTACACCAGTGAATATTTGTAAATACATTATGTTGCCCAAATAAGCACATTTTCATTGGTGTTGTTGGTATTTTATTGAAGAAAACAACTGTCCAGATGTTTGAGGGGGGAAAAAAGCAAAATAATTAGTATGAAAGTCAGTGTTGTGCCAAACACATCTTCTCACAAATCACTTGTTTTCTACATAATTTGGTGCGAAAGAGTTGATTTGGGTGAAACCAACCCATTTACTAGTGTTGATTACAAAAAAATGGCACTATCACATTTTTCGCAATTAAAAATACTCAAATTTTTCATTTGATCGTTTCTGTTTTTACGTAGTCACGAAACAATATTCTGTAAACCTTGGAAGATCAGTCAGAACGCTCGACATGGGTTGACACTCAATTGTTTTTTTTTTGTTTGTTTTTTTAATAGCTGACATTGAAAGAGGTAAGAGGTCATTGTGGATCCATTTAAACGACGCTGAACTTTACACACGAAACGCTGGCATCTTGTGCTCAAAATGAAATGCTCACTTCCACACAACAGGCATGACAGCCACAAACATCCTGAACGAGGCCGCGCAGCCTCCACGAAGTAAACAGCTCACCTGGCAGATCTGCTGAGCAAACAGCAGGCACTGGGATGTACTTTTCTCTTGTTTTTGAAGGTATTTTTCCAGGCTGCCAAGCGGAAGGAACTCCATTATGAGCTGCACCACCTGTCCTCCTGTAAGAGAAGTTCAGAAATCTTGTGTTTAGGAATGTTCAAGTTTTTGGAGCTGTTTCTATTCATTTCATTTCAAATCTGTTTCTATTCTGAAACCGATTAGCATCAGACGGCCGAGGATTCACCCATTTCAGTGCAGCATCCTTTGTACTTGACGATGTTGGTGTGATCGAGGGACTTGAGGGTCTCAATCTCCTTAAGCCAGTATTTGGGCAAAGGACCGTTCTCTTGTTTCAAAGCCTTGACGGCCACGAGCTCCCCCGTGCCGTCGTTGGCGGGGTCGTACATGTACAGTGTCACCATTCCAAAATTACCCTAAAGGCGGGACGACGTGAGCCATTAGTTTCAGTGACGCCGATGGGAGCAAAAGAGTCATTCCGAGATGAAGTCACCTTTCCTAAGATGTTCCTCTTTTTCAGGTGCCGCTTGAGAAAGACGGTGGAGTGAGCCTGAGGAAGTGTTTCGCTGGGGGATATATCAGGATCTGAGCAGAGAGGATAAGACACGTAAAACGCCAAGACTCGTAGTCATGTCAAGTTGAAAATCTTTGCCGCCGCACTTTTTTTCATGATGTCAATAAGATCTCTGAGCAACGAGCAGAAGTGAGGCCTTTCCAAGGGCTCGTAGGAGAGACACTTGTTGATGAAGACGGCCAGGTCCCGGGAGGACGGCTCCAACAACTTGCCCTTTTGCTGATAGAAGCGCTCTTTCTGTGGAAAGGAGACGGATGGAGGTGATTCGATTCGGACACGATATCCTGTAGCGTGACAGCTCGGGGTTGACCTCCAGCAGCGTGGCGTCGCTCATGGGGAGATAGCCGTTGTTGCAGATTTCCAGCAGCGTGACCCCGAAGCTCCACTGGTCGGCGCCGATGCCGACGGGCGCCTTGCTGTAAACGCACTCGGGAGCGATCCAGGGAATACGCTCGAGTCGCTCTGCGGCAAGAGGGCGATGACATAAAAGCACTTGCTGGGATTTGGGATATGAGACTTTTGCTATATTTATTGATCATTTGATTAATGAGGCAGTACACATTTTTTAAAAACTTAATTTACAAGTTTATTCGGGACAGAGCCGGCAGGAACGAGTATCGATAAGTAAGATTTGTAATAGGCTCCTTGCATATACTGTAGCGCCGTGACATCATATCCGTTGCAGATCATATGGTCTTCCCGTTTGGCTATTTCAATTCACACTCGTAGATTGTAGTACGCTTTAAAATGATTTCAAATCAGAACATTTTGAAATAGATTTCAATCACCCTGTCGTGATCGATGTTACTGACCTTCATGGCACAGGATATTGACGGCAATGCCCGGGTCACTCAGCTTGACTAAAGGAGACGTGCCTTGTTCCAGACCTCGCCTCGCCACCAGGACGTTCCTGGCGCAAACGTTTCCGTGGGTGATGCCTTTTGTCGCCTACAAGAATGCAGATCTCATTGGAGTTAGCTACCGGTCAAGATATGTCATGTATGCACACTGGAAGCGAGAAGCTATCCACTGTAGTAACCGCTGTCCCCGAAAGGGTTAAAGTGACAGATATTGACTTCGGCCAATCGAAAGCGTACAAAGCAAGTGCAACTTACGAGGTAATTCAGGGCATTGGCAAGTTGTTTGGACACGATAAATTTCCAGCGAGGCGTCAATTTGGCTTTTTCTCTGCGAAGGAAAACGTCCAAAGGCCCAAATTCCACAAACTCCTCCACCATGATGTCTGCAAGGGAAGGCGCAAGAGCTTGACTTTAATTGCTCCCACATCAACCTCTATTGATCACACCTACGGGAAGATCAATATGAGCATCGTAGGATGAACCGAGTGCTTTGCCTTTGCCTCTGTGTTAATCATTTTATTTATTTATTTCTTCTCCATAAGGGTGAAAAGCAGCGGTGTCCAACTCGTTTTTTGTCACGGGCCACATTGGAGTTACGGTTTCCCTTGCAGAGCCATTATGAATTTGGAGAAACCATATAAATGTTTAATCCCCTCCTCATATTACATACACAGCGCACAACAAGTTGATAAAGAACTAGTTTTACAATCAGAAGTCAAGAATAATGACTGTTATTGTGGATGACATAATGACAATTTGAAATTTTGGTTCAGACTTTAGAAAGCATCATGGAATCTGACATGCTTGCTTTGCGCTTTCGCGGGCCACATAAAATGGCGTGGCGGGCCAGATCTGGCCCCCGGGCCTTGACTTTGACACCTGTGGGGTAAAGGGATTAAGTGTCACGCCCAAGAGATCTGGTTGATGAGGTTTTATGAAATGTTGTTTGTGTGTTTCCTATTTTAGTATGTAATCAGTAACTTGCCCTTCCCCACGAGTGCTGAATGCTTTAAAAAAAAAAAAGGGAAGTAGCAAAAATGGAAGTAGTAGACTCTGTGATGTGGTGCTCTCACTTTCAGATCCGTTGACAGTCAAACCATGGACAAAAACCAGGTGATTGTGAGACACCTGGCTCATCAGACTCGCCATCTCAAAAAAAGCCTAAAGCAAACCAAAGAAAATATTGATTTCGAATCGATAGACGAGGCTTTGCCGGATCGCTCGCAGTGTGACGGGCACTTACGGATGTGATATCTTCATGGCTTTGCTCGAGAACCTTGAGTACTACTTGGATCTTCTTGTACTTATCGCCGTTCAAGTCGTCCTCCTGCTCAGCGGCTACTTGCCCGACTTGCAGATGCGCCGAGTAGATGTGAGTTCTAGTGCCAAAACCCAAATGCTGCCCCTGTCCGTAAACACAATACCCCGCCGCCTCAGCCAAGTCAAACGAAAATTGCAAAGTTTTAAAGGCGCAAGGAATGCGCTTCTCACCAGAATGAGGTCTTTGTACTTGATCTGGAAGCATAGCTCCAATTTGTTCGGAGATATAGTCCGCGTGCTGGCACTGCCATCTATACCGCGCCTCTTCACGAGGAGGTTGGAAAGCTCTGTGGAAGACAAAGACAAAAATGTGGTCAGTGGGACAACACAAACTACACAGTCAGACATTTGACCTTCACTTTTTAACACTCATTAAAAGTCTTAACTGACAACGTCATCTATCAAGTTACAGTAGTGCAATTGTTTGCTGCACTTTCTGCTCCATGTCAAGGTCAACTTTGTACAGAATGCTCTTATTTTGGTTCTGAATGTGAAGCTAAAGTGATTCTGATGCTGTGCAGAAGCGAGTATGTTCAAACGGGATACAGGGCCATTGGCCATTTAAAAATAATAATAATAATATTAATAAATGTATCTTTTTGTATGAAAGAAAAAGTTATACACTGCAGTACCAATCCATTCATCGTAATTATGACCACCTTAGATAGCAGTAGACGAGTGGCTACTGGCTAGCTAGTGTTTTTTTTTTAAGTAAAAAAAATTCTGAGCTGACTTTGTCGGTAGCGACTGGTTAAAAGGTTATTCACAGGAAGGGTGCGGTACACAAAAATGGGTCAACATTCGTCAGAAAAACTTGGCATTGCTTGTGGTGTTCCCCAGGGGTCAACATTGGGGCCACAACTATTTAATATGTGCATTAACGATATCTTTCAATGTATTGCAATCATTAAGATTAAATGCTCTTTGCTGACAATACAAATATATTCAGCAAGATTTTCTTCTTCTGGCTCCTATTCAGGCATTTTTCCATCTTTTTATGAAACACTTCCTGAAGAACAATATGAAATCACCTATGTAAGTGTTCATCTCCTTGTGCATTATCATGAAATGCTATTGCCTGAAAAAAACTGCAACATGAATACAAGTGAAGATTCACTGAAATAAACACAAACCTCCTTGCCGGGGCCGACAGCATTTTTTAATAGTATAGCTGTCTGTGCCAGACTTGAGAATGTAGTCCTTCAGGGTGTTTGTGAGCTCCTTCACACTGGAGAATTTCTCCTGCCAGCCATCCAAGGTGAAGACGGAATCTTTATGCTGGATGCAAAATAGCTTGTGGCTCGCCATCGATCCGTTCTGCTGGCCATCGATAATTTTTTTTTTTTTTTTTTTAAACGCTCACCTCGCCTGACATGCAATGACGCCGACTTAAGGAGAGCAGCGACTCACCTGGTTTTTATTTGGCACAGCCAAAACAAGTCTGTGATAGTTGAGAACACTCCAACGCACGAGGCAAGCTTCTTCTTCAGCTTCCTCCTTTTTCAGCTTGTGTAGCACAAAGTCATCACTGGAAAAACACCACAGTTGTTTGTGGTGCTTACAGAGTACCACAGAGGGGGGCGAAAACAAACAAAAAAAAAAAACCTCACTGGATTGGTCCGTGCAGTCCATTAGCTTGACTCAGCAGCACCCTCGGGGGCGCCACCTCATGACAAAGATAGTGGTGGGCGTCCGCAGTCAGCCGGTAGTATCCATCGAGCAGGGAGATGAAGGAGCGCGCCTCCTGGCTGGAGCTCATCTCAACCTCCTACATGCACATTCACAAAGACAACGAGTGGCGCTTAGTAGCACAGCTGCCACCTACAGATGCACTCACATTGTAAAGACAAAAAAAAAACGCCAGAAGCGCACAGCGACCTCATGGAGCCTAAATGACTTATAAAATTTATTAATAAACGCATGGGCGAACTAGTGGAAACTCAGCATAAAGGAAGGGTGGTGGAGGGGAATTCCCCACTACTGCCAAAAATTGTGTGGCACCGCAAAATGTTTCCCGATGTTTCCGTTGCAATCTGCGCCAGGGTCAATCGTCTGGTGCGTGGCCGTGAGTTGCCGACTGCAGTTTTTGGGGGTTGATCGATTCAGTCACAATCGGTCGTGTTGCTCGGCGTGCACCTCTACTTTGCACACTTGATGGCTAAGATCCTGGAGCATGCTGTCATGGAAATGCCCTTGATGCCCGCCCATTAGTAACATGAGTCAATTAATTATGATTATATAATAAGAAATGAATCATCAACTATTTTTTTAATCCGATTCATTCATTGAAAACATTATGGACAGATTAATTGATGATTGAAATCATCGTTAGGTGCAGCCATAATCACAATGTAACTAAATTGAATCGAATCCTGAGACCTGAATATCACACTTATGAACTTATAAAATATTACCCTGATCCCACCCATGGAAAAGAATTGCTGCTCTGCCCGTCTCAGTACAATGGGGTGCAGAGCCTTCAGTCGCTCTGCCCCCAAACTCTGGAACTCACTTCCTCCCAACATTCGTAATATTGACTCTCTTTCCATATTCAAAACCCAGCTCAAAACCCACCTATTCAGACTTGCCTACCCGCCTTAAATCTTTCTTTCTTTGTCTATTATTTTATCTGTGTTTTACTATTGCTCTTGGTTGTACAGTGTCCTTGAGTGTTATGAAAGGCGCTTGCAAATGTGATGTATTATTATTATTATTATTGTTATCTACTAAACACAATCGATTTTTTTTTTTTAAAAAGGATCTTTGAGTTAGTATGGCCTTCATTTTTCAGTACTCAAGTAGTTGTACTTTCAAAGACAAATTTCTAGTATGTTTTTAACATACTTGGCAAATCAAGATAACGCTGAATCCGATTTTGATACATCCCCAATGATGAATAATAAGCAGCGCTCTCACCATACACTTATTGTCCTGCGTGCTAATGCAAACATTAGCTTCACTGATGGCTATGTGAATGATTCCTGGGAAGTCACAGAAGGGGGTCCACTCAACGCGAGCCGCCGCACTCGGCTGGCTGTTACCTCGCTTGGTTTTCCTGCCGTAGTCGCCGCTATGGTTGCTGTTGGCCTACGTGACGAAGCAACACGAGCAAAAGTGGGGTTGTCAGGAAGAAACAGGAAGTATCAACATTTCCTACAACAACATGACAAACCTCAAAGGACATCATTTCCCTCCACTGAAGCCCCGTGTTGGCAGATACCATCAGCTCATGCGCGGTTTCCGCCCCGCCGTCCCCCCTCGAAGCAGCCGGACTCGTGTCTTCGTCATCCCCGCTCAGCCTCAGGTGGCGCACGACGAAGGTCTCGGAGCCGAAACGCGGCGCCAAGCACTCGAGAGCGTAGATATACTTGCAGATAATTTCCTTCACGTCCGGCTTCTTTGCTTCCATATTATTCTGGTAGGTGCGCATGGATCGTTCGAACATCCACCGGAGCCTCATCTTTGTCAGGACTTTGTCTTCTGATATGTGCTTGGCATAAGACTTTGGGATGCAGTTTATAAAGCTGGAAAGACACACCACTGTTATATGCCCCGCCCTCAGATATTACTCAGAAAATTACAAAGCAAATTTGATTCATACAGAAAAACATATACAGTATAATACACACATAATTTTGTCTGTGATTTTCCCCGAACAGTATGAAATTATTCTTTTAATGACTTTAGTTAAAAAAAAAAAAAAACAACAACAATTCTTATGACTTTTTTTCTTGTAATATTACAATGTGATATAATTTTACCTTTTTGTGCGAAAAAAATAAGCCGTTTTATTTTGACAATATTTTAACTGGACTTCTTGTTATATTGTGGCTTTTCCTTGAAATATTATAACTTTGTTTTTTTTTTTATAACTTTTTATTCTTGGAAAAATACGACTTCATCGTATGACTTCATTAGTGTAATATTCTTACCTTTTCCTTGTAATGTTTTTTTTTCTGAAGCATATCGGTATCTGACTTCAGCCTTGTAATATACTGTAATAACAATATTCCTGTATTATTTTGTACTTTTCTCTTTAAAAATATATGACTTCCTGGTGATATTTATTATTTTTTCCTAAAAGCACATGACTTAACGCTTATCATGATTATATTTTTGCAATATTATTTCATTGAATTATGACCTTTTCTTAAATTTTATGCTCGTGATAGTGTTTCTTTCTCTCATATTATTCTGCCTTTTTTTTTAAAAAAATAAGACTTAAGACCATATTGCAATTTTATGACTTATTTCTTCTAATATGACTCCAGCCTTGCACTTTTACATTTTTCCCCTCCGAAGATTAAAAAAAAAAAAAAAGACGATGCCTGTAATATAATGGCTAGCTTCATCATGTAAAATTATGACTTTACAACCACCTTTTTTTTTCACAAATCTTATCACGCCTCGAGTGAGAAAATGCCTTGATGGATATTGCAGCTCGGTTTTGATTGTCTATAAAATGACGACTATGACGTCATGAGAGCAGGACTTTGGCTCCAGCTGATTAGATTGCGCACGTGTTCCTATCTTAGAGGTATTACCTGGTCTTTTTTGCAACACGCTGCAAGGTGCTGCCCGTCTGCAGCGCCAGGTGCATGAGGTGGAGCATGGCCATGCCCAAGCTCTCGTTTTTAAAGAGACTCAGCTCCTCCTCTGAGTTCAATTTCTCCATCGGAAAGAGTTCATTCACAAAGTCATATTTGGCCTGTTGGGAAGACATGGGGCTTGTCAGGGTACCGGCGAGGCAATGTTCTGCGAGAGGTCCGACACACACCTGGGCAAATAAATACTCCACCGATTTGATTTCCAGCACCGGTTGGCCATCGTCGTCAGCATGCGTCTCACTTTTTACAGTGAAACGAGCCACATCTGGCTCCTTGTCATTAAATGCGTGCCAATTGCGAAAGTAAAACCTGCACACGAGGAAACAGCTGTTTGCAGTGAGACAATGGTGGTTTGTGGCGTGCGATGATGACGTTATCTACCTCATTCGGAAGTGAAGAATAAGACAGGAGCCCTCCTTTGGGTGAAAGACGTGATTTGGACTGTACCAGCAGCATGACATGGGGTCATACAGAGCAAACAACACATGGAATAGTGGCGATATCCCTATTTAAGACACACAGTTTGGTTACACACTTCATACAACTTGATTTGAATGTGATTTTATTTGCGTCTGGGTTAATCGTCATTCTTCTCACCGACAGCCTCTGCGGCTGAGATGCACAGCTCCTCCGCGGTGACCCGTTCTGCGGCTGTGTGCGACAAGTAACGCTCTTTGTTGGGGCTCCAGAAGAGGTAGACGTGGAGGCCGTCATCCTGAGGGGTGACCAGGGATTGCGTTGAGGACCTTCGCTTGGAACTCTTGGACCACCTCCTGACAGGCATGACGGCAGAGTCCTGTTACAGACACACGCACACAGTTAGGTTAGGCGTAGCTTAGTGATAAACTACAACACGTTATAGCTTAACATAAACATTCATCTGAACGTAACTGTGTCATAAACCTATGATGTTGCATGTACCTATACATGCTCACAGCTCCTTCTGTGACTGAGAAGTCATTGTTTGTCATACCATCCAGAGTGAAGGATTCAATGAAAAAATGCGCACTCATAACCTGAACATTGCTCAACTTAATTGATTTGATGAAACCATGACTGTGGATGATATGCTCAGCAATGACTTGTCAGACATGTTATTTGCCTGTAATTGTGTGAATATAATGGATAAAATTGACTACAAGAATTACAATATTCTAACATTTGTGTTTCAGGCATGACCCTTGACTGCACCTGGCATCCACGCAGCTCTACCACTGATTGGTTGAGTTTGCTCTTTATGTTATGAATAGATGAATGGCCTGCTCTTTCAAAATTGTGGACCGGTTGGTCTCTTGGGGTAAATATACAGGGGGAAAAAATTAAATAGCACTGCACCAGCCGCCACCCCCTACCCCAAAAAAATCCAGTCCACTGAACATCTGTTATTCACGCCAGACGGCCACTCCAGCAGTATACATTTTGTGAATAATAATATGGTTCTCGATGTTGGTTTTTCTTTACAGTTAATGTGACTATTCCAAAACAGCAGATGATAGAAAGAATTGAATAATGAAAACGGAAGACTTAATGAATTTCTGATGAGACTTGGAACAACACGAGTAATTACAGTACCACAATTGGCGTCAGGATACATGCGAATTCAGCAAACAGTTTTAAAAAAAATACAAAAACAACTCAAGGTAATACAGTATTAGTGACTATGGTTCAAAAATGTAAACAAGTCCAAAAAAATAGAGGGTTTCGGCAGTATCCGTAAATATTGTGGTGATTAGCATGAGTGAGTTCACACGTAGATGACATCTTAACACGACCGTCTCTGTTGTATGTCGACAACAAACTGCATTGGCAAAGCTCGTCATTTTACTTTAACGTTGTTACCGTGACTCCGTCATGACTGAGACGACCAAGCCGAGAAGCTTACCTTTCAACGGCGATCTTTTTGCGGGGCTATCCGTTTCAAAACTATAAATCGGTTTTAAGGCTTCCATCAAAAGTCATTGAGCATTAAGCCCACCATGTCGTTTCGCTCTCTCGAAACCTCGTACCAGTTGACTTCCTCAAACAATACCGGAAGTGACGTAGTAGCCCCCTCCCCACGCACACCACCCAAGGCAGAAAACGGAAAATTATGAAAAAAAAGAGATAATTTAGGCACCATACTTTAATAAATGAAACAATTTTCTAATCTTTTGTAGAAAACAGCAAATAACCAAGCATGATTTCATTTGTCCAGCTCATCCACACACAGTCAAGCACTTGAAAAATGTCAAAAGTACTTTTGAATAAATCCTTCACAAGTGTTTTATTTAAATATTAATTCAACATGTTACTGTAATTTCAGTAAATAGGGTTGCAACAGGATTGATGTTTTCTGTTGGTTTGAGTGACACTACAGCAGAAGACAAGAGGACTTTCCTTTGGTCTTGGCTTTGTCAAACACAGTAAGCTTGATGTAATCGCTCACTGAGTCATGGCTCACCTTTTTCCCCTTCTTCCTCTTTATGACTACAACGATTTATGAATAGTTTTGTTGTGTTGAGATGCAACTAATCACTATGACTTAAAATGTCTGTGATAAGACAAAACAGAAAATTTCCAGGAATTTCCCTTGCGTTGTTCTATAGTGATTTTTGTGTGACGTAAATTTACCACAGGGTTTAAAAATGATTTCAAGCGGTCATATTTATAAGGCATAGACTTGCTTTATGGTGTGAATTACTGTAACCTACATGTCAATATAAAGAGTTAAATTGAAACTGAATCCAAACACATGCTGTTGTTTCTGGACCTGTTCCATCTCTTGCTCAAGGCCATGTGGCTCCATTTAAGTAAAAACCTTTGTTTGAACTTTGACAAGACTTCAATTAGCAATGAACTGGTAGAGCAACTTAGTGAAATTGATGAAAAACGGGGCTTTTTTTTTTCAAACGGGCTAATTGCAGTAAGAGAAATAGTGTGTAAAATATTCCTTTAACCTTTTCATGCGCCCTGTAACCCGATAAACATAATAACCTGTCCACTCTAGTCACCGCTGTCCCTGAAAGGGTTAAAGTGTTGACTACAAACACACGTGTTCACCTTCAATTCTTTGCAACGTGAAATTGTGTTTGTGACTTGGGAGATACAAATCCGTTTGCTTTATTCAAGAATCTCAAGAAGTTGGGTCCACTTTGAACAAGTTTATAGAAAATTGGTGGTACAACCGGGCTAAACATCTAAAAACAAACACACGTGTTTGAAGGGGAAATGAGAGAAAACAATAATACTCAAGTGTACAGAATAATTTTGGTGTCCAAGTATTATATCAAAGAAAAAAAGAACACAATAGACATGCTGGGATTATTTCCCCAACCAAGATTCATCAAGAATAGAGGAGTTGCAGGGCAGCCAAATCCTTTCCTGGTAAGCTCGCTATGTGCATCTAGCTCAATGTTTTACCCACGAGGCAAACTAGTCGCACACTTAATGGAGTTGCCGTGAGTTTGCAGCGGGGGTTAATGAAGTCAAATGGCAAACGCGCTCCCTGATGGTCAGTCCTTTTTGGCTTCTTCCGTCTCCTCTTTAGCATCCTCGTAGGTGGCGTCTTCGTCGTTCTTGTCGCCTTCATCCGGCTTGGAGTTGGGCACCCAAAGTCCAGAGTCGATGCAGCGCTTCATGTGCAACTTAGCCTCCTGAACCACCCCCCAAAAAATAAAAGACAAAAAAAAAAAAGTTAAGAAAAAAAGCGTGAGGAGTTCATTCTTTCTATTATCGTGGGTACACTGTTAATTCAAATTTTAAAAATGATGCGTGTAAAATATTGAAATTTCACTTTAATAATAAAATGATCATTTGTTATTTACATGTCTTTTAATGATACTATTTATAGTGACAATAAGAGGTGTGGATCGAGGCTGTGCAGCTACAAGCTTCGCTCTATGTTTGATTGCATTTCATAATTTAAATGTGGTAAATTGTATTTGTATTTAATTCTATGATTCTATCGCATCCCACGAGAAGGTACCCCGTGCAAACACTCGTGGTTCTCCTTCTACACGACTCGCCTGACTGGAGGCCACAACATTCTGGTTTAACTCCAAAATTGGTTTTACTTTCGGGTCATTTGAATGCAGACGACAAAAATATCTTTGCTCCTCCATCGTCACCCCATCCTATCAGTTGCAACCAGAAAGTCGCTTACCGTTGGATCCATCTTGCTAATAACATCTTGCAACATTTGGATGTTCTTGTCGTCAAAGCATTTTTGCATCTCCTGCAGGAAAGGGAAAAAAAAAAATAACATAAGTGAGGCACTTGAAAGTAGAACATTTCTCGAAATTGACAGGACTTACTTCTGGTAGCGTCTCATACACATCAACAGGATCGAGCCCGCCTGGTCCTAAGCGCTTCTGTCGCTCCTCTTCCTCGTACTCCATCATGGCCTTCTCGATTCGGATCTTGGCCCGACCGCGCACGCGCTCCTTGAAAGACTCCATCTCGTCATTGAACGCATCGCGATACTGCTGATCTGACGTCTGCGGAGGAAACCAAGTTCCAATGAGAAGATCTTTTTTAAGGGTCAAACAGTATTTTCAGTCGCAGCTTGATGGCACGCCAGCCCACCTTGATTTTGGCAAAAAACTGACGATAGCATCCTCGGGGGTCCACCTTGAGGGTTTTTGCCAACTCCAGAATGAACTGCATGACGATGGTCTGATGAGCCACTTGATCCAACAACGCGTGTTTCTATTGAAAGGGGCCAAAGCAGATGTTTTGTGCTTCGAGGGCTATTTGGATGTCGGCTTATGTAGCTACTGTATATCTGAAGTTACAATGGCCCTGTATATAAAAAAAAATATATACATCATCTTATATAAATATAGCGGAGCTGAAAAAGCCAGAGAGCATTACCTCCTCCACTTCAAGGTCAATGCACATAATGACCAGGTAGTTGGCCGTCTCCTCGCACACAAGATGAGGGTTGTCAGACAAATACTTCTGGCTGTCATCCCAGCGCCGCAGCATGCCTGAGGGGAAGACAACACACGGGGAGGGGAGGGGGAATTGAGCACACCTCGCAGCAGGAAGTACGCAACCAGCGCCGAGCCCGAGGCCTCTCCTCACCAAAGTGTTTGATCTGCTTCTCATATTTTTCGACAAAGGTCTTATGCTTCTTCTCTTTGTCCTCTTCGGACTCCTCCATCACTTTGGGCTTGATGTTCACGACACTCTGCATAAACAGACCCAAAAATATATCAGGAAACCACAAACGTTTGGTTTCGAGAACCTTATCAACTGCCGGTGGAAATTTCCTGTGAAAGGACGCATCGCACTCCTGCCTTATCTGAAGAAACATAGATGAGGTTAATTCAAGAACTCTTAAAAGCACAGTATGTAAAGTTACCATTTTGCACTTCCACCCCCCCCCCCAAACCCCCACCCCAAAAGCATTAATATTGAATATCAATGTCAACAACAAATCTAGAAACATCATACAACAGCGGCTAAATGACTTAACATGCTCACAAATAAATTAATAAATGTGTCATTTAGGAATTGTCAGGGCAGAATGTTATGAGATAAACCCATTTGGATTAAGTTCACATAGTTTAATAGTTAATGTGCATTTTACTGCTGTGCTTTAAATAAATATGGCTTCCATATTCTGTCTGTGACACTGAGCCGGAAGGGTAGAATGTGCATCTGAAAATTTAATGTGCCCTTTGACTCTCATCGTGTGGTGAACAGCGCCCTCTAGTGGTATGGAAGAGTATTTGTGAATTAAATGTTGAACGTGCGCACAATGCTACAATGCTTTGTTTAATTATACTGCATATATATATTTTTAACTCAGCACATTAAGATTTAATGTTTTGGAACCATTTGCTTTCAATTATTTAGGTACAATTGAAATAGAAATTTGATGTGCAATACTTTTAATTGAATCATCAAGTGCATTTTTTTTCACGCACCGCAGTACGTGTACCGTCTCAGGGTTGTCCCACCTTGCTGAAGCCTTCTTTGCTGAGGGTGTCCACGTTCCATGGCATCTTTTTCTCTTCCCGGGAGTGATCTTCCAGCTTCCTCTCCCAGTCGCGCTGCTCCTTCATCAGTTTCTTCTCCTCCGTTTGCGCTTTGCTCAGGTCGTCCTTGCTTTCGTCCGTCACCGACAGGCTCAGCTCCTGGATTTTCTTTTGTACTTCAGACACTTTGCGACGGCACTCTGTGAGTCCCTTGCTTAGGTCTTTTGTTTTTTGCTGGAATTCTTCCATTCGCTCCACACGGGCCTGGAAAAGTTCACAGTTGGCTTCGGGCTGTATTTACATTGCGTTGTTAAAATGACACAACTGTGATTTTTTAAAAATCTTTTGTTTTTGAAGTGGTATAAATTAAGAGAAAAGAACGCCTTGAATTGGATTCGTCAAATTAGCAAACAAATGTATGAATGCCGCCAGTGGAATAATGCCATATTGTGAGTCACGTGACAATATCAGTGACATAAACGGCCACAAAAATTTGGTCTCAAATCAGAATGTTGTCTTTTTTTTATAATATGTGTCATAATACGCCACCACCTTTTACTTTTTTACATGACTATCGTCCAAGTAGTAAAAATCTAGATGTGCAACACCACATAGTGAGATACATCTCTGCCAGTCAGCGAGACTGAGGATTGCTTGTTTCCATAACGATTGTACTCTTATGTACCAAATCAAATGTCCAGTGAGACACATCATGGATTTCAAAACGCCTCGCGACATCACTCAAAGCCAAATCACTGATCGACTATCTCTGTCGTATCCTGACATCAATTTGTACCTGGTGTCGCCACCTGAAGAGGCTCGGTGTGTCGATGTTTGGGTGGGTGTCATCTTCGTCGTCCGACACCTCAATGTGGTTCCACACGCTGTAGTCTATTCTGGACATGATAGAAAAATCTCAAGGCAGGTAGCGTTTAGCTTTTAGGAGGCTAGTAGGACCCGCCGGAACAGCGAAGGCCTAATGAATCTAAATTGAGCTGATGATCATAAATCGGGGTGAAAGAATGCAAAGATCTTAAATTATGAAGTAAGCTTGATTTCAAAGCGCCGTCGTTTTTGCCTCGACTGAATAGACCAAAAAAATGAGCTACAGAAGCTAACGTTACCCTGCCGAGAAATTCTAGAAAGTACTGCTGCGGTGCATTTCCGGTTTACGTCAGAAGTCACATGGCGCACTGTTTAACAGCTCTCGCTCAGAGATTTGTATTTTACAATACAGTAATCCCGTGTTTTTTTTTCATCATATAAAAATATAGACAAGCCAAGATTTTAAATTATTGCACTACAATAATTTATCTCATGAAGATAATAGCTTTGTTTCCGCTACACGCTATGCGTCTGACGTCACCAGGAAAGTTGTGTCGCTCTTCTCAAACACCACGTCTTGTCTGTAAAATGAAAACGAGTATCTGTTTGAAATCACTGTCATCGTATGAATAATGTCACGTGACAACCATTTCATCACATATTTATTCAATTAATTATACTTCAGCCACTGATGCTTCCAGCTGTTGTCCCACAAGCTACGTTGGAAACTACGTGCTGGGTTTCCTCTCTGTGTGTTCGGGATCTTTAAAACCGGAGCAGCAGAGGGAGTTTGCGCCATATATCCGGCAGCACCGTCGCATGTCATCGATCACATCCGCGCACATGCTCTCCACGTACTTGTGAGCTGCCGGAATGGAACTAAGTTAGCATTGTGCACAAGTCGTTTGGAAACATATTGTCAATAAAGATGTCTTTCAGCCGCGATATACCTTGTAAACACGCCTGGATGGCGCAAGCTTGTTTTTTGCAAGGATCTTTTGCTGGCATTACTGAAAGGAAGCGTTTTCAGCTTGATTTAATGTTGTGATCACGTGACGCTGAGTGAGCCGATGGAATTTCTTTCAACTTTCACAGCGACATCTGTTGACTATTGATGGTATGGCAGTGTAGCATTTTATAACTTTTCATGGGATTTGATTCAATACATTTAATTTCCTAGAGTTATGAAAATGAATTTATTTACATAAAGTTATATATGTTGTATTGTATATACTGTACACATTTGATTCCTTTGTTACCGTACAAAAACAGCATTTTGATTCTTCTGTTTACAGTACACCATATGGACAAATTTTTAAATCCTTGAATTTGTAAATGAAACTCGCCAGCAAAAATAATAACAATAATAATAATAATTGGAGGTGGCTTTCAAAATTGTCTTTACTTTTTCCGCAGCCCGTCCAGCGCCATGTATGTTCATTCTAAATGATTACATTGACAATCATGAGGATGTACCCTTGAAGGTTGTTTCCCCCAATGACAAGCCATTGGACCATGAAAGGTACAAATTTAGCACCTTTATTCTTACAGTGTAGAAAATAGATGGATAAATCCACATGTTGAACTTCAGCTTTGCATATGCCACTTTGCAGACTGTTGTGGCAATGGCATACACGATGACACACGGTGGTTATCAGTCATAGCTAATGACATCGGCAACAATTTGAGGAAATACGTTCACTCTACTGTAAGCCTCACTAGACAGCTATCTATGTTAAAATTGTGACATATTTAGCATAAATACTGGATGTGTTGTAAAAATCCCTGGTGGTTGGTTCACACCTTCTGTCTAGTTTTGCTCTTGGCTTTGACAGTGAACTGCTTGCTCTTCTTCCCTAGCGTGTTGGATGCGGTGCAGGTGTAGGTTCCAGGCACCAGCGAGGAGGAAGTGAGCACAGCTCCTTGGTCATCTTCCTTTTTTGGCTCCGGCTCGGGTTGCCAGCTGTAGACGGGTGTCGGGTTCCCTGTGGCGGTGCAGTTCAGTGTTGTTTCGCCACCGACTGACACATCCACGCTTTCTGCCTCGGGACTTTGGAACATTGGAGGAACTACATTGGAGGACATAATAATATCAAATGTTTGAAAAGGGCATATTATGAAAAAAATAGAATGAATGTTTGAAAAAAAAAAGCTTCAAAGTGACTGTTTAGTTACCTGCAGGAAAAAGCATGATACCGTACATTCTCTGAGGTTTGTTTTAAGAACTGCATGCCAGGCCATGTGAAGTCATGCTTGAGGGGATTTGAACTTACAGTGCACAGAAGCTCTCAGCGGCTTAGAGGTGACAGTCAGAGGTGGTTGAGGTCCCTCCGGTCCCAGTTCCAGCTCGGCCACGCAGCTGTACCGGGCGCCGTCGTCGGCCTCGGAGGGCGTGATGACGAAGATAGAGGAGATTTGCACCGGCGAGGGAGAAGTCAGCTCGGTAAAGGAGCGGTTATGCACCTCGCTGTGCTCCCTGTACCACCTCAAGTTCAGGTACTGAACGGGAGCAACGTTCTGGACCTCACACAAGAGCTGGTACTCCTTTCCTGCCACCATCGGCCCGGTATGATTCACTACCGTGATGGTGACGCTGTCTGGGTTTTCTGTGAAAAAAAGTAAATACAATTTAAAAAAAATTTAAACTACAAAAATGTATATCTTGGATACTGTGATTATAAAAAAATTACATAAAAATGGCAAATGCTAAAATACATTCAACTGACTACAATATAATAATTCATTATAATATATTAAAAATCAATGATGAAAATAAGAGATTAAAAAATAAAAGAATATTGTTTAAACAAGAAATGAAATTATTAAAATTAATTGTAAATCCAGAACAAAATTGTAATATACAGTATATATATATATATGTGAAATAAAATATGTAAAATTAACTAAATAATAATTTGTCAAAAAAAAGAGAATATTAAAAAGAAATATTGTAAAAACACATTTAAAAAAGATGGTAAAATACTGCCAAACAAAATACAGGGCGCTGAAGTCATGTGCACATGATGTGATCAACAGTACATGCTGTCAAATGGTGATCTCACTATAGAGGACGAGATTGAGCTTCTCCTCGCACTGGCGCGGCGCGGTGAAGAACACCCCATAGCAGATGGGCTCCTCGATCCAGTCGATGAGGCTGTCCACCTTCCACTGGACGCTCGGGCCCTGCTGCGTGTGCGCGGCGCTGATGGCCGACTCCCAGCCCAGCACGCGCACCGGCCGGGTCGCCTCGCAACTCACCAACACCGGCTCCCCGAAGCCCACCACCACCCTGGCGGGCTTGAGGATTAGGGAGCAGCCATCACCTGAAACTGAGATAAAATAAATAAATATAACAAGTCAACTCTAATCCAAATAGCTTAGTGGGACCTTGACCTTTTTGTTTTATGGTTCTCATTAAAAAAAAAAAAAAAAAAACCCAACAACATTCTATTCTAAATTACAGCTATCAAACTGAATAAAAGGGATTGTTGTGAAGTGCAGTTAGGACAAAAGTAAAAGACACAAGGATACATTGTTTTTGTGTTCGATTGTAGGAGTGAATAAATAAACAGCTGAAAGAGCAAGTGAAAAACTTGTGGATGTAAATGTGTCTAACAAATACACCACTTGAGGGCGCTGTTTCCACATCGAGGGATTTAAAAAGTGATCACGAGCAAAATGTGCCAAAAGGGTTTAAAACAAAACACAAACAAGTACATTAGGTCAACTGGAATTTTCCAACATTCCAAATAAGAAAGCATACAAAGCACTTTACGGAGATTTTGATATTGTGTTGACATTCATGGCGCAAAACGAAACGTCATCAACTCAGCACAACTGCAAAGTTGCAGAATGCACTTTTAATATAACCTTACGTTTGAATGACATCGTTTAGCATCAATCATCATTATCACTGACGATCATGCCACTAAACCCCGAAGTTGTACAAGTGGATAAAATAGCATCCTACCTGAGCGAAACATACACAGTGCTGCAATCCACCGCAGATATGCCACATTGGCCATGTTCACTTGACGGTGAAGGAGCCCTGGATAAGAAAAATCCCAAGTTACACAAGCCTGGCAAACTCTGCAGGGAACAATGCTTGGTGGAGACAAGGGCCCCCTTCATCCCAGCTGACTTCAGTGTGTGTGTGGTGTGTTTTGTGTGTGTGCGTGTAGCAGAGGTACCGAAGGGAAAGAGGGGGTTTTGACAGGTGGAAGGAGATCCCCACTGACTCTTGTCATATTTCGGACATGATGTTTATGCAGTTTTACAAAATGGTAAGAGGTCATATTTTGAATGATGACTATTATTTTCACTTGTACGTGCTTTCTGTGTCTGCCAGCAGGCTTGCGGGTGTTGCTGTGTTGCACCCCAGAGTCACACTGTGATCAGAATGCTGTACAACTGCAACACCATTTGATGCTGTGTGGTGTCATTACAGTGTGTGTGCAGCTGCATAAACGCCACGGAACATGAATGAGGGGATGGAGGGAAGCAAATGAAATGAGGAATATATCACTTCATTTCAGTGAAATAGAACTTTCAACATCTTAAAACAAAAAGGATTGGAACGGTGCAAGTGGGCAAAGTGGAGTCAGGCTAACTTTGCATTCCCTTCTAATTAGTATGGCGGCCTCGCACCATGTGAGTGAATGAGAGTAGCAGGCGGGGGCCAAGAGGGGGCCCAAGCTGGCACGCAATCAATTAAAAACAAGTAAGTTGGATCACTATTTCAAGCGCTTGAGAATGTTTACATAATTGACAATACATTAGATCGGTGGTGGTAAAGGTCCCATGCCATCAAAAAAAAAATTCAACTGTTATATGAATAACAAGTCAAAATAAATCTGTGACATGGTTCGAGCTTGACATTAATGCTTTTTTTTTTTTTTGCGATAGTCTTTTTAAGGCAATAGTTGAACTCGCATTTACGGTCGACAGTTTTGCTCACGATAGTCAGATGACCAACAATGGAAAAAAAAAATATTGGCGCGCAATTGGAGGAGGCTTGGTGAAGAAATGTTTCGGCAGTCTCGGGTAATTTTTTTCCCCATTAAACTCATTATAATAGTAATGGGTTTTTTTTTTTTAGATGAAGTTTGGCGGCATTGTGAGCTCATGCTACTGTATTTGTTATTCTCAAGTTTCCCCATCGGAAGTAATGTAATGCGCATCTATTTGTGTAACCTATTAAAAAAAATTCAAAAACCAAGATTTTAACATTATTAGCCTGTCACAATAGTGTGAAAAATTGAACAAATGAACCGTTATATGATGAAACGTAAATAAAATTACTCACTCGTTCAATTCGCCAAACGGACACGTAATGGAGAGGCAACAGGAAACTGTGATCAGTGTACTACTGTTCGTGACGGATTGACATATTGAGGAATCAAATAAGCTGATTCGTGTGATTTTTATCACTATTAAAATCATTAAATTGAAATAAAGCAAAACTATTTTCAACTGTCTCTAAAATTGTCCCTAGGTGTGAATGTGAGCGTGGATGGTTGTTTGTCTCTGTTTGCCCTGCGATTGGCTGGCAACCGATTCAGGGTGTCCCCTGCCTACAGACGGCTGGGATAGGCTCCAGCACCCCCCGCGACCCTAGTGAGGATCAAGCGGTTCGGAAAATGGATGGATGGATATTTTCAACTGTAAGTCTAACAAGTAAAACTACTCACCTTTTGAAGTCTTAAAGGTTTTCAGAGCAATTCAACCACCTAGCGGCGTTTTTAGGTATTGCGGGGACTAATCAGTACTTTTACCGAAAATATTTAAAAATAAAGGTAACTTTTCTACAAATATTTGTGTCTCTCTTGTGCCTGACCACTCATTAAGGATGAAAAAAGTAAATATTTGTTCTCTGAATGTTTCTCAAAATTCAACTTTTAATTCATCTTTTAACGTTTGTTCCATCCGAAGGTTTACAAATGCAAGAACGCATTTCATTTTTGACATTAAAAGCACTATCGACGCGCATTTAATGCTTGTCAAGTACAACAAAATGAATGATTTTCTTGATAACACACTGGGGAGAAGCAAATTCACAGGTCAGTGTTTACAGTGCAAAACCGAACCAAGCTTCACAGAAGTGGACTAGAACCACTGAAAATCATGCAATTAGGTTTACAAACAATGATATAAAAAGGTGCAGCAAACAAAGAGAAAATAAGTGCAATCACGGCGGCTACACTGTACAGTTGTACCTCATAGATAGATGGATGTGCAATTTGGAACCCAGAAGTTGTGGTTGAGTAGCGAAAATTGGACTTCACTTGGTCTCTTTGGCAAATTAGCCCAAAACAGGCATTTCCATCCAGGCTACTCAGCGCACACACACACACACGCACAGGCACACGCACCCACACAATATACAAAGAGCTCAGTCAAACAAAACCTCATGCAGAGCCACACTTGCATAGTAAAATTATAGTTGTAAAAATGTAGAAAAAGGAAAAAAAAAAAAAACAAGCACGGATCATATAGGATCTGACGTAGCTGATCCAGGAGTATAACTCTGCTTCTTGCAAGAATATGTCCCTTGGGGAGTGACAAAAAAATATCCCAGGATGCAGAGCATGACTGCCAGGCCCACAAACAGTCCGAGCACCAATGCCAAGGTTCTTCGAGGTCCTGTGGGAGATGGGAGTTTTCGTTATTGTCTCGTCAAGAATGCGAATTACGCAAAGTTGCACTCCGATAAAGTTTCTGTCCGAGAGACACCCCGCAACCCAAAATGAGCATGATGACAAAAAACACAGAAATTAAAATCCAAGCAATGGTCCCCCGGAGGCTAAAATTGCAATCGCAAGGTGAGAATTACGCAACATTTAGCCAGACAGGAAGATAAAGCTTAGGGCCCAACCAAAATTGATTTTCTGGCCTAAAATTATGTTGAAAAACCCTAATATCGACCGATCAGTCGGGCCCAAGTGAAGATGCAGAGAAGAGCTTACTTGGAGCTTGGGTGACCGTGAAGCGCCTGGTGATGGTTCCCTGAGAGTTTGCGGCGGTGCACTCGTAGGTGCCCGGATGCTTGAAAGAGGAGTTGAAAACAGATTGAGTTTCAGTCAGAACTTTAGCCGTGTAAGGCGTCTTCCAGCTGTATTCCGGCAGTGGGTTTCCTGAGGCGCTGCAATCTAAACTCATTTGGCTGCCAACTTGGAGCGTCAGAGTCTCGTTCGTTGGATGGCTGAAGGTCGGCGCGTCTGTTGACACAAGATTACATTTAGAATGAAAAAGGATCACCGTTCCCAGCGTGCAAGTTAGCTCTGATTGGCTCCTATCTTGTCCTGTCCTTACAGAGTGTAGTACTCCTTGGCTCACTTCTCCAGTCCTGTCCAACTTGCTCCTGCCTGATTTGACTTTCCACATCCAATGTCCTCCTGTCCTCTCCTATTAGGGTGTAGTATGGTCTGGCTCACTGCTCTGCCCCTGTCTCGCCCTGTCCAGTTTGTCTCCCGTCTTAAGTGTTCTTGTGCAGACCGGTCCTGTTCCATTTGCTACTTTCCATAACCAATTCACTCCTGTCCTGTCTATTCCTATTCACTAGTTTGTGCATTCTGCATACTTTTCTCCTGCCTGTCCTGTCCTAGTTGCTACCAGTTGCATTCCTTTCTCACACGGTGTAGCAATGCCTGGCTCATTGCTCCTGTCCTGACCTATTTACTCATGTCCTAAGTGCTTCTGCCCTCTCCTATTCGAAACTTTCCACATGCTATGTGCTCTTGTCCTATCCGATCCTGTCCTACTTGCGACTATCCTGGTCTGTCCTATCTCATATATGCTTCTGTCCTGTACTAATCACTACTCAGTGAATTCTAGGTACTCCTGTCATGGCCACTTCTGTCCTATTGGCCTCATCTTTCTGTACATACTCTTGTCATGTTCTGCCCCATCCTTTCATATTTGCTATTTGCTGCTGCATCCCATTCTCACGGTCATCCTAAATGCTTTCATCCTGTCCAATCCAATCCTATTGGCTACCTTCTGCATCCTAAATGCTCCTTTTCTGTTATCCAACTTGCTACTCGCTACATTTCTTCCTCACAGGGAGTAGTACTGCATAGTACGGTGCTCTTGTCCTGCCCTGTCCTTGTTGTTAAGCTTCCTCACTTGATATAGACTTACAATGCACAATCAGCTCGAGCGGCTCCGAGGACATCTCTGGAAGCTGCCCCAATGGGCCAAGGTCGATCCTTGCCTCACAGTGGAACTGCGCTCCATTATACTCTCTCCTTGATAACAGTGAGAAGTGGAAGAATTTGGAAACTGGCTCTTTGATATCAAGATTATTGAACCATATCTTGTCCACTCTTTTATTGCCATTGAGCAATTCCAAAGAGACATGATGTATTGGCGCAATCTGATTGACTTCACACCGCACGAAAAAGGATTCCTGCTCTGACAAGGGGCCAACGTGATTCTCCAGCGATATGGACACATTGTCCGGCATTTCTGCAAGGAGAAGTGACAAATTAAGGCACGCAGGAATGTTCAAGTATTAACTCCAAAAAAATAAAAGGCTACTTACTGTAGACGGTGACGGGTAAATCCTTCGTACACTGAGAACCATTGAGATTGACAAAGCAGATGGGATGCACGTGCCAACTTTGCAACGAATCTATTTTCAAGGTGAGGTTCGACACACCCTTCACCAGTCCCGTGCCTCCAAATGACGACTCCCAGCCCATTCCCTTCGATTGACTGGATAAGGACTTGCATACAGCTGAGATGGAGCCGCCGAAAGGCACCAGCACAAAGTTAGGAGTTATTTCTAGTGGGCAGGAAGTGCTTGCAGGCTTTGCTGAAATAAAACACATTCACAATGCAAACAGGCATGATGGTTAAATGCACAGTACAAATGAAGAACTCAACTTTTTCTCTCCTCTTCTGCATATCTTGGCAGCAGTGGTAGGAAATAGCAAAGCTGCAATACTGAACAAGGTACTGTATAGCAGACTGTTGTGGAAGTAAATTAGTGCAAATTGAGACGCGATCTTTATTTCAGTGTATATACTTTGTGACATTTTTGTTTCATGGTGTGTCATAACAATTTTATAATGTAAAATACTGTACGTGCCTTGGCTGAAAAAAAAGGTTCGTTAACACCAATTTATTCCTCGAAAGGTGGGTGTGTACTGGTTTAAACCACACGAGCTTGGTGACCATGCAGTGCTACTGTTTTAACGCATACAAAATATTTAACAGATGACGGAGAATTGATCCTCACACGGGTAATCCGTGAGCACGCAAACAAAAACTGACGAAGCTCACAAAAAGTTTAGAAAACAAACAGGCATTTACAACGCGGCTAAGCTAATGCTAACGGGCGAACAAATAGAGAACAGGAAAAAAAACCTTACCTGCATACACTATTAAGCAGCTGAATAGGATGACTATCATCGTAAAAGTGGGGAATCTGGTAGTTCTTTACACTAGATGACAAAAAACAAAAGATGGCTCGTCACAAAATCAAATAAAAGCACCGAAAGTAAAAGTAGCACAGTGTTGCGTTCAAGTGTTCCCTGCCTCGCTTAGAAATGCTTATAAAGACGCCAGTAGTAATCGGCAAGTAAAACCTCAAAATGAGTCATTTTTAAAGTTTGCGCAAATGTTTCGACAGATTAAAAATCCGCCCCACCGCGTCATTGTGTCAACATGTCGCGACAATGAAATCGACGCAATTAACTCGCCTGTTCCGTTCAGTTTTGCATTCTTCCGGAGGACTTTGAAAGCAGCACGGTAACGATTTAAAGGTACAATATTCCCCGACTAAACCAAATTTATGTTGGCACAAAAACATGGATTCAGACTATATAATACACTCAAGACACGGCCAGGCACATTTTTATCGTACTCGTTGTACTCCACTGACAAATAACTAATTAATATTGACCGTGACAAACTAAGGTAAAACAGGTTGTGATTTTAGTGCCTTTTGAATCTACACGTTAAGAAAGCAACTTTGCTCAAAAGTCACATATTTAATGATAAAAATCCTCTGTTATAAATATGTACAGCAACATTCACAAATATGGGGACACTACATTCACATCCACCATGCGGTTTTTGTTCACTTCTTAAAAAAAAAAGATTTAACAGTACATCAAATATTCAATATAGCATTTAAGGCCAGGCATTCATCAGACCACAAAGCAGAGAGAATTTCCCAAGCTGCACCAGGCACACAGAGAGAGTGAGAGGCTACAAAAGTACAAGTGCACAGTGGGTAAGAGGAAAGCACCGTAAAAGGACAAAAGGCTCAGGGATCTACACACGTCGCTTCATGTTTCACATGGCAAGCGCAACTGATTAGTTTAGAAAAGTAGTGCACTTCCTCAATTCAAACCCCAAAAACCACAGAGTTACCTCACGCTTCCTCAAGACGCTCAGTTTGTGAAACGATGCCACACAAACCGCACCACAAGAGTTTGGGGTGCAGGAAAGCAAACATCCAACCATTTACATAATTATATTAATTTTTTTGTGTGCTTACTAAACATTCAAGAGCCAGCTTGTCTGGGCTCCTTCTTTGAAATGTCTCCATCCAGTGAACCAGAGTAGTAAATACTGACCCGTACAGCACAAGCTGTAGTCTTTAAACGGATCTGATAAAGAGTCAAATCTGAAAGAAGACATGACTGTGAGTCAGTCGCCCAGACGGCTCGTCCGTCCGTGTGTGGTGGGGGGTGACGTGATCCGGTCACGACAGCTTGGTCATAGGGAACTGTAAATCCCAGCCGTTGTGCGCCACGTTGGCGTTGTGGCCGCTGAGTTTGGGGTTCTTCAGACTGTAGCGCCGCATCTTGGTATTCTTGTAATAGATGGAGTAGATGAAGAGGAAAATGGCCGAGATGACCACCACCGTGGCCGCCACGAATCCGGCGATGAGGGGCAGGTAGTCCTCTGGAGAAGCAACAACATAACACGGCAAAGATTAATCGTCTGTTTTGTTTTTTGACATAACGTATTTTAGAAAGTATAAATGGATAAATTGCAATGTGTGGGCTTGCCAATTTTAACCATCACGACATTTCTCACTGTATGCACATAAAAAAAAAAAACATTTCCAGGCAGTCCAAAAAAAAGGCCATCGAGTGCCTCTCTCTGTTATCATACGATTACAAAAGAGACAAAATATCTCTTTGCTGGATGCCAGTTGCGTCAAAGGCAAACGATAAATGTCATTCATGTTTTGCACTTCAAGAAAACAGTCAGCCTGGTTCTGTTCGAACTGTCCCCAATCATTTTTCCCGTCCGTGACGGTGTCCAAAAAATTCTGTCTTTTCCTCAGCCGTGCAACATTGTGTCACCTCAAGATTGAAAGTCTCAAAATGTTTTATTTCTTTAAAGAAAATAATGACTGAATATATTTAGGCGAGATGCATTTTAGTTGTTAAAAAATGGATAGCCGTCATGCTTCGGTGCAGAAGGAAGTGTGTCAGCCAAGAAGGTAAGTTTGTAACCAATTTTTTTCTTTCTTCACTCATGGCCTTGAAGAAAAGTTGTGGAAGATGACATTGAGGAGTTTTTGTGTTCCCGTTAGTAGCGGTACTACTACCTTTTGGGATCACTTCAACCTCGTGGACATCCCACGCCACATCATTGACGGCCTTGCAGACGTAGCGGCCTGCCTTCAAAACGGTGATGTTGTCTCTTGACTCCCAATAGGGGTTTTCAACGCCGCTTGACCAGTAGATGACGGGAGGCGGCTGACCGTCTGCTTCGCACACGAGCTCCTCGGGGTAACCTCGGAACAGCGGGACGACTCCCGGGAGCTTGGTGGTGTTGATGACCGGTTTGTCTGTTCGAGGCAAGAGTACGCATCATTTAAAGACATATTATACGCCAAAAATATTTTTTAAGTGAGCATTGAATCTTCAAGGACTGTTTCTTTTACATTTAGTAGTGCCGTTTGAAGCTGTAAAACACAATAAAAATGGCTGCTGATAAATTGTGCTTTGTTCCACAAAACAAAACATAATCTGCGATACGGCAGGAGCAAACTGTAACGTGGACATGAAAAGATCCGCTCACAGTACACGCTGAAGCTGACAGCACGTGAAATCACGGCGGGGGACAGCCGCGGTCCCAGCGGTCCCAACTCCAAGATCGCCTCGCAACTTAAAGCTGCTTCGTGATGTGTTCGGTTGAGGAGGAAGCTGGCGCTGGCAGACACGTTTACCGGCGTCCTGATGGTGCCCGGTTCACACGACGTGTTCGAGTCTTGTGGGCAGTCGACCAATCGCAGAGGCTCTGGAAGACATTTTTTGGGGAAGAAAAAAAATTGTTATGATTTGCACAAAAACGCAGCAATCACATCACAACAAGCTGAAAATTTATGAGAGTGATCCAAAATGTTGGAAGATATTTTTCAAATTAAATGCCAAATTTAAACAACAAACGTTTAGCATGACAAGATACCACAGTTTTAAAAATATTGGGAAAAAAGTACAATGAAAGTTTGGCAATTATGTTAATATAAAATATGAAATTTAATTTAAAATGGAACGTTAGATGCTCTTTTTTATTTTGATTGGAAATATCAGTAATGTCTATAACGATAACAAATTGAGATTTTTTTTTTAAATTAAAAACATCACAGCATTTTTTACATACTTTGAATATTTGATGTACTGTGACAACATGATTCCAGATGCATAATTTTCATTTATGATTGTCGTCTCGGAACAAAATTAAAATCATATTTCAAGGCACCACTACAGGATTCTCTTTGGCTTTCTTTTTGTGACATCCGCACGGAAGAACACGAGTCGTGGCAAAGATCTAAAAGAACGCTCCTTACCTCTGACTGACGGCTCAATGGTTCGATTGCCGTGATACCAGCGCACAATGAGGCTTTGTGCGGGAGCCACGTTGGTGATGTCACAACGCAGCTGGCACAGCTTGCCCTCCAAAAAGATCGACTTGTTGACCGGACGGATGGTGACGCTGTCGGGCATTTCTGGTTGTAGTCATTGTAAGAAAGCGAAACGACATAAATACATATTACAGCAGTGGTCCCCAATCACCGTGTTGGGAGAGTTCATCAGGTGTTCTGCTGGAAATTGTCCAATTTTACTTAGCTACTAGTCAAAAATAGACCAACTGATTACAACGTTTGTCTGCCTGTGTATAGATCTGTGACATTTGTTTGGTGGTGTGCCATGAAACTTTTGAAAGTCAAATATGAGGAATATGAAAACACTACATTAGACTTCAAAGAATAAATATATACACACTGTAGAGGATGAAGTTAAGAGGCTTCTTGCAAATCATTTGACTCTGGAAGAAGACGGTGCAGCGAGGCGAAGGATCCCAGTCTGTATGGGTGTCAGGAGTCCAAGTTGTTTCGTTGTGGTGTAAGACAGGCCCTCCGGCCCAGGCTATGGCTCGGGCATTTCTTGTGCTCGTGAACATGCACGTGGCATGCTGGCTTTCACCCATGTATTGGAGCACCAGGGCCTCGGGTTGTATCCTAATGGGGCATTCATGATGCTCACCTGTAGAGTCAAGTGGAAAGAAACAGAAATATCACAAATGGAGCTAAGTAACAATGAAGATGATCTAACGTGCACAGGTGCTGTAACTTGGCTCGATAATGGGATGTGTGGTAGGTAACACGGGTCACACATGCGGCTGTTGTAGTGTTGACATTTGAAAGCCTGTAAAATACAAGTTGTTTATCAAGAAAGGTCCAACAGGAAAGGAAGGCAGTCAGGAAGGAAAGACCCTCCCAAAGGAAAGGCTGCTCCTGTGGTCTTTGTGCTGGAATTGAATCCAATATCCACCACCTCAGTCCACATTCCTCAATTCACAAACAAACGCAACACTTGGAAGGGATATTAGGTGGTGGCGTTGTTTTTAACGAAGAGACAGTTCCAACTCTTCATCGCAAACAATCTGTGTCTATTTGTTCTTGTGCTAAAAGACGCGTTTGAAATGTATGCGTGGTCTTCCTCTGCCTGACTCCTCTGCACGCCAAACAGGCAAACAACCGCAAGATTATTTTTAGAAAACTGTCTTATTTTTATCGTTCGCATAAAAAGAATCCATTTTACTCACTGGACCTGGCTCCGTTTTTAGACAGCGACAGCTCCAAAGTCAGGAAGATTGCAATAAAACGAAGCCAATTTAAATCATCCATTTGACTTAGTTGTTTTCTCGCCCCGGACTCCAAACGGCTCTCTCCCGGCTTCCGTTATCTAGCCAGGGTGGCTGCGGAACGTGCGGCGTCTCTCTCCCGTGTGCGTGGTTCAGCTTCTCCCGGAGGCAGTTGAGCGACCCAGCCAAAAGCTAAAACTACATGCCGGGCTATTCAGTCTTCCTCTCGCCGGAGAGGAAACAGCAGTCCTGCCTCTAGTTTCCCTCCCTCTCCTTATTCCGAGTGCCTGGACGCAGTTGCTACACTGCGCATGCGCAATCACGTCGCTGTTACTAATGGAACATTTCGCTGGAACCCGGGCGGCCTTATATAAAATGGCGTCGGGACACGAATAACAAGTCCTGAGTGTACCCAAAACACTTCTATTTCCTTTAAGGCTATCAACAGTACAATAGTTCGGCCGCAGATGGGATGTCAACCCTTGATTTAGGTTTCACTTCAGTAGTCGGAATTCCACCTATGCAACAATTATATGGTCATAGTGTGGACGCTGACAAAGTAATTATTTTTTTGTTACCACACAGGATTTCGTCGCTCCCATCACCGCAGTGGTCTTCTCCGTCACACATGCGATGAGACAAGATGCATGCGCCTTTTGCACACCTAAACCAGTCGGGCTCGCACTCTGTCAAACACACACACACACACACACACAGAATAAAATGAATCAGCAGCATGACGTGAGAGTGGTTAGCATGTCTGCCACACATTCACCACACATTAATGAGATCTGGGTTCAAATCTCGGTCGAACATCATCGACAAAAAGAAACTTGACTTCTCGGGTTTTGTATGAGTCTCACCTTTTACGCTCACTGTGACTTTTTTAGTGACATTCCCTCTTTCGTTGCTGGCGTAGCAAGTGTAGACGCCCGTGTGGTGTGAAGCCACATTCGGTATCAGCAGACGGGAAACTCCATCTTCATTGACCTGAGTGACGTTGAGAAAAGTGGGCGCACTCCAGGAGTATTCGGGTCGCGGGTTGGCTCTGGTGGAGCACTGGAGGTATATTTCGGAGCCCAGCTCCACTTCAATATCCTCCAGCTCCTCTATCTGCGAGGGCGGATCTGATCACAACAATTTGTCGTTATTCATTTTGTCAAACAGCATTTAAATGTACCGAGTGGCGGACGTAATCGTCAATGGCAACTGAAGACAAGACATTAGATGGACTCACATACAACATTGAGATCCACGGTGGCATTGACCGTGCTTGAAGACAAGGTGGCAACGACGACATACTGCCCGGCGTCGTATCTCGTCAGTGTCTCCGATAACTCCACCTCCTCTCCGTCTTTGTACCAGGTGATCAAAAATTCGGAAGACCCGCCTTCCACGGAGCAGGAGAGGTTGTGAGGAGCGTACTCCACTGCGGTGTAGTTACTTGGACACGTGAGCTCGATGTCTTCCATGTCATCTGAAAAAGGAACGAAAAAATGATGAATGCTGCAAGCAGCGACGAACGGGCCCTCATCACCCTCTTTCATGGTGAATTTTAAAAGAAGACCAAAATTTGATGCCATGCAAACTATTTGTACACAAACATTAAAATGACACTTTCATTACTTCTTAGGGGACAAGTTGTCCGAAAAATTGTGTGTCTCAGTTTGTACCATCCTCATACATGCAGTATACTTACATTCAACTGTGAGCTCCAACTCGGGTGAAAATGCACTGAGTTGCGGCCCCTCGGGCGGCAGGTCCAAAACCGCCTCGCATTTGAGCTTGACAAGCTGCTGCTGCCGTTCCGAAGACGACTCGAAATGTTTGTAGTTGTAGCCAAAAACAAGATCAACGGGTCCTTTAATTGACCCTTCAGCGCGTCTTTCCGTGATGACCGTATCGTTGCTGTACCACCGCACGATGACGCGGTGAATCGGCGCGATCCTCCTAATGATGCATGTCACTTCAATCGGCTCTCCTTCTTTGACAACAGATCTGTTGGCTTGGATGGAGATATTTTGTGGAGATGCTGAAGGAGGAAGAAGACAAAAAGTGATGAGACAGCGTCACGCTATCGTTCCATTCCAGTGTGGAATAAGGCTGGATTATTTTTGATTGATATTGGAATCCCGATTGCTCAACGTGATTCTGAAATTAGTTCTAAACTTAGTGTTGTCCATCCCTAGTCGATAACACTCACTGTAAACGACGACGTCTGCGTTCTTGGAGCACTGGTTTCGTCCGCTTTTGGGCACTGGGCTGAGGAAGCACGCGGGCGAGATGTGCCACCTGGTGAGTGCGTCCACGCTCCAAGCCAAATGGCGCACAGGCTTCAGGCCCGTGCCACCCAGCGGAGCCTCCCAACCCATCCCTTTGTACAGGGGGTCGGCGGTGCTGCAGTTGATGGAAACGGGGTCTCCGTATCGCACCGCCACCCCGGTGGGGCTCAACTCGACGGGGCAGCAGGCACCTGCGTGAAGTGATATGATTATTCTCACCGCATTTATATAGGTTGCTTGGAGGGTTGGAGAACTGCGACCATCCATGCTAACTGTTAGCATGGATGACGATGACTAGAGAGCAAGACTTTCCTGCCTGATGGGCTGAATATCAACCAAAAATTTGGTCTACTGGATAAATTGAGCACAAAGTCATGCTCGGAAAAGTGGGACAAAACTATTTTGTAAACAAGTTTTTGTCCATCAGCACCATCTCCAGGCAGAGAAGCGCCTTCAGTGACAGGCGGCTGTCACTGCCTTGCTCTACTGACACACTGAGGAAATCCTTCCTCCCTCAGGCCGTGCGACCTTTCAATTCCACCCTGGGAGTGAAACGCAAACATCATATCCCCCACAGCTCTGTATTGCACTGTCAACACATTGCGCACTGATCGAGATTAATCTGATTCCCGGACCCTCAGGTCACACTGGAATGGTGACTTTCATCCTGAACTGGTTGCCAGCCAATCGCAGGGCACACATACACGAACAACCATACGCACTTAACACTCACACCTAGGGACAATTTAGAGTGTTCCATTAACCTGCCATGCATGTTTTTGGAATGTAGGGGAAAACCCGAGTACCCGGAGAAAACCCACGCAGGCTCGGGGACAACATGCAAACTCCACACAGGAAGGCCGGAGCCGGAATCGAAACTTGCACCTCTGCACTGTGAGCCTGACGCGCGAACCAGTCGCCCACCGGGCTGCACCCCCCCCCCCCCCCGCCCCCCCAAAAAGTAATTCCGTAAACCGGCTTTGCCCTGTGTTGTTTTAATTTTGGAAAGTAATTATTTAGTTCCCCGTGCGGATTAAGTATGTATGTATGTTTTATGTATGTATGTTTGTTTTCTTAGTAGGTACACTAGCACAGATGAAATAATAACCATTTCTGATTGATTTGAAATTTTTGGGACCTTTGTCAAGAGCATGCTGGACTAAAACGTACCTGTGGCGCTGAGCAGAAACCCCATCAAAAGGCGCACGAATGTCGTCCTTTCGCCCATTTTCTGACGCCAATACAAAGTTCCTCCTTGTGTGAGTCCTTTCCCGGCTCAGCTCCACTTCTGTGCCACTCGCCTGCCTTGCACAAATGTCAAGCACGAGAGAGAAGGCGCGATAGAAAGAGAGAAAAGGAGGTGTGTTCACTTGATGTGTGTGTCAGAGAGAGAGACAGGGAGAGAGAGTCAGGCCGGGTTACACTTGCAAAGTCTACGCACCAGCTGCATTAGGGTGCAGGTTGGCTCACCAAAATAATCACCCTTGTCACAAACACACAGCCGTTAAATGTCAAATCTAATCTATGTAAACGTACTTTGAAGTCAAAAGTATCCGGTCACGGTTCTTCATCAATTAATGAAGCAATCATGAGCGTTTCCAGATGGGTGGGGGATTAATATCGCGATACATTTCGGGTTTCCCTGTTTGGTGCGGTGACTACGTGGCGATAATTTTGGCTTGGTAGAGTTTGTTTGAGACTATTGTCTGCTTTCTGTTAAATCTACCTCTCTTTTTTTTGTTTTTTTTTGGTCCATGGATATGTTGTTACTATTCTGATGATTCAGAAACGGATCTCACAAAATATAAACATAATAGAGCTCTGCTGACCAAGGAATAATGACAGTTGATTTCCATTCCAGGTACTTTTTTGTTCTTGGTACTTGTAGTCATTGAAACTATTGTATCTGTTCTACGGGTCGTCACAGGGTAGTCTTGTAATTCTAGAACATTTTACGTGGCAATTGAAATTTACGTTGCTTAAAAAATAACTGCTTAATTATGCCCTACTGATTCGTCATTGAAATTAATAGTGGCGTTTATTTTTTCCCATTAAAACTCATTCAGTACTAGCCAATTCTGGACCAAGTCTGGAAAGACGTTTAAAAACGTCTTTGGAAGTGAATGAGTTAAAAAAAATAATATCTTAAAGAGCCTCTTTGCACCACCACCCATCCTGTGTAAAACACTCTAGTCAGCACACAAATAGAAAAGCGGGAACGGCGTCGATCGCCAGTAGACAACTTCGGATTCTTTTTTTTGGGGGAGACATGATGAGATCCAACACCAGCTGGATCACAAATGACAGATTATCACACTATCACCCTGTCAGTGTCCACCAAAATGGAGCATTATTATCTCTGAAAAGAATGTCTTTTTAAAAAAAATTAAAGTCGAACATCTGCAACAAGTGGAGGCCGTGGCAAAAATTGTTCACTGGGTTCAAGTGTTCCAGTCATGTTGCTTAAACACTCCCACCCCATCACATCACACTGCGTGCCCTTTTCTCCACCCTGCCCTTTAAACGGCAAAAGGTTTCAATTATGAAAACGTCCACATTAATGAGCTTTGACCATCAACCCGCTTCTGCATATGAAACTAAAACAAAGGCAGAGTTGCCATCTTGTTGAATTCAGGAAATATCCCGGGAATAATTACTGACTGTTTGAGAAGACATTCATGTTAAAACTTAACATCATAGTGGGCACAGCGATGTAGTTGAACAGAAGGAATTCCATTTCCTAGTAAGAGTTGCTTGTCGTTAGGCAGAATTCAAGACTAATCTGTTTGAAAATCGTGACTAACAGTATTAATAAAAACAATCCGCATTCTCTGTTTATGCACATGTTGGGGCACCAAAATCTTGTTGTGAAAGCGTTGTCAAGGAACCCATTTTTTTCTTTGGAAAAGGGTTGTGCAAGCACAACAATAGAACAGACTCGAATGATTGCAAGCAAAACACAGTGCAGACCACGAATGAGTAATGCGGAACCTTTGGTCAGATAGCGCGGTCCTGAATTCAAGCCACTTGTATGTTTTAGACTAGTGACGTCAGCATTTGATGGCCAGATGCTTCTTTCTTGCCGTTTCCCCAATATCGCTCCCTACCTCCCCTCTTGAAGAAAAAAAAATATCCAGAACACTAGCGACTTAGTGAAGCAAGGCCGAGTGTAATGCGATCGTAGCAACAGTACTCCTTCTGTGTGCGCACATTGTTGCATGCCTGTTGAGCAAGAGAGAGGAAATCATCCAAGTGTCTTTCTTGACTCCCTTTTTCTTCGAATGCTATCCAAACTGCACAATAAATCACAGCTTACACTTCTCATGACTCGTCAGCTTTTCACAAGCAGGATGGCTCAAATATCAGCTAAAAATATGTACAGAGGCACCCCCTCTGAACTCCGACATCAGAATGTGTGAGTGTGCCAACTTGAGATAACCCAGTTGGCCTGACGTACTGTAAATATTTCAATTCAAATGCCTTGCACATAAAAGTTAAATAAAACTGTTACCGAAATGTTTAAAGAGAAACAGTTCTCAAATACAAATCGAAAAGACATGCAAGCTTAAAAAAATCTACGTAGAGGAAGTTGATGACAGAGTTCTGTCCCTATTGCGATGACGTAACCTAAATGTGTCCGCAAGTTGCTCTTACAGCATGTGGTGTACTATACTACGACATACGCACAATCGTGAATCTCCCCGCTGCCGCAAACCACATGTCTGTTGTAGTACCAAGTCTGACCTGTGAGAGGCAGCATGATGCCTCAGGGTATCCACAAGAAAATAGGGAAAGAAGAAGTTGAAGTTTAAGGTTGCCACCTGTCCCGTAAAAAAAAAAAAAAAATCATGTTATAGTACAAATCTTTGTATAATTTGCAGAACATTTTATTTGCCGATAGGCTATGCTCAAGTTCAGGCTCCTTCAGTCGACAAAAAATAACAATGCTAATAAAGTACTTTAAACTTTATCCATCCATTCATTAATTTTCTGATCCACTTTATCCTCACTAGGGTCGCAGGACGTGCCGGAGCCTATCTCAGATGTCTTTGGACAGTACAACCTGAACTGGTTGTCAGCCAATGCGTTCCCTTGCAAAGGTTTGCCTTCCCTCGCAAAGATTGCGAGATAGCGCAATCTTTTTTTTTTTTGTTTAAATGCGCAATTTTGTACTTTGCAATGGAACTCCACACAGTTAAGGCTGGAGCCGAAATGGAATCCTGCACCTCTACACTGTGAGGCGGATGTGCTCACCAGTCGACCACCAGGCTGCTCATAAATAACATTTGGGCTTTAAATAATTTCTTTTGACATGTTTAGAGAAAGAGCAACCAGTTGAGTTGTTAAAATAGTTTTGTAATGCTGTCCACATCCAAAGCATCTTTAGTTTGTTTAATTGAGCGTATTTCCTGTGATTCTTTGCAGACCCTTGTGGCTTGACGCTTCCTGGTCCGCTATATCGCAAGAACGAAAATGATTCCATTGTTGCTGTTCATCAATAAAGCAGGGCGGGGGCTTTACAGGAATGCATGTGTGCTTTTAGGAAAGATTCATTTTCCCTGACATGGATAAAAGCAGGTGGATTTTCATGTTTAATTAATTCATATTCCACACACACACACACACACACACACACACACACACACACACAATGCTGTTTTTAGACTAGTGTGGGCACATAGAACCTAATATTGTTTTGAACATTTTTGAGTTGACTTCCCTTTTAAATGAAAAATGGTACATTAATTTATCTTTACTCATAGATGAAGCCCATGCACCTCTCTTGGTTAAATGGAAATGATCCATCCATCCGTCCATTTTTTTTTTTTTACCAAAGGAAGCTGTCTGCTACAGTGTAGAGCAGACAGCTGTCTGCCTCATCTCACATTTTATCTGCTGTTTAATGCAATCACATAAATCAAATATGTCACGCAAAAATATTAAATGTGTTAGCCTAACAATGGAAAATCAGAATGTATATTATAAGTCTCTGACAGGTTTAAGGAGGAGGCGATAAGCTCCTATGTTGTAGTACAGCAATTTCCCTTAAAATGGTGCAATTGTTGCTTCTTGTGTTGGATTATGCACTCTGAAGAGAGGCTGGCTGCTTGCTGCCGCACTTCCTATTTTTCCCATGTATTTGAACAGGAAATACAGGAAAGTAGTCATTTAAATGATTAAATCCAGGATATTACAGTCTTGGCTTCAAAGTAAATCAATATAAAATATAGAGCAGCAAGCTAAAACTGGAATGAATTTTTGGTAAGTATTTGCTATATTTTTTTTACTCTCGACGTAAAGATCTGGATCTGCCTCCCCTTTTCTCCCTTGATGGCAGGTACCCGCTCGTAACCACAGCTATTGTACCCGCGGGAAGTAAAAATGGAATGGAATCTTACAGCGTCCACTCTTCTGGGAAAACATTTGTCTACTCTCTGTTCTGGAAATGTGAGATTTCCTCTGAGCTTAATGGCATGCAGGAAGTGTGTTCCGAAGTGAGAGTCGGAATTCCTGATTTGACTTCTTGTTGCAGTAACCGATAACCCCCTGCTCTGCTCACTGGACACTCCGTCCAGCCGACAACCTTAACCCCCCTCCCCTTCGATTCCTCCCCCGTTGCTCCTTCCTGACTCAGTAGAAGGATTTCACTTGAAAGGAATCCAAATGTGTTCTGCTTGCAAACTTGAGCTTGCGACTCCGTTGATTTGCAAAGACTTCCTGTGGCTCCAGTGTGAAGTTAGTTCAATTGTTGTTGGCTCAGATCCACCCGTTAGCCAGCTTCCCCAATTTTAATCTGTTTGAATACACCCCGAGTCTTCCTTTTCCTGTCTTTCACTTTCAGTCTGCTCCTTGGTACTGCCCACGTTTTCTCATGCATGCAATCTCTTGAGGTGGAAATGAGTCAGCGTTAGTCCCGAAACTCAGACCGAGGCCATTTCATTGAAATCCAACTGTTTTGCATTATTTCTTCAGGAACCTCTTGTCTTGTTGGGTCTCGGGGGGTGAGGCCACTATCTTCTAGAAGGACGATTCAGCAGGCATGAGGGAAGCGAAACCCGGTTTTTATGTTATTATGTAAATTAGACTGTTATCTTGATTAATATTGAGCTTTACATTAAAGTGAGGCGGAATCGCAGAATGGCTCACTCAGAAAATTCCAGAAATAGGTTGTTTAATTCCACACTCGATGGGTGGTCAAGCACTCCAGACAACTAACTATTTGCATTCGAGTCAAATTTCCGATCGATGTTAAACCTCAAAACATCTTCTCGTAAAGGGAGCATTGCAGTGGCTCCCGATAGATATTTCTAAACGGCACACTTGGTTTAAGCAAGCTTTGAAAGTTCAATGGCAGGTAGGGAGAAGTATAATGTCATGACATCATCGGCATATGTGAATATTTAGGGGCCACACTGTGTTTGGAACAACAAGGGGGAGCCATCAATGATTTTTTTCTCTGTGTCTGTGTTTGATTAAGTGTCAGAAATATGGGTTAAGGTGGAGTAAGTGCTGAGCGATGGATGATGTCATGCATTCTGGGAGTCATAAATGGTCGATGTTTTCCAGTTGGGCTGATTCTTGGTTGCTCCAAGGAGAAATAATACAATGACATCTGCTCACCAGTTTTGAAGCTTGAGTGTTTTCATCTGTTGGCTTTGCTTGGACTGCACGTTGTGAAGTTGAAACTCTTTGGCTCCACCGCCTGTTCGATTGATGAAAGTCCAACAAAACCTTGAGAAGAATGAGCAGAATATTTTGTCAAATGGAGAGCCGGAGAGGGATTTTTAAAAAAAGATGCACTTCATGGTTCAGAATTGTTGTATTTTTCAGTTGTTATTAAGCATGGTTCATGTCATCTTTGGTTCTATTCTGAACACATCTGTCCAACATTTCTGCACGATATGCCAGGGGAACACTTGCTGCATGGTTGTATGACGTCGAAGTAAGCCATCCATTTAGATTTTTTTTTATTGTTTTTGACTGGGAGTACTCTTCTTTTTTTTTGGGATAGCTCTTTCCGCCATTATAATAACTAGAAGAAAATGCAAATATCGTTATTATAATGAGTCTTTGAATTATTATTTTTTTACATATGATTTCATTTCGACTCAATTCTAACATTTTGATGAACTATCTGTGCTTGCTGTTTGATTCTCTGACCTCACGGTGAGGCGTCCATTTTGACACAATTTCAGTTGAATGTACAGTATATACTTGGAAATATGAATTCTCAATGTGTTCTTTCATTCTTTTTTTCCCCCCCAAGACATCATACTTGCTTGCTACTTTTTTTTCTGGATATCGTGCGGCACCATGCGAATGTGGTTCGTTGCCCAATGAATGGCTCCACATGTCAACTAATCCCACACGCAGTACCATCATGGCACCATTCCAATACCTGTTCAAACACACCTTTAGTTTCTCATCAGATGGTGCCCTTTTGTTTAACTTGGAGCAAATATGAGATCTTTGTTTACGTGAAAGCTCTACATTAGTCAGCTGAGTTCTAGATAATCCAACTCGCGGTAATTGGTTACGACTGACAATATGGTTGTCCACCAGTAGATGGAAGCATAGGGTCAAATGAGAAAGCCAAAAGCCACGCACGTGTTCTCAAAGCATCCAACTTAATGCTATCTCATGTTGCTGGCCAATACTAGATTTAAAGGGGGGGGGGGGCAAGGGGTGGTGGTCCGCTTCAAACAGGTACCAGCTGGATGAGGGCCGGCAACCACAGCGACCGCACGCTCGCTTTGCGGCTCCGGCAAAGCTACTGGGACGGCTCAATTAACAAAGTCCTGAAAAAGCCTCTATGTTGAAATGAAATGAGGGAAAGACCACATCTTTTTTTTCCGATTAGCTGAAAATGGAAAAGAAAATGTTTGTTTTCATCTTACATGGTAAATCCTGACCTCTGCCAAGGTCAATAGAGCTGACTACTTGGAAGTCTGCATGTGAAACCACGCATGTCAAAAGGCATAAATTGTAATGTCGCTCGAGACATATATATGCGTTGACGTGAATCAGAAATGAAAGTGGTCTTTGTTATAACGGAAGAAGGCTTGATCTTGTTAACAATCTTGAAAGAAGTGAAAACGCGACCTCCACGGCGGCACGACAAAAGTCGCCGTGAACTTTCTAAGCCACATTTCGCAGGAAATGTGAGTCAGGCGACGGTGTGACGACGCATTGTTTCACTCTTTGAACCCGTGTCACACTTTCGAGCGGCCTTTTCCGACTGCTGTAGAATTGACCGATTTCTTTCTGCTTCAGTTGCTCCTGGAAACACTTCATAGCTTTGAGTGGTAAGATTCTGAGAAAAGCTTACAGGGGGGCCAACAACGAATCAACTTTTCCATGTTGAAATGTTTTGGATTCAAGCATTTATGAAATATCAAGTGTCAATCATTCTACTCACTCAATTTCTCCAGCGTAGAAGATCTACTACAAGAGCAGCATGGTCAGTGCTGCGCTGCATCATCGCAAAGGTTGTCTTTTTTTTTCTTTTCACGTTTGCAATTTTTTTGAGCTCAAACATGTTTGCAAGGTGTTTTTAAAAGTGTGATTTCGCAACTCAGCGGTACGGGCATTTTAAGACTGAAACAGTGCAGTTCTCCACCGGTGCGAAATACTGGGATAATAACGGGCGTGAAGAAACTGAGTTTATCATCCACCTGTGGACAAGCTAATGTCTTCCAAACTTCTATCAGCTGTGCCTCGGCTTCGCAGCTGCGGTACACGTAATCGGTCCCATTTGTGGCAAAAGCAAACCACAAAACGGACAATTCCTGCTAAAGATTCTCTGTTTGCAAGGACGTTGAACGTGGAATCTATTGGATGCCGACGCTGTGGTTTAATTTTAACTTGTTTGCTTTGGGTCGCCTCCAGCGTCTGCTGCAGATGGGCACTTTCTCACAGAGGTCAGGAGCCCCCCCCCCCCCACCGGCTCGCAGCGTCTTTGTCGGGGTTGGATCGGGGGAGGAGGGGCTGGGTTTGGGTCTCAGCGGGCCTACTGGGAAGTCAGAATGTTGTTGTCCCGTTTAATGTCTTATGTTAACAAACTGCAACAAATTGTCCCTAAAACTAGTAGAGGGCTGATCTCTGCCGCGGCCAAATTGTTCACGAAAGAAGAAACAAATGCAGCATCTGGACCAAAGCGCACCTCTCCGTAAAACACAACCAGGATGTCTTTTTAAACCACACCCGTGCTCCTTGGGCAGGTTTTCATTCCTGACTCTGCTTGAAGATCGATGAGACATTAACGTGTGAAAGGGAAAGGATGCAAAGGTCCTCCTTTTCTTGCGGGCTCAGCAGGAGCTTAAAAAGGGCCGCAGACACCCTGACCCCCTCTCGGCCCATTCGGAGCGACCTCCTGGGCATTGTAGAAAACACAGCGAGAGAGGGTGAACGACTTCCAAAGTTTGCGGAGAGTACAGCGTGTGCACATCTGGAAGGCATCAAAAGCTGGCGTTGGCCGCAGGTGAAACTCCAGAATGATGACGCGGGTGTGAGTGTGTGCTTTTCAGAGACTTTCTGGAAGACTTAAAGAGCTAACAAATTGAGTCGATTGAGGTGGGCATCTGAAATGAATTAGGAAAAAAAAAAAAAAGGAGATGCCGGCATCCTTCGCACGAAGTCTACTTTTGATTACTGCTGATTTGTATCGCAGGATGACATTCTATTGCGTTACATCCTGTTCCGGGTGACGCTCGGGACTGAGGGCGATACCAGCTGACTTCATCCTTGATTGGTCAGCAGTTAAATGGCATCATGGGACATCGCGTGGGAACCGATACCGCGCCAGCTGCACCAAAGTCAGCTCTGAGAACCATTACATGGCTCTTGGCAAAAACAGCATTACCAATTTCCAGAGCTTTGCGGAAGGTTGCCACACGGAAGAATTCACTCCAGAATGAGATAAATGGAGGTATTGCGAAATATGGGTAATTGCGCTGCCAGACGTTTTAGGTCTTATGTCTTTTTCAGGTCTCTCAAACATCATTTTATTAGAAAACCCCAGCATGAATGAAGACTAAACCATGTTTTCAATGGCATCACAAATTCCACTTTTTCTTGATTCATCGTTTTCAAAGTGATTACTTTCTTCGGAGGGCAGCACGGTGGGGAACAGGTCCACCTCAAGGTTTTGGGGTTTTCAGTTCTCAATCTTAGCTCAGGCTGTCCTTGCCGGAGTTTGCATGGCTTTTCTCAAGGTGGTCCGACTTCCTCCAGCAATCCCAAAACATCCCCGAAGACTCTGAATTGTCCATTAAAGGGGATCCCCAAAGTCAGCTGACCGCCCCCATAACAGAATGAAAATGGATGGCTGGAGTTTTTCCACGGGCAGCGTTAGCACGTCTGCTTCAAAGTCAAGAGGCCCTGCGTTCAAATCTCAGCACCATCCCTCTTGGGTGGCGCTCGTATGTTCTCCGTGTGCTTGTATGGGTGTTTCTCAGGTACTCCCTCCAGTTTCTTCCCACATTCCAAATTTACAAGATACGTTCGGTTCATTGAAGACTCTAAATTGTCCATCTTTGTGAATATGATCCATGACACTGAAGTGGCAAATGTAGAACATGGACGGTTGGATGCACTTTCTTCGCGTTGGATGCCTTCCCTTTAACTCTCTCATGTAACCTTTAACCTGATAACACGATAACCTGTCCACTGTAGTAACCGCTGTCCCTGAAAGGGTTAAGCATGCGATGGCCCCGCTTCAGACAAATGCATCAAACCTTCTTTAACTCATTCACTCCCAAAGACGTTTTTAAACGTCTTTTCAGACTTGGTCCAGAATTGGCTGGTACTGAATGAGTTAAAGAACATACTGTATCGACCGCTAATGTTCTGGGAAAGGTACAAACAGTCATCCTGGTGTTCAATCACTTTCCCAATGGCAAACATGAGTGTAGCCGAGGGGAAAACAAAAAAAATGACTCCCTACTGTAAGCCTGCTTCATACAGTACAGTACGGCTCTTTGTTTGAGGACCAGGCGGTTTAAAACAAGGTGTCTTTGTATCGTGGAGTCATCAACGCTGCCCCTCCCTTCCTCTCGTTCCACTTACCTAGAACTCTGCCGTCGCCTCGGGTGTCTCCCATCAGACCCCCCCCTCGTCCACCCACGCTCACCTCCCTTTGCCCTCACAAGACTCGCCACTCGCGACCACAAGTCACCTCGACCTTCACGCAAAACATCGTGTGCGCGTGACATGGAGCTAGCCAGAAGCTAGCGGGAGAAAGTCAAAGGGAGCGAAGCATACCACAAATTTGTTCCTCGTATGTACTTCATGGGGAGCTTTGTGTACAGCAACAAAATGAGACGCTGCGACCGCTGACGACCGTGGAGATTGTTGACAGCATGGTTTTCTTGCTCATAAATGAAGCCGAAGCTCAGGGGAGAGGAGAGCAAATGGAGTCCTGATCAATATGCTGAAGCCACATCGCATGAGACTTGCAGCAGCCCTGCTTTGTCTTGTGAATTATAAAATAAGATTATAGCTCCCCTGATGTTTTATTTGGACGCTGATTGTCAGTTTTAAAACAAAATATTTTTCACTGATCTATAGAGACATACAGTATTTTGCTTGCCGGAGGTCTGTTTGATTCGTTTGGAGTCATAAATTTGTGTCTGTTGTGGTCTTAATTGTTAATTTGTATGCGTGTATGTCAGTTTTGTGGCAACGCATGAGATATTTGGGTTTCGGATCCATCCTGGAGGGGAAGTACAATTGTAATCTGGGGTTTGATTTGAGGAACCATTGAGATGTTATTGTTTGGAGGCTCTTATCTTTCTTTCACATTCGGATTTTATTGAATGTAATAATTTTTAAAATCATTCATAGCAGTTGTAGTTCCCTATAATTATTTATACAATTTGTTATGGGGCCTGGAATGAATTGATTAATTTCTTTTCTGAACGACTAAGCCTCACTAGAGTCAATTGTGTGTTGGAGCCTTTCCCAGACGTCTGAGGGAGAAAGGCGGGGTACACCCCGGATTGGTCGTCAGCCAGTCACGTAGAAAGAGAAACAATCATTCATGCTCACATGCACACCTAGAGACCATTTAGAGTTGTCTGCCTATAAATCATTGAACTTCCAGTTCAATTTGGATTACTATGCTCTTCATACAAGGTCAACCTGTACATTTTTTACTGTATTTTTATTTGGCAGTTGTGTGAGGTTTGTAGGCTACAAAGTTTTCGCACATCCGCCACTAATTCTTTCAAAAGGAGGGACTCTCCATAACAAGAGAACATGCTGTGCTCCACAAAGCGCCCCGGGGCTCACTAGAGACAAGCACTACATGGTCATAACCCCACCATGCTTGCACCCCCCGCACCCCCTCACATCAAACCATCATCTGCTTTGCCTCCCCTCCCTCCCACTGTGCCCTACAGTCAAGTCTGCTGTTATTGAGCAGGAATTTCACAGACGCTCCCACTGAGACCGAGTGACCTCATCAGCGGGCAGGAAGTCAGAGGGTTCAAGTTCCCCCCCCCCCCCCCCACCCCCTTGCGAGAGCGATCCCACACAGCCCCGCAAAAGGGGAGAGTGGGGTGAGGGCTGGGAGTGGGGGTGGGGGGGGTCGCAGAGAGACCCTGCCACATCATCACTGTCATCGCAATGACGATGGCTGACGCAACACGGGGACGAAGGAGAACAATCCCGCAGGGAAACCAGCTGGATCCAGGTGTCTCCAACTTCCAGGCCCCAACGTGGCAGTGGAACAATATGTAGGAAGAGGAAAGGGGATGAGGGGGTGCGGAGAGGGAGGGGGGGTGACAATAACCATTAATGGACAAAGATGTTGCCTGGATGCGACCATCTATAGACAAAGGCCACCCCCCCCCCCCCCCCCGCCCCACTTACTTCCCCCTCTGCAGCCTGACATCAGGGAATAATCATTAATGTGAAGCATCAGGGACACACAACCGATTGGAGGCTTTTTTATTCTCGCTGCAGTGGGTCAACGACCTTGACTGTTTGTCTGTCTCTTCCTGTGGCTTGCACCAGTGACATCAGTGAGAAAATAAAGCCACACGGACTCAGCACGGCCACCTGTGGTAGATTTTATGTCAAGAAATATAAACTGGGAGGGGGCCGGGGGTGCTTTCTACAAGACAATACAATACATCTTTATTTATATTGCGCTTGTTTTTTTTCTTTATGTGGCTCCGGAATTGATTTTTTTTTTTTTTGGAGGGCTTCAGAGCGCTTGTTTACATGGATCAATAGCAACAATTGGATGTAACCCGAGGCAACATCACGCACAGGGTCACGAGACACACACCATCCCAAAGCGCTTAACAACCTTCCCTGGCGTCTAAGAGGCTCATGCTGCGATCCAAGGACTGGCTGTAAAGGAAAACGCACTCCCTCTCTAATTTATTTCACCTACCGCACACAGTCAAAAAGCCAAGAGAAAGTTTGTCAGCTCTTGGATGACTCAGCTGAAAAACACATGGGGTCACTGCTGACGTGCAAAGCACGTAGATGGACGAAAGTGATGAGAGACACCTCATTGTGAATTGATCAATTCAATGTATGGTACCAACTCTAATCCTGCATTTCCGTTTCATGTGGGAAACCATAAAAACCCGCACCGCGTTGAATGCATTAGCCAGAACCGGACTCTTATTCAAGAGGAGACAGAGGCCGGAAAGAAAACGGAGCGCTGCAACAAAGAGGAGACTTTGGAATACAATACTGCAACTTCCTCAGCTCGGTCACAGCATCCAGGAAAAGCTCATGTTAGCTTGCGCGGTTGACATTTCAAAGAAATAAATTGTATACAAGAGGAAACTGAAGGCGGAGAGAAGGAAATTGGAGATAGTGGAGTATAACACTACAACGTCCTCAGGTAAGGCACAGAAGCTAATGCATTAGCGCTTTGGCTAGTTTGTGTATTTTGCAGTTATGCCTCCTCATATTTGACAATGACACTGCGAATCTGCTCAACCACGTCTGCAAAAGCCAGTAAGTGCTGTGAAGTTCCCCTGGGATGGATAAAAAAAATTGTCTATCTTAAAGGAAGTTGTACATGCACACACACACACAAATGGGTCTTAGCGATAGCGTTAGCGTACCCTTTGGGAAAAGAACAATAAAAGAAACCTAAGGATGCGTTGACATGCTTTAAAAAAATCTCCAATTTATGGCAAAGCAACAAAGAATGCGGAGATACGGTGAAATCTAAACAGCACCACATGTCTGAGAGGCTCACTGTCACCGGGCAATGTCACAATGAGCCGTGTGTGTTTTTCAAGAGCCTCCATCTGAGCAGTCGGAGTTGGTTGAAAGACAACATTCAACGAGATAGAGGCTGCAGCGAAGACTGGGAGGACGTTGACTGATAAACTCTGAACCCTCGCACAATGACAACATTCAGACGAAGCCCGAGATGAGCTCACTTAAAGGTCGGGGCGAGAAAGCGGGAAGCCTTTCGGACATGGAACAGAACACGATGATAGGCTTCAGTCAAGCGATTGTGAGACAGTGACTCTAGTTTAGCATATAGCAAACTGGCTGCCCTGCCAAAACCTCCCCGGCTGGTTAGCTTATAGCTACGTGGCTGAAAAAAAATAAAAAAAATACCATTAAACACAAAGACCAAAATGCCTTGCACCAGAACCGCACCACTTTCATTTCAGGTTGACAAAATAAACAGTCCATTTCAATTGAATGTGAATGAATAGTGCGGCCCGGTAGTCCAGTGGTTAGCACGTCGGCTTCACAGTGCAGAGGTACCGGGTTCGATTCCAGCTCCGGCCTCCCTGTGTGGAGTTTGCATGTTCTCCCCGGGCTTGCGTGGGTTTTCTCCGGGTGCTCCGGTTTCCTCCCACATTCCAAAAACATGCATGGCAGGCTGATTGGACGCTCTAAATTGTCCCAAGGTGTGAGTGTGGGTGTGGATGGTTGTTCGTCTCTGTGTGCCCTGCGATTGGCTGGCAACCGATTCAGGGTGTCCCCCGCCTACTGCCCGAAGACGGCTGGGATAGGCTCCAGCACCCCCCGCGACCCGAGTGAGGATAAGCGGTTCGGAAAAATGAATGGAATGGATGAATAGTTTTCTTTCTCTCTATTGATGAATTTTCTTATACGTCATAAAAAGCTTCCACGATAAAGCAGATTTAACAGCATTTCACAGACTGGGAAGAACCGATGAACAAGTCTGTGATCTTTTTCGACCGTATTTTGCTTGAGTGCTGAGTCATTCAAGATCCGAGGGTCCCGTCGTACGCTTCTTTGGAGAGCACGCCAGAGAGCGAAAGGTCATCATGATGATCAGAGGTCAATTGAAAGGGTGACATGAGTGTTGTATTAATAGAAAGTGGGAGTTGTGATAGAGAAAGCATTTAGAAGGACGTTAAGAAGGTCAGCGCTCAGACACTCTCGTCATCGATGGACTGTTGCCGTGTGGGAATGCCCGGAAAAGAATCACGGGTTGGGAAAGGTGGTGGGTGTGGGAGTGGGTGACATTTTCAGGTCTGTTTGTGATAATTGAAGTGCATCCTTCAGCTTGGTCATAAAGAATTGGGCGAAAGCAAAGGCGAGAGGACCAAAGGGGAGAATTTTGGTCCTTGAGCAGGTCTGGTTCCCATTAGACCAGAGGCCCTGGATCACTTTGTTTGTACAGGCAGAAAGTCCCAAAGGAGGAACACGAAGGCGGCCTGCTGTTGCTCCTCCCAACTTGGCCGCCATGGAGGGAATATCAGCTGCAGTGCTTCACTCTCTCACCCCCCAAGTTCGTCTCAGTCCTCCTCCTTCCCACCCACCGCCCCTCTGGAAGTCCAAACGGGCCTTTTCGGAACTGTTTACGGATGTTCTCTGTTTATGTGATGGCGTTCCCGCCAGAGCTGCGAGCCTTGCTCTTCTTGAAACATAACCGTGCGATCAATATGAAATTTGCCAGCAGTCAGGAACTGGGATGCAGTGAGAGTTCATTTCCTGCCCTTCAAGGAATAATCTATCTTTACACTAAAGTATCTCAATGTACACAGTCAATGGAAATGTACAAACGCGAGTGGTAAAAAAGTACATACAGGTGTATGCTCAAGCTGAAAAACATCGTTAATACAGACTAGCAGTCCATATCTGTCACACAAGGCACAATCGGCATCTTTGAAAGTAGTACCAAAGACAAGGCAGGCAAGGTCCCCACACTGTAAAAGTCAAAGGCACAAAAGAAAATTTGAGTGTATTGCCTCAATAACATGCACTGTACCTTCAAAAGACACATTCAAAAACTTAGGAGAAGGTATGTCAGTTTCTGGCCTTTAAAGGGTAGACAATAGGGTCCGAAAATGTACAATTATGGACGGTTACGAGATCCCTTAAATGATGAGTGAGACGGTACGTAGACCTAACCTTTGCATGTCCTAGGAGGCTTGCAAATATCTCTTGCTCACACAAGTTGGGCCAATCAATAAAAAAGATTTTCCACTGCCCGAGTACAAAAAAAACAACACAGCTCTTACATAACACCACTCATCACGGGTGACTTTCCCACCCCCAAATGTGACACATTGCTGCGCTTTGCACACACTGTTTGCAAAAAACAAACAAAAAAAAAATGAGCGAGCAACACTTTTGCGGTCACTGTTTGTTTTTTTTTCTTTCTCAGACTGTAGACACCAAGACTTGACTGAGTGACTCGCACCGTTGCCTGGTGTCGCAGGCGATAAAAGCAAAACAACACCCTGCCAGGTAAATGCAGCGGCAGGGCTGACTGAAGAGGCGCCACTTGATGTGGAAGTGAGAGACAGTGTCGTAAAGGTCTGAATGCACGGCTCAAAGCAATAACGGGCGTTCATTCAAAGGAGGTGGGAAGACAATGAGGAAGTTCTAATACTTCCAGTGCAGTCTAACAGCCGGAAAGGTGGGAGGGATACGGGGATGGGGGGGGGGGGGGGGGGTTGAAGCAAAGGAAAGGGGATGATGTTTCTCCCTTCATGCTCTACGGGGAGTGATCTGGGGAGGGTGATTTGTGGAAGCCAAAACTTCACGACAACTTTTCCAGGAATCTGGGGGCTTTTCTGAAATGACTGAGGAAGGGGTCAGGGTGCAAGACTGGGCCGAGGTTGAAAATGAAGCAATATTTTACCAGGACCTTAAACATCAATCTACTTCAGGAAGGAAAACGAGAACCAATCGGCTTTTCCTATTGCGGCAGGCACTCTTTGACTTTGAGAATGGTCAAAAGGTTGTTTGTCCAGCCGGGAGTCACACTACTTTAACGGTGTTATTGCAACTTGTTGGTGCAGGTAGCGCAAATCATTTGGCAACTGGGGAAAGAGAGGAAGAGAGTTGGAAGTCGAGATGGTGGTCAAGAGTTCTCAACAGTAATCAAGGACTTGGTGTTCATGCAAGCGACTCTGTCGCTCATTTCCAGAAGCAGAAAGGTCAACGATGACTAATACGTGACACCAGAGGGTAATGTTTGGCAACAGAGAGTCTTTTGCTCTCCCGTTTGTTTGGCCACTGTTTGAGGGTGGTGCTTACTTTGGACTGCAGGGAATCCTCGGTTTATGACGGGAGTCCCGTTCCGAAGGTGCCAACGATCACAAACCTACGTTTTAATGCAGGATACTCTTCCTCACACAACCCACCAATGTTCATCCGAGTTTAGGGCTTAGGACAGACAAGCCGCTGTCAATGAGGAACTAAACGTGTGTGTGTATTTGCTACATCCAAGACCCTAAATTTGCCCAATGTGAAAGTGAGTGTGAATGGTTGTTTGTCGATACGTGTACTGCCTCAAGCCCAAAAGCCAGGTGGAATAAACTTCAGCTCACCCTTGATCCTAATGACAATACACCGCTATAGGAAAACATAACAGATAGATAAATCGACGGCTCCTTGATTGTAAACTGCTTTGTTTTCGACAGCGACGAGCATCTGGCTGTTAAGTTAAAATACGAACACTGATGCCTTTAATATCCTCATCTAATTTGCCAATTGTTTACATTGCCTTAGAGGCGGGCGCTGCTTCTTGCGCCGGCTGAGATAATGAAGCTCAAGGCTCGGATGGTGTGACTCACACACACGTCGAAGCAGATCCGAACCCCAGCTGGCAAGCATCAGCGTGCGCTCGCACTCCTCATCAAAAGCTCACACGCTGCCGTTACGGCGAGAGAGCTTTGTCATAATAGAGGGTGGCGCTCTTGAGTCACCATGGCTCTTCGGAAAGACTGGATTTCATTTGGAATTATTTCGCCATCGGATGTTGCCGGTTGCTGGGCAATTATAATAATCATGTCGTATTGAGTTTCTGCTGCAGCGGTCCTCATTTTTTATTTGTATGAAAAGAATAAGTGCAAGCCCATCTGTGGTAGATGCTAACTCGCCTTTAATTGAAGAGGCCATTACAGCCTGGCAGCGCTGCGATGGCATTCACAACTTGATTGGCTGTGGCCGATGAGGTCATGGTGCACATGCAGTCGCTGTGGCAGCTGAATCAATAAAGCTAAACTCCCCTCACTCCTCACTTCATACTACAGTAAAACACCAGTGAAATACACCCCTAAAATGACCGCCCCCTCTCCCCAAAGAATTTGAGTGGGAACCAAGATAGCCTATGTTTACCGTTTTCATTATCCTTTATGTTGAATGTGCAATTGGGAATGAATGGGGGAACTTCTGATTGAAAATGTGCAATATTTTGAAAACGATGAATTTTTGGAATGAGAAAAATAACAGCCTGTAAGGCGTGAATTTTTGAACCACGTTAAAACTGGAATGATGTGAATCGGATCAATGATGTGAAAGTAGATGCATGCAAATAAATGGGGCAAGTGAAAAATGAGTTCAATGAGTTTCCAATCCATGCGGAATAAATTATCTCTTCATAAGAAGTCACCTTAATTTTACTGACACGCGTATGCCATGACTTTGCAGGTGAACCAATACTGTCTCTTCAACAGCGTGACATACTGCAGTCTATTTTCCTTTCCTTCTCCTCCCTTGTGTGAGTTGATTCCTGCGCGGGAGCCGTGTGGCTGCTTCAGGTTCAGCACGAGGCCTTATCATCGGTGCCCCTCTCATGCAGAGGTTAAGGGTCACGGGAAAAGGAAAAGATTTATCGCAGCTGCAGAAGGGCAAGTGCTCTTTAAACGCTCATTGAAGAGAGAGATGATCCACCATGGCATGCAGCGCATTGGCCAGGTTCGTCTACAACGGACATGCCATTGCGTCATGACATATTACATTATACACAGGCGTATGTAAAATTCCCCTGGTTGTACTGCTGCGCTTGCATATAATTACTTCAGGTTCAGTCAAACAGAAGTGAGCTGCCATGGGAGCGAGTCGGAGCAAGGGCCCAAGAGGTGTTCCAGCTGCAACCAATAAAAAGAAGAAAAAAAAATCCTGCAAGGGACATGAGACGGTGATGGCAAGAATGTATGCAGGATGCGGATCAAAGCATCGCTTCCCAGGCAATGTGTTAAGCTTGACCGCATGGGCGGGACGGTCAACCGCACTCTGGTTTAGACGCAACAATGGCTGTACTAGCATCATGTAACATCAATCGTCAAGTAGTTAAATTGTCATGTGTTTCATTGAATGTCCTTTTATTTTATTTGTTATATTGCTTTATGATGTGATTTATTGTCGTCCTCATTTGGGTCTTGCGTACGCTGGAACCTATTTTTAGCGGTTTGGGGAGAGAGAAGGGGAACACAATGCACTGGCTGACGGCCAATTGCATGTATTGGGAACCAAACGTTGGTTCTCAGATTCACACCAATGGACAATTCAGATCCCCTCTGAACCTAACGTTCAATTTTTGCCGGGGGGCCGTGGGACAAAAAAACTGAGCACCAAGCAAACACTGACCATGCAGATCCACACAGGAAGGCTGGAGTTCAGATTTGAAACCCCAACCACAAAACTGTGAGGCTGTTGGGGTGACCACTCGGCATAACTAATCACGCAAGGCTTCATTTATCAAAAAACGCTCCAATAGGTGAATAATGGTCCCATATCTTGGACTATTTGTTATTTCCCCATTAGAGCAAGGCCACATAAATGGTCATACGATAAAATATGTTGACTTACCAAAGTATTTCACATTTTCATAGTTAACAAAAAAAAAAGATTTCAATTAGTCAGTGGATTATTTAAGACTGAATATGTGTTGAAGGATGGGGATGAGAAGCCGAGTTTTGGTTGAGCACAAAATGGTCGCCGTGCAGGCAAGAATCAAAAAATGAAGTTTACAACAGGTTTGCGTTGGAAGAAGGGCAGAAGGAACAGCACTTAACTTGTCTGCAGAATGATTCCCAGCCAGGAGAGAGGAGGATGTTATTCCCATCATGTGCTATACATCATCCAGAATGTTACAAATTCAAGCTTGTTTCCCCATCTCCCTCCTGGTTTGATGCATTTTGTTCCATGAGGCCTTCAATTCGGATCTTTATTGTTCCCCCTTGGTCACCCATCTGTCAGTCTGCCTCAATTCCTGTTCTTTGGTTGTACTTCTTGCATCACGTGTATCTACCTACACCATTTAGCAACACTGAGCAAGCTAGCTAGCTAGCATGCCAGCGACCATTTTTGCCCTATCTATCCATCTAGCTATCTATATATCTGGCTAGCTAGCTAGCTAGCTATATATCTGGCTATCTAGCTAGCTATAGATATATCTGGCTAGCTGGCTACCTATCTATATATCTGGCTAGCTAGCTATCTATCTAGCTGCTTCGCTTCCAGTGTTAGTTGTGTGTTGTGCTCGAGGCTATATCAGACAAGTGTGAGTTTCCGACCCCCGCTGTTCTCTTGTCATCCCTCCTCACACTCTTTGTCTATTTCAGTGCTACATTTGAACCACTTTGACCACAAAGCGTGTGTCTGTGTGTGCCTTGTGGTTTGAGTGTGAGGCAGTGGCCAGGATTCCTGGTCAGCTAACAAAAGAAACACACACGCACGCACACACGTATGCTCACACCTTGGATTAAAGTAATGGCCTGACCCTGATCCTTCTTATCTGATGACCCCCCTCCCCAACACCCCAACATTGACCAACACCACTCAGCAGCCAAGTGGAAGCAAGCATTGCTCTGGTAAGCGCAAGAGGAGAAACGTGCACCTTTGACATGTGTGTTTGCACAAACTGCCTTTTGTTCAGCGGCTTTTAAACAAATAGCGAGCGCCGTGTCTCTAGGAAAAATACACAAAGATCAACACGGACAAAGTCCTCCGGCCAGGCGGCATGCTAGCCTCTCCGAGCCGGATTCCATTGGGCGCACGCTTGACCTGTTTACCCACAGCCTCTGCCAACAGACTTCACTTCCTCTACCTTATGCACGTCATCTACGGTACTTTCATGATGTCTCATCATTTTTTTCTTTAAGGCAAATTTTCTGGACTAGGATAAAAACATTTCATTTCACGCTGAGGCCAAAGCATGAGCGCAGATGTTGCCGAATGCTCACAGGTGGATCAGTTCAACACGGAACTTTACGACAACCGTGCATCTACTGTTTCATGTGTGAATGCTGAGAAACCAGCATTTACACTGGTATGCATTTGAATATTGTCGTCTTGTTTTTGAGTCAACGCTGCGAGTCAAGCATTCACACAATTCTGTAATTCATTGTTAAAATTTTTTTTAAACAAGTGTTAACGGATTCAAAGTGAAAAAAGAAAATGCTGAAAGGAACTGGAGGCATTAACACAAAAACTATTTTGCAATGAAACATTTTCCCTTTTTTTTTTGAGTGAATGATGAGAGATGAGCATCCACAACGATCCATTGTGCATTCTTTTTGTGTGACTGCTGAGAGCATTTTTTCTTCTTTTTCTCATGGCGTGAATGCTAGAACACCATTGTTTACACAAATGCAACTTTGCCTTAGAATATTTCTTCTTTGCATTGTGTGAATGATGAGCCAAGCGTTCATGCAGACGCTAGTGTCGGCTAAAATCTTTCAACGTGTGGCGCGAATGCTTGTTTCTCAGTGTCAAATTGTTACATTGTCTTCGCGCACCTCGCGGGAAGTCAAAAAAAATTCAAGCAAATGCCAATGCCAAACGTAGCTTGGCATTGACATGAGTCAAGAGCTACGTTTGAAGGTTACTACAACGCTTTGACTCAAAGCGATGACTCAACTTTTGAACTTCCCCTCCGCTCGGTGATTTAGCGTCACAAACGACAAGCTCGGCTTTCTGGCCTCTGATGGGAGCCATATGGTGATGCCTGAGAAGATTAAATGCCGAGCAACTAGCATGTGTGCGATTGTGTCACGACACTGAAGCCTTTGTAGTGTTTCTGCACCTCCTAAAAAAAAAAAAAAAAGACAAACTCCCTAACCACCTAATGACTGCTTGCGCGCACAGCCGACAGGCGCTCTTCCCGAAGTCTCGCCCTGCAGACTCAGTGCATCATTACGGCAATGATAATGGTTGAGATTTTTGTGATGGAAGTCTGGATTTGAGGGTGTTTTGCTTAGGCTACTTTTACTTCTTCTTGTAAACACGGCCTAATCTGTAGGAAGCCGCAAAAGTCATGACTCTCCCCCTCCACACCACCTCCTTCAAGCCATGTGGTCCCCTTCACTATCCACTAAGACACCCCCCCCCCCCCACCCACCACTCCCCTCCTTTTCCTGAGCTGAGTACAACACAATAAACACATCCGACATCCAATACTCAAGCAGGAGGGGTGTAATATGGTTTGCAAAATATATTGAGTGGCTGCTCACACAAGTTTATTTAATTTTTTTAATGGAAAATAGTCATTTTTACCATTTGTTTACATTCTGGAGAGGTTAAACTCTAATGGTTTCCGTCCAAAAATAGGATGTAAAAATGGATGACATACGTATGACTTGTAAAGCACCCGTCAAGTGAATTGAGAGATTTGTTTCTAAACACAGTTTACGTGTTTGAATATCATTTCTGTAACCAAGACAACGATGCAGTTCAGTTGTGTGGATACAGTGTTCAACTATTTTGAAGTTTCCTGATTCTTTGGGTGCCGTTAAAATGGCGACCGATGACATGGCCTTCCCCCTCCCCCATTATTTAAGAACTTGAACGGGTTTATTCACATTAATGGTCACCCCCCCCCCCCCAATTCTCTTCAGATAGTATGGCTGCTTTAGAGCGCCACGTTGTTGGCCATGAGTGCATGCATGTCAGAGTGAGAAGGGGCGGAAAAGAATGCGAGATTTAAAAAAAATAATTAAAAGTGCAACTTGACAGACGGCACATGGGGGGCTTTGCGCTGACATGACCGCTTTAGAGTGCCTCATGGTGGCGGCGTGGAAAAGATCTAAGAGAACCTGGTGAGATATTCCAGCCGCTGAAGGATTTCAGCGGATATATTTCCGTGGTTCAAACAGTTATGTGCTGGCAACTTGGCATAAGAGATGCAAAACGATTATACTTTTTTATTGCCCTTTTTATTGTCAATTTGTAATTAGCGGAATTCTGTCAGATGGCCCTCTATCTAATTTCAAAATGGGCTCAGATTTTCTCCGTGCACAGGGAACAATTCGGTCTTTCTACGCTGGAGACAAAAAGCAAGAGCTCAAGAGAGAGAGAGAGAGAGAAAGCTGGTGAAAAGATAAGCGGTAAGACAACACTGCATAGTCTCGGGTGGGGGTGCGTGAGTGCACGGATGTCTTCTAAAAACCTGTGAATAGCAGAGACATGTGGCACAGGCAGCACTTGGCCCGCTGCTGTGGAGTGCAGACAGACATAAGCCATCCTGATTCCAAGCCACAACAACTATACACCGTTGAGGGGCTTTTGTGATACGCATCACCATCCCCGAATCTGGGATTTTTTTTTCTTTTCCACCTAATCTCTCTTCTCCACACATACTAACCTGTTGTTATGTCCATTATGTGGATGACTGCAGGGACTGAACTGGGCCTCTGTCTTGTGCCTGCTCACATGAGCGGGCGTAAGTGAATTTCACAGCTTTACGACATAATCAGTTAAATTTAGGTCATTATGTGGGGAAGTTGAAGGACCAACTCATGTGCCGCTGATGTTAAGTGTTCTGTTTCGCTGAGATGCATCCCGTGACTGACAGCCCCTGCCCACTTCCTGTATGCAGATGCTGAAAGGTCTTTATGGGCCAAACTCTTCCTTGAATATCACGAGTGAAAGGATAAGTTACACTCGAGAATGCCGATCACCCCTCCCTGAATGCTCATGTTGAAGAACCTGCTGAAGCCGCCAGGTGTTATCGCTGACTCATCAAGATTTGATACCCTTGAGCCACATTGTTGCCCAAGTGTATTCCCTTGAAAGGATTTTGAAAGCTTTAAAGTAAGAGTCAAGGAAAATGTGGGGCATACCTTGCTTGAAATTTTCGGTCAAATTCCGAATTGTTTGACAGCCAAATAGCCCACTGTAGGAGAAATGCTAGTACGTACAGTAATGCTAAGCTAAAATAAGCCAGTGTGGAATGTGTCAACACTGATTTTTCATCCTTAGTTTATTCTGAGAGCACTCAGGGTGAACCTTTATGACCTATAAAGTCGTTCTTTTCAAATCTTTATGTGTGGTTCACAATGAGGAACCCAGCTCAAGATGCAAAAGCTAAGCTAAGCTAAGCGGCTAGATTAACTGAGCGAGCTAGGCCAACTGGCTGTCGCTGTAAATCTCAAGCAAGTTAGGCAAACGACTGTTTGTTGCAATTCTTTCCCTTTGAGGCAGTCACAAGTGAAATAAAAACATCTTCCTGTCTTGTGAAATGCGTGCTTGTGAAACATTAGCATATCCGAGGCGCACGTCCACAATCTTCTCTCATGGTGGGGTTGGGTCGTGTGCGCTGGTGCTGCTGGCTTGGTTGCTGTCGGAGGCTGCTATTAACAGCTGCCAGATGTGCAGAGTCCCTCGAGCCCGTGCACATTCTCACAGACAATGGAATGCTTGTGAGGAGCCCCGGCAGGAAGTGAGGTCAGGACTCGTGCCCCCTCCCTTAAACTAAAAGTGCCACAGCAGGCAGCTCCAGTGGACAAACTCCTGCGAGTGTCCTTTTCATTAAAAGGCGCTCCGTAAAGTGCTGTCCGCGACACATGCCGCTGTACTCGCAACCTGAAACGTCTGAAAAAAAAAAAGCTTCTTTACAGCCTGACTATTTTCCACATACCAACTGCTGCGGGGGCGGCGGGGAGTGTGCGTTGCACAATCTTGTTGCCGTTCTTCTCCGAGTCAACCACGGGCAAACACGACATGAGTCAAAGTAGCTGAAATGCCTCAGCACGGACTAGTCTGCTTTTTTTTTTTTTGTTTCCACTGGTGAACTCTCACTCAGCGCCGCAGGTGGATGCTGCGAGCTGTCGGCCCTGGTGTCGGCGCTCTGATGTCACTCAGCCAGGTATGAGCAAAACTGCCTGACTCAGAGGGAATACTCCCTACGCGCTCATAATTAAAGGGAGTCCTCCCAAGTGATTATTAAACTTGAAGGTAACTTTATTTGCACCTTTTCCAGGAACCAGAAGATACTGTACAAGTCAAGTGTCAATAGGAACCAATAATGGTCCGAGTCCAATCATAATAAATCGTACACATGACAGTCAAACCATGGATTGTATTTTCGCTCCTGGCAGCAGCACTTCACCAATTTGATGGACGCTGTTGGTTGGAGTGTGAAAATATCACTAAAGATCGTAAAAATCTGACACTATTAGGGCTCTAAGTAACAAGAATCCACTTCCTTGGGCAACTGAAAGACAGAACTCTGCTTAGGAGCGTGATGAAAATCTGGAACCACAATACACCTGAGACATGACATCACACCCCACTCGAGACGACTTGCCCAGTTATGACTCGTGAAGACGTGATTAGCTCTGAACACAAGGAGCACCTGCCCCCAGTGAATGATGATGACTGACAAGCCCCGGAGGCCCAGTGGTGAACACAGCACAGTATCACGGGGTCAGACGCTACGCTTCGTCATGTTTCGTCAGTAAGGTGGCTGAAGTGACAAGTGAAACGGCGGCGTGGGTCACAGTCTGAAAGCGCAAAAAGCCCCAATGTTTCTTTCAGCTGCTCACGGAGGAAGCGAGATTACTTGGGAAAACTGCAGCACACTGAGATCTACAACAGGGTGAGAGGAAGTGAGGAGGTGGAACATCTGGACTTGATTTCTGCTACGCTCCGACTCGGGAAAACGGCCCCAAAAATAGACCGTAAAAGGCATTACCTCCGCCAAGGTGATACTTCTACTGTGTTTATTTGTTTGTCATTTGAGACCTTAAACTGAATCCTCTATGCAAATTGAGAGTGAGGAATGGAGGACCCAATAGGCTAATCATTTGGTGAACCTTCAAACTGTACTGGGGCCAAAATCTGGTTGAGAGTGCGTGCGCCCGAAGGCCGCATAGTGAGGCCCTGACGACCAACCAATGTGCGCTGGCGATGATTTTAGGTCTCACCCTTTTAGTAATTTGCTTTGCATAACGCAAGTGTATCCAGTTTGGCAGTGTGACACACCTGTCTGGTGACTGCTGGTTTCTTCTCCATTCTCTTCCACCACGTCTTCCTCCTCCTCCTTCAAGATCCAGCACCTCCTCCTCAGCGCCACGACTGGGGTCAGTCCCTCAGTATCTCCTCTGCTGGTGATATTCACCGCTAATGTTGCTCCTGCTAATGATAACAACAGTAATATGTCACGTAACGTAATAATATTATGTAATATGTTCTAGACACATAAGCAATTCCTGTAAGATAGGACAATCATAAATCTCTCTCTCTCTCTCACACACACGCACAGACTTCTCGAAATGGTTCTTATTTCGGAGTAATCCAGCTCCTTTGCTCACATATCAAATACAATATAACTATTTCAAGTGCAATGCTATTGTTGAACAGTTGTCAAATCATATTTTGTCAAAAGATGGTGTCAGGAGCTATTAAAAAAAATTGCTGGTCCATGTCAACCTCGTTTGGACCTTTCCCAAATTTCCCAATGACCCTGCCATCAAACTTTAGTTATTACTTTCGGTTCTTTCTTCCTCCTACCCATGTTCTCCAAATCTTTGAAGCTTTGGACTCGAGGGAGGCTAATCATGTCGTAGCAGTGAGCGAAGTGGTTTGAGTTTTGCGAAGCGCCTTTTCTACGGTTGCAAATTTGCCAGAATTATTTCTCTCAGCACTTGACAGTTTTCTTTCAATCACCTCATTTGAATTCACCGCATGAAGCAGGCGGCGGTCAATAACATCCAACCTCTGCCCAAAATCAGAGCAAAGAGCTTTTAATTCCGCTAGCACATCTGCTACGTTAGCCATGCTATTAGCTTCTGTGTCTGAAGACGTTATTTTCGTATTCGTTTTGTTTTCGTGAAAATATCACACGGCTTCGATGCAGGAGATTTGGACATATTTATCGCCCCACAAAAGGTTCGGGAAAAAAAAATCGGTGCATTCGTTGGTTTTCGGTTGGAATTAAATTTGGTTGTGTAGCGCTTACAGGCTAAGTTGCCATCTTGGTTAATCTCTCGTGAGACCCTCAGTTAGTTAGTTAGTTAGTTAGTTAGTTCTGGACTTGTCTGTTTGTCTTGGGAAAAGTTTCACCTCTCATCCGAAAAGGCTTCATCAGTTCATGCAACAAGGCTTGGTTAACTTGGGACCGAGCAGCCTCTTGCTGAACCGAATGAGCTACTATTGTGCGGAATCTAAGAGTTGCTGATTTAAAAAATGCATCTATGTCATACTATCACACGACCGAAGCTGACTTCGGCGTGTGTGCGTGTGTGCGTAAGAGAAAGCGTGTGTATTTGCTGTGCGTGCGCGTGCGATAAGATGACGTCATACGCGCGCCTCCCAGCTTCTGGAGTGTGTGCGTGTGTGTCAGTGTGTGAATTGTGTGTGTTCAGTAAGCAACAGCAGCAGCAGCAGCAGGACGAGCAGTCGTGCTGCGGCAGACGTGCCGCTGGATCCGAGAAAGCGAGACCGCTGCGGGACACTTTTTGGAAACCTCCATCGCAAAGCCCGACACTTGATTGGACTTGCGCGGGAGTCCGCTTCACTTTTGGTCCGCTATGGATCGTCTACCAGCGCGGACCAGACGGCGCGTCTTGGCACCAAAACGGTCGTGATTGTCATCCGCTGGATCGGAACAGGAGAGCTTGAACCTTTGGTTGTTTTCCCTCGTTGGCGTTCTGCACGTCGGTGACTACATGTGAGCGCCACTGGGGACCAAGGTCAACTTTTATCGCTCATGGGGTAAGTTTTAGAACATTTAAGAGTGACAGTCGAAAGATGCTAACAAAGAGAGTCAACCCCCCCCCCCCCCTTTCCAAAGTTTGGCGCTTAAGTCATAACGCAGATGTGGCAACCGCTGCAATTGCGCGTCTTTGCGCGCGAGCGCGCGCGTTTAATGTCTAGCACGTTGTCGTTAAACATTAAATATAAGACGGTGGCTCTGCATCATTTGCTGTCGTGCGCATGCACGTACATGTATACGGGGGTGGTGTTGAAGGGTCAGTGAAGGAGGGGGGGGGGGGTGGCTGAAAGCCGTTGCGCAGCCTGCTGTGTGTCCCCCCCCCCCCCCTCACCCCACTGCTACGACCCCTCCGATGTTGTTGAGGCTTGTTCATCCGTCACTCTAAAGAAGGCATTGTATTGAGAGGATGTATTAATAAGACAAAAGCCTCCATTATCACCAGCACCATGAACCCCCCCCCCCCCCCCTCCGCCCGGCCCCCCCATGTTCCGACTAAATCTCTTGGGTCAGAGATGTCCTCCCCAGAGAAAGGCTCAAACAATGGTAGACTTAACACGCTGCTGTTGTTGAAAGCACGCACAAAGCTTGCCACTACTTAAAAAGGCATCGCGACTGTCTCGTACTAAAAAAAGGCCTGAACCGGTGCAAGTTGTTTCCTGTGAGTAAAAACAGCCCTGGAGGTGTCGGCAGTGCTTTGGCGAGAAGCGCCAAATCACTATGAGATAAGATGATAAGGCGGAGGAAATAATGTTTATTGCTCAGATAAAAGCGCTTGATCCGTCATTCGCTTCGCTGTGGTAGGGACAGCGGGAGCGAGTGTGGCAAAGTTATGATGTGCAAAGAAAGCAACTCGACCAAAAAAAAAAAAATTTAAAAAGGGGGGAAGCATGTGGATGTTTTAAGATAGTAGACCCGCATGTGAGGAGGAAACACGCTCAACCGCATCGGGTTGGAGGCTTATCAAGTGCCGAAGGCTCTGTCGGCAGCTTCATTGATGGCGGTGTCGCGCCAGAGTTGCTCAGTTTGTTTTGGGTGCCCCTTCTTGGGCAATCCCAGCAGACCGCCGACCGAAAGGAGTCGAGGCGCCAATGCTCCATCTCGCATTTTGTTTTTTTGTGTGATTGCGTGGCTCATTGAACCAGAACAAACACTTGGCTTCCTCCCCGGAGCCTGTTTTGGTTTCTTCGCACACGGGTCTTCTTTGTCTTTTTTGGGGTTTCATCTCACAACATTTTTGAACAGATGGGGGTTGTCAATTTCTGTCCAATCTCTATGAATGTTGCCCATCGGAGCGACAAATTGTTATTTTGTGTCCAGGGTTGGAAAATGAAAGTCAAATGGGAACATAAAGGGTAAAAAAAAACAAAACAGCAACTTTAAGAACACCAACTGAAATACACTGTAAAGCGGTAAATCTCCATATAAGGCACTCCAAATTTTATAAATGGCTTTCGGTCCAAAAGAAAGAGATCTGGTCCTGAGCTGTGAAGGTAAATAATTCAAACTCTTAAATCAGCGGCATAGCATTCAAAATATTGGCCTCCAAATTTAGTACCTGGTCCCAATCCACTCAGGTGCAAAAATGTTCCCAGGCAGTAAAAGGTCCACAATAGCTTTGACTAATATCCCACTGACAAGCTGCCATACATTAAAAGTCAAGTCTCTACATAGGGTGCGTCAAATTTGGGGTCAAAAAGGCACAGATGTTCCCAAGATGTACAAGCCAAGGGGTTAAACAGATGAAATTGTCATTCCAGAAAAAAAGCCATTGTACCCCGGAAGCAACACTTTTCACCCAAAGGTTTTGTACCCGGAGTCGTTCTCAGTCTGCAAAAGTCCAAATGAAGCGATTTAAAAACAGTCAGGTGACACGGTATATTGTTTTCCTTTTGTCTGAGAGCACATGGCATAAATAGTAATCAATATGAGGGAAGTGCAAGGCCGCATGTTTGTCTTGCAGAGCGGCATGTCGTGCGTAAGCCGAGATCGGGATTTAGCGTGAGAATTGGCGTCAACGTAGATCTGTCAAACAAATAAACAGATGTTTAACTGCATGCGGGGATAAATAAATGACAATTGAGCGCTGGGAACTGGATTTGCGAGGGGACTTTCTTTTTCCTACTGGAACCGGGGGGTGGGGGGCTGCGGTGCGGTGGGGGTTAGTGGGGGGGTGGGTGCGTGGGTGGTGTCGAACCCCCCTCGTAAGACGCTCGGGTTTCAGCCGAGGCCTGGGAGCGGTCCGCGAGGCGGCTTTTCCTTTGGGAGGGCGACTCCTCGTTTTATTGTCGACGCACGCCGCTTGATGCTAAAAGCTATCGACACCGTCAGATCTGAGGAGCGCACTGCCCGAGGCGTCTACCTGGTTAAGTGAAACCACCGGGGCAGAAAAGAAGAAGAGTCACAGATCACATGTGACAATGCAGGAGTTTAGAGAGCTTTTTTTGGGGGGTGGGGGTCGAGTTCTGACAGTTCTGCCCCGTTTGCCCCCACTCAGCCTGAAAAACTCATTTTTTAGGGTGTGGCAGGTGCAGGAAAAACACCCAATATTTTTTTTAAACGCCTTCTGCTCTCGCAAGTCACAACACAACACCGGCAGCATGCTGCGTTCTGATTGGCAGCCAAGAGCAGGGAGTGTTGCCCATGTGAGAGAAATAGATGACGCCTTGTGATTTTTATGAAGCCCCCCCCCCCCCCCCCGCCTTTTAGATCCACTTAGCATCGCGCAAGCTCCGGATATCATCCGGATATTCACACGGGCTCCTCCGGAGTACGGAGGTGTCTCAGTCAATGAAAAATCCATTAACTCCTGTAACATTCCTTTTCCACTTGAGGGACTTGAACAAACTATAAGACCCCCCTCACCACCACCCCCACTCCGCTCCCTCTTCCACCCCGAACTTCAACACACCGTGACCAGGCTCGTATTCTTGTAGCGGCATGCCAGGATATCCTGACGCTCGCGAAAGCGTAGATACGGCTCCTTGTAACCATTTCATTCCAAAACCCCAAAACGCACACTGGCCAGACATTCTACGCCCAGTCCACACGGCGGCGAGTATTTTTAAAAAGGTTTCGTCCTTTCATCCCCCTTTTTTTTTTTTTTTAGGTCAGCGAAAACCAGCGTGAAGACTTTCCAAAAACTGTTGTCAGCATTTGTGTGTAGACGGAGGGGAAAACCGTCGTTTTTATTGGCTCGTAACCTCCGGATGACGTTAGCGCCATCTTCGAACCATACGCACAATTTATGCTTTCGCTACACTTGGCAAGCAGCCTGCACAAATGATTCTAAAGTTCCTTTGCGAATTTGTGACTACACCTTTTCCGGATATGACTTCTGATTGGCTGAAATCGTCCGACAGTTGTTTTTTTTTCGGCAACGGCTTAAAACAGACTTTTGGGAGTGTGTGACGTTTTCGAATGATACAGTGGATGACCGGCTTTAGTCTGTGTACGGCAGTTTGAATGTCAGGTTTTGGGTTTATACTGCGGTTTCGGACAAGGCTGTGACAGCGCTTTGCAAGCCTTCAACTTGAGGTTGCACCGAATGAATTACGAAGTGGATGGCAACGGCTTCATCGGTGTGGTCGCATCTTGGTTTTCTCTGACTGCGGGAAAAGTGCCAGAGCAGGTAACGCACCGAGGATGCTTTGGTTGAAAAGACCTCCTTCCCTCTTGTTCTTCCTCCCACTTGGGAGTCTTTGTGATCCGATCGGCTTTGTTTGTGCGGCTGCGAAACTCAACGGGGTTACCTTCAATCCATCGGTAAGCTCGGCATCTTTTTCTTTTGAATTGTCTCGCCGACCGGAGCTCGGAGCTCTTAGCATCCCGTGCGCAAATATGATAATGACCCCGCCCCCGCCCCAAACCCCCGCAACAACCTGTTTTCGTGATCCACTCTAGTCTCTTTTTGTTTATAAACGGCTAGTAAGTATGCTTCGCTTTCCAGCTTTTAAACGTGAAGGGTTTAACCCTGCGCTCAACACAAGCCGGTTCAGGATTGAGGCCAGGCTGCTCCGTTGGAGCGGACTGACAAGTGGAAATGGATGCTGTCATATGACGGCGCATCAGAGGGCTCATCCGGATCAGAATAGCCGCTCGATTGAAATATGAAACATATGGACTAAAGTATTGAGATATTGCGACAGTTCCACCCACTCGGACTTTTTTACAATATTGTAGAGCGGATCTGGGGTGAATTTTTCGTCAATTTATTGATAAAAAATTCCTGCAGTAGCGCTGTTAGCTCTCAAATCAAAAAGTGTAGGAATGAGCCGGGATGGGGTTCATATACGGATGTGCATCGCCCACAAAAAAAGGACTCCAACCAGTTTTTGATAGGTCGAGTGCGAAAGGATTCGAGGACACTTTGAAACGAAACGATTCGATTGGGTTTGACTGTGCGATTACGATTCGATTCGATATGGTTACGGCTCAGTTCGAGAGGGTCTGACTCAATTTTGTTTTCATTTCACATACATTGGGATCAACTCGTCAGTGCTGCCAATGCGACATTTCCTTCTAAGATGCATCACCAACAAACGATTACACTCGGGAACACGATTTTTGTTGATTTAGCTCTCAGTTTCTCTCTATCACAAGTTTTTCAGCTATAGGAGCCCAATTAAAAAAAAAAAAAGTTTATGTGAATAAACCGCTAATATGGAATAATTGCAACCTTTGAAAACGTAAAAAAAAACCCCTGCATTAAACGAAATAGAACTTCCTCTTAATTCTGACAATGCTAACTTTCTGTCTGCATATATGACTAGTGCCGATCTATTGGGAGCCGCACACGCCTCTCACCAAGCTACTCTGTCATTGCACTTTTGCACACACTGGAATGAAAAATGGACTTCCCCAAACTATTCCCATAAAGTTATTGGATATAAAGGTCCCCAATCTCTATCATGACACTGACTTAAGGGTTGAAGATCCGAGCCAACCCATGACTGACGGATTACGTGATCATAAGGCGTGTCTGTCGACCATATAGTGTGTTTTCAAATCGCCCATAAATGTAAACTGTCCTTTTGGCAGGCAGCAGTGTGATTTACGGTGCCGTCATCAAAATCTCTTCCACGCACCGGCGACGACTCCTAGATCGTAGTTCTCCGCCAGAAAAGGAATCGACATCATCGAGAGACAATCCACCAAAGTTGTTTCAGTGCGTAAAGAACACAGCCGTGTTCCCTTTCTCAGGCAACATTACCCCCCCCCCCCCGACCCCCCGCACTCCCCGCCCTCCCTCAAACAGTTTTCCCTCCCTCCCTGGATCTGTGTTTGCTTGAGGAGTCTTGGCGCTTTGTCTGTTTTTGCTGGAGTGTGAGGATGGATGGACGCTCCTCCATCAGTCCAGCATCTTATCAGCGGGTGCTAGGCAGCGGCGGTAAAAGCCCGGCTAGGTGGTATCATGTTCCATTTCAGGGCTGTTGTCAACACGTCACTCCTCCTCCTTTTCACCCCCCCCCCTCCCCCACTCCCCACACACTTCTCCTCCACGTCTGCGGTGGAACAAGCGCGGAGGTTTGCAGTCACGGCATGGAAACTGTCCGCCAACATGTCTCCTCGCCGCCCGTGACCCCGTTGACGAAAAGTTCACATGTGAACATGAGAAGGGGCGGAGTTCAAGGTCCGGAGTTCAGAGAAGAATGAGAGCGAGGAGACGGGGACAATAGAGTCTGAAAATGAAGGTTCCGAGCCGTTCATTAGCTTGAATTCATTGTGAAGAGATGAACGAATGTGTCAGATGAAACTTGTTTGAATTTTTTTTTTCATTTTAAAATTGCACTTCCTCTTACCCTACGTACATGTACATACGTATGCATGCATGCACCTGCCTGTAGAAATGCGACATAGGTCGCTCTTTTGTCATTTTGGCAATGGCTGTAAAGTTCTTAAAGGCACTCTTGGAGGAGTTTGATGCGGAAGAACCTTTAGGGGTGATATCAGGAATGGCAATTTTCCGCGGATACGCGGAAATTCGCCGTTTTATTTCTTAAATTGATCATTTTAGTGAATCGGCTAAATCCTCTTGAGAAAATTTTAGGGGGGGGTCAGGTACCTTATCGTCGAGTTTTCACGAGCTCTCCCAATCAGTCTTTCCATCTTCCGATTGTAAACAGCCCTGCGATTGGACGTGTATGATGTCTTACTTGTTGTGATTGGTCGCCCCGTCCAGGCCACGCCCCTTTCCGCTTTTTTTTCCATCACTAGCCATTGCCATCCCTGTGATATAGAACAAAAACCGGAGCAGTTCCATGCCCTTTTGGTGACAAATGGATACAAATTTTTTGATACACACGCCCAAAATCCAAAGAAAGTCTTTCCGGAGAAAAGAAGAGCAAGACCAATGCCGTATTTTCTTCCATTTCTGCTTCCTTGAGGTGTTCATGGCAACATGCACCGATACCTTTTACACAGTCAAAGCTGTAATGAGGGAAAAGGCCGCAAAATGTGTCGACTGCTGCAGATATTCAAGATAAATCCGCCCTGATGTGTTCTAATCGCCTCTTCACAGCCCGTCCTTTTTGAGTTTCTGTGATGTCGTGTAAAATGAGGCCGAAGGAAGGTGCTGAGAGTGAAGATGATTTTTGGCTTGAAAGGCAAAAAAAATATCGCTGTTGGGCGAAAATGCAGAAGGAACTCGTTAGCCACGAAGGTTAAGTCCGTGCAAACTCATTCCACTCCGTTTTTTTTTTTATTTGATAAATCACTCAGAGCTCGTTTGGAAGATAATGTCGCACAGTCATTTCCTTTTGTGACATATTCAAGGCTTTTTGTCTGATCTTTGATGGAGACGGCTGGCGCTTACATCATATCACACCATTTTAGTTACGATTTGGACTATCTATAAGCACCCGTCACCAAATAGACACATCATATTTTTTTCCGGCAGCATAAAAAACAAAAAAAAAACTAGCTCTTAGATGTGAGTTAACTATTGAGTCAATTTGGATTCTACCGCTAACCGAAATGGCCGCGCCTACTGAGGCAGGAAAACAGACATGGAGTCTTAGAATGGCTGTCACTTGGAAGACTCAAATTTTTGCTCTTTTGTGGGTGTGTGAAAATATTAGATCAGCAAGATGCCTGTAAAACAAATAAAAACCGAAGCCACTAAATTTGAGGATACATGGTGAAGACCTTAAATTGCCTCTGAGGTGCCACCTTTGAAGAAACCTCAACCCAGCCATCAGTCTCTCCCTACCCACCAGATAAGTAAACTAGATGAGGGATTTAAAGTGGGCGGGGGTTTGGGGGGGGGTGGTCTGATCCAGTCATGTGGGTTATAGCACCCGAGGCTCCATGATGCCCTTGTTTGTATAATTCTTTGTCTCCTGAGCTCCCCCCCCCCCACCCCCACCCTACCTCACACACAGCAAGAACATCTGTCATAAATACAGCATGACAAACTTCCCGAGCTGGACATCAGTAAGGACGGGCAAGTCCACCTCCGTCACCGGACGCGACTAAACTGCTTCGACACGCCCGGACGAGACTGTGCCCAAACTGTCAGACTCTTTTGACAAGCGGAAAGGGTAATCCCTAATTAAAAGACAAGACCCCCACTATGAATCGAGGACACCCATTTTCACCCCCCACCCTGCCACCACGAATATCCGGACGTTTATGGGCGGTTTTAATGAACCACGTTTTTCAATTTTTTTTTTAAATTTTGCAAGGAACAAAGAACACGGAACGGTTTGGTGTTGAAGACAAAGGGAAAAAGAAAACGTAAGAGGGAAGTGTTTTATCTGCGAGGAAAAGAGGAAGTGTTTCGTTCTGTCTGCTGTCTGCTCATCCAATGCTTCGGTGACATCAAGACACTCACGCAACTGGGTATTGTTTTTGCTCATCCAATCGGATGAACAAATACGTTTGTTGCTCAGTTTTAATTGACGCTTGAAGAAGTGATATCAAGAATAAAGATTCGTCGACAATGACAAAACAAAAGTGAAGCTCGCATTTCTACCAAATCATTTGAAAACTTTTGTCACGTTGTTTGGAAATTGGGAGCTATTGCAGGCCGCGCACCTTCTCCTCTTCCTCGTTTCAACTTCCTCTTCGAGGAGCCGCTTGTCATTTCTCAGTGTGACGCCTTTGTGAATTTCTGCGGTTTCAAAACCGAGACCCCCTTGGCGGCGTCATCGTCTTACGCGGTCGGCCCACACTTTGCTTACTGTCGAACTCGACATCATGATGAGTCGGCGGGGACTCATCAGGATAGTGTCAATTTGCTATCTACGTGAAAAAATATAACGTACCTAGCTAACCACAACAATAACACCTACTATAGCACATCGAGTGTGTTGAGTCTCACCGGCGTCCACTCATATACTCATAAAAGTTAAGATGCAGCTTGTCTGGTCATATTAACTCATTCACTCCCAAAGACGTTTTTAAACGTCTTTTAAGACATGGTCCAGAATTGGCGGGTACTGAATGAGTTAAATAAACACCACTCGATTTATAATTATTATTTTTTTTCCTGGGGTAACAAGGAAACAGGAAAGGACATGGGGAGCGTGCATGATCCCCCCTTGAATCATTCCGACTACTGTATTGCAAAGCAAAACAGCAGCACCTACGGAGCCTTATGAACGATTGCGGAATTTTGTCCCAACTTCTTTGCAAGCACTTTTTTTTTGTGGGGGGGGGGTGTTTTTGTGAAAATATTGTTTGTAAAAATGACGATTTCAATCCCTCCGCAGTTAAATGTACAACTACCATAGCCACTTCCCATACATGCGGTAAAACTGTGAGGACATTACAGAAGTTGCCTCTGACCTACCTCCTCGTATGGGTGTGTGTTTAGGGAAGTGGGGGGCCGGTTTCCGCCCTCCGACTCCTCCATTATCACACTTTGATGAGGTGTTGGAATAAACACTTGGTCATGGTGAAAGTGTTTTGGAATATTCAATTGCAGTAGAACAGAGATTGTTGTATTGGGGATCCTCTTTAGACCGCGCTGAATTTTTCAGCGAATTTGCCCTTACAGGTGCTTTTGAAATCGACTCCCAGCTTCCTTCCTTATCAGCAGCATGCGCGCAGGAGGGCAAATAATGCGCGTCGCATACGTGCGGGCCGTCACAGCTAACGGATGTCAGCACTCTTATTATTTATTTTTTATCTCATTTACATGTAGGAGACTAAACCCGCAGCGCTGCGAGGGCTCGTAATCTGTCAAAGAATCAAAGAAATAGCGGCGCTGCTGACTCTCACCGTCCCACTTTTTGGTGCATGCTTTTAAACCCTGCGTATTGATCGTGGAATCGATACTGTGTTGTGGCTCACGTGGAAAAGATCAACCACCCGTAAGAAGCCTCGGGGTGGAGACGTTAGGGGGACAATGGCCGCGTGCCAACATCCTGGCGTGTCCTGTTTTAGTTCATGCACCCCCCTCCCCCCCATTCCAATATGTTCATGTGTGCAATTCAGTTGAACTCTTTCATGCACCCTGTAACCCAGAGGTGTCAAACTCATTTTTGGCGCAGGCCACGTTATAGTTACGGTTTCCCTTGGAGGGTCATTATGAATTTTGGGAAACCATATAAATGCTTAATCCCCTCCACATATTACATACACAGCGCACAACAAATTTATGGATTACTAGTTTTAAAATCAGAAGTCAAGAATAATGACGGTTATTTTTATAATTTTGGTACAGACTTTAGCAAGCATCATGGAACCTAACATGCTGGATTTGCTTTCGCGGGCCACATAAAATGATGTGGCGGGCCAGATCTGGCCCCCGGGCCTTGACTTTGACACCCCTGTGCTGTAACCTGATAAGCTGTCCACTGTAGTAACCACTGTCCCTGAAAGGGTGAAAGCACATCCATTAAAAAATAAAAAATCGACAAATTTGCGATCGCTGTACTATAGCATGATATTGAATGATGGAAATAGAAATACATTTTTCTTAGTTTTTTTTGTCATAGCACAATTGTCATTGCAGCAAAGACATTTCTTTTAGTGTGTGGAAAAAAACCGCCATACTTTGTGACAGGATGTTCGTTCCAAACCACAAACGTCTGCGCGGCCACCAAGCAGTTTGAACCTCTGTCGTGCAATCAAGGTTTTCCTGAAATGCTGAACAAAAGAAAACAAAGCCAGATGAGGCAGCTCTCCTGTCTTGTAAGAAATCCGTGTGAAGCGCGGAGCTCTTTGTTTAGGAAGAGAAAGTGAGGGAGTTTGAAGCAGTGACAGGTAGCAGGTGGGGCAGTGCTAATTGGAGCTTATCAGGTGTTTGAAAGGGGAGGTGGGGGGGTTAAAAAAAAAGAAGGGAAAAAGCATGTGTGGCTTTTGTGCAGCTGTCACACCGCTTGAAGTGTTCGGACTTAGGAGGGAAAGCATCAGCTTTCAGTATGATATTGAAAGTTGAGATGGCGTGCACCAGTGCCAAGCGACGGCGCCTGGTTTGTTTTCATCGTCCTAACACGCTCGCTTGCAGCCGTGATGCTTTTCGGTGCCCCCCCCCTCCAAAAAAAATCCAGACAGGATGTTAGGTTGTTTTGTCTTTCTGTGTGAGCACTCGGCATGATGACGTGTGTCGAAGAAAACAAAATCATGACGATTATCTGTCGATTGCAAATTTCCCCAGTGTGGGACAAATAAAGGTTATCTTATCTTATCTGTCCATTTTCAACGGCGCTATCAAATCGGACTTTGAGCAATTGGCCGAACTGGTTGCCAACCAATCACAAGGCAGATCTCGACAAACAAGCATTCATGCTCACATTCACAATTTGAAGTCCCTAATGAACTTGGCATGCATTTCGTATGAAATGAGGAAGTCCGCCACGGGCAAGTACGGGCAGAACTCCTCACAGGAAGGCCCGAGACAATTTTTGGCCCTCTGAACCGTGAAGCATCTCGGGTGAACGTGAGGATTTTGGTATCGAGGTATCCCACTATCAGGAATGGGCGTGGGTGGCAAAAGTAAACCAAACATGACAGGTAAAGGGGCGGGGCCATGCGCAGAAGATATAGAGTTGAGGGTGAGCGTGTGTGGGTCGTGAGAAACCGGTGCATCTGGTTTCCCCTTCGCATAACGACAGACGCTGGCTTAGCGACAGGAGGACCGTGCGAACTGTCTCCACAACACACGCGAGAGGAGTCATGTGCCGACCTGCCGGAGAGCACAGAAAACGGCTTTGAAAGCCCTTTTGCGAAGCATGACGAGTTTACTTTGTAGTTTGCTGACAAGCAATTCAGTATGCTTGGCAGATATCAAATCAAGGAAGCAATATCACACAATCATATTACGGCTGAAAACGAAAATGGCCCACAAAGTGCAATTAATTTAAAAAAAAAGGTGGAACTGCTATTCTAGTTCAGTCATGACACTTTGAAAGAGGAAGTTGGGTTTTTTGGCTCGATAACAGCTTAAAGTATACTTTAAAAAAAAAAAGGATGACTTATTTAATCTTCTGAATCTTTCTCGATAACTGTTCAGAACATTCGCGGTTCTTCAGAAAACAAACAAGATTGGTGACCTGCTCATCTCTCTCATCTATGCGACTTTGCATACTCCTCAGTGTACCTTGTTGCGTCATGATGTCTTACATCTTGAGCACCGCGGCTTTGTCTGTGCAATCGAGACCCCATGCGCTCAGCAAGAAAAAAATAAATAAAAATAAAAATCTGTTTCCTGCAAAATATCATCATCCCGCAGACTGCAAATGAGTCCCGGGCTTAGTTTGAGACACCTGGCCGACACCGTCTACTCATTCACTCACTCAAAGACTTTTTACATGTCTTTTCAGACTCCACACATTCAATCCGTACTTATTTTATATGTATTTTTTTTAAGACTTTCCTGACAACGTCTGGTACTGTTAACTGAGGACAAAACCCAAAAGGAAAGCCTCGACGCTCTTTGAACCGACAGCACTGCTCTGTCATTGGTTGATTCCAAATCACATGCTTTTTTTTTTTGGGACGCCATCTTGTCACTCAGGGTCTCTATAGATGAGTCAAAAATCGACCTAAGCTCACCCCCCCCCCCCCCACCTTCTGTAGGTGGATTTTTGACTAAATGCTTTGCTGTGTCCTCCACTTGCCCTGGAGAAGGCGTGCAAATTTCCCCCAAATCCCAGAAAGACAATAACTGTAAAACAATAAAACCCTATACGGTATAAATAAAATATCCAATACAAAATGCGGCATTCAAAAAAGATATTTTTGGAAAAGAGAAACGTGATCGCCAAAACACCCGCGACACCCTGTCACACTCCGCTGCCTCTTTCCAGACGAGCCTCTATGTCAGACTTCCCCCTTGGGGGAGGAGACTTATGATCGTGAGCAAAGATATGGTTGTCTGTGGTTGACTTCGGCGAAACCATACGCACACAATAAGAGCAGTGAGCACCACAGCAATTATTTTTACTTGTCACGTGTGGGGGTCACACAATTTTTAAAAACATGGTTACGGTGGGAAAAATCAATGTGTGTGTACCAGGCTTAACATGCAGTGCTGCTCAAACTAGGCCGATTTAATCAATCCCGGCTGCAAGAACGAGACCTAATGTGATTCGGCCGGCGCACGCGTGCTCGGTCACAAGCTCGCTTGTTTATTTCTATTAACAGAGGGACGAGATTGATGCCAACTGACTGGACGGGCTCGGACGCTCGCAGCTGCGAGTTGGTTGGTGCCAGCCCTCCAGATGCATCATCGGCCTCAAAAGCAAATTGAGCGGCGGCGGCACGAACACAGAAGGCCGTCGAGTCTGGCCCGCCGCGCTCAAGGACTTGATTGTTCTTCGTTGCTGCTTGAGGAAATACTGGAGGCGGTTTTGACTGGCAAGGCGGTAAAGCACCTGTGCTTTGCCCACGCTTGCGCACATTCAGCAGTAGGCCCCTGACCGATTTGGATCTTTGGAGGCCGATACCGATTCTGATATTTGAAAGAATAAATTTGTGAAAAACGATTATTTGGACGGTTAGTTCTTAAGATACTTTTCATGTAAAAATTAATTCTTTTTGGCCCCTCCCCCTTAATGCTTAAAACAATAAAGATATGAATTACAGGCAAAACGATTAACTTTACAATCGATAGAAACATCTACAAAAATAAGACAATTTTATTTGGTGGGGAGGAATGTGTGAATGTCTTGTGTTGCAATGTGTTTTTAAAAAAATGGCACAGATCGGCCAATTTTATAAAAGCTAATTCCCCCTCCCGTTGAGCAGGAAGGAAAACCTGCAATAGTCTAAGTTATGGTCACAAATGTGATTGAGTGGAGCCACAATAAGCAAACGGCGACGTCGCGAGTGGACACTATGTCGAAGTGATGTTGCACAGTTCAAGCTGTGCATGTCGGATAGGAGGCGAGTTTACCCTCTCGGTTGTTCGCGGCGGTTACGGAGAGTATGTTGCCGGGTAATGAAAGATGAGTTTTGAAATGGACATGAAAGTGTTTTGGCATCATACTTTGTGGTGTATTTATGGATTAAACTATTAACGTAGGGAATTGTAAACATTTTTGGGGCGGGGGTGAGAGGGGGGGGGCGTCAATCGCTTGTGGTTTGTTGCTAGTCGGTCATGAAGAAATTATGTTTTTTCTTTCACGTCAGTGGAGGGGGGGGGGGTCCGTGCCCCCCTGAATGTGCTGCTTTTTGTGCCTGCGGTCATTCAGATTCCTGCCATTGTGTCCAGATGCCGTTCCACATGCATGCTCGTTGTGTGGCTTTTTTTGCTCTCCCTCACTCACTCCTTCTTCCCTGCACGTTTGCGCTATCGCGAGCGAATAGTAGTGGGACGCAGCCGTGTTAAATGACCTCCGGCGCAGCGCCGCACATGGATTGTGTTACTTTATGACAGCTTTAAGGCCACCGGCTCCTCCTTGAAATTAGAATGTCCCTTTGTTGCCCAACACTTTTTCATTGAAAAAAAATAAAAATACTCAGTCGCCAGATTTCAACTTTTCCCGCATTCATCTGAATATTTAAACCGCTTTGAATCGCGCGATCGTAAAACCCAACACCACGGTGGTTTCAAAGTGCACCTGCGTGGATTTCACACCAATGCACCTGTTTGTCAACCCGACGTAGGATACATCCGCGATTATTTGAAGAACACGTCGGTGCATAGAATGGTACGTGGGAGGTGTTAAAAAGTGATCAAGCCGACGATGCACTCATTGGCCGCAATATTACACCTTTCTCATACGGTGGAGCGTTTTAGCGCGTTAGTTAAAAAAAAACTTTCTCGGGATATCTTGACTACTTTAAAATAGTTCACGCTTAAAAATAACAGACGAGGTGGGGAAAGACAAGCTGGTCTAGCAGCTGCTAAACAAATAAAAATAAAAATAAAATCGCTCTCTCCGTTCTGTCAGCGTGACACGATTCAACAGAGCGCACTGGTGGGAAGCAACTCACAATTCGTGCTTTGACATCACTTCCTGTCTGCTGCGCTTAAATATATCACACAACATTTACGGTGGCATATTAGCACATCCAATAGATTTATGCTTTAAAATTTGGGGGGGTTATTTCACACCCCCAAAAAAATGTAAACACAAAAATAAAAGAGTACCCTGGAGTTTTGTAAATGTTCTACTTAATTGATTTAATTTTCTTTCATCCTATCTCAGCGGCTGACTTTTTTTTTTTTTTTTGCTATAGTTCCCCCTGCTGTCGACTGAAATTGACGTCACAACGAGCTCAGCTTGTGAACTCAAGGCTCTCTGGGTTTGTTCAAGGGATGTTGGCAAGGCGAGTCCTTTGGCATTTGGCCGTTCATTTCAGTTGCCGGCGGGCATTTGGAAAAAAAATCGAATGTGGATTTGTCTGTAGCTTCTAAGCTGTTGCACAGCCCCGCGGAGGCTAGCGTCGAGAGATCTCTCACGACAGTGGAATGGTTTCCTTCCAACAACAATGCCTTGTGTTGACAGCGGAGCATTCGGGCCGGGCGTTAGTGGAATGTGTCCCTCCGTCAGCAAGAGGAGTCCTCTTTGTCCAGCTGGCAGCCCATTCCCCCCGCCCCCCTCCCATCTTGAACTCAAATCATCTACCTGAAGATGAGATCTGCATCTGAAAACGGGGAATGCACTGTCCCGCAAAATAAAACATGTTCCCCCAAGGTGCCGTTTCAGGTCTCTGACAAGCCGCTGGATAATCGCTGCAATGCGAAAAGCAGCAAAAAGCGTTGTGCGTGGGGGCGTTAAGCAGCTCCAAACAGAAATGCTCCGTTCACTGTGGGCCAGTGCCTTTCTTGGGGAAGTGATTGAAAACAATCACGATGTGACAAGTCATTCTGTCTCGGTCTGTGAGTACAACTTGCCACTAAACAGCAATTTTGTTCTGGTCAGCGACGTGCATGGGCTGGTTTGGTTGGAGTCGCCACCGTGCCAGCAACCGAGCAATCAAGTATGTTCCGCTTATCAGAAGCTAACAGTAGTCTGTGAGTCCCAAACCCCCCCCCCCCCCCCCCAAAAAAAAAAAGACCCTCAATGCAGCTCTGCTTACCTCATGGGTTTCACATTATAGCACGGGTGTCACACCCAAGGGGTGTGTACTGTTCTACATGATAGATAGTGTTTGAAACAGTGCAGTCCAGCGGCCAGACTGCGGCTGTTGCTTGAAAGTAGCTCTGGATCTTACCCCCGTGTAGCTGTCAAGTCGTGGGCTAAGAAAATTGGTGTGTGTGTAAATGAAGCAAATTGCGACAAGGCAATTTGGCAACATTTAGGCAGTGGATTAAATATTTACGCTATAATTATCGCAATGTGGTACAATGCAATTTTCAAATTGCAACGGCAGTGCTTAAAAAAACAACAACTTCAATTTCAGTCAATCGGCTTTATGTATTGATTTATTGATATAGTGTCAAGATAAAGTCAGGCCTTAAGAAGGACAGTCCACATTGACATGTAATTGTTTCATAAACAATGAAAAGTTGAAGCGACATAGCCACAGATTTGTTCGCATTTTTGTCGTTTTGCGATTCATGACTAACAGACTCATTTTTACATTTTTAAGACACTAAACTTTAAAACTTTAAAGTGAAAGTATTTCGGAAGTGAACAAATAGAAATGAATCCTAACGTCTCGTCTTTGTGTGCGCAGGTGACCCACGTAAGCGCTCCTGAGACGTGAGTGCGGGACAGGCGTTCTCCCTCCCAGCAACCCTCTTGCGGCACCTTCCCTCCAGACTAGCGGCGCGGCCTCGCGGATTGAATGAGTCTTTGCTGTGAAGCCGCCGCGGTGTGCCAGTTTACCGCCATGAGGAGCAGATACTCCCAGTACTACAACCGGACTCTGATCCCTTACCACTACGTGTTCGCCAAGAACATGACCCTCGAGGACCTGGACAAGCGCTACGAGGACAAGAAGTTGCTGACGGACCCCAGCATCATCATCGTGGTGCTGTGCACCATCATCATCCTGGAGAACCTGCTGGTGCTCATTGCCGTGTGCCGCAACAAGAAGTTCCACTCGGCCATGTTCTTCTTCATCGGCAACCTGGCCTTCTCCGACCTCCTGGCCGGCTCGGCCTACATCGCCAACATTTTCCTGTCGGGCTCGCGGACCTTCGACCTGGTGCCCGTGCAGTGGTTCATCCGCGAGGGCACGGCCTTCATCGCCCTGGCCGCGTCGGTCTTCAGCCTCTTGGCCATCGCCATCGAGCGCTACATCGCCATCACCAAGGTCAAAGTGTACGGCTCCACCAAGACGTGCCGCATGTTCCTGCTCATCGGCGCCTGCTGGGTGACGTCCATCCTGCTCGGCGGTCTCCCCATCATGGGATGGAACTGCATCGACAACCTCCCCCAGTGCTCCGCCGTGCTGCCGCTCTACTCCAAGAAGTACATCCTCTTCGTGGTGACCATTTTCAGCCTCATCTTGCTCTCCATCGTCATCCTCTACGTGAAGATCTACTTGATCGTGCGCTCCAGCCACCAGGAAGCCACAAACTCCCCCGCTTACGCCCTCTTGAAAACGGTCACCATCGTGCTCGGCGTCTTCATCATGTGCTGGCTGCCCGCCTTCACAATCCTCCTCCTGGATTCCTCGTGCACCATCCAGTCCTGCCCCATCCTCCACAAAGCCAACATCTTCTTCGGCTTCGCCACACTTAACTCGGCGCTCAACCCGGTCATCTACACGCTGCGCAGCAAGGACATGCGCAAGGAGTTCCTGCGCGTGCTCTGCTGCTGGGGGGTGCTGCAGAGCGGGCGGCCCGCCGAGCGCTGCCTGGTGCCGCTCAAGAGCTCCAGCTCTCTGGAGCACTGCACGCACAAACACGAACACCAGACCACGCCCATCATGCAGAACTGCACCACTTGCGTGTGACGCCGGCGAAGAGAAATCTCGCCAGCTCGCAATCAAACCGTGCCCGTGTTGGGACGCGAGGCCACTTTTGAACACCGACAAGAAACTCCACTTTGGGGTGCTTGGGAAATGTGAAACTGTTCATGGGTACTCTGGTGAAATCATATGGAGTCATTTTAATGTATGCTCGACTGGATTTACACTGCATGGTGTGACACAATTCTGTTTGTTTGGGTGGGGTTTTTTTTGGGGGGGGGGGTTGCCCTCAAATGGTATAATTGGGATTTCAAATGAATCAGTCAGGCCATAAACACTATGTCACGTTTAATATTTGTACTATTTATCGACCATTATTGAGTTCCATGTTATCACTGCCCCGCGGTGACATTTGTGTTGCTTCTATTCGCGCACGCAGGCGTTCTGTCAGCCATACGGGATCTGTGTCACTAGACAGGTCTGTACATTAAAAATCTGAATTGAGCACTTAGACCTGCAGTGTAAATCCAGCCTTGGGAAGCCCAACCCCCCCCCCCCCCCCAAAAAGAGTGGCGTCTTCAATGCAAAGCTTTGAGCGTTGCACTTTGTAGCTTGTAGGGCGAGCTCCTGACATCCGACGTCCTGGCGAATGAATGCAAAGTAAGAATCTTGACGAGGCTATGATTGTAACACGAACCAAACCATTGCTACTCCTCTGCATTGTGTTTTATTTGATGAAGATGACTCCTGTTTGCTTAAAAAAAATCCTAAACTAGGAGTTGAATACAGAACATATTAGGCCTTCATATTTAGAAACCATCAGCTCATAGCAGGGCTATATAGTCCCGATATAACCTTACTTAAAATCCATTTGAGTAACCATAATCTGCTTTCTTGTAATGCATGGAAGTGTAGCTCATTACATGTGTATGATGTATTCCAGTTTCCACCACTAACCCCCCTTTTACTATTTTTCCCAGTGCCTCTTTTTTTTTTAATTTTTTTTTTTTAAGCGCTCATCTTGTGTATGTATCTTAACGGTTTCCTTTAAGGGAAAGCACATTTTCTCCAGTGGTTCACTTTGACTGGTTATTTGTCCTGACAGTGTTGTTTAGCAACGTCTCTGTTTGCGCCATCGAACTTGGCTGAATGTATGCATGAAGAAGAAGAAGAAGAAGAGGTTTCGGGGCGGAGGGTCCCGTGGTCGACAGTATTACTGCTCATCCCGACTCACTGTGAAGTCTTAAAACAAAAGAAAAGAGCATCCCGGTTTGGTTTGTCCGCCATATGTCTCGTGTGCAACTCGAGCTTATTGGGATCAGATCTGGTTTCAAACACCCGACCGAACCTGGGGAGGTTAGCATCATCCTCATTCTTGACAACTTCCTGCTGCCGTAGGAAGTCCTGTTGTGTTGGTTTATTCGTGCTGTCCGGTTCCTGTTTGTTCAGGATTATACTCCCATTCTTCCCGTGTGTTTTATTTTTAATACGAAAGAATTTGAAAGAAAAAAAAAGTGTTTATAAATCACATTCATTCACACTCACACAGTCCAGCAGAAATGGTGAAAAGCACTTTGGCAGCTTCAGTGATGTCTTTTTTTTTTTAGGCGTCTGTCATGTGTATCACTTTTGTCGCGTTGCCTGACTATAAATATATGAACATGTATGTAAGTATGTACAGTTTATACGTGTGTGTTTACGTATGAAAATGTGTCTCTTGTGCAATAGCTTTTTGTTTTGTCCCCTGTAGCACGCTGCCTGTGTCCATTCGGTACCATCTGAAACACTAATGTAGGTACAATGTTTTTGTTTATTGAATTCGTATTTGTTTGTTTGTTTTTTACAAAATAAATGAAATATGAAAGAAGTTGTTGTGCTTTGCTTTAAATCTAAGTAGAAATGGTACAGATGCACAAACTATCACTCCCCTACACTATTCCAGCCGGTATGTCATAATTGCGCAATTGCAGTGCACGAACAGGCAGGTCACCATTTGCACTCACATTCGCATGAAAGGCCAATTCGGCATCTTCAAAAGACAATGGTGTCCTAAATGCGGCCCGGGGGCCATTTGCGGCCCGCCATATGATTTTCAGCAGTCTGTGGCATATATCAAAAATGGCTTTTGACCTGGCTAGTTACAAAAGGTTTATGAAAAGGATGGTGGTGGGCAGAGAGAGAGGAATGAGTCAAAAACTAGCTGCCACTCCTACTCATTCTGTAGCCTCTCTAGATATACAAACACACAACTATACACAAATGAAATAACACATTTCCTCTCCATAAAACTATGTAAATATAGATCATTGGTTTTGAGAAACAAAAACTGTTTCTTCCACTGTGCTCTGTGTCAAGGTCCCATCTGTGACAATATCACATTAAAAATCAAGGATCTGTTTGAAAAATGGTTAGCTTACTATTGTTTGAAGAAGAAAAAAAGATAGAAGAATTTTTTTAGAGGGGCCTTGCATTCTTTCATTTTACAAACATTTTTGGACAACCCTGACCTAAGATGACTTTTGGCCAGGCTACACCAATGATTGGTTTCCAGCCAATCACAGCGCACATATGGACAAAACAACCATTCGCCCGGATATTCACACTTATGGACAATTTAGAGCCTTCAGTTAACCCTGTCAGGGACAGCGATTACTACAGTGGACAGCTTATATACTAGACAAGGTTGCGGGAAAACACAAGTTAGTTCACGAAAGCATGAAATTGGTCCAAAGTGTCTGTTAATCACGCCTGTCTTACACAATAGAATTGTTCAATTCCTCAAATCAGCGCTGATGGGAAGCCGGGCAGAGGGCAAGGCGAGTGAGATTCGGGGTGTGGTGCTGACCATGAATGTCTATTTGTAAGCTGGCTTGTCTGAGAAATGCCCCCCAGAGATGTTTTGGGGTCCTGGGGGGAGACTCGGGCAAGGGTTGACTTACAGCGGCCTCGGGAGACTTGGGCCTGTTTCCTGTCAGCAGTCCAGGATTCCTGGGTGGGAACATTGGCTGAATCAGCCCCAGGAGGCTGCGCCTGCTGGGAAGGCGGCCAGATCGCTGCACAGCCTTTTTCCTTGCAGGAAGTGACATCAGACGCTCAAACCTGTAAGGGGAAGTCACGCACGCACATGTAATCAAACCAAAGCGAGCACACAAACTGACAGAGTGGAAGAACTTCATGCATAAACTTACATCTCGGGTGTCTAAATTTTAAAATTACATGAATTACATATACTGACACATATTTGTTTGCATCAACTCTAAACACACATTGCCAATTAATGAAGGTCTGTGGATGGATTTTATTTTAATCAAACTCATCGTAAACTGGTCACACAAATCCTAATGTCACACTGCCACCCGGTGGTTAGGTTATGTATTACGTTCTACAGTTGAGATGAGAGGAAGGCCGAAGCCTCTGCACTGTGAGGCGGACCTGCTAACCAGTCGCCCACCTGTAAATATATCATATTTTATTTGTTTTATGTATAAAGTGATTAGCTTGCATTGTAATTGTTACTGTTTTGTATTGTGCTGTTTTTCTAATATTCATATCACTATACGCACATACATATTTACAAAAAAAAATAAATCAATTATTTCTCAAAAATAACCTTTCATATCGTAATCATATATAAAATGTCTCTGGAGGTGGTCGCCAAATAAAACTTCGTCTATGCCGCCATATGGGCTTATGTGTCAATGCTTGGTCAATAATTGCTTGTTGCTGCAATATGTGTCCTTCATAACACTGGAGACAAATTCCTTCTTTGTTTTTACAATAAATATGTGATCCTGAAAGTGTGAATTGACCTTTAAAATCCACGATACACTCTGCAAGTATGGGGAGGGGAAAAAGATAATTGTAAAAGTGTGGGGGACTTAGGGAACTTGGCCTACCTCACATTTTCATAAACCAGCATAAGATTGGTTCCATGTGTGCTCTCAGAGTTCAATTCAAAACGTCTTATTTTGTTCAAATTGCCAAACAATATTACAGTATGTCCGTTTCCGCATACTCTGTCGTCCTCAACTTCCGGAAGAAAAACAAGGGGGTGATTCGTTTTATTAATTCAAATTAGCAACTGTTATACCATTTATAAAGCGACAAAAATATGAAAATTCACACTTTAAGTTATTTAATAAAATACATAGTGTGTTTATAGACCAAAATGTTCCTTTCTGGACTTGTGATACGTCCTTACATTTGAGGGTCTTAACCATGAGCCTCTGTAAGTGGTACAGTCCGAAACGCCCAGGTTTCCGCGCGAAAAGACGGCCCAGGCGCGCCAATTGCTTTTCTCGCATCCATTCCACAACACGACTCATGCTCAGGCTGAGTTGCACTGTCGCTCTCACTCCGCTTTTAGATTCTTTTAAAGCTACTTTAACTCGCGCTCTTAAACGTTGATTTTACTACCAGCCGAGCGTCATGCCAGCCAGCACTTCCCTGTCGTTGCCAGAGGATGTCAGGAAAAGGTAGGCTGCCGTGTATAATAACCCGGATGCTAATCTTCTACATGTTGCTCAAACATGGCCAATATATTCCGTTTTTTGTCTTTGAGTTATGAATGTGCTATAGCGACTTGACTGGTGCCTCCTCGCTGTTGCTATCGATAGCATGTCACCACTTGACCGTCGCGTCCCATCGGGCGAGTTAGCATGCTCGTTAGCGCCCCAGCCTGTCAACGCGTGTATGTGTGCGGAGAAAGGTTTTGGCGCCACTATGAACAGTGTCATAGTGGTCAACCAAAGAGAAAGCTAACATGGCTGAGCGTCGTTTTGTTTTTTTTTTTCTCACCTTCGTTTAAAGGTTGCTGGTGCTGCACGAAGATGGATTTTCAGACGAGGTGAGTTGAACCGCAGCAGCAAAGTCAACGTATTTTGTCACACGAGACCTTTAAACGTGACAATATGTTGGGTTTTTTTTTCAAGCAACAATGGCGTGTAGAATTCTCTGAACTCTATTTTGGGAAGGGGTAAACCCGTGATTGGCGAGGCTCACACAGGTGTAAGCAATGTCGTTGAGGGATTCGATGGGTTTCCGTTCTTACGTCGGTGACGTAAGACGCATCCGTACGTGCTGCGCTGGTCACTAAAATCAATGCGAAGTCATTATTCCGTTTGTTTTCTATGAGCTCAGAACAGTTTGAATGTAATCTATTAAAAAGAGATGCATGTTAACCAGTGGTCTAACAGTGGTTTCTTATCGTCCTTCTAGGATCACGTGAAAGAGAAGCTCAAGCTGGTCCAGGACTTTCTGCATGCCGACACTCAGGATGCCCTCGGCATCCTCGAGGAAAAGATGAAAAACTCGGAAATCTCCATGGTGAGAAGTTCAGCTCTCGTGAACTCGCAACATTGTGTCTAATGTGTGGTCTTTGTTGCCCTCCTTCCTCAGGAGGACTACGTCTCCAAAGTGAAGTCCTTGCTGGGAAAGGCGCTCAATTTGGAGAACGGTGAGGAGCCCAACGGCAAAACAAACGGCCTCAGTAACGGCTCCCACAAAGGCGAGGATGCCGCCATGGATGTTGAGGAGGAAGACGAGGCCCTCAAATCGCCCAGCGCTCGTGGGAAAGGACGCAAGAGCAAGGCTGACACCAAAAGTTGGCACCTTTCTTTACGATGCAACAGTTTTCAGTGCCAATTCTTTTTAAACTTGAATTCTTGATTTCCCCGCAGAGTCTCCGGCCACTTCCAGGGTGACGAGAAGCGGCGGCAAACAACCAAGCATCATGTCTATGTTCTCGAAAGTGTGCGTTTGTAGCTCTTATATTTTTTGATTGGTTTATTTTTGGTGCATTTCATAGCAAGCTTGCTATAGATTTGAATCTGAAGATATTCCCTGTGCAACAGATTCTTAGACGGCTAAATCAATGACTGTTTTCTGTTTGCTGTTTTTGAAGGATTGTTGCCTTAAATCGTAGTGCAATATGCAAAAAAAACAAAAAAAACAAATCTGTTTTGATATTTGTATTTCTGGGGGGAAAACGTACAGTTGTCTCATTTGAGCGTTTTGGGACCAAACGACCTATTTTACAGTCAAAAGCGCAAATCCGAAGACCTGAGTGGCGAAGCCACAAATGGAGAAACTGAAGTGAAACAGGAAGATGGTGCTGAAGAGGTGAGTGCTCTTAAATTCAACTCCTGCAGCCCACTTGTTCACACTGCCAGCCTAATCTTTTATTTTTTTTCTTCCCCAAAATGTGCCATAGTCCCAGGAGAAGCGTCTTAAAGTGGAGTCTGATGAGAAGTAAGTTCCTCAAACACTTTCAGACGTCGCTTCTTTGAATTTGTCTCTCTAAAATCCTTGACTTTGACAGGGCTACTCATGAAGAGACCAAGACAGTTTCTGCTGCAAAGGTAGAATGTAAATAGCATTTCCCCTTTTGGGGAAAGAAATGAAAAAACAAAAAACTCGGAGGTTTTAGCTCATCTGACATTTATTTTTTTTTGGGTGCTTTTTCAGACGCCACCTCCCAAATGTCCGGATTGCAGGCAATATTTGGACGACTCCGACCTCAAGTTCTTTCAAGGGGATCCAGACACTGCAGTAAGCATGTTTTTTTGTTGTTTTTTTTTTCCTCCCCTTTTCAAATATCTTCCAAAGACACGTGAACGGTCATGAACCCAACGTGGTTGTGTCTCCAGCTGGACGAGCCTGAAATGCTGACTGACGAACGGCTGTCCTTGTTCGACTCCAACGAGGACGGCTTTGAGAGCTACGAGGATCTGCCACAGCACAGAATCACAAACTTCAGGTGAGAATTCTCGATCCAATAAATAAATAAATAAATAATCACTAATAATGATGACGTTCTACGTGTGGGCTTATCAAAGAACAAATAAGTAAATTCCTCCTGCAGTATCTACGACAAGCATGGTCATCTTTGTCCCTTTGACGCCGGACTGATTGAGAGGAACGTGGAGCTTTACTTCAGTTGCGTTGTCAAACCAATCTATGATGACAACCCCTGCTTGGATGGTAAAAACCAGGCTGCCATGCCACATTCATCTACTCCGACCGGACACTTGATTAGGCACACCTGTGTGAAAAGAGCTGCGAAATGTAATGACAGATGTGGCATGAATTGTTGAATTATTCCTTCTCGAGGTGGCGTTCCCGCAAAGAAACTTGGACCCATTAACGCCTGGTGGATTACTGGATTTGACGGCGGCGAAAAAGCTCTCATCGGGTTCACCACAGGTATCGACGGGCTTCTTGTTGTCGTCCGTTTTCCCCGTCCGATGGGGATGAACTCTTCCTTCCTCCCTCCCTCCCTCCCTCCCCAGCATTTGCCGACTACATCCTGATGAATTCCAGCGAGGAGTACTCTGCCATTTTCGCGCTGATGCAGGAGAAGATCTACATGAGCAAAATCGTGGTGGAGTTCCTCCAGAAGAATCCGGACGCCAGTTACGAGGATCTTCTCAACAGGATTGAGGTGAGGTTGTCTTATTTAATGTACACGGTGGCATCACTGCTACTTTGGATCGGTGAAACTTTTTGTTGTGGCTTCGCTCTTTCATTTTGAGCTATTTGAGCGAAGTAGAAACCAGTCAAATTGAGTTTTTGGAGGGGAAAATGTACATTATGTTGACAATTGAGATCAAAAGGTCCAGTCGAACGTCATAACGAATCTGTACATTTTTTCCCCCCCGACTTCAGACCACGGTGCCACCGCCGGGCCTCAACTTCAACTGCTTCACCGAGGACACTCTGTTGCGCCACGCCCAGTTTGTGGTGGAGCAAGTGGAGAGCTACGACGAGGCGGGCGACTCGGACGAGCAGCCAATCATCGTCACGCCTTGCATGCGTGACCTCATCAAGCTGGCCGGCGTGACGCTGGGCAAGAGGTACGACTTTCTTCGCTGCGACGTTTCGATTAATGTGGGGGGAGGCGGATGGGTTGGCGCCTCACCTGCCTTTTTTTTTAAGTTGCAGCGCCTCCAAATGCTCCTGATATTAAAATTGTCATTTTATTTTCAACAATTATTTGCTTCAAGTGCTCGCTAACGTCTGCTATTCCTCTGACGTTTCCTAATGCAGCATGCTGCTGTCCTGGTAGGTTGGCCTTGAATGCATCATTAGCTCGTGTGATGGGAGAAAGTCCATGCCATTGTTTTGTATGGCTTCACATAGTCGTTTGTGTGTACGATCGTCATTACGCCATCTGGTTTGTCATTTCGAGTGGCTCCATAAGCAGCGTGGCGCAACGCGACGCCCACACGAGTGTAATGTTATCCAAAGCAAGGGCAGCGGGGTCCGCTTTATGTGGCCGGCTGGTGAAGGACTAGCTTTTGATGGCATGAATCACGCAAAGAGCACATGTAGCAGACAGAATAATGAGAAATGATTTGCCTCCAAAGTGCTATGAAGGTTCAGGTGATCAGCCCGGCGTTGCCATAGAAACTACTACTGTATTTTCACGACCAAAAGGCGCGCTTATAAGTCAAAATTTTCCCCAAAATGGACGGGATGCCTGATAATACGCGTCAGTATAATACGCAGAGTTCCAAAGTCTGTGAAAGCTATTTTGTGAACGGATTATTGATGCTTGGGTTTGTGTGTCTGCTTGCACCGTTGTTGGGACCTGACACATCATTTCTGAGGAGCTGCACGGCAACGAGACTGACGTTTACAATGACGCGAGGGAGCCTGGCATGTTTGATTGTGAGCTTGCCCAGCTGTTCTTTTCGGATACAGAAAATTAGGACTTTGATGGATTTGAGGATTTATTTATTATTTATTTATTTGGGTAAATAACGTGAGTAAATGGTTCAATATTTCAGTAAAATACAACCGAGCTCAGTTTTGCTCCCGCTGCCTTTAAATAAAAAAACTGAAAAATACTCTAGCATACATGCATGTTTGGGCGTTTTTTAAAAAAATTATAATAATAATATTATATTATAAGCTCTCTTACGTTTTGACCATGCCTGCGTCAATAATACAGAGCGTTGGGGTGTGCCTCAGGTGTCTACTACCTTTATATTTATTGGGGGGTTTTTTTTTTTTAATGGCTGAAGAGTGGCACACGCATACAAATTTCTTTTTTTTTTTTTTTTTTTTATCACACACAGGGACAAAATAGTTGTGTTCAATATGCGTTTGTCCCGCTTTACTCTTCATTCTACAGCGTCACTGTGTTGCTTGTCTCGTGTTGCATGGCTGGACGCTTTCGATCACAGGTTTCAATCTCCAGTCGGCGAGGGGCCACTACCCTGCATCTTTTTAGATGTTTCCCCTCTTCCAACAAACCTGATTCGAATGATCGGGATCGCGATCGGGTTCCTGCAGAGCTTGCGGCTGAGCTGATCATTTGAATCAAGTGTGTGGGAGGAGGGAAATAAAATCTTCAACATGTAGCGTAGTGACCCTCGAGGACCGGAGTGTGACACTTGTGGTTTAGATGATTGGCCAACCGCTTCATCTTGACATTGCATCACACAACCACCGGCACCTCTTTCAGATCCTAAATACCGAATCCTTGAACGCAAATGGCTTTTTTTTTTTTTTTTTTTTGTCTACTTCAACCAGGCGAGCTGCCAGACGGCAAGCCATCCGTCACCCCACCAAGATCGAGAAGGACAGCAAAGGTCCCACCAAAGCCACCACCACGAAGTTGGTCTACCTGATTTTCGACACCTTCTTCTCGGAGCAGCTCGAGCAGGACGACAAGGAGAGCGCCGCCAAACGGCAGCGCTGCGGCGTCTGCGAGGTGAGCCTTTGCCACGCCCACTCAATCTGAAACGGCCTATTTGAATGTGGAAATCCTTACCATGGCCTTTAAAAAAAATTTTTTTTTTTTAAGGTTTGCCAATCTCCCGACTGTGGCAAGTGTGCCGCCTGCAAGGACATGATCAAATTTGGAGGAAGCGGCAAAAGCAAGCAAGCGTGTAAGCAAAGAAGGTGAGCGTGATGAACAACAACATGCATCATGTTTTGGAGCGGTTGTATTTATTTGATGTAAACTTTGACGTTGAGGGAGGTCCCCTCATTAACCGATGAAAATGTCCGTGCTCGTTGAGACAGGTGCCCAAACCTGGCCGTGAAAGAGGCTGAGGATGATGAGAACATAGAGGAGGAAGATGTCCTTGTGAAGACCAAGAAAGCGTCTCGGGTGAAGAGGAAGAAGCAGACTCAGTGCAAGCTGACTTGGGTCGGCGAGCCCGTTCAGGTACTGGATGCTTTTCGCTTGATGAGCCTGTGGGGGTGTCATGAATGACCCCTCGCTGTTTTCACTTGCTTTTCAGTGTGAGGGCAAAAAGCAGTACTACAAAAAGGTCTGCGTGAACGATGAAGAGCTGGAGGTGGGCGACTGCGTCTCCGTTTCCTCAGAGGATCCGGCCACTCCTTTGTATCTGGCGAGGTAAAGCGCACATCATTTTTAATACATATTGATGGGAATGGAGAAAGGAGAAAAAAGTTGTTTAATATTTTCATAATCACCACCACAACAATCATCAGACTGACATCTCATTCAGCTTTATTTGTGCTTTGAACGTTAAATAGATTGACTGCTTGTATGTGGCCTTCACCAAAGGGACATTGTATGCCAACATGAGAGTTTCAAAGTAGATTCTTGAAAATGAATATTTTCCAATCTGGATTAGGCTTTGAAAAAAAAAAACTGTACAATGGTGCCTTGACTCAAAACTTTAATTCCATAAAATGGCGATCTGTTCCAGCCCCCCAAAATGCCCCAACAACAAAAAAAAATTCAAATAAGAATAAAAAGTAAGCTACAGCCTCGTCCTTTTTAAAATCATGACGGGAGCAAATGGAAAGTCAAGGATTAGTTAAAACAGTTTGTGCAGTATGATTTCATGCTTGGTTGTCCGTTGTGTGTGTGCATCTTGGCCACCAGGGGGCAATATATTGACATGCATAGCACCCAAAGTTTCACAACTGACTTGTGAAGATGCAGTAATTTTAGTTGGCTTTGCGCAGAGGATAAAGAATGTATACACCCGTGAGTATGCCCCATTGCTCCTTTTGCTTGTGCTGCATTGTTGACTTTACCCCGTTTTCAAATGTCCCCTCGCCCACCAGGATCACGGCCATGTGGGAGGACAACAACGGCAAGATGTTTCATGCCCATTGGTTTCTCCGCGGCACACAAACCGTGCTCGGCGAGTCGTCCGACCCCCTGGAGCTGCTCATCGTGGACGAGTGCGAGGACATGTCGCTCAACTACATCCAAGGCAAAGTCAATGTCTCCTACAAGGCGCCCTCCAACAACTGGTTCATGGAGGTAAGTCCGCTTTAGTGGGGGGGAGGGGGGTCCTCTGTTGCGATGCTCACTGCAGCTTTTGTGCCTCAGGGTGGGATGGATACAGACGTCAAGGTGATTGAAGACGACGGGAAAAGTTTCTTCTATCAATTCTGGTATGACATGGATTTTGCTCGCTTTGAGACACCGCCCAAGACCGCGCCATCAGAAGACTGCAAATTCAAGTGAGCGCAAGCATTCGTTCTCAACAGGCGTTAGCGTTCCACCCTGCTTAACCCCATTCATCTCCCTGCTTTTATTTTGAGTAGGTTCTGCAGCAGCTGCGTGAGGACGAAAGAGCGCGAGGAGCAGGAAAAGCCTTGTGTCTTTGAGCCGCTGCATGAAGAGCACGTTTCAAAGGCGCTCTACGCGTTGGCCTGCTTCAAAGGCGAGCAGTTCCGGGTGGGAGATGGCGTCTACATGCCTCCCGAGGCCTTTAACTTCAGGTGACGCTCAAGAAATGGAAATACTGTTTTGTTTTGTCCCCCCCCCCCCTTCCCCCCCGCGCTCACGATCTTGCGTCTCCCATCAGTGTGAAAGCAGCCAGTCCGGTCAAGCGCTCCCACAGGAAAGAGGATGTGGACGAGGACTTATATCCAGAATACTACAGGAAGTCCTCCGATTACATTAAAGGCTCCAACCAGGACGCCCCGGACCCGTTCCGCATCGGCCGCATCAAGGAGATCTTCTGCCACCAGCGTAGCAACGGCAAGGCTGACTTGGCCGAGGTCAAATTGCGACTTTACAAGTTCTACAGGTAAAGGATTACTTGCGAGACGGTGTGGAGAGGAGGAAAAACTGAAATGATCATTTTCCTCCGGTAGACCCGAGAACACCCACAAAGGAGTGAAAGCCAGCTACCACACAGATGTCAATCAACTGTACTGGAGCGACGAGGAGGTCACGGTCAACATGGCCGACGTGCTGGGACGCTGCCACGTAGAATATGGCGAGGACCTCACTGAGTCGGTCCATGAATATTCCAACGGAGGACCCGACCGCTTCTATTTCCTGGAGGTACACTTGTGTGCGTTTGTCGCGTCTTCACTGACTCGTTTTGCCTGAAGATGGAGCCCCGCAACCCCTTTTTTTTTTCTTCAGGCTATTTCCGGTTGTTATAACAAACATTGTCATACCACCAAAATACAGTGTTTGTAGACCAGCTATCAAGTCACTTGTCCATGTCCCTAAAATCTTCTCTTGCAGGCTTATAATGCCAAAACTAAAAGTTTTGAGGACCCTCCAAACCACGCTCGCTCCGCTGCACACAAAGGCAAAGGAAAGGGCAAAGGGAAAGGTAAATACAACATGACTGAATGAAAATGCCCCCCCCACCCCGCCCGCCATTTCTCAAAAGGCTACTAACCTTGACCTGTAACGTTTTTCACCCCAACCTCGTCAGTCATATACCATCTTTTTTATTTCCAAGGTAAAGGCAAAGGGAAGTCCTCCGCCGCTCAGGAAAAAGCAGAGCAGCCCACTGAACCGCAGACTCCCAAGGTGCACAAATACCGCACTCTGGACGTGTTCTCGGGCTGCGGCGGTCTCTCTGAAGGCTTCCACCAGGCTGGTAGGAACGCCTCCTTCTCCACGCGGTTAAATAGCCCAAGCAAGATACCGACCGAACGTCCATTTTTTTTCCGTCGCAAAGGCATTTCCCAGACGGAGTGGGCCATCGAGATGTGGGAGCCGGCGGCGCAGGCCTTCAGGCTCAACAACCCGGGCACCACCGTGTTCACCGAGGACTGCAACGTGTTGCTCAAGCTGGTCATGTCGGGCGAGAAGACAAACTCCCTGGGCCAGAAGCTACCGCAGAAGGGCGATGTTGAGATGCTGTGCGGCGGGCCCCCCTGCCAAGGTTTCAGCGGCATGAATCGCTTCAACTCGCGCACGTACTCCAAGTTCAAGAACTCGCTCGTGGTCTCCTACCTCAGGTGTGACAAGTCAAACATGAAAACGAAGCGACTTAACGGTGTGACTCTGAGCAACGGCTAACGCTTGTCTTCCTGCGTTGCAGTTACTGCGATTACTACAGACCAAAGTTCTTTCTGCTCGAGAATGTGAGGAACTTTGTGTCGTTCAAAAGCTCCATGGTGCTCAAGTTGACTCTGCGCTGTCTCGTCCGAATGGGATACCAGTGCACATTTGGAGTCCTGCAGGTACATTTATCCTAATCACTCTTGTTTTTCTGTAGTTTTGTGCACCCCCCCCCCCCCCCTTTACATTTTCCTTTAAATGTATTTGTAAAATTCGGTAACTAAAAAGGGAACATTTGTATGTGCGTGTTTGCGCGCGGTTCCCATGGGTCCTTAAAGATAATAAAAATCCATTAAAAAGACGTAAAATTATGTTCTTAATTGTCCTTAATTTTCATGGAAAGCTTCTAAAATCAATAAAAATACAATACATGCTGATTTATATAGCGCTTTCACAACAGCGGCAGCTCCTTAAATTATTTTTATTTGAAAATAAATTGACATTTCCTACCTGTAATACAGGTAGGAAAATGAAAATTATACATACAGTATGTCAAATGAAGGGTTAGCTGATTGCCCCGAAGAAGTAAAGATGTTCCCTTCCTTTGGCAGCAATGATTTGAACACCAGCTCAGTGATATGTGGTTTTCTGTTTAAATCCACCGTGAATCCCCTGCTGAATGGAGAAAAAGTCCTTTAAAAATTGCTAAATTAGCCCTCAAAAGTCCTTAAAAGGTCCGTAAATAAAAAGCAAGTGGGAAACCCTGTCACATTTGTCACATGATCGCTTTTGAATCAGGCGGGTCAGTACGGCGTGGCCCAGACCCGCCGCAGAGCCATCATCCTGGCTGCCGCTCCCGGAGAAAAACTCCCTCTCTATCCCGAGCCCCTGCACGTGTTCGCTCCCAGAGCCGTCTCCCTCAGCGTAGTGGTGGACGAGAAGAAATATGTTAGCAACGTCACGCGGTGAGTTTTGGCCTCTGGGCGCGCGCACGCATGCCCTTCTTCAAATATTGTGATTGATAACGGCAATCTCTGCGGACAGTGGCAACGGCGGAATCTACAGAACCATCACGGTGCGAGACACGATGTCTGACCTGCCCGAGATTCGCAACGGCGCCGCTGCCTTGGAGATTTCCTACACCGGCGAACCTCAGTCGTGGTTCCAGAGGCAGACTCGCGGCACGCAGTACCAACCCATCCTCAGGGATCACGTCTGCAAGGTGAGCGAGCATGCATGTCGAGTAAATGTCTTCGGGCTGAATCTGGCTTTTGAACACGGGTGTGGAGACCTTGCTCAGCAGTTTTTCAAAATGGCTAAAATATATATATATAATTATTACTGGATTGGTTTCAGTTAATAAATTACATTAAAAGTTTCCCTGTGAAATTTTTGAGCTGGTATACATGAAATATTTACTTTCTATGATCAAAATGTTACTGGTGAACTGATTTGTAACCGAAAAACCAAATTATGTCCAGGAAAGGTTTGAATATACGTCCTCGTTCGATTGAATGAGAAAAATGCAAACTTTTCATGGTTAGTATTTATAATATTTACGGTACGTGAAAATCATACATAAAATATTACATTAAGGATAAAAGTGGATCATGGGGTTTAGCCTCCTCTGGATGTTCGATGCGACTTTTACAGTATCTGTGGGTGGTTGCGGCAGCCTCCTCGTACATGATACACTCGTCCAGCTTCGTTTTAAGGTAACTGTATCCCCATATATAAGCTTCCGACATCTTTTTTTTCTAGGACATGAGTGCTCTGGTCGAGGGCCGCATGCGCCACATCCCTTTGGCACCTGGTTCGGACTGGAGAGACCTTCCCAACATCGAGGTGCGCCTGAAGGACGGCACCATGACCAAGAAGTTGCGCTACACACACCCGGATAAGAAGAATGGACGCAGCGGCACAGGAGCACTCCGAGGCGTCTGTACCTGTGCCGGAGGTGCGCACAGGCGCAAGTGGCTCTTTTAGGGAAGCACCAGAATGGTAACGTGTGGATATTTTTTTTCTCTTCTCAGGAAAGCCTTGTGATCCAGCTGACCGGCAGTTCAACACGCTGATTCCGTGGTGTCTGCCTCACACGGGAAACCGTCACAATCACTGGGCAGGACTTTACGGAAGGCTGGAGTGGGACGGGTTCTTCAGCACCACTGTCACCAACCCTGAGCCCATGGGAAAACAGGTCTAAAAAAATAACCAAACTGGCGCTGAGCAATTAATTGAAATAAAAAAGATCAAGAGGTGAAGGAAATAGTTCTTCAATTTGAATAGAATGAAAATGCTCGATTTGCATATTGACCAAGGTCTTTTTTCCACAACGTGCAGAGATGAGTAGGCACGAGGCTGTGATGATAGTTTTGAGTAGTTCAGTATTGTATTGAGTGCATGTGTATTTTTGAAATCAATGAATTTCATCAATCATGATTTCATCATCATTCAGTATAATCGTTACAGCCTTCATTTGTATTTATTTATTGGGCCCTACTTTTTCTCCACTTATTCTATTTTTATTATTGCAGGGTCGCGTTCTGCATCCCGAACAGCACCGAGTGGTCAGCGTGAGGGAGTGCGCGCGCTCTCAAGGTTTCCCCGATACGTACCGATTCTTCGGGAACATCCTGGACAAACACAGACAAGTGAGCAAATCATGCCAGCGTATTGAGCCACAAGATAGTTTGCGCTGATTGCAAATTTATTGTCGTCACTTGGCAGGTGGGCAACGCTGTGCCTCCGCCCCTCTCCAGAGCCATCGGGCTGGAGATTAAGAAGTGTGTTATTGCTAGGATGAAGGAAGAACAGACAACAGGTGAGCATGCGTCCATCGTCGGAAGTCCTGAAGGGAACGTGGCTTGAGACTTAAGGTGTCCTCTTGTGCTTTCCTCCAGAGAATGTCAAACAAGAGACGATGGATGTATCGGACTAGTTCGTGTCTTGTCCTCCTGCCAGCAAAAGGTTTTCCATAGTGGATATGTTTGAATTCTGGGCTGGCACAAGTTTACTGACCAAAATTCTTTTTCAAGTGTGGTTTTAAACGCCTGTTAACATGATGCGACAAATTGTTTGTAGTTTTTATATGTAATATTTCAAATAAAGCTCTTATCGCATGGTTTGGATTTGGATTTTATGACAAGGGGGGGGGGTCACTTACGATGCATCTATGGGGTAATATTGTGTGTGCCAGTGCACTCTTGCTCCTGGTAACGATATTTTTCCAAATATTGTCAGTTATTCATTTCAAGAACCAGTTTTGCTCCCGAACTGAAGACCTAATTAGAATGTTAAATGCATGACTGCAAAGTCCCTCCTTCCCCGTTGGCGTGATGCCCATGCAGTCATGTCAAAGCTAAGGTAAGCGACGTGGCACAGAGTGGCATTAGCTTCTGAGAAGTGCTACTTGATTGTGCTGCAACTGCCGACATGGTGTGGGGGTATTTGTATCCACGCACCATATAGTGTAAAGTAGCTGACTCTTGCATAACTTCTCCTTTTAAGAAAGAAACGAGTGGCGAACAAAGTGACATTGATTCTCTTTATTCTGGTCAACAGCCATGTTTTAGCAGAGTGATCAAATCTGGCCATTTGCTGGAATATTCTGAAGTTCTCAGTTGTTTGATGGTCTGCAAAGAGAAAACAAACCAAGGTCAGTCTGTTCACTTTTGAACCTTTGACGGACATTAATAGCTGAGTCGACTTACTTGGCCCATTCAACATTGAGAATAAGATGATCGTATCCAAATCCTGACACCCCTACAATGGCTCTGGCCGCATCCTCGCGACGATGGAAACTGATGAACGCGAAGCCCTGCGACCAATGCGCACGTTTGGTTTACGTGTTCTGTTCTGTTGCGAATTCATGTGGCGAGTGTTTAACAGCTCACCTTGGACTGCCCGGTGTTCTTGTCTTTGGCCAGGTAGATTCTGGAGATGGAGCCGAAGGGTCTGAAGAGCTCCTGCAGATCTGTCTCTCGTGTGTCCTCGGACAGGTTGGTCACGCGGATGGTGGCGTTGTCGTCGGCTACAGACGTGTTTTGGATTTTTTACTAGTATCCATGGGAACACATGGGATTTTTTTTCAATTCCAATCTTGACCTCACCTCTGCGATTAGGCTGCATGGATTCACCTCTGCGCATGCCCCCATCCCTCAGGCTGGGTGGCACATACTTGCCAGTCTTGCTTTGTGCAGGCTGCATGGGCTCCGGCTCGGCTGATTTGACACAAAACATTTTACAAAGTAGTCAGATATTGCTTGTAGAGTGAACCCTCGCTATAACACGGTTCACCTTTCACAGATTCTTTTAGTGCAGTTTTTTTAACAGTGCATTGTGGTCTGCATCCTGATTGGCTAAGCCACTGTTGACCAATTTCAACAGTCTCCTGGCTGTTAACTGCGTGTTGAGTGACTGCTAGAATTCATGTTTGACTGTGTGACATGTTTATTTTCTTAACCTTATTTTTCCCCCCAATCATGCAATTGAAACTACTCCTTGTGGGGTTATGAGAAATATTTCAGTACTGGTTATTGTTAATGGTTGCAGCTCCACTTATAAACAAAAATTTTATATTGATGCCTGAATAAGATACCTTCCATACTTCCAATTTGAATTACTTCCAAATTGCCCCTATTTGACAATTAAGTTGACTTGAATGTATCTGAAATGTCCCAATGTTCGTGCGAGATGCTCTCTCAGTACCTGAACCGGCGGGCTTTTCCTTGTCTGAGGTGGACAAGCCGAGCTGCTCGGCGAGCTCCTTCTGCATGGGGCCCAGGGTGTCCTTGTAGGGACAGCGGGTAGTCCAGTGGTCGCCTTTGCAGATACGACAAGACACTATCTTCTGTCCTTTCAGTTTGTTCATGGGGTCCTCATCCTGGTCTTGGGCGTTCAGATCCTGGAGGAAAATATGAGGAGGTACTCGTCAGAGCCGTCCCACTGAATTTCCTCAGAGTGAGAGACGGTCCTCACTTCTTTGCTGGAGATAAACGTCATGAAGACGTCATCGCTGACGGTTGTGGTGGCCACATTCGGACCCGCGGCGTCGAACTCAGAGTTGCCGAATTTCTTCCAGTTCTGGAGGTGAGAGGGAAGTTTAGAAGAAGTTACCTGTGCTTCATTTCCACTTCACTCTAATTCAAAAACCCACCTTCCTCCTCGCCACCGCTTTGGAAGCTTTCCTGGTCTCGATCTTGAACGTACGCACAATCTACAAACAAATTACGTTCATGTCACTTTTGGTTGAGCGGTGCTGAAAGACAAATCCGAATTACCTTCAACTTCTTTCCATCGTCGTCGATTTTATACTCTGTAATAGTTTTGATGTTTCCTTTGATGGTTTCTTTGGGGGGTGGAAGCGTTCCTGTCAAAATGACAAATGTCAGTCTGACATTACTTTTATTTATGGTTTAAACCATACATATACCACAAACTATGATCCAAAAACTATTTCGTAGCATTGGATACTATTGAGTGGATGCTGGCCGGTTAGCTTCCTCCTAGCCTACATTACGTCACAAGCATATGTCACCGATTTTTCCTGCTCCTCTACTCGCGTTAAATGTGCCACTTTCACGAGTAAAAACTTTCCCCACAGGGGTGTAAACCACTTTCTCCCGTGGGGAAAAAAGTGTGCACGCATAGCTTAGCGTCAAGCACGTGGAGACGCCGAGCTGGCCTCGTTCAGTCAGCACAGTTCCAACTATGCGCGCTACCGTGCTAACGGTGCGAGCGAGCGCGTTTTACCTTCATCAACTTCCTCTTCGACTTGGTCGGCCCAGCTGGGCTTGGAGCTGAGGGGGAAATGGAAGTATGTTATTGGGGTGGGAAATACAGAAATTAGACGTTTCTAGAAGAAAACACTCACTCGTCGAATTCAATCGACGGCATCCCGAGCGATCGGCTAGCTTAGCTTCAGCACCGCAAAGACCGGAAAAGCGCGAGGCAGACTGTGACATCTCTTCCGGTAGATGAAATTCAGAATAAAAGCTCCTCGGTACGACGGTATTGTGTTCCGATGGCGGCGGCGTAACATGAACGTACACGCTGGAGCCAATGCTCCGCTAATGCAGCAGTAAACCCAACCAATAATATAAATCAAGCAAAAGAAAAACGATTAAGGTGGGAACTGTGTCGTTTGTGCCACGTCACGAATCGAGTACCACTGAGAAAACTAGTTCACAGGGTGTTGTTCAAAGCTCTTAACCTCGAAACGTAGGTCGAGACCCCAGTCGCTCAAATGTGTCATGTCATTGAAGTTGAGTAATGATCACAAGACATATTGTGTAGTCTTTAACAGAAACACACAATGGTGAAATTATTTGAAACAAAGGACACACATTGAGTTAATAATTTCAACAATTTATTAGAAATAAACATTTCCATAAATGTAAAGGAAAAAAACTAAAAGCAATAAGCTCAATCTTGCTTTTCTTTTCTCAGACAGTCAGTCAGCATAGCAGTTCAAAAGTGCTCAAACTTTTTTCTTCTTGTGTTTGGAGCTTTGCTTTGCACCTCGGTCACTTTTCTTGTTCGCGGACGCTTTGCTCTTCTGACTGTTGCGCTGGAACGCTTGGCCTTTGTTTAGCTTTCCACTAAAAGTTCTCTTGTTGTCTCCCCGTTTTTTCTTGCTGCCAAATCTATTTTCTCCGCCCTGCTGCTGCTTTTTGAATGGCTTTCCTCCAGGTGACGGCTTCTCTCCAAATGTTTTCTTTCCAAATTTCTTTGCTGCTTTATCCTTTTGTCCTCCTGGTACACTTCTTTTAATGCCTTTATCTTGGACGAATGTTTTATTGGCAGAGAGCTTCCTCATCTTTTTGGCAGGTCCTTGAGGTCCGTCTTTGCTTCTCCTCCTCTTGGCTCCGGGGAACATATCTGAAGATGAAGAGTTTGGTGAGATGACTCTTCAAAAGAGAGCGCACATTCTAGTGCGATGATTACTAACCTTCATCTGGCTCCTCTCCAACAGCCTGCCGATAGTACTCGGCCTCGTCGTCTGACTCCACGGCTGCCGCTCGCTCGTCCTGCGCGCCAGGATCCTCCACCTCGCTGTCCTCGTCATCTACTTTGCTCTTGATGCCTGCTAGGCACTTCTTCCTGTTTGCAGGTAATGTTCAAAAAGCAGGGTAAACACACAGTGAAACCAGGCCAATATTTTTTTTTTTTACTCCAAGTTTAGCGATTTCAACAACAATGATGCCGCCGCAAAAAAAAAAAAAAAAAAAAAGTGGCCAAGACTCGGCTCCTTGCGAAATTTTGTGGCAGATCCCAGCACGCTGCGCTAGACACCTGATTCTGGGAGAGTATCGATTCCCCACATAACGTACTTGTGCGCCTCCTTTTTCAGTTTCTTCTGAGCGACGTTGAGCTCCTGCTTCTTCCGGCGCTCCTGTTTGGACTTCAACTCAGCCTCCTTCCTCTGCAGGATCTCCTGGATCTCCTCTTCCGTCTTGAAGACTGCGAGCAGAATTTCACTTGAAATAGGTACGTTCCCTCGGCTCCTCCCCCACATGAAACATCTCGGAAGTGCATCAGTAAGCGTTTACTTGTAGAGAAATCACAGATTTCATACAGACGTTGTCATCCTCTGCACCAAAACTAGCAGGCGGATCCGAGACGGCCGACGGCACTTACTGGTGGCGTGGTACATGATGTTCCCGTTCGATATTCCGTCTTGTATCTTGATCAGCTGTAGAGTCATGCGAGGCCCGATCTGCGCACACAAAATCCCGAATTAGACAGTCTTGGCATTGACGCTAAAAAGTGTTTTTCGAGTGCGCGCGGGCATACTTCGGTCAAACGGACGGCGCTTTGCTGCGACGTCATGTTGCCACGGCCCGAGTACACCTGCGGCAGCTCGGTGATGTTGTGCTCGCCGTCCTGCTCCGCTTCGCTTTCTGAAAGGTTCGCCCCTCTGGGAACAGTGATAAACTGAATCAGATACAAATCAACCACCCCCTTTTTACGTCATTTATCTTGAATGTCCCATTAGCATGAAACTTTCGATCCCAAACGCAGTCCTCTTACTTCACCATCAGTTCACTGATGTCCTCAAACTTGCTCATGTTGGGGAACCTCTCCTGCATCAGCTTCTTGATGCCGCGGCTCATGCCCACTGGCACCACCTTCAGGCTGCTGTGGGGCATGACAACCAGGGAAAATTTGCCGTTGGTTTTGGGACGTGCCAGAATATTGTCTGTGATTTATCAGGTGTGGGGCGTCCCATCAGTGCGTTTACTTTGAACATGCATCACTGAGCAGTCAAGTCCGCAGTTTGTCATCATCTGGGCTGCCACGCTGTCCATTGAAAAGCTTGTCTCCCCAAAAGGTGATTTTTTTTTTTATTCCATCGTCTGTGTTACCATAGTTGGGCCATAGCTCTTTCATCTTGCTCCCTCCGTCCCCACTGTGTGTGCAACTGCTCACCCCTCCCACCTCTGCTCACAGAGGAGGAAGTGACTAATTTGCTCAAGCATTATCCCATTGAAAGAAAAACGTATTTAACAAAGAAAAGTGCACATGAGGTACAGATATTGAGCATCCGTGAGTAAATACAGTAGTTGAGTCTATGAAGAGAAGTGTGTTCAACGTACTAATGGCGGAATTCGATTTCCTGTGTCTCCGGTTTGTAGTTGAGCAGCACGCATCTCTTGATGGTGTTGAGGCTCACCTTGTGAGAAAGAAAATGGTCAGTCCTCGTAAGAAGTCCGCTTTAAAACCGCCACGCTCAATTGAATGTTGGGCTGAGGAATCAGAAAGCGTTTACTTTTGGAAAAATCTTCACAGTGGGACTCGGAAGACTATACTTTCATCATATTAGTCAGCAAGTTTTAATCGATACAAAAAGAAGGATCATACCTTGTGCACATTAATGGAGGGGAACATGTTCTGGAACATGGTGGCCATCAGTTTGATGTGCATGCCGTCCGATCCAAAATTGTTGAGGATGAGCAGCGGGTGGTGCGTGAACTGTTGCCCGTGCATTCGGTGCTTCTTCAGAGACGAGACCACGTCTTTGATGAGCGTGTACTGCGACGGTGACAACAATCAGCTTTTTTTTTTTATACCAATGCAAGTGAAACATGAATTCAAAATGAACAGTCACGTGCATCAGTGCGTTTACTTTGAAAAACATCACTTGGAAATCAAGTAGGAAAAAAAGTGTCATCACTTGCACCGGTCCATTTGTTGTTCTCATGGTTAAGGCACACACAAGATTTACCTTGAGCACTTTGAAGTAGAGCATGGGCCCTTTTGGTAGTCGTGCCAACCTCTGAGAATGACAACAACAATAAATATTAATTAAAAAAAATAAAATTAGCATGCAGAGGAGCAACGTTTTATTCTGACAGTCACATTGAAACAAAAATCTGAATTACATTGTTTTAAATGATTTTATACCAGAATTTTTAACCAAACAGATGTTTTTCTTACTTTCTCCACAACATATGCACAAAAATATCTCTTACATTTCGCAGCCAAGACATGTATTCCGTTTCCCTGCAACTTCTTACGACATCCTATTGTTCAATTTTGCCATTATTCAATTCACAGCAAGTGTGTTTTGTGTCCTCTCACCATAGTAATACAGCTGGGCGTCTTGCTGAAGATGATGAAGTGTGTCACTCCAATAGGTCCAGCCACAGCTACAAAGTCTTTGAGCACATTTTTTTTCTTGACCTGGTTCAAGCGATGATCATTTCGATGATTAAAATGCAAAGATGCATTCATCGAAGATGCAAATGTAAGCAAGTCAAACCTTTAAGTGCTGTGCGGTGAAGGGCTCCATGACCCTCCTGACATCCGTGATGAGCTGAGACACGTTTTTGCCCACTTGGCCTCGATGGAAGACAAACGAGTGAGGGACGGATCGGTACCTCTCCTCGGCCGCTTGGTGGGCTTCTACTCGGGACTTTTTCTGGTTCTTGGTCTAAAAAGAAAACGATTCACAACTAAGCATAATGATCATTTTTAAATGATTCAGCTGCGTACAAGTAAGGCCTTTAGGCCAGGCAGACCTCGCTACAGGTTTAACAGTAGCACGATATTAAAATTGCCAAGCATGTAACTGCAATCATACATTACCAACAGAGGTTTACAAGCATGTCTTGTTTAGTATACAAGTGTAGACTTAATTATATCCTAGTTTACGTACAGCCAACTCAAGAGCTAATATGCTACAACATGAGAAGGAGACTACTTACCTTTGATTTGCCCATGATTACGCGAAATATACAGTTCAAGTCCAAATAATATAATTGACTTTTTAACAAGCTGAATGTACAACGATCATATCGGCAATGTTTTTTTGCTTTGTTTGTTTTTTACGAATAATTCCGACAGCGCAACAGAGTTTTCCTTCGCCGTTCCGTCCACATGGTTCTTCTGTGTGCTACCTGTTAATATTTCCGTGTTTGCACTTTGGCGTATCGGTAAACTTCCTAGCTAAAGCTAAGCTATCGCTTAGCTAATTGTACCAATGTTTGACTTTTTGCTGTCAAAATACTATAATGTGTGTGTTATCATTGTCGATTAATACGCTAGTGCTACAATACAGTGTGGTTTAAACACGTATTCATGTGAAAGAAAAGTGTTACGATAATAAGCTTCCGGGTAAAATAAAACTAAAGTAATAAAAAAAATCAAACGAAAAATACAGTACATTACATTTGTAATAGATTTATGCGAACCAGAATAGTGATAGAATGAATATTGACTGTAAATAACATTTATTTTATTCTTCTTCCTGTTTCTAACAAAACACATTCTCCTAATTTATTAGTAAATGTATTGTCTCTGACTTATAACCAATGACGGGCTTTTCAATCAATACATTCATATTACATTTGACAATTGTTAACACATTATTATTATTTATTGTTAGTAGTAGTACTGTATTAGTATTATTATTAGGTGTAGTAGAAGTCATAGTCGCAAGTGTTGGTGTAATATTGCACGAAATATATCTTTGCTTTTTGTTAAATTACTCAACTCTATAGCCGAGTAAATACATTAGATATCAGTATACATTCAACTACAAAAAAAAAATGTGATCAGACTGCTGCATCAAAGGAATTCTAGTGTGTGTCAGCCTTTCAGGTTTATGTTGAGGGAGGAGACTCATCACACAACTCCTCCAGTAAGGATGCAGCTCGGAGGAGGTGTCATTTTGCATGCATACATTCTTTGTAATTATCCTTCTCCTTCATTCAACATCCTGTACAGGCCGTGACCTCTGCACACAAACAAGGGGCTTGCAGGACGAGCTGCTGGGTGTCATTCTCCCTCAACCCATCTATCCACATTACCCCTTGGATCACACTCTTCTCAATTCACTGAGAAAATCAAACCGTTTTCAGGAGGATTGTCTGGATTCGAGCAATTGAAATCTGAAGAACCAACGACCACAGTAAGTTTTGAATTACTCAGCAATGAACGAATTATAGTACTTCATGTTCAATGTTTGGCAGAACATGCTTAACCCCCAAAGAGGATTCTTATTACACTTTTATTTGTAGATCATGGTCAATATATACTGTATATTTTAAAATTATTTTAACATGATACAGATGACCTTAGTGTCCCAAAAAGGAAGTGTCACATTAAAATCTTTATTCAACATGATATGCAGTCATGACACATTAAACATATGAACAAACATTTTTAAATTTTATTTCAATGAAATCGTTTTTCTTTTATTTATACTCTTTTTCACTTGTAATTATTTTCTGTTCATTATTTCTTTTCTCATATTTTGAAAATAACTCTTTATTTGAAAATACATTTTGAATCATACTCATATCGATACGCTAGTACAATGAAATGAAAGTAGTTTCCTCATCAAAATAAATCACAGGGTTCACATGTGGACTTTTTGGGTGAAGGGTTTGTGTGATTATTGCGTTTATGACGTTGACCGTGCCTTTTGTGACAAAGCATCCAGCTGACTGCAACATGGAGGTGGGTGTTGATTCTGGACGCACTCGTCACTAAATCTCTGCCACTGTTGTTTGTTGTCACCTTGCAAGGAAACATGTGGTCACCACAAGGCATGTGGAAGTGTTTGTTAGCACTCGAATCAATAGGCTTTTTAGATTTCAAGAAAACCATAAATGGACAGAGCTGCTTGAGTCACATTTGTTGCCGGGCAGAATATGTGATAATAAAACAACAAAAAAAAGGCATACGTTGGCCACTAGTTTGTTTGAATGATGAACTGTAGCACCTGATGACGTATAGGAACAACGATTCGCACTCACAATCACATCTAGGGACAATTTAGAGTCTTCCATTAGCCTGCCATGCATGTTTTTGGAATGTGGGAGGAAACCGGAAGTGCACAATGTGTAGTGTCGTTCCTGCTATGTAACTTGGTGTTGCAATTGAATCGCTACTTCGTATTAAATATAAATACAGTACAATCAAGTACAAAGACCCCTAATCACTTTTTTTCTCCTTCAAAGATGACGCACGCAACAGCAATAGGACTGATTCTTTTGGCATTAAGTCTGAACCTGCTGTGGGTCAACGGCCTGGGATCCATAAGACAGACCAATGAGGAGCATCCACCGAGTTCCTCAGATGTCAAAGCGGGCCGCTGCTCGTATACGTTCATCGTTCCACAGCAGAAACTATCCGGAGCGTTGTGCTTGGACACGAAGGCCGCTGCTGCCAACCAGTCGGAGGTGGCTGCGTTGCGGGCAGAGCTGAAGCGGCAGCAGGAGCAGCTAGAGAGCCTGCAGACGCTGCTGGGGCAGGAGAGCGGCTTCGTTACGGAAATGAGAATCCTGCGCAAGGAGAGCAGCGGCATGAACGCCCGCATCGCTCAGCTCTACAGCCAGCTGCTGCAGGAGCTCATCCACAAGAAGGACCAGGCCTTGGAGCAACGCAGGGTGGAGAGCCTCCTGCTTAACGCGACAACGCATGTGAGCAGAGTCAACACCCGCAGTTTGCAGTTCACCTATTGTTCTGTGGAACATGACAGAGTTCGACATTAAAAGTGGCCCGATGGCCGGGGGCCACAATGTAACTGTGTTAGGCCAGTTCACTGACTTTGATAAATTATTACGATGAAATTAACACATTCTTGCTTTTTTAATATCAAATATAGAGTTTTATCCACCTTAAATGATCAGTCATCATTGATCTTTTTACAGCGCTGCACGTATATTTTTTTTCCGTTTCAATCCTTCCATGAGGAATGGTTTGAACTGAATAAGCCCAGCCAAAAAATGTCAAATACTCAGTTAGATATTATACTGAACAAAAATGGTGACCACCACCCAAAAAGGAAAAATGTTAGGCTACCTTTTGTTTGTTTTAAAGGCGCTCAGTTTGGCCTGGGTTATTAACAGAGATTACAGAGACTTCGCTGAATGTATCTGTGTACACGTTCACGTTTTCGATGGTAATCTTCCCATTTTTGTTTTTTCACATCATCTTAAAAAAGCTTGCTAACATCTAATCTGGATGCCGGAATCACCATCAGGCGCTGCAGGTGTCCAGCAACTTCCGGGAACTGGAGAAGAAATATGGAACGCTCACGTCCATGATGAGCTCCCAAAGCCAATTGATTGCCCGTTTGGAGAATCAATGCCAATGTAAGGATGAACCCCAGTCCGACCTGGTAAGAAAGTGGTCTGTCATATTTCACTCAGCCTTTACATCATATCAATTCCAATGATTTTTATTTTTATTTTTCCCCTGTACAGGTGCTAACGGACTCGCCAAAAAGCCGCCCAGCTGCGCTGCTTAATGACAGTTCAGAAATCAGCAACGCTCTTCAAAGGGACCAGAGTGCTCTACAACAAGACAACCCTTTGGGAGCGCTTCTGATTCCCAGCACCACCGCCAGTCCTTCGACCGTTCAGCCTGTCATTAGCTCCCCTGTCACCAAGACCCCAGGCATGTACAATCTTACACGGTTTTACAGTTTTTACACCGTCATAGCAGTCTTACAAGAATTGTTGTACTTGAATGGGGGCTGCTGGGATATATTCCTAGGAAGCGTATAATGAATGCTCTAAAACAGGGGTGCCCATTACGTCGATCGCGATCGACCGGTAGATCGCAGACTGGTCCCAAGTCGATCGCATAGAGGAGAAAAAAACCAAACAACGATTTGTGTGTCTTTGTGCATGTTAGTAATTTATTTTTTTGTGTTACTATACACTGCACCCTAATCATCCTAACAGTCTTATTTTCATAAAAAGTATTAAAAATAAAAAATAAAGCGGGTAAATCTTTAACCTACGGTTGGCGAGTGACCTGCATCACCGGAGGTTGTTAGTGCTCAGCAGTCTGCAATTACAGCTTGTGATCAGAGCTGTTGCGTTATATCTTTTATCGTTATCATTATTCTCATTCAGTTTGTTTTGTGTACAATTCACAGAGGGCACGGCGAAGAATGGGAATCTAGAGGGCCGAGGGAAGCACTTTAAAACGGTACGCGTGAGCTATGATAGTTAACAGGCTGCAAAAGTGCGTCGCATGCCTCCGTGTCAGGCTGTTGCTCATCATGGCGTGCGTGCGCGTGCACATTGGTTGAATGTCTCAAAGCTTATTGTCTGCCTACCGTGATGTATGTTAGCACTCGCATGAGCGGCAAATGCCGATGGAGTCAGTGACCTGCTTTGCGGAGCGTCCTATCTCTCTGGGAATGCCAAAACAATGTCAATGGCGGCGTCCACCCCTTATCAGAATGTTTGAAATTAACTAGCAAAATGGCCTCGGATTCACCTTGGGAATGATCATTAGGCATTTGTGTGTGAGACGTGACTTGGTGTATACATCAGCGCATTCCCTCATACCAAACTGTTCTTCTTTCTTCTCCACTCTTCATGGAAGTGAATGATGACATTGAAAAAAAAAACCACAGGGCTGAGCCCGCTTTCTCGTCCTTTGTGACTCAGGGCCGTGGCGGGATTGCAAAGACGTGCTGGAATCGGGTGAGACGGCTAGCGGCATCTACCTGCTGCGCTTGCAGAGCGCCAACCGACTCCTGCAGGCCTGGTGTGAACAGAATCAAGCTCAGGGAGGCTGGACGGTCATCCAGCGGAGGCAGGATGGCTCCGTCAATTTCTTCAGGACTTGGGAGCAGTATAAGGTGACATTACGCCATTGAAGAATTTACTTCATGGTTACTTATGGGGACCAAAAGTTTACACATTTAAATGCACAAAGCAGTCAGAAATATTATTTCGCCGTAGTTCACTTTCCACCGGTCTACCATAGATTTCATTTGTTTACAGTGAAAATCCTCTACAACGAAATCATGTTTGCAGCAAGAAATTTTTCACAACAGGGGACTTTTCACTATAGCAAATTTATCTCAGATGTAAACACACACACCTACACACACGCAAACGTATGTGTAGTCTTTATTTGTATTCCAATAGTGCATAAGTATGACCATACACATTTGACACTTCAGCGTAGAAAGAAAAAAAAGGGAAAGCGAAATTTACAATCAGCATTCACTTTCACTTACATCAATTTCTTGCATAATGTCTTTTATTTTGCTCCCTCCATCTTTCATTTTTATTACTTTTATCCTGTCTTCAAGAGTTAAAGCTTTTCTTTTCTTCACTCCTTGGTCTGCAAAGGTCTGTTTCTGTAGCTATTTTAGCAATGCAACGATCCTGCTGTGTCTGAAACTAACAACAACAAATACTTCCTGTACTACTGCACACGTGTAAGCCACTGTGGTGTATGCCGTTGCCGTTTCCAAGCTAAGCAGTAGGAGTCGCTGTAGGCTGAAGTTGGATTAGACTTTTGCTCAAGGCTTGTTTTCATTGTAGTGAATCTCGTTGCGAGGCAAGGGCAGAGAAAAAGATTTCGTATAACGCAACAGGTGGATTTTTCGTTGTAGGGGAAGCAGAAAAGTGGTAATGGTTTTATGCATGAAGATTTTTTCACACTAGGGGGTATTTTCGGCCACGTAGGTTTCGTTGTAGAAGAGTTCACTCTGTTGGAATTTGGTCAAATCAATCTTTACGATGTATTGCAGCAAGGCTTTGGGAACCTAGATGGGGAGTACTGGCTGGGCTTGGAGCACCTCTACTGGCTGACCAAACAAGCCAAATACAAGCTGCGGGTGGTTCTGGACGACTGGCAGGGTCGACGGGTGTTCGCCGAGTACGACAGCTTCCGGGTGGAGTCAGAGAGTGACTGGTACAGATTGCGGTTGGGTCAGTATCGGGGCAACGCGGGCGACTCTCTGTCGTGGCACAACAACAAGGCCTTCACCACTCTGGATCGCGACAGAGACAGCTACACAGGTTCACATTGCCGTCACATCCGTATAGCCTCGAATTTGGGTGTTTGTTAGTTTCTTGTCGCTGTCGTCCGCAGGTAACTGCGCGCACTACCAGAAAGGAGGCTGGTGGTACCACACTTGCGCCCATTCCAACCTGAACGGCGTGTGGTATCGGGGCGGTCACTACCGCAGTCGCTACCAGGATGGCGTCTACTGGGCGGAATTCCAGGGAGGCGCCTACTCACTGAAACGGGTCGTTATGATGGTCAAGCCTATATAGTATGTGTTGCGTCACCGTCGCGGCAGGGAATGCGTACGCCTGCCCCGGTGACGCAATTGACCTTCCGCTTTCGCTGCCCTCCACTGACGTTCACTGACGATTTCTCTCCTGACTTAACCTTACATTTTAAATTCGCTTAACATCTGTTATGTAGACTGCAAATAAAACGACCTAAAAAAATGCAGAAAATGCTCATTCATCTCTGAAAGAGGCCGTGTATCAGCCATCAGCGGTTGCGCGACAGCTCACATCTGTTTTAAGGTTTCGACGAAAGGAGGGTTTTGGCTCTCTTATGTCTTACAGGTTTGTTATTGTTAGGGGAATCTCCGGGGTGTGATCTGATACACGAGAGGCTACAAGTCCTGAAGATTATCTCAAATATCGTGAAGCTCTTCTTCATTTCACCATTAATTACCTGCAAGGATGGCACTTTGGATGTTGGTGACCTTCCACCTTTGGGCTGCGTTGCATGGTGAGTAACAGTAAGGTTGTGGACATGACTGCATATCGCTGGTGGAATCGTCGTCAGGCACTTTTCAGGAAAACAGCACGTTACTTGCGGCATCAATGTCCTGAAAAACAGACGGATCAAGACGGGATCCCTTAAAATAGCTCCCACCGAAACACACATTAAGCACGCTTTGTCAGGAGAACAACGATGGTCTTGGTTCCAATATTGGAACCAAGACCGAAAGCAACATTGGAGTGGTGAAAAGATAACCTGCAAATTAGTTTACCACAAGGTTTGCTCTCATTCTGCATGCAGAAAAACGACGTGACTATTTGTCTGAGAAGCTGGTGGTGTGCCGAACGTTCGACTCGGACCCGTATGCGTTATAGCCCATTTTACGCCACGGCTAAATGTAACAATGTTCCTGACGCGATCCAGAAATCTTCGTCGCTATTATGAGGCTCGTGGTTCCAAAGTTTTTGCTAAAGAGAGAGGGAGTAAGTGAGCTGCTTTGTAATGGCCGCAAAGAGCCGATCAGATTTTATCCCAGACAGTGGAACCAATGGCGAATATGTTTGTACGTTAGATTCTGACCACTGTGGAAGGCTTAGGATTATGTTTTAGTTACCTAAACCCTTTAGTTACCGCAACCCTTGTGAGGATAAAGCAGGTCAGAAAATTGCCTCAAATTAATCATCACGGTTCAAAAAACAGTACCATCGTCTTATTAGGCAGGGATTGCGTTAAAAAAAAAAAAAAAAAAAAACGCACCATGTTTTTTCAACTTCCAAGTGGAGTTCTTGTAGGCTGAAATGTCGACATTTTTAGGTAAACACAGAGAGACCGCGCACAACATTGCTGTTCTACATGGCGTGTAAGGTAAACAGATGGATTCAAAGTTACTTTAGTAATTGTAATGGAGTAATTGTAACTAGTTACATCCACCCTTTGGTCCTCGCTATACAAATGTGCTACTCGTCCATAAAGTGTCATGGAAAGCAATGATCAACGATTTACCAGATCTGCATGTTCGTGTCCCTAAAAGGGTTGCATTCCCATTTATTTTTTTTTAAACAAGAAAGCAAAATTGTTCTTTTTGCTTAGTGATTTTAGCATATTTTTGATTGATTTGTGAACCAATAGAGACCATCACCTATTGCTACTGTTTTCGCCATGGAGTGATTAACACGCTATTTGTCCAATGCCCTCCAGAATATTTGTACTCGAAATACTTGGGATTATCTCTCGACCCGGTGTCCGTTCACTGCGAGAGGGACATTTGGGACGAAACAAAGGGAGGACAAGTCACAGAAGCTCTGCTCACAGTGGTCAACAGCCCACTGGAGGAGTTGAGCTCAGAACATCATTATTACAATGATTTGCCAGACTTGGAGGAATGTTACATTCTGCCTCTTATCGTTTTTTTACAGTGAGTAGTGCAATGAGATGAATTGAAATGAGAAGATGTGATGGAAAGAAAAAAACCCACCACTTTGTTCAGTTTGCAGACATTCCAGATGTGACGGTCTCGATGGATTCGGAGGCCAACAGTGACAGTCTCTCCATCTTACTTGTCAGATCATCAACGTGGCCCCGGTGCAAAACTTGACCGTCAGGAGTCCGCTTGACTCAACTTGTAGATTTAACTAATGAGGCTCTCAATGTGGCGATTTCACTGCACATTCTGCTGAGGCTGGGGCAGCAGGGGCGGTGTGCAAGGGGGTGGGGGGGGGATTGTTTGTCATAATAAAAATGTGTTCAGTGATGTATCGGATGTTAAAGAAAACATTTTTACACCTTCGTAGCTTCTGAAAACGGGATGAAAAACTGTGTGTGTGTATTCTATTATACTTGCCACTTTATATTCGGTGCAAAACGGAACATTGTGATAACTCATTCACGATCTTCATGATTTCCATTCTTGCTTTTTGGGACATACAGTACGTGCCTGATATGCCGTTGCGCAATTGACCTCCGCTTTTTTTCTTTCTTCTGCTTCGGCGGATGCTCCACTGATATTCACCCATTGTCCTGACCCTGCCTCATATTTTCAGTTTTTATGCTTCCTATCATATAAACCTCAATTAAATGTCCCCCCACCCTTCCTCCAAAAATGCTGAAAATGTCAACTTATTTGAAAAAGAGGCCGTGAATCATCGGCGGTTGCCTCACAGCTCGCATCCTTTTTAAGATTTCCTGTGAAGAGGGCGTTGACCCGTGAGTTTATGCAACTGATGAAGGCCGAGACATTATGACAAGGAGACTCTTCATGGAGCTTTCATCTGATTAAGAAGCGAGTAGATCCGAAGATTGCTATCTTCTGAAATTTCGTGAAACTCTTAATTTCGCCTTCAGGGTTTTCTTTTTTCGTTACCTGGAAGGATGGTGCTTTGTATGATGGTGACCTTCCACCTTTTGGCTGCATTACATGGTGAGTAAAAGTCATGCATTGGACATTGGTGCGTATTTCTCTAAAGCCAGCACTTTTAAAACGACATGTTTTGCAGAGTCACTAACAATACGTGTAAAAAAGGGACCAAATATGTACTCCAGTGAAACTCCTCGACAACGAAATCATGTTTGCAGCAAGAAATTTTTCACAACAGGGGACTTTTCACTGTAACAAATTTGATCTCAGACGTAAACACAAAGACACACAAAAAACGTATATGTGTACTTTTTATTTTTTATTCCAACAGTGCATAAGTATGAGCATACACTTATTTGACACTTCATATATCCAGCGTAGAAAAAAAAAGGGAAAGAAATTGCGAAATTCACTTTCACTTACATCAATTTCTTGCATGTCTTTTATTTTGCTACCTCCATCTTTCATTTTTATTACCTTTATCCTGTCTTCATGCGTTAAAGCTTTTCTTAACTCCTTGGTCAACGGTTTACCAGATCTGCATGGTTCATATCAGACGACTATTTCGATGACACGTCATTTCAATAAAGTTGACCTTTGCTTCTCCAGCTGTTCCAAATTCAGAACAACCGGATCCCGAGTTCATCCCCTTCTGTAATGCGGTTTTCCATCATGTCTACGATGGCCCGGACGTCTACCAGGTTTACAACTGCATGGTCACCAGCGAGCGTTCCGACAGAAGGATGCCACTCACCATTTTTGTGATGGAAGCCCCTCTCATGCGTGTGGCAGGTCAACCAGGTGAACATTCGACCCGCTACACTGCATTGACCAAAAATATTAGTCATACATTTTCATCTTGTGAGTGTGGTTGTTCGGGTGTTTCTGTTTGTGACCAACAGGTGTGCCACTACAGGAGCACCCCTACAGTGCCACCTGTTGGTCACAAACAGAAACACCCGAACAGTGGTTGCATTTGTGGAATATCTGAGTGAGTCCATGTCAGAGGCAAGCACAATTAAATCGGCATCATAGTGAAATTTTTTTTTAACCCTTTCACGCATCCCGTAACCTGATATCATGATGAGCTGTCTGCTGTAGTAGCCTGAAAGGGTTAAATTCCCATATATATATATATATATATATATATATATATATATATATTTTTTTAACAACAAAGCAAAATTGTTTTGTTCGGACCAACTCAGTTTTACCGTGTTTTTATTGATTGATTTATGAACAAATACTGACCATCACCTATTGCAAATGTTTTCGCCATGGAGTGATGAACACACCGTTTGTCCAATGCCAGTTTGCCCTCTATAATATTTGTTCCCGAAATACCTGACAATATCTCATGACCCAGAGTCCATTCACTGCGAGAGCAACATTAGTCACGTTTGGGACACGCTCTGGAACAAAACAAGGGGAGGACAAGTCACAAAAGATCTGCTCACCATGGCCACCGGTGAACCATTGGAGGAGTGGAGCTCAACCCATCATCGTTACGATGATTTTCCACACTTGGAGAGATGTTACATTCTGCCTCCTATCGTTTTTTACAGTGAGTAGTGCAATGACGTGAATTGAAATGAGATGTGATGGAAAGAAAAAAAAACCACTTTGTTCAATTTGCAGGCATTCCAAATGTGACGGTCTCGATTGATTCAGATTTTGGTCTGTTTCTGGGTAACAGTCTCGTGCTTACTTGTCATGTCATCAACGTGGCCCCGGTGCAAAACTTGACCATCAGGTGGCTGCGAGGCGACCGAATCGAAGGCACCGCCAGCTATCATGAGTACTCAATCGGCAATTCCAATGTGACCCAGTTTAACGTCTCCGATTCCAAGGCCGTTCCTCTGAACAAAGAAGAAAACGGAGAAATGTACACTTGCCAAGCTGAGTTGAACCTGGAGCCATACGACGTCATCCGCCGCGACTATTCCATTGGCGTCCCGGCTGAATGTAAGCCCACTCAATCTTTTCATGATTCAATCCCTTTTGTGAAATGAATGTGTGCAATAGTCGATATGCGTCTAAAGTTTCCTAGCGTGGCTTCGTTGTTGCCGGGCCGCGTGAGTTTCCGGGTGTGCATGTTAGAGTGCAACTCCTTAAAGTGGAATACGTTGGGTAACGTCGACCTTTTCTTCTCCAGCTCTTCTGGATTTCGAGCAACGGGATTTAAATTTCGCTCTCTTCTGTGCAATGGATCCGATTCTTTGGAGGTGGAAGTGGAAAGGCATCCCTTATTTCTCCATAACCCAAGCCTACTATTGTGGAGCCGCCAGTAACCATTCGAGCAAAAGGATGTATTTCGACATTTATCACGCGGAAGTCACTCCCGGGCAAGCAGAACGTTTTGCAGGTGAACATTTTATCTGGAGATTCTCAACGTGTGACTGACACTCGTACGTCGTCTTTCTCTCGTGTTTCACGAAAGGATGACTGGCTGATCCTAGTTAAGTGGGATTCAACTTCTAAATTGCAAACATTTGTGTTTAATCTTTAAAAAAAATATTGATTTGGTTACATATAACTTTTATATGGAATATATTGAAATCGAAGCGTGATTTGAATTCATTTTCCCCCTTAATTTGAACGCGCTCTAAATGTTCGTCGAATGTTACAGTGGCTTACAATATTAAATCTGCTTTTAGAAATAAAAATATGATCTTATATAAAGCACCGGTTAACAGGCTGTTTGTATCCATGTCAGTCTGCCCTCTAGCACATTCGTACCATAACAGCTTTAAGGAGTTTATTGACCCAGGGTCCCAATCCTGCGACACAAACATTTGTCGTACCTGGGACAAGTTATGGAACGAATCACGTGAAGACTACGTTCTGAAATTGGTGCTGATCATCGTCAATGGCACTCTGAAAGACTGGAACACCAAACATCAATGCTACATTGAAATGTCAATCTTGACTAAATGTTATGTGCTGCCTCCCATCGTTTTTTACAGTGAGTGGTGCGCCGACGTGATCTGAATTTTGGAAAAAGGTGATTGAAATGGGAACATTTTGTTGAATTGACAGAGATTCCAGATGTGAGGGCCTACGTGGAGCTTGAATCTGGTCCTATGTTGGCGGGCAACCATTACAGTCTTGTTTGTGACATCGTCAACGTGGCCCCTGTGCACAAGTTGACCGTCAGGTGGCTCCGAGGCAACAAAATTGTAAAAAGTGTCAGCTTTAGTGACCGATCATCGGATGACATCAACGTGACCCTGCACAACATCTCCGATTCCTTGACCATTTGGGCGAGCGGAGACGAAAACGGCCAAATTTACACCTGCCAAGCTGAGTTGAACCTGGAGCCAGTTGAAGTCTTCCTGCGCGACTCTTCCATGAACATCACAGTTGAATGTAAGCACTTTCAGTCTTTTCTAATTCAATTCGGTTGTGAAATGGATGCCTAGAGTCTTTTGCGTCTCTTTCAATATTGTTTCTCTCGCAGTGCCCGAAATCAGCCCGGTCTCTGATAGCTGGCTGGTCCCCGAAAGCAGTCACTTCCCTGAAAGCAGTCCGGTCCCCGAAAGCAGCCCTTCCCCTGAAAGCTTTCTGGTCACCGAAAGCAATCCAGTCACCAAAAGCAGCCCAGTCCCTGAAAGCAGCCCGATGCCCAAAAGAGGTCTGGTCCCCGAAAGCAGTCCGGTCCCAGAAAGCAGCCCTTCCCCTGAAAGCAGTCCGGTCCCCGAAAGCAGCCCTTCCCCTGAAAGCATTCTGGTCACCGAAAGCAATCCAGTCCCCAAAAGCAGCCCAGTCCCTGAAAGCAGCCCGATGCCCAAAAGAGGTCTGGTCCCTGAAAGCAGTCCGGTCCCAGAAAGCAGCCCTTCCCCTGAAAGCAGTCCGGTCACCGAAAGCAATCCAGTGCCCGAAAGCAGCCCTGTCCCCGAAAGCAACCCGATGCCCAAAAGAGGTCCGGTCCCCGAAAGCAGTCCAATCCCCGAAATCACTCTGACCACCGAAAGCAATCCAGTCCTTGTGGCAGTCATTTCGGCGTGTGCACTCGTGTTGCTTGCGGTCCTCGCTGTGATCTTTATCTGCTTGAACAGGAAGCGACAGGGCCAGTACAGTTTCAAGAACCGGTCTGACAGCATCCCCCTCGGAAACAGCCATGTTAGGAACAGTTTGGCGACATAGATGATACATCCACTTCTCTCTCTCATGAAATGGACCTCTATCGAATGAGCTTCTCAAAGTGGGGATGCACTCCTCAGTGTTCTGAGGCTGGGGCAGGCGGGACGTGGCGGGCAGTGATGAGGGTCTGTTTTTCATAAAACTAACAAATTGTTCAGTCATTGGAAAAATATGCATCAAAATTTTAAAAGGTGAAAATACATGGTGAGTACCTCAATAAATATGTCGGTGTATTCTATTTATTGTCCCGCTTTATTTTGGGACATAATGTCTTTTGAACTAGAATATTTGACCACTTTAGTTAGACATTTTTGAATATGCATTTACATTTCATTCAACAAAATCATTCATGAATTCCTCTGACTACACGAGCTCTGCGATCAACTGAACGGGTTCAGATTTGAGACTCAAATTGAGACGTAATCATGTTTATTTTCCTTATTTTTTGGGGGTGGGGAGGCGTGCGATTTTTCTTATGTAAAATTTGTACCTTGGCTCAATAAAGGTTGCTTCACTGTGCTGCCTATTCCCATTTAAAAAGCACACTGAAATAATACGGTTATCAAGTTTTCACAATGTAGCATTACACCACTGCAAATTGACAACATAAAAATAGACGATGCCACGTACGTCAGGTCGGAATCACTACTTATCAAATATGGATTTTTTTTAATGACAATTATTCCCCCAAAAATAAAAAAATCAACCCCTTCTGATAATTAAAAAAAATAATGATAAAAAACACAGCCCCCCCAAAATTATAGTTTTTTTTTTTAAGTAAATGCAAGGTCAAAAATGTTTACTCCACATTGGCAGTTCCATTACGTCTGCATATTCAAAAAAACAAATGGAAAAAAGCGCCCAACATTCTGCTGAGTTGGCTGTGTCATGTTTTGCTTTGACCAACAAATCAGAGCATGGGCTAATGTTGACGTCATAAGGGCCAAATTAGCTTTGAAGCCAATCAGGTGAAAGAAACTCCCGTTGCTACGTCGCCTTCAGTTGTGCTCGCAAATGTTTGTGAAACCCTTGGACAGATTTGAGTTAGTAAAATTCTGATTGGACAAAAAAAACAACAACACAGAGTTAGTGCGAGCAGTGGACACTAGGTGTCCCTACTGTTGTGTCCGACACGTTTACGAGCCGGATATCACGTGACGCCCGACGTACGAGTCAACGCACTGCACGTTCGAGGACGCGCGCGCCGGTGCAGGCGGGACGTGGTCTTGCAGTCAGACTTGTGTGCGCTGGCCCTTTAAGGGTTGCAAGGATTTGGGAGTGACGCGGATATGAAACCCAGTTGAGTTTATCCTTCTTTCCTTCGCTATGAAAAATATTTGGACGAACTAGACGAACGGCTGTCAGACGGCCCTAATTAGCCAATTATGTTACTGTTTTACGTGACTTGTTGAAGGACGCGAGCGACCCTGCGGAAGCGCGACGACGGGCAGAAAGTGTTCCTCCGCCCGCCTTTGGGGGATTATACTCGGAGAACTTTGGAGAAGTTCTTTGTATTCAGGGCGGTCGAGAGGGCTTGGCCAGCGGGCTCAACATGGACTGGGGCACTGAGCTATGGGTGAGTCACTGCCGAATAAGCAACGCGGCCGGGAGGACTCTTTGCTCGCTTTTGGGTTGTGTTTCGCTCGCTGCTATTTTTTGCTTTAATTCCTGGGGATGGTGCGTTCACTGTCAACGAGTGGCCAAGTTCGTCCACGTTTGCACGATTACGGGCGTTTTATTCGGTACACTAGATGAAAAAACAAAAACTAAATCCGTGTCCGTTTTGGTATATTGGGACTGAGGAGGTCGTGCAGGTTGTCCCTCATGTTATGTCGGAACATCACTTGCAGTGTGGTTCCACATCAAAGTTGTCACGTCACCTCTTTCAAATGTTCTACACTTAAAAGCTACTTCGTGCATGCGCCTACATGGTATCCCGCAGGGGTTACGTTGCAGCCACCGGGAATACTGTGTTGTTTCCTTGTTGACACTTGGCTTCCATAGTGATGACACCGCACGCACAGTTTTATTTTGATTTGAAAACAACCTTTATTTGGACGCCGACTGTAAATCGCATTCGCGTGCGTTAACCATTTGGTTTCACCATTTTCATTCACAATGGCGGAAGCTTACGTGGTCGTAAATGAATTGTTCAATAATAATTGTAATTCTGGGCTGGTAGACATCCTACTTGCTGCTTTGAGGTTTATGGCACACACTAAAACAATTCACAACGGTGATTGTGCACTGTACTGTTTTTGAATGTTTTGAATAAAGTGGAAACTGGCAACACAGTCCGGTTGTAAACCATCATGAAACCTTGATTCAATGTACAAAATAGGTTAACTGCCGTATAATGAAGCTATCCACTTGTTTTGCTAGAGCTGACAATTAAAAACATAATAAATCTGAATTATTTCCCCCCCTCAACATTATGATTGCAATTTGAAAGGAGATTCTTTTTCAAGGTCTTCTTGACATATTTTTGTCACACACACAAGCAATAAATTAACTTGTGTGACAATTAACAATATAAGATTTATTTTACATAATTAATTTGGTTTTGTAGGTTAGAGCTTTAACTTGCACTCTATTAGGCGTCGCTATGACAACTTTACAAAATTGTCAGATTGCAACAATAATTTACACAAATATGTGGTTTAGCATTGCGACGCCTGTTTTAATTTGATTAACTGTTCAGCCCTCCAATGTTCTGACCCCTTGATGTATCAATGAAGGAAGTGGAGAGAGTGATACTCACTGAAGGCGAGTGGACGCCGTGAATGATACGTGCTTAACTGTCATAAAAGTGTAAAAATAAGTTCACCGCTGTTAGATGCAAAAATGAAACACGTATCGCCTCGAAGTGTATTTATTCAGTCGCTTCTGTGGATTCAGCATGGGTTCAATGCGAATGGCCGTCTGGTTGTCTACCGGCAACAAGTCTGTCGTGTAACCCGTCTTTCATCTTAAGTCATGTGGGTCAATTCACACGGCGTCAACTAAATGGTCATGGCGCTGCTGCTCCTGGTTTGTTGGCCTTAGCCACCCAGGGGCAGAAAAAAAGCAGACAAACGAATCTACTGTTCCTTGAAGCGCCTGAACTCTTCTCTCAGTTCATCAGTACGATACTAATATTATCCGTTCCACATAGAGGATAAAGAACAAATGGGAGTATTGTTCGAATGTCTGTCCTCATGTGTTGCGATCAAAGAAATTGCAATCCGTTGGTTAAATGCTTCAAACATTGCTATTTAGCATTAGCGGTTAACTCGTCGACTGAAAGGCTCAGCTATGTGGTTGTTTTAATTGCATAAGACGCAATTGTCTTTGTTTCGCGTTTCTTTTGATCGTAAACTTGAACTGGGAGTGGCGATAAAAAGCTCAAAGCCTTTTTGAGGAATTGTTCGCTAATAGCATCACATGGCTGATTATTGTGACATTGAGTCACTGACACCATACAACCCTTGTATCTGAATTCTGCGCTCGTAAGTCAGAGCAAAAAAAAACAAAAAACAAACCCCAAAAATTGACTATCAGCAGAACGATGGCTCGCATCTTGAAAGTAGCGGAGTCATTTAAATCACAACGCTTTTCATGCCCTGTTTCCATTTCCTACTCAACAGGGCCTAAAACTGTGACACACATGGCCGCAAAGCACTTAATAGGCACGGTTTCTCTTGCCCTGAGTGCTATGTTGCCACACTTATTTTATTTTTTTTAATACCATTTTTTCCACACTTAGTCCACAAAGTGCATTCTTTCAGCTGGCGGTCACGTAATCGGTTCCGTCAGCATCAACCCGCTGCAGCTATTCGCAGCTTGTTAGACATCGCCACAACGAGTCGAACAAATAGTAAGCGCATACGTGAGTGACGTCATGGAGGCAACTTGCGCATGCACATTCTCTGACAGGCTGAATTGCATTGAAGAGATAAAGACTTGGGAGGCCGCAGCCTCATTTCAGCGGTTTCCCCCCCTCGGGCCACGTTTCCCGTCCCTTTTTCTGTTCTGCTTGCTTGTGCAACAGCCTAATTAGTTTTGCCCTGCTTCGATTGGACGGTGGGAGCGGCAGTGTGAAGAGGACGTTCTTTACTCCACTTATTTTCAGTGTTCTCCGTCACCTGCTATTTTTTTTGGGGGGGGGGGTATGGCAATCCATTACAGTGAGTGTCAATTATTTGCGATTTATTTTTTTTCTATTCACAGTCAGGCTTGGTCCCTATGGCCAGCGTCGAATGCCCGTCCATTGTGCCTTGCTAAAAGGTTATAACATTGTGATCATAGATGCTATCCATTAGCTTGTCTGTGGTATTTTGCATTGTGTTTTAGCATTAAGCTAGTCAGCAGTCCTAAATCAGTGACTCCTTAAGCTGCAATATGAGTCGTGTTAGCCATTTTCTGCAGAGGATAAAGAATATATGCCAGTGAGTTTATGTTATTTGTCGACATGTATTATTGTGTTGTGATTAGCTTTGACTTTATTTTGATGTTATCCTACTGGCTAATATATTTTTACACTTCAATAGCAATAGTCAGTATGTAGAGTTTGAGGTTTCCTGATGGCAAAAATCAATTCACTACATTGATCGGCAACAGGAAAATTGGTTTTGAAGAACGACTCGGAAGTGAACCGGCGTCATCGAATGCATTGCGTTCCACCGTGGAGGTTTCCCCCGTCACCGGTTCTATGAATGTTTACCTCGACAGTCACTTGTCTGGCATCTGTCCACTGATCTCACTTAATCCCGCTGCTATTTAAAGGCGTGCGGTGTGCAAAACCAGTGCGGCCGCTCGCGCTAACATACTCCTGAGCGCTAAGAGGGCCTTTAGTAGGGGGGGATGGATACAGAGCATCACGTCCTGTTCAGCTGCTCAGGCGACTTGCGAGATAATTGTCACGCTAATAGTTTTGTACTTGAGCAATCACAATCGCAATCAATGCTAAGTCACGTGAGTGAGGATCGATATGGGCTTGTTGCCCTCCGTGAATGAACTCTGAGTGACCTCATCGATTGGGCGAAACTTTTGTCGTCTCGCTATACAGCACTCTCAAGTTTGTCTCATTCTTTGCATTGGCTTTTATTGTAATAAGATAAGATAAGATAACCTTTATTTGTTCCACACTGGGGAAATTTGTGGGGAAATATGACTTTGTAACTAATTTATGTTGTGCTTGCTCTTGGAAGTTATAGTTCACGTTGCATTTCGGTATTTGAATAAATCCTAAGTTTTGAAATCAGTCAATAATTGTGTTTCATTTCAATAATCATGAAAAATAATTAGTAGGGTTTTTTTTTTCAACATTGCCCAGCGCTAAATACAATTTTCCTTGTCACATTTTTTTGAAGTGGAACACATTAATGGCATTTCCATCCATTTCAATGTGGACTGATGATTTGCGACAAGGAGCTTGAAGTAAAGCTGCGCAGTATTATGTTTGTAAAGGCAGAATTTTTTGACACCTGTAAATTGGCAGACCGACTCTCCCTCAAAACCACATCCTTGAACCGGCTCCTGAATATGCTGTGAAATGTGTTGAAACGCCCGAGCTTTCACTTCAAAATATCAAATTGTGACACACAATAATGTGGCCCTGTTGTCCAGAAATGTTTCCGACAACATAATTACTTGGACAATGAATAAATCGCACCACGTGTTGATATTTTATGCTGATAGCTTCAGGCGGACCGGTCAGCTGACACAAACATTTTGCGCATTACGGATCATCCGCACGAGTAGCCGCCTTTTATTTTTACCATTTTAATTTTTAGACCTCCCAGTAAAGCGGTACACTCTTCCGTAGCGTGGTGCGGGATTACCTCAGTGGGGCGTTTTGAACAAACGTCGCGGCCAATCAGATGACCTTTTTGTTTTTAACGCCAGTCTTTAACCTTTTACTCTGTTCTGTAATTAGTCAAAATGTCATCTGCCGAAGGGTGGAGAAGGGCTTGGCCTAACTTGTCAGGCCCCCCCCCCCCCCCTGTTATTCAATTTCCCGCCCACCTTCTCAATCCAATCACGCAGCGCAAATGAAACCTGGGGGGCATCGGCGATCTCGTCACCCACTCATGATCGGCTTGTCTGAGCATGCCCCCTTTGATGATGGAACTCCATTTCCACCAGGCAGAGATGAAACGCAGCCTTATTTTAGGCTACATTTGTCATCAATTTGTTGTTATGCGTCATAAATGGCCGCATTCAATGAGCGTCGGCCTCATCACCGTAATGTGATCACAATATAATCCGATGAGTTTACAAAGGTCACGTTGAGCGTCTTAGTTGTGTTATTGTGGAACCGGATGCACCTTGGGTAATGACCAGTCGCGGCTCAACTTGCTTTTTGGAAGCTGGGCCATGTTTGGGTCGTGACCTGAGGCCTGAGCAACTGTGATGTCATTTTCAGTCGACAGCAAGAGGCAAAATGGCCGCCCCCCCCCCCCCCCCCCCCCTGAGCTGCACAAAAAAAAAAGGGTTGGTTTTACTGCTTAACTCATATTCCACCAATACAATTTGAATCAGAAGGCCGTGTTTGGACAAGTAGGGTTGCGTAAAACATATTCTAGTAGAGAAAACTTTTGTTTTTTTCCTTTTTTAAAAGCATTTTAAAATTCGAGCAAAGAGTTCATGGCGCTTCCGCGGTGGTCAGAATGTCTTAAGTAATGTGAAAACCTAGCTCCTGAAAGTTTTCTTCAGTAAATCGAGTTTTCCAGTGCTGAAATATTACTGAAAAATGTTCAACAAAAATGTCATCAAATGACATCAATAAAAGGAATATAAAAAAAAAAACAGTTCCGAGAAATTAACCCAGTTTTAAATTGATCTCTTATCAGCTTTAAGATTTTTAAAAAAGGCTGATGCCTGAAACTCCAGGAATTTTTTTTTTGGAACCACTTTTTTTTTTTTTGCTTTAGTAGCACACATTTTTTATCATTATACGAGAATGTACATTATAATAACGATATCTACATTGTGTAGTTAATTATGTTTGTATTATTCTGCCATTAACGTCCAGGCCTTTCCCTCCCTCACATGAATCTCGTGTGTCCTCGCGACTTGGGCGGTGTCCATGTTATCGAGGTTCCAAGTGACCAAATATGGTTGCTTTCTCTATAAATGGCAACTATTTGGACATTTGGGAATGCTGCCGTTGAAATGGACGCGAGGATGTGCCCGAATGAGTTTGGCTCGACATGCGGCCACGAACCTGCAAATTGCAGCAGACTTTGGAACACGTCGGGAAATTTTCTGAAGGGAATCTGATACAAGGAGTTTATTGGCGCGTTTGACTGTAACAACGCTACTTTGCTACACGCGGTGGGAATGTCTACCATGCGACATGAAAGCAAGATTCTTGACGGCATTCCAGCCGGCGCAGCATTATCTGAACATGATTCACATCCTGCAGCGTCTTCGTTTTCCCTAATCGGTCCCTGGTGCTCTATTTAAATGATTATTATTATTTTATTTTTAAGGACCGATGTGACGTCATCGAGAAGCACACGCACTCCGGGATAGAGCTGGTGGAGAAGTATGTGAAATTTGTGAAGGAGAGAACAGAGATCGAGCAGAACTATGCCAAGCAGCTGAGGTGGGCCTTGTCCTTCTTCTAAATCATTGGTTCTAAGTGTGTGTGTGTGTGTGTGTGTGTGTGTGTGCGTGTGTGTGTTCACATCTGAAAGGGCTGTTTATGGCATGTTTGTCTAGTCTCATGACTCTTATCGGAACACACTGGCCTCATTCTCCAGCTGCAGTCCCACTGCTCCCTCCTTGTGCTCGCTGCTCCCACTCGCTGAGGAAGTGGGAGCAGACGGGCACATGACACGCAGGATATGGTCAGAGGAAGAGCAGCACCAGGAAGAGGACTTTTTTTTTTTATAAATAGTATACTGTGGTTGTTGTGGGCAGTTGATGAGTTTCTGCATGATGTCATTCGACTTTTACTTTCATTGACCCCAAATGTCCATGGCACTGTATATGCAATGTTACATAATTGGACAGAAGTATTGGAGCACATCTCGGTGGTTTTGAGTATGTGGCCGGTGCCCCCTTTGAAAATATTCTGAGTGCAAGAGAATTGATTAAGAAGTAATGTGATAGGAAAAAAACAACAACAAAAAACGCTAAGATTTCTTCACATTGTTGTTGTTGTTTTTTTAATGCACTTTTATTTCTTTTCTCAGGAACCTTTCAAAGAAATTTAATCTAAAACGCATCGGCAAAGATGAGCCAGACGGCAGGTGAGCGAAAAAACAAAGTGCAGTCCATTTTGAATGTCGCATACTCAGCGGTCCAACAATCTTATTCCACTAAAATTGTAAAATAGTATTACAGTACTTTCCAAACTATAAGTCGCTCCTGAGTATGAGTTGCACCAGCCATAAAATGAATAATAAAGAGTAAAAAAACAAAACAAAGTTGCACTGGAGTATAAATCGCATTTTGGGGGGAAATTTATTTGATAAAATCCAACACCAAGAACATACATGCCATCTTGAAAGGCAATTTAAAATTAAAATAAAATAGAAAACAACACGCTGAATAAGTGTACGATATGCTAACCTTACATGACGCATCAACAACAAACTGAGAACGCGCCTGGTATGTTTAAGTAACATATTAAGAGTTATTCAGATAACTATAGCATAAAGAACATGCTAACAAGTTCACCAAACCATCAATGTCACTCCAAATCACTAAATCCAATGAAATCTTCATCCTCTGTGTCACTTTAAAACAAGTCCACCAACTCCGGAGGTAGAAGATGCAGCGCTTCCACTTCTACATCGCTTACATCAGACTCATCGTGGTTTTATCAACACAGGTCTAGAGCGGCCTCTTGTGGTTAAATCTGAAAATCACACGTGAAATGACATAATCATGTGTTAATAATTTCACATATAAATCGCTCCAGAGTATAAGTCACACCCCCGGCCAAACTATAAAAAAAAACTGTGATTTATAGTCCGGAAAATAAGGTAATTATTAATGCACTTTGTGGATTGCACTTAGTGTAAAATGTGATTTCAATTTCAAATTTGTGGACACACACAGACACGCACACACATTGATATAGAGTATGTCCGATATAACTAACTTGCTGTCATGAGTTTGAACGTGGAACAAAACCATCGCAAAACTCTTTCACGGCTTCCCTTTGAGCGTGTGCACCGCGTTCTCTTATCTCAAACCGCCCTGGCCGTGTTCCTGATCCCCCATTTCCTCCCCGCAACGGTCAGGCTCACCAGCTACCAGTCGTTTATGGACATCTTGAACGAGATGAACGACTACGCGGGCCAGAGGGAGCTGGTGGCCGAGAACATGCTGATGAACATTTGCGCCGACCTCACCAAGTACCTGCAGGAGCTCAAGCAGGAGCGCAAGTCGGTGAGCTGAGAAAAGGCGGGCTGCGCGGATTCCGAGTCAATTCAACGTCGGCGCGTTAACGACACCTTGTGGTCGTCTTCATGATGTTCGGCGCGAAAGGCGAGCGTGTGTTCGGGGTCTTGTCTTATGCTCAAAAGGTCATTTTGGCGATCACATACGAAATAGGGCCTCTGGGAAGTGCGGCTTGCAGGATATGTCGACAAAAGTATTGGGACACACCTCCTCATTGATTCATGAAGCAATCAAAGTGATTGATTCAATTCGTTAGTTTCCCTCGTGAGTGAGTTGTACAATTATTGACAATAGAATTTTTCGGAGGAACTAGAACAGAGCTTGTGTGCAAATGTTTTTAAAAAAAATTATTGAGAAGGTTAACTTCCCGTAGATGTGTTCCAATACTTAAGCAACCCCACGGCACGGAGATATCTGGTGCGGTTGACGTGCGTCATTCTGGAGGTTCATTGAAGCCAAACTGGATGTGCAGTGACGTGGCGTCTCTCGTCGCGGAGTCATTCCTTGGCTCCCGTCTCATCGGATTATCAGACGTGACAGCAGACGAGACGTCTCAGGCAGACATGCTGGCATTTGTCCTTTTTTCCATTTTTATTTTATTTATTTATTTTTTCCATCGTGTTGTCACCATTTACCCCGCGCTTACCCGCGACCGTCTCCCCCTCCTGTCACATGAAAACTCCCCTCCCACCCCCGCAACCCCAATCCTTCCTTCCCACCTCGCTGATTCTATTTTTATAACTGTCTGCAGTATCTGATGGAGGCCAAGAAGGCCCAGCAGGCATTGGAGAGCACCAACAAGCAACTCGAAACTGTAAGTGTGGTCTTGGGTTGTCTATGCATGAATGGGAGGTGTAAAATTGAACCCACAGTCGAATGACATGACGTCCCGAAGGCAATCAAGAAAGTTAATAACCCCCAAAAGTATCATAAAAACGTCATAAGAATAAAAAAAAAATTCTCTTAATATTTACAGTTGATATGAAACACCTTGTATGTTTGTGAAAAATGTCGATTTAAAAATCACATTCGAATTGCCTGCAGCCGGTTCCGTTGACCTTTGAAACACAACACGAGGATTAAAAAGGAAAAATAAAAAGTACCGTATTTACCACACTAAAAGGCGCACTGGATTATGAGGCGCACCTTCAATGAATGGCCTACTGTATTTTGTAATTTTTTTTCATACATTGGGCGCACCGCTTTATAAGACGCAATCTACAATGCCTCCACTAGATGGAGCTACGCTCAAGGAAACGGCGCATTATAAGACTCAAAGGCTTAGTCCATATGATGTCCTTTCAAAAAAAAAAATAGGAAATCAGAGTCTTCACTCCAGTCCGTGCGTTTTGGAATCAACCGTGCTCGCATCACGAACGTTCCTCCTCCGTGCTTTCCGTCTTTCCAGAGTAAAAAACGCTTTGAGCGGGAATGGCGAGAGGCAGAGCGTGCGGCGCAGAGCGCGGAAAAGACGGATCAGGACATCAATGCCACCAAGGCGGATGTAGAAAAGGTGAAAACTAAGGAGGGGCGGGGTTGATTTAGGCGCCATGAATTGAATGTCCATTCTCAGGTTTTCTGCGTCTTTCTTTGTGTCCTCTCTCGGAAAAGGCCAAGCAACAAGCTCACATGCGAGCGCACACCGCCGAGGAGTGCAAGAACGATTACGCCGCTCAGCTTCAAAAGTTCAACAAGGAACAGAAGCAGTTCTATTTCACCGACATGCCGCTCATCTTTAATGTAAGTCATTTGGAATATGCGCAACAGTCACGAGTGGTATTCATCTCACAAAAGATGTCGATTGGAGTCAATATGCAGTAAAACCGCACGCGTGCACTAGAAAATGCAAGAACTGGACGAGCGGCGGATGCGGAAGTTGGCGCAGGGCTACATTTTGTTCTCGGACACAGAGAAGCAGGTGATGCCCATCATCGGCAAGTGCCTGGATGGCATCACCAAAGCCGGCACGAACGTCAATGAGAAAAATGTGAGTCGCTTACGCTTTGTATTGATTCGAAACAAGCGCCGCAGGATAACAGCCGATCGTCTCTCGCACGGCGCGTTTTCAGGACACCTTGGTGGTCATCGAGCAGAACAAGTCGGGCTTTGAGCGTCCGGGCGATGTGGAATTCGAGGACTACAGTCAAGGCATCAATCGAGCATCGTCAGACAGTAGTCTGGGGACGCCCAAGGCCTCCATTGACCTTTTGGGCAAGAACCGAGGCAAAAACTTTTGGCTTTTCAGCAAAAAGTCGAAGGTAAGATTTTGCATGTCATCGTTGCGTGACGTGACTGTATGAATTTGAATATTGTGCGAAACTCATCCATTTATTGCAGTGTGGTCATGACTTGGGTAGGAATTGGGCTTTTGCTCTGTTTTCGAACGGAACTCCAGAAAAAAAAAGAGCTTTGCTCCGATATTCTAATTTATCGAGATGCTCCTGTAGATACAAAACAGGAATGCAGTAGCGCAGCAGTCAACTAGCGGGTGGCTCCATGCATGGTGGGCCGAACCAGGACGGACCTTAAACTCCCTCTAAAGCTCCACAGCATGCATCTTGATTTTTTTTTTGTTTGTCATTATACCCTAGTGCACCCCATGGAGTGTTTCTAGAACACCCCCCTGCATGAGTGAGCCCCCACCCCACCCCTCGCCCCTTTCAAACCCATCCTCCCTGCTCACGGGTCAACCGGCAGTCAAGCGTTGTGCTGCGCTTGTGCTTTCAGCAGCGCAGGGCACCGAACAACATTGAAGTTTTTCCCCTCCACAGGCATCCACAAATACACTGCTTCCATTATCCTTGTGGCTACAATCGCAAGCATTGTGAGGACAAGCCGCAATGTTATTTGCCCGGTCAGTAAAACGGGAATCAGGGTCAATTGCCGCTTTTGAGTTACCGCCGGCAAGTGCCAAAAGCACGCTTTTTGTTATTCATAGAGCTTGTATAAGCTACATTGGCCACCAAACATAAAAAAAAAAAATTCCAAAAAAAAAAACAGAAAACCCCACATGGTACAAATTTGGTGCAGGTTGAACAATTTATCTTCAGCCTCCACTCTTAGGGTTCACTTGCATCCGGACCGACAGACTGTACGAGAGTTGGCGCTGACGCTCTAATACGCATGACCGCCACCTACAGCAGTGGAGTGGAACGGCATCACGGTGCAGGCATTTTCTTAATTCTCAGCAAAGAGCCACGGGCAGTCGCTCACTCCTAAAAGGTGTTCAGCCGGTCACATGAGTAGTCAACCGCCACCCGCACCACGTGCCCCCCCTTCCTCCCTGCCTTCCATTCATAACATTAAATGACCCCCCTCCTCCCCGTCTCTATTCCTTGTTTTGCTTGTTCAACGCCGCTCTCCCCCTCAGCATGTCTTCCCGGACTGTGCTCGGCCGTGCGTGTGCGTGTGCGTGTGTGTGTGTGTGTGTGTGTGTGTGTGTGTGTGTGTGTGTGTGTGTGTCATCAGTCATGCTGTCCCAATCAGGCCCCACGGCCTGATGAATAGCAGGCTCACTTGAAGGGATGGAGCCTTGAGAGCACCAACCCCTCCTCTCCTGTTCGTAGTCTCGAGGGAAACGGGCACCTCCACTTCAAGCGTCTGAATTCTCAGACTCTCAGAGGCCTCTTTTAGGTTTTTCGATTTAGACGGAGACTAAAGGGCGTCCTGTGTTGGTTAAATGTACAGCCATGTTCAACACGCACGCCTTTTTAGTTCCTCGGATTAATGGCTAGTTCTTATCTTTCAATTTGACGGCTATTGATTGATTGATGTGATTCATATTCTGGCAGAACGTGGCTGTTCATATTGGAAATGCTGCCACCTGGGAGAGAATCATGAGTCAACTAAACTGGAGAGATGATACTGTAGGGCAGGGCTGCAACTAATGATTATTTTGTTGCTGAATTGGATGATTAAAAAAAACATTTAAAAAAAATTATATCCCTTTATTGGTTAAAAAAACAGGACTTTATTTCAGATTGACAGTGCAGAAAATGCGCAAACAGATGAATTCAGCTTGTCAGGAAATGGGTAAAAACGTTGTTCATTGTTTTCCAAAATAAAAGCGGGGTTTTGCAAATGATTTCTTTTGATTCAACACTTAGATAATCTGCTGACGTGGAGCACGATAGAAATCAGGTAGTAGTTACTGTTGAGAGGCTGACATTCCAAGGATCCAAACCAATGATCAATTAATTTGATCATCAATACTGATGGATTAAGTGTATAAATATACACCAAACACGAGGCACTGTATCGTGCCTTCCCAGTGAACTCAATGTGAAATAAGCAAAATAAAAAATATAATCTGACCGAATGGAGATGAATTCAGCCTCTGGTGGTAACTGAGTGTAACTGCAAGTGTTGGACTGCTGCTTCTGCATCGTTGGGGTGCTGCTTGCTTTCCTGTTCTTTTTTAATTTAATTTAATTTTTTAAAATTTCAATATGTGTATGGAGCCCAAAAGGGCCCCCGTGCGTGCCTGCGTGTGTTTGCTGTCATGTTGTCGGGGCTCAATGTTGTGTCTTCTCGCTTTGTGTTGTGCTTCCAAGTTGTTGACCGTGTCTTTTTCTTTCTCTTGTCATCCTTGTTTGTCTTTTTGCCCCCCCCCCACCCCCCTTCCTTCTCCCACCCCTCCATCCTCCCACCCCTTTTGCCTCTGCCTCCTTCCTGCTGTACATCGACCCCGCCTGCCTCATGCTGTTCCCCCACCCCCGGCTTCTTTCCAGCTCTCTCCTTCCACGCTCCCACCTTTCCTCACCCCTCCCGCCCCCTCGCCCGTTAATGGACCCCCGTCCCCCAAGTTTGGCCGGGACCCCCTGTCGTACTGTTTGAAGGAGATCAATAAGACAGTCAAACCCAGAATCTCGTCCTTCCGCACACTCAGGAGATCGGTGAGTCCCTCCCGAAAGGAGAGCCACCTTAAAGCGCCGCTTTAGTTGAGTTGGAGGTCTTTTCATGCTTTTGTTTGAATGTGTGTCGTGTGCGGGAAATGGAATGTTATTCGCATCACACACGTCATTTGCCGAGGGTCACCACCTCTTTTGACAAGAACTAAATATGCGTTCCAATACATATTCTGCTTCCTTCCCCTTCAGAAGTTCACGCCCCAGAGGATTCCGGTAATATGGAGCGCAATTCATGGCGCGGGTTATGCGAAGCGGGTGACTCAAAGCGGCCACTTTCCCCATGCAAATGCTCATTTAATTATGATTTTAAAAAAACAAACTAATCTGACTCTCAACTGCTCGAGGGCAAACCACTGCAGCTGGTATGCTGTTATTTAGTTATTTATTTTTTTGCATTGAAAAGGTGGTCGCTTGTTGGTGGATGAGAGGAGACATAGTTGGTCACGCTCAAAGGAAATTGCGCCTTTTATTTGATTTTATTTTATTTATTATTTTTTTGCACCGAGAAACATGACAAAGGAGTGTTAGGGCCACACTGGCTACAGGGGAGAGGGAAAAAATTCAACACTCCTAATGCTGCAGGAACAACGTTGAGGAAAAAGTCATGGAATTCCAGGATAAAAGTTGCAATTTAATGAGAGAGAGAGAAAAAAAAAAAGGAACGTACGATGTCAGTCTTCACTGCTGTATCCTTTTCAATCTGTGGCTTTAGTCTAATAATCTGACAACTTCAAGATGGCGTCTGTCATCCTGTTTTTTTCTTTTTTCCCCCCTGTGGTATTATTTTGTGCGAGTCAGTGTGGCCCAATTAACTCTTTGAGTCGAGGGTAACAAAGGCAGCAGTTAAAAGAGTGTCACGCAATCACGGGGGTGGGGGGGTGACTTTGGGCTTCAGCTCACTATTGGGCATGACAAGAAAATATTGCTGATGACTTTGAATTATGTTTCCAATGAAAAGCAAAAGAGTATTAGGGCCACACTGTAAATAAACAAAAAGAAATTTTCTTGCCTCGGTTTAAGTTGTACCTTCATGAGAATACGGTGAAATATTTATGAACAATTTAAAAAATATATTTTTAAGGTGAAAGTAATTTTACAAGAAAATGTCCTTTATTCTTGTGCTATCACCACATCAATATATATTTTTAAAAACTGTTATTTTGTCTTAAAAATATAAGTTATGACTTTTTTTTCCAGTGTGACCCTAACACGTGACCAACTGTGACGAAACAATTTTTTTTTTTTTTTTTTTTGGGCGAAGTGAGCTGAACTCAAATGCGAGACTTGGTGTTTGTTCTCCCCCCCCCCCCCCTCTTTCTTTCTTTTGGGGCTTGTTTTTTTCCGTACATTTCTGCGGCCTTCAAGTCGATTTTCCTGTGACCTTTTCACAGCCCGCGGTCACCGAGGACTTCACCCACCTCCCTCCGGAGCAGCGCAGGAAGAAGCTGCACGAGAAACTGGAGGAAACCGGCCGAAAGTTGCAGAAGGAAATAGATCAGAGGTTTGTGTGTGTGTGTGTGTGTGTGTGTGTGTGTGTGTGTGTGTGTGTGTGTGTGTGTGTGTGTGCGCGTGTGTCCCATTCATCTCCATTCGAGCCTCCCTGGTGGCTCGAAGTGGACGGAGTATTCGCGGAGTCGTGACACAATGGCATTGTGTGAGTGAAACTCCAAAAATTCTCTCTCTCTCTCTCTCTCTCTCTGTCTGGCTGTCAGTGAGGCCCTGGGGAAGATGAAGAGTGTTTATGAGAAAAATCCAGATCTGGGAGACGCCGCCAGCCTCGCGCCCCAAATCAATCAGACGAATCTGAATATCGAACGTCTCAGGGGGGAGCAAAACAAGTATGAGGTAATGCTGATTTCCGGGCTCTTCTTATTTCTTTTGCCCAGTAATAGGTCGAGCGGCCGCGCCGTGAATTATTCATTTGACCATGAAGTATTTGGGAGTAGGCCACTGAGAGATGAAATGAAGCCTTTTGGTTTGAAGGGAGCAGGCGCTAGGTAGTTCACCCGCAGGAGGTTCGTAGCACCCCACGGCCATTCCGTGATCATGGCGACGTTGCAAATCAACTTGTTAACGGCACTCCTTGTCTAACGTATAAGTGCCTTTTTTTTTTTTAATCCTCTAAAATAAAAAACGGAAATTAAATGACTGTGTGATTGAGTAATGAAATGCCACACCTCAAATAAATGCCTCCTCTTTTACGGGTCGGATGTGGCAATTGTTAAGATGACGTTTACGTCGGTGTTTAAAGAGAAAGTGAGTGATGCAGACCAGTACAATACAGATTAATGCATCGTATACCAAAAAATAAAAAATAAATCTCGCTCAAAAGATCATCCATTGTATTGAGACTTCAGAAGTAATTACGTTTAATGCTTTCCTTTTGTTTTGTTTTAGATTGAAGGCAGAAAATAATGAAGCCCATTCAATTTCTATTTGCCTAAAACGTGCAGTTACTCCAATATTCGTATGTTGTTCATGTCCAGTGATAAAGTCAGAATATGTTATATCAAATTTTTTTGAAGTAGTATCCTCTGAGAACCATACTATTCCATTTTCCAGACGTGGCTGGCTGATGCAGGAGGTCGAGGCGACACACCACGATACAAATCGCACTCCTTCAACAACAGCGACACTCACGAACCGCTCAGGTGACTCGCATCTTCCTCACATCGCTGTTTTTCCCCATTGCGATTTCCCTTACACACCTGTGTGGGTGTGTGTGCGTGTTTTCTCCGCAGCCCGGATGGCGCTCACTCCGACGGAAGCACGCCCGACGCCGCCTCCCATGCCATCTACGCCGAGTTTGATGATGACTTTGAGGATGAGGAACTGGCGGCGCCTATTGGGAACTGCACCGCCATGTATAACTTTCCCGGTATGTTGCTGGCATTGGGTTTTGCTTACCCGGTGGTCGACAGGTTAGCGCTTACTGACCCAAAGACAGCCGGGATAGGCTTCAGCGCGTCCCGCGACCCTTGTGAGGATAAGCGGATCAGAAGATGGATGGAAATATTAAAAATAATTTTTTAAAAACCAATTTATTTAATTAATTATTTTTGGAATAATTATATAAAATATATAAAATAAATACATTAAAAAACATTAAAAAAATAAATAAATGATACAATTTTTAAAAAATTATATTGCACTGTGTATAGTTCATTTCTGAAACATTTATTTTGTGCAATGAAACACTTTGTCCCCACCCCCAATTTTGCTGGTGTACACTGCAAATTTCCCCAGTGTGGAACAAATAAAGGTTATTTTATCTCTTGGCATACCGGTTAGGGATGGGCGATACCTGGTGTCGGCCAATAGCGGCCTTATTTCAAGGTATCGGATGCTCGTGAAGGGGGCCGATATCAGCCACCGATAAAGCCCCCCCCCCCCAAAGAAATCTGCAATTTTTTGTCGATTTTAAAAGAGAATATCAAATGATTAAGTCTCAGATAACAAGCTTCCCAATAGGCTCGGTATTAGGGCAACATCGCCTTGACATCCTGTCAAACGTCAGACTTTCATAATAAAAGACGACCAGCATAAGAAGAGAGTCACCAATTATTCAATAATAATAAATAGAAACAATTGTCATTAAAAAAAAAAATCTGTACATTTATAAATGAATAACCTTGACGGAAATACATGAAAGAAATTTGATGAGCTGAACAGCATTGCAGTTGGGGGCAATCATTTTTCAATCAATGCAATGTTGTGACCACGTTTGCAGGCGCCAGCGAAGGCACCATCGCCATGCAGGAAGGAGAGGTGCTGGCCGTGGTGGAGGAAGACAAAGGCGACGGTTGGACACGCGTCCGCAGGAGCAACGGGGACGAAGGCTACATCCCGACGTCTTACGTCTCCATCTCGCTCCATAAATGACACACCACACGCATGCGAGAGCAAAAAGAAGAGGAAAAAAAACAAAAAAAGAAAAAAAAAAACAATAGGCAGTTCATCCCTATGGGGAGCCTTCACGAACATGCAACAGCGCTGATGGGCAGGACCAGAAAGCGGATCGAGGAAGTCGGGGGGGGGGGGATTTGGTTGGCTTTTAGAAGTGTAGTCCCAAATTAGCAAAAGCACGGTGCTAACAATGTGTTCCACACGGTTTGCCACTTAGGAAAAACATGCAGCGATTGTTTTTCTGTTGACTTCTCAGCGTCTCGGTACAAGAACACGCTGTGACACATTGGCTCCGAATCGAATATTGGACCTCTTTGTGTGAGAAGAGAACGGAGTGACACCTAGTGTTGTTTTCATTTGTTGGCTGACAGCAGACCATCGCGGACGAATGGCCGTCGCCCAACCTGAAAAGCAAGGACATCGTAGTTCCCTTTGCTGTGTTTTTCTACTACATGTAATTTATTACAGTTGTTTATGTACTTTAATGTTCCGCTTTATAGTAGATTTTTTTTTTAAATGACCTTGCACACATAGCAAACAATGTAGTCACAAAAGGGAGCGCAAGCAGTGACTTGTATTTATGTAAGATACACTTCAGAAGCAGCATGACCACTATTGTCTTATTTAACCTTTCAAGTTAAGATTTTTTTTTTTTTAAATAGCGTGATAGACAAGTAAAAGACGCTAATTATTGTTAGTGCGTTGCTCTTAATTGTCTTCATACATTCTTTTAGTTGGTTTTAAGCTACATTTTGGAGGAAGCATTTGTCTTGGGTGCCTTTCAGGTAAGAATCATCATCAGCATTATTGTTCTGCGTGTCTCTATTCACAATTTTTGCATTAAAGATATTCTCTTGGTTCGGAACGAAATAAATCTGAAGCACATTTCAAAGTTAAATGTGTCGTTCATACGCTTACGTCGTAATTGATATTAATGTCACATAATATTAGGTATACATATAAAAATATTTCTCGTAATGTTGTTTGTAAAGTAATTTTGCGCTGTGCTGTATTAAAATAAGTAACCCATATTCATAGTGGAGGCGATTTGAAAGCTCTCACTAGATGGCACTGTTGTATCTTTCCACAGTAAGGCATGCTATATATCTGTCATAGCATTTTTGTTTTGTTTTTTTTCTCCCCCATACAGGCCGTGCATTTGCATCGCTCATTAGGATCGCACCGCCTTTGAAAAAATAATTATGATTAGGAATTTCTTAGATATGATGCTGGGGCTCTCATTAGCAGCCAGAAGAGCATAACTGCCGGGAGAATGAATGGACGACCATGAGAAGTCCATTTGAAGCCCGATGTTGTTTTTTTTTAAATTTATAACGGGGTGATGCATGAAATTTATTAAATTATGATGGAAGTGACGCAACAGCGCACAGCATGGCAACTGCTTCCCGCCATAGCATCATGCAGAGCGACGAGGAAGTCGCATTGGTGAGGTGCATCTCGATGGTCCGCACAAATTAAGAATATTTCACGGAAGTTTCTTTTTTTGCAACTCTGCAACACAGTATGGCGGGAGCGTTGGTGAATCCGCATTGGGTCTGACATCACCAATGCGACTTCCTCGTAGCTCTGCCTGATGCTACGGCGGGAAGCGTTGCCATACCGTGCGCTGTTGCGTCACTTCCGTCATAATTTAATAAACTGCATCTATCACTCCGTTACACACACACACGCACACACGAGTGGCCTCCAATGTCCACTTTTTGGCTATGATGTGCCATGCTGACACCTGGGACCATTTTAACCGCAATGAATTAAAAAATGTGTGTACTCGCCTGCAATTTAACTCATTCACTCCCAAAGACATATTTATATGTCTTTTCACACTCCACACATTCAACCCCAGATACTTATTTTCTTTTCAAATTTTCCAAGATTTAGGGTTAAAAAAAAGGGGGGGGGGGTCTAGAATTGGCTGGTACTGAATGAATTGACCGAGAATATGCCGCCATTTGCCTGGAAGGTGAGTCGCTTCACACTCATGGGTTCAGGTCCCTTTGAAATGAAGTCGGTGTCTCCATCCTCGTCAGAATTTGTTGAGTGCATTAAACAGATTTAAGTTTTCCTGTTGTTTGATCATGTACCGTCAAGTATCCAGCATATAATGATTGGAATTCCATTGGGAGCGCTCTTCCGGGTTGGAAGCATTCATTGCGCACAAAGACTCGGGGAAGACAGAAGATGAAGGGCAATGGCGTACGGCACCTTTTATCCGTCGCTAAAATGCTTTACAAATGATTGGCGTGTCAGTCAATATAAAGTGGGCTTTTCGCTTGTGCGATTAGTAAAGTCCATCGACGATTACAAGAGCTTATATTCGATGGTTGAGCTGCCTCAACCATTGAATATAAAGAATCAGTGTGTTATTGTTATTATATTATACTCTGCATTTGAATTCATTTAGTAAAAATGACTGGAAATAAAGATATGGTATTTACAGAGGTGCGTGTGTGTGTGTGTGTATATGTGTGTGTGTTTACAGAATTCACATCTTGCAAATAAACAAGAATAATAGAATACAAAATTGGCTGTACATAAATCAAGACATTCCAACAAAGAAAAATAATAAATCAACCTTAAAAATTAATACATTAGACAAATCTGCCTTGACAGGAATAGAGACGTACTGTGAAACCATGATAAATTGATCTACCAATAACAGCGATAGTCAAATGGATCTCATTACAAAAGAAATAATAAAAAATTATTGCTGGACATTATTTTTTCTATGTAGCATCTAGTTTCATAAACACAGTGTGTACACTTATTTTTAGGTTGTTTTCTGTGAGAAAATTAGCAATGACTTAATCTCTCCGGCTGCTGCACCGCATGTGTTTAAAGATTTAAAATTGCATCCTCCAGCAGTTGCCCAAAAGATAAAAAAAAAAAAAAAAGGACACATCCACACAAGTTAACTGTTTCACAAACTCTGATGGTCTCGGGGCATATTTCTTCCTTTCTCCTCCAAGCCAGAACATTAAACAATTTTATGAGTCCAGAGGCCGAGTAAAAAAAGAATGAATAATTAAATATTTCAAGTTGAGAGTGTGCATAGCTGGTGTCCAGACACTTTGTGATACGTAAAATTAAAAGTCATGACTGAAAAATAAGGCTCTTTTTTCCCTTAAATGATTCCTCTCTTGTAAATATACCAATAAAAGTCAAGAAGCTTAATGAACGCCTTGTGTTCATTCCTGAGTTTGTGTTTACCTCGTTTTGTTTAGTTTTTTTTTTTTGCGCAAAATTCCCTTGGACTCTCTATGGCCCTTCATTGAATGTTTTGACTTCTGAAAAAGCAAAATTTTCCTCAAGATGTTTTTAATGGAAAGAGCCTTTAATGATGATAAAGGTGTACCACAAGGAGCATTATTGGGTCTCATACTCCTTGAAGGAGGTATGTAAATGACATCGATCTGTATTTATTGTGTGTGTAGATACATTGCTATGTTTTGTTGTTGTTTGACTCAAACCTAAGTTGCAGGTCTTTGATTTCCCGGATGCCCTGAACACAGCGCAAGGCTCTTGTTTGCTCCAATCATGGCTGACTCCATCTGAAAAGGCTCAGGTGTGGATATTCTTCAGTCAGGTATGTGACATGCACTTTTCATCCTCTAACATGACAAGTAGTGTGTGCCTGTGTGTTTGCTTTAGCTACATTATGCATAACCAGATTAGCTCTAAACCCAGCAGGCGGCCATTTTGGGTACCAAAAAATGGCTTGCTCTGTTTCAACACAAGTTGGAGCCGGGTGTGATTTTTGACCACCTTTTTGAGCTGTTTTATGGATTTGGCAAACAGTAGCTTTAGCTGCTCTGTATTAGGTGTTGCATTTTGTGTATTGTCTTTTTTTTTTTTAACCAAGAAGTCAGCAAAACACAACTCTGTTGCATCTAATGTGATTACAGGAATTGGCTTCACCCGTGTCACTTTTTTTCTCAAATCCTAAATGACATCAAGTAGTGTCCTCAAATGCTCTTAATTTGCATAAAGTGAGTCACCATCTGTGGTGTTTTGAAAATAAATTGCAGCTATTTATCATTACTATGATTATAATTGGGCTTACCCAATGTCTTTAAAAACCAAAAAGAGTTTAATCATTCGAGTTTATGAGGTCAATAAAACTGCTCGGTATCAATTACACGAGACGTTTATGCCCATTCTTAACTAAGTTCCAAAAGCAGTCATTGAGCCTCTCATATTTTGTTGATGGAGGCAGTTGAGGGCAGCAGCTCCTCAGTCAAAATGTCGCTGCGTCACGGATGAATGTGTTGCGGTGTTTGCGGTGGACCCTGCGCTCATCAATCATTTACTGAGGGAGGTTTATTAGCAGCACATTTGAATACAGATGTAAAAACATATTCAACATTCATGTTGTTAATTGGAAAGCACTATCTGTCCAATCCCAGTCATAGCAATGAGGGATCAAGCAAACAAATTCCAAATGACAAAACATGACCGACACATGAAACCAAAATGTTTTGAAATTCGAGTATGCCGGTTTAATGCTAACTTCAAATTGTCACTTTAGGGCCCCAGACTAGACTTTAGACCATGTGAAAGTGGGTTAAGTTGTATTTCTGTCATGATTATGGTGGATTTGATCCAGATGCAGGCTGATAAATTCCGTGGATGTCATCGTGTTTTTACTGTGTGTGTGTGTGTGGGGGGGGGGGGGGGGGGGAGGCCAAGCTGGAAGGTACTCTTAAGTGCCCACTTTACATCGGCCAACTTTACAATAAATGACAGAAGTGATTCCTGTGTACTCGCAGGCTGACTTTTGGCTTGAGGAGCTTTGCTAAAACCATGGAGGAATATCCATCACCAAGAAGGAATTGGACCGATCCCGAGAGAAAAACGAGGGTGAACACACAAGCTGCCCTTTTCAGAGGTGGAGGGGCCACACGCCGCTGAGAGGATTCAGACGCCACACGGAATTAGCAACATTTCTGCTTGGCAGGTATGTTGATCATTTCAATAAATCAACAAAACTTCAAACCGATTTAGAGTTCTGGTAACACTCGATTACAAATAATTTAGACTTCAAACTAGCACATTACGAAACCATGCGAGCATGTTAGGCTCCTTGATGATGAATGGTTCCTTGTCGTTATGTGGCCCCCTCTCCCGTGATTGACGAGCCATCAGTCCTTCTGGCTTCTTACTCAAAGTCAGCTGGGATCGGCTCCAGCTCACCAGCGACCCTAATGAGGACAAGTGCCATCGAAAATGAATGGATGGGTGTCTTGTTTGTATTTGAGTTGGTCATGCTTCAGGTTGGTTGGTGAAGGGGGCTCATTTGAGGGTGACAGAATCTAATTGGCTTTTTTTTAAACCCCTTTTCCTCAAGACAGATCTGCCTAAATAAAATTGGAATTTTGTGCAATGCTCCATACCCTTTAACTCAAGAGACATACAGTCATGGAAGTTATGTTGTTGTTGGTTTTTTTTTCTCTTTAATTTGGTGCAAGTGAGAAAGTCTTCAAGTTGTTTGACGATCTACAAAGTCAACTGTTTATTTTCGATTTATTCTCTGGCTGTGACAGCTGCATTTCTTGCCAAGCCGGCGTCACTAACCAAAGGGCAGCCCGGAGAAAAGTGGAATCAGAGCAAAGATATGCAGTTCCCCCCCACTTCAAGGGCGTGCTTCCGGCATGCTTCTAATAATAGCTGAAATTTAATTAGAGGATTTAATTGGTGGCTCCGGCTCACTCTTTTTGCTGGAGTTAACATGCGGGGAAGTACGGGCGACAGTCGGCCGCCGAGTCAACAAACGCAGTACTCGCTTTTGTCTTCCCTGACATAACACGCAAAAAAATGATGTACGTACATTTCTGTGTTTGTTTAGCATTGGTAAGTGAATTCTACCTGTCAATGTGACCTTTTGCTTGTCTCGCCCCATGGAAACAATGTCTTTTCCCATCTGGACACATTTGCAGTCTACTCACCGTCACGCACAGGTTGCACTCGTCTCCGAGTAGCCCGTAGGCTCACCGTGACATTGCTTGGCCTCTTCGAGGCATTGCTGCCTACTTGAGTATGCACACTAGCCCACCCCTGGTGATTGATGCCCCGGGAAGGGAAGAGGAAATCTATCCCCCGAGTTGCAGCGTAGACTGCTGATGAACGAGCCCTCCGAGGCCAGAGCAGAACAGTTGGGTCACGGCAGCCCGAGACCTTGGTAGATAGATGAGGCTGGGGATGGATCAGGATAGAGTCTTCGTAGTGGGAGTACCAAGGTTATACATATACAGTTGTGATTTTTTAAAAATGTTATTATAATTATTTTTCTACATATATGAAAACAATGGTGAGGCACCAAACACCACAGGCTCATTTTAAGCCAATCGTTGATATTGCAACCAAAATGCAGCAATACTGTTTTGAGAATTTTTATTTATTTTTTTGTATTTGATTAATTTGGCACAAGATAATGGCCTGTTAGTAAACGTCAGCTCGGAAGCACGTTATCCATTTCACTGTCAAAAGATCACGTCTGTGCCATTCATCCGAGAAAAGTCAATTATTTAGCGCGTCCTTCAATGACGAACTCTGTCTGAATTTCCACCACGTCTGTTTTTAAATCAACTTACCTGTTGGAATGTAAATCACAGCCGGCGTGCCATCGGTCTTCCAAGCATCCATCCATCCATCCATTTTCCGAACCGCTTGATCTAGGGTCGCGGGGGGTGCTGGAGCCTATCCCAGCCATCTCCGGGCAGTAGGCAGGGGACACCCTGAATCAGTTGCCAGCCAATCGCAGGGCACACAGAGACGAACAACCATCCACGCCCACACTCACACCTAGGGACAATTTAGAGCGTTCAATCAGCCTGACATGCATGTTTTTGGAATGTGGGAGGAAACCGGAGCACCCGGAGAAAACCCACACAGGCCCGGGGAGAACATGCAAACTCCACACAGGGAGGCCGGAGCTGGAATCGAACCCGGTACCTCTGCACTGTGAAGCCGACGTGCTAACCACTGGACTACCGGGCCGCCGTCTTCCAAGCAATGAATCTCATTTAAACATTTTTTTTTTGATTGACACTTGACACATTCGAACTGCTTTTGCAGCGAAGAAGCTCTAAAATCCTCACTCAAGTCATTAACTTGTTCTCTCAATCATTCTGCCTTGGTTGAATGACATACGTTGATTTCTCAATTGAATCATTGCCTTGCGCCCTGAATTACATAATCAGTTCCGATTGATCTGGTGGGGCTCTCTCGCTCTCTATCCCCCCCACAAAAAATAGTCAAAAATTGACACAATGCTATTCCTGGGTGGTGACCCTGGTGTGGAGTGTTTCGTAATTACGCAATTTTGGAACAGTGCCAGCCTTTTGTAATGGCTGATAATTGACCCTCTGGAAAAAAAATGCTATCCCTATGTATCCTTGCATTATTGTTCTTCTTCTTATTATTATTATAAAAGTTAAGCCGCGTGATAGCTTGCCTGCCATCCAAAGCAATTTTTTTTCTTTAATGCTAGATTCGTAATCCGCCAATGTGGCACCTTTCTGGGACACCCATTTGATCATCCGCCTGCAGTGAATTAAGGCAAAATCAATCTGGGTGATGCACAGGAAGAGGAGAGAAACTGACAGAAAATAATACCATCTGTGTTTTTTTATGATGGCAGCAGACAAGGGCGGGAGGTGATTCCAAGTAAAAAACAAACAAACAAACAAAAAAAAGCTTGACAGGTTCAGCCCTGAAAGTAATGTAAGTTCTTTGCGTGTTTCATAAATATGCTACATTGTGACAGCCTTGTGGATTCAAAGCAAAGAGCGATAACTATTCCATATCATTAATGTAGAAAATATGGTCATAAACCATCCCCAAAAAAATTTCTTCACCCTCTCTTGGCTGCTGAAGAGATTCATCGCTGCAGTTTTCTACATGACTGCAATCTTGGCCTGTATCCAGGTGTACCAACAAAAACAAAAATGGCTTCCCTTTATGAGCCACCACTGTTTTAGCACCTCAACGCACCGCCCTCATTTCCATACACAAAACCCACTCAAACAAAAGCCATTTGCGCCACGTGCCTGCCATAGGTTTCTCCCCCGCGGCAGGCCGCCACCCCCCGCTCCAACTAGTCCGCCCAAGCGGGTGAGCCGCAGTGATGATAAATTGGGATGGATTAAATGTCAGCCCTTGGAGCGCATTCCACCTTCTGCAGAGCCAGAGTGAATCTCTTAAGCGGAACACGTCGGACAAATTTGAGTCGAGAGTCGACGTCCTGCGCCATCATCCAGACAATTTCAGGGGAGGCTTGACCCAGAACATACAGACACAAGGTGATATCTGCCCACCTTGATACTGATACTTGTAGACTCAAGTAGTCCTAAATTATGACTTGAGTGGGGAACCGATGTGATTTTTAACATCTTGACCGATTTTTTTGGTGCCTCAGACTGCCAGGAAACTCAAAATAGAAGAAAGAGTAGTTGTAAAAGAAGAGTTTGAAGAAGCTAGGCTAACTGTTAGCTTATCTGGTAACTTCTCTTCTGCTTCTATCCATCCATTATCAAAGCGCAACGTTCGGCGACGTTCATTATTTGCTGTTTCACATCAGAAACGCGGAAAATATTGACTAATTCGTGTCATGGGTCTTATACGGAACGTGACATGCTAAGTTATCGTTAGCCTGCACCAATTGAAGGTTAAAGAGAGTACCGTATTTTCACGACCATTCGACGCACCGTATGGTTGGGCGCAGTCTCATTAATGGGTGCTATTTCTGTATTTTACACATAGACAAAACGCACTGTATTATTGGGCGCAATTTTAAAGTGGTAAAACATACGCCAGCTTAAACATACGGCATGCATGCGCGCACGCTAAAAACACGTTAGCTTGTAGCATGCGGTAGCATGCCAAGACATACAGATACAAGCTAAAAACACGTTTTTAAAAAGGCAACGGAAAACTGAGTTCCGTTGTATTTTATTTAGCCATCGTACAATGTACTCACGTTTTTCGATCGATCATCACCCAGAAATCCATCAAAGTCCTCATCCTCTGTATCAGAATTGAACAATTGTGCAAGTACCGGTAATCCATCAAAAACGCCGTGTTCCCTCTCGTTGTCAGTCACTCTCATTGCCATGTGGCTCCGCAGAAATGATGCCGGCTTTGCCAAAAGCTCGAACAACAGTGCAAGCAGACACGTTCATCCAAGCAGCCACAATCCATTCGCAAATTGTGGCGTAACTCGCCCGGCGCTGCCTCTCACTCTTTGTAAAGTTGTGTTTGCCATCGATCATTCATTGTTCCCATGCCGTTCGCAACTTTACTTTGAACGCCCGGTTGATGCCGATGTCCAGCGGTTGGAGTTCTTTAGTCAAGCCTCCGGGAATAACGGCAAGCTCAGAGTTCATTTGCTTGACTTGGTTTTTCACCGCTGCTGTGAGATGGGCACGCATGCCAAAAGCATAACCGATGGCTTGAAGTTTGAACTGAGCTTCGTAGGCGTGTCTCTTTGTAGAATTTATTTTCGGGGGTTCTTAGAAACCAAAACCGAAGTTGTTTTGCAACAATGCACATAGCCACACTCTATACAGGTGTTAGTACCTGCTTGTCGCGTCCCTTTAGCGTCCACTTACACGCCCACCCTTCACTCATTGGCGGACTTCTTCCCCGCATGCCTGTCACTCACGTCTGCCTTTTCTCTCTCTTTCTCTCCATATATGTATATATACACGCCCACCCTTCACTCATTGGCCGACTTCTTTGCCGCATGCCTGTCCACAGTCACTTCCGCCTTTTCTCTATATAAACAGCGTGTCGGCTGTCAGTCAGGTTTTGGAACTCGGCGCATAGACAAAAGACGCTCCGCATCATAAGGCGTCCTGTCCATTTTGGAGAAAATTTTAGACTTTTAATGGCGCCTTATAGTCGTGAAAATACGGTAATGATTTTCGAATTCTGTCAGCTAAGATTAGCTGCTTGTTGTTCGATAGACTGACAACAGTCACGTTATTTACTACTTTTAGGTCACAGAACATTGGGTTTATTTTAAATAAAAATGACAAAAGCTAATGATAGCATAGATGCAAGTTGAAGCATACAGCTTGAAACCGTTTTCGAGACATCATCCTGAAAATGGACATTAAAAGTTGTCTATCGTCATCTGCGGTAGCTCTTGAAGACATCTTGCATGAAAAGCAAAGAGTAGTTGCAGTTGCTCTTTCTCAGCCTCTTGTCATTTGTCACCTGCAAAGTCAAAAAGTGACTGGCTACAATTTAGCACAAAGCTCATTCAAACTGGATAAGAGCTGACAGCGAGGTCTGACACATTATAAAGGGAAGGGATTTTTTTTTTCTTATCTGGCTGGGTAATTTTTCATGACTCATAAAAATGTAATAGGCGCACCTGCGGTAGAATAACTACCCATCAAAAATCCAGTTTTATATATCGCACCTGTCAAATGAAAGTCGTTTATCTCCAGGAATATTTTGATTTTTGTGAGGGTGGAAAAAAAAAATCGTTATTAGAAAATGTACAAATGAAACCACGTCACGAGCATGTCGTTTTGGTGACCTTTTGTTCTAGGATAGCTTTAAAATCATCTCCTGTCTCCAGTGAAAGTGGCAGACCCAACTTGACATTTCATGCTCTTTGCCTTTGCGTGGGTTAAAAGTTAACATTCAACTTCTTTGCATATTGTGAACCGCCTCAACACACACCCACACAAAGTTGCAACGGTTTTATTCTCAAGCATACAACTTTCCAGGAACCTTCTCAAACCCCATCAGGATGAACTGCAATTACCATTTTCCTACTAGCCGGGCTTTGGCGCCACCTTGTGGTATCTTTGAGAAGTTTGGAAAGAAGAATAGGGGAGGATAAGGCTCCATGGAAAAGCACCGAAGCGCAACTAGGCGCTTGTTCGCTGTGAAGTTTGGCTAACAAGCAAGCCTGCTGCTTTTTCTGTGCCCCAAAAAATGAGGGCAAAAAAAAAAAAAAGTCAGTAACTGTGGTCCCGCTGCTCTTTATCTCTAATGGACGACTGCCCAGAAATAAGCAGCTTCTGGGACCAAGTCGAGCAACAACGCAGCACCGCGGTTATTACACAACACAAACCCGCTCGGGCTGCTGAAAATGTCGACAAGGGCGGCAAAAAGGACAATGTGACCATTTGCTGGCTCCGTTTGAGAATCCGTCATCAACAGCCCTCTTAGCCTGCTTGAAGTCAGCATTACGCGCGGCTCTCATTTAGTGTCGTAAAGCAAGGGGGTTGGGAGGGGGTGGGTGGGGGGAACCTCCGGTGAGGTGGCTGGTAATTGATGAATGGCTGCGGCCGATGTTAGCGCCGGCTAGTGTAGTGCAGAGGAGAGGCCAGGGGAAGGGAGCAATTTGTGGCTCAGCAAGGGGGGGCCCACTCGGCAGCTTTCAGCGAGCACTCCAATTTGCCTTTTTGTGTGTGTACGCGTGGTTTTTTTTTTCGTTTCAATTTTATTCTGCTGGAGCTTTGATGTCCCGCTGCAAAGTTCCAATCATCACACATGCAACTTTTGGAAATTGAATATTGGCCTACATCATCCACTTAAGGCACATGGACGCCTACTTTGTTTACGTTATTTGTAGCACGCAGACATTCAACATTTCTGCCCATTTGATGTCGGTGGCGTACCGAAACAGCGTCGCCGAGGCACAGGAACAACGTTTGAGATCGTTGCATACTCCAGACATTTGGGTGTCGGATCCAAAGATGACTACAAAAAAAAACCCCAAAAATAAAAAATTCCACTTTGTATTTCATTACATTGACATCTCAATGTGTTAAACAATGCAGGATACAGGATCCTTTGTTTTTCTCTTTTCAAGTGAGCAAAAGTATTGGAACAGGCATTATTAAATTAACTCATTCAGTACCAGCCAATTCTGGACCAAGTCTGAAAAGACGTTTAAAAACGTCTTTGGGAGTGAATGAGTTAAGTTGAAGTAAATAACATAAAATATTTGGTGGCATAAGCTTTACTTGCAAAAACTGCATCAAGCCCGTGACCCATTGGCTTCAGCAGACTGTTGCTGTCTTCATTTTAAATGCTTTTCCAGGTCTTTACTACAGCCTCTCTCAGTTCTTTTTTTTGTTTGTTTCTGGAAGTTTCTCACACCTCTTCCATTTCATTGCCCCGATTGAAATCATTTCTTATGCTGGTAGTGTGTTTTTGGGTAATTATCTACAAAAGTGATGGAGAAAAAAAACCATTTGCTAATGATCCAAAGTACACCAGCTCAACTGTGAAGCACGGTGGACGTAATGGAATGAGCCCATTGGTCTTTATTGACGATGGTGGCAGCAGAATGATTTCTGAAGTCTACAAAACAATTTTGTCCATTAGAATTTCAGGAGACTCGTGATTAAAAAAAAAAAAAAAAATTCCCCCTACCTTCTTCTGAAAATGTAATTATATCACGGTTCATAAACTGAGATGTGATAACCACTAACCACTATCTGCCATGCTGCATCAGTCTTTCTTGTTAATTACAATCACCTAGTGGCACCACCAAGGTGTTTTTTTTTGTTTTTTTTTTTCTGAAGTCGGGTATAACGTAGGTGCTGTTTACTTATTCAGATGGACAGCGACTAATGGTAGGCACGATGTCTACTAGAACCATTCTGATATGAATTACGGTTTTGAGGCTGCGGAATGGAGACAGTTTATAGTCGAGATGCGATGGAGGATGCTGTAAGGATGAGAAATAGAATAAGCTCTTGGCACTGCATAGTGAAGAGCTCCCGCGAGTGTACGCGTCCGTATAAATATTCATGTCGTTCGTTTGTTTGCGCGCTGACAGCTGCGGCGCTTTCATCTATCGAGGTTTTTGCACTTTCCGAGGAAAGATAGGTGCGTGGCATCGCGGCCGGTTTGTTCGGCGAGCCCAAAAGGATGGTCGCATGCTAAGTTGTTGTTTTCGTTACATGATTCATAATCAATGAGGCCCACCGAATTGATGTTTGTTTTTGTGTGTCTGTGTCCGAAGCGGCTCGGGAGAGGGGAGGCGGCAGAGACTTGTCTTGAAAATCTTGCCTTTAACCCTTTTAGGGACAGCGGTTACTACAGTGGACAGCTTATCACGTTATCAGGTTACAAATATGATAACTTGTAAGCTGATAAGATAAGATATCCTTTATTTGTCCCGCAATGGGGAAATTACAATCAGAATTCAGAAAGGAAAAACGCTGGGTAGGGAGAGGGGAAAAAAACACGCTCGAACTATCCTCGGAAGAGGATAATTTAAGTCCAGGATAAAAAAGACCCTAGCACATAAATAAGCATATGACAGTTACAACAAGTCACAAGACATAACATGTAATAAGGGGGAGGATGAATGGGAAGGGGGGGGGGGAGAGGGGGGTAACCGCGACGCGGCCGAAATGACCAGCTGCACGGTCACCGTTGCGCTCCGCATTATCGAACCACGTCACGGGGGGAAAAAGAATCGGAGCGATGAAGACGTTGATAACAAGGATGTGTATGCGCGTGTGGTTGTCCAGTTGTGTATGTGTATGCGTGTACAGGTCATAGCTGCTTCGTCGAGGTCTGCTCATCATGAAGACAGTCCCGGCTTATCAGTCCATGGCCGAGAAGGAGGGGGGTGGTGGTGGGGGCCCTAGACTCCGTGCGTATTTCCATCCAGGGGAAAGGCCAGATAGCGTTGTTTGTTTTGGAGAGACGGCCGCCAACAATTCCAGACAGCCTTGAGTCCTTGGTCTGTATCTCCTCACTGGCGCCGATCAGTCTGATCCAGAAATTCTTTCCGCAGCGTGGATTCCAACGTCTCCATGGTATTATCGATCGCGCGGAGTCGCTCCAAAATCGCAACAATATTGCGATTGAGCTCAGTCACCGCTTGAGTCTGAGTGTTGGACATTCGCGCCAAGCCATCCAGAGTGACCGGCAGCTTCTTCACTTCCAATAGAGCCGCTCCTGTCGGTTGAATTTTGCGATAGAACAGCAAGCTGCCAACACCAAACAGCAGCATACCTGTTATCAAAAGGCCAATAATGTAGATGTCTTCCACATCCTCCAAGGACAGTACTGTCAGGCACACCGGTCTCCACTTTCTCCATGGATCCAGGGCGTATCCGGCAGCAAGTGTCCCCGGAGGGCAAGCAGGCTCCCCACTGCCCGCTCTTTCCGTCGAAATTTTTTTGTCAATTACATCGAGAGACCAGCCAACTAATTCCATGGTTAGTTCTTCGGATGAAAACACGGTAGGAGGCTAGGGAAAAAAAAGTTAGACAAAGACTGCACAAGACTAAGTGGCGAGCAGGGAAAAAAAAGGTGGGAGGGCAGGGAGAGCTGTGCAAAAGCGTCCGCCTTCGTCGAGAGCCAAGCAGAAAAAGTCCACAAAGTGCATAAGATGTCCACTGTAGCAACAGCTGTCCCTGAAAGGGTTAAAAATACAATAATAATAATATTTTTTTTGATTGACACTGTCAGAAAGGTCTAGAAGACGTCCAAGGTCAAATGCTGCGTGTTCTGTAGGTGAACCTTCAATCGAACGTGGCGAATGCAGAAATCGTTCAAGTGAAATAAATCAAGGAAAGAAAAATTAGAGCATTCTACAATGTATGAAAACGTATAATGTTCACATAATACGGGGCCGCTCCCGAGTGTCGTGTAAAAACACCTCGGTACGTCATAAATCGGATCGCAACTTTCCGTGTTACAGGTATTCTCGCGGGGCACGTTTCTGAAGCGCTGAAATGATTTCGGTACAAAGTATACACATATACAAAAAACAATAAAGCCTACAGATTGACCAAAATGAAACTGTTTTTTTTTTCTTCAAAATTGCAGACTTACCGACGGAAAAAAAAAAAATGCATTCCACTCCGTTGTACATTGAGATGTTGATTTCAATTCGATTACCATAATTGTTCAGCCTTCCTGCTACGGGTCAACTCTGACTTCTGTTTTTTAAAATGTTTTTTATTTTTTGTATTTGCTTGTGTTCAAGTCTTTGCATTTGTCTTCATTCATACATTTGATTAACTTCCACCACTACTCGCGCCAGCTTCCCCCTCGCCGTGACAAATCACTACAAGAAGCTTACTGGAGGTAAAACGTCTCCGCTGGGGAGCCGAGTGCACACATGAGCAGCGCTCCATGTGAACGTGCGTGCAATATTAAATATGCAAATATCTCCATCTGGGTCTGATGTGTGCATCGCGGTGGCTTTCCACAAGATGCGGAGCCTCCTTCGCCGTTTCCCTTCAGTGTTTGATAGTTTCATTGTTACCGGGACGTCAACCCTTGCTGACAGTTTGCAAAGAAGTCCATCACTCTCTCCATTAATTTGCCTCTCTTGCTTGTCGTTTATTGCACTTAAGGAGAGTCTGAAGTGCCAGAAGTACATTTTTACAGGCAAATCCGAATTTGGTAGGACGCCACAAAATGTCAGGCACCACTGAGATGTGCTGGAAGAAATGCATTGCAATAAATACATTTGGAGTCAGCGCGCACCAGCCGCCATCTTAAAAGCCTGCCGCCATCTTAAAAGCCTCTGATTACCCGAATAAAGTTCAGCTGTTCATGTCAGATTTTTTTTTTCACAACTTTGAATGCAAGCCGTGGTCCGTGGAGAGCTTTCAGAGCATGAGAGGGATCTCATCTTTCAAAGGGATCAGTCAGGAGAAGGGTAAAAAAAGAATTTCCACGGCATGAAAAGTTCCAATAGAACACAGTGAAGAAACTCATCAATGAGTGGAGAAAATAGGGCACACGGCGAACAGACATCTCTCCAAAATGTACGAAAAGATGAAAAGAAAGCAGTGATTTTACTTACAAGTTGAAGTATTTTAAGGCATGGCGGTGTCATATCATTAGGGGCACGCTGTTTATAAAGAGTTGAAAACAGAAGTCGGTATGACCACAAAATCAGCATGCTTCCGCTCGAAAGCAAAACGTGTTAGGAAAAGCCGACTAGAACAGTCGAACCTCATTTGGGGTGAACGAAAAGCAGTTTAAATGGTGGCAGCTGTGTGCCGCCGTTTCACATGAGCTTGAATGTGACTGGTAAATTTTGAACATCGCCACTTCCCTAGTTAGGAGAGGGTGTGCACACTTTTGCAACCACCCTATCCCCATTGTTTATTTTCCCTTATCTTTTTAAAAAGACGTCTTTTCTTTCCCAATTGAGTCGTGTCGTTCATAGTTTTGGAATGATTCGTCAACGCGAACAAAAGTGCCTTTTCTATTTTTTTTTTGCCACAGGGACGGTCGAAAACATGTGCTTTGACCTTGACCCTTGTACTTTTTTTTTTTTTTTACATTTTCATACAATTTTACATTTTTACATTTTTTACATTTTCATACAATGAATCTACAGCTACTTTCCATATGCCATTTTCTGCTCCCGTGGTCATGCACCTTCGTCTCAGCTGACTGTGGTTGCCATGGTGACACAAACGTTGCTCATGCTGTATGAATGTAGTATAGCGTCGGTCGACGGCGGCTGCATTCGACATTGAGGTCCAAGTGAAAGGATGCAAGTCGCATACCTTCTGGTTCGAAAGAAATACATAAATACATAAATAAAGGGATAGCATCTTGACATAAATTAAACATCACCTGTGCTCGAACGTCGCTCCTGATTATTCCATAAATTAATCTAAAGACCAGAATATGCAAATTCAGCCTTTACTTTTGTCTTCACGTTGTTGTGCCAGCAGGTGGGATTTAAAGTTTATTATTTTTTTTAAATTGCATTTTCACATTTCCCAGAGCTGCATCTTAATGCTAATTATATATATTATTATTATATAAATTCCTTTTAAGCTTCAAACATTCTCCTGTGATTGTCTTCTTTGCAGAAGCCAAATGTTGGCTGAGTTTGAAATGGCTGAGTCAAGGTCATCAATTAATAAGATTTTTCTGCTTCGTGAGCCACATATGAAAAGGGCTAATGGAATGTGGGGAAATGAAATCAAAGTATATGACTGCAAAAAGAGGGAATCGATTTGAAGAACTCGTCGTGGGGGGTGGGGGTGGGGTGAAATTTGTCCTTTCCTCAACCCTCAGACTCATGATTGCACGCTTTTGCGCTGTTTGTTTTTAACCACGCGTTGCTCCGAGCGATTTCCAAATTGACATTTGTAAGTGCTCGCTTGTGATTCCCGAGCAGATTTGTTTGCATGCGTGTCGAACTATTCTGTCACTTCATGGAAGGACCCTCCCCACCCTTCCCCCTACACCCTCCAGCTCACGTCTTTTCTTTGCTTTTTAAAAAAAAAAATTATATATATTTTTTTACTCTATTTGTGTGCTACCTGCTTTCAAAGTCAACACAAATAAAACCGCTCATGAATCAAAATGAACACAGTCTTTTGCCCGCCCAACAATTAAACACACTTTTTTTTTTTAAAGCTGCTTTTAGAGCCCACAAAAAGCCAAAAAAAACAACAATTGGATTACAGAGTGGAGGTTCCAAGGAATTCCAGGAGAGTAAATGGACGCTTTGCACGAGTCAGCATTTTTTTGGGCAGGTTTTCAAGCTTCGTTCTCCAACTGATGCTCAGAACCAACGTGAACATCACACACAGACACATTTGCTGTTTTTTGTGTTATTATTATTGGTTTTTTTTTTTTGGTGCTTTTCCCCCTTTGCCAACATCCATAACGAGTCGACTGGCTCTGGGTCCCTACAGAACAAAGCTGGCCTTGGCAGACGGCAAATCCTTTCATCTAGTGATCATCTCATGTTGGTTCACTCGGTGCTCACTGCACTTCTTTTGTTTTGTTTTTTGTTCCCAGGCTTTTAAAACATATTTGAGAGGCTCTGTGTGACATCCACCGAGGCTTTGTTTGTACATTTTTTTCTTTCCAAGTGTGGTGGTTAACCTGAGCGGTTTGAATTTTGCTTTTGTTAATGGAAGCCAGTTCGTCTTCCAAAATTTTACTCAGGGGGTTGGTGGGGGAAGAGGGGCGTGGCAAATGCAGCACAGCGTAAATCAATCCACGTTTTGTTCTGCTTGTTATTTGAAAGGCAATGTGTCCTTGTGATAAGTTGGTCATATTAGTGATGGTTAATTACCGATGATGTTCACAATTAAGAATTTTCCAGCAAGTCTGGCCACACGATGAAAACATGGCGGCTACTTTTTTTTTCCGCAATTCGCAGTCACCTTGTCAAGCGTGTCACTTTTTTTAGAGGGACAACATTTCACAATGCTAACGGAATACAGCCTATCTTACTAAACTAAATAAAATGAATTTACCTTATTTTCCGCACTGTTGGGCACGCATAAAAGCATTCAATTTTCTCAAACGCCGACAGTGCACCGTATAATCCGATGCGCCTTATATATGAAACAAGATTCTGATCTCTTGGACGTCGTATTTTTAATGTTTTGTGAAGTGCTTTGTTACAGCTGTGAAAGTTCCATATAAATAAAATTGTATTGGATTGTATTCCCTTGACCGTGGCGCCATCTAGTGGACACGTAATGCAACCACAGCCACTACTGTAGCTTCTATTATATGCGCCCTACTTATGAAAACTGTTTTCAAATAGGCCATTCATTAAAAGTGCGCCTTATACTCCAAAGCGCCTAATGTGCGGAAAATACGGTACTTTAAGTTGATGTGGCATCGTTGCTATAAATACAGTTAAGTTGAGTGTCAAACATCGGATCATGTTTAGGAGCACAGTACCTGTCATATGTTTACTCTGAAGTTATTGTAAATGGGTGTGAAGTTTTTGTCGTCTTAGTCATCTGTCGTTTTGTTTTCTTTATGCCCAGGCAGTCCATTAGTGGCGAAAATGGAGTTTTTGGAGCTCTTTGTTCTGCTTGCTTGCAAGTGATGCGCTGCATATTTATTCATCTTCTCACTCAAAGACTTTTATTCATCCACATTTTTTGCTCTCCCTTATTTCATTTACGATTCCCTCTTTAATCTGCTGTACATCTAATTTGCATCAGTGTGGGTTGGCCACAGGGGTACTCTTTCTTTTCTCTCTATCTAAAACGGGTTGTATAGGTGGTCCTAGGCCCACGTTTGAACCTGGTTTAAGCCTGCTCGCGCCAGCCATAAAATAATTTCCTCTTACATTAAGCTGATATTTGTGCTCTGTTTGCGTTGCTTGCGTTTGTTGACTCTGAGTGGGGCTCCAGGGAACGCAGTGGGAGCTCCGCTTCTTTTTTTTTTCCGTGTTAAATGGGGCGAGTGTTTAATTGCATCAACAAACAGCTTCAAAGCCGATATGTTCTTTGGGTTATCCAGGCCAGTTAGCATGCACCTGACTGCATAGCTGAGGTGGGAGTAAGTCACAGATGTGCGAGTTATCATGGTAATCCCCCATAAAGACACGTCCGAGTCATGCTTTTGTTTATTTGTTTCCGAGTAGGCCGGCACGGTAGTGCGTCTCCGCCATCTCGCAGCGTCACATCCGCGTTACGCAATCACTATAAAGTTCGATGGAAATGGAGTCATTGTACGCAAATGAATTTTGATACCTTCAAAAATGAAGAGTTTCATTCTGCCATTTTAGTTCAAATCAAGTCGAATCTTGAACAAGTTTTATTCAAGCATATCTCAACTCCTCAAATCGGCGACTTTGACCGTCGTCTGACTGGAGTCAAGTCACGTGACTCGCCCCCCCCCCCCCACCTCTGCTGCCGCGTAGTTGTACTGTGCTTCTATTGTAACGTAATCTCTCTGATGGAATTACAATAACGAGCAGGCACAGTTGTGAAAGCCCCCCCCTCCCACCGTCATACTCGTCTAACATGCGTGATTGTCAACATGACAGCGGGGAAAGTTAATTACGCGACGAGGAGCAGATTGCGCGTGCACACCAACATCTGCTCCTTTTTGCGTCCGCTTCCACGTGTGCACGTGTCCAACATTCTAAGACCCCCCCCCCCCCCACACCAATTTTTAACGTCCTAGTGCACACATATAGTTTTTAAACATCTTAGTCCAATACCGACACATCAATTTTAACGCACATACTGATTTTTATCACCTTAATACACACTAAGCTTGGGCCGATTACCGGTTTCACGGTTTACCGTGGTTTTAAAAAGTCAGAAGATAACCGTTCATACTGTCTGTCAACGGTCTTGAACTCAAGGCTCCACGGCTTCGTTGTCGGCTTCGTCTGTGAAAAATCTTCCTAAGCGATTATCCTTCAAAGATTTCAGGCCACGTCGCCTCAATTTGTTTCTTATCCTCCTCCGTTCATAAAAAAAAAAAAAAAGACATTATTCAACATACATAAATCTTCCCTGTCTTTTATTGGGATTCATATTCTTCGGTGACACCTGCCCCAGTGGTGCCATATCGTTTTAAATATTCATTTAAAGATCCCCGCCCCCTTCTTCTTCCTCTTCTATCTGATCCAAAGAACAGCATGCAGATGACCTCAATCTCTCGTGCTTGGATGTTTCCGTCATTTAATGTGACACGCCGACATGGTCATAGATGTCCGCCATTGCTTCAGTCACATCATGAACGCCTTGACTTCATGCATGGCTGTGCATATAAAGGACATGTGCCCCGCCCCCTTCCACCCCCCTCACCATGAGGAGCTGTCAGTTGCTGTGTTTTGCACACTGTAAGGTTGTAATAACAGCCGCTTGCCTGCTGGGCAATGAGGATTCTCTTACTTGCACTTTTCTTCCAGCCGGGACGTCAAAAATGACAGCTGCTCCCGCCTGAGGCCCGCTTCCTGTCTGTCTCCGTGTCTCTCGTGATGGATGCTTTATTTCCGTTTCTTCACTTCGTCTGCCAAGCGAGATGGGAGGTTTGCCTTTTGACGATGTTGGAGAGCAAATTAGGCAGACGGCGGCAACATGGAATTCTGTGGAATGGAGTCCTATTCGCCGGGCCGCAACATTAGGTACACTTGCGTGGTCTCAAACGGAGCTTTAGCAACCACGTCGCCTCTGCAAACTCATCTCGGCTTTATTTATTCGGCACAGCTGCGTGCACAGTGCTTTTAAGTCAACAAGGCAAGAAATAATGACATTGAAACAGTCAACAGAATAAAACGCGAAAACAATGCTGCGTCTCATGCTGGGTCGAAAGCCAAAGAATTATTTTTTTTTCCAGACAAGTTGAAAGATGGACGGTGGGGCTTGCCTAATCTTTGACGGAAGGTGATAACGGAAAAAAGTTCACTCCCCTTTGAGATCCCGCTTGGTTCTCGATAATGAATTTCTTATGCTTTGCATTATTTGAAGATCTGGCAAAACATGATCCACGTCGAATAAATTTTATATACCGTGTATACCTACATTGTTCTTTAAAGTAACGAAGTACAATGTAATGGTACCTTGGGAATTTTCCCATTGGAATGAATAAAAATTAAAGCATTCCAGCCCCCCCCCTCCCCCAAAAAAATATCAAAAAATTTTGATTTTGTTGTACAGCACTAATATTACTTGCTCTACATAGAGGATAAAGAATATTGTCAGGCCTACTCCTTCATAATGAGGTATTTGGGGCCCCAGTATGTGCGCTCTACCACCGATTGGTTACTTGCTTAATTAATAAAGGTACATAAATACCTCAAAACTAAGCCTGACTCTCTTTGTAAAGGCAGAATTTGTCTTTGGATGTCACAAGCTACTGCTGGCGTACCTAATTAACTGTCCGGTGAGTTTAGATCCAGAACAAGGTGTGAAGAAGGAAAAAAAAACCCCCGAAACAAAAACAACCACCATCACGACAGCATGTCTGCTTCCACATGACTGCGCCGTTCCTATTTAAAGTTGCAACGAAAGCCCCAGAGATTCCATCTCCCGTCACTTGCAAGCGTTCGGCAGCTCGCGCGCATCCGCGTTATCCCCATCGGTTATCGTTGACCTTTTCATCATATAAAGAAATAAAAACTAGTTTGCGGCCTCAGACGGGAGAGTTACGCGCGAGGCAATTTGAATTTAAGGACGTGTATCTATATTCTCCGCTCGAACACTTTGCTTCGCTTCTGAACTCTCGTCATTTCATCTGAGGCTCTTCATCTCTTTTCATTCTCCTTGATGAACACTCTGTCGCTTCATCCCCCCCCCATCCCCAACCGCCAGCTGCCGCCACCCTGTGGCTTTGGCGGGTTGAGTTCAGAGACGCCCGCACCGCGCAGGGCTCCTTGAAGCGGCGCCAACCTGACAAAGAGCCCTCCCGCCTATTGATTGGCCAAGCACATAATTAGCCCGGGTCGAGTGTGTGTGTGTGTGTGTGTGTGTGTGTGTGTGTGTGTGTGTGTGTGTGTGTGTGTGTGTGTGTGTGTGTGTGTGTGCGCAACGTCAAATGGCTCAGAGAGCATTAACGGCATCATTGTCCAAGGCTGATTGCACTCATTTGATGTGCTTGTTGATAAAAGCGACCTCGTTTAAGTGACTCCCCGATCCGGCGGTGCGTTCACTTTCATCCGTTTTTTATCTCAGCGGCCACTCGATTAGGAACACCCCCGCTAACGAGAATCCAGTTCAAGAGCGAAAAAACAAAACAAAAAAAAAAACTCTTCCTCGACAAGGAGAATAAAGCTCACGAATGCAACTTTGCATCATAGCAATGGGAGCCTTTTAATCACCGTCTCGGAGCAACAAAGTACCTTTTCCCAACTGTCTTCACTTATTTAGTGTCTCTTGCAAGCGTCACATGTATAATTTATAATTCCCGGGCGTTTGCACACACAAAAAAGTTTTTTTTTTTGTGTGCGCGGTGTTTAAACTTTTCCCAATGCTCCCCAAATACTTTTATGTCTCTGTGCTCAGCAGTGATTGAGCTCCGCGATACTTATGGTACTGTACAATTTGGAAAAATACGTCATTCGAGTCAAAGGAAAAAAAGGATTTGAAACGCCGTCATGCGTGATGATCAACGAGACCCCCCTCGGTTCGAGAATGAACTCCGGCCGTGTATTTGGTTTCTTTTTTTTCTTTGGCTTTTATTTTTGGAACGCTTACTCAAAAACGTAGGAGCGTCTCACAGCGTTCTTTTAAAGTACAAGGCCGCGATGTCACAAAGTTAGAGGGAGGGTGCAGTGGTGCCTCGAGATACGAGTTGAATTCGTGACTACGTTCGTATCACTTTACATTTGTATCTCATATCCGCTCTCCACCTTGAGATGAAGGGCAATGCCATTAATCTGCTAAGCCTCTCAACCCCCCCCCCCCCCCCCCCATCCCAAAAAACGATAATGAAAACAGTCCACCAAGGGCTATGGATGGTCAATATATATTTTTCTTTTTTTAATCAATCACCGGATGAGACTGTTTCCAATATTGCATAAACAGTATAACGCGGAGATCAAATAAACAGCTTTGTAATCGAGTTGTACACGCTCCATAATGGGACAATACGTCAGTAGAAAACAAATCCGTTACGGTCGTTACATTTGGAGTCCACGCTGTACCTCTGATGATTCACAACGGGTATTTAAACCTCGTGCTTCCGCTTGAATAACTTTGGAAAGTAGAAGCGAAAGTTCCACGGTTTCACTTTCGAGCGTGGTGTTCAGTTTTATCGATAACAACCAAACAATAAAATCGAAACGATTTTTTTTTGTTTGTTTATTCTTGCACGTGGGTCAGCCGGATTTGAGAGCTGCGCAGTTCAGTTCGTATTTTGCCAAGCGAACAGCTAAAATTTTGTGGCTTCCACGTGATCCTCGAATGTAATGAATGTCATATAATACACGGCGGCCATTGTTTCCGTCGGTTTTCCATTCAGAGAGAGTTTTTCTATATTTCTATATTTTAAGATTTCATTTAAAGCGTAGATCGTTTACAACGCTTTTTGCACAAGTTCAGTTTTGCGTTTGTAAGGTTTGGTAAATAGTATTTTGAACAACTCATAGTAGGAACACATTATAAAAAAAAAGGCTTTTTAATCAACAGGTTGAGGCATTTCTTTTGAAAGGTGAGGGGTGAGGATGTGATTGAATAAATTGTCCGATGGCTTCAAACAATCATCGTTCACTTTCCGTCTGGACGCCGAGAGCTGAAACGTCCCATCAAAGCCAAAAAGACAAGCAGCGCAATATTTAAATTCACCGGATGCACAGATTAGTTTGCTTCTGCCAAGATTCGGATCTCTGATTTTTATTTTATTTTATTTTTTTCCCCATCCTCTTGTGTTGCGCTCCGTATAGTATTTGATGCCGCGGTCTCCCGAGAAAACGCTCGCAAACGTTCCTAACCGAAGCGGCGAGGGAAGTAGTCGGGTTTCTTCTCTTCTGCGGGAAATGGGAACCCTCCTACGCCAATTTGTCTGGATCTATTTGTGAAAGGCACCTCCGATGAACCCCCGAATACCCCCCCCCCCCATCCCTCCACCCCCCACTTGTTGTCTCCCCTTGAGATCCGATGGAGCCTCAGCTCTGCCTGTCAAGATAAACAAGCGCGGTCACGTTCTCTTTTTGACGATCACCGACGAATTTATCCGCGGTCCTCCGATGAGATTTGGGTGGAGGAAAAAGGCCAAGAGGGCTCCGACTGCGATATGAAATATGATTGAGCTTTAGAATGTGTCCTTAAGGAAGTTGAAGTGACCGGCGATGATTTCTCAATATAGTGAGCTCAGTGAACTCTTCTGACCCTGGGCTCTTATCGGCTGCGATGCACACTCGCCCTGGGACCACGTTGACATTTATAATGTGCGAGTTATAAACATTCGTGTGGCTCAGTTTTGCCCTGGTAAACAGCTATTTGAACACAAATGGTGTAGCAACGCAGCTAGACACAGTTTTACAAGACCTACAATAGTCACTGGCCGATATATTTACTTTTTAAAATTATCCTTTGCAAAAATGGACTGTTATTACTATTATGGCACCTTTTACCCTGCTAAACAGCTATTCGAACACAAATGGTGTAGCAACACAGCTAGACAGTTTTATAAGATTTACCATATCACTGGCATACTTCTTTTTTTCTTTTATCCTTTGCGAAAATTGACTGTGATTACTATTATGGCACTTTACTGAGTTTGGAAACTTCAAGTGTTTCTGTATTATACTTCTCCTTGCAGGCCAAGGTGTGCACCCCAGAAGCAGCACAATGTCGGTGTGTAAAATGTGCTCTAATTCTGTTGCAAAATGCATAATATACCGATGAAAAAAATAATAAAATGATACTAAAGCACTGCTTGGGTTTGACTGCCTTCCAAAGACTCCTTGTTTCCTTTACTCCTTTGAGAGAATGCGCTCCCCTTGTTTGCGTGTAAAATGACAGCTGGAAGAGGCAAATGACAGTGAGCGTTAGCGAAGCAGCAAGCGTCATTAAAGGCGATCACAGGGAAATAAGAACCATTGTGTGCTTTGCGTTTACAGTCCTGCACAGGAGGGCAACGGAAGACAAGAAAGGTAGAGGATGTAAACAAAATTGCATCAAACTCTGTGGATGTTTAGTTTTTTTGTTTGGCTTTTTCTTGAGGGGGGGGGGTGGTTGCAGGGGAACGAGAGACCCCTTCCAAAAGAAGCATCCTCTTCATCTACCGTCTGTGTCGTATGTATAATTGAGTCTGGCTCATGAATATGCGACAGAATGGAAACCTCAGCAGCTCCCGTTGCTTGTTTCGGGGGGGAATTTGATTTAATAACAGGGATCAGTAAAGTGCTGTGATCACAGCCTTTTCCATTTATTTGCATATTAATGCTGTATAATGTGTGTTGCCTGTGATGTTTATAAATGGTCCAGGCAACACTTTTAATTAGTTTTGCTTTGGTGGCCAATGTTGGACATGCCGCTTACAATATAGGCCAAGAAGTGGAAGCACACCCAAATTGAGGACGCCTGTGTGACAACGGCATATAGTGAGGTTTGCAGTATTTAAAAAAATGTGGCGTTTTCTAAAGGAATACTTTAATACGATGGGAGACATATTGTCTACGTTGGGTAGGGTATTAAACTTTTTTTTTATTACCCTCGATTGTATTATGAAATTAAAAGTGAGTCCCCTATTTCCTGCCCACATATGTAATTTTAGCACCACAGCGTCGAAAACAAGCAAGAGGCATCCCGCATGAACAGCGGCTCGACTGGAGTCGACGCCGCACACAAAAGTCAACCCTATGGGGAAGACAAATGGAATAAAAAAAAAATAGCAGAGACAAATAACTATTGCTGTCGCATCACTGTCTCACGCCAGCTGTCTATTTGTCCCATTTCGGCACTAAAAAAATGTATAGTGGTGTCATGAGATATGAGTGTCTCGACTTTTGTGTTGCTCAAGATATAAGCCGCTGTTTTTTATTTCTTTTTTGCTCTGACTCGCGAGGAAAAATTTTATATCAGCGCAGCATGCTCAGTGAGTTCAACTCACTTAACAACAAGTAAAGGTTTGGCAGATAGTAAACAACTTCCAAAAAGAGGCTTCAAACTGCTCGTTGCCACTCGCCAAATGAAGTTTACTGTCAAACTAAACATAAAACAAAAGAGAATTACACTTAGTGTGTCAAACACAACCAAAGAGGTTTCATTTAAGAACGTTTGGTTAGGTTCTTATTAACACACAATTGTTTTTTTTTTTTTGTTTTTTTTTGCTGCCTTCTCTTTTCTCTCTGTTGGTCTCCTCTCAAACCTGTTTCCATCTGACTGCATTTCCAAAAAAATATCCATCTCAAAACAGCAGTGGGAGGAGATCACATGCTCCTGTTGCACAGGAAACCTCTTCTGGAATAATAATGCCATATTTCATGACTTAACTAAAGAATTAGCAGTTTCACAGTGCTGCAATTTATGAAGGCTGGTGAATCCGCTCTTGTTTTGCTTAAAATATCTTTAGTTCTTTTAAGCCGTTTTATTTCTACTCTCTATTATTATGAATCCATTCTGACATTTTAATTACAGTACAACAGCAGAAATCCGAGAGACGCTTTTACTCTTTGGTGTCCTTCAAAACCTGATGAGCGATGGCCGCAAATCAACGGAAGCCCAAAACACAAATCAAGAGGCAATTAATGAGTACGCTTCTCAGCAGAGTTAATTGCTGTAAAATTACCTCCTCCTCCTCTGACCCTTTCCTCCAAACTGCGCTCTGCAGCTTGAGCTCCAACATAGTCATAAAGCATGGGACGAGAAAGGCTCTCAAAGCACTTCAGGCAATGCAATTGACATGGGAGTGCACACGTGGGGTCATCCACGTTGACGCAAACGAGTTCTATTGATCATTAATAATTGATTGTTGAATACAGGAACTGTTGATTCAGTTCAGCTAGTTTGAATCTATGCATCGGGGATACTGATTAAGAGCTTCATTGACGAGGGCCGGATAGGTGCTCGCAGTGGTGTTTTTAGTGTCTTACCCGACTGGATGGAAAAAGAGGGGACTTTGAAATGACCCCTGAGGCACTCCGCGGGAGCCGATTGATTTATCTTTGAACTGTAAATGACGGGGGGTTTGTTTGTGAGGCGGACGAGGGCTGTGTTGGTGATGCTAACGGCCGACTTGAGGTGTGTGATCGTGACTAATAATGGCTTCAAAGGCTGGGGTCTGAATAATGACGATAAATCGAAAAACTTTATACCCTTTGGTTAACCGGGTCAGATTTAAGAACAGACACATCAGACTGTCAGGGGATGACTGCGCTGTTCCAATGAATGTAATGAATGAATGAAGAGCAACTACACAGTTGAGCGCAAGCGGAATCCGCTCGGACCAGCTGCACATGCTGAGATAATTGTGTCCCCATTCAAATGAACCGAAAAGAAAGCCGCATGGCTCGCGTGGTATTTGTGCAGTAGTCCCTCTAACTCGTGTGTATATAAACCCTTCTGCATCGTAGCCCTTGCCCATGTCAGGAGTGGGTGATGTGAGCAAAGGCGCGAGCTTACGACCTCGATGCCATTTGTCACGCCGCTAATCTTTTATTGTACAATCGCGATGCGGCTAATGCTCGACTTTGCAAGTGCCGCGGGCCACGTTTACACTGTTGGCTGCCATCCATTTTGATGGGAATAAAGTCGTGAACGTTGTCTTTTTCTGATGCATAGCCACGAAGCAATAAACTGTCGCTATAAAATCAATTCCTCATTTTATGTACACAATTTGGAAGCCAGTCAACATTTTGAGGAAACGGTTTCTCAACGGCTAAGTTGATCTATTATCATACAAGATGTCATCAAATGTGAAAGTTTGATTCAGTGAGCATTGGAAACTTGATAGGTCTTTGGCTTTTTCTGAGATTTTTTTTTTAATCATCTTTCGTTTTATGCCACCACTGCAGGGGGCCTGCCAGTGATACCAAAAAAAAAAAAAAAAAAATCTAATCATTGAACTACTGTAGATTTGCAACTTTGTGGGATGTAGTCATCGCCAGGCAATTAAAGTCGATATTCATGAGCATTTTGGCCCAGTTCCTGCATAAATGTAAGTCGCAAAACATTGTAATTGCTACAAGAAAGCCAAAGCATTGCCTAGCAACCAACACTGGACCAATTTAGTGCTTTGTAGTTTCACTGCGTGGACTTGCACGATGGATAACAACGCGCACATCCATAACATTTTTTTGTTGTCGTTTTCTCATCTCCATCACTATCGGGCGCCACGTATGGTTCGACTTGTTCCATTGTGCTTTAAATGTCACCCAGCACTCTATGAACATGTCAGCCAGAACCATTTTATTGATAGGAAGGCCATCCACTATGAATACGATTGCCATGGTTACATGCAGCGGCTCCTCGGAAGCTTAAGGATGGGCCGCGCCTTATAAATAATTGATCGGGATAAAAAAGACATAACTGCGAGACACAGGCTACATTAAGCTTTATCTCTGAACGGTGACTGGGGGTATGAATAGGTGAGACTTCTTAAAAAGTGTCACTTAACAATCGCCTTAAATTAATCATCTCACTTTTTTTTTTTAATTGACTTCACATTCAAGGGTAATATGGAGTAACTTTTCCTTTATTCGCCGTTGTTCGTGCGTCTGCTTCTGACTCTGCGTGTTGCTCACGGTTTGCCGCTGTTTGATTCTGACGCGGCAGCCTTGAGGACGACACGGGGTGGATTCGGCTCGGTCTCTTATCTGCGCCCAACTGCTCACATTTGCCAGCTGAACCGCAGAGCCAATTGTTGTGATGTTCCTCCCCGCCATGAAAAACTTGCAACCTCGATTGGCTTCTCTGAATGCGTTTTGAAGGACGAAGAATCACAAGGTCGTCCATGGTAAAGACCGATATTTATTTCTCATCACAATTAAAATGGACCATGCTTACTCATCACAGAAACAGAAATGCTCAGTCTTTTGTTTCGGTACCGACCTTGCTGCGCTTTTTTTTTTTGTTCCCACACAATGTGAATAATAGCACTCAATGAAGAATTGATAAAAAATATGCAAGCCTATGCCTGTTAACACTTAAATACCCCCCCCCCCCCCCTTCCCACCCAGCTTGAACTTGTACCCACCTACCCTCCCCCAAATATTGTATACAGCATTAGATGTGTCAGTCTTGGTTCTGGTCTCTCAATCCCCAGACGTCTTAATGACCTGGAACAGTGTGACGTTGTAGAGCACCTGATGCCCATTGTTCCAGGTGTAGAGGACCCTCTCCCTGGGGTTGTAGTCCATCATGGAGATGTGAGAGTATTGATTGTGGAAGGGGATGTCCGTGTACTCGTAGCTGGACGTGTTGGTGTAGTAGGCAAAGTAGATCTTGGCGCCGGCCAGGTGAGAGTTGGTGACGTAGAGCGTGCTGCAGATCATGAAGGACTCTCCGGCGCTGCGTTTGGGGAAGCCGGTGTCCCACGTTTGCAGTACCTCCAGAGTCTGCGGCTCCAGGCGGCCGATGACGATATTCCCGGCTTTGGGGATGGTGGTGTAGACCGCCCACAGGCCGTTCTCGTCGGCCATCAGGTCGATGTCGGAGGAGCCGCCCCAGGAGTAGGGGAAGGTGTTGTTGTAGCCGGCGCCGCTCAGACTGCGCTGCACCAGGACGCTCCGGGACCGGAAGTGGTACTTGATGATGATGTTGCTCTGGTACTTGTTATAGTACAGCGAGCCGTTGTAGACCACGTGGCCAGTGCCTGCCCAAGGGTGCGGGAGCAAGTGCTGCACAAAGTTCTGGCCCTTCATGAAGTCGCTCATGGTACGGTACTCCAAGACGCGACGCCCCTTGAAGTAACCGTCCATGGACCAAACCTGCGACGAGGAAGAGAGTGAACGGTTTACCTTTCAGAAGCTTACCGAGAAAATGAAAGACGTCTGCCAGGAGGCAACATCTTCTTCCAACCATGCTCCAACGCACCCAAACCTTAAAGTCCAATAAAGGCGATCACGAACAAGTCGAGACTCCGTCAATAAGGCACCAATCACTAAAAACGGAAAGCCGAAGCATCCCCCGCCCACCATCCCCACAAAATCGATAAATTTAGCCGCTCTGTCGTCTTCCTGAAGCGCTCTCAACAGCAAAGGCCCACTAACACAGCTCACCCTTTTTCTTTTCAGTTTAAAATGATTGAAGTGAAGGGTATGGGTGTTTTTGGTGCCAGAAATACTTGCTGACTGGGACAACCTGCCTCCTGTATAGCTAGCAGTAAGCAAGCTAGCTCTTGTCATAGCTAGCCGTTAGCAAACGGGTGCTTGTCATGGCTAGCTTTCCTTTCAAGGCCATTTCTGTGGAAATGAACTTCGCATTCAAGTCAAAATGGCATCAACACAAAATTATGTTTTCAGTATTTTTTTTCTGAAGTAAATGAAGCGTGGCGGCAATTGCAGAACTCGTCAGAATGTCAGAGAAAAAAGTGGTTTGATATCCATTCTGATCATAGTGCAGTCGTGAAAAGATCGTTTCTCCACACACTCGAATCATGATTTGAATCACCGCCGATTTGTCCACGGTGCTATCAAGAGAATATGCAGCCTCTCCAAATTCAACCGACTGGTACAAACTCACATCACCTTTCAATTATTTGAGTGCACTTCCCGTCTCACATGTCCAGGGGGCACACGCGCTAATTGCCTTGGCCATTTGGAAAACTCCAGTGCAAACAACTCATTCATTCCTCCATTGATGATGATGAAGTGATTTATTAGCTGGCGCTGCAGAGGCGAACGAGCGCAGGGAGGAGGGAAATGGATCCATTAGTGATTATCGGTTTACAGATTGCAGTGGAATTTAACATCATATTTGGGCATTTTGTCACAGGAAATGAATGAGAATGAATTTCCCATGCTGTTCTTGTTAATTCTCAAGAATTCATTTGTAGCTACGACCCCCGTGGTTGAGCTGGGCTGGTTACCGGTCAGGCGCATGGCACATACAGACGACATCATTGACAAGTCACACCGGTGGACAATTTAGAGATTTCAATGAAGGCGCCACGCATGTTTTGGAAATATGGGAGGAAATGAGTATGTGACAAAAGCCGAGGCAAAGATTCCAATTTTTACCTCATAGGTAAAGGCTAATATCTGGTGGGGTTTTTTTCAACTTTTGAAAATGAAAAGTTTCACACTATGACGATTCTTATTATCTCTCTGAAATTTCCATTAATTTCCCGCCGTGAGAGTCAAGACTCCCGCTCTCCATACGCTCCCCGTTTGACAATTTTCCCCGTCTTTGCCTTTGGATTCCTGCTCCACTTCATCCTGTGTGTTTGCTCACTTCCAGGGATTAGGACACTCACTCGGTTGTCGGAGCTGGGGATCATCGTATCTGTCATCCAGGATCCGAACCTGGACCCCGACGCGCGGACCGTGATGGGATTACTCACGCCCGTGAGTTTCCCGCAGCCTGCGGGTCAAAGTCGAGATGGAGGGGAGAAAGGTATGAATATTAATATTATGTACATAAACACTTGCCGGATCCTGCGGGAAGACGTTTCAATTAGATTGTGAAAGGGATGTGGCGACGCTCTCCATTCGTTTTAAATGGATGTACTCTATGCGGTTTGATTTATGGATGCGTCGTTTCAAACGGAACCGAAATCGTTGTGCCTGCTTGCAGAAAGAGCAAAGTACCTTGTCGGGAAGCGCAAAATTGTCGGCGTCAAAAGTAGCCGCGCTTCAGCATCGTAGCATGCTTTCCAGCTTTTGCAAATGACATTATACTTTCATACTGAAAGAAAAGCTGAGATTTGTGCCGGTCCGCTGACACCATATGGTCAGCAGCCCTTATTTGTTTTATTCTGTTTAAATCATCAGTTCAGCCGAGTGAAAAGGGAATCAATTATTCATTCTGGCGTTTTTCATAATTTACGCAGGGTGTAAATGTTGTACGGTGGAACATTTTTTTTTTCTGTTGATGATGTTTGTCGAATCAATAATTTAATTCTGCCTCGCGCCGCTCACGCTAATTGCCTATAGACGCACACGTGCTGTAATGGAGTCGGGTAGGGTTTGCGACGGATGCAGCAGTCATCCGCACGCGAGTACGCACCAAGCTTCTGCATGCAAGAGTGGAGGCGGGTCTCCAGTAGCAGGACCCGCTGGCGTAGCTCCTCGTAGTCGTAGGCGCCCATCTCTTCCTGGATGGCCATCAGCACAAAGGACAGGTTCCTCACCTCCTCACGCAGGTGCAGGATCATCTTGGTGTCCGATTTGTATTGCTCCAGCACGGGGAGGCGACGGAGAAGTTCGCCCAGCTTGTCTTTCAAATCCTAAATAGTCGGCAGAGGTTGGAGAAGTCATCGGTGCGGCTTCGCTTAGCGTTGACGTTCGTATGTTTGTCACATTGTGGGCCATTGGTTGTGTTGTGGTCACATCGCTACGTGCGGTGGAAGTGTTTATGGGGTCGATTCGGACCAATTCAAAATCTCATTGCGAATGACGGGTGGTCCGTGCTCGACTGCTTTATGTAAACTTTATGAACCTCAGTTGAGGCTTAAACTTTTCCTGCATGTCCTAAACTTGGATTCTTTGCTCGTCTCTCTTCCTTCTAGCCTTAAATAGAACCAAAGCACAACCGATGTTAGCTTAGCAAGCTTAAAAAAAATACAAATACAAATTCTTGAACGTTTATCCTCTGAAGGATTAAGAATCTTGCCAGCTAAAACAGATTACATCTAATCTAATTTAGTCCATCATCCAACATCCAACCATCCTCTGACCCACCCATCCATCCATCCAACAACCCAATCACTGAAACATCCAACCATCCTCTGACCCATCCATCCATCCATCCAACAACCCAATCACTGAAACATCCAACCATCCTCTGACCCATCCATCCATCCATCCATCCAACAACCCAATCACTGAAACATCCAACCATCCTCTGACCCATCCATCCATCCAACAACCCAATCACTGAAACATCCAACCATCCTCTGACCCATCCATCCATCCAACAACCCAATCACTGAAACATCCAACCATCCTCTGACCCATCCATCCATCCAACAACCCAATCACTGAAACATCCAACCACCCTCTGACCCATCCATCATCCATCCAGCTAACAACCCAACCACCGACACATCCAACCAACCTGTGATCCATCCATCTATCCAACCATCATCTGATCCATCCATCCAACAACCCAATCACTGAAACATCCATCCATCCATCCCAGACCTTCACCCACCCATTCATCCATACAAATCCCACCCTCTCAACCGATCTTTCAACCATCCATCATTCCACACGTGTTTTTCCACTTTCGGACATGAGAGTGTATGTCCGTATGATTGATTGAAAAAGACTGCTGCCATGATGTGACTCATCAGGTGTTCAGAATGGGAACAGTAGGCATGCAGGAAGCAGTGGGTGAGCCACCCAGCATGCAGCTTTGGAAGCCATAGATCACCAGAGAAATAGACCTTTCAATAAAATATGCTAGCCACAGGGACACAGTGCCTTTGCACCGCCCTCGTAACCCCCCGCCGCCCCACACTCTCTCTTGTTGGGGTTTATCTTAAATCTAGTGATGGAGCCACTCTCGGCCCTGTGGCGTCACGTCATAAATCTTCTCTCCTCACCCCTACCCACTCTTGCCTCCTTTCCAAGCCGCACAGATCCCGTTAATCTCCCATGTCGCAACTTGGTGCTGAGCGCAGCCATCAGTCAATGTGGTCAAATGCACAGATTCTTCCATTCCGCTTTGATATCGAGAAACCTGGGATGTAACGTTTTGCCGCACTTTCATCCTCTCGTTTTAAACTAATGATCAGGCCCATTCCACTCACGTACACACACACACATCAGTAAGCCTTCCGGAGAATAAAACCCAATTGAGCGACATTCACGCGTCCCTAGGGGCAGCTCACGTTTTGCATTTTTACTTTAATCAAACTATTATATGCTTCATCTCATATCCCAACGGTGTGAAGAATGAATTAGCAGCTGGCGAGAGAGAAGAAGACGAAGGGCCCCGACAGACGATCGCGGCTTGTCTCCGCTTGTAAGAAGATAAGGTGGAGATTGATTGTACATTCGACACTACCTCTCAAGTCCAATACTCGCCTGACATTGAGCAAAGTAAACTAGAATGTGGGGGAAAATAGGAATGGGGCACGCAACACTTTCACAACAATTTCATTTGCAATATTGTCGCATTAGTTCAGCTATTTATTCTTATAAATAAGGTATGACTGAGTTTGAGGGTATGATGCAATTCATTTCCTATGAATTCAGTAAATGGATGGATCAATTCAAGGAAATTAAATTGCAAGAAACAAACAAAAAAAAAATCATCACTGACAACCATTTCCGCAAGCAACTTTAGAATTTAACGTGCAAACATTTCCATCGAAAAGCTCCAAAAACCCAGCAGCTTTAAAAAGAGAAACACACAAGGATAGCCACACTTAAAAATTCAGCGGGGCAACTCACAACTTTAAATGAAGTTTGTGTTGCTTCAAGTCATACAAAACTTTATTGCCTGTGAAATGACATGAAGCAATTGTGGTAAGAACACGCGCACACACACACACACACACACACACACACGAGGGGAGGTGGTGTGCTGCCGAGTACCTGAAAGCCTTTCGGGTTGAGACTGCGGGGGTTGTCCGAAGCCACCTTCAGCCTCCCGTCCACCACTTTGATCAGTCCTTCGGTCTCCTTCACGTACTGGAGGTCCCTATTGGTCCGCAGATTTAAAACCTCCATGGACTGGCTGATATTCTGCACCTGGTGACAGCACAACAGCACGCATGTGGCACGTTTGTATATGTTGTCGTTAGTATCTTCGCCGATGTGGATTTTTTCTGGTTTTGGAGGTCATTAGCGACTCGTTGACATTGGGGAAAAAAACCTCGCAGAACGGTACTGACGGGCTGTCTCTGCAGTTGTTTGACTCCTGATTGCATCTGCTCGGATTCTCTGTCAACAAGAGTGTTTGCAGCGCAAAGGGAATCATTTCAAATTAAAAGTCAGCTAACTCTCCCGCGAGCAAGACGGCAATTTGAATTGCGACCCTTCGCCTGATCTAATCAATATTTGGCAACGGCGCCATTACGTTAAGAGCGAGGATGTGCTGAAGAAAGAGGGAATTTTTGGCAGGCATTTATAGACAAAGGGATTTTTGTTGTTGTTGTTGTCTTTTGCTAGATTTTAGTTTGAACCGCATTAACCCAGATAGAGCAGAGAAGAAGGTCCAAGCTCATACTCATAACAAAGCGAGCTAGTTTGATCAAACCCACGCAAAGCATCCGGAGGTCATCCAGAGGAAATTGTGTTTTCAGGATGAGGGGCTGTGCAAGTTCATCTGGCTGAGGCGTTTCAGCGAGACAACTTGAGAATCAGAATCGCTCTGTCATTGGACTACGGGGTGCAACAAAGTAGAACAGACGCTACATGAGAGAGAAGAATAATGACCAACGTGGGGAAGACAGAGCGGGACAAAGAAACTGAAAAGCTGAGGGTTACTGTCAAAATAAACATCAAACTAGAATGATATGTTGTGTATTTAAAACAACCAAACAGCTTCCGCGACCTTAACGTTAGCTTATAATGTGAACCACCATAGCAACACGGGCTAACAATTAGGTTAGGTGGTGTTAGCGCTGTTCCCCTTAAGCATTGGGTAAATGAACACAAATAGTGCAGAAATATAACAATACTCAGAGGCATGTTGTCTTTATCCTCTGCAAAGAACCACTAATGATACATTTCCTGCTTAGGGGCGACTTTGCTCAGAGTTAAAAAACCAAAACAGTTTACCTCCTGTAAGCAAACATGAATGCGCTTCTGGAGTCACGTATGATTCTGACACTGCATGCAAAGAACGCACAGTAAATCTCATCTTCGCTATTGGCTGCGATATTGATTCCCTATTCAGCTGCGCGCTAAGTTTAATCCTCCAATGCCGACAGCCCACTCTGCTGCTGCATAACCGGCCTACTGTCACGCCCCCTCAATCGAGCGCTCATTTGAACCAACGCTTCGTGTCTTCTCTGCGTATCCAGGCGCTCACGTGTCCTCACCGTCACATAAACAAAACAAAACCAAAACACGAGCTCGCTACCGCCGACAGGCACCACTCCAAACTCCTCCAAATTGTGCGCAGAGTTTATTCGGTACTTCAATTCGACAGTTCCAAATCTCAAAGGTCGCCGTTTGGCATCGAGTCTGTTGCTCCAGATGCCTCGTTCGCCTTCCCGCGGTCGGCCCACTCGATGACTGTTTCCAGCCTACTGTTCTATGCGCCCATGTCTTCTCCCACATGCTCCGTCAAAACATGTTCTTTTTCACTTTTGAAAATGCTCGGAGATATTCGGAAAGAAACTAGAATGGAAGCAAACTTTGTGGGGACGAGGGCATTACTTTTTAAAAATGCATTTTCTCCCTTTTGAGGGGGGGGGGGTCATTTTATTATTTTACTTAAATTATCCTCATCAATATTTTGATTTACATCAAATAATGTTAAAATATTGAGATATCGGCCAAGGGATAATACGGCTTATTAGGCCGTTGAGTGACAGCCGTCTCTACAGTGGACAGCTTATCATGTTATCAGGTCGCACAGAAAGCTTTCATACCCGTCTCCTATTCTGTGCCTTAAACGGTCAACATAAGTGTAACTTTTCCTTTGGCTTTATCGCGACGCATCTTCCAAGAAGACTCAACAAGGGCAAACAGATTCACATCCTAAAAAGCAGTGTGACTTGAACGCACACATACTCATTGTCTACCTTGTTATCAAAGTAGTCATTTGTTGATTTTATATTTTCGGCTTCTTCCAATCTTTGATTGTTTTCCAAATGTGGCCCTCATAAGGAAGAGGAAAAGGTTTGGACTTCCTTGCTTTTGACTCTCAAACAGATTAGCAAACGTGCTAACCACGCCATCGAAAGTGAAATCCATTGTGTCTGGTGAACAAAGGCTGTCCTGCTTTTCCATCACAATCTTTTTTTTTCCTTTTAATACCTCGAGTCAGTCAGTGAGCGCGGCAGGTCAGTGAGGAGGGCTGCTGTCTTCAAAAGCTTGCCCATTCAATATTCCCGCCGCACCTCCGAGGTCAGTACCACGTTGTACTAGCTTTACATGAAGCTGCAGACAGACTTTGGCGGCGAGCTATTGTGAATTCTTTTGAACCTCAACATGCCCGGCCCGTCCCTTGTCTCTCTTCTTCACTTCGGTGAAGGGAATTTGCGGATGGGCTCTACTGAAATTCTTCCCCCGCATGCTTTTGGATCCAAATGAGGATGTCTTTTGTGCTTTTGTACATCTCAAATAGCGCAAACCTCAGGTGTCCTCATTAGGACGGACTCTGGACTGTATTAGATGGGGGGAGAGCGCTTGCCTTTGATAGCTGGCGCCTTCAAGGCAGAGGCTGAAATTGTAATCACCCCCAGACTCTTCCAGAATCCGCAATTATACAAAAAAATGGATTGCGCACATTGTTTTGTGAGTGTCAGCGCATTGCCAATGTTTTCTCTGGTGTTTTTGTTCGAACAACAAACAAGGCATGCCACTTTGCACCTGATAAGACACCGATGTCAACCTGGAAAGTGGTCATATAGAGCAGCAACGCATCACTGACTGGTAAATTTTGAACATCGCCACTTCCCTAGTTAGGAGAGGGTGTGCACAGTTTTGCAACCACCCTATCTCCATTGTTTATTTTCACTTATCTTTTTGAAAAGATGTATTTTCTTTCCCAATTGAGTCGTATCGTTTATAGCTGTGGAAAAGGTTTTGGAATGATTCGTCAACGCGAATAAAAGTGCCTTTTCTATTTATTTTTTTTTTGCCACAGGGACGGTCGAAAACACGTGCTTTGACCTTGACCCTTGTACTTGTTTTTATTTTTATTTTTGTATCATTTTCATACAATGAATCTACAGCTACTTTGCATATGCCGTTTTCTGCTCTCGTGGTCATGCACCTTCGTCTCAGCTGACTGTGGTTGCCATGTTGTATGAATGTAGTATAGCGTCGGCCGACGTCGGCTGCATTCGACATTGAGGTCCAAGTGAAAGTATGCAAATCGCATACTTTCTGGTTTGAAAGAAAAACATAAATAAAGGGATAGCATCTTGACTTTTGGATGACCAAATTTTAGCGAATCATTTAGCAATTGGTGACGAATGCGACGCAGTGGAAAATTTGGGTGCACCAAAAGGAAACAAGTTGGATGCAACTGGCGCAATAAAGAGCCAGTGTGTCAAATTCCTTTTTGTTGTGGGCCACATTTTGGTGACCGTTTCCCTTCGATGGCCATTATAACTGAAACCATCTAAAAAGTCCATATTAACGATTTAGTCGACTGTTGTTTAATTACTGTAAGAAGGCGTTTGGTAACAAGAATGCTTACGATATCTCTCTTATTGATCACACATGATAACATTTTACATTTACATTTTACAGTTAAGATTTTAGCAAGCAGCACGGAAGTTGACTTGTTTGGTTTGCTTTCGCAGGCCACATAAAATGATATGGCGAGCCAGATTTGGCCCGCGGGCCTTGAGTTTGACACCTGTGTCTTTGGGGCTTGCACACAAAAACAGCAAATAAAAGGATTTACCTCGCATATTGTGTGAATAAAATATGTGAGAGAAGACTGCAGAAAAAAATGAAATGAAATGTTCATTTCTTTTGCTCTGTAGTCCCCGCCCCCCACCACAATCCCAATAGTTTGTCCCCAGTCAGTGCTTCTGTCAAAGTCTGTGTAAATTTTGTGCGCTTGAAGACGCAAGCAGACACAGCCATCCGTCTGGGGAAAGACAAACTTCCAACGAGGCAGAATGCAATATGTGGATTCAAGCACCAGCCAGATCCGGCGGGGGGGCGAGACCCTTCTTGCATCTCAATTTAGCCCCGCCTCCCTCGCAAGAGCACTTCAATGTCAGGCCGCGTGTGTTTTATGGCCCTCCCTTTGCCCGCATTCAAGAGACGACGCGGCAGAGGTGACTTATCGAGCTGTTACTTCCGCTTGTTGAGACGCACCTGGAAGTGTGTGAAGTTTTTTTCCAGCGCATTCTCTCACCTCGATCTAAAAATATAAAAGAAATCACACTGCGCGCGCAAGTCGGGGGGGGGGGGGGGGGTGCCATCCTTCAAAAATTAATTTACCACTGCTATGATGTGCTTTTCAAACCCAGCTACTGCCATTTGCTATTGTTCTTTAAAAAAATAGCAAATAATAATAAGAACACTAATAACATAATTCAACAGTCTTTGTGCATCATGATTTAATGCTGCAATCCAATTCGGTGTGCGATTCCTTCTGGGGTGCCCACGTTAGCCACCAGGAGGCAGTATGATACCGTCACAGAGACACAAAAGGGAGAAGAATATACTTTTACTTCTACGAATACTCTGTAAGTTGCGGTAATCATTTTTGAGAGAGGATAAAGAATCTATGCCGACAAGTATTATATTATCAGTCGAAATGCGTTGTTCCACATTGCTTAAGATGTTGTAAAAACCGCAACCATTGATGCTAACCGTCAGCGCGTCAATGGCCAGTTCCATGATATGCTAGCATTAAGCTCGCGTTAAGTTTACTCGTTTCAAAAACCACAGCGTGCTTCTTTGATTAAGTCTTCATGATTTGTTTTTCCTTCCACTTTTCAAATTCTCCGTACATGTACTAGCCTTTGCCCGATGACTCATTTTCAGCAATTTCTATATGAAAAAAACGATAAGCAATTTGCGTCGTCGTGCGCGGGACAGCCTGCGTTTGTCAGTTTAGCGTCTCAAAGCTGGCGCCGTCATTGACGGCGCGGTCACCTTCTCCATGAGCTGGCGGAGCTGCCTGCTGCGTGGGTCGCGGTTACACATGTTCTGAGCTGGCGCCACCACCGTGCAGATACACTTTCCATCTGCGCCCTGAGCCGAGCTGTAGATCTGCCAACCTTCTTCGGGACTCGGGTACAGCGCCTGCGGAACATACCAAAAAGATGGGCAAACACTTTGAGTGGGCGCTTCTGTCGCTTGTTATTTGACTTTGCTGCGTTTGCGGACACGTCAGCGACTTTATGTTGTCAGCGTGTATCAACGACGAAACATGCACAACCCCCCCATGAAACATTTATAAAGCAATTCAATCATCTCACACTTCTTTATCCCGTGTGGATGAGGAAAAAAGATGTTTCATTCATTCCATGTCAGGATTAGTTGTGCCCATTCTGTCAACGCAACTTAGCTGAAGAGTCCTAATTTCTCTTTGGGATTCTCTTTGGCTCTTGCGGCCCCGTCAAAAGTTGTTCTTCTCCAAAGGCAATTAATGGCAATTGATCCGGGCAACTGCTGAGAATCTCTTGCCGTCTAATTTTAGCTTTGAGTGGAGAGCAGCACAGCAAGAGAGGCCGGCGGGTGTTTCCGACGTCAACACACGATAGGAGAGTTTGAGGAGAGAGGTTTTCCTTTGACTGAATAATGGGGGGGGGGGGGGGGGTATATGGAACGATCAATTTAGTCATTTCCCGTAGATCTCCCAAAAAATCTCATGGCACGCCGCCAAACAAAAATAATGCCGATCTGATGAGGGATTGTCTCAAATTGGCACACAAATTCAATCTGTTCTATCGTACACAAAGCTGTAATACGCGACTTATTCTCCGGGAGGAAAAGCAATAGGTGGCTATCTAATGGAAAACCATTTCATTGTTCCGTCTGTCAATATACGTCCCTGACATAGATCAATGAACAGAGATACCGAATACTTCGGAATGAATGCGTAATAATTTTCGAACAAATGGCGTGAAATTGGATCGTTTCACAACAAGGAAAAAAACATATTTTGTCATTTCTCCCCCCCCCCCCCCCCATGCAAAAAGTTCTTTTGTATAAAAATTACCATTCAAGGACAGCACAAAACTGCTGAACAGCAAACCAACATTGAAGTGCAATAATGCATTTTGTACATATCTTATAATATAAAAAATGGATAATGAATGTAATCAGTGTTTTTGTAAAAGAAGAAAAGATTTGCATGCAAGAAAATTTTTTAAAAACTTTTTTTAATTAAACAAGGGGCCCATTCACATGTATGGATAATTTATAATCATCAAGAGATTTCTTGGCAGAAAACACGCATTCAGTAATGCCCATTCCAAGCACGGATGCACATGAATTTGCAAATGTTCACAAAAGATTCCCCACTAGATGCCGAGATGGCCTCAGACTGATTAAAAAAAAAAAAAAAAAGTCAAGGTTGAATAAAAAAAAAATAAATTCCCATATATGTTGATGTGACTCCCTGTTTCTGCTGTTCTGGTGTTATGTGTCAAGTTACCAAGGAAACAACATAGTGAGTAGTACACTTGCACGGCAATTTCGGAAGTCTGTCTAGCAACAAGTGGCCTCTCAATATGACAAAAAAACACACACACACACACACACTGGTTTATTGCCTGAGAAAAAATTTTTAACCTGCCAAGCGAACCTAATGCAGTAGTCGTGGCAAATTGAAAAAAAGAAAACCGGCAACAAACTAAAAGAGAGAGTGATCGTTTTCCACACCCTAATGGAAAAGGACAACAGGACGGATTGCGACGCATGAGGCCGGGTTGACTAATTAAGAGCTCGATGGAAGATCAAGAAGCAACATTTCAAAGTAAAAGAGGCGTGATGCGGCAATGGAGTGGAAAACAGACGCGCCGATATGTTTGGAAGCTGGCAGGAAATGGAGCTGTCCGCTGATCAATAACTAACTCGGGGGGGGGGGGGGGCTGGCAGAAAGGGTGGATGTCCCTCTTGGACTAATCCAATAAGAGGTAGTGCTGAGTGCTGGCAAACACACACTCACACACAGACAGACGCATGTATATGCCGGCTTGACCCTTTCATTCACATCTGTGCTCGCTCTGGACAGACGAGGCTAAAATGTAACGAGAGAAGGATTGGCCATTTTGGAGATGAAATTAAAGAGCCGTCCGACATAAATGCAGGCAGAAGGCGGCAAATAAAATCATTCGCTTCCCTCCAAGTCATGTCGTCTTTGCTCCGCAGATCACAGGGAATTTTTATTTGCCGGGGGAACTCGGAAGGGTGTTTCGTTGGAGTGTGAAGCAGCCACCGCACGCGCACACACAATCCCCACCCGCTGTGTCTTCATTTCCTCTCTCCTGTCACTCTTTCTGAGCGAGTTCATTTCAAATTTTTATGAGGAAATGAATTGGGAGGAAAGCATTGTGGGTGCTAGTATAAAAAAAACATGCACTTCTTTCTGGGCTAGCAAAACCAATAAAAACAGCACATATACAATTTAATCCATTTTTTTCTTTTTTCTTTTTTTTTAATTAAAACTGATATATATATATATATATGTGTGTGTGTGTGTAAAGACATGAACACAAAATAAATTTAAAAAAATATTATGCATGAAATGAGGTTCGGAGAATTTGTTGAATACAAAAAAAAAATCATGACATCTAATGAAATGCAATAAAATACAATTATTTGGGACTGGATGGATGGATGCAAGTGCAGTATCTTGACCAAAGAGTGGCCATTAATTGAGTCTCTTGCGTTTTTCATGTGCTACTTCCTGTTTGACTTTGAGAGTCAAGGTGGTGTGACCTCGGGATGGAAATCGGATTTGAATTGGTTGCCCAACTTGTTCCGTGCTGTACCTTCATTTTTAAGAATTCATTATTATTGTCATTGTTCTTTTTAATTTGCATTTTCTACTTTGAGCGCTCGCTTCAAAACTCTCATCTGGCATGCCGTTTCCCAATCGACGCGCGGTGAGTCTCGTGGCCTCTGCTTTAAAACCTTCTTTGAGTCTTGTGACTGCGCTTTTGAATCAACTCTCCTATCGCTCAAAGACGCCAATCAGATGTGCGATCTGCTTTCGAGTCTTGCGTCTATTGTTCTGCTTGCAGCCTGACCGCGCTGGTGCGTGTTTTCAGTGAGCGTCGATATATTTTCACAAACCCTCTCCGAGGCCTTTTCAATTATGCACGGCTTTTTATATGCGACAGAGTCCCCCAGTTCGCATTTGTTTGGGAAGGAGCGCGGCTGCGATGCATTGATGCAGATGTGTGTGGGCGTGCTTTTAGTTTGTATGTGAGGAGGCGTGCGAGCAGGTGACGTCGGCTTCTTGTTGCGGGCTTAATAGGTGAAGAAAAAAAATTGGCCTCTGTCTGCAGCGGGCACTTAACGGTGAGGCTGTGCCGCGCTTTGGAGAGATTGCCTCATTCGTTTCCATTCGTTTCCTTCAAGGCTCATGCAAACGGTTGCAGAAATCCTTGGATGTACATTTTGTCTTTTTTCTTTTCTTTTTTTTTTTTTTTAAACAGTGGATCATATTGTGAGCAATAATTTTCATTTTATCTGATGCTGAAAGTTATTCCTCTTGCTTTAACACTCAATTTCCAACCTCAAGCTTCCAACTTCATGTTTTGTTTTTGGAGACCCCCCCCCCCCCCCCACCCCTCCACAAGCTTCTCAGCAACAATTTGCCTGCGTATTAATATTTCACTACGCCGGCCTGAAATTAAGAGTGCATTTGAATCTGTTCTCATTTCCATTCGCCTCTAACTCGCCCGCTCACGAAGAGCGTTTTAGAGAGAGATGGCTTCACCAGGATGCAAATTGCACGTAGTGCCTTTTTTTTTTTTAACTGCGTATTTATTTAAGCTCACCAGAGCAACCATCCCTGTCCCTGAAAGTGTTAATAGCATGACCTCGACATCTTATACAACTACACACTCCAACTATGTAGGAAACTTAGTCTATTTCTTGTCTTGTTGAAATTAGTTTGTTTTTAGGGGTGGCCCTGTTTCATGTAATTGAGGGTCTGTATATTCCGCCCCATTAACTGCTGAGCCAATGCTAGGATGGCCCACTGTGAAAGTGGAGCCAGGAACGTGGAGAAAAAAAAAGTGCCCATTAAGACACTAAAAAGCCTTTACCCTTGTGGAGGCAACGCTTCATGCACTTTTCAGTTACTGTCCAGATGAGTGCATGTAATCGGCAAACACGATTACCTGTCCACCCCCACTACGGCGTCAACTTCACCCCGCATGTGTCGCCGACTGCAGCCAATAAAAGTGTGAGCCAGCCCTCATCCCGTCCCGAATGCGGCTGGGCCAATCGTGACCTCGTCTTTTGTTACCATGCATACTGGCAATGGAGTCTGAGTATCGTTGAGCTGGATCTTGCCAGCGAGTGTATGCCGAATTATGAGATGGATCTCACCGGCGAGTGGATGCATGACGACGGGCTGTAGCTTAACATTGAGTGTTTGCATAGAGATGGGATGAATCTCACCGGCAAGTGTATGCCTAATTACGGGCTGGATCTCGCCAGCGAGTGTATGCCGAATTATGAGATGGATCTCGCCAGCGAGTGTATGCATAATGACGGGCTGTATCTTAAAAGTGAGCGTTTGCATAGAGATGGGATGAATCTCACTGGCAAGTGTATGCCTAATAACAGGATGGATCTCGCCAGCGAGTGTATGCATAACAGTAGGCTGAATCTCACCGGCAACTGTATGCCGACCATCTGTCGAGATTTCATCTGTGGGTTCGAACAGCGTTTTGCCATCTCCTGAACCAACGAGTGTATACCTAATTATTGTAAGGATCTCACCAGTAAGTGTATGTGTTAGGTCCAGTTTGATCTTAAGCCTTTCACACACTCTGAAACCTGATAACATGATAAGCTGTCCACTGAAGTAACCACTGTCACTGGAAGAGTTAAAGGCAAGTGTGATCCTTATGACAGGCTGGATCTTACCAGCGAGTGCATGAGTAATGTCGGGATAAGTCTCACTGGCAAGTGTATGCCGAATAAAGGGCTGGATATTACCAGTGAGTGTTTGCCACATGTCTGTCTGGGTTTCCATGTGTGCCTTCCAAATCACGTTTGGCCATCTCCTTGTAGCCTTCACTCAACAGACCGAATTACATCCTCTCGCCAGCCAGCGTGCGCTGTGGTCGGCTGCTTGCTTCTACATGAGGAAGCAGAGTTGAGAGCCGGGGAGGGGCTTGAAAAAGGAGCTCTCAACAAGACAATAAAAACATGTGAACGCGTTAGAAAGTCAATTTTGCAAAGGTTGTCCCACTTAGGGAGAGAGGAGGCGTTGGGTTCACTGTCACGAAAATGGATCAGGTAGCTGTGGAGGATAAAATAGAATACGCAAGTGACAGACATGAAGCTGTCCCAGTCATGCACGGTGAGAGCAGCGGGGCGGAGAAGACGGCGACATTGATTTGAGCGAGTGTGTCGCGGAGGACAGATGATGAAAAATCAATCGGGCGTCCGTTTACGACCATTTTTGTTTTCGGCGCTTTTTGCGGCGACAGCACTGTTTCCTTCTCCCCTGCCATCAAAACCCGTGACAGAAACCACTAAACTGCGAGTGACCGTCTGAAAGGCTGACACTCACAAAACAAGTTTACTAGACCGCCATTTATAGTGGCTAATTTGGCCGGGGCGGACTTTATTGCTGCGGGCCTTTTGACGACGGCGACTTTGGGGCTCGGCGGCAGTTAGCGCTTCGTGAATATCAATTTGTCGGAACAGCCTGAATATCAGTTATCTTGTTTCCCGTGTCCAATTCAGTGTGGCACTCTTGAGGTAGGGTGTTAATTAGCTATAGCGCTGATGTAGCCATCCAAGAGCCGCCTTCCACACCATTACTCTGGGATCCAACAGTAAAATACTGCCATGCCATGTTGCATTGTTTGAAATATCAAGACAAAGATTGACTGGAATGTAATGTTTGCGATCCTTTTTTTCGTTGTTTCACATCTTTCACACCATATCATGAGCAAATCCTGCGTGACCAGACCTCCTTTATTCTCATGGATATGCCCTTTTAACCCTTTAAGGGACAGCGGTTACTACAGTGGACAGCTTATCATGTTATCAGGTTACAGGGTCCATGAAAGGGTTAAAGATTCTGGCAAGGATGGTTTAAAAAAAAACTAAGCTGCAGTAATATAGTGTTTAGTATTGTTGGCAAAATCAGTGTGAATGTACATAAATGTGTTGAAAGAATTTTACAATTATAGCCCATCTTTGAACAATGAACAGAGGTTTTACAATGCTGTGCAGTTCTTTTTTTTTTTTTTTTGCACCAACCCAAGTTTTATTTCAAACTCCCTCCGAGATATTTTTTTGTGTGCAGTCCCTCTGCGAGGCTGTGTACCAAATAGCCTGTGGCCCGGTAGTTGGAACCCGCCGCCTTTACAAATATTTGGCAATCACACATTGGCCGTCAACACGTAGCAACTAAAATGAATGGAGCAGAGAAACTGCAGAATTTAGTGGCGGGCATCGCGGCATCGGACTAATCAACTTCTGCAATTACCTGCGCATCTCGCAGCCGCGATGAAGCTGTGGGGCCCTTAATGATGTACAAAGTTCAGTGGGATTATCCAATTAGGCGTGTGAGCTGCAGGTATCGCTGTCGAGAGGATGGACTTCCTCGGGTGTTTCATTAGAGCGACCCTGGAGCTGGCTGCTGTACAGGCCCGGGTAAATGAGATCATAAATCTGCCGCTCGATACTTTTTATGAGCATGACTGGAAGTCCATTAGAAGTTTCCTAAGCACGGCGGCAAATCGAGGAGACCCGCCACGTCGTCGGCTGAACTCGCCGTGACATCTGCGGGAGATGGCGTGAGGAAGAGAAACAAAGGCGGGGCGGGAGTGAGAGATGTACTTTTGGGAACGCTTACGTGAAGCATCGAGCTGAGTTTCTGAGTCTCTGTAGAATCGGTACACCTGACGTCTGGTGACGCAACATTCAGGTGTCATCTTGAAAATGAGCGTGAGGTAACCCGAAAACACTTTTTTTTTTTTTTTCAAGAAATGGGGTCATCTCTCTATGGGGCTACTTGTTTGTCTCTTAACTTTTCCAAGACTTGATCTGAGCAAAAGTATTGGAACACTTGCTTATTTCTTTGTCTTATTCGTCAAAACATTCATAGAATGATTTGTGAACAAAATCATGCCTCTCTGGTGGCAATGTGTACTTCCATGCTGAAGCTTGAGCTTCAGGAGCTTTGCTGAAACTGTTGGAATATCCACCTCTGCCCCCCCCCCTCCTCCCCAGGCTAAAAACTGAGCATAGGATGAGCAAACCGAAGCAGGGCAATGGAACCTGAAGCAAACAGAATATTCTCAAGCGACACAGAATTCGTGAAATGTCGACTGTAAAATGACATTTTTGTGGGGGAGGGGGAAACAAATGACCAAATGTTACTCGCTTGGTCACTCAATCGCAAATTGCAAATACGTGTGGTTGCTCGCTGTACTCGACTGACGTAAATTGGCACAAACTGAGCTGAACACCGCTGCATCCTCATACCTCCCAACTCCATCACTCGCACCGTGGTGCCAACTTTCCATCTGGCGCTCCTCGTTCCAAAGGGGCGTAACAGATGTGTTACGTGCGTCGTCGAGTCTGTTTCGGGGCTCCGTTGGCCAACTCTTAGTGAGACTAACGACGCCAAATGATGCCCGATGCCGCATCTAAGGCCTGGAGCCGGCTGCGAGGTCTACCGCCGCGACGGGCCTGACAGGCTCTTGGCCTCCGCTCAGCCGTTTACTGCGCACGAAATGGCGATGGCGGTTGCTGTTGAGCAGAGGAGGTGCGATGAGCCGGGCGAAAAACACGAGATCAACTGTTAGAACACACTCGATGGTTCATTTGAGCATATCACGCCTGTGTGAGTTATCGGGTCATGCTTTACTACAATACGATATCAGCACGATCGTTTGCAAACAGTATCACGATATTGCGATCATGAGTGACCCGGCAAGTTTTCGCAAGAAACGCCCTCAAGGCATTTAAGGCCACTCCCAACTGAAATTCAAACTGTCAAACTAAACATAAAACGAAAGTTACGCATTGCGTATTTAAAACAACCACACCGCTTTGTCTCCTGTTATCTTAATGCTAACGCACGATGCAAAACGCTATAGTTGGGCTAACGAATACCCTCATTTTAAGTAATGGGTTGATGAACACAAACAGTGCACCAGTATTTACAGACAGACAATACAACGATACTAAATAAAATGACCAACATTACTGCAGTTTACTGAGTCACGGACAGTTTTCTTCATTTGTGTCTGCATGACAGTGTTCTGCTGCCCCTAAGTGGAGCTGGGGGCAGCAGCATCAGCAGCTGCATTATGTTGTATTCCTTTTAGCGTGGCTCCATCTAGTGGCTGCAACCACTATTGTAGCCTCTATTCTACGGGCCTTATAATGCGGTGCGCCTGATATATGAAAACCGTTTTAAAAAATGCCATTCATTGCGGGTGTGCCTTATACTCCGCATATAACCCGTGTTTCAAAAGTCGTAATCTTCAAATGACTCATTCAACAGCGCCTCTGATAGTCGATGTGGCCGGAATTCGCGATGATCAAATGAAACGCCGTAATTGACGATGCCCATCCCCAGTTCCCTTTGATATTCGCAGCCAATCACCAATGACAAGATGGCTAATTGTTTCAAATCCCGTCACGCGTTGCGGCTCTACAAATTCCAAGCGAAGGCTGTAAATTGCCGCAAAAGCTGCTCCAATAAAATTCGGAGCGCTGTTTAATCAACGGCCTACAATCGATCAACACAATTTGCTTTATTGGGCCGCGCGGTGGATGTAAAAGTTTACAGCGCTTGACAGACAAGCGCCATATTGACCTCAATCACATTTTGATTTGGTATGCTGTAAAAAATAAAATAAAAAAATCATTGTCAGCTGCCTCAGAGATTTTCTTTTCTTTTTTTAATTCACTGAAGATAACATACACGCACACGGGTCTAGGATCAATACTGTATATTCACATTATCTCACACACATTTTTTTTATTGACACTCTTTTAATTCAGTCAATGCAGATGTATCTCGGCTCTCACAATTTAGCTTGCTTCGTTTTCGCCGTGTGCCCAAGTGTAGATGTGTTTTTTGAAGCTGCTTTTAATATTTATTCGTTCCAGTGTAAATACTGTCATTGATCGAAAAGCCGATTTGGGAGGGAGAGGGCAATGTAGTTGATTGATGATGTCAATCTTGTTCCAATTGTTGGATTTTTTTAGTTTTGATGTTGTGTTCTTACATGCTTGCTGCCTTCCATTTTGCCGTAAAAATGCTGTCGAGCTGGAAAACCGAAATTTTAACCGTTAAGCGATGAGTAAAGATGACCATTTGATTATAATAATCAAGGTGCATGCTCTGGTGGTTTTCAATGCATTAACGCACTTTACTTTTTCCTCATATAAATCGATACGAATTGTGCGCGGTATGTCTGTAGAAAAAAATAAGTGACTTTTGAGAGCATTCCCCGCTCGGTGAATCTTCACCATTTACTTTGTTCTCATGTGTATGGCCATGAAAGAGGAAGTAGCCCGGCTGAGTAATGGACAAATAAGCAATTAAACACCAAAATAGTCCGTGACGAGTTTTCTTCCAGCCTTGGAGGTCTGCGCTCGACTGATTACTATTCGAGCTTTCTTATTAGGGGTATCTAATTAATTCAGACGATTTAAGACAGTGTGAAGTGAAACCAAAAATTGTGTTGTAAATTCGACACAGCACAGCGAGGAGTGTCGTTAATCAACAAACCTGCCGAATTTGAATGCTCCCACGCAAAATAAATAAAGAAAAAATAAGAAGTGCTGTATATAAAATGCGGGTAGTAGGCGGGGGACACCCAACCAATCGAAGGGGACACATTAGACGAACAGCCATTCGCGCTCACAATCACCCCCCAGGACAATTTAGAGTGTTCAAAAAGCCTGTCATGCGTGTTTTTGGAATGCGGGAGGAAACCAGAGTACCCGGAGAAAACCCACGCAGGCCCGGGGAGAACATACAAACTCCACACAGGAAGGCCGGGGCCGGAATTGAACCCGGCACCTCTGCACTGTGTCGCCCTGACATACACATGGCCCAAACTATTGGCTTGCTGATGGGACTTATAAATAAAGAAAGAAAACAATGACTTGTTTTTCGGCAAAAGTATGAACAACCCATCCGAGTTGATTTGGGATTTGCTGGTTAAACGGTAAACGAATCTCGAATCCAGATTTTGGCTCCGAGTCCGAGCTCTCGTATTTTGAACCAAATTACCGAATTCACTTCTCGCCATTTTCATCATGTCGTCTTTTCTGTGGCATTTCCTCGGCCAAGAAACTGTCTCAATCTTACGCGGCGTTTAAAAGGAAATCTCCTGGAGTAGAAAAGTGAGTCAGTGGCAATCTCCCGATTCCGTGTCAACGGGGAAGACTTTCAGGGCCTTTCGCACTCATTAAGGAAACACACTTTTGCACTATCCAGATGCGCACAAGCATCCGGGCAGCGTTGCGTTTCCTGACATCAAGCCGTTCACCCGTGTCCTCAAGATGAGTCGATTTGAAAGGGGGCGGGCAGGGGGGGGGGGTGGATGGGGGCACCGAGAGCGCAATGGACCAGACGCTGAACTCGAGCTGCGAGCGGAAACGAATGTAGGACGCGGATGCAGAAGAAGCCACTCGGTCGCCAGCGGCGTGCTAGCTAACACTCCGGTGTCACAAGAGCGTTGCCGCGTCGCCTTTTGATAAGAGCACCAAACGCGCTTGGGTGAGTCACGACGGGAAAACGTCTCGTTAATGGTGATGAGACCCGATGAGGCGTTCAACTTTTTATTCTTTATGGGGGGGTCGAGATTATCTGCCATTACATACGCTAACGATACAAGGCGCTATCAAACTCGGCCTCTCGGTTTTGATCTAACGCTGATGAAAGGCGCCGGCACAATACCCCGAAATCAAATCTCTCCTCATAACTATGTATATTTTCACGCCGACCGTCTCTTTGAAATGCAAAATACTTCAGCCACGGGGTCTCGGACAGAATTCGGAGTTTGCCGGCGAGACATTTCAGCTCTTTTCTTGACGGCGAGCGAGATAAGTGAATGGATGGATTACGAGCGAAAAGGCGGGCGTGCACCCTGAAGGGAAACGTGGAAGTTGGGCAGCATTTTCCGAGTTTAGCGGTGTAAATAATTCAAAGCCTGCTCACACCGGTAACGTTTTACTGCAAATAGCCTGCTGAGATATGTTGGAACAAAAAAAAAAAGTGAATAGGACTTTAGGCTCGTTCGTGTGTTTCTTCCACCTTATGATTACACTTTTGACTTAAACATGATTAAATATGAAAGTCTCCTGGAAACAGATGGACCTTGCACCCCCCTTAAGACAAACATTCGGAATGTGCGGTTGAACCAACAAAAAAAAAATAAAAAAATAGACACGCACACGTACAAGCGGGCGCTTGTGCGTGTAGTTCATATCCAGATGGCCTCCCCATCTCTCGGGACGTTCAATTTCCTTCCATTATTTGAACAGAACGCCGCATTTGCAGTTTCGGGCGCGGGGCCATTTGAAAACGTGCTCGGGATGAAAGCTCATCAGTCAGGGATTGCAGAAAATGACAAATGAATTCACCTCACGCTACTAAGGTGCCAAGTTGGAGTGTGAGCATTTTAATGGAATAGAAATTCACAAATTGCGCTAAAGTCGCTGAATGCGATCATTGCTGTTCATCGACGGCCAAGACGTGATTCACCTTTTTCGACGTTGACCCTCATGCACCCTCTGACCTGAACATGATAAGCTGCCTGAAAGAATTTTTAAATAAGAACAATAATAATAATAATAATAATAATGGTGTACCAGTGGTTAGCGTGTCGACCCTACAGTGCACAGGTCGTGGGTTCGATCCCGGCTCCGGCCTTCCTGTGTGGAGTTTGCATATTCTCCCCGGGCCTGCGTGGGTTTTCTCCGGGTACTCCGGTTTCCTCCCACATTCCAAATACGTGCATGGCAGGCTGATTGAACACTCTAAATTGTCTCGAGGTGCGAGTGTGAGCGCGAGTGGTTGTTCGTCTATTTGCGGCATGCGATTGGCTGGCAACCGGTTCAGGGTGTCCCCCGCCTACTGCCCGAAGACGGCCGGGATAGGCTCCAGCACGCCCCGCGACCCTCGAGAGGACAAAGCGTCCATGTGTCGTATTCACTTCTGATCATCGTATTGCGATTCAATTCACTTTATTCCACTTTTCAATTCAGTCGAATTCCATTGGGTGAAATTCAAGAGGGTTCCGTTTGAATGTGTTGGATTCAGTTTGGTTTCGTTCTCCTGTTTCAACTCGATTCATTCAGCTTTTGAGTCTCCTCTGGCCGATTCAGTTCGCTTTCATTCAATTCATTGGATTTTCTTTCGTTTCTTTTTCTCACTTGAGATTTGAATTCATTCCACTTAAGTCGACTCAATTCAACATTTCCGGGCATTTCAGTCCGATTCAATTCCATTTTTTCAGATCAAAAGTAACATTAAGAATGGTTGCGGACCACCCATTTCACTTGATAAAAAAAACAAAACAACAAGCAGTTTAGCAGTGAGCAAAAGAACAACGACAACAAAAAAAAAAAACTTGGAACAGCACCACAAGTCATCCGTGACCATCCGCTTTACAAAAGCCAAGTTGCATTTCCTCATTGACATCGATCACATCCCCCGTGAGCACCATTTTTTGTCCCACCGTGATGCCATCAGCCCTTCACACAAAGTGAGACACACACACACACACACAGACACGCACACATCATTAAACATCCAAAGACCGCTATGCCCGTCCGCTGCTTTTCACCATCACTCGGCATGAACAGCTGCATCATGACGACGCCTCTGGCGCGCGGTGTGCAATCGTTTCAGTCAAAAACATTGCTCTCGCATGCACGTCGACCTCCGTCGTCGCCCTCCTCGGAGGGTGGGAGGGGAAACGACGGACTCTTGGAGCAGCGCAACACACAACTCAAATGCCAGCCAAATCTTTCACCCCCCCCGCAAAAAAAAAAGTAAGTGATACCCACACTAACAATCCTCTCGGATGTGCCCCCTCTGGAGATGGCGGTCCCGTTGAGTCCCACCAGAGACGGTAGAGTCTGAGACATCCAGTTGGTCACCATGGCCATAGTGCTGAGCACCGCCCCGATCTTTAACATGGGAACGCTCATATTTGCCTCCTACGGGGGTTAGGGGGGGGGAGGGACCCCCGGATGGCCCACCCTTTAAAACCCTTCTCTTCTCCCAAGCCCAGTCCGCTCCGGCCAGTTCGGTTCCCGGCTCAGCCCGAGCGGGAGCGGGAGCTGATCAGCCGGCTGATGTCGTTACCGGACTCGTTGCTTGCCGAGACCTGTTAGAGGAGAGCAGCATCACGCAGGAATCCTCCCTCTCGGAATGACATCCTGAGGCTTACCCCCCCACACACCCCACGCCCCCCCCCCCCCCCCAGCCCCACAAGCCACCCTCCCGCCTTGCCTCCTCGAGATTCAGAACAGCACATTGGCTGCTTCACATCTCATCCCCTCCCAAACAGCTTATATCCACTCGTTCCCATTCGGCTCTCGCTGACATTTCTCAGTTCTTTTTATGGCTCATAACCTGGTGTGTGTGTCCATATTAGAGGTGCAGACATCAAAGTGTGCGCCGCATTTCCCAAAGTGCGACTTTTCCGGCAGCATCGACTCGCGTCTATAGCGGATCAATGCAGCGGGATGCTTTTCAAAGGTTGCCGGCGGTCGGCGGTCCAGCAGGTGGTCCGGCGAACCGCCGACGCAACCGGTAACGCAGCCGCTGCTGTCAACGTCGTGACGTCTCATTTGTCGGCGTCCGTCTGTTCCCTTGATGCTCGGAGGACGTCTGAAGATGAGATTGACGTGATCGGGGATTCAGTTGCTGCGTGATGTAAAATTGATAGCTGATCCGTCGTGGCTTGCAGCCCAGTGAGATGCTGTCACTCCAGGCAAAATGAGGAATATCATGCCAAATAATGACGAATGCATTCTCAGATATTCTAACAATTCCCTGATGTTGTGCAAACTGGCCTCCTGGTGACCGTTCGCATTCTTTAGCCAGGTTTACATTGAATTTATTATTATTATAATTTTTGTCACTCCGAATAAAATCGTTCCTATTGAAGAACTCGGATCAACTGTTTACATTTGACTTGATCGATTGCGGCCTGGTGTTTACATACGGCGCCACGTTTCATCAGAACAGTTGTTTTACAGTCACGTGATGTGCATAATTTCATGTAAACGAGATTTATGTGGCCGTTTGTATGAAGAAGACTACCGTATTTTCTGTACTATAAGACGCACCTCAAATCATTAAATTTTCTCAAAGGCCGACGGTGCCTCTTATAATCCGATACGCCTTATATAAATCAATATTCTGAGTTCCTGGACGTAGTATTTTAAATGTTCTGTAAAGCGCTTTGTTGCAGCTGTTGTGAAAGCGCTATATAAATAAAGCTGTATTGTATTGTATTTCCTTTAGTGTGGCTTCATCTAGTGGATGCATAATGCAACCGCAGCCACTATTGTAGCTTCTCTTCTATCCGCCTTGTCATGCGACGCTGCCTATATATGAAAACTGTTTTAAAATAGGCCATTCATTGAAGTTACGCTCAAGTAGTCTGGAATTAATTGGCAACTAGTCCATGGTGCTATTTGCCCATTGCCTGATGTCAGCAAGGATGTGCTTCAACAAACCGCAATCCTGAACAAGAGAATAAGCAGTACAGTACAGTGAACTTCCCACTACTTGCAGGGTCAACAGGGACCGAGCCCCTCCCGCCGATTGTTAAACTGTGCGAGTAATTGACACCCAGCCAAAAAATAAATAAAAAAAAGGATTTGTGATAGCCTACAGATGCCGTAGAATAAAAACGGAATCAAACTTCTCAATTCACTTCAGCATACGTCATTGACAGCAAGATGCTGCCAGATCTAAATGCTCTAAGCGCAAAAACAGAAAAAACGATTTACGATTATTTTTCTGCGAGTAATGGATGCTAGGTGACTAGACGGGGGTGAACCGGGCAGTGGTGTGTGCGTGTGCGTGTGTGTGTGTGTGTGTGTGTGTGTGTGTGTGTGTGTGTGTGTGTGTGTGTTGTAAATGTGATGGGATGTCACCCCATCACCGAAAGTGGTGTCATTGTCTGGCAGGAAGCAGCAAGTCTTATGGTGCAAGGAGGAGGGCTCGCAAATTAAAGCGTCAGGTCATCTCCATTCCTGCCTCCCGTTGTGCTGACATATTCATTGGCACACCGACCCCCCCCCCCCCCCCACACACACACACACACCAGTCACCTCGTGAATGATATGAGCGCCTTCAGGCTGTCCCTGTCACATGACAAGAGACCCCCCCCCTCTTTTTTTTTTTTTTCTTTTGAATGTCAGCACTCCTCAGCTCACCTGCAGGCGAACCTGAGCTTGAAGACAGAGTGTAATAGTGCCCCCGTGTGGCTAGAAGCGGCGTTGCATGCTACCCTCCCAGGCTCTTTCAATCCAAACCTGGTGGCAGGTCGCAGCCACCTCGCGGCAGTGCATCAAGGAAATGGAGGAGGGCATGTGGCAACCTTGTTTAGTGTCAAACTCTTGCAAAGTGCAAAATCAACACTAATGCACACGGGAATTAGGACACCTCCGGGAACGCTATAATAGCAAAAAAAAATTTTATTTCATAAAAAATTTACTCTCATTGACTTGATCTGTAAGTCATGCTTTCCGCTAAACTAACCCATATCGTTCGTAAATGACACATCAATATTTTCTGATTCTATGCACATATATTTACTCACTAGGTGGCGGCAGAGACTCAAGTATGAATCGAGACGTGGTGTTTACTCATTTTGGATGCCAGAAGAAATATATTCGATCAAGAGAAGAGAAAACTCACCATCTCAGATAATTGAACCTTTGGCACGGGGAGCACGATGGATAATTCACAGATTAATTACCTCTGCCAAGGAGGCTGTTTTCACCCGGCTGGGTTTTATTCTCTCCCTGCTTGTTTGCTGCTCTCGATTTTTTTTATTTATACAGCTAATTGCTTCTTTGGGGGCAGAATGAAAAATATATTTGAAACTAGATTAAAACTTTGGAGGCACTTCGTAACAAATAGACAGAACTCCAGACACTGTCTGGTTTATTTAATGAAATCTGACAACCTTTCGCAACCGCAACCATTTTGGATTATTTGTCAAATCCATTTTAGTTCAACTTGAATAATTGTCTATTCTCCGTGTGCTCGGACGCCGTTATCTTCAGCCGTTATTTTCAGCCTTTAGTTCTTACATTTTGTGGATTTTACCTCCTCTTGCCTAACCTTTCTCTCTCTTTCTCTCTCTCTGAAGCGATGATTTTAAAAAGTGTCATTAGCATGTAAAGCTTTGTCTACATCCATTTGTGTCCTCGTTTTAATAACATTTATAATAACAGAAATATGGACTATCTCAAAAACTTTAGTCAATTGGGGGGGGGGGTGTTGATGTCATTTCCAGATTCAGTAATGTCAAAATCCCCGAAAACCATTAAAAGTGTCTTGCATGCGTAATTATAGCACAAAGCTCACTCCCAATCTCACCATCTCGAGAAAATAAAACATTTTAAGTTCAGAAACCAAGTCGGAATTGTCCCTCTGAAAAGCCTGTTGAAAGAATGCATGTACTGTTTTGCTTTTGAATGGCGCTACTGAAATGTATGAACTAAAATCTTTTGAGTTGATAAATATGATCTGTGGGAAAAGGGAAAAAAAAAAAGCAGCTCTCTCTCTGGCATCTTGTACCTCTAATTTGATACACAAGAAACCACCGCACCTGAGGAAAAACAACCAAACCGAGACACTGTTATGGTATCAATCATTTGACACACACTTGCTGGCAAAATGTTTGTTCTTCACACCGGTCACACTCCACTGCGAGCAGTGTCACCACAGTTACCTTGAAGAAGTAACTTGAATACTCATTACTTGATTTTAAAAGTAACTAAATAAGATTGCACTTTTCTGCTACGACAGTGCCCTAATATAAGAATATTATTAGAAGTGTATGTTGAACAATTATGTGTTAGACTGCTAAATTACATTTTGATCAATTCCTATTGGTGGAGGAAAGCATCCGATTATGTTTAAATGCTTTGACCCGCATTTACAATATGCAATACAGTACATGGCTCTGGCTCATCATCATGCATGTCTGTTTGTTTTTTTTGTTTGTTTTTTTTAATCGTGCCTCCTGGCGTCATAATGAGCACAGGGAAAATTAGCGACTTTGCAGCAGCCTTTAGGCACGCGGCATCTATAAAGGGCATTTTTAATACAGACCGAATGATGAAAATGTGAACCAACTGCAGCAACGGCAGCACTCGTCGCTCACCCGCGGAGGGCAGTGGAGCACCGCAAGCGCCCAAATCCAGCACGACAACTCGGCTGTGATAAACAGCATAACGGAAACACGCGCGCACAGGCGCCGAACGCCGCCTGCAACAGATTCACGTGTTGAAAACGCAAGCTCTGAAAAAAAACACACACACCTCGGCGTATCACACGGTTCCTGGCCCGCGGTGACGGCGGGCCAAGCGGGCTGCAGTCAGACGACTTCCAGCGCATGAGCTCTTTTTTTTCCATGAATCGGACATAATTTGATAATTGCATGATGGACGTGGAGGGCCGCCGCTGTCTTAATGGATGAGGATCAAAATCAATTTGGACGCATGTGACCTCCTCACCATGGTAACAATGTACTGTAAATGGCTGAAATAGAGTGTAGCCCAGGGTTGAGACAGGCTGACTCGGCGGTGTGCTTTTAATCTATTAAGGAGTCCTCTGGGCTTGCGGGTTTAAAAAAAAAACAAAAAAAAAACAGCACATGTGCGACAACCCAAGTGCAAAAGAGTGACTCATCACGAGTTGAATATGCACAACCAATGCGGAGCCTTTGCAGCACATGGGAAATGGATTCTTTTTAATACACTGATAGGGGACGACATACTCTACGGTGGAAAATTGCCCAACTGCCACTTTGGTGGGATTCCCAAACAAATGATCTGCTTGATCATCCTTTTTTTTTTTTTAAAGCAATTCAAAGAATTGTCCAAAACACAAAAAAATGTGTGTTTTTGTGCCCTTTCTGGGAAGCTCGCTCTTCAGAGGCAAGTGTTTCATTGCGCTCGGCGGCGCGCGCCATTTCCATAAATCAAATCCGCGAAAACCCTAAAGTCAATCACCTGTGCTTTACTACATCCTGTCAAGTGGGCTGGAAGCTCGTTAGCTTGTGTTCCACGTCACCTCACGTCACCTTAGCGCGAGCCGAAAAATTAGCAAAGCTGCGCGCGTTCATTATCAAGAACGTTGTTGGTTTCCTCTCGCTGTCTTTTGATTCGTCCGACAATTGAAAACGCTACTTTTGACAGTGGCTCGGACGATCGTATTTGACTTCAGGGAACTATTTGTAGGGGATCTCGATTGTAGCTTTTCAGTAAATCAACATCGTAATGATGATGATAGGGAAAAAGAGGGGTAACAAAAACAAGCAGTAATTAGTCCGACTGGGGGTGAAATCGGCATAATCTCAACAGTATGAGACATAATTACAGGCGTGCTCTGAGATGCGAGTGTCTTGACTTAAGAGTTTTACAAGATTATGAGCGTTCTCATGGCTGACATTTTTGGCCATTGTAAGTGTGGCCCGCTCGTGCACGGCGCTCACAGCAGAATTCTGAAGTCTACAAAATTATTTTGTCTGGCAATTTACAGAAAAAAAGCAACATCTAAACTAAGTGGGATAATGAACCGAAACACAAAAAAGGACTTCATCGGGTCACCCAATAGAGCCTTCATTTCACCTCCTGAAAAGGAGAGTGAAGTGACAAACTCCAAGAAACAAAAAAGAACTGAAAGAGGCTGTAGTAAAGGCCTGGAAAGGCATTCAAAATGAAGAAAGCAACAGTCTTGTTAATTCAACGGGCCGCAGGCTTGATGCACTTGTTGCACCTTCGAGTTATGCCGCCCGTTATTAAATGTCAATCACTTCTAAATTCATTGAATAGTGTCTGTTCCAATATTTTTGCTCAGTTGAGCGGTTGGCTTCAAACTAAGTTGTTATGGATCGGTCCACTTTAAAACGAACCGTCTAATCGACACGCGTCATTGCGCCGAACTAAATGTTTCATCCACACGATCCATACGAACAGCGCCGAAATGTCAGCCGCAGCCTCACACATCATCGCGCGTGACTCTTAGTGATGTGGGAAAGTCAGTCGAGGTTTCAGAGTGTCGTTGGTTTGGAGCAAAGCAGCGTGAATGGCACAAGCTCGATAGCGCTTAAGTCTAATAATAGCTGATAAGAGCCAGCGAGCGAGCGAGCTATCTGTCCCTCTGTTGGGTGAACGCGCGGGGGGTGTGGTGGTGGTGGGGGGAGGGATCAATACAGTCGGTGAGCGTGTCTCACTGAATTGACTGTAAATCACCTGCGATGAGTCCGTCCATTGTCAGCGTGTCCCATCGAGGGTGGAAAATCGGAGAAAAGATGGCACTGGCGACACCCCATCAGGCGTACGCTCCTGATGTGAGCGAAATTTACTGTAGCTCCGGTTGTGAGCCTGAAGTAGTCTTAAGTTTGAAATATGAAATGGAAAAAAAAAATCCGGTTGAATTGAATTTTTTTTCATTAAAAATGTGGTTCATTTCGGATTGGTAATTCCGATCAAATCAAACTGTTAGCGATGGTGATGCTACTTGAACAAACTAGAACACAACCTCTTGCTTCGGTTAGACCTGACAAAGTCAGACACACAATATAATGATTAATAAAAGATGAGATTATAAAAATATTTTACTGTTCACTACTCTCAAAAGAAAGTACTTTAAAATCATGTGAATAGCCCTTTAAAAAATCCATATCATAAAGGAAGTATCATAACAGGCGCTTGATAAGAAATGAAAAAAAATTCACATTTTTTTAGATGTTTTGCTGGAGGTTGGTCGTTTAAAAACAAACAAAACTTTTTTTTAAAATGCAACCTCACTCGATATGCTTCACATACTATCATTGAAATTACATTTAAAGCAGTTACAGAGTTAGCGAAAATGAAAGGCACAGTAAATAAATCAAACCACATTTAGTGAAACTGTGCAAGATTTTTGAAAATAATATTGTAAAAATAATCAGGGGTATAGGTAAAAATCTGATTTTAAAAAAATCTGGATTTATAAGCATTTACACTTTATTATTCACTCTGATAATAACGGCAGCATCTGTGTTATACAAGCGTGTGATCCGCTGGATTTTAAACGAACGTTTTAGTCGTGCAAAGGCAACATGAGTTTACGTCGCTTTTCGCATTGCGTCTTAACGTCAATTTACGTCTCTTTGAGATCGCCCCCAAATTCTAGCAGGCGGACTTGATTGCTCCCTTCATTGCAATCTCCGCAGTGCACGGCGCATAGAAAACTGCCGAATATTCATCGCTAATGGCTGACTACCAGGCTGCTCAATCAGGAAGCCTGGCGTCATTCAGATGATTGTCCCAAGCAGTGGACAAGAGGAGCAATCGGCTGTCATGTATCCAAGGATCATACCGGCTGTTTGGCTCCAGCTCCTTGATTGCAACCCACTGCTGTGCTTCCCGTTTTCTGCCCGCCGTGTGTGGGAGCGCTCATCGATGCGTGCACAAGCATACAGATTGTGATTTTTAATAAGAAAAAAAAATAGCCCTCTATATTACAAGACAATATAAAAACAAACGAGTAATAATACGCAGTATATTGAATGCAGTCAAGAGACTTACACGACACCTGAGGATTTAATGCTGACAATTCAATTCTTTTTGCTGCTCCTTCTGGTATGCACACCTTGGCCACTAAGGGGCAGTGTAAGTCAATGATGTCGACACAGACGACGACGACAAAGCGCCGCCGCTACTGTCAGGGATTCAGTGAAGTTTCAGTGGAACCCCGCTATTCACAGGGGATAGGGACAGGGCCGGTAAATCTACATATAATTGACGCCAATTAAAATGAATTGAAGTAAAAAAAAAAAGCATAAATTAATGCAAAAGTTTCTTGGTAAAACAATGCTAAAAAATGAATATGCATTTTCTTCCGCGAAAAACAGGGTGAAATGGTGGTGGTGGGGGGGAGGGGGGTAACGCAGAAGCGCGAATATGTTATTGTCTGTCTATATGTGCTGCCACACCAATTGTGTTTAAAGGTGCTTTCAAGGTTACATCGGAAGAACTCTCAACTCAACTCAACTGTATTAATAGAGCACTTTCAAACAGCCATCGCTGCATACAAAGTGCCGAACATGGAGCAACTAACATATACAACAGTAAAGCAACTAATACTTGTTAGCCTGTCAGTGGTGTTTTCCATTATGCTTTGAGCTAGTGTGGGCATCCCCGATGAAAACTTGTTTGGTTGTTTTAAATACACAACATGTAATTGTCCTTGTTGTTGTCTTAATTTGACAGTAACTGCGAGAATCATTCGCATACCAGGCAACAAGAAAACAAAAAAATAGAAATTGTCCGGATAAACTCAACTTATTAAACAAAAAAGAGTTCAATCCACGAGTTCTTACGAGATGTACATAAAAAAGTTTACAAAGATATTAATATTCAGGAGAGGCAGAGAAAGGGAGAAAACAAATGAAAGCAAAAAGCAAGAGAGACTTATCAGTGATGCATATGAAAGGCCTGAGGTGATGGAGGGCTTTTCTGCTACGTCTGCAACAACCAAACAGACTGCTGAGACGCTGCCAATTACACTCAGGGCTAACTGCGAGTTTGCGGCGTACTTTTGTTGAGGGCGGCAAAAAAAAACAAACCAAACCAAAACAAAACAAAACATTTCAATCCGGCAGAAGAGCAGAACCCATCGGCGATGCGCACTGGACTGCGTGTCAGTCATGAACGCACACAAGCAAGCCTGCGGTCTCCAGCCTCGCTTCTTTGTGGCAACTGAAGCCTCCATTTGTATCCGCTATCTCCAGGTCATTAACGTGCAGAAAAACTGTGACATTTAATTAGGGAGACATTATTAGTGCTACACAGGGCGTATTGTGCACACGCAAGAAATCCCAAAACGACTTCTAACTGAATGTTACAGCCGAACCCAGTTCAGCACAAATATGAACAACAAATGAGCTTATCACAGCGTGTACATGTGTGCTTTATTTGTTTTAATCTTTCACCCTTTTGTTTGACCAAATGAAAACCTTAATTCAAATGATTCGATTTGATAGGTGTCCTGGCCGCCGCCGAAGATAAAGAATATGTTCGGGAAGCGTCCGTGATTAATGTTCAAGAACATGAACGATCAATTAGTAGATTGCTTCATGTTTTGTTCCGCTTGTTTCGTATTTTGTTGATTGCTGTGATCATCAAAAGCTATGATAAGAAGCAAAGGGAACATTTCAAAATACAAACCTTCCTTCTATCTCTGTCTGCCGTACGTTCAATCATGGCCGACAACAAGACAGAAGCGGCCAAGCCAGTGGATTAACGTAAAGAAAGATGCATTTTTGGGGTGTAGGCATAGCTAGCTAGCTAACTAACTAGCGTTTCTCAAGACAGAAGCGGTCAAGCCAGCGGACTATCCTAAAGGAAGATGCATTTTTGGGGTGTAGACATCGCTAGCTAGCTAGCTAACTAACCGCGCGTTGACACAGGGCAGGATAAGTGCTGATGTGGACAAATGGCCGCTCAAGTTCTTTTATGGAGGAGCGGGAGCGACTCACGTCAGACGAGAAAGTGTGTCACAAAGCAACTGAACGCTTTATCTCCACCAATGAGTAACGTACTACATATGTAGTTCTCTATCTTTTCAATAGTTTTCTAACATGCAGAATGTATTTTCGAAACTAATCTCTCAATTCACATTGCAGGGTCTTTAATGATCAAAACAATCAAGATTTATCAGGCAATCCTGTCTGGAGCATGTGAAACCCAATATAGGCTTGCGCATCAAATCATAAATTTGGTTCCGAGCTAGAAAGCGGACTTTTAATTATTATCAAGAAGAGCCGGTGCAACGCGTGCTTTTTACGCCAAATGTGCCTTTGAGTGAACCAAAGCGAAGCGTCTGATGCATTTGTTCGTAGAGCTCAACTAAGATTTTCACCAAAGAAATGCCACTGATCCATTCGGCGATAGCTGAGAGAACAGGAAAATATCCAAACGGAGCAAACGTGTTAGCGGCGCAGAAAATGAGAGGTGAGTGTGAGGTGAGAATGATAATAAGCTCAAAGAGGGCGGGGAGATGGCGCCATATCGCAAAGGGGTCGGCCGCTGAGTCGCCACATGGGGTCCCGTGCCGTCATCGGGCGGCGCCCTCCCCAGTTACAGAGGTAATATTCGGGGGAGTTAAAGGCAGTAAAATGAACAGTGTGATGGGAAGTGTGACTCTTCGTACTGAGCACCAATTACTCGTAAGCGTAGCTTGGGAGGTTACAAACAAAGGCTGTTGCTGACATTAATATTCCGTCCACAAAAGAGGGAGTGGGAAATGCTATTCATCCCCATGCAGCAGCCTCGTTTGGCTATTTTTCATTTTCTGTCTTTAAGGTAGAAATGGACCCCCCCCCCCCCCCGCCCACACCACCCCACCCCCAAGCGCAATGTTGCTCCCTCCTGGGACTTGTGATTGTTGACTGATTGACTCTCCTAAAAGGACAAGGACGCCTTCAAACCGAGATTCAAATTCGAAGCGCGGGGGGGAATTAGACTGACAAGAACTAATGAGATTTCGAGGCTAACGCAGCCTGTTACCCAGACTTTAAATGGAAATGTGAATGATACTCATCGAGACGTTGGAGAATCTGCATTCCAAGTAACCGGCGGAATATGACAATTTATTAACTGGTCAAATTTAACGTCTGGTGACGAGGTTCAATGACCATACAGATAGACCAACATGTTTATATATATTTTTTCCAGTTGTCGAACAAGGCTGATAATTGATATCTGGGGACAACATTTACAGCAAAAAGCAAACTCTTGAAAACGTTAACACTTTGTTTAAATGTATTGAAGCATATGTGTATGAAACAGCTTTTAAGCTTGACACATTTTTGTCAAAATAGACATCGTAGCAAAGAGCTCCCAGGTTCGGCAGCAGAGCTTCGAAACTTCGAAAGTTAAATAAGAACTTGAACAAAGAAATAGCTCCCTAAAAAATATCATCAGGGTCCTGCTGATCATTTGAATCAGGTGTGTTGCAGCAGGGAGGGATGGAAAACGGCCCTCAAGGACCCCAGTTTGACCCCAATGCTTTAAAGCAATGGATATTTGAACACCACCAGTGCCTCAACACCTGTAGACAGACAATATAACAATATTGACAGGCCTATTTTCTTTATCCTCTGTGAACCCCAGTTTGACCCCTGTGCTTTAAAGCAATGGATGTTTGAACACCAACGGTGCCTCAACACCTGTAGACAGACAACATAACAATATTGACAGGCATATTGTCTTTATCCTCTGTGAAATACGATTAATATTGAGTCGCTCACAGCAGTTGTTCATGTTTTTCTTAAGCGTGAGTGTGACTGTTCACTATCTATATGTTACGTGCCTTGTGACTGGCTAGCGACAAGTCCAGGGTGCACTCCGCCTCTCACACGAGTTAAATTGTATTGTCTTCAGCTGATCTGTGGCCGAATGAAAAGAAGCTCTTTCGAGACTGGCCGGATGATGCCATTTGCACAAATTTCTACGTCTATTTTGATCAGGTCATCACAGATCTATACACGTGACGTCGGTTTAATGGCTGAGCCAGAAGAGACATCGTGATTGAATATGCTGCGCAAGTAAGAAGCTTTCCCCTCCGATGTTCTTCCACCACTCACCGCTCGCATTCAACCCGCGACGAGCGTTGGGCCCCGAGAGCTCCCCGCGGCCTGAGGCGCCAAAGCTTAAAGAGAGGCGAGACCCTCTCCTGAATAGCACCTATTCATCACATCGCCATTAAGTGTGGCTCAGGCACTCAGATCTTCTCTTTAGAAATATAGCACGGATTACCGCATGAGATCCTCCAGCAAAGTCCGACATGATCACTTCCCTCTGATGGCGTCGCATTGGGCAGGAGGAAGCGAGATGCATATAGAAAAGCCAAATGCGCCCAGGAAATAAATAAGGCAATTATCAGGAGACTTTTTTTTTTTCAACATTTCGCTCGCTCCCCTGTCAACTTGGTTCTTGGATGAATTCGCCTCCGCTTAAGTGAGAAGATGGAAAATCCAATCAGCCATCCATTTTCTTTGCCGCTTCTTCTGTTCACGGGGTGACGACATGGGCTGCAGCCGAATTCGACTGTAGCGGACTACACCAAAATTGCACAGATTTTAAGTCAAAATGCTTACGTTGCAAACACAGCCTGTGATCAGGTTAGTGCAGCAAATGATCATTCTTCAGTCAGTCAGTAAAGTTTTTTTTTTTTATTTTTGGTGTGGAGTCAATGATGGGATAACCTTGGCAACCTGGGGAACATTCCAATTAATTCCCCACCAGTCTGTGTTGTGGGCCTTTACAGTGCACCATACTTGTAATGAACTTGGTTAAAATGGTTTCTCCAGGCAGTCACAGACGGTTGTGGCGATTCATTCATTTGAATTCCACGCACGCAGTTTGGCTTCCGACTACTCAGTGACAGTGCGAATGCAAATGCAAATAGCTTTGTGTCCTTCTGCGCTAAATTTATGGAAAATGTAAAAACGGTCGCGCGGCGGTGATGGGAAATTATGAAAGTGGGACATTTAGGTCAAAGGATGCACTGGTGATTTCCTCTGCTCGAACAATTAATTGAAAGTCAACAACCATGGTGGGTACACCACAACAACAAAAAATCTTTTCTCAACTCGTCATGTGGCCTTGAGCATCAATTATAGCTTGACAAAAATCATCTCATGCGGTTCACACGTCGACTTATTGTCATGCTGATTCCTGATAAAAAAGATGGAAAGCACATTCAGATGCCCCGCAAGGAAAGTTGGCGGCTGCTGGTTGAACAGAAATAGTGATGAAATAACATGCTTCTGATTATGATGATATGATAACCCTGCAGGCACGGCGGGGGGGGGGGGGGGGGGGGGGGGGGCGGACTTCTCCCTCCATCCCCACCTGTATCTCTCGTTTTCCTTGCCACCAACTCCACTTTGTCTTCTTTTTCATTTCCGAGGGCACCGCTCATTTACCGCACTATTACGAACGCTGCCAGATGCCTTTTGTGCTGGCCGCCAGCCACCATCGGCGCAGATCTTTTAGTAATTCACAACCCGCGTGCATTTGTTATTTCAACCTGCGGAACTCCCGCAGGTGTTCCATCATCAGAATAACACACTGGAAGCTTTTCCTTCCGCGGCGCGTTCCGTTATCGCAAACGCTGGATGTACCCTCGCTATCAAAGTACCCAATGTTCCTCCGCGGCAGGGGGGGGCCACGCCTCTTCCGGCTGCTGCTTGGTATGCGGCGATGTCTGGCGGCTGGCTGGACCCCGCGCCTGTCTTGAGTGGAACCTTGAAGTCATGATGCAGGCCCGACGTCACCTCATCAACCGCCTCGCCGCACGGCTTTGACAGTGCCGGGCGGAAAAAACACATTGATTAAATGCCTCTTCTCACCAGCCGGCTTCCGCCAAGGCGCCGAGCTCTCATCTCTCATTAGCCCGGAATCAAAACTCTGCCGTCGAGTGAGTTTCAACTGGGGAGGACAGCTGTCGCATTGACGGCGGCGAGGGGGAGGATGCTCTGGGATAATAGTGGCATGGATCATAGAATTTGAAGGCTATGGCCATTACTCAGGGAAGGGAGAGGACTTGCTTATCAGCCGTCGTTCAGTCAGGCCATTTCATACAATGGTAGGAAAAGATGGCTGAGTAAAAGGTAATCAACTCTGAAGTGCTAAATCTGCCATTGAGAGAGTTCCACATGGGGAGGGGAAAGAAAAAAAAGAAAAGACTCTCGCTTTCCGCGCAAGATCAAACAGGTGGAGGCAAGGTTTCTTTCTGTCCAAGCGCTCCCTGATACATTGTCTTCTGATAAAAGCGCGACGCTCAATTAGCAACAATCTAGCTGAGCCTTTTGTGCCGACGTATAATAGGAGCTCTGGGCACAACAGCCATATTTATATTCCAATCTCCTAGTCAGAAACCCACATTGCTGGGCTCATAAAAGATTCATGGTGAGGGGAAAGGCAAGGTCGCACACAAGTCTGGTCAGGAGCTGCCGTATGCTGCAACGGCCCCCAAAAAAGTACGCAGGCGAAAAAAAAAAGAAAAAAAAAAGGAGGGGCTGCATTGATGGGATCAAACTGTGTTTTTCTCCGGGCTAGCTTTTACGGCGCTTCAAATGCTCAAAGACCTTCGCAGGCAATTTGTTGCCTCTGCCATAATTGGTCCTGAGGGAACTTTAAAATTACAAACTGTGGAGAAGCTTTTATCGAGCTTGGACAACCATTTGGTTTGGCGGCCTCCTGTTCTTCTGGCGCCTGTAGATTTGTCCTTTAGAACAGCGGTCCCCAGCCCCTGGGCCGTGGACCGGTACTGCACAGAAAGAAGAAATAACTTACATTCCTTCCGTGTTCGTTATTTCAGAATCTGAAAGATGTTTTATTTTGAAAAATTACCGGATTCTCCGTTACATTCGCCGACAGTATGTCACTCGACGCAGGTCGAGACACGCTTCTCGGTCACGGCTAAAATGAAACGCGGGGTGCTAGCAAAATGAGCAAAAAAACAAATGTCTTTGGAAAGTTTCTTTGGGAAGGGGACAGCCTATCCCAGCTGTCGCCAGGCAGTAGATGGGGGACACCCTGAACGGGTTGCCAGCCAATCGCAGGGCACAGAGAGACGAACAACCACCTGCGCTCACACTCATAACTAGGGAGAATTTTGAGTGTTCCATTAGACTGTGTGGGTGTAAACCGGAGTACCCGGAGAAAACCCACGCAGGCCCGGGGAGAACATGCAAACTCCACACAGGAAGGCCAGAGCCAGGTTTCGATCGAACCCACGACCTTTGCACTGTGAGGCCGACTCGCTAACCACTTGTCCACCAGGCCGCCCCACCTATACCCAACATCCTAAAATATTTAGCAAATAGCCATTAAAAAAAAAAAAAAACGGAAAAATAAGGCTTCAGATTTACTTTTACAAGGCCAAAACACAACGATATTGTGGAACGGACTGGCTCTGTTTGACAACTTTAGCACTTCTTGACGTTAGCTACGAAGATTGACCGATGCTAGCCACGGTTGCTCATCTGCTCACCCCACGTGACACCCCCCCACCCCCTCCTTTTGCCACCCCGGTATCCCTTGCATGTGTCGCTCTGCTCTTTAACACCGAGCCCATCGCCGAAATCCTTGTGAATTCGCGAGCAGAAGGCAGAGAGGGGACACAGCTTGTACGAATGCGAATGAGTCCGTTGCGCGCGCCTGCGCCTGCGCGTCCTCGGTCGGGGTGTTTGTCCGAGGAATGTCACTCTGGCTTAGAATCGCAGATGTGAACCTCTGGGAGAGTCGTGCGCCCTCCGGCACGCAGCGGCACGGAGGGAAAGGGAGCAAGTGAGGGGGAGGAGGGGAGATTTCGAATGCGATACGAGGATCACATTTATCTCACTCGAGCTTACACTTGACAGCCGGGTGCACACGTAACATGAGAACATGACGAGAAAGCGCGCGTGGCTTATTTGGTCATCATGAAAGACCGCCACGGTGAGAGAAGGTCACATTTGTGTGCAAGAGAAAGCATCGATAACCATGTTTGTTTATTCGCAGACCTTTGGAAGGGCATCTTATGAGCCGCATGAGCTCACCGGTCACGTTGACACCGAGGGTCACGTTGGGGCAACAGGCCTCAAGGTTTTTCTGTGAAATAAGACAACGCGACAGAGGTTTTGCCGACCCCCACCGCCGGGGACGCGGTGGCCAGTCTGTGGCTCGGAATGACTAAACGGTCATTTACGGACACGGGAATTCACAAATGTCCTCAGTGGTAGGAAAGGAAGGACAGGACCTCCGAAAGCAAACGTTCCATGTGGGTGGCGCTGGTTAGTAGGTCGGAGCTGTTGGATTTTAGATGAGGAAATGAGGGCTGTTTGTACGTCATCAAATTGAGGTTTATTTTTTTTAAATTATTATTTTCATCAATATTGAGGATTGTGATTTATTATGCGATGATTTCTTCATGTTCCTCATCTTGTGCATTTTTTTAACAAAAACACACACAAAAAAGAATTGACATTACAAAAAAAACAATGTTAGATTTATTATGGATAAATGTGTTCCTAAATAAAATAAAGGCTAGTGAACTCAAAATGAAGATGAAAGATCCGTTCATTTATCGACTTCATGAGAAAAGATTTGCAGTCTTTTAAGCGTTCACTGTGACGACTTCACAAAATTCTTCCAAACAAGTGTGGCAAGTCAATAAATCATAAATCAGATTGCAACAATCATGCAAACACGTCTCTGGCTTCATCACTTCACCTTTTCACTTTTTATCGCAACACTTTTTTCCCCCCCTTGCAAATTGCAGCCTATGTGACTTAAAAATTGCAATCTATTACATTGTCAGTGTCAATTTGAATTGAATTATTTGTGCATCCGTGGTTGGGTGTCACGTCTACTGGTTTGATTCAAACAGAATGAAGTGGGAAGTAACCCACAAAACGTCAGTGGTGCCTCCACTTATCAGTGACCCGACCTCCACGTTTCTCAAAATAAAAGCTGATGCACACCCAAATGAAACTCCACATTGGAAATCCACAGTTGAGATTCAAACCCAAAACCTGCGTGCACCACACACACAGCAGCACTTTATAACAATAATGTGAAATTGTGGCCCAGAACTAATGTCATGCCGCACCTTCAACAGAATCTCTTTTAATGAAAGACAAATGTCTTTTCAGTTGAATCTCGGGCATCGCCGCCGCGCACAGTCATCCGCTACTATTCAATCTCGGCGGCAACATAATGCGGTGCCATTATCTGCGTATGATTGCGAGGCGTCACGTTGGTGCATAAACGGTTATGGAGAGAGCCGGAGGGCGCAAGTGAAGGAGGTGGAGGTGCGCTAGCTAGCCCAGCTCACTCACTTCACACCCACACACTGTCACACACTCACACCCACTAGGCCATGTTCTCATCCGAGCAGCAAAACATTGTGTCCAGAAACAATCCAACAATACTACCAGTGCAGGTTCTTGAACTTTTTACACCAACTATCCCCTTGCTCTTCCAAGTACCAAAAGGAGGCAGTTTTTTTCCCCCCAAAGCTATTTTTAACCCTTTCATGGACCATTAATGACAACCTGTAACCTGATAACATGATACACTGTCCACTGTGTTGACCGCTGTACATGAAAGAGTTCATATCATTGTTAGCCGCCGTAACATTACTTAAAGTTTGAGCATTTCATTTGGCAATTCTTTGCATCCCAAACTTTGGAAGCCCACTGCACTAGACTTCTGCGTATTTCCACCCTTTCTTGTGCTGCACTTGTTCGGCACTGTGGAGGTGACTGAATTCAGCCTGTCTCCTTGTGGCTTACTCTCAACAAAACAGACAATCTAACCTGCCTGTTACCCAACTACTCAGTCAGTAAAAGCCTTTAAAAGCCCGAGTCTTGCTGGTAAATGTCCCGGATGCACTTTCACAAGGTTTGCCCGCTTTTTGTAAGAGTGCAATGTAAAAAGACTTTGGGAGATTTTTAAGCGCATGTGCGTGTAGTTGCATTGTTGCTCCTCGGATTTCACTTGGTTAATCAGCAGATGAGAATTTTAGCCGAAGGTTCAGCACCGAGGCCTGCGGACTAATCACAGATGTCATTATTGGATGCGAGCCCACGCAGATGTTTGCCCTGCCTCGCCGTGACGGACGGCTCTGAGTTTGAGCTCGGGGTGCTCAGGTGCTGACGCAGTATTTTTCATGTCGGCGTCATTGCTTTCTAAATCTTGGATGGTCATTGTTCATTTATTGATTTTTGCTTATGTTTGAGCGGGCATTCAAATGGGTGTGCCTAATTGTCAATCCATTGATTGTGAAGCATCTGGTTACCGTATTTTCAGCACTATAAGGCGCACTTAAAAGCATTCCATTTTCTCATAAGGCAACAGTGTGCCTTATAATCCGATGCACCTTGTATATGGATCAGTAATCTGATTTCCTGGGCGTAGTATTTTAAATGTTCTGTAAAGCGCTTTGTTCCAGCTGCAGCAGTAGTGAAAGTTCCATACAAATAAAATCGTATTGTATTGTATTCCCTTTAGCGTAGCTCCATCTAGTGGATGCATAATGCAACCACGGCTTCTATTCTATGCACCTTATCATGTGGCACTCCCTATAAATGAAATCAGTTTTAAAATAGGCCATTCATTGAAGGTGCACCTTATACTCCGAAGCACCTTATAGCATGGAAAATACGGTCATTGTTGATTGTCTTGAAAAAGGAGCGTTTTACCTGGTGTGTAACTCTTTTGGGCAGCACTATTCTTCCATCTATATACACACACATATATATATATGTTGACTGGCTAATGTTTATCAGAACTTTTGTAATGACACAATCCAGCGCGATCACAGCCACATTTAAAGAAATCGAAAGATAACGAAACACTTGGTTGTCTAATTTCACTCTTGATAGGCGGGCAGTCACTCCAGACACCCAACTTGTATACGAGGCATTAAAAAGTCAATTTTCTATTATTTCCCCCACTCACCCAAACATTAGCCTTTTTGTAGTACCTACTTCGTGGTTTAACAGTTATAAAGCAATTCTGGCTTCGTTCCTCCTATCGTGAGAGCCATGTGGACTGAGGAAAACAACTTAATCAGCCCTAAATGCCGAGACACCTCAAACCTTTTGTCGATCATAACTTGTGGCGTGAGATAGCGACTGCTAAACTCTTGCCAAATCCAACCAATTATGTACACAAGGGTCTTGTGACTCCTTTCTTGAGGGTGACAACCAATTAGTCTTTCAGCCCCGCTGCACTTTGGAGTTTGGATCGGCCAAAACGTTAACGTCTTTGCAATCCATCAAACTCGCCCTTGTTGTTTTTGGACTAAAAGAGGGAAGTTTCTGTCCCCTTCTCAAATGACGCTGAGCAGCAAACTCCCACTCTTTGAGATATATTCCGCAACTTGAGCAGGGATTAGGTAAGAAGCAGATCCCTAATTAAAAGAAAGAAATCCGCAACACTAGTTGCATTCTCCCCATGTACACGCAAGCCCACAACGCACTAAAGTGGCATCGGCACTACACTTTGGTCAGATAAGGTTCACCACAGTTGCCGTCAGGGCGGGAGGAACATCATGTCGCTCAAATGTTTGATTATATCATCTGTCAAACATCTCATTCACAATTTTATCTCTTGTACCAAAATAGCCTGTTATTTACATACACGTTGCACAATGCTCACGCACCTGGATTCAATATTAGGCATTATAAACAAGCTTGCCATGGCAAATTTAACACGTGGCTTACTAGTAGAAGACTTGTAGATGGCTCGTGTGAGATGCCAGGGAATACACACGTACGCTAGCCCTAGCATAGTAAACACACTGCATACGTGCCCAAAAGGAGTTTTCCAGAGGGAATGCAGACAGTTCATTTCATTTTTATGATGGCTCTTGAGATTTCAGGTACCACCACTTTACAGCTAGCTCTGATGGTCACCTACCACTGACTTATCTATGTCCTTGCATTTATTTTTCTGATCCAATTTTAACTGTTTAAGTTTTGAATTTTTACATCAGTCTGCAAAGGGGAACGAGAGTACAGAATGTGGCTCTAATTGAGCCAATTTCATGCAAATGGTCATTAATAAGCACTCCATTTTAAATAAAAGGCTACTTCATGACAGACATCTTAAGTACTCGCACGTTTACTCAGCCCGTTTTACTCCGAACCAGATTTCTCAGTTGCACTCGCCAGGCATCCACGGCAATCACAACCTGCCACTTTTGACCTTCCCTATGCCCCTGCATTGTCACCTGACCATCCTGTTTTGACCACAGTAGCCTAAAACTGGGCTGCCGTGCCCTGCTGGGAACATACATAGTGTAAACACAGTCTCTGCACAGCATCTGTGACAAGCAAGCGTCTGTCAATATCAGCGAGGGCCCGAGGGCTTTATGAGTACTTAACAAACACATGCGGCAAATGAACAATTGCATCTGCCTCATTAAAACACTCCAAATATTTCATTTGGAATGTCACCAGAAAATATGGAGTGATGCGGTCACCATTATTGTGGGAGTGTGGAAGCGTCGTTCGCCTCCATGGCTCCGCATGCACGGGAAGGTATCAATTCTTTATTATTTCAGTGCAGTCGGCCACGAGACGAGTTGGCGATGGATTTCCATTCATCCGTTTGAATAATTAATGCGGCCATTTATAACAAATTGTCCCTGAAGGCCATTTATAGTGTGAACTGTCTCAAGAAGGAGGAGGGTTATGTATAACAGTGAGTCATTAGCGCTTACTTTGTTTGTCTTCTTTATTTTCAACGAACATTTGAAAAGTATGAATTATTAACCCTCTCAGGGACAGAGGTTACTAGAGTGGACGGCTATTCACGTGTGGTTTTCGCTTATATTAATTCATCTTAATGTCACAGTTGTCCCTCCGCCACTACAATGGACCCTTATGCGTTTTGCCATCCACTGCCATTATTTCTTTTCATGCCTTAAAGACTAATAAAAACACTTGGGGAAAAAAAATCCGGATGTAGGTTATGTATTATTATTTGCGCATGAAAGGGTTAAATAAAAAATATTTTATATATATGGATATACCGGTGTGTGTATATATATATATATATATTTTTTTTTTTACATCGATTTTACATCAGATTCAAAGAATTATTTACTTTCGATGACCTTTTGGTTTAATCCAATCACGTACGATGAGCTATAAACCCTTCTGGTTTCGAAAAGGTCATGTGTAGCCTATATGTAACGTGCATGAGATGTGAAGCGCGGGTAGTAGCATGTAAGGCCCGTGTAATTTCGAAATGTCACGGCATTGTAGCGGTAGCACAATACAAGCAGTTGCGCAGCAGATAACCTTGCAATGGATCAAACCATATTTAAAGCCAATATTGACTTAATCACGGGTTGTTAAGTGAAACAAATCTCGCTGCGGTCATGCTTGCAAAGATTAACGGGATTAATTTGCCTTGTGTGGAGTTTTAAGAGATGAATGTCCTCGGGGCCAATAGCAGAAAAAGCCTTTTTCACAAGTTTATTCCGAACATCTACACGGCTATTAATCTATAAATCCTTTATTTATTTATCTATTTTTTTGCCTGTGTTTTGGGGTTTTTTTTCGCTATATCACGGGATTTTGCATGACATATTTTACATCCTGTTACTGAGAAGCAAAGCGTATAAAAGTGAATGTCCAAATTTTGAGATCATTTCGCACTTTATAAAACCTAAAATGCAGTCTGTATCACAAAAACACGTCTCAAGGCGGCAACACGAGGTAACGTACCGACGTGGGCTCATTTTATGTAGCCTAGCCTTGCTAGTTAGAACGCATTGTCGTGGCCCCCGCAAGTGGTCGAAGAAAGACACAGCTGCCGGTGCATTTTCAATAACTTCAATAAACGGTAAGAAAATGAACAAGAACCAGACTCCTTGCGTCACTGAGCCCCATGTCACTCAACAGGTTAGGCCCCGCCTTTTAAAGCCACACACATTCATCCCAGACAGTCACAGATCCTACACCGCTGTAGATCATGAGGCCAAGTGGGCAAAACTAATACCTGCACTTCACATGCGAAGAATATAATGAAATAAATATATGGTCTAAACTTTGTGGATTTCAGATTTCTGGATTGCTCGGTATCTTTTGGCTCTCAATTTAAATCCTACTAAATTCAGTTTAAAACAAGCAGGTTCAGTCGACGTGTATAGAAGAGATGTGACTTGCTTGTCCATGGCTTGTCACTGCAGCTCCGAAGCCACCGGCCCGCCCATCGCCGGCTGTGCCTGTCGTGTTACGAGCCAACTGAAAATTCGCATGGTGACCAGCTGAACCCTATTTTGCCAGTTCGCATGCTCCTCTCTTGACTCCAGAGCTTTTCCCGGTCAAATAATTTACAGCGCCACCGTTTCGGTTTACAACTGTCACATCGCCACCCGTCACCTTCGACAACACTGGGCCGTGGGTTCCCGCCGCCGCCGCCGCCGCATGCGCTTGTCTTCCGCTGTGCAACCAATCCACCTTGGCTCAGTAGCCGCAACATTAGGTACACCTAACATTCACCACAAATCTTTGGTAACGCTGATGATAATGCTCACTTTTGATGATGACAGAGATTCGGTTGGAGTGTCCTAGCTTTAAAATATTAAAAGCAGCTGATAGTGTCCAATGACAACCAAAATAATAAGCGTATTGTTACAACAATTCAACTCCATATGGTTACTGGCCAAAACATTAGGAACACCTCATGGCCATTTTATTGCTTTCTCTGAGGGGCATTCTACATTTATTAGGGAAAAAAAACACATCAATCCATCCATATCTAGTCCTCATTAGGGTTGTGGATTTTTTGTTTTGTGTTCGTTTTGGGGGGTGGGGGGTTTGCGGTTGTGAGGACTTTTGTGTGCATGGCGGGGTAGCTCAAACACTCTAATTGGCCCACAGGCCGCATATTGACTACCCATGAGCTAACAAATGCACTTTCAACTAAAACATGATCTGTTTTTTTTTTTAAATAAAAGAAGACTTCTCATTTGGAATTTCAAAGCTAGTTTCAATTTGTTGTACGTGTTTAATAATGTGATGAGACGATTAAACATTTATTTGAGGGAAGCTGTAACTATAAAGTGGCCCCTGTCAAAATAAATGAGTTTGTCACCCCTGCTTCTAAATTGTACCCAGATGGGCTTGTGTGATTCAACAATGATTAATCACGAAAAACACACACGCCAAGCCATACCTGAATAATTCCTTTCCTTTTGATTCTTTTGATGTATGTGTGTGTGTGTGTGTGTGTTGGCCTTCTGCCAAAAATATGCCTCTAAAGTTCAAACCATCATTACATGTGAAATCTAATGAGACTTAAGCTTAATGAGCATCTAAAGTGTTTTGGCTGACTTTGTTTGTATTTTTTTATTTGAAATGTACAAAATGTAAGTTAATTGTACCAAGAAGAAATTTAAAGTAAAATGCACTTGTGACACAACACTGGTGTCGACATGTGCCCAGTGATATTTTTTATTTATTTATTTTTATTTATTTTTTATGGCAACCAGTCCAGGGTGAACCCTGACTGTCATCCACTGATTGGTCATTGGATGACGTGGCGTACCTAATGACGTGACCCTAGTGTATGAATTCAACTTGTTAACTCCCTTGCGGTTGAAAAAGCCTTAAATAATTCAATTCAATCCAAATTGAGCACAATCTGTGGCGACAGTATTCTCTGCACATTCACTTCAGTCACTAAAATATTGAAGCCCACCCTCCCAAAATGTTATATATATATATAATATGTATTTTTATTTTTTTTTTACTTTCAAGCATTCACCATAATGACAAATCACCATGCAAAAAGGCCAGCCATGTGAAGTTTAAAACAAGTATCATATCTCGGTTCCCTACCTGGCAGGATGTGATCGCTGACATGACGAGCAGGAACATGGCACTGAGGAGATGCATCCTCATCCCAAATGTTTGCTTTCCGCAGTTTTCTCTGCTCCTCCTCCACTTCTTCTATTGCCGCCACTGATCTCTTTCTCGACCGTGCTCCAGCAGCCTCATCACCCGGGAAGGGGAGGGGAGGGAGGGGACAAACACACGCGGCTCTGCCCTGGCTAAAGGGGCTCGCGCAGGCGGCGTGGCCTGTGTAGAGCTGCCGCTGAATTGGAGACGGGCTGGAAGGGTGCGGGAAAAGGGTCCGACGGTTGGAGAGTGTGTGAGAGGTGTGAGAGTTGGGCGAGGAGAGTGTCAAGGTGCCCAGACGACACCCTCTCTCTCTCTCTCTCTCTCTCTCTCTCTCTCTATCTCTCCCCTTGGTCCTTCTTCGAGCTTGCACTGGGCGATGAGAGGCGCAGAGTTTGGAAGGTGACTTGCTGCTGCACTTGCAACGCGCAGACGATTGGGGCAGCAAACATGCAACGCACCATGGAGAGAGCTCCCTCTCTTTTCTAGTGCACGTGTGTGTGTGTGTGTGTGTGTGTGTGTGTGTGTGTGTGTGTGTGTGTGTGTGTGTGTGTCTGTTCTTTTTTGTGCACGAGGTGAGCAGTTATGCATGATTAAAAAAAAAAGGGGGGGCTATCGGTGGAAGTCTGCAATTATAAAGCAGGTGCCGACTGGACATTTCATTAGGAACCCCTGCATCCAACATATTGTGCAGTCTTGACAAAAATAATTCACACCGGGAAGAAAAATACGCAGCAGTGTTTGGTAATACAATTCATAATGAATGCTAAACTGTGATATATTTGTGAGTGATGCGTTTCATATTCATGAATGTTGTGGTTGTAGGTTGCTTGGAATTACACTGGGAGCTATTCCTGACTTTGCTTAGTTTGTTTTTGTCGATAAATTACAAAACATATTTTTTTAACATTTTTAAAAAAAATCAGAGATGCAAGTAAACTTATCTAGATGATATTTATGTTCTGATTCTGAGTCTTAGCAATTTTTTTTTCCTTCTCGCACATCGGGTTTTGGGGATAATATGTAATATATATTCATGTCGTATATTTGACGATATTTCATAATTAAGGGTTCGGTACAGCAGCAGGGAGAGTTTTTTTTTCCTGAAACATCATCGCTATGAATTACAACGTGTGGTAAAATCGGTATTGTGTGAATATAAAAAATATAAAATCTCAAATGGTTTGTAGGAATGCAAGTTGCAGCTTTCAGAGTAAATCTATTTTTTTAAATGGCACTTTTATCACAACACGCAGAAACCGGCGTGGCTCAGTGGTAGAGCGGTCGTCTCCCGACTCAAAGGTTGGGTGTTCAATTCCCTGCGTCCTTGAGCAAAATGCTGAATGCTCAGTTGGTCAGTGAGGTGACAGTGCGAAGAAAAAGCGCTCCAAGTAAAAGTCCATTTGAGTTACCGTTTACCAAACCCACTTCATCCACGTATTTCTTCTTTTTATTCCGACCTCCTGCCGCTCCTTGAAAAGAAGCGAAGCTGTCGGGAGGCGCCGCGTCATCTCGTGCCATTTTTAGGGGCACTGTTATTACATTTTCCCGCCTGTCTTCTCTTCTCACATCATCAGCTGCGAGTGTGACAATAATAAAGCCTGTGGAGGCTTGCGTACAAGCCCCGTTGAGTCATGAGAGCCACCGTACTCGCGCACTCTCCCACCCCCGGTTACAGTGGCTGCATGTCGAGGTGAGCGCGAAACAAGAAAACATGACCCATTTTGTTATCGTCTTTTTTTTTTTTTATTTAATGTCCTCCAGTCGGCCCAAAGGCGGCGAGACAAAAGGAGGACGCGAACCTTCGAGACGGACGGTCGTTACTGGCCCCTGGTCCCCTGTCGCTTTGCATGTGTGTCTGCAGAAATCAGTTTCGGTTTTTTTTCCAGTTGAATCCTTCCTCTTGAAGTCTCCATTGCAAGGCCTTGCTTGTTTGATTGCATGTCAATGTTTGATGGGTAAATGCGTGCGCGTATGCACGACGACAATTTGGGAGGCAATTCAGCATGTACAGACTGCCTGTCAAAACATGTCAAGCAGTAAAACACAAGTAGAATCGGGATATTTGTACTCGCTATCAATACAAATCGTCAGGCATACCGTACACAATGGTGGGGGATTTTTTTTTTTGAAGTACTTTTATAAGCACGATGCATATAATATGAAGACAAGGGCCCGTGATCCATCCGTTGCTAGGTAAACTTTGCGGTTCGTCGTTTCCGATGTGCCAGCAAATGCGGGAGTGTCGCCGGTCAACATGTCATTTCAATTTTCGCCTCCAAAGGGGGCGTGGCCTAGTGAGTGACACCGGTGGCATGGCAAGTTAGTCTCTGCTGCGCCTCTGATTTTTGACATCCCGTAGGCGCTTGTGAGTGTTCTCCCTTTCTGTATTTGTGTGTTTGAAAAATTCCAATTTTGGCTTGAAAAAAACAAGCACTACTTGTGACCCCCAAAACTTGTCAGTCTAGTATCAGATTTGATATATTAACGTAAATGTTTTAATCTAAAAAAATAATAAAAATCACACATTCAGCACCATATTGAATTCATTGTCCTCACACGTCTTCATTGAAATTTGTCAAACGATGAAGAGCAAACGATGGCGGCTGATCAGTGGGGCTCAAGAGGTTGCGAGTGTTCAGTTGTCATGGCGATGCTCATTCGAGAGGCTCATGGTAAAGTCGGGTGACACCAAAGTTAGTGTTCTACAACCCTTCCTGCGGCCTTCTGCAATTTTCCGCGCCGGGGAGCCGCAATTGTTTGAGGTTGCCGTGTTTGGTGATACAATCGCAAGTCCGCTGCTATTCTGGTGAGCAGTTTTTGGTCGAGAATGAAGCCGAAGCAGTTATTCTATTTTCGCCTCTCCCTGAACACGCAGTATTCTGCGCCCCAAGTTATATTGTAGAGCCTTTGTTTGCATTTTAATTGGATGAAAACATAATTCAAAATGCCGCAAAGGGAGCAAGACGAGGAATTTAAAGTACGCGTCGCCCGAGGCGGGAGAGACTAGCTGAAATGTATTGTTTACATTTTCTTTCCGCTCCATTGAAAATTGCACCGACTTCATGTTTTTGTCATGCATCTGCTGCTATGATTTTTTTTTTTTGGGCGGAGGCAGAAAGTTTTGAAGCATTAGATAGTTTAAGAATGTCAACAGTAGGTATCTCGTGGTTGTCTGACGTTCTCGTGTTTATCCGTGCACATTCGGATCACATCTCCATTTTTTTCTGCTCCCAAAGATAAGGACTAGCCGGATAAAAAATATATTTTTACATCATTAGGAGATAGCGACGACAGCAGCTTCTCCGCGGAGCCCACTCTGCAAACATTCAACCCCATTATGAAGTTAAAGACTGCCACTGATGCCTTTAATTACAGAATAAATCCTTTTAAAAGCACGGCGATTCATAAAACACTCCAGAGATTATTTGTCCTTTTAGTTTGTAGCCCTCCTGCGGATGATTAAATGCTCTCGTTTGCCTCTGCGCCGACCAATATCTCCCAAACAGCACTCGCGAGTAAGCACAGACCTGGCCGGAAGGCAGTGCCGACTCAGCACTTGTCAGGCGTTAGTGCGAGTGGACGAAAAGGCTCTTTTATTTTCCAGGTTCTGCTTTTGCATTATTCTCATGAAGTCAAAGCGGCACGACAGGACACAAATTGGACTCTGTGTGCAAAATAAAGTTTCTTGTCCCCACTCTACTGCTCACACTGCTTTAGCAAACCTAGTTTCATGGATGCTTAGTCTTTGTCAAAGCCAGAAACCTAATATTACGCTATGAGTGTCCAAAGCAACTGTAGTCTAAGGATCGATAACTGGGGCTATTTTTATCTTTCCTTATTTGGAACTTTAGACAGAGGAAATCAGAAACCTTAGTAGTATTGATTTATACACTCTCCAAAAATGTTAGCCAAAAGTTAATTAAGTCCCTCAAAAATCGACAGGCTCGCGTTTCGGTCAACTTAAGTAATGTACAGTCGTTGTATAATCCATAAAAGGATGCTACACTGTTAACCAAAATGCAAACGAACTTAGCCTGTGAAGCTAAGGTGGCTAGTTTTTTCTGATTCTCTTGTGAGGCCCTATGACGAAAAGGCTCTAATATTTTCCAGGTTCGGCTTTTGCATTATTCTCATGAAATCAAAGCGGCACGACAGGACACGAATTGGACTCTGTGTCAGTGGCGGTTCGGGGGGCCAGCGGGGGCCAGTGCCCCTGTAGCACCGATTCTGGCCCCCCCTGTGGCCCCCCCTCCGAGCGCAGATTACGCAGTCGTGCCAAATCGCCGATGTGAAAGGTGGAACCAAAGTGCGTGATTTAACATTCTAGTCGGACCCTTTAGTGCGCTGCGCCATTTAAAAATGAGCGGGAAAATGAGAAGCAGTCCGCAGAGAAGGATATTACCACGACACGAGTGCTATTTGCGTGTGTGTGCGTGTGTGCGCGCGCGTGTGTGTGTGTGTGTGTGTGTGTGTGTGTGTGTGCGTGTGTTTGTGTGTGTGTGTCTGTGTGTAACTTTTTTAGTCTCCCTTTTTATTTTAATTTTTATTTAACAGGATCAATATATAAGACATTGCCTTTTAAAATTTGGATAATTATATGCATGTAAAACATCTAGCTTCAGTGTATTTGCAATGTTTGTCCCCGGCGGGCTGGTACCATATCATCCCCTGGCTTGAATATTCTCAACAGACGTATTGTTACGCTTGCAGACATTTTAGCCCTCCTAATACAGTTTTTTTCTCATCACTGTAATGTTATGACTACAATTTCAAAGTCTGAAGAAATAAAAAGTCAAATAAGATTTCAAATCTGTCTTTTTAGCCCTGGGTTGAATGTGCCCCCCCATCAAAACCCCTGGCCCCAGCCCGGCCCCCTCAGTGAAATTGAACCAGAACCGCCCCTGCTCTGTGTGCTAAATAAAGTTTCTTGTCAGCACTCTACTGGTCACACAGCTTTAGCAAACTTCGTTTCATGGATGTCAAAGCCAGAAGCCTAATATTACACTATGAGTGTCCAAAGCAGCTGTAGTCTAAGGATCGAGAACTGGTGCTGTTTTTATCTTTCGTTAATTGGAACTTTAGATCATAAATCAGATAGTAAATCAGAAACCGTAGGAACATTAACTCTCCAAATATACACTCTACAAAAATGTTAGTAGTTGTATACTGTAATCCATAAAAGGACACTACACTGTTCACGAAAATGCTAACGAACTTAGCGTGCTAAGCTAAGGTGGCTAGCTTTTCTGATTCGACACCCATGCACTGTACCTACTACTACTTCCACTTTACTCAATGTATTGATTGATGTTAAAAGTCAGCCATGTTATAAAATTCCACACAAAATGTCCGTGATGTGAACCACCATTTATATCCGGAATATCATATCCATGTTTTATTTTCTTGACTTTTAACGGGCACCATCAAAAGTTTACGCACGTCCTTTTATCACACTCATACAGTATTTGTATTTGTATCCGCATGGAACTCTCGCATACATTATTCACGATACGTACAGTATGTATATGTACCATCACCCAACCAGATCTGTGAAGACACACACTGGAAAACCTTCATTAGCTAGCAGGGAAAACATCTCTTTCAAGAGCTGCAGTGCAATTATTCCGTGGAGTCAAGCATGTCTTTGCGTGACGACGCAAATTACTACCCCCCCAGTCCAATTCCAAGCCTCCACCCCCCCCTAGATTTTGAGTTCCTGATATAGAGAGGAATCGTAGCACCATGCCATAAGACGCACGAACCGTTATTTAATGTGTTCGCCGGCTTTTTCTTATAGATGGACTGCACACGTGCCTCTCAGTTTGTGAACAGATGGAATTACTTGGCAGGGTATAAGATTGACAGTGGCACAGTTCTGTCCCTTTTTTCAGTGACACTTATTCGACTACATGAAAAACGATGATTCTTAGTGTGTTTTTCCCCCATCAATCATTTCAATACCATCCCAGAGCGGACATTAGACAGATCACAAAAGAATGTGGATAAAATCACACAAAAATGAACCTGTAAAGGTTTGGCATTGCCTGTATATGCTCCAAATTGTCATAAAATGTCGACTTTTGTCAAAATGGAGCTCCCCGACTCCCTTCACCATTGTTCCTCGACACTAAGGTGCCTCAAACTGGCGGCGCAGCACTGCTTTTGTCAAAACGTAACTCTTCAACTCACCTCCATTGTTCGTTTGTATCGAGATGTTTCAAAAGGCTCACAATCCAAAGCGACAAAAGGAGCCAATTATTTGCATGTAAACGATCAAAAGTCACTTTTCTATAGCATACAGCCTTGAACCCTTTCAAGGACAGCGGTTCCTATAGCGGACAGCTTATCATGTTATCTGGTAACAGGGTGCGTGAAAGGGTTAAGGACAAGCAGAAGAGCAAAAGCTGGGCTCAAGGTAAGACCAGGTCAGAATTCCCCGCATAAAAACAACTTCAATATGTCTAGTCCCTCTGTTCAAGTCCCCCTTATTAGATCTGAAGACCTGTCCTGTCTGCTAATATCCTTTTCTGCCTCCTGAGACAACAGTGACTCACTGAATGTCTGATTTGCTTGGACTGTTCCCCCCCCCCCCCCCCCCCTTTCTTGCTGGCAGGACGGTTGGACTGGCAGGAAAGGTTGAAGTGACGACGTTTGAAACTGGCTTCCACTATGCATTCCACTTGCCGCGTTGCTTTTCTTTGTTAGGGTCGCAAGTGGACTGGAGCTTTCCATATACTTTTTTGTTTTGTTTTGTTTGATCACGCGTAGTGTCAGCAATTTCAACTCTGTGTCGTTTTATTTTTCTTTTGGCTTTTTATGGCGTGCCACCCCGGAACATTTTGAGGGAGCGACGTGATTTTTGCGGCATATGGCGTGTTCACAATGAAGCGCCACTGTTTAACTGTATCGACCTCCAAACTCTTTCATTTGCTTCTTAGTTTCCATTGTAAGTGGTTTTGCTTTATATTAGTTGTATTGCACTATCAAGGACTGTGTCCTTATTTTGGCGAAGAAAGGATTTGGAAGGACAATTCGTTTTACATTTTATTTCCTGTGGACTGAATGGCAGCGATTTAATGGAATGTGCCATATGCAACAATATATTGCAAGAATACGGCATGAAAGGTAGAGCTGGCGTCTTACAGAAGAGATGCGGTTTCATGATTTGTCAAAATATGAGCCTCCCATTGGCGTTCAGGAGCAGTGGGCAAGCGGTTCATGGTCACCAACTTCTTATTTGTTTTTAGCCCTGATCCCCGCAGTCGGGTCCTCGCCAATACGCGGTGATTTGAGGGCCAAAAGTGTGACAGATGGCCAGTTATCTGGACAGAGGTAGCGGCAACGGAGCGACACGAACGGAGCAGAGTGTGGAAATTTATCCACGTCACTTCAGGCCACACACACATACTAAATTCCCCACAAACCGCCCTCTGTGATTATGAAATATATCAATTGATTTTGTGATGGATTTCATCCCTGCATGTTATTGATTAGATGTGTGATAGTGAGTGGAAGAGTTTTAGTTTATGATGACAGCAGATTACATTTTGAGAGGGGTGTGTGTGTGTGGGGGGGGGGGGGTGAAAGTAATTTTACAGTGGATGATTGAGCATACACTTTCCTGGATGCTAATTCACCTCCCACCTTTTTGTATTTTCAAACAGAGTTAGTTAAAATGATCTGACCCAGGGCCAAATTGGTCACCAGCACAACTGTAGACAATGTTGAACCCTTTCATGCACCCTGTAACCTGATAACATGTTAAGCTGTCCCACTGCAGTGACCGCATCAAGCATCGATTGATGGTCAGACCCGCGGCATGCCCAAACAACTCGCCCCTCTTGCTACCAGCTCCTCTGTTACCATGGAGACATGTTGTTGTCATGCATGACCAGCACACCTGTATGTGCCAATGGAGGGCTTGAGGCACGAGAATAGAATAAGAACAGAAATGTCGTGAGGTGTTGGCGTGCTGTTCGCTCTCGGCTTGTGAGCAGTATTGATGCGGCACAGTGAATGAGAGTGGGAGAGACTATTAATTGCGGATCCGATATGAAAGTAGAGATGGCAGGGAGTGGGCTCGCACCACTCGCACCAAGCCGTCTGAAGTACCTTACATGCGGCCCATGTATGTGCTCAGAATATATAAACAGCTTCTCTCGTGTGTCTCTCAGGCTTCTGGGGTAACTGTGATGGAAGCGGCTGGCGGTTGAGTGTAATTAAAAAGGCGGTTCCCAGGCTATGAAGGAGAAGCAGTAAAAGCGAGCGAGTGAGCCGAATCTATGCTATGCACAGTACATGACTGTATTTTTATTTATTTAAAGAGAGAATTCTGATTACTTTTATGTCTTCCAGCTACAGAGGCTTAATCAATGTACCAGTTGGGTTATTGAGTCCCCCGCGTAAGAGCGAATCTTGCACAGGATGGACGGATGGGTTAATTTATTGGGGGTTTAACCCTCCTCCCCCGTCCCCATTTTTTCTGTGTATTGAATGCTTATCAGTATTGTGGGGAGAATTTTTAGTGTAATTATTATTATTCTTTAAATGCCTTCCAGTGGGCATCAATTATACACACATTTTGGCTATTCGTGGGTCGGGCTGGTCCCAGTGCCCCACGAATAGTTGGGATCGACTGTGCTGTATATAAACAAGTTGTTTATATTGGATATATTGTTTCATCATCTGATCGGAGATCGTTCCCCCCAAGTCAGAATCCTGATTGCGCAAAGCTTCATTTTTAATCGGGGGCGGCGGTTTGGGAAACGCACAATCGACCGAAATATCCTTACTATTAACGTCACGCCGCACTCGATATGTATCTGCAACTTTATTTCAAGGTTGTCTCAGTGAAGTTGAGGCAGTCCAAAAAATTAAAAAAGGCCCGTAAATCTTCTAGAATGTAACTGCACTGCGGAGAGGCTTCGTCTTTTTCTGTTCATTTCCAAGACGTCGGCGTCAGCTTCCTCGCGGGGGCGTCGTCTTCGCAGGTGATCTCGCGAGAGCGTCGTCTTCGCAGGTGCTAGCCACGCCGTGCTAATAACGCTATCCGGCGGGGGAGAAGGCAACTTGACGTACGGGTGCCGAATAGGAGCAAGAAGGCACATTTGAACAGGTGCGCGTGTTCGTTTGTTTTGTGTGCTGGCTGGCTTTAATGAGCAGCTGTCGGCCACTCACTCAATCACTATTCATGAGTCGCGACGCTCAAACTCCCCCGTCTCAAAGCGTTCACCTCAAACCTCTTCTCTGTCATTAAAATACCACGACACACGGTTAACACCTCTCCCACGAATACATTTGTTAACCTAGCCGTGACATGTTCTACATGCGACGGCGTTAACACAGGCTTAAATAAAGAAAGTACCCGCCGCCCTAATAGAATTCCGATTGAAGCCGCGAGAGTGGATGGCGGTTTGATCGGCAAACAAAAGCATTCAATCAGCACTTTGCCACTCTTTCTTCGGCGGCCGCAGCACACGCGCCCCGTTTGGGAGTCGGCAAGAAGTGATTGTCTGATGCGTCTTTGAAGACGGAGGAGGAAAGACGACAGTTTTACTAAAGGCCCCCGTTTCAGAGCGTCGCCGGAGGAAATGGAAATGTCAGACTTCTCAGTCAGCGGCTCACCGTCGAGCTGGATAGAGAAGAAGAATGTGAGGGTTTTTTTTCCCCCCTAAGCGATTATGAACTCATGATAAGAATAACACTTTGCTTCTTTTAAATAATGTGGTATTAATGGTGGAAAGTGAGGTTTCCCAGGCTGCCCCCCCCCCCCCCCCCAAAATTGGGGTTTTGTACTTGAATGTGAGGACTTTTAGCTCCAAGCCTCTGGCGGTGCACGACAATTGCACCTTGTTGTTATTTTGTCTTCATTTTTACTCTGTAAGCGATTTGTAACTGTTTCGTTTTTCCTCCCTTAACCTATTTTCTGTTGTTTTTAAATTACAGGAAATCAGAAGAGTCCACCACAGGAATGTCAGAAAACTATTTGCAGACACAATTTCAGGTAAGACATGTTTTATTTTTCCTCTTAGGGAATTTAACGGACTGGTTTTGGAAAGTGCCCAAATATTGAGAGCCCCATTAGGGATCATTCACATCATCAAGTGAAAGTATCTGGCAAGTCAATCCCAAGTGGTATTAAAACATTACTCTCATTCCTGATACATTTCTGATGCATCACAAGATTTACAGGTACTTTATCTGTGTGTGCTTCTTTGGCTAAATCTGAACAGATTCCACCATGATAATGAGCTCCTTTTGATGAATGATGAATGTGTTTTACATCCTTGTCCCCTCAAGAGCCTATTTTCTAAGTGGGCTGTTATTGGTGCAATCGTGGCCGTGGTTGCTTTATAACTGTCCACTATCGGTTTCACTGGCCTTTGCGAGCGCAAAGACAGAAAAACAAGACACCGTCTTTGTTCAAAAAATATTTTCCTTATTTATCACGTGTTTATCTCTGCTTTGCTGGCTTTATGAGCAATTCGCTGACACAGGAACCGAACCGAGTTGGGGGTCAGGATGGTTGGGTGGGGCATCGATCCTTCGTTGGTGCGGCCATTGAGAAGGACAGAAAAGCGAGGGAGAGGAAATTAGAGGAAAGAAGGGGCGTGCATGAGGGGTGTTTGATCAAGTGCGGGAGGAGTGCTAACGTTCTTCATTAGGCCTTCCCGCTCAGGATTTATCAACAGCTATGCATGTCTAAATTGGCCCTAACTCATTCACACAAGCTTCTTCCCTCGCTTGCTCTTCCAATATTCTTTCTAATATCTCCCACACTATGTGATTTTGAGACAGCCGATCCAGCTCGGAAGCAAGGCCCCCTTTTCCTTTTAATGAGGAAGCGCTTGCGATAAAGTGCGGTTTCATGCTCCTGTCACACAGAGCTTTGCTGTCTGTCCCCTTCGCTGGTCTAAATGATTCCCTTTCCCGGATAATCGACATGTGGCTGAGTACGCACGGGAACTCGCACACACACGTCAGCCGCGTGGAAAATAAAAGTCTGCTCGTCAGTAGCGGCGAAAAATTGGATTGAAGTAAGAGTCGCTTTTGAAAGCAGTCATCTAAGTAGTTACATAAAAATAAGAGGGGAGAAAAAAATACTTAACTGGTGATAAACTTCTTATTTTCAAACTCAGCGCATGAGCTTCAAATGGACAAAAATATAAAATAGGAATGTGCAAATTGGGGTTATAATAATGGTTTTGGATTCTTCATCATAGTTAATTTTGTTTTAATGCTTGTTCTGATTTCAGTTGGTTGTAATTCTTTTTTAGAGCAGGGTTGTTTTTGTTCGTTTTTATTTTTCCAAAAATGCTTGGCTTTTGTGTACGGTAGTTTTTATTGGCATTATTTCTCTGCTGGGGTTTAGGATGGAGGCTGAGAAAGAAATTGATTTTCATCATTTCACTCTTTGTAAAGCCGTTCTCCCCCAGTAAAAGCATGATGCACAGCATGAGCATGTTCGATATGAAAAAAAACAAACCAAAAAACAAGTGACCACAGGGCAATGGCGAAATTGTGCAAATAAATGAAAGATTTCACCGGTCCCTCACCCACAAACACACACGATATGTTTTTGGGGGGGGACAGGAGGGTGATTGCAGGAACAATTTATTCCTACAATGGTTGAACTCCTAATTTGTGCCTTGAAAGGGTTTTATTTTTGTTTTTGTCCTTTCAAACTTGGCCGACGCCATTTTCAGTAGCATGTTCCCTTTGCCCTGATGCGCCGTTTTTAATCTGCCATCTTTCACGTTCACATTGCTCACGAGGCGGCAACGAAAGAAAGCGAGGCAGGAGCTGAATCATGATCATGCACATCTGAAAGAGGCTATCGACGGTTTGAAGCGCTCAATCCAACGTGCCTTCGATGCGAGACGGAGAGCGAACAGAGGCTGCAGAGACAACAGAGCAGCTAAGTTATGTTGTCTGCCTGAAAGCAGCAGCAGCAGCTCCGCAACGCCAAATATAGACTGCTCCAGTTTTTCGGCAGCGGACAGCAATTCGCAATTGATTTTGGTGTTCAAATATGTGTGTGTGGGGAGGGTGGGTCAAGAAAATGCACAGTCAGATCAATACATATTAGGGACATTGACACAATGGTCATCTTTTTGGCTCTAAAGGTCACGACGGTGGACTTGAAATGAAACAAACAAAAGTGTGTTTTAACTGCAGACTTTCAGCTTTAATTTGAGGGCATTTTCATCCAAATCAGGTGAAGGGTGGAGGAATGACTTTTTTTTTTAAGTACCTCCTACTTTTTAACCAAAAGTAATGGGACAGTTGGCTGCTCAGCTGTTCCATGGCGCGCTGGGCGAGAGCGCCTGCTGATCGAAGCGGCACCTTTGTGTTTATTGGCGATGTGAATGCTGACTGAAACAGTAGGTTGAATTTTTGAAGTGTTTGAGGCACTATGATCTGCTCATATCGAACCAGATATTTTCGAACTCACTGGATAGTGCGTCACAGTCCAGATGTACAACGAACCCGCTGCCGTGAAAAGCGAAAAACCATGATTAACCCTTTCAGGGACAGCTTATCATGTTCTCAGGTTACAGGGTGCTTACAGTGTTAAATGACGCCCGCCCGAAAATGTTTTGCAATTGCCGACGGATGCCACAATATGCTAGCAAACCGTGCCCCCCCCCCCCCCCCCCCACACATTTTTTCTGCTGGGCAAGGCTGTGTTGACTAAATGAAGCTCCTAACCTCACTTCAACCTAGTTGCTTGACACCAGGATATAATGTAGAGTAATATGGACTTTGCTTTTGCCGAACTTGGTCTGGTTAAAATAGTTCGAAGGAGCACAGGATAATGTTTTTTTTTTTTTTTGTCTTTTCTAGTTTTTGGAAGTGTGTGCCAAAGGGGTTGAGTGCCTTAATTTATTGTGTGTATGTGTGAGAGTCCGTGTATGAAGGGAAAAGCCTCTATAAAGTGAGCGTGTGCTGTGTCTGCAGATAAAACAGTGAGGATGTATTGGTGTGTGAGGGTGAGGGGGGCAATTACTGCATGTGTAGACCAGTGAAAGATGAATGGGTGGAATTCAGAGGGGAAAATGTGATTAAAATCGTATATTTACTGATTTTAAAAATGTGTCATGAGTTCTACCGACCAAGTCAGAGCAGCGTGCTTTGTCATTTATGACCTTTTCTCTTCATCTCCCTCCAATGCGACCCTCCGGAGCACTGAAACGGGCTAATTGAAATAAATGTAGTTGCGATGCACAAGACTGCAGACGTCCTCTGGTTGGTCGTCATTGTTGAGCGAAACTGTCTGGCAGGTCAGCGGGCGATCACTCAAATGCAGCCTTTTCCCCTCCGCCTTTATTCATGGCATTTATTTATTAGATTTTTTTTTCGGTTTGTCTGACAAATACATTTATGTTCGCTTCAGGATAACATTGCAAAATCTGATGAATAATTGTACAGTATGGAAAATCACCCTAAAAAAATACAGAGGAGGTGTAACACAGAGTAGGACCATAGGACACGTACTGTATATTTCCAATCAGCCAGGCTGAATGCACAGTTTGACGTCCCAAAACATGATATAGCACCATTTGTTCATTTGAAGACATTAACATGTATTGCTCACCTGATGTAACGCTGAACTGAGATGCATACAGTGAAAAAAACTGTGCTCAATTTTCTGTATATTCAACAGAAAAAAAACAACGTCTCTGGATCCGGATGGGTTTATATCATGCAACCAATGAACGAAATAAAATTGAGGAAATTCAACAAAAACAATTTTTTCAGTGTAGGCACACTTAATTTGGGCCCGACCGATATGGATTTTTTTTCCAGGTTGCTGCCGATTCCGACAACTTTGTTTTTGGTCTCGTAATGCTTACAACTATAAAAGCATGAAAAACAGGCAGGTAATTTGACAATGTAATATTAATTTAACCTCCAGTATTTTTTTGGGGAGGGGGGGAGACGTTTGAATGTGATTATCTATGTTGTAATGGGATTAAAAAAAAAATCGGCAAAAATGCTGTCGCGAATATCACCTGATTAAATCGGCCAACCCATTGATCAGTCGGGCCCTGCTTTTAGTGTCGCCTCAGCTCAGTTTTCATACTTCTCAAATAGTACAAGACAACTTCAATGCAAGAGTGGAGTTTCCCTTTCAAGCTACAAACCACACACTGAACTGAGATGTCCTCAGCGACCTCCGCCGGCCCTGTGAAATTGGCACAATCAGCCAGAAGATGTGCAACCCCTTCTCCTTCAGCAGTCGTCCCCGGCCTGCCTCAGAGGGTGATTCTTTCTGCTGAAGGCGCACCCCCCCCCCACACCCCCCAATTCATCCTGTGATCCAGCCCACAGAGGCAAAAATAATAATAAAAAAACAGCACCGGCAAAGAGTAAATAACACGTTCATATTTCAACATATAAATAAAACGGCGAAACAAATGCCTGCGAGTGAGGCTCTGAAGTGACATGAGTTGCATGATATGTCGCTTGGTATAAAGGAGCATGGCGGAGATGCTCCGTTTTTTTTTTTGTTTTTTTTAATCGGCCTGCTCTTAATTCTTGCCCTGGAATGTCTTCGCAGTGAGGACACAATTACAGTACATGTGGAAACACAGATTGGTGAATTAGCACTTAAAGCAACAGGAAACCAAAAGAGTCGCTGTCTGTTTTATGTCGAGCCCACGTTTACCTACTAAATGCTAATCACGTTTAGCAAACTGCGCTTGACGGGGAAACGGAACGATTCATCACTCCCGCAAAGAGAAAATGAAGAATAGTACTCGTGTAGAATGAATATGCTCGGATAGTTTGACGCAACGATGCAATTGTCGGTATTGTAACCGGGTGGCATGCAAATGAATGTATCTAGGAAATGACTCAGTGCCGGTCTTTGACAACATTACGTAGCTCATAACTTCATCCTTGCGCAGGACCATTTGGAGTGGAAGCCGAGCGAAGAAGAAAACAAAACAAACAAAAAAACAACACAATCTAACATATAAACACATCTTATTTTCCCTTTGGTGCTTTGTTGCAACTGATGAATGTCTTCTTCTTTGTTGTAAAGCCAAAGGAATTCCCAACGTGAGCTCTGAAGAAAGTCTTAAATAATATACAACATAATATAACAATAAATATTGCTGGGGGCAGTGGTAAAACTGCCTTTCCTTTGGTTTTGCAGTGTTCAGTTGTCTTCTTGAGAAAAAAAAAAACATTATTTTTCCTATTGGTGGTGGTTGGTCGTTCAGCTAGCGAAGCATACGCGTCCAACTTGGAATCCAAACTTTTGGTTGCTGTTGCCAAAGTCTGTTGCGGACACATCCATAATGGGCAGCAGCTCAGCTGAAGGGGAGTCCATCTGCAGAATGGTACTTTCCTGACCTTTACGTACCTGAAAGAGAAATGTCGAAACGGTTATTACGTGACCTATAAAATGGTTGGGTTGGGATTTGGAAAAAAAAAAATACTCAATTAGCAAATGTTTACTTTCTGCACTGTCAATTTAAAATATGGCCCTATTTTTGAACAAAGAGAAATTTTAAAAAGATTTTTTTTGTCCGATTAATCGACAAAATAATAAACACATGATTCACTTAACTCATTCAATCCCAGCCATTTTCACTGGAGCAACCCCCTCGATCCCAGTGTTTTACTGGATTTTGGTTCTAATGCTATATAAACTAATGCTATATAAACATACATGGAGCCGACCAAAGTAAAGTTTGGACTCTCTTCTTTCAGCAGAAAGAAAATCTTGTTTCTATCTTTTTCCATTCTTCAGCAATCAGCATTACAAAATGGCTACGTTTCATGAAAATGGCGATTCCTGGGCAAAAAAACGGAGAAAAATAGCTTTTTATAAAAGCATGCATTTCAATCACATGAGGCACCACTGCCACCTACTGGTCGCTTTTTTACATGATTTACAATGCAAACGGCTTATTCTCATTCACAGATTCAGACCCTCCTCCTCTCTGACGCAAAAAAACCCACTTAGACGTACAAGTACGTCCTTGGTAGGCGGGGCCTAATTTTAAAAAGACGTGCAAGTATGTCCTGTGGAATGAAAGAGTTAATATCAAGAATTGTTATCCTACGTAACGAGAGCAAGCACCCTCGAAACCAGATGGATGATTTAAAAACATCATGTGAAATGATAATCTCCGCACTGACCTGGCATCCGTCGTACACGGCGTAGATGAAGGAGCTTTTGGCCTGCGTCAGCTCTTCGTCATTGCCGGCCCGGAAGCGCAGAGCGTGGCGGTAGGAGTGCGACGTGCCGTCATACCACCCTGCCGAGTTCTGGCACATGTATGTGAAGCGCTGCTTGGCCGTGGCGCTCAGTAGTTTGAGGAAGGTCAGCTGGACCACTTGCACGGTGTTGCCGTCCATGTCGTTGTAGGAGAACTGCCGGGTACGGGCACATAATCATTAGCGCTTGATGACGGACAGAGCTATTGTTCGATCTTAAGTTAGCATGTCCAATTTGTACCTTCCTGCCTCTTCTGTATTGACTGTACCAGCCTCCTGGTTTCTCTTTGCTCCACCCCGCTAATTTCACCTAAACGCCAGTTTAGGGCACAATCATAGGCTGAGTTGCTTCGGCAGGCAAATGCGGTTTGCGCTGTTACAGACTCACCATTTCAATCTTCTCGTCGGGGTCCAGGCAGGTTTCTCCGCCAGCCGTGAAGTTGCAGTAGACCTTGAAGGCATCACGGTTGCACCCTTGGTTAGGATCAATCCAGTAGTCTCCTAGCAAGGACACACAGATGAGTTGGAATTGATTGAAACATCATTCAAAACTAATAAGCAGACTTCCAACGATAAAACAATTGCACAATTTCTATAAAACATGAGAAGACATCATAGTATTTTGGGGGGCATGGTAATCTGTGGTATGGAACATATGGCTTTCTACCTTGAAAGCTTTTGTAGACAAAGCAGACTAGCCAGGGTAATTAGGTGCTTCCTCACCATCTTTGAAATCCGGCTGAACCATCATGAGCTCCTTGCAGGTGCGTGCCGGGCTCTCGAACGTCCCCAGGGGCCTCCTCATCAGCTCCACCTCGGTTTTCATGGATGAAAGCGTTGCAAAGACTTCTTCCATTCCATCCTCTCCTCCTAAAGGCTGATCTGCTTGCAGGTAGTCTTCCATATTGATAAGCGCCTCCTCCTCTCTCGACGAGTTTCGTCTTTTCTTCTTCCTGCCGTCCCGGATCGGCAACGGTTGCACCACCGTAGCAGCGGGTCCCTATAGGGTTTCATGCCAAAAAATTTGCCAAATAAAAGAACTAGTCCAAGAGGCCATTATGCTAATTATCACATGTACTGACTGGGGGTCCTGGAAAGCCAATACGGCCTGGATCACCTCTGGGACCAACGGCACCCTGCAGAACAGAAGAGGGAGAATATCATGTGGCAATTATTTGCCACCTGCAGGCTGTCTTTAAGAGCGCTCAGCTTTATCCAGGCACATATGGCTGCTCCTTGACAAGATTTTGCAGCTGTGTGCATCTGCAGTCAGTCATGAGCATTTTTTTTTGCTCTCCAGACACAGTCTAGCAGGTGTCAAAAACACACACAAAATCCTATTACAAGGTAAACACAGTGGGGGGCTTATGATAATGTGTGCCCCATTTAAGCCCTTGACATCAACTTTGTTTCTTGTCCGCGGCAACACCTGTAGAGCTGCTTGAACAAAAGCCCTCTTTTTGACTCACCATGTTGCCCTTGGAACCTTTTTCTCCACCAGCACCCTATGAACAGAGGAAGAAATGTGAAAACATAATAATTGTTGCATTGAACTGGATAATAATTCAGTGCACATTTTGCCAAATGTACTTACTGACAGACCAGGTGGTCCTGGTGGTCCGGTGGGACCAGGTGGGCCAGTCACGCCCTAAATATATATGGTACAAGAATGTGCTTTTAGGCAACTTTGTTATCATGAATGATTGCAACACAGTATACCGTACACGGACATCGGCTCAGTTTAGACATTCTCCTAGTTTGATGTTTAGTTTGACACTAAACTTCAGCTGGGAGTGCCATTGAAACAGCTTGAAGCTTTTTTGGAAGAACCGTTCCCTATTTGCTACCCGGTTACTGATCGAGTCTAGTTGAGCTAGCTGCCACCATACAACGCTCGTATGTCAAGTCTGTGCTCGCAAACCAACTCGTATCTCCAAAAAACTCGTAAGTTGGGGGCACTCGTATCTCAAGGCATCATTGAATATGCAACGTTACAACAGTTCACACCTCATCTCCTTTAGGCCCGTGTGTTCCATCAATACCAGGCAGGCCTCGGTCCCCCTTCTCACCAGGTTCTCCAGGAGGGCCTACGAGCCCAAGTAGCCCACCATGACCCTGCAGGCAGACGCATGGATCAACTTTGTACTCCACAGCATAGACAAAGACGCACTTACTTTTTCTCCATCGATTCCAGGGTCCCCCTTCAATCCTTGAAGTCCCGGTGGTCCCTGTGAACAGTATCAGACACGGTACTTAGTCAGTTTCATTATGCAGATTCAAATTGGGGACATGGATTCAACTAGGCATGACACCATTTCCCAGAAAGCATTCTGAATTGCCTCTCAATTCATTAACTCCATTACGAGCTCAATTTAAGGCGCTCACCATTGGCCCAGGTGGTCCGGTTTGTCCCTGTGGACCAGTTAACCCTTGCTCACCCTGGAGGCCAAAGGAATAAATACAAAATAGAGTTCAAGAGAGATGGAAGCAGACCATCAATTGTTTTCTGCCACATCCAATTGTGTACTGACCGCGGGGCCTGGGATGCCGTGAAGTCCATCTGGGCCAGACCTCCCTGAATGACCTTGCGCCCCTACCGGGCCCGTCTTACCCACTGGGCCCTGGCTACCTGTTGTTCCCTACCGATCAAAAGAGACAAAGAATAGATGCGTAGATGAACGTAACATATCAAAATCGTTGACCACTGAGCGCAAAGCCATCAATGCTCACCTTGGCCCCTTTCATTCCTTGCTTGCCTTCAAGTCCTGCGGCGCCCACGTGACCCTGAGGTTGCAAATTCAAATTTGTTGATGGAAAGAAGACTCAACTTGTTTAGCATGTGTGCATGTACAAAATCCACACGCGTATGAAACATTAATCTCACCCTCCGTCCCGGAGGTCCTGGAGGACCTGGCTCTCCAGAGGCTCCTGGGGCTCCCTGCAGGTGATGATAGTAATTTGATTACAAAAAGTCGGTGCGACAAAACGCAGGTCCAAGTCAATACCTCCCCCAACCAACTCACCGCTTTGCCTGTTTCTCCGTCATCACCTTTAGGCCCAGGTCCACCATCTTGTCCCTAAATAACAAAAAAATATTTATGTATAACTGATTGCAGGAATCATAGGCAACCATTCCTGCTAACATGAGGGTCTCCTGTATTTGTATGTGACTGTTGACCATTGCCAGGAGACAATTTTTATTCGAGAGGAGGCTGATGGGCAAGTGAGAAAATGACGAAGCCTATTGCAACATGGAAACTGTGGTGTATAATACTGCGACATCCAGCTTTGAGGCACGGCAACATTATAAGAAAATATTTATGTTGCAATAAATTGTCCGATTAGATATCAGAGGGGGTTTACACTGATTCGCCAAGGTAGGAATTCAGTATGACCAGGTACTCCCAACAGAAAGAGTACCTTATTGTACATATATTGTCAATGGAATATGTACAGTTGCTTACAGTGACACCAGTTTCTCCAGGTGGTCCCGTATCTCCTGGGAATCCAACAGGGCCCTTGGGAGGCAGACCAGTCAGTAAAACAGCAATGGACATGATTGTTTTACTTCATCATATCGATGGTAATGTGATAAACGAACAATATTGCCCTTGGGTCCATCCTCTCCCGGTGGTCCTCTAATTCCTGGAGGTCCTGCCGCACCAGATGCTCCAGCATCGCCCTTCTCCCCTATGTCTCCTTTAATGCCCTGAAACATCCGCCAAGCGTGTCACAAAAGCTACGAGGAGAGAAGTAAAAATGGCGGTATGGTTAAGGAAGGGCCAGTATTGACTCACAGCGGGGCCAGACTTTCCAACTAGTCCTGGATTACCGGCCTCGCCGTCCTCACCCTAGAAGAGAAAACACGCTGGGAACATGTCAGGATTTGTGTTATTACTAAAGGGACATGCCGACCTTCTCTCCAGTCGGTCCAGGTTGACCAACTCCGCCTGGCATTCCAGCTGTGCCCTGAAAGACATAACATCTCCAAATAAGAACCATGGATAGCTTTAACATTTTGATTTGATGTCACACAAAAAAAAGCTCCCGTTTGTTAGCATTCCTTTTTGCTGAAAATAATACAATATGGAATGCCCGCGCGGTATTCCTCTTGAGCACGTATCAGTCCATTTATGGATCACGGCGTCCTGCACTTGAATGTTGAATAATTGAGCAGAGTGAGAACACTGTATGCAGATGGACAGCCATTACCCGGATAAATATAACCGCCTCTCAGGGTTGACAGTCAAACAGTTGTAAATGATTCATGAAGCTTCAAATGTAACTGTCTGTGGGAATCTTTATACTGCGTGAATAATTCAAGTCTCATAGGTAGATCAGGGGCAGGGGTGGGGGGGTCGAAATGACAATACCACAAACTGTACAGATCATCATAAGCTGCATTTGGTGCGCTGAACTATCGATAACACGGAAACTCATTTTATGTTTTTATGTGCACCCTCAAATACTGTTTTTTTGTAAGTGTCAAGTATCCGTTTGATTATCAATTCAAGGCTATATGGAAAACCTGTTTTCAGTTTTGTTCCTATTTTTGGGTTCCTGAGTTGCCTTTTCCAGATGTAGTTTTCTTCTGGAATCTTACAGTTAAATGTTATGGCGCCACCTGTTGGTTTTGCATGTGCTTAACAGCCAAGCAATACATTTTTTGATGTTGCTGCGACATAAACCGAATTTGTACGCAACTCAGAACGTGTACCATTAACCAACCCGGTCGTAAACTCAGAACTACAGTAAGCGAACATGCCTTCTAGTGCCGTCAACAAATTCTGCGCAAACTAGTTCTTTGCACACCGCTTGGAATGTCAGTACCACCGTGACAGGGGGACTCTCTGTATTGAGGTTTTTATAAGAGAGAAGTGGTCCAAATCTGCTATTGTGATGCAATAACAAAAATATGAGGATCCCTCTACCTCAGCACCAATTAGCCCCTGGGGGCCTCGGGGTCCGTGCTGTCCTGGGGGTCCCTGAGAAGAAAGAAATCACACGTTTTCATCAGCCTCTTATTGCTGAAAAAACAAAACAAAACAATATCGCATCAATCAAACTACACGTGACCTTACTCAAAGAGCACAAAAAGTCCCCTCGATATCATAACGTTAGCGACACGATACACACATCCAGGCAGGTCATTTGCCTCCCCCGCACAGACTTTTGCTCATTTGCCCGTGCCGCCACTATCTTTCCCTTTCTTCTTCGTAATAACAAAGCTGTTATGAACAGGACCGTATTCTCTGAGCCAACAGTCAGTCAGAACGTGATCGGACTGCTCAATGGCGCGCTGGAGAAGCGCCAGGCGATGAATCCCCTACTGTGTTTCCGTTGAGTAAACATAAGGGAACGTGTGATGTCCAAACGGAAAGGAACACTAGCTAGCTGAGGACAGGATGAAACACACGCGTCCATCCAGTGAGGACATACCGGTGACAAGTCCTGATCTGTAACAGTCAGACATTCATGAACGTATCGCAAGTGTCCTTGGCAGCCTCCTGCTCTGTGACTCTGCCTTTCTGTTTTGGCTCCATGTCGCCACATAATCTGGCCGCGGAAGCCAAGTGGCCATAGAGAATCTCACGGAGCGTGTGTTCATGGTTGGCGGCGTACCGAGATGACTGTCACAAAGGAGGATGCTCATTAGTCAGCCAAGGCTGAGGCTAATCTGATTAGCAGCTGTCACGGAGTCTTCCTTCCTTCCTCGCAGTCAGCGGCCCGCCTCTTCCTTCCACTCCATTGCTCGGCTGCTTCCTCTCTGTCGCTGCTATCTTATCTTTTTTTTCCACTTTCACCAAAGCGAACCCTCCTTTCAGTCAGAGAGTGTCTTTCTGCATCTGTATTTTACTCTTTTGGTCACGTTTGTGACGACACATGGAGGCTCGGTGCCTAGTGGAGTCCTGTTATTTCCAAATAAAGTCACATTTTACGTTGATGAAGGGTAAGACGAGTAGACCCAATTTTTGCATTGCAGTGTTACGCTGGCGTCAATGCTCACATGAAGCATTTGTTTGAATCGTGAAGCTATTGCACTAGGCAGACCTTAGCTTGTTTTCTCCAGGAGAGTACCTTTCATCGTTTTTTTTTTTTTTATACTGGTTTGCCTGTGCGGTGTCCCGATAGATCAGTGAAGCAAAAGCAGATGTGCTCTTCAGCCTGCCATCTTGCATCAACAATACGCAGGTTAAACTACCCGGGGTAATGCATGCTGCAAGGGCACAACCTGTCATTTGTCATTCAAGAAAAGCAGAAATGCATTCATTGTCATAAATATTTCGTCTTACATCAGAATCCTTTTGTATATCATTTTAAACCACTGAATAGACAGAATAAAAGATGGATAGCGTGCCTCCATTTTTTTGTTGTTGTGAATAATAAAATAAAAGTAGACATCGCCTTGAACAAAAAATAGATAAAAAATAAAATAAAAAAGACGCGCTGGACAATCAAATTCAAACACTCATGTTGATCAGATCATCACAGATGCAGATTACTGTGCACGGTAATCTGCTCCAAACAGAGCTCACTTGGCATACACAGGGACATCACCTCATCAAGATTAAAAAAAAAAACAAGACCCGGAGAGAGACAGCGCCTTCAAATATTTCAAATGAAAATATGACATGGGGGTCGACACAAAGAAAGGCTGAGGGGGTTTTGTTAAAGTTTTGATTTGTGCCATATCTAGTCTAACACCGGCCCATAATAAAGATGCAGAGCCAATCTAAACGGTAGTTTATCGATTCTTCAATCCCTTCCCAAAAATATTTTATCCGTTACTTGTACTCACCAGAGTGCCCACATGCCCACTTTCCCCTTTCTCCCCCGCCAGTCCTGGCATTCCCTGCACAGAAAGACCGGGATTTGAATTCATGATTGGGTCTTTAGTACGGAATTCCGTTGCCCTTTTTACCTGTAGGCCCATGGGACCCGTTGCTCCCTTAAAGCCTCTCAGTCCTTCGTCTCCTTTGGCTCCATTCATTCCCTGCTGCCCACGAGGCCCCGGCTCGCCATCTGCCCCCTGAAACACGCAAAGCCGGATCAACACTGCCAGGATCCTCCGCGGACGCATATTCTTGCGGTATATTGTGCGCTATGGTGCCCTACAGTCATTCCTGGCTGGCCCACGGGTCCTTGAATGCCAATAGGTCCTGGGGGTCCCTAAAAAGCAGACTGACTGTTAAATACTTTCACTGAAGACATGATTAAAAGCCATCTGCTCATTATCCCGGCGGGGTGCATTGTACAGACAAACGGTTATCATAATGAATTAGCCCAAACCCAATTATGAGCCAGGATGTCTTCTGCCTCCCGCTGACGCAGGGCTCTTGCATCATATTGAAATTATTGAAATGGGATTCACACTCACTGCTTCTCCTTTGTCTCCCTTGCTTCCCTTCTGGCCGGGTCCTCCTGTCTCACCCTACGGTGACAGATGCACTCGCGTCAGCGTACAGGATCTTCATTGTCATTAAGAAGGCTAGTGGAGTAGTTACTTTCTTGTCCCTGGAGCTATTCGATATTCGGATTTTCTGCTAATTTTGAACTCCGTGTAACTGTTGAATCTTTGAGGATACTACTCAAGTGTTGAGTCATGGCACCCGGCAAAGTACAACCTTGTATCTCTCGGTGTTGTGTCGATTACCTTGTCTCCGTCCTCTCCTGGAGGCCCATGTTGTCCCACGGGTCCTGGAAGTCCAACGGGTCCTTGTTCCCCATCGTGCCCAGCTGGCCCGGTGGATCCTTTGTCTCCCTTGGGACAAAGAGACCGCATATCATCGTTGGTTATCCTCACACATTGGATCAGAATGGTAGTGTAAACTCAATTCGGAATGTTTGGCGTCATACTGGTTCGCCTTTCTCTCCCATCGGCCCCGCGGGGCCCACACTGCCTTGCCGTCCTGGCAGCCCAATACCACCCGCTGACCCTGCAGGACCCCGCTCTCCGGTGGCACCCTGGGGGGGGGGGGGTCACAAGAGGTGGAGAAATGATGTCGTTCAGAGTGGATGCTACGCATCTTCTTCCAATGTACCAACGTGTTAAATTGGAGAAGTTGTAAGGAAACGGAATGAAGCGAACTAGCACAAAATCCGACTTACAATGAGTCCCGCAATTCCAGGTACACCCTCTCCTCCTTTTAAGCCTGGAGGACCCTGGGGGGGGGAGATGCAAATAAACTTCATAATCGAGCTCTTTTAATTTCAGCATTGTGACATCAAGCCAAATGCTGCAAAGTTCAGCAGAATATTTGCAATACCGGTGCACCAGGGAGGCCTCTGCTTCCCCTAAATCCCTGGATCCCTACAGGGCCACTCTTTCCTGGTGCTCCCGGTGGGCCCAGGTCCCCCTGGAAAGCACATTAACGCAAAACAGAACTCAAATGAGTGGAGAGTGGAAAGCAGCCACGTGCGGAGTCATCACATCAACTGGAGAATCACACAAAGAAAATAATATGAATCTTTTCTGTGAGCTCTCTTTTCGTTACTACTTAGAAAATTCAAAGCTAGTATGCTAACAGTTGATAAGATAATGTTTCAAAAGTATTGACCACGTCCTTGGACTGAAAATGAAAGGACAGGACCGCAAAGTAATGATGTACCTGACAACACGATGAAAACTACTCACCTTGGCTCCCTCCTTTCCGGCCGATCCAGGTAATCCTTGCTCGCCCGGTGGGCCTGGTGGGCCTGGATGGCCCCTGTCACCATTTGGCCCCGTTTCACCGGTCTTACCCTAAAGGGGACATTCGGACAATTTCATTACTGATTTGAAAGGGCGAAAGGAAGAGTGGCATTAACGGGTAAATCCTCTCACCTGTGGTCCGACAACACCCGGGGGACCAGGGGGACCATTTTTGCCTTGGAATCCCTGATAGGAAAGAATATTTAGAGTGTCATGACTTTTGCTTCACCCGCTGTGTTATGGTGACTATATGACTCGATGGCTCTTTGGCAATTTATTGTTGGGGTCTGAGGGCAACAATATAAAGCATTAATACAATGTGGATGTAATGGAATAGTAAATTACTTACTGGTTCCCCTCTCTGGCCAGGATGACCTGGAACTCCATCTTTTCCAGGTGGACCCTAAACAAATAGTATCTCGTGTTAAAAACAACAAAAACAAAACTTAATACTAAATTTATTCTAAAATGGTAACATAAAAGAAGAATAACTTCACTGAAAGTTCCACTCACACTTGGTCCTTTTGGTCCTGTTGCACCATGCATTCCTTGTGGGCCTTGGGGACCCTAAGAAATAAAATCAAGCATAAATAAAATTTCGAAAGCAATTCCAGCCAATCATTGTGTTTTCTGGAGGTTTTGCAACTCCAGTTTGACACACGAGTATTAAAACCAAGCCACTGCCCATGTGTCAAGAAGTTACCTGTTCTCCAGGGGATCCTTGAGGGCCATCTTGTCCGGAAGAACCCTAACAACCAAAAACTTGCTCAAAGTTTCTGTATTTTTGCTCATTACTATATAATTATAATTGCACTATGTAAATGTGAAGCTATATTTTTGACAAAATAAGTTTAGGGAATGTTTGTCTTTGTTTCGTTTTGTTTTTCTTGAGCCCCATCACCTTTTCTCCAGGCTTCCCCGTGGGACCTCTTGCCCCTCTTCCTCCTCTGGCTCCCTGTCGGCAAAAACAAAAGGCTAATAAGCACGTGAATAATGTATATCACGGTGGCAAAATGCGGAATATGGAAGTAAATTCAATTCAATTCAATTCAATTGTAAATGCCGCCACCGTACTATCATAAGCTAATCTTGGTCATTTTGAATGAGGTCATCATAGTGCATAAAGGGTCGATAAACATTTCTGTACTCACGTTAGGACCTCTTTCACCTCCGGATCCAGGTTGGCCAGCTGGACCCTAAATTCAGAAGTTAATGTGTTTTTTTTTAAAATTGTGCCTACATATTTATATTCAAAGCTATAGGATGTGAATTTCAATGAATGGAAGTCCCCTTACCCTTCGTCCTTTCTCTCCTGGGGGTCCTCCTGCCCCAAGAAAGCCAATGGATCCCTGGGGAGGCGCGTGGTGGTTAAACAGTTCAGTGTCTCATTAGTGCATAATTAACAAATGTATCAAATTAGAGCTAATCGAATACAAAACGCAACGTTAAATACTCTCATTCATCAGCATGTGATGAATACGCGGGCCTGAAGACCCATTAATAGAATAGCCAATTTGAAGAAGTCGTTTATCATCATTTTGTGTTTAACCAAACAAAGAAAGGTACCAACGGGTATAACACGGAGCCTTATCAGGAAGCGATTACCTTTGACCCTTGACGTCCTGGGTATCCAGGCAGTCCTGGCACTCCGAGGTGACCCTACGAAAAAACAAACAAGATGATCCTAGATTAAAAATATAAAGTCAGTGATGATATTTTTTTTGCCTTAAGCGTTACAACACTGCCATATAGATGCTATTCGTTAGCCCATCTGTCGCAGGTAGCATGTTTTGTTAGCATGAAGACTCTTTGTTTTATGTGTAACTTCAACTAGGAGCGGCATTAAACCGCTTGAAGCCTCTTTTGTGAAGAATTGTTCATTATCTTCCAAACTGCTGCTTGTTGTGAAAAGAGTTGATATACCTTCTCTCCAGCGATCCCAGGAGGTCCTAAATCCCCCATGGCTCCGTGTTGGCCCTTTAGGCCTTCCGTTCCGTCCTCTCCACGAGGACCTGCAGGCCCACTGTCTCCCTATATGGTCAAAAAAAAAACCCAAAAAACCTAAACGTTTGTTTTGCAGACGTGTATAAAAGAAGTTGGGGGAGTTATAAGGATGCTCTTACACTGTCTCCCTTGAGGCCCATGTCACCTTTGAAGCCAGGGAAGCCATCCTCTCCCTAATGAGGGCACAAGTGAGATCTTGACTGGTAACTGCGTCACTGTATTGTCGTCATAAATCTGAAGCATATCGGCGAACTGGTTTAAAGCAAGCAGACCAAAGTGTAACTTACCTTCTCTCCTTTGCCACCCTTTAGGCCTCTGATGCCATCTGCTCCCTTTAAAAAATATATATATATATTTAAAAAAATCATGATTTCACAAACCTCCACAAGCAATCTTAATCTTCCATCCAACTAATTGAAAGCATTGCATTGTTTTTATTTTTTTTCTTCCCAAAAGCCAAATTCACCCGCTCTCCATTAGGTGCTTCACTGATTATTTTTAAAAGCTTTTTTTTCTAAGCTAAATTTGGTTGGTATTTGGTCAATTTTTGAATCGGGTTTGGTAACTAATAGGTACCACTGTTCAGCATTCCTCGTGCATTAACCTGATTTGATTGCCATTTTGGCATTGCCTCCAACTATCACCTGTCACTCAAATACAAAGTGTTTATATGTGTGAAAAAATGACTTGGCATCTAGTGGGGGTGGTAAAATAAATAGCACAGTATTTATTGCGTCCATTATCTCACCTTGACGCCGCGGGTCCCCGGGTACCCGATCGGCCCCTGGGCTCCTGGCATTCCCTGTATATGACATATCGTATTTACAGCAGCGATCGGCATTTTAATGAGCGTAGCATCACATTTAGCTATTGCATCCTATCCTGCAGGTTACAAAGAGATTGACATTTCCAAGTTGTAAATAAGGTGAAGACACAGAGTTTGTAATTCCTGGGCCGAGACGAGCGTAGAACAAGCTTGTGATGTGCTGTTACCCACTTGGGTGCCTTTCTCTCCTTGGGGTCCTTCTCTTCCTGGGTGACCCTGCAGGAAGAGAACGGGATATCAGCTCGAGTTAGCGCCATTGTAAATACGCTGTCATTGCGCTGTGCTTAATGGACCCCCCTCCCCTCCGGACTGCAACGAGGCAATTGGAAAAGAGGAAAAGTCAGTGCGAGGGAGAGTGAAGCCCCTATTAAAATGCAATTGCTTAAAAAAAAAAAAAAAGCTTTGCAGGGTAATTAAAAGGAGCATCAAGTGAAAGGCATGATAATGTGTCCCACTGCCATTTTGAATGGCAAATGGGAGACCTTTTTTTTTTTCTTCCAATGCTTTGAAATCATTGATTTGGAACAAAATTCTGTTAATTTATTTGCATTTAAAAACAGTTTTCACCATATGGAATGTCGGTAATTGTACTGCACAGGCAAATATAAATTTTAAAGCACCTCTCAAGTGAAAATAAATGTCTTCCAAATTTAACACATCACGGAGAAAAGTGTTGGGAACAACCCTGCCAAATAGGAATGATTAGAAAATGTGTCTAATCTATAATATGAGGCTTAAACATTTTCTCAGCTCTCAAATGTTGTGGGCATGTCCTCAAATGTGACTCAAGTACCACTGCTGGAAAAATGGAGGCTACTCAGTTTAGCTTCTTTCTTAGCTACATGTTAGAGCCTGCAAAAATAAAATCACTGAAAGGCTCCTGCGCCTGGAATATATCCCACCAGGTCATATTTCCATGTCGCAACAACGAGGTAGCGGCCCGGGGTAAGTACCAAGGACAAGATCAATGGGCAATCGAGGCTGCCTGCCGAACATTAGTTCATATGGGGAATAACCTGTTGTGTCATTTTTTGTACAATTGTAGGCATGTGTCAAGGGCTTCACAAAGTCTCGCCAATGGGATTTGTCCTTTTCCTCTAATGTGCCCAACATGTCGAGCAGGGTCCGATTATAGCGTTCTACTGGGTTTGCCCGGGGATGATATGGAGTGGTACGAATCTTTTTTACCCCGACGAACTCACAAAGCTCCTTGACTAACTTAGATTCGAAGTCTCTGCCTTGATCACTGAGCAGGCGACAAGGGAAGCCATATGGAATGATCAAATTATCCCAAAGAGCTTTAACTACCGTCTTAGCTCTCTGGTCTCTCGTAGGCACTGCTATGGCAAATTTCGTAAAATGATCCGTCAATACTAACACATTTCTTGTGTCTCGACTGTCTGGCTCAATGGACAAGTAATCCATACACACTAATTCAAGGGGATAAGTTGCATGGATGTTCTCCAGTGGAGCAGCCCTCTGGGGAATCCCCTTCCTCATGACACATCGGGGACATCTTTTGCATTTGTCTTCAATGGACATTGCCATTTTTGGCCAGTAAAACCTAGCTCGTGCAAGATGTAGGGCACGGTCAAAGCCAAGGTGACCAATCTCATCATGTACACCTCGCAAGGCTCTTTCACGGTACTGATGAGGTAATACCAACTGGTAGACAGGTGAATCTTTGTCTTTACACTTGCGATATAACACTCCATTACTGAGCTCCAGTTTGTTCCATTGGTTTAGCATGGCTTTAACATCAGTAGATTCACGCTTCATTTCCTTGGGTCCAGGTTTCACACCTCCTTCTAACAAGGTAATGACGCGAGCAATAGAAGGGTCAGCTCCTTGTTCTGTGCGCCAATCGGCATCTGTCATTGAGGGCAAGACGTCTTCCCCATAGGCTTCAGGAACTGCTGAAGGGTCAATAGCTAGGGACTCCACAACAACAACCGGTTCTGATGGAAATGGAACAGAATGGCGCTGACACAATGCAGTGAAAGTTCCATGGTCTACTTGGTTGGATGCCTCAATGAGGCGTTCTTTCATGTCATTAATTCGAGTTCTCTCCTTGCAAAAGGCCTCATCTTCATGAGGTGGCTCTTGTGGCCGCCGGGACAAGCCATCAGCGTCTTTGTTTGCTTGACCTGCCCGGTACTTAATGGTGAAATGATACGTAGACAAGGCAGCCAACCATCTATGTCCAGCTGCATCCAGTTTGGCACTTGTCAAGACATATGTTAGGGGATTATTATCAGTCAGGACAACAAAAGAGGAACCATACAGGTAATCATTAAACTTGTCGCATACGGCCCACTTGAGGGCCAAGAATTCAAGTTTATGTGTGGGATAATTTTGTTCACTTTTGGAAAGCCCCCGACTAGCATAAGCAACTGCTCGAAGCTTCCCTCCCTGCTGTTGATACAGCACAGCTCCCAAACCATCCTGACAAGCGTCAGTGTGTAGTATGTATGGAAGTTGTGGGTCTGCAAAAGCGAGAATAGGTGCTGAGGTAAGTTTCTCAATGATCGAATGAAAAGCTGTCTCACACTCTGGAGTCCAGCGGTCAGCAAGTGAGTGATTGGGACGACGGGACAACTGGGATGGCTCTCGTTTGTAAATCTTTCCTCGTTTCTTTGGTGGATGATAGTTTGCAGTGAGGCGGTTAAGGGGTTTAGTTATCTTGGAGTATCCTTCAACAAAACGGCGATAGTATCCAGCGAAGCCTAGAAAAACCTTCAATTCTTTGAAAGTAGATGGACGTGGCCAGGTTTTCAAAGCTGAGATTTTGTCAGGATCGGTATGAACTCCACGTGCATCCACAACATGTCCTAAGTATTTCACTGAATCTCGAAAGAGTTGGCACTTTTCTGGGGACAACTTGAGTCCATAGTCTCTGAGACGTGACAACACCTTCATTAACCTGTTTTCGTGCTCCTCTAATGTGTCTGAGAACACAATTAGATCGTCCAGAAAAACAAGCACTTCGTTGAGGTGGAGGTCACCAACACACTTCTCCATGAGGCGTTGGAAAGTGCCTGGAGCATTTGTGACGCCTTGTGGCATCCTGTTAAACTCATAGAAGCCAAGGGGGCACACGAAAGCCGTCTTAGGCTTGTCCTCTTCGGCTACTTCGACTTGATAATAGCCAGACTTAAGGTCCATGACAGAGAACCACTTTGCTCCACTGAGAGCTGCAAAGGTCTCTTCAATATTCGGTAGGGCGTATGCATCTCTAATGGTCCTCATATTTAGCTTGCGATAGTCTATGCATAGGCGAATTGAGCCATTCTTTTTCTTAACTAAGACAATGGGTGAAGCGAAAGGGCTTTGAGACTCACGAATTATTCCAGCATCGAGTAACTGTCTGAGATGCTGCTTCACTGCTTCTCTGTCACTTGGGTGGATAGGTCTTGGTCTTTCTTTGAAAGGTGTCTCATCATGTAACCGGATCTGATGTTTTACAGCAGTGGTGTGGCCATACGACATTTCATCAAGGGCAAAAACTTCAGAAATAGATTGTAGCTTTTTCTGGATGCGCTCTTTCCATTCACATGGGATGGGAGACTCATCAAGACTGAATGGGGGTCTATTGGTTTCCTGTTCCGGTTGACTTGGGGAAAACTGAGCTTGCACAGATTCTAAAGGGGAAACCAGCTGGGCTGCACAAGCTTGAGCCACGACACTAGTTGGCCGTAATGTCACACTATGTTCGCTCACATTATGCACTATGACCGGTACTTTGGTACTGGCCCTAAAGGGGATGTCCACTAAAGTCGATTCGATTAGCAGTCCTCCTGGTAATCTGTACTGGTCATGCTGTTCAAGCACAAATCTTGTGTTCTGGTTCTTCCGTCCTAATCTCACAATCCCCATAAGGCACAATTTTTGGTTTGCAAGGACTGTGATTGGCTTCTTACTATGCAGCATGACAGGGTAGGAATGAGTATCACCTCTCTGTGCCTGGGCAACATGTTGGAGGATCATTGCAAACTGTTTAGAAGGTAAGATCTGAATAAACTTGGGCCCATTTTGCTCCACTAATTGCTCATGGAGTCGCAAAAGCACGTTTGTCCCAATCAGTAGTGGGATTCTACTGTTGAAGTGGCATTCAGGAACCACAAGTGCGAGTACGACCAATTGCTGCTCTTTCCCCGCTATGTGCTGTGGAAACGAAATGTTCGTTTGAATGTAGCCTAAGTATGGGACATTTTGTCCTCCAGCTCCTTCAATCTCAAGAATAGTGTGGATGGGTTGGATGAGAAGATGGGAAAGGTGCTCTTTGTGAAAAGTTTCAGAAATTGTCGTCACTTGTGAACCGGAATCTATTATGGATTCGCATGGCGTACCTTCAACAAGTACAGAGGCTGCACAGCGTGGGCCTATAAGACCTTGGGGTAACATCAATTGAGGGTTAAAAATGTCAACAGGTTGGGTTTGGCATTCAATGCCCAGGGATTTGGGACTCAGAGAATCAAGGGTTTCAACTCCTGGACGTCCCACCGCAGGAGCTGTCACTAGTTTAAAGGAAAAGGAGCTGTAGTTTGTCTTGCAGCAAAGTCTGCTTGTTTCTTCTTTAACTCTGCATTCCTTTTCTTGACACGCGTGGGATTTGGCTCATTCGTGCAATGGACTGCTATATGATTTCCTTCCCCACACTTGAAACAAAACCATGCACGAGGCATTCCAGGGATTCTTGTAGAGGCCTGTGTTTGTCTCATATTTACAGCCGAGAACTCCTTCGGATTGGGGGGTTCGGATTTGCATGTAACCTTCTGGTTCTGGACAAGTATTTGAACTTGTCTGGTCAATTCAGCAATTTGATTTTCAAGTTTAGCAGTTTCATTTGGGGGTTGCTCAATGGGTTGTGGGGATACAGCGGTGTTTGTCAGTAGGGTGGTGTCTCTCTCTTTTTTGCTCAACTTATCGACTTGTCTCATGAGTTCATTGATTTTCAAATCAAGTTTCACAGTTTCGTTATCTGATGAAGTGGGGCCTACAAGCGGTACTTGGTCAAAGACTGGAATGCCAAATGCAGAGTGGGCATGTGCAGCAGCCTTTGTTGTACCCAAATGTTTCTTCATACGATCAAACTTGGCTGACCGTCGGTCTTCTTCTGTCCTCAACATGAGAAGGAGGTCAGGGAATGAGGGAGGAGAACCCTTTTTCCCTTCAAGTTGGAGACCTATTATCAAACTCTGGTCCCAGCAACCCCGAATAAATTGTCTAAGGAGCAGCCCATCTGCATTCGTAGCAGCTGCTCCCCCTCTAAAAATTACTCTGGTGAGAAGACTGTGGAGGCGGCTCAAGAAAGCAGAGGATTTTTCTCCGCTGTTTTGGTTCGAGCAAAGAAAGGAAGTGAAGAGTTCTTCTCCATCCTCGACAACACCGAAAGCAGATTCTAGCTGATCGACATAAGTGTTTGGTGACGCAGTGACACCAAGGGGCTTTACAATTTCAGAAGCAGGGCTGAGCAAGCTCTCAAGGATCCTCCTCACCTTGTGTGCATCAGTCAAAGAAGAGTCACTGAGTAAGAGATCGACTTGGCTGCGCCATGTCTCATAATCCACTTCACCGTTGGGCCTAGGACTTCGACCTGAGAAAGTGCGTATTCTCGTGTGTGATGTGTGAGTTGGCTCACTACGTACAATGTGCTCAACTACTACCTTCTGAACATGAGGAGGGTTGTAAAGGCTCTCATCTATGCGGACATTCCTAGGGCTAAAAGCGCTACTGGGTTCCATTGGTTCACTTCGATCGGAATAGTGAGTGGCAGTGTCAACATTCTGGTCGTCATTCGATTGTGTTGCAATCTTTGGTGTGGGGTCTGTCTGTGATTCACTTTGAAGAAAGCTAAGGAAGCCAACCTTCCCACTACTCCCCATAGACTCAAGTTCCCTAAGGTATCGACGGGCCACTTCTTTGCCCATCTCGCCTTGAGTGATGTCTCTAACAGTTTTAGAAGTCCAAACTGAACTTGGATCGACAGGGCTTACAAGTCCCCCTAAAGTCAATGGATCAATTTTCAGAATAGCCTGTTCTGATTCATAGACAACAAGAGTTCTGCCTTTAGGCTGATGTAACTCATCAGGAACTCGAATGACCTGAGCTATTTTGCCATTTATCACAAACACATCAGAAATGTTATCATCGGTGCAAATTTGTTCAACCCCTGTAACAAACAAGGTTTTCTGACCATCAATTCCAAATCGTTCACAAAGATCCATTTTTTTCTGGCTACCAATTCGGGGTGTCCCCCGCCTACTGCCCGAAGACAGCTGGGATAGGCTCCGGCGCCCCCGCGACCCTAGTGAGGATGAAGCGGTTCGGACGATGAATGAATGAATGAACAACGAGCCGCTTTAGAAAGAGTCAATTGATTTTTGTGGGGAAAAAATGTACGAAATGAGTTCTTGCTCTTAATGTTGTTTTCTTGATCATCAGTTTTGTGCCATCCTTGAATGGGTTTCTTTATACAAGAGAGCCCTTTGCACTGGGGGGGGGGGTTATTTTGTTGTTTCTTTGAAATCCTTTTTTGTTGGTTTTGGATAGTTTTCATTTTTGATCATACGTCTTTCAATGACACCTATTTTGCTTCTCCGCGCTTATTTTATCCATATCCCAAACTGCATTTTTGTCGTGCTCCCATGTGGCTCCCCCAGTAGCACTGATCAATAATTGCGGCATGTGCCTACTTGACACTTTTTATCTTGACTCCCTTACATTGTATTGAACAGTGTCGCCGTTCATCAATGCACAATAGTTACATCCATGGATGCAGTGTATCTTCGTGCGTACTTACTGGTTGTCCATCAATGCCCGGTAGTCCTTGCATGCCTTGTTTCCCCTGCGGACCCTGTATTGGACAGAATACCATCACACGTGCAATGAATCAATCAAACACACAAATATTAACAGTGACTCGGTCCCGGTTTTGTGCTTTTATCAGTCCAGCCTCTAGACGCACAAAGGCAGAGGCCGTCCTTAACGTCGGCGCGCCTGCGTATTTTTTATTTTTTTTCTTTGGCATTGATTTCCTGTCTGTGTCGATCCTGTCACACACGGAGCCAGCGCAAGTTGAGTTGTTCTCTTCCCCTCCCCGCGGGCGAGTGCGGTGACGGCTCACAAGGTCACACGGGTTTGATTCTGGGAATAAGTGTGAGAAAAAGCAACCCACCTTCTCTCCCGGCAACCCGATGGGACCCTGGGGGCCGGGCAATCCCTGTGCCAGAGCAAAGCATCAGTTAGATGAAATGTCGCAAGATATGGGGGAGATGAGCTGAGATATTTGTGTGTGTGCGTGAGTCCGGAATATTAAGTAGACGGCGTATTGAAATGGAAAACATGTCAAATCCGAACTTGAAGTGGTTTTAGCTACACGTTGGTTTTATAATTGTTGCACTGGTCGACAGCAAATTGGAATCAAGAGATGGCTTCATGTGTCCCTAAATTTGGGATACTGATTTAATAAGTGCCTTTACTTTTTTGTTTCAGCCCATTATCGGCGCAGTACGGATTTTACTATGCAATGTAATTCTTGATTCATAAATATATTACGATATTATTGTTCTGAATATTAAAACCTGATGTGCTATAGCAAAAAAAAAAGTGCAGATTCAGAATCAGCAAAAAAATAAATAAATCTAGAACATTTTACATGCATCTCTGGTTTAAATGTCTTTTTTTTTGTAAAACTTGGTTGACCGATGCATTATTTAAAAAAATATATATTACTGGAAAATTACAGATGAGACCGACAACAGATTTTGTATTATAGTTATGAAGGAGCGAAGAAGGCTGATCAAAATAATTTGAATGTAAAACAGTGGGGAAAATGAAGATATGAAAAGGGCGGCCACAGGAGACAACTTCTTTATGGCAAGTGTTGAGGAAGTGAACAACAGGATGTGTGGTTTTATTCAAATTTTCGAATACTCAAAAGACACGTCTGGATTTTTGGTAATTCTCAGTACAGTACCTGTGGTCCAGGATTTCCTTGTTGTCCCGCAGGTCCTATTTCTCCGTGCGGACCCTGTAAACAAGCATCAAAATTGATGTTATAAACATCATCAGTGATAAAGGTAAAAGGAAACAATCTGGGAAAAAAAGGAATCTTTTTGACTCAATATAACAGCCTGACCTGGTTTCCCTTTGACCCCTGGGGCCCGTCTGTTCCTTGGACACCCTAAAAACAGAAATCATTGATATATTAAAAAAAAAATGTATACTGCTTTCCAAATGGAAGGGATTTTGACTTACCTGTTGGCCAGGTGGTCCCGGTGGCCCTCTCGGCCCAACAAGACCCCGCACACCCTGGATCCACAACATCAATTTATTTGCGGATATTATGACAGGATGCGAGGAACACTGCTCTGAAAATCTGAAGCTACTCAAATGTAAAAAGAGATAACGTCACATTTATTTCATCTTGTATTTGCACATGTATATTTGTGTGCTCTTTAAAAAAGATTTTTTGAAACCAACCCCCTTCCACCTTGCTGCAAACTCTTTGTAGGCTGGCCAAGCCACCTGTTCCAAAGCCACATCTGTGATCCCCCGAGACGTGATTGATATGGAAATATAATCATTGCGGCCATGATTTTTATCTCTTCGCTCTGCCTCTACCTCTTTCCCCAGCAAACCCAATTTCTGCCTGCCATTTGTCTCTTGTCATTTTTTTCCCCCCCTATCTTTTCCATTCTCGCTTGTGAAAACAGACCGTGTAGTTTTAACACAGATCTGCGTGCATCGCTTATGGCGCTTTATTTCCTCGCCGCGTAGAGTGATGATGCATTTGGAGGGACAGCCGCCCGCTGAGCCCAAAGCTCCTACTGGGAGAAAGATGGAGTGCAAGTCAATCAGCCACTCTGTTTGCTGCAGAGATGCGCAAGAGAGATGACACGGTCACCACTGGCGCTCCCTAACATCTTGGGCTGCCTTGTTTTTGTTTTTGTTTTTTTTTGGTTGGGGGCGGAGCGAAGATCATCTGCACTGATTATATTTTACACATTTTTACCAAAACTGCCTGTCATTTTCACCAAAATTACACTATAAAAATCTACAAAACACCTTTTATTCCATTTTTCTCCCCGAGGGAGGGGGAGAGAGAGAGAGAATTAAATAAATATTATACAAAAATAAGAAATATAAATTAAAATTTAAAAATAATACTAAAATAAAGACAATATAAATAAAAAATAAACAAATGCATAAAAAATGCAGAAAAAAATACAAATATTTGTTTATGCTTATTTTAGGGACATGGGTGCGCTTCGTACAAAAATTGTCGGAAATGTATGAGAATCAACTGCAAATTGCAAGTCAGACTATCATGAAGAGGGAAGGTAAATATTTCATTTCTAACCTTCCGAATTGGGAAAAAATATTTCTCATTCAGTTGCAAGTCTGCTGTTCATTAAACACACTTGATTGACGTGCTGCTCACAAACTTGTGGCATGTGACATATTTCTATCAGTGTCAAATAATAACAAAATGTAATGAACTCCAGTGCAAGTAGTAGTTGTGTTAATTAAAACCATGCATGTACAAAAGGCAGGAATGTGTCGTTTGTGCTTTACTCACAGGTTCACCAGGTTGCCCTCTTGGGCCAACGGGTCCAACTGGCCCCTAGCAAATACAAAGGTGGCGACATATTTTTAGCATGGATCTGATCCTGATCACAAATATGGAGACCTGTCTCATTCACATTACAAGCATCTTGATCAATTAATACCATGCATCCTGACGGAAGTACTATTTTTTATTTTATTTTATTTTTTTGTGTCGCATCAACTTGTTCCTTTTTTCGTTGTTGGATTTTAGGAATAACTGAAATTCAGAGCGGGCTTCTTGTGGTGTGTGGTGCTGTAGGATTTACATACTGTGTCTTATTGATCGATTTTATCCCACTGTTCAGTTTCTTTTAACATTTGAGATGAAAAAAAAGCGAAAAAAAAGCTGCAAGATGCATTTTGTCGATTGGGGAGAAATAGTCTTCTCTCACCTTTTCTCCTGGCTCTCCGGCAGGCCCCTGAGGACCAGGCTTTCCTCTGTCCCCCTATGAAGACACAAAATTGTCAAAGCTGCAGGAAATTTAAAAAAAAAACGGTTCTCTCCATGGGAACGATGCTTTGAACATATGCTACCCCTGTGTCAGCTGCTATGCCAGATTTCAAAAATCAGGGAAACAATACGTCAAGCAAATATCAATTTTGCCATGCAATAAGGTGCAGCGTGTGCACATCACGGAAAGGGTTAAAAACTCACTTTGTGTCCCTGATTTCCTGGGAGTCCTGGTAGGCCATCGAAACCTCGATCACCCTGTGAGGTCATAGCGCAAGTTCACCTCACAGGTCCAGCTAGCTGGCCGACAATAACGTCATCATTTTTCCGCTTGATTGGCCAGAGCAAGTCAAGTTAGATGAGCAAAACACGCTAACATGAACACATTGAGCATTCTGCCTCTCTACTGAGTGTTTGTACATATTTTAATTTGTGTCCTTCTTATTAGATATCAATTCATAACTGATCTAGATATATCTGCTGATGTATTGCGTTTTTGTGTGGGTTTTTTTTGTCTGGAATTGATTGTTTTTATTTTTTTACGACATGATAGTGGTTACTTAAAAACTGCAAGTAGATGATGAAAACAATTTGGAATTATTTACTATAGAATTTCTGTTATTTAGAGGAATACCGGTTTCTCTTGTGCTCAGCCAAGCCTCCAAAATAATTGCTGCCACAAATATTCCTTGCAGTCCAATTTAGCAAGCATCTCACCACTGCAATGCGCCACCATGATGTCTTACCTTCACACCAGTTTCACCTGGAGCTCCACGTCCTCCATCTGTTCCAGCGTATCCCTAAATGAAGCATGATCCAGTTATTAAAAAGAAAAAAAAAATCAACTGATATCGTATCACATGATGTCATATTGAGATTTCCATCCCATAGCTTACCCTTTTTCCTGGTTTTCCGTTGCTTCCTTGAAGTCCTGGCAATCCTTGCGGTCCCTGTTATGGACAAGATAAATGTTCAAATGAAGGCGTGGAAGCAGGCGAGGGAGCTCGTTGAAAGGAAATCAATCCAGCGACAATGAAAGCGAGTGGCAGATGGAAGCTTGCGGTGAGATAAACATGTTCGGCTCATTACCGCAGGGCCCGGGTCGCCAATGTTTCCTTTGTGGCCAGCTGGTCCTGGAGCACCCTGTCAAATAGATAAGGAGCAAGTTATTGACATATGAAGCAATATCACATTTAACATTAGTCCTTTATGAAGCTTGTACAGTACTCTGTCAGAGCAAATTTGGCTTACCAGAGGGCCTGGTCGCCCTGTAAGACCCCTCGGACCTGGAGGTCCATTCATAGACAGCTGTAAAGAAGACCCAATTGCATGACAAATGTCTTGAGATCCCGATCAATTTCTCAAATGGCATGAGGATCAATACGCAAGATGAAGAGATATACCTGAGCCTGTTGAATAATAGCGTGCGCTTGGGCCTCCTGGGGGGACACCGCCGGTCCCTTTTGGGAATCAAATCTATACTGGAACTGAGGGCAAGAGTAAAAGTCAGGAGGAGTCCCCTCGGGTAGATGAAGCTCAGTCAACCAGCCCCCCCTTGTGGTCAATAGTGGTGAAGGAAAATCTGTTTTGGTAGTCTTACAGGTAGCATCAGCATGGTTCCTGGTGGACCTGGAATTCCGTCAACCCCGGGAAGGCCGGGACGTCCTGCAGGACCCTGAAAGTACATGTCAAGCAGACACACGTATGAGGAAACAGAAATCATTCACTTATTTATTATAACCATCAATCCTGTCTTCTCGTTGAAGGTCTGCAAGTATCAGCACTACCTCGTTGTGCGCTGTGTTTTAAATGAACAAGCGCACAAACCTAGCAATAAAAAGGAGGTCAAGCGTGTCAACATCCTTCAGAACAGCCAGTTGAACTATGTGAGCTGGATGGGGTTTTTTTTGGGGGGGGGGGGGGGGTCTGTGCTCAAATATGAGCCAAAAACGATACGCGCTCCACTCACCATTTCCCCAGGGTCTCCTCTGGGTCCTGGGGGGCCAATTGGTCCAACTGGACCAGGAAGTCCCTGTGAGGGATAATACCATATTGTCACTTTGATTTACGTGCATACAGTAGTGACTTCTTAATGATTACGCCGCAGCCTGATTAATCACCGGGTGTGTCTATTTACATTTCTAAACACGGCACCTCAAATAGACTGGTGGTCGTGGTATTCCTCATTGCTAGTCCCCATTGAATTGAATATGCCTATTGTCTTTTCTTGAAAGGTAGCTGAATGAACACAGAACCGTACTCCAACTCACCTCCGGTCCTGGCAGGCCTGCCGGTCCTTCCACTAGCGCCCCCTGTAAACCAAATATCAAGTCATTTGCATGCTTTCATATAGCCGAAGCCGCGATGCGGTTCCTGCGACGCCTGCGGCAGCTCACCGGCTCAAATACCCCGGGTTCGCCCTTCTCTCCTTTCTCAGTCGGTAGTCTTCCCTGTGGGAGGGAAGCATCCAAGTACAAAATCGTTTGACCACTGGGGGGGAAGAAAAACTGACAACTGGCTTGAAATGCCTGACTGAAGGTTTACCGTTCCGTGCCATGTCTCGGCTCCTTCTCGCAGTGCAAAATCGTAGCCTTCGTCGTAGATTTCATACTCCTCATACTCAGACTTGGTGTCATTGTAGTCGTCGTGTTCGAGGACCTGTTTGCAAATACGATTACTGACATCTATGGTGAATGGAACATATTGGCATGTGCGTTCCACCCACCTCTGATTGTGTAATATTCGTGCCCGCTCTTACGATGGAAACAGCAAGGTCGTCAACGAGGTTGTCGTAAAGGTCATCGCCGTCGCCCAACTCTGGGCTCTTCGCCAGCTCCGGCTCCTGCGCGTTAATTGTGAGATGAAATGTTAGCCCTGCGGCTGGACAATAGGCCGAGGGAATGTGTTGGTCATCCTCGATGCAGGTACTAAGGCCAATTAGAAATCTGAGGATGTCTCCGGTTCACGGCTGCGAGGCAGAAACAGCAGTGGAAAATGAGTATGCGGCACAATTAGGCAAGTCGCGACATACTGTATTTCTAAGAAAGATGCTATGCTAATTAAGCAGAGCATAGCAGACCCATATTGTACTGTACATCGCAGGGATGGGCATTAGACTGCATATTCTTGAGCAATTAAGGGATTATTTTATATTTATGAACTGAAAGGATCATTCATAAAAATATTTACTACGCTTATGACTTTTATGTGAACTCCATTTTTCTTTGATTTGAATTCCAGTGAATCAACTAAACCTTCCAATTAAAGGTTTATAATTGCCTATCAAGGCCACAAGGTGGAGCCAAAGCACCACTTTTTTCTGAGCAAGTGCTCTGGACAGTCAAATAGAGGTCACTTCCTTGGGACTGACATGCCACAAGATGACGCCAAAGCAATCTTGTTGAATTAGACCGTGCTTTGGCACCATCTCGTGGCAGCGAAGGGCCTTTCAGAAAGAGTAAGCAAATAAGCGAGTTTTTCAGTGAAGATAGATTCCAGAAAAATCTACAGATGGCGAAGCATTCATTATTATGCCCATCCCTTGTACATACCATGCAGATCACTCTGGTTGAAGCAATTTATGCATAGCCTTGCATGTTCAAAACACATAGTCAGAAAGCCTACTGAAGACTCGAGGCGCATTCTCTGTTTGGGTGTCATAAAGTTGCATTCGGGGGTGCTGATGGTGCTGGCTGGTTAGTGGCGAGCAGCTGGAGAAATGCGAGATTAGCAAAGGGGGAGTGATTGGTTATAGTGGCCGAAAACAGGGGAGCTGTTAACTGGTCTACCTCAACGTGAACTTCGGTTATGCTGCCTGGTGAAGGGGCTTGTGTTGATGGTTCATACGAAGGCGTCTCCACAAGGGGCACGTCCTCGTAGCTTTTAGTGGGACCGACTGTTTCTTCAGTGCGTTTTATGTCCAAAAAAGGCTCTTGGGAGAGATACTCGGGCGGCATCGTAGACACGCTAATGAAGCCGTCGTCCAAAGTTTCCTCCTCGAGTTTTTTCTTCCGAGATCCCTTCTTCTTGCCCTTCCCCTTGCCTTTGCCCTTCCCCCTGCCTTTACGTTTGCCTTTACCTTTCGAGCCCTTGTCCCTCTTCTTTTTGTTCTTTTTGCCCTTCCTGCCCTCTTTGGCTTGCTGTTCTTCCGTCTGCTCCGGTTGGGACTTCTTGTCATGGAAAAAGGGCATTGTGAGGAAAAGTCGGATGACAGAGAAAGAAAAACACAATGTAGCAAATCACATTAGAATGCCAGTGTACTGTATCTCTGGCCTGTGTTCCGCGCACATGCTTAGAATCTCTATACAAACAGCAATCTTTTTTTTTCTCGTAAAAACAACATTGGGGATGTGATTTCGATCTAAACCGGGTCAGCATGTGCAATGGGATGTTAGCCGTAGGGGAATGTTTTGGCATTCTGAGCTCATCCCAGAGCTGAAATAGTTTTATAAAAGCCAACTGGATGACTCTCAGCGAGACGTTCAATTTCTGGATCGCTTTCATTGACCAGATTTTGTGCAGACACACGTGCACGTACGCAGCGTGAGCATCCGTGAGAAGTGTGTCACGAGCTTGACTTGGCTGATATCATGCCCGTCTCGCTCAAAATTGGTTTGCCTCATCTCAGCTGTTATTCCCTAAACAAAGCACCACTTGCTTGAAAGGAAATGCTTTCCCGGTGGCTTTTCCAAGGAAGTAATCAATCATGACAGTCACCAGTATGCACTTCACTGGAAGTGAATGTGGGTCAACTTGTTTAGATGCGACCCTTCTTTACACTTGTAATCAACTCAATCGCTTATTAACAATTTGTTAAAATTGTCATATTGTATATCTCCAGTTTTCAATTGGGATATCTTCCCAATACCATGCAGTACTGACCCCCTGAAGGTCCAGGGCTTGGCTGCTCTGGTGCAAAGCGGAGTCGCAGTCTACCATGTAGTTGATACAGTAAGCGGCAGCGGCCTGGGGGTCATCGTCAATCAGCAGTTGTTGAATTTCTCCCTGCAACGAAGGCAAGAAAACACCACAAATGTGATGCACAACGCAATACGGTGTCCGACTGGCTCTTGCCGGATCATGCAGCCGTTCCGAAATAGAGTGTCCAAATTGCGGTCTGGTATACTGGTATAGCTCGGGTATCGGCAGACTTAAGTCATAGACTTTCGGACTTATGAAAACGTATTTGCCTGCAGCTTTAAGATTGACTTGTGTGACTTACTCCCACCTCTGATACTGTATATACTTTGCTGGACATGTCGGCAGCCATTTGCAATCGACTAAATCCGATTTGCCTGCATGATGTTTTGGTGGTTTTTAGCTCCATTGTAGTCTCTTTAATTAGGCTTTAGCAGCCAGGGGTATCACCTTCCAATGCTCCCAAGAGGCCTTGTCAGCAGTGTGTGTGCACCCCCCCCCCCCCCACCCGCCCAAAAAAACTTTCTGAAGCATTTTGAGAAATGACTGTTGAATCACTAATTTGCGTATTAGTACGGTGAGCATGAAGGTTATCCAAATAGTGTCTTTTCTTACAGTTTTTGGCCAGAGGCCCACGGAGCAAGGGCACTTCATTTGCCCTCTTCGACCGACTGCAGTCATAGTGAGTGGGGTTGGGGCGGAAGGGGGGGGGGCAACAGGGAGTAAATCCACTCTAATCCAATCTCAATTAGAGATCAAAAGCAAAACTCTCACAGAGTTTTCCTCTTATTCTTTCCCGGCGGGGTTTCTCTCCCCTGCTAAAGTGTTGGCCCCGAAAATCATGCACACTTCATCGTTCCCCAATTAGGATCTGGCAGCAACGTCAGAGGCGAATGCACTCTCATTGCTCTCCTCCGGAAAGTAGACACTACATGAAAATGACTTCAACTATTGTCATACTATTGGCTGGAGTTTATCTGAGGTGAAAGCCATCATTTGCGGATAACGCATTCAACATGATTACGCAATCTTTTGACGCTCCTGAGTCCTCGGTCGATTCAAGTGAATTGCTGCTAACCATCCGTTACTGGGGGTGAAAGTAAAATGAACAGCACACACATCGTAATAGCTGCTGACTTTCATAATAATAAATATTCTTATGTCTTCATTCAATTTTTCAATGAGCCGCAAGTTCTTTGAGCATTGCGAACCGATTGTTGACTTGCCACGCCTGATGCAAATTTTTTGGCGGTGACTACAATACCTTTGCTTGAACATGCTAATGCGAATGCCATGGTGCTAACCCAGGCATGGTCCTAAGATTCCCCCCCCCCCCCCAGTCTTAAAGAGGGACTTGACAGATGCGTTGGGTGACTGAATAAATATTTGTAAACTTAATTTAAAAATCAAATAAAATGCTGGAGGGATTCAACTGGGCTACACAAGTTTCTGGCAGGGCTGTAGCACCCGCTAGCCCCAGTGTCGCGCAATCCCTGTGCTAACCCATGCTGACTTTCCGCTATAAAGTTATTTTTACCGAGTTTGTATTTATTTATTTATTTATTTTATTGGGGGGGCAGTGCACATTAATCAGCACAAGAATAAACAGTGTAGATGTGCCGGACGTAGCATAAATGCTAGTTTTCAGCCTTGGTCCCAAGGCAGGTTTCTAAAATAGTGTCTCACACATTCGGGTTAAATGAGAATTATTATGGGCTATCAAAGGTATGACTTATTTGATTTGTTAATCGGGCAGATGGGCAAGGTAATTGTTGATTTTAAAATGTAAATTATGTGTATGTAAAATGGATGAGATTAAAAATAGAATAATTCATGCTCATTTAAAAATTTGAGCTATGATTAATTGAACTATTATTGTCCACCCCTGGGTCAGCCTTTGGCTTTTTTTTTTTGTTGCTTTTTTAAAATCATGGGTTAGCATGAGCACGTCGGTAATAAACTGCATCATTCAATGTGACTTGAAATGCTACTTGCATGCGCTTTTAAACAGACCTTGACCTATTAAGTCTGCCTCAGTGTGCTAAATCAACAGCTCAGCATCCAAGCACAACTGCCCGGACTGTACGTGTGTGCCAGAAACATGTTCAATTTCCAGTCCAAGTCGAGGCAGAGGAGATCAGATTTTCCCAACAAATAAACACTTGGTTTTATCTAAACAGTCTGTGTGTTAAGAGTCACATTAACAAGGCCCACGGCAAGCCATGAATAAGATCAAGTGGACGTGTAGACATTTTAATGTTTGCAAATCGCTGCGTTTGCCAAAATGACTTTGCAGGGGGTGGCGGGGGGGAGAGAATCTGGAAGTAATAGACATTTGTGGCTCAGCAAAAGTCCCCCCTTGGTCTCACGCCGCACAGCTCCCACGCTGGGAGAACTGGGCCGGAACACTGGCCTCCTCCCACAGAACTGGGGCCTGGGAACAGTGGTCCAAGGGTCAGCCCTCTTAATCTGCCGTCCCCTGGTACCAGCCTTGCTCGCGCTAATGACACTAATGCCTTAATGTACACAAACAGACATGTATACTAATGAAGTCATGGATTTTTTTTCACGTGGAGAAATGCACCAAAGTGGAAGAAATCGCGACACTAGGGCGATACTGTTTTGATGGGTTAAACAAAAACTCCCAAACGGATTTTCACAAGACATGGCGGATGGTTGAAGCATGTGCAAAACATTAAATCATCACATTTTGGTGAGGATCCAAATAAAAGTGTGGATGCAATCATTTATTTTCAGTTTTTGGCTTTAAAGTCCACTTGCATTGGGGCCAACTAGGGCATTATCCAGATGGAGCTGCACCTGCAGCACTGGAATGGAGCTGATCTTGAGTTTTGACTCGAGCAAGTCAAACGGAAGTGATAAATATTATTTGACCCTGGCGATTGTTTGTCTTCTGCGGGTTGCTATTGTAGTTATAGTCGAATCACCATTTCTTGCTGGGCTTACTGTGTTGAGCAAAAAAACGAAAAAACGACTTCACCGACTTTTACAGAACTCATACATGGTCTCTGTTGCCTTCCAGGGAATAGACCGAACCCTTCAAGTCGGCTGAAAAAAAGTCATTGAAAAAGATTAAATGCCATAAAGGAGCTTGTGGCATGAAGTGATTTACAGCTTGGGTGGAGCAGAGTGAGATTGCGTACTGGCAGGGGAGAAGGTGGGCAAGTTCTCAGGGAACAGGTGGGCATCCACTCGCCGTGACCAAGCACATCTGGTCTGTCCAGGTGAAAGTGGCAGCCGTCTCGTCTAATTGATTGACAAGCCTCCTGCTGTACTTTCTGCATAGCGGCCTTCCCCTTTTACAGAAGGCCATCTATTCCAGTAGACCTACCTAATATCCTTCCATCCATTTTCTAATCCGCTTACCCTCACAAGGGTTACAAGCATGCTGAATCCTATCCAAGCTGTCTTCGGGCAGCAGTACACCCTGAACTAGTTGCCCGCCAATCGAAGGGCACACATCGACGAACAACCATTCGCGCTCACGCTCACACCTAGGGACAATTTAGAGTGTTCCATTAACCTGCCGTGCATGTTTTTAGAATGTTTGAAGGGAAACTGGAGTACCCGCAGAAAATCCACGCAGGCACGGGGAGAACATGCAAGCTCCACACAGGAAAACCTACATAATATATATAAAATAGCTATACTTTTTTTCTTTTTGGAACTTCATGGTACCTTAGACCACCTGCCTAAATTCTGATATTTTATGAAGTGATTTGTGCAAAAAAAATAAATAAATCATCACATTGAATATCATCCCTGTAAATGGGTTTTCAGTGTGCTTGTCCGTACATGAAATTGTCTTTTTTTTTTCTCAGAAAGCTCTTATAATTCCTCTGGATTTCTCATACCGATGTCCACCGAGCATACAATATGCACATGCCGTCTTCCCAAAATAATGGGTGGCACGACCGAACTTTTCGAGTTGCTATTACTGCAATGCGATTTCATACCACAGATAAATTCACCATTCAAGGAGATGATATGATGAGGCCCGTTCATGCCTCGGCATATCCGCTCCTCCTCGTTCGTTCCCTCTTAAACGCTTCTTTTACCTCTGAAAATGCTTTGTTCCTCCCACGCTTGATTGACATGAGACCCACGACACCCTCTGGCCTCTTGAACTACAAATTTTCTCTCAAATCGGATCTCCAGTGGCTTTGAAGCCGCTGCGAAAAATGCCACTCTGCATCAGATGCTTTGCGATGATGAGCTCTTACGGCTGCAAATTCGCACTGGACATACCGAGTGAAGGCAGTGAGGTGATGCTGAAGTTCAAACCCAGCCCGCTTTGTAAGTAATGCTGAATTAATCTAGCATTAATTCATGTGCCAGACGCATCTCATTCTCATATTCTGGTATTCTACAAAGTGACTCATGCATTAAATCAAGGTAATTCATTTTTCAGCCATTATGCATCAAACATTAGCCCGATAAATGGGTTTTCACGACCCGGCATGCATATTTAAAAAGTTCTCTCCCTCTCCTGGGGCTTCGTTTATTTTCATTCAAACCCGACATGTTGAACCCTCGTTCGCAAACAAACTGGTGGGATGGCTTTACCTGAAATACTCCTTCATCCAGTAGTCGTGATCCGAAGACAACAATGCCCTCCGTGCTGACGTCTCTGTCGTCTCCTCGTGTTAGCGGAAGCGTCTCGACCGTGTGACAGTCCAAAAAGAGTGTGACGGACTGGCCCTGTACGCTGTAGGCTATCCTGTGCCACCTGGAAGAGCGAAGCAAAAGACAGCAATGTGGCAATCTTTGCATTTAGAATGTGATTTTAGGGCATTGATTGATCCGAGCTTGCTACTTTTAAAAGGGGAGAAATTAAATTTTTAAAACCGCTGGCAAGATTTGAATGGTTCCTCGCTTCACTGAATAACTAAGCTTGTAGTCAGGAGAATTATTCACAGAACACTGCCAGCTTCAACAAAATAGCAACATTAGAAATACACAGCTAGCATTAGTACTGCAAACAAGCCAAGGTTAGCCACCTTTGCTGCGTTGGTAGCATAACTTGTTTGTAGAAAGTGTTACAATGCCACGAACTGTTGGTTTGAAGTATATTTTTGGGAACCTCCAGTGAAATTCAAAAAGAAATTGATGAATTGACAATCCTCCCACCTGCTTAAAATTCCATCCCGCTATGCTTCAGTTCGCTAATCTTGTGCACAAATAAGATGTAAATGGTGGAGTCTTGCTAACTTACACCAAATGTCTTCAACTGTTGCCAATGAAACACAAAGATGCCAGCTTCCGAAGACATTTCAACTATGAAATATATGGCTTTTTTTTTCTTTCAAATTTCAGAAACTGACAGTTGCTGATTAACACCCCCCCCCCCCCCCCCCCATTTGCACTTCATTGGGTGCGATTCTGGTACACAAATTAGTCATCCTTCCTAAAAAACAAAAAATCAAGGCCTGGTTAAATCTATGACTTTATGTCTCGGTCTGGCTGAATCATCTTCCTGTGGTTGAGAAAAGACAGACAGAGGCTACCATCTGAGCAAGCACGGAAAGGTCGATGGAAGACATATTTAAATTCTTCTTGTAAGACGTCCAACCGCTGAATATACTCACTCTCCATCGGCCAGGTTGACGTCCTTGAACGTGGGATATGTTGTGGGCTGCCCGGCTGCCCGGCCCTGATACAGGAAGACGGGCGAAGGGCCCACTTCGAGCCCCAGCTGCTGCACCCCATGTTCGTCATACACGGACAGTAGAAATGACTGTGATCCCTTTCTGGCTCGCACGGTGGCCAACAGGGAGAAATTTACAGGGAATGTGGACTCTGGAGAGGAAATGCTTCTAGGTCAGCTGGCAGATATTGACTTTAACCCACACAAAGTAGGGCTGAACAATTAAGCACATTCAAATTGACATCGCAGTTTCCTAATGAATGCCGAAGATGGCTAGCTTAACCGATAAGAATTTATTTCACACAGTCAAACCTCGGTTTTCGAACATCTCTGTTCTTGACCAAATCGGTTTTCGACCAAAAATTTCGAGTTTTTTATGTCTCGGATTACGACCGAAAATCGGTTCTCGACCAAACTGAGCGCACTTGAATGCGCCACTTGACTCCTCTCGCCTTCCTTACACGAGGAAGTGACGCTTCCTCATGTAGCGTTCCATTGTGAGCAGACGTGTTCAATAAAGTTTTTTTTTTTTTTTTTTTTTAAGAGCATGGTTTCGGTTTTCGAACAGCCTTCTGGAACGGTTTATGGTCGAAAACCGAGGTATGACTGTATATATATAAATGAGAAACCTAATATTGTGTATTGTAATAGTGATTTATTTTCATTCTTTTTCAAAATTGTTCAGCCCTAATACAAAGTAATTAAAAAGAAAAATCTTCTACCTGGGAAAAATTGTTTGGTCGGAGCACTGAGTTGGACTTTCTGGTCTATTTTGAAAGCCTGTCGTGTTCCCGCTACCTCTTTATGGCTGCCGCAGAGACCAGTGTGCACCGACACACCTTCCATGCTCTCTGACAGGCCCAGCACCTGAAGAACATCGATGGGATGACCTGAGAATGGGAGGGGGGGAGATGATGAGTACCGTTACACTTGTACGCAAATGAGCGCCACCACCTGGCTCTCACGAATGGAGCTTGTGGCAATTGTAGGCAAGCCAATCCCGTCAATGTCAGCATTAAACTCTCCCTCTGTTGTTGTCTCACTCTGTTAAGTGCCGGTTACTGCCGAGCCAAAAGAGCGGGATTGAGTGCGGCTGCAAGCCAGTCTTATAAGTGCACAGACTTCCTGCTGCCCAAGAGCTTGGAAGAGGCAATCTTCCCGGGAGATTTGGTGGCAGGTGGCCGGGCTTTGTCGGATGTTGTTATGGGATAGTGGTACTACACCATCCCGCCTGTAATCCTGTCGCGGCACACCTGACAGCTGCATGAGCATCACACTTTTGCCTTTGGAATCACGATGCAGTGGACTGAGCCCTCAATTCCACACTTGTTGTTCTTTTCCAGAAAAGTGCTTTCTTCACGCCGCTAAAATGACCTTTCGATCAGGCCTTAAGGCGCCAGCTGTTGCTTCGGCATGCAAATGTGTTTTCATGCCAATTCAGAGCTTTGTATGCCGCCAGTATTGCAAAGAAGTCAAAGAGACCATTCAAAGTAACTCGTTAGCACGTAGCATTGTAAACATCGGAAATTAGCTAGCTCCGGGCGAATTTACCGACCGGATTTATCTTTCGCTCGCCATATGGCGCGAGTTTGCCATTCCCGAGAAATAACGCATTACATTTCACGGCGTTTGCTGAGCAAGTGTCTTTGGAGTGCCCTCAATCCCCCAAGCGTTGCAACAAAGCAGTAAAAAAGAATAAACCGTGAATCGCAGCCAGCCAACGGGAAAACGGGACGAAAAATATAACATGAACACCTCGGGCTTTGCCGCCGCAAACAATAGAAACCATAGCGTCCGCGACATATGTTCATCCAGACTTTGTCAATGATAACCATGATATATGGGACCATATAATCGAGTTATCTACCCGATATATTCATTCTGGCGCATCGTATCATTTACAGCAAACGCAGCGCGAGATTTTCTGGCCGTGCAGGTTAAAGTGAGGCTGCGTCGTGGAGTGTTAACGCAGTCAGGCCGCAGCAGCGATACATATGTTTTGCTTGGGGCTAAGCATCGTTAAAATGTGATCCTACTTCTTGCCAGGGCACTTTATCGTCCCCGGTCTTCTACTTGCATCACATCGCGTCCGAGATGAAATCCGAAATGTTTATATTCAGCCGGCTTGTTAGTCCGATACCCCCCAGTCAGCTCTTTGTTGCTCTCCTTTCGATTCCTGACGGCAAATCAATTTCCCCTTTGGGAAAGAAAAATTAAATGCGTGTAATTGAGTGGAAGGTGGAGTATCTCATTAAATGATCTGGTCTCTGCCAAGCAGAGAAATTTTAGGGCCACATTTGCACCAAGCGCGACATTGTCTTGCTTTCGCCTCCTCGGCGCCTCATTTACCGCATCTCCACATTGTCTCATTAAAAGCGTTCCACGTCTTTCTGCACGTGTATGACGGTTGAGAATGTTAAAATTTGACTTCAAAGATCGCCTGTATAGGTCATGAGCTTTTGGGGTGACCGTAGTTTAATTATTTGGAACTGATTTTGTTCCTTTCCACCGAAAATGGAGGCTGACCAGAAAACGCGGCGTTAGATTTCGAGCAACTTGACTGTTCTGCAACTTTTGACAGCGGAGGCAGGAACAAAAATGCATCCGTGCCAGATTGTTCTGCTCAGTGCAAACTTATCGCTTTTCCACATCAGGGGAGGAAGTGTACTTCTTGAGTCTGATGGATTCTATTCCTGTGAATGCCACTCTGATCTTTTCAAAATGTCCTCAGAAGTAACACAATGAGTATTTGCTTACAGGTGGCTCATTGGCAAACATGACAACCTGTCAGCGTTGACTTTGAACTCCATGAAATATGCTGCTTCTTTGACTTTCTCGGGTTCTTATTTCTTTCCCCGAGTGTGTGTTGCCGAAAGCGAAACACGCGAATACAACAAGATGCTGTTGACCTCCTGGCATGTTGAACCCTGTTCAGGGACAGCGGTTACTACAGTGGACAGCTTATCAAGTTATCGGGTTACAGGGTGCATGAAAGGGTTAAGATAAAGAAGTGGGGGTGGGGGGGGGGGAGTACACATGTTCAATGGTGCGGGGAAAAAAAACTCTTTGGGGAATAGCAAAAAATTCCAAGCATGGAAAAAGAAGTTGCAATCGTAATCTCACATCTCGTACAATCTGTGCAGGGGATAAAAAGACATTTCACACCCCAGTGTGCAGAGTAAACTGGGACAGGTTTTGGCAAACATGACATGGGGGGGGGGGGGGGGGTGCTGACTCGGAATGAGAAGCATACAATTATGTTAATGGTTTGTTGGAACCTCTTTACCTGAAAAAGCTCATTGTTGACTTTGCTGCTCTGTGGTTGCGCAGTGCAGCACGTTTTGGAAATATCACAACATCCCTATGGAATGATGAATTGTTTTGAAATCGCAGAACAAGGTCAGAGAACATGGGAAAGAAGCTCAAGCATCCATTAATTACGATCTCTAAGAATTTACGCGCATACTTTATAAATGGTGCTCTTCGGCTTGCTTGTTATTGTCCGTGTTCAGCGTGCCAAAATGCCACCCAATGGGACGATTCCACTTTGCGTTTGACATTTGACACAGCCAAGCTCCTCCGCATGTTTGAGTCACGCGTGAACATAATGTGATCTCTGTGTTTGTGTCCCCAAATCATCTCGGAAACATCCCGCCGTGACTCACACCACCTACACATCCCAGTCCGGCCCGGAAAAAAAAAAAAAAAAAACACACTAGGCCTCGTACAATGCTACACTGTAATATGTGAGCTATTGCACATGAGAGCGAGTGGGGGGAATTGAACAAGAAAGCGAGCCAAGAGGACTCTGGGCAGCGGGAGTTTCCCATCGTTTCTTGGACCGCACCCTGTATAAGAGCGGAGGAGCGGGGGAAGAAAAAAAAAACGATGATTGAACTTCGATATGGTGCTTGGAGATGCATATCTGTGTCAGATTGGGATTTGCATGACAGTGGGTGGAGCAAACTTCAATATTCTTAACTTCAATATAGGATTTATGTTCTAACAGACAGCTCGACGTATGGAGGAAGGGCGAGTCGAAAATATGACAACCCAGAACTAATCAAATCAAAATGCGTATTTGTCAATCGCCGACATTATTTTAAAAAAAGAATGAACTCCAAGCAGGTGATGTCAATGCAAAGAGGAGAAAATGTGAACTTGCTGACGGTGTGAACATTTGAAGCTAATGGTAGCATTTCCGAAGCACATGGTGGACCTTCGCTTAGCAACACGATTCAGTTGGCAAACTGACTTGAAATGATTTTCCGAAATGATTTGATCTCAATTGATAATTGATGATGACAGAGTGGACATGTTAAGCCTGACAGCATCCAGCGACACACCAGATGATGAAAATGACAAAATATTGAGTCTGCAACTAGCCACTGTTTCCGCCTCCATTGACGTAAAACAAAAGGCTGGTCGTCATGTCGCTGAAATCAGCAGAGGGACTCTTAACGGGACAGTTAGCCCATAATGACAGGGTGGACAGACATTTTAGGTGCATACAGACAGAATATACGGTATGATCAAAATGACTCATTTGATCAATTACCTTGTTATGGGCAGAACAACGATAAAAAAGTATAACTATTTTATTGACCGTGCACCTTCACTGTTGCACAAATTATGTGAGATCCTGATTTTTGTAAGGCTTACTGCACAACTTTGGGGAATTTGCCGGCCAGTTGGCCGCCAAGATGGGTGTGTTGGTTGAAGGAGTGTCTTGAAGATGCACCCGGCAGACATTTAGGTGTAAGAAAGGAGATCACGCCCAACACCGGCGCAGGAAGATCTTTTATATATATTTTTTAAATCATCCCAAGCGGCCACTTCACAGTGCAGATGTGCTTCCACTGTGTCCAGAATCCAGTAAGCGACTAGCGCAGCACATTTCAAGGGAATAAAAGTCATCACTTTGGCCGTGATTGAAGTTGACTGTGACTACCCCCTCAGCGACGCCGCCCTGCCTCTCACAGATCCCCCTCGGCCTGCAATTTAGTCTTAGATTCGTACTCGTTAAACTATTTATGCATGTTCATAGCTATTAAAAAAAATGACAGCAAGCAAATTTTAATACCAGGACAAAAGACGCTGGTTTGCTTGAAGAAGACAAAATGAGAAGCAAGAGGTTATCACAAGCGCACTGAATGGGCCGTGTGGGGCGCGCCGGGTTCTGCTTTTAGTTACCACTTACATTGCCGGACCATGTCGAGAGTTTGAGGAAGGCCTGGGAAAGATTTTGAACCTATTCTCTGCGGATACACTTGTGCCGTCATGAATATCAATATGAGAGTGGTGATGAAAGCAAGCGTCGAGATAATATTTCATTTGACTTGTTTAAAGCGTACAACTTCTTATGGACGATTTAGGTCACGCATTGCAGGCACATGGTGATGATTTAACTTCAAATGTAGCAGAAATGTCACTTCTTAAGCATAGATTCACGGTTTTGATGCCGTTGTGAAACTGACGCCACCATTTTGTCGACAGGCTGACAGATAGCTACGCTTATGGATAACATCAAGACCGCATTCTTCACTTTCCAGGGTTTTTTTCTTCTTTTTTTTTTCACTACTCATGTTTGTTGACTGGACGATGGGCCGGCAGGCCAAAAAGCTGCCGGACCCTTCGAGAAAACACCTGCCCCTCAAGGCCCGAGCATATGTTTCTACTTCTGCTCTTCCACAGATGACGGAATTTCAGAGAATACGTCCTTTTTCGTCATATCTGCTTCAGCCACAGTTTCCATGTACTAAATTTGCCTTAAGTGGTGTTCAGGCGTGGATGCCTGCTCCTCAAAAATGTTCTAGTACGCCTTTTAACAACATGTGCATACATGACCAGTCAATCCCAAGCTGTCATTTAAACTCTCTCGTAATATCACTGCATTGCAACCGTGAGACTATTAAACAGCGCATGGTCATCCATATTGTCATGGATACAGTTGTATCGATAATTAACACATTATTTATAAATAACACACAGTTTAAAAATGATTGAAACCTTATTCTCAAAACTGTATTGGATCAACCGGAATAATGAACAAAAATGAATGGAAAAAAACATATACGCATTTGACAGATACGTCGTATATATAAAACAAATAATAAATCTAAAAAAAATGGATATGAATGAATGGATGCAATGGATACTCGTTTTTTTAAATGTTGTAAAAACACATTTAGACTAACTCCATAAAAAAAAGTCAAAATGAAATAAAATTATGAAAAATCGAAAACTATTATAACTGGGGCACCTTGAGATGCAAGTTGAATTCCTTTCGTGACCACCCTCAAATCATCTTTTCCCATTGAAGTGAATTTAAATGCCAATGAATCTCAAGTTGGGAGTCCAGTTACAACTCAATTTTTCTCTGAGCTTATCAGTACGGCACCGATATGAGTCATTCTATGTAGATGGCATCACTGCGAGTACTATTATATTGTCTGCCCATATGTTGTTTCTGAATTAACTGTTTTTCCATCCTTTGCATAAAGAGTTAAGGCATCACAATATAGATGCTAATTAGCATTAGCATTATGCCCGCGGGGCCTTTATTTCAGCAGTTGTTTGCGTCTTTTAAATACGCATGCTGTAATTCTCTTTGTTTTACATTTGGTTTGACTTCAACTAGAACTGCCATTGAACAACCTGAAGCTTCTTTTTATTTATTCATTCATTGTTTTTTAATTGCTTGTTGACAACCGTTGCTATAGTCAAGGGCGTTGACAGCTCATATCTTGAAGGACTCACAAATTGGGTCACTCGTGTCTTAAGGCACCACTGTATTTAGTTGGCCGTAGGTTTGCCCATAAAGGACTCCTTTATGGGGCCCCCCTTTGGCTTAGGCCTTTGCATTGATCCGGCCTTGATGATAAACCCCTCAAGAGTGCTGACCATGAATAAATGTACACGAGGTGGATGTTTGTAAACGAACGAGTCTGACATTACAAAATGACTCAAACAGTAGCAGCGTGCTCTATTTTTGCCTTTGCTTAATTGCAACCAGAAGACATGACTGAGTGAGCAAGAAGGGGGCTACGATTTAAAAAAAAAAAAAAAAGCAAAAAAGCCCAAAGTGAGGCAAGTTTTATGCACTGTGCACGCACGCCACAGATCCATGCGAGGAATTTTAATCTACTCCCTTTAAGTCAGTTGTTGAGCTCTTTCGCAAGCCAACGTGAAACTCTTTCGCAGTCAAGCGACGCGGCTCACAAGCACACGCCAGCGTGACGTCACGCGTTTGCACAAGCGTACACCTGACTCCAACCTGCACGAGCAAGTTCCGGATTGCCATCTTCTCAAAAACTTTGCAATATATTTATATATTTTTTTGCTGTGAAGCGTTAACAATCGCGTATGCAGATGTAAAAGCAGTTTAATTATTGAAGTGACCTAAATCTCAATTTGAGGAGACCGTGTGGTTGTTTTTTTTCTTAAGAAGCATCGTCTATAAACATCACCAAATGTGTCGATATTTTGACATGTTTGTACATATCCATTTACTGAAGCGATACTTTACCAGCTTGAGTGGCGCTGAAGTGCAGTAGAATAAAAGCCAATAGCCGTGCTGTCCCATTCCTTAAAAAGTGACCCATCTTCCCAAATCTTGAGGGGCTCCCTCCACCCCCCTCTTCCTCCCAAACTTGTCGCTGCAAAAAGTTCCACAAGTTTCACCTACTAAGCAGCCATGCATGTGTAGAAAAAGTTTTTAAAAACTAAAATAAAAGCCAGTTTGGTTGCTTCCACTGGCTGGACTGTTGGAGAAGTTGTTTTGTTGTGGTAGCTCCCCTCAAGATCCTCTCAGAGGCTTCTCATTCAATTTCTCCTGCTCGCCATCACTCCCTCCTCCTCCTCCCCCTCCTCCTTCTCCCTTTCCCTCCCAGAGGTGGGTGTCTTGGAGAAGCAAGCTTAAGAGGAAGCCCTTGTCGTCTCGCTTCTTTAGACGGTCATTATCAGAGGTGACATACAGATCACCTTTGCTAATCTAGTCCGCATTGTTGTCCACTTTAAAGCCTGTTGCGCGCTTGCTTGTTTGATGGCATAGCCGTAATTCCGCAGATGCTTACAAGTCATCCGTCGTGGGGGAAAGAAGAAAAAAAAAGTGTACAATATACCGCATTGTAAGTCTGCCGGCAGGGAAAAAAAGCTTCAGCGTTCATCTCATTAGATATTTTCTTCATGATTATATGACCAGAAATGATCTATGACTCAGCTTGGAAGTCAGCAGATGTGATGCGTTCAGGGGGGAACCGCAAAACCTGCCTGCAGAGTATTGCGTACCGTTTATTATTTACACACAACCTCGACACGCCTTTAAACGAAATTGCACGCCTGTTGAAGCGTATCAGACCGTGCCCAAAAGAACTCTCCACTTGAACAGAAATCGGGTTGGAGTTGCAAAACGACATGACACCACGCTGCCATTTGTCCCTTTCTCGTGTTGAAGCTCACAAAAAGTGAAGGACGTTAACAGCTAAATACCAAGTGTTGTGTGACGATAGATAACATGAAATGAAGATGATGCGTTAAGATGACAGAGCACAAAAGATATGATACGTATGATGCAATGGATACATTTGATCCATTGGATACGGTACATATGAAGCAATAGATGTGATCCGATAATACAATACAATACAATACATGCTGATTTATATAGCGCTTCACAACAAAGATAAATATGATACAGTCTGAAACAACCGAATCCGCATGATACATATGAGCCATTTTTAATATATATATATAGATGTATATATCTATATATATATATATATATATATATATAGATATATATATATATAGATATATAATGTGTGTGTGTGTGTGTGTGTGTGTTTGTGTGTGTGATAGGTACAATACATTTGATACAAGATGCAATACTGTTAAATTTAATGTGATGCGATTGCACGTGTCAGATTTATAAAGACACTCCTCACAAAATGTTCGGGGGACATTATAGGATCAACCACTATGATTTTTCCAGTTGAACTTAATTGGACGAAAAAAAGTGGTCAGATATATGATAATATGACGCCGACATTTTCCTGTATCAATTAGAATCTGTGTCAGTGTGGCTAGAGCATCAGAGGGACTAGAAGGGTCACAGAAAGCCCCCCCCCCCCCAACAAATCTAGACACCTGTTGTGTGTTTTTCCGTTCAGCTCCTTGTTCCAGAACAGCCAGTTGTTCAGAAATACTGAAACACTGAACAATGGGTTAATTCAGTTTGCCAAAAACCCAAGTAGCCCCAACTTGTAAAGGAAAAAAGGAATTTGGTTTCTGGACATATTGAGATTGACCCGGCGTGTCAACAGAAGGACCGCCAAGCCCCCACTGCCGTCTCTCTTCTCACGGGCGGCTTGGTCCGCCCAAATGCGAGCAACGCGCATTCCTAGCAGCTTTTAACAGATAGTTATGAAGAGTCCAGTGGACAGTCTGAGCCGCAGGTGACAAATACTTGTGCTGTGTACATTAGTCCACATTGGGCCTAATTTATTTGTCAGGTCCACAACAAATGTATAGCAACGAAGCCATTCATCCCCTTGTGTGCCAGAAGCCTGCCACGTTTCATAAATCAGAATGCTGTTGATGTCATGCTGTGGAAGTACACTTCAACCTGTAAGGGTGATTTATTTTTGTATTTTATTTTTACGCATTCTTCAATGTCAAACAAGCGTAAAAATAAGTTCACCACTGTAAAATGCGACCGTCACCGAAACGCCAAATGAAAAGCAAAACACAAACGTCAAGTTAATCTTTGTTCGAAAGAAAAAGCGCCCTCTTTTGGAATAAACGGAATATGGTCATTATCAGCGTGATAATATGCTATAGCTCAAACTGCCCTGGACTTTTCTACAGTACTATAAATGCTTTTGAAATATGGCCAACATGAATCATGAAGGGGGCCCATTTTTAGTGATTAACCAGCAGAGACCAACAGAGCCTGTTTGTGCAAGCACAAATCTTGGGAAACATTCATTTATGAGGTTAGATTAGACTCATGGGTTTTTTTAATTTATTTTTTGCCATATGTATTTCTTCATATTCTACCGTATGTGTAAAAACAAAAACTGGCAGGTTACACTGAGTGTCAAAGATGGCTGGCGGTGTTCATCGTTTTATCGCCAAGTCACGCACAGTCAGTCGTCCGTCTGACGTGATTTCGGGCATCTGTGAGGCGTCGTCTACCGTTCTACCGTCCTCGAGTAGACTTGAGGAGCGTCGGGGATTAGGCGGAGACCTTTCTGAGTGGCCTTTCAATTCAGCTTCCCTCAGATGAGCTCTGTGCGTGTGTGTGTGTGTGTGTTTAAAAAAAAAAACATGCCAGAACAGGACAACAGGCAAACAGCCAGAGAAAATATGCATGTGAAGGAAAGTTCAAGGCGGCGGGGGGGGGAAGAATCAACCGACATGAGAGATTTCATTTAAAAATGATGTGTATGTACTATATATGTTCACGGCTGTTTTTTTTTCACCCCATCATTCTTACAAATCTGATTTAAACACCCCCCCCCCCGCTCCTAAAGCTGTTATATAATACTGTATAGGTGGAGCTCATAAAATTGCTCTTTTTTTTTTTCTTTTTTTTTTTAATGGTTCCTGCTTGTGCTAATAAATGCGAGCTTTTTTTAACTAACACCCCCCCCCCCCAAAAAAAAGCCTCAGAGTATGGACATTTTACACTAGTTTAGCAAAAGGAAAATGCCAGTGTGGTGATCAAAATCATCATTAGACTTAAAGGGAGCGCTAAGCTGACCAACATCGAAGCAGCACATCTGTCCAATGAAATTCACTCCAGCTTGTCCTCACTCTTTTTTGCATTTATCGACGCAGCAGGGTAAGTTTAGGAATAATCAAAAGTGCGGATGGAAACGGACGGCAAATTTTTCCATTCGCTGCTGCTACGCGTCTCTCATTTCGTATTTCCCGGCCGGTGTAACTGTGGTTTTTAAGCTTGCGGTCTTATGTGGTCCTTCAATACACAACTATTGTAATTCTCTTGTTTTATGTTTAGTTTGACAGTATACTTCAACGAAAGAATTGTGTACAGCTGCCAAATTACTGTTTGTTGACAAATATACTCCCACTATACAATTGTGAGGGGCACAGCCCCCTAAACATTCTGAAATGTTTTTAGGTCTGATGTGAGCTCTGACTGGGCTTTCCGAAAGGTTTTACTTTTTCTTTCTTTTTTTTTAATCCAGATCTTACATTGGCTCATTTGATTGTGCAGGTGTACCTAATATTATCGCTCTGAGTTAATTTCACCTTGCTTAACTGAAATAACCTTTTGATTCTCTCTTGCTGTGCTTTTTTTTTTTTTTTTTTTTTTTTTTTTGTCTCTGCTGCAGCTGTAGCAACACTTTTGCCCCGCAAGAGCCCTTTTGCAGCTCGGCAGAGCCTTCTTTCCTGCTTTTCAGCGACTCCCCAATTACTCTATCTCTTTCTTTGCGTCTCTTCTCATCAAGTTTGCATTCCGCACCTCCTCTGCAGACTGCGCACAAAAGAGCAGAAAGCGCCACTGATGACCCGTAGCAAACATTCCACTTCGATCCACTCACTCGTTCACACCAGCCTGGACCATCATCCTTCCCAGGCGCACTGTCACTCATCCCAAAAAAAAAAACCAATGATATCACGTGGAAATGCCACCCACTGGAGGGTACGCATCCTAGGTTTTTGGACATAACTGTTGAAAATAAAACCGAAAGTGAGCTTCGATGGGAGAATTGATTAGCATAGTGAGGACAGCATCATGCTTTGGGGCCGTCTTTCTTCAGACGTAACTGGGGCCTCATAGAAAACGGAAAGAATTATGAACAGCTCAAAATACCAATCAGTGTGTTTGCAAGAAAGCATAAAAATGTCAGGAAAAGCCCACTAGAACGTCTGAGCTCTGCTTGAGGTTGGTCAGAGGCACTTTGAATTTCTGTTTAACTTGAATATTAATGCGGTTGGCGAATTCTGAACACATCCACGTTCCCAATTTTTAAGAGGGTGTGCAACCTTGCGCAACCACATGATCTTAGTTGTTTGGTTTTTGTTCCCCTCCAGAATTTTTTTTTTCAATTGTTTTGTACAGTCAATAGTTTCCATTAATAGTGGAAGAAGCCATAAAAACTTGGCACGGTGTGTATGTTGACCATTTGTCTGTTCATTTGTTGGAAATAATTTTCAGGAACGAGCTAGCCAAAAGAATGCTTTTTTTTTTTTTTAAGATACACCACCTCACATAAACATGTCTGTCATGAACCCTTTTCATGCACCCAGTAACCTGATAACATGACAAGCTAGTAACCGCTGTTCCCGTAAAGGTTAAATTGTGACAGAAGTAAGAAAACAGCCATTTAAAATTGTATTTGAATGAATGGATTCCAAATGAATGAACTTCACTTTATTTGTTGCTTAAAAAAAAAAAAAAAAAGTCTGACCGGCCAGCGAGAAGTCAGTTTGAGGACAGGAAAAACTCTGCGCGTGCACCCTCGATCCCTTCACAGGAAATTGAGAATAAAGCTATAAAAAGAGGGCTGCGTGGGGGTGGGGGGGAAATCATCAGATAAGGAGCAAACATCTCTTTTGAAATAAAACTTTTGGATGAGTTGAGGCCCAGAGCGTCTCGGTAAAGAAATATTCTCTGGGGTGTCGGCGCTAAAAGGCTCTTGCCGACAACTTTGCTGATTTTGGTGGAATGAAAGCGAAAGATGAAAGTGAAGCAGTGGGCTGCTTGGGCAGTGTTTACCTGTATGGACTTGTATTAGCTCCTTCTTTGTCTCGCCCGCTCGCTCACTCTGATGTCTTAATAGGTCAGTTCTCTGAAATTCCACAGCAGCAGCTTTTTTTTGGGGGGTGGGGGGTGGGGGGTTGCAAAGTGGCCCGCACTGCCTCATCATTTCAATCCACACCTGTCCACTTTCTCTGCGTGCAAAAGAATGCTAGGAACGTCACTAATCTTCTCCAAGGGCTTATCATGAGCGCCCCCCCCCCCCCCCCCCCCCGTCCATTTATCTGGAAATCTTGTCGCAGGATGGACAAGCTTCTTTTTTTTTGTTTTGTAATGTTAATTTTGCCTTAGTTGATCAAATAGTTGGGGGCATTTCTCCCACCTGGCCCCCGAGCGCCACCATTCCGTGGTTAATGTCGATCTTAAAAGGATGCACAGAAATTTGAGGGGAAGTTTGTCGTTTTTGGTTTGAAGCAGAAATTAGAGGTGAATTTCAAAACAAACTCACGTTTGAGAATTTGTCCAAATGAGTCCCAATCAGAAGTGGGTACCCATGACAGTGGCGTTTTTTGATTTGGGCGATATGTGCAAGAGTGGCAACCTTAATTTTTGAGAAACAATAGACTACATTTATTCTTCATGCATATTTTTTTTCTCGACTCAAGTGCTTCGCAAACAACAAATTAACTCTTCACTGTGGCTGCCGGCCCAGTTAAGTCATTCATGCCAGAACCGCCACCTGCGTATGCACGTTTGACACACAAATTTCGATGTATGCACGGTTGGTGACTGCGGCTCGTCATCTTTGGTCGTAGCTTCATAAATGCTTAAAAGCCTTTTTTTGAAATATTGCATTTTCTATTTGCAAAGGCGAACACTGAGCCCACAAGCTTTCTGGAAATCCAGCGAGTGTTGTATTTATTTGCTACCGACGTCACCTTGACAGCGAGAGGAAATGAAGCTTGAGCCGCGTCGAGGCTGACGGCCGGCCGACTGTTGCCACGATAATACAAGCGTGTTGACTGCTTCGATATATACGTGGATTCCATGTCATCATTTCTTTTCACGCGGCAAGGCTGAACTTGTCTCTCCGCCACCAGCCTGCATCGCGTGGTGAGTCTTGATGGATCCGCGTGGCTGCGAGAATATCTCCTTTCAACGCTATGATTGAAATGAGCAGCTGCTCCCCAAAAGTGGAGGCTACTTTTCACCTCCAGAGCACGTAAACATCTCCCGGGCCTTCATACCGTGTCCCCTTCCGGCGGCACGAGTCCTTTATGTCATTCCCTGCCGTGGCCAAATAATGACCTTCATTCTTTTCAAACGTTTTGATGCGTTTAAAGAGAAACATCTCCTTTTCCGGCCTTTTTGAATATCTAATTGTTGTCATCGCTGCAACCATTCCGTGGTAGCGTTACAAAACACACGCACACAAAAGCGATTTAAGGTGGGCGACATCATACACAACAAGCCATGACACACGGCGTACTCACCCTCGTGCACTTTGACCTCACGCGGTAGACAAAAATAACAGGTCTGTTTGAGCTCTTATCAGATGCACTTTGACCCCTTTCAACATCAATCACAGTTGATATGATGGAACGTAGCTCACGGTGCCAGCAGAGCCTGAAAAAAAAATCTACCGCTGATAACCTAGATGTGATTTGTTGTCATATCACCCCCCCCCCCCCCGCCCTTTTGTTTTTTTATTACAGTGATTTAATTCTTTGCCGCATTCACCGAGCCTGTGCTATCCCTTCTGACCACAAGATAGCAGCACAACCTTAGGCATAAAGTGACTTCTTTGAAAGCTGAAGAGCTGTCGAAATCAATCGAAATGGGTTTGTGAGACTCTTAAAAAAAAAAAAGCTGAATTTCAGGATGGAGGTAAAATTGTTGAATCTCACCACAAATTTGGGAATTTGCTCACGGATAACGTGGAATGCTTAGCACAAAATAAGGTTTTTTTCGGTGGAATGTTTAACATGATAGATTTTAATGGTGTGATGAATAAATATGTCATTTTTGTTCTTATCTTAACGCGTACATGTTTTTTTTTCCAGCCAGATAAAATCTTCAAGATAATAGTTTGTGCCGACCTTGTGAAAGCGTGTCAGTGGTTGTGACGTAACCCGGAAATATCAGCTATAAACAAAACAACGTGTCAATACTGTACTGTTAAAAAAAAAAAGTGTCACATTGTGTCCCGCTTTGTAATCACATAAGCACTGCCCCTTCGGTCACGCGCGCGCGCACGCACGCACACACACACACCACTCCCCCGACTCTTTTTTTTTTTGGGGTGAGGAATTACTGTAACTTGATTTTTAAAAAGTGTAACCGCGCGTGGGCCCCGCGCGCGATGCCACGTCCTTTCGGGCCGGTGATCCGGCTGCTGGAACATGTGACCGCATTAGATGCTCACATGGCCGCCGCGGCGATCCGCTTTTAGTCGCCGGCCGAGCGAGCGAAAGCATCCGGAGGAGCTTCTGCGAGGCTGCACGGCGCCCCATCCGACACTCATCATGGCGAACGGTGGGCAGAAAGTTGTGCTGATCACCGGCTGCTCCTCCGGCATTGGCCTGAGAATCGCCGTCACGCTGGCCAGAGATGAGAAGCGTTACCATGGTAAACATTTCTGTTATGCTCTCCTTTTTTTTTTCGCCAACCACAGAAGACAAATTAGCGGGGTTTAGGAAAAACGAGTACGTGTTTCCTTTTTTTTTTGTCCCTCCGGCAGATCTGAATCATGCCACCTCGACTACTTTTTACGCATTTTTTTACTCACTTGGCGTCTCGTCCACGCGCGGATATGGTATCCGTATTGCCCCCCCCCTCCTTTTTTTTCAGGAAGGATCGGGAATCAGTCACCCCTCCGTTTTCTGTCGTGATTGAACCATTATCATGTGAAAGCCCACTTCTTTCCCTGCTGGGGGGGCTCCGAGGGACGTGACTTTTTCCAGGCACAATCGTAAAAAAGAAGCTTGTCCCTTTTCTCTTTCATGTTACTTCTCTGCCACGACCCCCATCGCACCCGTATTTTTTTTCCCAACGTTGCCCATTATGGGTGTACGCGCCCCTCAGTGCCGTGTCTAATGGGCCGACAGTGCCAACCCTTGAGCCACCGCTTTAGGGGGGGGCGGTAAAGTTTGAGACCTGTACAAGCGAGGGCTCACTCCCATTTGAAGTGTTCATTGGTGTGCGGGAGGGCGGCCAACACAATTGTCACTCAATCTCTTCCCCATCCCTGCCTGCCCTGTGATTTTGTTGCACTTTGAGGCTCTTCCTGACTGCCGGAGCTCAAAATCAAGTGTACATACTCGTGCTAAGGACGATTTTGAGTCCATCTTCTGAAGCGGGGGTAGAAGGGGGTTGCCATCAGGGGCAATATTTGTGACTCATTTTGGGGTTAGTTGTCATGTGACTTCTGCAAATGACCACACAGGTCAGAATGCCATTCAGATGACGAGTCTGACATTTCGTTTGAGTGTTGATTGACCTTCCATTTGTTGTCGGAACTACAGTATGTCTACCACATTGATGACGAAGCAGTGCTTTTGTTCTCTGTAATCCAGGACTTTTTTTAATTCAGTGTACGCAGTCACATATTTCATGCTAAAGTTCAACACATTTTTTTCAGGTCAATGATGAACATTTTCTTTGGCTGACTTGTAACATCTAGTGACACCATTTTACCTGCTGATGGGGCAAAATATCACACGTTCACACTCTCTCCTCTCTCTGCATGCACACGATTGATTGATTTATTTTTTAATGCGAATGGTGTCCCCGGCAGTAGCTGCGAATTTGTGTTTAAAAGGCCAAGAAAGCCCCACTGTTTTGTTGTTTTGACTGTAAATGATCGTACTCCCACTCGCGAGCGCCATCACTCAGCATTCACGCATTAGCACGGATGTTCTGACCTTAAAGCGGTTCTCAAAACATTGCCATGACGACGTCCGTAAACTCGACCGTCAGCCGTCCAATTGTGCGTGTTTATGTTCAACCACAAAATGTCTCCACGGTAACACTATACTTCATACTATTTTCCCCGTTGTACCGCAAATTAAATGAAAACGATCACGGTCCCGTTCCGAATATTTTTTTCCACCCCCCTACTGTGGCCTTCCTTTAAGAGGTCGCCCTGTGAGCAGTGGAGGTGACCCAATAATTTCCCTAATACCCCTTTGGGATAGAAGATTAAATATTGGATTCAAGCAAGTGCTTAGTTCGCTAAAGACCGAGCTCGACCCGGTAGAGACAGTCGTGTTTGGAACACAGTGTGGTTCGTACAAGAATGTTAAAGCGGCCCACCACTAATTCCTGCAGGAGCCCCGGAGAACAATGGCCCCCTTGTTCATTTCACAGCCAAACATACATTTCTTTCGCATGCTCCACAGCCTCGCAAGCGGCTCCATTCGACTTAATTCACTTCGTGTTGCGACATGACATCCCATGAGTTTCTGAGTACTTGCAGAACCGCACATTACATGACAAAGCTCAGTCACGATAATAGTTGACATTGTAAACCTCTCCGTTGCACAGCAGTCTATTTCGGGGTCTGCTATGTGACGAGAGCCACATTACAGCAACGTTGTTACACTGTGCTGCGAAAATTACTCGACCGGTTCAATCTACATTTCAACTCAACTGTTTATTTTAACCCCAAGAAATAAAATGTAGCTATACGGCGCAAAATATCTCTTCACAGGACGACGGACTGCTCATTAAAGAGGCTGTTTGTGGTATTCAAAACTGCTAGCAATTTTTGAATGTAGCCTCACTTTACCAATGCCCCATGCCCACAAGTGTCTGCATTTGAATCTGAACGTGCCTAGTCATCATAAATAGTCACACAGAACCCATATCCAGCGTCAACAAAATAGCAGCGCTAGCGTTGCTAATTTAGCATCACTAAACCAACATTAGCACGACAGGTCCACCGTTCTGATCCACACTCGCTGTACAACGGAAAGTACCGCTTTAGTTACCATGATAAGAGGAAGAGCTACGGTGTTGCAAGTAAGCGAGTGGCTAGGCGTAAAAGACCAAAACAACAACAACAACAAAAAAGGGGGAGTAGGAAACTCCTAGGTAGTCACAGATTTGCTTTGTGACACATGTGCTGGCTAGCCAGTGCTAATCTGAGCATCCAACCACAGTGTAGCTCTGCTTATCTTTTGGCTGTGTGTCATAGTGCTTCTGTTGTAGCCTTCTTGACGAAGGCAGATTTTGGGGCGAGCTTGTTGCAATTTTGTCACAATCTGAACACATTTTAGAATGGCTTGTTGTGTCTGGATAACAAAAGAGAGACTTGGTTGTTTCATTTTACAGCAGTCCAGAGGTCCAACTATTTCCATGCAAGCAATTAAGAGGTCAATTTTCACTGTTGCTCATATAGTCCGATTAGATGTAAATGAATGCATGTATATTGTCATAAAATAATTAGGTGGATAAAAAAAAAGTCGTAATATGGCTTTGCTTGTCATGACAAGGTTAAATGGCAGTCATGATATAAAATGAAGACACGTTAGGCCTTTAACTAGCATGACAGGGAAGAAATGTGAAGTTATAACTGAAGTGTTTCCGTCACTCTGGCTGTTCGTAAGAAACCTCAAACACAGTTTGCCTTTCTCGAAAAATGTTTACTCCGACAAGTGAGGTGACGCTTGGACGTTTTGTCACTCGAGGCCAACTCCTTGTTTACCTCGGCTGACTGATGGCGTTGTGCAAGAGTGTTTTCCTCCCCTTGGTAGCGTCACTCTCAGCGAAACATACGCGCAGCCAAGTTGATGGATGTCGTCGCTAATCATGTGATCCCTGTCGTCATTGTGGGCTAATGTGGCCCCGGCGTGTAAAGTTCAACCCAAATCAGCTCTGTGTCCTGTGAGGCATGCTTGTCGCACGAACTTTGACCCCTACGACTCCTGTGTGCGTGTGTGTGTGGAGGAAGTTGCATAGCGGTGGCCTCTCAGATCAAAGGGCTCAAAGTCCTGTGTGACACCTCTGTGCTGTTGGTCATTATTGTTAACTCGCCACCATAACATTAAGTACACCTGCACCCTCTAATGAGATCCAATATAAAAAGAAACAGTCCACACTTTCCAAAGCTAAATAAAAAGTCTACCAAAAAAGAAAAAAAAATCCTTGTGTTGTTCTTCCCCTGTAGTCATCGCAACCATGCGGGACCTAAAAAAGAAGAACAAGCTGGTGGAGGCGGCGGGAGACGCGTACGGGAAGAACTTGGTGTTGCTGCCGCTGGACGTGTGCAGCGATGAATCAGTCAAGCAGTGTATCAACAGCGTGAAAGACCGTCATATCGACATCTTGAGTGAGTCAGCTGAGGCCTGCGTGACCTCACATCCACAGAATGTCCCAATATATCATTTGAGCACATCTGATAAAGTCATTCATATTTTATGACCCACAAGTAAATAGAACAGCTATAAAGTTGTCACCTCTGGTGTAATTGGGGATTGTTGACAGTCCCATTGACGAAAACACTTGAATCCGAATATAGCGTCGACAGTATGTTGCAATGGTATAACCCTCAAAGCAATCGCCTGGCCAAAAAAAAATGAAGACAGACAACAGTGCTCTGTCATATATTCTTTAGCCTTTGCAAAGATCGACTCATATTAGTGACATACTGACGAGCTCAGCCCGCACAGAAGTCAGGCAAATCAGCGACCTGCTTTTTTTCCCCTATTTATATCAATTAGGCAACTTCTCAGACCCATCCAGTGAATATTTTTCAAAAAAGCACGATGCTCTGCGGTGTGATTGACTTCTTGAGACGCTGCTACTCATTTAAAAACAAGAGATTCTCTCTATGTCCAGACTGCAAATGAATGGTGCTTGCACAAAGCCACTACTGGCTACCCCCCACCCCGCCCCCCATCCACTCACCCAACATTTTTTTTTAATCTAACCCCCCCAACAGACACAATGTATTCTCTGTAGCGACAAAATGAGGCAATATGCATTTTGTTCCCCAATGCGCCAAACAAGCTCTTTCATAATAAAACCAGATCATGTGCTACGGCTTGAGCGTGTATCAAGGTTCTTTTTAGAAAAGCCTGCTTGCATCTTGTGCAAAGTCCAAAACCCCTTCACCTCATTGCTCAAGACCCACAAGTGCTTTGTCAAAGCCCGCAGTTGCATCACACGTCTTGGTTGTGCGTTGAACACTGACCTCTGGTGGTGGTCTCAACGAAGGCCACCAGAAAGCCAAAACCAAGTACACAACTGTCATCCTTTTTTCTATATGTATGTATGTGTGCGTGTGTGTGTGTGTGTGTTGTCTTGACAGTCAACAACGCAGGCGTGGGCTTGCTGGGCCCCGTGGAGAGCATCAGCATCGATGAGATGAAGCGAGTGTTCGAGACCAATTTCTTTGGCGTCGTGCGCATGATCAAAGAGGTGATGCCCGACATGAAGAAGAGGCGGTCCGGACACATCGTGGTCATGAGCAGCGTCATGGGTCTTCAGGGTGAGTATCCGTTGCTCCTATGGCTGAGTATTTGCTTCCGTATGTGCTAAGCGGTAATGCGTCGACCGATTCATTGGTTGTTCTTCTTGCTGGTCCCCCGGAACAGGAGTTGTGTTCAATGACGTTTACACTGCTTCCAAGTTCGCCATGGAGGGCTTTTGCGAGAGCATGGCCGTGCAGCTGATGAAGTTCAACGTCAGGTAACGTCCACCAACTCTCGGAGCGCCGTTGACGTGAAATGCCGTCAACGTGGATCGTAGCCCGTCAACTATGGGTTTTTTTTTTCATGGTCGTGGGTGGAGAGTATTGGACATCTCTGAATTGATGCTATGATGGGAAAGTTTTAAATAATAATAAAAATAATTAAAAAAGCTAGCCATAGCTAGCAAATTGTTGCATCGGATCGCTTTTGGATGCGATCACAAGACTCGTTAAGGAAATGTCATCCTGGCTTCCCACCTCTGCTCTTTCCCTCACGGTACGACATGTTCCTCGTCAGGTTGTCGATGATCGAGCCCGGTCCGGTGCACACGGAGTTTGAGACAAAGATGATGGAGGACGTGGCCAAGATGGAATATCCGGGCGCGGACGCCGACACGGTCCGTTACTTTAAAGACATTTACCTGCCGTCGTCGATCGATATCTTCGAAGCCATGGGTCAGACGCCGGAGGACATAGCCAAAGTGAGTACCATTTTTGGGATTTTGGATCATGGCAAAAAAAAACAACAACAATAACAACAATTGCCAATGCCGACCTTGTTGTCGTCCCCTCCAGTGCACTAAGAAGGTGATCGAGTCGAGCAGCCCCCGATTCAGGAATCTGACTAACAGCCTGTACACGCCCATCGTGGCCCTGAAGTACGCCGACGAGACCGGCGGGCTGTCGGTCAACACTTTCTACAACCTGCTCTTTAATTTAGGACCTCTGATGCACATCACCATGAGCATCCTCAAGTGCCTGACGTGCAGCTGCCTGCGCCGGCGCACCCTTTCGCCGAACTGAGGACAATTCCCCCCCCCTTCTCCCACCATCAAGCTGGGATACCGGAATCAGACATTATGCAAAAAGAAGGCACCTTGATCCGACAGTGTACAGTACATGCACAGATACATAAATATATTTTATTGAAAATAAGAAGAGCCAGAGCTTTAGTCATCACTGCAGCATGGGATGAACTTGAGGAAACGCACAAAGTCCCCCGGACGCTCGACAAAGCACAACGGTAGACTCAGCCGCAAAGAGAAGCGAAGTCATTATTATTATGATTATAATAATTCAAAATAATGCTAACGCATAGCCTAGCATGCCAAGAATAAATCGTATTGCGTGGCACACCTGATGTCACGTTGGTCATAACTGCTGTGTAATCATAATTTTGATGAATTTCGATCATGTTGCTTTTTAAAGGCAGAGCGCGTATTTCTTAAATTTCATACCGATTTTTTTTCTAAATAAATAAAAATATGATTTACCCTTTCCAAACATGTTTGTCCACATGGTACTTCAGATTGGCCGGTTGCATTGCTGTGAAGCTCCTCTTGGAGCGATAGAGGGCAGTATTTCACAGCCTTTACCCATGAGAGTCACCATCAGCCAGTGGACAGATCCATAAATGTGCATGTCCGACAAAAATCACGATAATATTCTGTAAATACAAAATGATTACTTGTGAGTTCCCCTCTGGGCAATCAAGGACATTTTACAAGACGTGAATATTAACAGGAGCCACAGGAAGAAACCTAATGTGATCAAAATGGCACTGTTGAGTGGATACAATTTGCATTAAAATGGATCCTGATTGTAAAGTGTCCTTGAGTGTTTTGAAAGGTGCTTATAAATAAAATGTAGTATTAATATTATTATTATTATTATATCATCTGCTCATATGAGCACATAGGAGTCCAAATAATTGTAGATTAATTACCTTCGTTGAATTTGCCGTTGAAGATTAAGTAGCTGTTCTGAGGTCAAAACTCTACTTTAGTTTGGAAAATTGGTACCTTTATACTGTATTGATTGGTACCCATTACGCCCCCCAAAAAAGCATATGTAGCATAAAAGCAATTTAGAGATGCTCTCCCGCTTCAGTTTTCAACTGCTGAAATATTTTTATTGATTTAATTTTTTTAAACGATGATCAGATAAAACAATCTACATTGTGACAGTTGCGTGGTGGCTATAAAATGTGTGCAGAAATACTTTTTTGGCATTAGTGCGTGTGCACAAGTCCATTAGCATGCATTTGTGAATGCGTTTTATGTGCACGAGCGTGGGCCGAGTTCGTGATCTGTTGATGGATATAAAGAGGTCATGGCCCACTACCCATCAAAACCCCCACTCGCTCAGACCCCACCTCCCCCCACCCCCATCCCAGCCCCTCTCGGGCATGCACCCCTCTTTGTGCCGTGTGAGAGAATGTGACCTGGTTCCCATCCCCGAGTAGGGGTGCGCCCTAATGACGGCCTCCTCAGACGCACCGCCGAACCCCGAGCCTCCCCTTGGCAGCTGGCCGCCTCAGTCCACCAGACCGGGACTTGGCTTAAAGGCTTTTTGTCCCGATCGTGACACTCCGTACGCACCCCCGTGTCCTGAATGTGACACACGCATACACACGGTCGCCGTCACGATGAGAGGACGGCGCAACCGGTTGCGGACCTGTTGTTTCGGTGCCACGTACAATGAGCTCCCTCGCCTCTGTGTGTGTGTCTTCATCAGAGGCGACAGCTCCCCCACAATGGAACAAAGGCACTGTCAATCACAATCAAACGGGTGTGTGCGGGGTGGAGGGGTGGAGGGTTCTGCCGCAGGAGGAGTAGGTTGGGGTGGGAGGGAGTCTTGTTTGTCCCGAGTGTTCTGAGGATGCCAGTGTTGGGACGCTGGAGGCGAAGGGCAAGGTCCCATAAGGGGGTGGGGAAGGAGGGGGGGGGGTCGGATTTGGGAAAGTGGGAATTCGGGGTGCCTGAATGGAAGACCCGTTTACTAATTGAATTAACACAGGAGATGTAGAGAAGTCTCATTGAAACAGTCCGCTCATCAAACCATTGTTTCACTTTCAAGAGCCTAATTGCAACATAATGAGGGCAGCGTGTCACGTTGAGGTCTCCTCCATATTGTCACCCTGTCACATGTCCAGAAGCGCTAAACTCGCAGGGATGAATGTGAACTTGTTTACCAGCACGGCCACATAATAACGAGTGGAGCCTTCCATATTTATTTGTGGCATGCCGGCAGAATATTTCATGTGCACGCAATTGGCCTGCTCTCTTTTGTTTGCTGCTTAATCCACTTTCTGGCATCCTCGTTTCGCCCATTGTCAGCCCTGAAGGAGCACCTCACCTAAGTCTGGTTGAGGGAGTCGCCGTGGCCGAACAATAAAAGACACGAGATCAGGAAATTGTGAGAACTGGGCTCGGATAGCTCGCACCCGGACGAGGGCAAAGAAAGGCTCGCAGCACTCTGGGATGGCGGCTTGAAAAGGAGCGGCTGTCCAGACGCAGCGCTTGAGCCTGATCCCGGGTCAGCCTGGCTCAACAGCAAACTCGCTTTCCCTTTTATTGCATCTTTTAGATTCAAATTGCATAAGGAAAAAAAATACCTAGCGCTTCAAAACAAAGGCATGTCAGTTTCAAGGCATTTTAATAGGAAATCAAAATAGCTCAACGGTCACTCCGAGCTCCGTATGCACTCCCTATTAAACTCATTCACTCCCAGAGACGTTTTTAAACGTCTTTTCAGACTTGCTCTAGAATTGGCTGGTACTGAATGAATTAAACTGTTTGCATTCCATAATCATTGCACCGTATATCCCTTTCATGAATATTTAGTCGGAACGCGCCGCAGCTCGACCGCCCGCGTTTCAATGTGAGTATCGTATGCACCCCTTCAACTGTTAGTCGAGCTTTAACCGTTCCAAAATCAGCACCCTCCCTTCATAAAAGGCGGCTCCACTATGCATTGAGCTAATATAGACTATGAGGGGACCGCTATAAATCTTTTCCTCGAGTCAAAACAAGGAGAAGGCCAAGTTGACCTGTGGCGGTCATGAAAGCAACAGAGGCGGCGGGGAGAAACAAACGGAGCACATCCATCTCGCTGAACGCCAATGTCTGTTCGCTCTGCACTTCTGTCCAGCTGTACCTCCGTTTGTGCCCTGACCTCTGGCACGACGAGAAATGGTTGCCGGGGGGCAGGGGGGTCGTTCGCTCTGGTTCTGAGTCCAGACGCTTGTTTGCGAGATCATTTGGGACCATTTTTCAAAAGTGATGAGTCACGCACATTGTTTGTCAGACTGAAATACTATTGTGGCGAGCGTGATGTGATTAGCTCGGTCGCCTTCTCCTCAGACCACAACAAAAACAATCCAAGAAAGTCTGCTCTCACATCCCGCAGCTGTGATTAGTGTGTGTGTGTGTGTGTGTGTGTGTGTGTGTGTGTGTGTGTGTGTGTGTGTGTGTGTGTGTGTGTGTGTGTGTGTGTGTGTGTGTGTGTGTGTGTGTGTGTGTGTGTGCGTGCGTGTATACCAGCAAGTAATTGTGCAAGGCTTTGAAACAATGCCATCTGATACCGGGTAATGCGACGCTGCACTTTTATTCTGAACAATGACGTAATATCGGTGTAATATTGCACCTGAAACTCTTGTCGGAATATAAAAAGCAGGACAATGAGGAGCAGTAAAGTTATGAAACTTATGCGTTTCAAACGAACTGTCAACGGTTTGTTGTTTACTTTTGAGATCGGTGCTGCAGTGGCGACTTAGGTGGAAATCTTTCACGGCCGCAGTCATATTCCGTCCCCCCACCCGCTGAGTGAATGTTGTCCTGTGTGCTTATTTTATGATTGTAGTCCACAGTAACTACTCAGTTTTGATAGTTAGCCCCGTCATGTGATTTTTTTTTTTTTGTTTTTTACGTCATGTAAGCTAACATCAGTTCCATTGTGTATGTACGGAATGCACTGCTCTCTACTGTCGTGGTATTTGATTGACAGGATCTTTGTTTACCCAGAAAAGTCTTCAGATGTTTATTTGAACAAATCTGGAGAGCAATGACATTTTTTCTGCGTAATGCGGAGCAGCCAGCGTGCATATTTTGATTGTGGCCTCCACTGCAAGCGGGATGAAGGGAATCTTTGTGCGCCACGTCCATTGATTTTTCGCCCCCCCCCTCCTCCCTTACCCGGGTCCCCTCATCAAAACAAAAGAATGCCTCCATCTATTGACCGTGAAAAGATGTTCGTCGATTTGTCCTCAGTGAAGAGACGTCTTTGTTGGTTATCTCCATTGGTGAGCCGCCTCCATTTGGCTGCGCCTAATCAGAAAACAAACACTCCTCTGTCGTTTTGGCCGCTCTCCCTCTCACCCCTTATCTCCCACACACCCGCTCACGTCTGTCTTTTTAACAACAGCAAATTAGATTCCAATCATTTTCACTTCTATTTTTTTTCACCCTTCACTTATATCGGAATGCGGTATTTTTGTTTTGGCTTTGATTTGTTTATCTTTGTTTTTTTTTGTTTTGTTTTTTATCTCATCCGCTCATTTAAGTACGGTGTAAATCACTCCCTCAGTCACAAGCCCAGTTCGGCTTTTGCCAAAGTGAATTCCTCCTCAGAGGAAATGCCGCAACACGAGGAGCATATTTGACTCGACATCTTGAAGTTGTTCAAGATTGTTTGATAAAGGAAAGGGAACTGAAAAGTCGCATCTCGACGTGCAAAATCCCGTCGTCTGTAGCCCAAGGCAGATAAAACGTCAGGCTATTTGGCGGCGGAAATAATGATGCGACAAGGGGAATATGCTGGCTGCATATTTTCAGGATTTTTATTGTCTCCTAATATCTAAATTGTATGTTTTGAATACAAGCGCGGGTACATCTGCCGGCCACAACATTAGGTACACCTGCGCCGTTTCAACAAGAACTGCTTGAACAGAAATTTGCCTTTTATTGTGATCAATTTGGAGTTACGCCTTCATTTATTTCAAACTATGTTTCTTACCGTTGTTGTTTTTAGAATTGAATGCAGAAAAATATTTTCACACGTACAATTGAAAGTGCCAACTCACACCCAAGGGGTTTGTATTCCGTATTAATGTCAACGTCTCTTTCTCCCACTTCCAGTCCCCTGTGCCTTTTTCCCCTGACCTGTGCAGAATAGACGAGCTGTGACATGTAGCAGAGGTCAAATGGGCTATGAGTGCAGTACAGGACCCCACTCACGATCACCCACTCCCCTGATCGTAAGCCAGAAAGAGAACACAGCGATGTTTTTGCTCGGCGGTGGGAAAAGCGTCCCCTGGAATGTGACTTGGTGAGGACTTGTGTGGGTCCTGGCTTTTTCCGTCACAAGGCCTCCCCTCTTGTGGCTGTGGGAAGGTCAGAGGGGCACCGGAGTGGAGTACCCACACTCCGCAGCGCATAAAAACCGATGGCCGATGCAGGAGCCCCGAGGGCAGCAGTGAAAACAACAGTCTACACATGCGCCGCCGACACCTCCTCTGGTGCGGCAAAAACTTCATAACGTGTCAGAGAAAGAGTTATGGGAGGAGCATTGGGGATTTCGTACGTTATGCATGCGGAGAAGAATGATGTGATACCTCAACAGCTGTCTTCCCGTTGATGCGCTCCAAGGTGTTCAAGCACGCATCCGTGAACGTGATTGTAAAGTTGAAAACGGACAGAGTGAGGCTTGGACGGTCTTCTAGAAATTTTTGTCGATTTTCTTGGCTTTGTTTGGTTCCTGGTGGATACGACTACAAAAGCCTGTATGTGTTACGTTGTCATTTGTCAACACGGATTTTGGCCGAGCCACAGATTTTGACATTTCGAGGCAAATGGAACAATATAAATAAGTAGCCATGTAGCCTAGCTTCTTCTATATTACAGTTTCTTCGGTCTAGATTCTCTGTGACGCCATGCTCCTTCTCACACTTTGGTCTTGGTCATGCGACAGACATCTGGCTTTGGCGAAGGACGCTCCGATTGCCGATTGGTTACGTGTGAGGTGTGCCTCACATCTCAAGTAAAGTAAGAACACCCAGGGCGTTTCATAAATCAGGTAAGGCGATGTATGTTTTAGCCTGTGATACATTTGCATCAGTGAAATCATCGAATGGTTTACATGGGAAATACCGTATTTTCCGCACTATAAGGCGCGCCAAAAAGCATTCAATTTTCTCAAAAGCCGACAGTGCGCCTTATAATCCGATGCGCCTGATATGTGGTTCTATATTCTGATTTCTTGGACGTAATATTTTAAATGTTCTGTAAAGTGCTTTGTTACACCTGCAGTGCTTGAGAAAGCGCGATATAATTAAAGCTGCATTGTATTGTATTCCCTTTAGGCTCCATCTAGTGGATGCATAATGTAACCTCAGCCCCTATTGTAGCTTCTATTCTATGCGCCTTATGATGCGGTGCGCCCTATATATGAAAACAGTTTTAAACATTGATTGAAGGTGCACCTTATACTCCGAAGCACCTTATAGTGTGGAAAATACGGTAGTAATGATAAATGCCAACATTGGAGAAAGTCAAAGTTATGGAGTTGGTTTCCCTCCTTTTCCAGTGACAGGATAACAGCTTCCACTCTAGTGGGAAGACTTTTGACAAGACATTGGAGTCCCCTTGGAAATCTGTGTCTTTATGGTGCACAGAAAAGGGACCTCTTCCAAAACTGTTCCCACAAACCCAACTGGGCTGCTCGGATTATTTTGGCTCTCATCCGATAAGACTTCACCAAGACTTTTGGATCTTCTCATTCATCCAGGTCATTTCTTTCTCAGGGCAATCAATCGATCGCACGTGGACTGCTCTGTTTGTCTTCGAAGACAAAAAAAAGGCATCAAGGAGCCTAAGAGGAAGCGAGCAGACCCCGTTGCGATTGATTCAATGCCCTGAGACAGAAACGACCTGGATGAATGAGAAGCTCCACGAGCACATTCCCACAAACCTGTGGCCCATCTGTAAGGATTTGAAGCGTTCCAGAAATCCAGGTGCCGTAAACTCGGACTGTCCATTTCCCGCGTCGCGTTCGCAAAGCTGACTTTCGCGCCGAGGTGATTGATTAGGAGGTTTATTCCGACATCCTTTGGGGCATGATCATTTGAATACCCGCAAGGCCGTACAGTGCAGATTTAAACCTCCTACGGACGACGCATGTTTCTCAGTTCCCATCAGACCCTGCGCATGGTTTCTTTCCCAAATCTATCAAGTCAATCTTTGGAAGACGTGTCAAACGAAACATGGGAGACTCTTCCCTCAATCTGACCTATTCCCTCCGCTTCCTCGTAAAGGCACAAGCCCGCACAGGAAAATAATAAACAGATGATGGGAACGGCTTTCAGCAGGAGCTGCCACGCTCTGAAGCAAGCCAGGCAGCCTCCGGTGGTTTTTTGGTTCTCAAGGCCGGAGAGAAGAAGTCAAGAAGAACAAGAAGAAGAAAAAAAAAGCGGGACAGGCCTCAGCTTGACTCCTCTTGCATCAGGAGCAGAACCTGAAATACTCGACAGAAACCACCGTTAGCTGTCACTTCCCACAACTCACGGGTGGCTACACACTGCTTGGCACAAGTCTGGACACACAAAAAAAAACAAAAAACGTGAAAGTGAGAACATATTTCGACACGGAAATCGTGCGGCTCGTTTGCGCTCGGGTGTCGTTTTGTCTCGGTTTGTTTTTTTACGGGCAATAAACATTTCCATTTCGTGCTCCCTGGCACACATGCCCACGCACGGAAACATAAACACTTACGCCACTTTTGCCACAGCAAACACTCGCAACTCCCGGAAGGTTGACATGATCTCTTTTGCTGTCGCAAACAAAGTGTAAATTGAAGAAACACAACATGCGACCAGAACACAGACTAAATAGTACAGGCTCCCATTTCTGGCTCTCTCTCGCTGCCTTCTTTTCTCAGAGTTCTGGCAATGCCTTGAGCAAATTAAATCCAGCGTTCCCTCCCTTCTCCCTTTTAGATGTTGGGCTGACAGATCCGAGAGACGTGCCAACACTACTAAACGTCTGCAGATTAGAAGGTTGAGGAACTCGGGATGACGGTCGTCTTGTGCCAACCGACTATTTTGCTTGGTTCCCGCTCCAAATGCCTTTCGATCGCTACGGATCACCTCCCCGTGGAAAACCTCAAATCGCAGATTGCGTTTGTACCGGACATGAGAATCACTAATCATCCTTCTGTGGGCTCAATCTATCTTATCGGTCCTATGAAAAGAATGGCAATGCGCATTGATCAGGTGGTTTTGAACGCTTCGACCGGTAATCCCTCAGGATAATCTTTTAGAGCAGGTGTGTCAAATTCATTTTGATCGTGGGCCACGTTTTAGTGATCGTTTCCCTTATAAGGCCATTGTAACTGAAACCGTATATAAAAAAAGTCAATCGGATCGAAAAATGGATGAATTTGAGCAAGCATCATGGAAATTGACATGTTTGGTTTGCTTTCGCGGGCCACATAGAATGATGTGGCAGGCCACATCTGGCCCCCAGGCCTTGAGTTTGACACCTTTCTTTTAGAGCCGTCTGACATCAGGCCGGAGCTGACTTAGGCTCGATTTGTCGCTCAGTGTGAACGCTGCTTGAGCAAAAAAGTGACATCTGATCTCCGTAGTTGGAGACGGTCGCTACTCGTCGTGTTTAGCACCGTTACGCGTTTGTCATGGAAGTCCTGTTTTTCAACCATCGCCATTGACTTGATAGAACCTCCGACCGGCGTACCGAGTATCTTTTTAGGACTTGTTTATCTTGTTTGTTTTTGTATCTGTTTGTGCCGCTAGACATGATGAAAGCACCGGAGGAAAGTAGCGGAAAAAAACACTGAAAGAAAGCGATGATCAAAGCCAGAGGCATCAGAGGACAGCGGTGACACCGCAGCCGGATAAAGGCGACGAAAGCGAGTGCGTCTGGACTTGATCAGCGTGTGCTTGTGAGTCATTCTATTGTCTACTTGGTCTGCTGCGTGGGAGTCGCTGACCTTTTGGGAGTGTTTCGCTTCTCCAAGCGGCGTCTGGTCAGACATCTCCCTGGGTCACTCCTTCGATGAGCAAACGGACACTTGTGTTGAAATGGAAACATCGCAATGTCCGCCCTGCAGGCAATTAGCAGACACTCCATTAGGTCCACCTGCAAAATCTCTGGCGATCCAATGATAAAGAATTCGGTCACGTATAGTTTCTGGACAAAAGCTTCGGGGCATGTGTTTTTTACGCCGTCAGGAAGTCCATCCATCCATTTTCTGATCCGCTTTATCCTCACAAGGGTGGCGGGGGGTGTTGGAGCCTATCCCAGGCGGGGGACACCCTGAACTGGTTGCCAGGCAATCGCAGGGCACAGACAGACGAACAACCATCCGCGCTCACACTCACACCTCGGGACAATTTAGAGTTCAATCAGCCTGCCATGCATGTTTTTGGAATGTGGGAGGAAACCGGAGTACCCGGAGAAAAGCCACCCTCAGGAAGTGGCAATGCAAATAAAAAGTAGTTTACTCAAATTACAAAAGTAGTAGTAGTTCTTTACTAAAATGACTAAACAAACGTACAGTACAAGAGCATGATTTTGGAACAAAAAATTATAGAAATCCTCTATAACCTTTTAACCCGGATTTAAAAGCATTTACACTTGAGGCAAAGTTCAGTTCAGTTTGGCGTGCAACATGACCGCGAAATGCTGATGCACCATGTTTACTTGGAAATCTGGGCTCCACTCATTGACCCGAGTCGGTTGACCTTGGAAACCTACTGGGTTGACATGAACGTTTCTGTCATGGATTTGGGATCGAAGCCATTCAGTGATTTATAGAGCAGTGGCATCATTTGGAAATCTGTCCTACAGATTCCACGGAGCCACTTTTGAGAAGCGATCGTTTGGAAAATATTGATATTATTATAGTTGAGAGTTGTTGTGGCCTGAGATTGGTCAGTGTCGGGGAGGTGAAAGCCGGCTGCGCAGAACAAGCCCTTGTATGGTGAAAAGATGCAGAGCGCCATTCCAGCGACCTTACTCAAGACTATTTTGAGGGATTTTGAACTCTCCCACGCAACAATTTGGGGGTTACTTCATGTATTTCTTTTTTGATATTCTTTCCTCTCAATCGTGAAAGCCCCAAGAGAGGGACTTGTCCAGTTGTTTTTGGCCTTTGAGCTTCAGCTCAGTAGGGGAGGGGTGTGACCGGAGTCTGTACAGTCATTGAATTGGACATTTTTCCATACTCATATTGCTGAAACTATGACTGCTATTCAACCTTTGAGGCGTATTGCGAAAGGTGTGTATGCATCACTAATCCCCCCCCCCCACCCCCCTTTCAAACTTGGCTGTGGTTCACAAACAGAAAATTACGATGGTGGGCGGGGGCGTGGGAGAGACCCCAGGGATAGAAACTTCATTCTCACAACCCTGCTGCAGGAGGGCCAAAAGTGAGGTTGTAATTTATATAAATATTTTTTTTTCAACTCTGATTGTGGGTGTGACACCGAAACTTACATGCACCAACAAGTTGAGTACGTTTTACTCCAAGTACCGCTCGGTTTCATTCTAAAGTAGGACTCGCCCGCCAAAATCTGTTGATTTTGGCGCCGGCGGAAACGCCGCGTGGACGCGCGTTTGGAGCACCGTGACCTCATTTGGCTGACGTGACTGAAGAAAAGTGCACAAAGCCCAAACGTTTTAACGAAGAGGAAGGACGCGGCGCGTACAAAAATGCTTTCCGAGTAAATAAGTGGTGTTTAAAATACACTTGACGGCGCTCGCGTGGTTGGGATGGAGCATGTAAGTGCTTGTCAGTGACATTGGTGACAACTGCGATGCTCCTTGCAGGCCCTGACAGGATGCTCAATGGATTATTGAACGTTCTGTACTTTCTCTTGGAATATTGCAGGAATGGTCGCATCGCTGGGTTTTGTTTGTCACAATGAAAACAATCGCCAATCATCATGCTTGTTTTTATCATTTGAAAAAATATATATATATATTTTTTTGCCATACAACAACCATATCACCATTTCAAGGTTATTATCCTCTCAGCACAATATCCATTGAATTGAAGAACATGCAAGGGTATTAAAAATATATATTTTAATCGGGGAAATTGGCTTTAATTTTATGATCCGAATCGAGTCGTTACATTTTCAGAATCATCGCATCCTTGAATCGTGTATCGAGATAATATTTAATGAATGAACATGACAAAAGCTACATCTGAACCTTATTGAATCAAACTGTAATCCTGCTGAATCGAATCGTTACGATTTAAAATCAGTCAGTAATTGTGTATTGAAGAAAAAAATGTGGTGTTAGTTGAAACTCACGTGAACAAAATAACACAATTAAAAATCCTGAGGTGACATTTTGGCTCCCAAAATTGACGTTATGAACTTTCTGCATCTATCACACAAGCTATTTTACATTTCAAATAAATTTGCGAGTCAAATTCGTCCACCCTGTGTGCATTTAAATCAAATTTAGAACATACGCTGCATCACATATTAGGATGATTTCATCCATCTGTTTCTAATTACACTTTAAATATGTTATGGAAAGTGAAATTATGATGGGGAGCACTTCCCCAGTGAATGAAGAGACATGGCATGCCCGACTGTTTATGCCGCATAAAGCACTAGAGGCAGAAAGTTTGGGCCGCATCAGCAAACCACATCTGAAATTTGGTGAAAGCGCATAATTAGACAAGCTCCTATGAAACCAGCAACATTTATCCAGCTGCTTTCTGGCCTTGCGTCCTGGCCCTGACGTCTCCGTCTAATCTGTCACGCTGACCAAAGATGTCTTTTCTGGCCCTGGTGCCTTTACGCATGAAGGCGCACACACAAACCCTCATGTGGGCCTTCCACACGGCGCTGCAGATAAGACGTGTGGATGTAGTGTCATCTTTCTGATGTCGAGTTGATCACAGAGAGGCCCCCTTAAATGGGCCGGCATAGTTTTGCTGAAAGTGCAACAATAACACACCTATCACACACCGCAGGGATGAGTGTGAAGGATAAACTGTCACGCTATCTCACAGAGATCAAGTTCCACACCGCAACATTTAAAAAAAAAAAAAAAATCTTCCTGGGTGAGATAAGTGGAAGTGTGAATTTTCTAATTAGGTACTGTAAACCAACACAAAATTTGTTTTTCTTTCTTTTTGTCATTTCCGTCACGATTGAGGCATTCCCTCGTTCCAAACGTATGGCAAAAAATAAATAAAAATTCAATCAAATTGAGATTTTTCTCTTTTTATGTTTGAATGCATTCTTGCTATTGAGCCTTCCGCGTTACAGTGCAGAGGTCGAGGGTTCGATGTGTGGAGTTGGCATGCGCTCCCCGTGCCTGTGTGGGTTTTCTCCAGGTACTCCAGTCCCCCCCCGCCCCCTCCGCCCCTCCAAAAAAAAAAAACACGGTAGGTTCATTGAACACGCTAAATCACACATGTCAAACTCAAGGTCCGGGGGCCAGATCCGGCCCGCTAGGTCATTTTATGTGGCCCGCGAATGCAAATGATGTGTGTCAACTTGCTCAAATCTGTACCGAAATGTCAAATTGTCATGTGTAATAATTAACGTTGAGATTTCGCAATCATTTTGTTACCCTGTTTACCCTCACTTCAACAAACTATTTTCATCGACTTGACTGATTTCAAAACTAGTCATCATTTTGTGGTTTCTATGTCATAGCGGCCCTCCGAGGGAAGACGTAACTCCCAAAATGAGTTTGACACCCCTGCTCTAAATTGTCCGTAGATGTGATGGTATGAATGGTTATTTGTCGATGTGTACCCTGGGATTGGCTAGCAACCACTTCAGGGTGTAGCCGCCTACTGTCCGAAGTAAACTCGGATTGGCCGCAGAACACCCGCAACCCTCATTAGGACAAGCCGGTTAGAAAATAGATGGATACGTTTTATTTGCCACTTTTCAATTCAATCTTAGCAGAGGGCTGCGCTCGAATCACCGCTTTTCACGTTTCTGTCTTTATTGGTGCTACACTATTGCCCAAGTCGCCCCATCCTGGCAACGCTGAGAGGAAATGATTTCCTTAAGTGGATATACTTCTTTGTACGGAGGAGTTAAGAGTGTCGACAAGGATGTGACCTTCAAGTTTCCCTCCTGGCACCTCCGATTGTTTTCCTGCTCATAAGCATCCCATACAGTGGCACGGCCGCCTCTTCTCCCTGCCTGAGATAACGAAATTTGAACTGCACCCACAACAGAACTGTCCTCAGTGTATGAGACCCCGTTCTAATTGAAAGAGCGTGGGAGGAGGGAAACTTATGGTTGCAATTTGACCATGCTTTTTTTAGAAACTCTTAAATGTGGGAAGTCAAAGTCGGTTGAAGCCCAGGCGCCGTCGGGAAGGCAAGCATGAGATCTTGGGAGAGCGAGGGGGAAGTTTACATCAACTCGCGGATTTTCTCTCACTTTCAGCTCAAAGGGGGGTGGGGGGGTTTAGGGAGCATGTGTTTGTTGAAGGTTACGCATGCTTATTTACATTAGATTGATTCAGCCTGTCACAGGACAAGAGCGAGGCATACAAAGTTAATCTGCAGGAAAGGCAACATGCAGCCCTCGCCGCATGCTGCTCCCTCTCATGTGGGAATCCTGCGCCACATGGCACTGTAATTTTAGGGGAAGAAGAAGCCCTTGAACAGAGCCGCTGATTTTATTGAGTCGGGGTGATCTGCTGTGTTTTTGTCTATTTGAAAGAAATGAAAGAGAAAGAGAAGCAAAGGAGCAGAGACAAACAGACAGGAGGGAGGGAGGGCGAGATCATGCATAGGCTTGTAATGGTCCAAAGTGCATTTTAGCGCTCCATGCCGGTTCCCAGACTTGGAGCCAGCTGGATGCTAACCGTCGTTGCTACACAGCTGCCCTCCAAATGGATTTGGGAGAATCGACGCGCCGCATCAACAACACGCATCAAAGTACCAATCAAAGAAATATTACTTGGTTGTAATGTGGAGCTTTGTATTCCGATTAGAACGATACCGAACGACCAAGCGGAATGAAAATGCTCCATACAAACCCCTCGATCGGATTAAAAGATGGAATTGCATTGGGAATCGCGGGGTTATAACAGCATTCCTTTTGCCAATTCAAACAAACATCATATAAACGGAGGAGCCGGGGTACATCCGGTCTGCGTATGATCTGTTTTGATTTGAACGCATCGTGACGTCATCGATTGCGCACTTGTCTTAACAGAGCTCCTCTGCGATGGGAGAACTACTCGTAGCTCGTCATCAAATTGTTGCTTAATAAAAGTGTTCGAATAATGGCTGCTAATTTGATAAATAGACAAATGAATTCCGTCTTGATATATGATGACATCGACCTGAAATAAATGGAGCCCGACCTCATCCACACAGCGTTTGTGAATGAACGTCATCTGGATTTGTAAACAGAGATCTTCTCTGTGAAATACGATGCAGCTTTTTGGGGGCGGGGGAGGTCGTGCGTTTTGCCTAAATCCAATTTCAAAGGAACACAGTTGACAGATGTGACCGACTACTACCGTCGCCACTGTGATGAATCCAGACGTGTGCGTGTCTGAAACGCAATACGCACATCTGTACGGGGTCCTCGGGGGGGGGGTCCGCCTTTGCTGCGGCGCATCGCGGCAATCGCCGTGTCAATTCGTAGTAAATCCTCTCAAAGGACTCAGTTCCTTGCTGTCACTCATTCTCATTCGGAGGATACCACTTCCATCGGGCCTCAACATTGGGGAATGGCAACATCTGGCTGTTGTGGACCTCAAAACCGCTAAGTAGCCTTTGAAAGAAAAAGGGTATTATGACGAGAGGGCTCGTGTTGATTTGGGTGAACACATGGCTTGACTGACGTGGAGGTCAAATAAGCTAGGTAAAAATGCTATGCTAATCATAGCAGGTGCTGCGCTATACGATGCCGAAGAGGAAAAATGAAACAAAACACAGTTTAATCCGAGTTGAATTTTGAACAATTCACATTTACACTACAAATATGCTTAAAAATAATAATAATAATAATTTAATCTCATTGAATTGCTTCGTAAATGCCCTGATATTTTTCGGTAGCGTTATCACGTCGTTCCACGACCAACTTGTCTGGATTTTTAAAAAATTTTCAAACCTGGACATGTTTGGGCAGAGAAACGTATTCACATGCCTTTCCCAACTCCCGTTTTGTCCTTTTACTGAATCTGTTGTCAACCGGTTTTGTGATTACACGCCACCTTTTAAATCTTTACTGGTGGTCCTTCAGCGGCAACGTAACCTGAATTTGAAGACAAGCTGGAACGCGCCGTATCACTAACGTAAGATGAAGCACTAGTGTAGTCACTGTAAATATTCATTTACTTCTAGGCCATAATTATAAAAATGTGAAATAAAAAAAAATAGGTATTGCAACAACACTGCCTTTTTTTGTGTCACATGACCACATACTAGTTAATTTGACCTCAACATTTTTTGCCCCCTTGTATTTGTATATGTCATTTGCAGTCAGTATCTGTACTGTACTTGATTTATTTATCTTAACTAATACATTCACAATTTGTGTTATTTAGTGGTCCCGATTTCTGTATTCTGTATTACTTCTTTGTATTCTCAATTATACGCATGATGGAAATTAGGTTAAGTCACTGTTTAACCAGCTTTAGATGATCTTAAACTGTGTCGTCATCATAGTTGACTATTTTACTGTGACGTCCAAGTCTAATTGAGTCTTTCCTTAGTTGAAGTCAAGCAAGTTCCCTAAAAGTCCTAAAATTGGCAACTTAATTCAACTTCGCCGCTTCTTCCTGTTCCCAATTCATTTCATGACTGACGTCTTTCTGGGACTTGAATTGTTCAAGACTCGCAGCAAACGAGCGATAGAAGTCTCCAGCCCTTATTATATGCCACTTTGGGCATGCGTGGCTAGCTTCAAGTTGGCTAATCAGATTGAGAACCGGTTGGCTTGTGTTATCTGGCCACGGTCCACCAGTCCGCCCATTCTGTGTGTTCGTAGCGGGGGTGCACTTTTCCATGCGGTCATAAAGGAGAAGTCGCGTTTTGGCCTCCTGCAGCACTGTGGGAAAGTGCAACTCCTGCTTCCTTTGCTTATTTGGACCAATCGGGTTATAAATGGATATTTGTTAGGACTGCCCAGAGGCCTCAAGTCACATCGCTTGCGCTATTCTCTCAAGAGTTCTGAGGCAAAGTTGCTGTGAGCTCGTTTCCATTTAAGAGACGGAAAAAAAATATGGTTGACTGTGCATTAATTATTTAATATAAAAACAACCAAATACAAATTATTTTTCTTTGTGCTGCTGCTTGCCCAAAATGTTGAATGGCCACAAAAATGATTTAAAAAAAAGAACATAGTACACATAGTATCTTTGTAAATTAAGACCTTTCACCACAAGTGTTTTCACGACAAACCTTGTGGCATTTGCAGGCTGTGATATAAACAAGTCGCCAATTACGTTTGACAGAAAGGAACCTCTGGTTTATTCTTTGTTGAAGCCGCTCTGAAAGTGGGGAAAAACAACATCAATAAAGCCGAGTTACAGTTTGTTTTGAATAATTTATGACACCTCAAGCTGCTCCTGACGTTTGAAATCCAGGATTTTTGAGCAAGTCGCATTCCTGGACCGGCCACAGCCATGTTCCGTATCGCTATATTGCAGGTCCCGCTGAGGCCGGAGCGCCCGCACAGCAGTTCCATTGTTATGAGAGAAAGAGGGGATATGGCTACGGACTTGTCTTGGCCCGAGTTCAGATCGGAGGCACAGCTGCACAGACAGCGGTGCTGCAGAATCCAGACCCTGACAGGTGCTGCATTAAAACCACTCCGACCCCCCCCCCCCCACCTCCCCCTTTAGCTTAGCGCTGATCCCTTCTTTCCAGACACTCACGGAATGCCACTTTTATGACATGTTGTTCAACTCGAGGCTGATTTGTGGCCAAAGCATCAAATCTCCTCGCTGTCCGTTTTTTTTAGGACACCAACAAAACCAGTTTGCTCTGAGGATCTCGCTAACGATAAGCAATCCCACGTATGTGTCGCCTCTATTTTATCATTTTGACCCTCCTGTTGTTCACTGTGTCATTCTTTGCAACATAAAGCAAGAAAGAACAAAAAAACAACCATTCGCCTTTGAGGAAAGTTCACGCGTTCCTCGGATCTGAGAGTTGGACGCGGTAGCAGCAGCTGTCACCGTTCCTCTCACCAGCCTGCTGCACAGCGGCATTACACGTCTAATGAGTGATTAGTGTCAGATATCTGGCTCTGGCTGCTTGCTATACAATCCCAACTGTGGGAAATCACTGTCCTGGTTGCACCCGATCCAAGGGCTCAGTTTAGAGTTTCCGACAAACCGAAGAGGAACACCGGATTTCAGCTTAGAGACTCGGGAAGATGGACTCAACAAAAATGGTATTTCATTAAGACCCTCAAGTCTGACACTCAACCGGAGCCTGTTAAGTACAAAGGAACGTGTTGGATTAGATAGGTCTTCACATTTTTGTCAAGCATTATCTTTAGTCGGATTAGCGTTTCGAGTTGAACGCCATGATTGGATGAGGACCAGACTCAGTCAGACTCGATTTTGGCTTCTTCTGGCAGAAAGAGAAGAAGCTAGGCTAACCGGTGGCTAGCTACCGAAAAAGTGCAAGCATATTATAAAGTGGGTAGACTTATTTATTGGCCTGCTGTTTTTATGTGCAAAGTTGGAGATTCTCCGCTTTAAACGCGGTTCCAACCAGACATCTGTGAAAAGTGTTCTTAATCACACAAGCACTTAATTCCAGTGTTAAATGCGCTAGCCGTTTAATCATGACTTCTTCAGTTTTCTTCGTCATCCCCTCTTTGAGAACTTGTGGCTTACTTGTTGCGGCGGAGGTGATAATTACCGACTTTAGGGCGACTCCACAACATGTTTAGCCGCAGCAGAAGCTCGTTGCTAGCTAGCTAGCTGGCGTGGCGCGAGTAACACCAAGCTATTTGTACATTGTACTTACCAGATGAGCTAACATTTAACCTCGGGTCTTCTATTTTGTCTTTCACTAAAACTCTTTCTTCTTCTTTGTTTTTTTTTTCCCAGCAGTCCGGATGCACTGTGGCATTGCTGCCTCTCGCAGGTCATTCTTGGCACTGCGACAGACATCTGGTTTGGCCGAGGAGACTCGCAATCATCGGTGGAGATAAGGGGGTATGTGTGTGCTCTCTTTGCTCTCTCGGTTCCTTTTCTTCAGATTTACTGCATGGCGTTTTCTCTGTGTAGCGCATTTTGTAACACCGTAAACTCTGCCTGTGGCTCACGGGTTGAGTCACGGTCCGAGTGATGAGAACCGTGTGGTGCAATCAAGCAGCCAATCCGCAACATGTTGCACAAGCGCCTCGCGCAGCTGTTTGACTGGAAATGAAGTCCGACGTTAAGCTTTCGCCACGCTTGAAGCCGTGTTGTTCCGACGTTGCAGATTTGTTCCACTGTTTTGCGCTCTCGGCCGCAAAAGCCAGCGGGTAAGGCGGCCGTCCGTCTGTGCCACGGCGGCAGCATCCTCGCTAAGACAAAAGGGAAGCTTGGCAGGCTCGCTGGGCCGCAGTGATCAAATAAGCCTTGCTTATTGGACCTCTGTGTCTTTTGCGCTGTGTTCATCTGAAAGTGTGTGTGTGTGGAAAAGAGTCAAACTCTGCTCTCTCCTCCAGCAAGGGGACCACACACAGTCGCCAACTTCAACCGCCGCGAAGGCCAGCGAGAACAGTTGCAGAAGCTCATGAGTTGACTGCACATGGCGCAGATCCCCCCCCCCCCCCATTCTTGCCTCGTTTGGTATCTGCATTGATTTGAAACAGATTCCAACATTTACTCCTCACTGTCCACTTTATGCTTGCATGGCCTCTCTTTGCTTATTGCTCTGAGAACTTTGTCGCGCTGCCTTCCCATGGTGCCACCTCTGGTATGTGTGTTCTAGAAAATTTGCAGACGCGACAGAACGCGAAGGACCTCGTTGATGCTTGATAAGGGATGGATGCCGTACGGCAAGGTTGAGGACCGGCATTCCGGTTACTGAACAGCCTTCGCTTCTTCGCATGCGTTCTACAGACAAAAATGTGTGGGCGGCGGTTACTACAGTGGACAAGCTTATCATGTTATCAGGTTACAAGGTGCGTGAAAGGGCTAATGGATGAAATGATTAATCAGGCTTGGACTTGATCCCTTAGTTGTCTCCGCAACTTGCTTCTGGATATCCATGATTCTGTGAAGCTGCGCGTGTCCAATATTCCTCTGCTGAGACTTTCTTAGGTGAACAAACGGAAGAACATACGGTGAAATTTGTGCAAAATCTCCAGGCAGAAAATATTCATATATACAAAAATAAAAATTTGCCGACAAAGTTGTACAAAGAAAAAAAAAAGTCTGCCTAAAATAACTGATGTGCGAATAGGAAATAAAAACTTTTTTTTCACAATAGCATGAATAATCAAAAAAAAGACAAAAACGAAAGGAAAAAGCGCACTGAGAAGTCCCTGTAAAAACATCACATTTTTCCCCGATTAAATATAAAATCCCGCTCGAATAGAGTTCAAAACAAATCTGCCAGAAAAGACTCGGAAATTGCACAAAAGAGGAAGAGCCAGCCTCCTACGATCTTTCATTTTCACTTCCTGCCTCAATATTTCTGCCCGCCGACTGGAGATGTGGTTCGGCGGTGCACGCTTAAATCTTAACATAACATGACAGTAGGACGGTGCGGACGGAGGTTTATTGCCGCTCGAGTAAGAGATAGCCATCATGTTGACATGGCTGAGTGAAGTATTACGTAGGTGGAAGATCATCTTATCCTTCCATCTCCTTATGATTCCCGAAACGCACTTTGGAACACCCGCACACATACAGGATAGACAAATGGTCAAGTCGTGTGCTAATCTCGCCCCACAAGCCCCACATCCCCTTTTTTTTCCTCCCCTGTGTTAAGTGATTAACCCACCGCTGGCTCCTTTGCTCCCACATCCTGCTATCTGTGCCCTTGGTTCCCACACCAAGCTGGGATGGGAACGCTGCAAAAACGACTGGGACACGGGCTAAAAATTCGACAATTTGTGAGGTTTGTCATGATTTTTCTCAGAGGAAAAAAATAGACCAAGAGAGAGAGAGAGACGTTTTCCTGATTCTTTCTTTCATTTAAAGTAGGCAGTCATTTCCATTTCAAATGGAAAAAAAAAAAAAAGACAATTCAGGTCCCGTTGGTTTCGAAGCAAACCGCAAGTGACTGTGTTATAAGACTCTGTCATTAATCTGTCCGACTTCAACTTACTTTTCTGCTCCGGGCCTATTTTCTTCCCTAAAAAAAAATACAAAAAATTTAAACAGACTAATCCTTCCCAGTCAGAGGTTCTTGTGAGCATGCCAGCAGACCACAACTACAAACTATTTTAATCGTGGGAAGACACAAATGATCAATATCGGGGCTCGTGTCACAAAGCTGAAACAAGATTTGGTTCTGTGAATGTTTGCGCTCAATTTGCAGTGTGTTCCGAGCCACTTTTGTTTATCCCAAGGCTGCAGCGGGTAAATTAAAACTTCCTTTTACTGCCACAGGGCACCAAATTAGTTGGAAAACGATCACTTTAATTGTTCAGCACCTTTGACCTTCACTCCCTTAACTTTTATTTATTTATATATATATTTTTTTGTAGGGACAGGGGGGCAGCTTGTTCCAGGGTGAAACGAGGAAGTTCTCACACATAAATAAAGGATTTCCACGCATGTCAGCCAAGGTCAGTGGACACTGTTATCTGTCCTGCATCGATCCGCGTCGAAGAAAGCCGATTTTCCCACACGGAGTCCCCTCGCTCAGCACCGAGCGCTCATTTTGTGAATCCAAAAGTTGCACTTGATTATCTGCAGAGTGGGGCATACTTGAGGGGGAGGTGGGGCGGTCCAACTTGGAAAACATTACCATGTGCAACATGCCAGGCTGAGTCACGCAAGGCCAGAACCAAAATACCGTTAAACCACCATTTTGCATGTATATGTGTCATCAAGGGGGATTAGATGGCATTGGGGGGATTTTTTTTTTTGTTCTTTGAATCAACGATTCTGCCCGGAAACATTGTGGTTGAAACAGGATTTGTTCAAACAGAAAGACACAGCGATGAAGATATACTTTATGGACGAAAGTATTGGGACAACTTTTAAATGAAATATGAAATATGGAAAATGGAACCCACCATTTGCAGCGACAACAACTTCCGCTCTTCTGGGAAGACCTTTTGGTATTCATTTGAATAACATTTATGAGGACAGATTGTTTTGGGCATGAAGGGAAGGGCCCTTTGGCGCAGAACAAGTTTCATTCAAAAGGCGTTACGTCGTCTTCTAAATCAGAATCATCCAAGTATTGCTTTGCGGAACTTGCTTTGGGCACTCGGAACGCAAAAAGGCCATTGGCCAAACTGTTTACGCAAAGCTGGGACCGTACATTATAATTGCACGACATAATCCAATCACTCCTCCCCCAAAACCAGGCAGGTGTGTGTCGTAGTACCAAGACTGACCTATGTGAGGCAGCATGGTACCACGGGGCAACAATACTATTGGGAAATAAAAACAAGAAGTAAGAGAAGTTATAAAAGCAGAAAAGAGAAGAAGCTAGGCTAACCGGTGGCTAGCTACCGATAGCTATCGTCCAGTTTCACGTCACAATCACGAGTGTCTGTGGCTCGGCCAAACTCGGTGTCAACGACACACAGAAGGACTTGCTAGTGTAAATTTTGAACAGTTTTAACATTTGCAGTTGTGCTCATTGGCTGTTTTTCTTCGCAGACCAGGTCGGAAAAGTTCGTGTGAACAAACATGACACCACAGGATCATTTCTCAGGATAATCTTTTTGAAACTGAACGAGAATTGGGCCTTTGCCGACGTTGACGGGAAGGGGATAAAATGCTCAAATTCGGCCTGATTATCGATATGGGTAAGTACATCGGAAAATACGGTGTTTTTGCATAGTGCCCCTCGTGATCATACCGAGACGTCACATGACTGAAATGCCTTGTCGTACGGGCCACATTTCAGTGCAATGTTCGACAAGATAGTTTGAAAACAATTTTGTGACCATTTGTCACTCAAAAATATGTGAAGGAAACAATTGCAAGACAAGGGTATTGTCATTTATTGGTACTCGGTTATCAAGGAGTAGTCAAATGTACGTACAGTCATACCTCAGTTTGCGAACGCCTCTGTTCTCGGCCAAATCGGTTTTCGACCAGAAAATTCGAGATTTTTAAATCTCGGATTACGACCGAAACTCGGTTTTCGACCAAACTAAGCAAACTTAAATACGCCACTCGACTCCTCTCGGCTTCCTTACACGAGGAAGTGACGCTTCCTCGTGTAACGTTCATTGTGAGCAGACGTGTTTGTGGTGGTTTTACGCAAATCTGACTGTTTTTTTTCAATTATTATTTCTGCATCGTGTCTTAGCACCTAATGATTGGCTAATAAAATAGTTTCGGATTTCCGAACTAATCGGTTTTCCAACAGTCTTCTGGAACGGATTATGGTCAAAAACCGATGTACGACTGTACTTGCACTCGTACGCCAGCCGAACAAAAGTCGACGCATCCTAAATGTGTTTGGATCATCGACCATAATCCTCTTGCATGTCTTACTTCGCTCAAGAATGTAAGCGTAACTGGGGGGGGTCGAGCCCACATACTGATGGACGAATTATGTAATCAAGAGGTGTGTCCTCACAACCCGCAATCATCACCAGTGTACCCACCTTCGAATTATCAACAAATTCTCTCCAACCGCCTTCGATCTAAAGAGACCGAGCTATGTTTGCCACCGAAAGAGCACACATGGAAATATTCATGCTGAAGTAGAACCGGCATGCTTGAAGCAATCAGTTGTTTGGTTTTTGGGGGGGACTAGGGGGCGGGGGGACTTCAAATTAGAAAGACTGAAATCTAATTTGCATTTTTTTTAAAAACACACGCAATCAGTTTGGACCCCATCCGAGGGAGAAGAATTCCCCAGTAAACGAGATGGTGTGGGTCTGATTTGTGACCCCCGTACTCCCGCGCCTCCATTGCGTTGACCCTCCTTCCCCAAGGGGGGGTGGCTGCTCTTTTTGGGAGTAATATGGGACTGTAGTTCTTCCGCTTCCCTGTTTGTCCTCCAGGGGTTCAGCGAGCGAGGCGGAATTAGAACAAGCTGTCGAAACAGCACGTCCTGGGGGGTGGGGGTGGGGGGGGGGGGTGCAGGTCAAAGAGACCCCCAAGATTTTCTATGTATATGTGGGAGCGCCAGTCCTCCGGAGTCTTGAGATTCGATATCATGACAAAACTGGTGCGCTAGCAAACATCAAACCAGGAACCCGTTTGTGTGCGTTGGTCCGGTAAATTCCCACATTTGTTAAGTCGGACAAAACATTGTGAAATGTTATTGCGGTAGCATCTGCCTTGCGATGTGTGTAGTGGGGAAGTGGGGGGGGGGGGGGGCATTTGCGCGCAACAGACACGGCCGAGGTCAAATAAATCAGCGTGGCATGCATCCGCCGGTTTGAGTTAGCCAGCCCTAGCTAGTAATTAGCTCCCACAACAAGAGTCGGCGGTGTAATTACGGAGGTGGCACGCAGCAGAGGGACATCTGGGAATCCTGCAGGCCCTTCTTGTCTTAACACATCCTTCCGCCGACACGAGTGTGAGAACCTCAAAGCCGTTTTAGCGTCACAGTGCGGAAAACGCAAATTGTCATTCCAATTTGCTTTTTGTATTGCGCTCTCACCTCGCTATCTCGGCGCACATTCTTGCGATTTTTCGTCCTTCCAAGTCGGACCAGTCAATAAATGTCTGAATGTCTGGTCCCGAAACATGATTCTTTTTTGAAAAGGACCTGAAGTGAGTACCCTGTAATCTTGCCTGCACGCTTCCCCGTCACAGGTGTTGCTTCACCAGTCGCTTACGTCGACCTAAGAAAGTGTGCTGGTCTGCTTGCTCAATGTGACCCGTTCTCCTCCCCTTCCTCCTTGCCCGCCCCATCTTCTTCCTCGCCCCGGCTTTGATGGTTGAGGGCTTGCAGGACCCGACAGCTGCTCTTAAATTAGAGTGTATGAGAGGACACAACGCCATGAAGGAATGTCTGGATCGCCTCCGCTGCCTTTCTCCTCCGCGGGCCGTTTGGAGAAGAGACGCAGGCTAATACCGAGTTTGTTTAAGGCCAGCGTATGGGGGTAAAGTGCATTCCTGAGCTTATATATTCGGAACAGTCATTCGAAATGCACCTCTGGAGAACTTAAGGACGAGCTACTGTGAATTAAAGAACCGAACGTTTTATATTTATAATATTTTGGGGAGGCTTGCCGGGCCTACCCCGAGGGGGGTAAGACCTGCAGCCTCTCTGCTGCCTGAGCCCACTTCCTGTATTAGTTGCCTCGGAGACAGTGACCAGGTCACTGGGAGGGGTCGGAGCGGCCAAGGGGCCTGGTTGTAAAGTTGCTCTGACAATAAAGTCATCCATTCGGGAGAGATTAGTACTGCCCGAGCCTTTGAGGATCCACCCGGGGACAGATAAGACGACCTGAAGCCGCGGGACGCCGCACTAAACACAACACAACACAAGTCAGACCAAAACGGAAGGCGGAGCACCACAGAAGTCTGCGTGGAAAAATATCGGTGGGGTGTCGTTGGGACTGCAGGAGGGGGGAAGAAGCAAAGAGGAAATGGAGAAAATAAACAACATCATTGGAGTCGTAGAGCTGGAGTTGAAACACTCCTTTGTCAACCTGTTTGACATTTACAAAAAGAGCTTTACTGGCTCCAGAAACAGCATTGGGAGCACTTGTTGGTAGCACGGTGACGTAAAAAAAAAATGGGTACACTCAAAATTTCAAGGCATCTTTTTTTTTTTTTTTTTTTTTTTTTAGCTTTGTTAGCTCGTCGACAGGGCGGCCCGGTGGTCCAGTGGTTAGCGCGTCGACCTCACAGTGCAGAGGTACCCGGGTTCAGTTCCAGCGCCGGGCTCCCTGTGTGGAGTTTGCATGTTCTCTCCGGGCCTGCGTGGATATTCTCCGGGTACTCCGGTTTCCTCCCGCATTCCAAAAACACGCATGGCAGGCTGATTGAACATTCGAAATTGTCCCTAAGTGTGAATGTGAGCACGGATGGTTGTTCGTCTGTCTGTGCCCTGCGATTGGCTGGCAACCGGTTCAGGGTGTCCTCTCCCGCTTACTGCCCGGAGACGTCTGGGATAGGCTCCAGCACCCCCCGCGACCCTTGTGAGGATAAAGCGGATCGGAAAATGGATGGATGGATAGCTCGTCTACCTCACAATGGAGAGTTGCTGGGTTTGAATCTTGGCCTCCACCTGTGTAGGCTTTCTTGGGTACTTGCCCCCCCCCCAAAAGACCAAATTCATGTCAGGTTCAGTGAAGATGCTCAATTGTCCCAAGGTTGTAAATTCTTGCCTCTATGTGCCGTGTCGTGCGTTCACCTCGATGAGGACAAGCTTCCCACCAGAGTGTCACACGGAGGCTTCATAATATGATGAATGCGAGCACGGATGCGGCCTGCCGTCATGCTGATTTGCACTTCCTGCCACCATAGACTGGATGGTTATTTTCTTCTTTGTGTTTTAATAAAAGTGGAATTACCGCAAGCCCTCCCCCCACTCCTCGGGCCCAGGGTGGAATGTCTGCCACTATCGGAGCGCCCATCTCATGCCCCCCCCCCCTCCCGACCCCGGTACCGCTCCCCTTTTTTCACCTCGACGGAGTCTTTCCCGAGAGCGCTGCTACCTGCTCCGAACATGCACTTGACCACTTCTGAGAAGCGAAACATTAATAGCAGCAGGACTCCACTTCGGTTGACATTTGCGGCCGTGCGAAACAAGAATTAGTCTATATATGCGTTGCGGCGAGGACACGGCATTCAGATCATTTATCAGTTCTGCACCGGCGTGGCCGTATGGGCTGTTTCAAATCATCTCCAAACACAGCGGTCAGCAATCCTTGAAGATATTTCCTTTTTAGCCCTCAGGCTCACGGCACTTAAACCATGTCAACCACCAACACTTCCCTCTTGTCCACCCCCGTCTTATTCCATTACAGCTTCCCTTATCACTCAAGTGGGCTTCTGGGCCACAGGCAGGAATGCGGCATGCTCATTTAAATCGGTGTACAAACCCGTAAACCAGAGGACTCCTCCCTCTGCATCGTCTTCTACTTTTTTTTCCCTTCATAGATCCACAGCTGCTGTGATATGTTAACTCCTGATTAAAAAAAAAAGTCTTTGGCTCTTCTGAGCAGATCCACTAAAATGAAGTCGGGATTACAATCACGCATGTAATCTCACACCGCTTCAGTGGGCTCAGATAAAGAAAGCAGCCAGTTGTCATGACCTGTTGATGTTGGTCAGGAGTCATTTCGTTTGTGAAGTATCAGGGCAACGTTGGCAAAATGGGCCACGTTTAGGCAACACCCCGACTCTCCCACTTCACCTCGTCAAATTTAATCGGGGACGTGAAACTTGACTTGACTTTGTTTTTTTTGCTCCTTCTGGAGCATAAGTCTGCCCCGGCAAAGTAAACCTTGAAATCTTCTTGCAATGGAGCTTGACACACTTCCCCAAGAAAGGTGACTCTGTCTCACCGCCCTTGAGCAAGGCACCAAACTTGCAACAAATGCTCCACAGGCAAATGAATGTACACTGATGTGCTGTGTTGTGATTCGGTGGTCAAATCATTTGGACTTTTTGGCCCAAATTTGAAAGAGAAATATATTATCTTCTTCAAAAACAAAAAACCCCCCGCCAGAACTTGAACCCCGAGGTTCGACTGTGTCTGCATAACAACCAATTTCATTCCATGCTTTCCTGGAAGACACACATTGCGTTATGTGATTTCTCAACCGAGAAGCCGCCAAGCTTGTTAGGGAAATCTCTTTCTTGAACTCGCGGTGTGAGATTTGTTTGATGGCACTCACGAATGGGAAGCTTCTGTCATAATTATACCTTAGTGGTGCGCTTGCATTGTGACTGGCTGGCTTGTTGTTTGGATTGCGCACAAGTCAGGTTTATTTTTTCCTCCCCTCTTCCCCCGATTATTTTCTAAGGGACGGGTGATCCCGGCTCACATGGGCTTTGCTGGGACACGTAAAGGTGCAGGTGGGGGGTGGGGGGGGGGCGGCGTAGGTGCAGCCTTTCTCACCTCACTACCGTGGGAGTGTGGGAACCACGCCGCTGCCAGCAGTGCATGAGTAACAAGTACCCCGGGGGACTGTGTTGTAATCTCTTCGAACGCCTCTGCGCTCCTGCTCTTCGTGGCACCCACACACACACGCACACACAGACGACCGCATACTCATGTCAATCGGCGTGCGTTGGCAAGCCACAATTTACACAAAAAAACGAAATGGCGGCCTATCTGTATGATAAATTCAGTCGTGAGTAAAAAAGAGCTGATGACCTCACTATTCAAAGGCAAGGCAACTTTATTCATGTGGCAAATGTCATACACAAGGCAAGTCTTTGTGCTTCACACAACCGAAAGCCTGTCGGGTGTCCGCGTCACGGGCATCCCATTGACTTGAAAAGTTATTTGAAGTGACAAAAACGGACATATGCGTTTTTCACAGGACAGCGACGATATACAGATTGAACAAAAAGGGTCGAAGGACTGACCCTTGAGGGACCTCCCATTAGAGTCATTTAATCAGATTCGAAACTTCCATTTGTCACAAAATAATTCCTTTAAAATAATTCCCATGATGATTACACAGGCTCGCCCTGAAAATGCAGTAATATGTAAACATTGTTTTATGGAGACACAATACGCTCGTGTACCGGTTGAGTCTAACCTGACAACATAGTTTGAATAACCTTCATTGCCGGTTATGTGATATTTGGAATTGATTCTTGAAAGTACAGAGTGATAACTCAACAACATTGTTGTGTCTGAGCTTTATCGCGAATGTGTTTGCCCCCCCCCCCCCGAAATTAAAGGTAGTTTTGAGATACATTTGTCTAACTTCTATCCGCGCAGCGTGGGTTCAGTTCGCACTCAATGTGAACATCACTGGGTGTCCATCTCAATATGTGACCAGCGACTGACTGGCGACCAGTCCAGGGTATAGTCCGCCATTGCCACAAAGTCAGCTCGGATTGGCTCCAGCCCATCCATGACCCTGAACAGGATTATCAGTCCAGAAAATTGATGGATACTTGGCAATTATGAGACTCATTTTAACATTCTGTTGTCATGTGAACAAATTATTTTTCAGTAAAAAAAGTGAACTTTGTGTTTCTCAAAACGTTTATGTACTAACTAGTACTAAATATTCAGCAGGACATTTTAAAAAAAAAATCCAAACTCTGACAACTTCATTGTGACTCGAGGAAGAATTGAATTATGGCTTGAAAACTATAAGAGAGCCACCCACTGAGAAGAATAATTGCAAAGTGGACAGTTGAGTGCCCTGGCAAGTTCGACGCTTTGCAAACCGCATGCAGCGCACACACAAAAAAATGAAACCAGTCATTTCGCAGTAAACTGAGCCGCAGAAGTGCAAATAATGGAGGGCGATGTCTGCTGCTGCCATCTTTGTGAGGTGATGCAAAGGAATGTTCTAATACGGGTTTCATAGAGTGGTGCGAGTCGGGGGGGGGGGGGGGGGGGTTGGGTTTGAAGCCAGTGGGCTGGCAGCTGTTCGTGCTGTGCAGGGGCCCTCGGGTCCCGGGCCGACCCTAATGGCCAGACCAGCTGTCCAAGTCCAGTCTGCAGGGGCGTGGGGCTTCGGGAGGCGGGGAGGGCATGAGAACTTCCACCCCCTTGTCCTGCGGGGCGGGTCCCTGCCTTGTCTGCCCTCCTCTGAAACGGGGGTGATTGATGGCGCGGGGTTGACACGGCGCTTCCCCAACAATTGACTGGAGAGGGACGGGGATGAAGGGCGAGCTCGGGACCCCTCCGCGTCTTTCTCCTGCCGTTTTCACAGGCAAATGTGAGATCAGTCGCAGTTGTAATTCAGTCATTTTTCTCAATATGTCTTTTATTTGACATCTTGACTGGAGCATATGCTGCTTCCAGCACCTTTTCAGCGCCATCGCTGCGCAAGTTAACTCGGATGTTCTGCTGCTTTAATTGTCACATGACATGCTTTGGGCTCCCCTTTTTTTTTTTATTGTCAAAATATCCTTCGTGAGTGCAAGTGACTTTTGTCAATGTTAGCCCTCTGGCTACAGCCCCTCATTCAGCTCCCGGTCTTCCTGATCCAAACAGGAAGCGCACGGTCCGTCATGGGTGTCCGGCGGCTGATCCTTGAGCGTGTGTTGGGTCATCAGCATCGGGGTCTTACTTACACACAAGTGACCTTTAGCACTAAACCCCCGAGATCCTCCCTGGTTCCCTTTCAGCACGTCGCTGGCACCACAGTCCTCCCTTAAGATTTACAGGCCCTCCGAGGGGCAAGAGGGAGGGAGGTAGGGTGTGGGAGCAGGGAGGGGGTAACACGGGGCACCGTCCGGCAGCTGTTCACGGTGGCCGTAAGAAGCTATTTCACACGGAAACGCAGCGGCGACTTTCCGAATACCTCCAGCTGGCCGGTCTCCAGCTACGTCCGTGATACATTCCTATGCGGGGATGTCGACTCCGTGCCCCGATTCTCACTACACCGGTAAACCCAAATTGCCGCCGACCTTCCAGTGAATCTCAGTCCACTGTCAACCGCCCTACACCCGCCTCTGTTTTCGGTGCAGAATAATTTCCATCCACAGGGTAGCAAATTATTTTCCCATTTTGGATTTGCGACCGCATATTCCATTGATGGATCCCATTCCAAGGTTCTTTGTCATGATGAATAAGCTCCGAAATGCACAGAAATACCACATAGGTAAAACATTTTCTCCCACCCCCACCCCTCTTGCTTCAAGCTCCGTCCCTGGACGTGTGTACACATCGAGGATTTAATAGCCGTTTAGAGAGCTTGTGAGAAAGTCAAACACTTTTTCCCACAATCCGAAAGAAGATTCATCATTCGCACGTGTTTACTTTAGTCAAAAAGCCCCAGTCGCTCTGAGCGCGCGTGTTTGCGTGTGTGTGTGTGTGTGTACCGAGTAAGTGGTTGGGAGGTGGGATGGGAAGTGGATTAACGCTGGTCTTTTCTCTCAATGTCCAAGATGACAAATTTATTGTTGCGGGAGTGTAAGAGCAAAAACAAGAATGAAATTATTACCGGTACACATAACCTTAGTGGACAATTCAGAATTTCGAAATCCGAATTGGGAGGGGGGGGGGGGTCCAGAAAAAAAACAAACAACGAATTTTGTTTTCAACTTTGTGAAATATTCAAGTTGTCTAAATCTTAAATCGATGTTGCTATCACGGTTGTGTAGACGCTACAGGGCATCACACTTAGAGCCTGTTTCTAATATTTTGACCCGCCCGTGTCATTGAACGAGTGATCTGGAAACACTTCTCGTCGCACATTTGTTTTTGGCACGGCGCTTGTCGGAGGGCTCATTCGATTGGCCCCCACGTCACGTTCAGGTGGCTAGTTGTCTCAAGTCACCTTTGAAGTATGAAATCCCGCCAATGCTGCGGAAGCTCTCTGCGAGCGTGGCTTGTGCTCTAGGATATGACTTGAAAAAATTGCCAGGAAAAACGTTCCTAGAACATCTCAACTTCATTTGCGGTCACTCAAAGGCACTTTAAATGTGGCACGTGTGCGTATTTGAATGCGGATTGGTTCATTCCCAACTCAGTCACATCCCCAGCCATAACAGGGTGTGCGCATTTCTGCAACCACATTATCTTAGTTGATTTTTAAGATTCCTGTCAAATAGTTTCATTTTATTATTGAATTGTACAGGTTAAAGGTCACATTTGTGGCGGAAGAAGTTTTGCAGTAGTGGTCTCATTTTTTAAATTTATATAAATTGGGGGTTTTTTGCATTTGAACGACAAAGGGTGTGCAGACTTTTTATAAGCACTGTATATGTCTACATTACTGTTGTAAGAATTCCTATTTCATGAAAGTTAGTGCCTGTTAGTTGTTCTTAAGAAAAGTTGGTTGTTTTTTTTTTCCCAAATGGATGATGTCAGTTTTCCGGCATCAACGAAGGGGCGGTTGTCTTATCTATACGTGCGTGTGTGTGTGTGTGTGTGTGTGTGTGTGTGTGTGTGTGTGCGTGCGTGCGTGTGCGTGCATGCCTTGCTTGTAGGCAACAACAGCATTGGGCCTTTGTTTTGTTTTAATTTACATTCCAGAATCCCACAACACTTGACGCTCGAGCGCCGCGCAAATTATGAAAGATCATCATCAACCCGGCCGCTGCAATCTGATTGGCCACAACGCGTGCCCCGCAGGAGGTCTCGGTGCCGCGATTGGCCGTGAGTAGGCACTTTTTATTTGACGGTGGCCTTTTAAATCTTCTCCGGGCTCTCTGTGGGTGCGCTGGTAGTTTTTGCCCATATATCAGTCTTGCCTTGGGCGATGGAGTCATCACGTCTACTTTTGTGTCCACGCAGGCACAAATACACTGCCTGGTAACGCTCTGATAGGCCACCAAGCTAAAAAAAATAATAATAATAAATAAATAAAAAGGAGGATGATGGATTTGTAAAAATCAACAGCTTCTGACCTGCTTGCTGTTGGTGTTATTTTTTTAGAATATTTTTCTAAAATCAAATATGTAGATCCCATATGATAAATATTGCATAATTCGCAGGCCTTCCGTTCCGCTGTACATGTTGTATCCCGGTCATACGTAAGGTTAAGCGGCGGTGTGAAGAGCGGCGCGTTGTCTCTCCAGCAGAGCCCAGAGTTATAAATCGCCAAGTCGACCGGCTTGTTTGTGTGATCAGAGAATCCCCCCCCGCCCCCCGCCCACCCCCTCCCAGCCGTGCGCGAGAACTTTGCCACCAGAGCTTCCACTCACGCAGCCCCGGCCTGCAGTCCAAACAAAACCCCAATACTTGCTGTTTGTTTGTCGTGTGCGTGAGAGAGTGCCAATAAATAACCCGGCGGATTGGGAATGAAATTGCCGTTTGCCGCCCCGTACGACTTCAAGAGAAAGAATGGAGGCTGTCCTACTGCGTGATTTAGTTCTGTTTTCACTTGTCGAACAATACAACAATGCAGGCCAGATCACATTTCCACCGGGGAGACTCGACTCCTTTTCTTTTGATGACATCAGAGGAGGAAGCGAAATTTTCAGATTGTTTCATCAGTCAAGCAATGCGATCTTTGCAGATCTTTGCACATCTGCTGGCTCACAGTGCAGAGGTACAGGGTTCGATCCCTGCTCCGGGCTTCCTGTGTGGAGTTTGCATTTCCCCCCGTGACCCCCGCCCCCCATGCCTGCGTGGGTTTTCTCCGGGTATTCTGGTTTCCTCCCACATGCCAAAAACATGCGTGGCAGGTTAATGGAAGACTCTAAATTGTCCTGAGGTGTGATTGTAATCGAGAATGGTTATTTGTGTATGTGTGTCTTGCGATTGGCTGGCAACCGGTTCAGGGTGTCCCCTGCATACTGCCCGAAGACTGCTGGGATGGGCTCCAGCACGCCCGAGATCCTTGTAAGGATAAGTGGATTCCAAAATGGATGAACGCTGCGACCACATTAGATGACAAAGACAAAAAAGGATGGCAATTTTCTGCCGTCCATCTTTGACTGATGCCTGCTTCCGAGCGGTCCTCATTTGAGAAAAGTTGGGGCGTGAGTCGTGGCGATCACCTGAAATGGCTGCCTGACTTCCCAGGTCCTTGAGACTTTAGACATGAATCCAATTTTGTGTCCAGTTTATGACGCTTTCATGGGCGAAGGTTCCGGTTCGGCTTTCAGCACCTCTAAAATCAACATTTTCACCAGCATCGATGTATTTTTGCACAAAAGAATTGCTGAGTTTTTCCCCCACAAATTTGCTAAGGTTTTGTGACTCTCAGCTCCAGCCTTCCTTTGTGGAGTTGGCACGTTTTCCCCATGCCAAACACATGCTTGCGAGCTAATTGACGCCTCTCTTTTGTCCATAGGTGTGATTGTGTGTGTTTGTTTATTTAAATGTGAGGACAGGCAGTTCAGATAATGGATTGATGGATGACAGTCCTTTGAAGGTTTTTTTTTTTTGGGGGGGCGTGGATAGAAACATGTAGAAAGTTATCCTGTGGCATGTAAACAGGCCTCTGAAATCTGGAGATGAGTCAACGTTGCACTCTAATGCTGCTCCTCCTGCACTGCTTTTCCCGTGCCGTCCCTTTAAGAAACTGGGCTGAGTTTCGGGTCCGAGCCTCAGTGGGTATTTAAGTGACCTAATCCACCTCTTAATAACACCATCACGTTGCTTATGCAAATGCGGAAGACCTCCTTTCTTCTTTGCTCCCGCCTAGCTAACTATTGCTGCTCTGAAAAAAAAAAAGAAAAATCCATTTCGGGGTTAGCAAACAACGGTCACATAAAGTTCAATGTTTCTAAAAACGTGTGCATTGAAAAGGATTTTAACCCACCGCTGCTAAAACACGCTTGAGGTGTTAACAAGCAGCAGCATGAAATATCTTGCTTCAAGTAAAAAGTGCGCAAAGGAACCCTTCCTACCATTGAACATTTGTTACCCTGCGTTGATCTCATGCGGAGTGCCATAGGAAGCGGGTGTCTCCAAAAGTTCTATTCACAGATCCCTGCGGATGACATCACTTCACTAACGAACTTCACTCCCAACCAATCCCTCTGCATTCACGGCTTTACCCACGCTTGTATTTTATTCAAGGCCAGCTCTCATGTGGCCATGGTGGCACGGTGGCATCGGGGCAAGTGAGCTTGAATATTAGTGCGCCGCCCTCCCCGACGGGGGGGAAACTGTGTCATAATGCCAGACTTCTTTTATGATTCAAATCAAGGCTATTGTCTCCGGGAAGGGGGGGGGGGGGCAGCTCCGCGCTGACCGCCGAACAACCAAGGCTCTATACAAGGTGCAAGCTGATGTGAGGTGTGTGGAGGGGGTGTTAAGATGAGGGAGGCTAGGCTTTTTTTTTTCGTTGTTTTTTTTTGGGGGGGGGCAGCCACATAAACACAGTTAGCAATCTCATTTGTCATGCACAAACGGTAAACACACAAATAAACAACAGAGCCTTCCACAAAAGAAATTTGTTATCCCACGCAACCCACTTTTTTTTTTAACCATACTAGAATAAAGTGTATTTGCACATCCGCTACATTAGGAACAGTGTGTGCAGTGAGTATTAGCGCTCTGTTTGGGGGGGGGGGGTTGTACCAATCTGCATATCCACAGCACAGAGTAGGAAATAATGAAGTACAGTAAACAAAATAGACCACGGAAAAATATGTAATTATTGATTCATATTTAAGAAAAAAGGCGGAGAATGATTTTTAAAAAAAACAAGGTTAAAACAGTTATTCTTTCACGCTGTGACCTTCATCGTTGTTATACACGGATGCTAATTGCAATTTTATAGAAAAATGATATGCCTGTAAAGCCGAGTCTGTCGTTTTGTTCAGCAGTTGCATTTTACAGGAGAATAAGTTTACCCACATTCACATGAAATCCAAGATTTCACTCAAGGAAATGTCTGTCGCAAGCTTCGTACAAGTTAGTTGGAGTCGAAAAATGCGATTAATCGCGATCAATTACCAAAAAATGCGATTAATTAAATTGTGTGTGTGTGTGTGCATGCGCGTCAAAAACTGTTTAATACATAATAAAACGATCACAGTCGTTTTAATGACCCCTTTCATATAGTTTTTTTTTTCTAAACTGACTAGCGGCTAGCTTTCAATGACAATGGAACCAATAAAGCATGTTAAGGATCTTCGAGCTGCGAGAAGCTCGCGTGTGTGCGTGCGTGTACGTGAACCAGTGGAGTGAAATAATTGTGTATGCATGTGCGTGTCTGCGTGTGCGTGCGTGTGCTTGTGTGTGTGTGTGTGTGTGTGTGTGTGTGTGTGTGTGTGTGTGTGTGTGTGTGTGTGTGTGTGTGTGTGTGTGTGTGTGTGTGTGCTTGTGTGTGTGTGTGTGTGTGTGTGTGAGAGAGAGAGAGAGAGAGGCGGAGTGTGTTCAGTGTGCTGCTTCAGCTACTATCCGAGCAGCCAACGTTTTTCAAAGAATCTCAGTCGTGGAGGATCCGCGGTGGTGGCTGAGCTGCGGAGGACTTCTTTTTTTTTTTACCCCCCCTCCACCCCCAACCCGCTGCCTCTTCTTACGGGACTTAACGCGACTTCCTACCCGGTCGACTTTATGACAAAGGAAGAAGCATCGTGGCCACCACATTCCGGAGCCTTCTTTCTCACGCCAATTTGATACCTCAAGGATGTATTTGTACTGAAAGGGCGCCACAAAAGTGCCGGAAACCTTTTTTTTTTCCCCAGCGAAATGGAAGGGAATATTCCGTGGATTATTTTGTCTTGTTTATTGTTGATGCATCTTTCTGAAGGTAAATAACTCTTTGGTCATTTGCCCGGACATGTCGACAATGTGGTCACCCTTGTTTTAAAACAGGGGAGAGTCTCTGCGTGCATCTTGTAGTGCTCCCAATTGAATTTATTTGGCGTTTTTAAATGATGTCGCGTGTAGCAATTGTGTGAATGCAGCGCTGTGAAGCACGACCACTTGTTTGAATGTTAATGAACCCCCGCCCCCATTTTAAAAATGTATGTGGATAGGACTCGCTATTATGCTAATTCAGCAAGATTTTTAAAACGTAGGTGCACCTAGGAGCCTGTCTTGCAGAAGTATGTTTAAAATAAGTTGAGGGATAAATTAATTGACCCCCCCCCCCCACACACACACCCTTTCCAATTATGTGTAAAAAAAAAAGGAAGCATGTTCTTATCAGAAACATTTGAAAATTGGACAGCAACCACAAAGCTGCATGGCTGAGCTCAGATAAGAGGCGCGGTGGGGGTCACATCAGTTTGTCCTCCCTGTTGCAGTCTTGTCTCATTATTTGGAGATTTGCTGCATGGGTTCCACATCAGTCATTTGTCACATCTCCCACAGGTTTCCGATGCACAGATAAATCCAGGCCGTGTGAAAACGGAGGGACGTGCATAGAGTCGCCCTCCCGATGCATGTAAGTGCAACCAACTCATTTGACTCTAGAGTGTCATTAAATTCTCTTAGCATTTTTTTTGGGGAGGCGCTCTTTCAACGAGAGGTGTCATTTTTTTTCCCCCCAGAAAACCCTCATCCTGTTATCTCATCACTCAGATAAACATTCCTACTTGAAGTTGACGTACTATGAAAGTGGCGGTCGATGTTTTAAAAAGATTATCCAAAGTACGAGCATCAGCAAGCCTCCGCACGCCTCTTGTACACCTGTTAAATGTCTCCACAGAAACCGGGCTTTTGTTTAATTGACGTGTCCTCATTTACCGCTTGCTTTGGGCGTCTTTTGACACGGGGAAGACTTTTTGTTTTTCAAATTGCTAATGGCGGGGGGAGGGGGTGGTGCAGAAAAAAAGTTTGTGTGGGAAAAACTGCGACAATAGTCAAGTGAAGTAGCCTACAGTGTCTTGACCGGGGGGGTCACTTGTCCTCTTTCAAGCCCCCGTTGTAGCTTTTTTTTCAAGGGGTGGGGGTGGGGCGGCATGCTTAAGTGCCGTACGGAGGAGATACGGTCCAAAAGAAGCCGTCTCCGCCACCTGCTTCCCTCCAAAAGGCCCACATTTTCGTGGGATGAGAAGTCACATCAGCAATAGATAAGAATTTTTATTTTTTTTTTACCCCTCTGTGCGTAAATCTCAGTCACCAAATGTAAGGCAGACATAAGTGGACTCACCAATGTGTAACTCGTCCGCATTGCCGAGCCACATTGGCAGCAACCGCCACCCACGTTTTATCAGTCATGTGCTGTTGGGATGTGGCCTGAGTGCCATTAAATCGGTCAATGTGTAATTTCATGCGGCCGAGAAAACACTGAGAGTGAACAAAGACGTTTTTTTTTTTAATGTTGGTTTAACGAGAACACAATGGCATGATGACCCTTTTTTATGGAGGGGCATCAAAATGCACTGCTGTGACATTAAAAAAAAGAAAAGAAAAAGCGTCTCCAGCAAACAGAGGACATCAAATATCAAACTCAAGCAGGGCAGAGTAGCGAAGCACAGAGTTGTTGGACCAGTTGGATACTGAGGTCACTAACCACCGCCCACCCCACCCCCCAACCTGCAGAAAAGAACAAAGATGTACACGAGTAGAAAAGATCCTTTCTTCTTCCAGATACCTGATCCAGAGTGCACAAAGTGGGTGCAGGAAAGAGAACGCCGCAGAAACTGGGTTTAATTTGGATATTTACCTATAAATGGGATTTCTGCTAGCCTTTATTTGTACATTAAAGTATCTCTTCCAAACTTGAGATATTTTGTTTTATCCCAAATGGCATGGATACTTTAGCGGTATATATGGCAGCTGCCTTTGTTGCTCACCCAGATAGCGGTGTATCTAATGTCCCATGCGGCCATGATGTCACGCCCTATCAGTTTAGCGGCGGCGCATCAAACAAGTTTATGAGTGTTCCGACTTCCTGAACAGGTGAGTCACTAAAGGACACAAGGTCAGAGTCCAATCCTTACTAACTCCTTTTAACGACAAAACGAATGTATTAGACTCTTAGTAGCAAAATATATATATATTTTTTTTAATTGCTTGGACTTGACAACAGTATCGCAAATTTCGACGGCGACCCCATTTTCAATTTTGAAGCTGAGAGCCATTTTATCATGACAGAGACAGAGAACAGGGGCTTCGCTTCAATGATGCTCTGATTAGCATTAGCACGCCGTTTCACATCCAATTATTGAACTTGTGTTATGAAGCAAAAATTCTCCAATGAAAGTGGAAAGCAAAAATGTGAAAGTGAAAGCAAATATTTTCAATCGCATGCAGCCTGGATTGGGCGGCGCCAACGATATGAGCGCAGGAGAGATAATTAAGCAGATTGAGAGAGTGTCGCTCGGAGATGATCCAGCTGGAGGAGCCGGATTTTTGGGGGTGGAGGGGTTGGGGAACAAGTAGTCGGGGTCCGGCTAGGAGGAGGAGGAGGGGGGGGGGGCAGCGTAGAGGACAGCTGGTGGATGTTGTGATGGTAATCCAGCGAAGTCAGATCTCAACAAAGGGACAGCGCAGGGCCAGGTGCTGCCATTGAGTAGCATGCCGGCCCCCATGCTGTGGGAGACAAGCTAGCCGAGGAGCGGACTCGCCTGCTAGCTCGCTAGCACATGTTATTCTCTCAGAGAGTGACGACTAATACTCAGTCGCCACATGTTGACATCAACCTCTGTTGGACAGCTTTGTTGTATGGAGAAAAAAAATGGCGGCTCAACAACCTGCTAGCCGTTAGCTGGTTGTTGAGCCGCCATTTTTTTCCCCCCCATAGATACATTACAACTGACGTTTTCCCAACATTGCACAAATTCTTCACATCATGTTTGGCCTTGCCACCTGTTGCCAGGTAGAGTTTCGTAGCGTTCAATTGTATTGGCTTCGAAATGAAAAAGACAGCGCTTGCCCTTGGATCAAGAGCTAGCAAACACTAAAGATGATGTGACAGTTTTATGTATTGACTTTTATTATTTTCCGACATCAATCACTGTTCTGTATTAGATGTGTGTAAAATTAGCCAGAAAGAAAAACAGTTGTTGAGCCTGTTGCGGCCCGCCCGCATGTGGAAGCGCTAGCTGGTGGCGCGCTTTATTTATGAACGTGTTGCCTATGGCCTCCGTTACCGAGTTAGCGCATAAATTGTGAGTGTTGTGTCGTGACCCTTAAACTACTCCCAGGCCCTCAAGTCATGATGAAAGGATGCCTGTATTTTGATAGTGCGCAAACATCATGGTGGTTGGATGCTCTTGTCTCGTAAGATGTTAAAGCTTTTTAAATAATGAGCTGATTTGTTTGAGTTAAATGATACTATGTTGATTTTGTTGCAGTGAGTTGACCAGCTCTTCCACTGCAATATGCAGCCATGCCAGGTCACATATTCCCCTGTCTGGCTGGTTGGACACAAGGAGAGTGACTGTGTCTTTGTCCACAGCACCGTGCTAGCCAGCGAGGCGGTGTTTTCTTTGGGCATCTTTACGGCGGATTAGAAAAGGAATGCTGGCTAAGATTGCTCCTGTCCTTCTGGAAGTTCCAGGTTATTGTCCATACTTCCCAACCATTCACCCTGGAAGCCTATTCAGGAATGCCCTCGACAGTCTCATTGAGGCTCCTGATCTTTGGAATGTTTGACTTGACAATTAGCGGCGAGTCGTGCCACAATGGATTGCCGAACGCTTTAGCTAAATGATTTAAAAGGATCTATCTGACCTTTATGTTTTCAACTATTAGAGGGAGGATGATATTTGTATATAATTGCAAACAGGGAGTTGTGGTTCCCAGGCCCTGCCAGGAAGTTCTGCCTTCTGACCTTTGTGCTCCACGCATCCTGTCTAATCACAGCGGCTTACCATCAGGTTCAGTCCGTGTGACAGAATCAATTACGAAATCGGATTTCTGCGTTGATTTTTTTGTTTTTAGAGGGTTTGGTAGAGTTTATCCTTGTATCATCTTGTCACGAGTATCAGGATATGGTGGCGTCTCCGATCAAATCCTCCTCCACTTGCCGTACAGTCAGTTGTAGTTAAACAGCAATGAAGGCCTTAAGAAGTCGAAATGATCTTTCTCTGGGGCAGTTGCGTTGAAAGGTCGGAGGAATTCTGGACAGGGCCTCGTCTTTCATGGTGAAAAACAAAAAGTTCTGATCTGAATTTCAAAGGTTTTTTTTGTAGAAATCTGGCTCAGCTTTGGTGGTTGGTGGGGAGCGCTGTGGTTGTGTCTGATGCAGAATGTTTGGAACGACCTCGGCCCTGGGATGCATGTCATGTGGTTATTGCTGCTATTTGAAAAATGTCAGGGAAGCCGCCTCCAAAAATCTATCAACGCTTGGGGCAAACGTGACTGAGTGTTGCCGCAATCGATTGTAACCGGATGTCGTCCGCCTCTGCTTCGCCCAAGTCAAAATTCAACCCACTGGGTAACGTTCATGTGTCGAAAACCTCAATAGGGGTGGCCCTGGTTGCGCGTTCCGAGTCATAATTTGTTGAAACAAACGTCCCTGTGATGGCAGGGATAGACCTCGGAAGGAACTCGATTCCAAGAAGCAAGCGGTCGTGTGTCGCGAGCTTCCTGCACATGCAGCGGCCGTTCCTCCGAAGTACTCAAACCGTCCTCACAAAAGCCTCGTTCCCAACGCCCCCTTTTCTCCCCGCCAAGGCTCCTTCTCTCCATGGGATACTGTTGCCAGGAGACGGCCTAGGCCTGTTGGTCCATGGAAGCCCAGACCTGAAAGACTAGCTGCTTGGGTCACTGCCCCCCCACACCCCCCTTTGCCTCCCTCCTCCTTCCAACCTGATTATACAAAGGAGTTCTGACTACTTTAGCGCTTTTATTTGGGGTCCACAAAACAGTCCCTAAACCCCCCGCCCCAATGTGGCTGTTTGCTGAGAAAGAGAGAGCGAAGGGCTGCTGGGAGGAGAGGGGCGGGGGGGGGGGGGGGGTTGATAAGCTAAAGTTGGCAGTGCAGTGTCACTCTGGTCTTTCACGGGAGAATAAAATGTAGCTGCCGCATACACCAAAGAATGATACGGAGTTGAGTTTCGATAAAATCTCAAAAAAGTGAGAAGACGCAATGTCTGTCGTCGATGCTCTCCTTCTCCGATGCCCCGTGAGGAAATAACCTCAGAGATGCTTTCAGACATGTTTTGTGGCGCTCGACTGCAAGTCGGGTCTTTGTTCACAGGTGAGTTCGCCCTCTGACCCGATGGCGGCGTCTCTGCTATTGTATGCGAGGGGATGAGCTCAGGTTACCAGTGCTTCAATGAACCAGAGAGCAGGAAACCCGGCATTGGGTTCCAACAGTGATGCCCCAGCCCCATAAATCAAAATGTCCCATCGCCGCTGTGATATTCGAAATGAAACTTTTTCTCTTGTTAAAATGCTTTCTTCTTCTTTCCCCTTTGCAATTCCCTGTTTGGATGTCATCCTTTGTGGGTTCATGCTACCGCGCTTATTGTAAGTTTTTCCTCTCCCCCTCTTTGTCTTCAGGCATGCGGTTGTTTGCATGATGCGTTGCAGTGGTGCCTTTGCGTGAACAGAATGCTGAAAAGAACTCTTATTGCATGGTTTTTTTTTTTTTTAGGGCGAAGTTTCTCTTCAGTCATGTGAAGTGTTTTTTTTTTTTTTGTTTTGTGTGCGTGTATGTGTGTGTCCGTCGCGTGAACAAAGCAGTTGTTATTTTGTCTCAGAGAGTCCCAGACACTTAGTGGTGCAATGACAGATGTGGACAGATGCATGGTGCCGGGAACTGCAGCTGGCAAAATCCTTCATGTTTTGACACAGGGGGGGGGATTCGCCACTCCGACCGTCCGCGCACCGCGCCGCTCAAAGAGCTTCTTCCTCATCATCCTCTGCCGTCCTCTTCCTCAAAGGTCAGAAGTCAGCACCCCGGGAGGGGGGGGGGGGGGGGGTCTGGTGCAAAACAGCAGCCGGCACCTGCCGTGTAAGAAAGTCAAGTGGAAGCGAAAGCGCGCTCGCCGACCTTGTGGCGTTTCCCAGAAGCCGTGGAATCCTTCGTGTCCGATAAGGAGTTGTTTAGGTGTCGCCGGGACCGAGTTGTGCGCCGGTATCTGTTGAGTTTGTGTCTTATGGGAGAAGCGAGCTGGCCGCGAGTCAAGTCTAGACAAAAGAATGTGTGTTTTGGCGGGCAAGCTCCATGCATATTCCAGAGGGGAGACAAACAAAATGATCAGGCGTCAGTACCAACTGCTTGACGCGGTTCCACCCAATAGCCGATCTCGAGTCTCAAACAACAGCGGCTATGTAAACCTTTTCGCAACCCTTGGCCTTGCCGCTCCAGTCAAATCTCCCCGACTCCGGCGGGATTCGAACCTTCCCTGTTGTACTTTTGGGTCATCGTCGCTTCTGGTCTCTATGTGCCACGTTTCTTTTTTTTTTTTTTTTTGTCCTGACCCCCAAGATTCCAGACATAGTTAATTTGCCTCTAAATAAACCCAGCCAAGCCATGACAAATAGCCATGGGTGCCGAGGGGTGGGCGGGTGATTGGTTGAGTGTCAGGCTTGCTCTTTTCGTCTGTGCCGTTACCAAGACGACGGGGATCCTGCGTTTGGGAGCGAGCGCTGTGTTTTCAGTGCAGCAGACAAGGGATTACAGGAAATATGACATGGCATTCCCTCTGGACAAGACCATCCCCCCCCACCCCCCCACCAGCCTCCCCCAACACACACTCACCCCTTCTTCGTGCACCAGTTGCAGCGTCCGGAGACATTCTCCCCTGCGGCGTAGCCCCACCCCTCGCCCTGTAGCCCGAGTTACATTATCATCACAATCAGACGGGGGACCTCTGACATTTGACCTCTCAGCAGTGAGAGGAGGGAGAGGGGGGGGGGGGGGGGCAAGCTGGGGTTTTTGTTGAGGGCGGGGGGGGGGGTAGTAGCTGAGCCAACTGCAGATTCCATTCTTCGAGCCTTTGTGCTGACTTTCAACTGTAAATTGTTTAGATGTTCGATCCAGATTTTTTTCGGATCGATACCAGTCTTCAGAGTACCGATACCTCTTGCACTTTGTATAATATTGAATTTAATAGAATGACAAAAAAACACTTTCCGACGCGGATGATGATTTGCTGATGTGTAGTAGATTTGCAAATCCCGCCGAGGACTTATTCAATGTCGGATTTTGTTTGCCTTTAGTATCAGTGGCTGATATCGGCACACTCCACAAGTACTCGCTTCACTCAAATAAAGCTGGCCCCATCCCGACTAAATTGGACAGCGTTGGCTGTCTCAGCGCGCCAACTTTTTCATTTCAGGCGTTTTTGTCGAGAGTGTCGTGGTCGACATCGATGACTTTCAAGCGGCCCCTTTCAACTCAGGGCCCCAATTACAACAACCTGTGATTGACCGGCCCTCAGTCCAGGTTGCCGTCCGCTAGGTTGTTGTTCTCTGCTAATAGTTCCATTCGGCTGCACTTTCCTCTCATGTCTCTTTCTTGTGGATACGCCCTCTGCACTCCTTTGTGCCCGAGCCTGTGGCTTGGCTTTATGCTATTGTCTTTCTAACGCCGCAATGCCAGTCCAACAAAACCAGATCAAAACAGTCACACTGTAGAAAGGCTGGCCTTCTTCCAACAAGCACCGCAAAAAACAAAAAAAAAACCAAAACAGTTTGTTTTGTAAAGGAGCACGCAGCCATGGAGTGAAATGATGGCCGACAAAAGAGAACAGAGGGAAATCCATTGTTGATTATGCCCAGGGGGGTTCTTCTCCAGTGAAAGACAAGCCAAAGCCTCGGGGTGAACCAAAAGCCAGCCCGTCACTGCTCTGTCATCAGCATCAAACGGCCCGTTTGAAGAGGGCGCTTGTCCCCAGCCAGAGGTTCCACTCCCGGTGTCGGGTTTCGAATTCAAACGAAACCTCCTCAGTTCGCACAAACCTTGTCCGAACTCTCAACGGCCCATAGAGAGCAATCAGATACTCCTGTTCCTATGTTGAGATGTTTCGGTAAAAGGCAAAAAACAGATAAGTGTCTCTTGGACGTGGATCGTCCGTCTCGTCCAAATATCACAGCTGCCTTTTCCTATTTGCTCGACACACGCTTAGCGCGGACCCCCGTTTTTCACGCGTTGGAATCATTTTGGTTTCCTGTCAACGATCGCTTGGGTGTGTTCATATATTCTTTAGAGCCGACTTGCGGAAAAAGCCGTAACGGTGGCGGAATGTTAGCTGACACTGACAAAAAAAAAAAAAAAAGGGTCTCTCCAGCTGGAGAGGACGCAAATTGTGTGTTTGGTAAATCCCGACCTTCAGGATACGGCCTGGCTCCATTTGTGAGTGCATCACTCATTCCCCAAAACCACATTGTACTTTTGAAGGAACCGTGCGCTAATAGGAAATAATTCCAGGGCGTAGACGCCAACCTCACACCACAATATGAGTCAGGAAGGAGGTGTCATGGGTTCTGAAATCCCAGATGCGGTATATTAATGAAGCAAATGGGAACCGGCTGGATGTGAAGCTTTGCTTTTTTTGGGGGTGGGGTGGGGGTTGTTTTTCTTGTTACCTGTTTTGGCGCTCAGATCCAAGACTCTCAAGCATGAATCTTTTTGTCCAGATGCCATCCAGGATTCATCGGTCCGCTCTGTCAGCATCAGGATCCCTGCCATCGATCGGCGTGTCTTAACGGGGGCGCTTGCAAGAGCCAGGTGGCCAACGGCATCCCGCAGTACAACTGCGTGTGCCAGAGGGGGTTCAGAGGTATGCCCGTCACAAAGAGAAAGATCAGCTTCTTGGAGAGTCTTGCAGAATGACCGACTCTTCAAACGACAGGCCAAGATTGCTCGCTCATTGACGCCTGCGCTACGAGTCCTTGTGCCAATGGCGCCCGCTGCGCCAACTGGAACAATCACTACAACTGCTCCTGCCCACCTGGCTTCCAGGGAAAGAATTGCCGCAGCGACGTGGACGAGTGCCGCAAGCCCGGCGCTTGCCTCAACGCGGGCCTTTGCATCAACACCCACGGGTCCTTCCGCTGCCAGTGCCCGCCCGGGTACGGCGGGCGCACGTGCGAGGTGTCCACCCAGCCCTGCGCCCCCTCGCAGTGCCTCAACGGAGGCACTTGTCGCCAGACCAGCGACCATTCCTATGAATGTGCATGCCTGCCAGGTAGGGTAAAAACAGACGCGTCGGTACGGTACGCAGGTGCATCTCAAGATAGATTTCAGGATTTAGCTTTTGAAATGGGTTTACCGGGCGCTCGGAATGTCACTGTGCACATCGCTCCTGTATTTTAATGTGAAACATGTCTTCCTAAAAAAATAAGTGCAGAGTGTCTATTAAGAATACCCGAATACCAGTGCGTGAAACCCCAACTTTTTCCAACTCCAAAAATTGCAATTCGACACGAAAAACTTTGAAATAATTTGGGGGTACAGAAAGGAGGTAGTGATCACCCCTCTTAAATCATTTCCCTTGAGTTTTATCCATCCATTTTTCGATCCGCTTATCCTCACAAGGGTCGCGGGGGAGGGGGGCGCTGGAGCCTATTCCAGCCGTCTTCGGGCAGTAGGCGGGGGACACCCTGAACCGGTTGCCAGCCAATCGCAGGGCACACAGAGATGAACAACCATCCACGCTCACACTCACACCGAGGGACAATTTGGAGTGTTCAATCAGCCTGCCATGCATACCAGATTACCCGGAGAAAACCCACGCAGCCTCGAGTATACAAATCAGTCAATTTTTTTTAATTGAATGACTGAAATAAATTCTTACAAATTACAATTTTCTGAGATGCACCGACACATGTTTCTATATTACTGTACTTGAATTCGAATGTTTGTTTTCGTTGTCAATATTTTGCAATGGCATCAAAAGTCATCATCCATCAGAGTCGCAACTGCACTTGTACGCCGTGATAAGTTTGAAGTACAGTGTTCCCTTTGCGCTTCAGTTATTGCGTATTCACTCTGTTGTGGTTCTTCATTTGTGACCATAACTTCATGCATTGCCAGTTTCACCCGCTATTTCGCCACGTTTTCCTGCTATTTTTCTTCCTTCTTAGATCAGTCCAAAATTTTTTATTTTATTTAAAAATTTTAAAAAACGATAATCAGCAGCTTGTATTTATTTTACGTTTTGCATTAACAAGTAACAAGTGTTTAAATGGGTGGGAACCGTGCGGGTGTGTGTGTTTACACTGGTATGATGTCACACCACGTAGCTGATGCCATCATTGCTATCCAGCCTACACAAAGGCAAGCCAAATTTTCAGCAAGCCCACTGGAGCTGTCCCGCATGGGAGGGCCATGGCCTTGCACACATGCAAACCATCACTATCGCCGAGCGGAGGCCCACTGTTTTCCCAAGACTGACGATTTTTTTTCCCACGGCTGATGACGTCGTTTCGAGCACCGCTGCTGGGATTGACTCCCGGCATCACAGGTCGGCTTCCTGCCTGCTATTTATAGCCCCTCGATGAGAAACGGGGTGGCGGCGGTGGTCAGAAGTCAGAGGAGGCCGTCCGCCCACGCTCCTTCGCCGTTACGTCCACAACGGGAGGAATTTACTTTATGGACCTCATGGCTTCGCCACTAGGGAGCCGACAGGAAATGTCTCTTGGCAGAAAGGAAGTCATTCAAACTGAAAGATGATAAAACAAGCAAACGCAGTGGGGAGCGCAGCCCGTGGCGGCTGTTGCCGGCGTCGTGTGGGAACTGTCACGAGTGGATGTAAACAGTCGGACACCCTCTCAACCTTTTAACTGCCTCGTGCCGCCCGTAGTGTGGGAAATGTGACTTGTGGCTATGAGTTCAACTGATTGTTATGTTATGTATAAACGGGGGTGGCGACTTGCTGTGTTTTTGCTCGCCATAACACTTTTCTCTCCGCTCCAGGCTTCGAGGGACACAACTGTGAGAATAATGTGGATGACTGCCCGGGCCACAAGTGTATGAATGGTGGCATATGCGTGGATGGGGTCAACACGTACAATTGCCAGTGTCCGCCTGAATGGACAGGTACGGCGCATCATATTTCAAGAAAGCTTGACATGTGAGCGATGCGAGCTAAATGGCGCGTAACCACCTCCCCACGCCAGGCCAGTACTGCGCCGAGGACGTCAACGAGTGTCTCATGCAGCCAAACGCCTGCCACAACGGGGGGACGTGCTTCAACACCATCGGGGGCCACACGTGCGTCTGCGTCAACGGTTGGACGGGCGACGACTGCAGCGAGAACATCGACGACTGCGCCATCGCCGTTTGTTTCAACGGGGCCACGTGCCACGACCGAGTCGCCTCGTTCTTCTGCGAGTGCCCGGTCGGAAAGACGGGTAAGCTAATGCATCACTCGAGTGTAACCTTTGGGCAGGAATTGAATGCACGAGGGCCGCATTTAACTCATTCAGTACCAGCGGATTCTGGACTAAGTCTGAAAAGACGTTTAAAAACGTCGTTGGGAGTGAACGAGTTAAGAACAAAACGGGCAGATAGGCCTTGTAATTTGTCAGATGGGATAAAACGTACACTGAGCCGTTTGGTCGATTTATTACTTAATTTTTTATTTTTCGTTGGCCTGCATGCAGAAATTTGATCGCTGCATGGTGACATTGAGCTCAACTCATTTCATAAGAATCAGCAGTTTGTCAGATAGCGAATGTTTCTTCCAAAAATAACAAATACGCTTTAAGACATTTTCTGCAGTTGAAGTTGAATGTCAAACTCAACATAAAACAACGAGAATTAGCCGTTGTGTATATTTAAAACAACCACTGAATGTTGCCCTCTACAAAAGCCCGGTCGCGTAATGCTGTTCCGAATATATCATCGGGCATGATTTCATCTGTGCCGCCTTCATTAGGTTTGCTGTGCCACCTCGAGGACGCTTGCGTGAGCAACCCCTGCAACGAGGGAGCCGTGTGCGACACCAATCCCCTCAACGGCCGTGCCATTTGCACCTGCCCTGCCGGCTTTGTGGGAGGCGCTTGTAACCAAGACATGGACGAATGCTCCATCGGTATGTCTGCTACTTGTTGCTTGTCAATGAACTGTTGCCATCGCCGCACTTTTGAGTCCCACCCCCCTCTCTCCTCTTTGACTTGATGAAATTCTCATTTCACCCTCGCAGGTGCAAACCCATGCGAGCACTTCGGAAAGTGCGTCAACACCGAGGGCTCGTTCCAATGTCAGTGCGGCCGGGGATACGCTGGCCCGCGTTGCGAGATCGACATCAACGAATGCTTGTCCATGCCTTGTCAGAATGACGCCACTTGCCTCGACCGCATCGGAGAGTTCACTTGCATCTGCATGCCAGGTATCGGGACCTAGCAGAGAATGATCTGTTCCGTCGCCATAGCGACGGCCAGAGCGGGCTATTATGTAATAGAGTGCCATTGCTGTCCCGGGGGGCAAGGGGGCACTTGCCTGCTCTCAGCGCACTGTACCACCAGACAGAGAGGGTATTAGCGCAGACAAAGTGAGGGTTTGGACTCCGGGTGACAAAACCAGAGTGAAACTCTCACGCACAGTCCGACATGCATCCCGGGGTTTTGGGAACTATACAAATTAGAGCTGGGAGTGGGCTCTATAGGACTGGATGTGAGAGAGGGCGAGCAGTTAGGGGGAGCGCTGTGCTGTGAATAGTAATGAGTTGTCGAGTGGTGGGAATGGAGCGGAACAATAGGGCCCCTCTGTGCTCCACTTTGCACCCTCATACACACAGAGAGGGAAAAGGAGGCCTTTTCCCAGAGGCTCCCCCTTTACTCCCCACACCACCCCCCCTTTTTTTTTTTTTTTTTGCTTTCCAGAGACAGCCTCTTCCTCCTCACCCTCCTCATCGTCAGGCGGCCTGGCAAAGCTCAGGTGGAGCCGCTGATTATTTCGGATTTCCACGCTAGCCGCTCCGCAGGTTTCCATACTCGGCATCACCTCAATGGAGGGGGGGGGGGGGGGGGCTTTGTAGGTTTGCTAACAGCGAATGGATAATCATCTGGTGAATGGGGACACTGACCCCAGGGTGTTGCGATGCTCCACGGACAGTAACCCGTGAGGATTTGAGGACGGTGGATCCTGCGGGCCGCTAATGGTCCCCATGCGGGAATAAAAAAAGGGGGTTCTCACAGAATCGGTTTCCCATGGCGGAGAACGGAGACCATCCATAAATACACACATACGCATAGCAATGGACAAAACAGATGGGTCACCAACGTGGGCCCCTGCGCCGGCCGCAAGGACCACGTGTATAGCCTGCGGGCCTGTTCTAAAGATAGATCCCACCAGTCGTGGGATAATTGTGATTTTCCAGGAATTATTAAAAGTAATTTTTCTGTTCTTTCAGAAGTGTGTATCAAAACTCATAGCCCTTCTCATTAATCAGGACCCGAAAAGTAGCGGTCAGCTTGAAAAAAGTCTGTCATGCCTGCTTTAACGTGTGCACTCACGTGCGAACTTGTCTTGTAGGCTACACGGGGACTTACTGTGAGACCGACGTAGATGACTGCGAGAGCAACCCGTGTGTGAACGACGGCATCTGTCGGGACATGGTCAACGGCTTTACGTGCACCTGCCAACCTGGTAAGATGAGTGTTTGTCATCAAATGCATACTGTAGGTTGGGGGGGGGGGGGGGGGGATTGTTGCTGTTTTTAGCTCATTCACTCCCAAAGACATTTTTAAACGTCTTTTCAGACTTTTAGACTAGAATTGGCTGGTACTGAATGAGTTAATAGCAAAAAATGCAAGGCCCAGTTTGGTCAACACTCTGCTTGTCAATGAAAGGCTAAAATGCACAGAGAAATATTTTATAAATGTGTGAACATGATCTGAATGTCACTCCTAGACAGTCCAAACATGCGGTTTTTGGAACATGCACTTGTTTAAAAAAAAATCTAACCCCCCCCCCCCCCCAAATTTTAAATCCTCTTGCCAAAACAAAGATACTATTGTGACCCCCGCCCCCCAGACCCCTTCCTTTCAGAATGTAAAAAGCGATAGCAGTCTCCCTCAACTTGCTGCTTGGTGGTGAAGTGGGGGTACAGCAGTCCTGCTAATGAGATTCTTTTCCAGATCCGCAATTTACATCTGGGACAGACGTTCCCCACCCCCCCTCCGCCGCCTCTCCATCTCGCTATTGAGTCAGTAAAGCTGATGTAGGAAAAGGGAGGAGGTGGAGGCCGGAGGGGGCTGGAGGTAGGGGGGTCAAAAGAGAAAACAATCACACTGTCTCCTCTGCTAACACCCCCCATCAGCACCAACATACAGCCCATCCTCATCCTGTTAATCAACAGAACAGCATGCTAGCATTGTAGCACTTCACCCCCCCCCCCCAAATCTGGGCACCGATTTCAAGGCCACGCAGTTTTTCAAGCCTTCAAAGCAACCGAGTTGTACCATGCTCATCAGTTTTTCTGATCGAGACCAAATTCCTGTTGGTAGACACAACTGATATTAGCTCCTCATGACCTTGAGAAGCCATCAAGGTCGTGGGATTTTTCCATCGGCATCCTTAACCAGTCGGAGCCAGACATCTCTGACCACGCCGGAGACCTTTGCCCCCCAGCCCCGCCACTAAAAAGGGACAAAACCGCCCTGGAGCTGCTCTCTGACCCGTCGCCTCTATGTTTGACTGTCCCAGGCTTCACCGGCACCATGTGCCAGATCGACATCGACGAGTGCGCCAGCACGCCCTGCCAGAACGGCGCCAAGTGCTACGACCGACCCAACGGCTTTGAGTGCCGATGTGCCGAAGGTACGTTTCTGGGTTCCCTGTACACGTTTCAACAGGAGACTAAACCACTTGTTGCGGCTATGTATTTCGGGAGGGGTTATCTATCTGTCCACAAGCTGACTTGAGGCCGCTAATCCACCCCCCCCCCCACCCCCAACCCCACAAACCCCTCTCAAGATCACAGGGTCACCATTAGTTGCCAAGAAAAGAACCTTGGTCGTCACCCCGACATCTGTTCATTTGTTCATCTGTTCAGCCTCCCCCCCCGACACCACCTTATGGTGTCCCCCGTCCCTCATTCCTTCACATGCGGCAGTTTTATTAAGCCCAAAAAAAACCCCCCAAAAGCATCAGCTCAACGGTTGGGAAGCATGGCGATGTTTGTTAACTACTTGTTTCACGTTTATTTGGGCCTTTGCCCATAGATGGGGTCTGCTTCATTGTTTCAAATGCCAGCTGCTTGGTATTCCCTGTATTTGCCGCCCCCCACCCTCCCCTGCAGGGTGAAGTGGCTCTGTTTGACGTGCTGCGGCCCGCCATTGTTCCCTCCGCCACAGAGAACAAAAGCGGGCCTGGGGGGCCTTGGGTAGGACTTTTCTTTGCCGCTTTGCCCAACTCAGCGGCACACCGTACACAGCAAATAAACCAACACTTGTCTGACACACAGACAACCTGTTGTCATGGAAACCAAAGCTGCAATGACCCTTTTTTTTTTTTTTAATTTTGCTTTTGCAAACGTGGGGAATGTTAGCTTCATTGAAGAATTTCATCTTTTTTTTTTTTGTTGCTGGCCACATCGTAGTTGTGGAAGTGAAATTTGGCCAAATTCATATTTTTTTTTCTATATCCATCTACAAATGATCAGTCCTCACTTGTGTGTTATTTTTACAAATTATTGGTCAATCTTAAGTGTTGCAAATGACCTCCGCTCGTTGACAACGCAACGTCGTCAGCAAACATTCCGTTTGTTTCCTGAAAAGTGATGGTTTTGGAGGTACCAGAATTCATGACCCGAATAAGAACAAGCGGTTAAAAAAAATAAATAAATGGATGAATGAAGAGGCTGAGGTCAAGGCTATTTTCGTGATAAATGTGAACAGTTGCATCAATCCACAACAAAGTACCAATCTGTTCTCCTGTCATTAGGATATGAGGGTACGCTCTGCGAGAGCAACATCAACAACTGCCAGCCCGACCCGTGCCACCACGGCACCTGCGTGGACGGCATCGCCAGCTATACCTGCAACTGCGACGCCGGGTACACGGGCTACCGCTGCGAGAACCAGCTCAACGAGTGCCACAGCAACCCTTGCCAGAACGGAGGCAAATGCGTGGACCTGGTCAACAAATACATCTGCCAGTGCCAACATGGGACATCAGGTACGAACGAGACTCGCAGCTCATGTTGACAATATCTAATCTCAACTCTTAAATCAGATCGGATGATGCACGAAAATGAATCAAATGTCCTGCCTCGCAAAGCGCTGCTTCTATTGTTTTCAGTGATGACCAATTTTATTTGAAGTTGTTGTCTGCTTGTAGTATCCACCAATATGGAAGATTTTGAAAATGTTCATTGTGGGGGGGGGGGGGGGGGGGGGGGGGGGGGTGTCCTTTCACTTTGTGGGCGGGAAAAGCATTTCAAACTTTGCTGTCACGACAGGCACCAACTGTGAAATCAATTTCGACGATTGTGCCAGTAACCCGTGTGACTATGGCATGTGCAAAGATGGCATCAACCGCTACGACTGCGTTTGCAAGCCTGGCTTCACCGGTAAGTCATTTGGGGTTTCATTATACACAGCCGGTTTTTCTGTTTGTATGTTTATTTTTATATACTGTATATATATATATATCTGTGGTGTTTTTTTTTAATCATATTTGAAATGGCCTGTGTCAGAATATTACAAGGAAAAGTTGAAATGTTGAAAGGTGTCATTCAATATTATAAATTTAAAAAAAATTGTCCATGAAAATTCATCACATTTTTTATTTGCAAATATAAAATATTTGAGTTTTACAATCACGCTACTTTTCAAATTAAAAAAAATTGAATTTTTAAAATTAAAAATAATACATTTTAAATGTTACAAAATATCATGCTCATACTCATTGTTTATTTTCTTACCCTCAGTTAAAAAAAACAAATTGGACATCCCTGAGATTCACATTTAAATTTCATTTGCACAGCATTTTTGACACTCGCTATCTTGTCAGGTGCCAAGTGTAACGTGGAGATAGACGAGTGTACGTCGAGCCCCTGTCGCAATGGAGGCACGTGCGTGGACGAGGAGAATGGCTTCCACTGCCAGTGCCCGGAGGGATTCAAGCCGCCGTACTGCTACTCGCAGGTGGATGAGTGCGGCAGCAGCCCCTGCGTCCATGGGGCGTGCAGGGACGACATCAACGGGTAAGTGCGCGAAGACGACATGCATTTTGAATTGTTTCGGGCCCCAAACCCCAAAAAAAAAACTGATTTTCTTTGCATCTTTGCAGTTACCGCTGTGACTGCGAGCCAGGCTGGGTGGGAAAGAACTGCGACCTGGACAGGAATGACTGTTTGCCGAGCCCCTGCCAGAACGCCGGCACCTGCATCGACCAACTTAACGGCTTCACCTGCAAGTGTCGTCAGGGCTTTCGAGGTAAGCCGTGGTGGAAGACGATTAAACAGCGCAAATGTCAAGCCTGAACCATTATTAACCCTTTCATGCACCCTGTAACCTGATAACATATGAATCTGTCCATTGTAGTAACCGTTGTCCCCTTAAAGGGTTAAATAATAGACACATTGACCTCATTCCCTCCCAAAGACGTTTTTAAACGTCTTTTCAGACTTGGTCCAGAATTGGCTGGTACTGAATGAGTTAAATAAACAAACAAACAAAAAAGCACTTTCTAACATATCGTCGCTGTCCTGGTGAAAAACCCGTCAATTTTTGTCATTTAAAAAAAAAAGAAAAATCTATGAATTGTTCCCTCGGTAGGTAACCTTTGCCAGGTGAACATCAACGAGTGTGCGTCCAGTCCCTGCTTGAACAAAGGCACGTGTGTGGACGGCGTGGCCAGCTTCACCTGCCTGTGCGAGCTTCCTTACAACGGACCCACATGCGCCGAAGTGCTCACCCCGTGCTCCCCGAACCCCTGCGCAAATCAGGCCGTCTGCACCCACACCCCAGACTACCTGGGCTACCAGTGCAACTGCCAACCCGGTTGGCAAGGTGAGCACAGAAGGATCCGAGAGGAGGAGCTCATGTCTCCATTGTGACCTAACTGTGACTCGGTTTTGCCGTCTGCAGGGCAACTGTGTAACCGGGACCTGAACGAATGCCTCTCCAATCCCTGCAAGAACCGCGGGACCTGCTCCAACACACTCGGTTCTTTTGTGTGCTCCTGCAGGCCCGGTTTCACCGGGCCCACTTGCGACACGGACATCAATGACTGTTCCCCCAGTGAGTGACCTCAAGAATGTCAACGTGTGTGTTGTCAAACGCAAAGCCCTCATTTGCTCCCCCTTTACCTGCACAGATCCATGCCTAAGCGGAGGCTCCTGCACGGACAGCGTCAACTCTTTCCACTGCAGCTGCCTGCCGGGCTTCACCGGGCCTCGCTGCGCTCTGGAGATCAACGAATGTCAGAGTTTGCCTTGCAAGAACGGCGGCACGTGCACCGACTACGTCAACTCCTACACGTGCACCTGCAGGCCCGGCTTCACTGGCATCCACTGCGAAACCAACATACCAGATTGCACGGAAAGGTGGGTGGGTTGCGTACACTCATGAGATCCAACAAGAAATGGAGAAAAAAAAGTTGTGCTTCGGAAAGAGACACGGAATAGAATTATGTGAGGAGCTCCATCATCTTAACTCATTCAGTACCAGCCAATTCTGGACCAAGTCTGAAAAGACGTTTAAAAACGTCTTTGGGAGTGAATGAGTTGTTAACTTAGATCAGCATCAGTATTCTGGTTATCAGTTTGCATCAGGATAAATTTCTGTCCCTGGCCCATAAATGTGCGGTAGGTTAAAAAAATATATACAGTATATACAGTATATTAATTCGCTACAACTAATTCATCTTTGTCCATCAATCTATAACAGTCATACAAGGGAATAATTCAGTAAAAAATGTGAAATTGAAACAAGATTATCATTATGTCAGTATATACTTTTATTTAATATAATATGGGCCCAAAATGAAAAATCCATTTCTTTTTCGAAATCATTCACTGCTCATGCAAAGTGCCTGAAAATGTGACCAACGTGAGTTATTTCCTCATGTGCAGCTCGTGCTTCAATGGAGGGACGTGCACAGATAAGATCAACGGCTACTCCTGTATGTGCCGTTCAGGCTTCACCGGCTCGCACTGCCAGTACGAAGTCAACGAGTGTGACTCGCAGCCTTGCCTCAACGGGGGTCTCTGTCAAGATGCCCTGGAGTCTTTCCGCTGCACCTGCCCCAAAGGCTACGCTGGCACGCGCTGTCAGGTGCGACGAAAAAAAAAGTCAATCCAACTCTCGGTCAAAATTCTTGCGTGCGAGCGTCATGCTAACTGTTGCTTCGTATCCTGTGCGCCTAGACACCGGTTGACTGGTGCAGGCGCTCCTCCCCGTGCCAGAATGGCGGACGCTGTCGGCAAAAAGACTCGGCCTTTGTCTGTGAGTGCGCTCACGGCTGGTCTGGACGTTATTGCGACATTCCCCGAGTTTCCTGTGAGACAGCAGCTCGCCAGAGAGGTGTCGTGTTCTTTTTTTTTTTAAACTCTGCCTCCTTTCTTGCCGTGCGGCAGCAGAGTCGCTCACATCCCCTTCTCCTTGTCACCAGGACTCCAGACAGACGAATTGTGCCACCACGGCGGCCACTGCGTCAACACAGGCAACACGCATTACTGCAAGTGTCCCGGCGACTACACCGGCAGCTACTGCGAGAGCCAAGTGGACCACTGCGAGGACAAACCCTGCCGCAATGGCGCCACCTGCAGGGGATACGTTGGGGGATACCAGTGTGACGTGAGTTCATGAAAGTTGTGCCGATCCAACTTAACCCTGTGAATGAATATCTGTCCATTCAAATCAAATGTGGCCCTTCAGCACCAAAGTTGACCTTTTACAGCGATGTAATGATCCCATTTCTCCTTCACATGTGCATTTACAGTGTATGCCGGGCTTCACTGGTCAGAACTGTGAGATGGAGGTCAATGAGTGTCAATCTCATCCTTGCCAAAATGGAGGCACGTGTATCGACCTCGTCGGGCATTACATCTGCTCCTGTCCTCCTGGCACTCTGGGTACGCCCACACATCGGCACCGATATACGATCCTTTGAGATCACGGGCAGGAGGCAGGCACTGTTAGCATCACACGGTTTCATTTGATTGTTTTTGTGGAGGACCCAAATATTTACTCTAATTATGACTGTGTTCACGTACGTCGGCATAAGCCCGCCCCCTGAATGTATCCATAACTGTAACTCTTCAACAATCGTCTCCCATCAAGGTGTCCTCTGCGAGATCAACGAAGATGACTGCGCCCCGCCAATGAGGCCTCGCGGCGCTCCCCCCAAGTGCCTCAACAACGGCACCTGCGTGGACCGAGTGGGCGGCTACCGCTGCAACTGTCCGCCCGGGTTTACAGGCGAGCGGTGCGAGGGCGACATCAACGAGTGTCTCTCCAGTCCTTGCAGCCCCTCCAACAGCCTAGACTGCATCCAGATGCCCAATGACTACCAGTGTGTTTGCAAGGCCGGTTTCACAGGTTCGATAGATAGCCTCTCTCCTAACTGAGAAAAGAAAACCAAAAAAAAAGGACATACAGCGTCTGTCAAATCTTAAATTAAAAACTGTAGTCACCTAGTGGATGAATATCATTCACGGAGATTAAAAGGATTTGGAAAAAGATGATGTGAACTTGCAATGTGAATGCAAAAAAGTCCCCATTCTGTTTGTCTTTTAGTCCTCTTGATTGATCTTTGCGTGTGTGTGTTTTTTTTATTGTTGTATGTTTTAGGTCGAAGGTGCCAGAACAGGTTCAGCGCATGTGAATCTCAGCCCTGTCAAAACGGAGGCGCGTGCTCTGCGTCCACTTCTGTTGTTGGCTACACCTGCACGTGTCAGCTTGTGAGTAACACTCAGTTTCTCTTCGTGTGCATTGCCGTTGTCAGTATTTACCGCATTTTTGGACATATTGGTGTTATTATCCGAAATATAAAAACGAATTCGCAAAGATTAGGGATCAAGCCCAATCGTAATTGTGTTTAGATGATGGCAAAGACCTTTAAACCAAAAGGATCATAAATCATCAACATCCATTGAATGGACAATGCAGTCATGAACCCATAGCACATAAACGTAACAGCTGTGTTCATAGACACACATGCTCACGCTTCACAAATAAAAAGGATTCTGATTTTCATCCGCAGGGCTACACGGGCCCCAACTGCGAGCGAAGCATGTCCTGCCGCGAGCTGTCTTGCTACAACGGCGGAAGCTGCGCTCTCACCACGCGAGGGGCCCGCTGCACCTGCCTGCCCGGTTATGGCGGGCCGCAGTGCTCCCACCGCAGCAACGAAGGCTGCTCCTCACAGCCGTGTCGAAACGGCGGCCTGTGTACCGAGGAGACCGCCTTCCCGTTCTTCCACTGCCAGTGTCCCAGCGGCTGGACGGGCAAACGGTGCGAGCAGGCCGGCCGGGTCAACGAGACCCCGGCCCTGTCGTGTCCGCTGGCCGACTGCCACGGAAAAGCCAACGACGGCGTGTGCGACAAGGAGTGCAGCACGTTGGCATGCCGCTGGGACGGCGGCGACTGCTCCTTGGCGGTCAACCCCTGGGCCCGGTGCGCGGACCCCCGTTGCTGGCGCGTGTTCAACAACAGCCAGTGCGACGAGTCGTGCAACAACGCAGACTGCTTGTATGACAACTTTGACTGCAAAACCAAAGAGAAAGTTTGCAAGTGAGTTTTTGTCTCCTGGTTGCTCGCAGAGCAGCTTAAAACCCCATTCACTCCCAAAGACGTTTCTAAACGTCTTTTCAGATTTGGTCTGGAATTGGCTGGTACTGAATGAGTTAAGGTTTTCTTTTGCTTCCATTCCAACCACAAAAGTGACAAATGACATTTGTTTGAGCCAAAGCCACATTGATCAGGATTTCATCTTTAAATTAATCATGATCCAGATCAACATTTTCAACCTGTGAACAGATATGGAATGACCTACAGTATGTTCAAATGTTGATTGATGTCAATCTTCTTTTTGTGGTTCCTGCAGCCCCATCTACGAGACCTACTGCATCGACCACTATGCCGACGGCCTGTGCGACCAAGGCTGCAACACGGAGGAGTGCGGCTGGGACGGCCTGGACTGTGCTCAAAAGGTTCCCGAAGACATCGTGGACGGCGCCTTAGTTCTGGTGGTGCTGCTCCCTCCGGAGGAGCTTCTGCGCACCAGCACGGCCTTCCTTCTCAAACTGAGCGCCATCCTTCACACCACGCTGCGCTTCCGGCTGGACCACAACGGCGAGGCTATGATCCGGCCCTACACCCGGCGAGAGGCGCGCCTCAAGCGGGAACTTCAGCCTCAACAGGAGATTATTGGGTAAGAGATGGAGATTAGTCGATAAATGTTTTCGAGTCCTGGTGCTCAAACATTTTACTCCAGAGCACTAGAGGGGCCCCACCGGTGGTTCTTCTTTTCTTAAATTGCCGTTTCTGAGAATTCGGACCACTAACATCAGTCTCTTGTTTGTCCAGCTCCATCGTCTACCTGGAAATAGACAACCGCTTGTGTACTGTCGACTGCTTCCCGTCGGCTGAGAGCGCCGCGGACTACCTCGGAGCCTTGTCGGCCGTTGAAATGCTGCGCTTCCCGTACCCGCTCAAAGAAGTCCGCGGTGGGTACAGGCGAACATGAGTAGCGCAGGCAGAACCCGCCAGAAACGTATCTGCAACCACTCCCCTTGCCTTTACCTGCGCAGGAGAAAAGATCGTGGATGATCCGGACCCCATTCCTCAATGGGGCAAACTGATGCTGGTCAGCATCGCTTCGCTTTTCCTGCTGGTCATCATGGTGTTAGGCATGCTGATTTCCCGCAGAAAGCGTGAGCACAGCACGCTGTGGTTCCCGGAGGGCTTCTTCCTCAAGAAGGAGCCCAGCAGCAACAAGAACCGCAGGGAGCCGGTGGGCCAGGATGCTCTTGGAATGAAGTAAGGGCGAAAGACTATTTGTGAAGGCTTTTTGTGGTCCTCGGTTTACGACAGTAGCGGCAAATGTTGTTATGAGGTTGTAAACAGGAGCACATGTATATACGGTTATGCTTCTTTTAGTCCTAATTTTTCATATTTCTCGATATCAACAACAGACACATGCCCAAAACGGTTGAGGAATCTCTCCTTGGAGATCACAGCGACCAGTGGATCGACGCTGAATGCCCAGAACCCAAAAGATTGAAGGTCAAACGAATCCACACGTACACATGGACAAAACAACAGCGATCAATTTGTGACGCCGACGTCTCTGCCGGATCCTTTTAGATGGAGGAGCCAAGCATGCTCTCAGACGGAGAGGACGCCGTCGATAGCCGACAGTGGACGCAACATCACCTGGCAGCGGCCGACATCCGCGTGCCGCCCACCATGGCGCTCACCCCGCCGCAAGGGGAGTTTGAAAGCGACTGCATGGACGTTAACGTCCGAGGTCCAGGTTGGTAGTGAGAAGAAAACGGATTTGGGATCGTGCATTTATTTAAACACACATACTGTAGATACAATCTGTAAAGCTATCAAGCTCACTATCTCTCTCGCGCGCTAGCAATCGGATCAAATCTACATGATCTACATCTATATTGACGACTCTTTTACTAGACGGCTTTACTCCGCTGATGCTGGCGTCGTTCTGCGGAGGCGGCCTGGAGCCCGAGATCACCGAGGAGGAGGAGAGCGAGGAGTGCTCAGCCAACATCATCTCCGACCTCATCTACCAGGGCGCGTCACTCGCCGCCCAGACGGATCGCACGGGCGAGACGGCGCTCCACCTGGCTGCCCGTTACGCCCGCGCCGACGCCGCAAAGCGACTCCTGGACGCCGGGGCGGACGCCAACGCGCAGGACAACACGGGACGCTCGCCCCTGCATGCTGCCGTGGCTGCAGACGCGCAAGGAGTGTTCCAGGTACACATCAGAGCAAACGAAAACATCTGTAAAAAGTGGGATTGAAAGTGTGACAAAAAGACCAACAAAAAAAATTTCATCCCGTCATTCTCTTCGCATAGATCCTGATCCGAAACAGGGCCACAGATCTTGACTCGCGCATGTACGACGGCTCCACGGCGCTCATCCTGGCCGCCCGTCTGGCGGTGGAGGGAATGGTGGAGGAACTCATCACTTGCCACGCAGATGTCAATGCAGTCGATGAACTGGGTAAACAGCCACTTTGCTTATCGTCATGTCCGCTTTTAAGCCTGTCACGTTTGATATTGCCTTGAGATTTCGTATAACGCAACAGGGTTTTTTTTTTCATTGTATGGGGGGCAGGAAAGTGGGAATGGTGTTAATGCATGAAGATTTTTTCACACTAGGGGGTAATTTTCGCCCAGGTTTCGTTGTAGAGGAGTTTCACTGTATCGGCGAATTTAATCAGCCAGCTGATTGCGAAATCAGGCCCAAGTACTCACCTCCATGTTGAGTAGCAAATGTTGATCGGAGTTTGTTTTCCTTTCAGGTAAATCTGCATTGCACTGGGCCGCTGCTGTTAACAACGTGGACGCGACGATTGCCTTGCTGAAGAATGGCGCAAACAAAGACATGCAAGATCTTAAGGTATGGCGAGGTTATTGCAAAGTGAAAGAAATTTATTTCTAAAAGCAATGTTTGCATCCTTAACCTTGCGTGCGTGTGTACTTGTGAAGGAGGAGACGCCTCTCTTCCTAGCCGCTCGCGAGGGAAGCTGCGAGGCCGTCAAAGTTCTGCTGGCTCACTTTGCCAACCGCGAGATTACGGACCACATGGACAGGCTGCCCCGAGACATCGCCCAGGAGCGCATGCACCATGATATCGTGCAGCTCCTGGACGAGTACAACACTGTGAGGAGCCCCCAGGGCCACGGTGGGCCCGGACTCCACCTCTCCAGCGGGCACACCCTGTCGCCCCTCATGTGCCCGCCCAGCGCCTTCCTGCCTAGCCTGAAGACCACCCCGCAGGGTAAGAAGAACCGCCGGCCGGGGGCTAAGGGCTCCGGCCTGGGGGGTCAGCACGCCGGCGGTCTGAAGGACTCGGTCAAGGCTCGCAATAAGAAGCTGAGCTTGGACATGCAGAGCGCCCTGCTGGAGAGCTCGGTCACCCTCTCGCCAGTGGACTCGCTGGACTCACCTCACGGGGGCGCCAGCAACGCCGGCTACATCACCAACCCCACGTCCCCGGTGGCCATGCCGTCCCCGGGGCTCTTCCACTCGTCACTGTCGGTTCCGAGCACGCCCATGGTGCACGCTAGCATGCTGGACAGCGGCAGTCCTTTCGCCGTGTCTCTGGCGCAGCTCAATGACCTGGGCAACGGTGGCATGGCCCTGCAGGGACGAGTGTCCATGGCGTCAGATGTGGGCCATGGCTACGTGCTGAGCCCGTCGGGCCAGTTGGGGCTCAACATGGGCCTGGTGAGCCCGGTCAGCGTGCCCTTCGAATGGCACAGCCGGTCGCCCGCCTCCCAGTGCGGGCAGCAGGTGGTGAACCTGGTGCAGAGCATGCCGCCGCCGCTGCAGCAAAGCATGCAGCCGCCTCCGCCGCCGCAGCAGAACCTGCTGCTGCATCAGCAGCAGATGTACCGTGGCGCCATGTTACAACCCACGCCCGTCACCTCCACACCCAGCGTCAGCCCCATCAAGCTGCCCACCATCAGCGAGCAGCAGATCATGAGCCACTCCATAAGCGGCCAGCAGAATCTGGCCCGCATGGCATCGTCCACTCCCCCAACGCCGCAGACCTCGCAACCCCCACCGCCTTTCTTCCAGCAGCCCCCGCCCCAGGCCCCGCCGGGCGTCGCCGTCGCCCCGCCCGCCCAAGCCCCGGCCCCCCAGCCGGGCTCCGCCGAGGATTACCCCACCCCGCCCTCGCAGCACAGCTACACGTCAGCGCTCGACGCCACGCCCAAGCATTACCTACACCTGCCTACTGAGCACCCCTACCTAACCCCTTCACCCGAGTCGCCCGAACCTTGGTCCAGCCCCTCCCCTCAGTGCGTGTCCGACTGGTCAGACTCCACCCCCAGCCCCGCCGTCGCTGTCGCCGGCTCTGCCCAGACCCAAATTTCAAAAATCCCAGAGGCCAACAAAAAGATGCAGGTATTTGCTTAAAGTTGCAGTTTGTGTGTCAGCCTGTTTCCAAGATTTTTTATTGGATTTGGATTGACTTGTTGTTTATGCCGAGGACCGCTCGCGTGTTCTGTTTGCGGACGGCTTGTGAGACACAGTAAAGGCAAAACGTTTGTTGTCTGAAAAACCAGCAGACAATTTAATGAAGTAATTCTGTCACAGATGGACTTTATTATTAAAAAAAAAACTAAATATATGAAGAAAACCAAGTCTTTTATTTCAAAAGACTTTGTGATCCTCTCCTGAAAACTAACAAACATTTAAAAGTAGATCAAATCTGAAGGGAATTCATTTATTTTTATTTATTGTTTGTATTTTTTGTAGGTATTTTCACACTCCTTTTTTTTTTTTTTTGTCCTAGGCTCACACACAAAAAAAAGTGCCACCTCCTTTCATTTGATTTCTATGTTGCCTAATTTAATTTATCCTTTAGGCCTGCTCATCACCTCTCCTGGTATTTATTCAGGCCTGTTCAAATGTTGCGTGAAGACTCGCTCCACTTCCCATTGGATTCAATTCTGCTTTTTCTTTTTGAGTATTAAGAATGTAAATGAGTGTGTCCAAAGCACTTCAAGTGGTGACTGGCCAAATGAACCACCCACAATGGATATTTATATGACAATGAGTGGAATTGAAACCACGTGTATTGTTTAATGATGACCTTAAAAAAAATAATAATAATCTACTGCCTTTAATTTGATTTTGATTTTTCTCGTTGTCATTTTAAGGGACAATTTCGACTTCTTTTGCCTTTAAAAATCAGCCTGTCACTGCCTTTTTCAAAAGACTTATTTTAACGTTTTTTTTTTTCATTGTTTAATACATGCATTCCTTTTTTTGTAGTTCACCTCAGATGAACTAAGCTATACTCCCGAGCTGCTATTTTTTATTTTATTTTTTTACTCCATCATTCCTCCCTGCAAATTCCACTATTTTTTTTCTTTTGTCGGTTTGCAATTGCATCTTTTGAGATTGGGTGGACGCGCATCCTTAAAAGGAATGTAAGAAGGGAGGAACGCTACTGTGTAGCGCTGCACCTTTTTGCCTTTGACACCTTCCAAGGATGGATGGCACGCTCGCATCAGCCTTGATATGATTTAAACATTTAAAAAAAAAAAAAAAAAAAAAAGATTGTTCTATAGTTTATCCTACCACATTGTGAACACGAGTGGTGCACCACTCCCTTAGCAACTACTACTACTACTTCTACTACTATTAGTCCTTTATTGTTGTGTCCTGTTCACTTTTGTTCACAAGTTCCACTCCGACTCGATTTGTAACTGTTCTTGTTTTTGTTTTGATTCATTTTTTGGGGGGGAGGGGGGGTTTATAAATATATATATGGTGATAACTTGCCTGCCAGTTTTCCCTACCGGGTCGCACTGAGTGTACATTTCAACTTTGCGCCATTTTCTGTGTGTACATATGTTTGTTACCGGGTAGATCTTTTGCTTGAAAAGTCTTATCTTTCTAAAATAATCGTTATGTACTAAAAAGGACAAAAATAAAATGTACTTCATTTAGCATAACTTAGAGTGTGTGTCTTATTTCTGTAGGTTTTGATTTATTCTTTTATGCTTTTCCTTTACCCTCGTACCACATCACCCAGTGGGTTCCCTTCAAACTTTTTATTGAAGTGAATTTGGCTTTAGATTTATACAATAAGAATAAACAATGGGCGTTTACAGTCACAATATCAGATAACAAAACAAAAAAAAAGTGAATGACGTTATAGTCAGTGTGTGACCACTTTACAACTGTAAGCATGGTTTCTGTTTGGACAGCTCAATCACTTCTGGACACGTCATTAGGTACACTCGCAAGAGATTTGTTGTGGATCACATTGTGGCTTCCCTAATCAAATGGCTTAGGAGTGACAGCACATCCGCACATTTGAAACTAAACAAAGAGGTCGCCCTCTAGTGGACATTTAAGGCTCTACATATCATTCAACGCATCCATTGTTGTGTACTCACCGCCATGATGTTGTCTGTTGGGCACGGTGGTGCCTTGAGATACGGCCGATTCATTTCAATGAGGAAAGATGATTTGAGATACACTGTGTTTAGAAGCTACAAGTCACCGAATGAATTAAATTTGAATCTCAAGGCACCACACGTCTTTATCTTGACTGTTACTGCTGTACTACAATAATGGGTTGTTGGCATCTGTGCACGTCTGCTTGTTTATTGTCTCGAGCTCAACAAACAGTGAAAACAACACACACACACAGACACATTTTGGGGGACCACGGATGGTGAGATGATACTGCTATGCTAGCTGCACAACTAGGCTAACACACCTGTATTCGAGCAATGCTGTCATTTACATTCACTTGTTTACGGCGCACTCTTAAAAAATAGAGCCTATAATTGCCATCTGTACATTACCAGTATCTTGTCACTGTACAATCAAACCATGAAATGTACCCTTTGGAGGCGTATTCCAGCTAAAAGGAGCAAGTAATGGAACTGTCTTTGCCCTGAGCAAACAGTACATAGTGTGACATTCAAAAAGTTGATTTCCACGCCTCACTTTTGTGTTATCTGCGGATATCAGTGGCAAAAAAGAAGCTTGTTTTGTGTGTGCATGCTAGGCTATATGCTTTGTTTCACGTACACAGTTAGCTGCTAGCAAAGAGTGAGTCGGCTTTCAGCTACCGTGCTACGACATGATGCATAAATCTATACACAAATGTGTGTGAATTGGAAGTAAAACATGAGCATTTTACACCATCATGGTGCTCTCTGTACATGTACTTTGTGCTTTCACACCAGCGGTTTCTATTAGTATGTTCTTCTTTTTCAGTTGCTATCAGTTGGAGGCAAAATAGCTGTTTCATAACTGACATATCTTCACTTGCTTTATGGATTTGAAACCAAATTGGCAGAAAGGAGGACATTATTTTATTTTTTTACTCAAACTACTGGTGTAAAAGCACCCTATTACAGTGTGTGTATATTTATATGTAAGCGTCGCCACCCGAACATTGGTTTCTCTTCAAATCCAGACAAAACGTAACAAGCAAGACAGATCCAAGTAGAACGTGTATGTTTGCCCCCCTCGTTATCAATGTAGCCCCGCCCTAAAAAACAGGTAGAGTAGATACGGTATTGCAATCGGGAAAGCTGCGATCCACTACTAATACAATGTGGCCTTCCAGAATTGCGGATACATTCTTAAGAGGTAATGGACTGCCTGACTGTAGCTTTTAGACTTAGAATACATAATACACAAACCTATTCACAACTTGGAATTGTTATGTTCTTCCTTCATCCAAAGTGTGTAACTCAGGTTGGCTTATTTTCAAAAACAAGCAGTTTTTTTTTTGTTTGTTTGCATGGACACATTGAGAGATAGGATGTCACCAGATTGTCAGTTGAAGGTGCAGGTTTTGCACGGTCCATACAGTAGAATATCGGCAGCCACAAATGGGCTGAGAAAAGAATAAAAGTCTGATTCCTTGTTCTTGGATCCTAACGCCATCTGATGAAGCTTTTGTAGTAACTTGAATGGGGTTTGGGAGGGGGCAACCTTGCTCAGATGAGGCACTTCAGTATTTCACCCTGCAGGACAGTTTGAGACTTGCATGCGGAGGGCCTTGAACTTCGCAAAATACAAACGTTTTACAGCACCAGGCATTGCATCCCACGCAAACTCGGGTTAAAAAATAAATAAAAAATGAAAAACACAACAAAAAGAAGAAATGGAAGAATTGGAAACCCTAAGCCACATGACTCTGGTGGTAATTTGGCTTCGTCCTCACTGGTTATTGCTTGTGGGTTTACTTATTGTGATACTTTTTTTTCCCCAGGAGGCCTGCATGATAGCTAGTCAAGATGGGCAATTGAACATATGATATGACATATTAAATCAAATTTGAGACCAGCTCAGATTCCAGCCTCCTTTTCCTGTTGGATCGTGTTTTTTTTTTTCCCCCACTCCAAGTGACTGAGGAAATTTTGGTGCCCATTTAGCCCAAAAACGACAACAGTCAGGCCTCTGCTGCCACATGGGTACATCTGTTACGCATCTTAATGACCAATTTTTAATTATCAAATCAGGTCAAATTGGGGTTGAATGCTGGATAATACCCTCATATGTCCCCAGTTTGCTGTACGTCTCTGGAATGCCAAATACTCTGCTTCAGCATCTCCCATTACTCTCCAGGTATCAGTTGACCTCATGACTAGACTCACCACAAAAGTGGATCTCACCGCTAAGGTAAGTCCACCTGTCCGTCCACAGATTTAGGGATGGTTTGCAAAAAGTAATCGAATGCCTTGCTATAAGTCTTTAACCAGGATATCCGAGAGGATTCCAGAAACGACAACAACACGCACAGCCGAGTGACTCCCCATCGACCTCTCAGCGTGACTCAACAACATTTAAGCAATACAGGTAATTAAAAATGCGTGCTTTGAATTGCAGCGAGTTTATTATATCACTTTTGGGTGTTCTGGTAAGTGTAGCCCACAGGCCCGAGGGCCACTGCTCAGATCATGGCCCTCCCTGCTACAGTCGTTAGCATGCATTAACTAGCATTGTTCTGGTGATACCTTTGTTGTCTGCACTCTCTTGGCCTGTTTATGAACTGTGATCGTAGCTAAACCCACAAGTCATACCCCTCAGACGACTACCAACATAATCAAAAGAATCAACGCAAAGACATATATGTAATTATGTAAGTCCTTCCCAAAAGTCACTGTCCCATTGGTCCCATGCGTGTGTGTGGTTTATTAGTTTAGCCGCTCCTGAATTCTTCGTCAATTTCAGGTAGGATCTTCTTTTCTCGTCTTAGGGTCTCCGTGAGGGGCCGGGAGCTGCTGGGCGACTCCAAGTGTTTGGGCTCGTTGGTGCGGTAGGTGCCCTTCTGCTGGTACGCGTACACATAGATGCTATACAAGCCCACCAGCAGAAGAAGCAGCGCCAGGATGACGATGACTGCGGCAGTTCAAGAGAGAGATAAGCACCACTCAAACAGAAACATGCACTCATTTTCTTTCTTTTTTTTTGCTTTATCAGCACTTTCGATCAGCCAAACAGTGTTTTCACAGTAAATCGAATGATGTCACCGTCATATGCTCTGTCTTTGGCCTCCTTGAATCTAATATTGAATACACTACACAATAAGGTCTGGATTTTGCTGTTGCTGCTGAATTTCTCATCCAAAGTGACCATATTAATAATGAATGACATTTTCCTGACAAAAAAACGTGTCAACAAATTTTGTCCACCGCTAATTCCACAATTATGTCCTCCAACAAAAAGACTGTCTCATCCTAAATTGTATTCCAGGCTTGGCATGTCCTTTGTTGGCACACCTTGCATTAATCTTTGATGATGACATCTCGTATTAGCGTAACACCACTCAATCTGACCGGTGGTGACGTATTAATACAGTGACCGGCAGTAAAATGATCTTTGCCCAGACAGACTAAAACTGAGCTGATCCGGGAAAGGTCTCAGACATGGATGGAATGGGGGAGTTGGTACAGTCCGTCCCCGCATCAGCAATACAATGATGGAGGACACTCAGCTTCTAAATTAAAAAAGCCAACACTGAGATTCAAATCTGTAAAAATACAGTACATTGGATCTTTCATTTCAGGTGGACAATAAAATGTGACATTTTAAAAAAAGACCCATCGTCAATTGATAGAACGTGGAAAAATCGTATTTAACATATCAGTTTTGCCCAATTATTTGTGCTCAGTCTTTCTTTCCCTTTGAAAGAAATGTCAAAAAATCTGTCGGAAATTGATGAAGATATCGTTTTTGGCCCCTTTCAAAATGTATTGAATGGTGTTTTAAATTCAGAAAGACAAGCTTAATACGCAAGAACTGTAAAGGACTCACCTATTATCCAAAATAGGCCAAGGTCATCATGGATGTATATGTAATCTGTAAAACAGATATGCACATTAACCATTTCATGCACCAATAATGATAACCTGTAACCTGATAGAGGATGTCCACTGTAGTAACCCCTGTCCCTGAAAGGGTTAAGAACTGAAAGACTGTGTTTATAGTTGTGTGTTGGTGAGGTGAACTTCAAATACCTATGGTGGTAAACCATGGATCCACCTCCCACGGGACGTAACCCAGAACAGGAGGGAAGGCGCCGCAATTGGACTCCGAGACATAACCTTGCGTTGTCACCGGGGGGTCCGTTTCATTTGGCCGGAAAAGAGCCTTTAAAGGGGCATAGACGTTGTATCTCACGCCGGAGATGCAGCCAATGAAGCCTGGAGCATTGTGCCTCTGGATTTCGTAGTCGATGTCGCCGACCTCTGAGAGACACAGGGCGCGGTCAAAATGCAGTTCTTTCAAATTGGAGCCGATATGTTCTGAGTTTAGGATTGAGAAACGTACCCATCACTCTGCCCAAGAACATGGACTTTGGAGAGTCAAATCTTGCATCCTCCACTAAAGTTATCTTTTCAACAATGGGCTCCATAAAATCCACCTGTGGAGACGGAGCAATCAATTTATACTGGGATATGATATAAACCTAAAGTTGCGCTGTTTGGTCTTTAGGGCAAGGGAAGGCAAATTTATTTGTCCATAATATGTTTTTCACATAATCTGTGGTTTTAAGATGTAACAAGTGGACACGTTTACAGACTTCCAATCTTCTTTCTCTGGCTCCAAAAGCAAAAACCTCTGTTTTGTTCTTGTTCAGCAGCAGAAAATGTTGGTACATCCATTCTTTTAACTGCTCAATACATTTATTCATAGCCTGTCGAGGGTCATGTGATTTAGACCGGGATGTATAATTGTGTGTCTGTGTAGCTGTGGTAACTTATTTTATTTTTCTCTATGATCTGACCAATGGGAGCTGATAAATGTTAAATAGCAGAGGCCTGAGGATGGAGCATTGTAGAACTGCACGTGACACAAGATACTCTCTGGTTTCTAAATAAGACTTAAAACACTGAAGTACGATGTTAGAAAGTTACACCCAGTTCTTTAACCTTTGGAGAAGTATTTTATGATCGACTGTATCAAATGCAGCACTAAGATTCAGTAGGACTAACACTTTTTTGGGGCTTGTAAGGTGGAAGGAGCCAGAGCACTGACCTGCGTTTTGATAGTCCTGTTGTGCCTGGTGATGTTAATATAATGTGGGTATCCATCCGCGAGGTTACGGCGGGTCAGCTCGTACTTGTGGGTGATGAGTCCCAATTTATACCTCAAATCCACGCTACCTGTGTGGAGAAAGTCAACAGATGGTTTAGAACGGCACATACACGACACGGTGAATGGCCTTGTGGCTTGCGGTCCCTACCATCATTCTTGAGTACGACGGCAATGTAGTCATGGACAAAGGAGCTGATGTAGAGCAGCACAGCCGGTTTGTAGATTGTGCTGAAGCTGAATTCTATGTCGTCCGCCGTGTCGTTATACCCCAGACTGAAATTGTCGTAATGCGGGTCAATCCAGTTAGCCCAAGCTGCTTCGTCCGATATTGGCTTCTTCCGCACATTGTACTTCAGCCAGGAGCCGAGCTCAAAGTAGGCACCGATGTCTTAAACGAGATCAACGTAAGAAGCGAATCATCGTTATGCCTCTCTCGGTTTCGGACAAGTTGTCCCGAGGAATTCACCTTTATGGCAGTAGAACCCGTCAAATGCGGTGTTGTTGCAGTCACAGGTGTAGGAAGCGTAGCCCTCGATACACTGGCCGCTGTTACGGCAAGGTATGGTAGCATTGAGGCACTGGCCAGTACAGTTCCTCCTGATCCCTTTTTCTTCATCAACTTTCCCTTCCAAATCCAGAGGAACACCGTTCAGCCGCAACCCTCGGAGGCAACCCAAGAAGGGTTTTTGGGTGCGGTTACGGGAACCTAATGTAAGACAGTGGTTTTGCAACTTGCGTCTGAGACCTTTAATGGATCGGTCATATTTATGAGTTACCTACCTACAACAAGAGGATTCGTAAAGTTCATGGTGACAAAAGTCTGACTGGGGAAACGTTTGACAGTCCAGGGCTGGTAATCGACCTTGATGCGAGCTAATTTCACATTAATCTCAGCCTGGACAAAGTGCCACTCATTGTCATTGAGTGGCACAGGTGAGCGTAGTGTCACATTCTGGATGCCATCGCCCACCATGAAGACGAATACAAGATGATGGGTCGCTGGAAAGAAGCAGTAAGAAAGGGTCAGAAGAGTGGCTAACTAAATGAGGAAAATATACGTCACTGCTTGTTGAACTCACTGTTGAGCTCTATCCGGATAAAGTTTTTAAGGTGATCATCGGAGTTCTCCAAGAAGACTGAGTCGTATCGATATGTTTTGAAGTGGAAGGAGATGTCGGCACTCGAGCCCGGCTTGAAAGTGGGGAAGGTTATGTTGGCGGGTTTGGTGAAAGATATTGTGTTCCAGATGTTTCCTGTAAACAGTGGAATGTTCGTGAGACAAAGCAACTCACATACTCAAATACAAAAATTAACCCAAAGTGTTGAGCTCACTATCTCCGTGGCAACGAAGAGGTCCTACTGTGAACTGTGCTTCTGAGCCAGTCCTGTTGGTGTCGCCAACCACCACCCTCCTGACAGGAAGATGGTCCCTAAAGTCCAAGTAGCCCTTATCGGAGTACCTGAAATTTTAAAAATGACAATGCCGAAAACTTCACGTAAATGTTACAGACCGCATAAACGTTATGTCCTTGTCTCACCATTGTCTATAGTCTGCATCACAGTTACATTGATACTTGGGGTCAACACAGGTCTGGTTGATGGCGCAGCCACACTTTTGAACCTCTCTGAACGTTCCTCCCCAGTAGTAGTGACTCTCATTATTGCGACCAATCCAGTAACCAAACGGTCTTCCACCTGAAGCAGAGTGAGTGTTAGCACACCCACCCTTGCTTTTCATTTCCCGCATCTTAGCAAGAGGGACTCACCGGGCGTGTTGAGGAAACGGGACTTATAGCATGAATAGTCGACCCACTGCTCACAGTACAAGGAGGTGTTGGCCAGGGCGGTGACTTCATCCCAAGATGCGTTCCAGTAGTTGACGTTCCCGATGTACGGCTTGTCAATTGAACTCCCTGTTACCTTCGTACCGTCCACCCGGTCGTGCAAGATCACAGTCCAAGCTTTGTATGCTGGAGCGGTTCAAGACATCACAAGGAAGAAGAAGATCCGAGTGAACATCATCATTTGACAAGGCTGGAAAGCAATCTAAGTCAGTAATCTTACTTACACTTCATTTTACAGTATACTTCGAATGGCTTTAGCGGTCCGCTCAGATCTGGATCAATGGTGTAGTTTCCGGACCAGTACTTTCCGCTGAGTCTGTAGGCTTCGCACGACTCTTTATACACAGCTGTGAAGTAATTCAACTCATGTCGCTCAGAACGGCTTTGTCTTCAGAAACGGGACCAAGTTTAGCGGGTTCAAGACTTACACATGTGACACACTTCCCCTTTATAACCGGTGTTTTCACATAGACAAATGAAGTCATCCCACGACTGTATGCATCTGCCTTCATGCTCACATGGATTGGGACTACATCTGTAAAACGTGATACAAAAGTAGTTTCCATCCACATGAGCGGAGTTTTCTCCTTAAGGGCAACAGGGGTGTTGAAAGGACGCTTCCCACCTGTCAGTAATGCCGCAAGTTCCCAACAAGAGTTCAGCATAGCGCCCCCACTGCCGCTGCAAAATAATGTCGATGTCGAGCTGCTCATTGTCGATGAAGATATGCTGCATGCAACCGTGAAAGCGGTTTAGCTTGGTCTCACACTTCCTGATAGTGTTGTTGGTTTTGGGACAACCTGGGCAAAAGTACACTAATAGATGAATGATCGGATCTAGATTTTGTTTTCGAGTTGATCTTAGATTGTAGTTCACCTCCAAAGAAGTAACGGTCTCCAGTACGTATTGTGAAAGGGTTCGTGATCTTCAGCGGCGAACCCTCCTCCTCATCGATTGTGAGGGTGAGGAGGTTATCTCTGGCCGCCAAATCGACCGAATGCCAGTAGCCGTCATTCAGCCTGTAACCTGGACACAGAAGAAAAGCCTGTCGGATCGGGGATTCTCACCACAAAGTTTCTCCCATGATTGCGATAAGTCCACCTGCGGCAAATTGCAGTTTCTTCTTGCCAGGCTGAAAGATGGTGACGTTGATCTGCCCCTCGCTAAGGCCGAGCTCCAGGGCGCCGAGGTCGTCGGCAAAGCGCGTGAACATGAGCAACCCCGTGTAGTCCCACGAGCGGAACTTGAACTTTACAAACATGCGTGGCCTTCTGAAGAAGCCCGGCACTTGTAGGTAGTTGTTCGGTCCGGCGAAGGTCATGGGTTTGAGAAGAATGTCCCGGCAGGCAAAATGCAGCTTTTTCTGTGAGGGACAAAAAAATAATCCTCAATCAATCTATCACTATTCTTCAGTGAATCGAAACTCTAGACGGAATACCTTTCTTGGTATGATGATGTCCGCTTCTTCCTGCTTAGCCTTATAGATGATGTTGATGCCGTTGATGAAGACGTTCTCCAGGCAGCCCCGAAAATTTGGGGTAGTGGGGAGGTGAGGCATTTTGGGCTCGATGACGCCACCAACATACAACTAAACGACAGACCCAAAGAACCAAAACAGTTTGGTCAAGATGTTCTTCAGATGCCGGCTAGTCAAAGACGCTAGCCTACCTTGTTGTCCAGATCCAGGTGACTAAACTCTCCGTTACAGACGGCCATCACCGTCTGGCTGTCAACAGTGAAGTTCACCTGACGGCCTGAACGCTTAACGGTGACGTAATGCCAGTGCAGGTTGTCGAGAAGGCTGCCAGCTACTAGAGTGGTGCGACCATCGGTTTTGTGTATAACGCTACTTCCTGAAACAAAGAAAGAACCCGGGAAATTAGCTAAAGACTTATGACGGTGTGTTCCGCAAATGTGGCTCTGATCTCAAGTCAGGCTGTACCCAGGCTGATGTGTAGGTAGAGTCGACCTCTCTTTAGCTCGAGAGTGAAGAGGTCTCCCTGAACTCCATCGCTGTGTAACAGCACACCATCCTGCTCCAGGGTTTTGAAGTTTATGGCAATGTGGTCATTTAACGTGCGGGACCGCTTCCCAGGGTACGTATAGACGACCGAGTCGTCCCCGTTGTACTGCAGCACATGTGAATCTAAGGGGATGGAGAACATTTTGACCAAAGAATTAGACTAGGGTTTCTGTTCTGTACGCATTAACCCTTTCATACACCCTGTAACCAGATAACGTGATAAGCTGTCCACTGTAGTAACCGCTATCCCTGAAAAGGTTCAAGTTACTTTTTGCACAAAAATCCTAGAAATTGTGACAATGCTGAATTTTTCTATTACCGTAATGGCATCCAAACAGCTCCAGCCTCACACCGATCTTCCCTCCGTTCTCTGTGTTCCACGCCAAAGGAAGCAGGCGAATGTGTTTGGCTGTAAAGGCGTAATGGAAGACATTCCTCTTCACCTGATAATAATTCCAGTTCCCAGGCAAAGTCTGCAAACAGACAAGGCGGCGAGCATTATTGAGTCACAGCCTCATTAAGACGCTGGTGTTGATACAGTGGCGGTGAGATGAGATTTGTCAGTGGAAGACATAATGCACTATCTTCCGGTCAGTTGACAATGAGCACAGTAAAATACTCCCTGACTGCAGAATTGCCTGCAATGAGTGAACAATGAATCGGGTGTAAGTAGTTTTGCGCACAGGTGATCCTCGGAACCATATCCGCCTTTGCTAATTTCTGTTTGTTGTCTTCTTGCATGACCTTGTCTTCCAGCTCTTGTTTGAAATTCCTGCCTAAAAGGGGGTTCATTTTCTTGATGTCTTGTGGGCGAGGTCTTGCTGTTTGGGGAACGACGGATGCTGAGATCAAAGAACTAATCAGCCTTGCTTCTGCAGTACTGCAGAGCAGTCACTATCCTGTTCTCTTGCGCTAACAAGAAAGATGAGCCAAAGAATAAACCGTCACTTTAGTTCCCAATGGGTATGAATGGTCAGACGTTATTAGGATACAATGACCCAGTAAAAATCCACCACGGGTTTAATGCCCCCCCCCCCGACCCCCGCCTGTGGCACCCACCGAGTTGCCTCCTTTCATGATATATGGCGTCCATGCGTCTGGCCTGTCCCCGTAAAGAAGGGTGTACTTGGTGACCCAATCATACGAGTTGAAGGTGCCCTGGGTGGCGATGGCCCTTAGACGGTACTTCCTGCCCAGATCCACCTGCAGCCACGGCTGCCGATCTCTGGGGGAGGGTGACCAGCCACTGCTGCCTACGAGGAAGACAGTGTGTTTTCCAGGTATGAATACTTGCCAAACATTCATATCTTGAGCGACAATGCACTCGAAACTTACCATACAACTTGGCGAAATTGGCAGAGTAGAGAAAGTTATATCTAGATGAGGCCAGGAAGGAAGAGGCGTAGAGGCCAGACACCAGTGGGTCCACGCATTCTTCTGCGGGTAAATAATATATGATTGAAAAAAAAATAGATGAAGAAATGTTGTTTGCGTGAGCATTATCAACGAGAACATTAATGAAAGTCACTCGGGCCCTGCATAATAGGGAGACACCTTTTGTATTTTAATTAAATGTTCGTGCATGCTCTGGCAACCAAAATTCCAATTTAGTTTGGGAACTAAAAGCTGCCAGCCTAGGGACTCTAGACACCGCTGATAACTCAAATGAAGGACTTATTCAACCCCTGGGATTTAAATTGCTTGATGTTTGGGAATTCTGTAACAGCAGAAACCTTCCTTGTGATCATATCTTCCACACATGCAACTTTTTACTGCTCTAGTTCTGTCCTGTCTTATTTACGACTCAACACATCCCTTCGTCACACGGTGTAGCACAGGCTGGCTCGCTGCTTCTATCCTGTCCTGTTCTGTCTAGCCCTGCCCCGTGTTGTCCTGTAACATTATGTCCTGTCCTATTTTGCTACTCGCTGCATCTCTTCCTGACACGGTGCTGCACTGCTTGGCTCACTGCTGCGGTCCTATCCTGGCCTGTTCTGTCCTGACTTGATCCTGTCCCATTTTCTACGCATCTCATTCCTTCCTCATAGGTTGTAGCGCTGACAGATCACCTCTCTTCTCTTTTCCTGACCTGCCATGTCCTATTTAATACTGGCCACATCTCATAGGCTGCAGCAATGTCGGACTCACTGCTCCTGTGCTATTTGTGGCCTTCTGGGTTTCTCTCATGTATTCCAATGAGTAATTTAAATGTAGTTACTCTCCAAGTGGGAACATATGTGAATTACATTTTTGAAAAAAAAATACAAAATTGACTGCGGCCTAGATTTACTATTGCAGAGTTTAAATGTCAGTGCATTCTTCTGTCCAAATCATTTTCACATTGTGTCAAGGTGAGTTGCTGCTCCAACTATTAAAAGCCGCCATCCGTCTTCTTCGTGTCGCTTGTGTCACGGCGGTGGATGACTGTCCAGCACCTTGACCACGTAAATGCGAAAAGGAAGGATCCTAGCATTGTTCGGTGTCTTTCTCCTCAAGGACATCCCCGGTTGTTGAGTCAAGGCTTGCAAGATTAATTCAACCTTTCGGTTGTGCCTCCATCCTCTGACATATTTCAGGGTCGTGCACAACCCAAGCCAGAACCAAAATATTCCACTGCGTTGTTTCTAATGGAAGACATTGATCGGCTTTAATTCTTCTTGAAGTACCAAAAGGGAGGCAACTATTTCCTTTGCCCCACTCGATAAAAGCTCCGCACCCCGCTGTAGGGCGTTGTCAAGTTGCAACCCTGAGGTCTGCGTGCATGCTTCAAGGTGGCCCCCAAGGCACCTTCTCTCTCCCTTGCACCTATTACAAATTCATCAGTAACCGTCTGTTGAGTGGAAACAGTGTGGCCACATTTAGAGCGCCGGCTCTATTTGCGCTGACTCATCGGTCTTCTGGATGAGTGTGGGACAGGCCCAACGAGCTGACATATCTCTCCTGCAGCGGCGCTATGCAGAGAGCAGCAGGAGGAAGAGAAGGGTGGGCAGGAGCTTTTCGCCAGCGTCACCGACCTGCGATGCTGCTGTCACAATCGGTATTGTTGACAGCCTTATCGTTACTACACTATATGCACTTTACTCAGCTTTTCTTGTCCTGTGGGCGGTCTTTCTATTTACAATAGCCAGCTTTCCTAAGTCACTATAGACACCAGTCACTATCGGCCCCTTGTTCCTCACAATATGAGGAACTATGTGTAAGTTAGGGGAGTTGTAATTACAATAGGCACCATAGGCAGTTTTTCTAGTCACTAGTGTTCTAAAGGAAGCATTTCTAGTTGTAGCTTAAAAGAGTAGGCACTATAGGCACTTTGTAAAGAGTATTGCTGCCTCTTTGGTCACTATCGAGACTAGAGACAGCCTTTTTGGTTACTATCGGTAGCCTTTTTCATTCATCTTCCGAACCGCTTCATCCTCACTAGGGTCGCGGGGGCGCTGGAGCCTATCCCAGCTGTCTTCGGGCAGTAGGCGGGGGACACCCCGAATTGGTAGCCAGCCAATCGCAGGGCACACAGAGACGAACAACCATGCACACCCTCACTCACACCTCGGGACAATTTAGAGTGATCAATCAGCCTGCCATGCATGTTTTTGGAGGAAACCGGAAAACCCACGCAGGCCCGGGGAGAACATGCAAACTCCACACAGGGAGGCCGGAGCTGGAATTGAACCCGGTACCTCTGCACTGTGAAGTCGACGTGCTAACCACTGGACTACCGGGCCGCCACTATCGGTAGCCTTACAAGTTTATTTGGTACAATATGCATCCTTTAGTAGTCACAATCGGCACTAAAGGCAACCTTTCTAGTCACTATGTGCAGCCTTTTGAGCCACTGTTGGCACTGCAGTCCAATTTTTCATGTTGGAGCTGTTTAGAGATCCTTCCTCGTCATTATTAGCACTTTTAGCCCTCTAGGCACTTTGCACTATGGGGCCTCCACATAGCATTTGATCAACTCCGGCTCTATGCAAGTATATTGATTCATCCAGGAAGACGGTCCATTCATTGCAAGCAGTATCCAACTCTACACTTAAAATAATTGTTTGCTTATTTTTATCTTATGTTGTCAAAACATGGCCTGCCAGATTATTTTTATATTTCAAAGTCTTCTCAAGACACGTGACCGGTGCCCATCCCTCTGCATCTTTCTCACCGCAAAACTACTGAGTCATAACAGGCATTCTGCATCGGTATCACAAACTTGGTTGTAGAATTTCATTCTGATTTGGGTGTTTACTATATACAAAAAAGCATTTGGGATTTTAATTTGTAATGCAGAGACCTGCACTCATCTTCAACCGTGCATTAAATCGTCATTTCATTCCAGCGCATTTAAGCCTGATTTAACATCTGAGCTGGGGGGGTCCTTGACCCCTCCCGGGGGTAAAGTACGTGCAGGCTGTTTGATTGACAGGTCATGCCTCTCCCTCCCAAAAATGATGCAGTGGGCTGGTCCGCGTCGGGGCGCTGAGTCGTATAGTCTCTCAAGTCTCAGTTTAAACGTCTTCCTTTTACATCTTCATTTCACGCTTGATATTCACAATGTGTTCGACACAGCCGCATCTACTCTGCAGCGCTGTCCGTGTGGTGCAAGTTGAGGCTGCTGCGCCGGGCACAAACTTGCGTGCGGGGTGAAAGCACTGCAATGCAGACTGCAGTCCCGTCCGCGCTCACCTTAATTCTGCGGGACTCTCTGACGTTGTTCCCTCCCCGCGCGGTCTGCGTGCACGCAAACAGTGGGAAACGACCGATTGCAATCCTAAAATAAAATTGCATTCGCTAAAAAAAAAAAAAAAAAAGCGCAGAGAAACGTTTATATCCTGAGACGGTATGACAATGTGCCCTTCAAGAATTCTAATGCAGAAGCAACATGCCCTTCGCTGCTTCGTTACTGCGCGCAACTTTTTGCACAAAAAACGCACACAATGCAAATACATAACAACAACAAAAAAAACAGCAAATTTAATGCACGACACTTACGTGAAGAGCAGCGTCGCACAGCCAAAGACAAGAAGCATAAAGTCAATATTTTGCAAGTCATCCTTCAATCTAGGGCGCCTTTTTCCCCCGCATCGAAAATGTTAATTAGACGGTGGAACGTCTTTTCAACGCATCCTCTCTTTATTTCCCCCCACCCCCGGTCCAACTTTAACTCCTCCAACTCCTCTTCTTCTTCCCGGGCAGCTTCTACCGGTGCGGGCACGCGCATGGAATACTGATGCTGATGCTGATGCTGCGACCGGCCGAGAGCGCGCACCTCCTCTTTTCCCCTCGATAGTCCAAATCCTTGAACGTTGTGATGCTAATGCACGTTTTTGTAAGAGCACAGCGGTTGTTTGCAGGCAAGCGGGTGGGGAAGAAGTTTCTCTGCTTGCTGCAGAGTATAGCCGAATCGATCCCCAAAAGGGCTTTTCCAAAGAAGTCTTCTTAAGGGACCTTTAAAAAAATAATGAAAATCCTTTTAAAAATAATCCATCAGGTCTCTTATATCACCAGGCATAAAAGATGCTTGCCGCCGCTCGTCTGACATTACATATCCCGGTTTGGCACAATTCCTCGCTTTTAAGCTGGTCGGATCGTGTCGTGTTTGGTGAGCGCGTCTAGGAAATGGTTCCAGAAATAGGCCTGGACATCCTTTGCAGGCTGGCTGTCAGCGACCTTGTCCAGGTATACTGTCCGGCCGCAAACGTTCCAGAACGGGGTTAGGCTAATAATGATGATGATGGCGGTGCCAGCTGCTTTGCCTGATTTCGGACTTAGTGAGGCAGGATGGGAGGGAGGGTGAGACTTAGATAGAGGGGGATTTATGGTGACGTGAAACACAGTGGCTACAATTTTTTATTTTTTTTAAACAGCTTTGGGATTAAGAAGTGGGTTTATGGGACGTCAGTGTGTCTGCGAGATTGAATGTGAGTGTATGCGGATTTGCTCGTGTTTTCAATCAAATCAGATTGTTTGTAAAATCCCCTAACTGCCCCCCCCCACCCCCAACATTCCCAGACTGGAATCCCAGTGCAGACCAGCACTGCAAAGACAAAACCAATGAAATAGCTGAATGGAAATATAATGACAAAACAATCATTTCCAAAGCCCTCCTGTCGACTCGTATACATGCAGTCAGTGGGTCAGGCCCGCCATCTGTCCCGCCTTTTAACTCTTTCCGAACCACAGATCCCCAGTTTATATGATCTGTCTGTGCCATGTGGAGGGTGTGTTAAATCTCTGATCTGGATGCAAAAATGAGTCAGGGTATAAAACCCATAAACAAGATACTCACATATGTTTGTCAGACTGTGTTATAAATATTGAAAGAAAAATACACAAATTGTTGCGTTTTAAACCCTTAGTTTTGGTGGACCGCAATAGTTGCCTAAAGCATATTTCAAACATTTCTTATGATATCTGTTCTTATCATACGGTTTTTACTGTAATGCACTTTACTTTGGAGTTGGACAGTCCTCCCTTAAGTGTCTCCAGTTGGTCCAAAATGCTGCTGCTCCCCTCCTAACTGGAGCTCATAAGAAGAAGCATTTTAGAGTGCATTGTAAGATTATTTTATCTGTCTTTAAATCCTCAAACAGTACCGCCCCACCTTATCTCTCTGAGCTCCACCTCTACGTGCCTGGCCGGTGCCTCGGGTCAACAGACTACACCTCCCGATAAACATTAGGCAAGCCTCCTCTCTGTCTACCCATAAAACTCGTCAGAAAACACACGTTTATTATTTGTCTTTCGACTCAGATTTCTTTTAGAGTGACATTTTCACTTTCTGTACAGCACTTTGTATGTAGTTGTGGTTGTTTTTAAAGTGCTCTAAATAATTTTCCCCTGAGTTACTGTCAAATGAATGGCCATTTTGTGTTGAGTACCATTCGGCATGCAAAATCCTTATGTACCACGTTTGTCGTGGCCAAACTTTGGGGGCCAAAATGTTGTCCTCCTTATTTTCTCATGGTTTATTCGTGAGGCCTTTCATGGAATAGTTCCCACGTGTCTTTATTTATTTATGTATTTATTTTGAAGAGAGAAGTTATAAATTTCGGCTCAAATCTATATGCTGCAATACAAAATAAAACCGCTAGATGTCAGCCTTGCCTCTACTTGATTCCCTCTTGATGCCCCTTTGGACACGCTTTAATTGAGTGCCAATACTATAAGGAAGAACTTTGTAACTTTTCATTCGTTCAACTGAATGAGCAACTTTAAAATCATGCCGGGCCATCATGTGTACTCTGAAGCGCCCGCTTATTTTGCACACAAGCACAATTTGAGCTTGTTTCTCACCAGATAGCGCTTTTTTTTTCCATAGGGGTGTGCAGTGGGTAGTACACACACTCACACACACACAAGGAGACACATTCGTGCAGACTGTGTCTCTTTGTGTACAAGCGCGTACAACCGAGGGCAACGCCTACAGGTCACAGTTCGTGCCCAGATGTTTCCATGTGATAGTTATGCTGATCTGTTATCATGGCTGAGCACTACTTGTCATGAAGATGGATGGAGGAACCTGGAGGAAGCTACCTTAGCGTGTGTGTGTGTGGGGGGGGGGGATCAACTCAAAACACAGGCTGATAAGGCTGACAGAGGCCTGTTGGGAAACTTTCAGCAGGGTTCTCGTCGGGATGAGTGTTTATGTTGGCCGGCTCCCATGAGAACATGCTGTCACGGCTTCCCGGCGGTGGCGGTAAACAGAGCTGTGACAGCAGCCGGTGCTCGGGTGTCCACGCACTGCTTGGGCCTCCTGCTGGGTCGCCGGGATCCCCGCTGAAAAGCCGCCCAGAGCGGGATGTGAATCCGTGCCCCTGAAGAAGGGCCCAATGTTGGCTCAACTGGTACATTTTGGATGTGACCCTCGTTTTGGTCCAATTTATAATTTTTTTTCTTCTAATCCAGGATTGTACTTCTTTAGGTATCATGAATTACTTTTGTGGATACTCCAGGTGTCCAGTAGGAGATCGTATCGATCGCTGTCGATCACTGTTGGTACCTCAGACCTCCTCATGGATTAGGTAGTGTTGTGTCACGGTTCATCAATGTGATCAAAAATTTGTCACCAATCTCCAATTCAATTTCAAATTAAGGGGCCACCTTGTTTTTTTCTTTTCTTCTAAACATGGCCCTTTGTGTCCATTGGTGCTAATTGTTGAAAAGGCTTATCATGCTCGTGACACCTTTCTGTCACTCGGCAGTCGTCACCCATTCATATTGTTTATTAACCCAAATGCAGTGTGAAGGCTAATCTATCCAGTTATGGATACACACACCTGCATGAAGTTTAAATAGGGGCACCAGCTGTAGCCTGACGAATGCGCATCGCGACGAGTCACTTTTGTTCCCCTTTGTGCGCGACTTGTAACACAAGCATATGCACACAAAGGCAAATCCGCGACCACACAGACACACGTATGCACAAGCCGCCACTGTTATAGTCTAGTTTGTTTGCCAACTGTCTTTGCTCTTTTGTGGCTCTGCCTTGGGCTTGAAGTGCTGGCTGTAGCAAATGACGGGCAACATGACAGTTGCACCTGTATAACAAGTGGGGGGGGGGGGCAGGATAGAAATGAGATGGATGCAAACCATTTTCAGATGGATGTCAGGCTCGAAATTGTATCGCTGTGGTCCAAGCCAAACAAAAGTCTCCCCGTTTGCTTATGAATCTTTATTCCCACACAGGAAGTGTGAGTTTAAACGACCGTTGGATGTTTAAGGGTGTATTTAAGTGTGTATCTGTGGCTGTGCTGAGGGAGGGGGGGGGGGGGCAAAATGCAGCCCTTCTCTTTGCAGGGTGCACTGTCCGCATCCGCGAATGTGTTGCTTTTGGAGGTCACAGCACCTAGCAACAGCCTGGGTCTTGTCCTGGGAGGGAAACATGAGACAACACACACTCATGCACACACATGCACACAGATTACAGTCAGCCAGAAAGAAGTTTTAAATGCTATTTCAACTTAGTTGCACAGTATTTTGCTCAGGTTTTGAGTTGTCAGTATCCAGTATAATTTGTGTTTTTGCATCCATATCCAAAGCAACATATAAACAAACCGGTATCTACTTATTCCGCGCAAATGTTGGTTGCTGACATTTTTTTTTCTGTGGTTCTCCATGGCGACCACTACCAAAGATACATGAACTCACAGTAAATACTTAATCCTTTTTTTTTTTTTCATTGCATGTCTCCACCGTGCTCTCGTGCAAAAGTGTGCCACTAATCTGGACCAGGTTCACATTTTGGCATCGTGTCCTCAGTTCTTCATTCTGCACCGCTTTCACTGGAGTCAGCAAGCTAAAAATAGCCCAAATGTGGCTGGCTGGCGCTCTGCCCGGCCCAGCCTAACTGTCGAGAAGTTATCTTCGGCCTCGCCGCAATCATTAGCGCCACACACGTTAACTGTTTGTAATTAATTGCCCGTCGACCGTCAAAGCGGCTAGAGGTGTTGTTATGGTTGCCGTTTGGTTGGTTGGTTAGCAGGATTGTGGTAGAAAAGTGTTTGACTTTGTGGTGAAATGGTAAAATATTGGCTAAAAGGGTAGATATAAGATTACATCTTTTGTCAAATGAGGCGCATGGCAGCCCCGCCTCCCCACACCTGCCAATGGCAGGGTCTCCATTAGCAGGAAGTAGCCTGATTGCTAACCTATAAAAAATTCTGGTGTCTTACTGCTTTCTCCATGAATCAAAATGTAACCTGCTAGCTACCATATAAATATGTTTGAATGTTTAAAGCTCGATAAAAACGTACTGTCATCTTGCTTGTTTCTCCAGGAAGTAAGAAGTAACCCACTGGCTAATATACCCACTAGCTAATACTAGCTAAAAATAAAAAAAATAGTGCAATAATTTTGTTTTCTTTCTCTACGTTTTGAACTAAGAAGACACTTGCTAGTCAAAGTACAAAAAAATGGTACAGTCTGTTTGTTAGTTTGCGTTGTCCTGTGCTGTGTCTCCTGGCCTGGTTGTAGTCTCTCAGCCTTGCCCTGGCATTTTATCTGCTTCTTTTTATCCCCCCCCCCCCCCGTCTCCTCACTATCTTTGTCTCCCTGATCCCAGTACAACTGCCATAAACTGGTTGATGACGGTTAGAGATAACGACAAAGTGCGCTATTATGACTTCTCTCGTTTTCATGCATGCTGCGCGCCGCCGCAGAATGTCACGTTTTACAATTCCAGGAACGGGTGAATTATGGAGCGAAGTCTTTTGTGGAGAGCCATTATGTAACGGCGACGGAGGCGCCTCGAATAACACACTTGGCCCACTGGAGAGTTTGTGGAAGAGATGTGGATGTGAGTCACGACTTGGAAGCCGACGGGTCAACTCCTTGATGACCGACAACACAACTTGATAGAAAGTTTACGACTTGTGGCCTGACACCATGACTCAGAATTCTCGATAAGTGGAGAATTAAAATGTTCTGGAGTGTTTCCCGGCAACTGAAAGTCAAACTGGAAATACAATATATGGGACAGGCAGACATGACGTTGAAAATGGAAGAAACCGTGAGTGGTTTAAGTCCAGGTAGAACAGCTCCACTCTTGAGGGAAGACTTTCCACCAGATTTTGGAAAGTCACAGATGTTGGCCCTCATCCCAAAGGTGTTTGGTAGACTTCCTTCAAAATCATCCCTAGCATGGCTTTGTGAACCTTGCTTTCCACACTGGGAACCGAAAAGGCCATTCTCCTGCTCCCAATAGGGTTCAGGTCAGGGGATGACAGTGGCCACAGCATGTTTTTTCTTTTTCTCGACAGCATCTGCTCTGTAATGCCTCTTTGGCCTAAATTGGCACCCATAAACCAGTCTCCAGTAGAGTAGAACACCAGAATTTGTAAGAGGTCTTTTACTTGAAAGACTGTATTGAACAAATACACCACGGTTAGGAAGTTGAAGTTTCAGTAATGAGGAAGAAGTTGAAGGCGAGTCTCCTCTCTACCTAAACTTAAGCCAGGCACTTGACAGGCTGACTAAGCCAGAGTCAGGACTGCTAAAGGTTACTGTAATCAAGCTATATGCCAGGAGCTTTGCGAGTTGAAACTGCAAATGCTTTTTGGACATCTGCCTGATGCCCATTCAGTTTTGCGGGAACATATGTGCCCATCCCAAACTTGCAATTTCACTGTCTCCCATCTAAAAAAAACCAAAAAAAAAACCCCTCATTTTATAACCGGAGAGATTCTTTGAGTGCGTGCAGCCAGAGGCAGATGGTTCTCATTTCTTTGTCGTCGATATAATTATCTCCCTTCATCATCATCGTCATCATTCCATCATAATTTTGCACCTCCGAGCGTCACACACGATTCGCACGCACAGCTGGACGATGCGCAGCTGGGAGTCGGTCGGCCCGGGGTGAATGGTTGGGCGCGGGGTGTTTGGGGGGGTGTTGGGGGGGGGGGGGGGTTGTCAAGTGGCTCCTGCGGCAGGCCGATCTTGTTACCAGCGCACAGGGGGACTCGCACAGCAACCAAGACACAGACGGGGGCTCTTGGCCCCGCCCCTTCTTGGACGATGCTGGTCTTAGCACAGCAGGATGAAGGTTTAAGTTCAATGCTGGACTGTGTGGACAGGATATCCCGACTGAGTCATGTGTGAGTGTCGGAGGCAGTGGGTGACAGTGGGTCAGTTCCTCTCCCAAATCCTGAGTGGAGAAAGTTGTCAGATAACCTTGGAGAAAAAGTTCACAAGCATCTAAGCGTGTGAGTGAGTAATTCCTTGACGTGCCAGGCGAAACGCACTTGGAAGCTGACTTTCACAAATGAAACCTGAAAAGCATAAACTCCCAAAGATAGGGCCGAAGAAACCCCGCGTACCCTCCCCAAAATGTGAGCCGGCTTTCCTTTGGCAGACTGGATTTCACATCCCGTTCTGTTGACAATCAATCTGGCTCACCAACATAAGGTCCTGGCTGCGACACTGGCTTGCGGGGGAAACAGGATCCCGCCGGCTCAGAGTCGAAAGGGAACAGTCGGAGCCAGACGCAGCGGCGCACAATGAAGATTGCCTCTGTCTCCAATCAGCTCCGCACGTGATCTTTTTTCGAGCTGCCTTTGCATGGGCAAAAACATCGAGACGTGCCTCATGATTGACTGAAAACAATCAGGGCTTGGCATGAAACAAAACCGTGCTACCACAGAACAGAACAGTTATTAATCTAACCAACTCGTCAGCTATTCTATATACGTTGGCTTAACTGAGGCAAAAATGATGGTTTTAGCTTAGCATTGACAGCAAGGACAAATAGCTAAACTCAACATGTGGTCGGTCTGTGTAGCAAACTTTCATCAATGCCTCAAGTATGTGGATGGATGAGACGGATAGTATGGTCACATAGAACATATGCAAGTCTATCCACAAATAAAACAGTAGCAAGTATTATACAAGTCCTTCTGAAAGGCACCTGCTAATGCTAGCTGACAAGAAGCCTTAAATCAGGTTAGCCATGACCAATTTCATAACACTCACAATAAAATCACAAATAATGCAAGAACCTTTCTTTTATGCTAAACAGGAACTAGTTAAAGTCACAAGAAAAACATCCAGCTACTACTTTCGTTCAACCGTCAGACAGCAGAACGGTAGACAAAGAACCTGAGTCTCTTTGTGAACTGGAATGGCTGTTGTATTTTTTTAATAATGAGAAGCACATTGATTTATCTTGTGTATGAAATGTCCTATATAGGTAAAGCTGCCTTGCCTAGCTAAAAAAAATATACACAAATGTCATTGATGAGTCAAAGTCGGCTGGACTATTAGCACACTTAGCGTTGATGTCAAAGAATCTGATTTTGTTCAACCGCTCTTTGAATGAGGGAGATTCCCGTTAAACAGTCATGACGAGCCGAGATGGGCGTTCCGTCCCGTCTGACTCGGATGGACACCCCATCTTGGGGGCAGAGGATGGAGGCCAAGAAATTTTTTAAAAAGGACGGGCTAAACAAGAATGCAAGTGGGTTTTCCTCCATCCTTTTAATCGTCCCGAATCAGGTTAACCACTTGGGCGATCAGTCTAATATTTTCAGAGGTTGATGTGAGCATAAGTAAAGATGTCACCGGCATAAAAATAGGCGGAAGTGCCCATTTCTGACGATGGGCCAGTAGGTCTGGATAAAATGGATACAAATCCTCCCAAATTTAAGATCCCAGCGGTGTGTCAGCTGCCAATTTTCCATTTTCCCTTCCTGACCACTTGGGTCCCGATAGTTTCATCCAATGTTAACCGATTCTGGGGGGACCTCAGCTCATGGCTTTTGAATTCATTTCTGCTGAATACTGTCTGATTAATTTATGAGCAGTCTATGCCATCGCCATGCTCATCCGTACACATATTCAGGAAACCCTGACGTTAATTGTTAACTTGAGAGGTAACAATTGCCTCCTAAAGTGGCCTTTTTTTTTTTTGTAACAGTATCCACTGTGCGTCTCCGGTGGAAACTTTGAACTCTCCATTTCAACAAACGCACGCCAGGGAGGCCGACAGGAAGTTGGGGGAGTCGTAGAGTTTGCAAACATAATACTGGCCGTGCAGAGGTTTCTCTCCCTCAGCGTTTGGGAATATGTGTGCGCACGCCTCACACTTCACTTAGCACTGCAGCGTCTTTCCAGGTCGGGTTGAGGCCTCCTCCAGGAAGCACCGTACTTGAAATTCACAGTGGCTGCCCAACCAAATCATATGGCCCGCTCCTGCACGTATCAGGTTAAATCTGGCGTGCATCTAAGTGTGTGTGCATGTGCGTGTGTATTCATGAAGACTCGTATGTCTTCTCCCGGAAGAGGTGCACCTGGAAGACACAAACGGCATGGGACATTTGACAGTTCTTCATTTCTTTCTTCTTTTGATATTTGAGGACTTTTGCACTTTGATTTCAGCTCGACCAAAAACCCCCAAAAACCATGGAGGGATTTAGCCTCTTTTTTTTTTTTTTTTTTAACCCAAGGGGGAGTCGGCGCTAAAAATAAAACATATGTTTCAAGCATGTCTGTGGGAGCAGAGAAGGGCCCCCAGCGTATTGTTTTGGGATATGGGGGAGGATCTGGTCCAAGAAGATTCTGCCTGCAGAAAGTGGGATTGGGTTGGGGGTGGGGGTGGGGGGGTTATTTGCTGTACTTTGAAGAAGGCAGTTGGAAAAATATTGACTATGGCTGCTGCACGCATAAGAAAAATAGACTGTTTCTCATTGAGACGTCGTCAATGTGGGGCATAGCTCGAAAGTACGGGTGTGGGGTGGTCACGGTGAAAAGGTGCATCCATGAGAGTTGATATTGATTCTCCAGCGGCCTCGGGGGGCAGCAGAGTAACTAAAGGGTCAGCGCAGCGTGCTAATCTATACTTTAATAATGATAAGTGTGCGTTTTGGGGTGGCTTGCACCACCGCAGGCCTTTCTTGCTGGTGAGGAAGGAGTTAAAGCCAGCTGACTGTGAGCTTCTGGGGAGTTTGCGTGGAGCTGAGAGGGGGCGGGAGGGAAGGGGGGGGTGAAAGGATATTAAGGAGAGAAATAAGCATGAGCACCCAGGGGCCGTGTGGATCACGTGTCTGGATTTAGCACCAGTCGCCCGGCCTCCTACTGCACTTTCCCCGTCGACGACTTGTTCAGTGAAGTGGAAGAGTTAAAAAAGAGTGCTGAAAAGAAGCAGGATGACTTCTTTCAAAGTTTTCAAAGTCGAAAGCCGTTCGTGTGCCAGACGCATTCCGTTGCCAGGATGTGCATAAGTCAACAGAGCAAAGCTAACTATGCAAATTTCCCATTCATAATCATTTCAACCAGTACACACTGCCGCCCGCATTTACGATCCAAATATTTGGTTTATTCTAACTGAGCAATGTTTCGTGTGTGTTGTACAGCAGACGCACCAGTGGCGTACCGTCAGGGCCTTCAAAACTTTCTCTGCACGCCCACAAGAAGCACAGACCTCCATCTACAACTTGAATTAAGCGGTCATCATTTGTTTCCAACAGTTTTTTATTTGTCTTCATGTCATAGCGTGTGCCTCGGCCGCATCTAGTCGTTTGTGGGTTCATTTTGTTTTTTGTTTTGTTTTCAGCTTCGGTGTGTTGCCATGCACGTATGATTTTATCCAACACCTTCAGAACCTCAAGTTGCAGGCGTTGGTGACACTCATACCATTGTAATCGCTGGTTCTGCTTTGAGCCAATCAGATTGTGGCGTCACCTCCAGAAAGCCATCCCGCAGGCCCTGTGACGAGTGATTTTATCTGTCCTCTCATCGCTTCTGATTGGTTGAGCTTTGTGTGTGGTCGAACCTTGATTTAAGATGGAGGATGCTATTGGACCATGATTAAAAATTCACGTTCAAGACTCACTTTAAAAAAAAAAAAGAGTTTATGAGGCTAATTCAACCAACACCACTTTCCTGAGTGGCTTGTTTTAGAGCTTGATTATTCATGTATTTTTGTGTGTGTGTGTGTGTGTGTGTGTGGTGGGGTTTGGGGGGGGTCTCATATATATATCATATACTGTATATATTTTTTACATATATATCTTTCATCTCAAACTGCTTTAAACAACAAAGCGTATGAGGGAAAAGTGGTTAGGATTGCACGACTGTCCGTGTTTTATGTTATGTGTTGTGTTTATTTGACTTTATGTTAACTGTTTTGTTAAGCACTTTTTTACAGCTGCAGCTGTTGTGAAAAGTGCTAGATAAATCAGCATGTCCTGTATTGTGTATATATACATATACAGTATATATATTAACCCCCCCCCCCCCCCCCCACACACACACACACCTTGTATCTTACCGTGCACAATACACTTGTGCACTGTCTATTGCACATTCCTCGTCATGGTGATGTGCACTATAGTCGAACAGCGCCGTCAGGACACGTGATCCGCTGGCAGCGTTTAGGGGGCAGGGGGTGTGTCTCATGCCGGTGACGCAGCGGGGAGTGTAGGTTCTAGACCAATCAGATTGCAGATCCGAAGTCCATGGGCGTGCTCTCTGTCTGAATTAGCTTGCTTCAGTCACAGCATGCCTCAGTGTGAAACGATCTGTGCTTGACAGCGATAGTCCCCCGTGTCACCTTTTGACTTTTTTTTCTTTTTTTTTTACTATATTCCACCAACTCTGGCAAAATTCTGAAATGCAGGAAGCGTTGTTTTGAACCCCGACTTCCTCGTGTGGAATTAGCTTTCCGCATTGTGGCTTTTGCTTCAGGACGAGTGAACTTCTAGGACAGCAAGGTGGACTGACTTCTTGAATTGCCTTGAAGAGTTTAGTGGGCAACTTCCATTCGGAGGGGTGTTGTGTCCATTTCACAGTGGGGAGAGTCGCATGCTTCCCTCCATCCTCGTCGTCGGGTCTCTATGGAGAGTTTGCCCCGGCGGAGGCGCGCACTCTGCTCCCTCTCGCCGCCGAGGCCGCCCCGCCGCCACCACTCGTGAATTCTTCGACCTGGATACGACGAGGCGACACACTTAACCTCATTTGAATGCCTTTGCAAGGTGTCTGCTGGTTGCTGTGCTGCCGCCAGGGCTTCAGTTTGCTGGGTAGGGACCATGGGGAGAAAGAGGAGGAAGAGTCTTTTGAGTTGCGCAACAAGGACGACCTGACTCCCAATGGACAGGTAAGGAGGGTCCACCTGCACCCCCCACCCCATTAACTCCTTTCGCCACTTTATGTGGCTTATGCATTGTAATCTCATACATATGGGCTCCTTTTGCACACTGACACGTCTTCATTGCACAAAACTCACTTTTTAGCCCCACGTTGTGCTCGGAACTGATTTTACACCGCACCAGTGATCAAATAACAGCATTAATTATGGTTTGGACCGCAAGTGTTTTTCTAATTGACCCACATTGTGAAGCACACACCTCCAAGTGTTCGCATGTGCCTTGTGGAAATCCTCACTTTGTGATGGGGGGTGGTGGTGGGGGGGGGCGCTCAGTGTGTATTGGTGTGTGTTTGTGTGTGCAGCTGCTGAGGTTTGCAATGAGCTTGGGACTCATTGTGCAATCACACACAAACACACACACGAACACACACTGATGCAAGCGCCAGTGTGTTGAAGGGATCCTTGTGTGTATGGCTTCAAATAAGACTGCAGCCTTGTCCCCTCTGTAATGTTCGTCATGTGATCAGGCACAGAGAGATCAGTATTGTGCGACCCCCCCTCCCCCCGATTTCCCTTGTGAGGGGGCATTGTTGGTGCCCTGTGCTGAGGTGGCTTCTTTTCTATATGTACCACTGTATGAGCCTTTACTGTACAATCTACAGTATAGATGCAAAACCGAGGTTAAACTTGCAGTGGCAAGATTTGAGGTATAGTTAGAAGGGAAATAAGTCCGTTTACAGGAACGGGACTGCAATGATTTGGATTATTTTTGCACTTGAAAATGTGTTGCGCGCATTCATTGAGATGTCAGTGTACAGATCGAGTACCATAGTGGTGTGGAATTGCACTGCATCATCCCGAGAGCCGTTTCTAACATTTTGACCCTGTCGTGTAGCTGAGTAAGGTCAGCAAATGGAGGAATCTTGGACCGCAGCGCGGGACTGCAATCATTGTCAAATCAAATGGTCGTATTCGGAAGAGCTAATAAGTTGGACACACGTGCCAAGACATATTGAAACAGTTCTGTGTGCCCCCCCCCCTCCACCTTTCCCTGCAATCTCTAAGTAAGTGTAAAGAATTGCAGGTGTAAGTAGTACCACATGGAGCCATAAATTATTCTCCCATATTTGCTTATCTGTCCGCGTTTGACCCCTCGCTGCACTCGTGTGGGATCATAGCAATTTTTACATGAAAACGTTGACGGCAGATAAAGCTCCACAGCGTCAACTGAAGCAGTGGCCGCCAGATAAGGGTGACATCTGTTGCTCGTGGGCGCTCGTAAGAGATGCCGCGCTGTCTTTGGCTGCCCAACTTTATCACGTGCCATATGCTTGGCCATCCACACAACGCGCATCTGCACTTGATACTGAAATTCAGACGGGGGTGCCTGATGGCTGCTTTAAAAAAAAAAAAAAATCAAACGTTATTTCTGTGGTAGAGTTTCCAGCTCTGCCAGTATTAACATGCAGATGATAAGATTATCTTATAAGATGAATCAGGGGGGGATTCAACTGTTACAGAGGAACCTTTAAGGAAACACAGTTGCAGCAGCTGTGGTCACCCTCCGATTATATGCAAAGCTCATGTCTTTTTTTTTTTTTTTTTTTATGTATTTGAAATTCATTTTCCCCCCCACTCCTTGTTTAGGCTTTATTCGATTACCTCTCACTTGCAGGAATCCTTTTATTCACTCGAATATCAATGCCTGGGTACTGATATCGGTGCAAGGTTCTTGTCGACAAAACTTTGGCACCATTGGGGCGCGAGTTTGCCCATCGCCATTGATGTTGTCCTCCGTATCAATTTGGACCTCTCGTTGATCAGTGATGACCTTCTTCTTGTGGAGTAATCAATACACTTCCTCTAATCCACTTTTCCTGTAGCTCTGACTCACTGTGCTCTACCCTGGATCCTGTATCGGAGTCAATAGTTCACACCGAGCCCTCAATTAAGACCACAGCTGAATCACTCTGAGCCAATTTCATCAGCTGACCTAGTCTTGAAGCAGCACAATTCGTTATGCTCCCCGCCAGCCCCTCCCCTACGAGTACACACATCTTAGCTGATAGTGTTTGCCTTTCCTCTGGGTCAACGGAGGTGGGTGTTGTGGCTTTGGTGGGGGGGGGGGGGGTAGCTTGGCTGGAAGCTCCGGGCAGGTCCAAAGTGACTCCCCAGGCAGAATCCCTCGGGGCTGCGTTCCGCCGCCTGTGCCGAGCGCTTCGTTTCCCGCGCGGCGTAACGACACATTTTCGTGCGGCGGCGGGTCGGACCTCCCTGGATGTGTGTATATCGGGCCTTTCAACGCTTAAACACAACAGGGATGACCGCAGCGAACTTAAAAGTGTCGGTGGCGTCTCCCACTTTCCAACTACCCGAAAGCCTCACTGCCATCTCTGGCATTTTGCTCCCTCAGCAAGATGTGTAGGAGCCCAAAGTACCTTTTAAGTCCGAAAATAATGACGCTGGAGAAGTTAAGACCCCTGCTCCTGCATGTTTGCAATGCTCCTTCAAAGATGCCGCTACCCGACAGCTGCCTAAATAGTCGCGCCGAGCTCAACACCCGCAGTGACGGGAGACGGGAAGCTTCTTTTTTTTTCCCCCACCGCCGATTGCAAAGTATGACTGCTTTTTCACACTTTCTTACGAGCATAACTCAAAAGAGTACTCCGTATAATTTCACCAAACCCGCACGGCGTGGTGTGACACAGCCCAGTAAATCATTACATCGAATGACCGAAATCTGGATAATGGATCTGATGATTCATGGGGGACGGCAAACATGATCACAGCTTACAGCTCGCATGAATATTTGGCCTTTGGCGGGTGTTTGTGGCTCGGCCGGATTCTCACGTTGTCCATACAACAACATTTGCTCTCTTGCAATAAATGTTCTATATTACTTGTCTGTAAGACTGAAAAACTCAATCGTAGCATTATTATTGGATGTCAAAGCATATTTTCTACATTTTCCAGGACCAAAAAGATACAGGCGTGCTCCCGAAGTGTAAAATATCAATTATCGTAACCCGAAGTGTACGTGGTTGTAATTCTGGAAGAAGCAAAAAGTTACAGAGACGAGGAGTCCCTCCAGGGTTCAGAAAAAAAGTTCATAAAAATCCATGAAAAAATAAGTTGTAAAATGATGTTCTTAATTGTCCTTAATTTTCAGGGAAAGCTTCGAAAATCAATAAAAATCCTTAAAAATGAACCTGTGGTGTTCATTTCATTTGTGTATTTCATTTTCCTCACCCTTCCAATTCATAGTTTTGTCGGAAAATGCGCCTGGCGCCCTTCGCCTCAAACCCCGCTGTCGGGCGACATGCCCTCCTGGTTCCCCCCTCTGCTTTTCCCGCCGTCTCCGTTCAGCTCAGATGATGATCATGTGATCACTTCGGGTCATTTCGGGCCAATTTGACAGACAGTATGTCAAATAAAGGCTTAGCTGATTGCCCCTAAAAATAAAGATGTGCCCTTCCTTTGGCAGCAAGGATTTGAACACCAGCTCAGTGATACGTGGCTTTCAGTTCATTAAATCCACCGTGAATCCGCTGCTGAATGGAGAAAAAGTCCTTAAAAAGTGGCAAAATTAGCCCTCAAAAGTCCTTAAAAGGTCCATAAATAAAAAGCAAGTGGACAAGTGGGAACCCTGCCCTCTCCAGTCCCTCTGCTAACGCACCCCAAAGGGCTTACAGCCGAAAAAATTAATTGGCCTAGAAAAGCAGTAGCTTTTAAGAATACTTTACATAGCCCCACCCTGCCCAAACCACCACTAAACTGTGGTTTACCGAAATCCTTTTTTTTTTTTTTTTTGGCCTTGGCACAATTGTTTCTTCAGGGTCTAAAGATACGATGTACTTTCCCCCCACCCCACAAGGGTATTGCAAAAGATACCATTCAAAATGTGCTTCCTGTTGGCGGAAAAAAAAAGTGTCCATTTTCGCATGGCTGCTGCCCCCTATCGTCGACGCTCGCCCTGTCCTGCTCTGCTTTTCTATTCGGTTTCCGTTGCGTCTCCGCCTCACCACCTCCAGGCCACACATCTGTTCTTTGGACCGACACTGGCTGAGCCCAAGCATTTCCTCATGGTTACTCAGCCTCCCAGGAGAACTGGAAAGAGAGAGCGGGAGAGTAGCCTGGGAGGGGAAGGAGGAAAGGGGATGGTGGGGGGGGGGGGGGGGTGGTGGTGGAAGCCAGCCACGGGACGAAACGCATCACGGCATCTTTCCCTCTCTCCTTCCATGCCCTGCTCTATTCTGGAGTGATTCATCCCCGACCCGTCCAAGTGGGAGCTTTTGCCAAGGCTCTGCATCGCACGCTATCCTTGTTCCTCATCCCACAGCCCATTTAGTACGCTGACTACACCAAGCAGCGTCACGTTCTGTTTGGAATTACGCACAATACTGAAACTCTTCAACCTGAACCTTTTTAGGTTTATTGACGCACGCCGTGGGTTTACGTTCAGGAATTACAACTTTTAAACCGTTGTCGTGACTAGCAGTAATTTCTTGTTTTCCGGCACAGCTGTCAGCTTGGCTCAATTTTTTTATGACTAACATGCGTATGGGCAAAAGAGAATTACAGTACGCGACACGTTTACGCAGCAAGACGCCTTTCTGACGCGTAGCTCGGTTGTTTTTGGCGGCCCGCGTCGACGTTTACGGTACCTCTCCCCCGAGTTAAACATTCATATAATCTCCTCCTTCGAGCTCCCGTTTGCTCCCTCAGCACCGTCTGATTCATAAATATCTCACAACTCCAAACTGGCCTATAAATTGACAGTTTTTGTTTAGTCTTGGTTATTTTTGAGCCACCCGCAAAGAAGCCGTGGAGTGTTTTTGCAGGGCAAAGGGCTATACTTAGACCGCTTTGCCCAGTAGTAAAGTGTGGTGTGTGTGAGCGTGTGTGTATGAGTGGGCCTATTGTTGACCTGGATTGGGTTTCAGGTAAACCAGCAACCTCGGGGTGAGCCGGGCTGGCCACATGAGCCGGCCCAAGGTTGAGGTTTAGGCTGCGGTTCGGTCGTACCGAGTCAGGCCTTAGGGACAAAGAGAGGGGTGCCCTGCCCACCAGGGAACGGCTCCAAATTGTGAATAAGCTAGCAGTGATGTCTTGTACTTATTCGGTAAGTTGTCCGGCTTGGTTGCTCGTCTAATTTTTGCAATGGGAGGTGTAAAACGGAGCTTGTTGGTTCAAGACCCCGAGGTATTTTCAGGTGAGCAACCTGTTCAGAGAGTTGACCGATCCCTGATGTAGATCTTTGGGGTTTTGCTGGTTTGGCTACATGCAGCTGTCGTACAAACGATTCCTCTGTTGCCTTCCCAACTCCTGCTGCCCACATTAATGAGGCTGCTTTGCTTTCGCTACTACCCTTGCAAGTGAAAGCCAAGTGTTCCGGGGTCAGGTTTTTGCAAGACTACTGACTCAAGGCTCATGAAGAATGGGATCGAATAGTTATCGGTGGGCTATTCCTTTCGCTAAACGTTAGCTTAAAGGGGTGGGCACCTACTAGCTGCAAATATAAATGTAGCGATTGTTCAGCGTTAGCCAAAGTAGCGCATATTGATCCTTTCTTCCCTCTCTCCTCTATTGACAGAGTCCATCCGAGGTGATTCACGTTTCTCAGCCGACACGTACAGCAAATGGGACAAATGGGTAAGTTGCAAAAAAAGCGGAAGTCGTCAACCACGCGTGTCCACTTCACTGCACAGCACGCGTTATCTCATGAGGCCTCGTATCGGAACACACGTGTGCGTGTGTGTGTGTCTGTGCAAACAGTAAATGCATATTTGCGCGTGCGCCAGTATCGTTTCTCCCTTTTGACCTCCATCCCACTCCATTTATTTTGATTCTAAAGGCTGGCTTGTCCCATCTGGTCTATTTCAACTATACACTATTGTAACAGCACATGTGTGACGTGTTTAATTTTAACCTTTTAAACAAATGCCAGTCGCGAGAGCACACTCATTTCCCCGCATATAACACAATGGGACGTCATGTTTCAGATGGTGGCGCGACACCCAGCCAGAAAGCGCTCGAAACATTGCTGGTTTCGTTCACACTTAGGTTCTGGTTCGTGTCCTTCTAAAGGCCGTATCTGCCATCAGCGTTGCGTGAGACGGTGAATGAGGAAACGGTGTTTGAGTACCTTAGTAGCTAGGACAAGCGAATTGCTAGCTTGTGAAGCGGCTAGTGTTTGACGTCCAGAATTTTGAGTAGATGATAAGTAAACTTTACAATCGTTTTTTTTTGGGGGGGGGGGCGACTGTCCCAGTGGTACAATACAGTCCTGTTCTGACTGATTGTGTAAGAATTGTGACTTTGAACATTTTACGTGTGTTTTGGTTGGTGTTTCCACTGTCAAAATTGTAAAAGGTTTCGAAAGTGTTCTAGTCCCGGGTGTAGGAGAGCTGACATCGACTCCAGCTCACCTGCGACTATAATAAGGCTTTGGGATAAGCATGGATGGATCGGAGTAAAGAGGGCAGGAAAAATCGCTCTTATTGCAGCTCACGCCACAGAAAAATCGCTGAGCTAATATTTTAGAGGGATCCAAGAATCGGGCATTTGCTGACTTTGAAACGGAAAAGAAATGCTCAATTTGGCCTTACGTTGGGATGCGACTGTCCTGCTTAACACAAAACCGTTTCAAAATGGTCATTTATGGATGTTGGCAGCAAGTCCAGGCTCAACTTGAATGGGTTGCTCATTGCACCTTTCCCGATAAACGTGTCATAGTTTGAAAAATCCAATTTGATGTGGTCCAAATCGCTTTACTAGGCTTCATATTCATGTTTTTGAAAACATATGGGTGTCTACACACTCTAGCGCGAAACGTAACGACGCCAACCTACAGAAAGGTTCTCCTTTTTAGTTGAAAGTGACTTCCTTTCTGAATAAATGCAAAACCGTTTGAAAATGCTCCTATTACCGCAAGCTTGGTGACTCATTGGTGAAGAGTGGGCATCCTCATCGAGACCATTAGTGTCGGGCTGTGATCTTAGACAGTGACGTGACCAAGCTCTATCGCTGGCATCTTGCCCTTATCGTACACCGCCAGCCACCCCGCCCCTAACCCCCCGTGCTCCCAACCACCCACGCTTCCCTCGGCGACTATCTCCACTGTACATCTGAAGACTCGGAAGACGATGACTCACAAAGCTCAACTTGTGGGGACTATCGAGCTCATGAAATGAAAAGGAGGAAGGCAATTTTAGGACGCCGCTTCAGGCTGGAAGGGAAGAAGACTTCACTTTCTGACTGGACTGGTTTATCCGTGTGTGTGCGTGCGCATTTGTGTCTGTGTGTCACTCTTAAAATGTGGCGGCGACGGCCTCAGGCACACGTCATAATTAACTTTTTAAAGGACTGCGTCAAAAGGCGGCCCCCACTGTAATCACGCTCGCTGAGAGTTGAGATTAGAGAGCGCCCACGCTTGATCATTACCTGACCAATGACGGAACACGGCCGCTCCTCGACTGCGCGGAGCCACGCCAGACTGATAAGTCACCACAAAGGGACGCGTCCGTTATCTGCGGGTCTCAAGGCGCATGGAGCAGAGCCCGTGTTTACTTTGAAGTCCATACATGATTTCACGTGGAAGCCTTCGTCGATGTCATTCGCAGTCAAGTCATCGAGTATAGCGAGAACGACGCGGACAGCGATGATAATGATAACTTGGTTTATATAGCGCCTTTCAAAACTTTGCAAATTCCATTGACGGACATCATCGTGGACATTTCTGCTTTTGCATTACAACTCTTCATTTGTTTCCATACTGGCTATCGGATCTGTCCTTCAAATATGTCCTTCGACTTTAGACACCGCCTCCCCGATTCACATTATACAAGAGACATTGAGTGCGGCAGTCATTCTTCCTTCCGCAGATGCTGTAGCATTAGTCAAAATGAGGTCAGAATAGGTCTGGGTCCATACAGATTGGTATCTGGTCCAAACCTGGACCCCAGAGTCTTATCTATCGAAGTATCGAAATTTCCTCCATTAGATTGCATCATCAGTTCTGCTGTCCTATTTCTTCCAGGAACTTCTCTTGACTGGAGCAAATTGTAGTCCACAAAGTATGCCAGAGGGGAAGTCGACACTTCTCCTTCGCTCTCAGCGTTTTACCTTCAAAAAGTCTTATTTATTTATTATTATAATTTTTTTTTTTGCGTGTCAGCTGCCAAGCAGTAATGACTGAAAGAGGCCAGTGTGTATCTTCTGCGGTGCGTGCGAATGTTTGTGTGCACATTGCCAGCGTGTGATAGAGGGGGCCCCCTGCTAATTGCCCGTCTGAGTGTCTGTCCACCCGTCTGTCAGATATCGAACTGCCCCAAACAGCTTACACGTTGGGCACATATAGAATGTTTACATTCGCTTCATTATTTCGTTTGGACTCAAATAAAAGGCTCTATTGCTTTGGAATAGTTCCCCCCACCACTACCACCCCCCCCCCCCCAACCCTGCTGATCTCACGCACCTATGCACACAAACACATGCGCACACACTCTCACTCCTTCTCCTCTCTCTCCTGCAGTCACACACTCAGACTTCCTGTCACACCACCCCTCCCTTCTCAAAACATGACTTTTTTTCCCCTCCCCCTCCTCCTCTTCCCTGCGTTGAGTCCAGTGATTTCTTGGCTGTGGTCTTGGGTAAACAGTGTATTTTTAGCAGGAAGGTCATATAGGCCCAGTCTTAATCACCACATTCCCATTTTTCCCACCAGCTCGCCTTCAGCTGCAGGCTGCCCCTCCGACCACTGGGGGGGCTGGAAAGGCACAAGTAGTTTATTGCATAGACGACGTGTAATTATTTCCAGTGTATTGTATCTCCCCCGCCCCCCACCTCCGATGTTTTCCTAGCCATTTTTGTTTGTTTGTGAGTTAGCAGAAATACTCACAGACTCACATTTGGGAGTATTATAAAGGTGGGCTTATTTACAATAGCTGACTCCAAATATTTTGTCGCAACCCCAAGATAAACGAAAGGATCCTTTCTACAGTGTTCCAGGACTAGTTACAGTGGATTTAAAAACTCTACCCACACCCATTTTTTGGGGGGGGGGGGGTGGTGACACGGAGAAAGAACATGAAACCAAAATAAAGACTACCGCCATATTTTTTTTCAGAGAGACCTGGGGCTTTCAACAACATGTAGGGAATTATGAACAGTTCCAAATAGCAGTCCGTGTAAGCACAAAAGCTTCGGGCTTCCACTAGAAAGCAAAACAATGTCAGCAAACTCTGTCTAGAGCGCCTGGAATTTATTTGCGGTTAATCCGAGTTAATTTAAACGGTGGCAAGTCTGCGTCGACTCCCGTTGAACTAGTGACTGGTTAAAATAAAATAATAGTGTGTGCACACTTGTGCAACTACAATATTTCAGTCATTCGTATTACGTTTCTCTCAGTGATTTTTTTTTTAATTTTCTTTTCAATTACCATGAAGTAGCATTTCACTGAAGTGGATCCCTCCTTTTAACACCAAATAACCCACGCGGGAAAACTTAAAACTGTCAAATAATTCCACATCCCCACTTGATGAGGATCTTAACACGAACACATTCTCCTGCACGTTAAAAGCCTCGTTGTTGTAAAACATTGGGGTCATCTAGGCCCGAGAGCAAGGACGCCGTTAATTAGCGTCTCAGTGTTTTTGATTAAATCTCGACTTCAAATCAATGACTCGTCGGTGCGGCGCACAGACATATGCCAATCACCTCATTGTTCACCTGAATTGCAACATGGAGAGGAGCTAGTGCAGAGAGGAGCTTTGCATGCATTGTTTGTTCCGGAAATTCTCAGTTTATGAAATCTGTTCTTTAAAAAAAAAAAAAGCTTGTAGTGTTTTTGTCAAGAGATTGAGCTTCGATCATAATTCGTTTTAACAGCACGTTTATTCCAGCGGTTTAGTTTTGAGATTTAAACATCGCCGACCGTGCCTGCGAAAAGGCCGAATTTTCGCATGACTTCTCAAATGTTGTGAGGACACCGTCACGATTTGGCAATTGCTTGCGGTGTTGTATTGGCGCTCTGCATCACGTTGTTCCTTCCTCTTTGGGCTGAAGTGTTACCCTTGTCATCGCCTTCCTCTTTTCATCCCGCCCAAAGCTTTGTTGCCGGGTCACTTTTTAGATGGGGCGAGGGTGTTTAATTTAAGGATGAAAGTCATGTGAGACTGAGAAAGTAGGGCATCCCCCCCCCCACACACACACACACACACATAGTGGTAGTAGCACCATTAGTAATGAATAGATGAGTCGTGAGCAGCTTATCCTCTCAAGTTCATCGAATATTGCCCTTCCTCTTTTAAAGCATCTTCCTTTTGTATTCTTCACAACTTCCCCCCCTGTGTCACATTGTGTCTCGTTCTTCTTGTGTGTGTGTGTCTGTATATGTGTGTGTGTGTTCCTCCTGTCGAATTTGAGACTCATCTTTGCGGTAGTTTCGGTGACCTGAGCCGGGCCACATTCTGACATAATGATGTGTTTGAGGAAAGTCAGAAATGTCCTTATAGGGCGTCTCTTGTGGGGAGCTGCCGTTTTGGCGCTGCGTTATGCTATGGGCAAAATAATCGACTCGTTCAAGTCCCCCGTCAAGTGATTTGTCTCGAAATACCTCGATACATGCCTGTCACTAGTCACGGCGCACCTATTTAATTAATAAAAAATTTTTTTTTGCATTTGCGTGGAGGAACTGTCACATGTTTCTTTGCAATTTTATTTAATTTTTTTTCCCCCCGAGGCAGAGGCTCGGAAATGATTTCCAGTTTTCCGGAATGCTGGACCTGAGGCTCCTGATTGATTTCAGAGGCGTTCCTCACGGCCTTAGAAAAGTACAAAGTCAGCCAAAGGAAATGAATCCGACTTCTTTCTCCTGTCAAGCTTGATGTCCTCATCGATCTGAAACGACTGGAAAACCTCATTCGCATCGAGTAATAATCAATGGGTCTGAATTAAAATCAGCTGGGCCCTTCGTGAAATAACAAATGCCCCCCATTTTTAATATTTTTTTTTATAAATGAACATGGGATCTTTGACGGCGATCAACTGACACTCGCCCTTTCATATTTAAGCTCACGAATGCAAAAAAGTAGATGGGGCGAATCGTCGGCTGGCCCGGCCCTCTTGAGGGGTGTTGAAATAAACGCAGAAATGCAAGGACGCCCGGGTCGTTAATAACCCTTCGTGGACATAACAGACCTTCCCGCAGACTGGCAGAATTAGTCCATACAGTGACAGGGATTTAGATGAACATAAAAAAAACCCTTCTAGATAAGACCTGGTTTCCATGCGGGAGTGTTTATTTGCAGCGTTGCAGCAAGAGAATACAAGCGAGCCGCATGAGCTATTTGGAATTTGAAGAACCTAAAAGTCTAAAAAACTCTTCGTTGGACTTTGCTGCCAGCGCTTTCTGGATTTAAATGCAGCCGCCGTCCCAGCAGCAAAAGCTGCACACGCAGTTTATTTTTAATGTCGATCCATCTCTGTAATAATATTCTTGGAGTTCAAAAAGCAAACTTGGCTGTGTTGCGTTGCGCAGTTTTCTAGGAAAATGTGGCCACGTTCCACTCCCCGCCAAGTCGGGATGCTTCTATTGTTCTATTGTTGAGAGGAGCAGTTCAACGTCAGTGCCTGGAGGACAAAAACTGCACATGTTTTGACCTTTTCTTTCCTAAAACTGCCTTTGGCTTTGACTCAGGACTACAAAAGTGATCAATGTTTACAATTGGCCAATTACTTGTGTTGCTGTATGCACGGACTACCATGAAAGTTGCCTTTTTTTCCAACTGCCAGCAACTTTAACAGCAATTTGGAGTCCAATTTGTTTACGGGTAGATTTGATTTTTATTTTTATTATTATTTTTTTTTTGTGATGTGTTTCTTTGGTGGGGAAACCATGCCATTAAGATTTGCGGGATTTTTGTTGTTGTTGTTTTTTTTTTGCATTCTTCAAAGACTTTTATAGGACGGAGGCACATGTCCAAATAAAATGTTGAATTTTGAATGGCTGTGTTTCATTTCCAATGGCGTGCCACTAGTTGTTTCAGTGTCACGTTTGTTTTGCATGAGTTTAGCATGTGCTTTGCAATCGAGCGTTATGGCGAACGTTTGAACCCATACAACTTTGCACACTTCAATTTCTGTGCAATTAAAGTGAAAGATGGCAAGCGGTAATTTCAAAAACAGACATTTAATGCAGCTCGCCGGCCAATCTTCTCCTCCCCAAGGGTGATGTGGAGCATTTGGATGTGCACAGCTGTTTGGCAGATAAATCCACAAACCGTCCCCCGCCTAGCCCCCCCCCCCCACCTCTTCATCCTCCAAACAGCAAGCTCGGACCCTCCCCCACCCCTTGCCCCCCTCTCATTCCCAGAAGCCCTAACAGAGGCTGTGATGGAGGAGGCCCCCGCGCTGGGCCACTTCCTGTGGAGAGCAGGAAGCCATTTGACATGGGGATTAAGACGACACAGAGAAACGGCGCAAACAGCTTGTAGCGATGAAGAGGAGCAGCTCGCTAACCCAAGTTACCAGAGCTTCATTGCTTCATCTGTTTGTCTGCTTACGTTTCACTCTCTCACGGTCACAAATCTGCCCAGAGACACTTCATATTACCCACAAAGGGTCCTTGGTTTTATTGCTCTTTAGAGTTAAAAAAAAACAACAACTCTATGGCAAAGGGAAAATTCCACGCTTAATATTAAATAAATGTCAAAACATTAAAAAAAATCTGATAGTGTTTAAACTTGGTGGACAGAGATGGACAATAGTGGCCTCATAACCGGTTAATTTTTTTGGTGCCGATTGATCGTCAACTCAACAGATGAAGTCGATGTTCACTCGTAACAAGGTTGAAAGTATTTTCAAAAAACTGCATCAAGTCACAGGAGAAGTGAACGGTCTTGATGGGAGCTTTTCGGATCTTCCATTCTTTTAACAATGCACCCTGGTATGATGACTTCATGACTCCAAAAACGTTTTGGGGGCATAGGTATTATTCGAAGTGAAAAGGTGCTTGCGAAAAGGCCCTCCACTTGCTTTTCAAAGCCTTGTGGAGCTCACACATGTCAAATCTGACATGCAAAAACACTGCCATGGAATATGAGAGCGAAAAAGAAATTTCATATACAAGCACCGGAGCAAAACAATGCGGCGGCTTTTGGGCGTGGCCCGAGGGTGTGTGATGTCACAGGAAAATCTTTTCCTCGCTTTTCAAAAGGAAAATATTGACATTGAAATTTGACAACTGGAAAAATATACATGAAGACGAAGAAATGTTTTTCTTTCTCTCGAAAAAAAGGTTGTTTGTCTTCAGCGCTTTATCGAGCTTTACTTTTTCCGTAATTATGTCATCAATGTCACGTCTGACAGCACGACGGCAAAAAATATGGAGAGGTAGATGTGAATGCAACCAGTGGTAAAGGTCATCCGCCCTGCGATGCTGAGTCGGCGTAACAGAACCACTCCGCAGTCGACCAACAGATGTTTGATGTTCAGCGCTTGAGTTCCTCATGCCTCTGACCTCTCGAACCTTCCAAAAGCGATACGGCCCGGCTGGCTGGCCGGCCGGCGGGCTCGGCGTCGCCCTGTCACGTTTATTTTCATTCGCTCTCTCCTGACACGCCGGCGCAAGGTGATAAAAGCGGGGCAAGCTGCCCACAGTGGCTTCGTGACATAACACTTGAGGGCATTATATGGAACTGCCCCCCCCCCCTTCCCTGAAAAGAGGATCCAAATCAGGGGTGACGGGGTGAGAATGGGGAGGCCAGGGGACTGTGTCTCGGGGCCACTTAGCTGTCGTGCGTGTGGGAGTGGTCGCAAGTTATTTATTTACATTCTCGTCCCCAACGCAGAGTGGCCGTGTCAGATGCGGCTGATGAGATGAAGAGCCTTATCCTGGAGAAGAACAAGATGGCCCTGGAGGAAGAACCTGAAATTCTGGTCAAAGGTGAGTCAGGCTCATAAAATAAACACCTTCGTTGGCACTCGCCTCTTCCTACTCAGATGCTACGCACAATCATCTACTGTACTGCATGTGCCAGCATGGAGTGATGGGCTTGTCCTGGTTTTTCAAAACAAATCATGCACGACCCATTTTGATCTAAATAGTATTGTTCAAGGATTCACTTTAGTCAAACGACTTGTCTGTAAACTGAGAGCGCCTTGCTTCAATTTAAAGCGTTTATATAGCACTTTGCACATATGGAGCCGTTTAAGCAGCCTGATATATTAAACACGGTCAACGGATCCCCACGTGGCCACGAAGTGAACTCGAAGACAACTAAAACTGTGTGGGGCGGTCATCTGCCTCGATCAGATCGATTTGCATGTGCTTGTGGATACATTTTATGTGTACAGTTAAAAACAATAAGGTTTGAGCTCAACATCATTCCGCCAGCAGTGTACTTAGTTAGCTAGTCATTGGGTTACTTGGGTAGTTAGTTGGTTAGGTATGTGTGTGGTAAGCTAGTAAGCTAGCTCATTGATTAGTTGCCTGGTTATTTGAGTAGTGAGTTAGCAAGTTACTTGGTTTGGTGGATAGTTATTTATTAGTTGTCTTGTTAGGTATTTAACTAATCAGTTATTTCAGTCGTCGGTTACTTAGCAGCATCGCTAGGTATTTGTGAAGCTTGTTAGTTTTTTTTAATGAACTGATACAATAGCTGGATAGTTGTTTAGTTATTAATATAGTTTGTTGATGAACTAATATTATCTGTGTAGTTTGGTAGTTGGCAATTAGTTAGCTATTTGGTACCTTTGTTGGTTTACACAAATTCCAACAGAGTTTCCCACATAGCTCACATTTGTTTTTGCCCTGTATCTGCATTCCAGTGTGTGCTATTTTAGTTTAAATTGTGACAGGTTAAAGTCATCAAACAAGTCAAATTACAACAAATGGCATGAGTCAGTTTCGTCTTGATGCTGCCCTGAAAGGTTCAAGTCCTGTCCTTGTAAATAAGCACTGTCGAAAACTTCCTACTGCTTGGTCACCCGGCAGCCGGCCCGTGCAGCTACGGGCCACATGCGGTCAGCGCCTGCTCGCGTGGGCCCAGTGTAAGGATGGCCGTCGACGTCACAACAGTCGTCTTGCCTTGCCCATGTCGTGCTTTTGAGGACTGAGCTCATAAGATATTTTGGGTTGTTATTATTTTTTTTCTATCCAAGCCAGTACTTGGATAACTTGCATCCTGTTTGGCGTAATGGTGGCTGTCATGTTGCCTTGCTCTGACAGTTACCATGCGACACGGTAGTAAAAACAACTGCAGCTCTAAACCCAGTGACCCTAAATATGAACCATACATACTCTTAAGGCCAGCACATGTCAATGTCTAGTACTGTACATGTTTTTTCAACTGGTTGTTGTTCAAAGAAATATGGTAAATGGCCTTGTGGGTATGTGTAAACATTGACCCTGGCCATCTGAAATAGGCCATAGTGACAGAAAGAGATTGCTTTATTGACATACCTCTGTTGCTTTACAGTTCAAATGAACTGGCGTGACGGCACTTCCACTCATGCTCCATTAATCGCTCATCTGCGGGCCCTTTTTTGGTACACTCATTAAGTGTAGTGCAAAACAGATATCTTTCCAAATTTCTTAGTAAATAACATGAAGATTCATGACTATACGGAGGCGTCTGCAGTCAAGTGGGAGGGAATCTGCCTTTTTCCATTTTCAATGTATCCTTGCGCGGATGTAATGTTACAGATGTATTAAATGGGGGTAAAAACAAAACATAAGTTTAGTTTTATATGCGTTTAAAACACGTTTCAGCTCATGCAGTGTATGTTTTGGGTGCAAGAGATGCAGTACATAAGGGGTCAATTGCATAAAGATGGTGTTGAATTTGACACATTTTCACAATTTGAACACATAAAGAGTAAAGAAAAGTGGACCTAACTCTGAGCCCTGCGGCACCCTTGTGAACAGATGTCTGTGCATACACCATCATATCTAATGTGATGCAACCCACTACTCCGATAAAAGAAACAACCGACGGGTTCTTCTGAGAGCCCAGAGCTCAGAAATGTCTTGAAGTTGAGTCAGGATGCGGGTAATTGTTGGTGACAGTAATAATTATTGGCAAGTCTGGTGGCACTTCGTATAACATTCCAATTGTAGAGTAACAATAAAAAAAACTGGAAGACGCACGGTGAGATCCACTGCAGTTGTCAACTAACAAATTTCGAGGGGACAGTGCTGTTCAATAATTGCAAATGGCAAACGAGGAGTAAAAATCGATGAACGGAGAGGGATTGTGTGCTCTCGTTCAGCTTGAGGGGGTAGGGATGTTCGAGCTGGGTTGAAAGGTCACAAATGAAACAAATTAAGGGTGAGCCACGGTCCCCGGGAGGAGGCAATAGCAGGACTTAGATGGGATCCAGATGGGGGGAACGTGGAGCGAGTTTACGGGGTCCCGAAAGCCCTCCTCCTTCCCCTCCTTATGCTGCTCATCTGTTTTGTGAGTGACAGCAAGCTGAAGTGCGACATGCCATGCCTGACAGAGGCGTCGACGTGTATTCGGCGTGCGCTTCTCCCCGTGTCTCGCACCCGCTCGGCTTGTCTGCATTCTTGATGTGCGGCAAACTCGAACCCTTTTAGTTTAATGCTGTGGCGTTGAATAGTTTGAAGGAGGACTATTTTGGTCTCCTTTTGATGACCCTCCATAAAGATCATATAGAGAGATTCTTAAATAGGAAACAGCCTGAGAGCACCCCTTCGTCCCCCTCCATGCGCTTAATTATTTTGGCCCGATATTGTCACAGTGCCTGGGAAAACCACGTCGGCTGAGCAGAGGTGGAACCGCACGGAAACATGTAAAAGTGGAGTCCATGGGAGTAAACAGGCTGACAGGTGGCACGCAGCTCACTAACCGCAGAGGAAGCCGTGAGCTCCGATGGCGTCATTGCCAGATTCACGGCCTAATTGACGCTTTGAAGGCACACTCCAACATGCGTGCGCATGGCCTTTGATGAGAGTAGACCCGCTGCCAATGTCGCAGACATGGGTTCAATATTTTAGTCACATCTTTATATTTCCACAAATACTTGCCGGGAGCTTTTAACGTAACAGTTGGCATGAGGACTCTGTGAGTACATGCAATAATAAATAAATAACGTTGCTATTTTCATTGCTTATTTAGATACTTAGAAATTGATCACTGCAGTTAGTTAGTTATTTGGTGACCGATGTATTGAGTAACTTCGCTTTTTTAAAAAAAAATTAGCATTATTTTATTTTTTTTAGAGTAAGGTTCATAGGTATTTAGTTCATTAGTTAGCAAGCTTGCTTGTTAGGTATCTGATCACAGTATTTTGTTTTCTGTGTTGGTTGATAGCAAGCAAATTGGTAATTTGGGTAACTGGTTATCAAGCTAAATCGTTGTTTGTGTAGCGTGTTAGTTAACCAGTAAACATCTAAATGGTAAGTCAGCTAGTTATTTATTTATTTGTGTAGTTTGGAAGTTAACTAGTAAATGAGCTTGATAAATAGCTTGTTCGCGAATTTGTTAGCTAGTTAGCTAATTAGTACTAGCTAGTATTGGCTAGTTAAACCTGTTTTTTTTGGTTAGCTAGTTAGTTTGTGTCGGGTTAAATTACTTGGATTAGTGTTTATTTGTTCTCAAGCTGCTGTTTTGATTCGTAGCTAGAATCCAAACAGCCTCAGCGGTTAGTTACTCTTTTAGGTCCAAATGCATCTATGAATTCAGTCAAATGGTCTTTTTTTTTCCCCTCTGGCCATTATCCGAAATCTACATGTTTGCCATTACAGCAGCAAGGCACTGTTGCAGGAAAGAAAGGAAAGTTGTATATTGTATCGGTGGACGAATAAAATAAAAAAACTGCATTTTCAATTGTTTTGAATGGGACTTTTTTTTTTTGGTCACCAGCAAACAATGGCATTCCTTGCATTGCTTTGCCATTTTTAGACAGAGCTGCTCAGAGATGACAAATTCATATTACCATATATGACCTACTGTGTGGAAATATGGGGAAATGCCTGCAAAACAAACACACTCCCTATTCTCAACCTACAAAAAAAAGCAATTCGAATTATTAATAGATCAAAATATACGGAACCCACAAATCCACTATTTATCAAATTAAATACGATGAAATTTTATGACCTGGTTGACTTTAAAATCGCCCAATTAATGTACAAAGCACACAATAACCTGCTCTGCCAAAACATTCAGAAGTTTTTCGAAATTCGAGAAAGCAGCTATGATTTAAGAGGTACCAACTTATTCAAAAAACTCAAAACAAGAACAAACATCAAGCAAAGAAGTGTATCTATCAAAGGTGTTAATCTGTGGAATAATCTCGAAACGGACCTGAAAATGAGTAAATCGCTTGCTGAGTTCAAAAACAAATTCAAAAAAATAGTACAAACAACCTACATCAATCAGAGTTAAAATGATAAATTCAAAACATTAAATATAATGATAAATCAGAACTAAGTTGATAAATAGAGAAAGGTATATAAATATCCATTATGAATACAAGAGAAAATTGACACAAGAGTGTCAGGGTGTGGAAGTATATAATCCCGATACAAACCAAAAAAGTTGTAAAAATATCACGGTTAAGGGTAAAGTATGAGCCTTAATGGAGACTTCTTTCTTCTTACTTTTTTCTTTTCTGATTGATATAAAAATGATTTATTAGATACAATCACATAACGGGGTAGGACTAGATAAGTTTTTTACTTCTTCCTACTCCCTTGAACATAATAACTGTGTTGTATGAAGATTGATTTCTTTCTTTTTTTATCTACCTTATTTTCTGTCAAATTATTACTGTATATATGTTTTATGTTCAATAAACAAACCAAACCAAACCAAACCAAACAAATGAGTTTTCTAAAAAACAAACATCGTCTGGCCTGTGTTCATTTAGCAAAGCCAAAATGTCTTGGTTTGAAATTCTTCTGCGTGACAACTTGTCACTTTTATCCATTCACTGTTCCTTCACCAACACTACGGGATCTCTCTGCTTTCTCCTTTCTCTTACTCCGCAGCTGTAATTAAGCCGGCTGGATAGCAGGCTTTAATGGCTCTACCATTAGCTGGCTATATCTGTATTCCCCCTAGCATTTACCTCGACAGGTCCATCCCATACAGAAACGTTGGGGACAATTACAGACCTCTGGGGTTATTCTAAGTAAAACATATTATGCAGTGATGTTTTTGTAGCTGCAGGACAAGGCTACCTGTTGGCCGGAACATTCGGGGCTGGGGGAATAGTGGGGGCCAGAGCTTTTCTTGGAAATTCTCTGATAACATGGCTGCCGGAATGTGGTGTAAAGTCAAATAAGAACAATGTTTTGGTCTTGGCCCAAAGTAAATGAGTGGCCATCAGCATCCAGCAGAGCGCAGACCTCCACCAAGGCCCAAACATAATAATTTAAAATAAGCAGCATTAATTAAGATTCATGTGTATTATTGTGCACTATTCACATTATTTACAGGTTTATGCTATTTTGCTTACTCTTCACATGATTTAGTTATCGCGCAATGTTGTATTGAGTGAAAATCATTGGTCATGTGTTATCTGCCGTTAACTGCCCAGGAAGCTATCCAATTACACTGTATTGATCCAAAACATTATTCATTCACTCCAAATAATGTATCTTAGTTCATCGATCCGTGACTGACAGAATAATGGGCCTGCTACTAGCATTTGAGATATTCTCTATAAATAAATAAATAGATAGCTAACCTGGCGACTGGTTCCAGTAAAATTCTTATTTATTCAGGTAGAGACCTGCGCCCTTTTTGTACTCTGGTTATCAATTCTCGTTGGAAATTGTATGCAAGCACAAGGAAAAACAAAATCCGGATCTATATATCTCTGCGCTTTCACCACTTTGGATGCCGTTTTGCTAAATATTAGCAAAAAAACTGATAGCATTTAAGCTACCCTCTTTCACCATAGTTCCTGATCAGAAGGTGCAAAGTTTTTATCTGTCGGGAGTCTTCTAACCTCGGTCTATACTGCTGTAAATTGGGAATTTCTCCATTGCGAGACTAATAAAGGATTTCTTATCTTCTTATCTTCTACTTTTTGTGAGAATTAAAAAATATATATGGTCATCTATGTTACTAGTAGAGTATCATTTGTGCTTTTTTTTTTTTTTTTTTTTTTGTCTTGGGGAAGGTTGGCTGCTGCGCGAGGTGCGAAGCAACTGGATAAAGCAGAGGCGCTTCTGGTTCGTGCTAAACCAGGACTCGTTGGACTACTACAGTGGTCCGGAAAAGGGAGCCCGCAGACTGGGAACGTTGGTGCTCACCAGCCTCTGCTCAGTCATCTGGCCAGACAAGCAGACCTTCAAGGAGACGGGTGAGAGTTGCACGCACACACACACACACACACACACACACACGCGACGACTACAGAGCAAGGCGGACACATGGCCGACTCACGCTCGACATCTCTGTCATCGTTTAATGTCTGCAGTGTTCATATCCCTCGCGGCATTTTGTGAAATGGACTCTTTCAGAGATTCCGAGTTGAATGTTTTGCATGTTTTCAGACGTATGTGATGTCTTGTGGTTCCCCTTTGTGCTTCCACACGCACTGTAATTGTGAGTATATTTGGGAAGTCCCAGCGCTGCTCAGTCCAAAATGTGGTCGAAAGTTTGTTTAGAATCTTCTCAGCCATCAGTCAGGCATCTCGGTTCCTTCTCTGAATGAAACGAAACACTTTTTAGGATACCAGGAAACCAGGCCGGATGAGACGATTGTCAATATTTTGGGATTTTACTACTCAGCCTCCCCGTCCAGCAGCAAATATTTTGGACTACCTCATTGTGCATTATGGGGAATTTTCTTGGCGGGAGTGCGGCTTTCTCCTGGCGTCGTAATGACTTCCATTTAGCTACTATAAAACATTTTGTTCCTTATTCTAGAATTGAAAATGTGTACTTCCTCCTTGTATTTATTTATTTTTTCGCTTCTTCATAATTTAGTTCCTGTTCAGTACTCCCCATTAACCCTTTCGTGCACACTGTAACTTGGTAACAGGGAAGAAAATAAATAACCTGCTCAAACCTGACCATGGAACCAGTTCCTCCAAAGTGTTCAGAAAATTCAAATTTGGATTCAGAATTTAACTTCCAACAATCAAATCATAAACTATGACTGCAGAAACCATCTCTAGTTCCTCTTTGGGTATTCTCCAGCAGGTTGCCTGTACAGTTGGTACGCAGCTGACAATGCAAGTGTTCTTCTAGATGAACTTCCTGTCATGGGATTGCACAAGTGCCTTTTTTGGCATCCTTCGAGCGAATGTGAAAAGCGTCCGTCGCGCCAAGCTGTTAAACCTCATCGTTTTGGGGTGTTAGGATATCAAGACAGGAGCACACGGTGCCAAGTCACGTAGCAGGAAGGCCCGATAAGAGCGCGGCAGCTCAGAGTTGCTCATACAAGAAACTCTGGTTTTCGACAAAGTAGACTTTGGAACCCTTTGTGACCCGGTTCTGCTGTTTGATTTGGCGTGGTCTAATTCCAAGAGTGGCGATTGATCATCAGTGATATAATGTGATGTTTCCGCGTTGTACTTCAAGGCTACTGGAGCATTACCGTGTACGGGCGCAAGCACTGCTACAGGCTGTACACCAAGCACTTCAACGAGGCCGTGCACTGGGCCTGCGCAATCCAGAAAATCATCGACACCAAAGCGCCCGTGGAGACTCCCACCCAACTCCTGATCCAGGATATAGAGGTAAGGTAAAAAAAAACGTGCGCTACCAAACACAAACAGTCAGCGGGCCACAGGTTATTCCAGCCCGCCAGCCCCCCCCCCCCCCCCCCCCCCCATGCTCGATTGCTATGGAAACCACACAAAGGGCCCGAAGTCCAAAGTTTGATGATGTCATCGTATTCCCCTGGAGCTCAAACGGCGAGGCAGAACTTGGAGATAAAAGTGATTGTTTGGGGCTGCTGAGTCACCGCGCGTGAACAAACAAGACTGAAGTGGGCTGATGAAGGCTATTTTTAGAAGCGGGGTTGCTAGAGAGAACAGCTCACTGGAATCTCATGGAGCAGGCGGTCACCTCGTCTCGTCTCAGGCCGGTCCAACATTCTGCTCACTTTGGCCTCCCGTTTGAGTCATCTAACGGCGAGGGTGTCTCACCTCAAAGTGCTTCATCTGTCCGGTGGCTTGACCAGGTGGAGCTCGCATCCCCCTTTCCATGTCTGTTTAGTATTTAAAAAAAAAAAAAAAAAAAAGTTGATTTGACACAGATAAAAATGAGTCACGACATAATGACCCATGGGAAAATGTGTGTCCCGCTGCTCGAGGACACCTCCGCGACACCACTAATGACTCACTTTTGAATTCCCCTTCCTCACAATCGCTTGAGTCGTCTCACTTTTGGATGCTCTCGAAAATTCGCAAGCGAGCCTGTTCTGTTTGAGCAGGATCGATCACTTATCTTCGAAAGCGTCTTCCAGTATCGACGCCAGTTTAGTTTAATCGCTTGTTTGTTTGTTAGCTGGACAGATTAGGCTCAAGCTACTGTATGTGCGGATCTGGGTATTGATTAACATTGTCAGATTGTGTGTATTTTCCTCTGCGAATAATTGCGCGAAACCACGTGACAGATGATGATGGGCGTTGGCAGAAAGTGACATTCCATTAGATCGCTGCGGAGAAGGTGAAAAGCAACAATGCATTTTATTTTAAAATGTAAACAAGTGACGTGCGTACTATTAATATTCCTACGATATGGTTATGCCACCATCATCTATACAGCTTTTGTTACCATGACGACCGAGGGTGAAGCTCGGTGCCGCGATGCTATCGATGCTTTTACTCTGCAGCTCTGCTTCGTGATAGTACTTCTGTAAAGAGCCGTGCTTCAAAAATGGTGGCTCTTTAGCCACTTTAGCTATCAAGTCGCGGGCAGAGAAAGTCTGTGTAGATGCTCTTTTGTAAATGACCCAAACTTTTACATCACAGCAAACAACAGGAGGACACATTTTTGGGAAATATGCAGCTCACAAAAGACTTTCTCGGTTGGGTAATTTCACAAGTGATGCCTCGGCGGGCTCTCCTGAGACCCAAATGTTAGTTTTCCATAATATGTCCCCCTCATTGCAAGGGAGCTGCATCAACCGTCCGCCATTCTCTTCTTTAAACACGCCTTTTGTTTGCTCTGAGCCGACATGCTTGGTATGGTTTGGATAATTAGTCTAAATTACGGGCATGTTTATGTGACAGGCATGTCATGCCTCATCTGACACCAGCAAGGCTATTGTCGAAGCAGAATTCAACTGGAGTCTTGAGAGAAATTGCGCAATTGTCACGTTCAAACCGTCCGTGCCCTTCAGACAGACAAGACTGCGTGCACGAAACACCGCGGAGGAATGTGTCAACTCGGGCCCCAGTAAATAAGCTCGTCTGGAAGCCAGCCACCGAGAAGGTGGCTGCAGGCTTGAGAGGCTGTGGAAAAGTCCTGAGAGTGGCAGTGGCGGCGTTACTAATAAGCAACAGGTGCCGGGCCGTATAGCGTGCGAGCCATCTGTTGCCACTGGAAGGCGTCCGGGCGCTTGGGCCACGGAAGACCGAAACATGTTGACCTGGTTGACTCGGGCGGATAAAATATAACATGTCTATCGTGCTGCGGCCGTTTGCCGGGTCGTCACTTGACCTCGTCGGCGCTTTGAAGGTCGCGGTCCAATCTGCCCCAGACGCACTCAATCACCCGCTGGCCCAGATCGGCTGCACGCTCGGGGGGGGGGGGGGGGGGGGGGGGGGAATATGAACTTTCTCCGCAACTTTTGTTTCGCCCGTTGTCCTTCAGGAGAACAAGTTCAACCCTGAGGTGGTGGAGCACATCTACCAGCACAATCCCATCCTGAAGTACACCCATGGGCCCCTCTATGCCCCGCTGCTGCCCTTCCCCTACGGCAGCCTGGAGCACACATGTAAGCCTTTTTCCACATACACGTCATGATGTCAATGTAGTGTTGCATTTTCCGAGAATTCTCGATGTATATCTACACATCTCTTTTGCTTTTTCTTTGGCTTTTTTTGGTGGCACTTAAGAGAAGGTTAAAAAAAAAGTGTTTTTTATCAAGGGTTTTAACAGAGGTTGTACTTTTTTTTTATAGCACTTAAAAAATTAAGATTGTTGAAAACCGCCATTTCAAGTCAATTCTATTTATATTGCGCTTAAGCATTTAGCCAGAGAGAGCCATTGTAATTTCCACAGGTAGGGCATTCCAGCTGACTACAGCGTGAATAGAAAATGCAACAGAACCTGCTGTCTTATTATTTATTCTTTTTTTTTTGTCACCAAAGAAATGTGTCGACAAGTTGACATTTTACGGGGCATTTCAAAGTGTTCATATTTCTTATTTGGTGACGGTTTTCCTTTTGTGTTTTTTGTACTCATTTATTGCACCAGTCATGTTTTGTGAGGATTTTTGGGGAGTCAGTTTGAAACTGCTTTTAAATTGTCATCATCGCACAAATCACATTTTTAAGTTGGAGTCATACATTGACAGCAACGTGTTAATGTTGAATTGAATATTGTATGAACTTTTAGTAGCCAACTAGCATTTTTGGTACCTCGGAAAAATCATATTGACTAACAGTTAAGACACGACATAAAAAAATGGGGATAATATCTATCGATCTGTCCAGCTAGTTAGCTAGCTAGCCAAAGCTATCGATCTAGCTAGCTAGCCAGCTAGCTAAGTGAACAGTGAATTTTCCCTAACCTTGTTGACGCTGCGAAGTACTACAAAAGGCCAAGGAAAAAGCAAAAAAATTAATAAACATAAAAAATAAAACAATAATAATCCTTGCTGAGCAAAGTCCTCTGACAACACGTGGAAGCGACGTGACATTTGAAGCCTAATGTTTCGAAAAATGTTGTACATTGTTCCTGCTCGTAAGCAATCCGAACGTTTCACAGACCACCACGGCAAGGGCTACGGCTCGTTGTGCGAGGAGGCCGTCAAGCTCTTCAACGGTCTGCAGCAGCTGGAGTCGGCGCACAATGCCGTGCCCATCATCCAGGGCGTGTTGCAGACCTGCCTGGACCTGCGACCGCTGCGCGACGAGGTCTACTGCCAGCTGGTGAAGCAGACCAGCCACACGCCGGCCCCTTACACCGCCGCCCACTTGCGCTACTGGCAGCTGCTCACCTGCATGAGCTGCACCTTCCTGCCCGGAGCCGCCGTCCTCAAGTACCTGCGATTCCACCTCAAGAGGTAACACATCTTACACAACACATTAAGCGGACGAGAGTATTCAGACAAACCTATAACATACGTCAGGTGCATTTTTCAGCAGTTAGGCATGGAGTATTGTCTTTGAAATTGGCGGTAAATTCAAATCAAACGCCACGGACGGCTACGAGAACTTGGCTGCGGTGATGAGAAAAAAATAAACAGGCGCCATCGTCTCAGAGCGCCACTTTACTATTGTCGGCCATGGATTTGCAGCTCTGAATTAGCCCTTCTGCGGCGCATGCTGATCTACACCATTAGCACTTTAATCTCCCTCCTTTGCGTTTTCCGTCCCCCGTCCTTATCGACAGAAGCGATCATAGTCAAGTAACTTGACGCCTCTTTTTCTTTTCTTTTTTTTTTAACCTTCCCCTCCTCACTCACTTTTTCTCGCCGCTCCCTTTGGAAAGCTGCAGCTGGGCAGCGCCAAGGCTGGAGCTGGGCATGTGGCCCAGAAAAGCTTCCACATCCCTCCATCCCCCCACTCCCTCCCAACGTGCAGTGCCCCCCAGAGAATGTGCGAAGGGAGGAGAAGTGGCAACAAAAAAAAAAGGGGGGGGGCATATGAGGGGATCCCACCGCCTCACTGGAACATTCCTAATTATGTTTTCAGCAGCGGGACAAATTCCCATCCCTGTGGCAGTGTTGTGATTTAAAAAGGCTCCGGTTTGAACGGCTCTATTTAGTGAATTCTGCACCCCATCACCTCATTCTTCCCTTCCTATTCCATGTTTGGTTTGGGTTCTTTTTTTGTTTGTTTGTTGTAACAAAAAAGCCTTTTTTAGTATACCACATCAGAAATTTGTGTCTTTGGGTGGATTTCTCTTTTAGAACCGAACTTTTTCATCACATGAGTTGTTCTTCCGTGATTATCTTTTTATGCTGTTGAGAAGCCAAAATCAAAATCCCGATGACTTGCCCAAGGCCCCGCGTCATGTTCCATCAAAGTCAAGAAAGTCAAACTGACATTTTAGTGGCATTTTGAAACAAATGAGACAAAACTCCTAATTTTGGGAGGTATTGCATCACTTATTTTGCATGGTTTTTAATTTTTTTATTTTTTTTTTAATATCCCGTCCCCGCTTGGTGTTTACGCAAGACTGAGCTCATAACCTCATCGCATTTTTCACTTTCATTTCACACCTTCCCTACTCAAAGGGAAGCTTTCTTAGGCCCAGCTGCATGCACGCACACGCGCTGGCACGCTCACCGGGGCCTGGCGCCGACGCTTTGCCAGGAGGAAGCGGCGGGTCAGCCCGTTTCACAGCAACGGAAACACCTTTTCCTGTTTGGTGTCGCTCAACCCAAAGTCAAATGTGACTTTGAAGCGCCTTTTTTTTTTTAAACGTCTCCGAGAGCCGGCGTTAAAAATGTTCTCACATTTTGTCGTTTTGGCAGCGCAAAGAAAATCAAACTTCAAAAGGGCTGACGTGGTTGCGTCGCACCGTCAAAAGGGGTTGGGTCACTTTTAACAATTTGTCTTTTGTTACTGCTGCCAAAGGTGGGTTATGTTTTCCTTAGAGGTGGTTTTTTACCCGGTGAGGAAAAATATTTGGCAACTTGAGTAAAAATAGACATCATGGGGCAGAATGATGACGACGATAAAAGTAAGCCGACAGTATGGCGTTATTTGATGACTATAATGAGTTGTAAAATATGAATTAAAATAATTTTCTGTTATGAACCCTTTGATGAAGGGGTTCATGAAGGTGTAGCCTCTGTGATGAAGGCTACACACGAAAAGCGACGGGTTGAAAATAAGACTAAATCATTTGTTTTTGCTAGGCCACTTGAACACAATTTGTCTTTTGTTCAATGCATTTTCATTTGCCTTTAATGGGTTTTGTTTATGCACCACTTTGTCTCCTTCCTGTAGTCCTTGATATGGGCAAGGAACCGTCAAGAAAAGCATCCTATTGTGTCGTCATTCGAGGAAAAAAAAAAATCTAACTTTCGAAACCAACTTCAAAATATTTGGTGATGTGCAAAAACAAAAATACAGTCAAACCTTGGTTTTCGACTATCAACTCAAACTTTTTCTGTCGAAAACAGATTTGGTCGAGAACAGAGACGTTCAAAAACCGAGGCACGGTCAAATATACAAAAAATAAAATCGTGAAATTTTAAATTGATGGAAAATTTGTTGGGATCTCGCATTTCATTTGAGAGCATTAGAGATTGACTGTGGATATAAGAAGTCTACACACCCCTTACAATTTATTTTATTTTTTTATTTGATGTGATTTTCAAAACCCAAGACCAAGAAATAATTTCCAAACTTTGCCCTGATTTTATATCATAGAAACATTTTTAAAACCACTGTACATTGTTCTGTCGATCGTTTGATCACATTTTTTAGCCGATTATAAATCGCACCGGCAGGCAAATCTAGAACTGTCACCTGTCGGTTGCAGGATCCAGAACCAGAATCCCGAATCGGAGATGGACAACTACGCGTCCTTCATCAGCGAGGCTCTGGAGAAAACCAAGTGTCGCGAATGCGTGCCCTCCTGGGAGGAGATCCAAATGCTGATGAGCAGGCAGGAGATGCTGTGCACGGTGCACTACCCCGGGCCCGGCTGCTGCCAGCTCTACATCAGCTCTCATACCACCGCCAATGAGGTTTGCATTTTTTTTATGTGTTGAACAACTGCATTTCAGCAGTACCGACCTCCCGCATATGGAAAAAAATAATAAAAGCGACGTAAATATTTCCTTTTGTGAACGATAAAAACATGTCGCGCTTGTCAAAATGAAGAAGCGGATTGAGACAAAGTCGAGAAAATGGGCAAGAATAAGGAGAGTGTGAATATTGTGACTGTTTGCAATGACTAACTGAAACCATGCACTTTGGGGACAGATACTCTCCACGCTTTGCTTTGCTGTCGGGCGGACTTCTCCCAACTCCAAAACAATCACTTTTCCGAATGTCCCCAAAAAAAGATGTTTCATGAGCCATTGCATTTTCTAAGAGAGCAAACCATTTTCAATGCATAAAATTGGTCAATCCTTTCTGATTTGCGATGCGCTGAAAATTGTTGGCAAAATTCCCCCCGGAAGACAACCACCTTGTGTTTTCTCCAAAGGTGGTGCTGAGGATGCAGCAGCGGCTCGGCCTGAAAGACAGCAAGAACACGTTTGCTCTGTACGAGCAGAAAGCCCTGTGGGAGCAGCCCGTGTCGGGCGGCGCGCTCATCGCAGACATCCTCACCAGGTCAGACACAATCAAAAGCTTTTCAGCGTTATTCGTCAGTCAACGGAGTGGCAGACTGTGCACTTTTTTTTTTTTTTTTTTAATCTCCTGTGGTTCGCTTCCCATGCGGAACGTGATGAGGTTTGATGAGGCCACCTTGTCTTGGTGCTGTCGGTCAAACGTGACGCCCAGGGGGGGGCACGTTCCAATCGAGATGAAAATGACGCGTCTTCAGGCGGCTGCAATACAAGAAACGCAAACGATTCATTTCAAGCTACAGTCTTCATGGCTCCTGCTTTGTGAATTTGTGCACAGCATCTCCGGCATAGAATGCGAGTCCAAAGGCCAGCGCAAACTGTGCTTCAAGCTCTACTGCCTGCTGGACGCCGACAGCATTTCAGTGGACAGCATCGAGTATCTCTTCCTCTTTGAGCAGGTAACATGAGAGACATTCACTGGACACTTCATTAGGTACACTTGCGGGGTCAGGTGGTATTGTAACAATACTGTTTGTTGTGTTTTTGGTTAGTCAATTTATCAACATATATATATATATTTTGGAACCCACAGTGCCACGAGATGGTGATCCGCGGCCAGCTGCCCGCCTGCGAGGAGGACCTCCAGACGTTGGCGGCTCTCCGGCTTCAGGCAATCATGGGGGACTTCAGCACGCACGCGCCCTGCCCACCCCTGGACCAACTCTTCCCCAGCCACATGCTGGAAGCCCGCGTCCTCGTGGCCCAGGCGCTGCCGCCCTGCCAGGTGGCGGCGCCGACGGGTTGCCCCGCCGCCCAGCGCTTCCCCACGGGCCTGCTGGCGGGGGCGCTGTGGAGCCACGCGGCGGCGGCGCACAAGCAGAAGGTCGAGAAGGACCTGCGCCTCCGCAGCCGCGCGAAGGAGGAGGCGGCGGCCGTCATGGGAGCCATTTTGGAGCGCTGGAGGGACTTGGCGGGCTCCAACTGCAGAGACAGTATGGCCGCCTACCTGGCCATAGCACGACAATGGTCCGGCTTTGGATGCACGCTCTACGAAGTCGACTTCTACATTGTGAGTAGTCGCTCTTGTCTCGTTGCCGGGGATCGAACCTGCGGACCTTTGATCGCAAGCCACATTCCTAGCCAGTCGTACACACGTAGTTGACATACTCGTGCGCTCGTTTTTAATATTTCAACAGTTCAAGCATGTTAGCAGGATAGCGATAGCTGTTTGTTCCCATCAATATTTAACTCATTCACTCCCAAAGACGTTTTTAAACGTCTTTTCAGACTTGCTGTTACTCAATGAGTTTTAATAGGTTTCGGTACATAGCCGTCCGTATATGAACATTTAATTTTTGTGACTCTTAGTGATCACAATAATCATGTGTGTTTTATAGCATTTAAATGGCAAAAGCACATTGACAAATGACAGCTGAAATAATTTCATCGCATGCACCAAAATTGTTTGGACATTTGCTCTCATGCTATGCTCGGTTCGATGAATATCTCGCTATTTGCACGCAATGACTCAGGGCAGTGTCACTTATCGTTGCACAAAGAAGATACCCAGATGTGGTCCCCGAGGTCACGCTGACATTTTGAGTGTCCTCTGCAGAGTTCAACGGGGAATTTTTCCCAGAAATTGTGGTTGGGGGTGGCGGCCGGCAGCGTGTCTCTGTATCGCCAAGGAGAGGCCGAGGCCCTCGAATCGTTTCCCTACGGACAGATCTGCTCGTACGGCGTCTCCGACAGCAACACGTTCAAGATCAGCGCCGGTGGCCGAGACATGCTCTTCGAAACCAACAAGGTAACCAACCAACGGACGGAATACCGATTTTTGTCAGCAAAATGGCCTTTTCGGTGACTAGTCATATGTCCTGGATTTTTCTTGTCATGGGGATTTTGCTCTGATGATAGGTAACGGAATGCTAAAAAATAAAAATAAAAAAGTATTCAATAAATGAAAATGCAAAAATATTAGGAAATGAATCGAATCGATAACAAGTGCATGTTTGTCCGTCCCAGCTGAGCGAGATCACGCAGCTGATGAACGCATACTTCAACGCCACCCGTCTGCAGCGAGGCAAAGGTGACGGCGTCAAAATCCACGACGGCACAGCGGTGGGCTTCCGCCACCCGTCCGCGCCCGCCCTCCTGCCCTCGCACCCCGTCTGAGATGGACGCAGCCCAACGTGCCGGCGCCGGGTTGGGGGGGGGGGGGCGTTCTCTGACGCAAAGCCCTCAAGAGCTGGACCACGAACAACTTCCACATCTGCTTTCTGTCTTGGGCCCGTTTGGGTTAACTTTCCTCGAAGGCGGCCGTCATCCCTCTCGTGCGCTCCCACCTCCTTCCCGCGCCCTTCGTCGAGGAGTTTTCATAAGGTCCCGGATCAGGCCTGCGTTACCGCAGAAGTGTTGATGCAGCCAACCATGTGAACTTGGAACTGGAAACAGATGTTGCGCCTTTGCGCGCTCAAGTCACCGTGGCTGTTGTGCTCTTGTACAGAACCCTGACGGAAGGATCAATGTTGCTGTCCCGTTGTCGTCGTCGTCTTCTATGGTTTCCTGCCCACTTGTCCCTCATGCGTAGTTTGGCATTGACTGATGACGTTACAGCACAGCGCAGCTTTGCTGACATTGTAAAACAGAGGTACCTTGACTTAAGAGCCCACCAATATGACTTTTTCGTGTTACTGGCTGTCATTCATTCAATTATTAGTTGTTTTTTGTTTGTTTTTTAAAGATTTCCACAAACACACCTACCCACTCAAACACACACACACACACACAGACACAAAAAAAAAGCATACAGTGATCCCTCGCTATTTCATGGTTCGTTTATCGCGGCTTCAGTGCATCGCGGATTTTTTCAAACATATTCATAAAAAAATTAATAAATTTCGCTAAAAGTACGCAAACGGTCCGCAAGAAGAAGTCAGCAAAACAACAGCGAGTCACATAGAGCAACATATACAGTACCACATGTATATGTTTACTGTATTTTGTTATTCATACACTAACCTAACCTAATTTCTACATGTTTAAATCTTAGTATACAGCATTAAGTCATGTTAATTACTTCACAATTTACTTCTACATGCATGTATACCATTAAATTTGGCCTTTTTAAATATTATGTACACGGACCGACAGGATATGGAGGGGAGGGTGGGGGGTCGCTACTTCGCCGATTTTCGTTTATCGCAGGTGGTTTTGGTCCCCATTAAACACAATAAACGAGGGATTACTGTATTGTCACTAAATAACATGCACGCAAAAACACGGGATTGAGCCTGCGACCACTCTACTGCCTGAGTGAGGTCGTGACAACTAGAAGGCATCTCAGAAGAGGCCAATCGTTAAAAAGGACGCAACAGGATAGTGGTCGCCATTGACTCATCGGTACTGTGTTCCAAAAATGTCTGATATTTCACAAATCCTGCCAGGGTTTGTAAATTTATGAGCGCAACTGTAACTAGCATGTATGCACAAGTTTCATGCTAATGACAACAGATCTGACAAGTGACAAATCCCCAGGTTACAATTTTCTTTAGCCTCTCTCTCTCTCTCTCTCACACACACATACACAGACAAAACCTCACACGTACACACAGCCACACGAAAACAGACATACGTAGAAACCCACAAAATATGCACAAAAACAAACACACACGAAAAAAAAACCCCATGCACACAAAAACAGACGTGCAAAATGTTTGAAATTTCTTCCCCTAGCTAAAGTGTTGCCCTGTTTTAGGCTGGACCAACAAATTTTTTTTAATGCATTATATTTTAACAATGATTCCCCTCTCCCTGCCCCACCTTCCACTTTTTGATTCAAGCGTTTAATTTTACTCGCGAAGCGATTTTTTGGAGCTAATTGTGCAGTATAAGTTTCCCATGTGACAAGACATCATAAAAGAAATCAACGCCAGCAGCATGTTCCTTATCAGATGAACGGGCAAAACCTTGACTGCTTGGCAGCTGCAGGCAGCTTTGGGATGATGGAGCACAACAACAAGAAAACCCGTTTTGTTCTACAGTCACTTTATACGCTGCATGGTACCTCTTGATCTAATGTGTGTGTGTGTGTATAGTTTATTGCACTATTTTTTTAAAACTAACTTGGAAGTGCAATAAGAGAAATACTGTATGTAATTATTAATAAAAAACAAAATAACACCGTTTTATTGTATTTAATTTTTTTTACCCCTCTGAGACAACTGGTGTTTTTTTGTTTTTTGTTAATTTTTTGCTGGCCACGTTTTATTTAAAAAGGTCAAGTTACTACCCATGCGCTTTGAAAATGCCCCCAGATCGAAGGAAAAAAATTGGATTAAAAATTATTTAATTCTATTCGAATTTTCTTTTAGCGAAATGGGAGTTGACTTTTAGAAATATGTAATGAAAAAAACGACAGTGTACATATAGAAAGGTGTTGTTTTTCCTGAAAAAAACAACAACAATGTATAGAAAGGCGTTTTTAGCCGAAAAAAAACAACCATGTGTATTAAGGCGTTTTTAGCCGGAAAAAAAAAAACGACCATGTATAGAAATGCCTTTTTCGCCCCCCCAAAAACGACCATGTAATATAGTAAGGAGTTTTTATACGAAAAAAACGACCATGTATAGTAAGGCGTTTTTGGCCGAAAAAAACGACCATGTATAGGAAGGCGTTTTTAGCCCATTTTTAGCCGAAAAAAAGGACCATGTATAGTAAGGTTTTTCTTGGCCGTAAAAAACGACCATGTATAGTAAGGCGCTTTTGGCCGAAAAAAAACCCGTAAGGCGCTTTTGGCCGAAAAAAAAAACGACCATGTATAGTAAGGCGTTTTTAGCCGAAACAAAACGACCATGTATAGGAAGGCGTTTTTAGCCGAAAAAAGCGACCATGTATAGTAAGGCGTTTTTAGCCCATTTTTAGCCGAAAAAAACCGACCATGTATAGGAAGGCGTTTTTAGCCGAAAAAAAAAACCGACCATGGATAGTAAGGCGTTTTTGGCCGAAAAAAAACGACCATGTATAGTAAGGCGTTTTTAGCCCATTTTTAGCCGAAAAAAAACGACCATGTATAGGAAGGCGTTTTTAGCCGAAAAAAACGACCATGTATAGTAAGGCGTTTTTAGCCAAAAAAAACGACCATGTATAGTAAGGCATTTTTGGCCGAAAAAAGCGACCATGTATAGTAAGGCATTTTTAGCCGAAAAAAACGACCATGTAGAGTAAGGCGTTTTTGGCCGAAAAAAACGACCATGTATATATAGTAAGGCGTTTTTGGCAGAAAAAAACGACCATGTATAGTAAGGCATTTTTGGCCCCAAAAAAACCGACCATGTATAGTAAGGCGTTTTTAGCCCATTTTTAGCCGAAAAAAACGACCATGTATAGTAAGGCGTTTTTGGCCAACAAAAACGACCATGTATCGTAAGGCGTTTTTGGCCGAAAAAAACGACCATGTATAGTAAGGCGTTTTTGGCCGAAAAAAAAACGACCATGTATAGTAAAGCGTTTTTAACCGAAAAAACGACCATGTATAGCAAGGCGTTTTTAGCCCAAAAAAAACGACCATGTATAGTAAGGCGTTTTTGGTCGAAAAAAAACGACCATGTAAAATAAGCCGTTTTTGGCCGACAAAAAACGACCATGTATAGTAAGGCGTTTTTGGCCGAAAAAACGACCATGTATAGTAAGGCGTTTTTGGCCGAAAAAAACGACCATGTATAGTAAGGCATTTTTGGCCGAAAAAAAAACGACCATGTATAGTAAGGCATTTTTGGCCCAAAAAAAAAACGACCACGTATAGTAAGGCGTTTTTGGCCGAAAAAAAACCGACCATGTATAGGAAGGCGTTTTTGGCGGGAAAAAATGACCATGTATAGTAAGGCGTTTTTAGCCGAAAAAAACGACCATGTATATATAGTAAGGCGTTTTTGGCCGAAAAAAAACGACCATGTATAGTAAGGCGTTTTTGGTCGAAAAAAACGACCATGTATAGTACGGGTTTTTGGCCGGAAAAAAAAAAACGACCCTGTATAGTAAGGCGTTTTTAGCCCATTTTTAGCCGAAAAATACGACCATGTATAGTAAGGCAGGGCGGCCCGGTAGTCCAGTGGTTAGCACGTCGACTTCACAGTGCAGAGGTACAGGGTTCGATTCCAGCTCCGGCCTCCCTGTGTGGAGTTTGCATGTTCTCCCCGGGCCTGCGTGGGTTTTCTCCGGGTGCTCCGGTTTCCTCCCACATTCCAAAAACATGCATGGCAGGCTGATTGAACACTCTAAATTGTCCTTAGGTGTGAGTGCGGGCTTGCATGGTTGTTTGTCTCTGTGTGCCCTGCGATTGGCTGGCAACCAATTCGGGGTGTCCCCCGCCTACTGCCCGAAGTCAGCTGGGATAGGCTCCAGCACCCCCCGCGACCCTAATGAGGATGAAGCGGTTCGTAAGATGAATGAATGAATGTATAGTAAGGCGTTTTGGGCCGAAAAAAACAACCATGTATAAGGCGTTTTTAACCCCAAAAAAAACGACCATGTATAGTAAGGCGTTTTTAGCCCGAAAAAAACGACATAATATAGTACGGTGTTTTTAGCCCGAGAAAAACGACATAGTATAGTAAGGCGTATTTGGCCCGAAAAAAAACGACATAGTACAGTAAGGCGTTTTTAGCCCGAAAAAAACGACAAAGTATAGTACGGCGTTTTAAGCCCGAAAAAAACGACATAGTGTATTAAGGCGATTTTAGCCCGAAACAAACCACATAGTATAGTATGGCGTTTTCAGCCGAAAAAAACGACATAGTATAGTAAGGCTTTTTAGCCCAAAAAAAACCGACAGTATAGTAAGGCATTTTTGGCCGAAAAAAAAAACGACCATGTATAGTAAGGCGTTTTTGGCCGAAAAAAACGACCATGTATAGTAAGGCATTTTTGCCCACATGCAGGTGGTCAGTCCAGGCAACCCCGGTTCAAACCACCATGTTTTTTGGGCTAAAAACGCCTTACTATACATGGTCGGTTTTTTTTCGGCCAAAAACGCCTAACGATACATGGTCGTTTTTTTCGGCCAAAAACGCCTTACTATACATGGTCGTTTTTTTCGGCTAAAAATGCCTTACTATACATGGTCGTTTTTTTCGGCTAAAAATGGGCTGAAAACGCCTTACTATACATGGTCGGTTTTTTTGGGGCCAAAAATGCCTTACTATACATGGTCGGTTTTTTTGGGGCCAAAAATGCCTTACTATACATGGTCGTTTTTTTTTTGGGCCAAAAATGCCTTACTATACATAGTCGTTTTTTTTTCGGCCAAAAATGCCTTACTATACATGGTCGTTTTTTTCGGCCAAAAACGCCTTACGATACATGGTCGTTTTTGTTGGCCAAAAACGCCTTACTATACATGGTCGTTTTTTTCGGCTAAAAATGGGCTGAAAACGCCTTACTATACATGGTCGGTTTTTTTGGGGCCAAAAATGCCTTACTATACATGGTCGTTTTTTTCTGCCAAAAACGCCTTACTATACATGGTCGTTTTTTTTTTGGGCCAAAAATGCCTTACTATACATGGTCGTTTTTTTTTCGGCCAAAAATGCCTTACTATACATGGTCGTTTTTTTCGGCCAAAAACGCCTTACTATACATGGTCGTTTTTTCGGCCAAAAACGCCTTACTATACATGGTCGTTTTTTGTCGGCCAAAAACGGCTTATTTTACATGGTCGTTTTTTTTCGACCAAAAACGCCTTACTATACATGGTCGTTTTTTTTGGGCTAAAAACGCCTTGCTATACATGGTCGTTTTTTCGGTTAAAAACGCTTTACTATACATGGTCGTTTTTTTTTTCGGCCAAAAACGCCTTACTATACATGGTCGTTTTTTTCGGCCAAAAACGCCTTACGATACATGGTCGTTTTTGTTGGCCAAAAACGCCTTACTATACATGGTCGTTTTTTTCGGCTAAAAATGGGCTAAAAACGCCTTACTATACATGGTCGGTTTTTTTGGGGCCAAAAATGCCTTACTATACATGGTCGTTTTTTTCTGCCAAAAACGCCTTACTATATATACATGGTCGTTTTTTTCGGCCAAAAACGCCTTACTCTACATGGTCGTTTTTTTCGGCTAAAAATGCCTTACTATACATGGTCGCTTTTTTCGGCCAAAAATGCCTTACTATACATGGTCGTTTTTTTTGGCTAAAAACGCCTTACTATACATGGTCGTTTTTTTCGGCTAAAAACGCCTTCCTATACATGGTCGTTTTTTTTCGGCTAAAAATGGGCTAAAAACGCCTTACTATACATGGTCGTTTTTTTTCGGCCAAAAACGCCTTACTATCCATGGTCGTTTTTTTTTTTCGGCTAAAAACGCCTTCCTATACATGGTCGGTTTTTTTCGGCTAAAAATGGGCTAAAAACGCCTTACTATACATGGTCGCTTTTTGTCGGCCAAAAAAAAAAAAGGCGTTTTTGGCCGAAAAAAAAACGACCATGTATAGTAAAGCGTTTTTAACCGAAAAAACGACCATGTATAGCAAGGCGTTTTTAGCCCAAAAAAAACGACCATGTATAGTAAGGCGTTTTTGGTCGAAAAAAAACGACCATGTAAAATAAGCCGTTTTTGGCCGACAAAAAACGACCATGTATATATAGTAAGGCGTTTTTGGCCGAAAAAAGCGATCATGTATAGTCAGGCATTTTTAGCCCATTTTTAGCCGAAAAAAGCGACCATGTATAGTCAGGCGTTTTTGGCCGAAAAAAACGACCATGTATAGTCAGGCGTTTTTCGCCCATTTTTAGCCGAAAAAAGCGACCATGTACTGTCAGGCGTTTTTGGCCGAAAAAAAAAAAACGACCATGTATGGTAAGGCGTTTTTGGCCAAAAAAAACCCGACCATGAATAGTAAGGCGTTTTTCGCCCATTTTTAGCCGAAAAAAACGACCACGTACTGTATAGTAAGCCGTTTTTGGTTGAAAAAAAACCGACCATGTTTAGTAAGGCGTTTTTAGCCGAAGTAAAATGACCACGTATAGTAAGCGTTTTTAGCTGACAAAAATAAATAAATAAAAAACCCGAACCATGTTTTGAAAGACGTTTTTGCCGAACCCCCCCCCCCCCCCAATCTCTCGCAGTGAATCGGTCTTCGGGGTTCGACAGAGCCTTTGCCATGGAGGGTCAGGCACACCCGACTCAACATGACAATCTGTTTTGACACAGAAAACATAAATCGATCAAAAGTTTCTGGTATTACACTTTGTTAATTCATTACAAAAATCACAATTTCATCGAAAATGTATTTTTTTAAATAGGCCCAACAAGCAACGTAACAGGAAACATTTCGCAACCTCACGCTCTGGTAAACATTAGCTAAACGACGTGAACGACTTTTCTGACAGCAGAAGTCAAAAAGCAAGCATCGACATCGTCATCATCTTTCAATGCGTGGCCATTTTGTACTGTACCTAATGAAATGTCCATGAAGTTCTTTTTTCAGTGCAGAACCTGATTTGATCTTTTAAAATGACACTTTCCAGCACGTAACCAGATGCTGGCTCTGATTGTGGTTACCCATCATGCATTGCGCCAAGGCCAGGCTTCGCGGGACGGTTTACTGGGAAGCGCACAAAGCATTAAAGTAAGGGCAAAAAAAAAAAAAAGAAAAAAAAGGCAATCAGTCAGTCTGTCAGTGCTGGAAAAGACAGAATCGAACACTTAATTGGAGTCATTTCATCTGTTGTGTTCGTTTCGTTCACTGCTCCTGCGTTCCCCAGGAGATGTAGTCGGGCCTAGTGGCGGCGCTGTACTCATCCACCAACTGCTGCACCACCTCGCGCGAGTTGTCCAGCTCGTCGAAGTTGTCCTGGAAGATATCCTCCTTGCGGAACTGCTCCAGGAAGGCCTCGCGCTTGCGCAGCTTGTCGTACTGCCGGCACGTCCGCTCGAACAGCTACAAGAGGACAGAGTGGCACTCAAATCCTCTCATGATAAGCAAGTCTGAACAATTTTTTGACAAAAAAAAAAAGAAATTTGCCTTTTTTCCCCCTCTGTAATAAATTTTCCATTTGAAATAAACGAGGACACAAAAGGGGCCCTCCACCCAAAGACAAATCCGTTGCGTAAGTGTTGAGGTGAGACTTACGGAGGAGATGCTGGTGTGGTTGGCCATCATCAGGCCGCTGACGCGATGGGCGGAGGGCAGGTACGGCGACTTCCTGGACAACGCCACCTGGATGCTGGCAGGACCCCAAGGGATGAAACTGGCCAGTTTACGCTCCCGGATCCTCTGGAGGCTTTTGTGCACCTGATAAAAAAAAAAAATGTCCAGTTTCATAATGGTGCTTTTGAAACACCGCCAAAATGACGACAACGGGGCTGTCTGAACATTTTTCTCCAAAGGGACACATTGACATTATTTGTCTAGATTTAGAAAGAGAAAAAAAAAAGTCTTACCATGTTTCTTGGTGCACACAAGAAATACGCCAATGACCCCCCCCCCCAAAAAATATTTAAAAAACTAATACCAACAAAACTTAAATGAATCACTTTCCCTACATAAACCTAATAAAAACCCATTCTGAAAACTGATTAGAACTAACTATATAAATTTAAATATTTTTAAAAAATTTTTTTAAAGAGAAATAATATATTGAAAACTAAGCCTAAAATGCTGGCCTGTACCTGAGTGGGGTCCACCTCTCCCTGGATGATGTTGAGGATGGCGATGTAACAGTGGCTGGGCTGGCGCTCTCTGCCCGTGGACACCATCACGTTCTTGGGCTGCAGGAGTCTCCTCATCACGTCCAGCACGGTGGTCTTCCTCACGCTGGCCACCTGTGCAGCGCTTGCCCATTGTTAACACCGAAACAATCCCATGCCCGCCGTCCCTTGAGGGTCCACTCACCGACTGGTCGGTGGTGAGCGGCGTGTAGCCCGTCATCAAAAAGTGGAGGCGCGGCGTGGGGATGAGCGAGGCGATGAGGCCGATCAGGTCGTTGTTCATGTAGCCCGGGTAGCGCAAGGTGGTGGTGCTCGCCGACATGATGGTGGACACCTGTCACGGCCGACATGTTACAAAAAGCTTCAATGACATGTCAATTGCAGGTTATTCAAAAGCAGGGCCCGACGGATACGGATTTCTCTTTGATACGAACTCTCAATCGAGCATGACCTTGATATAAAGGCAACATTTTTTTGCTGCAGCTTTTCTCCCGGACTGCATGTGAGCCTAATGAGTGGATAGCCTAGTTTTCAGTCTTGAGTCTTCCGCAAGCCGAGTTAGAGTAGCAAACCACATGACTAAATTAAACCAAGAAGCTCATCTAATTTTTTTTTCAAGGTTTTCATTTCCATTCAAAGTCTACTGAGCAACTGACCCTCCAAAACAGTTCGCCAATTGTCGGACGTGAAGTTAATTCGAGCGGAGTGGGCGCTGCGTGCGCTCTCGCGCGCACTCACCAGCTGGTTGATTTGCGAGAAGGACGGGTTCTGGATGTGCAGCCGGTCTGTGGCGATGCGATTCAGCGCCGTGTTGTCCAGCACCACCTGGTGAATGACACAAACGCACGCGAGACATGAAGACAAAAGGGCCTCCAAACGAAGATGGATGAGGTGGACAGAAAAGATCATGTGGGAGGAAACGGGAGTACCCGGAGAAAACCCACGCAGCGACATTCCAAAAAAAATTTTTTTTTGAAGAATCAAAGGTCTGAATACAGTCTGAGAGAATTCCGTCCTTTGTGCAGGCATTTACCGTACAGTTGGCTGTAACTCGAAAGAAAAACTGAAGGAATTCTTCCAGAAGTGATCCAACTTTGTACACTGCACACACACAAGTGCCAGCGTGCAGACTCTGACCCCTCCGATTCCATGAGACCCAAAATACATTTTGTATTTAGCCTAATTACGTTCACCGTCCTTTATTATCCTGGGGGGGAAAAAAAACATTCTCAGTATTGAGGCAACGTTCATCTCACCACGCAGTCGGCATTCTGCGTGAGCCTCTTGAGGGTCAGCAGCGAGTTGTACGGCTGCACCACCACATCGCTCATTTCATCCTGGTTGGGGAAGACCGAGTAAGTCTGCACCAGCTTCTTCGGGTACCTGATGAGAAAAAAATGGCATCCTTATAAAGCCAGAAACTTTTTATTTATGCTCTGAAGTGATAATTTGTGCCTTTAGACCTGTCATTTAGCCTCTCCAGCAGGTACGACCCCAGACCGGAGCCTGTCCCCCCAGCAATGGAATGACACAGGACAAATCCCTGTTTTGGGTTCAAAGTTACTCATACAAAGTAGCAGCAAGCTTATGATCACACGTGGCGGGCTGGCAATAAATGTGGACAACCCCCCTCCTTGTAAGACCTGCCTTCTACTCGGCCCTTAGCTATTAGTGCCGCACTTATTACATACCGCGCCCCGCCAACATACACACGCTCGGCCACACCTTCCAGACTCACACACACTAAATGACGGTGGTGATGTGGGGTCGGGAATACTCCCAAATAAACACCCGTAGCCACAATTGGAGTTACTCGGGTATTTAGGAACTTGCCTCCAGACTGTCGCTCCCATCTGCCTCGCGGTCAATGATGTCAAAAATGTCCTCTTGGATTTTTTTACCCTGCAGAGAGCAAAAAATACATAAAATACAAACAGGTTGAATGTGTGAACTATTTCCATAGGGCGCTCAAAGATATTTATGTCCTGATTAAAGTGCTCACCTGCGAGTACCCGCTGGCCCAGTTGTTCCCGGCCCCTCCGCCATGCTCGGACAGGTAGATATTCTCGGGGTTGTATAGGTTGGCGTAAGGAGAATTGAGGATGGAGTGGATCACTCGAGGCTCCAGATCCAGGAGGACTGCGCGGGGGATGTAGTGCTCGTCATCGGCCTACCACAAACACAAAATGGCTGAATTGGGACATATTATGGAAAACAAAGTAGAAAGGGTTTGTGCTGCGTACTCTAATTTCTTAACGACTGTAACTGAAATGCAATTAAGGCACCTAAGAACTATTTAAAGCGTGAACAAAAAAGAATATAGTCTCCTTTACTGTGTTTTAGCAAGATAACCATTCATTTCAGTCTATGAATGACTCAACTGATACTTGATCTCTCCTCTGATTCCATCTACTGGAATGTTGTGTCACTGCACACAAGCAACATTTAGGTCTGCACGCTTGCACAAATTTGCAACAACTGCATACAACATACTTTCAAATCCAACACCCAGATTTTATATGTTACACGCACGGCACGTACCTGATAGAAGAAAACATCCTTCCTGTCGGTCCCTTCGGTGGCAAACTCCTCTACGATGCCCTCTGGACTGATGCCATGCTCTGCACATAGCTGCTTCCAAAACTCAAAGCCGACTGCAGACAAACACGGACGAGCAAATGAGACATTTAATGCACCCTCAACGGCACATGTGCAATTATGAATACCTTTGACGCTGAATTTAAGATTTGGTACCAATGCAACGACATCCACAAGCCTTATTAGCGTTGACCCCTTAGTGAACCTCCATGGAGGCAGAAGCAAAAACCCACATTACAGCTCAGCGAAGCTATTGCACTAAGTCTTAATAAATTTGATGACAATATTTCGGTGACGTCAATAGAGAACTGCCGCTCTGTGCAAGCTAACCCAAATGGACGTAAAGGCTATGAAGTAACACGACGTAAATTGACGTACAGTTTCATTATTTTATTTCACACGTACTTTGGTTCCCGCACTGTCCAAGTTGTAGCGTTATGATTTCCCGAGGCATCTTGAAGTCCTGGGCGGCGTTTTATGTAGCCAGCCTGCTAGCCCTTTTGCTTATTTAGCGAGCCCGCTTGCTGTTGCTAGCCTGCTTCCCGCTTGATGCTGAAGTGACACACGAAACGGACTTCTTTGTTTATTAGAGGCAGTAAAAGGTAACACTGCCCCCACAGGCGAACGTTGGTATAACGAAATGATAGCTCGCGTTAAAAAAGACAGAGTATGTACTTTATTCACAATTCCCTCTTACAATATTCCAGTATTTCTCGTTACTACTGAGGATACACATAAAGGGGCGTCTAAGTATTTTCACGTTTCATTAAAGTACATGATACAACGCACTTAAATGCTGCAGTGTCGATCAGTTTCATGCAAATGCTACTATTATAACAACGTAATGATGGGAAGTTTCATCACTTGTCATCTGTTCATCAACGTAGTGTTTATTCTGTCAAAACAAAATAAAAACAGTATTCACAATTCCTAGACATTTGAACGCAACGTTCCACTTTTGTCCCTGTGCAATCTGATTGGACGACAAGGGGCTCAGAAAAACAGCTTACGCCATATTTGCAGTTCAACAACGAGACCTCCTACGTGCGAAAATGTCCAAATAGTAAGTGTCAGCTCACTGTTCACTTTCCACAATGGCTCCATTATCATTTAGTCCCTTAATGTCGCCGGACGGGTTTTCCTAGCTCCTCTGCTAGTGATCTCGCTCTTGAAACCCGCTCGATTATCGCAAACCGATGTTGTGCTGGCGCTTCTGATCGTCTACTACCACGCGTTGTTCTCTCATTTGCACGTTCAAATGTTTTTTTTCCTCCCATTACATTTCCATCTGAAGATGTCTCAAACGGGGGCTATGGAAGACGTGGCGGCGGCGGCGGACGGTGCCGCAGGCAAGTCGAGTTCCAGTGCTGCCGGCCTCCGAAGTCGACCGGGCTCCAGCGAAAGGGACGCTCTGGTGCGGGCGGTCAAAGCGGCGCTGCAGTCCCGGCTGGGGCCCTACGAGCCGCTGCTCACCTACCTGCAGTCGGTGCTGGTGTGGGAGAGACCCTTCCAGTGTCTGCTGCTCTACGTGCTGGTCAACGTTGTGTTCTGGTGAGAATGCAACTTTTTTTGACATCTCATTAGGTACACGTCATGCGCGTTTTAACCCGGAAAGTTGATGCGAGAGTATCGAAATGCCCCGGCAAGGATGTAAATGCCAACTTTTGAGAGGCGTGCATCTAACAACGTGATTATTATTGTGTAACGGTGGCGTTAGAAACGACTTAATTTAGCATGTGATGCATTCTTAGATACTCAGTGAAGTACATATTAATGTATTTAACCACTATAGACTGCAGAAATACCAAAAACATTTAAAAAAGGAAGATTTACTTTTGTCTAAATATTGTCCAATGGAAAAATCTGTATCACTCTGAGGTGTCAGAAGCAAACTACAAATTCATGTCAGAACTGAGCCTCATAATAGTTGAGATAGTCCTAATTTTATGGTTGGAGTAACTGTACATGTGAAAAAAAAAGCATAATTATTCGCCATCTACCATTATACATTAATTGCATTGGATTTTTTTTGTAACCCCCACCAAATATTGAATAAATGGGGATTTGTCATAAATAACTACTTTCTGCAACAAACAGATGTTGGTTCAGTGAATAGTTGATTATGTGGGTGCTAAACATGCATTTTCCCTGCCAATCAATGTCCAACACAGCTTTTTTTTCCTGATTTGTACAAAAAATGCCATTGGTATTCGATTAAAGTTTGGGTGTTGTGTACTCATGTCACTTGTCAGTTTCATTCTGAATAATTTAACATCCCAGTGCCGGCGCCGCTCCCGAGTTGTGCACCTAAGCTGTGCTTTGGAAGTGAATTAAGCATTTCCCCGGCAACCAATTTTCATATTTTAGACTTACAGTCTGAGCTATTAAATTCAGGTCAATTTCAAAATAACAAAATAAAATATCCTCAATTTCAAAATATGCCTGCTCACACTAAAAGTATGACTATGAAAACATTTTGATCAGCTGTTAAGACTGCTGCACTTGCGGTGAGTGTTTGTGTGGGTTTTGTTGTTTGTCGGGTCTTTAGCGTCTAAATCTAATTTTCCAGATCTTTGCACTTTCCAGATCACATGGCTAACCTCAATTACAGGCCTTACGATGCCAACAAATTCTTGGTCAGGTTAATCGCTCGGATGTAGCTTTTTCTGTGTTGTTTTGCGGCAAAAACAACCACCATCATCTTCATGTTGTTATGTCTTGGCGCGGAATTGATGGCGTCATGTCTAAGATCAGCATTGGGTGTGCGTGACAAGCCTTACGTAACAGTCTTGTATCATTCCGCAGTCTTTTCATTGGCTGTTTGAACAAGCGGCATGTGTCGTCGCCCTTGACGAGCTGACGTTGTCCCGCAGGTTCTTTGCGCTGACGACTCTGCGTCTGTTGTTTCTGCTGGCGTGCGGCCTGGCCGCCCTTGTCTGCGTGGACGCGTGGAGGAACAAGATCTGGCCCAAGCTCAGAGGTGCTTACACGTTTTGTTCTCTGCAAGCATAATGTGCGGTCCGAACGGAGGCGATGAGCCACCTGCTGCCCCCCCCCCCCCCCCAAAGGCTGGACTCAGACAAGGGATGTGTGTGTCACCTCCAGCAGTTAATATCCCACTCTTGCTTCGAAGCGTCCCCTCTCGTAGTGCCCTGATCTTGACAAGCGGCGCAGACGATGCCTGCAGACTGGTGCCAGTGAGATTAATCTGGCCTATTTTTGGATGGTAGGAAAAAACAACAAAACAAAACGTGAAGTCACCAAGTGGATCAGTAGTCAATCTGTGAGCAACACGACAGAGCAGAGCAGCCTGTTAGTCCCCCCCCCCCCCTCCAATGTAAGAATAAAATGTAATTGCACATCCACTACAGTAGGTGGCAGTGGCGCTTTCATTTATTTATTTCAGGCAAATTGATTTTTTTTCTGTGACAAGACAAAAAAACATGCTAATAAAGTTGTTCTTTGTTGTAAGTTGGTCTCTATTCCTATTTTATTTTATTTTTTTGACGTTAGTAAGACAGGTGCATTGTCGTAAAATGAGGATGCCCTGTAATCGATATTCTCTCTTCTCCACAGTCAGAAACCAGGATGAATGTGAAAGTGAAAGGTTGGTCACTGCAGTCGAATTTTTGTCTTTCTGACAGTATTACATTTGAAACTTTTTAAAAAAATAAAATAAACCGATGCAGTGACGTTGTGTTATGCTGCTTTCATGTGTAGTTGGGGCCTGGTGCAGCCCGGCATCCTCAGCGTACCCGAGTTGTGCCACCACGTCGCCGAGGCTTGGGTCAGCGCAGTCGTCGTTGCGTCCAACCTGGCGCACTTCAAACGATTCAACCCCGGCAGGGTGAGGACAATACGAGATACGTGAAAATGTTTTTACCATGAGTGGTATAAAACAAAACTGCATAATCAGTTGAGAATGTGTTGACCCTCACGACAATGGTCAACTAATTTTTGCGACATATTTTAATCTGAGATGTGAGTATTTTTTTTTTTTTTGCGCCGATTCCTAATCCGAAAAAAATAATTCTATATTAAATTGCAATGTTGAGGGGTGGTTGGGGGGAAATTCCTATTAAAATATTTTTCAAAATGGTAACGTGTGCGCTTGTGTGTTCCAGTTTTGCATCCTGACCTGCTGCCTCTTCTCCTCGTTGGCCGTGATTGGACGGTACATTCCGGGGTTGGTGCTCTCCTACTCGGCTGGTGAGTCCCGCCAGGCGCCCTTTAAAACAGAGAAGAAAAAAAAAGATAAAATAGCAAGGTCATAGTCCAAGAGGTCAGATGTCGTTAAACTCCTGATTTACTTGGAGCGCTTGTGGATAATCTGAAATTACTCGTCGGATCCATTTTGGCTAATGAAGAAAAACAAGATGTTTTGGTCAAAATTCTCCATGTTGTCCAGTGTTGGTGATGCTCCTGGCCCCTCTGGCGGCGTACCACAGGGTTTTCCAGCGCGTGTTTGTGAAGCTGGAGCCAGTCCTGCAGCGGCTGGACTTCAGCGTTTGCGGATACATGATGTCCAAGCCGCTCGACAACCAGTGTGAGAAACCTCGTCGTCACACAACCCTTCACTTGGACTGTGCTTTTTCACTGAAGTCGCCTCGATGTTTTTATGTTTTATTTTTTTGCATATTTTCTGCAGTCCTGCGCATGCCTCTACATGGCGTTATCTCAGGTGAAGGCAGCGACAGCGAGGAGGAACTGGCAGCCTTCTGTCCTACGGTCAGTTTGTGTCACAAGCCCGAATGTCAAGGGAGAAACTCGTTGACATCACCACCAAAAAACATTTGCGATTAAAAAAAAAAAAAGCAATAGTTTATAAATCTCAAGAAAAGCAACATAAGGTGCATTTTTTCCACATGTTAACCTCCACTGTTACCAATTCCAGTTGCAAGAGTTTTTTTGTTTAGTTTTTTTTAACTGATTAACTTAGCGGCAAGTTTGTTTGTTAGGCTTTAGCGTTAAGTTTGAGTCAAAACGTTCTTTCAGTTTGACGACATCGTCGTGGCAAAGGAACTCGCTCTCACCGACTCGGAGCACTCCGATGCTGAGGTTTCCTACACTGACAATGGCACGTTTAATCTATCCCGGGGCCAGACGCCGCTGACCGAGGGCTCCGAGGGTGAGTTATTTTTCCATCTTCCTGTCTGGGCAGCATTGTGACCGGAGGCTGATAGAATAAGTTTGGATCTTCCTGTCCATGTTTTTGTCTTCTTGTTTGTTCCCCGCACTCTTTCAGAACTGGAGAGACACAGTGACGCCGAGGAATCTTTTGCTCAGGATCTCCCAGATTTCCCTTCCATCAACCCAGATGCCACCCTAATGGACGATGACGACGACACCAGCATTGGACTCCCCAGCCTGGCTCTTTCCGGACTGCAGAGTCACCGCACCTCCGTACTGGACGTGGACGCTCACCTGGACTCGGACCAGGAAGACCTCGACGCCGAAATGTCCCTCAGTGGCCTGCCGCCCGCCTCCGACTTCATGGGCGACCTGGCGGGCAACATCGCTAGCAACATGATCCGGGCGGCGCTGGTCGGCGCCATGCAACCTCGCCGACCGTCCGCCCAACACAGGCAAGCTCCCCCCAAGGCGGGCGCCCACCGCAGCTACCGCAAGCAGTCCAGCTCGGAGCTGGATACGGACTTTGACGTGGAGGACTTTGAGATGCTGGATCAGTCAGAACTTAGCCAGATGGACCCCGTCGGAGAAGGGCAACGTAGAGAGAGTCAAGGCTCCAACTTTCTGTCCAGCCTGCTCGGTAAACCACAGTAACAAAAAAACAAACAAAAAGTTACAAAACATTTAATGAGAGTTGGAGTCTTAGATAATAGCAAAATATATGTTCATGTTCAATCTCAGCCCCATGTGGTCAATATCACTTTTGGCACTGTGAATATGTCACGGAAGACTCAGTTGGATTGGTTTGATAATGAATCCTCGGCTTTTTATTTCTTATTTTGGGCGGGGGAACCATCTCATAACTCTTTACAGGGTGTGAGTTGCTGCATTCAAAATGCTGTCATTCAAATGTCGCCCTCTTTCCCACAGAGGGCTGGACAAGAAGAGGGCTATCTAACAAACACGGGACCAAATCCAACATTCCCATTTGAGCCATCCGTGTTGCTTTCCCAGAAACGTGTTTATTCAGAAGTTACCAGAGTTGTGCTGCTGTTGTTTTTTTCCCCCTTAAGTTCTCCGCGGTTGTCCAAATTTGCACATCTCTATCCAGAAGACAATCTAATTTTGACATTAAAAAGTGCACGAGATATTTTAAATTTTATTTCTATCCTCCAACCAATTGAAAATGGCAAATATTGTACCCCAATGCTTTTGCTACTTTTGTGTGATTTTCTTTTTTGCTGCGTGAACAAATTCAGGATTTGTCTCACGCCCTATAAATGACAATGTTTAAACAGCTCAATGTAAGTGAAAGTCATCTTCAACTTTTCTTTTTTATCAAGAAATATAGAGTTGCACTTGGTTTACTTTAAGTAAACCATGACAGTATTTTAGTTTGTAAAAGTGGCCCATGAATCTTGCTAGTATGCCGTGACTTTACGATGAAAATATGACTTGGTCATCCATACTGTAAGTGAGCCACAGTTCAGTTTTTATCTGAATTCTAGACTTTTAGCGTGTGATTGTAAGAAAATCACATAATCTGCACAATAAAACAGCTGGATTCACTTTACAAACAACAATTGACAGTCTGCTGACTTGTGCATTTTCTTCTCTGCAATAGTTTTTATGTGCAAATTATATTGAATAAACTTTTCAACTAAAGCGCTTGTCTTTTTGTGTGAGAACCCCAACAAAAACAACTAAACAGGCAAAGAACATTTGACAGTCTGCTCGGTTGTGGTAGTCTCGATTTTGCTGTCATTTACAATTTTAACCTATTTTGGAATCGTTCTTTTTACCAGCCGGACGGTGTTCATCCAAACTTTCTGGGCAGGTCGATACGAGCAGCCAACAGCCACCATGGCAGTCATCGATTCTACTCCCAGCTGACTCTTGTTTACAAATTACTCAGCGCGCTGCTTCAACTTCTTCTACCCCTAACCACTGCAATAATAGGCTCACTACACCCACCTACAGGCCATACAAGCTGCTCTCATCATTATCCCCCTCACTAGCGCTCCCTACAGGCCCCCGCTATCAATACCACCGCCGACCAGACAGTTTCCCCATTCGGACCGTCATAGGCAGACGCCCCCCCCCCCCCCCCTCCGACACACACACCAAACAAAGCGATTTTAACATACAGTATTAACAGCGTTAGCACTTCCCATTCCTGCGACCATGAGTGCACGTCCGGCATAAAAATTAATCTGGCCGTGCTTAACGTGCGCTCTCTTTTAATGATGTAATCGATCGTTAGTCACTAAAAACAATTTGACTAAAATATTCAGATTTATTGATTATATGTTTTTTTAAATGCATAATTATTTTACACTTTACGGTAAAGACGTAGCTGTGTGGGAGCTTCCAATGGGTTCCAAGACATTTTGGTGCGCGCATTGATGAATGATCTATTTGCGACGAATCATTGCGCGCGGAACTCAGTTTGGAAAGAAAGCGGAAGCGACTGTACACAAGTTGAACATGAGTAAAAGGGACAACAGTAAGTTATCATCTTGACTGTAATGATGTGTCGGTTTAATTTGTAGTCAAGTTAAACTGTTAAAAGCTTTAGTTAGAAATTCATAGTCAAGCATTAGCCTTGCATGGTAGCTAGCAACGAGAGATATACAATTCAAGCCGTCAAACCTAAGTGTGTTTACGGTACATTTCCACGATTAAGGATCAATAAATACGGTATACGTACGCACATTTTCATCCACACAGGCGCCGCTGTCATTCTCGCCTACCTGAATGAAAAGAACCGTCCTTACAGCTCCCAGGATGTCTTCTGTAACCTACAAAAACAGCACGGATTGGGCAAAACGGTTAGATTTAGATTTGAGGAGAAGTTGTGTTTAAAACAAATAAAGCATTGTGAAGTTTTGGGGGGTTTTTGGTCACCAGGCAGTGGTCAAATCCATGGAGCTGCTGGCCCTGGAAGGCAAGATAAAAGAGAAGATTTACGGCAAACAGAAGATTTATTTTGCTGATCAGGTTAGTTGAATGTTAATAGCCCCCCCAAACATCGTTCATTAAGTGCCATAAACAAGCCTGCTAGTCGGAAGCCCCGACATTGCAGTGGCCAAGTGCTTAACTGGGGCTACACAACAATTATGACGGTGCTGTGCCAACCCTCAGACCGGGTGTAATGCCAATGCCATCCTTAAGTCTCTCGGGTCCCCCGAGTATCGAGTATTTATTTACCTATGTGGCGGCGTCTGCGTTTTTTATTTTTCTTCTTCGCAGTCTCAGTTTAAAGATGTGAATGATGCAGACCTGAAGGTTATGGACAGTCATATTGCTAAACTCAATGAAGAAATGCAGGTCCTCAACCAGAGCTGCAGACATCTGGAAGCAGGTACAGTAGCCCCATGTTGTTCTCCAATGAGAAAGCATGTTGAGTCCAAATATTTTATTTCAAAGAAAATAAACCTGCATAAAAGAAATTTATTAAACAACTAATATTTGTATCCCCAAGTATATGCACTTTCAGTTAAAGAAAACATTATTTTGGCCGCGTAGTATTTTTCCATTTGAACTCAATCCTCATTCGTCAATTTTATATTTTTTAAAGAATTTTTTTCAAAAAAGTGACTTTTTTCTCGCAAAATTAAAATTGTGAAGGAACCCCCCCCCCCCCCCCCCATGGACTTTTTCCTGATTGGGAAATTGTAGCTCAGAACATGTTTTTCTGACTACAGCACTCCTCTGTTGCAGAGTTGAAGGGGCTCAACAACAGCCTGACTTCACAGGAAATGACATCCGAGATCACTCGACTGAGAAACGAGTGTTCAGGATGTCATGAGCGTCTGGACAAAATAAAATCAGCCACCAATCACGTTGCACCCGAGGAGAAAGACAAGGTTTGCCGGGTTGTTTTTTTAAAGTGTTGAACACCCAATAATGAAATGTATCACTTCAGTGGTATTAGACTTTGGCTCAATCAGTGCAAAATATAAAGAATTCTGTATTAAGCATTTGACATTAAGTCTCATCCAAAATATTCTAATTGCAGGTTTTGAAAGAGCACAATGTTTATGTAAAAGAGTGGCGAAAGAGGAAGAGACTGGTAATAAGAGTTTAAAGTCTTCTTAAATATTGTCGGCTTCGCTGATGACGTGTGGAAACTAGTTTTGCTCGAATCTACTCAGGCTTCGGACATGATGGACACAATCCTGGAAGGGTATCCCAAGAGCAAGAAAGAGTTCCTGGTGGGTGAAATCAAGCTTTTGGAGTTTATCGCAACACTTTTTTTGGGGGGGGGGAGCGCAACATATCTGTGGCGTTTTCTTTTCAGGAGGAGGTTGGCGTGGAGACTGATGAAGACTACCAGGTGGTTGTGCCAACTGTTTGAAAATCAAGTTTGCTCCATTTAGAAGAATGTACCAAACAACTCTGATTCATGTATATATGTTGTATTTTGTACATTTTACATGTTCACCTTGTACTTAAAAGCTGAGTGTGACTGTTTAGTTTCCCGTTCAGGATCAATAACAAGCTTAATAAATTGGCAGCACGCACTATTTAGCCAAAGGAATAAAAAAACGCTTTGCTGGATCTTGTCCATGTGTCTGGACAGCGTTTCATAAAATGTAAGACAGTTCACTACATTATTTCAGACACTTAATTTCACCAGGAAAGACGGTCAGATAAGGAATTATCCTGGCCTCAACCGAGTAGCAGCACATTCAAAACCAAGCTAACATCAAACGCATTGGCTAACATCAAACGCATAACATCAGTAGAAACATGAAGGGAACAATGTTGCAGTTTGCCTCAAACAAACAAGCACAGAGGCAGTTGAAACCCAATAAACCAAAATACTGAACTACCGTGGAGGTTGTATAGCTATGTCTGGAAAACGACATCTAGAGTTGAATTGTAAGAGAATGAACAGGAATAAGCCAAGGACAGAACCCTGAGGCACACCATCGGTTAAAAAACATTTTAGCATGTACACAATGACGTCTACTTGTGCTATTATAGTTATCCAACCACACCACTTAACTGTTCAGTAATCGAGAGCTAAGAAGTCCTTGTTTTGGGACATCGTGAGCCACGAGATCAAATGCTTTGGATAAAAGAAGGCTGCAGCGTTTGTCAATACAATCGGTTACTGCTTGGTGTCGTTGTGCATTTTCAGATAGAAATGAAGCAACAACAACAAAAAAAGTATTCCAAGTCGCTTCTGATGAAAGCATTTGAAGTCATTGATAAAAGTACTAACTGTCATTGGGACAATTAGCTCCCTGCCATTTATTTACAAATCACATCCTAGTTTTCTGTACAAAAGACATCCCAGGAGCCCCTTACACACTGGCAACGAACACCCTTTTAACTTGGCTCGGTTACCGCTTTGCAAGGTACCGATGCGGGATGGAGTCGGCCTGGGAATGAGCCGGCTTGCGAGGTAGTATCAGAGGCGTAACGGGCTGAATGGCGCGAGATGGAAAGGAGAGTATGTCCAAGCCCCCTTTTGTCGTGCTGACATCACCACGCATCTCATTATCTTGATGCCAGAAGCTGCCCTGGACATACTCTCAACATCTTGCTGCTTTGAGCAACACCTGAACGGAACAGGCAAATAAATGCGGGCTTTACGGTCACGCCTCTGATGTGCAAATTTACCGGGACTGCGGTGCGGAAGCAGCTAGTGGAGATTGTAGTGCTTGTCGTTAGATACTTCACATAATATGGAAAATCTCACGCCCTGGAAAAGTCTGTTTGAAATGTCCTGTACCGAGGCGGCTCCTCTCGGTGCTGATGTCGTTAAGCCATCAATATGGACTTAACATTGTCTATGTACACTCACTGGCCATATTAGGCACATCGGCACAATTTAGTAAAATCTCTACAACTTCTGGCAAAGAATCTCTTTGAGCAGAGAGTGAGCCCTGAGCGAGAAAAGTCACACCCTCTTCAACATCTCGGGAACATCCCCGAGGCCTCCGTTTTCACATAACCCGTTGTCAGCTTTTGAAAACGTGACTGCTTTGTCTAAGGACACGTTATCGCAATTGTCAAAACGGCTCAAATCGTCAAAAATCTGACAATCATCAAGTGTGCCCCCCCCCCCAATCCCCGCGACTAACGTATATACACAATCATGTGGCGTCACGGCCCGCGTCAGTAGAGCTGCCCGTTGATCTGCTGTAGCACGCCGACGACGAATTCCTTCAGCATCTACAGTGGGAAAGAAGGCAAAAAAACCCATAAAATGCCAAATTTTGAGCGGAGCGGGCGCATGCGGTAGAAGTACCAGTGGCTTGCAGCGCTCCTCGATCCAGTTGATCACGGTGGCCGACAGTTCCTGGAAGCTATTGACGGACACGGAGCTGCTGAAGGAGTAAAAAAGCGAGTCCATGATGCTTTGGAAGATGTTGAACTTGATCTGGTCCGACACCTGGTTCGCACCCTGCTGCGGATGGCTCTGGTACGCCTTCACAATCTGCTCATAATTCCTATGAGGTGAAGATATGTGACAATGTCACCCATGTTTTCGCACGTTACCAAAAACATTTGTTTCATAAACGCCCCTAAGTGTCACCTTCCCCTTCGCGTGCAGTTAGCCGACAACAAAAGCGCCACAAACTGCGTACCCGACGACTCACGTTTTCATGATCTTCAGCGCGGTCACTTCTTTCCTTAGGCGGGAAACTTCCTCCTCCTGCTTTTTCTTCTCCTTGTGAAGAAACTTGATGTATTCGATGGCTGCAAACAGAAACGGATGCGTCGTCGTTACGTTTGTCGGATGCGCCCGCAAAGGCCTTTTTCAGACTGCATTTGGTTTTCTTGGCATTTGCTGCAGTGTTGCGCGTAAAATAACGGCAGCGTCGGGGGGGGGGGAGCAAGCTTGCCCATATTTGGCGCTGACGTAGCAGCCTAGTGGAAGTAACAGGGATGCTTTTCACGCTGGTTTCGTCGAAAAGCAGACTGCACCTCGGCAATTTGTATTTGTCATTGCGGCAAAAGAAAGTACCTTAAGGAAGAAGAGGGAAACTGACAATGTCGGTGCTCAACTGTGGTCACGTTCTTCATTGTTGACCTTTTCAGACCTAATATTCCTTTCGCGTCGTGCTAAACCATCGGCACAATTGCAGCATGCTGATATTTTACTCCCCCGCCCACCGTCGTGGTTAGTTTACGATGCTACAACCTGCAAGGAGCTTCGCCCCAACATGCAGCCAGCTGGTGTTCCCTCAGCAAAGAATGCATCCCGACAGGCATTGAGGGGGAGGGACGACAGCTTGCGTTAAAACCAAGTCATGTGACCAGAAGAAGAATGAGTGGGACAGGAGATTGTACGTTTACTTCCATTTTTCAGTATGGTGGGTGTGAAATGACTCCCTGACGGTGCAACTATTGGCTGTGACAAACAGCAGCTTGTTTTCATTCCAACTTCAGCTGCTGCAGCCAACACTAGTGATTGTAATGATTGATTCGGTGCCACTTCAAACATCTCACGGTCCTTTTCTTTTATAAAATACCAACATCAACAATACAAGTGCTTTTGAGAGCAAAATAAGGTATTTACAAGAATAAAAATCACCTGTGTATTTTACATTTGACAAACTATTTGCACAGTAGTTAGTAGTAGTAGTATGTGGTAGCGTGTGCATGCACGCGTGCCGTGTACGTGCGTGTGTGCGTTTTCATAAATCACAAAGGTGACTGTAATGCTCTATTTCCTAAGATCCACCATGTTTTTTTTGTTTTTCCTCTCCTAGCTTAATAGTCAAACCAAAGATCATCTTTATTTGTATAGCGCTTTTGCAAAATATGCAGTGTTCAAGCGTTCTTTTCCCATTAAAAAAAATGGTAGTTGACAGTATTAGATGTTGACGCATTCGTTAAGGTTCCGGGTGATGCCATTTCAGGTCAATGGCACTCAAAGAGCTAATGAGAAACAAATATTTTATTCATTTATTTTTAACCGCTATTTTATTTTCCTTCATGTGTTCTGTATTTGTTCTTATTTAAAGCACTTTGTTAGAGCAGAAACAGTTTCTTCACAGTTCGATTTCTTGTACTCCGCTAACTCTTCGGACGTTCTAGCCTTGTTGACATGTCGGCTTCAAAACAATGTTTGCGATAAGGTTTGTGGTGTCTTACTCTTCTGCAGGATGGTGGCCTTGCTGATCTTCTGAGCTCCCACAGCAAATTCAGACTGCAGGCAAGTCGGAACAACAGACTGCAGGTCATCATAGCCTTTCTGCAGAGGGAGATAAAGCGGCGTCAAATCTCAGGACACAACAGCAGCTCAAATGTAGTCCGAGTCTGAGAACATTTCTCACCTTGATGGCGTCGCGCCGCTTCTGCTCGGCCTGCGTGTGCGCTTGCCTCCGCCGATCTTTGCAGGAATTCTTGTATAACGTCTCATGCCTGCAGTCGCTATCCTCATCATCTGTTGTCATATTAGATGACCGCACAGCGGGTTTACATATTTTTCCTTCAATTATTTAAAACATTAATTGTCCCATTAAATAATCCGGAGTAGCCAACTGTGAAGTAATTTTAGAACATCCCAAACGAACTATTTTAAAGTCACAAGTGAACTAATTAAACAAAATACATCAGATAAACCATGAAAAAAATAATTTCTATTTGGAGATACCTCAGAGAAAGCCCTTGACAGGAAACACACCTGTGTTTGGTACTGAGGAGGCACTTGTTGAGCTGATACTGTTGGCCCTGGACACCAGGCTCCCCGTCCTGGCCGCATCGGCAAAGAGAACTGCAACAAGGAACATTGTTCAATGTTCATCATCATCATCAGCTTCAGCTTCTTCATGCAGGCAAGACATGGAGAGCGTCAAACTCACCAGGGTCAAAGACGCCATCGCCGAACGCCACGTCTGAGTGCTGAACCGTCACCGGGCAACAGAAGACAGAGAGAAGGAAAAGAGGGACAATAGTAAGATGAAGTACACGAGCTGGCCTACATGAGGACAATAACACTCAAAACACCCACTGAGCACTAGCTTGATTACTTCTTTTCACGCAAGCACAAGACCGCAATCACCGCTGTGTTTGCCGCTTAAACCAGGACACCGCCACACAATAGTCACCCAACTTGTGCCCAACACTGCTAAGAGAAGCCAAATGAGGAAAATGTCCTCTTTAAAAAAAAATCAATAAAAGGCAGGAAAATATGTGTTTGTTTACTGCACATTCTAAAAGAGTTGCCTAGATAGCTTACAAAACAGCATGTTTGTTTTGTAGACAAATGGCAACAGACTAACAATTACAAAAATAATACAAGCATTTAAAAAGTTCTACACCATTAATTGAAAAACACAATGAATAAGTTTTGAATATAAGACTTTTTAAAAAATATATAGCAGTATCTTCATGTGCCCTGCGATTGGCTGGCGACCCGTTTAGGGTGTTTATGCTTCTAGCCTGACAGTCAGCCGTGACACATCGATTAAAAAAATATTAATACATTTAAAAATAACAGAAACACACCTTTTAAAAACGTATTTAAAAGTAATCACCATGAAATCAACATAATCATGAAAAAAAATCCAACGACAAAAAATTACATGTGTAATAAATGATGTATATTCCATGTTTCCTTCATGACGAGCCATATTTCCATTGATAGTGAGAGTGATGTTACAACTCTGATGGACATCAACAATATCGTTTTTTTTAATAAATTGGGGTATTAACAAAACGGTTAACCGAGTAGTTTATTTGCAAAGCATATTTTAACACGCATCTGACACTAGACTCATTCAACAGTTCCATAACTCGCTGACTGCAAACCGATTAAAAAATCCAAAACTTACTTCACAAACACACTTTTCAAAGTAGAAAACAACAACAACAACAATCAAAAAAAATATTCTCCTTTTCGATGAAATTAAATAAAAACTGCCCAAAACGGCGTTTATTACAGGCTTGCGATAGCAGACACGCACACAAAAGCCTCACAACTACACTCACTTGACAAGCAAGACAACAAAGCTCGACTCACTGACAGCCAGTGCGGCCGAAAGCGAACCAACGCACGACGGCTTACTTGTGGCTGATGTCACAAAAGACTTGTAACAAGACAAAAAAAGATGATGTTTGTTACGAACACACGACTCGAGTTTACCTTGCCGTGGTCCTCGGGCGACGTTGTCGGATCCGCCATTTTGGATGTCCGTAATAACGTTGGTGCGTTCGCGGTCCTTCTGGTAAACTTTGCATGCACCCAGAGCCAAAACGACTCCCTCAGCTATCAAAACGCAGTACAAGATCAGCTGGCAAAGTAAGAAGTGCTGTCTTTAAATGGTCGTGAAACATTCGCTTGAACAGAATGCCGGCTTTTATTGTCAACGTCAAGGCATTGTGACTGACTCATGTGGGTGTTTGTTCCATTTGTTTTACAAGCACCCCTCAAATGTCACAGGCCGGGATGCAATAGTCCATTTAAACCACACGGTGTCGCTGCTTCTCTCTTGGATCACTTGACTGGCCTCCAAGCAAGCTGGCCTCCCTTAAAGGGTAAAGATCAAACCCAAGGGTGGCTTCAAGTGAAAAGTAGCCAGTCTATGTGATACAAAAGGACCATGTCATCTTTAACCTCAAACATCTACATCCACCCTAACAGTTTCTACCACAATCCTCACCCCGTGTGTGCGCTCCACCCTGTGTTCGTTGCATTGTCGCCATGTACAGGAAGTTACCCTTCTGCTTTTCTGTTTGTGTGGTTTCTGTCTTTCTGCCTCGCAGAGTGTGTCGCCTTCCGCTCAGAACCCGCACTCAGAGCTCTTCTCGAGGTGTTGTTCTTCCATCCTTAACCACCTCGCGATGCAGCCCCTCTCTCCACAAGGCCTCATCTAGGCCTACGCGCTCTTTCAGGGTGAGCACAGCCCGCTCTGGTATGTGCTGATTTCTTGGGAAAAGTTGTTTGTGCACGGCTTTCCTCCTGGATTACTTGTGGAGATTAGTGATGGGGAATGCCGGGGGCTCGGAGCAGGAGTCACTGCCCGACGGCCGCGAGTCCAGGAGCTCGGTGGGCACGGCGTCCGTCATGAGCGAGCCCGGCGCCCCGACGCTGCCCAAGAAGCAGCCGGCTCCCACCAAGCTGCCCTTGCCTGCCGAGGAAGAGCTGGAGGAGCGCTTCAATGTAGTGCTGGTGAGTGAAGAACAGGTTTTAAACTCACTGTAATAATCCCACTGAAGTTCCGACGCAGAATTAGGTACAAATCACCTGTTTTGGAGTAAATTAACAATTTCAAATGTTTACAATGTACAGGGCAGTGCAAAAGTAGGTATGTATTTGCAAGACTTTTTGTAGAGTTCTTTATTATTTACCGTCTTTATTCGTGTCTATGTTTGTATTTACATACAAACACTCTAGGCACAGGCTAATGATTGGGATAGGTATACGATAGGGAAAAAGCAGCAGCAACAGAAACTAGGAACAGGAATGTGGAAATGCTAAAGGCCATGTGAGCACGCAGCATGAGACCTTAATGGTCATTTATATGTTACTCATGATAACTCTTTAAAAAAGCTGTCTTTTACGCTCCCACAGTATTACGGATTACTATTGCATACAGGGCCAAAATAAACGGTTCATCGGCTATATAAAGCCTAAAAACCGTGAATTACCCACAGCACTTCAGAGATCAAAACAATTACAAAAATGAAATGAAATGTAAAAAAAACCCCAACAAGTTTGGCACCACGACTTGGTATGGCATGCGATGCGTGCAGGCCCTAAAGAGGAAGTGGGGCAACACACCACTGCCACAGACCAGAAGACCGGAAAGCAGCATGCTTTCAACATGCTGCACTCGAGATGTTTCTATTTTCATCATTCACTATGATCTTGTGACTTTTGAGTTTATAAGCGATCATATTTGGTTTAAGTCGTAGGAAGTTGACATTCAAAAACGACCAGGTGGATTGATTTCTCCCAGCCGATTGCTGAAGAAATTACTTCTGAAAACAAATAACTTAGTTCTACTTGTGTAAAAATTTTATTACCAAATAAACAATACTACCAGTACTACTATTACTACTAGTGATTATCATTACTATTATTTTATTGTTGTTATTATTGTATTTTATGCCATCACGAGTATAAAAATGTACTTTTTCATTATTTTTATTCCCTTAACACATTGTTTTCTGCTCTCCAATATTTTTCTTTTGAGAATTAGCAGGTACAGTAGTTCCAAGCGTGTGTGTGTGTGTGTGTGTGTGTGTGTCCTGTGTGTTGACACATGGGCCTTTACATTTTTGACACAATTTCCCGCTTTAGGAGAAGTGGAATAAACAATGCATTTTTTTTTCCATTTGCTGGCCGCACCCACTCAGCCATTGAGTATGACGTCAATTCCTGTCTGAGCCAAACTATTTTGGAGGAAGTGCAATGAACAGGAGCTACATGTTTAGCAAACAAGCAATGAGCACGTGTTTGTCACGTCTAAAAGCGAGCGCCTACCTGAACTTGGCTTATTTTTTTGGGTGGTCAAGTCTTGATCATTCAACTGTCAAACCACAATGAAAGCAAGAGAAAAGACGCCAGCTTGACAGAAAAGACGCGTATGAGACCTTCACTCAACAAGGGCCTTAAGTACACCGCGATAAACAAAAGAAAAGTTAGGAGTGACTCAAATCAAAGCATACTTTGAATTTGTTGGATGACGTTGTGGATAAATATAATTGACCAATGACAACATAAGTGAATAAATACACTTTTTTATACTGTTCACTGAAATTAACTTGCTAGCTAATTCCGTACTGCGTACGGAACAAAATGGCCGCCCCATGAGATGGTTATAAACAGGGAGATTTTTCTCCTTGATTTCTCCTTGATTCATTTTCTACAAACGCAATATCAATCTGTGTTTAGAATAATAAAGGGGTATAGGACATATAATCGTAAAGAAAAAATTGTCTTAGTTTAGCTTTAAAAGACACAACGTCCCTGGCAGAGCTAAAAAAAAGAGTAAAGCTTTAAAGTACTGGATTTAGTGGGAATGGTGTTGTGTGCATTCTTTTTGTATCTTCTCAGAATAACAGTTTGGTCACAAAACATCTCTGATATTGCCAAATAAAAGAGCTAAAAAAAATACAGGTTAGTAATAAGAATGTTACTGTATTTCAGAGCTACATGAACCTGCCACCAGATAAACTGCAGCTCTTGAGTCAGTATGACAACGACAAGAAATGGGAGCTAGTCTGTGACCAGGTATGTTGTTTTATTTTACATATTGTAATTTTAAATATCATTTATTCTAGGTTAAATATTTTAAATTGTGTCTAATGTAATTAGATTTTATTTACATTTTATTTTTATTTTTCAATTTCAATTTTAGCATGTTCGCATTTTATTTAAAATTTCTATGTAATTTCAAAATGCATTCCCCTTTTATTTTTCATTGTACGCCACTTTTATTTTTGTACATATAATTTTTACCTTTTTTAAAAATGGATTGAGATTTTCATTTTCAAGAAGTTGATTTGACAAAGCATGGAGGTTGTGAAACATCCTGGACCCGCACCTACACATAGCACGCATATGTGGTTAAACGCAATGATAAAACCGCAAAGGTGTCAGCATGGTAACAGTGTCGGATGATGGCACACATCGATTAGTCTGTGTTGCCGTGTGTTAGTGTGTTTCATTCAGATCACTCCTCTCTGCTATCTCAGGAACGCTTCCAGGTGAAAAGTCCTCCGTCCACGTACCCAGCAAAGATCCGGAGCTTCTACCAGGACCAAGTGGCGGTGTCTCGCCGGGTCAGTTAACTTGATCATCCCTCATCTCGATTGTACTATGTAGTAGAGCCCAACCGATGAATCAGCCGATATTAGCCTGTTTCAAATCGGCAAATATTTGCAGATTATTATTGGAGATTTTGGACAATTGTTTAATTGCTTTTTAAAATCACATTAACACATTTCAACATAAGACAAAGAATCCCCCCCCCCCCCCAAAGAAAAAAAACTCTTGCCCGATTTATCCTCTCCGCAAATTGTCGGAATCGGCGCCTGCCGAAAAAAAAATGGGTGAGGTGTTACTTTGCAGTCCAACGTTATGTTGTTTATGATTTTAATGACTTAAATGCTCTGCTGGTGCTTGTTCATCAGAAGAAAAAAATCCAAGATGCCACCAAGGTCCTCAAGGATTTGGAAATATCCCTGCGCACCAACCACATCGGGTGAGCAACATGAATTCACCCAAAATAAGTGAATGCATTCAGAATCTATAACTGTTTGAAATGTAATCATCTCCTGGGACGACTTTGTGTCTTACAGTTGGGCTCAAGAGTTCCTCAATGAGCAGAATAAAGGTCTGGATGTGTTGGTGGAGTATTTGTCTCAGGCCCAGTGCGACGCCCCGTGAGTAGCGCAGCGGCAATAGCTCGAAAAGCTTTCCGATATTCCCCCAGCCATCCACCAAAGTCACCTCAGATATGGCATTTCTCCTGCAGGTTTGACGTGGAGAACGAGAACGGCGGTACCCTGAGCGACAGATCGAGGCCTGTCAATGGGAGGTCCATTGAGGACTTGACCAAGATCGGTGGCGGCGGCGGTGGTGGCGGCAGTGGCGGCGGCGGCTCGCACTCGCACGGGGTGACCCGAGCGGCACGAGCGTTCACAGTGAGGTTAGAATGTCTCTACAAAATCGAGGTTATCTTTTTGCATTGACAGTCCACCGCGGACTGACGCTTATGCTGTCATCACAAACAGAATCAGCTCCACTATTGGGAACAAGATGCTCAAGAAGTCTCATTCACCAAGTCACAGAGATGACGTGCATGTGTGCATCATGTGCCTGAGGGCCATCATGAACTATCAGGTACCACAGTTATTTGCGTTCATGAAAACAAACAAAATCACTCACGACTGAAGAAACACAAGAATGGCTGAAAACATCCTCATGTTGTTTTACCTTTTTGTTTCAGTCGGGTTTCAACCTGGTCATGACGCACCCGCGTTGCGTGAATGAGATCACGCTCAGTCTGAACAGCAGGAATCACAGGTGTGTGGGTGTGTGTGTTTATGTACCTGTGACATCATCATCACTTGTGTCTTCTGTGACAGGACCAAGGCCCTGGTGCTGGAGCTGCTGGCTGCCGTCTGTCTAGTCAGAGGAGGACATGACATCATCCTGTCGGCCTTTGACAACTTCAGAGAGGTTCTGTCATATTAATCACATTCGTAGTAATAATAATGATAATAGATACAGTATCAGTAGACGACACACTCCTGTTAATACTCACTTTGCTCGTGCACCCCATGTGAGCAAAAAGGTGTAATGCACATACAATATGAACACTTTTCTACATTTCACTCCAAAATTATATTATTATTATTGTTATTATTATACAATATACTCTGTATGTTACTGATATTTAAATCAAACTGCATATAATTGTTTTTTTGTCCTCCCTGTCAGGTGAGCAAAGAGAAGTACCGCTTTGAGAAGCTGATGGAGTATTTCGTCAATGACGATTGCAACATTGACTTCATGGTGGGTCCTACTTATGTTTTGTAGGGCGTAGAATTGTATAATCATTTGAAAAAGGTTGTTACAAATTGAATCACATCAATTTGCAGGTGGCCTGCATGCAGTTCATCAACATTGTGGTCCATTCCGTGGAGAACATGAACTTTCGCGTGCACCTGCAGTACGAGTTCACCAATTTGGGCTTGGACAAATATCTGGAAGTGAGATGACTTTGCCGTCGTACCTAATGAAGTGTCCAGTGAAAAGAGTTCACCGATGCGCATCACGCGTATCGTCCGTGTAATTTAGAGTCTGCGGCAAACAGAGAGCGAGAAGCTCCAGGTGCAGATTCAGGCCTACCTGGACAACGTGCTGGACGTCGGTGCTCTACTGGAGGACGCCGAGAGCCGAGGCGGCGTTCTGGAGCACGTGGACCAGCTGCAGGACCACAACGTTCAGGTGGGCTACGTAGACCGCATGAGTGCGGCGGAGGTCGTGGATGTGTGCTCAGATGTTCCTTGCGCTGTCCTTTTCAGCTCAATGCTCAGCTCCAAGAGATGGAGTCTCAGAGTGCGGAGAAGATTTCCGAGCTAGAGACTCAACTCATGCAGGCCACCAAAGAGGCCGAGTTGCTCAAGGTATGTTTATTTACTCACCTGAAGAATGCAGTTTGTTGTTATTCAAGTTATTCATTCCAGTCCAAGCTTCAGTGGGCCGGCTTCATTGCCAAGGGGGGCGCCACCACATGCAATTCTGCGGGTGCCCCATAATAAGAGGGAAGACGTCAATAGTGTTTTCCCATTCCAGGAAAGCCTGAGAGACTCGTGCTCTCAGGTGAGCACCTTGCAGCAGAGGGAACGAGAGAAGGAGCTGGACAGAGAGCGGGAGAAAGAGAGGGAACGTTTGAGCATGGCGGCTTCTCAGGCACCGTCTGAGCTGGAGCAGAAGATCCAAGAGCTGCAGGAGAAGGGTCTGATCTGCTTGACCAGGACCCCCTCGGGAGGTTTGGACATCAAAGTTGTGCCCATCACCGTGACCGATTACGTTTTGGCACCAACAACCCAGGCCGAGGTGGCTTGTGCCACCTCAGATATAGATGATCTATCCATAGTCCATTCCTCGGCTCCCTTGACTCCTTCAGTTCCCTCGACTCCCTCGGCTCCCTCAGCTCCCTCGACTCCCTCAGTTCCCTCGATTCCCTCAGCACTTCCACCACCACCACCACCACCACCACCACCTTGTGCTTCTGGAAGAGAGCCACCACCACCACCTCCTGAACCTCTCGCCAAAGGAGGGCTGCTACCACCTCCTCCTCCGCCTCCTCCACTTGTTAGTGGAGGAGGGGCACCGCCACCTCCACCACCGCCTCCTCAATTTGCCGCCGGAGGAGGGCCGCCACCACCGCCGCCACCTCCTCCTCCACCTGCCACTGGAGAACGGCCACCACCTCCGCCGCCTCCACCTGGTGTTTCTCTTCCACCCCCTCCGGGAGTCCCCAGCATTCTGTCTGGTAGTGAGACTTTCTGAGTGGTGGAAGGATCTAGATCCAGATCTAAAATCCTAAAATGATAGTTATATGGTCTCTTTGTGTCTCTTCAGGGATGAAAAGTAAGAAGACTATCCAGACTAAGTTCAGGATGCCGTTGTTGAACTGGCAGCCTCTAAAACCAAATCAGGTCACGGGAACTGTGTTTCATGAGCTGGATGATGAACAAGTCTTGGAGGTAGTAGGACACACGTCGGACAGAGAGCTGTCTCTGGAGGTCTTGAGATGAGGGCACAAGGTTTATCGTTCTTCTACATCAATCCAGGAGCTGAACATGGAGATGTTTGAAGAACAATTCAAGACTAAGGCGCAAGGTAACCCGACAGACCCGATGAAGGTGAAAAAGAAGTTGGGGCCCAAGGTTTCCAGCAAGACATCTTTGATTGACCCCAACAAGGCCAAGAATTTGGCCATCACGTTACGGAAAGGCGGGATGACTCCTTCGCAAATCTGCACCGCCATCGAGACGTACGGACTGCCTAACTGACCTCCTTCATGACTTTGTGGAATTTTAAAGGAAAACAGTCTTGTTGTTGTTTCCCTTTTACAGGTACGATCAGCAGTCCTTGTCCATTGACTTTCTAGAGCTATTGGAGCACTTTATACCCTCAGACTTTGAGATAAAGCTGCTGATCAACTACGAGAATGACGGCCGACCCCTCGAGGACTTGACGGATGAAGACCGCTTCATTTTGCGCTTCGGCAAGATCCCTCGCCTGAGCCAGCGGATTAACACGCTCACCTTCATGGGAAACTTTCCCGAGAGTGTCAAACGACTGCAGCCGGTGAGTCGAGCCTCATCCGAAAGTGTTGGAACAATGATAAGAGCATTTGTACTCTGCTACAGCAAATCAACTCCATCATCGCCGCGTCCATGTCCATCAAGTCTTCGGCCAAACTAAAGAAGATCTTAGAGGTCAGTCAAAGAGATTTAACTTTCTCATGAAGGCTTCAGACAGATGCTGACTTTGTCTTTTTTGCATTTAGATCGTTTTAGCGTTTGGCAACTACATGAACAGCAGCAAGAGAGGGGCAGCTTATGGCTTTAGACTGCAGAGTCTGGACCTTGTAAGTGGCTTCCCAAGAGAGTAATGGAGATCGGTGGTAGAAGGAGGTTTTCAAGGAACGATGTCAACTTCTGTTTGTCTCACAGCTACTGGAAACAAAGTCCACAGACCGCACGCAGACGCTGCTCCACTTCATTGCCAACATTGTCCATGAGAAGTACCCCGACTTGGCCAACTTCCACACGGAGCTCCACTTTGTGGACAAGGCAGCCCTTGGTACTTGCTCAGGTTTGCGTCTTTTGTGTGACACCAATGCGCCGACTCGAAAGTTCCTGTCTCTTTGCCAGTGTCCTTGGACAGCATCCTCCAGGACATCCGCTCCTTGGAGCGAGGGATGGAAATGACCAAGAAGGAGTTCTTGATACAGGATGACAGCCCGGTCTTGAAGGAGTTCATCAAAAGCAACAGCGAGCCATTGGAGTCTCTGAAGAAAGACAGCAAGACTGCTCAGGTTTAGCCTCCAATGCCAACAAGTGAGCTTGTGCGTCAACCTGACCTCAACTTCTCCATTGCGCAGGAGGCTTACTGCTCGGTTGTGGAGTATTTCGGCGAGAACCCCAAAACCACGCAGCCGGCCATGTTCTTCCCACTATTTGTACGCTTTATCAAAGCCTACAAGGTGAGAATGTCGGGTGGGGTTGCGAAACAGTGGAACATCTGGACCCGATGATTCAGTTTTGGTTTTTTTGGGTGGCAGAAAGCCGAGCAAGACAATCAGCTGAAGAAGAAAATGGAGCTTGAGATGAGCCAAACTCAAGATAGCTCGCCAGCAAAGGCCGGAGGCCATAAGGTAAAATATTTGGGGTGTAATAAGGACATGTATTTTAGATTAGGATTTTTGGCTACAGTGCAGACGTTCTCACATGGAACAAAGAAGGTAAGGTACAGCAAATATTATAAATCGATGCAGCTCGGTTTCTGGCAAGTGGACGATGTGACTGGCAACGTGCTTTTGGTAGTATGTCAAACTTCATCACACAATATGGGAAGATCAATGGAGACAGAAAAAACATCGCGTTGCAAGCACACATTTTTGTACTGTTCAAACTGTTGCAGTTCGTCTCCATACTTGATTTCCTAGCAAGAAAACAAGCCTGCGAACACCACGGCTGACCTGTTTGTTTGGGCTGGGTCATGTGATGTTTGAATTTTTTTTGGACTCGATTTTAACTCTTTCTGTGTCTTGATATTCTTTTAGGGTCCGCAGATGCCCAAAATGGACTTCATTGCCGAACTGAAGAGGAAGCAGGTGCAACCTCAGGTGCGCGAGGGCAAGGACGGTGCTTTGGAGGATATCATTACAGGTAAAACAATGTGACAAATGGACTTGTGTGTCAAGTGTTTGCTTGGTCATACCGTTGCCCTTAACTGTTGGTTCTCCACCTTTTAGATCTGAGGAATACGCCGTACCGCCGCACGGAGGGTCGCCGGACAGCTCAACGCGCGGACACCTAAAAGAGACGACAACCTCAAGGCTGAAAGGGGATTGATACACAAGACGTCAACTTGAAATCTCCTATCAGTAAAACAACATGATGCTCTGTTGACATTTTTGCAGGAAGTTGCTTTGTAAATAAATACGTACATTCAAGATGTATTTTAATCCAAGAAATCACCGTACATTTTCAGATGTATTCATGTATTGTTCTTTATAAAATAATTAAAAAAAAAACTTTTTTAAATTTGAAAAGCTCATTCAGTATTTTCGTGACTTTACACAGGCAGGGGTATATATTCGAGGGAAACATAAATTTGTCTGCTTGTGCCACCCAGTCATACATCATCAAATTTACATTGGACCAGCACCACAATTTTGACGTGATCTGAGCAGTCTTAATGACAGACTGACTTTCCGCCACCAAATTATGATTCCGCTGTGCGTATCGTCAAGGACACACGCTAGTTTCTTTGGAACACCCGGAATGACGCAGCGTTGTCTGTCAAATTGGCAAACAGGAAATTGGCATGAAAGTCAGGATACGCCAGCGTTTCCGCATGCACCTTCGATGAACACAGAGGCCCTTAGTGTTACAGTAACACTCGCATTTTGAATAAGTCATACTATCGACATGGCAGCCACGGGTAATATTTACAGGGCTAATGCTAGCTTAATCTTGTTAGCACTGCTATTTTGTTAAAAGCGAGATTACCCGATATCATTCGCCCGTTAAACATTGCAAATTTACACCTTCAACCCTTTCGCGGACAGCGGTTACTACAGCTTGCCATGTTATCAGGTTACAGGGTGCGTGAAAGGGTTGACACGATGTCTTGTTTTTGTTGTGTTCTTGGCCCTTGCTAAGAGACAAGAAATCCACGGAGAATCGGGGGAACTGTACAAGAGGAGCTGCACTTTATTGGACAAACAATCACAGCAAATTATGTACAAAACATTTTGTCACACACATTTCCTCACGTAATGTCGTCCACGCTAATAAATGAAGTCCAGAATCATTAGTCTTTTTTTTTTAAATAAATTGATATAGATATACTGTATGTGTTGTATTGCATATATTTATAATATATCTATGATATTATTTTTTTGTTTTTTATGTCACACTAACTACAAACTCTAGGCCGCATTGCACTGGAGCGATCCCGTCCTAACATGCCTGCCTTTGATTCACACACAAAACCAAGAGAACATCTCAACGTCACCTTTTCTTTTTTTAATCCTTTCTTTGAAATTATTTTTTTGAGAAAACACCCATGATCGACATCTTAGTATATATATTTTTTTAATCATCTTGACTGCACCGTGCAATTGCTTGAGACGATACATGCGTCTGTGTTAATACCTTTGAACCTGTTATTATTCTATGAATAAATAATATTAATAAATCAATAGATTTGGATTTTTGGACAGAATTTCTTGGACTGGCTAGGAACGACTTGACTATTTACACAATGTTTGTTTCTTCTACGATTCTTGCGATGCTGTTTGAACATCCACACACTCGTAAAAAAAAACAGTACATATACTATATACAATACATACGATATAGTGATATGTTTAAAAAAAAGATACAAGTTGAACACTTCATTGTTGATCCATCTTTGAGTTTCTTTTTCCCGATTATTTATTTATTGTTTTTGTAACTGCTTAACTCATTCAGTACCAGCCAATTCTAGAGCAAGTCTGAAAAGACGTTTAAAAACGTTAAGAGTTAAGAGCGTTGCAGTATGATGTGCAGAGTCGGATGCAACATTCAAGTCAAGTGACCTCAAACGAACTTTGTACTTAACGCCATCGAGTGGACAGCACCAAAACACGTACACACAGCATGGGGTGATTTTAAAAAATACATCATTAAATTTTACAAAGAAAATTTAAAAATAAACACTTTTTCAAATAAGTTATGTTTTAGGTCACTAATTCCTCAATGCAATGCAAAAAAGGAACTATATATATTACTGAGTCTATACAGATAATGTATTTTAAACAAATGTAATAATAAAAATGTCCCACGCATATGAATAAATAATCTCCATATGGAATGTGAAATGGAAAAAAACATCTGTACAAAATGATCACACTGTTCATTTATAAAAACTAAAGCGATGAAAACATTTTACAGCAGATCCTCATTTGTAGTCTAAGTCTATATACTCTATGTATATATAAATATGTATATTATAATAATCACACTTTTTTTCACAAGTATACTGTCACACACACACACACACACATCTACAGTATATACACAAGCACACACACACACAGACACACATATGTAAATAAAATACTTTGCGCTAATTCAAGATTATAGTTGTGCCCATCCTAAAGAAGTGTCGTAGAAAGGGTGGTAGTGTTTCAGGGGGGTTGGGGGGGGGGTCATATGTCACACCTCCAAGATTAGCCAATGCTGCATTTCTTAATTCCCATTTTTTAATCTGCAAAATTTGAGAAAATGTGCTCAGTGTGCTCTTCTGCCATGCTGATGATGTCACAGGGGAGTGAAACACGGTCTGGGGATCTGGGTGCAGTCAATGGGCTTCTTTTCTATCCACTTTTAATTTGCTGACACAAATGAGTTGTATTAGCAATGCTTGCAATGCAGAAATCGTTGCCATCCTGTCCTTGTAAATTAGCTTTTTTTTTCACCGAGTCCAAGTCGACATTACTGCCGACTATTTTTACTGCTTTCATTTAGCTATTACAATTCTTCCAAATTGTATGAGCGGTGGAAAAAAAGATAAAAGAAGAAAAACTGCCATCACAGCGAGGCACTCTAAAGTGGCTGCACAAGTCCAAAGCCCTGGTCCACATAGTGGTTGTCAAGTCGGACTTCTCTGCATGACAGCTAACAACGTGGCGCTCTAAAGCTGTCACGTCAGCCCAAAGTAAATCTGTCAAGTAAATCTTAGGGAAAAAAAATCCCCCCTCCTCGCTGCTTTTTCTTTCTCAGTATGATAAGTGCGTACTCGTGGCTGACAACGGGGCACTCTAAAGTGGCCAGCATACTATCCAAATGTTTTTTTTTTTTAGGGCGTGAGCATAGCTAGCTAGTTAGCTACACACTGTAATTGCCTCAGATAACCGTAGATGCGAATGAAGGCGCTCAAGTTCTTATGCAGCGGGCGAGGGGAGACTCGCGCTGACATCCATTTAAGCCACACCCAAAAAAGTGAATCAGTGAGAAACAGTTTTACGATCATCTCCAGAATCATGGCTACAATGTTAAAAAAAAAAAAAAAAAGTTCCTCAAATGAAACTGTTAAGGCGTCATAGGCAGGAATCTATAAAGGGTTTTTGTGATTGAGAAAATGATAGCAGTCTAGCAGTGCTTGCAAACAGTGCGGATGGAAACCAAATGAGGCACAAGCAGGATATTTGAGCTAAATGTACACACAGATACACACAGTGTTTAATTAAGACATGTTGTGCTTCGTCATTAAAATGTAATTCAGAGGCGACGGCGCTCGCTCGTTTAAAGTCTTCGTGTACGTTTTGTTCTCGGTCAAATGTTTGGCAGAAAAAGTCGGCACGATGAGCTGCTCGTAAGGCTGCTTTCCGGTGTTACATTAGAACTGAAGTTTATTTTTAAAGGGGTAACAACAGTTGTGCTTACTCGGGTCTTGGGACGCGTTAATAATATGAAGTGTGAATGCAGGCAGGGCCTGTTGTCTTTGGGGGAGCTTGGTGCTTTTGTGATGCCAATGATTGTCAAAATGTTCACATCAGATTGCACAAATCAACATTTCTAGAGAGGAGTCTTTGTTAACATTATAAATACGCTGTATTATATTTAGCCTATGTGTGGTGCCTGTGCTGCCGCCTAATAACATATAGTTGCAAAAAAATAAGTGGGGGGGGGGGCAGGGGTAGTCTGAATTTCTTATACAACAAATTCATCCAAACATGCCTTTGTGCATTGGGAAAAGGAAAAGGAACTTTCCCAAACTAAGCCCACAAAGTGGAATGTTTAGCACCATCCACAATGTCTTGTTTAGGTGAACAGTTAAGATTCATGGACTGCAATCCAACGCATCATTCGTTTTTTTTTTTTTTAAACTACTTTTGTCCGTCAGAGGATCATGTAAACAACACCGGGTAGCTTTACCATGACACACGCTTACACACAAACACACACGCATGTCAATAAATTTGAATATGGTAGAAAAGCTCGGGCTAATTCAGAAAGTAAAACTCTATATCAGGGATGGGCAAGATAAAACATTTTTCATCAGTGCTACTGGGGGGTGGGGGGGGGGGCACATGAGATCACGCACTTCCTAAGCAGATGGATGACAAAAATGCTAGTTTAAAAATGGACAAAATATGTGCATATGTGCAAAATATGTGCTGTAATACATTTCATTTTGAAGAATACATTTTTCAAGAGCCTCGATCCTAACCCAACCAATGGGGTGAAAAATTACCATTCAAGGTCAGCACAAACCTGCTTCACAAGAAACCAACATGAAGTGCTAATTTTCTATTTTTTTTCACAAAAAACAGCTCACTCAAAATTTTTATATCACTGAGGTACGATGTTTATCATTTCAAACCTGCAAAAAAAAAAATACTACAGTCGACCACTGGCGACACACTATACTGCGTATAATTGATCATCACCCCCAATCACCCCTCATTATGAGTGAAAAACATATATTGAATGTTTATAAGCATATTAAAACTCATTCAGTACCAGCCAATTCTGGACCAAGTCTGAAAAGACGTTTAAAAACGTCTTTGGGAGTGAATGAGATTCATTTCGGTTTGTAAAAAAAAAAAAAAAAGAAATTCTTAAATTTTTACTACTAGTTGCCCATCCCTGTTCTGTATGATACAGATTCCTTAAAAACACCGGAACATATTTCTTCTAATGCTTCCTTAATTTCTATACTTAATCTATATTTTGTTTATTTCATTGTTTCTTTACATAATATTACATAAATTTACATAATATGCTGGAGGCTGTAAATTTCCCCAGTGTGGGACAAATAAAGGATATCTTAATTAGAATACAGATAAATATGTAATTGATCCCAATAAGCATTAAAAAGCAGTTGCAGCTTGATTTCCACCATATTCCATTTCATTGAAATGCACGTGTATACGGAGTGGACTCACGTGGTGACGATTATTGCAACTCTACGTTTTAAAACAGGATCAGCTTATACCAGGTGGGATCACCAGGAAGGTCCAGTTTTGTGCTTTGGAGGGAGAATTCCCTTCATGGACCTCCAGAACCACATGAGATTGGTCCACGTGGGACACTTTCACTGTTACCGTGTATTCTTGCTGAGGCCCTCCAGACTAGCCTTGAGCGACGTAGGCGAGCAGGGCGACAGGACGGGCGTGGTGGGCGAGGAGGAAGAGGACAAGGTGGCGGTGGGCGTCTGCGACGAGGAGGAGGCGGGCGAGGGCGAGCGACTGCTGGGCGAGGGCAGGGAGGACGCGGACGCCGACGCCCGTTGCTGCTGCTGCTGTTCGCGGAGGAGGCGGTGCTGTCGCAGGGCGGAAGACAGCAGCAGGGCCTCGGCGCTTAGGCCGGCGGCCGACAGGCTGGCCAGCAGTGCCTTGGCCTGGCCGGGCGACGCCCTCAGCGTGGGGCCCTCCGCCCTCCTGCGGCGGATCCCCGACTCAACGCCCGCGGCTCCCTTCAGGTCAGAGGACACGTGATGAGGGGAGCGGGAGTGATGAGAACGGACGGGGGGAGGGCGATGAGAAAGTCCTACAAAGTAGAGGTTGCCTGCGCACGCATGCTCACAAGGTGCTCACTGCTGGTGGGGGAGGAGGGGCGGTTATCGTGCGTTGGCGAGGCGGGTGGGGGGGTCACGCCACCACGAGGAAGACGACGGGTGAGGAAGAGGAGGAGGGGGGGACAGAACAAACAGAGGACACATTATTTCAGGCAGACACGAGCATGTGCGACGGGCCCGGTGCCATCGACACATGAAGACCAATACAGGTTTTATTTTGACTTTTAATGATGAGGACCGCATTAAAAAAATCAAAATAATCACACTTGTATCCGACACAGTCACGTGTAATGAAGGTATGAGCCACTAGATGGCAATGTTTGAATACATCATTTTTGTCAAAAGGTAGCGCGACGAATGGTAACAGTGCCAGCCACATTTGGTTTAGTGCGGTACTCGCTTGGGGTGTCCCGATCCGATATTGATATAAAACAAATATTGGTGTCAAACTAAAATTTAAAATATTTTCAAATGTGAAAATGCACAATTAAGAAATAAAAAGAGAAGTACCAAAATGCAATATGAAGATAAAGTTTTTAAATATGGCAAATTCAACAATATGGAGAAAACATACAAGAATGCAAAGGTAAGAATGAAAAAAATATGATCTTAAATCTAAATACGAAAATAATTGTTCAGTTATTCATTCATTCATCCATTATCTGAACTATCCTCGCTTTGGGTGGTGAACGTGCTGGAGCCGTCTTCGGGCAGCAATGTAGAGCGTTCAACCAAACTCGCATGCATGTTTTTGGAACATGAGCGGAAACAGGAGAATACTCACACAGGCACAGGGAGAGCATGCACTGCACCTCTGCAGACGTGCTAACCAGTCCACCAGCATGCTGCCTTCAACTAAAATGTTCATTATTTCTTTAGTACACACTGTTCAGTTATGGTAAATTATCTGAATAATATAATGCAGAATAGCTTGTATCTTAGCTAGCTTAGCTTTATTGTATTTCAGCAACATTTCATGTAGCATCCAATATATGATAGTACAGAATAGTACAAGTCCAACACTAACTATCAAGCCATCAAATTACACTTGCGAACCAGTATGGCAGGTTCTCCAAAGACCACGCAAGCTATTAAAAACCCAATTTTCCACAATATGTCTCCTTAAAGCAAATCCTGAAGGATTATAGAGGGCAACTAAAGTATGATGTGATGCTATAAGCACACTACTAAAGTGTAAACGTTATGAATGTTGCTGTTACAATCAGAATTGCACGAGGGCTTTGCAGGGAAGGTAGTAGAAGTTACTAAAGCATGTCAAGCAAAGCCACAAGGATTTTTCTTTTGTTTGCCTTTATGTGGGGGAGAAAAAAAAGTAATTCATCAATATCACATGAAATTTTGGTGGTCTCAGATTGAGATGGGATTGGTAAAAATCCCCAGTGGCGTCTCTTCATTTTCTGATTATCCGGGATGATGATGATGATGATGAGAAGATGAGTGAGCGCTCGCTCTTCATCCTCGCTATTTCCTCTCCTTTATGTCCCGGGCTTCCGCCTGCCGCAATTTACACCCGCCAGCCTCGCCGTGAGCTGAGCGGATTCCCGTACTTGTCTCATGAAAGCCAAATTAATCTCATTATTTCAGCACGACGCCGACTCCCAGCTTGCTGTTTCTCTTTTTGTCTCCATTTGAAAAGACTTGCTGAAAAGAAAGTGCAGGGACACTTTAAGCTAATTGCGGACCTAAACGCCTCTCAACGGTGTTAACCGTGTGACGTCAGCTAAACATTACCAGCTCATTAGAATCTAACAGTCGATGAATTTTAATGTATGTTTACTATCGGTAACAAAACCCAGAATGTCAAAACTCTCTCTTATATTTATATTAAGAACAAGTACATTTATCATCCAAGTATCATTGACGTTGTATGCCTATATTATTTTTTAGACCAAATACACGCCTCCATCAAATTGCTAGTTGGCGTTAGCAGCTACTGGCTAACAGCTAGCTGCTAGCGGAAAGTATAGCACTTTTTAATAGCCCATAGGCTATGCTAAGATTTAGGCTACTTCAGTCTACAAAAAAAACAATGTTCATTGTTAATAAAGCACTTTAAACTTGAAGTATGTCTAAATACTTTCTTGACTTCTCTCTCCTTACTGACCACCAAAGTGATCCCCGAGGGCCCAGAGGCTAATATGACATGTTAAATCATGTAAATTAAATCAAAGCATTTTGTTTTTTCATATAAAAAAATACATGTGATTCGATGCATTTCAGGGTTTTGGGGAGTCTAACCCTCAAATACCTTTTGCTCGCATGGTTTTGCCGATCTAAAAGGTGGCAACCCAAATCAGCTATCTGAGGGTGCTTGTCATCTTTGACGTCAAACCAAAAAAAAAAGAAAGAAAAAAAGCGATTTGCATCCTGGTAAATGAGTGTAATCACAAAAGCCGAGCGGCAATGATGTGGAAAAGTAGGCTGATTACCCGAGCGCCGTCTCATCAAATCAACAAGGCTGTGGCGGGCCGACTTTGACGGCTAATCAAGATGAAAGGTTCTCACTCGGTGACAACTTAATGGGTTGTCAAAAATATATTGGACGTTAAAACACAGAATGGCGTCAATGTGTACAATGGTTCACCAGAATTCAGAGTGCAAATGAAAATTAATAATTTTCACCCGGATGCACACACTTGGAAAACAAATGTTTTTTCGTGTGTTAAGAATAATCATTTGGAAGAATAATAAACAGCGATTCCAAAAGGGCCTTCAACTGTTGCTCCCGACACTTATCACACATCAAAAAGGCTTCTCTGTCTCTGCATCCCAAATGAAAGCACATTTATGATGACAGCAATTCTGATGACTACAACACGAAGGAGCGGTACCATGCAGGTGAAGTCACCACAGCATGCACGCAACCATGGGAAGGACGAACAGTACCTGCTGCTGGGTCTTCAGGAAGTCCTCCCTCTTGCCACCTTTGAACTTGTCTGTGCTATTCTGCTGTTGCAGCTGCTTCAACTTGGAGGCCGGAGTTGGCGGGACCTTGCACAGGGCGCTGTTCCCTCCCTGGAAAAGACACAGGGGAAAATTGATAAGTGTCTCTGAAGGAGAGATTTACCAGAAAACCTTTGGTTTTGATAGTGGACAAGATTTTTTTTTTTTTTTACTTATTTACTCTCAACTAAAAGGGAGTTGAAACTGTACTTCGGCTTTATCTTGAATTCTGCTTCAATGCAAAGTGGCAGTGCTTTTTGCCATCTCTGCAAAGAGGAGAAGCAGGCGCGGTATGAAAGTCGGCAGCGTGTCTGAGTTAATACGAGATGAACTTCACAAGCTGCCACGCCGCATCGCTTTTGCCGTCCAACACAACCGCTTGTAAGCGTTTGGAGAGCGCGTAGGAGCAACGGTGTAGCGCGTGATGCAAAGACAAGCGCGGCCATGACGAAACAACGCGAGAGGACTTTGAAATCCTCCCGCTTTGCCCGTGGGAAATTATATCCCGAATCGCATTCGTGACAGTGGAATATGACAGCCCGGCACTGAGGGGGAGGCTGTACTTACACAGCAACTGGGAATGCTGCTATGGTGTCATTGTATGTTGAAGTTGCTGATTTTTGAGTAGCCCCTAATGAGCTGGATCCAAATACAGTACTACAGAGGTATTAATTCAAACATATAGGCATTGTTGGGATGTGGCAGTAACTGGTCGTTAAAAGTATGGAAGCCCATTTCAGTCCAAAAATGAATTTTGATTTTATGCAAACGCCTGCACACCGAGTCCCAAAATACACAGAAAATATCTCCATCAAAAGTCATCTGAAATTGCCTCTCCTTTCATATTTGATTAAAATGTAGTATGATGTCAGTTTTGTACATGTTCTCAATGCATAAATTGATATTTCAAGTTTTTAGAAAAAGTGAGATAAGATTTAAGACAATATTGAACCTCAAATAACTATACAGTAAACCCCCAAATATTTGCAGTTTTGCATTTTTTTTCTTGAGTTAAAAACTCCCCAATTTGCTTTTTTTGTGCTTGGATAAAAGGACTGAGAGAATTGCCTTGGCTCCATCTGGAGGCATCTTGGTCTCAAGGCAGTATGTTGACGTGAGTTGAGGATTTTCATTTGGACATAACTACTGTATTGCTTATGGCAAGTTTCGGAAATCCCAAACCTTTTATGAGGTGGGGGGGGGGGGGGGGAGGGTGTGTCAATAAATGTTCTCATTTTCTGGCTTCGCTCAGTCCCTCCCCCCTGCGAATATGGAGGTTAGCTGTACACCATATTTAACATTTTGGAGAAATTCTGTGGCAGAAATAGGCTTCCAATGAATGAAAAACATTATTTTAGTGTCACAATGAACCAGTATCATCATTTTCACGACACAACAAAGATGAAAAGAGTTTTGGTAAAGAAGCAAAAAAACGACAATAAAAAAATAAGTGGGTGGTTCTTTGTCTGGTTTTTGTTTTTTATTGTCAGTTGAAAGCATGAGAGGGGTGAGAGACTACAGACAGCCAGCCAACAGCCAATCACAGCGCAAGACAAGTCTGGTGTCTGTCCCGCCCCTTTTCCTTTTCTGAGCCAATGGGGGAGCAGACATCAGAGGCGTGAGAAGTTCTCCGCAAACCCTCAGAGAGGAAATGAGGAAAAGAATGTTTCGAGCGAGGAGGCATGAGGAAAGAACCTGTCTCGATGTTGAGGGCTTGGGTGGGACCGGCGGTTTCTTGCTCGTTTTGGCGTCAACAACCTCGGCACGGGAACCGCCGCTGAACTCCTGTAACGTGTTCTCCAACTCTCGAATGGTCTCCTCCAAACTGTCCAGCCTCTTGTAGGTCGTCTGGCAGAAGTTTTCTCCTGGTTTGGACTGTACGGAGGCCGGGTCTGATGTCGAAAGACTTGCATCTCCATCGGGAGTCTTACTGTCGGGGCTCGGTTGGAGTTTTAGAACCATGTCCCCCGTTTCTATCCCTCTCCTCAGAGCCATCACCAGGGAGCTCTGCTGACTGGGGGAGGATCTTTTTCTGGGTTTGGGCTGCAGCGGCAATGCCTCCAAAATCGAAAGCAGGAGCCCGTAGGCCTCCTTGAGCGCGGCCTCCTCTCTGAAAAGAAGCAGCAGAGGCCGCTCGCTCAAGTGCGCCTCCGAGAGCGCCGCGGTGTGCTTGGAGATGGTGCGCGTTTGCAAAATGACTCCCATGGCGCCGCTCAGCTCCTGGGCCTCGAAAGGCGAAAGTGCCCTGATCTCCGACTCGCTCAGGAGCAAAGTCACTTCCTGTTTGACGTCTTCCCCCGGGGAATGCCGCAACTCCGGCTCGCGCTGACGAGGTGAAGCGCTCGGTGTCACGGAACAACGGGGCGCATCTCGGACGGCACACCGGGTCAACACGATGTGTGGAACGTAACACAAAGGTCTGCCCTACAAACCAGGAAAGCACTTGAATTCATTTGGGATTGAAACACAGTGACGGCAGACCCAACAGACGGAAGGAATGATAAGTGAATATTCAACACGTTCTTTGGATTAGCTCTCAAGGAGGTCATTTAAAAATGAAGCATTTGGTCCATCTGCGTGTACCAAGATGATGCGAATGAGCACGGTCATCTCTGGTTTCACCTGCTGCCAGGTGCAGAGCCACATACGAACTCCGCTGCTTGAACATGCGGTCGCTGTTGGCGAGCACATCTGTCCAACAACATAACGGGGCTCGCGAGGTTGCCGTGTTCCATCGGGATATAACGGAACAGCTTTTACCTCTGACTGGGCAGAACTTTTCTCCTGCTCTGCATCCGCCTTGTCTCCGGACAGCGTTGGCGGCGTGGATGCCGGACGAGGGTTTTCCGACACCGTCCTCCTTAACTTCACGTGAGGCTTCTGGCTCTCCGCCTCCTCGGAGTCGGACTTCTGAAAGCACGACGGGAAAGCATTTTCAAGCACTTTAGTGACATTTAATTTGGGCTGATTTTAAAGAACAATGTTGCTGTGATTTTTTATTTTTTTTTGTTTTGTTGTTTTCCCCTCGATATTGTGACTGCCATTTAATATATGATTTTTATTTTTTTACAAGGTTCTCCTCTCATTTTATACCGCGGCCACACATGATGATGTCGGCCGTTGACACTTGATTCAGAGAGAGATGTGAGTTACCTTGACGCTCTTCCCGGGAATGAGGGGCTCCCCGCTGCGGGTGATCAAGCCCGGAGAAGAAGGGAAGCTGCGTCTGGGTGGAGGCGGCGGAGGGGACTTGGAGGGTTTCTCAGTGCGGTAGCGGGGCACCGTCAGCTCATCTGTGGAGGGTGCAAAAAAACAACAATCATACATTTTGACCGGCGTCATGTCAAAGCAATCTCAAAATAAGCAAAAGGCCTGCTTTTCGGATGTTTCAGAAAGAAGCTATTATTGCGATAAGAGTTTGGAATAAACGTGTCACAACTCATTGGCCACAATAAAAAAGGACAAGGAGAGCAGTTTGCCCCCACAATGTTGTTATCGGATTATCTGCACATCAGCATGTCTTTCTTCTTTTTTTGTAGTTTCTGTCAGTCTGGATGCTCTGTAGCACAAAGCTTCCTCCAACGGGTCAGTCTTGCTACAACAGACATCTAGGTTGGAGATTGGCGGTAGTTGGTGCAGATAAGTTGAGTATTTGCGGTGTGCTGTATTGGTCATCTGGAGGACACCATAAACTAGAACAACATATGAAAGTGATTTTTTTTCCCCGTGACGTGTGTGTGGTCACGTTTTAAAAATAGGTTACAAATTTGTATGCTTCTACCCAGCTAATCGAATTGGCAACGGTGGCTCGTGCACCTGGCACTTCAAAGCCTGCGTTTAAAATTATTATTCAACAAGAAATTGCTTAACACGTGGTTTCATTCGAAATGGAAGAATTTTTCTTTGATCCTGATAAGGTGATAATATTTTCGCTCCACTCCTCACCAGATCCTATTCTGGATCCGCTTTCCTTCTTCTGCGGGGGCTTGTTGTTGACGGTGCGGTGTTCGGGCGTGGCCGTTCCGCTCTGAGGCGTCTGGGGCGCCTGCGAGGACGTCGTACCGGAGGAGGGTTTGATCTGCTTGGCGGCAAAGTCCAGGTCGGGTATGGCCTTCATGAGCTCGGCCTGCGTCTCCTCCAGCAGCCGGTTGATGTCCTGAGCGCTGTACTGGGTCAGGCTGGCCCGCTTCTCCTCCCAGTCCCGCTCGGCAGCCTGCGAAGACGTTGGTAAAGCCTCTCTGCTCGATGATAAGGGGGAAGAATCAAAAAGTTTCCTACCAGGCGAACCTCGACAGACAACGCCTTATCGGCAGCATTGCGGCGTTCCAGCTCCTCCAGGGCTTTGCCCTTGTGAGGGACGGGCGGATGATTGTCCTTATGCTGTCCTGCCGGGTTCCCGTGGTGGCGGCGGGCGAGGCTGGTGTGCGGGCTCCAGTTGGACAGGCTGTTTCCTCCCCCGAGGTCGTTGATGGTGAGGGGCGGGCTGGTGGGGAGGTCAAAATCCGGGAACTTCCTCATATCCTCGTTGTGCTTGGACGATGAGAAGTCCTCGTGTTTCTTCCACACGCCTTCAGTGGCTTGCCTTGGAGGGTGAGTCAAACACATCGCTGTCATCGGAATGTGAGACACAAAAAAGGCAAGACCCTCAGTAGACCTCCACAGAGGCCTCACGCCTTGGTGCCGTTAGCGTAACTAAGATGTCAATTGACACGGATTGCTACTGCAAGTGCAGGCTGTTTCTTGAATTGGCAGGAACAAACAAATCAAGGCTGCGCTTGCAAATAGTAATAACATACTGAAATATTCGAAAGCACTATCGTCTGGAGTCAGCGCAAACCATGTAATGGGTTGTTTCAGTATGTACATTCCATTTTTTAAAAATGCGATCGATATTTATAGTTTTTGTTATTCTTAAGGGTCAGTGTTGAATTATTTAGCAGCCTTTTTCCAGGACTTCCGCTTTCCACCCTTTTTCTTAAGGATTCTGAATGTTCTCGCCGCCGCCGTTGCATACTTGCGCATGGCATTGAGGGTATCCGTGATGGTCTTGCATCGTTTCAGCAGGGCGTCCAGCCTGTGCGGCTCCTCCTTTAGGAACTTGACGGCCTCCACTTCGACCCGGAGCACCACCCGCATCTTGCTCTGAAGGCCGGGGAACTGGTCTGCGGCACAGGCACAGACTTCAGTTAACTTCCGTCTTTGGCGCGCAGAAGTCGACGAGAGTGATTCATCGTTTGACAGACGGCGGGTGGGAGACTTAAAAGGCGAGCGGGCGCCGAAAGCGTCTGACTCACTCTTGAGCTCGGTGAGCGTCTCGCCCAACTTTCGGAGGACGGCCGTCTTCTCCTCCAGCTCCTGCACGCTCACCAGCTTGTGGTTGACGGACGACTCCTTCTGGATGTCCTCCACCGACTTCTCCAGGTCACTGAGGGGGAGGAAATGCGCAGAAGGATGAACGCCAACCATCGCTCCGTTGCTCTTTTCAATTAACTCGCTCCATCAGCTGGCACTTTCTGCAGAGGTTTTTGAGGCAAGCTGAACTGGAGCGGCGTGGGCAGGAATTAATACGTTTGGAAAAGTACTTTGGTGGCTTGCAGGGAACACGGGGGCAAAGATAAATCTAAACTAATGTTTGCAATGTAATACAGAACTGTAGACTTTGCTCAACTTAATATGGGTTCATAATTCGACTATACATTTTCTACTCTAACAACTGCTAAGCTATACTCTGCGCCATATATTGTTGGGCCAACATCCGTCATGGATTTCACTACCATGATGATTGAGGGCGGAGCTCAGGGTTGTGACTAGGCGAGCGGCTTTGTCTTATGAAAGAAGAGTCAAGAGTGTGGGAGAAGAAGGGAACCTCAGCCATACACACCATCCATTTTTGATATGTTATGAAATGAATTTACAGCCCTTCTCTTCTGTGGGCATAAAAAGCAGGATTAAAGTGGCATTCAATAATCCTCAGAAAAAAATAGCCATCTAATGTTCAACAGTGGAATTACACTCAAAATAAACACGGAACCAACCATGAACACACAATTTTTCAATTTATTTGATGTGCAATGTAAAGGAAGACTGGCTGTAGCCGCACCAACATTTTATGGGTTCTTTCCAATGAATCCTATGCAGTTTTTTCTTCTTTTTCTGGCTGACAATTTAGATGCAAACGTGATTATATGTTCTGATCCTCCTTGCTTCTGGCCTTGGGTAAATTCGGGTACGGCTACTTCACAGGACATTGCGACGCATATCTGATGTGGAGATCTCAAGGTGGCGCTCAGCTCTGCTTGTGCAGGAGCTTCAATTAGCTGCTAACACCTCACATCTTAATAAGAATCTGAGAGCGCCAAGTCGGGCTTAATTACGCTTGCGGACTTTATCCGAGCGCTGCGATGCCACCGCGTGACTCACTCCCGAACTTGAATTTCCACTTTTTTTTATAAACCGACAAAAAGTAGCTTTTGCTTCTCATTTCCATGATTATCAGTGGGTGGGTGTGTTGGTACTGACTGAAGCTGCTGGATGATGAGCTCCTCCTCATTGAGATACTTGAGCCTCTCCTCCTCCACCAGGAGGCGCTGCCTTTGCAGGGGGTCCTCTTGCTTGCGGAGGGCGTCGGCCACACGCACGTTCAGCTCGGCCTCGGTACGCTTCAGCAGCGTGCGCATGGAGTCCTGGTTCTCGAGCTGTTGAATAACACGCATGAGGAGAGAATTATGCATCATAACCAACATATTATTTAGGGATATACTATGAAGCAACATTTTATATTTAACATATTTTTTTTAAAAATAAATAAAAATCAAAAATATGCATGAATTTGTGTTTCATGGGTGGATTGAACAGTACAAAAAAATGAATAAATATATTTGGATTTCAAAATGTTAAAGTTCAACCACAGGTATCTCAGTCCCCCTCTATTTTTTCAATTTTTGTTTGTTTTTAGATGAAATAAGATACCTTTTTTCTTAAATCTCAATTCACCCCAAATGTATTATTATAAATCAATTTTAATAAATGGATATTTACAAGGGAGTGGTCGACTGGTGAGCACGTCCACCTCACAGTGCAGTGGTACAGGGTTCACATGCATGGCACGTTAATGGAACACTCTAATTTGTCCCAAGGTGTGAGTGTGACTGCGAATGGTCATATGTCATGAAAAATCCTGACACAAAAACGATTCGCTAGAATATAGAAAGAAACTAACGGTAAGGAAATTATAGCATAATGAAATATCTCATGTGGTGGTGTTGTTTTTTAACTGAAAAACACACAACTTGTTTTTCTCGTGCCCATGCCAGCACTTATTTGCATACTCCGGCAGGGTGTGGCCGATTCTCAGAGCGTGAAACTCCTCCTCGGTGTTATGAATGGAAACTTGTACACAGCCGGCGTGTGTAATACAACTCTGAGATGAAAGCACCTGGTAAGGGAGGAGGATGCATTATGGATGAGCCTCATGTTCCAGGAAGTAAAATAACACCGCTCGCATTGCGGATGACCCCATGTGATCCCTGCTACAAAAGCCACCATGGGGATACGCAGAAACACAAGGTGACGTGAACATACTTGATCAAATATTCACTCATATTTATGCGTATATTATTTACATAACTGGAGAAGAATCCCCATCGTGCTTCCCGCCTCGGTTGAATAATTCATGAGGCGCATGTCAAAAGCAAGCAGCGGGCCTTCAGTGTGAGGTGACACATAAGGTGGGGAGGAAACGCCCTGCCTCTGCTGGGAGATACAGTGGACTTCATGAAAACGAAGGGGATAAAAAAAAATAAAAAAAACATGAATCAACCAAGACGGGGAGGAGCTAAGTTTGGGCTGGGGTTTTACCGTATTGGCCCGAATATAAGACGGCCCTGATTATAAGACGACCCCCTCTTTTTCAAGACTCAAGTTTGAAAAAATACTTTTTGACACCAAATTAATTTTTATACAGAAAATAATTCCAGTACATCTGAAACAAATGATTATAACAATATATTTGAGAGGAAAAGCATGTTATTTTTCCTCATTCAAATCTTAATATCTGAACATTTAAATATGTTTGATTCTGGTGTTTGAAATGTAAATTACACCATAACTTCTCCTCAGCTGCCGGTTAACCTGGCCCATCTTTGACCCACTTTTCTCCAGATTGTCGCTATGTTTCTCCCTTTTCTGTTATCTCTTCAATTATTTTCTTCTCTTTTTTTTTCTTACTGCTATTTATTTTGTTTCTTCTTCATGCTACCGCTATTTTTATTTTTATTCTTCGTGACACTTTGGCCTGGGGAGTCAAGTTCAGCATTCGCTTCAATGATATCTGGCGCCATCTAGCGTCGTGAATGGGTATAATGTCTAGACCCCGAATATAAGACGACCCCCACTTTTTCGGTCTTATTTCAATGCAAAAAACACCGTCTTATATTCGGGCCAATACGGTAATTGAAGTTGCGGAGAGTCCTCATCGCATGTTCATGGACATGCGTTGCATTGTTTTCTTAAGCAAATCATTCCAAAGCGAATGATTTTCACTGCACTGTACTTTTCAGTGGGGCTCGAGTGGGGCAGTGCACCGACTCCAGCGCTGTAAAAATGTACCGCACCAGCCTGAGAGCTGCCTTCTGAATAATTGACCGCACCTGCGTCTTGCGCAACTGTCCGAGCTGCTTGCGCAGGTCGTTGGCGTTCTGCTGCAGCCCGTGAAGGTGCAGCTGCATCTGCAGGCGGCTGACGTTGTTCAGCGGCGTCGAGTTGGACGGCGGTGGCGGCATCAGGGCCAGCGGGGCCGACGGCGTGTGAGCTGCCAATCAGAGCGGGGTGGAGAGGGTAGAGGGGTGGGGGGGTTCACGGTGAGGTCAGATGCAAGCTGATTAATTCAGCGAGTGGCGGTCAGCCTGCGCGGCACGCTACGGTATATATCGATGAAACGAATAAACACATATACACGCGTGCACAGTGTGCACAGCGTGCGAATGAGCATCCCCGTAAACCTGTAATGGCCCACTGGAGATATGTGAGCTCATGCTATTAGTAAACCCATTCAGAGGTGCAATTAGTTGGCCCGGTAGTGACACACAGGGGGGGATAACCATGCTCTAATCTTCAAGACACCGCTGTGGGAGTAAGGCGAGCTCCCAAAATGCACACACATAACACATAGACGTCTCCTGACATTGTCCCGTTAAAAGACCAAACAACACTGGGAAAGCCCTTGAAGTACCAAGCAATTATCAGATACGGGGAAAAAAAGGAAGGACGAGGAAGGGGGGGTCCGCACCACTCTGGAGAGGAAGACAGGAAGTGAGAGAGGGCAAAGGAGTAATGAAATGGCAACTACCTTTCTTCTTTTGCCGTCCTGCTGGAATATAGAAAGATCCGGTTACTCAGATCATACTAAGAGGGAATTTTTCAAATACAATGGTACTGCATTCTCCTCTAGTACATGTCGGGAATTAAAAGAGCTCTGAGCAGATTGGCTTGATAGAACTCTCAGCTGACAGATCAGGTAGTGGTGGTAAAATCGTTTTGTAAAGCGAATCCTCACTCGGTCCTTTTATCTTTTTTTTTTTTTTGCTCGTAATATTATACGAACAGGAACTACCAGAAAACTGTCAATTCTCAGTTCAACTATTTAATGGACACCACAAAGATCAAGACACGGGCGTGAAGCCGGATGCGGAAGAAGGTCTGTCTTCTCCAAAATGATTTCACCTGTTTTTTTTCAATCACGCTGCCTTGGTCAAATAAAAGTTTGTTTACTAGAAGTGCAATCTGGGTTTCTTCCTAAAGGTTATGTGGAACATCATAGTGAAGTTTTGTCATCATCGACTGTGGCTACACTTGGAGGCACCGCTGTCACCTTGAGCTACAACAGAGTTTTTCATTTCCGGTAGTATGTGTCAACTGTCGACAAACCGTAAAACAAAACTTGTTGGCCATGTCTGAGTTCCCAGCACCCCCCCCCCCCCCCGCCCCCAACTGTCTAGTACTCACTTCCGGTGGCAGAGCCGTCGCTGTTGGTGTCAGTCTTGTCGCTGGAAGAGAAAGGTAATGTCCGTGAGAAGTCGGCTCCCTGGTCCGGAGGGCAGCCCGCCATCATGCAGAGGCGCAGCAAGCCACACCTGCGGGATCAACGGCCACACGGCAAGCCCATTACAGTGCTAATTCTAAAAGGTTTGGGTTAACATTCTCAAACCTGTTTTGTTTTTAGCTTGTTAAAAGGGGCTTTGGAGGCACAAAGGGTTTGAATTTTGTCAGGCAAGAAGTGACGAGGCTAACGTGTGCTCGAGCACCTGTCAAGGCGGTGTCTAATTGTCAACGTAAAGGAGCAAATGCAGCCTGGAACGTCTTACGTGCTGTCGCTGTCGGGCGCTCTGGTCAGGACGCTCTGGACCAGGCCGGTCAGACTGGCGATCTGCTTCTCCATGGCCTCCATGCGCTCAAGACGATGATCCCTGTCACAGAACGAAACCAGAACCGAAGTGACCAATCTCAAGTCAACTTAAACATCGCAATACTCTGTTCGATTATTTGGAATATATGTCAAGGTCTTGGATTTTCACATTTTATATGCCGAAAGCGGACACCCTTTTTCAACAATCCGAAATAAAACAAATCCAATTTCATCAAAAATGTATATAATGGGCCGCAAATGGCCCCCAGGCCAAAGTTTTGGCACTACCACCTCGAGAGCCATCTCATATGCTCCAACTGACCTGCTCGCATCAGCATCCGGTCCGGACAGCGATGACCCAAAGCCGGGCGTGGCCCTGCCTCCCTCCCCGGGTCCAGCTGTGAGACAGAGAGGCTCAGAGCCAGAACCGGGTCTGGATTTGGGACTGTCCATGAACACGGAGGACGTCGAGTCCTTCCGAAAGTTTTGCCTGACGGGCGAAGCCCGGTTGGGCGAGCCCGAGTACGAGTCTCTGTCCCGCAAGTGCATGTCGGGGATCTTCTGCGGGGACGACGGTGGCATGCGGAAGCCCATGCCCAGTGTGGCTGAGTACGTGTCGGAGTATAAGGACCCGCCGGGCTTGTAGAGAGAATCGTCCAGCTCCCCCTGCAGGGCAGCGGCGGAATACGTGCTGAGGGAGCGCACAGACCCGCGGCGGTACAAGCCCGAGGACACGGGGAAACTGAAAGGGTCTCCGATGGTCGCCAGGGATTGCGTGGAGGCAATGCTGAGGCGGCCCTCGTGCATCAAGCTGTAAGGGTCGGCGTAGAGAGACTCATTCTTCATCAGAGACAAGTTCTTCGCCGAGACCTCCTCGTCGGGCTTGACGTCCCGCCGCTCCAGGATGGCGCTGGGTGAGGGCGAGAGGGCCGCGTTGGCCACGTGGGCGGCTGCCACCGCGGCGTGGTGAGGGTGGCGGGCCTGCTCGTGGGGCCCGTGGGGCCCGTGGGACCCGGCGAAGGAAGGCGGGCGGCCGCCGCTGTAGGAGAGGCGCGAGCGGGACGGCGAGCCCGAGGAGCCCGACGACGAGGGGAGAGTGTTTAGGCGGCGGGTCGGGGAAGAGTCACGGGATGAGTACACCATCTCCCTCTGAAAGCAGGAAGCAGCCCACGTTAGCACGAGGACGCAACTGAGCGACAGCAGTAAACGACAACGTTCAAGACTCTTTCTGTCCATTTTGTGGAGCGTTATAAAGTTGCGCTCAGCTCCCTTTATGGCCATCAAAAGAAAAACAATCATTTATTATTGCATTTCATCCTTAACTCATTGCGCCCTTTCCAGCAACAGCGCTCACCGTGTTATCAGCAAACAAAGGAGCACAGCTATGCTCCTGAATACATACATACATATACATTGTTACATATGTATGCTGACCACCCCCAATATTAGGTACACTTAAACACCCGCCCGTCCATTCGTCATTGTCACCCTTCTACTTGCATTGTTGATGGCAAGACACGGCTAAGCAGGGTTTTGCGTTGAATAATTAAAACCAAAAATCTCATCTCCCTCAGGCCTTTCTTGATCGTCGCTGACGCGGAAATGTAAAAAAAAAAAAAAAGAAACACTTGTTTTAACACGGCGACATTGTCGTCAACAGATGGCCTACTCAAGATAGGAAACACATTTCCAGGAGGAATACCTGCCGAAATCACCAGTGAAACAAAAAAAACAACGCGCTCAAAATGCTCATTAGTTCTGCTTTAAAAGCTGCAAATGTTTTGCCTGAAATGAGAAATTACGCCGTTTAAATGCTGAGAGAGTGAGGACCATTCGGAAATGTCATAGCAATTCCCGTGTTTTGCCGTTCAAATGAGCATCATAAGCCGAGAACCTCTCCTTCAGCCCTCGCGCACACTCGCTCACCCGCAGGTCCCCGTTGGCCAGGTGGACGGCGGCCGGGTAGGAGGCGTAGACGGGCTCCTTTCGGTAGATCTTGATGACGCTGCGGTCCTGGATGTCGCGCACGTCCTCCAGCTCGTAGAAGACGTTGCGCGCCTCGTCCTTGATCAGCACGGCCGTGTTGGGCGACTTGAGCATGCCCGCCGTCAGCTTCTGCGGGAACATGTGCACGATGAGGGCGTGCAGCGTGTCCAGGCTGCTCAGCTCGTGGGTGATGTGCACACGGCGCGTCTCGTCGCCGTACTGCAGGAAGAGCACGCCTGGGGAAGAAAAAAAAAAAAAAAAAAGATATCAACAATAAATTCTATTGACCTCCACTGCTATAACACACGCATCCAACCGCCACCTTTTTGAAATTGGACTTCATACTGTAGGCAACATACAAAATATAACAAGGGTCACCAATGTCGGGTACCAGGTAAGCTCCGAAGGACCACATCGCGCGCGAGGCCCATTCTAAAAAAAGCTCACCGGTGATGGGACATTGTGATTTTCTAGGAATGTTGGAGACGTGATCATTTGATCAAGGTATCTTTTTCCTCATCACTGTGTGAAATCATGAACATGATCATTGCCTTCACATCAATAGTAACATTGTTCAAGGTCATTTGATTTATACATTTGTGACCTCAGAAGCCCTGGTTATGCAACACTGTATTCATGTGAGGGAACGCCAAATATGGAAAATGAAAATTAATGACCAATTTAGTGCAGTACCGATGATGTTTATCGATTCGAATGTTGAACTTCAAAACCAACAAACAAGAAAAAAATGTGTTTTTGCATCCTTACGGTGGGATTAATCACATTTGAATTTTGATTGAACTCGAAATGCGATCTCGTTTCTTCTCGCATTTGACCTTCTACTTTAATTACGAGATGACACTTTTTGCATGACATTGATGGAAACAAATTGAAAAGAACGCACGCACTTGATGTGCTCGAACAGCTCCATTTGATCTGATATCTCTTGTATGTGTTTTGACGCCTGACTAACCTGCATATTCATCTTGGTGGAGTGCGGTCCAAACACACAAAGAACAAACAAAGCAAAGAAAGAACCAGTCGTTAAAAGTCAGACATGTGGTGCTGGAGAAACCCAAAGTGTGAGCATGCAAACCCACTGAACATTATTTGGAGGGATGGGTGAGGCCTTTCCATTGGCACAACAGAGTCAGTGGATTGTCAAAAGAATAAAGATATTAACCAGCCTCGAATCGTGTCACAAATATTATAACAGTAGTTTTATGCAACAAAAAAAAGCAAAAATTAACTCAAGTAAAATACACAAATAACTCACAACAGAACAAAAGTGGATTAAATACTCAAATAAAAAATGATTGATAGTAAATATATTTCAAAAAGATTAAATTAGGCACTGGACTGAACTACATCATGCCAATGGATATTTGCATGGATCACGAAAGGACGCAGTGCGCGCGCGTGTTAGCGTGCATGCTACATGCTGACCTGGAGACCGTAGCTTATTCTGACTGGCGGAGCGCGACAAGGGCAAGCTTTGGCGGAAGCGGTTCATCCTGTTGAAGCCGATGGGCACGTCGGCCTCGGACATGGTCTCCAGGGATTCGGCGGAGGCGAAGGACAGCTTGGTGGCTTGGTCGGCCAGCCCCGACTGGGTGGACTGGGAATGGCGAGGGCTGCGGCTCTGTAGCGGGGAGAGGGCACAACGACCGGGGTGAGGACAGGCTGATGGGAGGATGACGGCGTAAGAAGAACATGAGTGACGATCAAAACGCCGAGTGTGGTTTTGGACTTGACGCTTACAGGCACTGCAGTAGAAGGATGTGCTTCAGCTTTGTGTAAGTTGTGTCATGTTTGCCTGATTTTTGCACACCTCCCCTGGCGCACTTTATCCAAAACTGCGGGCCTCCCGAGCTGCCGTAAATTTTAAACGAGTCCTTCTTTTTGTTTTTGGAAAGCCCCTGCGAATCTGGCGTTGGCACCCTGTCGATTCAGGGCAGCTGGGCTCGAGCTCAGCAGAGCGGCTGGCTGATCCTCTGGCTCAAAGGGTGCCGTAATGAGCTCCCACAATGCTCTCTGCTGCTTGTTTCGGAGGGAGGACCATAATGTAGTTTTTGACACCGGACAGGCGGGTCTTGGTTGCCTTCTTACACTTGTAACATGTCCTCACTCCCAATTTATATATACAGTATATTTTTTTTACAATGGACCCGTTTGATTTTTTTTTACACCCTTGGATACAACACTAATTCAAAAAAAATCTGCAATGCATAAACTGAACCCTGATATGGTGCATATACAGACTCTATAGTGTGTAAAAAAAAAAAGGAAATTTGCCCCCAGGGACCTTTTGACAGAAGTTGCTTATTTCACCCAAAGCGAAAATAGCTTTAAGTAGCAATATTGGCCCGCTCTGAACCATCAGCAATGCTTAGCATCACAGCAAGACAGCTACATTCTTCATTATTTTTGCCCTACAGCGCCTTTTCACTTGATACTCCTTTCTGTCTATATTTATATGTGCCGGCCTTCTGTCAGTGTTCATGCATAATTTAGTCTCACACACAGACACGATACAGTAGTGTGATAGTGTTCAGCAGAAAGTTTTGTAAGCATGTAAAGAAACATGTACGGAGCAATCAAACTTGCTGCGCTTTCTTTCTTCGCCTGCTTCGTTTTGTCTGAGGAATTGTCGAGCGTGGGCTGCAGCTTGACGTGATGTGTAATTTAGCAAGGACAGCAGCAAAGTTTACAGTCCTTGGAAGCGCCTGTGTAATCGAAGTGTTTATCTGACCTGAAAGTCTGCACAAAGCAGTCTTTTTCTATTGCCATAGAAAATCAAAGCACAACAACTCAGAGGGTCTTAAAGATGTCAGGGCCTTATCTGGAATCCAACCGTTGACGACCATCAATGAATATTTTTTCAACACGGAGGTGTGGAAGAGCGTTACACCCATGTTGTAAGTGAAATTGAGGGTTGTCAACCACTGTAATGACTAACAATGCCCCATAGAGGGCTTTGGATTTCAGATCAGCACAGCTTTTGAGCATAAGATAAAGATTAGGCGGTGATTCTCTGCTTGTCATTGATTATGGGGGGGGGGGGGGTAATACCAACATGTTGGAGGTCCAACATGTTAAGGCACCTCGCACTTGAACAGAGTACATTTGGTATAAACAGAGCATGCGTCGTGCAAGCAATAGAAAATGTGTGAAAGACTTCATGGAGTGAATGGTGAATGACATCCATCCATCCTTTTCCTAATCCGCTTTATCCTCACAAGGGTCGCGGGGGGTGCTGGACCCTATCCCAGCCGTCTTCGGGCAGTAGGCGGGGGACACCCTGAACCGGTTGCCAGCCAATCGCAGGGCACACAGAGACGAACAACCATCCGCGCTCACACTCACACCTCGGGCCAATTTAGAGTGTTCAAACAGCCTGCCAGGCGTGTTTTTGGAATGTGGGAGGAAACCGGAGTACCCGGAGAAAACCCACGCAGGCCCGGGAAGAACATGCAAACTCCACACAGGAAGGCCAGAGCCGGGATCGAACCCACGACTCCTGCACTGTGAGGTTGACGCGCATGGTGAATGACATGTTTAAAAAAAAAAAAGCAGATTGCTTGCATTGGGTTTTCTGCGGGTACTCTGGCCAACATCCCCAAAACGTTCATGTTTGGCTCAAGGACTACTCCAAATTGTCCACAACTGTGAATGTGACATTCTCCAGGAGCCGCTTGAGTCAATATCTGTCAGCGGTGAGAATGTCAAACATTTCTCGACGGGCAGACGAAAGGCAGGTGCTGATGTCTGAAAATTACAATTCCTCACACCTTGACCGCTTATTCTGCATTTTTTTTTGGAATTCCCTCTTGCTCTTACACAGTTTACACTTCCAAGAATATCTTCTTCATTGGAGCTCATTTGTCATCTCTTGGCACTGCAGCCGTGTACATTTGCGCTCTTCTCTGCACATAAATTGACTGACCGAGCCTCGCTTGCTATTCGGCCACCTTCGTGATTCCTCTCAGGCCAATCTTCTGCCTGGACACACAACACCCCCGAGCGACCCCCCCCCCCCCCTTCCTTCCCCTCTCACAAGACAACTGAGGCTTTCTAATAGCAGCAGCCATCATTGCATGGAGCAAATTGCTTAGCCGGGGAATAAACATCAAGTGGAAAATGGTGCCCTGAAGAAAACAGTTGGCCAGACATAAAATTGTCATTTTTTTATCTTTTCGCTGACAATCAAATAATGTATAATCTTATACTTTTAAGAGGACTGCAGTAAAGTTTTGTGAAGTTTTAGTCTGAATCATTGCGTACTTAAAAGGCGAAAAGACTTCCAGGGAAGTTCCCTGGACACACCTGGCTGCCCCATCCCGTCTGGCTTTGTTTACATTTCTATGCTGTTTATTCTATGTGTCCTCCTGTCGTAGGTGCATCTGCTACCGACAACACCATTGCCTTTATTTTTATGATAACTAGGACTGTGGGAAACAACTACGACTGACTACCAAAAGGGCTTTTTGTTTCATCTTTTTTTTTTTTTGTGTCAATGATGATTTTGCGATGCTACCACCAGAAGGATACCATTAAAACAGGAATTGACACGGGATAAATGAAAGGCGTGTCTCTCCTGGCTGCCCAGTTCACTTTGTCAGTCATAAATTACAACTAAGGAAATCCATCCATCCATTTTCTAATCCGTTTATCTTCACAAGGGTCGCGGGTGTGCTGGACAGCTGTCTTCGTCCAGTAGGTGGGGTACACCCTCAACTGGTGGTCAGCCAGTCACGGGGCACACAAAGAAAAGCAAGCATTTGCGCTATGGACAATTGTCTGAGTGTTCCATTAACCTGCCATGCATGTTTTTGGGAATGTGGAAGGAAATCGGAGTACCCGGAGAAAACCCACGCATACAATGTCCACACAGGAAAGCCGGAGGATCGAACCCTGCACCTCTGCAGTATGAGACGGACGTGCTAACCAGTTGTCCACCGGGCCGTTCAAGTCAACAATTAGTGGACCATAAAATGACCAAAATGTACAATCCAATGAAATATTCCCACGGTTAAGGAAAGTAAGTTGGCGCCGATACACGTTACAGTTTAAAATGGTCTATTGTTGCCATTGTAAATAAAGTCGCATTGACGAGCTTGTGTTCTGCATAAGCTAAAGGCTATCATGAAGCTTCCGAGCGGCACTCTAATTCCCATCAATCACATTTGGAGTAAAATGCTGAGAGTGATAAATTGCCGCGCATCTCACTATGGGTCAAGGAACTCGGCTATTGATATTCGCTGACATTTCCACCCTGTCGCGCTGATAGCCGAGCCGGAATGGAAGGAGAGTGGAGGGGGAAATACACAGCAGATAAGCTCAGGGCTTTTTTTTTTTTTATCCCCCATGCTCTCACACATCAATAGTCGCATTGTTTAGCACGAGTTCCTCCCTGCCAACTTCCGCGAGAGACAACGGCCCACCGGGGGGGGGGGAATACTTGACTGTTGGAGCAGGTGATCAATACATCTTAACAGGGAGTATTTCTTCTGCCGAGGTGTTCGTTTTTAAAAAGCGAAATGTGGCCGCGTGACTGAGTGAGGTATGGTAAATCCTCCAAGGCAGCATCCTGACACGACAACCTCCGATAAGCACGCACGTGCCCACGCACGCACACGCATATACAAACGTATATGCATGAGGAACCTTGAGCGCCATGAGCAGACACCTAAACTGGAGGTCACACGGTATTCTTTACAGTACATCATGCTCAAAGGCCACCTCAAGTGACAGCATTTATGTCCCGTATGCAAACAGAAGACCGAAGGCCTCAATAAAATCTTGAGTACTGTACTAGCGGTGTCACAAAAATCGGAAAATCGGTTTTGTGATGTGAGCATATCGAATCGAACCGAATCACTTTAAATTTAGCGTCTTTAAATTGTATCACATCTCTTATATGCATGAGATGGATTGAAAAGTCTTTTATTGGTGAGATACACACCCGGTATACGTACGTAGAAGATATTCAGATCTGTATGATCTGTTTCACAAAATAAAATGCTTAAACGTGAACATTTCCTTCATAGCATATATATTTACCTCATAAATGAACAACCTAATGCGAGTCGGCCCATTTTCTTCTATGGCAAGTATCCACCGCGTTAAGCATGACTCGCTTGTGGCGATGAATTACATGCAATGATCGGCGGCACACTTGGGGGCTTAAAAGATTTAGGAAATATTAATGCAGACGAATACAAAACCAGACACAAACAAGTACACACACACACACACACACACACCAACTCCTCGGTGGAGGTTTCGTTGAATATGCACCACTGACCTTAAAGCTCCAGTAGTTGGGTTGTTGCTGCAGTGTTTCCCGTGGCACAGAAGAAGAAAGACAAGACAATTTTAGGAAGTGAAACGAAATAAAACAATGTTCACTCTCTATCTTGTAATGTGTGAACTTGAAAGTCCCGTCACAGTGCCTCATATTGAGCGGGGAGTGGGGGGGGGGGGGGCGCCTCCCTTTAAAATGTAATCCCCCACCAGTGTCCCAAGTGGCCGGTGGTCCCGGAAATATACCTTGTAGATGCTGAATTAAAAAAAATAAGAGAGATTGGGCAGCGTTCATGAATTTTAATATGAAATCCCAACCCTTATTTGAGCACTTCTTCTTATCTGCAGGCGCTTTTGAGTAACCAGTCAGTTGGCTGGATATTAATAAATCCTGACGCACAAATGATGGAAAAAGAGGCAGATTGGTGTGAGTTGTCTGAGGTGACAACATGACTGCAGGAAAAAAAAAAAAAGAAAAAAAAACACAAAATGATGTTAGCACTAAGAGAATGGTTTAGAAGTAGTCATAGTAGTGGTATCAGTTCAAGTAGTCGCATTACAAAAAGGAGGATGTGAGGGAGGCCCAAAGGAAAACAGAAATGGTTTGGTATGGCATTCAATAATAAGTCTAAAACATAATTATATCCAATTTGTTCTTAGTTTAAATGAATAAATCAATATTATCCATCTATTTTCTACAATGCTTATCCTTAGGGTCGGAAGGTGAACTGGAGCCTATCACGGCCAACTTTGGGAAGGTACAGTCCACTCCAGACTGATGCCCAAGCAATCACAATTAGATCAATTTTCAACCGTTCAGCCGTACTTGTCATCGGATCTAAGGACGAAATAAAAGGACAAGTGTCAGTGCAGAAAACGGTGCTGACACTCCATCAAGTGTGTGATAAATATTAACTCGTCTCTTTATGAGACAACTTCATTGACTCGATTTTGGCACGCAGCTCGAGCAAGTCAAGTCAGACAGACCCTCCTCTCCTACGTTTTTTTTTTTTTTTTAAATTTCCGATGCTATCAGCAGCAATTAACCACCGCAGTCTTCTGGGCTCACATTTTCCCTCGTAAAGCGTAAAAGATGAATCTTAGGAAACGAAGAGCTGCTTGTATATTTCTGCACATCAGGCACAGAGCTGAGTTAGTGGAGCGCCGCATTACCTGACCAGCATGTAAAGCGGGCTGCACTCACTACTACCCTTCCTCCACTGCATGTCGTCATCCCCCAGCACCCCACCAGCCTCCACATCACAGTCATTTGTAGTTATTCTCTCTTAAACGCACACCCACCCCCCCCACCCCGCCGCCCCCCCCCCCCCACACACACACACCGAAACTGCAACTGCATAGTCTATCACTTGCAAAATATAAAAAAATTGATGCATGTCGGCGGAAGGTATTGCCCGGCTTTCGCCACAACAACCAAAACAACCAACAGGTTGAGAACATACGCGCACACGCATGTAGACATGCTGAAGTCCAGCCTCACCTGCACCGGTCCACCGCTCCACTTTATCCTCGCCTGTCCGTCAAATGCAGCGAGCCGTCCGCGTCGCCCCTTCCTCCCTCATCGCACATTATTTAATTCATTACATCAGCTGATCGGGACTCTTTTATTTTTGCAGGCGGTTGTCTGGCTCGCGCCGCTGCGGGCTAATTGAGCGGCGGCAACGGAGGCAGGAGGCTTGCAGCGCTGTACTCGCTCCAGCTCCTCCCTCCTCCCTCCTCCCTCCCTACCACATGTGGGAGACGTGGGGCTTTTTGCCGCGTCCTCAGTAGCCCCCCTCACACAACCCACGAAAGACCACTGCACTCAAAAGGAGCGACGTCACCTCCGAATTCGTCGTTGCGAGCACTTAGTTCATCTGCCATTCCCATTTGCCCGCGCAGCCTGAGCGTTGCGATGCGATAGTCCCGCCATATGTGGAAGGGGTTGCCACGGCAACATTAGACTCCACCTGAATCTCTCCTTCTCTCAGTCATTTCTTTACATTTTAAATACTCAAATACAATACTCATTTGCACACGTGAGCAACCAGCCGTGAAACTACAGTATTTTTTAGAAAATAATACTTGTATTCAAGCCAACGCAGACAATTTACAGTAGGGATGGGCAACTTAAACGATGGACGGGGGTCACAATTTTTCATCAGCACTAATGGGGGAGGAGGGGCACATAAGACCACACACTTCCTAACTCAACTAACGTACAAAAGTTATCTTAGTATATTTTAATAAAGTGCAAATGGCTCGCTTGCATGAAAATGTGTTTGAAGGATGCAAATCTAGTAATGCCTCATGCATTTCAAATGATCTGTCGACGGTTCTTGTGAAAAAACAAAACAAAACTGTTGTGTGCGGCTTAGGTTGAAAGCACCTTCACAAATATGGCAGATGGCTTTGCGTATAAACTAAACTTTACCTGAAAGAGGCAATTGTCTTGACCTAATGCAGCCCTGCTCACAGGACCAGCTCACCACCCTTCTCTGTTGAGTGATATTTGCCATCTAGTGGTGAACGGTATTACTACAACTTAAAACTGATTTGGCAGCGTGAACATTTCTATTTTCAATTATTAATCGAGTGTGCTCTTATTGTCTTAATGGCCACTTGTTTTTTTTCCCCATTGGTACAAACCCCTTTCTACACCTCACACCTCAAGACAGACGCTTAAATAACAACCGCCACAGAAATGTTATCAAGACACTTGGGTTTTGAATTGTTCTTCAATATGTAGCTACACTTAAATGTTCATGTGAACGTGTTTCGCGCGTACCTGTTCTCGCGCGGCCCTCTCTGAGCCTCCCCTCATGCTGGCGTGCGACTGCGAGGGCGACGGCGGGTTGTGGTGCTGATGCTGCAACTGCTGTTGCTGCTGGTACTTGCTCTTCAGGTGGTCCATGAAGGCATCTCGCTTGCGCTCCATGTCGGCCTTGTGTAGGTTGGTCAGCGCCTCCAGGCTCTGCGCCGCCGTCACCGTGTGCCGGTGCTCCGACGTGTGCACTAGGCCCACATTGGAGAAGCGCCGGCCGCTGTTGCCCAGCGTCCGATACTCCCGCGGGTACTCCAGGTCATCTGTGGAGATCATGTGAGTGGCGCCGCGCTCTCGGTCTGTGGGGTGGGTGGATGCAGAAAAAGGGAAGTGACCAATGTGGAAGAGATAAGAAGGAGGTAGAGAAAGATATGGGATGCGATATTCGATAGGAGGGCAGTTCTTCGCGCTTGTATTGATTCCAAAGGGCTGGCAAGGCAAGAAAAATGGTGAGCAAAGAATTAAAGGCTTTTGTAATGAATCAAAAGTGAACTTGTTTTGCTGCTTTGTCAGCCCGTAAGCACTTTCAAGCACTTTTGGCTGACGAAAGAGACATCAGAATTCTACGATCACCGTCGCTCTCTTGTAAAATAGCTCTTTATTTACAGTATATAGAGCTTTCACAGCAGCTTTTGCTATAACAAAGCGCAAATACACAATTCACTGTTTGACATACGATAAACAAAAGTTTCTCAAACTTTATTTATCCACTGCACATATTTAACATAAGAAAAATCTCACGGCGCACCAACCAACAAAAATGTCACCGACAGTATAAACACATGGACAATAAATGAAAAAGTAACGAAAATTAACCAATGGAAATCTGAGATTGCTCTTGAATTGTGGTTCAACAAAATTATTTTTTAAAAACACACCCATAAAGCAATACCAAAATAAGTACAAGCAAATACAAGTGTGTCCAGTTTTATTTAATTTCGTGAATTAAAATGTTTTTTAGATATTTTAATGGGCAACACAGTGATCAACTGGTTAGCACGTAAGGCTCACAGTGCAGAGGTGCAGAGTTCGATTCCGACTCCGGCCTTCCTGTGTGGAGTTTGCATGTTCTCTAAACACTCTAAATTGTCGCAAGGTGTGAGTGTGAGCGTGAATGGTAGTTCGTCTATGTGTGACTTGCAACCAGTTCGGGCTGGACCGCGCCTCCTGCCCGAAGACAGCTGGGATGGGCTCCAGCATGCCCGCGACCCTCGTGAGCAGAAGCGGATTAGAAAATGGATGGATGGAGATTTGTTTGCTAATTTATGTTAAATATAATACAGCAACACTGGCAGGCATGGAAAGAGGAACAAATATTTTTCAATACTTTTAGTTAAAAAAAAAAAAAAGTACAGTTTTCATTTTTGTGGGATGAGAAACAAGCAGACACAGTGATTATGCTTTAAACCATAACCACTTGATGGACATCGCAGCTCAAAAATGAGAAATGAATGGAAAAATGCGTCGAAGAAAGACAAGGTGGATGGAAGGTTTGCTGTGTGAGTTACCTTGTTTGGGATAACAGGCCCTGCTGGCATGTGCTGCAAGAGAAACATGCCAAGGGTTAATTTACGTGTTTGTGCACAAATACGTGCAAACAAACACGTCAGCAACAGCCAAAAGCACTATCAAAACTAATAGTACTTTGCCAACAGTCACAATTAGTGCATGCATAAATCATGTATTCACACACACACACACACACACACACACACACACACACACACACGGTTGACTATGAATGCATTCATGAAAACACCTAATAACACATTTAAATTGTATTCAACAGGAAGCAAGTGGACACACAGTCAATAGACAGAAGGTTAGTTGTCACACAAAACAACATGTTGGATAAAATGCATTTAAAAAAAACTGTGGTAGAATAATTGAGTGGAGGGTAGAAAAGCAAAAGCCTCGCCGAGAGAGTCTTCTTGGAGCCACAGCCGCGCGATGACTGCCTACATGTCGAGAGCGCAGACTGACACCAAGGCACAGCAGAATGTTGGTCATTCACCATTAAAATGGTGGCGGTTTCGGGCATGTGCTACATGTGCGTCCGCACAGGGCGGTGTTGCTTAAATTTGCTGCGTGATTTTTTTTTGGGGGGGGGGGGGGGGCATGAATATCCTGTTCATTGGCATTGGTGCCCCCTTGTGGAGCACAAGGAGGGATGCATCCTGATACAATCCTGATACCACACCTTACGGTCAAGTGAATCTTGAGATAAAATCTCGGCTGAGTCACTATGACAAAATGATTCAAGTGATTCAGTACAATCGTTGTTATGACTTGAAGACTAAAAATGAACACAGGGTGGTTACTACAAACAGAATATCAAACTTAATCACAGTACAAAGAAAATGAAGTAAAAAAAAAACGCGCTTTCAGCTAATAGTGCTACTACGGGGGAACAACAAAGAACAACTGTGTTGACAATAAACACACAATTCCCACCAGGCATGCTGGGAAGTGCTGCTCTGTCATCAGGGAAGTTGACGTGTATTTGTAGTTGTTTGTGTATCCTCATCGAGTTAAAGTAGTTATGCACCGTTGTGTCATCGTATTATTAAATATATGCAGGCAATCGTTACGATAACAATCAAAGGTGGAGACAATTTTCAATTTTGATACTTTGAGCTAGCGGGCTCAATGAAATGATGCGGATTTGGCCCCAAAGGTTAATTTTGACACGTTTCTTTGCTGTTCATGACAAGGCTTGGCAACGATTGCACTGGATAGCAATGCTGCAATCACAATCACACTGAGTGTGATGGAAATGAAATGTGATGCTCTCCTGTGGACAAATCTTGAAATACAAAATGTGAAGGACTGCAAAATACCCCACTTAGCCAGTCTATTTATCGCGCCCTGGCATCCATTACATGATGAAGGGATAATAAGCAGAGGTGAAGCGGGCCAGCGGGCTGATAGCGTTAGCATCGAGCAGATATCCACTTTGCACTTCATTAGCTCGTCGTGTGTTTGCTAACAAGTGCCCCCTGACTCAAGAGCTCCATCACGACGCTCTGCGAAAATTGAACTTTTGCACCTCGACTTGAGGAAAAAAAAAAAAAAAACGGCAGTAAAATGATAACTGTGCCAGCCTCTCCACAGAAGACAACGCCTGAATGCAAGACAATAACTTTAGTGCACAAATGCGAAAGGTCTGAAAAAAACGCCTGTAAAACTTTGCATGGAGCAGATAGAAGGCCATCGTCTTTATAAGCTGTGTGGGTTGGTGAGATAGCAAAGAAGAGAAAAATGTGAATTCATGCTTCATGCTGGCATCGCCGGCACCTCAATATACAGTAAGCCTGCAGACAAAGCAAAGCCTGAGAAAAGAACATTGGCTGCAGAACTATAAGGAGAAAAAAGAGTGGCAGCTTTGACAATAGAGGAACAGCTTTCAGTTGAAAACTGAGTGAATGCTAACGTATAATGAGTACGTATAGTACTCAGACCTGTAGCAAACTAGCAACACCCGTACAGAAAACACCGGCGACATCAGTGAGGAGTTGGCATTACGTTGCGTAGTCTTATGCCATTTCTAATAAGATGCTAAATGCTAACCTATAGCAAGAGCATGAACAAGACCTATGAACCTATGAACCTATGAACAAGAGCATAGACACTTTGAAGACGGAAAGATGAAGTTTTTACATTATTATTATTATTATAATTCTCATTAGTGTTGCTCATAATAATGAATCAAATACTAGCATATAGTAAGACACTTTAAATCAACCCTGGTAACATATTGTGTCATGTGGTAGCTAAAATGCTAACATGCTAACACTTGGTTTGCTAACAAGTAGCCATGTAGGAACCTGGATACAGAGAGTGCCACGTCACATAGATCATCAAGGATTCTATTATTATGCTCTGTGGACAGGTACTCTTTTGAAAGAGGCGAGCTAAAATGCTATCATGTAGCAAGATCGGATTTTAAGTCAGTCCTTCTCTTGGGTATTCTTTCACAACAGAATGGCTAGAATGCTAACATGCAATACTAGCAGATTCATATATGATTCACTTAAAAGCAGAAACACAGGTGTACCTAATGTTATGGCCTGAAGAGTGTATTGTATTGTTAAGTTATTCTCGACTTCACACATTTTGAGTCACCGGTTCGCACCGCCTTCACTTGTTATTTGTACAAGAGGAGAAACACACACACACCGAACACTCTAAGGTAGGTCCGTTCAGTGAACTGGATTTTATCTCGTCAAGAAGAAGAAGAAGAAGTGTCGTCTTCTTCTCCTGCTGGAACTCGAGCGGCTTGACGGATTTCATCGATTTCATACATGCTCACATCAAAGCAGATCAGAGGGAGTGAAAGGTAGAGAGAGGTGGCCTTGGAATGCTAAGAAGCTCACTGGCTGCACTGCTTATAATTTAGGACTCAAGCTGTTAACAGAAAACAATGAGAGGAGTGAAATGTTGATAAATATATTACACTTGGAATTTAAGCGTGACAGCGTTCATTTACCTGCTGCAAAATGCAAACTTAACGCCTTAAAAGAGAATTACAACACACATGCGGAGAGAGTATGGCTTTTGTTTCCATGACAACCGAGGACTTTTCTCGCAATTTCCTTAAAGAGAAGAAAAAAAAAGTTCCTCACAATAAATCGTGCAACTTTTCAGAGTGTGAGTGGAAACTTCTAGAGAGTCGGACACCACTATAAAGTCCAGACTGCAAACGAACGGTGTTTGCATGGAGCCATCACCGCCTACCGGTAATTTATCTATACGCCAGTCAGACAAAAAGTAAATTTTCCAATTTTGAAAAAGTAGGAGCAAAGGGCTTTCTTTTGCATTGTCTTTTAGTGGTGACATACAATTAAGCAAAGAAAACAAAGGCTTGAGTTAGCAGTGGCGTATCATTGCACTGCATCTCAGTGATAGCTGTTTTGAACTGGGGGGTATAACCAAAAACATTTAGAATCGGAAAATCGTTTTTGATTTCAGAAAATTGAATCAAACTGAAACATTCCACTTCAAAATATAAATCAACGGAAATTTCAAAATCCATATTGAATGGTCTTTTATTCCAGAGACACCCCTTAAAATCAGTTTGAAGGGAATGAATGCAACATCATTTTGTGGTGTCGTACATTTAAGCACAACAGCTGCATGGGGGTGACCATAATATTTGCAAACGATGACAAAGTGTAGTTCTAAACAAGTAAAACCACAAAAATTAAAGTTTGCGAGAATTTATATGCAGGCAAACCAGAGAAATATTGATTTTCGTTTTCTTCAATTAGACAGAGAGCATTGTGGGCAGTGTGTGCATTCCACGCTCCAGTGGACAGTAACTCTGTATATAACGGAAAGTAGTATCTTGTCTAACCACGTTCAACAGCGGTTCCATAATCATGCAGCGCACAGACTGTCAGTTGTTGCATTGGGCAGTCATTCAAGCAAAACAAGGCGAGAGCATCTATACCTTGAATTTTAATTTATCGGGAGCACGTCGCGAGCTTCTTTCGAGACACCAGCTGTGACGGCGCTAAATTTTTTAACCGAGACCAGAGGGGGAGTGAGTCAGCGGAGGCAGGTGAGGAACATGAATTGTGAGGGGGAACAGATGAACAATCAGCCTGGGCCTTGAGCTATTGGCATTTGGTATTTTGCGCAAATATCTAGGAGGGAATGCGTGGAAAGATGTGGTGAGAGGAGGTAATATGGCCTGCTGTCAACATCTTTTAAATGAAAAAGAATCAAAGAGAAACATATTGAATCTATCAAGCTAATCTGTCTGTGTTGGAGTGCAAAACTCGGGGCTGATATATTCCACAAAAATGTCTGAAGTACAATCGAGTGTCCTTCCTACAAGGCTGCCACCTGACATAAACCTTTGCTACTTGTTACATGGTAAAAAAAAATTTAACACAAAAGTAAAAGCAAAAAAATCACTGCGTGTTTTACTCTGGGAGTCAATTCAAACATTTTGTGAACAATAATAGTTCTAATCACGGCATTTTGATGAAGATTGCATGGATGAAATATGAATTAAGCAGCAAAATCAACCCGTTGTCATCGAGCTCAAGGGCGGCCATTTTGCCCGTTGCCGTCGACCGCAAATGACATCACAGTTGCTCAGGGCTCAGGTAACAACCATTCACGGCTCAGCTTATAAACTTCACGTGAAACTTGACTTACCCTTTCCTGGCAGTTACGACCTCTGCCTAAAATAAAAATACTTTTCGAAGAGAAATAGACATTGGATCTCAACCTGAAAGATAAAAAAACATTTGAAATATATATATTTTTTAAAATGAACAAATCTGCGAATAGGTGAATCTATGGTTGGCAAATTACTCGTATGCGGTGGTCCACTGTACTGTATAACATTTTCTTTGGGTGAGTAAACTGAACATTCACGCTGCTTTGCCATGGTAATTATTAGAGAGGAAACAAAAACTACAAGTAGTCAATTTGGTGTCCACTCAAAGGATTGGAAGGAAAAAAAAATTCCATTCCTAGCGGCCAAGCGTGTGCACTTTACGTTTTTTCTCCATTAGCTGTGAAAGCTGGTAGCGGCGTCGGGAGACGAGCACTAAAAGCGAAACGAAGATTGCGGGAGGCCGCCCACCCACAGGAAGCCATCAGGAGGAGGTCAAGCAGCAAGTTGAAACGTGGAGACCACGCGAAGGCTTCCGGGCGTCCGGGGAAAAAAAAAAAAAAAAAAACCCTCATCTTGATCATTAATCGGCAAAGGAGAGCTTGAATAAGAGGCCTCCTTCCATCCTAGCCACCCACCAGCCTCTCCACTTCCTAAGACCGCGTTTCCCCGGGCAATGCCGCCGCTGCAAAACATCTGCTCGTACTCCAACAGCACTCAAAACAATTGGAGCATACGAGCGTTCGACAGCAGCGTCTCGCGGGCTTCTCTGTTTCGGAAAGCGTCACGCATGAACAAATGGATGCCTCTTCATCAATTTATTGATCAATCAGGGTTTAGACGAAACACCTTCCATCCAGCTACAGTGTTCCCCTCACTTTTCGCAGCTGATACGTTACACAACGCAACAGGTGATTTTTTACACGAAGTAAAGGTTGGTGGTATTTACTTGGGCTACGCACAAATGGCGGTGCACCTTTATTATCAGATTAGGAAACGATGTTTAAATGGCATACAGGTACTTCGCAATGGGCAGAATGCACTTTGGCTTCTTAAGTGTGAAATGATCCCAAATTCTGGACATTCTCTGTCTTTTATGCATTCTTTCCTGCAATAACAGCGTGTGGAAAAAAAAAAATCACCGTAAAAATCCCGTGACATCGGTAACCGTCTTTTATGTAAATGCTATTTAAAAAAATAAATAGCAAAGCCACAAAATAAATGAATGTGTTCATTAAAGACGAATCGGGAGGAGCCCGCTGGCGTGACCAGGCTCTCGCGCATCTCCGCCTTTCGTCAAGTACTGCACCATTTTTGCTTGACTGACAGGGGGAGCCAACATTTGCGCTCATATGCTTCATCGCTCCGGTCTAACTGGGAGTGATGCATCCCGCGGGCCCCATGTAATCAACCGCAGTGTATTTGAAAGCCATTCAGATCCATGTTGATACATTTCATTTAGCTAAGTGCAATGGCCGGTGAAGAGAAACGGGAGGATATTAAGGAGCGGATTGAATGCATATTCATGTGCTTATTAAGAAGGAATTGAGGCGGGCGGGGGGTGGGGGGGGGGGTGCAGGTGATGCTACAGATGAAGGTTCTTCTTACACGTGTGAACGCAGCGTGATGCCGTGTTCCTTTGAGCCTGTCCTCATGTGAAAGCACCAAGAGCGATGGAAAGGCGCCGACCTCCGGCAAGGCTGATGATAAACCCTCCCTAAATGTATGCAAATCTGCAAATGAAACTGTCATACATACCCGAAGTAAGGATCTTACGGCATGGACCGATATTCATATTGAAACTAATTTCCAAGTGAAATAAACACCATGAAACCACATAAAGAGGTTCAGGGCACTTCCTGATAAAATGTAGTAGATAAAAATGTTCACATTTGCGACTATTTCCACCAACATGAGTCATTATCGACCACTGGAGATTTGGAGAAAATGAGCCCTGACGTTTAGTTTTACCAAACGTCCCGGCTCACCCGTCACGTGACGCTCGCAATGTGAGTGCAAGAGCACTTTGACGTTAATACCAATCGACAGCAGAGGGCGGTATAAAGTCAAAATGGCTGCGCCCAAAAGATGACTGAAAACAGGTGAATGAATCTTAAGCTCTTATTTCATAAATGCGGTATTCATCACAGTTTAGATTCATAGGGTCACATAAAACATTTTACAGAAGACAACACTTGACTTCTATTTGAACCCCTTCAGGGACAGCGGTCACTACAGTGGACGGCTTACCATGTTATCAGGTTACAGGGTGCAAGGAAGGCTTAAATAACCCACTAGAACAAACGCTCCTGATGTTCCAATGTAAAAATGGCAAGGAGGCAAGAGCAATTAAATTGATGGAAACCACTTTGGAGAGAACAGCATTTGCATATTACATTTCAAATTCAAACTAAATTTGTTGATTCTGCGGATTTTAATCAAAACACAATGGTGGGGAAGAAAAGTACATCAATCTCAAATGACGCACACAAGACGCCGAAACAATCCCTTTAACAAGATTATAATTAGCATTAAGTCATTTCAAAACACAATTTGTTCCACTGCGACAGGAAGCCTCAGGTTTCTTAATGATCCTGTAATCATTCCCCACACAAACACACACAAAAAAAATGTAAAGTGGTTTATGAAAATTGGTTAATGAGATGACTTTTTAAATTTACTGAGGACTACAAGAAATACATGGTCGCTTCTGACATGCTGCGTATGCGCTCCCCGCAGACCAGTCGCCAAGCCTCTAATTATTCTCATGCTCGACACAGCCAAGAGGCTAAGCTAACGAGCTACTCCTCGTAGACACCCACACAAGCGCAGACATGCCCTCAGCGCGTCTGCTGACGGATGAGTTCAGTTCACGGTTATCAATCAAAACTTGGATGGAATTGGGCTGCAAACTAAAACGCATGTTCCTTGATGACACAATTCCTGCAATAAGTATGACTAAAACATCAATTTTGTCGCTCGGACACAACAGGCACGTTTCGGGAACTGCATTTGGTGGCGCTTCAATGGTGTTGATGAATCCGTCGATTACGCGACCCGTTGTTTGGTGGGAAAAGGGTTCTGATTTACGAGGTTTTCTATGGAGGCATAGCAAGGTGTTTTTCTGCACTGTGCACCGCCTATAAAATTGACTGTCTGTGCCCTTTTCTCCAGGAGCTTCTTGGCAACAAAAGGACTGCAGTAAATTAGGACACACTGTGTAGGTGAGCGGCCTCCTATTTTTTTCCCCCCACAGTGATCGCATCTCACCGCACGGAATCATGTCAAATAAGCTAGGGGGACAAATTATGCACAAGTGACTTGTTAATGTCTCGTACACAAAGAGTTGGGTCTCGAGCCATTGAGTTTGAAATTAAACGAGTAAATCTGTTAGGGCGGCCCGGTGTTCGAGTGGTTAGCGAATCGACCTTAGTGTGCAGAGGTACCGGGTTCGATTCCAGCTCCGGCCTTCCTGTGTGGAGTTTGCATAGTCTCCCCGTGCCTATGTGGGTTTTATTCGGGTACTCCAGTTTCCTCCCGCATTCCCAAAAACATGCATGGCAAGCTGATTGAACACTCCAAATTGTCCCTAGGTGTGATTGTGAGCGTGGATGGTTGTTCGTCTCTGTGTGCCCTGCGATTGGCTCCATGTGCTTCTTGTTCGCATTGTGCTCTCCAAGACCAAGCCAGAACCTCACCTTCTAGTTGCCAACCTCCTCTTGTGCCCTGACCTGGATCATCATACCCTCACTTTCATTAAACACACCCTAAAACATTTTGGGTCCACTGCTATCTTTACTTTTAGTTAGCTATAACATACCGCGAGGCAACCCTGCATTCGAAAGATCAGCACTATCTGGTGGGGAACACCTGCATTGCATCCATTCAGTGTTTCATCTAAAAACTGAGTGAATGGAGAGGGGGCGAAAAAGAGGGCCGGATGACATGGAGGTCAGGTGAATGATGGGACAGGAAGGAGAAGTGTGCACGTGGGAATGTGGGACATTAGTGTCTGCGTAGTACATAAATAGAACCTGGAGCTTGGGTCTGACGAGACAGGCTGATACCACTCTCAGAAGGGAGATTAAAATAAACTGCATAAGCCGTTTTTGATTTGCCCTCTCTCTTTTTCCCAAAAAATATTTAAAAAATAGTAGCAATTACATTTACAAAAAAAGTGAAGAAAATCCACCTGAGTCACTGGAGGTCCTCGTGTGCGCTGAGACATTTGTGACACATTTCCACATCTTGCGTTTAAAAGCTGGGCACTCACTCGCCAGGCTCATTTTGTGTCTCGGGCTATTCTGCACCCGTTTCCTAGAAGGAGCTCTTGGAGAAGGCTGACGCACACGGACTTTAACTCATTCAGTACCAGCCAATTCTAGACCAAGTCTGAAAAGACGTTTAAAAACGTCTTTGGGAGTGAATGAGTTAATTACCGAATTACCGGACTTTAATCGAAATAAAATGCCCCTCTCCCCATCACATAACAATTATTGTTATTATTATTAAAAATCAATTGCATGAATTTATGTGAAGATACTAGTCGTGTCAATGATCCTTTTGTCAAACACAACCGTTGCTCTTAAAAACGCCGTCACAGTTTTGATGGGTGCAGTTAAGAACGGCCCCTAAATTTCTCAATTTAATCCTTTGATTAAAGTGCTTGACTTCACGCGGTATTTATGCCAAACTTAGCCCCGGGTGCGACCGCTTTAAACTCTTGATAGTTGACTTGGCTAATTAACGTTACCAGAAGGGGGGGAACGACCACTCAGGGCCACAACAAGGTCAAGTCGTGAACCAAGTGTCACACGCACTGACACACACTCGAGTGCACACGCATGATCGCACACAGACAGTCGATCCTAACTGGAGTGCGTTGAAGGGGAAGATACAAGAAGCGAGGGTGAGGTGTTGGCCTCCATTGACTCAAAGCCCCGCAGGCTAATGAGAGCTCCCGCACAGAAGACACCCGGCGAGGCCGTTGTGACTGCCAGATTGCTGCACTGCTCTTCCTCATTCCAAGGCATAGCATGGAATATCTAATGATGAAGGAGGTGGCAGGGTGAGGGGGGGCAGCGTCCTTGTCCCACAGCACTGAGGTGAGGTTGATGCTTATGTATTAAAAAGAAGAGGGGAAAAAAAAATCATCAACTTCACCAAATATATGCCTGCCTTTCTCACATGAGTCATAGGGGAGGAGAGAAGGGCTACAAAATGAGTGATGGCTGACGTCGCCATGGAAACAAGCCTTTACAAATGAGATTTCAGTACTGTCCAATGAATGGAACAAAGGAATAATAATTGCATTTGTTTTCTTGGCTATCAGCTAAAACTGCCATTTATCAACTTAAAATGCAAAAAACAAACAAAAAAAAACCCACTTTGCTCTTCAAGTATCACCATGACTCACTATAAAATACAGTAGCGTAGTAGGCTTAAGGGTTTCTTAAAAAAAATGAGAGGTTTCACTCCCTGAAAGCACTGTATATTCAACCACTGTAACAATATGCACAGATTGAACATTTTCACTACAGTTAAATATAGGAAAATAAACACATTTACTTAAACGATTCAATTAAAATATGCAGCACATTTTACCTACATAAAACTGAACACAAAGCATTGAAAAAGATTAAACGTAAAAAGCCTGTTCCATGGTGTGTATAGCTAGCTAGCAAGCGAGCTAGATAGATAGATAGATAGATGTAAGAAACACCCATCTTTTCAAAGGCCAAATTTACTCTTGTATTTTGTGACACATCCCTTGTTCTAAATGTCCTAAGATAGCTAATAAAGTATAATGCATACAGAAAATGGAGTCGTCATATTCTCTCCCACGTATGCAAATCGGAATGAGAGCACAATTGCGGCAGCGACGGCAGCTATCAAACAACGCTTGAGTTCGTTGCTACAAATGACTTAAAAACTCCCTGGAGGACTGCGGGAAAAGTTTCAAAGACGCACGTCAGTGAAGAGGCGGCAGCGGCGGCGCTCCAGCGGTCCTGTAGGGACCCGTCGAGTCTTTTTGAAGCGCTACAGCGGAGCAATACGTGCCTCTCCTGAAAACAAACTCAAGTGTCCTCCCTCCTCAAAGGGTCCCTTGAAAGGGAGTGCCTCATTAAAGATGCAAGAAAAAAAAAGAACTAAGACGCCAGCTGACAGGAAGTCAAATGAGAGTTAACAAAATAAAAAATAAACACAAGAGAGCAGGGTCCCACTTCAAGCGCCCACCTGAGGCTTTTAATCCCCGCTCTTCCCCCTGCGTAACCTCCCTTCTCCCATTGACTAATCGTGTCTAATTGTCGCCACTTGACTGGGAAGTGAAACGTATTCAGGATGTTTCAAAGAGGACGTGCAGGGAGGGACCAAAGGATGGAGAGAGAGTGCAGTAAAACTGCCACTTCTGAACAATGTCACTTCTCTGCCTCAGTCCTCCAGTGTCACTCTCACCCCATTTCACGCATTATTTCCATCTGAGCGCGCGCCACCGACAGCAACCACAGCTGATCAAGGCGCCTTCCTTGTCGCCGCCCTCCACCTCCTGGCCGTCCTCCACTCATCATTTAAGGCTTGGCCCACACAGGTTAAATGTTTTATGAACTGAATACATTGAAATAATGTAAAACAATTTTTTTCATTTAAAAAAACGAAATAAAAGGAAAACGAAACTACATTTGCCTTTTGTAAGACTAACTAAAATATAATTATAGCAAAAGAGCATGTAAGGTGAAGGAATTTTGTTGCCCACTTTGGGTCACCATCCTTACGTTCTACTGTGTGCGTATGGCTTTAAAAGGTCTGGCCTGGTGAGTGACATGGGCGTCAGAGAACAACAATTTTTGATAATTGAACTGCACCGATAATCTGGCCCAGGTGTCCCTTTTAAAAATCAAACGTGGTTCTCCAGCATAAGTTTGCTTATCTGTGTTCTAGTTTCATTCCTTCTAAGTAAGAGGCTCCATAGAACACACCGAATGCAGTAAATAACTGACTAACAAAGGAACAGCTGGCTTTCATAGAGTCAACACTGAGGCACTGGCACATCACTATCTGATCACATGTTCTGTTTGAATACATTTCTATGACACAAACAATAGACAGCATGTAAATCTATATTTGCGGTGACAGTGACCATATCTGATGCTGCTGTATTGATACAAGGGATCATATTCCATTATAATGCCATATCGATACATTTGGCCCATCTCTACAAAGTTTACAAGTGGCACTAAACATGACTGTCATGACTTTAGCCAATAAGAAGAAAATTATTTCCAGAAAAGAACAAGAGGAAAAAGGCCATCATACCTTGGACAGGAAAGTAGAGTCATTTCTGAATATTACAAGGGTATACAAAGTCCAACAATGTAAAAAAAAATAATAATAATAAAACATTCACCTAGCCTGAGTTATTCGTGACATCGAACAAAGACGGCAAAAAAAATCCTGAACACTCTTGCGTTAAGTTTGAACTCCACAGCATACCCGTCTTCCAAATGCCTGCTCCTGTCCATCCCACGTTCTCTCAATGTAACCCGAGAGGGGAGTCTTTAATTTGAATTTCGTCCATCTGTGAACTCTCCCGCCGCTCAGCAAATGTAACTGGAGCCTTCGGGGATAGTTACTATCTCAGTACCAGTGGCTAATAAAAAGAGCCCATCAACGCGGTGTATATACACGTGGAGGCCCACCGGGGAGGGTGAAAGAGAAGCTTCTTGCAGTTTTCAGAGGGGAGATAACTGATCACTGGCAGGGAATGGATGGATGAAAAGATCAAATAGTCAATATTAATAATAAAAATAATAACAATCATGCTAATAATAATAATTAACCATAATGTATCTAAGTATTGTTAAAATATTTCTGACTTGCATGTTTTTTAAATATATGACAGTCAATTGATGATGAATTATAATTTTATAACACATGCCATCCCTTATGATGTTCATCTTGAGACTTAATTGCGGCACTCTATTAGCGAGCTGCAGCAGTGGCCTCTGGTGGTCAAAATGGTCATCACGGGACACTGGTGCTTGACATCCTGTTGTTAAGATCTGACAATTACCATCCGTCATTATAAATTGTGTGCGTGGGCGTGTATGGTCGAAGGGATGCAAAGAGTGAGTAACAGCCCACCCGTAGACATTTTACCTGATGCACGCTGAGTGACACAGGGTTAACAACGGCCGCTCAGGGCTTGACAGCTGCTCCACCCGCGGATTGAGCCGCTACATGCAGGCAGGCACGCACGCACACAGACACACACACAGACACACACACACACACAAACACACACACACTCACACATTGTCTCTGCAGTGTTTGCAAGCAATATGTTTGTGTGTCTCGCTATGCCAAACACAGGGAGTCAGTGGCTCACAAGGGGTAAACAGCGAGTCCACTAAATTTTGCATCAGCGAGAAGCAACACACGATGCACCAGACAATTTGCCTCCAACAAATAAATACAAACGGGATATGGATGGCTCAGGGTGTCCTGTTTGACTTTTTATTTATTCAGATTTGTGTACAAAGCAGGCGTGTCTTAATTGCATTAGCCTCTCTGCGGCTTTGTTTAATGTTCCACAAGAGTGGGAGAGATTTGTGATTCGGCCTTTGCTTGTTTTTGTTTACACTTCCAATGTATGTGCTTCCTGTGGCCCACTCGCTCGTCAAGCTCACTAATGTGCCTTTATGCTCCATCAACAAAAAAGTGATGGCGCTATTACAGGCTTTAATTGCTTATGGAACGCAGAGTGTAAAATATAGTCTATGGCTGAGACGTCCGCTGCTGGCATTATCCGAATGCTGTACTTGCCCCCCGTTTGACCTCCCCCCCCATTCTTTACTCCCTGTCCTTTTTTCTCTGAGCATTTCCCTGGAGAGAGACGCCCCACCTGCTACCCTGTTCCTTCTCTTCGTCTTGAGAGGGAGGCATCTGGAAAGCAGGCATATCTCTGCCCCTCTTAATCACATTCATTCGTCGTCGTGTTTATCGTGGAGGTCCACAACCTCTTGTTTGTAATCCACTCAACTCTTTCCATTGGTTATTTTACATTCCACGTCTTTCACAGCACTTTGTCACAAATGCTGTACCATCGTTATTTGAATGAGACTACACTAGACTACACAAAAAAAAACAGTGCATCCATTTGCTTATGGGGTCTTAGGGATTTTCACTCTTTCAAGAGTCAGAATTCACAAGAATGTGAACCAAACAGTTAATAATTAAGTAATCTAAATTAATAGTAATAAATAGTCTCACTCTACCACACTGTCGTATGGTGTTCCACAGGGTTCAATCTTGGCGCCCATGTTGTTTTCATTATATTTCCTGCCCTTGAGTCTTCAGCAACATCAAGTTGCAGTATGTACTGGATATCATTACATGTACAAAATCTACACAATAAACCATGAAAATAAACATGATCATCTACATATGCGTATACTGTGATGTCATTTTTATTCACCAGCAAGCGGGAAAATGGCTGGCCCCAGAGATGGGTAAAGACTTTTATGCTCAATTCATTTTCCACAAACACAATTTTAATCAATATCGAGACTAGTGGGGGAGAATATAACATACCAGTATTGAAAATATATTTTTTATGTGACTTGTGGAAATGATTCCTCTAATACTACACAGTGTGAAAAATAGAGAGGTCGGAAAAGTTGTTAAAGATAGGGATTAAGATTGGAAACTAACTTCTTTCTGTACGCAGTAGATGTCCTACTGTATGTGTGCCTTGGGCATCATGATTAACCACCTTTCCATTTGTCTAATGTTACATTCCAAAGAAGTAAAATCACTTTGCAAATATATGTTGTCACGCTGTGTGACGTAATGTCTTAATAAATGTATCCATCGAGCGTAATGGATAAAATGAGCTCAGTGTTAGGCCTAGTTTTACTCTTGCAGCCCATTTATACTCTTGCAGCAGTCTTGAGGCAAGAAAAAGAGCAGGTTTTTGCCAGGATATGGCCAATGATGCAACCCGTCCTCGGAGGTCGGCCGTGACCTTTCTCTTCCAACACTTTGGTGAGCAATCACGACTGATGTCGAGCTACAGGGCCGGGAAACCAGCTGGGTGCCTGCAATTGCTCCCGCATTGCCTCTAATTAACGTTGCCTCCATCCGCTCAGCGCTGCAGTCTTCAACTGGGTGATCCCCAAAAGAGAGAGCGGGTGAACGAGACTTTCATGACAGCGCAGCAAAAAACAAGGCTGACCTTTTGGACTACTTATTCTGATGCCTGAGCGAACCAGTCAGGGGATGCTGGTACGTCCATGTGATGGGTGAAGAGCTAGCCCTATCGTTACATTTAGCTTGGCCAGCAGAGGACCTGAAAGAACTAGGAGTGTGGGGAAGAGTTCATGGATGAACGTAAGATGCGCTGAGGACTTCGACCCTCCTCGTTAAGCGTCGCTGAAGTCACACAGCTCAAAAAAGGTGTGTCGTATCTCCTTATTTATATTGGTGGGAAAAGGTGACCAACCAAATGTCGGGTCAATGGCCAGGAGCTAATCATTTTGTCCCAGAAGTTCCGACTAACAAATTTGGGTTAATCAACACTATTAGAATGGAACTCCACATGTGTGACCTTCTAACAAGGGAGCCTTCAAGACTGGTGGCCCCACACAAAATCAAAAGAGGAGATAAAAATGTTTGTCTTGATCCCTCCCTTGCGTTGTTCTCATCCCTGACAGGCTCTAAGAAAAAAAGCAGCTTCTTCCCCTGCTATAGCCCACAGCACAGTAATGTAAGTTTACGAGATTGCTATAACTCAACTTTATGTGATCAGGACCCCCTTCAGCACCGCCTGCCGCACCGTGTGACAAACGATCCAAAGTCTGACGAGCCATCATTCGGCCCTGAGAGGCTGTGATGAGAGCGACTATTTCAACTATTTGTTGTGATTTTTCATCCCCGGGACCAATTTGACAGCCGGGGTCTGTCAATGCGTGAACCGTGCAGTTTTTCGATCACGATGAGCCGGCCCGTGGTGAGCTATCAACATTTCACGTGACGGTTGGGGATGTCAGCACATGTAGTGATGTTTCGACTTTACTGTAAGTGAAGCGCCGTGTTGCCTTTTGACAGCGATGAGAACAGGGTGAATGGTAGACCAAGTCAGTGATGGTGTAGCGGTTCACTTGCCATACTTTCTAGGGTGTATTCTGCCTTTTGCTCAAAGTCAGCTGCAGTAAGCTGATGCAACCCCACATCCCTGAACAGGATAAGTGGCATAGAAAACGGATGGATGGAGCGATCGCAATGGCCGAATATTACGATTGGACAGCTGTGAGCCAGTATTGGATTGCACCTTCCAATTAGATCGGGGGCTCCTCTTCTGTTCTGCCAGCCTGACAGTGAGTGGCCACTGGTCAGTCGAGGGCGCTACCCCACCACGGGTGGTGGTTCACCACATTACCTTTTGGGAAATAAAAATATTTCAGAATCGATACATATATCTATTTTTATATGAGCGGGAGAAGTATGCCGTTAGTGATGAGTAAAGTTGTTTAGTTCATCTCGTTTGTTTGAAATCAAGTGTACGTTAATTACCAATTACTCCCGTCATCAGTCGGTAAATGAGGAAACAGTGTAAAGCGCATTGAGAACCAACGGTAGTAAAGCGCTATATAAGTGACAGACCAACTATAAATTTGTTTTTTTGTTCTTTTGGTGGCTACTCAAGTGATCGTGAAGGATGTTCTTTTGTTGCCTTCTGTCAAATCCACTATCAGGCTTCCCAACAGAGACAGCGCTTTACATCCATCAGCACTTCAATGAAGCTGTCCTCCCAAGGTCTGTACATCAATCCCGTGTCCTTGACGATGGCCCTGTACAATGACGCTGACAGTCTTTAGCCCTAACTAGCTGGAATGATGGAGGGTTGACCAAATTAAGATGCTGTATCATGATATCTTCCAAAGATATTGAAGCTTTGAGGGTGACAAGCTTCTCTCTCTCTCTCTCTCCCTCGCTCGCTTCTCTCGCTGTTAACAATTAACGAGACATTTATCTGTAATCCGGTGTAAAACGCCTTGTGACGCGTTGGAATTCATCAATTATGCAGATCTTGCTGTACAAAGGCGGCAAACACATCCAAATTTGTGTCAATGATTTTCAGGGAGGAGAGGAATAAAACGGAGCGGCAGCCTTTTAATGACTGCCGCTTACTGTACAAGCTCCTGGCCCGGCACATAAATCAGCATTCAGCTCTGAAGGACGCGCCGCTCGTTCAGGTTTGAAGGTAATCAAAGCACCGGTCCGACAGCTACTTTAAAGCAAGTTGGACAGGAAAGGGAAAATCATTGATACTCATTCGGCTCGGCAGAACTGCCTTGTGGTCTTTAACGCTCATTTCAGTGGCCCGTGACCTTACAACATCACAACAGAAAAATCACGACCAAATAGCGCCACTGTTCCTTTGTTACAATACCACAGAAACCCATGCTTCAGCACCCTGACATGCTAAATATTGCATAAGCTTCTGATTTAAGAGGCTTTACAGTTTTTTTCTTTCATAACAGTCAACTCCGAACCTTATCAGTAAAAATCCGGATGTCCTTGGAAGGAAAATTACAACCACATTTCCGCTGACAGGACGGAATTGGTGGGGAGTTAAACACATGCTTCTGTTCTTTCCTTGTGCCCGCACAGCGACTGACACGGGTGATTCCTAATATGTGGAGAACAAAACAACAAATTAGCCATTTAATTGCGCCTAGTTTGAGACTTATTTATCAAACGACAAGCTAAAGCAGCAGCAGTAATGAGTTGCGAGAGAGAGCAGTAGTGTGTGTTTAATAGAGGGTTTAATAGCACCCAATGAGGAGGGGGAGGGGTGGGGGGCAGAAGGCAAACAAAGCCGATTTGGCCGCCGCGAAATAACATTTAAGTTCAAAATGGTTGACTGCTAGGTCAGGTGTGCAGGTGGTTGGCTGCATTAATTGCCATCTGGGAGCAAACGCAACTGTGACCGACTGAAAAAGTTCACGACACAGAAATGAAACAAAATGGGCTTTTTTCCCCGAATCGCAGCACATTCGGTCCAGCTGCTGCATCCTGCATTCACTTCACTCCAATTATTCAATTCCTATCTTTTCCCTTATCCGTCACCTTTGGGACGGTAATGTTTCCTATGAGAAATAATAAACTTGATAAAAACCAAAGAACTACCCACAGCTCTCGTGCTGCATACTAATAACGCTTCTTCAGGTCTGAGCTATCAATTTTGGGCTACAAAAAGCCACGGAAAATGTTCGACTTTTCAGCAAGACGCAATCTATAAAAGAAAGATCAGACATTCACATGACGCGTTCAGATCATCTCGCAGATCAGTCGTATCCGATGCAGCGTACGTACTCGCCAATTATGGCAATGTTGATCTTCATTCCTGTGGCATGTTAGTTTTAGCATCACACAACATGCCTGTCATGCCTAAACGCTAACACAGAGGAAAGGAACTCCTGTGTGCAGAGCAGGTAATCCCGGCCTGTGTTCGGGGGAGAAAATGTGGATTTATAAATGTAAGCCTGGCAGTTACAAGAGGAACTCATTGCCTTTCACATGAAAGCCTCGGCCTAAAGCTGGAATCAAGGTATTCAGGATCACTCTTGAAGAACCAACTATAGCGCCATCTATAACAAAAGGATGCCGGCCATGTCGTGACATCCAAAATATGCAGATACAGGGTGATATTTGATTGCATTCCCATCAAAAGGAGTCAGCGTATCTTCAATGCGGTCATGGTCCTCTATCAAAGGTTGCCACCGAACGCAGCCGTTTATATTCTAGCTGAATTCTGACCACCGGAGATATTCATAGGTGCGACAAGGTGGGGGTAAAAACTGTTCCTGGAATGCCAAAGCGAGAAGAATCCACTCTCCATGCTTCAGCTCAGTGTAGCGCCTTGACATTTACTTTACTTGTCTCTTCTACCTGACTGCAGATCAGTGTCAGAGGCAGAGCAAATTAGGGAGCCAGCAGACTGAGCGGAATTCTAATAACTGAAAACACTCGAGGTGGCAAAAGGACGGGGACAGAAATTTTAAAAGAGAGGTTTGGTAAGTACCCTATTGAGATGTGATCGGGGAGTCACAAAAATAGAGGAGAGAGACAAGGACGGTCAGATTTTAAGACTTACATGTGTCATATGTTGGCAATCTAAAACTAGCGTTGGGCGCAACTCGAGTGGCTGAATCAGACACCCGTCATGTCGAAGCTGATAGAGAAGGATTTCAGACAAACGAGAGCCCGCACCTACTGGGCCTGAAGGCGACCCTGTCCCCCCTGTCTGAGGAAAACTCACACACTCAAGATCTTACCACACCCGCGTTTGGTCTCTCTGGGATGACGGGCTAGGAAGGACGTGTCAAAAGGAATAGGAGCCCCGTGGGAGGAGGGTCCTGTTCCATCACAGGGGGTCTTGCAAAGGGGCCGAGCTTGTTGCAATGCTCGCAGGACTTCATAGTTTTTGGCCTCTGCCTTTTTGAGTGTCTGAGTGATGACAATGGCTGGCTGTCCGTCACGCAAGGTCTGACCCAGATTCTCCGAGTGCGGGGAAGGTCGGTCGGAGCGGCGTGATGGGACTATCTCAGCCATTCACCCGTGGGACAGATCCTCACTCGTCAGAAGCGCTTACGTCCCAGACGAGTTCGACCCTGCGGGAGTGATGTCAAGGGCACGGCGTCGGCAGCGTCTTTAAGGCAGCCGGGGGGGGCTGATGGTGGTGCGATGCAAAGTAGCTCATTAGGCTAAGGCACCATTGGGTGCTGACTTATTCATGGCCAGCGCCGCAGAACAGAGGTCTGGGAGACGCAGTTAATTTGCTTACTGCCGAGTGCGCCAGATGAAAACCGCTGAAACTTTATTCTTCTGCCAAATTCTAAGTTCTGATTAAACATCAGAGAGAAAGCCCCGAGAAGTCATGTCCACCTTGGCATGCTGGCAATAGAAGAATAAGTTGGCAGGGCGGGGAGGGGGTTGGCCAGACTAGTTTGGGATGCTTGATTAAATGGCGGGATAGTTTCTTGTCTATTCAGGGTGTTAAAATTCAGTTTTTTATATTTTATATTGATCACCTTTTTGGTGTCATGCAAAATAAGACTGTGACTTGATTTAGACTGCATGGTCCAAGTAACGTATTCAGAATGTTTGCCTCCCAACTAGTACAGGTGGGATATGCGTCAAGGCAGAAAAAGTAGGAAAAAACTCAACGGAAAGAGTCAGACATATCCAAATCGGAATCAGGCTTCTTCCAAATGTAGATAAAAAAAAAAATCTGATATATAGCGAATACCTGCCAGTACGAGTGCGGCCTAAATGGACAGATGGGATATAACCCGTCAATTCGAGCCTGATGTCATCGAAATGCATCAGTTCCTGATCGAGACACACGAGTCTGCACAAAAAACACAAATGTGAATCGAAATTCATCAAAAGACATAGACATTGAAAGACGGCCACGATATGCCACATTCATGATGTGTCCTCCAAAATAATTATAAGCCTAAGTAATTATGTCATTAAATACAACCGTATCAGATCGTCTCTCTTGAACTGTACATGGAAATAGACAGTCCCCAAAAATGGGAAATAGGCATGAAATTGAATTTAAGCACTTGGACCGGCTGTATAGATCTAGACTTAAAGAGAGTGCGAATGAATGCACTGTCACTGACGTCAACAATTCAATGAGGAAAAACATTCCAATATACAACCTTATGAGGTCGGTTATTTCAAACACACATTAGTCAAAAGCACACAATATCTGTCACCTTCGTTCTTCACCTCCTAAACGCTCCCTGGTGGCGCACACTGTAATATATCAAAGCATGATCAGTATGATTACGTACATACGGGTTCAAGTTATACATCAAGTTAAGCGGAAGCTATGAAGGATGGAGGGCACGAGGTAAAATATCCCGAGCAGGGTAAAGTTGGGCTATTTTACGCTCAGCTTGAACGCTCTGCGAGGTACCGCCATCCTCCCTCCTCCTGTGACCTTCACAAGTCCTTGCCTGATGGCGCAAGTGCAGCGTGGCTTCACCGTTTCGGTGGGAGCTATCGCTGACGTGCCAGCGTGCAGCGGAGGGCTGGTGCCCAGCTTGCCGTCTATCAGTCGCTTATCTCAACCATGCATACACTCCTGAAATGACTCCTTTTCCATCCCTTATGTGGCCAAACAACTTATTTTCATTTTGGCTGCATTAATTTTCCCCTGAACAAAGCGACGTCTCCCAGTCTGACAGGCAAGGAATAACTGGCATGGAGTTGAGGCCTTTGTTGACTTAATTCATCCGTAATGATTTTGAAAATGAATCCTGGCTGCGTTTGTCATTTTTATCAGTGACATCAAAGTTGTCGTATTTTTTTTGGTTTTCCACATAAAAGTCCTCAAACTCATTCAAATGCGGCAGGCAAAGTGAGAAAAACACTCTTGGGGCATCCCCGCTCAAACTAATTCTTCCGAAAATATCTCAAAACCAGAGGTGGCAAATCTACTCATATTTCATATCTTAGGAGATAACCACTGGCTGCCTAGAGCAGTACAAGACAGACAGTCCAATAGGTTTGTCAAAACTCAGCTCATCTCAGATTATTGCAGAGGATAAAGAATATATGCACCTCTGTGTGAGTGTGTGCATATATATATATATATATATATATATCTTTTAAATAGCCAGTAAACTTCAACAGCTTGAAATCTCTTACAGAATTACACAATTTGCCAAAATGCTGCCGGTGAAATGAATTGTACTCACAGCCAACAAAGCGCTTGAATCTTAAATCCGTGCTTGCAAGTCAAGGCAAAATAAATAAAAAAAATTAATACATAATAAAAGCGTCTGAAGGTCTCGGTATCTCGAAAAACTCAACTCAAGTCAGGTCAGGCATATCTCAAGGCAACACTGCATTTGTACTTTATGACTTCCTACCGCTGCTCAGATCACACACACACCCACGCGCATACGCACACTCACACACACCGAGCTGATCACCAGAATTAATTAAATGTGTTGAGATTGTTCTCCTGCCGAGAGAGGCCTGTGCTAACTTCTGTAATTCTGAATGATTTAAGACCGATCACGTACGCTATTCGTGTCAGGAGAAGAGATGGAGAAGATGGAGGAGTCAATGTCAGTTTTCCTGTCCTCCTTTCATCAGCGGTTAATATTGATATCGTTGGGAGTGATGTGACTGTTCACTCCACAATCAATGCTCATTTTTCTTGCATATAGGCAGTATGGATGTCCGTGTCCTTCAAAGAGCGAGTGTGTTTACTCCAGTGGAGCCGGGTAATTGGCCACACTGTCTGCTTCCATCCTCTCGGAAGCGACTTTAAGAAGGCGACGGGAGCAAACGCGTCGATGCCTCGCTCGCTTCCCCTTTTGCCGATAACCACTCAGAGTTCTCTTATTTCTTTCTTTTTTTTCAGTTTCTTGTCATTACTCAAGCGCCAAATTAACCTTAGAAGGCATCAAATGGGCTCTGTAACCGCATGGGGAAAGGCTGTCGGCCTGCCGGCGACTTCGGGGCCAATGCCGGAGACAGTTTTTTTAAGAGGCAATCGTTTGTTTACATGACTTTGGCAAGACCGTAAATGACAGCGGCAACATTTCCAAGCGGACGCTGAAAACAGAAGACATTTCACAGATACAGCCAACTAAAATAGGGTCTGAATCATGGACGTTTGGGCCTCAAAAATGTAAACTATTTACCGAAAAAAAATTAAAAACACCAGGTTTGATCGGCTTAAAATTTCACACACACAAGGAAACATCAATGGGCTCTTCCACACAGCGTTGAATTTGAACCACTTATGTGGATCCATTTGAAATTCCACTCATAAGGCCATCATAAATTGGTCTATAAATTAAGAGTATGGGATCACTGTTAAAAATCCTCGAAATAAGAAAGCCAGCTTTGATACGCCTTTCACGTTTTTTTTTTCATTTGTTTAGTAGAATGTATTTGTGTTGAGATTCTAAAAAAACAAATTCTAGACATACAGGATGAATCAGATGATTTCAAACAACGCAACGCAGTAGCTGTTTATCTGCACGACACTTTGCAAAAAGCAAAAACCCAGCAAGGCAAAGAAAAGAAAAGCATTTTTGGAAGCGTCTCAAAATTGCTATCCTGCAGGCTACAAGCGTACTGGCACAGTTTGGGGCAGATGGCTGTTTGCAAAAAGGCAGTAGATGTAACTGGACTCTGCTTACCTCCGACTGCAGCATCCTCACATCCCAACATCAACACCTGGCCGACATCAGGCAGGTACACCTGGCAGTCCTCACCAAACATCCCCACCCTTCTTTTACTGCCGCACCCTCCCCAAAAAAGACAAATTGCAATCGACTATATTGGTACTGTTCACTGCTCTCCTCCTGCAGTATGCCAGGATGGTTCTACCAACATGAGACCGTAGCCTATATATTGCATTGAGCATATACAAAAGCGGGCCTCCTTTAATGGCCTCTCTTTCTCTTTACTTTCATTCAAAATCTCGACACAAAAGCTCCAGGCGGCAGAGGCACTTCCACTTTTCTTGTCCCCACGCCAGTGCAAAAAGGCTGCACAGATGAAAGGACTGCCCGGCTCAATGGCGAGCCTGACTGTGGAATTGGCACCGGCTGCAACGAAATGCGACGGCACAATGGCGAGTCTCATCGCCTCTCCAGCCTAGAAAAGATCCACAACCGATCTTGCTTCTTCTGTGATCATGTCCCCATATACATGTGTTCATTTATGTAATCAGACATTCTGTGGAGATTTCACACATTTGACGACGACAATGGGCGGCAAGCAGATTCAGTCATTTGCACCTGATCATGTGTACTTCAGTTCAGCACACACGCACACACACACACACACACACACACATACATACACACACACATACATATATATGCGTTATCGTGACAACAAGCTGCTTCTTCTAATCTGCTCATCTAATAGCGAAGGGCCTGGGGATTGTGTACGCAGAGGCAGCAAGCACACAAGTGTTTGATTATGCTAAGTCGAGCCCTCAGATGGAGAGAGAGCGAGAAGCAGTGCATGCTACAAAGACGAGTGCTGAAACTAATTGACTGAAAATATCGAGAGAAACACAGGGACGAAAACTACAGTGGCCTATTTGAGTGCCGAGTGGAGAAATGATGATGGCAAACGTGCACAGAGGAGCTTGTGTGAAAGGGGAAAAGGTGCTGCCTGTTTGGTTAGCCGAGAGCTAATACACTGCACGCAACAACTTCGAAAATGATTCCGAAAAATGTACTTATATTTGCATTTAATTTAGCCGCATTTTATAATCATTTTTAAGTTGTCTTGTGTGTGAATGGTTGTTACTCGTCTATGTGTCCCATGTGATTGGCTGGCCAACCAGTTCAGGGTGTACTCGGCCTACTGGCCGAAGACGGCTGATATAGGCTCCAGCACGCCCCGCGACCCTTGTGAGGATAAGCGGCTCAAATAATGGAAGATGGATTTCGTAATAGCGATCCACTCCCCTTCTTCGGCAGAGCAAGGAAATCAAATTCATTCAACCATCTCTCACTGTAGTTTTATGCCACCGCAAAAACATCAAAACACTTAAAAATATATTTATCAAGTGAAAAATTGCAAATTGTATGGACTAAGAAAATGGTCGGTAATGGACGATACAGAATGAACTTGCGGCGAACTTCCATTTCTTCCACACCCCAAAAATATGGTCCCCTGACAGTCAGTGAAAAACATCAAACGTGACAGAAAATGCAGGCATCGTGATGGTGCCTCGCCGCTTGGCTGTCACAAGGCATAAGGAATTTGATCGCCGATTGCCGCTGACGATGATGATGATAAACATCCCGCACTCGGCGCAAGATGGCGAAAGCACAAGGCGGCTGTCAAATCGACGGCGAGATTACGCCTCTGCATCCCGAAGATAACACGCGAGCGCGCGCTGGCGAGGCTCTTCGCGCCAAGAGCATGGAGAGGAGTTTTATGCCAATTAAAGCGAGAGAAAAGAGAAGCTTCATTTGAGGATGGCGGCTGAATGATGCAGGTGCAAAGACACAAAGAAGCAAGAATATGTCAGTCACACTAAACATTGGTTTGTGTGAACTCCATCCATCCAGGCATCATCTAACATCCGCTCTATTTTGATCGACAGGCAACAGAAATCCATTCGATGGCGCCTGTGGATTTTAATTGTTACCGCATTCACAATTCCTGCATTTCGTTGAACGAATGTAAAGTAAATCGATTTTCCATATCACTTGCATTTGTAATACACAGTCAACTCACGTTATTTTCAGGGGATCGGAACTAGGCCAGCCAGCGAATAGCGAAAATCCACGCCTAGCCGACACCAACTCATATGCAGTGGAAGAAAATAAACTAACATTTTAATTTTTTTTTAAACACCAAAATATTTGTTCAAAATATAAAATGCTGATCAACATTCCAATGTATGTATATAACCCCACAAAAATGGGTGGCGGTGGAGATAACAAAAAAAAAAATGTTTTCCAAATTTTAAAATGTTTGGAAAATAATAAATGCAGGTTGGTTGGCTGTTTTAAAACACGTGCTGCTGACAGTGTGGCCAGGTCACAATTGCAAAGAAGACCTGTCTCAAATGGCCTTTTACCTGCTTTGTCACTTATATTAATTAAACAATGGCCAAAGAGGACTCCAGTCAGTTATACTTAATCATAAAATGGCCTGTATGTACTCCAGTCAGTCACATTGATCAAAAACTGGCCTGCATGAACTCCAGTCAGTTATATTTGGATTTAACGCTGTCCCGTATTAATTCCAGTCGGTCACATTGAATTGCAGAAAGGAGCAAATGAGATTAAAGTGTCATGGCCTAATGTATCAGCATTCATTTACAACGCAGTCAGCAGGTGCTGACACCTGGACAACCAAGCGCTCCACCGGGTGGGCTTGGCTGCTATGATATTAATTGAACTCCAGGAAGTTAATTATGACTTTCATGCTGGGGCAGTTTGCGCTGGCCCAGAAGAAATGATCATTAATGGGATCCATTAGGTCCATGACATTTGAGAGATGTTTATCAGCGGCACTTCCAGAAAGTTTAAAAAACCCCCCCCCCCCCCCGCGCCAAGGACATATAGGCAGTACAAACAAGAGATCATTGGTAGCTTCCGGTAAAAAAAATAATCAAAAAAACACTCAAGGACACAACTAAAAGGGAGGACGACGACTTCAGCTTTGGCTGAAAAAAAGACGGATTTGAAATGAAGGAATTCCTCCATCTTAATTTACCAAGCAAATGTACCGTTACTTTCCCCCACTTTTACAACCTTAGCAATGATGGAAACTTTTTTCCATAGGCCGTCCTTCTTCCACAGTACACTGTTGGTCTCCTCCTCTTTGCTTAAAGCTCCTTGCCAAACGACTATATGTGATTAATCTGCACCCTCGATCGCCTTCCGTGGTGCAAATGTCACAGAGCGACACGGATCAATACGAGAAGGGCGAGGAATCGGAAAAGCCAAGAGGTCAGTGCATCAGTTCTCTACGCGCTCATTCTGCCAAGCATCTCATTTGCATGTCGCTACGAACTTTTTTTTTTTTAAATTGTTGTTTGAACAGGCAGCCGGCTGTCGTTGCCGCACACAAACAGTGAGCCAGCACTAACAAGTGAACTACACAGGAAGAGAATGCAGTTTGGAAGGAGACTTGAGATTTTACTCACATTTATATGCTCTGCAAGTAGGCGCCCTGGGTGTAAACAAGCAAGTACAAATGAATCTACAACTCTCGCTTTCTCTCTTACTCAAGCTACTTTTTAAACCTCGGCCTGTGCTCCATGGAGATACTGGAGCAGTGATTCTCATAAGTGTAGTAGCGCGATGCGAAGAATAACTGAATTAAGCGTTTAAACGCTGCACTGTTACAGATGCATATAACTTCTTTTTTTTTCAATCCGGTACAGTACATTGCTTAAATCCCTGTAGAGTGTAAATAATTCTCTTAAAACATTGACAGAGAGGGTAACGACCAATCACGGCTCACCTGTTTTTTTGAAGCTGAGCCATGATTGGTTGTTACCTGTGAGCAACTGTGATGTCATTTTCCAGCGCCAGCAAGTGGCAAAATGGCCGTCCCCTGAGACGGACAAAACCGGCTGGATTTTACTGCTTAACTGTGTTACTGTGTGTACATTGTTACATGTACTGTAATTTTGTGTACATTCTGTACCACAAAATGCAATATTAATCAGAATGCCATGTTTAGACAAGTAGGGCTGCGTAGAACTTATTATTGTCAAGAAAATTTTGAGGTTGACTTCCACTTTTAGGCAGACATACATTTGCATTTAATCTTTTAAAACCATTTGCTTTCTGATGAACCTCTAAGGAGGTACTCGATGTAAAAAGTTAGAGAACCATTGCGCTACAGTCAGAAGGGCTTGGCGACTTTGTGCCGCCATTGATTGCGTAACATTATAAGAAGTGGCGAGCTGTGACACAGAAGAGGACAGTCGATAGTGACTCCGCGAGCTGCGGCACTCGTGTCAATTTGTGTTAGGCTCGCCTGGCCGGCGGCCACTTACATTTATTAGCCGCTAAATAGTGATTATGCAATGATGGCCGTCTTAGTTGTGAAGCGTAACGATTCATTGGAGCGGTGGTTTGCCAGCCTGAACGTGGGAGTGTCAGGGAAGTCCCGAACAAAAGGACATGCACTTTATTATTTGCTGAATTGAATGATATCCAATGCAATCAGTCAAAAATGTTGATGTGATGAGGAGAGAAAGATGACGTAGAGGACACGACTCAAAAAGCAAAGAAGAATACGACGTGAGATGCATTTTATTCCGATGTTTTGCGATGTGCTCGGTTGTATTATTTTATTTTAAATGTTCTGTATAAAGCTTTGTTGCAGCTGCAGCTGTTGTAAAAGCACAATATCAATAAAAATGTATTGATTGGTATTGATCTGGAGCACAGGTGACAGCATTGTATTTTTAGAGGATTTTTGTTTGTAATATCATTTGTATTTTTAATTTCAACTTTTCCCACCTTTGTTTCTTATATTTCAGCTTTTTTCTGGAATATTTGTACTTTTTTTTTCATCTATTTTTTGGGGCGGGGGGTCTGAAATATTTGTGGTTTGGGGCTAATGTTTACTATCAGGAGTGTATTTTTCATGTATCATGTTTTTTTCTGTCTAGTACTTTGTATGATGACATTATTTTATTTTCCAACACATGAATAATATGATTTCGTACATTTTTTAAAAAATTATTTATAAATCTCAATGATGGAAATACATCAGCGATTTGCAATTGACAGTCCAATAAGAGCCAAAACAATCATTCAATCAGTCCTCTCAATATTCCATAAAGGTATCTAAACATGCAAAAATATCAAACAAAACATTTTTGAATATTTTATCAGAGCCAAACCAGGGGATGGGGAGGGTCAGGGGGTGTGGGGGGGGGAACCAAGCCATAAACAGTTTTTACACCTGAGAAAGCAACACTAGGTGTGAGAAAGTGTCTCCGAGTAGGACTTATGCGGTAAACACCCCACATAACACTAAATGTCAAACACGAGGAAGCAAACAACAGTCGTCCTCTTTTATCTCCCGCTTTAATCGACGGGAATGATTCATGCCGTCCGCCTCCCCGACTGCCACTTGTCATTTGGGGATGCTTTAAGCCACTGCATTTATCAAGCCTCTCAAACGCTGTCTATCTTGACAGAGCTACCAAATGAGTCGTTATGCACCGGAGAGCGGCAGAGACTTTGTTTTAACAAAGCCACTAAAACACCAAAGTGAATGCGCAATGGGCTGGAGCGCGTGCACGTCGCCATGAATATTTGAGGCTGCCATCCAGGGTGACAAGGCATCATACTGGCTTGCGGGCGCAGTAGCAAAAGGAATCAAAAAGCCACCTGATATGTATAATACATCTAGGGCTGATATTTTTTTCCACTCAATGATGTAAATGCGATTAAACAGGCGATCGTTATTTTCAAGTTGCACTTCCTATATATTTTTAACAAACGGGCAAAATAATGAATCTGCATAACAACAAACAATACCGATCAAAATGAAGCGCAGCTTTTTTTTTTCTTACACATTGCAGCCTCTGTGGTTTGAAAAATGCATTCTACTACGTTGTAATTGCGATTTGAATTGAAGTAACTTTCCATCCCTAAATGCACCTCCTCACGACATCGTCACCAAGCTTTACGGCTTGTAATTGACACAACCTCAACCAGAAGTAGCTGCAAATAGCATTCCTGCCCTGCGTAGAAGGGGAAGACCTCCTGCCAGACCCCCTGGAAGCCTTCGAAGCACAGTTATGCTGACTTGTTGCCATCGCGTCAGCGTAGATATTTTACCACCAAGGCTTTTTGGCATGATGACGCGCCAAAGAGGCAGCATGGGGAAGGAAGGGAGGGAGCGCTGGGCTGCAACCCGGGCGAGCAAGTCCACTTCCTGGCCAAGAGGGAGAGCTCATGCCAAAGGAAGAACTGCAATGGTTTGCCATGTTCCAACTAAAGGTTGTTCGAGCAGATGGAAATGCAGTTTCCTGGATAGCAAGCCTAGTGTCAAGTTAGTGACAGGTTTGATCAAGTACTCTGCAGAGCAATCATGAAACAAAATCAACTGATTAGCTTTGTTTTAGCCACAGAAACACATTTTTGCTTGCATCGAGGTATAAAAAAACCCCACAAAATATAAAAGCGTTTAACAGCAAACTAAGCTATTTTGCGTTACTCGCATCACAAAAGGCAGCAGTTTGAATAAAAAAATCACGAGAGACATTAAGTGGGTCACGAGGTTATTCTGGACCATGATGGCACTGACTATTCAGTACAATAAATGAAATCACAAAGGTGGTTTTTTTTTTTGGTTGTTTTTTTTTTTTTCAGGGTGAAGCTTCGGCTCCAAGATGATGGATGGCTCTTAACGCACATTGCACAATGACTGATTATCAGCATGCAACGACCTAAACTGGGAGTGCGGCATATTCACAGGTGTCCTTGTGCCGGTGCAAAACAAAGCGGATGACTCCGAGATGGGTTTAATGTATTCGGTGTCAAGCGTTTATTCGGGCTTTTAAACCCCCCAGTGGCTGGCTCGGCGTAATCGTAATCACCTCACCATTGGCTCTCCGCGTTTCCACGAGGCTCCTGTTTCCTAGTAACAGCGGGGGCGAGCTAGCGCTTTAGCATCCGACACGTGTGTGACCAAGTTAGTCAATCAAGCAGCACATCTGCCGTGATATCACCTCAAGCGTCACGGGGGTTAATGAAGGCAAAACATCCAAACATTCGCTGGTTGCAGCCTGAAGACCAAACCACGGTCTGCGGGTGCCAGATTGTTTTTCTCTCAGAAGTGTCAGGCCGCCCTCCAGTTCTTGATAGACATTGTCATTTTTATTAGATCTTTTTTTTTTTGGTCATTTAGCGGGCCACTCAAAAATGGATGGCCGCCCCCAAATGGCTCCCAGGCCACAGTTTGGACATTAATGGGGTAAACTGTATCTCGCCCCTTAAATCACTGACAGAACATCATCGTGGAGATGTGAGCAAACAATAGTGGTTGGATAAATATGCCGAGCATACTTCATGTTTAGTGAAGCTCTCACAAAAGTACAAAAGAGAAGTTCAGTGAAGAATTCTTTGAACAATCACTGTGCCTGCTGCTTATGCAGTATGATTGTTCTGCTAGCGAAAATATATCTGTAATCTTATCTCGGTCTCCTGGACATACACCCTGATCTCAGTAAGAGCTTTGTACCTTTATGTTCCCTCCAAATGAACACATCAGATTTTGAAGGAGGAGACAGATGGCAAATACAGACGCTGCAACAATGGACTGAACAACAAACACAATGTTCCGCTATTGTAGTAGACACCCACTGGTTTGTCTGTGGCATCATAGCGGCCGCCTCCTTTCAGTTCAGAGAAACGCTGAAGGTGTGACAATGAAATTTGCTCACTATTGGTTGCCTGCGGATGTCTTTGTGAGGATTTTGCATCAACCCACAAGAGGGAAGAAACAACAACCGGCAGAGGGAATGCCAGTGCAATGTGACGACCTTCAAAGATCCTTGCAGCTTGGCGGTGATTACCTCCTGCTGTTGAATATAGGAGGTCGAGGTGTAGAGGCTGACGTAATAACGACCAGCAAACAAATAAATATCCATACAAGAAATGGAGCAAGCGCCATAATGAATTGAAAACCACTGTGCACCTCAAATCAACTTTGCATGTTGAAATGAATGGAAATGCCATTAATCCGTTTCAGCCTCCCGCAAAAATGTAACACTGTACTTTATAAATGTATACAGTAAAAAAAGAATTAGATACAATGTAAAGCCCATTGGGTTTTTGAGATATTTTCACTTTTTGTTTTTAAGTATGACCTATGACCAAACTCTTAGTTCATGAATATTATTAAATGTACATTATTATTATTATTATTATTAGGGCATATTCAGAACAAACACCAACGATAAATAGACAAGAATGCAGACAAAAGTTGAATCTCAGTTGAAGTGTATATTTCTTTTGCCTGTCTTTTGGTTTTGTTTCAAAAAAATGTCAAGGCCACACACTGGCATTAGAGCCATGGGTTTGCCATTAACGTATCGGACTGAGGAGATGGATTCGGGCCAGCTGATCGATGGGGAGTCAAGGAACACATCGAGCTCTGGATGAACTATAAAGGGAACAGGTCGGTCTCAGGGGGGGGCGAGGAAGAAGGATGTGACCTTTTCATAGTCGTTGCCCTGATACTTTGTGGCAGGTGAGTCGGGCGCAGCCGTGGAGTTCGCATGCAATGTTGTGCCTGATCAACCGAAAGACTGGGTGTTGAAATTCCTGTAGTGCTTGTCTGCTTGTTCCAAAATATTACATGGATATTAGATTTTATTATATGGACTTTTTTTCATAATGCAATGCCAGACTGTTACTGGCAAAATGCGGATTTTCTTTTCTTTCTATCTGGAGCTGGATTTATTCTGCAGGTCCAAGTATCTGATTCCAATTTAATGGCTCTTTGTATTTTTTTAATTCAGATTTGAAGTGACTCATATTCAATATGGCTGTGTCTACACACTGGTGTAAAACGCCTAAAACAACCCGCTTGACCGGACGTAAAGGACATTAAAAAAAAAAAGAAACATGGCGCTGGTTTAGAAACGAACAGAGATGCAGAATGAATATTGAAATTCTCTTTCTTGATCAGAGGCAGTTGAGACACGGGGAAGGAAAATTTGTAAACTGATACTTCATCAGTGCCACTTTGGGGATTTTAGGTTCCAGGGTCTGATACATCGAGCAAGAGAACCAAGAGAACGCCGAAGAGGCGAGGAAGGCACGGTGAACGAGTACAGAACCAGAACGCAATAAGTGATAAATTGGATCCAGTTGGGAACAGAAGGGGACTAATCTGGGCCCGGAATCATCAGCGCCCGCGCCGCCTGCTTTGTATTCCTGCCAGAGCATCTGGGGAATGAAAATCTGAGTTGATAAGAGGTAGAACATAGGAGGGAACCAGCGGGAGGGGGTAAAGGAAAACTATTACGGCTTGTGCCAGCGCCTCGCTAGCGTCGCCAAGCTCATTTCCTCCAAAAGTGCCGCTTGCCTCATCGCTCTTTGTTCTCTTAGCGAGCGCTGCCGATTGCCTTGCTTGGCGCAATTTTAGCACAGAGGCCAGTAAGTGGTTCTCGACCAGGTGAGGAAAACCAGCATGACAGAATGTCAGCCGAAATTTATTTTAACACAGAGGAGCAAGGCCACTCAGTACAGAAGACAATATTACAAGAAAATGCCGAGTTTTATTTTTAGATCCCAAAGTGGCAGTGAACGTTCTCTGTTTACCAATCAAGGGACAGTAAGATGTCTTGCTCAGCCATTTTGGCACCCGAGCACGAGGTTGGTCCCTTCAATCCATTTTCGATAGCATTTATCCTTATTAGAGTCATTGGTATGTAGTCCATATGGTTACACATACTGGACTGGTGGCCAGCCAATTGCAAGCCACTGTCACACTTAGAGACAATTTTGAGTCTTCATTGAACCTTAAAGTGCGGCCCGGTAGTCCAGTGGTTAGCACGTCGGCTTCACAGTGCAGAGGTACCGGGTTCAATTCCAGCTCCGGCCTCCCTGTGTGGAGTTTGCATGTTCTCCCTGGGCCTGCGTGGGTTTTCTCCGGGTGCTCCGGTTTCCTCCCACATTCCAAAAACATGCATGGCAGGCTGATTGGACGCTCTAAATTGTCCCTAGGTGTGAGTGTGGGCGTGAATGGTTGTTCGTCTCTGTGTGCCCTGCGATTGGCTGGCAACTGATTCAGGGTGTCCCCGCCTACTGCCCGAAGATGGCTGGGATAGGCTCCAGCACCCCCCGCGACCCTAGTGAGGATCAAGCGGTTCGGAAAATGGATGGATGGATGGATTGAACCTTAAAGTGTGCTTATGGAATGTAGGAGAAACCCGGAGAAAATGAGAAGATATGGTAACCAGTAGCAGGTTGGTATCAAAAATTCCAACACTCCAAAAGGTTTCCTCAGTCTTAATGTGGGAAAAAGTATTGCAAAGTCCACCCGAAAGACTTCTTTTTTCTACATTTCTGTATTTCCACTGGCAGAAGATAAAATTGAGACGTGATGACGTAACTATTGACCCGTAGCCTCAGGATCATTAGAAATCTGTCAGCATGTGACAGGAGGGTGATGCACTGCTTTAACTAAGGCAGTCTCGCTTTACAAATTTGCTGTCCATATGGTGGAGGTCAATTTTTCAAAGTTCATTTTTTAAAAATGATTTAATTTCAAGTCAAACCTGGTACATAATGAGTGCAATAAATGAGAACAGATTGCTATGACTTGATGCTGATATACTGTACATTCAAAGGTGACAACAAAAAGACGAAACCTGCAGATAAATGGCCATAGTGATGATACAATAGTTATGACAAGCCCCCTAATTATTGCATTATTTGGCTGCCAACACTGCGCGCACACATCAAACCTCCCGTCTCAGATGGGCGGTGAAGAAAAAAAAAAATAAAAACTTTGATAAATGTATGTAATATTCAAACTACTGAATCGTTAACAAACTTGAGATGACAGAGCCAGAGATCGGGACAAATCTCTGCAGCAGAAAGCTGAAATTTTGATTTTAGAGACTGTGATAAGATTAAGAATTTAGAGACTGTACAGTTTGCGGCGCTGTATGTTAATTAATCGTCTTGGATGTGTATTAAGAAAGCTCCGGCAGGCGCTGGGTACAGTGACAACCTGCCGGGACACGGACGCCATATTAAGCATAAAAAGTGGGTGTTACTACGCGCGTGAACCAGATATGATATCGTCCTATAAATGTATGCATGACGATCAGATTTCATCTCGCAACGCCGCTCCCGCAAAAGGTCAATTACTATCTGACATGCCCCAAAAAACACAGAGAGCGAATGGCCGTCGACGCCTGTCGTGAAACATTACGTCATCGCCAGCCAATCACAAGCCGAAGCCGGCGGGGTCTTTGTGCAGCGGGAACGAGCAGGTGCGCGACAGCCAATAAGTGAGTGCGCATACAGGCTTGATGTCAGTCGAATTGCAATCTGTCTTTAAAATAAAGCTCAATAAAAAGGGAGGAGTTCATCTGAGGTTCGCTGTTTATGCCTGCTGGATAAAAACATCAAGAGCCCAAAACTGCCCACGTGCCTGAGGAAAAGAAGAAAAGCAGAAGAGAACAACTGGAATGGAAGAATATACTGAGAGGAAGTGAAGGATAACCGATGAAGACGCAAACTCGTGTGGCTGCTAAGCAGTGTTTGTAATTAAGAGGGCAATAAAATGGGAGTATCGGGAGTAAATCCCATTTTCAGTTGATTTGGCGGGATTGATTACGACGTTCGGATCCCATAAAAATAATACTGCCTTTGGCAAAAGTAGTCAGTCGAAGGTGACACTTTTAGGGGGGGGGGGGTATTCATTCAAACAAGTGTTTATTAGTGTGGTGGTATTCAAACTGACTGCACGCATTCATTGTTTTGTATGCGAGTGATAGACAGCGGTGACTTACGGCGTTAGGTACAAATTCTAATAGGAGTGGAAGTCCGTTATAAGCCGAGGACCCTTTTTACGATGGAATGAGGGACCAAATGTTACACTACCTCTGAGTATTATAGTAATTAAACTTTTACGAAAGCACTGCGATGACTTACAGCTCCCTGTAGATGGCAGCGTTGCATGACTTTGAATGTGACTTGAACGGAGTACGGCATTGAAACTTTTGAATATTTGTCGCGGTAAAACGTGCGTGTTGCAATCGTGACAAAAGATGGCCCAGGTCAAGGAGTAATAGAGGAGTCTTGTTTGAAAAGTACGAGAGGCAATGTTACTGTTTTGTTTGAGATGATTCTTCTCACCTAAAGATCGTTTTCTCCATTTTTTTTTTTTTTTGGTCAAAAATCAATGTTCCCAGTGAAATCAACCCGTGTTTTACGTCCGTTACTAATAAACAGAAAGAGCAAAAATATTTTTTTTGTGGTAAAGGAAGATCAACTCCTTTTTCTTGAGGTAGGTTTGGTGCTTTTATTACATTCAAACCAAACATGGTGAAGCTACAGTTAGCTGTTATGCTGCATTCAAATGGAATAAACAGAATTTAAATCATCGAATGTAAATGCTTTAATATCCAGGTTAAAAACGATTGTTCTTTTTTTCCCCCCTACGCCTTTGATTGATGGTCTTTTAAGCATTTTTAAATCACTTTCACTGTCCGGTCTTTCAGTGGTTTTTTTCTTTACCTAAAATATCGAAAACCTTTTTGTTTTCCGTGCTTTAATATTTAATATTCTGCCACACAAGAGTGCTCTTTTCTTTTTTCAAACTCACATTGAAAAGTGCCACTGCAGCATGGGATCGAGAGATTTAAAAAGCAGATGAACACAAAGGTTAGCAGGATCAGTCATCTGTGGACAATGGCATCATCGTCGCCGGCGCCGGGTTTCAACTCTTCGCTCGGCTTAAGCTATTGCCACGCTGGTGTGACAGCTAATGGGCTTACTTCCATTCGCCATGGCAGCCGGCGGTTAGAAGCCCCGCCTGCTCCGATGACACTTTGCGGCAGATTAGACATGTTCAACTAACTGCGCTTAATTGCCACCAGTGGCGGTGATACTTCAAAAATGTGGATCAGTATTATAGTATTGTTTGACCCAGGATTGCTCAAAAGTGGGTCAAATGTTGCCCGGTTTATGGGAATGTTCAGGCAATGCATGACACATTTGGGAACATTTTGACTTTGAGCGATATTACGTGACTTTAGAAGAACTAGAATTTGTTGTGACAGACACAAGGCTTTAGCTTAATAAAGCATGAAATCAAATGAACTGCAGATTGCAAAAGGTCTAAACACGCTTAAGTCGGCAGTCATCTGAATGTGACCCGGATGAGCTTGTGAAGAAGACAGAAGCAAAGTGTATTTCCCCCGCTGTGGTGGAATAAAAGATTTTAGGCGCCGTTGAGCTCTTACGAATCTCCTAAATGATGACCTTTTTCCAGGGCGTAGCCACCGACGAGACCCTTGGCATCGCCGCACAGCTAGGCTCTTCCTCGGCTTTCTTGCTTTTGTGTTCTTTTAAACTTCCTTTCAGTCCTATCATCTCTTCCCTCGGGCCCACTCGACTGTCCGCCTAAATGACGGCTGAGGATGAAGACTTTGAATCCTCACGCAGCACGCCATTTGTTGTTCACTTTCACACCCCCGCACCCTCCGTGCTTTTCCCTCCGCTCTGTGTGTCCTTGAATGGACCCCAATGAAAGTAGCATGGCCGGGCAATCCTAATTTGGATCAGCACTAAATGGCCGGACCCACCAAATGCATATTGCCCGATGAAAACCTCATAAATCCAGTTTATGGCTAACTTTACTCGAGAAGGTGATGGGGCTAAAGCGTGCACTGCCAGAAGTGTATAGCCGAGCAACCAATAAAAACAAGGCTGTCAGAACACAAAAAAAGTGTTCTTTTACCAATACCCATTCAGTTGATGGCAGTCTTCTATTCCTAGAGCATATTCTGAATTTGCACGGTTGTTGCAGTCTATCTCGCATGAACATACACCAATGCAATGGAATATCAATAGAAAATAACCCAATGGAAAAAAACATAAATGTGGTGCTCCTTTGTATGTCATTTTGACGACCACGCTCTTAACTTGAAAATCTTGCATCTCAGATCATCTCTTCTCAGTGAAACGAATGGAAATGCTATTATTGTGTTCCAGCCTTCCCCAACAAAACAACACAAAATTCTGTAATGTGTATTTTAATAAGGAAAATATATATTTTATGGAACTATAATGTTATAATATACTTAAATACATTTCAAACTTTCTAGTCTGCCCGCCCTGGTACCAGGATGCAGTATAAGATAGACAGAAAGAAATGGAAAAGAAATGAAGGAAATTGTCCTTCTCATCATTATCTCCATTAAACTAAAAACTGAATGGGTTCCACAAATTTCAGCGGAAATGAGTCATGTCGTTTTGCTTCCACGTACGGCAAACCGCAACCTTGATAAAGGTAACCATACGGACTTCAAGCATCATCCAATTAAGGTTCACCGCGACCTTCAATTAGCTTTGTCATTGGAACACCTGCAGCATGCACCTCACTGAGAAGATAGGACAAATGATAGAACGTATAGCGGTTGACCTGCACATTCATCCATTAGAAAATACAATCCGTGTGTGTATGATTGTCTTTCCTATCACCACCTCACAAGGAAGAGCTTCCATTTAAGGGTCTTCATACCCAGCACACCTGCACACACACAAGCACCACCCGCTCCAACCTCACTATGCTCACCCCCACCCACCCAAAGCACCTCTAACCCGAACTGAGCTTCACCCGCACCACCTGCATCCAGCATCGCTCTCCTCCGGCACGGCCCAGCCCCCCCCCCCCCCCCCATCTTGAACAGTGTGACAGTCAGCAGGTTGGATCGCAACTCACACATACACACACACATGTACACACACGCATCATATAAAAAGAAAAGGGTTTGACATGCCTTGGGATGGTGCATTGCCCATGCTGCGTCAAGGAACACTGCAGCCGTGACAGTGATCGCCTTTCCCCTTTCCTTGTTCCCGCCTCCTTTTTCACTCCACGTAAAGGTCGCTCCTGCGCCTCGCGCCAGGCTCCGGCTTCCACACGCTGCACTCCCGCTTTGTTTCCCTTTTGTCCCTTCGCCCTCGCTCGGACTCCTTACCCTGTGGCGAGATGGCCGCGGTCCAGCGCCGGCGCTACCCGCCGGCGGTGTGTGTTTGTGTGTGTGTGAATGTGTAAGTGTGTGTATGGGTGTGTGTAAGGGAGCGCCCTGGTGGGAGGTGGGGGGAGATGGGAAGAGAGAGAGAGAGAGAGAGAGGGGATGTGCTCTTCAGAAGCCTTGGGAGAGGGTGCATGCCGGTGCACGGAGCCTCGGCACACAGCTCGCGAAAGGAAGCACAAATGTTGATAAATTCACACGTTCCTCTCTCACTGGCTCTCCTCCACTTCCACATTAAACATTATACTTTCTCTCTTAAAGACACAGGCGCCACTATATTGGGTGCCAATACACTCCGGTCATTGAGATTAAAGCCGTGGTGGATAGAGAGAACAAAAATGATGTTTACAGCGGGCAGGGGCGTGACACCAAAATCCCCATAAATAATCATCACGAAGTTTCAAAAAGGTTGCTGACCCCTGCATTAGATCCTAGCACAGGGGGCACCCCTGGCACCTTGTTTGACGGGGATGGGAGGTGTTGACAGCTATTAAACCTTTGGAAAAAAAAAATAGTTTATAACCGGTTTGTCCCAACAGGGACCTCCAAGAATCTTGGTGAGCCTAAATAGTGTTCACAATTTCTCCCCCTCTATATCAACGCCCCTCTATCAACTTGTGAAAAAATATACAGTACATTGACCATATTTGGAAATACAAGGTTTGCGCCCGAAGGCAACGATATTTACTTTATCCATGTACTGTACTGTCACTACTGTATATATCTATCTGGGGTTAGGGGAGGAGCACTGTTGAAGAAGACTGGGGCTTAAGGGAGGAAAACAGAGATCAAACGCGTGAAATATCCCTTGAGTGACAACACCAACTAATAATGAGGCTATGCCGAGGTACCGAAGGCAATGTGGCACTGAATCGGCATGGCAACCAGTCCATGGCGAAGTGCGTGTGCGTGTGTGTGTGTGTGTGTGTGTGTGTGTTTGCAAGCAATCAAACGGGCATTATTGCTCAATATAATCAGAGTGTCGCAATGCTACATCAGCAATTTGAATAAAACAAAATAGCAGGGTCTACCCGCATCAATGATGAATGCCAGGAAGGTGGGACGTGGGTGACAAGTTAAACACCCAACACTCACTGTATGCGCTGTTGTCATCTAACTCACTTCTCAATCGGAAAAGTAGATTGGAAGCTGAAGTTGAAGGTGACATTACACATAAAAAAGAGAATTATACATTATTAATTTAAAATAACATTGTTGTGCCTTATGATAAAGGGTTTAACAAAGCAAAACAGCACTGACATCTAAATGGTTAGCATTGCTAATGATTAAAAGGTGACTCACTATTAAAGCATCTTATTGAGTCTCTTAACAGTAGGATTACATGAAGTATTGTCTTTGTTTGTAGCTGCATGACTGTACAGTATTATACTGCCTCCTGGTGGCCATGCCGGGCATTCTAGAAGGAGCAGCACAATGAATTCCATCCATCCATCCATCCATCCATCGGTCGGATTTGAACCCACGACCTCTGCACTGTGCGGAGGACGTGCTAACCAGTCGTCCACTGTTCCGCCAGCACAATGAATTGCAGAATTAAATCAAGCATACTTTGTTTAATTCTTTACATTGTATTTCATTGTTGTTTTTTCTTTAAGTGATGTTTCTTTCTCTTTTTCAGGGGGATGCTGGAACGGATTAAAAGCATTTCTATTCATGCCACTGAGGAAAGATGAGAGATGAGATATGATAAATGCAGTCACTAAAATATCCCACCTCACTGGGTTCTGTATAAAGGCACCGGGGGGCCAAGCCATCTTACAAATATCCCACATCACGGCAGACTTATTCAAATCTGCATATTTGTCTTCCTAGATTGTTATTCTTTTTTTAAACACACGGTGAGGCTATGTGCAACAAGTGTCAAATGGTGTGAAGCCACTGGCAAATAACAATAAATTGTAAATGAAATGCTTGTTTGGCGCGTACGCGTCCATACGACGGACGGTAATAGACGACAACCAAGGCAGAGTAAAATGTCAGGAGATGCAAAGATAAAAGCGGATGCAAGCCTATTCATGACGAGAAGGGATGAATAATGGATGCTGCGCATCAATTACACAACACATACCAGTTTGTCCAGCACGTCCAGCTGCTCCATAGGCACCCTCCTTCCCGCCAGTCAGCAGGGACTGTCCACCAAAAAGTAGGCCACGGCAAAATATCCCTGCAATGACAGTTCTTGCATGAAATTGTTGCATTCACTGACTTGTGTTTAACTTGGGAGTTATCCGGCATAAATTAGCAGCAAAAAACCCTTAAGGGCGTATCTTGCGAGCATTCCCGTGGGTCATGAGCAAATGCAGCAAAGCAATGAGCATTTCTCTGTGATAAAACATGATTAACTTCATAATTAAGTGGATAACAAGAACAAAACATTCCTGTATTTCTCACGTTTGGTTCGTTTACTCTCCAGCTGAGGCATTTTGTATTGGTCCATTTCATGGGATGTAAAGTCAACAGACACCGAGCATACAGCTTTATGTGGTGCTCTTGTGAAGCTGTATTTTCAGTCTTATTGCAAATAATCTGAAATAACCTCTCTGAGGAGATAAGAAGTCAAAACAGACATTAACCAAGCCGTGCATTTAGTGACAACTAAAACGGCTTTCACTTCGTGAATATACTTCAGCCATATCGTGCCAATCACCTGGTAAGGCCTGTGTTACCATGGCTACGTGAGCTGCTGGAGATGACTTGCCTTTGTAATGTGATACTGCCACTTGTGGACTCACTGACTTCACATAGTGTGTGCGTGGTGCGCGTGCGTGTGCGTGTGTGTGTGTGTGTACATGCACGTGTGGGTGTAAGGACAGGCACGGCGCTGAGCACCTTCTGTGCTTTCGGCAGCCAAACAAATTCAAGTCACCGTGCACGTTATACAGAGGCTCACCAGCTCTTGTGTTGTTTCACCGTCACTTGGTCACTCACCACCCTAAATAATTCATTGTCAATATCCGCAGATTGATTTTGAAATATTGATCCGACGGCGAACAATCGTACTGAGCTTCCTTTGCACAGAGTGATGGACTGACTCTGGAAGCCAGCAAGGGCAGATGTAGGGAAGGGAAAATACACTTGGATGGATGCATATGGCTATATGTATGAAAAGTTCTGCCTTTGCAAAAAATAAAAATGCTCAATTTTGATTGACGCGGTTAATGATTTAATACGACACAGTGGGCAGGAGCAATTATCCTATTTTGGTTTTCCCATTATTGGGAAAAATGTGCATTATTGTCCTTCAATATTTAATGAAGCTTTCATGTGTGATGGAGCCAGTGTGCCTAATGTTGCGAACAGTGTGTTTCCATTGGCAGAAATGACTGCTCTTGGCTCCAAAGACGGTTGGTAATGTGCTGTGAAATTAATATTTGTGACATCTCACAGAAAGTTCCCTCCAAAAGGTCACGCAAGGGAAGCCGAGTATGACCCTGCATATCTTATCGGAATAATTCCCGCTCTCTTCTATGGTAAAATTGATCCGGTTTAATGCATACCACAGATGTTCTCCGACAGTTACCATGTTTTAGAGATGCCTATCACTGTACCGGCAGAAAAGGGCCCTCAGAAGCACTCTGCCCGCTGCTCTCCTTTTGCAGTGTGGCTCTCTATAAATACATAGGGTGCCGTTTCCAAGGTAACAACTCTTTGGAGGATTGGCCACCTGAAATGCAGACGGAGCGAGAGAAGGCGGGTGAGTGGTCTGCGCGAAGGAAGGGAGGTGAGGGGGGGTGTCATCCATGTGTAAAGTAAGTATACAATATGTACAGTGGACATGTGTAAATGTATTTTTGTCTAACAATGATGAGTCAGCAGAGTTACATCAATACATATTCATCACATTAAATTTTGTGTTCTAAACAAAATAAATTGACAAAAGAAAGTCTACCTAAACGAGAACTGTTGAGGTTGTCTGTCCTCTAGAGCAGTGGTCCCCAACCACAGGTTCGCGGACCGGTACCCTTTTGGGACTGGGCTGCACAGAGACGCAAGTGCGAGCTATGAGCAAATTTGCTCCATCAGAAGTGGAGGAAATGTGCACAAATCTGGCCAATCGGAGGCCCCCCTTCTAGCAGGATTCCTAATCAAACCTCAAGGTCTGATTGAAAAACAGAAAGCGCTTGCTTCATGCCAATGCTTGCTTTCATCACCGTTTTGCAGCGTTGGTTCATACAACACAAACCATACGCTAGGCACCCCCCCCCACCCCACCACTGGCTAAATTGATGCAGAGGATTTGCTCAATCAATATTGAATTGGCCGGGTTTGCAATACATCAATTGATCAATATTTTTACCCACCCCTATTTCAACTGCATCAATACATTGATGGAGTTGACATGTGCGATATTTGCATCAATAGATTGATCCCATTGAAATAGGGGGTCACTAGAGAGGAATCATGCTAGCACAATGATGGCTGACAAAGGTCATCTGTGGGGCACACAATTAAGCATGTATTATTTTTTTTATAAATTAAACAAACTGTTTGAAAATAATCAAAGGTGTCAGTGAACACTTTGTGTAAATGTAACGACCACAAACTTCATCTGCAACACCAGTGTGCTATTTAAGACATCATGTTGAGAGCATAATAATGCTTGGTGGGTGGGCAGCCACTCCAGAGACCCTACTGTTTCGTTCACAAACATTAAAAAAGTTATTTTTAAATATGTCGTTTACACTTGGATTCAATACAATCTTAAATGGATTTCTAGTCCAAAATGTTCCGCATTGCACTGACTTACATTGTGCCAGTGAGTCTCAGAACTAAAATGTGTTTTCGAACCACTAGATGGAGCAATTTCCTTGAATTGATTTTCATCTACATGGCCACGTCTTGGGCATTGTGAAAGAAACAAATTGTTTTCATATTAACATAAACCTTGAGTGTAAAAATACAACTACAAAAAAAATGCACACTTTCCATTATTCCTGAAGATTGGTACCATATCTTAAAACGTATGGCAAATGATCCTCAAAATGATGCCTTCCACTTTTATGAATGTACTTTGATCGCACGGCTCAGCGTGATGTTTTTTTTGTTGTTTACGCGGAGGTGGTGGCGGTGCGCAGGTAAACGAGCTCCCCTTGCAGCTGCATCCACCTGGGTGGCGCTCACTGTGGGAGGGCACCTCACCTAATAAAGTAGTCGAGAGAGACTCCAGTTGAGGAACGAGACGTCACCCATCAACCCCCCTCCCACCTTAAAGAGGCGCGCCGGCCAACGAGGCTCGGACTTTCTCCTTGGGCAGAATCAGCGCGATGAAGAGCAGAACCGAGCCGGCAGCATGCGCTCCAGGCTCCCGCGGACCGCCTGCCTACTGCGCCTCGTTGCTCTCTGCATCCTCCTGTCGCACGGCGCAGCTTACTTTGGGTCAGCAAACCTTTTCAAAGGATAAATGCACGTGTTAATAGTGGTTATGTGGCACTTTGTTGTTGCTGTTTTGGTTGTTCGATATAGTTTTGGTGCTGCCGCGTTATAATTTGGTACGCTCAACTTTATCTTATAATTTACTGTCTATTCTGTTATTGCTTAAGAGCTGGGCTTATTTTCAATTCTAGTTTTATTATGGGGGAAGAGATAACTTCTGTTGTGAATTGGTAAAAAAAAAAAAAGAACTGACCGGAATCTGAAGTCAATTAAATAGCTTGTTGTAAGTGTACTTTTTACAAGTTTACATTTGAAAAGAAATACTTAATATATGCTGCATTTACGGTATGTATTATTAAATTAAATATTCAACATCGTTTAGGGTTTTTTGTATTTGAAAACATTTTAATAATGTATAAATCCTATAATATACAGTATAATCCAAAACGTTTTAGCAAATTTTATTTTTTGATAATCATGCATAAATAAAATACTTTAAGCTAATTGTATACATGAAAACTGAATATATACAATTATTCAACTTTATTTTAAATTTACTAATTTCAAATCAGATTAAAATAAGATTTTGAAATATGTTATATCAATCACAGTAACTCTGATCAGTAGAATTTTCATAGCTTTTCAAATGAAAATATTTCATCTCTATAACACTGATTCAAATTTGTATAATACATTTAAAATTAAGCTTTTTTATTTTACCAAAAAATTAAATTTAATCCCATAATAAATTAAACTTTTATATCCATGTGGATATTTTATTTTTATTGTTTCTTTGTGTCTACGTCTAGACTGACAGGGCGGGAGCCCCTGGTCTTCCTGCCGGGCCACTTCTCCAACGAGCCGGCGACGGGCAAGGCCCACCTGAAGCAGTGCGAGCAGATGGTGCTGTCTAGGCGGCAGAAGAGGCTGTGTCGACGCGAACCCGGCCTGGCCGAGACGCTGCGCGAGTCCGTGCGCCTCAGCTTGCTGGAGTGCCGCTACCAGTTCCGCAACGAGCGCTGGAACTGCAGCCTGGATGGCCGGGGGAGTCTCCTGAAGAGAGGTAGGACCCGGGAGCGGGTGGGGGTGAGCAAGCTTAGTGCGGGCTAGTGGGGGTTTCGAATTTGTGACCTCGGGAGAACGTTATGGTGTCTCTTCTCCCCATCACTCACAGAGACAGACAGACATCTGAAGAGGACAGAATGAATTAGCCACTCGTGCAACAATTCAGACATGGTTGGTAGGCCTCAGTATTAAGTAGCAGGTGGTGTAACGAAAACTGATTTGAATCGTGCTTTGCAATAATATTGGTGAGTTTTGGGGCGTGTTTATATCACCGGAAAGCCAATCAATTTGTTGCAAAATCCTAAGAACCACTATTAAAAGACTGTGATATGTCACGTCTCAAATTCTACATACACTTGGAAAGGTATCGATCCACTTTGTGTGTTTACACGACTTTGGCAGTATAATGCACTACATTTCAGTAAACGCTCTCCTATTTTACGGTTAACCGATCAATCAGTAATCACTTGGAGTCAAAAAGAAAACGTTCTTGCAGCTGCGAGTTGAAGCGTGCATGAAACGGTACTGGTACATCTGCATATCAACATGTGGGTTAGATGAAGAGGTCAGCAAAGGAAGTAATGAGGGAGTGAGGATGCCAACAAATGGCAGCAGTAGCGGTGGCGGAGACTTCTGAAACCTCGTGTGGCTATTTTTATCTGCCAGGAAAAGCTCCCGATTCCCAGAGGAAAAGGGTGGCGCAATTGCCCGCTTTCATGTGGGAAAAGGCTGCGTCCTAGTCAAAATAATAATTAATTGGATCAAAATAGACACGCCGGGCTGATAGCTCGGGGGCGACGTAAATAACAGCGTGTGACACGGAGGAGAGGGGCGAGAGGAGGATGACACACTGACATGACAACACAGCGAACGCTTTGTCAACATTTGGGCTTAGTAAGCTTATTCAAGGGCATTTGGGCTTTTCCGAGTGTGTCATGTAACGGCCAAAAGCATTTTGAATTTATTTGTTGGTTTGATTCACAATCAGTACCGCAAAGGAACAAAACACAAACTACAAAACTGCTAGTAGGAAAGTCTCCAGTAAATCAAAGACAAAACAAACCAAATCTTAAATCTTTTCTTTTCAGGAAAGCGCAGTCCATGCATTTTACATGTTTAGTTCATTAGTTAGTTAGTTAGAGCTCCTTTCGGAACATACTCGGACTAAATCTGGTTTATTTGTCATTATGAAGGCGAGCTCTACTATCTTAGAAGAGCTCGTCCCTTGCAGCCGAGGCACATTAGCTTAGCACCTACATTGCCTTCACAGATCGCAGGTGGCTGAGAAACTCGGGAGGCTGGGTGACCGTTTGGCAAGTTTGACTAACTGCCAAAAGCATATAGCTTAACAACGACATCCGCTAGCCACAGGATGAGCTGCACCGTATTTCTGCAAAGCGCTTTGTTACAGTTGCAGCTGCTGTGGAAGCACAGTATAAATGAAGATGTATAGTACTGTGTATTGTTTACAAGACAGTTACAGTATACTTCCTGACAAAAAGTCCATATTTAATTTTTTTTAAATTGCTGGCTGGCAGACTTAGCAAAAGAGATCAAGAGAACCTAATGGATTTTTAGAATCAGAATCAGAATCATCTTTATTGTCCAAGTATGTAGAACACACAAGGAATTTGTCTCCGGTATAACACGCTGCATTAGTATCATCGTAAACAATATAACATAGTAAGATTATGTTTGCGCTGTGACTTGCTGCGAGGCAGAATATATCGGTTAAAACATTTCCGAGGCCAGTTACTATGCAACTCATGTGGCAACTTGGCTCTGCTGCTGCCTCACGCAGTTGAAAATGACAAGAGTCGATCATGAAGTTCCGAAATTCACTCACTGTTTGGCTGGCCATTACTCATCCATACTGTTTTGATTTAGGCATTCTTTTCGTTTGTTTGTTTGTTTTTTGTTTGTTTTCACATAGATGCAAGTCTAACAAGCTAAACAGCGCATATTAAATATATATATATATATATATATATATATATATATATATATATATATATTCTCCCCTCATCTAGTCTAATCATTGCTGTTTGCACTGCTTGTTTCCACTATTTTCCAAGCATGGCTGATAACAGAGACCAGTGGATTTGACAACATTGCAGAACATTTCGTTTGGAATTGTGAGACATTCTTCCAATTAGTATTTTGCTGGTTTTGCAGCTAAAACCTTATTTTTGAGCTATCCATTGGTGTGAGGTCTAGGAAACAACAAATCTTTAGAGTTATTTGCACCGGAAACAAAAACCAACAAAAAACTATTAGTCATGGGCAGTCAAAAATTAAGTACATTTTTAAATTAAAAAAAAAAAAAACATTAAGTAGAAGGGTGATTGAGCATGTGTTCTTTTGTTGCGCAACGCCACTGTAAAACTAGTTCGCTGATCATCGTTCGTTGTATGTCAGTACCAACGGCAACCAAAGGACAATGGCTGTGAGCACGGAATTTGATTAGAGAGTCGGCAGGAACATCTACTCCGGATCGCAATTTTTTTCCCAACTGCAGCACTCTCTGCTGGATATGGTGTTTCACCGTCTGACTTGCCCCAAGTGTAAAATCTCCTCTGAACCTTTTCACTCTGTTTGGTTGCAGCCTTTAAAGAGACGGCCTTTCTCCTGGCGGTTTCGTCAGCGGCGCTGACCCACGCGCTCGCCAAGGCATGCAGTTCGGGCCGCATGGAGCGCTGCACCTGCGACGACTCGCCCGGCATCCAGCACCGGGAAGCGTGGCAGTGGGGGGTGTGCGGCGACAACCTCAAGTACAGCACCAAGTTCCTCAAGCGGTTCCTGAGCCAAAAGAGGGTCAGCAAGGACTTGAGAGCTCAGGTGGACGCCCACAATGTCAATGTGGGAATTCGGGTGAGTACACGCAGGGGCGGTTCTGGATCAATTTCACTGACGGGGCCGGGCTGGGGCCAGGGGTTTTGATGGGGGGGCACATTCAACCCAGGGCTAAAAAGACAGATTCGAAATCTTATTTGACTTTTTATTTCTTCAGACTTTGAAATTGTAGTCATAACATTACAGTGATGAGAAAAAAACAGTATTAGGAGGGCTAAAATGTCTGCAAGCGTAACAATACGTCTGTTGAGAATATTCAAGCCAGGGGATGATATGGTACCAGCCTGCCGGGGACAAAAATTGCAAATACACTGAAGCTAGATGTTTTACATGCATATAATTATCCAAATTTTAAAAGGCAATGTCTTATATATTGATCCTGTTAAATAAAAATTAAAATAAAAAGGGAGACTAAAAAAGTTACACACACACACACACACGCACACACACGCGCACACACGCACACAAACACGCGCGCACACACACACGCACACACACACACGCGCGCACACACACACGCAAATAGCACTCATGTCGTGGTAATTTCCTTCTCTGCGGACTGCTTCTCATTTTCCCGCTCATTTTTAAATGGCGCAGCGCACTAAAGGGTCCGACTAGAATGTTAAATCACGCACTTTGGTTCCACCTTTCGCGTCGGCGACTCGGCACGACTGCGTAATCTGCGCTCGGAGGGGGGCCACAGGGGGGGCCAGAATCGGTGCTACAGGGGCACTGGCCCCCGTTGGCCCCCCCCCCCCAGAACCGCCACTGAGTACACGGTGGCCAAAAAAAAAAGCAATGTTTTGCTCTTAACTCATTCCCTCCCAAAGACGTTTTTAAACGTCTTTTCAGACTTGGTCCAGAATTGGCTGGTACTGAATGAGTTAATCTACCTGCACCGTGAGAGGGTACTAGACTTGGTTTTAGGTTAGTAAGATGAGAGTCAGAACCAGGTGTTCCCAGACATGATGAAGCTTGCTGTGCAGGCCGACTACAAATTAAAGGTCTTATATCGCAGAGGACGCGATTACAACCGCGGCCTCTTTTTTTAATATACGAGCAACCATTTTTTTCTCCTCGTACTAAATCACTGCACTCACCATAAATCCCGCCTAATGTTGGTAACCACCACTGTGGCGCTCTGAGGTAGACGAGAAACGCCCGGGGGGCTTTCACCCTAGAAACCAAAACAAAAAAACAGGAAGAAGTAATGGCAGCTAACTTATCTGGGTTCACTGTTTTCCTGACTTTACACCAATGTGAGGTCTGACAAGAAAGCATGGCCTTCCAGCCACCCACTCATCTCTCAGTAATAGTACTCAGAAGCCCCCTGAGGGTTTCATACCTGCAGAGGGAGGACCTAAGCAGAACTTTTCAACCCCAAAATACCCTGAGGCCTGTCAGACTAACCAACCCTCTGTGCTATCTGACCTGTTTCTGGCCCTCGCCAAGGTAGATGGCTGAGTGATGGCGCAAACAAATCTCTCTTAAGTTCTATTTTTTGGACACTGGTTGGTTGAAGTTGGTTGCGTGAGTGGGAGAGATTCCAGCATTTGCACCCTGGGTCCCACCATGCCTCGGGTGTGAGGAACGAGACATGTGAGGCAGACGGTACTAGTTGTAACAGAACCCAAGCTGTCCGACTGAGAGATGTGAGCTAAATGAAATACGACAGTTGCCCTCGATCCATTATGTTAGAGTTTCCAACAAGCCGAGCAGAAACATTCTGAAAAGGTGCAGCCGACCGCCTTCAGGAAACCGTCCGCCTCCGTGGAGATAGACCGCCCAGATAAGAGGCCAGGTAATGAATCAAAGCCAGGGGAACTGACGTCTCCCTGTTTTTTTTTCCCCTCTCCCCCCTCCTTCTTGGTCTGCCTGTCCAAGGCGGTAAAGAGCGGCCTCAAGACCACCTGCAAGTGTCATGGGGTTTCCGGCTCTTGCGCCGTACGGACTTGCTGGAAGCAGCTGTCCCCGTTCCACGACACGGGCCGGCTGCTCAAGTACCGCTACGACATAGCCATGCGAGTTCTCAGCGTCACCAACGTGGCCACTGGCGAGAGCGAGCTGGCGGGACCGCGTCGCCACAGCCACAGCCCGCGCACCACCGACCTGGTCTACCTGGAGGAGTCGCCCAGCTTTTGCCGGCCCTCGCGCTATTCAGCAGGCACGGGTGGGCGCTCATGCGCCAAGGACACCAGCTGCCAGAACCTGTGCTGCGGCCGTGGCTACAACACGGCCATGCGCCTCACCAGCCTTTCCTGTAACTGCCAGGTGCGCTGGTGTTGCCATGTTGAGTGCCAGACGTGTGTCCGTGAGGAGGAGGTTTACACCTGCAAGAGCACATAGGGCTCTCGGGATCCTGCGGAACACTGAGATCTCCTGGGAATGTGGCAGAAAATTATCAGACCGGTCACATATAAACATGGCCGAACTTTGACGGCCAATGAAAAAAAACAAATGTATTCTGCTGAGGTGCACTTTGGAACATGCCCTCGCAGATCTTTGTGCGGGATAGACTGATCGTGTTTGCCAATTAAGGCCCTAACATTTTCAGATTTAATTTATCACTCCAAACAATTCATATCATCCATTTCTGTGGCTATATTACACTGCCAGGGTAAGGGCAATTAAGAGTCCAGCAATTTGGGTGAAAACACACAACTTAGACCCATTTCGCAGAGGTGGTACAATTCGGTTCAAGTCGTCTCACTGCAATTCGGAACAGAAAATCCAATGTGGAAAGTGCAGTCTGGATGGTGCGGTGGTGGATACTGCGTTAGCTACGCGAAAAGCTTGACGACACAGTGCAAGCTGCCCCACTTTAAACAACAACGGAGGAGACCCAGCATTTGATGTTGTTTCTTCATTCTGTCTAGTGAAAGCATTTGTTTCGATTGGTTTGTGACATGAAATAGCACCCTTGATTTTAGATTTTCACGCTACTCTGCACATATTTTTTCATTGTGCCGGATGCACTGAAAATTCCCAAAGAGCATTTCAAACAGGTACTGTAATATATATTTTTTAATGTATCTGATCTACTACTGCTGCTTTTTGTACTATACGCTCTGAATGAACCTACCTGTCTGTCTTTCATGTCTGCTGTACTTTTTTTTTTTAATTTTATGCCAATTTAAGGGTTAAAGCACTTATGCTGCTCTGGCTATGTGCAGTAAAGACAACAAAAAAACAGAATTGATAGTATCACTGGAGGACTTTGTCACTGCGTACATGTACAGGATGATGAGACTGCCCCCCACCCCAAAAAACCACGCTGGCTCTTCGGTTGCTCTTATGGAAATGTTTATGGAAATCTCTGCGTGGTATGAATGTGTGCCTACAAAGGGAACGATAGGGGGTTAACAGAGTGGGGATAAAAAAAAGAAAATGAAAAACCCGACCGCTTTAAAGTTAAAAATTGCCCCAGAGAATAATTGGTTATTGTTTAAAGTATAATTTAACCACATATTTACTGTAAACGCTTTCAAAGTGGCTCCACAATTGGCCTCCCTATTTTCCCTCCCAGGAATAAATCAAAGAAAATGGCCGTGTGGCGCCCTTACCCTAAAAAGCAAATTGTCCATGTGTGCAAGTCAAAGGAGCCCAAAAGGACTTTGTAGGTAAAGATCTTTTGAACAGAACTCACGTCAGGGCTCATATAGTTCTCTACCTCACCTTTGATGCCGATTGATGAGTGGTGTTGGACTTTCACGGACATACTGTAAATGTTCTCTGAAATGTTTAAGAAGTGTCTTTTGAACTTGGTAATATATCACCACGTGTCAAAAGTGTTGTTGTTTTACATATATATATATTTACTTTCTTATTTAAAGCAAATAAATAAATGGACAAATGTTTGTACAATAGGCTGTTTCAGTGACGTCAGTGAGTGCCCCCCCCCACACACACACACACATATGCACATTAGCGAGGCAGCAATTTTGTCAGGAGACGTCCCGACAGGTGTTGTGCCTACGGCCATCCATAACGTGATGATGATAATGATGACGATCACATCGAGGATGGTAACTCTGAGGAATGTCGCATTTGCAAACAAATAAGAGTGGTCGACCTGGCCGTTTACGTGCGATTAAGCGTGAATCACAAATGTATTTCGCACCGTTTTCTTATTTATTTATTTATTTTATGAGCATCTGCTTTTGATGTCGCACTCTAAAGGGAGTGATTACTCCTCGGGCATCAACCACAGCCCGCTGTGATGAGCAGAAGTGAGACAAATTGTTCTCTATTCGCACAATAGCGAGCACAGAACCATATTTGTTATTGTAGATAGACCAAACACAACTGATTTCTCCAAATTAATCTGTATACGATAGTAATGTTGTATCAACAACCCTTGAAAATTTGATGCGCTTCGATCGGCTCATAGTGCATTTTGAACTCCCAATGTGACCAAATATGGTTCCTTGCTCCCTAAATTACGACTAGAGAAAGTAATTGAAATGAAAAGCTGAAATGGGGAACAGCCACTTAACATGGTACCAATTCTGGTTTCACACCCGCGACCTACACACTTATCACGACATTATTCTAAAGTTAAGGTTTGAACACTCACTTTACCCGTTACCAAATATAATCTCTTCCTACTTTGTAATACAGTCTGTATGAAAAGATATTGGTTATGTATTATTATAAGAGCTCAATACACAACCCATCGCTTTGAAGCTCTTCATCACGACAGAATTCATTTCCCTGAAAAATCAGAAAGCACCTAAATGCATCATTCTTCTCGCCGGTGCCAGAGGTTAAACAAGTTCACAGACTGGCACACTAGAGAACCGGATCGCTGGATTATACAATCACAAATCAATATTTAACTTAAATCGACGTGACTGCTGGATAAGGAAGGAAATTATTTTTTATTTATTTATTATTTTTTTTTTGCTATGTTGTCAGACATCAAGGAGGGAAACGAGGATGGAGAAATAGAGACCCCCGCAAGGCAACCCCCCCCCCCACCCCCACACTGTGCTCATGCTGCTTGTTGTTGTTGTTTTATAATGAACTCCTAAAGCCTTAATTTCCCTTCTCAAGCCCGAGTAGAGAAGGCGCAGCGAAGGGGGCTTCGGAGTCTACCGCGGGATTCGCACGCACTCGCCCCCAGGGCGGCGGCGCTGAGCGGTGGTGGGAGGTGGTTAGATGTGGGCCTGCCATGCAATATCAATGTGTGTGTGTGTTTGACACAGGTGAAGGCAGAAACTGTTTTTTGCATATGTGTGTGCACACCTGTGGTCACCTCAGCAGGAGGTCAGGTGACATATGAGAGGGCATGTTTGTATTTAGGTTCTTAAGTGAGGGTGGGCAGATCGGCTAGGCTAAGCTAAGTTGGGCCCAAAGATGCCATTTGCCACCCAGGAGACAGTGAAGGGCAACCAACACAAACTATTTCGATTAGTTTGGAAAATTTCTCTCATATACTGCATCTAGTTTTTAAATGACTAAAATAATTTTTTTGTCTTGCTTTTGTTTTTATTGACGCTACTTTTTCATGTGAAAAAAGGAAGCTGATCACTCTTGACATTCAAAGGATAAAACTAGTATTCAGTCTTAATCGTGTTCTGCTTGATACTGTAAAAGTGTATTTTCTCGCCGTAGCAACGCTCGGAGGTTGATACGTGACTTATTTATTTGGGGGCGGCTCAGCGAGGCGTGCAGAGGTTTGTTCGACGCTTTGGCTCAAGGACACAAAGCGTTGGTTCCTCATCTGTAATCGGAACCTCAAAGCCTCGGGTGAAGGAAAAACAGAAAAACACCTAAAACCTGACCGAGACTTCCGCCTCGACAAATGCTTGATAGCATCACTGCTAATCTCCTGCATAGGCCGACGGGACCATGGCAGGAGAATTAAACAGAAATGTTGATGGAGTAAGGTTTCAAAATAATGATAATAATAATAAAAAAAGACAGAAGAGCATTTTGAGCAGGGGTGAAAAAACAAAAGGGGAAAATTACAGATACAGTACACGGAGAATACGGCATTGAGCAGGAATTTAGGAATGAGTAATGCAATTGCTCAACCCACAACAAGAACATGCACTGCCTTGGGCCATGACAAGGTTGAGTGCATACCTCTATTGGGGGGTGGGAATGAGGGTAACTGGGTGGGTGGTGTTTGAGGGAGGGAGGAGGGGGCGGTGGAACAGGTACGGTGGCTGACGAGATCACAAAAAAATAATAATAATAACTTCCAAGAACCACAACAAAATTACACATATTAGAGCAGAAAATAATTTCGAGAGGCTGTGCTCTGAATTCCACGTTATTAAAAAATAATGACATTGTGATGATGAATAGCATTCTAGACGTCAGCGCGATCATCGTTCACTATGTTAAGTTTCATGATACACTTTTAAAAAAACTGCTTATGTACCGTATATGTACGTTTGATGTTCTACACACATGCATACAGACATACCGTATATGGCCTACAATAGACACACACACACACACACACATATATATATATACATATCTACATATATATTTACATAGACAAATATGACTACATATCCATCCATATCAACATATATGAGAGAATCACTAACATTAATCAGGTTGAACATTAAATATCTTGTCTTTGTCGTTAAAAATAAACTGCTAATCATGGTTACGTCCACTCGATTTGTCCTCCTTAGTTCAGCACGTGTAAAATCGGATTACTTTTACAAACATTAGGAAATGTTCTGTTCTTTTATATTTCCCAGGGCAAAGATGCCCTGTAGAGTGTTTTCGCGCTTCCGTCCACATGCTGCATGACTACACGGCAGGGAAGTCCGAGGAGAAGTTGTTCCCATGCTTCGGCACTTGCACACCTGCAGCAGCAACAACAAGACGGTATCGTTGGACAAGATAACGCCTGTGTGCGCTTTTATAACTCACTCCCTGCGCCATGCTACTCCTCTCAAGCTACGCACACACATATTCACAAACCTCCATTACAACCAATACCAACACATCCCGGCATTAACGTTGTCCAAGAAGGGGAAAAACACACTGATAAAAGGAAGAGGAAGACCTTGTGTCTGGAATGTTGGCGACACAATGATGTTGTCGGTTGGGTAGGGCCACTTTATTAGGTATAGCTGCAAAATCAAAGCGCAAAATGGATAATGTTTTTGATTTCAAAGGAATTCAAATATAGGAAGCGGCGTATGATTACAGGGCATGATTTAAAATCTTAATTTCTTCTATTCTAGGGGGTTTTGCACTCAAGTTTTTATTTACATCTTGCTATATGTTAGTACTATATACAAACTGTTAGCAAGTTACCATTGGAAGAACGTCAGTACACTTTAGCGCCATAGCACATTACTGAGACACGAGATGTTCCAGAATTAACAGGAATGTTGTTGGGATGCTAAAAGTTTGCATTCAACTGTCAAAAACAAGCATGTTTATCTTTGTAGAGGCACTTATAGTTCATGTATTGGTTAGTATTATGTGCAGTACAACCTCTTTTTTATGCCCTGGTATTCATACAATTTGGTTTTCAGCTATTTTTTTCCCCCACTAACATTTTCCCCCAGTTTCTGTACATTTGCTCCGTTTTCCCACGGGACTTACACACTCATTTCCTGGAATCTAACCCCATACCAAGCATCCAATACTCATGCACAACTTTGAGTGTTTTCTTGTTTCAATAAGTCACAAGAAGAGAGGAGAAAAAACTTAAGAGTTCAAGAACTTTTAGCAAAGTATGAAAATACCAGCTTCCCCTCGCAAACAATAACCGCTTTTCCTCACTCTCCCCACTTTACTGCCTTTCATTAAGATTAAGATATCCTTTATTTGTCCCACACTGGGGAAATTTACAGTCTACAGCAGCAAGATTGTGGGTAGAAAGAAGAAAGAAGAAAAAAACAAACACCGTTCAATCAGCGATCAAGAGTCAATAGGTGATGTTTAATGTTCATTTATCTAATTTATATCCATGATTTTCATTTCATGTGTGTGTGTGTGTGTGTGTTAATACAGGGAGAGGAAGGCCTGAGCCATCAAGCAACCATCTCTCAAGTGTCAGATGGTGTAGCCACAGGGCACTGTGTGTGCGTCTGTGTGTGTGCGCGCGCGTGTGTGCGTGCGCGTGTGTGCGTGCACGTGTGTGTGTGACTGACAGCTCGATGTGAGGGTCTCAGCCTCTGTCGGAAGGAGGGAAAGCCGATCAGCTCAATCAGAACATGACTCACTTGCAAGTAGTCCCGTTGTGTTTTTTTTCCCAGCAGAACTCCGGGCGGCCCGGGCCAGGCTAGGCAAGGTTCTGACAGGCCCCGTTTTTGCTCTCATTCAGCGTCTCGTCACAGTGGCTTCAAAGTGGAGTCGATGGTCTCCCTCGGGGGGGAAATGAGAAGATCAGTATGCCTTCAAAAAAATGAGTGGTATCCCAAAAATTGTGGAGCCGAAGGCCTTTTTCTTCTCCTCCTCCTGTTCCCCGCATAATTGTCTTCTTTACTTCAGTCAGTCTCCTTGTGACTAGTAATTGAGTTATGATCTATTACAATGACTGGGAAACTTCCTTTCCTAACTCTTGACTTGGTACTCATTAAAATCTACTACAGGTATAACAGTAGAAAATGACTGTAGCACATGAAGACTTGTTTGCCTGTTTCTGGATTTGCATTCATTATTATATAATTCATTATGATCAGCAAGGGGGGGGGGGGCATGTTGGTCAACTGGTTAGCACGTCGGCTTCACAGTGCGCGCGGATGGCTGTTCGTTTATGTGTGCCCTGCGATTGGCTGGCAAGCAGTTCAGGGTGTACCCCACCTACTGCCCGAAGACAGCTGAGATAGGTTCCAGCTCACCCGCAACCCTTGTGAAGATAAGCGGATTAGAAAATGGATGGATGGATATTATCAGCTATTTACTTAATTGCATCATGGGACAAAATACATCGTTTGAGTGCATTACAGTGAAGGGTTGAGCGTCCATTTCTACTCAGGTACCAAATTTGTTTCCAGAATCTCTGTCTTTCCATCTTGTATGTGTGATGCTTTTCCTTTGATTTTTTTTTTTTGTGACGCGTGTCTTGGAAATTCATTTCTTAAATTAGCCCCCAGTAACACCAAATGACATAAAACTCTGTGGCTTAATTTTGAAAGAGTGCATCTCAATAGATGAGGTACACAATAGTGTGCTACCTTGGGGGAGGTAAGGTCAGGGAGTTGTGCGGTGAAATGTCTTGAACACACCTGCAGTCTGGACAGTGGCTTGTGCCCATGGTGCTCAGGTGTGGAGGTGAAGCAGTAAGCTCATCTCATCCTTTCCTCGGGGCCTGAAAGATAAAGAAAGACAGACCAAAAGAAAGAAAGAAAAGAACCCCGCGACCTTGAGATGGGGTGGGTGGAGTGGTAAATGCTCCTTTGTGGACCGCTATGAGTTGACAGGGGCCTTCATTTGGCGCTTCCCTATGCCGCAGGGGGATGTGTTATGACAACCGAGGGGAAAAAAGTAGTGTGTGCAAGAAGTGGCATGAACGCATCTCCAGATTTTCTGACAGTTTTATAGCCTGGAGATACACACAGCCATCAAGTCAAGCACCATCTGTCTGGCTCCACTTGTTGATGGCTGTGCCCGATGAGGTAAACAAATATTATGAAGGAAAAAAAGAAGAGGAGCTTGTAACAGCTCGTTCATATATTTCACTGAACTAATTAAGCACCTTGCCTTAAAATTAGTCAACAGGATGAGGACGAAGGTGACTGAAGTGCGGTTTTGGCTTGGGAATCAATTTTCCAGCTAAGGAGCTGTTGTGAAATGTAGGTTGGGAAATCCCATCTTTGGATATTTTCACACAATGCTCCATGACTGTGCTGTCGCTGTAATCTTACCTGACCTTTATAAAGCATTAAGACAAGCAGGAAAATCCTGACACTTAATCTGTTAAAACAGAGCACATCTTTATTAAACTGCTAAAATAGCCTGAGGACACCCAGTCAAATGATTCTTTCCTGCTACCATACTCTGGCGTGTAGCCTCAATTTAATTCCAAAGGCACACTTGAGAACCAAATAAAACACAAAAAGACAACTTAAAGGCTATAACGGTCTCTCAAACGCTTACCAAAGTTAAATTCTCAAGATGGCGGCCGGTGTCCGCGCACTCGCTCACGGCCACTCAATTTCCGTCTTTGCCGTGACGTCTCAGTACTTCCGCCTTTGCTACTTCCGTACACAAACGCTGATGACGTGTACTTTCCGCTAGCGCTACCCAGAGCTAACACTGGTCACCGAGTTCCACGCCGAGGGGCGATAAACCTGTAAAATAATTATAAAAATAAACAAATAATAAGCGATTAGCTTAGAGAGTGGCTGTCGAAAATGGAGACGCTTTACCACCAGACAAACAAGTGAGTTACTTGGAAATGCTTTCTTCTGTTTAGCTAGCTAGCTAACCAAGTGCTTAAATTCTACTTTTTACTTAGACACATCCAGGAGGTGCAGTCGCTGATGGGCAACCTGGAAAGAACAGATCGCCAGTCAGTTCACTGTGAGTATTAATTGCAGTTGCTGGAGGAAGTAATACTCTGTATGTACTTTTTTATGCCGTAGCTGTAGTCTCTAATCGTGTCTTTGAGTTGCTTATTTGATCACTATTGTGTGGTGTTTCCGAATATCTTGTCCCTTCCACAGAGAATATTGGGAACAGCTTTCAGTTTGATATGCTCAGAGTAAGCGACAACCAACAATTGTGTTTGCACACGTGCAAGATACACACACACAAGATACATCCTGGACTCCTCTTTAAGCTAATTAATGTCCATTCCGCACGCACTTCTTGTTATGGCTGCCCGTACTTGATTGTTTTGTATGCTTGGTGATCAGTTTGGAACAGGAAACTGCAGGGCTGGGTTCTTTTAAAGATAATGGTGGGAAGTTGGCAACACCCCTCTCCCCAACCAGCACCACCAACAAAAACCAGTATAAAAAAAAAAACCCCTATGAGTAAAAAAATATAACACTTGATTCACGATATGGCTAAAGTGACAATACTACTAATAGATAAAATTGTACAGCGTATAATCAGCATGGGAAATAGATTTTGAATTGTTTTTCTAAATTCTTCAACTCTAATCAAAACATGTACAAAACTTGAGTGGTCTACTTGCATTACGGGCAGGGCTAAATATTACCTCTCACTGTGATTTTTCTCCTAATGTAATATAATGGTTGTCTTCTCTCAATGTTCAGTGTTAGAAAATGAACTTCAGGCTCGTATCGAGCAGATCTTCAACCACTTGGAGCGTCTGGAGATCCTGGCCAGCAAGGAGCCCCTGAACCGCCGCCAGAATGCCAAACTGTGAGTTGGCGAGTCTCCCCTTAGAGTAGAAATCACAAAGAATGCTCATACTGTATTGAAAAATATATATTTTCCTCCCTCTCCAAAAGGCGTGTGGACCAGCTCAAGTATGATGTCCAGCACCTGCGCACCGCCCTGCAGAACTTCCAACACAGACGCTACACTCATGAAGCCCAGGAGCGAGAGCGGGAAGAGCTAATGAGCCGGACCTTCACCACCAATGTCAGTTGCATCCATTGACGCTTGTAATTAAAAAAGACTCCAAGTTCAATGCAATATTTCAGACCCACCTTTAATAGCTGAAAATCCATAACAATTAATTTGTTCCATAACTTGAATGATAATTATCATTTCCACAGGACGCTGACACATCCATCCCCATCGACGAGACGCTGCAGCTCAACACCAATCTGCACAACGCACACAGAGGCATGGACGACCTGCTGGGCAGTGGTAGCAGCATTCTCAATGGGCTCAGAGATCAAAGGTCATCGCTCAAGGTGAGTGCCTTTGGGGTAATGAGAAGTGAACCTGTGGGTGGTACAGTTTGAAATAATACGTTGCGTCATCTGCTTATGGCACCAGGGAACCCACAAAAAGATGCTGGACGTGGCGAACATGCTGGGCCTGTCCAACACGGTGATGCGGCTCATCGAGAGGCGAGCCACCCAGGATAAGTGGATCATGATCGGAGGGATGCTGCTCACGTGCATCTTCATGTTCCTGGTGATACGATATCTGGGATGAACCCAGACAGACCCACACACACTTTTGAGGATTTCTTTTATTTTTTTCAGATGTCAGAAATTTTATGACTTGTGCCATCGCAGTTTTCATTGTTGGACCTTCACAACAGTATTCTACCCACTTATGGACCAATGGACCACTCCTTTGAAATACAAGCTGATATGAAATGTCTATTTAAAAGTTTGTTTTTTAATACACCATTAGCAAACTACAAGGCTGGTGAGAGGATTAAAATGTGATGTCGGCTCATTAAGAGGTGAAAGTTAAAACAATTGTAATTGTACAGCTCATTGTCATGATTTACAGTTGACTCTAGTCTCACTATGTGAGCGATTTAATTCTGGTAAATAAAACATGTATCCTTTCCTTGCTTGACTTGTGTTAATGAAATCTAAATCTACTTTGGTTGCTTTAAGGCATCCCATCATGATGACTTTTTACTTTGAGTTTGGACTCCAAGGAACAGTGGCGCCGCCTACTGTCACATTGGATAGTTGCCACTGTTCTTGGTAGTTCTTAAATTCCCCCCCCCCCCAAAAAAAAACAACGGATGAACTCAAGGGTTTATTGGCTGAAACAGTTAGTTTGAAAGAAAAATACAGAGTAGCTACAGTTTGAGGCCCATTGAGGCAAGAGAGCAACTTCCTTGACCAATAACAACCGCTAGAATGTTAAGGTTATTTACAAAACAAAAATACACAACGGGGAAAAAAAAACTACCATTCCTTCTTGGAAAAGCACATCTTGGAAAATAATTTACAAATAAAACAAAAAAAATTATTGCAGTATACTACAATCTTTGACTAAGATTTCAGTGCAAGAAATGTCACTCAACATTGCGAATTGGGGCCGGGGGGTTAATCGTAGCGCAAATAGTCGCGATGATCTCGGCCACCAATTCTTTGGGTGGGATTCTTCAGATTGCACACTGATATATGTACACGTTACTGCAAGTAAAAGTAGTCATGTTAAAGCAGGGGTGGTACTCCTTAAATGACGTATGGGTTGTATATAGTTGCTCACCCCTGTATTTTCTTCATTCCAAATTTTCTCATGGCTTTGGCCATTTATTCACTGGCTGAAAAACAAAAATACAAAATACAGGGGGGAAAAAAATCATCCAGTGAGTTAAAAAAACACATCCTGTTTTCGTACCGCATTGCAAAACCAAGCCAGTGTCTGGAGTAAGTCGGGGGGGCTGCAAAAACCTCCAAAAGAGAAGAATGAGTGTCCAATCAGACTTCTCACCTGCTCAGGTGCCGTGGTTAGATGGATGCTGGAGGTCCTGCCCTGAGAAGATGGGGTGGAGGAGCGGGTGGAGCTGGAGAGCCGCCGCTGCTGCCGCCGCCGCCTGCGAGGGTCTGGGTGTGAAGAGCGTAGGGTAGAGGGCGGCGTGGGGCACGTGGTGGAGGGCCAGGGGTGTGTGGTGCAGCGCCGAGGCTGGGATGATGTGTATGGGCTGCCCGGAAAGGAAGGCGGTGGGGTGGGCGGGAATCAGCCCGGCGTGTCCCAGCGAGTGTCCAAGAGTGTGACCCAAGGGGGATAAGGAAATGGGGGTGAGGTGGTGCTGTGGTATGTGGTGCACCTGGGCCAGCTGGGCATGGGCGGGGTGCGCGTGGTGCGCCGGGTGGATGCCCATGGCGGCAGCGGTGGCAGCGTGGTGCTGCAGGATGGCGTGTTGCACGGTGGTGATGGACGTGCCCGACGCCACCGATACAGCGGGCTGCTGGATGTGGATCTGCTGCAGGGCGGGCGGGGGAGGCGCCGGCGCCAGGGCGGCGGTAGCGGCCACGGCGGCCGGCGGGAAGCTCTTGACCTGCTTGGCCAGCAGCTGCTGCTGGATGTGCTGCTGCGCCGCCTGCTGCAGCTTGCTGTACTTCTCCATCTCCTCCGGCGTGAAGGTGATGGGCTGACTCTCCAGCGGTGCCAGGCCGTCTTCCTCTGCCTCCAGCCCGTCCTCCTCTAGGACGGCAGGCGCGTACATGGGGTAGCCGTGCATCGGGGGCTGCTGCTGTTGCATGTCGGGCATGAGGGTCTCCATCATGGGGTTCTGCAAGGGCTCCTGCCCGAGTTCCCCTTGATACTGAGGTACCATCACGGAGGAGTCCTGCTCATAAAGCAGCCGGGGTTCTTGCAGCACCTGAGTGTCCGATGTCGGCTGTTGCGTCTCTTCCTGTACTGTCACGCTCTGTGGGGTCTCCTCGACTTTCTGCACTGGCGGAACTGGAGGTGGCGGCGGCGGAGGCGGCGGCGGGAATTCCCTTATGGGCTCCACCAGGATAACTTCTCCATCAGCCTCCGTGCTCTTCCCTTCTCCAGGTTTGTCACACTCGTCCGTTCTGTTCGGTGGGATCACAGGTGCTTTCTTCGCCGCTTGAAGCTTACCAAAAAGCGGCAGCATGCTTTTGGTAGATGGGGGTAGTTTGGGACCAAAGTATCCCTGCGGTGGGTCCTTGATCTTTAAACCAGATTTGGTTGCTGCGATGGGATCGTCTGAATTCTTTTTCGACTGAATCTTCTCCAAGAGCTGACGTGCCGTGAGGGAGTTTTTGTACTCGCCCGCATCCCGGGAGCCGCCGAGCCGCTGAGCTTGCGAGCCGACGGCGGCGCGGGTAAGACCGCGTGAGGCGGATCGCGGCGACTGCGAGCGATAGACGCTGGTGCGGTTAAAGTCCCTGCGGAGGGTCTCGCTGCCCGCTCGGCTGCGCCCGCTCCGGCGGTGTGGGGAGCCCTTGGCGGAGCTGGATGAGCGGCTACCTGAGCTGCGGCTGCGGCTGTAGCTGCGCCTCCAGGACCGAACGCTGGTGCTGCGGCTCCAGCTCGTGGAGCTCCTGGAGGTGCTGCGGTGGTGCCGCCGGTGCCGCTTCCTGCGGCTGTAGCTGCGCGACCGTGAGCGGGAATCGTCGGAGGAGGACGAGGAGTACTGGCGCCGCCTGGACCGCCGGTGCCCTCGGTTGCCCCGCCTTTCGTAGTCCGAGTCCGACGAGCGTTTGGAGCGCCTGCGCTGGTGTCCCTCCGTACTGTAGTCGCTGTAGCTGTCCGAGTAGCTGCGGCTTCGGTGGCTGTAGGCGCTGCTACCCGCTGAGGAGCGGTCAGAGCTGCTGGAATAAGAGCGACTCTGGGAGGTTTTGCCACGGTGGTGCCGTCGACGGCTGCTGCCGCGTCTCGAAGAGCGGCTGCAGGAGCGCCTCGACTCCTCACTGTGGTGACGCCGCTCCTCCCGAGGACTCGACCGGTGATGGCGTGAACGCCGAGTGGCGGAACCGCCTTCCTCCTCACTCTCGCTACTGGGGGGTCTTCCGGGACCCGGGCTTTTCTGAGCCGAGGTGGAACAAGAGGCGCTCTGGGAGGGCCCGGAATCAGTTTTGAGTCGCTTGTTGCTGCCGTGCTCCTCGGAGGTAATAGCTTTGTCTAAGCTTTTTCCAGTGCTCCTTCCCTCTACTCCCGACCTGCTCGTCGGGCCCTTCATAGCCCGTTTCCGCTTCCCAGTTCCTCCAACTCTTCCAGCTGGGGCCTGCACTGAGGAAGGCTCGGGTTTAACTTCAGACTTTTCCTTGGCTTTCTCCTTTTCCTCACCTGCAGCCTCTTCTTGATCCGCTGCTTTGTTCTTGCTCTTCTTTCTTTTGTGCTTTTTCTTTTTCTTGGGCGTCTCTTGAGTTGGTTCAGTCTCGCCCTCCGCATCTTCCGCGAGGGCGTCTTTCGCTTTTGCTTTGCGCTTCGAATGTTTTGTCGACTTTTTGTGCTTCTTCTTCTTCTTTTTCTTCTTGGCGCTGCTGCCACCCGTCGCTACTTTTTGATCGCCACGTTCGGAATGGCCATGTTGCGCCTTCAAGGCGGCCTCATCGCTGTTGAGCTCTGTTTTAGCAACTGGTTCCACCTTAGGCGTTATCTCTTTCTGCTTTTCTTTGTCAGGCGGCTCGCCAGGCTTTGGAGACTTAACAGCCTTCCCAGCACGCATGCCCTTGTTACGAGACCGCTTGAAATCAAAGTATAAAGGATTGCAGCTGTAAGACACTGAAGGCGGCGCTTTGGTGAACTCGAGGAGCTCGGAGGGCCACTGCAAGGTGGTGCTCTCATCTTTACTCAACACGGGGAAGAACGGACCCATGGGAATCTTGGGACCCAAGTTGGAGTCTAAAGGCTGCGGTGGTGGTGAGCTTTCTTCTTTCTGCTTAAGGGAAGAAGGAAGATCAGGAGTCGTCTCCACTGTGCATGAAGTGTTGTCCTCTTCCTTCACTTTTGAAGGCTGAGGAGTTTGTTGAGCTTCGGGGGTTGAGGCGGTGATGGCATCATCATCGTCATCTTCGTTGCTGCACTCGACGACGTTGGACTCCTGAGAAGCGGTCTCAACCTTCTCCTCCTGATCTTCGTCCTCATCGTCATCTTCTTCTTTACTCTGATTCTGATCAGATGCCTTCATGAACAGCAGAAACTGGAAGTGAGGCTTCACTCGACAGTGCGCTGGGGGCATGTAGTGGTAGTACTGGGGATCCTGTCCCGCATAGCTCTCCTCCTTCTTCATCATCATTTTCAGCTTGTTGAGCGTCGAGGCCAGCGAGTTTCCGTCGTTGGACTGCTGCATCTCCTCCGTCCCCGTCGCAACGCCGGACTCTCCTCCATCACTTACGCGCGAGCCTCCTTTGGGGCTGTCAGCGTTGCAGGCAGACGCTTCATCTTGGACCGCCGCCTTTTCTCCCTCCTCGCCATCCTCTCCTTCGATGACCTCCTCGCCGGGATCGGTAAACACCGCAGCCGCCGTCTCCAGCTTCACCGGTGCCTTCTTGGCGAAGGAGAACGACACACTGACTTTGGAGGACGCGCTGGCGCTAGGTGAGGAGCAGTTCTTCTTCTTGCCCAAGGAGAAGCTCAATGTCGGCGCAGGCTTCGGGGAGGCTCGTTCGCTTTTGTCTGGAACAAAGACCTCGAAGGCAGGCTCGGTCACAACAGCAGTCTCAGGGGCAAAGATATCTCCATCTTCGGCTTTCTCGCCATCTATAGCCACTGTGGTGGTTTTGAACATGGGTCCACTTCCCGGAGTGCTGAAAAGAATAATGACAAGATTCAATTGAAACGCTTAGTTGTTTGGCACTTTATTTAGTGTGCAAAACAAGACACTAATGTCTGATACCTAGTTAGCTAGTACAGTGTTTAACATCTCAGAGCGTCACTGCGTCTTCTTGATATTCTTGTTACGCAGCAATTTGTAATAGCAATGTCAACTAACAAGATGAAAGGTGTTATGAATAGGCTATGACCTTCCTTGAAAATGGTGACTCGAGGTCAACTGTAAACTGATAAGACATCCTGGGTTTAGCATGCTTTCATTGTCTTCACACCACATGAACAAAATATAAGGTGCTCAATTCATATGTTAGATTCGTGAGACCATTAAGAAGAGGTCAATGTCAAGTGGTTTATTCAAACACATATTGGAAGACTGCATGGAGGAAAATTCATTTCGGTCGCTGCTGTTTAAAATTTCTAATGTGCAAAATGTTGATGGAGTTTGCTAACTTTATCATTTACATTTTGAAATAATACTTATGTGTTGGTGGTAATACCGACAAACATGACAATTTTGGTCACTATGTCGGGGATCTTAAATAGTTTCATCCCTCATACCTCATTTTCAAACGCAGTACGATAATAACTGACAGCTGCTGCATTCGCTGCCTTTATCAACTATTTCTAGCCAGTAGAGGGCGGCGGAAGACTAAATGAAAACATCCTACCGGTCTTGTTGCTTCCTCTGCTCAGCCAGCTCGTGAAGACGACGCAGCATCTTTTGCTGTTTCTTTCCACCTTTGCGGGAACGCGAAGACACATTCCGAGCAAACTCCCGCTGCTTGAGCTCTTTCAGCCTCTGAGACACGGAACACAAACGTGGTTAGATGACTCAGAAAAAAGAAAAAAAAAGAAAAAAAAACAGCGGTCATCCATTCAGAAGGGGTACAGCCAAGTTCTACCTGCTTGTGAGCGTGGTCATAGGAGTTGATGTGGTTGTCAAATTCCTGGTGCTTGGTGTACTGCTTGTCACACAGTTCACAGTAGAAATTAGCCCTCAGGTCTTCCAGGGCTTTTGCAATTGCTTTCTCCTTCTCAATCTGATCCTGTTGACGGTGAAACATACATGCAGAAAAATTTTAAAAGGAGCTTGGTGGTCTAGTTATGGCCAGACCAGGGCTCACCTTGTATTTCTGCCGTAGCTCTTCTGTCTCTTCCTTCTCCACTTCAAGCACTCTTCTTTTCTCTGTGGCATCCTCTGCATAGTCCATCTAAAAAATAAAAGAATTTTTTTAAGACATTACTTACAGTCCAATCTAACAAAAATCAGGCTAGAAACTGCTTCATCTACATAAAGCGCCCTTACCTCCATCTCCATCCGTCCCATCCCCATGACATCATATTTAAGAATAATGGGCACGGGGTCCGTGCGTCCTGAGGGAACAAGAGACAGAGAAATGACAAGGTGAGTTGTTTCTTAAAGTGGCTGGGTGGAAGGCCAGCTCGGAGACAGCCTGCTTTTAAGAGCATAGGGTGCTGGGGTTAGAGAAATTAGCCTTTTAAAAAAGTGCAAAGAGACCAGAAAGCTACAGTGAACCAAACGCCAGCCATTCTCACAGCTTACTGATGAGATAGCAAGTTTCGATTACTTGGTGACTGATGTGCTTAAGTGCAACAACGTTCAAATTTGTGGTATGCCTTATAATTAATTCATCATCTAAGTGTCGACAAAAAGGGAGCGGCAATAGGTCGGCGCGCACACACACAAGCGACATCGTCCGTGAGGACAACAAAGCCTCGTTGTGTATTCTGCAGCCTCTGACATCACCATCCCTTCCTGAGTGTCATCTGATTTCTCGGTCTATAGTTTACATAGTTGCCCCAAACCTCTTTGTAAAGTCTATCCGTAAGCTGTGAAAAGAGCTAGATCAGAAGGAAAGTAACTGTCGAGAAAAAAAAAAGAAAAAAAATCAACAAGACAACCAAAAGAAAATAAAAAAAAGAAATCAACACTACTTGGAAGATTGAGATGTAAACGGCTTAATCCACTCATAATCAGCCAAACAAAGCAGATTGAGATAAAGACATACTGTAGTGAAATAAAAACAAAAACAAGACACAAGCAATGAACTACAGCAGTAGTGACGTCACAGGCCAAGGTATCGCCATGGTGACAGTGCAAGGGATGGGGATACTTACCCGTGAACACATGGAAATGGGGGGGGGGGGGGGGGGAGTAGTCAGGGGGTACAGACACAGATAGGCAGGGAATTCTCACAAGTTTCTATTTCCCATATATACATATACTTTATATATATATATATGGACCAGTGTGTGTTGCTCCTCTTACCAGCCAGATACAACAACCAGTCTTACTGATTTTCGTTTCAGTTTGTGTCAGTATGGTTTCAGCTTTCACCCCCCCCCCCCCCCACCCTCACCCCCTCACACGTAGTTTTGGTTGCAGTGAATCACGTTTACGCATATACCATTGGGCGTATGACATAGCTATAAGGATGGACATGTAAATACTATTTAACAATGAATACTTTTGCATGGCTGTTACTTTGAAATATTTACGTCAATATAAATGCACTAATATCGAGAGAGAGTTCTTTTCTTCCCATAGGAGGCCAAGAACAGGGAAATTGTTTCCTCGACTTCCTTTGGAGAAATTATCACAGCCCAATGACATTCAATTCTGAAATCACAAATGCATGGGCATTGTAACATTACGGCCTGCCTGGACTCTCAGTCCCACTGCAGTGTCTGTCAACTCTTTACATCCTTTTGACCCTTTTCCACTGCACAGTACCAGCCTGGGTTGGACCAGCTCAACTCTATTTGTGTCTGTTTGGGGCAAAGCCCATCTTGCTTTTTGCCCACCTAACTTGGAAACAAGACAATGGAGGAGAAGGAGAGGTAGCAAGAAAGTGGACCAGCGCAGCAAAGGTTGAGATTGTGGAGTCCATTACTGCTCCATCTCCAACTGACGCACATCAATAAGTTCAGCTAACATTAACTTGTGTTTATTTTTGTCATTTTCAGGAGTGTATTCAACGAGAGTTGCCCTGACTAATGTGCTCCACGAATGAGCAAAGGTGTATAGGAGCGATAACAGAGGCCCAAGTGTTCAGTCAGGTATTTTGCAGTGCCAGGGCAAAGATATGTCTGAACCTCGTACTCGTTTCCTTAATGTGTTTAAAGCACCCGACCTTGCTATTTGTCTCTCGCATGTAATTACTGCAAGGTAGGACGTTGCTGAGGGAAACAAAAGGCAGTGGCAGCAATACCCAAATGGTATAAAATGAAAATGTGGAGAAACTGTGGATCTACTTTTCTGAAGTGGTAATTTTACACGAACTGTGTGTCAAAGAACCGACTGGATACTATGCAGTGAAAGAGGCACATTCAAACTGACTGCCTCACTGATGATTCCTTAATTCAGAGGAAAAAGGGTGAAATGGGTGATTGTCTGGTATGCTGATCCAGAGAGTGAAATAAGTACACTGGTAGGGGGTTGGCATGCACGTCAGTCCACTGCAGTGGTTCGTCTGAATGGAGTCGCAAGCCCAGCCCAGAATTAAAAGATTCATTAACAATTGCATCCTAAATCTTACCACCAATCGTCAAACACAGTGACAAAACGTCCACATTACCCATCCCAGTGGAAAAAGAAAGGGACCAGACAACAACGATGTGCATCTAAATCACAAGGTGTGAATCACAAGGTTTTTTTTTAAAAAAAAAAGAAAAGAAGGAAAAAAATTGAAAACAAAATGACAATGTTCTAAGAGAAATACGTAATGCATGATAATATATACAAGCAGCAGAATGAAGACTAATACGGAGAGAATTGAAAGCCTATGTAGTAGCATTGGTGCTGTGATGACAGGAGAAACCAAAAATGGGAGAAAACAAAACAAAACAAAACAATTCAATTGGGGGATAAAATAACATTTACCACTAAGTTTACCATCAGCACAACATGGGCAGGATCAAATCGCTGTAAAAAAGAAACACCAATTGGTTAAGCAGGAAGATTGAGACACATAGAGAAGGGAGGGCGGGGTTGGGGGTGTATGTGTGGATGCGTGTGTGTGTGGAGTTGTGGAGCTTGGCTGGGGGGACGGATTATTACCTGAGGCACTTAATGTGCCCGTCAATGTGTCCACACACACCCCCCATCCGCCCACATCCCTTTACACACAGCGAGGTGCTTACAGGTTCCCTCTCACCACCATCTCCAAACCACAGGTCCCAGTGCCCTGGCTCTTTGGTATTTATCTCATTCCCTCAACCAGGATATGCCCCACAAACCATTGTGCCAATAATGTTCCCCTTTGTAGGGATAATGCAGCTACACTGTACGGACGCAAGTATTGGGACAACATGCCAAATGGCAGAGGTTGAATCTCTTGAAATCTTCATCATCACCAGCAAGACACTGAGGGCAATCCTAGACTACCAATTCAGTGGGAACAGTTCAGGGAAGGCCGTTTTCTTTCAATGCCCCCCCCCAAAAAAAAAAAGTTCTTAAAAACGTTGTTGAAAGGATTTGGTGTAGAGAAGAGGCCAACTAGCATGTTGGCCAGCAGGAAGGCCTTCTCAGTCAGATTCAACTCACTTTTTCACTAGGTAAGACAATATGTGCCAAAACTTGTGTCCACATAGTGCATGGCTAGGTAACCTACAGCCCGTGGGCCAGAGACGGTCCCGGGACCGGTTCATCTGACCCGTCGTGCGTTTCCACAAACAAACAAAACCCTCAGAGGAACTGTTTTCAAGGTTCCCCATCCTTGATGAATGAAGAATTTTGGAGGAGCTTTACTGGGTGAGGGATTAACTTTAAACGGCTGAGAATTTTACCAGCTCAGACAAAAATAAAAGAAGCACACAAGCTAAGGGTGCTAATGGAACCATTCCAAAACAGAATCAAGTTTTGGCGTATCAAAATGTGGTCAGCTCAAATGTCTCGATTGTGGATGACCGCCATCTTCCTCTTTTAAGATGCCTTGGTGAAGTTAGAAACCCCTTAATCCAAAGCTTGTTATTTTTTTGGGAGGGAGGCATATTTAAACTACTCCCCCCAATAAAGACGTGACACACAAACGTACCTGAAGAATTTACCCGCCAGACTTTAAGCAGGGCTCGACACATGCAACGCACGCAGTACACTCTACTCCTGTGCTAGGTTTTATTCTGCCATTTTGTGCAAGACCACCCTAATGTGCCGAACAGCAACACTGCTTAAAGCCCAGGGGGAGTGTGACAGTCGGAGCCAGGCAACGGTGCACCTCTGGGACAAACATGCCGTGCAGGGGGGCGGAGGGGGTTAAAGAAAGAGGGGAGGATGGGTGGGAGTGTTTAACCAAGGCAACAGAGATGTTGAGGGTGTGGGAGGGTGGTGAGGTTTTCCCTGTAAGTTGACGCTATGGCCCGCTCAGTTACAGTAACAATCATTCGCTCGCACGCACGCACGCAGACACACACACACATCTCATCAGTCCGACGTGTGACAGGCACACACATCCAAGTGTCACAAGTTGTTTTCAAGTTGAAACAGGCAAACAAGCAGAGAGGGGGGGGGGGGGGGGTGAAGTTGGGTCTACTCTGCAAGCCATTCAAAGTCTGAGCCGTGGACGCAGCCAATCAGATTCCCCGTAGCAGCGGCCGAAACAAAGAGAGGGAGGGAAAGGAACGAGCTAGCGATAAATAATGATTCTTGGGAGTGTGATGGAATCACGGCTTCTTACGTCTAACATTGATTTAAATGAACTGCTGTTTTTGCTCAAATCAAAGCGCTTCACATCGGGGGGGTGGATTCGGATAAAGGTTTAGTGATTATGAAGCAGAGAGATGGAAGCTTACAGAGGCCAATAGCCTACAGTATACTGTAAAAAAATAAATAAAAATAAAGGGGGGTTACACTGAGGTGAACTGCCGAGTGGGAGAAAGAAAACACACACCCACACACACAAGCACGCACGCACGCATACTGACATACAGAAGGGATCCAACAAACCTTACCTAAAAAGGGACAAAAAAAAGGGACAAAAGAAGAATAAGAACACAGTCAATTACAGTGGAAAACTTAAAAAGGGGACAATGCTTTTCACTTGAAAATGCAAACCCCTGTTGACAAAAGAGGATTACAACCATGGCGCTTCAACAAGACACAACTGCTGTGTTGCAAGTCAATGCATCCAGCAGGAGGACAAACCCCCCTGATTTGTCTGAGTGGACAGCACTTTGCCGCAGAGACATCTGCACACAAAGCAGGAAAGCTTACGTAAGCGCACGTCAGCGGCGCCCGGGGCCGGCCCTCTGCAACGTGTGCTCTCTCCTCCGCACAAAGCAAACATCCTTAACGTGTTCGATAGAATATCGCGGCGCCTTCTCAAGGCCACACCGACAAATTTCAGCGATGCCAAGCCCCCTAATGACATATTGTTTAGGGTCCGTCTGATTAATCGGCCTGTCCAATAGTGTGTGTGTGTGTGTGTGTGTGTGTGTGTGTGTGTGTGTTTTTAAGGTACTATTAATTTACGATGATGCCCACAGATAACCATGACCTCACATTATATTTCATACAAAATAATACAACTTTGATTCCTTTATTACGTGCATATATTTTAATTTAAGTCTTTGATGGCTCTATCTACTTATTCGGCTTAGTGGGCTTTCTGCTTCCTTGTTGGCCTGTGCAGAACGCAACCTCGATGACATGTCGAATGATATTCCGGTTGATGTATGACGTATGTTTATGAAATTGAATCAGAGGTGTTGGCTTCCAAGACAGCTGCAACAAGCAATCTTCATATCCTCTGGCTTAACACAATGAAGTGTCCAAATGTGAGTCAGCAATGTACATCAATCGCCCTTTTCGTCGGACATAAGACACTGTGAGGGGGAGAGAGATGAAACTGCCGGTATAGATGGCAGCAGCATTGTGGAGTTTAAATACCGAACATTATATGGGAACTCAAGCTGCACTTTGTGGAGACTGCAGACTGAGTGCATAAAGCAAACTATAAAGTCAAGAGTTTAGGTTAAAAGAAAAGATGGAGAAAAAAAAGCAATTACCGGTAGTATGGGAAGTGTCTGGGCGTTTTAGACGACACACTCGGGCTCAGCAAACACACTCTGAGCCAAAGAGCAGAGCACCGCTGCGCTAACGCCATGACGATCTAAGCCCGCTATGGCCCACCCAAAGCCAGTCTAGCTCTTGGGCACAATTTCTTGACCTCTGATCCATGTGCTGAACTGGATCAGACAAGACACCAAAAGCAACCTACGTAATTGAAAATTAACATGTTCAGGACATTTCATGATACCAGAACAGAGACCGTAAATTCTGCAGAGGAGAGTCGACTGACCTCAAGGCAACTTCATTAACTGAAGGCTAACAATCGAAATCCATGAAAACACTCCGGTGTGAATTTTACTCGAGGTAACTGAATGTCTGTAAATCAGATGCACTTCCCACTCGCAAGAATCGCCTCCAGTACCCCCTTTCTTTATTCAGCTCCAAAAATATTTTCCTCCCATGTTATGTTTGAGAGGAAGCAGAAGGACAGCAACAAAGTGAGGCCAGTTGGCCAAGATGGACAAAAGAAGGTGTTGCCGGTACAAATAAGGACCCTGGAAACATGAACGGAGAGAACTGGCGAATGGCACCAGTGTACATTGGTAGTAAGGCTGTGCGTGGATGAGCGAGCGCTTACCCTGCATGGTTTTGCCCAGGCCCTGGCCCAACTTCCAGCCATGTTTCTGTAGCAGCCGGTGCCCGATGTTGTCCTAGCAGACAAGAGAGAGGAGAGAAACCAGAAACATTCCAATAATAAGAGGCGCTTTTCCCGCCGTGAAGTCCCGCTTCACACGACAACAAATCACTCGGCTCACACGATCATCAGCACAGCCACCACCACCACCATCGTCATCATTAACGTCATCCACGTCAACTACAAAGTGTACGTCAGTGTCTTCCATCACAAGTGTGGGGAGTCTGAGGGGGCGCTGTTGTTGGTTCCCCCCCCCCACCATTAAATGAGGCTATGTGTAGTCTGTACACTACAATAAATCCTAACGTGGGAGTGTGTGAACATCCATTCGAAGGCCATGACATCGATCACGAAAAGTTGGAAGGGGAAGGAGGAAGAAGGGCAATATATGCATCACACAAACAAGCGCACACAGATAGATATGAACCACTACAGAGCAAGATCTTAGTCAACAAAGAAAAGGTGACACAGAACAAGTATGGAAATCTTGCATTAACAAAATGACGACCAGAAACTCCAAGCTTGCTGTGATTCTGTAACCATGACAGGAGGTGGGGGTGGCGGAAGGGGAGCACCATGAAACACGGAGCTGTCACAAATAAAATACACAAAAGAAAAAAAGAAAAGCGAGAGGAAAAGATAGGAGTGATGCTAGCGGGGCCTTGGATTACCATTACAAGGCCCGGTCGGGGGTGGACAGAATGCGCACGCGTGAAGGGAATATGCGCAGGCCAAAACGAGGGAGATGAGGTATGCAAAAAATAGCACCACTGAAAACAAATCGGAAATTGCCATTGTGCATGTTCTATTTGTATGTTAGTTATTATTATTCTTGGAAATAGAAATTGGTATTATTAAGATGAAAGACCCCACTTGACTGGACTAAATGACCATCTATGCAGGTTGCAAATTCGTGCATTTGCCCAGTTTTGCACTACAGTCACGAGCAAGGGACAAGGTCATTATAAGTAGGAGGCCTCTCCTGTTAAAAATTACTTTTTGACTGACCGGCCTGAAGTCAGCTGGGGCAGGCTGCAGTCACCTGCAACGCGAATGAGGACAAGCGCTAATAATTATCATGATTTCAAACGCTACTTCTTTCTCTACAAGTGGGAGGTCATCATTTGAGGGTATTCGGTTAGCCTGGCTTGATGTCTCATTTCATAATTATATTTTTTCACCCCCCACACCATTCGCAAAGAGGCCATCTCATTTTGAAGTCTAATCGTTCTGGATTGTTGCATATTATTGCCAAAATCCACCCAGTGAAGATGAATCGCAAACAGGAGCGTACGAACATGCGCAACAGGAATTCCTTCCAAATTTCTGGGTTGAAATGTGCAAGTCTCCCGAGACGGTTATGTCACTAGTATGGGTCGGCAAGGAAGGAAAAAAAAAACCTGACAACATTAAGTGAAATGCAAGACTGTCCCCAACACTACAGTACAACCTCAAGCACAAATAAAAATGACACTGAAAATGTCTGAGTTAAAAGTGTTGTTCTATTGTGATTATAACTATTTCGGGCTTGTCTAACATTCACCAAAGTGTTGCATTCTACCAAAAAAAAAAAAAAAAGCAAAACATACAAACCAAAGATGAAGGATATTTATAATCACAAAGAAATTGACATCAATGTTCACGAAAACGGAAGGTGAAGGGGGGTTGGAACAAAAGAAAAAAAAACGTGCATGCAGCTTTTTGTTACAATGGCTTTAACAAAAAGCATCTTGAGTATTAGTAGCACACTGCCAAAGGTGCACATACATCTGAGGAGGCGGGAGTGGAGGGAGCGTGTTAACGCCACCAAAGTGAGTTAGTCTCAGGTGGATCAGGCACAGAGAAGGTGGTGATGGCTCAACGGGGCCCTTTTTAGGTGTTTTTTTTTTTTTTAACTTAAAGAATAGATGAGATGTACAGGGGGCAGTAGAGAGCAGGCTGAGCCATGGCGGACGGAAGCGTTTTGGGTCGGGGACGTGAAAGATAAACAAGTATGGATGGGTTAGTGCATGTGAAGGGGAGTGGCGGTTACACGCAGCATTGCACAGCATCTCAGCCAAACAAAGTTCCTCGTTTGGGACGGCTTCTTCAATGCCAACCGCTTCCGATTTAACAATTCTGCAAGCATCGCTCGGGTAGGTCTGAACAAACCCAAAGAGGCCACTTCCCATGTCAAAAGTGTGATTATTATGTCGAAATTGAGATCCACGTTTCCACCAAGTGGTACGGTTACGGTACAGCTCCATCGTCAGGTGGTTTGGAAGGTGCCAAAATACTGATGAGTCGCAGGCAACCTTGTGGTGGGTGTTGTGGTACAACACAGTCGCGATGGAGGTAACTGCAATCTGTCGAAGCAGACGGCGGCCACCCTACACCGGGTCGCGAGTCGTTTTGAGATTTCTCCTTGAGAAAGAATTTTCGTTGCCAAGTGCTTGCTCACGTGGAGCTTAGTTGGTCTCTCGAAGTGTGAGGATCATGATTCACACTCCACAGGAGCCATGCAGCAAAACGTTGTCTCAAAGCCAAAAAGACTGGTTGCTATTTAAGACCAACGAGTAAAAAGTCATCAGTCAGTTTTGTTCAAAATAAATACCTGTGAAGATTCGCGCAGAAGGGAGCACAGGCAACGAAAGGTAAGCTTGCGTGCAGATTTATTTTTGCCTAGGAGACAACCTTTTTTTCAGCTTGCCTTTTTTTTTTTTTGTATCGCATTATTGACGGCTCTCAGAATTTTTAAAGCGAGTTGGCGAAGATGATGGAACCACGCTCATTTGCTTTTGTTAAATATCAACGGCTTTTTTTGTCTGGTCAGGAGGTTGGCGCGAGCGCAGTCTAATGTCGAGTCGATAAATATGCCCTTATTGAACCGAACATGAAACGTGAGGAAAAGAACAGGAAGAACACAAATGCATTCGTTTCAGGCAGTTGATTATTTTACAGGTTTAATGTTACTACGCAAGATTACTCCTCGTCACGAAAGATGAGTTCCAAACAGTACCAAGCCAACCCCGAACCAACTTACACCACTTAATGGAAACGCACCTCAAATTTAAGGCCATTTCAAAAAGCTATGATTGAGCATAACGACCCGGCTAACGTGAGGATTCTGAAGCATTTCCTCCCTCTTAGCCTGGTTCGCTGATTTCATTGTGTGTGTTAGGGGGGGGGGACATTGCAGAGTATGGTGCAGAGGATGTTTCACCCCACCCTATAGGCCTCTCTCAGTCCGATACTGCCAGATTATGCTACAATAGCATCTTTATTGATTTAGGGCAGAGGCTCAGAGAAGCCGGTTTAATAAGAAGCTCCCCGAGCAAATGGCCTGATTAAAATAAGACAATGCTGCAAATTCTTCAATGTGGTTGCACAAACCTTGTTTCCTTCCGTTTACATTTAAAAAGAGGAAGGGCTGGTTAGGGCGAGATTTGTGACTGGCGGCAGAGATGAGGTGCCGGCTGCGTGTCGGAGCGACAGATACGAGTGCACCAAAAGAATGGACGGACAGACGGAAGGACGGACGGATGGAAGCAAAGACGGCGAGTCCAACAGCAGTGCAAGTGGAGTGAAGGCATTTCCATACGAACCTGGCTTTAAAATACTGGGCTGTCAAAAAAACAGTCACACGTGACACAACGTAAGAATCCAGCCAAACGCTTTCAACTTTAATTCTAACTTTGTCTACTATTTAAAAAAAAAAAGAATAAATCTAAAACTGCTTCTCTCTGCTACATAAAAAAAATCAATACTGTATACAAACAGAAAAGGTAGGCATGTCAAAAAATAAATAAAAAATCACCCCCCAAAAATCCAACTGTTAATACAGGAGAAAAGAAAAGCAGAAAATGTTATCCAAACAAAAGTCCTCTACAAACTGGGGAGGGCGGGTTTTGGAGATTGTGTGCACTGCGCTGTTACCGGCACAGTGCCTTGCAAAGATATGGCCGTGGGAAGAGATATGCAGCGGAGCCCACCTAGAGACGTCAGAGTACTAACGTCGTCGGTCGATGCAACAATCGGAAGGGGGGGTTCGCGTATATCATTTTGGCATGAGAAATATAAATGGCAAAAGCTAAAATCATTTGTCAAGTTCTGAGATGACTACAAAGTAGTCTACGCGTTGGCAAATTTAGCATGTGCGCTGACGGGCCACGTTTCAAAACTTGTCGAGCACCAGTGGCGCCGGGTAGCGCTTGTGCAACGGTCCATTCTGAAAGGTGGAATGTTGTGACTCAAGTGAATCAGAGCTACTGCTACATGTGCTATTCTAACAATAGTTAATAACATACAGGCAGGATACTTACCTCTCCATTCTGATGTTTGTAGCCGAGTAAAATGCCTTTAAAAGGTACGTGAGGGACTAGTAATGGAAGTCAGTGGTAACTCGTGTGGTTGATTGAGAAAAGAAAATTCCCTTCATCTGGTTTCCACTAAAAATCATTGGCGGAGGGTCTGTCTAAGTGATTGGCGTACAGATGTGCATTTTATGGCTCCCAGGGTGCCCACTGCATATCGGTCTGGGTTGGGGTGGGGTGGCGGGGGTCGGGTAAGACAAGGGTGGGGGTGGATGATCGAGGAGGGAAGTAAAAAAAGGAGAGGGGGGCACTGGGGGTGAAGACGACAATCGGTGGTGTCGTACTGAATATTACCACGCATGCAATGCAAAACCATTGTTAGAGAGAGAGAGAGAGAGGGGTAAAGACACGAGTCAAAGATCCCAGTCAAGTACCACAGACCTCTAGCTGCCTATGAATGACATACAACAAGAGGTTGTTGAGGGGAGGGGGCTCCGAGATGCCACGCTGAACCGTTCACTGAAAGATAAGACGAGCTTGTGAGACAATCGATCATGATCGGGGTCTGCGAAGTACAGTGGTACCTTGACAGGGTTCCGACAGATTAAACACAAGACTTTTTCATTCCATTTGAAATGATACGTTATTTAATGCTCCATCTTTGTTACAGTACTGTTAATAATAAATACATAATATATAATACATAAATGATTAACTCATTCAGTACCAGCCAATTCTGGACCAAGCCTGAAAAGACGTTTAAAAACGTCTTTGGGAGTGAATGAGTTAATAAAGAATCATAAATGACATGCGTCTGTTGCTGCGAGTCCCAACTAAAACCACATTGACGGTTTGTTGGTTGCGCGAGAGTCATACGGTACATTATTTTCGAAGGAATGTTTGTTTATTTGCAGATTTGAGAGTACATACCATTGATCATCATAAAATTGTATGATCACGTTTGCATTTTTAATACATTTTAGTGCCAATTAAGGCCTTGTTTTTTTTGGATTGATGTATTCAATGCCTTTTTAAAGCGCGTCCCACACCGAGAAGTGAAGGTTGGCGAGTGTTTGCGCAAGGCCCGAATGTTGTCATTTCGTCCGGGTACGTTCAAGGTTCCAAAGGCGTTTGCTAGATTTTAACGGTTGTAAAAAGTTGAACGTGTTTTAAAGTTTGACGGCGACGAGACAATCAGCTACAGTAGCCCAAAACTCGCGTCTAGGAACCTCACACAGACACGTTCCCGATGGCCCCGCCCTGTAATGGGCACACAGCTCGGGCGCAGTTGCCGTGGCTTCTGGCTTATCCGAACGTGCAGTAATGGCACTTTTTTAAAAAACTATTTATTGACATTCCTCAGAAATCAAGGTACCACTGAACACATAAATCTGCATTTGATCATTTGACCACTTTTTACTCGTACAACGTTGCATGGTTGCAGCTCTGCAACTGCAGCTCAGCTCTCGGTGTGTGTCTCCCCCCACCCTCCTCCAGTCATAAATAATAGCGCAGGAGCAGAAGAGCCACTCAAACCAGGTAAGCAGGCCACCTCTCGTCCTTTTGCATTTCTCCACCACCCACACAGTCGTGGATGACTCCCTCCATGCGGGAATAGGTGTCAAACAGAAAGAGCCATTTCGTTGCAGCTTTACTTGTGGTGCGGAACAGCGAACAGATTGCAATTGTTTCAGATCTGGTGCTGGCTGTTGTTCCAGTCTGACCGGTTCAGGGAGGAACAGGTCTGGCTCGACTGCAAGGAGGCAAAGAGCGGGCCTGCTTAACTGGAGGCTTCAGTGACCACTTGAAGAGGGGACAGAGAGGACGGGGGACAGTAAAAAATAAAATAAAAAAAAAAGAGAGAGAGAGAGAGCTGCCTGCGCTATTCTTTATGAGCCTCTTAGCCAAAAAAATAAAGAAGAAAATGCAGTCCCAGTTGCACAAGCACCATGCCAGCACAGAATGACAGAGGGTACTGTACACCGAATCACTGTGTAGTAGGGAGGGAGCGAGACAGAAATTCAGACAGAGATAGAGAGAAGAGATTGAGAGTGTAACAGTGGTGAGTCAGAGCGAGAAAGAGAGACAACAACAGTCAAGAAAAGCGTTACAAGGACCCTAGAGACAGGAGTAAGAAAGCAGAGCGTGCAAATACAAACCGGGTCATTGCTGCTTAGCTAATTGGGGAGCCAATTCGCTGCAGGAGAGAAATGTCGAACACCCCAAGTTGTGTACAATAAGATAACTGTCCTACAAACACAAACAAATCCTAAACTACGGTCTCACACACGCACGCACACGCACGCACGCACGCACGCAGCCGTTCACATCACCGAATACGTGTTTTGTTGTTTGAGGAGTGGAGTAAGCACTGCTCGATGATTTGGACTGGGTTGGGGATTAATAAATCAAGATATAAAGTTGAAACCAGAAGACACACAGGTGTCTTGTCCTGGTCTTGGCCAATTGGGACTGCCAAAATTCCTTCTAGCCCCGAGTGTAAATGCGTTTAAATCCAGGTTAAAATTTTTGCTACCCCGCCCCCCATATCTTTCAGGTTTTCTCAACGTTTTAAAATCATTGTTTTCTTTGATGCATTTCAGAAACCTGTTGTCAATGTACGTTGCAGTCATTTTTGTGAGATACTTTTGTTGTCACTGCTCAACGCTTGTAGGTGTTGTCTTTGCTCGTGTGAAGCATATTGAGGTGCTCCTCTCAGTGCTTTATCCACTCCATTCTTTTACTCATCGCATAGTCCAACAAAGGCTAATGATGACGTTATTTTCAACTCAAACCAAACATCTACCTAGCATGTATCCCATCAACTTAAACGTCACACAGGAAATGGATAGCAGACGACACAGGGGCTAGGGGGGCTTTGAGAAGTATTAATGGGACACGAGATGCACGTTTCTATTGGTTAAAGAGAGTCAAGAGGACGCTTAACGTTGACACAAAACAAAAATCCCTGCCTGGACCAATCACCCACTCTCACAGCTGGTCCAATGGTGCGGGATGACGGGATGCGGCCTTACCGATTCAATGGGCTTGTCCAGGGATGCCTGCTCCAGCTCCACTTGGCCATCTTCATACTGGTCAAAGTGATTCCCGCCCTGAGCGACACACATTTAAAAAGCCCATTTCACATACATGAAACATTCTTTTCTTTACTGTCCGCAATTACAGAACATTTTGTGTAAATGTGATATCGTCTGTCTCGACTTCAAACAAAAATAGAATGTATTGCCAAGATTAAAAGGGTTCACATGAATGCCATGTCCACTCATCCTGCGTGGGGGCGAGCCACACAACCGCAAAGCAGCGGACTATGAATTTATGAGCTGGTTAACTCCTAATAAGGAGTGTTTGTGCGGGGGGCAGATGGCTTCCTGTCTGGGGCTGCGGAGGACAGGCAAAGGTTGCATCTCGTCAAGTCCACCAACCTTCACGTGAGCAGTAAATGCAAAGAATCCAAAAATAGTCCTCCCTTTGCTGGACACTGCAGACAGTAATCGCAGTGAACATTGACAAAGACATTGTACCCATTGATATGTTGCAAAAACAGTGATTGACCTGAGGTATGTGCAAGGAGGCCACAAATTGCACAAAATCGCCTTGCCTCTCCTATACAGACAGAATTTGACAGGAGAGACATTATTCCAAGAGGATGTATTTTTTTCCGTTGACCTGTAACGAAATATTTATTTATATTATGTTGGTGAAAGTCGACTGTCATTTCGGGGTTTTTTTAAGCAAAGGGGGAAAACTGATTAATATCGGAAACCTGATTTCCAAGACATTTTTTTTTTTAAGTTAAAGATGTTAATTGAGGCCATGTCGCGAAGCCCTACTAATCCATCACAATATCTTGCTAGATTCTCACATACTTCAGTTCAGTTTTGGAATTGCTGAGGTTAACACTGCTGGGCCAGAGAATGTGATTTCGCTAGCACAATCTACCAACCCACAATGAGGTGATTTGATGCTATGCTGGCCACTAATTCAGATTAAAACAGGAGCCTGCATCAGCACTAGTGAAGCCAGGGAGGGAGGGATTATGTTGAGCAGAGATGCCGGAGAAGCGCAAATCGATTTCTCACCCACACACGCTATAACTCTCCTGCGAGTGACTTTGCCATCAGACCACTACGTGTGCTTATAGTGCACCGCTAATCCGCGGCATATTTTTACTCTCCAGACTCTGGAGCAGTGTGCATTACTCCATCTTTTTTTTTTCGAAACGCAGCGGTTTTACAACTGCATTAACACTAGTCCATGTGGAAAAACGATCCCTGCTAAAGTTCATGGATGAGATTTTTTTTCAACCTTATTTGAAATTGAATCAATTGATTGTCGCAGCAGTACTTATGAAATAATTACAATTTTGACTTTGCCTGATTTGTCAATCCAAGAAAAGTCTTTGAATGTCCTTCACTCGAAAGGAAGCGACAGAGTTTCAACCAGCTCTGTGTGTGCTCTATACCTAAAATAACAGAGCTGTGTGTTGCCAGCGCTCCAGATAAGCCGCCTGGGTAAAGCACAATGCAGGTCAATAGAGTGTACAGTTTGCAGCAATATCCGCGGATGCTTCCGGCGCACTGTCGCTTGGAAATGGGCATCTCTCCTTGGTTGAACCAGTCCGAATACTGACAGTGACATTGTGCAGAACCGGGACGCTGCTCAACAGACACATTCAGATTGCAATTCTCCCATAAACTTCCCATTAGGAGGTGGACGTAAACTGGGGAAGCAATGTCAACAAATTAACCTAATTGGAATCCTTACCCAATTACCTAAACGGGTAATAGGGTGGAATGCATGCTCTGTAACAAGACATTAATATACTGTCTGTATTAATGCAAGTTTATAATTCCTTTCTTCCTTAAATTTGATCAAAATAGTCTGATAACACCACGCTAATGTAAAGTAGACTACTATACAACACAGACTTTGTGAAATTAGAAAATGCTATGTCAACTAATTAGATGTACAATTTAGGGTTAAACACTGACAAGCAGAAAATGCAGTGTTTTGGATTATCGGGTGGAGACGCGGAGCAGATAACAGAATCATGGATCAATTTCTCAAAAGCAGGCTGTAATAACGACGAAGAGCAGGTTAATTTACAACTTGTACAGCACAAAGAGTGTCGTGCAGGTGTAATAATTCGCTTCGTTGACATTTACAGCATGTTGCTGCCATTGCGCTTAGACTGATTGAACTGCATCAAGACATACAATCACGATTGTGCTTTAAGATCATGCTACCGTCAGTTAATTTACTATTTCAATCAACAATAGTCAGCTGGGTGAAGTCAACTACGAAGTGCAGACCATAGAATTTTGCCGAATACCAATATAGAAAACGTCACTGTTATTGCATAGTAATGTGAACGCGAATGCACAATAAACGCACTTGTTAGCGACGTGCTTGCTGACTAGCCATGTCTTGTTAGCATATGTCGATAAACATCCAGGCTTGTCAAGGTCATTAAAGAGCAATTCAGTGTCAATTATTGAATGTATCGCTGCATGGTTTGTCAGTGGAGTTGCTGCTGCAGAGGGAGATGAGTGTTACGGCTCAGAAAAAATGAGCTGGATGTTAATTTAGAAAACGCCGAAACATCGAAAGGGGGGACGGGGAAATTTGACAAGAGCCGCAGTGCACTGCCGTTAGCCTGGCTAGCTGCGAATGCTAACGACCCAAACGGATGCAGAAACGAATCAGCTGTCAGTGTTCGGGCACGTTTATGTGTATCCCGAGACATCACAAAGGACGCACAAAAACAAAATAAGGGAGACACGAGTGGCGTTTTACCTGGAAATCACGCTCCTCGTTGAAACGAGAAAATCTGTCGGCCATTTTCTAAACACAGCAGCTTCTCTTTGCTGGCCGTGTGTGTCCCCCGGCGGAACGCACCGTGGTGATGCGCATTCGGGAGACTACTGTATTAGCTACCAATTAGCCTTTAGCTCGCAAAAAGCCAAGCAAATTGAGAGGGGCGTTATTACTAAACTAAAGTTACTGCTAAAACTAGAAGGTTATAAATACAACCTTATTCCATGTATATATTTCCTAAAGTGTACTGAAAGTAAAAAAAAACTATGTGGAGCTCAAGTCTGTTAATGGTCACTGGGATACTAGTTGACACAAGACTATTATGTCTCCATCTAGTGGTAACTTTTTATTTAGGCTATTTTTGTTTTCAATCCAGTATAGATTCGGTGTTTAATTAGAGCAATAAAATGAGAACTTTGTCTTTGATTTTAATATATCAAAGTAATCGAAACGAAACAAAAGACGACTGAATCAGTAAATAAAACGTTGAACATACTCCAACTTTTACAGTACGGCGTGGGAAAATACCAGTAAATAATTTGAGGTATTTGTTTAATCGTTAGTTAAAAGTGGGAGACGCGCCAAAATTAAGAATTCGGGTAATTAGGTGGCTTACGAATAAAAATTAATGGGTTCAGTAAATAAATAAAGGAAAAAATACTTTCGCCTTGGACTTCAAGAAAGCGGAACTGTGCGGCCTCCATCAAGTTTTTGTTAAACACGCCACCTCATACAGGATATTTGGACACCAAGTTTTACTTCAAATTAAAAGAACCGGCGCATTTGTAAAATGACAAAGAGTGTCATGACACTCGAACCTAATGAAGATAAAAAGTGCATTAAAAAATTGACTATTTATAAACTTCAAATTGTTGTACAACTTGTATTGCTGTTGTGGCAAAAATAGGAGTCTGACAGTTACTTTGAAAAAAATGAACCAACCAGGAAAAAAATACGAATTCACTCAAACTTACTTTTCCGTCGCAACAAACGACCAACGCCTACTACTAAGACACTAGGTAAGTAAACAAATATCATCCATATTTTACTTTAAGGCGTTTGTGTGCCTCTGACTCTTGTCTCTTTTATCTGTAGTCTTCGCGATGTCAATATTTTGCGCAAGATAAACTTATTTTCTGTTCATTTCCGGTCTGGTGAGGACCTTTCTTCTTTTTCTTAAGGTTTATGTGGCACAAAAGAAATGTCAGCAGTAAATGAAAACATAAACACTCGTTGGAAACAAAAGGAGGTATTTGACAAATTTCGTAATAAACTGCCGACACATTTGCCTGCTTCGCAAAAAAAAAAAAAAAAAGTTGAAGCCCGCATGTTAACTTTTGCGGTTTCTGGTTACTCAAACTCTCGCCAAAAATCCGTATTGTTTTTACCTTCGCATGCATTTAAATGATCTAGTTACGAATTTTTCATATTCCCTAATATATAGTTTCAAAACACAGTTGACGCGTTAAACTGTGTTGAACTGGAAAGAAAGTGCAGAAAAATGAGTTTTCTTTACTGTAAAACTGGTAAAATAGCGTAAATCTTGGTGTCAGTAGTCTAATTGCAGGGGAAATGTTTCGAAATGACACAACTAAGTCAATAAAACTATGTTTTGTTGTAACATCTAAACACCAGTCGATTGCTTATGAATTAGTGCAATTGCCAGCACCAATCACACACTATAAAGTACAATAGATTTGATAAAAACACAAACCAACTCATCTGTATCACCGTCAATTAAAGAAACACGAAAAGATGGTTGTCATGTCACTGAAAACATGATAGGGTATTCCTAACAGGTGGTTAGTTATCCCATAATTACAGTGTGACAAGAAATTTCAGGGATACCTGAAAAATGCTTAATATGATTCTGAAAATAGAATGTACACGATCAATTTACATACAGTAGTTAGCAGAGCAGGATACTAATATATTCTCATCACAAGACATCAGAGTTTCATTCTATATTTTCATGATGACTGAGTGATTCTGCAAAGCACACCAAAAGCACCTTAAAGTGATTTTGACCCAAAAAGATCATGATTGAGAGACTCCATATTCGATCATAGAACTTTTGTCTGCTGCAAACAAGCAATGCATACGAGACAGTCAACATTGCATGTTGTTATATAATTATTACCAATCATTTTTCACCGTAAGTCAAGTGGCCAAATTTTAACAAGCGTTGCCAAGCATCCTGTGTTTGTGTGTCTGTAAATCGAGCCCCCTTTTCACTACTCTTACTAAAGCCTTTGGAATTTCATTAATCTGCGTGGGTGTGTGTTTGCACCACAAGTTAGCTCAAGATAGCCGCTGTCACCATGTGGAGTTGAAATCAAGAGTACACTCATAATGGAGGAGGATCCAGTTAACAATACAGTATATTTACAATTGTGAGTGTCGTTTCGAGTCAAATGTTGTATTTTGTAGGACAGTGCAGGTGCATTTGTTGCTGGGGCCGCCTCTAAAATGCATGATGTTACTATCTTTTCTCTTTTAGAAATGGTTTCCCGGAAGGATAATAAAAAGATATTCAAAACAATGGTGCATAAAGGACTATGTTTTGGGGGGGGGTTCATTTTTAGATTACAAAGTAAATTGCGCCTTTAAATGGTCTAATCGAGTGATTATTACTTGAAACTAGCACCTGACCAATGAATCGACGGGCCAGTTTTACCGCAAACATTAATTGATTAGATTACAATATTAACATTTTTGCTACAAAAACTTAACATCAATCGCCGTAAATAAATATACGTTGGGTTTTCACATCTTCAACAGTCATATATGATCATGTAAAGTGACCCAGACATATGAAACACAATGTATTGTAGAACAGTCAAATGTTGTGCCTGTAATCCATATCTTTATTTTTGTAACAGCTAAGGGACCAAAATAGAAGCTATTTTATCCATTTTATATATTTTTCTCTCTGACAATTTATTGACTTTCAGAACTTTATTTTTGCCAAATGTCAGCATCAGTATTGGCCGAAACGAAAAAAAGAAATCCATATTAACGATCTAAACGGCTTAATCCAGGATACCTTGTATCGCACCCAAAGACACAGAGGACATTGATTTTTTTTCCATGCATGTGTCCTTCAGATACATTGTTGGGGTTTTTTTTTGTTTTGTTTTTTTATTGATGATCCAAGTGGATCCAACTTAGCTATTGTCAATCCCTGACATTTTTATTTATTATTTTATTTTAATGGAACAGCCGCGGAGTGTGCGAGTAGGTTGTGGCATTTCCCCTCAGTCGCTAGCAGACTCCTCCTACCAAAGGAGCAGCAGCAGTACAGTGAGTGTCAAGAGCAAAAAAAAGGACAGGAGCCGCTTGCACCTTTATTGCTGTTTGCACGCACGTAGAGGGATACGTCAGCTCAGGGACACTTTCTCTCGAAGGTTTTTTTTTCCGGTTGATCGTTTTTGCTTGGAAACTCGCCGTCTTCCTTCTTTCCACCGGTTCGGGTGTGCCTTCGAAAGGAAGCGACATTGGGATCGCTTTGTTCTTGCAGAGCCAGAAGGTAATGACCTCACTCGAGCGACTGCTATGAAATGTAAAATGTTTCCGCATGCTGACGTCCTTCCCCCGGTTGTGCTCTCGCTGATAGCTGGCTCCGGAGAAGCGACCTAGATGCTTACAGTGCACGCACTTATGGCTCGGCATGTTGTAACGCAACACGCCGAGGCGGGACATACTTGTTCATTGTTCGTGTATAAAGTGTCATACAATTCCCCTAACTGAAACCAGTGCTCGCTTGAGTTATTCGACAACCCAACTCTGCTCAGCAGGCCCGACTGAGTTTCCTGTGTCATCTCTACCCGCCAAAAAAAAAACCCCCACACATTTGGTTTCGTGACCTTAATCAGTAGTTCTATAAAGAAGAGAATGATTACCTACAATCCCCCTAGAAATGGTCATTGTTGTGGTTTTGTATGCTCTTCTGCAGTTGGACATTGGACCTTTTTTTTTTTTCTGGCTGCTTCCTGTCCTGGAAATGTCAGTGTAGCTGAGTCAAGTCAGCACGCATTGTAAATGTCATCAGAGATATTGGGTTTTTTTAGTTCTCAGGGCAGGCGAATGACTGTGATTGCACATTTAGTGGCTGAAAGGTAAACGTATGCTTTCGCGGCTGACCTCGTATGTTGCACGTTTTCATGTTTTGTAAGCGGGCATACAAGCGAGGATGTGTGGAAATGGAATTGCGGCGTTCTGTGATCATCAAGTCAATGCAATTCACGTTTTGAGTCCAAATATGTCGTCGTCGTAGTTTTAATGGCTAATTTTGCAACCCCCAGTTTTCAGACTGAAAAGTGCATTTCTTTTCAATTGTTAGTCAGCTCAATTCATCCAAAAGTGGCAACCCGTAAAACAAAGTAACAGCCATCAGGTTTCGCCTTGATTTGTCTTCAATAATGAATATGGATTGGAGGTTTGGTCTAAAGAGGAAGTGCAGCTCTAGCTGACGATACAGATATGATGAAATCAAACACATTTTCATTGGACGTTTGGCTCCTTACGGAGTACATCGAGAATGAAAGCCAACTTGAAGCCTTTCCACAAAGTGTCTGTTGTTACAGAGTAATAACATTACTCTGTGGTCGTTGCGATGAAATGAACAGAAAGCTATGTGTAAACAAGATGAAGTGTCTGTTGTTCCATTGCCAAGAGCAGAAAGAGAGAATGGATTTCAAATGCGGTCGCTGTGATCAAGAAATCACAAGCAAAAAAGCCATTCGGGTGACTCAGATGTTTTTGAAAATGCGGCCCGTGATGCAAATGTATTTAGATTTGGTTGGTTTGAAGTAGGGCTAAACAATTATTTGAATTCAAATGAGCATTGCAGTGTGGACTATCCACATGTTTTCATATCATTGTTTCATGGAACGTGAAAAGTTGAAATGAAAAAGCAACATACTTGATGGAATTGTTTTTGCAATCTGATTTATGATGTTTGCTTGATTTCACTTGCCACAAAACGTTAAATTATAATGCCATATGATAACTGCAGTGTTTTGTTTTTTCCAAAAATCTCAGCTCAGCAGGCATGGCAGTGAGCCAGAGGATCTTAAACTCCACCGCCCCGTTCTCGGGGTCGCCGCTGGCCAACCTTAAGGCCTCGTACCCCAAATGCACAGCTGGGGAGAAAGGAACCCAGCAGCACCACAAACGGCAACAGCAACAGCAGCAGCAAGGGGAAGAGGAGGAGGACGAAGAGCAGTGGAAGAGCAGCAAAGTGGACTACATCGCGCGTTTGAGTCCCCTGTTGAACAAAGTGCTGGCTCAGGGCACTGCCGAGCAAGTCGGAGAGACATCGCTGAAGAGCTCCCCCTTCATTGCACAGGCTGAATGTAATTATGACGATTCCATCATATCAAAACAATCAAAACTCTCATCATCTAACATGCCGCTGTCCTCTAGGTGAAACTCAGGACTCACAGGAATTTAGTCCGTCCTGTTTTGAGCGTTCCTACGTCCCCTCATCTGGCTGTTTTATCGTCAGGTATCATTCGCGCTTCAAAAAAAAAAAAAGAATTCATATCAAAATGGAGTTGTCCTTGTTTGAATGCATACTTTTGCTTCAGTCTGCAGCCGGAGCACAACAATGTGGCTTGCCCAACCACGGCCTCCGTCCAAGCGCCAACGCCACTCGGCCCCAGAAAGAAGCCCCGAAAAAGAGTGAAGCGCAAAGGCCGGAAAAAAGTTCCTTTGGAGAAGAACAAGAAAGAAGAGGAGCGGCAACATAGCAGATACCACACAGATACTACGGTGCCCTCTGGAGTGCCTGAACAGGAGAGTGGGAGTTCCCTGGAGCACATCCAAGTAAGCACAATTTTTCAAAGAGGTGGGGGAAAAAAAGTCCTTGGTTGAACCTTTTGACCACTTAAATTCATCAATCAATCCAGGGTTAGCAGGCGTCAACATTAACGGTGGCCCATATGGCATGGGCAGTGTCCCGCTCTGTCACGGTTGCCAAAAAAGCCCGAATGTGCATTTTTTTGTGTTTGAGACTGAAAAAAATCAAATCTGGCAAGAAAAATACTCAACTGGCGCATGCTGGACTGGATAAATGGGCATGAATCAGGATTAGCCTCATGTTGCTAGCTTAACCCTCCTGTTGTCCTCATTTCCTGTACACACCCTGTGTCCTCCGGGTCAAAATGACCCATCTTCACTAAACCCCCCAAATAAGCAGCTAAATTGAATTTTATACACCAAATGTCATATTACTTGAAGAAACAACTTGTCCTTCACCACATTATGTGTGATATAGTTCTCCCTCTTCACTTGGATTTCTATAGCTTAAGAAAAGGAAAAAAATGTGTGAAAATTAGTTATGGATGCATTTGTATTCATTCCAATGACGAAAGTTTCTCTCTTTTTTTTCCTCCAGTAAACTATTTAGGACAATACAATACAAGACAAAAATATGAAAATTAAGATAACCCATTCAACTACTTAGCACATGTAGTGCAGTATGCAAGTGCACAGCCTTTGCAGCCTTTTTCTTTCACCTACAGCACACAGTATGTGTTTTACAGTCCTTCTTTTGAGGGCAGAACTGGCATTTCTTCTTCTTACTTGCCCTCGCTGGGGAAGTGGCTGTGGAAGGTGGATCATCAGGTTTCTCAGGACCTCCTGTACGTTTTGTTCTGCATGCCTGCCTTGTTGGTTGTATGCTGCTGAGGACCATGTTATTTTGCCATTTTTTGAAAGGAAAGTCTGTCTTTCAGCTTCAAGGATTTCTTCTTGTCTGAAGATGATTCATCATACTCTGGGTTATATTCATATATCTTCTGATACATCCTCTACCTCTTCTGTATCAGTTGTCTTGCTGGACAGCAGAAAAAAATCAGCTCTAGAGCCTCTTCAATGTCATAACGCACACTCATGGCGTCAGCACAGAGAGAATTCTGAGTCCTGTCATCTGTAGCACCTTTATAACCCCTTGAAATCCACAAAAAAGAGTTCTGCCATCTACGAGAACGCCACCTATCTTGTATTGTTTATGTCTGCTACTGTCTTGTTCACGTGTTCTAATTGATCTGAGACACAACTAATACATTCAAACATTCTATGGTGTGTAAATAACTTTGTGACCTTGATTTCAACCCTATTTGCCTCATGGGTCATTTTGACCCGAAGACCACCTTTGTACTTTTTTTTGTACAGCTTCCACGGAAATGTGAATAAAAACATTTAAATTTTTCTGCAGTTGGGCCAATCTAGGAAAAGTCATAAAATGTCAAGTTAAAAAAATATCATTTAGGGGGTTTTTGGGGCGTTTTTAACACAGTGATGGGTCATTTTGACCCGAGGACAACAGGAGGGTTAATAGCCTTAATAGATTCATACCAGTGGGAGCACCGAATGGCCACAAGGAACAAGTGCAGCAACGGAAAGTAACACTAGTTGTCAGTTTGTGTTCAATAACAACCATTGTGCATGATCGATATTTGAAGAAATCATCAATGCTTTTCGCTCTTGCAGGAGGACTCGCTGCACGCAGGAAGGAGCCGCCTCAGATCCTCGTGCTGCAGCAGCGTGGAGAGCGCAGAGGGGGAGGATGTAGTGCCTCCCCTCTATGGCACTAAGCTCTACAACACAGGCTCCGGCTGCTCCCCGCTGACCTGGGCCGAGCCATTCCCGGGCACTCTATGTAGCCTCTGCTCCTACGGACCAGACAGCGACTCGCTCAGCAGCGCCGGCGACTGCTCGCTGGCCCTCGCCGGCCTGCGAGGTAGCGTCAGCCAGGGCGACGCGTGCTACGCGGGGCCCTTCTTTAAAGAGGTAGAGCGCAATGCCGGGGAGGAGGAAGAAGACAAGTGGCAGTCCGTCGACAATGAGGGGATCATTTTTTACAACGAAGTGAGTTATTTATGCGGGGGACATGTTGTGCTTTTTTTTTTTAACATATACATTAAAAACAGTTCCCAGGTGTCTTAATAAAATGTCCGCGCCATGCAGGCGTACAGTAAACCATCAAATACTGACGCGTGACTATTCATGATCGTAGACAAGCCCTGCTGTGAATAGCAGCTACCCAGAAAGGTTTGTAATTGATTATAGATGCCTTAAATGCTAGCAAAGCATTTTTGTTGTTGTTTAACAAGGCTATTGCTTGACAAAAGGAAGCTCTTCCACTTAGTTCAACCTAGTCACTCGACACCAAGATCCCAACAGGTGGCTCCAAAGCAATATTTTTATATTGGACATGGCTTTGTCCCAGTGCTAAAACAGTGACGAGCGACGTTGCAGCATATTCCCCGCCATGGGGAAATTGGCTCTTCATATGCTACACTGTGTGTTTGTAACGCAACACCTGAAGAACAGAAATTGGACAGATACCGCCAATAATTTCGTGCTATTCCAGAAATAATGGCGGTTTTTCCTAAATATGTCCGCTTTAATCACAAATATGTCGTTTGCCTTTTACCCTCATCAGAACATCCAGCCTGTTGATTCAGAGTATAAGGAAGGAAGGGAGTTTGTCCTGTCAGAGTTCATCAAGGAAGGCTCCTACGGCGAAGTCCATAGCGCTCAAGATGTCAACACTGGGTTCAAGTTTGCCGTCAAAAAGGTAACACAGAGCGAATCCGCAATTCATAGCCCAGCTTGGATTTTCCTTTAACGCCTTCCTCCTTCTAGATCCCCATGAAGAGGTTCAACAGCGAGGAGGCGAGCACGTGGAGTGCCCTCCGATCTCCTCGCATCCTAGAGCTCTTCGGAGTTGTCCGAGACGGGCCTTATGTTTTCTTTCTCATGGACCACAAATCTGGCAAGCGCTTCTTTATCGTTGCCCGCGATAATGCTGTGATATACAGCGGTAAATAAGAAGGCACCCTTTCCATCCAGGCTCGCTCAGCCAGATGATTATACAGCGTGGGCGGCTGCCGGAGGACCTGAGCCTCTACTACCTGTTGCAAGTCGCGACAGCCCTTGAGTACCTAGCCAAGAAGAAAGTGGTTCATCTTGATGTGAAAGGTATTTGTGGTCAATTTTATTTCTACCTGTTTAATTCCGCATACACTTTTGTGGATGGATGGGACACGGGCCTAAAACAATTTCCACTGAGCTTCAAAGATGAAGCTCTTATGTTTTGGTTTTTGGTATTATGTTCCGGATAAAGATGCAGAGGCAGGAATCAAAGAATCAAAATGGCCTCCATGAACCAGGAAGTAGACTGCTAACTAGCAAACTGACTCATCTATCGGTCAATCTAGCTAGCGAGCTAGCTAGCTAGATAGCGACCTAGCTATCTATCGATCTATCTGCCTATCTAGCTAGGTTTTGTGTTCCTGTGATATCTCATGTATCTGAAACATAAATAAAAAAAATCTCTACATGGCCCATCCTGTAGCTTGAGAACTGCAACAAGACCTGCCCTGACATTAATTAGCTGTCATCCAGACGTTTGGTCTCACATGGATTTACAGCACCTGTGACCGAGCGTGAGGAAAGCAGCGGCGGGTTTTGGGAATTTCCCCCCGTGACTCAGCCGCTGCTAGGAAGCCAAGGCGCATGTGTGGTGGCAAAAAAAGGAGAGAGAGAGAGAGGGAGAGAAGAGGGGGAGGGATGATATGAAGAGCAGGAAGTAATTGAGACAAGGGGGTGGGGGGGGTGCAGAAAAAAAGGTAAGAGAAAGGTAGATGAACTGAAAGGAAATGCCACCACAACTGCACTTACTTGTAGTTTTGTATTCCATCTCTCCCTTTTTTCACACCCCTCCCCTTTTCTTTCTGGCCGTGTACAGCTGCTCTGTTTCCAATTAAACAGCCCTTCAAGTATGCATAAGTCATGGAAGTCACCCAAGCTCCATAATTTTTTTTTTCTCCTTTTGTCCCTCAGCCGACAACGTGTTGTTGTCTGAGGACGGCAGAGACTCCTTCCTGTGCGATTTTGGCCACGCTGAGAGATTGGACACTGGCGGGCAGAGTCTCAGTGGGTCTCGAGGTAGGACCGTCTGGAGGCGGACCGCCAAATAATATGACATCTACCACATTATTCCTCACTGTTGGCCATCTTATTGAAAAAAGACCTGAAAGGTACCGAGACGCACATGGCCCCCGAAATGGTGATGGGCGAACCCCGCGGAGCCAGAGCAGATGTGTGGAGCAGCTGCTGCATGTTACTGCACATGCTCAATGGGTGCCCACCTTGGACCAGATATTACACCTGTCGGCTCTTCCTTAAGGTACCGTACGACACAGGTGGCAAAAAATACTCATCATCTTGAGTTTATGAAATGAGACTTCAAAAATGTGAATACTGCAATCAATGCTCAAATAAGGGAGGACATTAAGTGCAGTACATCCATGCCATAAAGCAGGGGTTTCCAAACTGCGGGCCGAGGGTTATTTGTGGCTCGCCATCTATTTTTAGCGACCCGCGAGGTAACCAAAACAAAACAAAACAAAACTAAAAATGACATTTGACATGGGCCACAAGGTTCGTTAAAAAAGGTGAAGGTGGTCAGAGTGAAAAAGGAGGGTGTCTGAAATTTTTTTTTTCTTTATATACTGTTGAACCTTTTTTTATATTCAAACTATTTTTCTGGATGTGGACCTCAAACGAAAACGTTTGGACATCCCTGCCATATGGACGCCCTGTTGTCAACAGATCGCCAACGACCCACCGCCGCACCGAGAGATCCCGCCAGACTGCGGCCCTCTCACTGCGGAGTTGATCAAGGCGGGACTGCAGAAGGATCCCAGCAAGAGAGCGTCGGCCAGTGACATGAAGGAACGTGCGGCCAGAGCGCTCAAACAAGGTGCTTATACTCCTCCTCTGGAATTTACATGGGGTCCATACCTTTAGCTTAGCTTTGTCCTTAACTTTACCACAGCTGTATCTTGACTTTACCTTTATGTTAGCTTTATTCTTAACTTACTCATGCCTTATCCTTCACCTTTCGCATGCAGTTGGCGGACTCAGAAGCCCATGGAGGAGTTCCTACACGGAACCTCTTTATTTCGCCAACAAACCTCCAGACTCTCCACCAGTCGAGTGTGAAAACGATGAGGAGAAGAACACGGACAGGAGTTCGATAGTGCAGCTGAACGACGCCGATGAGGACGAAGCCGACGTGTGTGAGCAAGGAACTCATTTCGATTTAAACCAGTCGAAAAACAGGATCACCAACACTGTTCCAGAACTTGAGCTGCGTAAACTAGAGAGAGGTGAGCTTCCCGTTCACTGTCTTGGCTCCTCTATGCACCATATTTTACAGCGCTTTCTGGTTTTTTTTTTTCTTTAGACTTCTATCTCAGTAGCCTTTCTCAGCTTCACTCCGCTGAGATGCAGGAGCAGCTCTTGTCTTGTCTTAGCAGCGACACCTACTCCAACCGGGATCCGTGGGACAAGAAGGTAATTCGAAACTCATAACGGTACAGTTGCATGTCAATTAGGCATGGGCCAATATTAGATTCTGACTGTATGATAACCATGAGCAGTAGGCTACTCATGTTGTCCTTGGGGCTAACTAGTACCTCTGGCGCCATTTTTTTGTTTGTTTGTTTTATGGTTTTTCTTGTCAGAAGGCCAATTCCAACCTATATGTATCTATTTATATATGTATTTATTTTTCTAATCATAAACTAGAATTTAAAAAAAAAGAAATGATTAAATACGTCACTCTGCACAAAATATATCTCCAATCATCACCTGCCTGGAAACCATATTTGGCCAACTTGACAAATCCAAGTGGTTGCCTAACTGAAAGGCAGTAAAAGCATCTGATTTCTTCCAACCAATCAGAGAACAGATGTGATGTCGAGGGGGAAAAAAATGGTTTAAGTGTTTTAAGAGTTGCGCTTGGTTTGTTCAGGACTCGGGCCGCTGGTCGCTGAGCCCCGCCGACGACTATAGTTCGGGAGTCTGCTCTGACAGCAGCCAGCCAGAAGGGCACCAGTGCGTCAGTTTAGACTTGTTGGGCCACTCGCCGCCTCAACCGTGCTGCTTCCAAGGTGCATCACCAAAGCGCACCTAACGCTCACACGCTAACTCTCTCTCACTCACACACGCAGAATCAAACGGTAACCTTTTTTTGTCCGGGTCTAGGGGTGGACGTCTGCATCCGAGACTTCAACGGGACAATCATCCAAATCCGAGAGACGCGGCGGGTGAAGGTGGGCCACATCGCCACCGGCATCAGCGATCAAGTGAGACCCAACATCTCCTCATTGTCCTTTTTAAATATGAGGCTATATTTTCGTGGTGTACCTGGACTCTATTATGACTTATTAGGACAGTACAGAAGCATCCCAAGTTCCCGCTAGACACAATTATTCATGTTAGACTTTGCTAAAAAGAAAAACCTTTTTCGTGAAATTTACTGCTATCCACCATTACACCCATTCTAAATGAACTTTTCTTTCCGTTTTAAGATCTCCGAGAGAGTTTTCACCTTGGAGACACAGCTGGGCTGCACAGTGGCTCACGACGAGGAGGTTCAAGAGTCTGGGCTGAAGCTCTGCTGCGTCCCGGCTCCTGATTTCAGTGCCTCTTGGAGGTGGAGGATCAGAGATGGCGCACTGGAAACTAGATGAGAGTTAAAGAACAATGAAGTCCTTTGGACACCATTTGATGTCTTATTCTGGACGTTTTAGTCCCTCGTAGCCATCAAACTACATTGTAGCTTTGTTTTTTATCATAATTCTATACCCTGAACAAAAGAAGCATCTAAACATGTATTTCCTCTTCAGGAATTGCACTCATTTGGTACTTAATTTAGCCAGCAAAAGTCCCCGATTGTAGAAAAAGCTAAATATTGCAATAAATGCTACTTTATTAGAGTGTTCATGTATGATTTAATGCTGCTCTAATTCATTGTGCTGCAGACATAAATGAAAATAGGCTACAGGGACAATGAAAAAAGTACCAGGACATAAGCTTCAGTTTATGAATTCTGGTACTTGCCATAAAAAAAAGGCCAGGTTAATTGTTTTAAAGGACACAATAAACCTCTGTCTTAGTAATAACCAGCAATGTCCTTTTTTGTGCGTGTGATTTTTATTTTTTTTTTATGGCTCACCCCATCAGCCTCACATTTGAGCTTTGGCGTTTAAACCTTCGGCTGTATTCTCCGCTTCATTTGAATTAAATTGTCTGCGGATGTTAATGGCTGATCTTGGGAAAGTTTAATCATGCAATTAAAGAAAAACACATGGTAAGAGTTAATGTTTAATATCCATATTACAACATAAAAATTCATTACAAAGTGATTGGGGGTTTTTTTCCTTCCAGAGCTTGACTTGAAACTTTTAGAAATGTGATAGAAAAAAGTGAAAATGTCAGTATAAAAACAAAGAAACAAGACCAAGGCACTGACAAACAAATGAATTTTTTTTTTTTTTTTTGCTGTGCAGACAAAACTCAATATTGAATGAGTCTCAAAACTAAAACAGTACTACACTTTTGAAACAGGTGAGGTACAGTAATCCCTCGTTTATCGCGGTTAATTTAATGGTATACATGCACGTAGAAATAAATATTGTTGTAATTAACATCACTTAATGCTTTATACCAATAGATTTAAACATGTATAGGTTAGGTTAGGTTAGTGTATGAATAACAACATACAGTAAACATATACATGTAGAACTGAATATGTTGCTCTGTGTGACCTCGCTGTTGTTTTGCTGACTTTCGCTGCTTCTCCCGGACTGTTTGCGGACTTAATTTTTTATTTATTATTTTTTTAATTAATATGTTTGAAAAAATCCGCGATGCACTGAAGCCGCGATATAACGAGGGGTCACTGTACACTCAACTTTTCTGTTTGTGTCTGTTTAGTGACCACACGCGCAGTTTATTACAAAAGCTGGTCCAGAGTATGACTAAACATTACATAAGCAGACTGCATTTTAGGAGACAACAGAACTGCTCTATTTACCATGTGACTTGCCGACATATTGCTTTGGATACGGGAGTCAAACAAAAACAGGACAGAAACGGCTGCCACAGTCTCTTTTTTTTTTTCCTTTAATCTTAATGACAATTAAGGATTGCTATTTTTCTACGTAAAGTAAGAAGCCAATAATCGAACATGTTGATTGCATCTTCCTCATGATTTTTCAATGTGCATTCTTTCTGAATGAAATGAAGGAGGTAGAACATCCTCCAAATGACAGCAGAAAACAAAAATAGTGGGGGGGTTTTCTTTCGGTACCAAAAAAGGTATTAAATAAATTATTTAAAATGCATTCCATCGCTCAGGCGTGTGCCCTAGTGTGTGTGTGTTTGTAACCCCCAAACAACCTTTAGTGCATACGGCCCACATGACACGGGGGTAGGGAGGGATTTACAGCAGCGCCACGGTCCTTACAAAAAGTTCAAATCCTCATGCAAGTTCTTTGTTCTCCTTGGCCCCAACGAGTGTGCTCCTCACATTTTACGAGTCACGATTATCGTGGTGATGACCCCTGCCATGAACACAGCCACCAGTTGCCACGTCGGAGTGCCAAAGTAGGAGCGAATGCTCTCCTAAAAAAAACAAGGAGCAGGTTTGAATGCTGAGAAAGCAGTGCCTGTACGGGTGATGATTTCCGACGTCCTTACCCAGCCTCCTTGCTCCCAGATCCAGTTGAGAAAGTGTTCACGGAGGTAGTCGATGGTACAGTTGATGATGGTTCTGATGACGTCAGGAACTTGAGTCAAGAGCGCCTACAACCAAAATACACAATTTGGAAAGGCATCGCTTCATTTGGCAATAACAGCATGTCACAGAGGTGGTCAAATTATCCTGAGATGGGGAAGAGGTATCACTTTCAAACAATCTCAAATTCGTGATTTTTTTTAATGTTAACAATTTCCCATAAGACCCAAAAAAATCCTCGCAGTTTTATATTTTATGACCCACATTTGTGCTTTATTGCCTATCTCTTAACTCTTTCATTCCACAAGACGTAGTTGTACGTCTTTTTACAATTAGGCCCCGCTTACCAACTTGTACGCCTAAGTCTTTTTTTTGGCGCCAGAGAGAGGAGGAGGGTTGATGCAATTGAATGAGAATAAGCCGTTTGCATTGTAATCATGTAAAAAAGCGACCAGTAGGTGGCAGGGAAATGGCTGGGATTGAATGAGTTAAAAACCACGTATTCTTCGAATTTTGCAACTTTTTTCAGCTTGTTAAAAAAATAGCACTAAATTTGGATTTACACATCAAAGATATTTTTGCTGGTTAGAAATTAATCATTTTTAGACATTTTATTTTAATAAAAGGGGGCCATACTTTATTTTACAAAAACAAGAGAAGGCACATGAACTTGTTTTAAATCAAATCACTATATGCACTGTTGTAAGAGCTGAAGTGAGTGTTCTAATTTAGTATTTGACTATTTGCCATGTGAAATAAATGTCATCCTGACTGTGGCGCTCCTTGCCCACAAGTACTGGCATTACTGGACTTGAACTCATTCACTGCCAGCCCAGTAAAAACACATCTTTTGACATTTACAGCCATCAAAGGCAGTTAATTGCCCTCCACATACATATATATATATATATATATATATATATATATATATATCCCCCCCCCCCGTAGTGCATGTGAAGCTCAAATTTTGGCTCCCAACACAAAGCAAAAACCTGTACTGCCAACTTGGCAAGGCAATAGGGTGTGGTATCTGTGTTGAATTGTGGAATAAAAAAAGTGAATTGCATGTTTCCCTTAAGCCTCTCTCTCTGAAGTGATAACATTTCGTCATGGGGTTGGGGTTTTTTTTGGGGGGGGGGGGGGGGTCTAGACTCACTTTGATGACTAGTCGACAGGCCAAGTAAAAGAGAGTGACAACTCGGCCCCAGCTGAACTTTCCGTCGGAGAAGATCTCAACAGCCACTTTCACAAACACCTCCTTGGTGGGTCTCAGGGAGGGGGAGTTGATCATCCTTAGCGAGGGAAATTACAATCAGAATTGGATTAGGGTTGCTGTTAACAGACCAGGCAGAGACAGATATTCGTCAGAATTAAATTGTAATGACAGCTTCATTGTGTGATTAAAAAAAAAAAAGTAAATGAATAAAAGGTCCCTTAACACGTACGCTTGTAAACATATTAAACATTTGACTGTTTTACCATAAGTGTTCCTTTAATCTGAAGATTTTTGCTCATTTTCAAAGAAGTAATATCAGCCGATTAAATCGCCTAGCCAATCATTGAATCGGGCACTAGTCGATGCAGTTAGACAAAATAGATAGGAGATCAATAAAGATACTGTCAGTTAGCTGGATGCAAAGGGGAATTCACTTTTTCAGTAGTCTCCAAACCGCAAGCAGCCCTTTCAGCCATGCCATATTACTAATATGTCATGTTATCCATACAAGTCTTGTTTCTTCATTTTCTTTAACGACAGAAATAAAAATGAAATGCCGCAGCTACTTACTGTTGGAGCTCCACATTGCCATCCAGCTCGTCTCCAATCTTCTGTAGGCACTGGCCCAGCCTCTTGTGGCTGGTATCGCATATCTCGCCTCCACCCAGCTGGTCCCGGGTCACCAGGGCGCTTTTGTCTCCATGCCGGCGGACTCGCTCGTATATGAAACTGCAAGGGGGGGGGGGGGGGGGGGGGGGGGGGGAATTGTATCAATCAAAAAACACTAAAGCACACATTTGTGATTTGTCACGTGACATTTGAGCTTACTCTTTTAACAAGACAACCCCTAGTTCCAGGATCTGCTCCTTGGAGTCGCCTGCAAGACAAAGAACAGGATTCTCTTCCAAACCATTTTCAATCCCTCCATTATCCTAAAAAAAAAAGAAAAATGAACACAAAACATTGTGCCCGTTTGTTTGGAACTATGTTGCACAACTTAAATTGACATTATTTTCACACAACTCATGAATTTGTCTGAAAATCAATACCTCAAAAACTAAAACTCATTATTCTATACTGATGGAATGTATCATGGGTTACATATCAACCCCCACCCCACCACCGACACCACTAAAAATCACATTTCTGCCTTCACTAAGTCGCCTATTTGCTGTTTTTGTGATACTGGTGGCATGTTGGTGTCAAGGAAGTATGTGGAAGTGAGTTGAGAAGTTTCAGTCAGACAAATTGTAGTTGCCAGCAACTTGTAGAGGAAATTACAAATCGTTTGGCGGATTTTCGCTATTCGCGGCGTAATCAGTTCATTGCATTACTTTTATAGTGACCATCAGTTGTTTCCCATACCTTCATAGAATCACTTCCCTTACACAAGAACTGTAGAGAAAAATCAACACAAGCTTTTCGTTTAGCGAGGTAGGCAAACGCTAAGCTTTAACAAAAAACATTGTGCCGACATAAGAATATAGGTCAACATTTTGAGGTCTAAGTCCCCACACTGGTGTCGTTTATTTCCTCTTGACTTATCTCGAGACTAAACTTGAGGCTAACGTGAGGCTAACGTTTCGCCTCTCGTGGAACAAAATGTTGCGTTTTGCCAACGAGATGTGAAGCCACGGTTGTAGAATGAGAACGAATGACGACAGGGCAATATCGTGTCCGCGTTACGAAGCGCCGGCGACATTGTCATTGTCAAGTGAGCATAACAAAGGTGCCAGTCGCTAACAAACCCTGTCCTCCTCCACCCGGGTGCGCTGCCATCTTGATTTGTGCTCAAACAAACACACCGCTGGAACTTCCGTATTAAAACACGTGACAACTTGTTTGTCGCTGGCAAGCGGGGCGATGATGTCATCTTTGCTCCTGTCTTCAAAAATCTACCAGATGCCATATTTATTTAACGAATAAAATATTTTCCCGTGTCGTTAGTAGTCACGCGATAGTTCTGTGGTTTTGGGTATTTAAGAGCCTCGATTTTAGATTATCACAAATGATCGCAAAAAAAAAAAATTCAAGAATATTTATGATGCTGTATTGACAATGATTGTATGAGTATAATGGCCAAAAATATAACCAATTCAATTAAAAACATCTGAATTCAAAAACCTTCCACGAAATTCAGGCGAAATTAAACTATAATTACCTCTCAGACGCCATGCATTTCTAAATAGATGATATGGTCATTCGTGATTTTGTTATATTTCAAATTTTGTTGTAAAACAGATTCTCCACTTGGAACACTTCCCTCGCTGTCCATTTCCTTGTTTATACTAAAGCTTTGTGATGATTATTTCTCTAAATTGATTGGCTGGAGATGTCACATGGGCTCATTTTATTGCCTTTGATACAAAAGGTTATCAAATTCCCAAACACTGTTTATGTTAGACATGATCAAATTTCACACACACACACACACACATATATATATATATATATATATATACATATACATATACAGTGTACATACATATTCCATTTCATAATGTGTTCATATGTTCAATAAATCAGCCAATCAATCAGTAGTATTCATCCCAACCATTACTCCTGAAATGCTCCTCCGTTACCACCGCTACAGCCATTCATTATCATTATTTCAGTGTAGTATATATTTCTTTTGTGACTTTTTGTTTGGTGGTGTGCCATGAGATTAGACAAATGTAAAATATGGAATAACTAGTGATTGGTCAAGAGCGCATTTAGTGGCCCGCGTGGTCTGCGGGGTGCATTGGAGGAGTTGTCTCACCTGCATGACATCACACTTAGCACTGTGCTATTTGTCTGTGCTCAGGCTTAGAGGAGTTGATAGATGGAGTCATGATTACATCACACTGTGTAATTTAAACCTGAGTGTGCCGGAATGCATGTCCAATTTAAATTATACCATCACCTGCATGACCTCACAATTAGCACTGTGCTAATTATCTGTCCTCTGGCTTAGAGGACAGATAGGTGGAGTCATGATGACATCACAATGTGTAATTTTAAACAGGAAGTGTGCACCGCCCCAGAATGGATGTCTGACCTAAATTACACCAATGCTGCAGGAGATCGTCCCAGCGGCAAGGATGCAAATCCTCAGCAGTGTCGGTTCTTGGCTCTCAGCAACAGCGAGAAGCTGCCTCCTGTCAACACCCTCCATCGGAGGCCCTCACCACCCCCTCACTGGTGCATCATCACTTCAAATCGATTGCACGCCACTCCATGGGAAATCCAAAAAGCACATCCTGCTGTATCAGGTCACCGGAACTTGCTCCACGCATGCTCAACAACCTTCATGCTGGCGCCACCTGCACACCATAAGCTCCATGGTGAGCTGCATGCATTACAGGAGGACACCTCCTCAGCTTTATCCGTACATTTCCTTGACAACAGCACTCGGCAAAACCGAGAAACAAGTTCCCACGATGCTTGTACGCTTGACGCGGGCTGCTAGTTCAGTCATGGTTGCAAGCGGACAGAAGACATGCTGGTTTTTGGAGAGTCTGAAGAGAAAATTCATTTACTGCTTCAAGATGGCGGTGATGCTGTATGTCATACTGTGCATTCGGAACCTGGTAATGGATTGTGTTGACATTTTGGCCGCCATCCTTTACTTGATTCTCCTGTTTAAATTGTGAAATGCAAATGAAATACACAAACATGACTGCATCAAAACTTGTCAGTCGCAGAGCAATAATGAGAATGGTTTGATAAAAACAAGTATAGATGGGGACTTTTTAGTTTCAAGCAATACTTATTGACATGTATCCACAAAGTTTGAATAAATAGATACTTTATTCTCTGTAATGCAATGCTACACATAGCTGATTTTCATACCAACCAGCTGGAAAAATAGTCACAATACATTTGAAAATAAAATGAAGAGGTCAAAACAAAGTTGCATTGTGCATGGTCAAAAGAATAAACATTAGCAAAATTATTCACAAAATGTAGTAACTGCCTTCAGGCGTTGCAATTAGTATCATAAATATGTATTTCATAAATAACTTTATAGAATAATTATTTTTATATTTTATATTTTAATAATGTTTTGTTATATTTTGTTAAATGTTACAAAATATCAAAATTGAGTAAATCCCCTCAGCAGTTACAATTTATACAATAAATAAATGTAATATAAAATGGTGCCTTGAGATATGAGCGCCGACTTTGTTTTTTGAGAGTTGAGCTGTCGTTTAGCCTTTCAGTATGCTAGTTTAATGCTAATTTCTTATTAGCATCTATGTTGAGGTGATATAACCCTTTAAGCAACTGATTGACTTACGAGTTTGGTCATGGGAAAAATTAAACAGGTATCTCAAGGCACCACTGTATTTTTAAGAATGGCATAAACTGTCTATTTTAAACAAGTTCATAATTGCATTTTGTTTGTTTTATTTAAGTAAACATAAAAATTAAATACAAATTTTATAAATATCCAGTGCAGTTAATTCCCATTCATTCCTGCTCATTTCCATGAAAATAAATTACATCACTTAAAAAAAAGAAAAGTATAAATCCATTGCATACAATCATGAAGACACCCGAAATATTTACAAAAATAGGTGGCTCTTTTCCCAGCACCAAGGAGGTTCTTAAAACCAAACATCCATTCATTTGGTCTTATTTCAAGTAGAACAGAAAGAACAATCACACCAGTTTTACACGTAGAGATAATCACACGAAGAACAATCCCAATTTATGCTGCCTTAAATGCGGCGCACCTTCTTACATACCAACCGTATGATCAACACGGTTCAGTTGAGGTAGGCTGTGTCCCACTGTTCACTGTTATGCAATCCTGACAAAACCTTCGAGGAGGAGGTAGAAGGACGTTCAGGAGGCAACCACCTGTGACTGCATCCAGTCCAGACTGGCATTGAGGCTGGAAGATACAACAAAATTACCTTGTCAATTCATATTTTCAGCTTTTTTTAATGACACTTTCATGTCCTGAGACTGACCCCTCGCCAGTCAGGCCGCAGCAGGCCTGCACGTGCCAGTTGTGCGTTGTGATGGCATCCAGCGTGAGGCGCCGGGAGATCTCAGCCGCCGTCATGGAACCTTTCACGTCCTGTTTGTTGGCCAGCACCAGAATGGCGGCACTCTGCAAGTCCTGCGAGAAACACAAGAAGAAAAAAAATGGATGGGAAAATGGCTGAATGTTTATGAGAATGACGGGGTTTGGGCTAAAAAATTAATGTATGGAAAATGCCTACGCACCTCGTGTGCGAGCATTCGATGCAGTTCTTCTTTGGTGAGCCTGAGTCGTCCTGGGTCCGTGCTGTCCACAACAAGGATGACAATCTGAAAAGTGCACCGTCATCAAAAATATATAATTAGCTCAAGCACATTTTCAAATCTCTGAATAATCTCGCGCCACCTTACCTCTCTGAGCTCATCCGCCCCTACACACCTGCCCGGTGCCTCAGGTCTGTGGACCAGACCTTATTAGAAGTACCAAGAACTAAACTGAGGCTCAGAGGGGATCGAGCCTTTTCTGTTGCTGGTCCCTCTCTCTGGAATGACCTCCCACTGAACATTCGGCAAGCCTCCTCGCTGCCCATCTTCAAAACCCTCCTCAAAACTCACTTGTATTCTTTGGCATTCGACTCAGCATGACTTAGATTTGTTCTTGGTTTTACTGTTTGGTGCTTTCTACCGCCTTTATTACCGATTTGTCATACTGTTTATTGTGCATGTTAAATTGCTCCATGTACACCACTTTGTATGCAGCGATGGCTGTTTGAAAGTGCTCTATAAATACTGTTGACTTGACTTGACATTTGCACACATCCACAGATTTTTATTATCACGGCTCCTGGTTATCAGAAGCAACGATACGATAACGCCCATAAGGACAGAGAAATGCTTATGTAACCGTTCAGGAGAGAACAAGCGATCAACACACCTCAGCGTTGGAGTAATAAGAGTACCAGGTGCTCCGAAGGCTCGTCTGGCCTCCGATGTCCCACACCAAAAAGTGTGTGTTCTTCACGGTGATCTGCTCTACGTTGCTGCCCACCGTCGGTGATGTGTGAACAGCTTCCTTTGTCAGGCTAGAAGTGAATAACAGTGTTAGCGACATGTCAAGAAAATGTGGTGTTTTGTAAATAAGGTGACGTCACTTACAACTGGTAAAGGATGGTCGTCTTGCCTGCGTTGTCCAGACCAACAATGAGGACTTTGTGCTCTGGAAATGTTTTGATGTTACTTCAGTTTAAAAGACACTAAAATTGTGAGGAATTCAGTACTCTTCAACTTCGAAATGTAACAATAGCATGGCACAATATTACCGGTACATTAATCTGTGGGTAGTGAGAGCACAGCAATATACTGTACATGGGTAGCTTCTAATATAAATAAGGCTACAATATAAAAAGAGTATGATTACAAAAGTAAATATTACATGTGACTTTATTGATTCACGTATGCATTAAGATGATAATATTATTAACCACAAATAGTACTGTAGCTAACAACTTTGTGAAGTCATCTTGATTGTATGACCTTCATTTAGCTAATACATTTCAGCGTTCACTTTTGGCAACTACATTTCTTAAAAATAGCAATACAGCACTTGCATTATGACAATGATCAGTATACAGTGGAAGTACATGACACTATTGGCTAAGTGGTTCCAGAATAACTAATATGAAGATGTTATTCTATTTTTGTGGAGGTGGAAATTGAAGAGTAAATTATTATTACCTCTGTTCCCAAACACAGTCATCATCTTAGTGAGGAAGAAGCCCATGTCCAACTAGCGTGTATGAAGAAGGAAAGTAATGAACAAATCCGCACGATCAAGTATCCTGGTAGTTGATGAAGTGAACTGTCAACTGAACTCTCCTCTGAAAACCATGAGTCTGTTTCACAATAGGAAAACGGAACTGATACGCCCTCAAGGCTTGAATTTCCCACCCAGGCTCGTGACACATGAACTCACCTCCCAAAATGTTGACAAATCAAGTGGTGTATTTGAAGCAACATTACAGTAATGACTTTCCACGAAGTAAATAATTCTATTTCGGTCCTCGCTTCACCCAGGAATTTTTTGTTTTTGGTCATTTTTGTACGTATCAGTAGATAACATAACGTTTTCGTGAAATCGAGGGTTAGCGTCTCAGGCGATAAAGACGAAAATTTGTTTTTTTTTCAGGCTCTGTGTTCCCGTGAGGGCGACAAATAAACACTAAAAGAAGAAAATGTTTAATTTATTATTTAGTTGTAAAATTTGGACGTAAACGCACACGTCTGAGGAAGGAACAGACTGATGCTACGTTCCAAACGATTCTTCAGTCGAGTAGAAAATATGCAGTTGAATATTACGAGTGTCTAATTCTTAGTTCATATTAACTTTATTTATTTCATTTATTAAATTGATTACCTTTACTGGCAACGTGAAACAAGCTTCATTTGTTACTGTTTTGACATTTTTCACGGCCCCAACGTTCTCTCGAATGGAGCGAGATGATGACGCATCCAGTGACGCACGGGGCATGTCCAAATAAGGGCAAGTGGCTTTTTGTTTCCGCGTTCTTTCCGATTCATGAAGCGAAATAAGGAAAGTCAGCAATAATACATTAGAGCGGATAAAGAAACTAATTATGGGCTTAAGTCGAATGAGTCCTGATGAATTTTTAAGAAATGTAACCCGAAACACCTAAAGATTGACCTGACCATTCTGCGTTTTTATGACTTCGGCATAGAAACCTTATAGCCATCCTTGAGGAACCTTTAAGATGCTAAAAGTAATTAAAAGTGTATTAATTAGAGTGAATCCTCAGTGGCTTACTGAAGGGGCATTTTAGCTGACTCCGCTGACCTCGATAGCCGTATTACTGGGACCTATAACTCTTAAAATAAACGACACAGTGGCATTTTCTGCTTACATTTTTAATTAAAATACGAATTTATCCACAGATTAAAAATGAAAGGCAGAAAAAGCAAAAAAAAAAAAAAAGATGCAGCTACAATCAGGCACCAATGATACATATGTCATATATTAGCTCTATTTTTTTTAAACAATTGCGATAACGCAACAATAACATTATTCAATATTCATTTATCCAACTGAAGAAAGGAAGTGGGAGCGGTTAATGTTTAAAGCCTCTCACAATCTCACATATGGAGTTTAAAAAAGAAGATTAGGGCGTGGGGGAGGGGGGAATACACACAAATTGAGTGGCAGTGATTTTAAGCAACTATAGCTGAGCATAAATAACACAAAAAAGCCAAATGTGTTGGACCTAGAGATAGAGACAACATGTGGCCTGCAAAGAAGGAGTGTAAGAGTTAAGACGGCAGCAGCGCTGTTGGCGGACATGGCTTGGTGAAACCTTCCGGCACTTGGGATTGTGGGAGATTTTTGGCAGGATGGTGGGCTCGGGGTGCAAGACCAGCACACTGAAAGCTACAATGGAGGAGAAAACTGTGTCCATAAAAAATATCGAACATGTAGCGACTTGTCCACCTGCTTTTAAGGTCCGGGTGATAAGAAGTGGACTTTTAAAAAGGGACAGTGTGGAGGACCCTGACACTGTACACTGGGGGTAAATTGGAGTGGGGTGGTGATATAGACCCTGTTTAAGACTTTGGAGGACAGACGTGAAGACGTCCTCACATTCTACTGAAACTTGACGGAGATGACAATCATAGCAAGTGCTGTCCTCGTGCTGTCTGGTGACATTCATGCAGTATTGATGTGGAAAAGCAAAGTACAGGAATCCCCCACTATTTGCAAATTAATCAAATGGACTATTTTTTTTGTAGGGGTGTGGGGGGGGGGTATTCTTCCCTTTTTTTTTTTTTGAAACTCACCTAGTTGCAGTGCTGTGGAGTATTTTGGTGCACTTTCTTGAACGCCATAATATGCCACAAGATGGGGGCAAAGCTCAGGTGAATTGGTCTCCAGAAAATATGTTGAAGTAACAGATCTCAATTGCTATAAGGTCTCGAGGCAAATCAATCCTCAGCTTGTGCTTGTTTTGGCTCATATTGTGAATATCTGCTCCACTAAGGGTCGGTTCGATCCTAGTTATACAGTGGAGATGGGATAGGGATCAGGACAGCCTGTGAATAGCGCAAAACCGTGTTTTCCATGAAAAAGGGGTTAGAAACAAAAACAATATATATATATATATTTTTTTTTTTAAAGAATATTTCTAAAAATATTGAAAAAAGGTGTATGAATGTCGGGTGCATCGTATAATATAATAATAAGCCCTTTGGCCCTGGCATCCTTTGACTTTTCTGTAAGCGGTCCTTGGAAGAAAAAGTTGAGATTGGACACCCTATTTTTAACGATTACTTCGAGGCCAATTGTTTGCGAAGTACGACAAGTGGTATTTTGGTTCCCTCTAGTGGTATGTAAAAGAAAGCCACAGCTTCCGTTCCACTGGCCGAAACGTTTTTTTTTTAAAGTTCAGTTATATTTAACTTTTAAGTATAATGCATCTTAAATATACTTTTTAGGAATAAATCTTCTGTTTCATTTTGAGATGAACACTTAAACCTGTACTATCGTATTTTAAGGTTGGCTACTATAGTAGTGCTTGGAAAGGCAAGTTTTTTTTTTTCAATATGTGGTACTTGCTGTAAAACGTTTGAGGAGAAAAATTATGAACAATTTGGGGGCAGGGAGTGTGGGGGGGGGGGGGGTGTCCCTGCAAATAGTGGGGGATTACTGTATTGTCGGATGTAAACATTTTTTGTCTCCTCCTCTTGTGTCCTCTCAGCGGATGTACACGTCCCTGCCCCAGTCATCCTGGTTTTTGTTGCGGCTTTTGTTGGCCACCGTGTCCAGCGGCTCCTGGCAGTAGCGCTCCCTCAGCTTGGCCCGCCCGTGCTGCTGATGCCCGCCGTGACTGGGCGCCGGCGGCTGGTTCAGGTTCTCCTGGTCCGGCTCGGCTCCCTCGTCCTCCCAGGAAGCCTGCCGCCCGTGGTGCTGCGCCAAGTGGAGGCGGCTGCCCCCTCCCCCACCGCCGCCTCCCTCGCGGTAAGGCTCAGGCTCCTCATAGGGGTCGGTCTCAATGTCCATGCAGGAGTCTCCGGCCTCGGTGTACGCCGAGTCCCGGCTGCCCTGCGTCTCCGAGTCAAAGGTGTCTTGCCGGGAAAGGCCGCGGCTGCTGCCCCCTCGGAGTTGGCCGCGTGAGGAGCACAGGTACTGCTGTTGCTGATGTTGTTGCTGAGGTTTTCCCCCTAGGTTGCCGTGGTATTCGCTCCCGCCGCACTCCGTGCCCTCACGCTTGGGGGGCTCGCTGTGCACCAGGTTGGACCCCTGCGGCGAGTCAGAGGCGAGCCACGTGCACAGTGACCATGCAGAGACAAACAGTGTGAGCGGTTAGTCAAGGGGAACATTACTCTATACAATACTATAAATATACTAAGCTAAATTGTACTATTGAACAAAATTTGCAGGTTAAAGTGCTGGTGTAAACATGCTCAAAACGTCCATAAAAATATGCACAAAAGTGGTCAAATCAAATCAAAACACACCCAAGCTGTTAATCGACGCAACTGTGCCACCCTCTGGCTCAATGAGATCATGGCAACAAACAACAGATAGGACCCTTTTTGACTCAAAATGCAAAAAATTAAATTCTACCTTTGGGTGGTAATTTTGTTAGGATCTTTGTTTTACAAATCTTATGTCTCCCATCCCCCAAATCCTTTGCAGGGCTGGGAATATTTTGGTGCTGAAGGACCATATTTGATTTTTTTAAAAAGTGCACATGAGGTGATTCGAAAAAAAAGAGAGAGAAAAAGTGGAAATGTGTATGTAAAATGTGTCAAATAGGCGATTTTAAAAACGAACTAATGATAAATCAAAATTTTAATTTGCTGAATTATAATTAATAATTTAAAAATAAGTAAATGTTAGATTGTCATTTGGAAAATTTTTATGTAATTATTATAATAAATTAAGTCACCAATTATTTCATCAAATGAATAAATATACTTTAATTAAAACAAGTTATTTATTCGGAGAAAATGGATTACCGGTAATTTGTCATTTTTTTCCCTAAAATTGGTCAATTAGAATTTTTTTTAAATTCCATTGCTCTCAAATGGTTTGGTTTATTACAATTTAAAAAATCACTATTAATTACAAGCATTATAATTAAAAAACTTTGAATTTTGACGTTATAACATTTTCATACACATTTGAACTTTGACCTAGCCCATCTGTCTGTTTCAAAAATCAAATGTAGTCGTCAAGCACCTAAGTTTACCCAGGGCCTGATTGATTTTTTTCACAGCCAATAGATCAATCAACCAGGCAATTGTTAGATGCATAATCAAACTGCACTTTTGGATTAGTTGTTTTTTTTGTTAAAAGGCATATTAGTGGCAACCGAGACCAAACCAGGCGCCTTTTCCGAATGAAGAGGAGGCAGGCATGACTTGCTGTTTTCAGGGGCGGCACCATGGCAACAACGGGGGAGGACAGCGAACTGGAGAGCGGCTGGCGGAGGAAGGAGGCCACCGAGGTGACTAAACGAGGGCAGGGGATTTGGCTCTTATTGCAAAGAGAAAGAGGAGGGAGGCGGAGTCTTCCGAGTTTCTCCGGATTTCCACTTTAGGTGAGGTGGTCTTAATTTAGCAGGTCACGTGTGTGTGTGGTTTTTTTATTTTTTTTTTAGGGGGTTGTTTTTGTTTTTCTGACGAGTTCCTCCTCCCGCGTTCAGGCGGCTACAGAGTCTGAGTGCTGGACTGACTTTAGAGGGCGTGCTCGTCCTCTTTGCTCTCCGCGGCGACGTGGCCGTCCATGTCGGGCCACAGATCCATATTCCTGCGCAGCGAGGTGAGCACCTGTACCTGCAGGTTGGACACGGGCTCGGGCGAAGCGGCCAGCGCCGCTGTGGCCATGGTGCGGTTGAGCAGCGGATTGGGCGGGTTGCTGCTGGGCGGGTGCGTGGCCTTCCAGTAGGCCTCCAGGTAGTCAGCCAGGTGCTCGCAGGCGTCCTCCAGCTGGTTCTCATCCAGAATAATGTCAAACAGTTCCTGCATGTAGACGAGATGCCAACATTGCATTAGAGGTAAATATCACTCAAGTGTCCAAAATGAAGACTTACAGGGGGGCACTGAGCCAACTTATCGGCCGCCACCATCTGCACGTTGAGGTGTTTGGCTTGGGACTTGCCCCTGGATTTGATGAGCCTCTGCAGAACCTGGAAACCATTTACCACCCCCAAAAATGGTGAACATTTTGAAAATATTCAAAAACTCAGAAAAAATAAAAATTCAAAATAAACGCTGGAGAAATATGAGACAATACTTAAAATACGCACACACACACACACACGCCACCACTGTCCAATGAAAACCCCACCCCAACATTTTAAAACCTTTTTTTAACCACTTCTCATTTTTATTTGATTGGTGAGCAGTTTACGCCATATTCAATATACAAAATGGCGTTGGTGACAACTGGTCACTCTGACTGGTTGTTCGCTAGCATATCAGAAAGGGGAAGTGACAAAAGAAAAGAAGCGTTACTAAATGTTATTTACTTTTATTTTGTTCGTTTTGTCAATAAACATTTCGAACCACTTTTAATTTTGATCCGATCGGCGAGCGGTTTTCGCCAGATTCAATATAGCACACAAAATGGTGTCAGTGACATTTGATCACTCTGATTGGCTGTTAGCTAGCGAATCAGAAAGGGAAAGTGACCAAAGCAAATAAAATCGATCTTTATCTTATCTAGTCAATATAGATTAGCTATATGTTGCTATTTACTACTTCCTGCTTTTTTTTTAATGAGAAAATTGCACTTCATAGTATTATACAAATATTACTATCTAGTGCTACTACTTGTGGTTCAAAACAGAAAAAAAGTATTTCTACCACTGACCTTAGGTGATGCTATCTTGATGTAGACAATGATGGGAGCCAGAGAGGTCTTGGCCAGCTGAGACGGGTGGTTGATGGTGTCGGCGTCCAGGGCCACCAACTGCAGTGTGCGGGCCAGCTCGAAGATGCGCTCGATCTCGCTCTGAACCTCAGCTACGCCCCGTCCGGCAAACACACGAGAGGAAGCGGTGAGTCGACGACAAGCAAGACTCCGAGCTGATCCTTAGTTTCTAAATGCTAGGGTTAGTTTAGCGATCATGCACGAAAAGAACCCAGCGTGAACTGGCTCAGATCACACGTTCGGTTCCATTTATGCACAGCTAAATGGAACGGGGCAGAGCATTCTCATTCTGTCGCCTCCCAAACATTGAAGGACGTTGCTTTTCTCTTTAAAAAATAAAAATAATTAGGACAGAAGGGGGCACTTGAGGAATGAGATGCCCCACATTCTCATTAACATGACAGAAGCCAAAGGGGGGGAAAAAAAAGTTGAAGATTAATGTTTTTTGGGCTAACGGGTACTGTCTTCACAAGGGTTGTCGGCATGCTAAAGCCTATCCCAGGCCGTCTTCGGGCACAAGGTGGGGTACACCCTAAACTGGTTGCCAGCCAACCGTAGGGCACACATAGATGAACACCCACTCACATCTAGGGACAATTTAGAGGGTTCCATTAACCTGCCGTGCGTGTTTTGGCAATGTGGGAGGAAACCGGAGTACCCGGAGAAAACCCACGCAGGCACGGGGAGAACATGCAAACTCCACACAGGAAGGCCGGAGATCGGGATCGAACCCTGGACCTCTGCTCTGTAAGGCGGACGCGCTAACCAGTCGACCACCGTGCAGCCGTAATATATGAAATCATTTCCACCTTGGACACGGCTTGGAACAATATGGGGATGAACGGAAGCGTGTGAGTCCCGCGAGTGCCGAGCGATCCAAACCGCGCGGTGCTAAACCGAAGGCTATCGCCATACTTGGTGGAAATGTGGTTAATGTTGCCATCAAGGGTGGCGCCTCGCTATTTGAAGAGCTATGGAGGCCGGAAGTGGAGGCAAGGTTTCCATTAACCACCGCGCGCGCGCACACACACACACACACACATAGTCATTGGTTGCAAAGTGAGAAGCTTGCCCCCCCCCCCCCCCCCGAACTTCCCACAGTAGCTCTATGAGGACCATCTAAAGTGCCTCCACCCTCACACAAGGTGGAGAGCAGCATGCGAGTATCAGCTTGCCACTCCGGTTTGGCTCCCGCTCGAAGAGAGCAGCTCGCGGCCCTTCTGCCCTCCCACGGAAACGCTTTTTGGTTTCATAACACTTTTTTTTGTTTTGTTTTTTTGGGGTGGTAGTCTTTATTGGAAGCTACAGGCTGTCACACAGAAAAGTATGAGGAGCAGCAGACAAGGCAAGCAGACGGGCAAAATCAATTGTGGAGGATGGGTGAGAGTCAGGGGGAAAAGGGGGAATAGGTGGGCAGAGGTGGGTGGGGCTGGGGGGGTGCATACATACCCAGTACATCTGATTCAAGAGAAGGGTGGAGGAGGAGGAAGAAGATGATGAGGAAGGTGGGCCAAAGGAGGAGGAAGAGGAAACATGGGCGAAGAAGGGAAGAGAGACAGGATGAAAAGAAGTCAGACTCAGGAAGTTGGGAAGAAAATTAACGATGAACAATTTTGTCAGGTTCTGATTCATGGTCCCGAGTACTTGAAGTCTACTTGTAATACTTGAAGTATTTACTTCACAAGTAGGTTTAAGGATACGATATGATTATGTTCATTTCTCAATCATTTTCCAGGGTGAATTGGACCCGGCGTGATGCCCGATGGAACCAACACAAACACAAACTCTGAAGAAAGAGACAGGACTGAGCCTACCAAAACCGGACCCTCCCCCTACAAATTCTGTCCTGGATGATTATGAACAAAACTGTCGGGGTCTAACCCTCACTGGAAATCCGACTTAATGCTCGACAAAATGGACCAATGTCTGAGGAACAGAATCCAGTACCCCATTCCAAGTTCTACAACCGGAGCAAACTGCTCGTGAAAACCCTGAATAGATCTTGCCAGGGAGGTTCTCCTGAATCGAATGTAGGTATGATGACAACAAAAATGACAATGGTGTGTGTGTGTGTGTGTGTGTGTTTTGTGGGCTCACCCAGGCTGGAACGGGTGCTGGAGCGCTCGATGATGGTGTGTTTGCTGGGGTTATTGAGGACCGAGCGCTTGGCCAGCGAGATGTCCGCCGTCACTCGTGTGATGGATATCCTGCGACAGTGGGGAGGTCGTCGGTTGGTTTTGGGGGAGGGGGGGTGAGCAGCACCGAGGACGGATCACTTACCTTCCCTCGAACTTGTGTTTCAGGAAATCAAAGAGAGCTTTCTGCATCATGTCGGTCACCTGCAAGCGCGGACGGCGATATGGACATTGTCGGAGAGGTACGGACACGTCGCATCCACAAGTCTCAATCACGAATTGGAACACATGGTTTGCTACACTTGTGAGCATATGTGGACAAAAATAATTGCACACGTGGCCCTTCCATCGATAAGATGTGACAAGTGGAGTTAGTCCCAAATTATTCTTGAGCGATGGAAGCTTCCACTCTTTTGGGAAGATTATTATTATTTTTTTTTTGATACAATGACCATGAATGAAACGAGCCTGAGCCTTTTCTTAGCTGAGCCCGAATTTCTCAAATCGGCTCTTCCGCGATGGTGTATGGAAATGAAGCGTCCCGTGAGTGAGCTCACCTCGTAGCCTTTGAGCGAGGGGCCCACCAGGATGATGGGTCTCATGGAAGGAACCACGTCATAGGGAGGCACGTGCTCCATCTGTGAGAAGGGACGCGCATCTTTAAACCCTTTCAAGGACAGCGGTGACTACGGCGGATAGTTATTCAAATTCTCTTATATTCATTCATCTTAATGTCACAGTTGTGCATCAACCACTACAACGGGCCCTTATGTGTGTTGCCATTATTTTATTTTATTTTTTTCCATGCCTAAAGACGAATAAAAGCACTTGGAGAAAAGAAATCCTAATGTAGGTTCTCATTATTTGTGCATGAAAGGGTTAATACACACATAAAAGGAAACGCGAGCATTCAAATCAATATACAGTACACTTTTCTCATGATTGACTGACTACCGTGAACTACTTTCATCCACATTACAGGAACTACTATTCCTCTGTTTGCTCTCTCTCACTTAATTAACGTCTGTGTAATTATGCCTAGAGTACCGGGGGAGCTGGCTTTTTACACTCGCTCGCCAAAACTTTAAGTAGGTCTGCTGAAATTGAGGTGGTTCTATATTAAGAACAGACTTTTAAAAAAAAAAAATCATGCTCAGAGGGTTTTTTTTTAGTATTTAGTAATTAACTTTAATTCAAAAATTCTGCATTTATTGTCAGCGTATTTATTAGCCATTCGGTGAAAATGAGTGGAAATGTAAGATTTAGTTGGCAAGTCGATTTATGGTATCCACACCTAAATTTTCTGCTTACGCCGACAAGATTTTAAGTTTGAGGCCACGATGCAGAACATAGTTGGCCTTAACATGGTCGCCGTCCACCGTTCACACCCACAGACCATTTCAAGTCTTCAATTATTGTACCATGCATATCTTTGCAATGTCAAGCACCCGCAGAAAACCCACGCAAGCACGGGTGGCGAACATGCAAACTCCACGCAGGAAGGAAGGTTGGGCCCAAGATTCAAACCTCCCCCAACTCATAACCGACAGGCAGATTTACTAAACACTTTTCACCAATACTTGCAAGTAGCCATATTATTATAGTTAAACCTCCTCCACTGGTCGTGACTCTCAACGAATTGCGCGGGTGTACCCGAGGGTGCAAAAAAAAAAAAGTATATATAAGCATGTTTGCACTTTGTGTTGAAGCAAAGAGGGAAAACAAAGGGGAAAAAAAGGGTACATTGAGCCTATGCGATACCCACGCATAGATGAGCCATGCTTTAAGCTTATTCTTAAATTGTGACTCACGACACGTATGATTCATCCATATAAGCGCTTTCGCTCTTCAAAGGTCCTCCACCCCCCCCCACCCCAGCCTCAACACAGCACTGAGGTGAAAACAGTCACATTGCGACGGCAGGAAATCTGTATTTCTCTTTGTATTGGAAGGCATTTACATGATACTACATTACATTGCATAAATCTCTTTCGGCCTCATCCGCCATCCACACGGGCTATAAATACATATTTTAAAAGGCTCCTAATGGCTCTCGTCTGCACGGGGCCCGGCGCTGGAGTGGTGTGCATAACGGCGGTGTATTAATAGTGTTAGCACAGTGCACAGTGGACTGCGCGGTGTCATGTACGGTGTACAGTAACGCGGTTCGCCCTGCCGGCGCGTTTACACGCATTTTGACTCCAGTGATCCGCTTTGGCATAGAAAGCCAAGCTTTCAAAATATCTGTTCTGTTATCACTGGACACGGACTCGAAATTGATGACTACAGTTATGTGTGTACAGTTTTATGCATCTCAGATATGCTAATCATTTAGCCCAGGATTATCCCAACTATATGATGTACGATATAGTAATTATGATTTTTAGATAAAGTTGATGAAGTAAAAATTTTGAAGGGAATTTTTTTTATTAATGCTTACATGCTCTGGCCACCTAAAAATGTTAATGCCGAGATATTTCCGTCTTGTGATTATGTTCAAACAGATTTGCCCGTGGGGCCTCCGTCTTGCACTTTCGTCACAAATGGAGATGAAGGCGTGTCGGGGGGGGGGGCATCAATCGGCGTGCACCTGCGGCGTCGCCATGGCGGCGAGGGCTTGTGAGGATTGGCAAGGGATGCGTTTGAATGCATATTTGGCTGCATTGGGATTGGGAAACACTCGCATCTCCACAGAGCGAGTTTCTCATTTTGTTGTTACTATTTGAACATGCATCCTGAAAAGTAGTCGACAACCGATGGTCATTAGAAAAGCAATCTCGCATTGTGCCGATATTGAAAATATTTTCCAGTTCTTCAAATGTATTGCATGCATCATTTGATGCATGCAGTTGTTTGAGCTTTTATGATCCTCAGCATCATGTATGTTCATTTCTGTTTATGGAGTTGCACATTATATGCTAGCCAAGTTTGGTTAATGTGTTTTATACGTTTCAGTTTCACGATGCAAACTTTTATTCTCTTTTGTTCCAAGTGATGCTGCTACGTGTGCGCCAAAAGTAGCAGTTGTTTGAAGAGCATCGATGCTAATTTCTGTTAGCCATCTTATGGCATTTTGCATGATGCGACCATTAAGATTCGTGAATATCTGGTATGTTTGAATGCAATGTTTAAATCTCTGTGTTTAAACCATGTTCATCATTTTGTTTTTTTATCTGTGGGTGGGTCTGGAATACAGTATATCGCCCCCCCCCCCCCCCCACACTATAAACTGGGCTTCACTGTTTATTGATTCGGGAGTAGAGAATGAGGAATTGATTCCAAACACCGCCTTTGACTTTCAATAGGGGCAACGCTACCAAAAAAAAAAAAAAAGTCCCCTTATTTTGAATCTCTATGATAAGGATGAAGATGTTAGTTTGGTTAAGAAAGGAAAAGCGCACTCACCGACTTCTGTTTCTGTTTAGCCGGACCGCCTACGGGTGCATTCCACAGAACATGCACACAGAAGACACACAAAACATACACGCAACGGTTAGTCATTAACAGGTTAGCATTGAGGAGGGGCGTGGGGCGGAGGTGGGGGTGGGGGGGTGTACCACCGCTGGAGGTACGGTTTACAGCGCCTTCCTATTCGAGTTTCAGGCAGCTGTGAGGTGTTAGTGGAGGCATCTTGGAAGAGTTATGGGCAGAGGGGCAGTGGGGCAAACGCAGGCAGGTGGGAGGAGGAAGAGAGGGAGGGGTGTTGGCGAAGGCAAGAAGCATCCAGGACCACCCTCCCACCCCCTCTCCCTAAATCCCAAACTCCAGTCCCATCACTTCCAAGTGTTACCTTCTTAAAGAAAGGCAGCCGGTGCGTGTTGGCCTGAGGCGAGGTCACGCTGCCAGACATGCCCTTGGGGGAACGAGGGTCCCCCTGCGACTCGGGGAGCTCCTCGGCATCCAGGTCCAGGGGGTCAACGTCATAGGTCACAGTGGGCATGTCCACATGCGCTGATTGGTAAGGTGGGGGCGGGGTGGGGAGGCAGTGGGGTTGGTTGTGGTGGGGGCGCAGAGTAAAAGAAGCGAAAGACCAGAGACGGTGACAGAAATAAGGGAAAAAAAGGGGGGGGGGGAGATAGAAGACGAGAGATGAGACGTGAGATGTGAGAAGCATCAGAACGGAAGCACCAAAGGGAAGACAAAAGGAGATGACAGTGAATGAAGGAAATGTCGGATTGTCGCGAGAAAAGGCAGTGCCGCATGGAAAGCTGAGAAGAAGGCAATCAATTGAGGACAACAAGCCTCCTGGACACCGGAGAGATCGAAAGTCAAAATTATTTCGAGAAGTTTGTTCATGTGGTGGCGTTGAATAGAAATAAACAATTCCCTGTTCACGGGTTTTGAAAAGGCGTGAATGCTGAATAGAATCTCGGCTTGTGGAATTTTGGCTGCTCGGGCTGAGGAGGCATTTTAATGGTTAGCTTCATGCGGTAAAATGAAGCCTTTTTTTTTTTTTTTATTACTAGAAACTTTCACTAGTTTGGTTTGGATTTGAACGGCTCAAGTGTCCAATCAAATAATGGATGAAAACATCGAGGTAGTTGGTCGTTAGTTGAATGATACTTTTGTGATGTTGTGAGAGCCAGTCAGTCAGTTTCAATCTGTTGAGCGATTGTGCCTCTATAATTTGTGAGAACAAGATGGGGGGGGAGAATTCCATTTTCTTTGCCGCAATTATGCCCGACAAAAACGTGCCCGTATCAGGATTTAAAAATCCCACAGATGATTGTGAAATGAGAACCAACTGATGTGGCAACAAAACGGCAGAGGAAAGCCTTAATTCAAGCAACAAAAGCTGAGTGACGTGAGCGGAAAACGGAGACAGAAAGGAGGAAGTTATCGAGGAATGGGCTGGGGTCTTTGTTTTCAGGACCTCGTGATTTAACACCGGCTGGGAACATCGGTTTTGAGACAGAACCCCCCTGCGGCTCATGACCCGCTGAGTCTATTGAGCGATGCTCCGGCTGTCCAATCTGGCTCTTCAGATGAAAATGTACACATTATCTTGACCTCACCTGTGCCGGGCGGGGTGGGCCTGCGCGTTCCCGTGGCGACATCCAGGCTGGAGCTTCCTCCGGATTTACTAAGACACCAAAAAAGGAGATGTTAGCTTTGGGAAGCTTCTTTGGGGTTAACCAAAGCGATGATAACCAGCTAACCAATTTGTTGCTAGCTTGAAATCCTCCGAAAAGCAAATTTTTACCCCTGGATAAAAATCTTGACCCAATGTGCTGGGGACAAATCCTCACCGCAATGTGCTTGGTATAAATAACCCAGCATTGACTCTTTTGGACCCAGCGCTAGGTTAGCCATTTCGCTTTGGTTTACTTTTAACCAGTTTTTAGTGTGTAGCATCCATTTTCTAGGTCCTCGTTGTGGCATTTGATTGACAGTTAACATTTGAAGTGGGGCATCTTCCGGGCATTTGAGAGAAGATAGATCGACTTGATTTTTCAACATTTTAAAGCCCTATTTTGTTCTTTTTGTATCGTTTCATCTATTTTTCCCAATGCCGACCTGGAGCTGAGTCTGTTCTGCCTCATCCTCTGCTCCTGTAGAAGCCGAGTGTTCTCCAGCTTGACCGGGCTGGGGATAAAGCCCACCTCGCAGCCCTCCTTCACCAGACGCCCGATCCACCAATCGTTGTTGTATTTCTGCATGCGTAGAAAAAAATAAAAAATACGACAGCCAGGCATTACTAGACGATCAGCGAGTACAGGGTAGAGCAAACAAACCTCTTTGATGTGTAGGAAGTCTTTGGCTTCGAAGGATATGGCCATGCCCTGCACAGGAACGTCGTCGCTGGGGCCCGGGTTGTAGCCCACGTTTGTCCGCACCGCAAACGCAACTGGTTTGGTCTGGACAAACAAATCAAATTAAAATTGTGTTCAACAATGGCACGAAACATATGGCAAAAGTACTCAGTCAAAAGTCAAGCGGACCACCGACCTTTGCTTTCTCGAGCGTGGCGAGGGCCTGCCTGTCGGCTTCCTTCCTCAGGGCCTCGGGATCCTCCTCCAGGGACACGTCGGAGTCCGACGGCCGGCTCGTGTAGGAGTCGGCCGAGCCCTGACGCGCAAGCAGAAGAGAGTGAGGGATGTTCCGTGCGCTCTTTTGCGGTTTGGCCAATCTTTTCCAATTTCCTGCCTCTGTGTATATCGAGATCACGACGCGGCCCGACATCGTCTTTCATATTACTGTAAGAACTGAAAGCGGACTCACTGTAATTTGAGGCGCTTTGGCCGCGCAAACAAAAGGGAGAGTCGGCCATGCGGATAAGCCATCAGGTACACAGCACCGCTACACACAAACTGTACACACGTCATGGCCTAAAGGACGGGACACTTCATTAGGTATCCCTGCACACTCTGATGAGAGCCAATACAAGAACTGTATCAAGAAAGCGAACAGTTTGAGCTAACAATGAAACCAAATTATATATATTTTTAAAAACACCTCTCAGTATTATGAAGTGCAACACAATTTATGAATTGGCTCGATTTTGGGGGGTGGGGGGGGGCTCCTGTTGATACTTATTATGTAATGTAAAAATAGACACATTCTACTTGTATTCTGTTCTTAGTCTATCTAATTAGTGAAGTGGTTCCGTTTAATTATTTGACTCGTATTTTGGGATACAGCGGGTTTAGGGAGGCCAAACGCAAGAATTTTTTAGACCCATTTGAGGACATTTGGGTCCTCTCATTCAATAGAAGAGAGTGGGTGCAATGGGCACATGATTACATCGCAACATTTTTCCAAACATTTTGTTGTACGGGTATATAAAATGAGCACGAATATATATACAGGTATTTTTTTTTTTAAATTTTACAGTGACTGCAGGTTGCAGACCGCAGCAGTTATCAACGTCAGCGACGAGCGTTTGTAAACTTTTTGACGCGGCTCGTGTATCGGACTCTGCAAGTGTACCTAATGAAGTGTCCAGTGTGTGCATATTTTTCATAAGATATCCTTTATTTGTCCCACACTGGGGAAATTTACAGTCTCCAGCAGCAAGAATGTAGGCAGAAAGAAGAAGAAAAAACAAACAAACACCGTTCAATTAAGTGCAATATAAATACAAAATGGATAAATCGCAGTGCTATTTACAGTTGTTTTCCACATCATTTAATTATTATTAATATTATTGTTGCTATTTTTTATTCAGCAGCCTGACAGCAGTTGGGGTAACTTGCGGGGTAACTTGACTCCCCTCCACTAACCATAACGTAGACGCCTGCCCCATGTCGACCCACTTTTGCAGCGTGAACTGCAACGATGGAGTGTTTAAGACTCCAATTTATATAACCATCTCTCATTGTTTTTCTTTTTTTAAATTTGAGCCCCCCCCCCCCCCCCCAGTGCTTTGTAGGTGGTGCTGACAAGAGCGCCAACAGCTGAGTGCGCCAAGCAGAACAAGTGAGTCATGAGGTGTGGGCCTCCAAAATAGAGGTGATAGGGCGCAAAAGATGACACAAGCCAGATGTAACCGCAATGGACAAATTCCCTGCCGGCAAGTCCACTGCACGTGTCAGATTTGAAACGGCCTCGTCCATGAGTTATAATTGGACAATTAAATCCGCTAAGTCGCGGGACCAAGAATCCATGTTGGAGGGGAGAAAAGAGAGCACTGTATTAAAACAGAAATTATCGTAATTACTGGTTACCCGAAAGTCTTACAAACAGTCAAGTTTATGTCTTTACATTCTTTTGGATTATTTTATAAATGATTTTAGAATTACATTTTACAAAATAATTGCAATTTTACTTGATTAAAAACAAGGACACCCCCCATCCCCCCCAAAAAAGTGTGAGCGGGGCTAGAATGAATTAATGGCATTTCAATTATTTCTGTATGTTTGTGTCATGAGTGTGTGGCATGAGTGTAAAGGCATTATTATTATTATTATTATGAGGAATGGGATCGGAGTCCAAATGTGTTATTCTTCTCTGAGGATTACATGACTGGATGCTTCAGGGATGCTGTAGGAGGTTTGTGTGTGAGGAGTACTTTTGAACGTGTGTGTGTGTGTGTGTGTGTGTTTTTTTTAAATGTCCCGCGCTGCGTTTCATGACGGTCCTCATCTCTCTTTGTGCAATTCCCGACCAAACGACAAACACCAGAGTGTTGATTCTGGCTCAGCCACCTGTCGCATTGTGCCGCTTCGCAGTCTCCCATGTAGACACTCCCTGTTGCCGGGGCGACGGCACCCCTCGCTAATTCCCGGTGTTCCTCCACGCATACGCGCTGCTCCCCCCCCCCCCCCCCCCCAAACACACACCGTCCCCACTTCCTGTTGCATCTCGGCTCATGTAATGAGGATGGCACCAGCCGCCTCCGCTGACCAGCTCTGACTCATCCTTGGGGAGCATCCCGACGACACGGGGAAGTTCAACCGAGATTTTAATGGCTGTGCTGGGAGGCGGCGACGGGTGAATTGTACCAAAATAAAAGGCACGGGGATGACGTCTGAAATAGCTGAGTCACGCAGCTTGTTGAGCCGAGTAGCGCGCGAGCGCACACACACACACACACGCATATATCCTCATTAAAGACTGCCAGCCATTTTTTTTTTGAATTTTTCAAAACTCACTGGAAATTGTATGCAATGGTTATTTTTGCGTAAAATCGACCAAATTAATAAATAGAAATAATTGCAGTGGATCATCAGACCCAGCCCCACCGATCCTTGTTGAAAAATGTCATTGACAAGTATACAATGACGATGGGGATCGGGCTGGACTGCTAATAGCCAGAATAAGCTTATAACAGTCATTCACACACACACACACACATACACACACCCAACAAAAGTAATACAAATATTTTAAATTAATGACGTTTTTTGATATAAATCAGTGAATATGAGAATCCGAGGGTGCTTAATCGAAGGTATGCGGGGGTGCGCCGTAGCGGTCAATGGCACTCAAGGTCGCGGGTGAACTTGACCTTATGTCAGCTGACTTTGGGCGACAGTCTCCATCCGAGACTGGTCACACTCAAATTCACAGCGATGAACAATTTCGAGTCTTCAATGAACCTAAGATGCATGTTTTAGAGTTGTAGGAAGAAGTCGGAGTGCCCGGAGAAATGAGGCGGATGCCTGGAGTACCAAACAAAACAAAAGCCACGAACTCAACTCAACCAATCAGCCGTGAATGCCTTTTGACATCATCTTCCTGGCTCCCCCTTTTTTTTTTTTTTTTTTTTCCGGTCTTCCCCTCCTCATGTCACCGGGGCTATGTCTCTAATTTAGCAGCTTGCTTCACTTCGCTTCGCTTAGAGCTCCCTGTTCAAAATAGCTGCGAGTCACGTGACGGACCAGCTGTCACACCATTGGCCGCCGCCAGGCTCGAGACCCCCCGCGATGTCATAGTAACCACCTCAGCCGCATCCATGCGGAGGAGGAGATGGGAAACTTGAGGATGGTTGTGGATGAATTGAAATGCGTTTCAAGTAATCCATCACGAGAAATCTGGTTTCATGACCCTTGATCGTAAACATCGTGGGAATAATCCAAAGAACGGTGAAAAAAGGGAGATGGTCTCTCAGACGAGTCGCAACGCATTGCGACGCATTCGCACCTCCTTAGCGGTGATATTGAATAACTCGGTGGGGGGAGGTGAGACAGCCAAGGCCGAGCCGAGAGGGCATGGTTGCAAACGGACGAGAGCTTTGACTAATGAGGGTCGAGGAGCATCGTCGCCACGCAACAAAGAAAAATTTGTTTGCGTTCCCTATGGGTGCGTTCTCCCCTGGAAATGACTTTCCCGAAAGAAGCAGAACATCAATGCTAAAGGCGCTTGATAATGCTGAAATGAAAGACTACAAGGGGAGAAAAGAAATCTCCCAAATCCGCCCTCGGAAGATCTCTGCATCGAGAAATATTTGCTTCCTTTTTGTAGAAAATACATAACAGAGTTTAAGGTGCCAAACAGTCAAATTGGGGGCATGAAAGCCAAGTGATTGGACTACCAGTGGTCTGGAAACACTTGAAAGACAGACAACATTTGGCCCAACTCTGAAAGAATGCAAGACAGACCTAAATTCCTTGAATCCAAGTCTCAAGTCTTTTCGGCCGAGTCTAAAGCGACTCCTCAACAAACGAGCCCAAGTTAAACACTTCAATCATAATTTTGCCCAAGTTCAAGTCCTTACATCCGAGTTAAAGCTTATGGCATCACGGTCTTAGAGTACGCCATTTTTCTCAAACAAGTCATTTCATGCAAGTCTGACAATGATAGCATCTGAACGCTAACAGCCACTTCGGGTAATTTGCTATTATTCAAGAGTGAAGAATCCTTACGTAAAGCCAAGTAATGGATGCCGGGGGGGGGGGGGGGGGGGGCAAGTGAAGTACAAAAACAAAGCACGTCCAAAGCACACGGAGAGCGGCTGCGAGCGGCCATCTTTATTTGCTCTGTCACAGCGGGTTCCATGGTAACAAAATCCGAGGGTGTGGAGTTCATCGGAGAAGTGAGTCACGCGTTCAAGTTTGTTTCCTCTTATTTCTTTTTTTTATGAGACTGTGATAAATCTGAAAAAAATAATAACGTCGCCGACCACTTCTTTAGGAACACCTCCTATAATGTTTAAAAAGATATCTCAAAAAGCCAAATTAGGTGAAAAAAAAAAACACATTGCAGACCAGCAATCTACAACCACAATATTAAAAAATATTGTGAAACAAATATCTCTTTGACGGTGTCGCTAAAAATTCATTCATTTTCCAATCCGCTTCATCTTCACAGGGGTCGCGGGGGGTGCTGGAGCCTATCCCAGCTGTCTTCAAGCAATAGGCGGGGGACACCCTGAACCGGTTGCCGGCCAATCGCAGGGCACACAGAGACGAACAACCAACCGCGCTCACACTCACACCTAGGGACAATTTGGAGTCTTCAATCAGCCTGCCATTCATGTTTTGGGAACGTGGGTGGAAACCGGAGTACCCGGAGAAAACCCACGCAGGTCCGGGGGGGGGGGGGGGGGAACAGGGACATGCAAACTCCACACAGGAAGGCCGGAGCTGGAATTGAACCCGGTACCTCTGCACTGTGAGGTCGACGCGCTAACCACTGGTCCACTAGACTGCCAGCGTCGCTGAAAATTGGTCCATCATTTTGCATGTCGCTATATAACAACTCAGAAAAAGTCTTCCAGTTCGAAAAATGAATGCATTCATAAAGCATTATAAAAGCACAAGGGAAAAATATTACTCGAAAGTCAACACCAATCTATTGTTGATGAAAAATAACATCGGGTGAAGCCGCAACGTTGTCCTATTTTGATGTCGGAAATAACAAATTAATGATGCAAAGGAGGATGATTATTTAAGAGCGACAATAACTCCAATGTCCCGTAAACTCCTCTTGCGCTGCTAGTAAACGAATTACGATAACAAAACATGAATCGGGTATATTTTCGTAATGCATTCAACGGCTAATTTAATAGCTTTAGGTTTCTGATGCTTTTATCACTTTGTACACCCATTCCTGAAGTTTCCCCTCAAAAAAAATACACCAGCATCCTCCTCATGAGTCGGTCCTTTGCGTAAGTAAAGTGGAAAGCCTCTTCACGGAATGGCCACATCACTGGTGCCGGAAAGCTGACTGGTCGCTGCGCATAGCACTCGACGCAGCCGGTGGGACTGGAAGTCTAAATTAAAAACACAGAGCCTTCCCAGCAGCTGTGACCAACCCAAAATGGAATTACAAAGCAAGCCGCTGACCCCCAGTTACGGTGCTATCAAGACGCTTGGTGGCAAAATTCACATTTCAAACCCGAGTGACGACATCTCAGAGCAGAAAAAACAAAAAACAAAAACAAAAGGCACCTGTCAAGGCCTGGACACACACACACACACTTAGTCCAACAAAAAGGCTGCCGAAAAAAATCGACAAGGTTCTTCTTACCACGACAGGCCGCTGAATCCGTTCAGCCCTCTCCATGCCTCCTTTGCCACACTCTCCTCACCGCGGCCGACCCAGGGGGGGGGGCAGTGCCGGAGTCCACAGACTGTGTGTGTGAAGTGGCAACTAGTGTGCGTGTGCTAGCTTGACAAGTGTACACGAGCGGAGAGATCCAGAAAAGAGTCCAGTGTGTGTGTGTGTGTGTGTGTAAACCGGGAGACGCTCTGTTAACCTCCAACCCCTTTCCGCCCAGCCAACCCCACCGCACTCTCCCGTGTACCTCCACAACCCAAAGGAACATGAACCTTGTATAAAGGAAGGGAACCGGAGCCAGCGGGATGGGGGTCGGGTTGCAGGACTTGTGCTACATTTGCAAACTGGGGAAATATATTTAGCCACCGGGCGCGGCAGGAACAGGGGCCTAAGTGCGTCGAGGCCGAGGAGGAGGCTTGGTATGCAGCCGTCAGCCATCCAATGCCCCAGCTGACGTGGGATAGGATGGGGGACAGTGCCCAGGGAAACCCCCCTCCCCTTTCTGCAGCTCACTCTCTCATTCTGCTGATGATGATCTCCTATGGACACGCAGAACCCTGTCCAGGACCACTTTGAAGCAACTGGCTGTGGACAACCTTGACAAATATGAGACTGAAGACGATAGTAAAAATGTTGGTCTGAATCTGAAGCGATTCTACAAGCGTTTGATGCAGTTTAGTTCTTTTCGCCACGATTCACAGTCGCCCGCTACAATGTCAAAAGTCATACGGCTCAAGTCAAAAGCAAGTCTTGGGTTTTTATTTACGAGTTGAGTAAATCCAATCTGTTTACCATACATAGTCCGAAGGGTGCCAAAAGTCATTTAGTCCAGGTCTTAGTTCAAATTCAAATAAATTTAAATCAATGTAAAATGAAATTTGAAGTCATTTAGTTCCAGTCTAAACCCAACACAAGCTCCTCGAGCCAAAACCTAAAGTCATTTTGTCCAGGTCCCGGGCAGTTCTAGAGTCATGGAATCCAAATCCCAGTTCAAGTTGAAAGTCATTTGTTCCGAGTTTTACGCAAGTTTTAAGGGGGCTTGTTGTTCTATTCCATAACTAAAGTAATCAAAACCCTTTTGTCCAGGTCTCAACCAAGCTCAAGTTCCATGCCACTTTCTTCAGTTATAACAAAGTCCTAAATCCTTGAGCCCAAGTCTAAAGGAGAACTCAAGTCATTAGGCCCAAGTCCAAAGTCATCTGGCCCAAGTCTGACGCAAGTTGCTACGTTCAAGTCTAAAACCGAGGTGAAGTCATCGAATAAATCTACATCTTCAACTCAAGATTTATGTAATTTGCTTCACGTCAATTCCAATTCAGAAGTCAAGTCCAAAGCTATATATGGGTGAAGGTCTGAACTCCAAAGCCAATTGAAGTCATTTTTGCTTCGTTCAAATCCAATGTCATCTTGTCCTATTTTAATGGAGGTCTAAAGTAAAAAAAATCCAAATATTAATCTACAGATCAGATACTAAATCAAATTGGTCAAACAGATTACTTGTCCTTTCACGAGTGAAAGAAGCGATATCTTCTATCAGATAGGTGGTGCGCCAGTACTTTGTAATTTGGGACCAACGTGTCCACTAGAGGGCAACCTGTGACCCGATCAACAGCCGGCTCTTGCTGATGACAACAAAGTCACCAGGCGAGGGTGACAGAATGAAGATCTACCAGTTGGCCAGACTGCAGCAACTGGGGGGGGGGGGGGGGGGGGGGGGCCCTGCTGGCTTTCATATGTCACCACTGACAGCAACAACACACAACCATGTGGGTCTAAAACATGAGTCCTTTGTTCAGCCACGTTGGTGGTGGTCGGAGTGCATGTCAGCTAACGACAATAGCAGAATACAGAATTGTATGACACGATGGGCGCATGTGGTAATTATGTTTAATTAGCATTGGTGGGTCTTTGGAAAATATTCTCCCCTGTAAGAGGTACCTGAGCCCAAAGGTTTTGAGAGCCCATGCTTGAGACTTGTCATGCCAAGATCTGAATTGGTCTCATTTCCCCTGCATTCGTGACCGCAATCAGCCAATTGAAGCTGCAACTGCTCCTGATAAATTTCTCAAGTCTTATGTTTTAATGTACGGTTATGTATGTTATTAAATAAACGTCTTCTTAACACCCAAGTATTTCAAATGAGGCTTCAAAACTGAGAAAAATCAGGCCTTTCGCTGTGCGCGGAAACCATGCTCTCTGTTCAACTGTCAGCGGTCCGTAAAATACTACTATTGGATGGCCAAAATCTTTCTTATTGCTACACATTACTACAGTACATGTTTGAGCTAAAACAAATATATATCTGCTTCAAGCCTCGGGTGGCTGGGATTACATCACACTGAGCCTTTGCAGGGCTTTACACGCCCTGACGAGAGGCGCTAGCCACCAGCTAGCTCGCAAGCTAACAGACTTCCGGACCGGTGGCGGGCTCATCCGCTGCGTCGCCTTCTCACTTAGCATTGTGTAGGTCCACATAACAGAAACCTTTCGGAGAAACTCGACTGTTTTTTAACACGGTGACACGCCATTCAGCCCGTGTCTCACACTACATGACAGACATTCAAGCACATACAGCCTGCTAGTTATATGCAAATGCTTTATGTAACAAAGTACATAACAGTTAGGAATTTAAATGACCACACCAAACTGTTCGATAAAGTGTGGCGTCCATGGAAGATGCATTTTCAGGGAATAGGCACAGCTAGCTAGCTAACTGCAAAAATTATATATAGCTAACTGCTAGCTAACTGCTAAAATTATATATTGAACAGTAGTGAGGGAGGGATAACTCATTCCGGTCACTGAAATGTGTAACTTAATCATGTTTTAGTCGTGCCCCCCCCCCCCGTCCCCCCAAAAAAATCTAGAAAGCGGAAATGCTGAAAAACTGTTTAACACGATACTATGTCTCCATAATTCAGTAGTACAGTTTTTGCAGATTTTAAGCACTTATATTCAAACATGTGTAACGCATGTCAAAACAAACATCTGCATTCACTTCACGGGGTCTTTAAATAAAAGGAGTCCTAAATGAATGGGAATGTTGTGATACTATTATCGGTGTATCAGTAGCAGGAAATCACATCCCCTTCCAACCACAGCATGTCATCGCCCAGGAAAGCGCAGCGCACATCAGCAGCGTCCGCGGCAGACAGTCATCTTCATCATGTTTTTGTTGAACTTGACGCGCGAACGAGGCTACGCAAACACGTAGGCCGCGGTGGCGGCCCACGCACAAAAACAGAGCGCCGTCGAAGCGCCGTCTCCCTCGCATCTCTATCCCACTGTGGCTGCGCACATGGGGGAGATTCAGTGGCCCGGTTGCCATAGAAACCAAGCCCCGGTGCACCAGCCAGCTCCGCCGACGGTTGATTGTGTGTATCTGTGCGTGTTTGAATGAGTATGCTCTTGCGTAGGTGTGTGCGAGACTATAATGCCCATACAGGGCCTTGGCTTTGAGCAGAACGAAATGAAAAAATCGGGTGAAAATAGGGTAGAAAACCTATAGGGTGCCAACAGGCTTTTTGGTCGTGATGTTTTTCAGATGAAAAGGCAGGACATCGGTTGCATGCCAAAGCAACAGGTGCGGCTGTAAACCAGAACGATACAGACAGCCAGTTGATCCAAGTCATTAATTTGAGGCCTAGAGCTCGTAATTGAGTCACTCGGAGCCTAAAGCGATATCCAAGTAAATAGTCCAAAGAAGGTTTAAAATGATTGTTTCATCCTGGTCAAAAAGAACTCCAGAGTCAAAAGAGTTTAGCCTTTGCCAAAAATTAAACGACATCATTTAGACTTCATCGAAACCAATTTGAGAGCCGTGAGGTTGACATCTCGTTTATTCTGGTCCCTGATCCCAAGTCAGTAAATCTTAAATCACCGGGTCGAGTCAACTGAGTCTCAAACTAGTTTAAAGTAATTCGGCCCAAGTCGAAATGAATCAAACGTATCGCAAGTCCCAAGTCATTTAGTCCAAAACAAGTCATTGGGACCTAGTCCGTACGTCATCTAATCTTAGTTTAGTCAAACGACACTCCAAGTCTAAAGTACTTTGTCTCTCATCTTGAATGAGTTGACGAAGCATTCACAGTACGATATCAGTGTTAAATTATCGAAAATGTTTTTGAATTTTGAGTCTGTGACATGTTTCATAACAGGATGTGAGCCAAACAGGAGGCTTGTTACCTGCCGGACGAAGCTGTTGGACGTGGTGTCAGATGAGGTGCTTCCATCGGAGCGCTTGAAGCGGCTCTTCCTCTTGGCGTACTTGCCCTGAGGAAAAGAGAGAAGCGTGGGTGTGGGTTTGAAAGCAAAAAAAGTTTGCCTACACATAGTCATTTATCTTAACAGATCGTTCTAAAAGCCCCAGCCGCTGTATGCGATGGAGTTGTAGATAAGGCGACATTAGTCTGAGAGGGAAAACACACACACACACACACAATTCATGAGCAGGCAAGGCGACTCCTCATTTTTCATGTTCCGTTGCAACCCTCTAATCAGATTGGCGGACCCCTGCCAAATGGGTTCTATCCGGGTTGGGCAGAGGGCGCTCATTACATTAGAAGCCCACCCTGCCCACATCGCCATGGTTACGCAATGCCGACTAATCACGTTTGCCGGGGAGATGGCCTGTTCTTCTTCATCTTCTTTTTCTGCTTCCCGCGTGAAGAGAGTGGCGGCTGCATCGGAAGAAAAACGTGCCGCCTAACAGAATGCCCACCTGTATGACACTCAGCGGACACTTTATTAGGTACACCAGCGAACTCAAACCACTCATGAGTGTTGCGTTAATTTATTGTAATAATACCCCAAACCCGCAGGTCACAGCTCATAAAAAAAGAGATTTAATTCCTAAAAGTGTATTTAGCTCCTTGTCGGGGGTGGGGGGGGGGGGCAGGCAAATGTCAGCAACAGGAAGCGCCAGGGCTTTGTGTTACTAAATGTCTTACCAGATTAAAAGTAGTATATAATTAAAGAGGAAGCAAGCAGGGGTGTTTATTCAAGTGGAAGCCTGGCGGGGGCAAACTTCCTTTCCTGCCCCCCGGGTGATATATTTAAATCAATGAGATTAGTTTCATCACGGTTCGGTGTAAAGCTTACAATTCCGATTGTCTGGATGGGTATCATAAAATCAAGCTATGGGGAGTAGTTGCTCCTTTAAGATCCAAATGTTGACCATTGTTCATCAAACGATCAAATGCAAGGAATGCAAATTTTATCTATAATCATCTTTTCCCATTAAAAATCATTTACATTTATTGCCCAAGTATGTAAAAAACACACAAGGAATTTACTTTCTTAGGTAAAAAAAAAAATAGAAACGCCCTAATTATGATCCAGCCGCCCCAAGAAAAGAACAACAAATATCGTAATGTGTATTTTAATCAGGAAAAATAGCACCCCATAATATTGTACTTCATAAAAAAAATGCAGACTTGATATATTTTCATCCCACTTTATCCATGACATTGGGCCAGTTGTTTCTTTCCTCTCAGCTTATCAGTACGGCACTAATATATGTCATTCTTCATGGAAGATAAAGAATATATGACCGTGAGTATTGTTATATTGTCGACCAACATGAGTTAGTGCACCATTTGTGTTCACTTTGTTGCTATTCAGGGTTAGCATTAAGGTGGCGGTCTGAGAGGCTAAGCTAAGTGGTTGTTTTAAATACACAAACTGTCATTCTCCTTGTGTGTAGTTTCTCGGTAAACTGCAGCTGGGAGTGGCAATAAACATTTCACGGCATTAGACGCAAGTTGAGACTAAAGTTCAAGTTTCCTGGTACACGGAGAACTTTGAGGGGGCTGAGAGGATGAGGAGGACGGGAGGAGTGGGAGTGAAGTCATGATTGGAAGCGCTGGTTTCTCTCACTGCATGTAGAGAGACAATGAGTGTGTTTGTTCCCCTTTTTTACCAACCCCCCCCAAACAAACAAATAAACAAAAAAAACACTGTCTTGTGTTGTGTTTCCACACTCAATCGCCCGAAAAAGAACGGTACAGCCTATTTGCGGCTGACGTGAGGTGACACCACAGAGAAGTGAGGAGTATTGATACTCTCAATGATGGAAGCAAAAAATGAACCAAATTCACTCATTTGCCACAATATTAGGTACATTTGTACAAGGTTAATCCACGCAGGCACGGGCAGAACAAGCAAACTCCACAGAGGAAGGCCGGATTCAAACCCTGGAACATTGTTACTGTGAGGCGGACTTTGCTACCAGTCGGCTCATTTTAATTTTTTAAAATAAAAGATATTTATCGTTTTCATTGTTTATGTATCTATCAGAACTACTAACCTCATTTCGGTTTAACACCGTTTTTCCTCAGAAAATGAATTTAGAAAGTGAAATATCAGAATTGGCATCAGTGTAGCCCTAAAACAATGAACATTGTTTTTAATCTACTTTTACACATTATTATCAATTTATTAATTTAAAAAAACAGAAAATAAAATATACAAAAAATATATACATTTTACATTTGTTATGTTGTTCATTTATTTTATTGCTTTTATTTTGTGCAAAGTAACATTTACTTACTTTAAATATTTGTTCTTTGAAAATAAAACATATATCACCATATCACTGTCATCATCATCATTCTTACGACATTGGAACAAAATCTGTGTACTCAAACGTTAGAAACGACACGCACAATAATAAACCGATGAAATGACAATTTCAAAGTGAGCATTGCCACCCTTTTTCATTGGCTGGCTCGGTCGATTGTGCAGGTGCATCTAATGAAGTGGCCTCCGGGTGTTTACGATACTGATGATTTTCTTCGCGATCAAATGCGTTCTTCTGCTTCTACTTTCTTGTAATTATGACACATTGTGTGTGGAGTGACACAAAGGCGTGGCTTTGCATCGCATCCAATGGACATCCTGGCATCGCTTATCGCGCCACTGTGTGCACAAACGCTGATTATTAACCACCAATTACCATCTGCTCACATGCAGTAAAGCGTAGAATACGTGTATATATAAAAAATTAAAATATATGTGAGAAAATTGGAAGTCAATGCACATTGAAAACATTCCTGTAGGCGAATCAGCTCAACGAAAGCAAATGTGCAAGTGGCAAACAACCTGTTAATCTGTTTTGGAAAACACACGCAACATTTAATTTGTTGCCTGAAAACGGGTGCAAGTCTAGTTGTTTGTCGTGAATATGGTGTGTCTTTTTTTTCTCTCTCTCTCTTGTTCTTACCTGTGCCTGGGGATGGGGGTCGAACATGTCCATTTGGATCTCCTGGGTTGAGCTGGAAGGCGTCCTGGACATACTACTTTTCTGTACCATTGATTTAACTTTTGGCCCTTGATCAAAGAATGTATTTTAGGCGGGGGAGGGTGTTTAGGTCGACGTCCACGGACTCATCTCTGTCGTGTCAGTGGGGCTCTTCTGACCGATGCTGAGTGGAATGGCAACAGCTGCCTTCGCTGTCAGCCTGCAGACGAGAGCGGAGGAAGGACGCGCCGTGTTGCTAAGTTAGCGGAAGAGTACGTATACACATCCGGTTGTTGCTGTCAAAATAAATGAAAGGGGGAATACTAACGTGCAATGTAATTAGGTTTTGCGTAGAAAGTATCATTTACTCTATTTAATATTATTGCATTGGATTATTTGTTTTACCTTTCCATGTAATCTGATAGCCACTTCTTCTGTATTTATTTCATTATTCATGTAAATCTTATTGATTCATCATGGTATCAATATCATTTTCCCCCCTATATTTTTTTTTGGGCGGGAGTTATTTGCGGGTGGGTGGGGCAATCCCCATTTTTCGAAGACAACATGAATGGAGGTTAATCCCTGTTTTTTCAAGAATTTGGAGGGAGGTTAATTTTTTCACTGCATATACAGTATATATATATACATATATATATATATATATATATATATATATATATATATATAAATGGTGCAGTCCTATTCAGAGGGTCCAGTGTACTTAAATTTCAAAAATGCTTTTAAATCCCGTTTTAAAGGAATACAACAGAATACAATAGTAAACGGATGCTGGTGTACTTTGGAAAATATTAAGAGCGCCCGAAAAAAAATCATAGCAGGAGCACTCAGGTGCTTTTATTTCAAAGGCTTCAAGCTCTTACTTCCAGTGTCATGTTTATACATTGATGTTATTTCTCTCTCCAGCTGGGAGCCCAACAGCCCCGCCCTGCCGGACAGAGCTCATGGATTGATGGGGGAGACCACATACTTTCCCACAAAAAGGTCTTAGTAACATATTATTAACATTAATATTACCGCATGTGTGGCTAAAATATACTGGATATAACAAGGTGTTCCTGAATGTTTCATTTTGCAAGAATCAATTACTATAGATAAACAATATTTAACAAGCCACAATAATAGGTACACCTACACCGTTTTCATCTTTGGTTCTCCATGTGGCTCCACATTACGAGACTAATTTGTTTGGTGATCAAAACTCAAAACCCGCTCGATATTTTCAGTTTTGAAACAAATGTTGCACTTTCCCAAGCTACCCTTCATAGAATACAGTACAGTATATGCAGTAGCTATTTAAGTGCTTGTACATGCTGCATGAAATATGATGTGATATCTTAAAGAGGGGCTTTATGGACATTCTTTTGGGACCTGCAAGCGAGGCTGAGCACACTTGTTACCTGATCCCTTGTTGGTGATTGTTTTTAATTAGCAGTCATCATTTTATCAAAAGTGGATCATTATTATCCTGCTTAGTTTGCAGTACTACTTGAGAGAGCGTCCGAGATTTATCCTCCAGACTTGTCACATTTCTTACAATCTATATTCATGCTGAATTATTGCAATTTGGAGTATAAAACGATGGGAAAACAAGCCCGTCTCCTAGTTTAGCACCATCCATGATGCCATGGCAACAGCAAAGGCTATTAGATTATATCACAGGCATCTAATTTTTATACATATCATAACCTGATGGTGAGGATAAGGCATGAGCGTGCCACAAAAGTTATTCAGGCAGAACAAATGGAAGCAGGAAGTAAAAGTGCATGAAGATGTTGTGGTTTTAAGTTCACATCATGCTACTGCTTCTTAAGAATATAGAAGTAGAGGCTTCCTTTTTCAAAATTTGTTCCGGTCACTGATGCACCGACAGGCATGCTGCTGCCTAAACAGACTGCAAAAGTAATAGAAACCAGAAGTAAAAGTACCTGTCGGGTAGGGGTTTTAACATCATGGAATGATAATGTAAAGAGAGAGCAAAAGTACTGTAGCAGATCTTGTGGCATGCTGGTGCCTAAATAGGTGGCAGAAGCAAAATTGACAGGAAGTAAAAGTCCACGCAGTGTTGTGGTGATGCTTCTACTAAGTAAAGAGATAGCAAAATAGTGTGACCCCTGAGCAAATTTTCTTGCTGGTTTTAGCTAACTAGCTTAATGTGATGCTGCTGTCCAAACGGGCTGTGACATTAATTTAAATGAACGGGTCTGGAACTGGAATTTTGAAAAGCAAAAAGAGCAAAGCAGCCTTACCCTTTAGAAAATATTGCTGTAAATATTACCGACAGCTGAACAGGCCGGCGGGATGCCACTGCCTCGATGGGCTGTGGAAGAAATTGAAACAGGTAGTCACAAATTATGGCTTACCTCGAAGTATTGACAAGATAAAGTACTGTAGCAGTACATTTTTGGTGTGCATTTTACTCATAGTTACACAAGCTGGTGGAAAATCACCACCTCAACATGCTCTGAGAGAAAAGGTAATTGGAAGTGAACTACATGCTCGTGTAGCCGTTTTTCCACATTTTAATTCTCTCTTAATAGCCAAATAACATATCCTGTTTGGTTATTAAATGGAGCAGCATTTTATCTTTGCGGATAGATTATGCTGGAGATATTGTCGGTTACCTCAGGTGAAGGAGTGCATGCATGCACCCACACTGCTGGCTTGCAATGTTCCCATGGCAACGGCCATTTACTGCTGCCAAGCTGCGTCTGTATAGCAAGTAAACGCAGTAGAATGAGGAGCACTGTATCTAGTCTATTTAACGGCAGTCTTCATGGGGGATAGCGACCAAGCCCTATGCGACTTGCATAAATCCATGAGTAATTGGGAAAAATATATTTAGAATTGCCTAAACATGTCACACGACGGTGGAAAAACATTTTTTTTGTCTAAATGAAACTCCACAATTCAGTTCAACATGGGGTCTTGACACAAAGGTGCCAAATGGTGGCAGCATCAATTCCTCCCAAAAATACTGATATTATACAGGCAGATATTTGTTCCGTGTTTATTTTGAAACACATCTTGTCAGCTTTTTAAAAACATTTTTTTCGAGTTTCCTTGACGGTGATACGCTTCCATAGTCCTACGCATAAAATATTTACGAATAACTTTTACTAAATTGGTCCAGGGCCTTTAGCCACCCCAACAGTGTCCTCGTGTGGTATAAAAATTTACTGCAGCCATACGACCCACAATGCACCAGAGCGACAGTGGTCGTTACCATTATGGTAAAAAGGGGATTACATTGAGGATATTGTTAAGTACAATGAGTGTATCTACCAAAGAAAAACGAAATGGTATTGTGTTGAGCCTGATTAACAGTTATTTTAAGTAAACTAGGCAATAGTGCTTCTAAATTGAGTCTGCATTCGAAGAAAGCTATTTCATAGATCAAGATGGACTAGCCTCAATAATGGTACATTCCTGCCGATTGCCGAAATCGCTCTTTTGCTATCGAAGTAACAGCCATGAGGTAGGACTGCTGTACGAAAGAAAAGTAATGGCCGATTTAAATTGTCCCAAAACAATTTATTTCCACAACGCGCTTCTCATTTAAAACGTTATATGTTACATTTGAGTGGCAGAGGTAGCAACGTCATCTCCAAATGCCGCCGTGGCGTGTTTTATCGTTGCTTCGCGTCACACGATGTAGCGGCGAGGAGAGGCCATATTGTCAACCCGACTAGCGGTTAGCAACATCAGCTATTTACTCGGCACTCCCAAGTCCACGTTAGAAATGCAACATATATGTCCATGTATATTTTAAGAATATTCGTCTATATTTTAGCTGTTTAATTACGTGCTGTTTTCTTGCAGCATGCTCAGGCTCCAGAAGAGGCTCGCCGCCAGCGTGCTACGCTGTGGCAAGAAAAAAGTCTGGCTCGACCCCAACGAGACCAACGAGATCGCCAATGCCAACTCCCGTAAGTACACCCGAAATATAACTAAGACAAAGGGCCCTGCTTATTTCATCTAAAATCTCCAAATACTCTTCATCTTAATACGCTATATATATCTTTATAAGTAGACCCTTCCAAATGCCCCCTTGAAAAAAAAATATTTACTATGGAATTGTATCTGTGCCCGTATCACTTAATACTTAGACTCATTCTGAAGACAGGCTTATTATCATTGTAGGATACAGGTAAAGAAATACTCCATACATTCGTTAAAATGATGCGATTTTCTGCTTAAATGACATGTGACAACACCCCCTGTGTATTACCAGCCATTTCTGGCTCTGCTCTTGTCATAAAATATAAAACCAAAACTTGTTGAAGCAGGGTTTCTTTTAAACAGGCAAACATATTTGGAATGACATTTTAATGGCTACATGTTATATTTTTAATGAAAGTGACTTATTTTTTTATGTTCAGCGACCTCCGTGTTAAATGCCATTGCTTTTTTTATTGAAAGAGGATTTTTGGGGGCAAACTTTAAAAGAGGAATCACAGGGCTTTGTTTCCATGTAAATGTATTTTCCTCAAAAAAAAACTTGAATCTAGACAAGCATGGTCAAATCTCCTAAGTGTGCAACTACTGACGTTTGACAATAGAGGGCACCATTTTCCAAGCAGACTCGGTACTAACTAGTCCTCCCAACTCCTCCTCACTTCTCTTCCTTTTGTTCCTTGCAGGCCAGCAGGTGCGCAAGCTGGTGAAGGATGGTCTCATTATCCGCAAGCCCGTCACGGTCCACTCCAGGGCCCGCTGCCGCAAGAACACGCTGGCACGCCGCAAGGGCAGGCACATGGGCGTCGGTAGGTGCCTCACACTGCCTGCTCCAACCGAGACTGTGTACCAGGCCTTTTTCCCCACAGTTTGCCTTCCCGTCCACAGGCAAGAGAAAGGGTACCGCCAATGCCCGTATGCCCGAGAAGCTGATGTGGATGCGCCGCATGAGGATCCTGCGTCGCCTGCTGCGCCGCTACAGGGAATCCAAGAAGATCGACAGGCACATGTAATGAAAATAGGCGTCTAGACAATGGAATTTAGAATAGGATTTCGATAATCAAAGAATACTACATTTCTGACGTGGATATGTTTCATATTATGTCATGACAACAATCGACTGCTACTCAACATTAGGTGTATATCGCGTGCGATGGGCAGAGTTCTCGCATTTTCAAATCCATCACTTCTTGTGAAACCAAAAAAGGATGTCTGTTTAACACTTCAAATGTCAATTTGTAAAAAATGACACTTATGTGGGGCACACCTGTATGATCAAATTGTGAGAAAAATGCGAAATCCAAAGTTGCTAAACGGTAGTGTTGAGAACGAACATAAATTGTGGACTGGATGTGAGAATAGTTCTAATTTGTGAGAGCCGCAATCGCGACCGTTTCCTCTTCAAATCCTTATCTGCCCACTGTGATTCAAGTTTTTTCCTGCGAAATTAGACCATACTTTCCACCTGTAATGTAATGGCACAGGAAGGCACAATAATTTATTTTTAACAGTTTACAGTATCGATCAAATTTCTGTATTCCAACGCTTATGTCCTGCAACATGGAGGCTGCAGATGTGTCCAGTTGTGGTTGATGTCAGTAGGAAACTACAGATTTATTTCTGCGCTATATTATGGCTGTTGTAGTTGAACCACAATGTAGCTTGGGAGCGGCAATATTGAATAACACTGAATTCAGTTTTTTTTTTTTCCCCCCCTCCAGGTATCACAGCTTGTACCTGAGGGCCAAGGGTAACGTGTTCAAGAACAAGCGCATCCTCATGGAGCACATTCACAAACTGAAGGCTGACAAAGCTCGCAAGAAGCTCTTGGCGTACGTGTGCCGCCGCACTTTGACGTCATTCTCACCAGCGGACCTTAAATTAAACGGTTCGTTTCAATTTTTCTTTTTGTAGCGATCAAGCTGAGGCCCGCCGTACCAAGACCAAGGAGGCCCGCAAGCGCCGAGAGGAACGTCTCCAGGCCAAGAAGGAGGAAATCATCAAGAACTTGTCCAAGGAGGATGAGGGCAAAAAGTGATCGAGGCTTGTCATCTCCTGCCTACATGTGTTTTGTGTGGATCGCTGAAAATAAAAAGTGTACATAAAGACACATGACGCCTTTTTTGCTTTTGACTCGACACAAATGGACAGATGTGGTATGTGATAATCGCCAACATGCCTCAACAAGTAGTGTTTTTCACTTGAACACCATACAGTTGAAATGCTGTGAACCACAAACCTTTGAGGCAAAGCTTTTATTTTGTTTACATGGGGGGGAAAAAATCACGACGCACCAAGATGCATATACACTACATTATGTCCAGAACTATGAAAATACACAAAGTAGCATCTCTCTATGTATATATATATTTAACAACTTATGACCCTCCCTCTTAAGTCATTTAAACAAGTGAATAACATGCATATTTACATATGTCCATTTACTGTATTCAATTTCTTTATTTTGTGATATTCCGGGATATATTTTTTGGGGAAAAGAAAATGGCAGGCCATATACCAAGTGCCATTTATCTATACTATAGATAAAAATAAATCAACGTCGGCTCGAAAGCAGAGGAAGTTCCCCTAAGTGCGAAACGGCACGAGAATTTTATTTATTTTTTCTTGCATGCCCCGTGTCTCGCCTGACTTCCCGTTTTTTCAAGCTGCAGAAAACAATTTGGCCACTCTTCTCTCACGCACACACACGATGTCGATGCATGGGCATGGGGTGGGTGACGGTTTGATTGGTAACATTAGGTTAAAAACTAGTAACGTCCCTGCTCTGCATCGAAACCTGTGTCTGCCTACGTTCGTGCACTTGTATGTGGACAAGTGGTGGGAGGGGTTGTTTTTGAAGTACAGTACTTCGAGTTGCTTTTTTTGTATAAAAGTCACGTTTGGTTGAACAGTTACAGTAATTCCTTAATACCACTAACGATAATGAAATTAATTTGTGGACATTTTTGTCTGACAGTAACAATATGCCAAACACTCTGCTGGTATAAAAAATATTATATACCAATATAAAACAATATTATGTTTATAACTTTTTAAACTTGAAAATTGCCGCTTGACATCATCTGATTAGGAATCGTTCTCCAGCCGGGCGAACGCGCCGATACCGGCTGGTGTGGGCGGGGCCCTGGCAAAGGAATATGACGAAGGGCCAAAGACGAAAAAGAAACAAGGTCGGCTCGCTTTAATCTCAGAATTCTGCCTTGATATTGCGAGTTCTGACAGTAACGTCAGAATCCTGAGGTCAAAGTGAGAATTCTCACTTCAAAGTCAGAAGTCTGTCTGTCTCCTGTCAAAGATGGCTTCTTGTCGGGTGTCAGCCGCATTCACTCTTTTGTGTTTGTATCTGTTCTCCAACATCTTCTGGTACATGATCATCAAACAGAGGTTTGTTGAAAGAGGAAGGGGGGGGGGGTCCAATTCAGCAAAATACTTTGCCAAAAACGCCTGGAAAAAAAGGTGCACCCAAAGTAAATTTGTAGCCGTTCTTGAACCATTTGGAGTATCAGCATCGTTTTGGTCTCTTTATGAAATATTCTAAATGTTATCATTTTGAATATCCCCCCCCCCCTTCTCCAACAGTCAGAATCTGTGTAAGTGCTCCTGTCACTGAACTATGGATTTTTGAAAACAGAAAGAAAAGGCGAATCTTATGTTCGACTCATTTCTTTTAACAAACTCTGCCTTGAAAATGAATTTAGAATGTTGATTAGGACTTGAAAACACGACAGGATCAAAGTTTCAGGTCACCCCAAGTTCCAGTTCAAATTTGACAATTGTAAAATGTTGGGCGCCATTCAAAGTGCATGTGCCAATCTAATGTAAGCGACGGATGTTAATCAATTATAAATAGGCCTACATTATTAATTGGACAAAAAATGGGTTTTATTGCTAATATTTTGGAAAGTAATAGAGAATTCCGTGTGAAATTTCCGCAATTCCACATTTTTATGTCTCCTTTTTCTTTTCCGGTGATGTATATATTTTTTTCCTCAACTTTCGAACAGCCTTACTACTTGCTTGTGATTTCATCTCTTGGGATTCGGCTTTGTACCACCTTACAGGGCCATTGACGTTCTCTCAAAATTGAAAAGTTTAGATTCTCTCCCCCTACATCAGTTGTGGTGATTTTAGTTTTCCCACAGGATGCTGGCCTGTCCTGCACCTCCTCCTCAGAGCAAAAGTTCCCCATCTGTGCTTTGTAAAGGCTGCAGGTGAGACTAAGTCGCATCTTTGTTACTATTTCCCAGACCTTACTTTGTGTATTGTCTGTAGGGCTGCAACTAATGATTATTGTAACCGATTTTCTAAAAAAGCCATCTTTTTATTGAAGAAAAAAAAATTAAAAAAACAGCAGCAAGTAATTACTCCCAAATTTGCAGTGCAGAAAATGTATAAACAAGAATTAATTAGGATTCGGTTACTCCTCGACATCTGTTAGAAAATAGGCAAAATTGTTGATTGTTTTCCGATGGAAAAAAAACAGATGTGATAATCGAAGAGTTATCGATTTTTAATGAATGAATCGTCACATCTCTGGCTCTTAATTGCGTGTGTCACAGGAAACTGATTGACGACGTGTTGAAGCGTTACTCGCAAAGGTGGGAGAAGAACGAGGAGAACTACCGGAATTTCACGTAAGACGAGCAAGGCAAATTTGTGCAAATGTATGTAAAGGCGGGCATGCAAAGCAGCGCGGGGCGTATATCGTGTCGCGGATGACAACCGGAGTCACTCAGCTCATCATGTGATTCTTTGAATTACGACAAGAAGTGAGCCCAAGTTCCATTTCTTTGAGAGTCAACTGCACCAACTCAAGTGTTTGTGGGTCTCGTCAGGTCCAAGCTGAGCGACTCGTGTCGAGGGTTCGAGAGGGCCATCGTCACACAGGCCAACACGCCCGTTGGAACCAAACTCGTCTACGATGGCGAAATTAACAGGATGCTGCGGGTGACGCCAGCCATCTTCAAAACATTCATAAAGGCATGAGACCGTGTTGTCAACGTGACTCATTTTCCTCACTCTGTTGTAATGTCACCCCCCCGCCCCCCCACAATGATTCCTTTTTTTTACCCCCACTCGCTATTCATGACTTTTGGTAGTTTTTGACATTCTCAGCCTTCTCATAAACTTACTTTTTAGGTCCGAATTTTTCTTGTCACGTGAATTTTTTTTTCTCTTATTGCAAATTTTTCATGTTACTTTTTCATTGGTTTTCTTGTAACATTGTGACTTTCCTAACGTTACCATTATCACCTGATTATTTTTTTCTCAACTTTCATGACAAAAGTTTTTCCTTAACTACGATCTTGCAACTTTTTTTGTAACTTCTCATTGACAGTTCTCATTCTTTTAACTTTGAAGACTTTTTTTTTAAAAAAAATCTTAAATTACAACTTTTTCCTTCCTGTCTTAACATTTGAACAGTTTCTCTCAACTTCTTCCATTAACATAACTTTGTCTCCAAACCTTATGACTTTTTTCTCACAACATTCCAATTTCTTCTCAGCTTTGCCATCTTCATCTCTGTCCTTCTGAAAACAAACTTGACCTTGATCGTGTGTTCATTATTTCCAGGAGCATCCATTCTCCAACGAGGCCTTCGACACATGCGCCGTGGTGGGCAACGGTGCCATCCTGACGGACAGCGGCTGTGGAAAAATGATCGACTCTGCGCGATTTGTGATCAGGTGCAATCTGCCGCCTTTGACCGACGAGTACGGCGAAGACGTGGGCGTCAGGACCGATCTCGTTACAGCCAACCCTTCCATCTTCGTGCAACAGTGAGCACACCTACCAGCCCTCTTTTTGCACATTTTCTGCAAAAACATAACTGTAATCATGTTCGTTGTTCAAATTACGTCAGAACCTTCAAAATCGGCTTTGTTACAAGGCCAACATGAAATTTGAGCAGTCAGCTTCACCCTTTCATGTACCCTGTAACCTGATATCATGATAAGGTGTCCACTGTAGTAACCGCTGTCCCTGAAAGGGTTAAGAACACGTGTGGGCTGACCATTAGTAGAGATGTGTAGAAAAAAAAGACATTTATTCTAAAGGACCGTCGTCAAGTTTGCGCAATTTAATAGGCAGGAGGAAAAAAAAGGCTGAACATCTCCGTCATTAAGTTCTGCTTGCAATCGGGGCTGAAGGTGGCTGCGACGCACCAGATCCAACAAATGAAGCTTGCGTTATGGCAGTCAACCGCAACTTCGCATCGTGCTTTACCGCCCCCTAGGGGACTGGAGTGGCAACAGCGGGCAACGACCATTATTGCAAACTCTTGTGTTGTTCCTCCCAGATACAACTCTCTGTTCGGACGACGGCGGGACTTGATGGAGAGACTGCAGAGCTACGGCAAGTCCCTGATCCTCGTTTCCGCTTTCTCTTTCATCGGCAACACGCAGGTGGCTCTGCGGTTGGCCTACACCCTGGAGGACTTTGACAGCCCCTCTCGCGCCGTCTTTTTCAACCCGGACTACCTGCACAATCTGTCCCGCTTCTCGGCTGCCAAAGGCCTGAAGCCTCAGCGGCTCAGCACGGGCTTCATGATGGCTAGTCTGGCTCTGGAGCTGTGCTCCAACGTGCACCTCTACGGCTTCTGGCCCTTCAGCAACCACCCGCACGGACTCCACGCGCTGCCCTATCATTACTACGACGACGCCAAGCCGCTGAAGTGGTTTCACGCCATGCCAGCCGAGTTTGACCTGCTGCTCAAGCTGCACAGTCGGGGCGTGCTCAGGCTTCACCTCGGACGTTGTCCACCGGTTGAATAGTCGTCATCGAAATGGATCACTGAAGCCACTCATTTACAGTAAACAAAACAAGGAAGACTTTTGAAATTTGAGCCTGGGAGGTTATTTAATACTTGGGATCTGGAGGATTTCTGAGGCCTGTGAGTGGAATTATATAGTGTTTTTGAAGGTAAATTGCAATTCACCTTTCGTCTATTGGGACCATTTTTAGAATCAAAACGTAAGTACGTCAATGCAATATAACAAAAATGGGAAAATCTTGATAGAGAAGCTGGGCATTTTTCTTTTAGTTTTTAAAAAAATAATAAGCTAGTGATTAACGTCAGGGGAAGGAAATCATTTAATTCTTGTCAAGACGGCAACAGCACAGGGCAGAGTTTGGAGCCTTGAAGGACGCCATGTTCTCATTTGAGTGAGAATCCCCGAACACAAGTGGTGAGGACATGTAGTGCAAAAGAAAAATCACAGTCCTTATCGCCTTGGGAACTATCTCTTTTTCTGATTCTCTTTTGTGACCCGCCCCTCTCACTCCAAAAGAGCATGAGAGATTGCAACCGTGACACGCTAGATAAAGTTCTCACGTTGAAATCATTTGCATTTTTTTACCGTTTCCCACGAAACTGCCAAAAGCTGTTTTAAGACTGTCTTGAGCAGCTGAAGTGCCCCCCCCCACACCCCCCCCCCCACCCCGAGAGGCCACCGGCCACTGTGAAGGAGCAGAGTTTTGCAGCCGCATGTCCCAACGGGTCACAATCAGGCTGTATGACAGCTCGTTTTGCGATGCGGAAACAAACATGACATTCCCTTAACGGCCCAACTGGCTCTACGCGCGGACCGCGCGCTAATTTTAGATGGCTTCCAATTGCAGGCTATCAGGATGTGGACTTCAAAAGTCATCCTGATGCTCTGGTTAGTTGAATTCATCCAGATGTTTGGATGTCTGGTGTGTGTGTGTGTGAGTGAGATGTCCTAAAGCAAGACAGGAAGTGGAAAACCTGATGGAGTGGAAGGTACATGGGGGGGGGGGGGGATATCACAGCTGGAATATATTATATCCAGTATTCGCGCATCCATTTTGAGTTGACTTCAAATTTCACCTTTTGCGGTCTGTAGAGACGCGACATTTTTCTTGTCTTTTTACAACTTATGGTCTTAGCTTGACAACTTTTTCTCGAAACCAAATGCCTTCCTCCCCACCTCCAAGGACATTTTTTGTCGCATTGCGTTTTTTTCAAGACAGTGCTGACTTATTAACAATGTCAAAATATTGCAGCTTTAGCCATATTGTCCCGAGCAGCCAGGACACAAGCTTGTTGTGCATGGGGAAAAGAAAACAAAAAAAAAATAAAGTAGATGCCTCTGGAAATGTAAAATTAGTATATGCCAGGAGTTTGGTAACCCCCGGTTGACACGGCAACGGCATTTTGAAGCCTGAAACAACACAATGTAAAATGACACCACTATTGTTCCCATCTTGAAAGCAGTCAGGTGTGAAAGTTCAAGTGTACTTTAACTGCTGAGTTACGTGGCTTGCACAACGGGGGTGGGCAGCCTACCGTACAGCCTGTATTATATGTCATCGTCCATCCTTCTCAAGTTTCGTTAGGATGGCGGGTGAGCAGGAAAATTCCGAGTTGTGAATGTATCTTTTCACTGACAACAGCGATAAAATCGATTCGGCTTCTGAGCATGTCCCACTTCACTTTGGTGAGCGAAACGGGATACATGCTGCATTAGCGACCAATCAGCTGCACTTTTTATTCATCCATTCAAGCCACCACTAAAAACATTTTTTGTGTTTTTCCATGTCAGAGAAAATTATGCTCTTTTTGTACTTAAAACAGAGTTATAAAATAATCAAATAGAATATAAAGGAATCAAACCGTTTGCGAATCAGAAGTTTAATGCTTCACTTTAATTCATTATACAGTATAACAAGGGATAGGACTAGATACGTTTTTTACTTCTTCGTACTCCTTTGAACATATAATTTGTGATGATGACTATTTTCTTTTTTATATCTTGCTTGCCTTCGCTTTTTGCCAATTTGTTGCTGTATATTTAATATGTTCAATAAACAATTTAAAAACATCATTTTGCTGCTCCATCTGTTGTGCCTACCTTCGCCGGCAGGGGGCAATGGAAAGCCTCATATCGCATATACTGTACATGTGTTATTCCACTGTTCAAAATCTGCCACGGAGATGCTAATTGTCAGCATGTCATTGGCTTTTTGCATTGTATTAGCGTCAAGCTCGCGGGCCCTTTTCTATGCAGTTTTGAATACACGGGTGTAATTGACTTCATGTTATGTTTAGTTTGAGCCTAAACTATGACTAGCAGTGGCATTAAAGGTCTTGAAGCCTCTTCTGCTATTTGTGAAAAGTGTCGTTTACTGCAGCGAGCATTCGAATGATGGTTGGCATCTCAAGGCAAAGATGTCTCATATGGAATGTTTTGATTGCCCTGAAGCAACACGCAAATACACACACAGGCTGACGGTCAACCAGACACAAATTGGTAAATTCTGCAGACCAGAGGGTAAAATGGAGGGTCAGGATCCAGAGAGAGGGTCGGGGAGGGGGGGCCGCCCATCCCCGTTTGCTCTAAAGCACACCCCCACAGGCAAGTTTTGGAGGCTGTTGCATTTCCTCTTTTCTGTTTCGTTTCCGCTCCGTGCAGTGCGAGAAGAAGCTCCATTCCGCCCCCCCCCCCTCCCCTATGCTCCTCCCCTAGCCAGTGCTGGGTTGGTGTCGGAGTGGGGGCGGGGGGCGCTTTGTCACCAGGCTCCAATGAGGCACCTCTGGGCCTCTCCGAACATGTGTCCCTGGGGGCTAATTAGATCCAGGGCACAGCCTGCCTTCTTGTGCCAAGAGGGGATAGAGGACAGAAGGGGACGTTGTGTGCGTGGAGGATGGCCCAGGGTGGGGAGGGGGGCAGGGAGAACGGGAAGCGAGTGGGGCGGGTGCTTTTTTTTTTTTTTTTCTTTCTGTTCAAGAGGTGGAGATCTTGAGAAGCGGCAGCTTTTTCGCTTTGGGCACGGCACTGAAGATTGATACGTAGAAAAAGATTTATTTTTCCGGGCGAGAAGTACATCACAAGAGCGAAGTTTGCATGAAGGGTTAAATTTTTTTTGGGGGGTGGGAGTAAAGTTTGGAGGTGAAAGAGAGACTGAAGTAGGAAATATGACAGCAAATGGACGTTGGCCCAGAGGTGCTGCGCTCGGCGATGCGTTCACCAGCTGAAACGGGAGGAAGACAGCAAGCCAGCATGGCTTCGGGCATGTCCTTTATGATCGCTCTGCTCTGCTTTGGCAGCCTGCTGTCCACTGTCACCTGGTATATGATTGACGATGAGAGGTACGTCTATCTGACGAGTCACTGTTTTACTTCCTTTTCTAATATTCCAGATTGTGTGTGTGTATGTGTGTGTGGGGGGAGGAGGGGGTATTGACGGAGAGACGCTTCTTTTGACATTTGTCGAGCTTTCAAAAAAAAAATTCACTCCGGGCCAAATATGCCGGAAGTGACCAATCAATCCCAAGAGTTTGATTTGTCATCGCTGTTTTACCTAAAAATCGCTTGATCCGAAAAGGATTTTTGTTTTTATCCAACTGTGCTTAGTTTACATTTCAACTTTATTTTCTTTCAACAATCGTTTTTCTATAACTTTGGATTTTTGCCCAACACAAATTTTACTGGCAACGTTACAACTTTTGCTCCTGTTTTTTTTTTTGGAATACGTTATGGCTTTACTTTTTTCCCCCCACAACTTTACGCTTTCTACTCACTTTATCGATTTCTCATAACCTTACTTTTTACCAGTCATGTACAAAATATTTTCAACTCTATATCAATATTTACAACTTTTCTGGAACATCAAGATTTTTTTTCCTCAACTTAATTTTTGACATATTTCGTAACCTTAATGCCCTCATATATAACCCGTTTTTGGGGGCACTTTGGAAATGTCACCAAATAATTTGTGCGGCAAACAAAACATACTGTTGTGGGAGTGCTGAGAATTTGATAAAATGCAAAAACACAAACTACATTTTGCACAGTGCAGGTGCAGGCAGTGAGAACCTGATATCATTGTAGCTTACTTCCCACAATAGGCCCAACGATCAAGTGACTGTTTACACAGCGTCTTGCTTGGCGGCCCAAAGCAGATTTGCCTTGAGTTGAATGTAATGTGATGTGTGTAAAACATGAGCAAAAAAATGCAAGGAGACAAAGAATGTTTGCTCAAATGCTTTCGGAATCAACTTTGAGCACCCCATGTAAAATAAAGAGCGTTTTTTAAGCAGATGATGATGAGGATGAAGATTCGTATTAAGGGTACTGGTAATGATAATATTTTTATTAAAATACATCACAAGAAGTAAAGCTGATTTGTGTTTCCACAGTGCCGTGGGTTCCTACAAACCGCCCCCTCAAAAGAAAACTCCCCCTGAGCCCGCTGCCTTTTGTAAAGGCTGTAGGTGAGTGTTTGCACTCGCACAAGTGGCCTCTTTGTCCTTGCCGTTATTCAGTTTTATTGGGGTTTTTTTCCAGTCAACTTTATTTGTGGCCTCTGTGTACATCCTTTGTCGCAGGGAAGTGATTGACAACGTGTTGAAGCGCTACTCTGAAAACTGGAAGAAAAACGCGTCGAACCACCGAGCATTTACGTAAGGCGAACTCGCTGTGCACGCAAATGAAGCTAATGACGCGCGAAGCAGGCTGATGTCAGAATTTGTTGTTTTGGTTTTTTTCGGTCTCGCAGGTTCAATCTGAGCAGCTCGTGTCGAGGCTTCGAGAGGGCCATCATCACTCAGGCCAACACGCCCGTGGGAACCAAGATTCAATACGATGGCGAAAAGCGCAGGATCCTACAGGTGACGCCGGACATGTTTAAAACCTTCATCAAGGTAAGCACCACATTGCACGCATTCGTGAATTGTTAAATAATATACAGTAGATCTCAAATACTCAGCACCACCGTCTAGCAGGGGGACCGCTGGATCTATTATATATTTTACCTCATTCGCATGCATACTATATGTCATATGTTTCGTTTATGATTTGTTAACCCTCCAGCACAAAACCAAATGTTTTGTTTTTTGTTTATTTTTATTTTTCTACAATATATTGGAATTTTTTTGATACCTTTTCAGAAAATCTCAAATTTCTTAAATTTGACCTCATGTGATTTGTTTTGTGCTTGATTGTCTAATATATGGTCTTGTAAGAAAAATAAAAAAAATAGAAATGAACTGAGATGTCGTGAATTCATTCCATCCTCACGTCCATGCGCGTCAACTTCCAGGATCATCCGTTCGGCAACAGGTCGTTCGACACGTGCGCCGTGGTCGGCAACGGAGGCATCCTGATGGACAGCGGCTGCGGGAAAACCATCGACTCTGCTCAGTACGTGATCAGGTGCAATCTACCGCCTTTGGGCGATGAGTACAGCAAACACGTAGGCGTCAGGACGGACCTCGTCACATCCAACCCCAGCATCCTCAAAGAAAAGTAAGCATGCCAACCAATCTTATAACACGCCCGCCAGACCGTATTTTCTGCCATACGACCATTCATAACTGTGGTCCACTTTGGATTTTTTTGGGGGGGGGGGTTTACGAAGAATTTGCCCTTTGGAAATAATGAAAACCTGCGGATAATTTGTTCCCAGGTCAAGCTCTTAGCATTCTAAAATGTAACTTTTTAGCTATACGTTTAAAAGTACGGAAACATGTCACCATTTGGAATTGTAAATGTAAAACCAAGCTAGCCACTTTTAGTGTTAAAACTTTTGAATTGTCAGCCATATTAAATCTTCTGTCTTTGTCATCTAGCTAGTTAGCTAGCTAGCAGCTACTAACTCGTTGGAGTTTAAAAACACAGATCACAAGCAGCTACAGTCATCGTAATGGTTCCGTGGGTTGGATTTTCAATCGTTTGATTTTATTTGATCAATTAGGGCAACCCTCAGGCTTCACCGAGTCGGGCCGGTTCAGTTGTCGCACGCACATTAGCCTCTTGCGCACAGTGGGTATGCCCCAAGTTTGGACAGAGGAATCGGTGCATCGGGAAAGTGTGAAAAACAGTTGAGTTTTTAAAAAAAAAGTGTGAAAGGGGAGAATACGGCCCTGAGTCGGTTGGTCGGTCACGGAGTCAATCACTTTGCTAGTAGCGTGATTCGTTAGTCTGACTGTGCAAATCCTATTTTGTGGATTTCAAGTAAAAAGATTTTAGTGTTTGTGTTACCGGCCGATTTGCGATATAAAATCTGTTTTGGAGGATTGAAAGACCACACTTGTAACGTGTCCCTGAGGAGCAGTGCGCAGCTTTGTGATGATGTTGGGATGAGACACTAATGCCCGCCGGCATATCCCCCCCTTACCGCAGGTACAACTCTCTGATAGGACGACGGCGGAGTTTTGCGGAGAGACTCCAGCACTACGGGAAGGCTTTGATCCTCCTTCCCGCCTTCTCCTTCGGCTTCAACACGCCGCTGTCAATGCGGGCGGCCTACACCATGGAAGACTTCGCCAGCCCCACTCAGCCAGTCTTCACCAACCCGGACTACTTGCGCAACCTTTCCAGTTTCTGGAACATCAGAGGCCTCAAGTCCCGCCGGCTCAGCACGGGCATCATGATGGCCAGCTTGGCTCTGGAGATGTGCTCCAACGTTCACCTGTACGGCTTCTGGCCCTTCAGCCACCACCCGCACGGACTCTACGCGCTGACCAATCATTACTACGATGACAGGAAGGTCAACATCAGGTTTCACACCATGCCCGTTGAGTTTGACCTGCTGCTCAACCTGCACAGCCAGGGCGTGCTCAGGCTTCACCTCGGGGATTGCCCAGCCAGTAAAAAGCCGTGACTTGTTTGCACTGGAGAAAGCAAAAAAAAGAAAATCTCAACACTGAAGACTTTTTTTTTTACTTGGATTATTTATTACTACGCGTCGTCCAACTTGAGTCTGGAGAAATTGTTTGTAAAAGGCAATTCTGAGGCCTTTGAGGCGGTTCGCACGGTGCTTTTTGTCAGTCCAATGTAACTTCCTGTAATCTTGTTGACGCTTATATTTGTATTAATTGGCATGATATAGTGTGGACTGATCCCGATGGCAAACACCAAAAATCCACAAATCATCGAGGCGGTTTCTTGTGCCAGCACATAACTGCCTGTGACTACAGTTCTAGACTGGAATCCAAAATACCCGCCACCTTGTCATACGAAGGAGGAAAAGTACATGCAAGGTGTGTCAGAAAAGTTCCAGGACTGGTGTCACAAGATGTATTTCAAACTCAAGTCAAATGCTTTTTCCCAGCGTTCTCTGGCATGACAATCTTTAAAATGGTTCGCCTTGACAACCGACCCCTTTGAACTGAGGCAAAAGCCACATGGAGTCAGAGGTCTGCCGAGTCTGCAGGTTACTCCTGCACGCTGATGTTATTAGCCGGAAAGTGTTGGATGCTCGTGGCGTTTTTGAGGAGCAAATGGCACGTGATCTCTTTGTTGATGTGCCGGTTGATAGTCCGGCTCATGGTTTGTAGTTTTGGTATGAAATACAGATTTTGCAACCCCAGTCCTGAAACTTTTAGCCGTCCTTATTTATACACACAGACTGTTTTAAGATCAAGATCTTGTTACTAATGTAGTCAAATTATCTCTGATGTCCTGTTAATAGGTTGGCAAGCTAATTCGGGTCGGAAATACCCATTTTTCAAGTTATTCTTGTTGGTGAAAACAGAAAAAAAACAGCCAGCATCGTGAGCAGGTGGCCTTTCCGTTATTCGATATGTAAATAAGATTTGCTCTGATTTGATCGCCGTTCTCATCGATATGAATATGCAAAACCTCCGATCTGTAGTTGGCGATATCGCCGCGTATGGCGGCCACGTCGCGGGCCCTGAAAGGCCAAAAGCCTGTGTAAGCTTTTGAGACGCTCAGTTTATGTTGAGGCTCGCTTAGCTCTCATTCAAAGAAGCAAAAAGCTTTTTTTTAGGACCTGTAAAATGACGACTACTTAACGTTACTCATCCATATTTTTTGTATCTGGCATTGCGTGATGTTGACAATGATGTAATGTAATTTTCTTTTCACGGTACACTTTTTCCTGTGAACTTCTGATCGTAATGGTTCAACTTCCGGGCATTTTACCTGTTTTCATCCTTACATCATAATCTTTCTGGGAAATTTGTTAATGCTTTTTCCTCTTCATGAATTCATTCATGACTCACTTTATTTCATAAATGTCCAAATTTACCTCTTCTCATAAGTTCAAATTTTCTCACAAAGCTTTTCCAGCATTCTTATTTTTTTCTTGCAACTTTTGACGCCCCCCCCCCCCCCCCCAGTAGCATTTGGAATTTTTCATCCAGACATCACTTATTAGCATCAGTTTATTACTTCTTTCCCATATTTTTCTTTTTTTTTTTCTTTTTCAACATTACAACCTTTTCCTTGTCCCGTTGTGACTTTTTCTGGTAATTTAACCCCTTTAACTTTTCGACTTTGATAACTTGACAGTTTCATTCTTGTAACAGTGGAGCTTTTTAACTTTTTGTTTGTTTGGGTTTTTTTTTGTCCATTGTCAGTTTATCACTTTGTTACAAAGAGAAACCTTAAAAGTGGTACTTTTTTTTTTTTTAGTTCCTATAGTTGGCATTTGACTTGGGGAAGATAACTGTGAATGAAGCACTTTGGGTGAGAATTTGGAGATTTGGTTTCCTTAACGTGTTCATTGTTAGGGTTCCTATCATTCATTGTTGTCCATGTCTGGAGGATCAACTGGAGGTACTTGTTGAACATTAATAAGGAATAAATGAGCCAAAGTGCTGTACTGATGTGCCCACGCACAAGAACCAAATGTCTGATGCACTGACAAGAAAAAAAAACATCTGAGGCACACCTTCATTTTTGCAAATACGAACATTTTAGTGCCCAGTTACGTTCAGTCTTGTAAACGTGTCATCATAAAAAGGTGTCTAGAAACACATAAGTTAACTATTGTTTAATATGCGCAAATAAAACTCACCCTGTTGACAACGCGGAAGTAGCAGGTGGCTTTTCTTAATTCCAAACCATCGTTCAAGCGTAAAAATAAGTTCACAAATTGACCATAGTCTCTTTACATGAGCCTTCCCCTCAACACAACCCAGCTGAAATGTTTCTTTCTTTCATGTTCAATGGTTGTCATGGGAAACCGCCACACTACACAAAAAGCCAAAGAAAAATGGAAACACATTAAAATATTGAGCTTTGAATATTTTTTTCCCTCAATCTTCTCAATGGGGGGGAAGTATAGCAAACATCACTGTCATGTAACAAAACAATATCAAGAAGACGACCCAACACTTGTATTCTTTGGCATTTTCCATTTATTTTTCTTAAGAAAATAGGTCTTTTTAACATGCATCTCAAGTATACCCATTACAGAATATATAAAAAAAAAAACTTGGCAAGTAAATCGACTAACATGTATTTTTAAAGGCATAGGAAAAACACGCATTTTTTAACGAAGACAGAACCGTCATATAGTTTCTTTTTTTGTTGTTTTTTTTTTTCCTAAAGTTTCATTGTCATGGGAAAGAATGCAGCCTGGCCACATGACAGCATACGTCGTTTGACTGACAGCTGCTTCCGTGACAGCATTTCCTCCAAATATAAAACCCACAAGATCAGTGCGGCCGGTTATTGCTTGGCACCTCTCGTATCTTGATAAACTGGTAATCTGTCTTCTGTACTTGGTCGCTACAGAGGCCAGCGACAGGTGAGGGGACCTGAAATATCACATGCTCAGGTAGACAGAACACTCCCAATAGATTCAGCAATGGCATGGGAATGCATGCAGCTTGATGCTGGTCACTGAGGAAATATTAAGCTTGGGTCCCAAACGTGTAGGTTTTTAGGGAGCCAAGAGTGATGAACCGTCGGTGGAGGGTAGGGGCCATCGCCCCCCTCCTCTGCACGGCACTGGAGTCCTTAGACATGCCTCCAAATTATAATCATCGGTCAAAAGAAGACAAATAAATGGCCTCGGTGCCTCTATTTTTTCACGGCGAGTCCTCAAAATGACCCAAAATGCGGTCAATTCACACCCGCGATACGCAGCCCTAGGATTCGCCATAAATGGCTACTTCAAACCAAAATGTCTGACTTCCTGTTCAATTTTGTGCACGGATCATTAAAGTCCCTGTTCAGTGAAAATAAGGTCTCAAAAGAGAACTGTGATGTCAACGACCCTGCCGACTTTGAATGACTCAAATATAATTTGTTACGTGCGTGCACTCATGGGCAACAACGAGGCACTCTGAAGCAGCCACACAGCATTCTGAAGCCACGTGTCAGACTTAAAAAATACTAAGTCCTGGCCTCCTTGCTCTTTTGTATTTCTCTCTGTGACGTGCGTGCACTCGCAGCCAACAATGAAGCGCTCTAAATTGGCCACGTCAGCAAACTATCCAAAGAGATGATGCATGTGGATGATTTTTCAGGATGACATGCGCTCGGTGCATCACCTGGCAAATGACATTTTGCCGCCCATTCAAGTTTTTATGTCAACCCGGTGAATTTTTGCCCATAGGACCGCCCCCTCTCCTCCCTTTGCACGCCACAATCAAGTACTACATACCTCAATCTATGCACATTTTAAACAATTGTCTCCAAACGTGTATATTGTCTTTTGAAACAAATGTTAGAATCCACTTTACAGGTTCTTTAAGACTTTTCATGTTTCCTGTTTATGAAGATGATATTCCCCCAATTTGTGGATGGTACAACAGGGGCTTTTTTTTTTCTTGGGGTGCCACTGGTTGACTTTGGGAGGATCCATGTAGGAATCATACATTTCCAACGGTATACACACACACTCGCAAAATATTGCTGTGTTTTTGAGCCTGTTGAGGTCTCCAAAAAAACAATTCAGCCGTCCGTGCGGTTTTAGCTCGGAGGGTACCTGAACGCACCTTCTTTGGAATGGATGTAAATCATCACCTACAACCCTGCATTCTAATCTCTTGCTGTTTTCTATTGAAAGCCAGGCCCAAGTGGCGCCTTCTCTGTTGGCGGGTGTATCTTCTCATGCTTGTCTGCCTTTCATTTGCATTCGCCCAAGCGTTGAAACTATGCAAACACAAGCTCGTTTGGGGGCATTCTGATGCCATGTGGCATTCGGGCGGGTCTTCTCCAGTTTTACGGAAAAGCTCGACACGGCCTTCAGTTTTAGTCCTAGGTGGTTGATCAATTCCTTTTTACTCTCAAGACTTGATACACATAAACGGCCCTTCCACTTTTTCTTTTCAGTTTTACAATTCAAAACACGACGATCATTAATACTCACTCAGTTTAATCCATTTTAAAACAGTTTCTGCACTTTTCTTTATGATTAAAAAATGGGGCGGGTAAAAAAAAAAATCCATAATTCCGTATAAAAACAGCCCCCCCCCCCGCTTTTTGTATTCACACACATACACTGTAGAAAAAAGAAAGACGAATAACTTTTATAAAACAAGGTTGGTCTCGACGCAGGCGTTTGGGGTAAGCATGGCAGCGGCATTCCGACGCTTGGCACGGAAAAAGTCACACAAAACAGTGTTTGGTCTCGTTGTTTAAAAAATGGCTTTGACCCCCTCAGAGTTTCACATGAGCTTGGATCAATGTGAACATTTCGGATCCATCGCAGGTGCTGCCGGATGCAGCGGGAAGCATTGGCGAAATTGATCTGCACTAATCGCAGCCCCCGATAGGGGGCGGTCAGCTGCCAGGCGTGAGAGAACAGAAACGCAATGGGAAGGTGTGCACACCATGTTGCTTCCGGACATACGAGACGGAAGGTAAACGATCGTAGCACGCATGTGGGAACGAACAAACGCGCGCACAGACATGAGACATCAATGTGAAATTCATTACGAAGGGGAGATGGGACACTGATCCCCTCGCTCGATGAGAAAAAGTCACCGGCGTTGGTTTTATTGCATTTTTAATATAGCGTCATTGCTTCAATTGCGATTCAAATCAGATTAGGATCCGGTTTGTGATCTCACTGGACAATTTACCCCCCTTCCAAAAAGGCAGGTAACGAGGACAAACTTTAGGGGAGTGCGACACAAGAGTGACAATGTTTGACAATAACAGCCCAGACGAAAAGCGTCAGCTGCATCGTCTCGTACACAATAAAAAGTTTGTCCAGCTCGCAGGATTTCTCAAAGGCAGGGGTTTTCAAACTTTTTGGCTCCGGGGAAGGGGGGTGGGGGGGACACATTTTTCCCCAGACCCGCTTATGATCCCATCACCAATTAAACAGAACTACGAGGTCAGTGGTGGAATAAATTTGAACACTCTTGCTACTCGTCTGTAGTCACTGAATGGATTAGGTCCTGAATACATTAAAGAAATACCCATATCCATATCCATCCATTTTCTAATCCGCTTTATCCTCATGAGGTTTGCGGGTGTGCTGGAGCCTATCCCAGCTGTCTTCGGGCAGTAGGCGGGGCGCACCCTGAACTGGTTGCCAGTCAATCGCAGGGCACAACCATTCGCACTCACATTCGCACCCCATCCACCTCTCATGTTTTTGGAATGGAGGAGGAAACTGGAGTACCCGGAGAAAATCCGCAGGCACCGGGGAGAACATGCAAGCTTGACAGAGCAGCCGGAATCGAACCCTGCGCCTCTGCTCTGTGAGGCGGGCGTACTAACCGGTTGCTCAACATGCCACTCCTATCATTATTATTATTATCATTCGTGCCACCTATTGGTATGAGGGTGTCGTAACCCCCCGCCACACACACACACACACACACTTTTTCAACACCAATACTCCACACGGCCTGATTTAGTATAATTTTTTTAACCCTGGAGAACCCTTTTCTTCTTTGGAAAATGATGAATTATACATTAAATGACTGCTATATGTTCACTGAACACCAAAATATATGTTTTTTTTTTCAAATATTCAATGCCAAATTTGACCCTTTGGGATTTAAGGGTAGCATTTGAATAGCAGAATTTATAGGGGCCAAATTTGACCCTGTGGGTTCTCCAGGGTTGAATAGCATCGCAGGCTTCATCAGGTGTTCTTGTTCTAATATGCTAAGCGGGCCGACACCCCTTCGAAGGGGCCCTTGGAAAAATGTGTCCCCTGAAAGGAATTCCTGGACCCAAAAGGTTTAGGAACACCCGCTTAAGGCACTGGCGGTTTTGACACGAGTCTGATTTAAATCCATACCGAGGGCTTTCCCTCCCCTGATTTGCTGCTGCTGCTGTTGCTACTGCTGCCCCCGCCGCTGCTCCCGCCCCCCTTGCCGTGCTTGAGTCTGTGCTTGCGTTCTTTGTGAGGCTGAGTCTGGATAATGTTGCTCTGGGGTTTGTCGTCCTGGCTGTCGGCGAGGTGCTCCTCGGCGCGGTGCTGCTGGCTGTAAGCCTGAATGGCGGCTTCCAGCTGGTCGTGGGCCTGCTGAATCATGTCCTTGTTGATTGCCACGCGGGCCTCGCCTCCGGTGGGGAAGTTGTCTTCGTTGCTGCCGAATTGCTGCTGCTCCTCCTGGGCGATGTTCGCCCGGTTCTGCTTGCACGCCATCTTGGCGTTGCTCAGGTCGGTGTAGGGCATCTGCTCTGGTTTCACCACGATGTTGTAGCCGGGCGGCGCCGACGGGGTGTTCCAGGAGAACGGGTAGCCGACGTAGTCGGCCGGTCCGTCGCCGCCCGCGTCGCCTTCGGAGCCCGCCTCCGGTCCGGCGCCGCCGACCGAGCCCTCGCCGCCCACGTTGGTGCCCAGCAAGCCCAGCTGATACTCGTCGTCCGGAGGGGGGCAGCGGCGGCGGCGTAGAATATCGCAGATGGAGCCGATGCCCAAGTGGAGCATCTCCCAGACGTTGAGCGTCAGGCAGAGGACGGTGACACCGTACATGATTCGCAGGAAGATGGTTTTCTCCGTGGGCCGCGACACGAAGCAGTCCACGCTGTGGGGGCAGGGCTTCCCCGAACACACGAAGACGGGCGTCACGCGGAAGCCGTACAGCAGGTACTGACCCGCGAGGAAGCCCGCCTCCAGCACCGTGCGGCTCACCAGTTGCAGAACGTAGATCCGCATCAGCCCCTCGTCTCGGATGCGCGTGCGGCCGTCGTGGCGGATCTTGGGTCGGGGCGTGGGTTGCAGCGGATCGCGAGGCCTTTTGGGAGGCTCCATCTCCGGGACCTCGTAGATCATGGGATCGTCCTCGTGATCCTCCTCGGTCTCCTCGATGCCGCGGTGCTGTCGCGCCCCGAAGCAGATTTTCCTGGGCTTCCTGTGCGTGTAACCCCCTCCCCCGGCGGTTCTCACCGCGGCGGCCCCGGCTCCTCCCTTGGCTTCATCCAGCCGCGCAATCTTATTGACCGCGTAGCCCATGTACATGAGGGACGGCATCGCCACCAGGATGATCTGGAAGACCCAGAAGCGGACGTGCGAGAGCGGGGCGAAGGCATCGTAGCAGACGTTCTCGCAGCCTGGCTGCCCCGAGTTGCACACGAACTTGCTCTGCTCGTCGTAGTAGATCGACTCCCCCCCGACGGCCGTGAGGACGATGCGGAAGACGATGAGCACGGTGAGCCACAGCTTCCCCACGAAGGTGGAGTGGTTGTGGATCTCCTCCAGCAGCCGCGTGAGGAAGCTCCAGCTCATGGTGTCGCTGGACAGTGGGGCAGACAGTGTCCCTCTCTCACCTGTTCACAGACTCTGGGGGGGAGGCGGGGAGAAAAAAAAAAGACGATAGCATGAGGACCAATGAGGACACTCTTTGTAGCATTTTAGATTCTGTACTTTAACGTCAGTAGCTTCACTGTCTACTCATTCGAGTGTGCGACAACGTTTGGCGCACGTAAACAAACACGCAGCTCTGACCAATAAAGTGACCGCTAATGCTAGCGCTAACCTAACACGAAAGCTTGTCAGGGCCGCTCGGAGCCACAGAAGCCGAGGTTATACAATAGCGGCCGAAAAGACGCTGCGATGTGGTTGACTCGAACGCATTTCTCAGCAGCAATTTGAATCATTTCATTTTGGTTGAGACACAGGTGTCAAATTCAAGGCCCGAGGGCCAGATCAGACTTGGCAGATTATTTTTTTTGCCCCAATAGAGTAAAATCAAGTCTATTTTTATTGCTGCTACATTGATTTCGTTTCATTTGAGCAGAATCCGCAAATCGCAAATTTTATTCACTTTTAACTCATTCACTCCCAAAGACGTTTTTAAACGTCTTTTCAGACTTGGTCTAGAATTGGCTGGTACTGATTAGCTTGAACGGAAATTTATTTACCAAACCTGTTCTCAGGAAACAGAAAAGAACCAACCGTTGTATCCTTAACCATTTGCTTGCCACAATTATCCCGAACTTCTGATTCCAAATTCAGTTTGTTTTTGACAATATGTGCATGTTCAATTGCATTTAAGTAACAACACGATGAGCTGGATTTTTAATTTCTAAAGCTTTTACGTTGCCATAGTAGCTATAAATGTGCCCAGTGCTGAAAATAAGTTTGACTCTGCCTGGTTTAAGAGGTTTTTAGAGGTGAAGTCATAATTCCATCATTAAACCCCCCCCAAACCCCCAGCGCGAAACCTTTATGGGATCTGTTGCTCTTGCAGCATAAACAGGATGCACCGAAAAGCTCTGTGTCACTTTGAGGCTGCTGTCAAGTCGCCTCTTAAAGGAATTAAACACTGCTGGAAAGAGGATATCGCTATTAAAAAATAAAAAACACCATCGTGCAGCGGCAAGAAGGGAGAGAGGAAATAATCCAAGTCGGGAATTTCCTACACCCAAACACACACGTGCACACTCACACTTTCTAGCTTTTTTTTTTTTTTAAAGAAGAAGAAATAAATCCTCTTAGCGAGCTGTCTTCTGTATGGGGTGCAGCTCTCAGGGTTGTATTAGTTTGAGAGGTAAATGTCATTGTGCCGTGCTTGCGCTGTTGCGAGGCGATGTCTCCAAAGTGCGGGACGTGTTGACGATGCGGATTACTTCAAAGCTTCGGGGTTCTCCGATCCGAAGCAGCCGCATCAGCAGGTGTCAGATACAAAGCATCAAACCTGCATCGAAACGGCAACGCAAACACCGGCGGCCCCCTTCGGGATGCCTTTGGAGGAGCAAAATATGACAGCGCCGCAGGAGTTTTCTTTTCCCCGAGAGGACGCGGTTTATTGCCAGCGGCAGTGCTAAGGAAAATCCCAGCCTAAATAGTGGCGGGGATTTAAAAAAAAGGGCTGCCGGGGTCCGCTTCCTTAGCCAGCAGGTTGAGAGCTTAGCGAAGCATTCAAGTAGGAAATACACCAGTCGGTGCTCTCAGAGGTTCAACCTCAAAGCATCAAAACCAAACAGGGCTGATGACTGCGAGGAACTAATGACACTGCAAATTTGAAAGAAGAAGCAATTAAAACAGGAAATAATTCACCTGAGTCTAGTTTTTGCTCAAGATGATTAAAACTCAAAACCTCTTCAGTCCTGCTTTTTATGCCTACAGGGATGACTGTAGGCTCATTTTATCATGTACAGCTTTGGGCATGATTGTTAGCAACAAATAATATTTCTTGGGTGAATTATTTCTTCATTGCAGATTTGACTTCCTGAAGTTGTGGTCAGGAATGTAACCCGCATGACAGAATCATGAGTGGATCACGACGATTGTTTAATACTAGCTATTTTTCATAAAGGAAGAAGAATATATCCTCGTAAGTAGTGTTAGATGATCTGTCTACTTGTGTTGCTCCACCATTTGTGTTCAAATATCCATTGCTTAAAGGCTTCTAAATACACAAGGCTCTTTTGTTTGATGTTTAGTTTGACATTAAACTTCACCTGTGAGTGGCAACAAACAGATTGAAGCCTCTATTTTTTTGGCTAAATCGCTCATCATGACACATCAGTTTTGTGAAATTTGCCGCTTTTCTGGAGTGCGGCATGATCCAAAGCGTCCTCAGTTCCAGTCAGAGGTGGTGAGGGAATGTTTTTCAAGAATGCTTGCGACGGTAGCGTGTGCATCCATCACCGTGACCGTATAAGGACACGGCCGGGATGCCGCTGGAAGGAACATGTCAGGAATCGTTTACGTGTGCGCTCCCTCGGCTCGCACTGCCAGGACACGCTACAAGTTGCGAATTGTGAGACACACACACACACACACACACACACGTACACACACACACGTACACACACTCACACACACACACACGGAGAATCCATACTGGTCCGTCATCGTCTTTCCATAACGCCTTATGAATTGTCTTTTTTACTGCAGGCCGCAAAAGGTTAAACGGCTCTTTTGATGTGCCGCATCCCGCGCGCACAGAGTGACTGTTAGGACCGGCATCGAATGGCAGGCAATTGGCGCTTTGATGTGTTTAAAATGGCCGCATTTTCAAATTATGCAAATCTTTCCTATCCGCTGTCACATTCGAAACAGTGACAGGCACAGCGGGTGATTTATTTCCAACCTAATTTGTGTCATTCCAACACATTCTCCGACAAGGTCACTATTTTCTTCTCAGGAATAAAATGATTTATATACTGTATGTATTTAAAAAATGTATGCCTCAATTTAGTAACGGTTGGGAAACGCTGCCTTAGACATCAACTAGTGTCCTGGGTCATTGCACCTCCTGACCAAAGGAGGCGCTGCGTCCATTTATGCTCGCCTGCTGTTCTGAATACTTCATACAACCTGGCACTTTGCTTTCACATCCTATTTGCGTTTGTGTGAGCTTGTGGGGACAGTCAGCGGCTAAAGAAGCTGACTCAGCGTGTCAAGTTAGAGGCGGTGTGAGTCAGCAAAGGCAAAAGTAAGAACAACAAACGCAACACAACAGCGACCGCGGTCCTCTCACAGCAATGTGAACATCAATTTGCTGTCGCGGGCTTCGGAATGCACAAACAGGTTGTCGCTGGGTCAGCGTGGCGAAGAGGAGGTGATCCTAGACTGAGTCACCGTGACGACACAGGTGGGTAACAAGGAGAGCGCGGCAGGCGCGAGTTTATTTTGCTCAGGATGAAACCCAAACATGACAGATTTGTCCCTGACTTAGTGTAGCGGTGGCCAGTCAAGGAAGAGGCCATAGTGGTACATAAGTTTCAATTTGAGTCGTTGCAGACCGCTTGCATTGGGGGCCGAGTGTGGCAGTGGACCGCCCAATACATGAGACGGAGCTGTGGTGAGAAAATATGCAATGCTGGAGCTTTTCTTCTTCATTGCGTTGCAGAGATATTTGGATGAAATATGTAGCAAATTGAGTATTAAAAAAAAAAAAACAGGGTTGTTGCCGCTAAACTATTTGTCTAGTTAAATATTTCAAATGCCTGCCAGGCTGTATTACATGCAGAGATATGTACATATGTATGCGCGCTCACGTCATGAATAGATGGGCAGCTGAGGGGCAGTGCGGATAATAAACGCGGTGCAAATGCTTGTTAAAAAAAACTAACGAGACCATGCCAGGCTAACGGCTTCATTAGCCTCCGATTGAACTTGACTCGGGCATGCGGAGCGTATTTGACAAAATGATGTTTAATAAGCTCTTAGGAACAACAATTTGTTCACGTTCAAATGCGTTCGTTCATGTTAGCTTTCCGTTCGTTTGTTTGTTCCTTCATTAGGTACACCTGCACAATCAAAAAACGACACAGGTAAGAATGGCGTGAATATGTCGATTTTTGGGGGTGTAGTTTGCATCGATTGTGCCACTCTGAGAGCTGTTTGTATTTTTTTTGGGGTGGGGGGGGGGTGACGATATGTGACTCTTTCACACAAACTACTCCCTGACTCAATATTAATCAAATTATTATCATCGCACTGCGGGTGCTCTCCTGTCACCGTGGCAACGCTTTGAAGGATTTCTGTTCTGGTACATGATGTGGTCTAACCACTTCTTCAAGTGAAAAATTTTTAAATGGTCAAAATTTAAATATGTTTTGGTATAACTGAAGAAATACAAATAGCTATAAACAATTCAATTTCAATTCTGGTTCAATGAAATGTCAACTTTAAACAACCTTTTTTACGTGCAGAAAAGCAAAAATCACCAATGCACTTTCTCAGCCAAACTTCAAAGACAGACTGTAAAAAATAAATAAATAAAGTTGACCCGCTCTAAGTTGGTCCGGGAAAAATAAAAAAAGCATCCCGAGAGCACTCCCATGACGATAAACATCTCAGCTCTTAACACTATTTATCCCGCCCCCCCCCCCCTTTCAAGTGAGTGCAAACATGTGCAAAGACTTCAAGCAATCAGCGTCGATCGTGATTACGCATCCGTGAAGCCTCATCAGCTGGATGTACAAAAAAAGTGGATGAAAATGACAAAAAAACGCAAACAAACGTCAACTTCGAAAGAAATGAGCTGACCCGATGCTGGGAACTTGTACACCGAAAAACGTGTTTGTCCTTTTCTAAGAGATGCGGATGGCGCACGTGCGCCTAGTAGGAAAGTCAAAGTTGCCTCATTAACGTAGTCCGAAGGCAAAAAGTGCCTCCATATGTTGCGAGGGGGGACGGGGGGGGGGGGGGGGGGGGGACAGCATCTGTGCCTTGGACTCCACGAAACACGACACGAAAAGCCCTCCGTGAACCGCAAGAAGAAGCAAAGCGCGATAATACTCACTTGCTCCCTCCTCCTCCTCCTCTTCCCCCCGCCATCGTTCAGCCGTCACCTCAAAGCAAACGATCCGTCCGCTTGTGGCGCTCCCGCCCGAGTGCGAGCTTGTGCGGTGCCACGAAAGGCGGCGGCATGAGAAGGAGGGCAGAGCGTTTTTTAGTGGCACTCAACAATGGACGCTCGCTTACCCCCCCCCCCCCCCCCCCCTCCATCATCATCATCATCATTCCCGCAAAGTGGGTCATGGCTCGGGGTAGCGGAGGCGGGATGGGCCGGGGTAAGGGTGGCTGGGTGGGGTGGGGGTGTGGGAGGGAGGGGGGGGGGACAAGCTGACTTTTGCCTTGGCGAAGGGTCAAAGGGAGACCAAACGCAATCTTATTATTTGAAATGATATCCAAGTAATTAGCCAACTAACTTAAACTACAAGTAGTCAGTAACCGAGTTACTTTTTCATGGTTACTGTGGCAACACTGTCCATTATCGATCACCCTTTCGTTAATGGAGGGGCTGTGGATGCCAAAGGTGGATGCCCATTGGCCCCGCCCTCTGCACGATGGCACCACACCCCCGCCCCCACCCCAAAATGTTGATGGGGTACCATGATGCACGTCAACCAGAAAATATTTTCTCATCGAAATGAAAGTTGCAGGTGTTTTTTTTTAAAGGAAAAAAAACCTGTCTAAAATCCGACTTCATCGAAAGAGAGTAACGACCGATCGACAAAGGATTGCTCTCAAGTCAAAGCGAAAAATCAACCAAATAATCTTGTATCTTGGAAAGCTTGTATCTCGAAGTACCGCTGCACCGTACTGCCTGTTATATTTGACGTCGCTTTGCGTTGACCCGCATGGCCGCTGCCACTTCCTGCTAAGAGTCATGTCAGGACATCAGTTGGAAAAGTCTCCAGAAAGGCCCCTTCTTGACTTCAATGCTTTATGTCAAGCGTCCAGTCCAGTGAGTGCTAACCCATAATCCTCCTCTTCACTTTCAAACGCTACCAACTCCAAACCCCCTCCGCTCCTCCACTGCTAATTATGCAGAGCCGCCAACAATAAGTGATGTTCGTTTGATTTGGTCTAAATCCACTCACTAGTGCCGGTGGCTCAAATTAGGGCCGCGCGCTATCTCTGGCTGGCTACTTATTTCCGCCGTTCACACATTCCGGCCCGGGCAATCCTCTTTAACTTCATCTGGTGTCAATCAAAGTCCACAGGCGGCAGCACGTGTTGGAGTAATTTGCAGGAAGGGGGGGGGGGGGGGACTTCTATCCGTGTGAAGTTGCTGAAGATAATTTGCTTCTCAGATTTGACTCTCATGTGCTAATAACCGCCGATTATCTGATGGCTTCGCATCCTTTTGATGTGACTCCGGCTCAGTCTGCTTTCGCGGCCTGCTGTGATGATGGCTTCGTTTGAGGCAAGTCATGAAAGACTTCCTAATCGAATTTCAAATGTTTCAATGTTGCAATCTCTGTTTACAATGTCGATTTTTTTTTTTTTTTGGTCACTGTTCTGGCAGAGGTCACCGCCATTAACCCGGTGCATTATTTTTTTTGTTATTTTTTTTTTAATGTACAAAATAGATAAATATGTCTCTATTTCCATTTTGACTTTGCGACCGCGACTGCAGCGCAAATCCAATTTTTCGCTCTGACTCGTCAAATCTCAAAGCTCACCACAAGTTTTGCCCGCGGAAGAACTTGTCGAGCGTCGCCAGGCTGCAGCCAAACAGCTCTCTTTTATTTCTACTTTATTTCTATATTTTCCAAAGAGTTGTATCGATATTATGTTTAATATTACGGTTACTGTCCCTGAAATGCGAGAGAGAGAGAGAGAGAGAGAGAGTCAGAATGAGATGTGCCCCTGTTGTGTCTTGCACAAGGTGCACGCGTGTCCGCATGTGCATGAGTACCTTTGCCTTTGGTGACAGCTTTGGAGGGCAGAAGGAGTGTGTGTGTGTGTGTGTGTGTGTGTGTGTGTGTGTGTGTATTTTTGATTCATGCATGTCTTCCGCGAGTCCGTTAGCATGCTAATAATAAACCGTTAAATCATACGGAGTCTCCGTTCACCTTCATGACGAGACACGGGCGGCGGCACGGACGAGGATTAGCGACGATTTAATTCATCGAGGATTAAATCATCTCAAATATGCATAATTAGCACCTGCCTCCCTATCGCTGTTGTACGTGGTGAAATGGCATATGGGGTGGGGGGGGGGATTAAAGTGGGATTAGAGCGTGCATGTTTGTGAATTTGCATCCCTTTTTTTTTACGACACACCACATGTTTATGAGCCAAGTTGTTTTATGGTGCTGTGTTTATGGAAGCCTTAATTGCTGTAAACAGCAAACAATGGAAATGGGATTGCCCATAAAAAAAAAAAAAAAGTAAAAGTTAAGGGAGTTTATTTGTGCTGCACTCTTGGAGATAACTCACATCTTTGTCGTGGGGATGGTGCAAAAAAAATAAAACAGCATTCTAGAAGGAGAACGTTTGTCGAGGAGTACGCCGTATCTGAATGAACACATGCTGAAAAACAAAACAACAAAAAGTCCGTCTGAACTCCTCCGACATTAGGTTTGAATTTTTAATCAAACCTAATGTCATCCGTGCATCGCATTTACTGTTGTAATTGGCATTGTCGTGCATTATTAGCTGGCCTGCCGGATGTGCGTGTTTGGGCATTTGTCATGCTAATGTAGACTTTAAATTATTCCTGCGGAACACGACGACAAAAAAAAAAAAAAAAAGATTCCAATCAAAATCTGGTGATTTAGAGGAAAAAAAAATCCCATTCCAGAAATCAATGGGGGCTTGGCATCCTGCGTTCACTGACCAGCTCCTTCCTCTGGCATCCCTACCGTGTGTCAGCGAGAGACTTGACTAACCCACTTATGCAGCTGCATTTGCATCCCGGGAATTGAAGCGAAAGATTTAAATGGCATCAGTCTTGCTATTAAAGCAAAGCAAACAGGGAGCGGCGCGTGTCTGCGTGTGTGTGTGTGTGTGTGTGTGTGTGTGTGTGTGTGTGTGTGTGCGTGTGTGTGTGTGTGTGTGTGTGTGTGTGTGTGTGTGCGCGCGCATGTAGCAGCTGCAGCTCTCCGCCTCGATCCACACTGTAGGGGCCATTCTGCTGTCTAAAAGAGCGATGATGAGAGATGACTTAGCGGATTGTTACACAGGCACACAAACGCGGCGTGGGTTGAAACGCAAGGCCACGCCCCCCCCACCCCCCACTCCCATTCTCCTGTCGACAATAGGTACTCCACCATTAAGGTTCTGCCCGTGTATGTTTTGAGGCCAGGTCATGTTTGCTGGGTGATGCGGCGGACCAGAGGGGCGAGGAGAGGGAGCGTTGTCAGCCTCCAGTTTTAGCATTAGCATAAAACCGGGATTCCCAAGCGAAGGGGTACGTGTGGGGTCGTGGGGTGTGCGTGTCAGGTACCCAAAATGCACTTTGTTCACCGCCACTCAGCCTGTCTTCTCTTTTTGAGATAGTCTTTACAAAACTTGTGAAGTTGACCGACCTCTTCAAGATGTAGAAGCGGCTGCCGTAAAACTTTTGGAAAAGCTTGTTTTTTTAAAAAAGACGACGTCACTCAACAGGTCGGGCCCTGCCTTTTAAAGCGACGCACGTTCATAGTCACAGAAACGACAGCGTAGAACGTGAGGATGCCAACCCCAAGCGGACAAAAATAATATCTGCACCTCACATGCATATTTTGTATAGGTGGTATTACAATAATAATACTACATTTTATTTATAAGCGCCTTTCAAGACACCCAAGGACACTTTACAATCAGGAACAAATATGCGTAAATCTTCAAAATCCATTAAAATAATCAAATGAATACAGGCTGCTGTATTTTAATTTTAATTATTATTATTATTTTTTTTTGAATGAGGTCATGCCCAGAGGTGAGAGGACGCGCCGCCGTTGTCGGGATGTTAAAGGGAGTGTGTGGCTGGCCGAAAAACTTTATCTGGCGTAGAAACACAAACACACACACACGCGCGCACACACACAATCACGTGTCTAATGAGACGAGCGAGCGCATCCACGGCCGGTTGGAGGCCTCTGTGTTCACACGAGGCTCTCATTCATGAGGCGAAAGGGGCTCGTCACAAGGCTGCTATTACAACATCTGCTTGCTCGTATCTCCCGCCCCCTCCCTCCCCTCCAGCCACCCCACACGATTCCCCTCGTCCTGGGGGTGAGGTGCTCCTCACTATGCCCCCCCCCCCCAACCAATCCACTCACGCTGCCGCGAACTGCTGGCTTTCCCCCAACCCCCCAGCGCTTCCTCCTCATCCATCAAGGACGCTTTTACACCTCGTATGCACTTCCTGTCACCGAGGGTGAATTACGTTTGGTGTCAGCCGGCATTGGAGGTCACGTATGCTCTCACCCGCCAACCATAACTCCTGATTTTTTTCGATACTGATATACATATTGTCTATGAAGCCGCTGTGTTAAGAAGCTTCCAGGTTTTTTTTTTCTCCTCGCCGCTTATCAGCTAAGACTTCAGAAGGACTTTTCTCGTTGGTCTTGTTTGGCTTTGAGGGCGTTTCTGTGCTTTGCTTTTCATTACAAAGGGGTGAAATGAATTTAACTTGAAATACTTGATGAATATTAATGTGGACGGGAGCCACGCTGAAAATCTGTCACCCTTCTGGCCAGTGCTGGACTCTGCAATTTAAGTAGCAGGTGCTGTTGAAAAACAACCGTTGAGAGTAAAGATCTACAATATTCTGACAAATGAAGGTCAGGGACACCTTTTTTTTACATTTTGATGTGCTTCTGGCTTCTTTTCTGCCGGAGGATGCCTACTAGGGCTAATAAAAGAAGGACTAAATCACAAACCAATCAGTTTTACGGTTAGAAATGGTCAACTATGAGCCGGCTTGAAATAATGACCCAAAGTGTCTCTCTTCGAGGGCCTATTTAATCTTCATTCTATCATGATTGATAAATTTGAGTAATTTGGCTCCCAAGGCCAATTTGCCTGCAGACTCGCCCGCGACCAAAGCAAACCTGCGACACATTTAATCAAAGTTCTTAATAGAATATAAATCCCAGCTATGTCCCCTGAGGGTTTAAATACAACAGCATTAATGAGTGACTGATTAACAGCCGCCTCATTAGCGCCGGCTTCGTATTAGCACCTGACAATTCACTTTCGGAATACAGCAACGTCCAGGGCCGCCCCGAGCTAGCGTGAAATTGGCACTTAGCGCAACGCGAATGTCTGGACGTCTATCGCGGCCGTGGCGATGAGTCAATCAATTAGACGCACGCGTGGCTTCCTGCGGAGATTAATTAGGATTGCGTAATGAAATGTGGCTTCTGCCCTGCGGTTAGGCGGCGCGCTATTTACGGTAGGCATCTTGGAGGAGCGACCGCTCCAGATGTCAGATCACTCGTCCTTTGCCGCCAGGAGGACGTCAAGGAAAAGACGACGAGCTGACGTCATTTGGACATTACACCAAAAAGAGTGAAACCGTTTTTGGCACACATTCGTGCTCACTCTGCTCTATGCGCTTTCGCCACCTAGCGGAGTATAAAACAGAAATATGAATATAGTGTACTGCAGACTCAGCTCCTCTACCCGGTTCTCGGTACGGCAGTGATCGTAGTCACTCTTTACAGAGGATAAAGAATACATGCACGTGAGTACTGTGATATTATTTGCCTTTCACACCCAAAAAAAATAAAAAACAGCAAAAGCAGGACATTGCTGTGCTCAGACAAGTGACTGATCTTGCTCACAGCGGCACTGCATTTATGTGTTGGTTTTTTTGTCTTTCAAAAAGAACTCCACAAATGGAGATATTCCCAACAACGGCGACAATTCCACAACATCAGTGTCAGCATCTGGTGTGACAAATTCAACACGGTGCTACTTTGACTTCCGGGTTTAATTTGGGACCTGTGACCAAGCTTGTGACTCAATTTACTCAGCGTTCAAATAATCCCCCCCCCCCCCCCCACATTAAAATCAGTAAAAATGTGATTAATCTATTTTTTTTTCATTCAAGTTCTCCAAACTTGAATGTTTTGATTATATCCAACTTATATTTTTGACATCGTTACTCAAAAGCTTTTGAGTTACCAAAACAAAACATTTCGAGTTCTCTCAACTTGAATGTTTTGAGCCCTTTTCGAGTGAATATGTTCCAGCTCTTCACTGTCTCTCCCACCGAGCGTCTGCGCACAGCTGAGGGTCCCACTGAGACCATGTCTGCGTCGGTGTGAATTACTAACGGCATCATTGAGTGGGAGTGGGCGGGGCAACAGCAACAGCGGGCAGGCAGCAGACACCCTGGTGGGCGTCGCCATTTATGTTCACTGAATTATTCACTTCCTCTGGGAGCCGCAGATGATCAAGAATTCATGTGGATGACAAAAAGAACCTTAATAGGACATGTAGCCGCTGTGTGGGTGAATGTGCGTGCCAACATTCCTGATTGTCTGAACAGCTTGACTGCACTGTCAACCCGAATGTTCAAATTAATTAAAAGATTTGAATACATTTGACTAATTTCTTTTTTTACAAAAAGTGGTCTTGACTTAAATATTTCAAGTTGGTGGAACTTGTTACGTTTTATGAGTAGTTTGTACATTAATAATTTTTGATTGAATTGAATTTTTTTGCGGCTATGCATTTCCCAAAACATAAATTAACTTTAATGTCATAAATTTGAGTTATTTAATGATAATGTCTTGTTTCTATTGTTTCAAAAAAAGTTAGCGTTTACAAAAATAAATAAATAAATAAACGGATTTATACAACACGTGCTAAAATGCAATTTAATCTCAAAGTGCTTCACCAAATTGCCGGTCATCAATCCTGAAAATTATATTGCTGTTACTTTTTTGAAAATTATTTTTTAGTTTCGGTTAATGGAGATTTGAAAAAGAATCTGCTTGCATTTAACAGCCTTAAACCACGTAAGAAAATTGGGAACGGTTCATAGTTTACAACCTCGATTGACTAGAGACAGTAAACGAGGCACAAATAAATGAAGTCAAATAAAAGGGAAAAAATAGAAAATAATACAATCACAAATGACCAAACAAAATCTCCCTTTCTAATAAAAAAAATAGTTTCCATCTTATTCATTTTTGAGTTTTTAAAGATTAAATAAACCCAATTCGAATTACTTTGGTCTTTGAAATAGCAGCCGCAAGGTGTTTTCTGATTAAAAAGTCATCTCTGGGTCACACTCCAAAGCGGAAGGTGGCGCTGATTTGCGTAATTAGCGGGTACTGCAATTAGATAAATACAAGACTTTTGAGCACACACCTGCTGAGCTGGGAGTTAAAGTGACCTGAGACTCTTCGACGTTTTCTCTCGACGCGGCATTTGTCAACCAACGTCCCTGGACTTTGAGTGGATAGACCTCGGCCACTTCCCAAAGTGTTTCTTTCTTCAATCAGAGGTAATGGACATGAAAATGCAACTCTGCTCGGACTCATTCCACTGCTTGTTGGTAGTTAGTACCAGAGGGAGATAACTACGATATGGGCGGTATTGATAGAGCTGAAAGAGGTGGTAGAGTTAGCACTGTGCCCATCATTTACTGATGAAACCTTCGATTATTTGTTTTATTATAGACGGGCCCTGCTAGAGGCTTTCACAGAGGTTCGGCTGCGGCCTAAACACCATGATCTGGAGCATAATGTTTCTCTGAGTTCTCTGAACTCGAATGTTTTGATTCTATCCAACTTATATTTTTTGATATGGTTACTCAAAGGCTTTCTCAAAATTTTGAGTTCTTTGAACTTGAATTTGTTGAGAATGTCCAACTGATAGATTTTTCTGCCGTCGTGACTCAAACGCTTTGAGTTCTCTGAACTTGAATGTTTTGATTATTTTTGATATCGTTCCTCAAAAGCTTTGAGTTACCGCAACTCAAAAGTTCGAGTTCTCTGAACTTGAATGTTTCTCTCTTGAATTCCCATCTCTCGGCCTGAGTTTGACATGATGGCCAAAGGTCGGAATGGGAAAAGGACCGGAAGGCCAACTGCTGTGACGCTCTGGAAATGACATGTTGGAAGTTCCAGCTTGAGATGCAACAGAGCTGGGGTGTGGTGGAATGGAGATGTGGAGGATGCACTTTTCTGGCAATTCTTCAATGTTGTGAAGCGAAGTCGGGTTGCCATCAAAATCCGCATCTTCGTAGAGCAGACCGAAGTCTCGGTCAATTTGCAGTTGTTCTTTGATCATTTGGGTCAGAGCATCAACAGAGTCCGGTCGTGAGTCGAGTTTTAATTTGTGAGCTCGGTCTGGCTCAACAACGTGAACAATCATGGGCTGTGAGGACCCAGCTGCCATTGTCCTGATGAGATTGAAAAACCCCCGCAGGTTGTTCAAGAGACCGGACACAATAACTTTTACAGTGAAAGGAAAATTCACTCTTACCTGACCTCAGTGCTGTATCACTTGAATGGGGGTAAGGAGCAAAAAAAACCCAGAGAGGGACGATATCGTTCTAGGCAGATTGCAGGTGAATCAACAGGGCTGCACATTCATTTGTCAACTCGTAGGATCGTAGATGTTCCACATACCATGAGTCAAATTCACGACACAAAAAAAAAAACGACATTGTCATTCACAAGAACGATCTGTTCAATTTAGCCAATCCACCGCTGACCCCTACCGAGAGAAACATTCAATCTCCGAGAACTTGAACTTTTGAGAAAGCTTTTGAGTTGATAGCAGTAACTATATGCAGTGATCATCCTGCCCCGAGTTGAGGATGCCTTTCTTGTAATGTTTGGCTTGATTTATGTACTGAACCTCCTTTTACCCAAAAGGTATGACCAACACTTTTGAATTTCTTCAAAACGTTTTGCTTGGTCTTGATGGTGGGAAACTATCAGCCAAGTTTCAGACCTTGAAGAATGAATTGACAATTTATCTGCTCCTCTTAAAATGGAAATCATCTGTCTGTCTATCTTTGCAATATGTTCCATGTTCCCCCAGAAGTCAAAATAAAATGTTCCGATGAATGTGGACTGTAATTGACATCAAAGTGCTCTTGGTCTTGAATTGTGAATGTTACATGATCAAACGCAGAAAACAGATAATTTTGGCTGGTTCAAACTGCACCTGTATTTGTTTGACTTTATTGTGGAGTTATTTTTCGATGTAATTCAAACATGACAATGTGCTACAGGGAGCAGGTGGAAGAAACTGTTCAGTTGCGGCTCACTTCAAACTCATGTTGAGCCGAATTGCACAAGAGAATTGTTGTTTTGTTTTAAATGAACATGTTCATACCGTTTATTAAAAGTGGTTCCAACACAAATAAAAGTTGGGTTTGCCTCATGTAAAATGGTGTTTGTGGACTTATTTCTAAGACTGAGAGATTGTTCTGTTAATTTAATTAAGTTTTGAAAAGTAACGTAAAACAATTGAATTGCTCTAACCGAAAGCTTTTGAGTAACCAACTCAAAAAAAGTGAGGCAATTTATTACCTCACTTTTTTGTTTATTAGTTCTAATTCAGGTTTACAGTGCTTTTTCATTTTGGAAAAAAAAAGACTGTAAAAAAAAAACCTGCCTTTGAATGTGTTCCATTTTAAAATTCAAATGTATAAATATTTAGATATTACTGTTTCTTTTGAATGAACAAAAATGGTTGCTTTGAATTAATTTGGATTATTATTTTAAATATATCTGAAAAAGTCCGGACAAGCAGTCTGTAAAATCGTGTGGTGTAGGTAATGATAGAAAATGGGCACATTTCTTTCAGCATAGGTGGGGGAAATTATGTTGAATGAAACCATTGATTATTTAAAATGAAAAAATCTCCACATTTTTCAAAAGTGTTTCGTATTGATTTTGGATAGCAGAGAAAAATAATGGAAATGTGAAAGTATTTAAAATAAATTTTCCAGTGGTCATTTTTTAAATGAAACAATTTTCATAAACCAAAAAGGGAAAAAAATGGCATATGTGTCATCATTTTTTTTTGTTTTCATTTTAGGTGGCAGCAATAACAAAGACAAGATTGTTTATCCAAATAGGTATAGTATATTCTCTATTTTTTAAAAAAAATATTTTGCTATAATACCAACAAATCACTTTGTCCATCTTGTCGTCAATGTGCTACGCAATGTTAGCGGCGGAAGCTTGGATTTCATTTCAATTTTTCAATCAAATAGCAGTCATTCAAAGATGTAACTAGTGCATAAAAAGCAGGCTCAGTCTCTTTTGTGCTCCAAATACAAAAAGCAAACATATCTTTTCCTTCTAAAAGCCGCCGTTCACCGCCCTGAGCCACGAAGCCGCCCGGCAGGAGGTCACGTATCAAATACCCGCTTCCTTTGCTCCAAATTGTAAACACAACAAGTGTGCCTGACCTTCTTTCTGCACTCACAAAAGCCAAGGAGATATGGTGGGTTTACGGCCGGGCAGCCTTGGGAGAGGGGCAGCGAGGCTAATACGTTGGTCCTCAGACGCTTTTCATTCAACGGTCATCGGCGCGCTCACCTTGCTCACTCGAGTGGATAAAGAGAAGGACTCGGGCCAAGGTTTAGTTTCATGGATGCTCTTACTTTTAAACACGCGTACTGGTTATGCCTCCGTCTGAAAAAAGCCTCCAGGAACACCCTGAACCTTATTTGGCGTCAATCAAAGAAACCTTCAATGGTGGCAGGGTGTGTGCTCTTGTTTAACGTGATTTTGAAAGCGATTGGTTCATTTTGACCATAGCCGCCCGAGTTTTAAGAGGACGGACACACTCATGCGGTCACATTTTTATTTCCCCTCTCAAAACAATTTTAAAGGGGCAGTCAAGTCACTTAAAAAAAAAAAAAAAAATTACAATAATTTGGTCTATGAGCCCCCGCCAGTCGAATTGCAATTTGATTCATGTTGAATTTGTGCAATATGACTTAAGCAGTAAAATCCACCCTGTTTTTATCGACGTCAGGTAGTGGCCATTTTGCCACTCGGTGTCTACTGAAAATGACATCACAGGGCTTAGCTTGTGAACGTCACATGACCAAACCTGGAAAACAGGTGAGCTGTGACGGTCATTCCCCCCCCCCCCCCCCCCCCACTTAACTCGACTCATTCTTCCCAATGAAAAGGCATCTGGTGCTGCCTCAGTTATTAGCATTAGCCGCCAACTGATTGCTTTTGCCACTTGGCACGTCAGTTTTTTTTAAAGGGTGGCCTCCGCCGTCTTCTGCATGAGTTATTTCACAGAAACCCGCATCACCACTGACCGCTTTCTTTTTTGGACTCGAAAGAGATCAAAAGGCAAGCAGCCAGCGAGCGGGAAAAAATGAAAACGGCGAAGCAAAGTCGGCGCCAACATTAACAATTGATTCCACGTCACCGCCAAACTCGGCAGATGGCGGGCGAATGAAAACGGAAGCGAGCGATTGAATTTGAGAGCGCGCGGCGCAGGCTGAGGAAGACGAGTGCCGAAAGGAGGACCGCCAGGGCTTCCAAGATGTCGCAGCCTACGGTTGCTGTGCAACATTAATCATCCCGCTCAGCTGACATTTTTTTTGGGGGGGGGGGGGGGGTGCAAAACAAAAAGTTTTTATTCAGATCCAGGGGCACCATCTGAGGGGTCCAACACAAACCCATCGTAGGGGCCGTCCGCATTCATGTGCTGCAGTACACTGACGAGTTGTAATGTACCACACCATGGATGCTATTTAGCATCAACATTAATTTAGCAGACTGAGAAGCTTAGCGATATGGTTGTTTTAAATACGTTAAGTGTTATTACATTTGTTTTATGTTTAGTTTGACACAAATCTTCAACAGTGGTTAAAAATGGGCCCAGCAACGCACTTGATGCTGCTAGCTATTGCTAGCAATGACTCTACCCCGAAAAAGAATCTTTGACAGATTAAACATTTAGATGTTTTTTCAAATGTGTGAATCAAGATTTAAACCACAATGATGGATTAAAATTAAACAAAACTTCACTAAACCATTTTTATGACATATAATCATTATAACATTTGTTGGGGGGGGCTCAGCCTATTGCTTATGTTTTCCTTAATGGTAAATCTGCCCTTGCTCAAACATAATCCAAACGGCACAACAAGTGTGACTAAGATCATCACGGAGGTTCTTAAGAACACATTATTTTTTTAGCATCCAAATAAAGGTCATGTACAAAGAAACAAGCCGCTTTAAACTCCGGATAAATCTATTCCAGCCTGGGGGGAGGAAATCCTGAAAGAGTGTTTGCAGCAAACGCCTCGTGAAATGCGCCCCGGCGCGTTCTTGAGACACCACATCCTGTTTGGATGAAGTTTGTAGTCTGTTATCTCAGGGTTCCACTAAGACCGCACGAAACATCTTCACAGGAAAGGAATGCCAGCAAAAAGAATTTAAAATTTTTTTTAATATATATATATATATCCATCCATTCCATCCATTTTCCGAACCGCTTGATCCTCACTAGGGTCGCGGGGGGTGCTGGAGCCTATCCCAGCCGTCTCCGGGCAGTAGGCGGGGGACACCCTGAATCAGTTGCCAGCCAATCGCAGGGCACACAGAGACGAACAACCATCCACGCCCACACTCACACCTAGAGACAATTTAGAGCATCCAATCAGCCTGCCATGCATGTTTTTGGAATGTGGGAGGAAACTGGAGCACCCGGAGAAAACCCACGCAGGCCCGGGGAGAACATGCAAACTCCACACAGGGAGGCTGGAGCTGGAATCGAACCCGCTACCTCTGCACTGTGAAGCCGACGTGCTAACCACTGGACTACCGGGCCGCCCCCCTATATATATATATATATATATATATATATATATATAATTTTTAAAAGTCCAAATAAAATACTGTTTCAATAGATAAATAAGATGATTAAGCAATAGAAGTACAAATGAAACAACTGAAACATGACAAGTGGGCTTGTTTTCATGACATGAACCCTTTCAGGGACATCGGCTACTCGAGTGGACAGCTTATCAGGTTTTCAAGTTTCAGGTTATCGTTATTTGTGCAGGAAAGGGTTAAAATCATAGCACATCAAAGGTTCACAACTGCAAAGATGCCGGCATTAATTTGGTGAATTATATTCGATGTTGCAGTGTGCTTCAGTCGCTTGGCCAGAAATTCGAAAAGATCGACCTTTAAGAACCTAGAGGTTTCAAAAACTGAAACGGAGAGTGCAAGTGGTGGTCTGCACGGTGAGCGGAGAGGGAAAATAGGGGTGGGGTCTTGCCACTGAGTGTTTTTTAATAGATAAACACGGACCGATGGATTCGTCTGCATGAATGAAGAGAGGTCCAAACAGGTTGCCAAAAAGTCCATTTGGTTAGGTTGAGCCTGGGAGTAGAAAAGCGCATCATTGCATCACGCATGCACCAGCAGGCCCCGGCACAACAATATGCAGAAAGAGGCTATTTCAAGTGAGGCCTTAAGCACGCATATGTCAAGTTCATCCTTTGCTCCTTTCTGGTTATTTTTTTTTCAGCTTTGTATTGTTTCGCGCATACAGTCTCATATTATTCTTATTTTCAGCCCGCCGGCTCGCACGAGAGCATCTGCGCGCGCCACCCCGCCGGCAGCCCTTTTGTCCAAGCCGTCGCACTAGGGAGGGCCTCGGCTCGCATCGTCTTGACGCCTCATGGCCAGGGAAAAGCGCTCATGTATGAACGTTACTTTGTTTAGCCGTGACTGCGGGACAATAAACAGAGGCGAAGGAGAGGAGAAGGAGGAAGAGGAGGAGGAAGGTTGTCCTGGGTGACGAGGCGCATGCCAATGATGTAATAGGCCGGAGACAAATGAAGCAACCGGATACTTGTCCAAGCGGCGCTTCGGTTTTTGCACTTTGCTAACTAAACAGTCTGTCCTTATCCAAACAGATTCTTTGACAGTTTCATTTTGAATCATTAGTCAGTGAAGGAATTTCAATTCCAGTGTCATGCTATTTATACAGTGGTATCTCGAGATGAGAGATTCATAAATCACCTTTCCCGATTGAAATGAATGGAAACGCCCTTAATCCGTTCCTGTCTCCCCCCCCAAAAAACGTAAGTAGCACTCTTGAAAATTAACTTTACAAGAAAGAAAAATAGGCAAAAAATAGTTTGTGGGACAGGTCATGTTTGAATGTTTTGGCGGTAATGTGTAAAAAAAGAAAAAAAGAAAAATACAAAAGCAAAAATTGGCCTCCTAAATAGATTTGCAGATTTTTTTTAAAGTGCTAATATCGCCTGATTAAATAGGCTGGCCGATTAATCGGTCAGACCCGAGTAAAAATACTTATTGCTGTGAAAGCAGTTGTATTTAAAAAAAAAAAATTAAAAACTAATTGTCGGGGAAAAATGTCATGATATTACAGAAAGGCATTTTTTAAAAGAACAAATAAATCGCGCTAAGAAGAAAGAAGTTATTACATTACAGAAAAAATATATACAAAAACAAAAGACGAGTTCACAAAGAAACTTGTTTGCATGCACTTGCCCTTCTCACAATCCCCAGGGGCACTTTTGCATACGAAGACGCATAAACATACGAGGACGTCTGGGTTAGCACATGCTGTTTATGGAACAGAGGGACAAAAATAACCTGAGCATACACTTGCGTGCGTGTTTATGCGTGTTTCCTTGCTATTTTTATGGGTGCAACCCCCCTTGTAGACGCTCCATTGAGTAGAATTAGCGAGACAAGTGAAGAGCTGCCGGCATTTACAGTGACGCCGCACGTGCGTCGCAGATCCAGCCAATTAGGAAGCGAGGATGCCGTCAACAGTCAAGTGTTTACATTGGGCTGACTGATGGCGTGTGACCCAGAAATAGAGGTCGTGACCTTTCGGATTGAGGAGAAGCAGAGGGGGCCGTTGGAATAGCGGTGGGGGGGGGGGGGGGTCTGACACGGAGCTGATGAAATGGGAGTAATGTGTGCATTCGCTAGCAGTGACTCACCGCTGCGCGAGCCGCCAAAACAGCCAAATTTTGTTCTCTCTCAACATGGAAAGTCCACATTCCGTGCGTTTGTGCACTCGGTTGTGCGACTGCTTCGGTGTGACTGTGTGCACCCACGTGTGCGCACCCCCCAACCCCCCACCCTTACCCGTAACGCCCGTGCGAGGCGACACGGCGGCAAGGCGGTGACAAGGTGTCGGCCCCGCGGCCTTTGAACTCGACTGCTCGGCTCCGCCGGGAAGCTGACGGTGAGCGAGGGGGATGGCAGGATAACTCCCGCCCATCCACCGCATGCGGACCAATCAGGCGGAAGCGCTTGTCGTCTGATGCGTGCTGCTACGTGGTTGTTTGAAATACACAAAGTGTCATTCGCTTCATTTTATGTTTAGTTTGACAGTAAAATTCAGCTGGGTCAAAGCAAACAATTTTCATGACATACTGTAAATTTTAATTAAATTCAGACAGCAATGGTAGAATAACAGAAAATAACTGAAAATGACTGAAAAGTTTCAACTTGAATTTGCAAGTATTCCCACGACGGCCCTGTTCGCAACACGGCCAACGCATCCTCGTGTCGTTGCTCTTTTGTAATGTAAAAATTTTTCTACCAAGTCAATGCACTGACAATTGGACCTCCCAAGCACATTAAAACTGCTATAAATTGTATTATGAGGACATTAAAACGGGCATAAAAATGTTACGAGTGTCTTTAACGAGTGTTATAGCACCCCCCCTCATTTCCCTTTGATACTAACTTTTGTTTATCTTTTAAATAAAAAAAATTAAAATAAAAATCTCCACCTACACTCTTAGAGAAACATCCATCAGATCTGCACCCTTGCTATACAAGAGATGCTGAACTCAAAATCACAATTATATTTCGATGAATTGCCCATCCCTAAGACCCAAATTACTGTGGCAAAAAAAATAAATTGAGCTCGTCAAATCATTACTTGGGTTAAGCAAGTCAGAAATCAAGTCTTCCAATCTTGCGCAGTCACGACATACATTCCCCACATTAACTGCTGTCTACTGACTGCGGCTTAGGAGCAAATGAAGTTCATTGTTGTCCATGCTTGACCCTGAATGAAAGACCTCACTCACGCTCATCTGTCACGTTGTTGTCGTCCCCCCCCCCCCGCCCCCCTCGCTTTTCGGACCCCCAAGGGGAAGTGGCGTAAGACCTGTCACCCCGCATCACGGCGATAGCCCGAGCCAGTATGTAAATGTGTCAGCGTGCGCCAACTCACGAGTTGGACATATCGCTTTGAATATGCGTGCTCCACAATGACTGGAGCGTAAAAACGGGCTTCACTGCATCCGGCACGGGCGTGCGCGCGTGCTGCGTATGTACGTCTGAGTCCATCCCGCTACGTTACAGTGACATTCCCAGTGGGAAGGTGCCTGCCGCGCAACTGCTTTCATTTGCTACGATGCCCATTTTGGCCTTCGTGAGCCAAGCTTAGGTGACACGCCGCCTCATTGGCACGCACTCAGCATTTTAGCGTTAGCGTGAAACGGGCTATGCCGGTGAAGTTAATTAAATCGAGATGTATACGGTCTAGGTGTGCTACACATGCACACAAACGAATTTTCTGAAATTCTGTTTTAGACACATTGTGTGTGTGCTCCGCTCCAATTATCTGATCAAGATTTTTGGGTCAGGAATATTGATCATGATTTTAAATGTAATATTCCTGACCCAAGCTGTTTCTCACCCTCTGATCAGGACAAATCCATTCTCAACAAATGCCAGACGGAAGACCAATTGTCTTTTTTGGGCCACCGGTTCGAATTCAACCCGATACTTGCTTATTGCTATATCTACCAAACATGACCCAACTGCTGCCCATGCTGTGCCTGTTTAAAAATCACCATCTCAAGTCAAGTCAAGTCAAACTTTATTGTCAAATATGCTCTATGTGCAAGGTACATATACACATGTACACACACACACACACACACACGTATACAGTATATATCTCATATGGTGATTTTTAAACAGGCGCAGCATGGGCAGCAGTTGGGTCCTATGTTTGGTACAGTACTGTACTGTATATCTTTTCCCTCTGGGGTCATCCTTCGTCCTAGACGATGTAACGCTCTAACGGAGCACTTGGTAATGATCAACTTTAGAAGAACAGAACTGCCACCTGCTTTGAAGTGATGTCAGGACAGCCCCCAGTAGCTTTCCTTTCACAACAGCGTTAGGCTACTAATTGAACATCCCCTTGACGAAACGTCCGTGCCAGATCGTTTGTTTATCCCAGAAATAGTCCGCCCCAACCCAACACAACTCTTTTTTTGAAACCTGATTTTGTACTTTTTCGAAGTAGAATCTTTATTTTTACTCTTTGTAAAAACGGGCTCATGACATTTTGTTTACCTGGATTGAAGGCACAACGCAAAAAAAAGACAAGCCGGAAGCCAGAACAACACCGCGTGATTCTGAACGTTAACTTCAGGCCCCGAAAGCGAACGTCCGTCTACAGCATGACCTCTTCGCGGCTACTGAGGTGGTTAACTGGCCAAAAGCGTCGAGCGCCATCCCCTCTGCTGCCACTCTAATGTGCTGCGGAGCAACTGGCAAACCCGAAAAGGCAGAGCGGCGCGCAGTCAGAGGGAATCCAGACTCATTGGCAGGAATCTAAACGGCGTTTCCCCTCAGCAAGTCGCACTCTGAGGATTAACGCTGGCTGCGTGCGCACGCCTGCCAAAGCAGATATAAACATCATACCTTGATATTGCCCATTACTCGACGCCCTGTTTACATATATACTAGAAACACGTAAAAAAAAAAAAGTGCAGCGGGAGCACTGTGGGCTCATCGCCAATGGCTCCTTTAGAGATGGTAGCATCATTAAATGTTGACTTTTTATGCAAACTTGTCCTTATTTTACCCTCTATTTTAGTCTCGGCCTAGCTGAAGTTAGCTTAGAAGGTTTCAAAATCAAAGTAGCACTCACAAGTATTCTGTATGAATATTTTGTGTTAAAAATGAAAGAAAATACAAAAAATATATTTTGTTGATCTTTCTTGGTTGTGTTTTGGACAAAAAAAACCCTGCAAAACTTTTGGACATACAGTACATCATTGGTACATGAAGTAGATCATTATCATCATCTTCAGGAACACCTGCCATTCACAGAAAAAGCGCTGAGATTGGTGCGTCATTGACCCTCCACTGACTGCACGTGACACATTCCCGACTGCAAAGAAACAGGAAGTGCATTCAAAGCGCCCAAAGATAGCGAAGAGACGTCGTCGAAGCGTGTCATTGACTTTAAAAAGCCTCCTGCAGGGCGTTGCACAAGGCAGCTACCATCACCGCAAAAGCCTGATTAATTGTATGTGATTATCTTTTTTTTTTAATCAATTACAGCATTAATGTGATCCTTGCAATAATGCGGGGATGTTTTTAAGGCACAAATTAAAAAAGCAGAAAGAAACATGAATGAAAACGCCTTCCTCCCCACCCCCCTCCTATTGCTCCATGCGAGATTTATTCGCCATGCGTTGTGCGCTTCAAAAGGTTACGAATGGGCCTTCGGCTTGACGGCGCATCGGTTAATTGCGCACCCGCCCCCTCCCCAGAGCGTCATTCAAGCTTTTAACTATCAAGAAAATCAAGACTCGTATTGATTCTCACAAATGGTGGAAAGTTATTAAGACCCCCGTAAAACATCAACTCATGCTGGATGGTGATTTTTTTTTCCATGTACCATATTTCCTATAAATCCCTCGACACAAATCGATGCCCTGCTCCAATTAAATGTTGCTCGGGTTTGAATTCGTCCCAAACGCACAATCACGCAAACTCCACTCACAAGGCTGCGACCGAGGAGAAATGTTGAACACTTTGACTTCAGCCGCGGTGCTGCCACACACAATCTCGCCCTCATCGCTCTTCAGTGCAGGTGTCCAATGCCCAACCCCCACTTCCCCCTTCCCTTACTTCCTCCTCCCCCAATTGCCAGTGCAAGGAGATATAACAAAGGTCATCGGGCCACCGCGATGGAGCACTTTGCTGGAATGGCTAATACGTCCAATGTGCCGGAAGAGCTATGCAGATGAGCGGAGGCATGCTCCACAGCCTAATATTGAGCGGTGACATCTTATGTATGCACCTCATGCCATATGATGAATGAAAATATGTTGCTAATACATGCACTCATCGTGGCTGGAAATATGTATGCGCTCAATACAGTGAAACTCCTCTACAACGAAATCATGTTTGCAGCAAGAAATATTTCACAACAGGGGGTTTTTCACTGTAGCAAATTTGATCTCAGATGTAAACACACATACACAACGTACAGTATGTGTGTACTCTTTATTTTTATTCCAATACGTAGTGCATAAATATGAGCATAGACTTATTTGACACTTCATATAGCCAGTGTAGAAAGAAAAAAACGGGAAAGAAATTGCAAAATGTACGATCAGCATTTACTTTCACTTCCATCAATTTCTTGCATGTCTTTTACTTTGCTTCTTCCATCTTTCATTTTTATTACTTTTATCCTGTCTTCAAGCGTGAATGCTTTTCTTTTCTTAACACCTTGGTCTGCAAAGGTCTGTTTGTCGCCATTTTAGCAATGCAACGTTCGTGCTGCGTCTGAAACTAACAAGAACAAATACTTCCTGGACTACTGCGCATGTGTAAACCAGTGTGGTCGTTGCTGTTACCGTTTCCGAACAAAGCAGCAGAGGTCGCTGTGGCATGCTGAGGTTGGATTAGACTTTTGCGGAAGGCTTGTTTTCGTTGTAGTGAATCTCGTTGCGAGGCAAGAGCAGAGAAAAAGATTTCGAAAAACGGAACAGGGGCACTTTTTGTCGTAGGGGGAGCAGAAATGTGGGAATGGCTTTCATGCATGAACATTTTTTTCACACTAGAGGGTATTTTTCGCCCATGTAGGGTTTGTTGTAGAGGAGTTTCACTGTACTGTGCAATTTGTGGAGGTACATATGCGCTCCACGTTGTACTGATGTGCCGAGATACGGATGTGCTCCATGCCATATGATGAGTGGAGGAAGGCACAGTATGTATGCGCTCTGCGCTGAGGAAGAACACATCACATTCACCCAGTTAGGATGCGAGCGGCGTAACGGTCCCGCTTTCTGGTCACCAGGCCAGAGCCATCCCATTTTTTTGACAAATATAAATAGATTATGCTCATTTTGCGCAGCGGTGAGGAGGAAAGTCATCATATTTGATGCTCACGGATCATCATTCAAAATCATCCGCCGTGGCGTCGCGCTGAAGGCTGCCAGGTTGCAGGTCGCTTTGCCGGTTAACTGCCCTGAATGATGGTGGGATGAAGAAGGCAGCGGGGGGGGGCGGGGGAGGGGACGATTGGCTTCATAAAAGGGATGAGATGGAGAAGCTTACAGAACACGCGCGGCGGGAATCGAGCTTGGGTCGGTAACAAAAAGAAAAAAAGATCATGTATGATTAAATAATTATTTTTCTTGCCAATATCAGATTGATATTGCTTTTAAAGAATGTTTGATATTGTGCTTGTTGTTGACAGCACCGGTTGCGCCACACAAGTCATAATCCGAATCATATTTCAACCTGTAAATATTTCAGCCTTTATTTCCTTCAAGTTGCTGCGCCTCCCCCTAGGAGGGGGAAATTCATATTAGTTTTTTATATTTATCCAAGCAACACCAAAATCGTTTCCCCTCTTTTTTTTTCCAGGCTTCTGTGCAGTACTCTTGATACTTTTCAAACCACCACGAGTTTCTCATCCTTCTACGCTAATGCTGATACATTTTAATGCATCCAAATATGTTTCTATTATTGATCAAACAAAATATGAGAAAAAGGACAAGTTTGCTCCATTCACTGCAAAATATGCAACGTTCAGGTGCATCGTTTCACATTTAAAGGTGAAAAAATGACATCTGGCTGAACAACTGCCTGGCGTTGCGCGTGCACGGGCTCCAATTAAGACGCGCGTGCACAGCAGAAGTCGTCGCAGGCATCCATTCAGATGTGCAAATGTCACACAGAACGATTCGGCGTAGAAATGATTCAGAATTTGAAATAAATATCGCTCGTATGCATGCAAGCGTTTGTGTGCGCGCCACGGTGGTAAAAGGCGCGTGCACGAGAACACCAACACGCGTTTGGAACAAACAAACAAAAAAAAGACTATGTATATATAAAATAGCCTCATGATGATTTTCTGGTAAAATGATGAGCAAGTTGTTGCTTACCGCTGTGCGAGTCTGTGAAGATCCTTTAGGATTCAAGAAGAAGCCCAGGAAAAAGGAGGACGAGGTTTTTGGACTTGGCTCGGTCCAAACTTGAAGATCTGCCGGACTTTCTCTGCTAGTTTTTTTTTTATTCTTCTCGTTTCATTTTATCCCTTCTTCTTCTTTTTCTTTTTTCCTCTCACAGCCCCTCTCTTATTTTGTCCATGTCAGCCTTCCTTCACACAATGTGGTCGCTCACTATGTGGTCTGCTGCGTAAAAGCGGTGCCACGATCCCCGCGGGCCCGTTCCGTCACAACGGTGCCGGATGATGGTGATGATGTTCGGGTCATATTGACGCTCTGAACGGAACCACCTCCTTATTTATTTATTCATTTATTTATTTATGTATTCATTTTGCTCCGGAGGTGGACCGATCTTTCGCGGCGATTACAGCCGATATCGGCGCTCACGAGTCGGTCATATGCTTCGATCATGCTCGCTCACATGCATGCCTCCGCATTGTCTTGCCTGCTCCACATCCTCCGCGGACCACCGATTCGCCGATCTGTTGATGACCGGAGAGAAGCGCTCGTTTCCCGGGGAATGTCTGGGCTGGGAGGCGGGGTGGCGGTTCTCCGTTGGTATTTTTCTGGAGTTTCCTCCCCGTGGAAGTGTGGCAGCCGAACCCCTGGTTCGCTCTTGAGTGACAGTTGAGGAGGGTCGGGTGGTGTTGGGGGTGGGGGGGGGGGGGGGTGTCTCGGATGCACGCGCGCGGCTGGTGAGAACGAGGATCGCGCGTGCGCATCTGTAACCGAGGCGCGCTCCCGACGGGTGAGCATCTGTTTAATAAAGGAACAGAGACCAGAAAATTATTATATCGTAAATTATTAAATTATTCTTTCAACAATTATGATAGATAGATAGATAGATAGATGCCAATTTTAGATTTCAGGGTAGGCTATTGGGAGATTGTTTTCATGATATATTTTTTTTTATTTTAGCTTTTTCAGGATTTCAGAATTTGATTGGAGTTGAAATTTTGCAGGCGTGAGATTTTGGAAAATTTGAGTCGGCTTTTGGAGCTCTTGGGGAGTTTTGTGGGCATTTTGAAGTTTTAAGTCGTACGTATTAAGGGATTTCCTTTCGAGTTTGGGGGGGGGGCGGATTTGGAGGCATTCTGAAAGGGGTTAGAGATTTAGAGGGGATTTTAAAAAAATAAATTGAAATAGCAAGTTGCGTCTCCCTTGATTATGTATTGTCGGTCCGACTCATCACATCCTGTCTCAGCGGGGACGATGAGGCAGTGTCTGATTCTGTCAGGGGACAATGATTCAGGAGTTGAGGGGTGCTGGGGGGGGGGGGGCAGGGAGTCACAATATCACGTGGCAACATTTTATGTATTTTTATTTTTTTTCCAAGTGTCAACCTTACGTGACCTCACTCACACAGGAACATCTAAAGAGCGACAACCCAGACAATCACAGGCAGGACACTTCATCAGTCGTACAAGCGATGACAATTGGTAAATCGTTTTTGATTTAAAAGATGTGAGTGCAAACAAATCGAAGCATTCCACTTTAAAATGTCTTGGAATCGTTTCATGTCTCACATATTGGAGCACACCCCTAATACATATATATATACGTCCATACACACCAGTAGGTCACCTTGTGGTCTTTAATAAGTTCCACTTTAAAATTGCATCATTAAAATGATGCAAAGGCTGAATAGTGCGGTAAAACATGAGGAAAAATGGAGTGTGATATGAGGCGATTTTGAGCAGATGGAGACTGGAAAAGGGGGCCCATCTTGGCCTTGAACACACCATAAGAATTTCTTTCTCAACCATCGTCTATATTTAGCACAGCATGGGACCACAGATTGTAACGAGTGCTTGGGGGCCCTTCAGTGTTCAGCAGGGTTCCCACTCTTTCACTTGCTTTTTATTTATGGACCTTTTAAGGACTTTTGAGGGCTAATCTATCCACTTTGGTCGAAAAAAAAACGACCATGTATAAAGCGTAATGTAAAGCGTTTTTAGCAGAAAAAAACGACCATGTATATAGTAAGGCGTTTTAAGCCGAAAAAAATGACCAAGTATAGGAAGGCGTTTGTAGCCGAAAAAAATGACCATGTATAGTAAAGCGTTTCTGGCCGAAAAAAACGACCATGTATAGTAAGGCGTTTTTAGCCGAGAAAAATGACCATGTACAGTAAGGCGTTTTTCGCCGAAAAAAATGACCATGTATATAGTAAGGCGTTTTTAGCCGAAAAAAACGACCATATGTAGTAAGGCGTTTTTAGCCGAAAAAAACGACCATGTATAGTAAGGTGTTTTTGGCTGAAAAAAACGACCATGTATAGTAAGGCGTTTTTTGCCGAAAAAAACGACCATGTATAGTAAGGCGTTTTTGGCCGAAAAAAACGACCATGCATAGTAAGGCGTTTTTAGCCGAAAAAAAGACCATGTATAGTAAGGAGTTTTTGGCTGAAAAAAAAAAACAGCAATGTATAGTAAGGCGTTTTTAGCCCATTTTTAGCCGAAAAGAACGACCATGTAGAGTAAGGCGTTTTTGGCGGAAGAAAAACGACCATGTATCGTAAAGCGTTTTTGGCCGGAAAAAACGACCATGTATAGTAAGGCATTTTTGTTCCAAAAAAACCCCGACCATGTATACCAAGGCGTTTTTAGCCCATTTTTAGCCGAAAAAAACGACCATGTATAGTAAGGCGTTTTTGCCGAAAAAAACGACCATGTATAGTAAGGCATTTTTAGTCGAAAAAAAAGACCATGTATAGTAAGGCGTTTTTGGCCGAAAAAAAACGACCATGTATATATAGTAAGGCCTTTTTAGCCGAAAAAAACGACCATGTATAATAAGGCGTTTTTGGCCGAAAAAAATGACCATGTATAGTAAGGCATTTTTGGATCATTTTTAGCCGAAAAAAACGACCATGTATAATAAGGCGTTTTTAGCCGAAAAAAACGACCATGTATAGTAAGGCGTTTTTGGCCGAAAAAAAAACGACCATGTATAGTACGGCGTTTTTGGCCGAAGAAAAACAACCACGTATCGTAAGGCGTTTTTAGCCCCTTTTTAGCCGAAAGAAACGACCATGTATCGTAAAGCGTTTTTGGCCGGAAAAAAAAGACCATAAGGTGTTTTTGGTTGAAAAAAACGACCTTGTATCGATCGTAAGGCATTTTTAGCCCATTTTTAGCCGAAAAAAACGACCATGTATAGTAAGGCGTTTTTAGCCGAAAAAAACAACCATGTATAGTAAGGCGTTTTTGGCCGGAAAAAAAACGACCATGTATACTAAGGCGTTTTTAGCCCATTTTTAGCCGAAAAAAACGACCATGTATAGTAAGGCGTTTTTGCCGAAAAAAACGACCATGTATAGTAAGGCCTTTTTAGCCGAAAAAAACGACCATGTATAGTAAGACGTTTTTGGCCGAAAAAAAACAACCATATATAGTAAGACGTTTTTGGCCCATTTTTAGCTGAAAAAAACGACCATGTATAATAAGGCGTTTTTAGCCGAAAAAAACGACCATGTATAATAAGGCGTTTTTAGCCGAAAAAAACGACCATGTATAGTAAGGCGTTTTTGGCCGAAAAAAACGACCATGTATAGTAAGGCATTTTTAGCCGAAAAAAACGACCATGTATAGTAAGTTTTTTTTTCGGCCAAAAACGCCTTACTATACATGGTGGTTTTTTTCGGCTAAAAATGGGCTGAAAACGCCTTACGATACATGGTCGGGGTTTTTTCGGGCCAAAAGCGCCTTACTATACATGGTCGTTTTTTTTGGGCTAAAAATGGGCTAAAAACGCCTTACTATACATGGATGGGGTTTTTTCGGCCAAAAACACCTTACAATACATGGTCGTTTCTTTCGGCTAAAAAGGGGCTAAAAACGCCTTACGATACGTGGTTGTTTTTCTTCGGCCAAAAACGCCTTACTATACATGGTCGTTTTTTGCGGCTAAAAATGGGCTAAAAACACCTTACTATACGTGGTCTGGTTTTTTTTCGGCTAAAAACGCTTTACTATACATGGTCGGGTTTTTTTCGGCTAAAAATGGGCTAAAAACGCCTTACTATACATGGTCGTTTTTTTCGGACAAAAACGCCTTACTATACATGGTCGTTTTTTTTCGGCCAAAAACGCCTTTCTATACATGGTCATTTTTTTCGGCTAAAAACGCCTTATTATACATGGTCGTTTTTTTTCGGCCAAAAACGCCTTACTATACATGGTCATTTTTTTCGGCTAAAAACGCCTTATTATACATGGTCGTTTTTTCGGCCAAAAACGCCTTACTATACATGGTCGTTCTTTTTCGGCTAAAAACGCCTTACTATACATGGTCGTTTTTCTCGGCTAAAAATGGGATAAAAACGCCTTAGTATACATGGTCATTTTTTTTCGGCCAAAAACTCCTTACTATACATGGTCGTTTTTTTTCGGCCAAAAACGCCTTACTATACATGGTGGTTTTTTTCGGCTAAAAATGGGCTAAAAACGCCTTACTATACATGGTCGTTTTTTTCGGCCAAAAACGCCTTACTATTTATGGTAGTTTTTTTCAGCTAAAAACACCTTACTATACATGGTCGTTTTTTTTCAGCTAAAAACACCTTACGTTATACATGGTCGTTTTTTTCGGCTAAAACCGCCTTACTATACATGGTCGTTTTTTTCAGCTAAAAACGCCTTCCTATACATGGTTGTTTTTTTGGGCGAAGAACGCTTTACTGCACATGGTCGTTTTTTTCGGCTAAAAACGCCTTACTATAAATGCTGGGGTTATAGTTTTTGCACTATGTATCGTTTTAAATCCACAAGGTGTCGAGTAATTCTCTTGATGTTTAGTTTGACAGTCAACTTCATCTGGAAGTGGCATGAAACAAGCTTGAAGCCTCTTTTTAGAAGAATTAGAAACAATAATTGATTTTCTGCATGTTGATCGGACATCGGTCCCTTTTCAGTCCGGACAAAACACAATTTCAAACATCGTCAATTTAAATACACATTTTAATTCAAAGAACATCGTCAATATTATTCCCATCATTTGCAATGCAGAACAGTATGTTAATGTTTTGCAAAATTTCTGTAAACATGATGCAATAAATCCACATTGCTGTCAATTTTTTACATGTGGTACAATTATTCTTTGTGTCCAGACTTTATGTATAGTCTGGCCCTTCCATCACCATCACTTCCAATGCAAGACAGTGGGGGGGGGGGGGGTATGGTGTCATGGTGGGGTGCACAGTCAGTGTTAAGTGATAGACTCGCCCACTCTGACACCTCGAGTCCGACAAAGGCGTCTATACAAATGCGACTATCCGAATCACGTGCAGTCGACAATGGTAGTCTTTCGTAGACATCCCGGTGAAGTGGACAGTCGCTCTGTAGCTTGCATTTGGAAAAGGCATCCCCCCCCCAAAGAAAGTGTCAATATTTATATGTATATTGCAAGTCGCGTCGCTTCAGTGTCTTCACTGCCACGTTGCATCAGTGTCTTCGTTTCTTCCCAACTTTGGCGTGGTCCCCGCTTGCCTCCATTCATTCATCAGCCTGTCCATCAGTCACGGCCCACACAGTGTCGCGAGTCGACACGGCGATCACCGCAAACATCGCCGCGGACGCGACCTCGTGCCGCTCACTCGAAAAATGTTTCTGGCCATAGAGAATGTGACAAGCAGCTTTCGTCGACGAATGTTTTAAGTTTGTCTTTTTCTTTGAGTGCTCTGAACCAAATTGAATCAAATTGCTGTGTTTAGACAGGGGTCAGAAGTAGTAAAGTTGAATCCAGATCTGTGCCAGATTGCATTTGGCAACTTGAATGTGCTTAATCACTGATCCTTGCATAATGTTGAGGTCATTTGGCTTGCATGGCCTTGGTCCCTATCGCCTGTAGAGGTTTCGTGTAATATCATCGCAAGGACACCCCCGCTCAAAAAAAAAAAAAAAAAAACAGCATGAAGATGGAGATTTTTTTCAATGGTAATGGGGGGTAAAAAAAATGAAACAAAGTTCAAGTACAAAGATACTTTTTTCATGTTTATTATTCAAATCAACAGCATATTCTTAAAAATGGTGTCCAAGGTGTTTTGTGTATTCTACAACTATTTTATACATACAGAAAACAAAAGGAGACAAGATTAAAAAAAACATGTATAGCTATCAGGATGTGTGGATTTTTTTTTTTTTTTTTAAAGAAAAAATAATGGGGTTTTAACCACGTTGTAGTTGCATTCACATGGGATAATTGAGCACCACGTCCTGTTTGGCCAGCTCCAACAACATAGGATCGTCGAAAAACTTGCTGATGCTCACGTCCTCGCTCAAACCCTGCCGCAAAAACAACACAGGGCGTCAGTAGTGAAAGGTTGAAATAAAAGCAACCGGAGAAGGTGGTGAAGACGAAAACTTGACTCAATTTGATTTTCAAAGTACCACGAACAACTCAATAGATGTGTTCTCATCTGAGTCGAGCCTTCAAAACGCCCGGCTGAGAGGGCAGAAGATCTTATGGGTGGCATAAATGGCCAACTTGGCAGAACGGGATGGAAAGTTGATCAGGAGAAGAAAGCGAAGAAGGAGACGAAGGAAAAGATAAAAGACGAAGGAGACGCAGAAGATGGAGAAGACAAAAGAGAAGAGAAAGAAGATGACAAGCGAGATGAAGAAGAAGAGGTTCACCTTGCGCCGTCGGGTCTTGATCATGAACTCTCTGGCCAGGTGGGGGGCAGGCTGAGGCTCCAGGGGTCTGATCACGATGCTCTTGTCCAGCGGGTCGCCGGGAACAATCTGGCAAACACATTATATCTTTTAAGATGAGGTGCTCCCTAAAGTTGAACTTTTTAATGATCAAGCTCATTAAATCATTTTATTCATCTTTCAATACTCTCTGTGGAAAACAAATTAACATGACAACTGTGTACCACCCAAAAAAGAACAAAAAACGTACAGCAATACAATACAAATGTATTGTTGTAAACGTTAATTGGTTATCAGAATTTTATTTTGCCTCATAAAATCCATAAAGACTAAAAACCCGAGATAACATAACCGGAGGAAGCATCTTTGAGGTTCTCTTGAGAACTCTTCTCATTTGTATCAAGTTGAGAGGAGGGAAAAAAATAAATCAGAGAAACAATCTGTCGAATCTGAAAAATGGTTGACGGTCTCGCTGAGTGGACACCTTTTTATTTTTTGGTGGGTATTTTTTTTTCTCTCCCTGCTTCTCATCTGATTCATTGGCGTGTGTGTTGCGTTGCTGCCACTGACTCAGGAGCGCGTCCATCATGTTGATGGAGGCAAGACGTGCGTGCGCTGCTGGTGACCGGTGTTGGCATCAGTGCAACGTTGGCAGGGTAAGAGAGTTTTTTTATTTCTTTCTTTTTTTGGGTAAGATGATTTTGCCAATGACTCACGCAAATCGCAAGCACGCCATGACCCTCATTGTCAGGTAACACTATCACAACATGCAAGACTTTCCAACTTTTTAGTGATGCTGAAAAAGTCCCTCTGTTCCCATAAACTGAGCTTCTAATAAAATGGCTTAATTCAGTCTTTGGCGCACTTTGTAAATCACGATACGAGCAACAGTCCATAAAAATGAAAAAAATAAAATAAATGTAATGGCCAGGATATGAAGTGCATTGTTATGTTAAAGGCGTTTCATACACAATCAAAACTGCCTGTATGTTAAAAAATAAAACTTCAATGAAATTACTTGAAACTGACAACTACAATCTTCTAAAATGCGAGTTACAAATACAAAGCCTTGGACAGAGTTTTGGGATCAATCACATCAAGCTATCACACAGAGGTGTTATTTTCTGGGGCTGCTTTGCTTCATCAGGCACGAGGTGACTCGAATCAGTGCAGGGTAAAAGTGAAACTTCAAAGTAATCCAGGATATCTGGGAGTGAAATCTGCCTTCCACTTTATGGAAATGTAGCGTCTGCCACAAATCATTGGCTCTTGACTTTAGCCTGACCTGAATGACTGAGTATCTCCCCAGTAAGACACCCCAGGCTGAAGGCAAGTTTCCTGGCCTCAGGATGGGACAACACATGGGAGGAAACCATCAACTGAGAGGCTGGAGGCAAATCAACAGATGGACGGAGCAGTAAGTTGACATCGATTACAAGGCTGCACTGGCAGACCACCAGCGCACAAACGAGCTTCATGGGGCAAACAAAGCGTCGTCCAGGGGCAGCTGAATCAATGCTAGTCAGTCTGTTCTGCCCAAAGCCGTGGCGGCCGGAGAAGACGAATGCTGAGTAAGTAAATATGTAATTATGCGAGCTCGTGATGATGTGACTCGCTGCTGGAGGCCATCGGGCAGATCGTCGAGGGACAAGGACACCAGGTTGTGACTTTTGAGAAATAAATCATATTTGTTGCACACTATGATTAGAAACACACAGCCATCAAACTTGCATTTCAGAGCTCCAAATTGAACATCATAGGCGGGTTTGGTCGATTATATTTCCTGTATGCTGCCGGTGAGACGTTCAGGTGCAAAGACGGCACCTTCCCTACCGCTTCCAGATGAAGGAGTTTGCCATAATAAGCACTCATCTCATCTAAGTGGAGCTTAACGCTGGGCGACAGCCGCTGAGAGCGCGCGCAAACACATGTCGGACATGGCAGCCCGGGACGGGGTTTAAATCTGAATGACTCACCACTTGCCGCACATCAGCGGTGATTGAGGCCGAGTGGCGGATGTGTTTCGCAATGTATACGGCGTGCCGAGATTTTGTTGCACACGTGTGCGTTCAGTGCCGCTTCACAGTTTGGAGTTTTAAATGACTGAATGGTGCAGAACTGACCAAAAAAAATCTTCCATATGCACAGTATATAGTTAAAACATGTTTTTGGGATCTACAAAATAATCCTTGTACTCCCATCAACTTATTTGTGGCATAAAATTGATTCGGTGGCAAGCTCATACCTGCCAGTGGTGAAAGACAGACAGAGCGAAGGCCTGGCCCTGAGTGTGCGTGCGAAGGTCGGTCTCAAAGCCGAAGGAGTCAATAGCCGGGATGAAGGCCTTGATCGTGTAGAGGGGCGAACCCGGGATGGGTGCGTCCTGCGTGACGTGACCTCTGCGAAACGACAACGACAGTGTGAATCCTGGATCGGCGGTTTTAAGTGCTCGGGACAGAGACCGACCTCCTCCTGGCGAGCACCGTGTAGACGGCGGAGACGCAATCAGCGGGTGCCTGAACCTCCACGAAGTAGTATGGCTCCATCAACCTTGGGGTGGCCTGGAGCGCACAAAAAAAAAAAAAGAACCAGAAGAACCTTGTTGAACATGCAGCTACACATGCATGCGCGACACCGTCAAAACGAGATTAGGAGGCGAGCCAAAAACGGTGAGCGAGAAACGTCACTGCGCTGCAATTAAAGAGAACGATCGTCAGCGAAATGCAAAGTGTAATCAGGGTAATGGAACATTAAAGAAAGCGAGGCGGTAGGAGTCGAACGGCAGACGGGAAAGAGGGCCGGGGGCGGGGGTCCCGATGATCTCACCATGAGGAAGGCCGAGTACACCACCCTCCTGGCGGTCGGGATGACCTGGCCCCCTCCGCGGTGCAGCGGCTCCTGAGCGATGACCGCATCCAGGATCTTGAACTTGACGTTCCTGATGGCTGGCGGATATTTAGAAGGTAGAAGGAGGTCAGGGAGGGAAAAAAAAAAAAAATAAAGAAGACGGGCTCGCTGGCAACATTCATGGTGAAGTTGAGCCAGCCTTTGAGCTGAGCAAAAGCTGGTCATACAGTTTTGTCTTTAACATTAGCTTCCTAGGCAACTAAAAATAATAAATAAAATAATAATCAAAACGAGTGCAGCTGAAGTCCAGCTTTGGAAAGCCGTGGGCCTTACGCTCATCACACAGGGGCCCCTCCCTGGTGCCCCACTGGAAACCTTGAACGATGCTGTCTTTCACTGAGCCCAACAGTGCCTTGTCCACCTGCCAACCACAACAACACAGACAATTGACAAAAAAAATAAATAATAATAATAAGTTTTATAATGATTGTATTGCTATTACAGTTGACAAATGCACAATAGCTAGATGCTACGCTACTTCCTGTCAACAGTTTTTGAACATATCAATTTGCATTTCTTTACAGTACAGTATCGCGTGGGTAAAGGCAGTTGCTATCTAGTGGTGATCTAGTAGAATGCAACGACCTCTGTGCTTTTTTTTCAAGCACCGCACTTTGCAAAGCCTACCAACAATTTCTTCAGGAGAAGTGCAAACAAAATATCGTCACAAACGATTTCTAGTCTTCCCTCAAGTGACGAAGTAAGTGCATTGCCTTTGTTACTCATGCTGTAGTCATTGAACAGGCAAATTTGTGATCAGGTGAGTTGTCTCGTTCGGGTATCCGTAGCAGAAAAATGGCGGCGAAACATGTCAGCCTATCGATATCTATATTCCCCCACAGGTTTTATTTGCTGAAAAGTACTTTGTAATTCTGACCTCAGAGGGCAGCGTGTCATCCACCAGGATGTTGGGCCCCGTTGTGTCGGGTCCGAAGGCCCAGATGGATCTGGCGGCCAGCAGATCCCAGTCGTACTTTGTCTGGAAAAATTCACCCAGCTTCTTCCTGGAGGAGAAGGAAGACGGTTAAGAAAAAAAAACGTGCTTTGCGAGAAGTGTCAGCTGTAACATAAAAGAGATTAGTTGATTGGGATGTGCGCAGGGGTTAATGGAAGAGGAAGAGGTTCGGTCTAATGGGGTGTGAAGTGTGTCGCTTTTGCGGCACCGTCGCACTTGGATAACCTCACACACACGCACACGCACACACCTCGTATCACAGGGAGAGGAAACCTCATGTGTGCTTTCAGAGCAATTCCAATTAGCGTAAGTGAGCTGATCAATACAGCGAGCAGGGCTCTTAAAAAGAGGTCCACATTCTTTTCACCAAACACAGCACAACATCTTTTATTTTCTGTCCAAATAATCCACAAGAGAACTGCGCTACAAAGCAAATCACTGAATGAAATTCAATTCCCCTCCAAAACACTCACTCAACGGAATGAAATGTCACCCGGCTGTGGCGCGCCACGTAAAATGAAAAAGAATATTAAGTCGTTTTTAGCTTCAACCGCACACGTGACGGTGCTGCATTTTTCCATCCTGGCGTTTAATTAAAAGACCAAACGGTCACTTCTGCATGCCTGCGCATTCGTCAGTCGCTAAGTGAGGGATAAAAGAGAAATATGACGACGTCTTGGGAGCCGTTAGGCATACGTCTCGCTGTACGTCCAACGTTACAACTCGGCCATTTTATTTCATCATGAGATAACTGGATGTGTGTCGAGGTCGGCGTCGTACCTGTTCCACGTGATCTGCACCACCTCGTTCTCAATGTCCTCGGCCAGCCCCTTCTCCAAGGGCTCGGCGATCATGGTGATCTTGTTCCTGCCAATGGCAGCGCACAGTCAGCTGTCAATCATGTGCTCTGACACCGCTTGTCAGAAGGGGAGGCCAACGCTGATGACAATTCTTTTTTCACTCTATGATAATAAAGCCCTCACTGGCCACAAGATGCAGCGCACCTAACGACATCCACGTTTTAAAGCTCTCACCTGGAAACTGTTCTAAATTGTGAAAATAATGTCAAATATGTGCTCACACCGAGAGCATAACCAATAAATGCAAAATGTTGTGATGATTCTCCTGTATTACATTTTGCAGGGCATGTACCTCATACTCACTTTTTATTTGGCGTCTCCGCAAAACACTTTAAAGACGACGTCTCCACGACTGTTTCGCAGAACGTCACCACCGGGTCGGCAACCTATGGACATGTCGACCTTTTGTCTCAAAATAAAAGCGAAAAAAAATTTTTTCTGAAATATTACACAAACGTGAATCTGACTTACTTTAATGTCGATCTCAGAGTACATCTTGCGCAGGTCGTGCATAACGCAGTCCAGGTAGAGTTCTCCCGTGCCCAGGATGACATGCTCTCCTGACTCCTCCACCTTTCAAGTCATACACAAGGCTACACATGAAGCAAGTTGCACCTTTTCCAGACATCATTACATCTACGTGAGTGATGTGACGCACCTTTGTGGTGAGGGAGGGGTAACTCTTGTTGACCTTCCGCAGTCCGTCCAACATCTTGGGCAGCTCTGACGGGTTCACGGGCTCCACCGCGATTTTAATCACGGACGCTGTGTTGAACTTCAAGGGCCTGAAAATCTGAGCCTGAAGTGAGAGGAAGAAGTCGATAAAGCAGACGTTCGTTTTTAGCTTTTACCACCATTTGTCTGAGTCAGCAGAGTCTGACCTCCTCGTTCCCTCGAGGCTCCGTGATCGTGGCCGTTTTGACAATGGGCTGGTCACATCCCTCGATAAGGACCCAGTTCCCGGCTGGAACTCGATTCACTTCAACTTGATATCTTTAAAAAAAAAAAAAAAAGGTGGAACAGGTGAGGTTTAACTCGTAAGAAAAAAAAAACGCTCCAACTTTAAAAGTCCAAGTCCTCAAGGCTCACCTGGCGACGGAAATCCAGAGCCGGCCGACGGTACAGATTTGGGAATCCTCCTCATCCTCCAGGGTGTAGTTCTCGCCTAACACCTTGACGGGCTGGCCCGCCTGAATGGTCCCGCTCAGAACACGGCCGAAGGCGTGGAACTGAACGCCGTCCTCGGTGCTGTACATCTTGGTGGTGTGGCACATCAGAGGGCCCTGAATAAGGGAGTGTAAATGTTACGAGTCTGAGATGAAGTAAACTCTTTCACAGATGTCATTTTACAGTTTATGGACCAAAGTATTGAAATACATGACCAGAAATGAAAGTCGAATCAAATGTGGCCTGCTGGCTTGCCTCTCGCTGTTACAGCCTAGGAATGTCTTTATCTTTGTTTTTTTTAAATGCCTATATCGGTCGCTCATAAAAACTCACTTCTGGGTCACACTCAGTCATGGCCTCCCCCAAGTCCGAGTCCAGACCGCCAGTGTAGGTGTGCTCTATCTTGTTCCTGGCGCCCTCCTGTGGCGAGGGGATGTGCTGCACACACATGTCCACCAAGCCTGCAGAGATCAGGTCAGAGTTAAACGTGCCCGTAACATATTGTTAGTCCAAGAGCAGAGTTTCGTATGTGTGTCATCAATGCATGGCTTCCTTAACAAACAAAAACAACAACAACAAAAAAAACGGATGTACCGGTGAACTCTCCAAAGAAGCGGTTGCACACCAGCCTTAACAGCGGCCTGATGTTCAGTTTCAGTTCTTCTTTGCTCAGGTGAACCCCCAGTTCGTCCAGCACTCTAGGGAGGGACGTGTCCACATCCCCAACCACCTAAACAAAGAGACGGTTTCAGGAAATTTGGCTTGATTGGACCTCGTGGGCTCTGAACATGCTTGTGCAGGATTTTGTCTCCAACCTGCGAAAGGATTTTGTAGAGTGGCTCTAGGACAAACTCCACAAAACTGCGCTGGGAGTTACTCATGGGAGCTTTCTTGGTGAACTTGCGCCTTAATGACACAAAACACACAAAAACAAAAAAAGCCTTGAGAAAAGGTATGTTGAAATGCCAAATATTGGTCTGACACTCACGTTTTTGGGTTGAAATAAATGTCACCCCAGAGTCTCTTGGAAAACTCAGTATAACTGATGTCACCTGGAAAAACACACATACTCGTGAGAAAGGAGGCTTGTCCGAGTGTTAAGATGCGGTGGTCTCACCATAAGTATCCGCGTAGATCTTTGCAAAGGAGCCGAGGGTGAAGCAGATGCTGTACTGGGAGCTAGCGAAGCACACGTTCCCCAGGAGAGGAGAAACCACCAGGTTCTCGTCGGTGGAGTACGTGCTAAAGGGGGGGAAAGAGGCACTAAATGAACACACAGCATTGTTGCGAGAGGTTTGTGGTGTGACAGCTACTTACTTGAGCAGACCGTTGACTTCGTCCACAATATGGCGGAGTTTGTAATAGGCGTCGGTGGGTGGCAGCTTGAGCTCCACGATGAGCCGGTCCACCTTATTGATGCAGATGGTGATGGCCATGCGCTCCTGGACGGCGTGCTTGATCAGGCGCTCCGTGTTCAGCATCACCTGCGGTCGACGACATTGCCAATCACGCGTCTGTGAACGGCCCCCCTCAAAATGGCTGCCGCAACTACGACACCAAGACGTACTCCTTCCGCCGCGTCGATGAAGAGGACGATGCCGTCCGAGATGCGGATGCTGGACGTGACCTCATCGGAGAAGTTGACGTGGCCTGGTTGGGAAAGGGAACGGTTTCAGTATCTGACGTTGAGATCACAAAATGAAGGAGAGTACCTGGCGTGTCCATGATGTTCAACAGGTAAGATTTGCCCCTGGAATCAGGGAGCACCAGTGTGACAGGCGTGCTCTTGATACCTACGCCTCTCTGTGAAATGCATACAAAAAAAATACGTATGATTTAAAGTGGCACGATGCGCATTTCCTCAATGCCAAATATATAGGTATATATTTATATATGGCATGCTCTTTTTCTGAATGTATTATGATTCTAATATGGCACGCTCACCTCCTGTTCGGTAAAGAGGATGTCTGTGTACCGCAGCTGAAAGGGTCAAAAAGCCTGATGTTAGTCTGCAGTCATTTTGAGCGAGCTCTTAGTACAGATGACACACTCACATCTATGTCATCTCTCTTCCTGATCTCGGGATGGGTCTGCTCAATCAGACAGTCGACAAAGCACGTCTGAAGAGGAAAAGAAAGACATGTTATGTTGGATTCATCTTAGAGCGCAAGGTGAATTGGGCAAAGTGCCGCAGAAGAAAAGACACAGATGGCGGGTTGAGTTCCACCTTGCCGTGGTGGAGGTGACCGCACAGGGTGACGTTACGGATAAGCTCGGGACTGTCCATCAGGTCGGCAAGGAACCTGGCAGGAGGAGGAAAATGACGATTGAAGATCACTAAAGCTAATGCACACACATTCCGACCAATGGGTCGAATTTGACTAGTTTTTTTCTCTTTCCAACCAAACTCACTCCATGTCGTAAACCGTGGCTGGTAACTCCTGCTCCATCAGGGTGAACTGCTTGTGTCGCACCGGCTTGATAATGGGCTCTGATTGGATTGCGAGAGAGGACTTTAAAGTACATTAAATGGTGGTAGATGGTGAAATGAATCACAATGTATATTTATAAGAAAGTAAGTTTTCTTGGTACACCAAAAATGTTCATCCTGTTTAGTCAGTACAAAAAAAACAAAAAACAAAACTGCACACAAACATTTTTTTTTCTAATTACACAATTCAAAATGTGTTCCTTTTTTTAAAAATGGAAAACAAGCCAATTTTACCGGCAATTTACCAGCAGGGCTGGTTCATAAATTTTTGTATTGAAGGTTGTGCAAGCGTTCAAAAATCTTTAATCTCCAACCTGTGAGAGGTTGAGTGTCCTCCTCTTGGACGATGGTTTCCACTTCCGGCCCATACACCTCCTCGGCAGTCGGATAGTATTTCTTATCCTCATGCAGCACCACTTCCATGCCGGGCACGTCCTCATCAGCATCGGCCGGCTCATCGTCATCATCCTCGTCTCCCTGCACCAGAAGAGGACACGTGTTATTCTTGAACAAGCAGATTAAACGTGTCCCAAGAATAAAAAAATAAAAAGCTACACAACACCTCATCTGCATCTCGGTCCTCAGCATCCAAATCATTCTCATCGTCATCATCAGAGTCCAGCTCTGGACCGATGTAGTTGCCAAATTCGTCGTACAGATCAGCCTCCATTATACAGAAAACTTGAGCAACAAATTCACATGTTGGTTAAAGGTATGTATGAGAGACAAAGTAGAAATATCAATGACTCTGTAAACAAACGCATGACAAAACACAAGCTGAGAAGACTCTTAAACATTAGGTTTAGATGCCTAGGTATTTCATTATATCTGAATTATTTAGTTTGCAAGGTTTCGTTGCTTTGTAAATGGAAAGTCCACTCTCCATCACGCTTCCAATACGGCTAATGCAAATTGACAGTAATTTCATAACTTTACAGATACAGTATTAAGAGCTCAGATAAGTACTTATCGTCTGAATGTCTGCGAAGGTTTAAAACCTTTCGCCCCCAACATTTATGCATGCAGCAAAATATGATTTTAGTTCACTATTAGCATTCTAGCCGGCTAGCGAGGCAAAGAATGAATGACACCCGAAACAACGTTGGTGTTACGTTAAGGCCGTAATACAACAATGCTAGTTTACAACGATGATGAGGGAACACTTACCTGTATTCTGCAATAACGAAGGAATAACGTACAATGGCCAAAATTATATGGTGCAATCCGTTTAGCTTTTAGCAAGTAAATCTATTTTCCAAATAGCGCCATGCGTATGAAAGACCACTTCCGGTATCTGATTTTGTTCGTTCGTTTGAACAGCGAATAATCGCCTGAGTGTGCTCACTATCGCTTTTGTTTCAACGAGTGGCAGTTTATAGAATGCAACTCACGCACTTTAAAAGAGGCATCGTATGTCTGGAGGTTAATGTTTTGCTGTAATGCTTTGATCCAACATTGGGGGTTTTTTGTTTTTTTTGTTTTTTTACAAAGAATGAAGCAAGAAAGGTATCTGGTTCATAATACACCTGTTATGGTGAATAATTATATGCTGTCATACGATTTTTTCGGGAAAAAAATTGCAGTGGGTAAACTATGCAAAGAATAAAAATAATTGAGAAGACGGGAATTTGGTTCCACGGGTTTGTATTCTGTAACCGAATATTCTATGTACACAAAATATATCCACTGAACCACAATCATTTGATTTGGGCTTTGGACAATAATAAAAGACTTGCTTCTGGGGAAACCATACATCAATTAGTAGTCAGTTGTGCTCTGCTAATGAGATGGCAGTCTCAGCCAAAAATGACATTTTTTTTCTCCCCTGAAATAGATTGCTGAGAGTTTGATTAATCACAACACAAACATGACTTCAGTTGATGGCTTTATTTCCATATTGCTGCTGGTAACAAGTTCCACAACAAGGCAATGGCCTTCAAACTAAAAGATACAAAAGACGTAAAACGCATATACAGTACATGGATAAAATATTTTAAAAGAAGCACCTTGGTGAAAGAATATTGCTGCAGAACATGAAAGGAAAAGTGCAGAAATGACGCACGACAAACACTGAACAGGTAGTGCGATCAGCTAAGATATACTTTTTAAAAGCATTGAATTGTTTATGGTTGGGCAGGTCTGAGGTGCACATGCCCCGTTAAAGCCAATATAGAGGCACATCCTGGCCAAACACACAAATATGACTTTAATGAACCAGTACAATAAAAATGTTGCCTTCAATGTTGTTTCTGGTGGGCAAGAGACCTGTTCTGGGTGGGGTACAGGGACAAATAATTTATAAATACTAGGTATCTTAATTTTGAAATGTGTCACCTGGATTTTTTTTAATAATGTGCTCTGAAAAACACTTTGCAAGTTTCTTCATTTTTAGAGTTTCCCCAATAATGTGATCTGAAATGCACATCCTAAGTATAGGAGCATATGCATATTTATTAGGGATGGGCATTCAAGTGCATCAAAATTTCAGTTTTATTTGGATTTTTAAGGCTAGGTAATTCATTTTAAGAGTTTTCCCGATAATGAGCATGCACTCTGCATAAGTGCTGTAAATAGGGATGGGCATTCAATTACGTCCATTTTAAAGTAGCTGGCCTTACAAATTATTTTATTTGGAAGGCAAATTAAACTGACTCAACATCACCTCCGCTGATTGCACCCGAGTAGAGCACTCCAACAATCATTTCCAACAATTAATTACACTGGTCAACAATCTTTACTATTTTATTTTTAATCGGAGACGCAAGTAAAATTTTCGAGATTAATTTTTTTGGGCTGATTCTTTTTCTTTTGTCTTGAGCACATCAGCTTTTCGTAATAACAATGATCATGCAATTATAAACAAGTAAGACATAATACATAATAAAGTCGTATATTGAGTCATATTTATGATTTAAGGTTCAGCATTAGGTGGATTTTTTTTTCTAAAGCCTCATTTCTCAATTACAACGCATGGTAGAATATGTATGGGTCAAACTTAAAACCAAAAACCAAAATACAAGTACAGTATCTCAAAAACCTGATGTGCAACAAAAACAAATCAAGGCATATTTTAACTCTTCGTCAAAAATACATTTCGGGACACATATAGCCGAAATATTGCGATTGACCAGTGTAATTAATTGATTGCAATGCTCATCCCAATTAACATCCCTACTCAGCCACAAGCTTCCTGAGACGTTGCACCACCTCCTCAGCGGAGGACCAGGGCACCGTCACCGCCTTGAACTCCCCCGGCGTGGCCTCGTGGGTCTCGGTGATGAGGCGGTGCATGGGGAAGTCTCGCCGTGGGAAGACCATGTCCCGGGGCCCCATGGCGAGCGCCGGGCAGAAGTCGTTGGCGCCGTCGCCCACGTAGAAGACCCTCTGGTAGGGGCGCCCCCTCTCCTGGATCCGGCGTGTGATGTACTCTCTTACCACCGCCTGCTTGCACATGTTCGCAGGGCAACGCGGGCACTCGTGAGAGTGGAAAGGCCTCAGCACCAGCCGCCCCTCCCTGTTGAAGGTGGCCGGGTTGGAGAAGATGCGATGGAAGAGGGACCGGGTGCCGGCTCGCCTCAGCCAGGATTCGATGAAGAAGGTGTTGGCGTCCGAGAGCAGGACCACCTCGAAGTCGTGCGGCGGGCGGTTGCGCAGGAATTGGAGCAGCGCCAGCATGCCAGGGGTAGCGGGCAGCTTCTCCATGACGGTGCGGATGTCACTCTCAGTGACGCCCTGCTCAGCCAAATAAGCCAACACCCTTTGCATGTACTCGTTGTAGCGGCCCGGTTGGTACGTGTCCTTCAGCCAGGCGGGGAGATGCTGGTTGGGCGCTGTCTGCACCACCATGTCGTCGCTGGTCTCGTCCACGATGGTCTCATCAAAATCAAAGAAGATGAGGAAGCGCTTGTCCGGGGAGATACGTGAGGCCATTCTGCTCTCGCCGCGGGTTCGGGAGCCGGGGGGCTCCTCCTCGCCTGGGGGCTGGGGTGGGAGATAACAGCAGTTGAAGAACGAGTCCCCCATGACTGTCACACCTCGGTTACTGCATTCCACGCAGAGGCTACCAAGGGAAAACATTATTATTTACACAGTATTTCAAGATAATGACCTGAAAAATTCCCCAGTGGACCCGTGCCAGCTCATGAATAGTGAAAACCTACATATAATTGATGGCCGAAAAAACGCATTGACAAAATTATGTTTACCCCCACCCCCCTCTTGTATCATAAAACAAAAAATTCTTACTGTAAAACACCAAACAAAATTTCTACAAAAAGTGTGCCCCGAAATATCAGTTGCTTTTAATCCAGCGCCTGCTAAAAAAACACCAATAATTTTTTTTACGCCTTTTTAACATAAAAATGGCACTCTGTAGTATTTTGTTTAATAAAAAACATACCGTAATAACGTAATCAAATCGTAGAATGTAAAGAATGATTCAGTTTGTGCGTCATGATTACGTGTGTCACTGCACTTCCTCCTTTCCTGGCCACCAGAGGGCGGTGTAACCAGAATATTTTATTTAAAAAAATATATACACACACACACACATATACATTATATATTCATTCATTCATTTTCCGAACCGCTTTTATGCTCACTAGGGTCGCGGGGGGTGCTGGAACCTATCCCAGCTGTCTTCGGGCAGTAGGCAGGGGACACCCTGAACCAGTTGCCAGCCAATTGCAGGACATACATTTTATATATATATATATATATATATATATATCGTGTGACGGAAAAGTGGTTAGGACTGCACGACTGTCCATGTTTTATGTTATGTGTTGTGTTGATTATTTTACTTTATGTTAACTGTTTTGTGAAGCGCTTTGTTACAGCTGCCACTGTTTTGAAAGCGCTATATAAATCAGCATGCATTGTATTGTATTGTATATCCCCCACAAGCATGCCTATGCTCGCGCGCATACACACACGCGCGCGCGCGCGCGCAAACACGCACTTCTCAATACGTCAGGTTCGTTGGCGATTGCAATCTTTGTGAAAACAGTATTTCAATACAACTACATGGTGATGGCTCTTTCTGTCTTAAATTTTACTCACTGTAATGGGAAGTTGGATAAGGATCACGTGCCTGTGCGTTTCTTCAAGACGTCCTCCTATAATTTCTTTCGAAAATACACATGACAAGATATAGGGCAAAGACGTTACATGGCAACCACAGGAAATAAACGGCTTTTAATTTCAGTGAGGGTGGAACATTCAAGAATTCGTACGTCTTTTATCATTTGCTCTGCAGTGAAGTTTAGTGAATATGACACTTTCGCAAATGCGCAAAACCGGTTTCCGAGTTAGGTGAAACATTTGCGCACATTTTTCAAGGAAAATATCAACAGAGCTCGTTATGTATTGTCGTCTTTACCAGTCTACAGACTATGGAGATTATATATGTATATATAGTGTAACGTGCATTTAAAAAAACCAAACAAACATACATACATACTGGTGTGGGTCGGCACTCGTCGTCCGTTTTGAGGTTCCGGTCCCGTCGTATTGAGAGGAGAGCGTGGAGTTCGACTGGTTTTTATGTGACAACCGAACGCGCGGCCGCGTGCACGCCGCGACGAGTCCGCCCGCCCATTGAATGATAGAGCTGTGGTGCGCGTTCACGCGCAGTCAAAAGGTGGTCTGCGAAGAACTGGGCTTCACTGCTCGAGCGAGACTACACCAAATTTAATTCGAATTTATTTTAAGAATAAGGACTGCACTAGTCAAAGCCTGATTTAGGGCAGACTAGACTGGCATAGGCAGATCTTGACGGCTTTCAAGAAATAACTAGACTAGACTGCTAGCCTGCTCCAAAGAAAGTAATGGACCGTTACATTCAGCTTTATATAAATAAGAGAAGAAAAGGAATCATGAATGCTAAATTGAAATGGACTAGGCTGGTATAGAGTACTTAATGTAAGAATAGACTACGAGACTGGTTTAGCATGCTTCAAAAAGAGACCTGGACTTGATGACTGGAAGAGACAACGGTGCAAATGCAGTCTGTTTTCGAGCAACTCTGGATTATATTGGTCTAGTCTGCTTTCAAGAAAGAACTGGATTTCAACACAAATCTGGATTAGACTACCGGTACTAGACTGGTGTACTCTGCTTCTGATTCCAGTTTGCAGTTGACTTCATGAAGTGGACTAGCCAAGAATACACTTGTGGTTAAACAGCACAAAATATATACACTCCAGGCTACAAAGTGCAGTAGAGTAGGGTTACAGTATGATACTACACCGACACTCAAAACCAGTTTTCAATCATCCCATGTGAGTTCTGAATATTTATAAAAAGAGGATCATGTTAATGTGGGCCAATTTATGACCCGGCAAGTATTCTTCCAAAGTATGTCGCTTCATGGTAACCATTACAGCAAGGCAACCGAACAACTCGCAGCTGGTTCGCTGCATCGTGCTGAGCCAAAAAGGAAAAAAAGGTGAAGATGTTGCACAGCGTGTTATTTCTCAACCTCGTTCACCGACCGCCTACACGCCGGCGGTGAATCACGACTCTCCAGACCCATCCGCCTCACTTTAGACTCCCCCGCCCCCCTGCTGTAACACACACACACGTCGATCAAATTCATCAATAAATAATTTTGATGACTGATTCAACGCAGTAACCTTGTTTAATTTAAAAGTGTCAAAATCCTGAAAATTTTAGCCTCTCAACAGCAAATATTTTAAGGTTTCGGTATTCCTCCATGAAAGTAGATTGATTGTCTTTCCATTTTTTTTTTTCAAAACAAGACTTTTGCAAACATCAGCTTTAATTTGGAAAAACAAAAATCATGAACTGAACAATAACTGTTTGTGCATTTTCTGAAAAGCTTTAATTTTCATGTTGCTTAATCATCGGATCATATTTGGCAGTAAATTACCCGCCGAGTCTCTTTTATTAGCAACCCTCTTTTAACTAAGGCAAAAACATTTCATCAGTTCTTCAAGGTCAATGATCCTGAACACTATACAAGCAACTTAGTACTTATCTACCGAAAAAAAAACTGCATAAACAAATAGCAGATAAGAACTTGAGGCTTCACGTGCAGCCAGCAAGTGAACCTACTGACACTAAAAAACGATAAGATTGACATACTTCCACATGCTCACGTGCTCAGTTTTTTTGTGTTAGTGGAGTGTTGCTGGGCAACCAGACAAAAGGAGGCGGTCACACTCGTGGCTACTTGTTTTTACTTAAAGTTAGCAGTCAGTTAAATGTACAAGTTAAATGTACAAGTTATTAAAAAAAAAAAAAACAGAGGCCCAACTTCTCATTCCAAGTTCCTCAAATCTCCAGAGAACGTAAAAAAATAAAGACAAACCAGGACATTATAAAGCCGCAGATTTTGTACCAGATACAATTATAATAAAATACACAATAATGCTACATTAAGTGGTTAGAAATACAAAGGGTGACAGGGAGGAAAAAAGTATCATGATTTATCTTTTTAAAACATCTTAGAATATACAATGTTATTTTTTTTCTCGCAACTAGCCAAGAGTTTTAGTAGTAGAAAGTGCATTCTATGCAGCAAAGAAAGGAGGCGTATCATCATCATCATGACCATTTTTGCAAAACATGAAAATAAAAAAATGTACTGCAGACAGAGATTGGATGGCCAAGTGTGTGGTCAGCAAAGTAAGAGGATGCTTTTTTTTTTTTTTCCAAGGACTAGAAACATCCTCTTTTTTGTTAGGGTCCATTCCACATCACCCACTGTTCTCCTCCTTTCCTCGCCCTTACAACAACAAAAAGAAAAGCCAATTTCGCTTGCAGCCCGGACTGTGGCCTGTTCCACAATACAATCGCAACTTCCCTGCGCCTTGCCCACGCAGCGCTAAAGTGCAGAGAATACACACACAAAGAAAGAGGGAGGGAAGGAGGGAAGGCATCAGATAAGACAAAGAGCCATATTGCAACTGGATGATGAGCTGATCGTGAAGTGGAACTAAGAGCCACACAAACACAAACTGCAGGTCCAATCCATCAGATGGGGGACGCCATCAACCACTCTGGGCTGAATACTGTCGAAAGACAGTCACGGTCAATTTAATGCTACTGTCTGCCCAAATACGAGCTTATTGGTATCAAACGTGTTCCAAAAATAGCACTGCGCAAAAAAGGATGTTTATCCACCATTTTGACACTGTAAACCACATTTAAAATTTGGTTGTGTGCCAAAAAACCCCACCAAAGCCGGGATTTTTTTTGGGGGGGGGGCCGGATCAAGTAACTATCCGGTCCTCCGACTGCACCATAATGGCATCGTTCATGAGTTTGTCCAGGAAGTAGCCCGATAAGTAACAAACAATTTGATCAACCTTCCAAGAGGTCTGTGCTCCCCCGAAGGATTTGCGCAGATAACAGTCAAAGCTCTACGCCTTTTAAAGCTAATGACATTCACACCATCGGCGGATACATTTTGTCACCAATGTAATCGCTTGCGCTTGTAACCGACCTGATTGCGTACAAGTGACAGGGGTGGGGGGGGGGGAGCTTTTGGGGGGCATTTTATCCACCGTGGGGTGGCCAAAAATTATAAGCAAAAACACCGAACGTCTTTCTGCGTAGGCGACATTCAACAGGCTAAAAGAAGGACCCGTGCGGTCCAAAGGTCCAAAAACGACCTTCCAAAACCATCACAACGCCAAAGCAAACCGAGCAACTTGTGCGCGCGCATGTGTGTGAGTACAGTGAGCATGTTAAATGTGCTTTAACATGACAAACCCGTATTATTGACAGCAGTGTGGCAGAAACGGGAGAATAGGAGGGAGGGTTTGGAACCGACCGGGTGGCAATGTGGGACGAGAGAGAAGAAGGTTGCACTCAAGGACACTTTGATCCTCTCCTCTTTCATCTATAACTGCTTCAGACAACAAAGTGTATGCAGAAAAGTGGTGAAGATTGCACGACTGTCTGTGCCCTTTGTGTTGTGTTGTGTTATTTTTGTTATTTTGACTTCAAAATGGCACCGCGAGAGTGGCTGCCTTTCCAGCAGCTCCTATATTTTGTTGTTCTACTTCTTCCTTTCATAGCTTTGCTGCTGTGAATTGGGAATTTCTCCATTGCGAGACTAATAAAGGTTTTCTTATCTTATCGGTTCTTGTGATGCAAAACCGGAGTTTCTTCACAATGATCATATCGGGTCCGCATTTGAGCGGTGTCGCTTGCGATTCGGTTCGGGGGGGGGGGGGGGGATATGACTGAAATTTGAACAGCGAAGCCAAAGTTAAGAAATTGCATCTACGGGAATGGAAAGCACCGTTGAACCACAATGAATCGCATTACATCATAGCCAAGAGCTCCATTTTAAGTCCCAAAAAAATATGTATATTTAAAAAACTAACTCTTCCCCTCTCTCTCACACTGGAGTCCACGGCACTGCGTTCTTGCGCGACTGGGAGAACCAGCGACAACATTCACAGAATATTTTGGACCTCCAGGGGAAAAAAAAAAATCCATTCGCAATCCACTTGAGAATACTTGCCACTTGTAAAGCGTGTGTAGCTTGTCTTAAATAGGGAGTCCGTATCAGTCTTTCAAGCACATGTAAAAATGTGTTGCAGAGGAGCACCCTGACATGAATCGGCTTGTGGTGGGCTGCTCAGAAGGTCCGAGATTTGAACAATGGATTCAGGGAAATGCTTTGAACAACACGGGCCGGCTCTATCATTAAGCCACGTTTCCACCAAACAGTCCGTTTAATTGGGTTCACCGTGGTTTGGTTTGGTTGTTTTGACGTACTGGAACAGACAGGAACGTCAATATGACCGATTTTTTAAAAATACCCACTTTTTAGACTTCTTTTCGTTACTTTTTTTTTTTTTTTTAAACAATCTTTCAGTACAGTACCGAGGCCAACTGATTTGCCTCATGGACTAAAATGTGAAGGTTGGGAAGTGTTATCAGCCTTGCACTGTAACTTCACATATGGTTTGAGAAACAAATACACAGCAGCTCAACCTCTGGCCAGAGGAAGCGATAAGAAACAGCAGACTGTTCTGTGTTAATGCTACACTTGTTTGCATTGGGGAATCTTCAAAAAGACACCGTTGTTGTTGCCCACATTTCACCCGGGTCGGACAAGACGAGGTGATGCACCAGAACCACCGCCCCCAAATTCTTCTGAATCAAATCCTACAATGCAAACATCCTGTCTTGGCTGTGTTGCTTCAATGACAGTTTTCAGACAATAATTTGCAGATGACCGAATATTTGGCACATTCCTAACTGGAACCCCAACAAAAGGGTGCGGACAGAGTGCCAGTGCCGGATATTTTAGATTTTTTTTTTTTTTTACAATCGATTAAAAAACAAGCATAAAGACTTGCTCAGTGAAAACGTAACTTAACTTGGTGCCAGATGGTGTGCGTAAACGCAGGACTGGGTTTTGCTTACAAAAAAAAAGGTGGCCCACTGAATCCAAGAAGTTAGTGATGGTTTGAGTGACTGAGGCAGCGCCCGCGGGTTGTGGTTCACAATTCAGTGATGTTGAGAGGCTCCAGGACCCTTTTCAGCAGAAGCCATGTGGTGCATGTAAGTGCTATCTTCATGCCCACAGTGGTTGAGAGGCTCACTTTTGAAAAGGGCCGGCGGAGGGGGCAGGTGGGAGACCGGGGGCACTGCCAGGTGGTGGTGGTGGGCGTTTGAAAGGTGCGGTTGGGAGTGTTGGTGCGAGGAGGCCGTGTGGAGCTGCACGTGGGGGAAGGCGTGTCCCAAAGGGCCTCGCAGGGGTAAGGCCGCCCCGGGTGAGTGGATCCCCTGGGTGGTCGCGCTGGTGACGGCTGGCGAGGTGGCCGCTGAAGGCCCGGGACCAGAAGACGACGAAGAGGGGGAGGTGGAGAAAGTGCTGGCGAAGAGGCCGACCGGCACGGGTGGGCCGCCGGGCTGCAGCACCAACGGGCTGGTGACCCGGAAGCACTTCTCCTTGTGCGCCTTGAGCATGTTGGAGAAGCGGAAGCGCTGGCCGCATACCTCGCACGGGTACGGCTTCTCGCCCGTGTGCGTGCGGCGATGGCGCTTCATGTTGGGCCGGCTGGTGAAGCTCTTGCCGCAAATCTCGCAAATGAACGGCTTCTCTCCTGTATGGAGAAGAAAATCATTATTATGGTGAGGGACGGTTAAAGATGAAAACAATGGAATGGAAATGGGGATGACAGCAATGAACGGGGGTAAACTGGACATGTTACTTTAAACTGAATCTCACGCTCCATTGTGGCCAAGGGTAGAATTCTGGGTCGGTTATTGCACATTTTGGTGTTGTAGAATTAACATACCCACATCCTTGGATGCTGGATGGGTTAGCCTGCATGCTCAAAGCCGCTAGCTCCAGAGACGGTCGATGTTAGCTAGAGCAAGCCTTAGCCGGTTGACGACACGCATGTCGCCGCCACGCATGTCGCCGCCACCTTGAGTAAGTTTGGCTCCAAGGTCATGACAACACATTGGATTGTGTTGTTATAAACATCAGACATGCACCTATAATGCCAACCACGTGGTTGGCATTATAGGTGCATGTCTGATGTTCTTTTCGAATCAGGGGTTTAACATAGAGACCATCGCGAGACGCTGTCTAACATGAAAGGCACGAAGATTGAAGGCTCGAGGTCTAGAATATCAATGGAGACGGACGGCCGCCTGCCTGTGTTTTGCTCCACATTTTATTGGTGATACTATCACAAAATGACCATACATGGCGATACAATCCATTTCATCCTAAGAAAAATGTGTAAATTGTTTTCTGGAATATTCCCGATGATCGTCCAACTAAACATCCCATAGTTACCCCTCCCCATGCAACCCTGATTGTGACGCCCAAAATTTGCATAAATATAGCTTCTATTTTTCTATCAAACATCACGTCTTGTTCCCGGCACGTCTTTTTCCTTAAATGCTAATAAGCCTCCATCTCCATCGGAGGGTCTGTGCCGCTGAGCCGCCCACTCGGCAGGAAGCTATTACAAGTGACACTTTGAGGAGACGGGAAAATGTACAGTCGGAGCAGCCACTCTCATTAACCTCCTCCACGCGGGTATTCAATGCGCTTGCCGGCGCCCACGCGGCCGTCCCTCCACCGGCTGCTGAAGGGCTCTCTGAAACGCCTTCATCTGCCATGTCGCCGGCAAACCAGCTCGAACATTAGAGAGGTGACAGCCATCTTGTGTAACCACAGTCCATTATAGTGGGAAGAATTTGTCATGAATCTGCTTGTGGGGGGTTGAACTCTGTATTCTAACGCAGTTCGTATTCTAACGCAGTGGTTCTCAAAGTGTGGTCTGCGCAAATGCTCCGTGGGGGAAGGAAAAAAAAAGATTGAATTAAATGTTCAAACTGCGCATAATGTTACAGAGGCTGAAACCTTGTTTAATCCAGTGCAGTACATTTGTAAACTCATTCACTCCCAAAGACGTTTTTTAACGTCTTTTCAGATTTGGTCCAGAATTGGCTGGTACTGAATGAGTTAAGTATGATTGAGATGGAGTTAAAATTTATTTTGGTACATTTTTGTAAATCTAACTTATATAGGGAATTTCCAGGCCACAATTTTTTGAAGATCCTCACCAGTATGAGTAGGGTATTTACTCTTTGAGAACTCACCAATACCGAGTATTGATCCCTCTAGTAATTTTGATATCTAAAATTTAATTTAATACAATGACAACAAAGGAAAAAACAACAACACTTTCTGATGTCGATGATGATTCGCTGACATGGCAGCTTGACGCAGTTTAGAGCCAGCTACTTCCAAGCAGGACTTGATGTCAGATTTTCTTTACCTTAAATATCGGTGGATAGTATCGGCAGCCTCGACACGATACCAAAAAAAAAAAAGGCTGGTATCGACCTGAGGCCGATACCTAGTATCGATACTCGCCCACCCCGACATGACCTCAGGACGATATTTCAACACAGTGTTAATGTTCAAACTGTGCATTATGTTGCAGTGGCTTGCAATGAATTCAAACATAGATTTCTGCTTCATTTTTGCTCCTGTATTTTAAAAATCATCATGGTAGTTGTACTTGCAGAAGTGCTGTACGTTAAGTATTTTGTGAGGTGGTACTTGATGTAAAAAGTTGGGACAGCCGGTCATGCAGACCTTGGCTGGGTGTGTCCTTTCCCAACAGCAAGTACAGGAAAGGAATCGTGTAATTACATATCACAAATAGAAGCTGTGTGGAATCCTGGAAAAAGGCTCGTACCGCAAAAGCTTGGTTTGGGAAAATGGCGAGGTAGCAGGCAGAGAAAATCAGAGGGATGGAATCGGCAGCATGTGAGCGGCTAGTCATTACATACTCACGCCACTCCTTCATGTTCCGCAGCCCCTCTCATTACAACAAATGGGCGACGTCTCACTACAACATGCATTTCAACAATGTCACACCCGATTCTTCTTTTAGACAGCAGAAGCCACATTTTCACCTAGCGGTCCAGTTTGGGTTGCCATGGTACAGTTGAGAAGGATAATTCTTCACCAGATTTAAACAGAGTGACATCGTGGAAGGTGGTCATGAATTCGACACAGAAGTGGAAAGCCGCGCATCGATCAAAGACCGCAAATGTCTTGAAGGCTGGAGTCACACCGCGTGTCCAAGTTGCCGTAGGACTCGAAGCATGCAGCACTTCCGCGTTCGGTGGCAGGTGGCGTATTAATTTGCGGTCGGCATTGGAGGTGGGGTGACAACATGGGAAATGTGTTCAAATTGAAAAGTTGACACTGAACAAAGTAGCACACATCGTCTCACATCAATGTAAGACTGGAGGAAGGACAGATAGGAATTTTTAAAAAGTGTTGTGGTCCAATCAATAAACAATACACCGCACCGACTACTGCTACGATGCACCACAATGAAGCCAACCGTATTTCTTTGGGAAAACTGGGCTGGAGAAATCAGTTGTCTTAGTACCCGAAGCTGGAATTTTAGAAATGCAATTGGCAGAATAAAAGCACAATTTAGGACCACAAACACTGCAAGTAAACCAGATTTCTGGAGCAGAGAAAAGTAGGCGGCGCAACATATGAAAAGTGAGCCCAATAGGGAGCCCGAACCAGATGCCAGGAACTAAATTTAGTTGGAAGAAAGGCCCCGTGGCTCAAAAGTCAAGCAAAGCACGTGATCACTTCCTCACCTGTATGCGTTTTCATGTGCTCGTCAAAATACTGCTTCATGTTGAAGTCTTTGCCGCACCACTGGCACATGAACTGCTTGTGTCCAATGTGGATGCTCATGTGTGAGCGCAGCTGGTACTTGTACTGGAAACGCTCGTCGCAGTTCTGAAGGTTCACATCACATCAAACATACATCGGGTCATTCAAATTCCTCAAAAATCAACGCAACGCAAATGATGTTCGCAAAGTGAGACTGCTCAGTGACAGCACCTGGCTAAAAATTAAAAGGCGGCGGCGGCAGTGTGGGCCGAGACCACCGAGGAGAGTGGCCTAGATGCTACACGCTGCTAAAATAAGCCAGTAATAACACGCTACAGGGGGAGGGTGACGGCTCGCGTTTAATTAGAGCGGCTCCACCCGTGCACACGTCTGAAAGGCCTCGGGTGAAGGACAACGCTCCATCTGTCCACTTGAATTCAGAAAGGCGGATTACAAGGAAGTTAGTTCGAAGGAAGGAAATTGGCGCCTCCGCTGCATTTTTGGTACCGTCTTGTCAAGATGAATGGTTAGTTGATCAATTAAAGAGGAGTGACTCAATACGCTTAACCTAAATACTGGTGGATGACATCGCAATCGATGACAAAGAGCCTATCTGGGTGGTGTTGTGGTGCAGCGCTTGCAATATGACAAAGCGGCTTTTGTTGGGCCACAAATACAACCTGACTGGAGAGTGCGAATAAATATATACAGTAAATAAAATAAAATAAATATGCCTCCAACATTGCTCTTTTCTTTTTTTGGGCAATACTTCTGTGACACTTTCAAACAGACTGATGGGTGTGGAGTGCATCTGCTGCCAAGTATCACAGAGAGCATTTTGATGAGCATGATGCAACAATGGCCCATGCTTCCGTCAGAACACAGAGACAAAAAAAAAAAAAAGGTAAAGTGGTAGAGTGTAAAAAAGTGCCATTGAGTTTGTACCGAAAAACACAAAGTGTGAACTGGCGATGTCCTACCTCGCAACGGAAGGGCTTCTCTCCAGAATGCTGCAATGAGTGCACCTTGAGGGACATGCTGCGCTTGAACGACTTGCCGCAGGTCTCGCAGGTGAACGGCATGTCCTTGGTATGTGCTGTGCATGTTGACAAGTAAGAAATAATTTTGAAAGACAGAAAGGGAGCGCGAGTTGAAGCCAAACAACACAACAATGAACTGGATTTGAACTCGGCGTAGTACGCAAGACATCAGTTCAGCAAGACACCTATTCAAAACTGAACAAGGGGTGACCTGAAAAAGAACCTGACAAGTTCGAGTTTCTTTTCCGTTTTAAATTACTGTCAAAAATCAATCGCCACACCATTTTTCTCACTATTCACAATGCGCTCATTCATTTCCTATCTCATTATTGTATCATTTGTTTTCATATTTGGTCTACTCCTCCAAATTGACTTGCGATTAATGGTGTGTGCATATTTTTTTTTACATTTGGGTTTGGAAAGTTAAAACATTTCCTAAAACATCCCAATATTTATGGACCTGACCGTTTAAGCCACCACGATGATATTTGTAAGCACATCGATGGAACTGACCATTATACGTTAGCATTAAGCTAGTCGGCGTGAACGATGTATAACAATGGAAACAACATATGTTGTATTTGCGTGTCATCTGGGCTGTTACACTTCACTCACCAACCATGTGCTTGCGGACATGGGCCATGGTGTAGAACTTTTTCTCGCAGATCTCGCACGAGAACTTCTTCTCGGCGTAGCCGTGCACAATCTTGATGTGCTCGTGCAGCGACCATAGCTTCTTGAAGGATTTGTTACAGGAGACGCACTTGAAATAACACATGAAGAAGAACAATTGAAATGGGCGATGATAAGAGATGCATGTAATAAATAAGTAGGAACCGCCCCTCATTTTGTGTAATGTGGATTTCCTTAACCTATACTATAGCTCCCTCAACTGGCTGAAAACGAGTCCAACAACACATACCATTGGGGAAACCGGCAGCCCTACCACGACTCACTGTACACTCATCTGAAACCGTCCAAATCAAACATCGAGCAAACAACTTAGCCGTGAGCACACAGATGCCGAAAATCTGTATTGACGTTCTTAATGTAGTTTTAAATTGAACCAGAAGTGAAATATGGCTTAAGCCAACTGAGTGATCCTCGTCCAATTTGTGGCCCTTACCTGTCAACACAGTCAAATTTAACAAGTCGTTTTCAATGCATTATCACCATTGAGACACCATGTAATATCCTGAAAATGTCTTCATCGTAGATGTCCAATTTTTCGTTTATTTTGATTGCATGACAGTTTGATTTGAAGAGGCTTGGGACCAAGCCCTGCCACAAATAGCGAAACCCGCGAGTAAGTGACGCCGCCGCTTACAGCTTATCATTGCCTTAGGAGGCCACAAGATGGTAGCAAAGTACTTTTTTTTCTCTTACGGACGCACTTCAGAGTTCCCTGACGATGCCAGGAGAGGAATACTTTTATTGATTTGGCCTGCGCAGGAAAAAAGGGCCAGAGTGTGTGTGTGTGTGTATTTTTTAAAGTAAATAATGTAAGATAGGTTTAGTAAATTGAAAATGAATTTGTGAATGCCGATGCACAAATATGCTCAAATGTACAATGTTTTCAGTTGAACCTCTTGTTTGTGTTTGCCTGTCATTGTTCAAGATATGCGATGATGAAAAAAAAGACACACACAGACGTGTCTTCTCACCTGGATGTTCTTCTCGCAATCGGTCTGCTGGTGCAAGGCCAGCTCGCTCTCCAGGACAAACTTCTTGCCACACTTGTCACAGATCTGCATCCTCCTGTGCGTTACGTTCATGTGCTTCTCCAGGTACCAGCGTGTGTTGAACACGCGAGGGCACTTTTCGCACGCCAGCATCTCCTTCTCCCCCTCAGCCTTGCCGCTCGGGACCATGACGCCCGCGGACACCGGCGGAGTGGAACGGGCAGAACGCCGTTGGATCTTTGCTGTCTCGGGGTGCTTCCGTCGCCCCCTGGTGGTCATTCCTGAGGACGGCGAGTTTAGAGCCGTTCGGAGACTCTTCCTCTGTGGCTGGCCGGAAGCGCAACTCGCACTTCTGTGGGCCCTTTTTGACCTCGTTCTTCGTCTTTCGATCTCCTCATCCTCGTACACATCGTCGTAGGAGCTCTCGTCTTCAACCTCTTCCCCATCTTCATCATCCTCGCTGCAACCTCTTTCCAAGTCGTCTGCGGCCGTATCGCCTTTGTTGTCGCCCTTGGAAACGTGGAGGGTCTGATTGTTGAGATTTACCTCCACTATGATCTGCTCACGCTTAAAACCCTCCTCCTGTCCGTCCTCCTCTTCGTCGTCATCTTCGGTCTCCTCTGAAGTGTCCTCATCCTCCTGCGTGCGTATGTCTCGTCCTGCCGCACCCTCACGGAAATACTGCTGAGCGCTGTCAGCCGCCGTCTTGCTCGCCATTTTGTTGTCCACCAGTACAGAGTAGGGCTTGCCACCCGCCTCCCTCTTGTAGAGCTTTCCCGTCAGGTCCACCTCTGGCATGGGGGGTCGGTAGTAGGACTGTGACACCTGCGGCCTGCGGCCCTCTTCCTGTGACATCCCGCCCAGGCACGGGGCAGAGACCTCCTGCTTGAGGCTTTGGCAGGATTTCATGAAAGGTTACGAAGCTGAAGTGGCTCCACAAAGAGGGGTAAGGTGCACCGAACCCCCACCTTCCCTCAAGAGGAAGGAGGGGATGGAGGTGTATGAGACAGTCAACCGGATTCAAACAACGCGTCCATGTCATCCAGGGAGGGAAACCACAACGGAAAGGCGTACAACCCGTCACGGACGCGCCTCCATAAACTTTAAAATAGCAGTTGACGAAGCTTAAGTTCACTTCCTGTGAAGGGCAGAGCAGGTAAGGTAGAAGAAAGGAACACCTCACGTCTTTCTGCCATCTGGGGCCATGAACAGAGCATCACCTACAAGAAGCAGAAACACACACTGATGAGTTGGGGGGGGGGGGGGGGGGAAGAGAGAGAGAAAAAAACTCTTCCGCTGTTATGATACGAAAAAATAAAAAAGTCTACAACAAAACGACAGCGACGCCCATGAAAGTCACAACCGCATTTGCGCTGCTGCGAATACAAGGGCAAACCACAAGTCCTCAGAAATGAATGGGTGTGCACTCAATTACAAACAATACATGCTTTACATTCTGTCGAAGTTGAGCGAGGTCAACAGACGACCAGTGCTCAAGAATCATCCATCTAGTCATCCATTTTTGGAACCATTTCATCAAAGACACTTTGATGAAAATAAAAACATGCCTATTTCTGGATCGTCACTAAAAACACATTTTTTCGCCCAATTAAAAAAAAATCTCTTGGCTGCAATATCTGCATTGTATCAGAAGCGAAAAATTTGTATCAGGACACCTCTAAATATTAACAACATAGATTTACACTTGTAGGGTAAGTAATAATGGTACAATCTTTCATTTGATGAATCTGCAAAATGAATGACAGCCGCCTGGCTATTATAAACATCTTTTACAACATTAAAATGTCGGGATGTATCTACCCGCTGGATTATCCATGACAACCAAATAAATTTGACAAAATTTGAAAAAAAAAAAAGGACCACTTTAACCCTTTCATGCACCCTGTAACCTGATAACATGATAAGCTGTCCACTGTAGTAACCGCTGTCCTTGAAAGGGTTAATATGTCAACGACTGCCCCCCCCCCCGCCCCATTTGAAAACAACAGTGCACGTTACCTTCAAACGCCACCATTTAAGACCTAAAGCCTGGCAAGGACTGTAACCACAGCAATGCTCAAAACATAAAAAGGCTACAAGAATGACTTGAAGCGCGCACACATCCAAGCACGTGCGTGTACCCGGCTGACTGCGAGTTGACCTCACACAACCTCGCAACCGGGCTCTCCATTATCAGTGTTCAGCGGGGCGGGTTGCTCGCTTGAGAAGCGGCGGCAGAAATAAGCAACACCACGTGTCTGTTCTTGCAGAAAACACCCCATTTCTTGTACCATCGCTGTGTCGCAGGTATCTTATGCGGCGCTTGCATTTATAAAACAACATTTACGACACAGGCGACAATCAGTACAAAGAGAGGACAGTGCAAACAAAAACCACGAGAGACAAGGGTTAATGGTTACCTCGACTAGAGGCCAGTATAGCATATCAGAATTCAACTGGGTTCTGAGGCATGTCGACGGCGATAAAGCCAAAATAGCCTCCAGTCACCATGTGATCCAAGCATAAAATTGTCCGAAGGGCAGTCAAAAAGTAACGAGCCCATTTGAACTTGCCCACGTATAGTTCATATTTTTTCCCCTGAAATTTCAACAGTGTGTTATAAATAAACCGTAAGAAAAAAATTGTTTGAAGTAGCTACTTTGTGAAAGACATTTTGGAAATGGCATCATTGTTGGATGTCCGCTAGAAGAGCTGTGATTGAATTCCTTGTTTTGGAAGACGAGCCACCGAAAAAAATTAATAAACCAAAAAAAAAAAAAAGGTTTAGGGAGATGCTGCAATAGGCCACACCACTGTCAAAGAGTGGTGGGCAATGAAGATTGATGTTTAAGGGACTGTATGAACAGTATGACAGTTTTATACTGCCCCCAGGTGGCCAAGACGGGCACACCAGAAAGATAGTGTACCAAAAACTGTTATATTCGCTGCTAACCATCCATCCATCCATTTTCTAATCCGCTTATCCCCTACAAGGGTTGCGGAAGTGCTGGAGACGATCCCAGCTGTCTTTCGGGCGGGAGGCGGAGTCCATTCTGAACTGGTTGCCAGCCAATCGCCGGCGCACACAAAGACGAACAACCATTCGCGCTCACAATCACACCTAGGAACAATTTCGAGTGTTCCGTTCCGTTAACATACCATGAATGTGGGAGGAAACCCGAGTACCCAGAGAAAACCCACGTAGAACATGCAAATTTCACACAGGAAGGCCAGAGCCAGGATTGAAACCTGCACCTCTGCACTCTGAGGCGGACGTGCTAACCAGTCGACCACAGTGTTGCACTCTATTTGCTTTCATTTTTTTTAAATTAAGCCCTTTGTTGTTTTTTGAAGCACAACATTATAATTGTTATTTTAGTGTCACTAAATTGACTATTCTACGTGGGCAACTAGTTGATGAAGCGCAGCATCCATGAGTGAAAATACAATCCAACTGTTTACTGTCCTTTGAGGTGCTCACGGTCAGATACTTTATATCTGAGAATATTAGGTTTGGACAAGTTTAAGTTAAATAAGGTTTCCAAAAGAATAACCGATTTTCAAAATAGATGTTCATACATTGGATTAGTTTTAATTGAACTTCTAAATCTGGCTAGTGTTTTAAATCGCAGAGAAAAAAAAGCACAATATTGCCCCCTTTCAGTCATTTTTGTTTGCACGAGTTTGACAATTGATCATTTCATTCAAAAGCACCAACAGAATCTCCTTGTGTACAGTATGCCGAGACGTCCTGAGAATGGGAGTATAACAAGCACATGGGAAAAGCGAGCTTGGTTGTGATGGAGCGACTCGGCCGTATTTGACACAAAGCCGACTAGATTATCCCGAGTGGGGATGACAGGGGAACACAAACTGCATGAAAAAAGCCCCCACTGGCACGCTAGCAGCTTATAATATCCCATTTTGCCCTTCACAAATTAACCTGATTAATACGCCAAACACATGTGCGGCATGCGGTTACGCAACACCCGTATTGAGCAAAAATGCCTGCACTGCTTCATATTATCGTCGATGAGTCATTTGAGAGTTTCGCTCAGTGTGAAAAAATGCACTTTGATGTGGCTTCACAATATCTTTTGTACATTGCAGAGCTAATTCCTCTGTGTGTCTATTATATATATTTTTTGATAAATGAAAAAAAATGTAAAAATCAGCTGATCTTAAGTGATCTGGTTAGCAAGCGATATAATTCTTCTCAGCCATATCAAAATGTTCTATTCGACTTCATTTGTGCCTCAACTGATACTTGCAAGAAGCCAAAACTGGTTTCATATGGAGTAGGCCGCAATGTAACTCACACAAACACCGAATAGAATGAGAGAGTGGCTTTCAGATGACATGGAAGCTTCATACTGCAAACCCACACCGCAGTACTATGCGCAACAACATAAAATGGGGCAAGTGTTCACAAGTGTGGAGCTGACAGTGACCTGGGAAGCACTCAAGCTCGCTGGCGCTCAGACTTTAATGAGCTTTTCACCGCTTGTAGGGAAGTAACCGTGCGAGGGTTCACATTCCACACTCTTGGCAAACTCGTAAAAACCGAACCCTCTCACTTTGTGCCCTGCTGCACGGGGTCCCCAAAGCGTCTCTAAGTATTGGACTCCCAATCATGTCGTTCGGGAACGATGAATATTATAAGAATGAAATCCTAATAGAGGTACCGGTATATTTTTTAAATGTATTATTTATTAAAGAAAATGGTCATAATGGTATTGGGGCGGGGGACACTTGTGTAGCCCACTATCAAAAACCAAGACTTTATAGACAAGGGGAAAAGTCATTGGGTTCACTTGATTGCTCACACCAACATCAGGGAGGTCGTTTCACTTAACCTGGATTGATGACTCAAAACAAAAAACAAAAACGATTTCAAACCACAAAAGGAGACTTTTAGTGGTTTTGAAAGAGTGACACTCTAAAACCACGGTATACCTTGGAACTGGTAACTGGCGCATGCCTACACCTAATTTCCTCATATCCTTATGTAATTTTACAATTTTTTCCCCACAACATTATGACTTCACAAATAAAATTATGCTTCTCCCACACAGCATTACAATTTGTTCCCCCTAATTGTTATGACTATTCACCCATAACAATATGACCCCCCCATACATTTATAACTTTCACTCATAACATTCAGACGTTTTGTAGGCGAAGACGTGGAAAGACTAATACTTCCTCAAAAATCTGTCAAAATATGAAATGTCATCGTTGAGAAGCTATTAAATTAAAAACAACATATGAGCATCTTATTTAAGTGTTCAGTAAAGTCTAGACTGGGCCCGACTTGCTTTTGCCATTGGGGAGGTGGTTTACCACCATTCCACATCATTTTTTTTTAATTATGGCTGCAGTTAGGTTGTGTTTTTCCACTTCCTCTGGTCGATTGCTGGCAATGCCAGTCAAATGGTTCTTCGCGTAGTAACCGAGAAGGGAGCAAAGGGTTAAAACAAACGCAGAAAACTGCACCAACACAGCACAGGCCCCGGTTAACTTGAGCTACTTAGCATGCTCAGCTACTCCCCCCAACAACTACATTAACCTGTACGCACATGACAAGCTAACTTGGCTACGTTAGCAGAAAAGGGCATGTCAAATTTTCCAAGACAGTTGCACCACCGGTCAAAATGTTACACTAAAAGGGCTAAGTTTAATGACGTGTTCCCAAAATAATTGCGAGGAGACTTTCACTTTTGTCTTTTAACCAGTCCAAATCACGCCAACACTATGCTAGTTAGCATAGAGCTAACAGTAACGTCAAATATTTGAGCAGCGGCAACTCAACAACGTCGACACGGCGCGTCAAGGAGGGGAAAAAGTGTGTCAGCTTTTGGAAAACTTCATAAATAAAAACAAAACACAAACAAAATACCATATTTGGTTTATGTTACTAGTCGAGAGTCTACGATAGGAAGGTTACCTATAAAATGTCAAATAATAACAACATGAGGTGTTGTATTGACACCCCGGGTCGACGCTGTCACTAAGTCGGCCGCTCACTTGAGCCAGTCACCGCAGCTTCACCACCGGCTACCGGTGAGCAATGAGCGCATCCTGCGCGTGTCATGCATCTAAGCCAGGCGAGATGAAGTTGCGGTCCGGCTGGCTAACTGGCTAGCTGGATGGCTGACTTGGTTGTTTGCTTGGCAGGCTTACCTCTACGACCTCCTCCCGGAGCCCATGCAGGCACGGTAGTTCACGATCAGGGTCTCATGCGCTTCTTCAACCGTGGGAGGGAGTGAAGAAGAAGCCGCTGTCCCGAGATGAACCGAGACGGGAGCCCACCGGCGACCTGAGCCGCCCCGCTGGCGCTACGTGGCCCCGCCGAGCTGAGTTGTTCGCTTGTCGCTCTGACGTCGGCGTCCCGCGTTCATCCCAGTCAGGCAGGCCAGGCCGCCTTCGCTTCGTCGTCGCCGCCGCCGTCTGGAGGACAGGCGCGCGGCTGTCTGGGCTGCGGACGCGCGCGCACCCACCAGAGATCCGTGATGGAAGGTTGAATTCATTAAAGAATGAATAGATTAAATGACAACAATCCATCATGCATCTGACTGCCTCATGCGCTTAACTATCCTCAAATGATGAATATTGTTGACCAAAAGGGAATGGTAAATTCCATCACGCCAGCCAAATGGTTAAAATTAAATAACTAAAATCCCCTCTATTTGAATTATTAGCCTTTGGGATTTTAATTAGGATAATATATTTTAAAATGTATTTAAGGTATTCAGTGTAAATTATTTCTCAAATTATTTAATTCATGAATGATAAAGTTGATTGGTTTATATATGTAGGTATCTACATACAGTAGATATATTAGATATCAGTGGGTGTATGTGGGAAAGATACAGACATACAGTATCTATCTATATCTATATAGATAGTCTGTTTCTTTCTTAACAAACCCATTAATACCGTACAGTATCTGAAATTAGAAATGAACCTCCTTGGTATTGCACACAACAGCCCTCTCTTGTGGCCCAAAATTATAATGACGTGCAATGGAAATTTTTGGACAGGACTCACGTGACTACAGGGCGGTAGAAAGACATTTTTTATTGATCTTGAGGAATACGGTGCTTTATATGGTCTTCATATCCACACGCAAAAGACATGAGCAGCTGTAAAGGCGAGTTCTAATAATTCTCTCACACAGTCGACTGAATATAGTTTACACAGATAAGGACATCATCACTGGGGCAGCTGAAGCAAGGTGCCCTGCCCTGATGGCAGGTACGTGACATTCCGCGCGCGAGAGAGCTGGAAGGCGACATCCTCGGCCGCTTCCAGTTTGCGCAGCTCCACCAGGCCATCACCGGCCTCCATGAGGGAATTGGCGATGAGCAGGGCAGCCTGGGAGTCACCCTCAGCTGAGATGATGGCGGCTTGCTTCAATTGTTCCGCCTTAACAGAGAGAGAAAAAAAAAAGACATTTGAAGTATGCTTTAATTTACGCATCTCCATCACACGGGAAACCAAACGGAGAGAGGAACTACCTTCTCCACAACGAATCTGGCCCTCTCGGCCTCCTGCTGTGCCACCTGCTTCATCTCCACAGCCTCTGTGAACTCCTTGCCAAACGTCAAGTGTGTCTGAAAGAATGCAAATCCACAGTTAAATGCCCATCCTCACACATGCATTATACAGACTAAGCAGGGATGCGGTAGGTTTAGTGATTTAGGAGCGGCTCCGCACCATGTTTTGCTGCACTAGCTAGCTGCAGCTTGAAGCTGGTACATAGCATGTTAGCTTAAAGCCTAGTATACCGCCGGTAGTTCTGGGGCAGCCAAGAAAACAGAGATGATGTGGGAGTGTTTGACATACACGCACGTACGTCTGTAAGTTCGTCAGCTCTGTGGTCAGATGTGTTTGAAGCCATTTCTATGCTGAGGCACATAGAATATCATCAACAAGCGTTGAAGGTCTTCCCCACTAAAGTCATCTAAGCATGCCCTTATGGCCCTTGCTTTGTGCACTGGGAACAGACACAGACCTACTGGGAACTGTTTCAAAACGTTGGAAGCCTGCAGCTATCCAAAAGATCCGGATAAGACCAATTATTATGATGATAAAATTTCTTCATACCAATGAAACATCATCCAAGATGAGGCCGAAGGTGGAGGCTCTTTCTGTGAGGTCCTCGCTGACCTGGCGAGAGACCAGCTCCCTCTGTGTGATGAGCTCGCCGGCATCAAAACGAGCCTTAAAAGGACAAACCATCATGCATCATTATTGGCAAATATCCAAACTGGGCCTAATAAGTCAAATCAAAAATTACGCACCACGACAGCCTTCAGCACCTCTGTGGTAATGGACGGCAGCACTCTTTCGTCATAGTCCTCGCCAATGCTGGTGAAGATGCGAGGGAGCTGAGTGCTCACCGGCCGGAAGAGGATTCGTAACGTGATGTTGACATTCTGCAGATCTGTGGGAGAGAAGTATCACATTTTAACCTGAAGGCTATGACGCATTAATGTATTAATGCTTTAAGGTTCGGGTTAAGCAACGTACCTTTGCTTCCTGTGATGACGGGCACGTTTCGTGGACGGGAACGGCAATCAAAAATGATGGGCTTCTGCACCCATGGGATGAGGAAGTGAGTACCCTCGCCGACGACTGATTCCTGCACGCCCCGGAACCTGTCGAATATCACCGCCTGATGCCCTGCATCAACTGTCACAGGAAGACAAATAGTAGAAGTTAACCAGCTGACGAAAATTGCGTTTTGGAGAGAAATAAGCTGTTTAAAAAAAAAAACTCAACAAAATTCATTAGTGTGAGCGATATTAGCAGCTTTAACTGTCTGCCTTTTTAGGACACTGTTTCCACATCTCACTCTGAGCCTCTTCTTTCATAACAAGCTTCGGAGGAGCAGAAAAGCTTCCCTCCGAAGTCTGAAGACAAACTGGAGGAAATTACTGTGGCTGGCTGCAGGCACACAGGCTGCTTCCTGAAGTCGGTTCTGTCGCTCTTCAACGTTACATATCGTTTAGTTGACCTGGGCTGAGATGGCTAAACGATAGGTAGTATATTTAGGCCCGATTTAACTTTCAGTGTCGTTGTAGATTCATGGAACGTTTTTAACATTCATATTTCAAGCCTTTGAGCAGACGCTGTGTGGCTATCTCACCAAACTCTGTGCTTTGATGACATCATGCAGGCATTGAAGTGGTATATCCAATCTGTACGTTTACGTCGCATTAGCAAATTCCCAATACCGATCAGGTTTTCATCCAGATTTGGAAGATGGCTGAATACAATCTGAAAAGAACAAATTCTGTGTGTGTTTTTTAAATGCTGTCATGATGGCTTTGCTACTTGTGTGTTTGGGGAATTGAAATTGTGCCACTTCAACCATGCAGTTGATATTCAGGCATATTTAAAAGGGGTCTGGTTGCTCAGTACACAAGCAGATACTAACGTCATAATATGTAGCTGAAAGCATAATAAGCAACTGTTTTCTGTCATGTCTGCCAGTTATTAATAAATTGTAAACTGCAGCTGTTCTGAAAGCGCTAAATCAGGATGTATTGCATTGTTGGTACATTTAATTTATTTATGGTTTAATTATGCAACTTGTTATATGTCAATCAAGAAAAATAATATTAATAAAAGCCTTTACGAGTCATAGAAGTCTTGTGAGGGTGTCATTTTGATGATAAAATCTATTGCATTATTTCCATTAAAAAGGTATTCACCATTGAATAGGGCAGAGTTCACAACACTTCCACCAATGGCCAGCGCCAGTCCCAGCTTCCCAATAGACTCAAACAGCTTGGCCATTGTGGAAAATCTAGTTTTACTGCAAAAGAAAACAAGACAAGTTGAGTTTCAGAGCATGTTTTAGTTATTTCGAGGCCACGCATTGTTGACTTTGGCAGGGGAGAGACTGAAGGCGTCAACTTGCGTAGCTTTACTCAGTAGCTAGCTAGTAAGACAGCTAGTGGGGACAAATACGAGAACAAAACCGTGTGAAATGACACAACTGCGCATCACTTACAGTCGAAAAAGAACAAAATAACCACAAGCGAACCAATTAATAAGCAGCACGCGAGGGAAGAGGACACTTATCTCTTGCTAATCGGGCTCCTCAAGAGCTTCGCTTACTTAACGCTAAAAGGTACAACATTAGCTCCGCACAACACATTGAAATAATCTCAAAAGCTCGCAGGAGAATTATCGCTGTGCCAAATTCGAACGTTTCCCGTCTCTTTTGGGTATCATGTGTAATGACTCACCTGTTTTTCGCTCAAGCGTCTGTGACCTCCACCGGACACGACGTGCAGCACATGAATTCGCCACTCCAGCGCGCATGCGCGTCGGCTGAAGTAACATGGCATCCGATTGGCTGGATTTCTTCTTCTACGGGTTTAGCTTCCTCCTCCATCCCGAATTTTCCGGTATTTGATTTATCTCTAAAACACCTTCTGCTCTGATGATGTTAAACATGCAAATTTGCTTTTGCGGGTAAGTAAGTTCGATAGTATGAAACAAAGCTAACAATTTATCGTAAACTTATATATACGGCTGTTTATTTGATAGTTTCCTCCCAAACGTCCTTTCATAGTTCACAAACATCACTTTACAGTGGCTCCAAGTTCATTTTATTTTAATCTTTAAATAATTTCAGTTAGTTTTTCCACTAACCTGTAAAACAATGAAGAGTTTTGTTTTTAAAAACACCCAAATTTGACATTGCATAATGTAGATGCTCAACTTTTCTTCGTGTCAGACCAGGCCTTGCTAGGGCAAACGAGCGCACTCGATCGCCCCCTGACACGGACAGGCCAAATGACAGTTTCACTTTAGTATTGGCTCTTGAGTGTTTGGCGCTCTATAAAAAGCGACATATAAACCATCGCGAAGAGTCTGTAAGGTAACAGATACACATTTTGAAGGTAAAAAGTAGCTTTTATAGCTTGGGTATTTAGCTACAGACTTAAAACGCCGTTTTGAATGGGGGATTAGACATGTTTTGTCTCACTTCCTGCATTTGACAGCTTGTAAACATGCGCGGCTTTTGCACAAATGGTACGAAAAAGTTGTAGTAGGTTTTATTATTATTATTATTATTACCAACCGCCGGGAAATGTGTGTTTTGCGTGTCACTGCCAAACGTCTGTCAAAAAAGTCGAGATGGACACAATATTAGGTACAGGTCTCAATCAGTGTCATGTCCTATCTTAAGTTAATAATTGTACAATATTTTTATGACGTTGGTTCTACAGTTGCACTGGTTGCAGTTACTGCTGTTACTGCTACATTGATCCATATTTGAAACATTGAAAATAAATGTAATTAGATTCTAATATTGTGAGTGCTTGTGTCGTCTGTCAGCAGATGGCAGAGGCGAGCAGGACTGTGCGAGTGAGTGGCCTTCCTGCAGACATTGCAGAAGAGCGGCTGATCGATAAATTAACCGTCTACTTCCTGAGACCCAGAAACGGTGGAGGGGAAATTGTGTCTGTTACAGTTGATGGGACAAAGCCCGACTGTGCCCTGGTCCAGTTTGAAGACAGTGGAGGTCAGTGTTAGGTTATGGTGCAGACCTCCACCAGGACAGCACAGTTGTTGACATGTTCATCTGCTGGATCTGGCTGATTGATGATTCCCGCGTTTGGCCCAAATGCAAGTGGACCATAACAGAAAAAAAATGTATCGAATAAATTTGTTTTTAGTTGAGGTCATAATAATGCTTTCAAAGACAACTTATTCAGACACTTGAAAACCGTTTAAGAATATGAAAAAAAGCATAACATCTCTCCATTAAGTGACACTCACGTTGATTGTCTCCTAGTGTCCCAGAGAGTAATCCAACATGGCCAGCACACTCTCAAAGTGGACGGGAAAGAGTACATGCTCACTGTCAGCGAGCATCGCCAAAACCTGGATCCTAACAAGGTACTTGGAAAGCCCCGACATTCGCTGTTCACCACCACCACCAGCAGCAGCAGCAGAAGAAGAAAAGAAAAAAAAACATCTTTAGACGGTTACTAACAGATGACAAAGAAACAAGTATTTCAGGAAGGGCTAAATGTGTGTTTTTCCTAATTTCTCCAAGGTCATCACAAGTCTAACAGCGACTGTGGATTGCAGTCAAATTCCCAATGGAAGGAGCACGTTCACTCGTCTGCTTGGGGAGCACCCCAGTATTGAGATGAGCTGCGACTCGACAAAGACATTATGCCGACTGCGTGGTGCCTATACGGAAGTGCAGTCGGTCTTGGCCCAGCTGCTTGGCTCCCATCCTGAAGATCCACAGTTACTGGAGCTCTCAGGCTCAGGTCGACCTTTCGTTAGTTCTTCAGAGTTTCCGATCAAGACCCCCAGGAAGAAAGGGGATGAAAGAGATCTTACTGTTGGTTTTCCCACCCCTGAAGAGGACCTCTCGCTGATGGTGGATGCAGACGTGTTCCAGTATCTGCAGAAGCACCATGGCCACGAATACCAGCGCTTACTGAGTCAGTATGGCGTCGAAGTGGTGGACGTGACCAATCAGGGGATCACTACTCTGTTTCTGCGAGCCACAACTGGCGATGGCGGCAAGGAACGAGAGCGCATAGAGCTCGCGAGGACGGCAATAAGTGAGCTTTACCAGGAGAGCGAGAGGAGAATCTGTCAGGCTGAACTACGCAAGAGTGACCTGGACCCAAGGGTGGACCTGCAGCAAGCAATGGAGACGTTACGTGTCAGATTTCCGAAACTTCTTCTCTGTGACAATGACAGCTGTGTCTTCCTCATTGGCGACTACACTGAGGTGTCCGAGGCCAAGCAATTTCTCCTCCGGGAACATCGAGTGGTGGAAACAGAAGACGTCGCTAGTCTTCTTGGAATTCCGTCTTCTCGCCACACCACTGCTGAGGAGCGCGACACGCTTGCTGTGTCGCAGTCCATCTCAAGCACTCTTAATGTTGGGAAGAATCGCGTGCGGCAATCAGAAGACGGTAAAATGTATCATCTGGCTGCTCGATTTAAAGAGTCCGGCCCACCACGACAGACTCCTCCAGGAAACTTACGCGGAACCTCGAATCCGAGTAAGCATTCCACTCATGAGTTGAGGTCGGAAGCAGCAGGAGATCCAAGTGGAGTTTTGCGTCCCTTAATTAGGAATAAAAACTCTTCAGACGTTGCTGTGAAGAGTTCAAGATCCTTCAGGACTTCGACTCCCATCCATCTACCTGGAAAACTCCATACAGGATCCACGGCGAAGAGAACTAACAGTTTTGCGGGAACGACTCAGAATAGACTTCAGAAGACTGAAGATAATTCCTCTGCATTTCCGCCCAGAGCCAGGACCTCCAGCGTGAGTAACCAAAGACAGAGGGACCAACCTGAAGTCTATCATGCGGAGGTTGTCATGTCCACGATGATGTGGCTTCATATTAAAGAGGTCTACAGCAAGCAATTGGAAACCTTGACGTGCGACCTGCAACTCAAAGAGGGAGGATCGCACGGGAGGATCCAGTCCGTCATTGGCATCAGCGGCTCCGAGCAGTCTGCCGTCACTGCGTGCCAGCTTGCTTTACAGGAACTGGTTGACACCGTCAGTGCAGATATTTGCGTGCATGAGCTTCACCTCTCTGAGCTCGGCATTAGTGGCGTGGAAGATGAAACCTTGCAGGCCTGCTGCGCAGAAGTTCGGCGACGCTTCACAAAGATTAGTGTCCGGGTGATGAGGAGTAGTTTGTATCTCACCGGCCCTAAACGCTTGTGCGATCAAGTAGCCGCTTCTCTGCAAGAGGTCTTTTCTGGAGACAGGACCCAAGCAGACAAGCAGAGTGACCCCACCAGCGCTTCAATAGGGAGGCAAGTAAACGACGGCGACGCTCGCACGTCCTCGGAAACCCAGCCATATTCTGCAACTCAGGAACGGGTCTCGCACCTTAAGGAGGGCCAGGCTGAGGTTGCCAACGGCGCTAACAGTCAAGCGGCAACCAGGAAAGACTCCATCCTCAAGGAGAAATTGGAAAAGGCAAGCATGATGGATAGACGTAAGACATCGGTCCACGGAAATAAAGCGAGCTCGGCAAACGTGGATGGCGCCTGGTCAGTGACGCCTCAAAATGACAAAGTCACACAGTCTCAGCAGAATGAAGCCCAGCCAGGTGCCATCTGCGTGTGTGGGGAGGCCGGCACCTCCATGAATAGGACCGAGTGCGGGGTGGTCATGTGCGCCAAGTGTCTGGATGCCGTTCACATCCATTGTAGGGTGTGCCACAGCGGACCACCGCAAAACCCGGCACCAGCGGGCATCCAGGGCACAATGAACCACTGCAAACTCAACTTCAGCCTGCCTGGTCACAACAAGCATGCCACCATCAAGGTCACCTATATCGTTCATGATGGTATACAAAAGGTGGGAAGCTTGTTTGTAAGAATACAATTTCGCCTGACTGTATGGTTCACTTGTTCGGTTGTTTGTCTCAGGAGTAAATTATTTCCTCTTGAATCGCCAGGACCATCACCCGTCTCCTGGAAAGCCCTTCCAAGGCGGCGTCTTCGAAGCCTTCCTCCCCGACTGCGACAAGAGCAGGAATCTGTTGCCCAGGCTGGAGGACGCCTTCCGGCAGGGCCTCACCTTCACTGTGACGAGCAAGGAGAAGGGCTCCAGTGTGACCTGGGACGCCATCCCGCACAAGACCAGCCTGCAGGGCGGCCGATCGGGGTGAGTGAGGCTGCTGATGATGACGAGTGCGTGCTGCAGAAATGAAGATGGTAAAACTCGAATTTTGGGCCCCTCAGGAACGGTTACCCGGATTCTTCCTACTTGGAACGCCTCTCAGAAGTATTGACGGCACACGGGATTCAAGGTCAATCTTTCACATCTTGAGACTTTCCGGTCGCATTATACGTTTACACATGGGATTTGGTATGAGCACTTTACAGTGTATTATAGTTGGAATAAGATGCATAAATGGGACGCCCATTCATTTTCCAAAAGGCTTTTTAAAAAATATTTTTCCACAATCATAATTAAAAACGCTACATAAAGCTTTAGACTAAGGATAAGATGTCTTATAAGAGAGGAGCCCGCTATATGGTTGTTTAATTATTAGCAGGTTAAACTGCATCACAAAGCAATTTAACCTTGAGGAAAAAAAACCCTACTATTGGATTGCCATTGCTGTTATTGAATGACATATTTCATAATACGGTGTACATGTGTGTTTCTATCTTTCTAAATGTATACTCAGACTTTATTAAAAGGGATACCTTTAGTAACAATCATAAGTATATACATTTAAGAGATATATTCTTTCATAAAGAACAATAGTTTGAACTCCATTTTAAACATTAATAGAGATGATTGATGAGCACTTCCTGCTTAAATAGCTGTATGACCCGATGCAATAGTGACACCTACCGGCCACAATGGTGACCTATATGTAAACACAAAATGGCTCTGACAAGAGCTTTAGCATTGCAATTTTCCAAGAGAACCCCCCCCCCCCCCCCCCAAATAAAATATATAATATTATATATATATATGAACACTCTAAATTGTCCCTTGATGTGAGTGCAAGCGCGAATGGCTGGCAACCAGTTCAGGGTGTCCGCCGCCTACTGCCCTAAGACAGCTGGGAAATTGCATCTTGATCCATCCTCTCATATTCCCATTCCGACACAATGTCTGTAAGTGTATATATGTTGATAAGATTTCTATTCATCCTTAGATTGCATTATTCATACGTTGCTAAACGGGTACATTTATCCTTTCACTGAATCTGTATTAAAGTTGAACCTCGTTACGACGTACCTCGAGGGACAAAACGAATCTGTACGTTATAACGGTGGTTCGTTGGAACCATTTCCAATACAAATGGCCGTCCAACTGATGTTTAAATACAGCGTGAACATTTAGAGACATAAAAATATGAACATGTAATTCAGTATAACTGTCACTTGCAAATAGGTGTATATGAAGAAAAAATGATTTTATAAGACACGAAACAAAGAACTGTCGCGTTCCTACTTCATCTCTTAAAACATTCAGTCAGCAAATGTAACCTGCCACAGGCAATTGCCAGTGCCGCCGACGTCTGCGACTCCCTTTCGAAAGTGAGAGACAATTTCAGCCTTCGCAGACAGCGAAATTTGCTTCCGTTTACCAGACATGTTTGCAGACCATGTGCTCAAGACCGTTCCTGTACGAGTCGATCAGTAAGGTTGCTAAGCAACGGAGGGGAATCATATATTTTTAATGCAACTCTGTCAACGGTACGATGACATATTTTGACGTGGGAAAAATTGTCGTTTTTATTTTGAGGATCATCGCTTCATGGTAAAGAAAATACCAGTCTTGAAGAAATGTCATTTAATGTTAAAGGGCATCATGCATAAATCATATTTTGCCAGTAACTGAACTCTTTATGTTGCTTATGAACCCGCATATACATTTGTGGCCTAAATCTAAATTCATCAGTTCATGTTTTTTTGCATGCTTTTGTAAGCAAAAATTCCTCTCTGTTCTAAACTGTCAGACAAAGTATTGTAAAGCAATCAAATCTTCTGCCTGTAATTCATATCTTTGTTATTATAAGCATCAAATAACCGAATACACGTTAAATATAAATATTTTATAATTTGTTTATTTTTCAAATATATATATATATATTATATATATATATATATATATATATATATATATTATATATATATACACGATCCACGAGTCCCTGGTACATTTTTTTTCTCCTGTATCGATGTAATCGTAATTATTAAACAAAACACAGACAATTTTCATATTTCTTGTTATGCTATTTTTTTTTTTATTAGTCCTGGAAAACATGTAAGGCATATGGTAACATTACACACTGAAGCGTTACAAGCTGTAGAGGCCCACACGGAGCCCACCCAGAATCGAGCACAGAATGAAGCAGCATCAATTCACAAAGGGTTTAAAAAAAACAAAACAACAAAATTGATTATTTTGATGAGTGTTGTTTTCTTTTCCTTTTTTTTATTGGGGCAAACAAAGCTACACAACACGTGTGAAAATTATCACGTTTGAGGGAAGCCTGTGTTGCGGGGTGACAGAGGCCGGGGGGGTCGGATGGTGAACATTTTGGTGCATGGACGGGGAAAGAGAGGCGGCACATTCCCAGAGTTAGGTGGCTGCCCATGCTGGAGGCTTCGCTTGGCAACTTGACACGTGACTGAGCGGGCATTCTTTCTCACACCACACTACCACAAGAACACTAAACTAAGCTGTATATACACAACATACACACACCGTTACATTTTTTTTTTAACTAAACATGCATCCGATTACTGTACATGATCAGCCAATAATTTGAACTGAGCTCAGCTTCACTGGTTGGCTGGCAGGCGTGAATGGAAAAGCGATGTGGAATTTGGGAACATTTCCACTAATGGGACGCAGACGTGACGGATTGTGCTGTAAATTGAGCTCAAACTGTTGGAAGGACCTGAGAAACCATGTTGAAAGACAGCCGGTATCAGCTCCAGAAGCCCCCTCCCCCCCCCAAAAAAAACGGAATACGATTGACCGCTTGTTGTCTCAGTGCATTTTTTTTCAGCCCCCCTTTCCTCGCCGCACACACTTCGAAAAGGAGCATGTCACATCCAATCCAGAACCGCAGTGTTTGCTCGGAAACTTTCCTCCTGTTGCATAAGTGTCTGGAAATGCTGCAAAACCATTTAAAGATGTCGCAGGAAGTGGTGATCGGATCCACGAACCAGCAGTTTACCTCAGAGCTATATGACATACAATACTGTGCCAATGTCTTTGGTCCCCTTCGCTATGCTACGTGGCGAACTGCTAGTGCCACGCACGAAGGTTTAAGAGTCCCTTGATTAAGTTGGACCTGTCTGGATACTTCTGATTAATTCAGTCATTATTTAAGATGTTGAAACTTTATGCCTGTCCCAGCAGGGGTCACTGCAGCGAGTCACTCCAGGTTTTTAGAATTTTACTTCGCTGTTTTTAAGTGCAGCGATAATGTTCAAACTGTGCATAAAGTTACAGTGGCTTACTATATGTTAAATGTACTTTTCAGGAACAAAACCTCTGGCTTGTTTACAGGGCTATTATGCTACTGCTGCAATACAGTAGCCTATTATGCAACTGTTCCAATACAGTAGCATAGTAGGCCTAAGCATTAGGCATTATGATGGTACTTGGAGAGCTTGAATTTTTTTTTAAATAATTAGTTAGTTTGAAAACCATTGCTTGACTTTATTTTAGTAAACAGATCTAGAGTAAAAAAAATGGTGTGAAGGCAGCCTAAGACATTTTATCACAGTATTGCACATCGATAGATGCATGAAATTTACCTTTCCAGACAGCTAGTGGTTTTTTTGTTGTTTTTTTTTTAAACGGGATCAGACATCAGGCTAGTACGTCTGGTATGGACCCGAAACAACATCTGCTCGCTCACTCACCACACAAGCTCATGCAGTTAAGAAAGAAAGTAAGTCTCACATCATGTACACTTGATGTTGAAATGTTAAAATGGACCTTGTGCAGCTCCTTCTCACTGTGACGTGGTTGTAAACACGTGGACGGGTCATGGCGGACCACTTACGGGAGCTGGTAGAGCACAGTGAAAAGGATGTTTCTGTCTAGTTTAGGGATGGACTGAGGTAAGCTGTGTGCAAGGAGGAGTTGGCACAGTGCGGGCCCATGAGCTCGAGCGACAAGCCGACAATCAAAAGTGAGGAAAACAAAAGAAATGAAAACAACAACAACAACCCTTTCTCTGAGCACATGTTTGGGATATTTGTTAGATGCACTGGAAATCTTGCCTTCTAAAGAGGATTGAAAATGCATCCAAAACCACACCTAGCTTCATACTGTATATTTATATTTTTTGTATGCGCTGTAAATATTCAAAGCATTGACAAGAGGAATATACATTGTCATTTGGCACACGTGGTTCGGACACAAAAGACAGCTTAATAATAAAAAGGGTCCCCAACACTCCAAACAAACCAACAAAATACTACATTACTGTTTAGGGGTGGGGGGTCGCGTTTGTTTTTTTTTGGGAGCATTTCTTTCATCACACATGGCACTCGAAACAGAAGCACCGTGCACAGGTTCACAAAGGGAGCCCAGCAGATTAAAACAAAACACGAATAATAACAATAATCATCGTCATCAGAACCAGAGCTGGACAGGATGCATGGGTCCACGCTCTGCTCACACTCCAGCCCACTCGGGGGCGCCACACACAATCTGGTGAATGGATGGAGGATGGGGCTGGGGTGCGAGTGCCTCGTTGTAAGTGCATTAGGATCAGCGAACAGAGTGCAAAACGTACAAAACACCACTTTGTCCTCCCTGTTCAGCCCAAGAGGAAGGGACTCGGGGCTGGGGGGTGGGAATGGGGGGTTAAAGATGGCGCTGGGCTTGGTTAGTTTGGGGGACAGATGACCTGAGGACAGACACATGCGCACGCACACACAATGGCACACAAAACATGAGGGAGGCCACTCATGCTGAACACATTTTTTTTTCTACTACATTTTTTATACATTTATAAACAAATTCACCAGTTGCCATTTAGGGGGCGCCCACACTAACAGACAGGCAGGCAGACGGACGGCAAGAGTTACCTATTTGGGTATTTTTAAAACCAAAAAATTTGTCTTCCGGTTTTTAGTCAGAAAAAGGCACGACGACAATAGCGAAAAGAGGATATTGTAAGCAAGTAGGAAGGGCAAAAAAGTCTCTGACGAATTCATTGATAAGAATTCTTTGGATTGCGTAGGTTTGTTTGGTGTCCTGAAGTCAAAATTCTGAGCTCATGATGAGAAGTTTCTAACGACCACTAGGCGGCGGCGTGCACTTTATTTAGCCACAACTTGCTCACATTCAATTGTCAATACTCACTCACTAGGCTTTATCAAGGAATTTGTTTTTTGAGAGGAAGGGCCCATGTCTTTTCAGTGTTATCACCTACAATACTTTAAGAGGAAGAGAGGAATGGGGGAGATACATTGTTGGCATACATTGGGGGGGGGCGCTTGTGGGGAAGGATAGTGGCATCTCTTGACAAGCCTGACGCCTGTTGCTATGCCGACCACGGAGAGGGAACGGGAAGAAGAGGGGGTTGGAGGCTTGTACTGGAACCCCCACCCTTTTGGTTGGGTTGGGGTGACGGGCAGGACTTGCTGAAAAGGAGCGAGAGGGAGGCCTCGGCGTGACAGTGCTTCTTTCAGCTTGTGGCCGTCAGCAATTGAAAAAAAAAGACCCACATGCCCCTCTTCTTCCCACTGCCCAATTCATCTTACACACAGAGAGGCTCTCTATGAGCGACTATTATTAACTGCGGCGCTCTGTCAAATTAGCAGGGGATACTTGTTGGTGCTGAGCGTTGACCAATCATAGGACTCGCTGACTCATCTGAGTGACATAACTGGAGGGAGGTAGGAAGGGTGGGTGCGGTTCGTCTTGGTCGTCTTTGTGCCTGTCTGTGCGCGAGGTCCATGACAGTAAAAAGGGGGAGCAGGTAACAATAATTAAGCACAGTTGGAAGAGGTGGCTATAGACGGGAGAGGGTGGGTGGAGATTGGAAAAAAAATCACTGTCTGATGAGGTGATTTTTTTTTTTTAATGGTTAGGCAGGAGTAATCACTAAAAGAGATCTGGATGGGAATGAGAGTGGTTTAATCTCCCCACCCCACTCCCACCATCAGCCCCAAACTACCAATCTGGATCCCCTCCCCCCTTCACTTCTCTTCCTTCTTGACCTCTTCCTTCTTCTCTTCCTCATCCTTCTTGGCCTCCTCCTTCTTCTTGTCATCCTTCTTCTCCTCCTTCTTGCTGTCATCCTTCTTCTTGTCATCCTTCTTCTTTTCATCCTTCTTCTTGTCATCCTTCTTCTTGTCTGCCACCGGTGCCTCTTCCTTCTTCTCCTCCTCGGGCATCGGCTCCGTAATGAGGACCACCTTGCCGATGTTGTTCCTTTCCTGCATCTTTCGCATGGCGTCACCCACCTGCAGAGACAACGAGAGAGAAGAGGGATTGGTTGGTTGGAATGTCCACAACCACAGATTTGGAGGTGCTGATTCCGTGCCCCAAACGCTTCACACTTGGCCGCGAACCGGTCCAGCGAGAGTTGAATATCTCCGGCTTGATAAAGCCAACTGAACAACATTATATGCAAAAAGCAGAGACCGCCCAACCTTTACAATATCAAACCGTATCATGTCATGCTAATATCTCCTTATGAGTCATTGTTACGATTCATAACCCAGCAGGAGGGAGGTCAAAGTTGCTCTCGCATACTGCGTGATTCCACTTGTTGCGCGCCGACGACACCTCGAACCGCCTCCGTCTCTTCATGCCTCCTCTCTCGTCATCACTAACGCGAGGCGGGTGGACCACCTATCGACCGGTGCCACGGCAACAGGGGCCATCTCCTAGCAACCTAAAGCCCTGACGATTTCCTCACTCCATGGGAAATGAAGGAAAGGAGGAGGGGGCTGTAGAATAACCGGTGGCCCTCTAATAAGAATGCGTTAGGATGTGAATGAAGCGGACAAATATTAGGTACACCATCAAAACGGAGCATTATCGTCAATCAAAAGAAAGACAAAATTTGTTGACTTTTTGAGAGGATGGCGTGCACCTAATGAAGAGGCCAACGAGTGTGACTATAAATAAACCCGCTGTGCCATTCCTCGCTGTTATGATTATCGGAAAGGATTAGATCGAGGCATTGACGGAAGGATTCAAGGTGTTGCCTTGTGAAGAACTTCGCCATGCTTTTTTTTTCCCTTTCTCTCCCCTCCCTCTCATCCTCATCTCTGTCTCTTGCATCAGGGACCCCGCCCTAAACCAGACGCGTGCGCACAGACGACAGGGTGTCGCCATGGCAACAAGAGAGGCGGGGAGGAGGGAATCAGAGAATAGGAAAAAAAAAAGGAGGGAGGGTGTAAAAAAAACAGAAGTCTGTTACAGATGGAGAGGCAGAGAAATGTCTGAGGAGAAGAAGAAAAGGATGAACAGCGGGAGGGCGTCATTTCAGAAGATCCAATTGCTGACCGAGTGCCACAGTCTCTTCCCCATTTCCTCACACTTCCATTCATAATGTGCCTTTTGGCAGCTTTCTCCTCATCAACAGTCTGACTCTGTCTGGCCCAGCCTGAGACATTGGCCTCCTTTGTAATGTCGCGGATCGTATCTGACGTCTGACACCAATTTTAACGGAACACCCAGAATTCTTATCCTAAATGGAAATCGCTAGAGATGGCTCCATCACCACCCACCCCCACCCCTATATTTCTAGGGTCTATCGAGCTGGGGCCACCTGCTGTTAGCATCCCACTTCTGATAACTTTATTGAGAAGTGAATTGCACTGGGCGGGCATTCACCTGCTCCAAGTGCCAGGTGGAGTCAATGCGGGGCTTGACCTTGCCCTGCTTGTAGAGGTCCAGGATGGCGTCCAGGGCCTGGCTGATCAGTTCCGTCTCGCCCTCCAGATAGCCTAGGTGGAAGCCGCACACCGACTTGTTGCTCTGGATCAGGTTGAGCGTGTGGATAGAGAACTGGTGGTACCAATTCTTGGCCACGGCCAGCAAGTTCTTCTTCTGACCTGCCAGCATGTTTGCGGCACCTGAAGAAGAAATGCGTCGTTTACGTAGTGCGTCACATCAGGTCCCACATTTGTAGAGCGTACACCCTGGGATTCTGCCACATGACATCTTTGGAGTAGACAGAATGTGCTCCATTGTTTGGTTCTGAATAGTGCTGATAAAGTTGGAAGAGATGGTCCAGGATGAATGAGTGAGGGTGGGATGCCGCACGCAAGGATTTGTGTGCGAAATGAAAAAGCCAGAGCTCTGTTCTCCGCGCATGCCGTCCTCACCCACTCCCATTATGGAGGCCCTTCCCACGGTCCACACATGCATGGACTACATAGGGGGCAGTATAATGCAGTCGTGAAGACACAAACGGAGAAGACTTTCACAACTATCTCTAAGAAAAACAAACATTTTTTTGCCAAATTAAAAAAAATTCTATACATATATAGAAGTTAACTGGTAAATTGATGCTTTGGGAATAAAAGGAATAACCGGTGAGGGTACTAGAACTACACTCTACTGAATTGCTGGTGATCGTTGCAAGCGTAGTTGCTTATCAAGTGTAATCAACTCTAAATATTCATTGAAGGGTAATAAGATACAATTTTTGATGGGATTTTCTTGGTTTGTTTTTAGCACTTTCTTTTGGCTCACGTGTTAAAATTGTTAACCCGGAAACATAATTTCTGTGGAGCAATACGTTTGTCAACGAGGTGCATTTTGCATTGTTTTCCTGACCATAGGTGATGAGTTTGCCCATTGGTTTCAGCAGGTTGTAGGCCTTGTGGGTATCTGATCCTCCAAGAGGGTCCAATACTATGTCGAGTCCTGTATGGGAGACAAAATAAAAGTGCTCATATTAACGTATATGCACAAATAACACACAGCAGAAGGCGGTGGGCATTGATCCAGATATCTAATTAGAGACATTGGGCTCGATTTTCATAGACAGCACAGACAGATCGCTCTCCAAGTGCAAACTTCATGGTGCAGATGTGCTTCCGCCATGTCAAGACTCGAGTGTATGACAGCCGTGTCGGATTCAAAAGGAATCAAAGGAGTTGCTTTAATTGGGCATGATTGAAGTTTTCTGTGACCACACCCACAGCGGCGGAGTAGTGTTTGGGGCTAAAACGTTACTGGATTGGTTTCAATCCATTGAATTTCCCTCCACCCTCTCACCTTTTGGACTGATCTTGCGGACCTCCTCCACGTAGTCCTTGGTGCGGTAGTCGATGGGATGCGTGACGCCGGCCTGGCCGATGGCCTCGTGCTTGCTGGCCGATGCCGTGCCAAAAACTGTGACGTCCTTCACTGTTTTGCACAGCTGTGTGGCCGCCGTGCCTACGCCACCTTGTGGGGAACACAATGGTGTCAAATGTTAAAGGGGGAAGCAAATTGACTTTTAATTGATCCATCATAATCAACGTGACAAGCCTAGATTCTCCGCCCTTCTAAATCTTCTACTCAAAAGCAATGCTCATCTCTCTGATGAAATCATGTCCCAAAAATATTATTAAGACACCTCCGAACTGACTGAGAATCTGTCACCTTGAACAACCCAAGCAACGTATGACATAAAAAGTAATTCCATGCACAAATTTTAAGGCAAATAGAGTCCGCGTGATCGGCGTTATTCATTGTTTAGAACAAGGCAGCACATTTTGGTTTTGTACTTGTAGGTATGCAAAGATCGAATTGTTACACAATCACATTAGGGAGCCTGACACTCCACACAATGAGCTGGCCAAATGATGCATCTATTGCTTTGTTTTCTGGCTTATTCAAGGAATCCCACATGTCTGTTTTTTTCTACCGGTGACACAAAAACAACATGTGGCACATTTTAAGTGGATATCTGTGTTTGCTCTCGCACTGTTTGATAGCGCCATAGCCCTGTTTGCCGAGAAGTAATAGTTTACTGATAAGCGCGAGGTGGGCTGAAAGGGAGGCTGACTGCACAGGACTCGAAGTGAAAGACATCCATAAACGTTATTCATGCCGACTCCGTCTAGCTTTGCGCATCTTATCGCAAAAAGCCTTTGAAAGAGCAGACATTTTTAGTGTGTGTGCGTGTGTGTGTGTGTGTGTGTTTTCCCCCTAGAGAGGTTCTTGTCATCTTTGCAAATATGTGTATTGATGCTGTTCTCATAATGGATATTATGCTAGTGTACCTGGCATGCATTTACACACCAATATTTTACGATCATCTTATTATTATCACCGACTGTCGTTTTGCAGTGGTGGGAGAGTTGTTGCTCTAAAAACTGCCGTGTAAGAGCAGCACAATGGCTCCACTCTCGTTCTCTCTGTGGTGAGCACCCCCCCCCCCGCCAAAAAAAAAAGATGTTGCCAGGGAAACGCGTGCCAAATTGCCAGCAATGAGCGAGCAAAAGGAGACATTTTATTTTCAACGTGAAGCCACAAATATTGTTTTTAATTGACAAAAGACTGTCAGCGTTGTGCTGGAATGTTTGTATGAAACATGAAGCCAAATTATCACACATGTATGTACACAAGGCTCCACTCTCGTTCTCTGTGGTGAGCATCCCCCCCCCCCCGCCAAAAAAAAAAAAAAAAGAGTTCGATTTTCATTCCTAGTTTTGATGTGCTAACCAGTCGACCACCGTGCCGCCAGTTATATTATCACAACAGTAATTTATTTACGTTTTTATTTTTCTATCATTACCGTGGCATTTGTTTGCCGATTGGCCTGGAAATCGACATGATTCTACTGCCGGTTGATGATGTGTGCGACACTATTCTGAGTAGCGTTAAGGTGCCTGTAAGGAAAAAAAAAATGCTACCAAGTGTGAAGAATTTAGGCCATAAGATCAATTATGTTTCATGCAAGCAGAGAAGGTACTATATGGTGATCGTTTTAAAGAATTAATCATATCTTAACACAAATCTGCCGCCGCTGCTGCTGCTGCTGCAATAAATTGTGCGTAAACACCATCGCTCCACATTGGCGCGAAACAAAACGTTGACCTTCCGTCCAGACTTTAAATCAGCGCTCGGCCGACAGCTTAACAAAACAAGTGCGTGACGAACCATCAGATAACTTTGTACAGCGTGGGGACGCGTAAACACGAACTTCCAGTCAGCGGAAGACCCAGAAGGTACCTGTGTCCCCCCCCACTCCCTCCTTTCTCCCCGAGCCCTCCTCTTGAAGAGAACTCCTGACGGTGCGTCACAAGACCTGGGATCCTAGCCAGCGGGCCTCCTTGTGCGCTTTGAACAGACTTCTCTCGCACTCGTGCACACGTGCACAGATCACAGAGTTTAATCTGGGCAAGTATGCTGCCGCTCCAGATGAAAGCTTCATTTGCTCCGTGGAGCCCTCTAAGTCTAGCACTAACGGGGACTCGAATCTTAACCTTATCCCGAAACCGAACCAAAATTCCTCGGACCACCACTGACCACTCTCACCCCGTTATCTGGCTGCAGCCGACCCCGCAATAGGGCAGTGATATCTCATCCTTTTATAATCGATGATCCTATTGACTATCCCATCGAAGAACCGAGTTAACTCCGCCCTCCTTTTTATCCCACCCCCACCCCTAAATCAGTCCTTAACCCGAAGTCCGTAACTATCACCAAACCTTAGATCCACTGTCAAGCCTGAGACAGCAGCCTAAGCGGATTCCTGCTGCTAATCGCATTGGCTCTCTTGAAATCAAATTGAAATGTTTACATTTGTTGTCCGCTTACAAAACATTCACGCATGTTGTTTGTTTTTTTTCCTCCTCAGTCACAGTAGAGCTTTTTGTTTCTCCCCGCCAATCCTGACATACTTCCGTCAGATGAGGAATTTGAGACAAAAACAAGGAGGAATCCACCAACGACACCAAGACGCTGTTGTTTTAGTCGGAGCCCGAAAACAGTGCATTAAAATGCTTGTCGGATTTATCGGAACATGACATTGAGATAAGGTGACTCGTCTGCATCAGCTTGATTAAGACTTACAATATCTTCATTTATATTCAAAGCTTCTGCCAAACTATGAGTGATTGTCATTGCCTCTCTTTGCATTTTTGGGGCCATGTGGGGCTCTTAGCAGGTTAAGCTTGCATATTACAGTACCGGGTAATTTTATACCATTTGACGACCTGCAAACTGTTAAATGATCTTCAAATTTGACAACATTTTGAAAAAAAAAATTACGAATCTATTAACGAAGAATGTTTTATATTTTAACTACTCTAGTCAATAGTCAATTTTATTACCGTTTATCGCCATTTTCTACCGAGTAACATAAATCGAACACAAAATTATTACAATAATAATTATATTAGGTTTGTTGTAGATTTTTTTGATTTGTAAAATTCTTATGCTTTTTGTTGCAAAAATGTAACTTAAATTTTTGGGTAAAAATCTTACTCATGGGCGATTGTTTAATGTATGGATGGATATTACTCATTTTTTGGTAAAAATTCAATTCTACATGTTTTTTGACAGGCAAAATTTGGCCGCGCAAACATGAGGTAACCAAGAAATATACTTCGAGCAACAGATGTTTAGTTTTACAGTAGATCGTATTAATTTTTATCAATGTTTTAAAAGAGGAATTGGAAGTTAGTCGAGCTATAAAGAAACGTCGTCGACCTCAGACTCTTTCCCCATATTCGATTTTATTCATTGTACAAAACACCTCGCTGTACTGAATGTCCTGGTCACTATCTCAATGAAAATGCTTGCGAGCTGAGCCGTGACAGACTTGTTTGGCTGTGTCACTTCCTCTGCATTTTTTTTCTTCTACTTTTACTTGAGGAACTTTCACCCCCCGTCATTTGCTTGCGGCAGCCTACGAAGGAATGAAAATTTAAAAAAAAAAAGAAAAAAGAAAGAACGAAAACAGCTCCCAACGACCGACGGGTTGCGTTACAACTTCAACAAAGCCTTTTATTTCCCCCTCCTTCTCATCGTCTTCTCTGCAGCCCCAGCTCAGATGCCAGAGTGATGGAAGCTTGCTTTTCAACGTGCACTCTTTGCACTGCTATTACTCCGCATTATGTAACCCTGGTATTTTTTTATTTTTTTTTTGTGGGCTGTACAGGCAAAGCTCGGAGAGCAAATTAACGTTGTTTCGCCCTCTCTCAAAACTCTTAGCAGGCAGCATGTGCAGGAAGCCAGTTTGAGTGTGGTGAAGGCAAGCTGCCCATAGATTTCCCGAGGAAGGAATGTCACGCCGGTAATTCAGACTATCTTGTTTGTAAAACAGCATGACTATTTATGGAGGGAACGTGCCTGCCTAAAGCAAAACACATCGATGGCGATCTTGTTGCCCTCTCTTTCTTATGCAACCGATACACGCATAAACGTGCCCACGCCAAGTTTTAATTTTATCTCAAATTTACACCGCCAACGAGGGATTCCCAAACTAACCCTGCGCCCTAATTCTCAACCCCAAAACTAACTCCCAAGTCTAACACTCCCTAATCCCAGCCCTTTGACCCTCCTTATCCCAAACCCCGTAACACTAACCCACTTCTCCTAAGCCTGACACTCCATACACACAGACACTAAAACCCTAACCCCTAACCGTCCCTGGTGATGAAGCGTGACAGTTTAAATTATGTGAATGACTAAAACACACACGCAGGTGTCCGTAATACGCATCCGACACACCTGCCAGTGTGTGCGGTGGTAAGAATGAGGCTAGAAGGAGGGTAGGGAGGGGAGGGTGATGGTTGGTTTGGGTAAACGGGGAGTTTCGGGGGGTTTAGAGACTGCTGGAATGAGAACGCTGGCATGACTAGAGTGGTAGTTCAGAGGTCACCCTGGTTTCCCTTCTCTTAGCAGCACAGCTGATGTGCCGGCGGCCATGCCAGCCAGGCCTGAGGAGCGCTGACGGTTCAACGGCTCTGCCCGAACGACTCCCCACTTTGCTTGGTGATCACAGTGAATTAGCCCAGCATTGCAGACAGTTGCACTTTCTACTGAAGCCTCAGGAGGCTTATCCACGTGAGTGACATTGTGAACTGCTAAATAATGGATGAAAAAAAAAACCACGTGTGCTTAGAGAATACAATGTATAAATGATTGAAAGTAACTTCATGAAAAAAAAAAAACAGCCGTCATTCCTGAATTCTGTCAGTCATAATCTGCCAAACAAAGGAAGCACAACATGCCTGAGGGACTGACTGAGGTCGTGAACGTGTGAACGGGATTTTAAACATCCAAGCAGAGGCTTTGACTAGACGTGACCTACCTAAAATATAAAAGGAATTAAAAAACCCAGAAAACAAAACAACCCCCCCCCCCCTGAAAAATTACACAAAATGTTGAAGAGTGTATGTAACACTCTATAGTATTGGAATGTTAAATAAAACATTTTTTTCCACAAAGTAAATTTTTGTCACACATATGGCCATTGTGTGGGTCATTTTGGTGTGCCTTCGTCATCCGGGTGCAGGACAAGACATAAAGACTCAATTCCTCTCAGCTCATCAGTACGACACTGATATTAGTCATTCCTCATAGAGGATAAATAATCTCTTGTCTGTCTATCTCAAGTCTGTACTTGCAAGTCAAAGCAAAAAAAAAAAAAAAAAAAAAAAAAAAGACCTGTCGGCTTGAATCTCAAAAACATGTCAGTCGAATCACCACTGTACATTTTTAAAAAATCAAATTGTATTTATTTTTATAATACTTAATTTTGTTCCCCAAAAACAAAAATCCTAGTTGTGAATGTGGTCTTTCACAGACAATTGGAATAAAGTGATTCTGATTCTAGTTGTATTTTATTTCAACATTGGTTTAAAAAAGGGAATAAAAATGTAGATTTGTTCAAATTCCACAAAAGTTCTGTTGAAAGAAGGCACTTGGTTTGAATTTGCAGACAATGCTCACTTCCCCTTCTTTATGAAAATGTTTGTTTGTAAACACAAAAAAAATGCCTTGAATATGCAAAGAGAATTTTTGACCACAAAAATATATGCCTCAAACTGTGGCATAATGAAAATCTCAATCATCACTCTGTCTGGGATACAAAGTTACACTTACTGAAAGCAGGAAGTGGTCATAAAATAGCCCAAAGTAAGTCATTGAGCCCTGTATTGCTTGAGATGTTAGGCAGGAACATTGTCAGACTGATGACTTCCAGAGCTTGTGCCTGTGAAATAAAATCTACTCTGGTTGTTTCTGAAATTGTATAAAAGTAGACAAGAAACAAACCATCCTGAGAAAAAAAAGAAACAATTTGACAATATAGTACACAGAAAACACAAACATTAATTTATGAATAACAAAACCAATTAATCCTACCTCCTGATTGTGCCAAACTCCCCAAAACCAGTAATGCTAATACAACATTATGCATGTACCCCCCTGCTCTTTTTGTACATTTGTGAACTGGTATGTCCTAAATATGTCTTTTCTTCAAGTGTCTTTTCTGCGATAGCACTTGACTGACTGACTCCAACTACCACAGACTTTTCTGATGTGTTTTGACTCACTTGGCCAACAAAGACAATTCTGATTCCAACGATCATCCGCATTTACTCTAGCGCGCACATTTCGACATTCTTGCATGAAGCAGCTGCATGGAAGTCTTCCGATTAGGCTACTAGAGCCAGAACGAGATGGCTTTACAACCAGTCCAGATTGAGAACATATGCTTGTGCCTTTCCGTCACGGGAGTCCTGACACAAAACCAAAGTGGCGTCACGTCATCATTGGACCGTATGCAGGAATGTGTAGGGTGGGTGTGGTGCTGTAATAGATGCCAAGCGAAGGGTTCACAAACGCCGGGCACCGGTTCAGGGAGAGGTCAGAGAGGAAAAGCCGGTCACAGTGGATGGCTCTCGCAAAGACAGATCCAAATGTCAGTGGACCTGACCACACCCAAATTCCCTCGGGGGGGGTGACACAAGAGGGTTAGCGAGAATACGTTACGCCAGCGTCGGATATGGCGGAGGTCTTGCCGGGGGAGTAGAGGAGGATGCAGATGTGCGCAACGGCGGGGAAGAGAGGCACGGAGGGAGGAAATACAACAAGCTATTGTTTGGCAAATAAAGAGGACAGCGGTGGCGGTAGGGACATGAGGGAGGCAGCTGAGGACAGTTTACTCTTTCTTGGGCTGGACGAGGTGCTTTTGTGGGTCATGACAGGCTTTTTGAAGACTTTTCACCAAACTTTTTGAAGAAAATGACATTTGTCATTAATTTACACTGCTTCGGTACAGCTGGCTAGCAAAATGCAATCGCCCCATCGCCCGTACAGAAAATGTCGCAACCAGGAACTAACCTCATTAGCTTCACTGGCTAAAATTGCTATCGCCTAGAGGTTGACAATCTTTTGATTTAATGTTGGGCAAAAGCGTAGCCTATGTAAAAATCTGAGGCTCTGGTACATTGTGACTTGCTAGACTGCATTTCTGTCATGTGGCTTTGTGAAATGTCACTTAGCCTTGTTTACACAATTTTCCTTTTTAAAGATCAACAGGTTGGACAAAGACCACACATTACCATCTCCAACATTGATTCTGGCATGTGTTCGAGCATCCCACTCCACATGCAACAAAGACTTTAGGCACAACCTTTGGAATTACAATTAGAAATGAAAACCACGCTCATATTGTAAATATTTATAGAGGTAGTCCTTCACTGGCTTGTTTAAAAATTAGTGAGCAATAGCGGGTAACAGCCACCAGAGCAGATGGTGGCCATCATCGTCCATTTAGTTGTTAGCTGCTACGTTTCTCGTCAAACATGTCCAAATACTTGCCTGCATTGTTCGCATAGTTTAGATTATGACATGATGCTTGAAGTATTCAAAACACAACATTTAAGCAGTTTTAGTTAAATACTTGTAATGCTAATACCATAATGCTAAAACTCGGTGGTTACGAACAGCATGGAGTATCTTGAACTAAACAGTTTTAGGTGAATGCTTGTAATGCTAAAATGCTAACACTGAATACCTCCATGACCAGCAAAATCTAATACAGCTGTACACCGAAAACTAAAACCACAGTAATAAACTAACCGTTCAATAATTAGCTGTGTTCATTGTTTTAAGATTCACAGTGACACTGTGTACATATTCAGTATCATTTACATGTATTTGTTGCAATCTGTCGAGCTTTTTTTATGTTTAGTGTTGATGGAACATCTCTCAGAATAGTCGCTCCGATCATAAATCTCAATGTCGGGATAGGTGGGGTTTCAGGTTTGTGACCTCAATGTTGCATTGTGACTCTGTGTGTGTCACCACGACTTCATTATTTTGCATCCTGGCTCCACCTTAGCCGATAGGGCAGGAATGCAGAGTTGCACGGGCATGCCGCTGCTGTTTATTTGGCTGCTTTCACTTCCGCGCAGTCACCGGATGGCTTGTGACGACCCCCCCTTTCCCCCAAACACCCCCCCTCCAGACACACACACACACGCACACAAATCATCTGATTGGGTTTGGCACTAAAAAAATACAGTACAGTACCGGTATATGCACAATACTTGGAACAGTGACATCAAAGTGGAACTAGTGGCTGTAACAGCGATGTTCCAAATGATCATGTGACGTACCGATTGGTTTTTCATCAAGACCGTAAAATAAGACTATTGGGAGTCATAAAGTACGTAATCAATAATGCTTCCACTGATATAATATTGCTGTATCAGGGCTGTTTCTAATATTTACACCCTGTCACCAAACATCATCGCGAAGACAGATTATTCATGTTGAATTTTTATTAACAATATTTTTACCCTGTAATGATAAATATCAACACAGCGTTCATTTGCATTATTGCCACCATACCCACCTGGGCGAATACATTCAGTTAACTATATGAATCCTCGGGCGTTATTTCCTTGGTAATATTGCAAACATGAAAGTGAAGAAGGTAGCAAGAAAAGACAGCCTCGCTCTTTTGGCGGTACTGTCACCGCCGATACCTTTAATCTCTCTAATCACAGAACATCAGGAACAATTTTTGACAGGTTCAGCTGGTAGGACCTCCCACCGACTCACAGCCTGAGGCACCATATGAGCCCACTGCTGTGTCGATTTCACACTCTGCTCCAAGTACTAGTAGTGGTGTGCTCTGCTGCAATCAAAATACTGTATTGATTTTGATCAGGTCCAGCTTTGGAGGCTGAAGGGAGTTATTTACTGTTAACGTTGCTGAACCTATGGTGGAATATCCAACACTGTAAAATAGACAAATAATGTTCGTCCCTCGTTTTCAAGATCTGAGCATAAGAATAGTAAACAGAAGCAGGGCAAAGAAGCAACAAAGGCGAAAAAGAAGGAATTGGACAGCTATTAAGACAGAACAGCGGAGCCAATTCAGAATTTCTGCTCGACAGGGGAGTTTATCACCTCTTTTCAAATTTATGATTGATTGTACATACAAAAAAAAACCCTCTTAAAACTGCTAACATTTCGGGTGATGATTACACTGAACTACAAATAAGTCATGCTAGTAATGTAGCAGCCGTAGCTAACGTGGACTTGTTTACAGTGCTAATACTAGCTAAGTATTGGTAGCGCTGCTATTTTGTTGAAGCTGGATTTGCATTCTTTGTGACTATTTAACACATGCGTGCTTTGTGTTAAATACAAAGCTTAAGCCAGGAAACTAGATAGCGGTGTTTGAGTGACTTTAGTCGGAGATTCAGAGGTATTCGTGAAGTGAAGTTATATTCAAATCTTGCTAGCAGTTCTAAGACTGCAAAGTTCCCCTTTAACAGCCTCAATTGACAAGTGCCATTTAGATTCGACTGTACATCGCTGATGTACTTTTTGTAATGACAGTTGGCAGGCCTTCCCTGAAAAACTGCCTCAGCTATCCTACCACATCTCCCAGCCTCCCTCCATGAGAAAACCACATTCTGATGACACTGTCCGTGAAAGACTGAAGTCTGATCCCCGTATGGCTTTCCCGGAGATGCGAGACATCAGCTGCATGCAAACATTTGTGATGCAGGCCGTCGCTCATTTCCCAGGAAACAACGTTGCATTGGTTTCTACTCTAAACTGGATACACCTGGGCAGAAACGCGGCTCCAATTTCATTCCTGGCCTCTCGTCTCGTTCCATGTCCACCCACACTCTGTCCCCAGCGCCTCTGGATCCTGTTCCTGCAACAACTCCCTCACCACAGTCAGAGGACGAAAATTCAACAGGCGGCTAAGTAATGCATTTTCCTGCTCTCCAGCTGCATGGAGCTGCAGCAAAATCAAATGTTCTCATTGGGCTTGCTGCTTTACACCCCAAAACAGGTGTGAACACTTCCACTAGCCACCCCAGCTTTCTCCCACCAAAGCCCATTCCCAACTTTAGCCTCCGTGAGGGCGATCCTAATGTAACCCATGGAATTTGGCGGATTTCAACAAGATCTTGCTGTGGAAATTCCATGTCTTGACTCAATGGAGGCACAGTAGCATTCACTATTTGACTAAATAAATTTCCCCAGTGTGGGACAAATAAAGGATATCTTATCTTAATCGACTTATTTACTGCCTAAACTGGCATCCAGAGAAATCGAAACAGGAAGTCAAAGACTGTACTGCACCAAAAAAGTTGGTTAAAGAGGGCGAAGCAATGCAATAATCTTGCCAAGTGGTGTAAGGTTCCTCAGGGATGGTGACGTATTAATGAAAGGTTCAATATGTCAATGCGGAATTGTCACAAGGCCTCCATCACATGCCGGCATGGCTCATAATTCTCAACATATTTAGTTGCAGTTGGCTTTCAAAACTTGACTGTGAAGCAGCTCACCACAGAGCCTCAGGCTGTTTTCTTTATCTTGTTGGCATCTTTTGAGAAAAAAAACAACATGCGTTTGTATTTTCCGATGGCTAACATTCCCAAAATGAATATATAAAGTCAAAGGCACTTGACAACGGAATGTTCATATTCCACATCAAGTACATTGCGAAGAAAGTATCGATTTGCTTTGCCTTAAGTCCTTTTAAAGCACTACGCGTCATTCCTACCTGCGGCTGAGTGGATGAGGATGCTCTGGTTGGGCCGCAGGTGACCGAAGTCAAACAGCATCATGTAGGCGGTGATGTAGTTGACCGGTATGGCGGCGGCCTCCTCGAAGCTCATCCCCTCCGGCATGAGGAAGGTGTGGTTGGCGGGCACCGCCACCACCTCTTGCCACAGGCCGAAGCGACTCAGCACCATCACCTGGTCGCCCACCTGGGAAACAATGACAAGTACGTGGATGAAAAGACTATAACGGTGATGACTAATGTGAAAAGAAAAAAAAATAATACAGTCGTGAGAGATTATCAGGTATGCTACAGGAAATGATGAAATGTCCCCAAAATGGTCCTAAAGCACGTGCTGCCGCTAAAAACCTCACTATATTTCTTCTAGGCCTTTAACAGAACCACGGGTTGGAGCTTATCCAGTTTTTTTAATAATTCAGACCCAGAGCCAGGTTAGTATCGGGGCTCGGTACCCATCCTTATTCAACATACTTCCTTGACACCAATGACTACAAGCCAAGGCTTTGGTTAACACTGGAAAAAAAATGTCAATCGTATTTTGGTGACATTTTTTTTTGTTTATGTGCCATGAGATTTTTCCGAATGTAAATGATGTGCCTTGGCTCAGTTAAGGTTAGGGAAACTGTGGTTGATCTGTCGTTGAGCTTTAATGATGGCCAGGTTTCATCCATTCTGCTTTCTGTTCCTATTTATTTTTGGCGGTGTGAGCGCTCGAATTCTTGCCTGGGCTCACTTGCAATCAGCATTACTGGCAGGACGGGTGCCAAGCATTTCCGCCGCTGACATTGCAGCGTGTTTTGACTCTTAAGATGGCCGCAAAAAAATACTTTATCAGCACGCCAACGCGTCAGTTTTAAAGTGATACACTCACAATTGATTAAGTTGGATGCAACGTCAGCCTTAAATTTAGATGGAAACGGAGCCTCGTATCGGGCTAATACATGAATCCGTGGTTTTTACAGTGAAAGCCTTTTTTGACAGGGCCTGGATCCTGCCCCCGTGGGTGGTTTTTTGGTCACCACAAGGACAGACATGCAAAAATGCAGCCCAGCCTTGAAGGCTTTGCTCTGCGCAAAAGAATGAAAAACAGAGACAGCGCTTTTGCAACTCTTGTTTGTTGTCTTGCGCCGAAAGGGGGAAAGCTACAGAGCGCTGCAAAAAGGCAAAATGAGGTGACACAGAAAGTGTTTTGTGACAATCCAGATTACACGCTGGTTAATATACACATACAAGCTTCATCACTGTTCCATACATTGTTTCAGTCATTTAGGTTTGAGGATAAAATATTTACGACACAATTTATTGTATTCATAACTTGGATATAAGCGTGGAGCCTAAGTTTTATTTTTTTTTTCGTTTTGAGCCTTTTTGACCCTTTGGGACCACCTAATTTAAGATCGGGTCCAATAAAATCAGTCAAAACAGTCCTACATGTCCGAATAATTAAATCTTGCCTATCCCGAGAGTCTAACCTGCTGGAAAGTGCCTCAATCTGCCTTCTATCCTAAACTGCGAACTTTGTCTGGTGCATTGAGGCTCCGCATCCAATGTGTCACTTTTATCGAACCGTAAAACCATAGCATGATTGTCAAGGAACGAGCCGGTTGCCTCGCCCCCGTTCGATGACTTTGTGCATTGTGGTGACAAAGACTTGCATCCATGTGTATGTAGAAAATGACTGCCTTTGTCAAAGTGGGTAAGTGCGGGTATGTACACTCTTTTTGAATTGTTTCAGTCATGTCGGGGTGTCTGACGAATTACGATGCATCGTTCATTGATGAGGTCTTTAGCGCATAAGCGTGTAAATGTGTCAAATTGCTGTCCACTTCCTCTTTGTTGTCACTCGGTTCTTATCAAAGCAGGATCCGCCACTGACTGCGCAACGAGCTTTTGCTGTAAACTTCCCTGTTGCGCCGCCACTGCACAGTCCAATCAGGAAGGCCCGCTCAAGGGACACAGGAAACAGAGACAACTGCGGCCTTCGAGCCCTCTTCCTGTTTTCTTCCTCCTTTTTATAAAAGACTCTCCCTCCTACTTTCTGCAATCCTCACTTTTTTTTCTCTTCCCTTCTTTCTCTTTCACTTCCCGACCCCAAAACAACTTTCGAACATTTTGCTTCTCCATGAGTATGCGTCCCCTCCTGTCTTTCGATTTCTTAATCCCCGACTGTCTCATGCTCTAAGACTTCGTCCTCCCTGTCAAGCAGACAAGACAATGGGGGCCCATCTTCTCTCCCCCCACTCCCCTGGCTTCCCTCCACTCATCATCGGCCCTGCCAGGTTTCTTCCCCATGGCTGAGCAGAAGACAAGCGGCTCTCCTCCTGGGAACAAACCCGCTCCATTCGGCCCCCTCTAATGGTCCGGAGGGAGCCATGCGCCTTTCTGTCTATCAGCTCCAATTAGAGACAGCTCCCCTCTTTCTTCCTTCTCTATACAAATGGCGCTTTCCCTTTTCCAATCCTTTGTTCGAACATGCTGATTCTGGAGGGGTGTGCTTGAACGCATTGGGCCCGCTGGTTCACTTGGTAGAACAATGCAAGACAGCGGTAGTCGTGGTGGTGGAGGTGGTGCTGGTGACGGCATTTACGGGAAAGCGACATGACTCAGACAGCCATTTCAAGCGCTTCTTCTTCTTATGTGCCCACGTACAGCATGTGAGGAGCACTCAAGGCCAAGTGAGACAGCCTTGTGACACTTGCAAAACACACACGTGCATGCGCACTCACACGCACACACACACACACACACACACAGGTCTATGCATGCATGCTTAAGCACATTTTTGGGCATCCAGCACAGTCACTGTCGGGGTCAACAAAGACGCTTCCAGTTAGCCGCATATGCGTTAACTGACTTCATCAAACGGTGATTCAATTTGGGGGCAGTATGCAGGTCAGCGGCTTTGTAGGTTGACGAGCTCAGCGGAAAACCAAGGATTTTTGGCCAAGGCCATATGAAGCAAGGTTTTAAATTTGGTTTGGAGTTTTTTTTTTTTTTTTTAACTTCTCTTGTTGCATTGTTAACTTCTTCATGGAACCAATCTTCGATTTATTGTTTTATATGTCAAAGTGGCATAGTAGATAAAGAGTGGCTGTCGACACAATGCGGTGGCTCCATTAATTCTTTGGCAAAGTATGCTTGGTCACTTTGTGATAATGGGGGAATAAAATGGGAAGAACACAAAAAGCTTCAATCCAACAATTGTATTTCTATAGTATAAAATGTATGCAGTACTATTTAGTGGAAGTAGTAGCGATCGTCAGTGAAAATAATTTTGCAACGGGGCAGGAGATGAGGAACTGTAGAATGATTTAACAGGTGTAAACTATGTCTCAAATGTGTGAATCCATCCATCCATCCATTTTCCGATCCGCTTTATCCTCACAAGGGTGGCGGCGGGGTGCTGGAGCCTATCCCAGCCGTCTTCGAACAGTAGGCAGGGGACACCCAGAACCGGTTGCCAGCCATTCGCGGTAAATGTGTGAAAATAAATGGAATTCACGAAGGTGAACGCACCCTCGCACCACCTTTTTCAAACGTGGATGCTTCCCATGTCTAAGAATCGTGTTTTGTATTCGGACTCATTTGGGCAAATAGCAGAGTAGGACCCTGAAGTGGCCAACTTCCTGTTTAATGTTCATGTGTCTAACTGGTTTTTCTAACTGGCTGATTTATTTATTTATTTTTATATTCCATGCATTTTTCACCAGGATGCATGTGCATGAAACACTGAGTGACTCTATATGTGAAAGCCCCTCCTCCCCAAAAAAAGAGGCAAATCATTTGCTGTATGACTGATATTAATGTCCTAGATGGCAATGTCACTCCATCTGGTCGCCAAGGTGTTGCACTGCTGCATCATAAGATGTAACAATGAGGGGCCACGCCCTGTTTGCATGCAGCAGCAATCGCCGTTCTAAGGAACCCCCTAGGCGCTGCTCTTTTGTACTTCACTGGTTTTATTATGCAAATAAAAAGCACTGTTACACTTCACTTATGTTCGGATTATGCAGTCAGTAAATAAGAATCGGACAGCACATGGATAAGGTTGAGCGGGGATATCGTAACTGACAAGGGGAAGAAGATGGAGTGGTCTTTGTAGAAAAGAATGGAAATTTAGATAAAAGGGAGGGCTGGAGGAAATACCAGAATGACAATGCGAGCCAGGGGTAATTGAGAACATATGGGTGAGATCCGACCAATAGTTGCAAAGGGCTTGGAGTGTGGAATGGAAAAAAAAAGGGGAATAAAAAGTGCTGATGCGCTGCGTCACAAGAGTTTCGATGTGATTCGTGATTTTTTTTTTCCCCCTTGCTTACTCATTGTCACACTTTTCCTAAAAAAAGGCTCCTTCTTAGCTCATTCTGGATGACTCGTCGCCAAAGTCTAACCATCAGGGGACTTTTTAAGTGTTGCTGTGCTTAGTGAAATACAAGAAGACAAACAAAGAAGGCGCCAAAAGAGAGCGTGCAGCATTCATCGCCTTCTGCAACGTAAAAAGGAATTTGAATTCAAACTTCAGTGCAAGTGGCGCTTTGGGCCTTCTTTTTTTTTTTTTTTTTTTTTTTTTGCTGATGTCAAACACTTTTTCTATTACTTTAGCAGGCAACCGGCGCAGGGACCACACTGGACTCATCCACATAACCTCAGTGTAAAGCCGCACGCCAGTCACTAATTAATTAACCGCACTTCCATCAAGTCGTACGAGTCGAGTTTGGTTTGGAAGAATACATCCAAGCGTGAGAGCAATATCGGGCTCACAGCACGGCAATGCCGTGAAGTTTTTGGGCATCAGGGAAACCATCAAAAAGACAAAACACATTCCTCTACTGAAGTGAAAAATATTGTGGAGTGTCATTTGTGGGGTTTTTTTCTTTTATTAGATGGCAAGTCACTTCCTGTTTCGGGGATGCTGACCATGCAACCTTTGACACAGCGGCAGGACGTTTCCACCAAAAGGCAAAAAGAAAGAATAAGTTACTCCGAAAATAATTTGTCCCTCTGTTTGTTCGGATGTTCCGATGTTTGGAAATAGACCCTCCCATTGTAATGTGGGGTGGGAACAAACACTGTTTTAGGCCATTTGTTTGTTCAAAAGCAAGTTACTTCCTGGTTCACAAAGAGGTCATAGTTCTGTTGAACCAATTTCTTAATTGATTGTTTTTTTTATCCATTTCTTTTTCAAAATTTAACTGGGTTCCTTCGCAATATACATTTAATCTGGTCAGACAGTTTTGCTGAAATTGATTCTTTTTTTTGTAATCCTGTGAGCTAACTACTTGTTACCAAGTGTGGCTACATAGATTAGCATAGCTAGCCATCTTGGCGTAGGCAACAATTCAGGGCATCTTAGAATTTTGTGTTCTGTCTTCTTGGCATCGACAATCAGTATTTTTGGTACGTTTCACAATGTTTGGCGCAGCAAACGTGGGAAATCGCATACTTGTTACCATTTGGGTGTAAGTCATAGCCATTTGGAGGCTGTTTATTACATGTTTGTGGCTTGAAAGCGGCTGTTGCTTTCTGTTACGCTTTCACAACAGCATGTTTTCAGTTGCGTCCTGCATCATAGGCTTGCTGTCAGAAAGTCTTTCAAACATGTGGTTAGAGTTGTGAAAGTTCCTCTGAGGAACCTAAAATCAAAGCCAGTCCTCTCTACTAACCCAGAGAAGAAAAAAAACCCAACAACAACAACAAGAGCTGCTCAGACCCAACCAAGCTCCACTTTTGCCTTTGGGTGGTCGGCAACATTTTCTTCGTCAAAGTGCCAAAAGATCTCATAGATCTCTTTCCATTAGCTAGATTGCCTCATAATTCTATAAGCGAGGGCGTAGGCGATGACAAGCCGTGTTGTTTGCGTGTTGACCTTTAAATCCAATCAACATGACTGACAATGTGGAAAGAGCCTATTGGGTATTTCAGCACTCAAAAGGTTGCCGGCTCTACTGTGGTGTCCGGCTGACCCGTCACCAATTGTAATCCAATTAGGCGCCAGCGATGCCCCCCTTTTCCCTCCCCATCCCCTCATGTCGGTTTAACCCACCACGCCCACACAAACTGTTCGTTTAAAACATCGTCAAGGGGATCGACATTTATGTCATGTGAACAAATAGGCTCTGATGACAAAACGAGTGAGTCATTGACGGCTTCATGGTAGCCTGTTTACTTTGTGGTTTAATTGACTAAAACTAATGGTGATGATGCCATTGAGTGTATGACTTATCACGTTTAGTGTCAATTTACACTGTGAGGACCACCTGTTCCCATTCCAGATATGTGCCATCTACCTAAAATAACAGTCAAACAAATGGACTGTGACTAAAATGTGGCTAACAACACTGTAGAACACTAATTTATCCTCCCTGCTCCCCCCTCCATATTGGTGTTTAAGTCAATCAGGACTAAACTTAAAAACACATATGCTAACATGGGCTAATATGTCTTAAAAACGGCTTATACATGCTACATGTGTCTGGTCTGATTGGGGTTTAGAGCAAAGTACAGCTGAAACTACACATAAGCTTCTATTGAATATACTTGATCGTGAAGGCACACGGTTTTGTGTTTGCTTAGTAACCTTTTGGTTATAAATACAAAGTGACAGCCACTCCACAAATGTAAAGTTGATCATTTATAGAGAAGCCGTTATGTCCAGTATAGTATGGTACTGTACACTGTCTTATAAGCATGGTGTGGCCACATGGGTTAACCACGCCCCAGTTATTCTTCATCAGCCAACTCTCAGCCTCTCACAATAATTAGGCCAATGTTCTGTGATGGCTCAACCCCACAAATGGGGATTTTTCCTCCCGATTCAAAGACAAAAAGAAGACAGTTGCACAACAAGGATGCAAAGAGTGGCCAAGTGTCTGTCTGTCAAATGCCAACTTATTCTATTTGCTCATTGAAATGAACTCGTGTTTTGCCATTTTGGTTGAATAATGGCGAGTTAGTGAATACATCAAGGGCGAGGTGGGGCTCATTTTGCTGCACCTTGCTAATCTCGGTGCGCCACTGCTTCACCTAACAAAAGGCGTCAATAACTCCAGCTCCCCTACGGTTGTCAAACCAGACGAAAGCACGGCACCCGGTATCCAGCGTTAACAAAATAAAATGCCACGTGAAATTGTTGGAGTCCATTTGACGTCAAATGCCTACAAAAGCGTCGTTCATGACCATAAAAATCTTAAACGTGTGAAACTACGCTTAAAATCGCTATTTTGTCGAATCTGGCGACAAATATATCAAACCTGACGTTCAATTCTCTTGACACATGGTGACTATTTTGAACGCACAACTTAATTTCCGGTTATATCCCGGATATACCTCGGGAGCTTGACGCGGCTGTATTCCACCCCCCTGGCGCACCGCGTCGAAACGCAATTAAAGACTATCTTGCAAATACAAATTAAACTTCTAAACATAACAAAAACGCCTTAATTTGCCTTTTGCTTTCGCCAAACTAGACAACTTTATTGAGCTTACGTCGCGTTCGCTAAAAGTTGCCGTGAGGCAAAGTGACAGCAGCAAAGAGTGAGTGAATGGCGCGAGGGGCGTGGGCGGGTCGCCCGTTATCCCCTGGCCGTTGTAGGCAACCTGGACCATCAATTTCGAGAAGCATTCGAATTCCATGCAAATTTAGAGACTCTAACTCACCGATGCATCCGTCTTTGCACCATGTGGAACAACAAGTGTTTTCTCTCTGTCTACAATATGCACCTAAGGCAGGACAAATTGTATTTTTGGGACGTAAATGCCCTTTTTTTAGTTGGATTATGACGACAGAGTCGGACGGAGTCAATGCATTAATCAAGAAAATCATCATACTGTCCAGCATCGAGCAGCCGGACACGCCCATGTAAAAATCGACAGCATGCACGATCAAGATGTGTAGCATTTCATTCTCTCGTTTACGTATTTGTAAAGGTGGAATGGATTCATTTGTGCTTACTTTTCTGTCCGTCACCTCCTCCCCGACAGCCTCCACCACCCCGGAGCACTCCATGCCGGGGCTGACCGGCGGTGACGGAAGCCTGTCGTAAAGCCCCTGGCGCGCCATTAGGTCGGCGAAGTTGAGCCCGCACGCCTTGACTCGCACCTGGACCTCGGCCGCCTTTAGGGACGGTTTGCCCTTTTTCACTTGCAGTTTGACTTTGTCGTAGCCGCCGTAGCCGGTGAGCACCAGGGCGCGATACGTGAACGCCTCTTCTTCGGGGACCTTCTCGGTAGTCGCTGTCGCCGGGGCAGCTGCGTCCGCCGCAGTCGCGGACGCGTCAGCAGCCCCGGCGGCCGCAGGCTCTACCTCCGTCTTGGGCTCCTCGGTGGGTTTGGAATCTTGTTTCTGGTCCACGGCGTTCTGCTGCTGGACAGGTGCGTCTTCTCCAGACATGTTTGCAAATAAGATTTGGAAAGGTAAAGACAGTAACTTGTTTTTCTTTAAAAAGTGTGCGTGAACGTGGAGTGGTCTTGCAAAATAAAATAGGGTTGCACGGAGTCTTTTCTTGCAGCAGTCACTAAAAAAAAGCGACACAGTGTGCTGACCGGTGGAGAGGAGTGGTGGCTGTCAACGCCCGGCTCAGGCAGTGAGAGTGAGTGGGACGAGACGGAGGCCGACTGGAAAACACGGAGAGCTCGGAGAGCTGATCAAATTCGCGGATTCCTGCGTGCGTGATTGGCTGGATTTGGGTTTGCAATGGGTCGGGCTTCGACGCCAATCTATAAACCATTGTAACAGCCATATGGATTGCAAAATAAACAAATCAGTCGGATAAGGACACATTCTGTTGAGATGCCACATTTCTGTCTTGAGGCTACCAAATCTATTGGGTCACAGTCTTGGTATTTGGGGAAGAACAACTTTTAATTGACCGTCATGCTCATTTCGCTGGGTACACACACACACACACACACGCACACACAAGCTCTGACGCCGATATGGACAGTTTATATTCTTCAATGACTCAAATGTGCTTGGTTTTGGAACTTGGGGAAAAAAGCCCACGTGAGTGCAGGAAAAATATTAGAAACACAAATTAGGGGTACAAATTAGTCTTACACCACTGCAAACTACAGTACATCCACAATAATCAGCACATTGTTCAAAAATAAATACCTCTCATCATACTAAACGTAAGTGTCTTATGTTGTAATTTTGGATGGAGCAACTAAAGCCTGCAAACCTACTTTAAAGAGCCCCTTCAAGTGAATTCAAAGATTCGTTTCTGAATACATAATTCATGTTTGAAGACAACTGCCTATAAAGTGCAAAGACTGACATATGTGTCCTACTTAGTTGTGCAGATACTGTGTTAAACTGTTTCTCAACATTTCAGTAGTCCTGATTTTTTGGGGGGAATGGGGGCGTGGGTAAAACCTGGCCTTGACTTGGGCCATGGTATGAGTCACTCACCCCCACTTGAAAGAACTTGAATGTGTTGAAATTGATGTGCAGTTAGCTCCCTAGCTCTGCCTACTCCCGAAAAAAGAACTGGATTGTCTACTGGCATGGCTGCCTTACTGTTTCATTGTCAATCGAGAGTGTGCCCACTTCACATAGAGATAGGCAAAAGAGTGAAGACATGACAAAATTTAAAAATCTGACTTGACAGCTAACATGGGGAGTATAGGGCTTAGGCTGGTGTGGCTGCTTTAGAGTGCCTCGTCGTCACTGTGTGAAAAAGTGAAAAAGACAACCGGGTGGGATATAAGTCAGCCACCGGAGGCTTCAAACAAATATATTTCTGTTGTGGTGTGTGAAATTGAAAAGAAATGTGTTTTTACTTCACCGGGATTTTAAAAATAAGAGTCAAAAGACTTTGATAAAACTGAGGCATACATCAGTACATGTAATCTACTAATTGTTGAAAGGAGGACAATCGTCACACACAAGACCACTTAAGATGTTGACACATTTATTGTTGCATGGCGCTGGTAGAAATGCACAGAAGGAAATGCACAGTAACCACACAATACAATCTGGTGCAATACAATAGAGGGCTGCAATCTCATTGTTCTCATTCCCCTTTGCAGGCAGCATGATTAGGCATTGAGAGATGGGTGGACCTTTTTTTTCTGTGGAAGAAAATCTGATTTGGTTTGTGACAGACAAGTACAAAACATTTTGTGGTGAAATCCAGAAGTCCCACGCCCCTCCCCCTTTTTTTCTTCTCAGCGGTGAGGCGGAGACACCTTGTGGCTACAAAGTGCCACTCAGCACTTCTCGTGCAGGCCAACGTCAGCAGAGTCCCAATCGATATCCCACAAACGCTCTGAGCCGAGCAGTGGCGGTTCTGGGGGGGGGGGGGGGGCAACGGGGGCCAGTGCCCCTATAGCACCCATTTTGGCCCCCCCTGTGGCCCCCCCTCCGAGCGCAGATTACGCAGTCGTGCCGAGTCGCCGACGCGAAAGGTGGAACCATAGTACGTGATTTAACATTCTAGTTGGACCCTTTAGTGCGCTGCGCCATTTAAAAATGAGCGGGAAAATGAGAAGCAGTCCGCAGAGAAGGAAATTACCACGACACGAGTGCTATTTGCGTGTGTGTGTGCGTGTGTGCGCGCGCGTGTGTGTGCGCGCGTGTTTGTGGGTGTGTGTGCGCATGTGAGTGCGTGTGTGTGCGCGCGTGCGTGTTTGTGTGTGTGTGTGTGTGTAACTTTTTTAGTCTCCCTTTTTATTTTAATTTTTATTTAACAGGATCAATATATAAGACATTGCCTTTTAAAATTTGGATAATTATATGCATGTAAAACATCTAGCTTCAGTGTATTTGCAATTTTTGTCCCCGGCAGGCTGGTACCATATCATCCCCTGGCTTGAATATTCTCAACAGACGTATTGTTACGCTTGCAGACATTTTAGCCCTCCTAAAACTGTTTTTTTCTCATCACTGTAATGTTATGACTACAATTTCAAAGTCTGAAGAAATAAAAAGTCAAATAAGATTTCGAATCTGTCTTTTTAGCCCTGGGTTGAATGTGCCCCCCCATCAAAACCCCTGGCCCCAGCCCGGCCCCCTCAGTGAAATTGATCCAGAACCGCCCCTGGAGCCGAGTAGGAATCAAGATGACTGATTGATGGTCACTGTCAAGCATATTGCACTACTCATGTGTTGTCTTAAAAAAAAAAGACGAGAACATCGTGGTGACCACAGCAAAAAACAAAACAAAACAAAAACAAAAGCATTCCTGTAGTCAGCGCAGTGAGGATTAGAAGAGCTAACATTCGGTAGCATCATTTAATGAGACGGAAAAGTCCAGAAAATACTCCGGGAAGTCTCCAAAACAAGTCCACAGCCGAAGAAAGACACAAGCATAAAATTTGGAACCCAGGACACTTGATGTTTTCTTTCATTTAAGGTAGGTTAATGTTATTTTGCACTGTAATTGGGCCTACAAAATCTGTGTGCACTGTATGAAACACATGGGATTTAGATTTCGAAGATTTCGCCCAACGCTAGTGATATTCCTGCCATAAAAATTTTCATTTTATATTATGGAAGCTAAATTGTAGTAAAAAGTGAAATTAAAAGTGAAAACAGTATTATAAATGGAGTCAATCCACCGATGCAGTTCAATATTGGCCACAAGAGGACAGTGTGACTTCATGGAGGGCTAAAATGATGACTAACTCCTCAGCGCGTGGTAGGTCCAGTTTAATGAGCTCCTTCATTCATTGCTCAAAACCAATCATTCAGATTGCGACCTGACTAAAGGAAAGACGTGCTATAAACACAAAGTGGTCACCCTGAACCGCTCCGTTTAATGGCCTACTTCATGAACATACGCCGCGTTTAATGTTTCTCCATTACTGGCAAGTATTCAACGGACGTTAATGTGCACACATTTCCTGACGGCTGAAATGGGGATTAATTTTATAGATTATTTTTTATTTTCTCAAGAGAGGACTGAGTCAATGCTGGCTCGGTTGCTACGAAGAGAGGAATTTATTCTATTGGCCAAGAATGACGTCAATATTCTTGTTAGTAACAAAAGTGGTGCTAGTGGGACGCTTTTGTCATTTGTTAGAATCATGGAGGGACAATATTTATGACATGTAGACAAAATGAAATTATTAATATATAGAGTGACTTTTCGTCATTTAAAAATATTTGTCATAATAACGACAATAAAGATAATTTAACGTTTGATTGAGTTTTTCCTGAATGGAGGATGAAAAGGACGAAATTAACCTTTGAACCCAAGTCTTCCTAGTGCACAGCCGGTGGGCGTGGCCTGCCACCTTAAGACTTGGCCATGGTCGCGCACGCGCACTCAGCGTAGGCGCGCGCGCGCGCGTACCCTCCCTCCCTCCCTACCTGCTCGCTTGCCTGACTGTTGGTTCAGTCCGGTCACCTGGCACCACTTGCGGCATTCAGACAGCCTGTCAGCCGCACCGGAGGAACTGCACGCCGGTGAAGGCTGTGCTGGAGCTACGGAGAGCTCCGCGGAAGAAGTCTTCGCTGTTTGTTGGTGTGTTTAGTGTTCACGGATGTTGGCGAACATCGATTGCACCTCTGACCGGCATGGAGAGTCAGGGCAGCCGCTGTAAGATTGTGGTAGTGGGCGACGCGCAGTGTGGCAAGACGGCGCTGCTACACGTTTTCGCCAAAGACTGCTACCCGGAGGTGAGGACCAAGCCAGCTTTTCACATTATGCTTCTACATTTTTTTTCCATCAACGAATTAAATCTTATATGGACCCCCGTGAACGGGGAATTGAATAATGAAGTATCGCGGCTTTTCTGGGGTTCTTCAAACGTTTCGGGTCCAGGGACCCTTTAACTGTAGGTATGTTTGTCAACATCATGATGAATTGATTTATGTTATCCATTGATGAGATCAGCATTGTCAGATAGCTCAATGAAAACGATTCCCAAGATATAATTTCCCTGCAATAAATATTTTGCATGAAGAAAGTTATGCATTTTAAATATTGTCGAGAACACATGAATTTCTGGACAAATTCTTAATACTAAATCCATTATGAGTTTATGATTTGTGTGGACCTTTTTGTCAAATCCAAGTTTTAAACTTTTTGTTTTCAGACGTACGTACCAACCGTGTTCGAGAACTACACGGCCAGCTTTGAGATCGACAAGCACCGCATTGAGCTGAACATGTGGGACACATCAGGTGAGTCCCTTTCGCTTGTGTCCGTCCCCCTTATAAGCCGTCTCCTGTTTGACTTCTAGTTTTGACCCAAACGAATGATTCCATGATTACGGTCTTTGCCGGAGTGCCAGCCTGCTTTCTCTCTGTTTGTTTTCCCCTCACGTGACGACCACTCTCACGTCTTCCCATGCTCTGGCTCCAAGGTCAGGCGATACATCTGGGGCTGGGAAAGTTGGGGGTAGAAGCAAAGGTGGATAACTCGTGCTTATGTCCGTGCCAATCCCTTCATTTTTTGTGTGTGTTTCTTGGTCATGTGTCCACTGAAAATGGACTGTTGGGAAATACTTGCCCACAACTCAAGAAAAAATAGCAATTGAGTGACAGCTTGTATCCTGAAAAAACACGGCTCACTCCTAAATCAGCCTAGTCCTGTCAGTTGAATGTGAGAATAAAAATTATAGCTATAAGTATAAATTAACATGCTCTCGCTGCCCCTTTTCATGGCAAATTTAGGTTCATCTCTAGGCGCGGTTCATTAAAGTACGACCCCTGGAATTGAGCCCAAAAATGGCTGATTCAAATCAAAATGGCTGACTTCCTGTTCAATGACAAGAAGGCTTCAATTGTTATTTTCCCTTTTCTAAAGGCTTCAATTGTTATTTTCCCTTTTCTAAAGGCTTCAATTGTTATTTTCCCTTTTCTAGAAATTCATTTATTCAGGTTTATGGCTAAAATGGCTTTGGACAACTTACTGAGATCTTTTTTGACACCGGATTGGATGGAGATGACAGGACAAGTCAGCAACTACCCCGAGTGTTTAGGCTGGTGTTTTCCTGACCTTCCAATTGGAAGCTTTTCGCTACCTTATGACAGTTAAAATCATCAGAATCCGAGACCCCTACAAGGGGGATCGTCTACCGTCAACATTCCCAACCCAAAACTATCTTTAGATCTTTAGACGCTGCCTCATGCTCGGCCCCGGGAAAGAATGTTGTTGTTTTTGCATTGGCCCCTGAGTGTAAGTCTTCTTCAGCCTGCCACTCAGCGGCAATGCGTCCCCCAGAGGGCCGTAACTTAACTTAGGAGGGGCTCCTTATCACCGTAGCTAATGTCGCTGTGGGAATGTTGTGCTTCCGCGCGTCTTTATAACCCGGAACCACCTTTGCCGCCAGTGGTCTTTAATCTTTTTTTTTTTTTTTTGCTACCACAAATATGTCGCCTATCCACAGGGCACATGTGAGCCCCCCGCCCCCAATGTGTGTGTGTGCGTGAGTGTCACTTTACTGATTACTGGATTTAAAAAAACAACTAATATAACCACAATATAAGCCCCACTTATGGACATAAATCATAGCACTCGCTAGGATAGCGTAGCACTAGCACTGAACTTCGCATAGCATGCTAACGTAGCATGTAACCAGTAGGGACTGAACTTCACCAGCTGAAGAAGAGGTGCCATGAACTTACTTGACATGGACACGCACTTCAGGTGAAGCTAATTATCGTATCTTCGGTAATATGTGAAAACACAGACGGCGTGCTAACCTATCCTAATTTCCACTAATAACCCAGGCTAAATTTAGCTCCTTCCCGGCATAGAAAGCTTGTCTCTCATCAAGCTGTATCACTCTAACATTAAACCAGATAGGCTTAGCAAACTTGTACATTAAATCTTAAAAAAAATAAATCAATAGAGTTCTTTCTGTAATGGAGCTCCATTTCCCCCTGCAAGATTGATCAGGTGTCCAAATGTGACTTAGAGGAAAAGTTGACAGGAGGTTTTTTTTTTTTCTTGAACCTTTTTGATTTGCAACTAAGTGTATTTGTCTCTCTTTAAAAATCAATTGGCTATTTGCTTTGATATAGATCCTAAAACCTTTGAAGAATATCGGATCCTTAATCACAGGTTGACTTCCCCACCCCGCTGCCGGGCTTTGGTTGCGATCACAAAGCCTTACCGATCGTCTGGTCTTCCTCCATCTCGTGATCGCATGTCATTAAAGCGCTTCTGTCATCGGCCATCGATTGGCTGGATCTCATTAATTCCTCTTCTCGGATGAGAGCAAGGCATTCTGAGGTGTTTATGGAATTGATTTGCGAGCGTTATCGTGGCGCCTCTGTGTGGACTTTGTCTACAGTTTGGGATTGATTAAAAGCTGAGCTGCTTCTCTTTCTGAGGAGGGGGCTGTTGAAATATTGGAGAAGTGTCTTTCAAAAGGGTGTATAATATACGGTAATACTGTACCCCATCACAGTCTGGACATTTGGATGTATAATGTCATCGTTTTCCTACTCCTCCCTTTGTATAAAAATCATTGCGTACAGTTGTGCTGCTGTTATGTTATTTTGAGGTGTGTTGAACAGACTGGGAAGCCTGTTGTCGCTTCCGGAAAAAGCCAGACGGCAACTTTGTCTCTCTTTTGTGCTTTGAGACCATCTGGAAAATGATGCCAATTACAAAAGGGACTGGAGAGAATTCAAATGTTTGCCTGTGCGCCACACGACTGTGCTGCCATTTACCCTGACAAGGTCTTCCGGTGTATATTCGCGTCCTAATTGATTTTTTCAAGTAACCCTCACGGTCAAGTGATCCAAATGTCAATGTGTCTCGGCGAGAACTTCCCTGAGGGTCATTACTGCTGCTTTCACTCGATGCTCGGGAGGGAGGAGGAGGCGGTCCGTTGCTAGTCAGTCAGTCTGGGAGGTTGCAACGAGCCCGAGGCATTATTGCACTCTGCCTCTCTTCTCGATATAGTAGCGCTGCCTGGGAAAACGTCCGGCTTATCGCTCACGCTCGCCACATCTTTAAATGTTTTTCCATGTCAGGAGTCCAGAACTTCCTCTGTCTTTGACTGATCGTAACGTCTGTCATTCCCTTTTGTTGCAAGTAGCAAATTCCCCTTTCAAGACTAGGCTGCAGGATTCTTGAACTGTTTTGGATGTTTTCCTTAAATTTTGGGGTCTTTTTTTTTTTGTATACATAACGTAAACAACGGATGACGTTTTAATTTCAGTGTATTTTTAAATATCACATTTTTTTCAGCATTTAGAAATATATATATTTTCGATATGTTTTATTTTTGTAATTATTATGATGGAATATTTATATTTTAATTGTAATTTTATATTTGATTTTAAAGGTTTTGTTCATCATATTTGTTTTATTTTTCCAATAATATTTGTTACTTTTATTTTATTTGCCAAACAAATCACGTCTCTCTGTGGCAACGCCAGATGGAATAAATTGAAAGTCAACAAACACATTTTAGCATTTAACCCTTTCGTACGCTCATTAGCACCACCAACTGGACTGGAGTGTATCAGGATCTGCCTACCACTCTTGTATTGACTCTCATTAGCCTCTCAAGGTGAAACACCCTCATAGGGGCGCTTTGTTTTCCCTGCAAAGTGGCGCCAGCCTGACACCGGGCAGAGTGCATCAGCAGCTGGCCACGTCCCTCTGACATTCCTGATGTCTTTCTATTCGCATTCCCAACGCATTCCGGTATTTCAGGCATTCTGAAGCCTGTGCAAACAGCGAACAGAGCGGACGTTCAAACAAGCTTCATCCCGGTGGAGCACCCCTGGGTGCTACCATGTGACCTGACGCGATGTAAGCAGACACACAGAAACTGTCACTGTGACCTCATCTTGTACTTTCCTTTTTTTTTTTTACTTTTTGGGAAGAGAAGATTATGTTGTTTTGGGTTCATGAGGAGGATAAAAATCAAATAAATGTTTTTTTAAATGGGAGTTTCAGAGTGACTCAGCCTGGAGGCCGCCTGAGGCAATGAGCGCCGAATGACACGTGTTTTAATGACACGGGGCAGGAAAAAAAAAGGTGTGTGACATTGTTTAAAGGTTTTGCTCATTAACATTCGGCACGCTTGACTGAGATTCATCTTATCCAATTCAAAGATGGAAGATTTGTATTTTGTTAAAACCATTTTCTCATTTGGATATAGTTATCTTTTAGATAAGAGAGTGAATAGCACAAATCTGCATATAGTTGATGAGCCTCATAAATGCACTAAGATTTTTTTTTAACACCAAAAATTCTTGGAAAAAACAAGGATAAAACCCCAACAAGCATTTTTCACGAAAATTGAGGTTGCCCGCCCCCAAAAAAATTAACGTTTGAAAAAAAAAAAAAAGGTGAATCTGTGCTGTATTCATCAAGCGATTTACACTGTGTATTTAAAACAACCACATAGCCTATCTTTCCGTCCGGTCGCTTAACGCTAAAATTAACTTCGCATCCCTGTCATGTGGTGCTCTCAACCTTTAAGCAAATGCATTGATCAGAAACAACATTACAGTACTCACACATCATAAATTCTTTATCCATTGGGATGAAGGGCTAATATTAGTGCCGTACTGATGAGCTGAGGAGTTGAGATGTTTCACTGTCGAGTACAGTATTTCTTATTCTAGTCTTATACTGGCCTTGCATGACCAAAGGGGCACGCACACTGGAAACATCAACACAATGGAGTCACGAGCATGGTCACGGAACAAATCAAACTGATTTCGGAAGGTACCATCGTATTTACATTTTGGATTTCATAATTTAAAAAAACAAAAAAGAGCTCTAAAATAAGTCAACATGTTATTCCCCCATCGACACACTCGGCTGGAGTTTGTTATTCAACTGAACAAAATAATTGAAATTGTTGTCCCATCCACCCCAAAAAGAAATGAGAGAATAACACATTCTGCAAAGCTTTGAGTTGAACCTCCACAGTGGCCCTTAATGCATTGTTAGCTTTGTTATTGTTGTTTTTATTGATCCATTAAACAAAACAAATAAAACGATGCAAGGTGCATTTGCCAGTCATTAATTTTTAACACTGTTTGTCCAGCAGTTTGCGTGCGAGCGACGCTGTTTTGATGCCGCGCGTCAACAATGAGAAGGTTTACAGAGGGTATGGTGCGCGCGACCCGAAAGAATTTCGGGTGCGCTATTATAGATCCGAGTCAACACTGTAGAACACTATGAACTTGAAAATTGCTGAAGAAAAATTTCCAAGAAGCATCTTTGCGGTCATTTTGGGGCAGCGAGTGAATGTAAACCCCCTGACACTTGCTAAGCGGCGGGTTTACAGTGGAGCTGGCTTGAGCTCTCGGCAAAATCCCAGACAAACAAAAGGGCGAGGTGGATGGGAAGGCTTTGGTGGCACAATTAAACACATCGTTGGGCAGCCAGCAGCAGCAGTAGCAGAGCGAAAATGAGCGAGAATGTGAGTGTTCGACATCATTTCTTCAGAGAATGTGTTCTTGGGATGTTTCTCATCTGCAAAGCCCCTCAAAGAAACCGAAATAGCGAGAACTCATTTGAAGTCTCATCATCACAAAGAACAAAAAAAGAAAGAAAAATGGCGTTTGTGTTCTTTTGACTTTCGGAAGAAAGTGGGGGGCTGGGGGGGGGGGGGGGGGGGGTTGGATTACTTGGCTAAGTTGACCACTTAAAAACACTCCAGCCTCAGAACTATAACCAATGAATTTAAAACCACGTTTGCGTCGCCCGGAACCATGTTTGGCCACTTGCGCTGTACCATGGACATTTGACATTTGGTCAATGGAGGCTGTTGCCATGGGAAAGGGGAAAAAGAAAAACCACCGCCAAGTTTTGGGGTCGCTTTGAACTCACTGAAGTGTCACAGTGTCATATCAATCAGACGGCCGTCATTTTTGGCCGATTTGGCCCTGTTGCCTCCTCGGGGACGGCCGACGCTCTCGCTGTAGGTGCCGTGACGTGGAATAACGCCGCCCGATGGCGCCGTGCTATGCGATCCATCAGTAAGCCTAAACGGAGTTGCCTCCCAGCCGCGCTAGAGGAGAGTAATGATCGTACGCCTGCGCTGAATCCATTTTCAAACTTCCCCTCGCCTCTGGCCTTTTCTTATCAGTCTCCTCTCGCCGCCGTAACGAGAATTCCGAGCTATCTTCTCTCGCCGTCGCTCAGCTTTACTCCCCACTCGCTCCCGTTTCCGCCTGTCCAAGTGCTTTTGAAGCGGCTAATTGAAGGTAAAACATTCGCATTGAATCCAAGGCATCAAAGCATCTGTCAGTCAGCGTGGGGCTCCTGACTGCGTCATTTCACTTGAAGACTTTCAGACGGAAGCCCAATTTGTCTGCCAACCTTCTTAGCTCCTGTGGATATGCGCCATGCGTTTGAGATGCATGTAAGATCGCAACCCGCAGGAGCGCCGAGAGGCTTTTAAAAGCATTCCGATTACCGAAACAGAAAATTCCATCCATCCACTTTTCTGATCCGCTTATCCATCACAAGGGTCGCCGGGGCATGCTGGAGCGGAAATCCTCTTTTGTCCAGTTATAATGTTTGTTTGGACTTTAGTTTTGATGGTAGCTATTTGTTTATATATATTTTTTGATCATATTATGTGACCCAACATCTGAGTTTTTGAAGATGCAAGCCATAATTAAGACGTTATGTCCACTCAAACTCAAATAATGTCACACTCAAAGGCATATATTCTTTATCCTCCTCGGAAAAAGGACTAATATGACAGTACCTTACTGAGTCTCATACAGTAGAAATACTATTCGTCTTTGGTTGTGTCACCATGACTGTATTATACTGCCTCCTGGTGGCCAAAGTAGGCATACCAGAAGTAGCGGCTATATTCAGGGAACAAATTTAACTTTTCACCTCAATGCGCCACTGTAACTTATTTTTTGGTGGGGGGGGGGGTATGACATTTGTCGCGATGTTAAAGTTGAGTGCAAGGCTGTCGTAGATGAAAACTACGTGACTCGATACTGGATACACTTATTGCACCCCCACTTCCCACAATTTGGGAATCCGAGTTATACAACATAAAATCAACACTCTCGAGTCTAATGTGTGTTATATATTTTTTAAATTATTTTGTAATATAATCAATGTGTGTGTTTTTTTTTAATATATGACAACAAACAATATCTTGTTAACCCGGCAGTAGTGAAGGTTTAATTCCCGCAGACAGAAAGAACCCACCCCGCACCCCCACCCGTGGTCTCAGTGTAAAGGCATCATGCCCTCCCAGACCACCCTTCACCTTCATCTTCCACCTGTCATCCGCCAGCTTCACGTCGCTCGCGCGCACCGCAGCTCCCATCATTTATGGATGACATTATTTATAAACATGCTTGCTCGCTTTCCCTGCTCACCCGCTGTTTTTGTGGAAGTGAAATTGCACTGGGAAAGTAGCTTCGCGTCCCTCTCCCAGGAGAGGGCGGGGGGTGGGGGGGGGCGGATTCACAGTGCACGAGGGTATAGACAGATTGATAGCGCTGTGATGGGAACACGGTCAGACCAGCCTTTCCATTTTTTTTTTTTTTTTTTTTTTTTTGCATGCTTCGATGAGTCCAGTGCGGAAGAACTTATTAAAAAATAGAACTTGAATGAATTCCCACCTGTGGACACAGCTCAATCTCAATTTTCTCTTCCCGCTTGTGAAATCATATCGAAGTAAGTGTCTTTAAGTTGGGACTTGGATCATACCTTACCATGGCTTCAGCACGAGGACAGAAAGAAAACGGAAACGAACAAAGTGTTTTGGGGTGGTCGGGGGGCTGCCTGCTGTCTCCGAACTTTGATTAGAATGATAGTCGGCTGTTTGTAGATGAAAACGTGCTCCCAGCACGCCTCAATAAGTGCAGCGGTCACGTTTTTTTTTTTTTTTAACCCCCACCCCGCATTGTTCCCAAAGGGTGCAGTCGTGTGGCAGCATGCTGAATAGAGATCCATGCAGTTGTTTTTGGATGGACAGTTTTGCAATAATTCCAACAGAATACCTGCTGCATGGAGTGGCGGCCATAATTATAAACCTTGCTGAAATCGACCCGTTTTGAATAGATGGACTTGTCGACACCATCCTCGCTTTTTCTCATTGAAACGCAACCTTTGATCTGTATCGGCGCGCTTTCAACAGACAGACAAACGGAATGAATGCAAATCGGCGACACAAGACCGTGGAGGCGGAGGAGGAGGAGCTGTGAGACTTGAGTACGATCAGAAGGGAGGGCTCAGTGGGCTTGAGGGGCTGCAGGCGGACAGACAAACCTCCAACCCCCATCTCGCCGCGTGTCGGCGGGAGGTTAACAGTCACGCTTCTGTTTGATGCCTCCCCACTTCTACCTCCATTATCGTCCCCCTGAGTGGCTAATGTCACCAAGTGGATGACGAGCCGCAAATACCAGACGCTGGACGCTTTTCTAGTTCAAAGGCAGGTGCATCCCGTGGTGATGCCACCACTTGCGACTTTGACGGGTAGCTCGCAGACGTGACGGGTTCACGGCATCTTAACCCAAGGTAGCTCACACCTGGAAATCCTGACAGTCGGCTCAGCTCTTTGTGGACTTTTGAAACAAACGCTCTCAACCTTCAATTTGTACTTTTGGTTTCCGCCGCATCCCGTTTAGGCGGTAAACTAGCCTGGGCAAAAATAATGAGGAGGAACCTCACCCCATAAGTTTTACGCTAGTCTGCATTGTGGCGATAGACGTTTGTGTCATATTTTCACTCAAAATTGTTGATTGTTAAGTTCGACAAGGGCCTCAATCATTATATCTTTTTTTTTTTTTTGTTCTACCACAACCAATTTAGGCAGTTAATCCAGAAACGAAGTTATTACACTCATGGGCATATTTCTGGGTCGCCTGTGGCTGTAAGAGTTGCAGAAACAATGATTGGATCACAGGAGGTGTGTGTGTGTGTGTGTGTGTGTGTGTGCGTGCGTGCGAGCGTGCGTGCGCGCGCGCGAGCGAGCGATCCACCGTAATCATTTCCCGCCATGCTAAGCCTTCCTTGCTGGAAAGTGCTCTCTTAAACAACAAAAAAACCCCAACAACAATCCAAACAACATGCTTAATAGGTCCAGTAAAATTGCTGTCGGGTGTCGGTGGCAGCAGCGTTCTCTGGAATTGGCGCTTCCTCCATTTCTGCATTTGCACTGAACATAATAATGAAGACAAAAACAACAACCAGCTTTTACATGTTTCCCCCAAGGGCAAATTACATATTTATACACTCGGAAATTAAACGGCTCAGTGGTCAAACAACACATAATTTTAGCAAAAAAAAAAAAAAAATCTGGTCTTGAGCTATGGCAACACGCTTGGATTAAATTGTCCAGCGTTTGAGGCCATAGCGAGACTTGTAACATCCACTTGAGGGGACTGTCTCATAAAATACGACAACAAACATGAATCCGCTGTCGATTTTTATCTCCCTTTTACGGGCAGCACCAACACAACAACAAGGGGAACAACAACGCTTTAATATGCTCACCGTGGTCATGTTTCAACATGCGACATACACCGCCAAACGAATTTCAAGCGAATGAACGATACGAGCAACAACACAAGTCACCCAAGCACTAAATCAAGAGCTGCTTGTTGCATATTGTGCCGAGCGGGCTTTCTCTGTTCCTTTTTTTATGTATTTATGTATTTATTTTATTGGGACTTGGGACAGTGCACATTAATCAACACAAGACAATAAACAGTGTAAATACGTCGGACTTAGCATGAATGCTAGTTTTCAGCCATCGTTTCTTTTTGGGCTCCTGCTATTGTCTGTGAAACATACTTTTCGTTTCCTTTTTATGGGGGGGGGGTCATAGGTTCTTGTGTTGTTGCGTCACTGGGCTTTTTCCCTGTTGCCAAGAAATGTTACAAATATGTTTTTTTTAACTCATTTTGCTAGCTTGTGTGTTTAATATCAGCATTATGCAACCGAGGCAATTAGCATCACGACACGCGTCAACATTCCGCCCTTGACGGATTTGATGCAGAGAAACACGGTGACTTTTCCAACTAAAATATTTTTCACCCTCTCTTAACAACTCATTCAGTACCAGCCAATTCTAAACCATGTCTGAAAAGACGTTTAAAAACGTCTTTGGGAGTGAATGAGTTTTAATAAATAAACCCGAAGTTCTTTACTTTCGCTCTAATTGCCCCACAGGGATAAATAAAGTTTTCTGAATCTGAATTTGTCATCAGTCCATCTCGGTACCAGTCCGAGGCCGTTGATTGGTGACCAACGTAATACGAGATTCTAAATATACTCGATAGCTGTAGTCTCGCGTGTGTCCTCTTAGCTCTGCTTCGCATTGTTTATTTCTATTTGGGTGTACCACCGGCAATAAAAACTCTCCTTGCCAATCCCCTTCTTCTTCTCCGTTTCTACTTAATGGCCACTAATCATTCATGCGCTGGAGTTATTGGCCTCTAACAGTCTTTGCTTCCCCCTCAAAGAAGACGCCTCCCCCCACTTCCCCATCCGCCCGGGTTGCTACGATACTCAGCCGCCCCGGCACCAAAGGTGAAACCTCAGGGAGGAGAAACATCTGCGGGAGAGGAGCGTCTGTGTTTTCTCGGGTTACGCTTTAACCGGCTCATTCTGGATGTTCTGCATGTATTTGCCGACATTTGAGAGCGTATTTAAACCGCTTTTGTTTTGTGTGCGCGCCCGGTGTCTTCGGCGGCCTAATGAGGCTGTTTGCTTGCCATATGCGCGCCGACACATCAGAAACCCTTCAGGCAAAAGTCCCCCCCACCCCCCACCCCCCCGGCCTTTCACTTTTTTGCAATGAGCAAACAGTGAAAATGTGAATATTTCAATGAAAGCTTGAAAGCTTCGGCAAGTTGCTCAGCCACTATCGAAAAGGCCTTTCTTGTTTTGGAGTCGAGATGTTTTCAACACAGGTCAGAGTTTTATTTCGATGGCTTTGAAATTGAGTTCAACACTTTGGTTGAGTTCAGCAGTTTAATTGAAGCTGCCATGGGAGCTGGATTGTTTTGTTGAAAAACTTAACATGGCATAAACAATTGAAGTATGCCCAGTGGGGTGCCTTGTGGTTTCCCAAAACCGTGCATTTCTTGTTAATTAATATGGAGCGTGTCCTTGTACAAGTCTTTGTCTACTGTAATTGAGCCTGGATTGTTTTTCTTTACTGCCATTCAAATTTTATCAATTTTAAAGAAGCTAATAAAAAATCGTGTGGGGCTTCATAGGACATATTATTGTAAAGACGATTTTTATTTTTTTAACTTGGCCTCCCCATAGAACAACAAAGCTTTGCCGTACAGAAAACATCATTTTATGATGATTGGTTGTTGAATGTCAACAGTGTAGCCACACATTTAGTGCACAAATGCATCTTCAAAATTTGAAGGTTGACGACCTTCATGGTCCGGTCAGAAAAAAAAAAAAAAAAAGTTGTTTCTCTGTGTGCGCTGGTACCAAACGGGGCTGCGGACCCCTGCTAAAGAGAATGGATGGATGGGTGGTTTGACTTCGACAAAGTGGTGCATGGGAAACTGTTTATCCCAAATTAAAAGCCAACACCCACTCAGGCCAAAGCTACCCCCCCTCCCTCCTCCCACCACGCGCTTGTGTGTCTGTCCTTGTCTTGTTCCCGTTTGACCTGATGTTTTGTTGTTGTTTTTTTTTTTTTAACACCCGGTTCCTCCAGATTCACTTAACCTTTTCTCCGTCAAGAAGGGCAGAGCGCCGGTGGTTCTTTATTTGATCTGTCCAGCCGAAAGCGGCGGTCTCGGCTCGACCCCAACCGCCGTTTTTTTTTTCTCTTTTATCTTGTGTCAACGGGCTGCTGTGAGGTGATAAGCTGTTTTGTGTTGTTTTGTTTTTTGCATGCTTGCCTCTCTGTCTCGATGCTTCTCCTCCCTTTCAAAAGGCACTTTTAATCGATTATATTGAAAACACACAAGACGCACTCACGCACTTTGTCGAACACGCCGACAGCGGTGATGAATCGGACGCTACACTTCAGCTGGTGCCGGCTGCATTTGCATTTCTTGAGAAAAGACTTGAAATGAAAAGTATTTTTTGTTTCTTTATCAATGCTTCTGCTAATTGGCTTTGATTTGGTCGAGCCCTCCGTGCGCTTTTCGCCTCTCTCGGAGGACGTTCGGTTTGACTTTGCCAGAAGTGCTGAGGCGGCTCCCCCGGTCACCCGTAGGGGGAAATAGCGTGCGTGGTTTTCTCGGCCGACATGAAGGCCCGTTGTGACCGTGACCTGCCAATCATTTTGATGTTTGCGGTTGATGCATCCATCCCGACGGCCTCGTTATGCTTGCTCTTAATTTCAACATTGAAACCTTTCTAAAGTGCCGACCGCTTCATTTGCACGATTTTTGCCTGATTCCCCACTTGCTTCTGTCATCACGTAAACGCCTCGCCTTTTTTCAATGTCCTTGACTGGTCCTCCTGAATGGAAACAATTTTTTTGTCATTTTTGGTGCCCGAAAGGGTTAATTGCTTGCTGAAAAACAACATTTTCTGATCTTACTTTGCACGACAAACTCAACATCTCCGCTCGGCCCGAGGGCTGAAAAGCATCCATTTTTGACGTGCAGCCTGCGAGCGCGTTCCAGGCTGTTTGCGGCATTGTTCTCAGCGGGGAGCGTTAGCGGGTCACCCTTGCGGGGGTAATTCGGCGCTCTGAATGAATTTGCCGCATGCTCGCCCATTGTTGTCATCTTATTCTGTCACTGACAAAAGAGAACACGGGGATGCTAAAAACAGGCTGCGCTCGCCTTTGTGCACCTCTGACTGAGCTGCGCTTTAACAAGTTGAATAGTTGACGAGCAGGAGTGACGCATGCGGCACAGTCTCACGGTATTGATGCCGTTGCTGTTCAAAAAGTATCCGTCTGGATGGCCACCGGTTTCTGAGAGGGAGGAGCGGCGCAGTTCCAAGAGCGCCGGGCAAAATTCCGAGACGGTTTGAGCAATGCCTCTAAAGGCTTCAACCTTTCAGCTTGGCCTTTGTGCTGCTGCTTTCCAGATGAGGAACAAAAGCTGGGCTGCCCTTGCACCACCACGGCCTCACTTTGAGAAACACTCCACATTCTTACTTTGATAATAGAAGACCACCCTCATGCCGAACCAAACCCTGAGAAAGAGATGGAGTGTTAAGTTAGGACTTGAAGTATAATGATCTGTAAAAATATGCTTCAAATTTCGTCGCCTGTGGCGTCATTGGTTACTCTAACAAGACCTGTGCAATGCTAAGTGATACTTGTTCGAAGAATAATTGCTGTGCAAAGACTGAGAACTGTGTGCGCAATGGCCAGCTACTTCATTACAATTACTTGGACCATTTCTACCTTTGCAGTATGTAGTTAGCTAGCTAGCTAGCTATGCCGACACCCCAAAACGGACCAGCTTGGTGTCGTCATTTCAACGCCTAGGCATTATGTACTATATATTTTTTTATTATTCAGACAACCTTGGGTGTAAGTATCAGGAAGTGTGCCACTTCCTAAATTGCCACTGTGACGTGGAGCAACACGGCACCAAGCGGGGAAGTGTCGCAGCAGATGAGCCCGTTGTCCATCCCTTGGCTTAGAGCAGCTGCCAGCTAGCGAGCTAGTTAGCTAGCTCGCCAGCTTTCTAGCTCGCCAGCTAGCTGTTTGAGCAATGTAGCCATAGGCTAAGTAGGGTTAGTTTCTATATATTTAGGGTGGGAGTGCAGTTAGAGATTCAAGTGTGGGGTAAAAATGTTCTTGTAAAATCCTCATAGAGGGGTTTATAATGTGAGGTTGAAGAAGTCAGTGGAGGTTGTGGCTATAAAAACTGTACAGTACATAGGCATCTTCATTTTTCTTCTGAAGCAAAGGTTCTGGCTGCTCGGTACAAGATCAGCAATAGATTCGAGAAATATCTGCAATTGCGACTGATGAAGTTGGCTGTTTTCCTCCTACCAACCAACCAACCAGAGAATGGAATAATGCAGATGGCATCGGCGAAAGTTTTGAAATCTGATTGGTTGAAGAATGGAAATAAAGTTTTTAAGACAAGATTAGTATGGGTGAATTCAGCAAATGAAAACAACATGGAAAGGATTGTGTTGACTTTCACAAAACCTCCTAATGGACATCATTTTGCATATGGTCAGGGGGATGAACGCCGCTGGGGCTCCTGGGACAAGCTTGCATGTTTATTTCTTGCTGCCGGTACTGACCTTGTTCTCACCATATGTGACTCATTTTTTGTGTGTGATTCTGTGTGTTTGTGTGTGTGTGTGAATCCGCAGGCTCCTCCTATTACGACAACGTGAGGCCGCTGGCATACCCCGACTCCGATGCCGTCCTGATCTGCTTTGACATCAGCCGCCCCGAGACTCTGGACAGCGTCATTAAAAAGGTCAGTGGCTTATTTTTTATCACATCCTCACACATGTGGCTTGGTAGCGAAGTAACGAGTAGCAGCCTCACTGCTCCTTTTTATCAAAATATCCACTTGACCTTCAATCCTCTGCAGAATGGAAGGTCAGGGGTTTGGGATGGGTGGGGTCTGAGCGTGCGGGGGCGGGGGGGGGGGCATACGATACGCAAATGAGCTTTGAGAGTCCGTATCAAAGATGAGAGGCCGCACACGGGCGCAAAATTCCGACTAAAGAGTAGAGAAGCTGGTGGAAGATTTGTTCTTCTGACGATGTGCAGCGCTATGCGCTTGTGCACAGTTGATCAAGATTGTCTCAGGACAACCGTTTGAGGACGGGAAAAATAGTTTGACTTTGCCATTGGGCTGAAGAATTAATCAATTTCAAATTGACATCACAGTATAGTCGTTTCGTGGGTTTTTTTTCGATAGAATATTTTATCAAAGGCATTTTCTGTTGCGATGATTAGTGGGCTACTGGTGGGCTTCGGAGTGTCTACCCCCTGCAGACTTTGTAGATCTACACCCCAGGACCCCATCGAATACGTGGACAGGCTTCAGTGGAGCCTGTCAACAAGCGCAAGTGTTTTCCCATGAATCCCCTCGGCACAGGGAAAGGCGAAGGGGGTTGCCGTGACCCCTGACCCCCGAGCCGTCGCCCTGTTAATCTCATCGCAGGACCGCGTTCAAAACCTGTTGCAACAACCGCCATCCCAAATTAGACTTTTGACTTGCGTTGACAAGCAAGGCTGCCGCGGGGAGGAACAATCAAAGCCTTTGACTGGGGCTTGTTTTCAGGGGTGGGGGGCGAGGCTTGAGAGGTCAGATGTATTTTTTTTTTGTTTTGTTTTTTTTAAATATCACACAGGCTGAGCGGAGGGTCTGACAATGGTCATGTGGTATGCAAAATGTTAAATATTCCGTGCTGTGCTGTGTCCTTGTGCATTTGTGTGACACATATTGAGACAAGTGTTGTTTCAGCTGAGCCTCATTGGCCACAATTTGGCACACGCAAGTTGGAATCAACTGGTTTCTCCATCCATCCATCCATCCATCCATCCGTAAATCCATTTTTTCTACCATTTCCAGCTTTTGTATCTTTTCCACCATGCGTATTTAAAAGAACCACTTCCCATAGTCTTTCAGTCCGCTAGTTTAATGTTGAGTCACACCTATAGTGCGGTTCAATGTAAGAACCAAATGCACCTTTTTAGAATCTGGCAGGCAACCCAAATACACAGAGCCAAGCGACCCAATCACAATGAGATTTCTTTTTTTTTTTTTTTCCAAAATCATTTTGCCTTACTTTTTGCTACCATCGCATTTGGGTCCTGAATGCAGCTTGATTGCTCCCAAGGGCAAGACCACTCATTTGATTGTTGGACAGAGTTTGGGGACTGTGGGAATGCAAAAAAAAAGAAAGAAAGAAAGAAAGCAACCCACAGTGTTGTTGTTTGTGTCCACAGTGGCAGGGGGAGACGCAGGAGTTTTGTCCCAACGCCAAAGTGGTGCTGGTGGGCTGTAAGCTGGACATGAGGACAGACGTCAACACGCTGAGGGAACTCTCCAAGCAGCGCCTCATCCCCGTCACCCATGAGCAGGTAACAAGGACACACGACCTATAAGTTGGTCCTCTTTTTTTTGGAGTGGGGGGGGGCTCAATATTCCCCGAAAGTCACTCATGAGACTCACAACTGGGTAACGACCCGGAATAGGCCAGAGCAATAGCCAAGATCGGCTCAGAGCAAAACCGTGGAGTCGGTTGGGATGGCAAAATCAAAATCAGCTCTTCTTTATTTGTAGGTGAGAATGTTGACGTTTCGCTCGGCTCTGCACTTTTGTTGGCGTTTTCGCTGACCCCCGTGACCGTGGACACCCGCGCGGATTTGCATGTTCCGACGCTAGAAAACGGACGTTGACAAACGAGCGAGCCCGGCCTCTCCGACCTCCGCGTCGGTTTGAGGCAGGCCCGATAAACCGCTCGGCCGAGGCGCGAATTATAATCAGCTCGTTCCGTCGGATGGGTGCCCGCACAAAAGCCGTCACGGCAACAAAACAAAACAAAAAAAGCTGTCTACCGTGTTGTCTGAGTTGACGCGGCCTTCAACAATAAATGGTCAGCACCTGGGAAACGGAGCGCTCGTGTAAATAAAACGCGTCAACAAAAGACGGCCTGACACGCTCCGCCGTGTCGAACAGGAAGGAGGGGAACCACCGTCAACGCTTTAAAAGCCGCCTTCTCACCGGACACGACATTAGGTACACCTGCAAGTTTTTAAAAACACAATCTAAATCAACAAGAGGAGCAAATCGGGACTTTTAAAAAATGAAGTACAACTAAAATTATGACTGAGTTGCCTGACTTTTTTTTTTTTTCCTCTTATAAAGTTTTGGTTTATAACATTCGAACTTTTTTTGTCATCCATTTTGACTTCTTGACAAAAGTAACTTTTTATGACTTCATACATTTTTTCTTGAAACCTAAGATGCTCTCGTAAAAAAAAATATATATATATATATTACGAACGAACTTACAAGTTCGTAATGTAATGATTTTCCAATTTTCCTAAAAAAAGAAAAGGATATTTTGTTCATTAAAAAAGTGAGAATTATTTTAGCAGTAAGCAGTGAATATTTTCTATGTAGTATATTGACTTAAAAACTGCTGTTTTTCCTCAAAAACAAAGAAACCCCTTCTCTCAACATCACGGGAATATTTTACGTTTGCATTGGTTTAATTATTTCTGCCCCCCCGCCCCCCCCCCCCCAAAATAAAACCTCATAAAACCTTTTGCCACAGAGTTACAGCTTTGGTCTAAAAAAACAAACAAACAAAAAAAAGTCCGACTCTTGTGTTTACATTTTTCTTCAGAACATTGATGTTGGTGTTTCAAAAAAAAATCATTAAAAAGTTTTCCTTTTTGATATTAATGTTCCGGCTTTTGTTCCCGAGAAACAAAAACGCCTTTCACCTCCATATTGCCTTTTGTCTTGCACGCAGGGCAGCACCATTGCCCGGCAAATGGGCGCCGCGGCCTACGCCGAGTGCACGTCCAAAGTTTCGGAGAACAGCGTGCGGGACGTGTTCCACGTCACCACGCTTGCGTCGGTGCGCCGGCCCCACAAGCCGCCGCTCAAGCGCAGCGCCTCCCGCCGGGCGCTCAAGCGCACATCCCAGCTCCCCCTCCCGCCGCTGCCGGGCCGGAATGAGCCCGCGGACCAAGCGCCCGTCCTGAGGAAGGACCGAGCCAAGAGCTGCGTGCTCATGTAGAAACGATATGTGTACAGAAGTATATACCAGAGGACGCCTATTTATTATTTTTTTTGTTGCACTGCAGGAGATGAAAAATGAAGTTGCACTGTGGGGAATTGGCTTCTTTTTCGGTGTCATTTCATGTTGAGAATAAGGCCTTAAGGTGACACGCCAGGCACAAGGACGCTGCCGTAGTGGAAGTGTGGCGAGTCAAGAGCACAAGTATCGTTCAGAATCAGGATGATGATGGTGATTGTAAAAAAAAAAAAAAAAAGGATTGGAGCCATGCGGCGAGTGGGTGGTTTGTTTCCGAGCCGTGCGCACGTGTCGCGACCACAAGTGCTTTTGATTGAGAAAAAAAAAAATCAGAACCCATTTGCTTATGTTTGCAACACCGCCGTTGTGTTTCGTGTTATTTTGTGCCGACTCTTCACGTTGCGAAAATAAAGCGCCAGCTTGATTGCAGATGGCCAATTTCATTGCTGGCTGCTGTTTATTTTATTGGCACGCCGCACATGCCGATGATGTCATTCATGCTAATGCTTAAAAGGCACAGACTAATCGCTGGAAATGAAATGTGCGTTCTTCTCCTGCTGTTGTAAGGTTTGTGTGTGTGTGTGTGTGTGTGTGTGTGTGTGCGCGCGCGCGCTCCGGCAGTGGTTGTCTAAAATCAGTCCAAGTACCGCTGTCATGACCAACTTTAAAATACAATTTAAAAAAAAATAGTGTTCACCCCCCCCAAAAAGTTGTATTTCTAAAAGGTATATTTCTTAGAATTGTAACATTATGCACAGTTCGAACATTAACATTGCAACTACAGTAAAACTTAAACAGTATGTTCGAAATTATTTGATGACTTAATATCAATTTTAAAAACACAGTGAAAGATTGCATGCAAATGTCCTGAAGTTAAATCAACTCAACTTTTACCTTTAAGATGGAAAGACCTAGATGGAGGATGCATGTTTTTGTTTTAGTTCTCATGTAAGAAGGAACACAGGCATCAACGTTGACACAACTAAAGCACACTCATGCAGGGGGTGTTGCCTTTAGCAGTGCGTTAAATCTAACGACCTTTCCCTCATTGACACTTCTCAGCTTTTATTGCGTTTGACTGCTTTGCTTGGCTCCATTGTATGCATTAATCAACCCACGCACTTTTCCTTAAGTGCTTCTAATTTGAATATGACAGACCGTTGATATTGCTTTTAAGTGTTTTATTTTTGTGTGGTGATGGGGGGGGGGTGTCTTAATTCCTGATATTTCCGATGCTGACACTCAAACACTCAAATACGCTTTCTCCGAAGGGGATGGCAGGTTGTGTGAAAAAGAGGGAAAAGCGGCGGCACTTTTTGCCAGTTCTGTCGACTCTCCGCGTTTCTAAAGTGGGGTCGTGAGAGTGATTGACAACCTGGAAGGGATTGAAACAGCTGTTTGCACGCTCGCGCGTCAAGGTTAAACTGATGCAGAACATTGCCGAGAGACACTTGCTGCGATAAAGAGCAAACAAACCCAAAAATGTGAATGCTCTCTAAAATTATGAAGGTGCTCGGATTCATTTTTGGGGTGGTTGAGCACTAAAAAAACGCATCTATGTACATATTGGATGCCAGACACTAGTCGGTGAATGGCTTCACCTTTTGTGTAGTCGATGGGTAATGATCGGGCAGTCAAATTTGACGAATTGATGATGTCATAGTAGTGCGGTATTATTTTTCTTGACGAACTTTGGAGCAGACAAAGTGTGCCTGTTGACCAGTTTAAATGAATGTGACTACGACGGTACAGTTAGCCTTATTAGCCTGCTAGCAGCATGGACAGCAGCCTCACATTATTAGCATATTAGCATTTTTACCTTACAACAGCATAGCATTATTTTACATTTCAATAGCTTTATGCAGAGCTTGCCCATATTTGGGTCATAGCTTGTTTTAGCTTACTAGGGGCGTGGATATTAGCTTTGCGCTATCGTACAATGTCAGCATTTTGAGCCAACAACGGCATGGGATTTTTTACAGTTGATATAAGCATATATACTTGTTGACCGATTTACGGATGGCCGTACTTCTTTATTAGTTTTTTTTAGATGTGGTTTAACCATGACTACCTTTTAAAAGAGTGACGGCTAACTACTTGACATAACATTAGGCGTTGTAGCCCATAACAACAGTGCATAATTGCCGTAATTGGTGCTTGTGTAGCCGACTAAGCCAATTATGTTGCTTTGCCACTCCTCTTGATAGCGAGTGGCGCTCTATTATTGTGTATCGTGCCATTTCATGATTACGGCCTTGTTCTCCAGTCGGATGGCGGTCTCTGCGGAGGAGGAGATCATAAAAGCGTAATAAAAGTGGGCTCCGCTCTCTCTTGTGCTTTGTCAGCTTGACTAATGGGATGCAGGATTTCCTACACTCCAAGCTAACGACACATGCCTGTTGTCTGCTCGGCGGACAGAGAAATCCAAGGAACGTATGCGGACTGTGAATGAACGCTCGCATGACAGGATGTGATTTCTCCCCCCCTTCCCATCTCAAGTCCTGAATTAGTCACTGACGTCATGGCAACAGTGGTGGCAAGGCTGTGCTTCAGAATGCTAACGAGCTCCCAGTGGTCGCCGAGACATGCTCCAACTTACCTGCCGCCACAATGAAAGAGGAAAGAGAGAGAGACAGAAAAATAATTTAACTTTCGTAATCCCACAATGCAGCATAGTGGAATAGAACTTGGCACATTTATCACAGAGTTCAGAAGCGGGTGATTGGAATCTCAGCTCTGGACATCCTGTGTGGAGGTTTGTATGTCTTCCCCCATGCTTGTTTTTCCTCCTCTCGTCTAAAATCCTGCATGCTAGCTTCATGGTTCAGCTTTAAAATGTGAGTGTGATTGGTTGTGGAATTGATTGGCTTGTTTTTTTTTTTAGATTGTTCAACTAAAAGCATACTAGCAGATTAATGTGCGCTTACAGTATATGGGATAGAAACAAAGCAATTCATATTCTGAGAACATACCGGGTGCAGCTGGTGTCTTCTCTGCATCCGGCGCTGTCGTGTCATCCAAATAAATCCAAGCTGGCCTCGAGGCAAGCCCACGGCCATGCTCAGGCTCTGGCACCCCAAGAGAGAATCGTCTCGGTTCAGCGATGGCTCATCACAGAACTGAACACCGCAGCCAAAACAATACATGTGAAGTCATATTGGCTCCAAAATGGCTTCCATGTGGACAAACGGGACAAAATTTCAGATTGACAGACTGATAAACCGAGACATATCACTTCTTCTCAGCTCATCAGTATGGCACTAACATTAGTTGCTCATCGCAGAGGAAGAAGAATATATGCTTGTGAGCATTGTTTGATTGTCTATCTAAAGAGTTAGGATACATCTTGTCGTATGTTTGTGCTCAATCAGTTTTACATAGGGTTTTACCACCATAACTTAGATGCTGTTTACAATTAAGCGAGCAAACTGAAAGCCTAAGCTTTGTGCTCGATTTAAATACACCAGGTTTAATACACTTTGTTTTTATGTTTAATTTGACAGTAATCTTCAACTTGAAGTGCCAATAAGCAGCTCGTAGCTTCCTTCTCGAAGAAGTGTTTACTGTTTGCGTTTTGGGGAAAAGTGAATTGTGGTTGTTTGCCGTACGTTAACTCACTTATATCAGAAAGTACCAAGATACTCAAGTCAAGTACGGATCCGTAAACAATCCAGTAAAGTGACCCGAGTATTTGTGTTTCACTGCAGGTGGCCAAAATACACACTGCTACACACTCAAAAGTCAATTCGTTGGTGTTTTATCGGCAAGCTGTAAAAAAAATGAATCATTTTACCAAAATGGGCCTTTTTGCATCCTCTGAGGCTACACATAATCACAGTGTTTCTTCTCTGATGGCTGCAGACAAGGAAGGAAATAATGGGCTGGCGCAATCATCGCAGACAAGGGCTTTAGTCTGTCCTCTGTGTAATTTCATTGTCTTGGCCCGTGGCCCTCTGGAGCTTGGACACAAAGTATAACTTATCATCGCTAGAAATCTGCTAACAAAGTTTCAGCTGTCACAAGATGAAGGGGGGGGGGGGCGGAGAGTCATAGCATTTAATATAAATCACTGTCCACCCACCAAGGTTATTGTAGTTAATGAAAACTAACAAAATGACGAAAAGATGGAGAAAAAAAATCATTCACAAAATAAAATCATCCTGAGTGCCTTTAAAAAACAACAACCGGCCCTGGTCTTATGTGTGCAGTTTGCATGTTCTCCCTGTGCCTGCGTGGGATTTCTCCGGGTATTCCGTTTTCCTCCCGCATTCCAAAAACATGCATGGCAGATTAATGGAACAAGCTAAATTGTTGCTAGGTGTGATTTTGAGCGAGAATGGTTGTTCGTCGATATGTGCCCTGCGATTGGCTGGCAACTAGTTCAGGGTGTCCCCCGCTGACTGCCCGAATAGAGCTGGGTTATGTTCCAGCACGCCCGTGACCTCTGTGATGATAAGAGGATTAGAAAATAAATTGATGGATGATGGTAAAGGAAAAAGCACGTGGAACAGTCCTTTTGGACGACCATGTATCGTAAGGCGTTTTTGGCCGAAAAAAACGACAATGTATAGTAAGGCATTTTTGGCCCCAAAAAAACCGACCATGTCTAGTAAGGCATTTTTAGCCCATTTTTAGCCGAAAAAAACGACCATGTATAGTAAGGCGTTTTTGGCCGAAAAAAAACGACCATGTATATATAGTAAGGCATTTTTGGCCGTAAAAAACGACCATGTATAGTAAGGCGTTTTTAGCCGAAAAAAACGACCATGTACAGTAAGGCGTTTTTGGCCGAAAAAAAACGACCATTTATAGTAAGGGATTTTTGGCCGTAAAAAACGACCATGTATAGTAAGGCGTTTTTGGCCATTAAAAACGACCATGTATAGTAAGGCGTTTTTAGCCGAAAAAAACGACCATGTACAGTAAGGCGTTTTTGGCCGAAAAAAAAACGACCATGTATAGTAAGGCGTTTTTGGCCGAAAAAAACGACCATGTATAGTAAGGCATTTTTGGCCGTAAAAAACGACCATGTGTAGTAAGGCGTTTTTGGCCATAAAAAACGACCATGTACAGTAAGGCGTTTTTGGCCGAAAAAAAACGACCATTTATAGTAAGGGATTTTTGGCCCAAAAAAAACGACCATGTATAGTAAGGCGTTTTGGGCCGAAAAAAACGACCATGTATAGTAAGGCGTTTTTGGCCGAGAAAAACGACCATGTATAGTAAGGCATTTTTGGCCCAAAAAACCCCCGACCATGTATAGTAAGGCGTTTTTAGCCCATTTTTAGCCGAAAAAAACGACCATGTATAGTAAGGCGTTTTTGGCCGAAAAAAAACGACCATTTATAGTAAGGCGTTTTTGGCCGAAAAAAACGATCATGTATAGTAAGGCGTTTTTGGCTGAAAAAAACGACCATGTATAGTATGGCGTTTTTGGCCGAAAAAAAAACGACCATGTATAGTAAGGCGTTTCTGGCCGAAAAAAAACGACCATGTATAGTAAGGCGTTTTTGGCCAAAAAAAACGACCATGTATAGTAAGGCGTTTTTAGCCGAAAAAAAACGACCATGTATAGTAAGGCGTTTTTGGCCGTAAAAAACGACCATGTATAGTAAGGCGTTTTTAGCCGAAAAAAACGACCATGTATAGTAAGGCATTTTTGGCCGAAACAAACGACCATACGACCATACCTTACATGGTCGGGTTTTTTTCGGTAAAAAACGCCTTACTATACATGGTCGATTTTTTTCGGTAAAGAAATGCCTTACTATACATGGTCGTCGTTTTTTTCGGCTAAAAACGCCTTACTATACATGCATGGTCCCTTTTTTTCGGTAAAAAACGCCTTTCTTTACATGGTTGTTTTTTGGGCTAAAAACGCCTTACGATACATGGTCGGTATTTTTCGGTAAAAAAACGCCTTACCATACATGGTCGTTTTTTTCGGTAAAAACGCCTTACTATACATGGTCGTTGTTTTTTTTTGCAAAAAACGCCTTACTATACATAGTCGATTTTTTTCGGTGAAAAGATGCCTTACTATACATGGTCGTTTTTTTCGGCAAAAAACGCCTTACTAGACAGTCGATTTTTTTCGGTGAAAAAATGCCTTACTATACATGGTCGTTTTTTTCGGTAAAAAACGCCTTACTATACATGGTCGATTTTTTTCGGTAAAAAAATGCCTTACTAGACATGGTTGTTTTTTTCGGTAAAAACGCCTTACTATACATGGTCAAATTTTTTTTCGGTAAAAACGCCTTACTATACATGGTCGTTTTTTTCGGCTAAAACTGCCTTACTATACATGGTCGTTTTTTTTCGGCTAAAAACGCCTACATGGTCGATTTTTTTCGGGAAAAAACGCCTTCCTATACATGGTCGTTTTTTTTGCTAAAAACGCCTTACTATACATGGTCGGGTTTTTTTGGGCTAAAAACGCCTTACTATACATGGTCATTTTTTTCGTCTAAAAACGCTTTTACTATAAATGGTCGTTTTTTTCGGCCAAAAACGCCTTAACGACATGGTCATTTTTTTCGGCCAAAAACGCCTTACTATACATGGTAGTTTTTTTCGGCTATTTATGGGCTAAAAACGCCTTACTATACATGGTCGGTTTTTTCGGCCAAAAACGCCTTACTATACATGGTCGTTTTTTTTCAGCCAAAAATGCCTTACTATACATGGTCGTTTTTTTCGGCTAAAAACCCCTTACTATACATGGTCGTTTTTTTTGGGCTAAAAACACCTTACTATACATGGTCGTTTTTTACGGCCAAAAACGCCTTACTATATACATGGTCGTTTTTTTCGGCCAAATACGCCTTACTATACATGGTCGTTTTTTTCGGCCAAAAACGCCTTACTATACATGGTCGTTTTTTTCGGCCAAAAACGCCTTACTATACATGGTCGTTTTTTTCGGCCAAAAACGCCTTACTATACATGGTCGTTTTTTACGGCCAAAAACGCCTTACTATACATGGTCGTTTTTTTCGGCTAAAAACGCCTTACTATACATGGTCGTTTGTTTTCGGCTAAAAACGCCTTACTATACATGGTCGTTTTTTTTCGGCCAAAAACGCCTTACTATACATGGTCGTTTTTTTTTCGGCTAAAAACGCCTTACTATACATGGTCGTTTTTTACGGCCAAAAACGCCTTACTATACATGGTCGTTTTTTTCGGCTAAAAACGCCTTTCTATACATGGTCGTTTTTTGGGCTAAAAATGCCTTATTATACATGGTCGTTTTTTTCGGCTAAAAAAACGCCTTACTATACATGGTCGTTTTTTTCGGCTAAAAACGCCTTTCTATACATGGTCGTTTTTTCGGCTAAAAACACCTTAGTATACATGGTCGTTTTTTATGGCCAAAAACGCCTTACTATACATGGTCGTTTTTTTTCGGCCAAAAACGCCTTACTATACATGGTCGTTTTTTTTGGGCTAAAAATGGGCTAAAAACGCCTTACTATACATGGTCGGGGTTTTTTTGGGCCAAAAATGCCTTACTATACATGGTCGTTTTTCTCGGCCAAAAACGCCTTACTATATATACGTGGTCGTTTTTTTTCGGCCAAAAACACCTTACTATATATACGTGGTCGTTTTTTTTCGGCTAAAAACGCCTTAATATACATGGTCGTTTTTTACTGCCAAAAACGCCTTAATATACATGGTCGTTTTTTACTGCCAAAAACGCCTTCCTATACATGGTCGTTTTTTTCGGCTAAAAACGCCTTACAATTCATGGTCGTTTTTTTTCGGCTAAAAACGCCTTACTATACATGGTCGTTTTTTTCCGGCTAAAAACGCCTTACTATACATGGTCGTTTTTTTCGGCCAAAAACGCCTTACTATACATGGTCGTTTTTTTTCGGCCAAAAACGCCTTACTATACATGCTCGTTTTTTTCGGCTAAAAATGCCTTACTATACATGGTCGGTTTTTTCGGCTAAAAACGCCTTACTATACATGTTCGTTTTTTTCGGCCAAAAACGCCTTACTATAGATGGTCGTTTTTTTCGGCTGAAAATGGCCTAAAAACGCCTTAGTATACATGGTCGTTTTTTTCGGCTAAAAACGCCTTACTATACATGGTCGTTTTCTTCGGCCAAAAACGCCTTACTATACATGGTCGTTTTTTTTCCGCCAAAAACGCCTTACATTACATGGTCGTTTTTTTCGGCTAAAAATGGGCTAAAAATGCCTTACTATACATGGTCGTTTTTTTCGGCCAAAAACGCCTTACTATACATGGTCGTTTTTTTTGGGCCAAAAACGCCTTACAATAGATGGTCGTTTTTTACGGCCAAAAACGACTTACTATACATGGTCGTTTTTTTCGGCTAAAAACGCCTTACTATACATGGTCGTTTTTTTCGGCCAAAAACGCCTTACTATACATGGTCGTTTTTTTTCGGCCAAAAACGCCTTACTATATACCTGGTCGTTTTTTTTCCGCCAAAAACGCCTTACATTACATGGTCGTTTTTTTCGGCTAAAAATGGGCTAAAAACGCCTTACTATACATGGTCGTTTTTTTCGGCTAAAAACGCCTTACTATACATGGTCGTTTTTTTCGGCCAAAAACTTCTTACTATACATGGTCGTTTTTTTCGGCTGAAAATGGGCTAAAAACGCCTTAGTATACATGGTCGTTTTTTTCGGCTAAAAATGCCTTACTATTCATGGTCGGGTTTTTTTTCGGCCAAAAACGCCTTACTATATACAAGGTCGTTTTTTTTCTGACAAAAACGCCTTACTATACATGGTCGTTTTTTTCGGCTAAAAACGCCTTACTATACATGGTCGTTTTTTTTGGCTAAAAATGGGCTAAAAACGCTTTACTATATATACATGGTCGGGGTTTTTTCGGCCAAAAATGCCTTACTATACATGGTCGTTTTTTTCGGCAAAAAACACCTTACTATACATGGTCGTTTTTTTCGGCAAAAAACGCCTTACTATACATGGTCGTTTTTTTCGGCAAAAAACATGGTCGTTTTTTTCGGCCAAAAACGCCTTACTATACATGGTCGTTTTTTTCGGCAAAAAACGCCTTACTATACATGGTCGTTTTTTTCGGCCAAAAACGCCTTACTATACATGGTTGTTTTTTTTGGCTAAAAACGCCTTACTATACATAGTCGTTTTTTATGGCCAAAAATGACTTACTATACATGGTAGTTTTTTTCGGCCAAAAACGCCTTACTATACATGGTCGTTTTTTTTGGCCAAAAACGCCTTACTATACATGGTCGTTTTTTTCGGTAAAAAACGCCTTACTATACATGGTCGTTTTTTTCGGCCATAAACGCCTTACTATACATGGTCATTTTTTTTCGGCCAAAACGCCTTACTATACATGGTCTTTTTTTTCTAAAAACCCCTTACTATACATGCTCGGGTTTTTTTCGGTAAAAAATGCCTTACTATACATTGTCGATTTTTTTCGGTAAAAAACGCCTTACTATACATGGTCTTTTTTTTCGGCTCAAAACGCCTTACTATACATGGTTCCGTTTTTTTCGGCTAAAATGCCTTACTATACATGGTCGTTTTTTTCGTTGAAAAATGCCTTACTATACATGGTCATTTTTTTCGGCTGAAAACGCCTGATTAATACATGGTCCTTTTTTCGGCCAAAAATACCTCACTTTACATGGTCGTTTTTTTTGGTGTGCGGAGAAGAGGATCCGAAAATGGATGGCCGTGCACATTTTTGAGACTGCACAGGAAGGCTGGAATCGAACCCTGCACTTCTGCAGCGCGGGACCAACGAACTTACCATTCGACTACCATGCACGGAATGAATCCTCTCTGTTGTCCTTCGGTGTGAGTGAGAGAGCGAATAGACTCAGAAAATGGACAGCCGTGCATCTTCTTGAGAGCACACAGTAAGGCTGGAGCTGGAATCGAACGCTGCACCTCTGCAGTGCAACACCGACCATTCGACTACCAGTCAGGTAACACTTCATATTGTCCGTAGATGTGAGTGTGAGCACAAATAGTTGTGCGGAGGAGAAGATCAGAAAATGAACGGCCACCCACATTTTTTTGAGAACGTACAGTAAGGCCAGAATCTGATTTGAACCCTGCACCTTTGCAGCGCAACACAGACGCACTAACCATCTAACTACCAGGCAGGTCATGAACACTCTACCCATGGGTCCTTCAAGTTCAGAATCATCTTTATTGGCCAAGTATGTAGAGCACACAAGGAATTTGTCACTGGTATAACACGCTGCATTAGTATCATCATAAACAAGGACATGACAAATAGGTATGGAAGGACATTTCGTAATGTAAGTGAACCATAGTGCGGTGGTACCACCTGTGACAACTGTGAGACAATGTGCAAAGTATCAAGCAGAGCTACAGTAGTTTCTGGTTCATAAAAATCCATCAAATCCATTTTTTCGGCTAAAAACGCCTTACTATACATGGACGTTTTTTTCGGCTAAAAAAGCCTTACTATACATGGTAGATTTTTTTCGGTAAAAAAACGCCTTACGATACATGGTCGATTTTTTTCCATAAAAAACGCCTTACTATACATGGTCGGATTTTTTTCGGTAAAAAAAATGCCTGACTAGACATGGTCTTTTTTTTTTGGTAAAAAACGCCTTACTATACATGGCGGGGGTTTTTCGGCTAAAAACGCCTTACTATACATGGTCGTTTTTTTCAGCAAAAAACGCCTTACTATACATGTTTGTTTTTTTGGGCTAAAATCGCCTTACTATACATGGTTGTATTTTTTCGGCTGAAAACGCCTGACTAATACATGGTCCTTTTTTTTCGGCCAAAAATGCCTCCCTATACATGGTCATTTTTTCGGCTAAAAACACCTTACTATACATGGTCGTTTTTTTTCGGCTAAAACGCCTTACTATACATGGTCGATTTTTTTCGGTAAAAAACGTCTTACTATACATGGTCGTTATTTTTTTGCTAAAAACGCCTTACTATACATGGTCGATTTTTTTCGGTAAAAAACGCCTTACTATACATGGTCGTTTTTTTCGGCTAAAAACACCTTACTATACATGGTTCCGTTTTTTTCGGTAAAAAATGCCTTACTATACATGGTGGTTTTTTTGGCTAAAATTGCCTTACTATACATAGTCGTTTTTTTTCGTTAAAAAACGCCTTACTATACATGGTTGTTTTTTTCAGCTTAAAACGCCTTACTATACATGGTTGTTTTTTTTGGCTAAAATCGCCTTCCTATACATGGTCGTTTTTTTTCGGCTGAAAACGCCTGACTAATACATGGTCCTTTTTTTTCGGCCAAAAATGCCTCACTATACATGGTGGGGGGGGTTTCAGCTAAAAATGCCTTGCTATACATGGTCGTTTTTTTCGGCAAAAAACACCTTACTATACATGGTGGAGGGGTTTCGGCTAAAAACGCCTTACTTTTCATGGTCCGTTTTTTTTCGGTAAAAAAACCCTTACTATACATGGCTGTTTTTTTCGGCTAAAAACGCCATACGATACATGGTCGTTTTTTTCGGCTAAAAGAGCTGAAATCCACAAACAGGATCCTTGCGTAGGTCCCTGTGCTGTCGAGGTGCTCGAGGATGTAGTGCAGACCTATGTTGACTGCGTCCTCCACAGACCCTTTTGCCCGGTAGGCAAACTGAAGAGGGTCCAGCAGGGGTCCGGTGACGTTCTTTAGGTGGTTCAGCACAAGGCGTTCAAAGGACTTCATGACCACAGACGTCAGGGCGACAGGCCTATAGTCGTTCAGTTCCGATGTTGCCGATTTCTTGGGAACTGGGATGATGGTAGGCTGTTTGAGGCAGGATGGGACCTCACACAGCTCCAGGGATCTGTTGAAGATTTGTGTGAAGACCGGAGCCAGCTGGTCAGTGCAGACTTTCAGGCAGGAGGGGGACACTTTGTCGGGCCCCGCAGTTTTCTTGATCTTCTGCTGCTTGAAGAGCCGTCTCACGTCCTGCTCGTGGATCTGTAGTGGAGAAAAAGAGGGTGGCGGGGTTGATAGAGTAGTTTCTGGTTCATTAAAATCCATCAAAACTGAAATGATGTTCTTAATTGTACTTCCTGGTTCCCGCTCTGCTTTTCCCACTGTCTCCGATCAGTCCCGATGATGATCACTTCGGGTCATTTCGGCCAATTTGACATACAGTATGTCAAATAAATGGTTAGCTGATTGCCCCTAAAAATAAAGATGTGCCCTTCCATTGGCAACAATGATTTGAACACCAGCTCAGTGAAATGTGTCTTTCATTAAATCCACCGTGAATCCCCTGCTGAATGGTGAAAAAGTCCTTAAAAAGTGGATAAATTAGCCCTCAAAAGTCCTTCAAAGGTCCGTAAATAAAAAGCAAGTGGAAGAGTGGGAACCCTGTTTTTAATTAATTGTATCACACAATACTTAGCGAGCCTTTTTTTTATTTTGCACTGCCAAAAGCTACTACAAAAAGCCAAAACGTCGATCGTGAGTCGCGCCGCCTGGCTGCGGTCGTCGTGGCGACACGAGCCAGAAGACTTCTGAGCCTCACAGCATCCATCTGTCCGTCTGTGGCGTCCTTATGTCTGTCTGTGCTGTCATATGACTCTGTGCCAGGTGCGCCTTAAGAGGATCTTGTGAGGCCCTCTGTTCACCTGAGGCCAATAAAGGGCCAAGACAAATAAATTAACATTTTTTGTAAAGTGATTGATTTCTTTTAGCTCATTCCATGACCACGCTCGTATCTCAAATCATATTTCCCCATCAAAACAAATTGAAATGCTATTTTTCAAGAGGGGATAAAAAGCACCCTGTGTTATTCTGACTACTCATGAAAACATACAGCATTTACCTCATGAAATAGAATGTAAAAAAAAAAAGAAAACGTTTTTGCAATATTTTTTTTCTGGCCACCTTGGCCGCGTGACATTCCCCAACATTTAAGACGTTCTCAGCTCCTCGTCTTTCTTTGCAGAGGATCAAGAAAACGTGAGTCTTGTTACATTACATGTCTACATGTGTCGTGCCACCTTTTGTGTTCAAATTTCCAATGCCCTGTCCATTTGTACCACAATACAGATGCTGTTTGTTAGCCTGTAGAGTTTTCCATTGTGTGGTAAAATTAACTAGCTAACATTAAGACCGTTTTACGTGGTTGTTTTGAATGTACCACGGAATTGTTTTGGGTTTTAAATTGACAGTAAAACTCAACTCCAAGTGGCCATAAACAGCTTGAGGCATCTTTTTTTTTTCCGGAGAAATGTTCACTACCTGCCAAAGCGCTGCTGGTTCTGAAGTGAGTTAAGTTCACTGTCACCATACAGCGCTCATATCTGATGATTTTCCAATATCTAGTATTGTGCCCATCCGCTTCCTGAGGAGCCACAACAGGGCTCTCATTCACTCACACACACACACACACACACACACAGCCTTAATCTCCGCATGCCAGGTGGGTTCAAACACATGCCCGCTGTCTCGCAAAGCGCTAGGAAGTGGCAGCGTTGCCCAGAGAGCTGCTAGGGCGATGAATGGATGCGATCAAAACAAAGGGAGAAAAAGACTACAGTGTGGAAGCAGCTGGCAAGCAGGCACACCAAAGGCATCAAGGAAAGACTTCAGTGGCGGTTTTATTAGACGGCGGGGCATTCGCCACAACGACGTCCCAGGAACACTTGTCGTACTGCCAATTGCACATCTTTAATATCGGTTTGTTTTTTTCAATGTAGCTTACAGGCAATAATTTTATTCTTAGTGATGACTTGTTATGAGGCAGAATTTAAGGGTTGTGCTCAACTGGCGCTCTACCAAGCATGGTAAGTAAGAACTAAAGAAAATGTGACAACAGTGCTCCCAGTAGTGATTGGGGAAGTGGGGGCAGTAACTCCCAAACTGGATTATTGGCTCCAGCAGATGCCAGGAACAACGTCCAACACCGCCGTATAGAAACGGCCTTTTCCCAATGCTTGCTATTGCTAAAAATAATGAGGTCATTTCATCAGGAAGTTACACCTGCACAATCCAGTGAGAAACACTGGCGGCCTTCTATTAAGACTAAAAACAGGCACGCATTTGCAAAGAGAGTTGTTTGTTTTCAAGGCTAATCCATTAGCACCTCATTAGAATAGCGGGGATTTTATTTTTTATTTTTTTGCTTTGGCTCAGGTCCACAATGCTCATTCACATGAACGGCGCCAAAAGGACAGCGAGCTTGAATATGAGGCTAATGACGTGTTTGATGAGTACTGGGGGGGGATTTTTCACCTGTCGTGATAAGAGCACCCAATCTATGTGCCTGTGGCTCATTTTGGGAAACTCGTCACTTGTGTGTGGACGTAGGCTTGCTATTGGAACCTGGCCAAAAAGAGTCTTGTTGACTGGGAGCAGACACTCTGTTTGCACTTTGTCTGTCACACACACACACACACACACACACACACACACAAGCTCAATTGGTGGAACGTCTGACATTGCCAATTTCCACCGCCTGGTTCCATCCATCCTTCCACTCTCCCGAGAGATCTGAGAAAGGGGGAAAGAGAGACAGGTGAAGTATTGGATGAGGAGAAATATAATAGAAGAAATCTACTTCTTTTTTAATGGCATTTTTTTTAGATACAGTGTCTTTAAAATACTCATTGATTCAAATACACTTTCAATGGCATCAGCTAGACAGTGGGACCCCCCCCCCCCCTTTGCACAGATACATTTAAACACTAAGGCCTCCGAAAATACAAGCGCATGTCCCTTCGCGGAAAAGCACAGACATATATGACTACACCGGCTCAAATTGCCGCCTGTGATTTGATTCTTTTCTGATGCAAGCGCTTGTCCATTTCTATGTAAATGTTCTGCTCTGAGCAGCCGGGGATGCTTTCATCCTGCTGAATATAAATCATGACTTGGCTGAGAAAAGAGAAGCAATTAAGACCGATTTTTATTTTTTTTTTTTACACAGCAGGTTTGCATTCTACTATTAAAACACAGCAATTGCACGTTCTCGCCTGTAGGTAGCAGTTCAAATATAATTCAATTAATTTGGAAAAATACAATTGCAATCAAGCCACTCCAATTGATTTTGATGGTATCCCATCGACAAAAAAAAAACAAAATGGGGTTGAGTTTCACACCTCTTTCACACTCTACACTTCACCAGCTTTCAAATGACACCAATTACAAACAATTCGATTGTCAAAAATGTGAATGAATTTGGTTTGAATGTAAAATGGCATTGAGTTTCTCACCTGTTTCATACTCTAAACTTCACCGTTTTTTCAATGAGAGTGATTGTGAACATTCTGATTGGCGACAATTGAATTTTGTTGGAGATGTCCAAGATAGCGATTTTTAATGCAGAGGCGACCCTCACTTTGGGTGAGGTTGGTGAATTTGGTGGCTTCTCCTTGGCACAAAATTAAAATGGCGTTGAGTTCTTCACGTGTTTCACAGTCTACACTACCCCAGCTTTCAAATGAAAAACCCGATTGGCACAAATTTTAATAAAATGACTTTGCTACATAGGCTACATAGGCCATTCTGACTGCAGAGGCTAAACGTTACACACTTTGAACTTTATGTATTCCTTATTCGGTATATTTGAATCCTAGCGGATTAGCCGAGTGTAAAACAGGTTTGAAACTCAACGTCATTTTCTTTTTGTAGAAATTAGAGAACGTTCAAATCAGCTTTTTTTTTTTCGACTGTAGACGACGCGAAAACCCACGTCTTTACTCATTATGGAAAACACTGCCGCCTATCGGCGAAGAACCGCAATTGCGGTCTTTGAAAGCGGGAACGCAAAGCCGAATGAACGCGAGCGGGCCCGAGGAGCCAACTTCGGCGTTGTCACTCGTTCCCAAACAGAGAGAAACTCATTACGGGCGAGGATTAGATCGATCGCTTTGAGACGAAGATGCCTAGTGGAGAGTGTGCATGCTTGCCTGGCCCAGGCAATTTGTGCCAACAATGGAGCTCGTCTGTGTGTGCGTGGCCGTGCATGCGCGCGCGCGCGCGTGCGTGTACATTTGTGCGTCACGCGAGAGTTTCACACACACACACACACACATCGCGGGCGCTAAAGTGGGCTTTGCTTCCTGCCGTCGCCATGGAAACCGTCGAGTAAACACACTGACACACACGCACACGCACGCACGCACACGTACACACTTCAGGGCTATCTTTATTTCCCAGCTGGGTTGATGTTGTTGAAGAGTGATGATCGTCAGCTCTTCAAGGTGTATCTGCAAGTTTGGGTTTGATGCTCGAAGCGGCGGAGGGTGGGGGTGTTAATAAAGGATTAAGCATCAAAGCAGAGAACGCAGCAGCAGCAGTAGTCAAGCTTTCCATAAATTAACTTTTTTTTTTTTAGGTCTGCATGGCACCTCCGTATTGTTGTGTTTAAACGTGGTCAGTGCGCGCGTGTCAAATTGAGCCCATGCTAATGACTCCTTTTATGATTTGTGATGGGATTAGCTTTAGGAGCACTTGTCAATGGATGGGGTCATATTTCAGGATTAGTGTTGATTTGAATTCATTTTTGCGCTTCAAAAAGTAAAAATCCATTGTTTTGCGTGCGCAGATAGCTAAAAGTTGTCATAAAATGCGCGTTGTTGTATATGAGTCGTATTTTCTTGTTGATATTTTGAAGATGTCATATCCAAAAGCTTTTGTCTTGAACTGATCTGTATTTACTGTACAATGTATAATACACTAATACTGATGCACAGCTCAGTATTAGTGTATTATACATTGTACAGTTATTATGTCACCCATTTAGCCTCCTTTGCTGATTGGTCGAGAAGTCATGGTTCTATTTTGCATGGCAATCCGTTTTTGACTTCCCAATATGGTTCCTTCCCCTCCTCATGTGGTTTCTTGGCATTACCTTGCACTTATTTTGCCCATTAGGAATGACCTATAGTTACTTGCAGACCACTCAAAACCGTGATACAAGCTCTTAACTACTTAGAGAAAAAAAAGGAAAATAGAGAAGATTTAGTGGTTGGTCTTGACCGACACAAACTTTTACTAGTCCAGGGGAAATAGCTCAATGTCCCAATATTTTTGGCCAGAGTGATTACAACAATCGACTTTCCTCCCGTGGCGGCAGCCAACCTGTTTTGCCTCCTCTGGCCCGCGTCCACTTGGATGACTGATGAGGATGAATAGCTTTTTAATTTCACTGGTTTAGCGCCACGCTTGCGCCGCCGCCGCCCGCCAGACGACAACAAGGAGAGGACATGAATTAGATGAGGAAGCATTTGAAAGCATGAAAGTAGGGTTTTAATCCGTGGGTACGGTTTCAACTGTAAAGTGTAGGATTTGAAATAAGATTTAAGGATTCAAATTCAGGTCTCAAGCCTGGGATTTGGGTTCCAATGTGCATTATAGAGTCAGGTTTGTGTTTCACAATGCGTTTAAAGTCAGGATTAGGAGTTGAAGACAGTCTTCGGGTTTCAAACAAGGGTTGGGGTTCAAAAGTGAGGTTTGAAATAGTCTGCTGTTTTCAATATGGCAATTTAATTTATATCAACTCAAGATTTGGGTTTCAGTGTCGGTTTGCGAGTCGAAATTTTGGGAGTTTCAAACCTTGAAACTCTCGAAACATGGTTTTAAACCTGAATTAGGGTTTCAATTCAGAAGGTTTGAGTTTCAAAGACAAGTGGAAGCCTGCGGTAGGGTTTCAAACAGGTTTTCAAGGTGTTTGGGTTTTTTTTTGTCGGGGGGCAGGGTTGGAGTTTCAAAATCGACAAGCCATAGGACAAGTGAGCTACACCCTCTAGTGGAAATTTACAAACATTACACTCTATTTCACCCAAACACAAAACAGTCATCAAAGTGACTAACAGTTTAGTTTGTAGTCAATAAAGAGTAATCGAATTCCAAAAGTTAGCAACAATTTAAATAAAATTTCAGAATATATATATATATATATATACTTTTATTCATCATTTCATAAAAAAAAGGTCCAACAAGTTGCACAAATTGGGACTTCCGATCATATTCACAGGGCTAACACGTGGCCTGATTTACAGACTAAAGGGCAGGAAAAGGGATTGTCACAGGCGCACACACACAAAAGTCTCACACGCTCACGCACGTCACAAACGTCATTATTGCATAACACTGATTGATTGACGGCTCACAAAGAAACTGTGGTACAGCGAACGGCCACCAGAGGACAGGCGACGTCTTCCAAGTCCACCCTGGACCCCCACGTCACCTCCATTCTCTCTTTCCCTTAGTCTTGATCCTTTTTTCACATCCACTGCTTTTTTTTTCCCGACTTTTTTCACCCCCTCACGTCCCTGAGCCCCAGGCGCCCCCACCGTACGCCCCGAAACCACCCACTTCACTGCTTTCTCTTCTCTGATTGGTTCCAGACGTGCCACTGAGCTCTTCTTACCGACTCAACATTCCACAGCTGGAGACACACACACACACACACGCACGCACACACGCTGACACACGCTGACACGCACACACCTTCTCTTCCTTACCCTTCCATCTCAGTCCCAAAAAAAAAAAAAGAAAAAGCATTCCTGGAGGCGGGGGGAGAAGACGGGGAAATGATCCTAAATCTGCTTTTTGGGGGGTAAAAACAACACTCTGGTATTTACATTGGTGTCGGGAGGGGGATCTTGGTTGTTGGCAAATGTCCCAAAACAAACACACACACACGCAAACAAAGAGAAGCTGTCAAGTCTGCAGATATTTTGAAGCAAAAAGAAAAAAAGAAAACCACAAAGACAGAGAAGCAAAATCATGAGAAAGAGTCATTCGGTTTCAAAGTCGGGGTTAAATGAGAGCTTGAAGACTGAGCTAGGGTTGCAAATAAGGTTTTAAGTGTGGGTTGAAAGTAGGGGTTTTAGAGTAAGGTTTCAAGATAGTGTCAGGGCGGGCAAGGGTTTCTAATTCAGTTTGCAGCCTAATGTGGAGGTTTAGGCTTTCAAAGTCGGGTTTCAAGTATATGTTCGGGTTTCAAAGTAGGGGAGAACACAATGCATTTGGATTGTGAATTGGCGTTTGAAATTGGGATTTCCAAGATTGGCATCGACTTTCAAAGTAGAGCCTCAAGTCCAGGTTTCAAATTTAAGGTTAAGGTTGCAAAGTTGGGTATCAAACAAAGAGTTTGACTTTCAAATGAGGGTTTGATGACTGGGTTGGGCTTTCAGGCCAGTTTTAAGAATTTTAAGGAAGGAAGAAGATGAGGCAAAAACAACAACAACAACATTGGTGTGGTGGGTTTCTTGGTGGGGTGGGGTTGAGCAAATGTTCCAAAAGTAATCACAAAAGAAGCATGAGAGTCTTGAAATCTGTTGGTCTGAGCCAACAGAAAGAGAGAGAAAAAAAAGCCGTAAAGTAGCGTGAATCTAGGGCGCTGTGCAAAAGTGTGGAAAAAATTGCTGACTCAGCTCCAGGTGGAGGCACAGGGGAGGGGGGGGGGCAAAACATACAGCGCTGCAACACTTGGAAGCCAAAAAAAAAAAGTGCAAGAACAGAGCACGAGGTCACGTCACTCGAAATTTGGACACCTCCTCCTCTTTCGGGTGCTGACGTGTCCGAAAGAGGAAGGAGGCGGGATCGGGATGATGACATCGGGATTGTGGTCCCGTTTTAAATGAGCAGAAAATTTGGTAGCAGGGGGGGGGGGGGGGGGGCAAGTTGCTTCTCAGCTTACAAAGCTTCGGAGTTGCTTATTTCCAGGGGAGGTTATACAACGAAGTAGGTCGCTGATGGTGCGGTGGTACACTTGCCTGACTTGTGTGCGGGTAGCGCGGGATCGATTCCCACTCAAGCGACGGTGTGAATGGTTGTCTGTCTCGAAAGGTGCCCTGCGACTGACTGGCGACCAGTTGAGGGTGTAGTCAGTCTGCCTTCTGCGTGACCCTCTTCGGGGTAGGCGGTGTTGAAACTGGCTGGATGGACAACTAAGTCGATCTTTCGCGGCCTTCCTATTTGTGAAAATATGCGGGTGAGCAAGGTGTTCTCATTTACATCATCCCGCCCCCCCGCAGCAAATTTCCCCGCCATGAAATGAAAACACAACCGAATCTTTACGGGTGCTCGCTATTCTTCTGGTCGTCGCTGCTTGCCCTCATCGCGGTCCCCTAAGTTGTGTTACTGTAACAAAAGGCATCGTTGACATTGGCCCCGCAGTAGGAAAGGGGGCGGGGTTAGCAGTGGCTCATTTGCATGACAAAACAGTCTGGTTTCATTTGTTCTGTTAAAAAGTGTGCTGTAATTGTTAATCCTTGGTGTATTTTGAGGAAAGCATGTCACAGACACACTTGGGAACAGTTAAAAAAAAAAAAAAAAAAAAGCATCATGCACTTCTCACAAAAAGTCGCCGTGTTGTGGCTCCAAACTCAGCACCCCCAGAACCTCAACGACCGGAGGGCTGTAATTGATGTTCAAGGGCACACGCCGAGTTATTGAGACTTTTTTTTTGTTGTTGTTGTTGTGGTAAACTGTTGACATTTTCCAAAAATTTCACCCGAAAGCCAAATATCCCAAACTTTTCTTTCTTTTTTTTTTTTTGTGAGTCGTGTATGTCGCCTTTAAAATTGAGATGCTGCTGCGCTCTACACAGCCTTTCGCTTTTAGGGGGATTCTTTTTCTCAAGTTTATTTTTGGCTTCACAAAAATCAAGGTTTCCGCTGCAGTCTGGCCCAGTCTGAAGTTTCGCGGGACTACTCGGGCTGCTCGTTGAGCTCCATGTCCGATACCAGGATGTTCTTCTCCACCTGCTCGCCCTGCCCCGAATGGGTGCGACTGTAGCGGGCGCCGTCGTAGGACCCCCGCACGCCCACCCCGCCGCGCCGCCGGTACAGGTAGATGACGCCCACGATCAGTGCCACCAGCACCACGCCCGTCACCAGCACCACAATTAGCGTGGGCAGATGGTCGCCACTCAGCAACTCGTTGGAGGACTCGATGACTGCCAAAAAAAAAAAAAAGGATGTTGGATTGTGGATTCCTTGTTTATGGGGAAGAAAAAAAAAAAAAAAAGCGAATGAAACATCCGTGCTTACTTCTCGGCCGCTTGCAGATGACGCCGTGCGTTCGGTTCCGGCACGATCCGGGTTTCCACAGGCCGCTGTTGCTCTGGATCCAGAAGCAGGAGTTGGGGGAGAGCACGGCGAAGGCCACCTCGTGAGACTCCCAGTTGGTGTACGACATCTGCGTTTCCTCGCCCCACACCAGACCTCGGCCTAGGTCGCAACACGCACAGTCGCCCAACGGTATTTAAATACGGATTTGAAACCATCGGTTCCAGAAGATTACATGGAAATACATTTTTGTACTGTACTTGAAAGTTAGATTGAGATGAACTGTACTGAAAAAAAATGTACTATTGTCGATTAAAAAAAAAAAAAAGTTTAAACAGAAAGTACTAGGGCCCAATTGATCAGGATTTTAAATTTTTTTTGGCTGATGCCGATTCCAAAATTTGTTTGCTTTTACAACAGAGAGAAAATTTGACCAAAAAAAAAAAAGAGGGGCGGAGATGTGAATGTCTTTATTTTTGTCTCATGTTGTAATTTGCTAAAATAAAATAAAAATCCGCATGGATCAGCGAATTATCCACCGATGTAAGCTGATTTTAAATGAATTAAGATTTGCTGATTTAATCGATCGGCCAATTTATTTGGTCGGGCCCTACAAAATACGCATAGCTATCAGCTTTTATTGTAATATGGCTCACTTGTGTTGAATGTTTGAAATGCTGTACCCACATACTTGCTTTTAATTCAGTGCTTCTTTCCCGTACCACTAGAGGGCGCCCATGTACTACTAGTGCTACCCGTACTACACTTTTGAGAATTACCGACCGAGAGTGGCTAACATCGAGGGCAGCTCCGTTAGTGCCCTAAACTTAATACAGCCTCATGGCTCCATTAGAAAATGGAGCCATCACTAGAGTCCGCCCAGTGATGTTTAAAAAGACAACTTTCTTAGTACCAACCAATCCTAAACGTGAAGAAAAAAAAAAAATCAAACTAAAAGAAATCAAATATTTCTCTCCAGTAACACATCCAAATATTGATATTGTGGTCCCAAGTGTGTTGAAAATCGCCCCCGGTTGAAAGTCATTATTTCTTAAATTAACTCCACAGACATTTGCTTTCAGGTTATGTAAGACGACTGTAACGAAAGCAGAGTGACATTGATCTGGCGCCAGCTCGAGGAAGAAAAGAAGGGGAAAAAGTGATTCGTGACCTTTGACGCTGACTCCCAGCCAAGCTCCGTGGGCCTGCTCGGCCGAGCTCTGAATGTGCTCCCACACAAAGGCGTTCTCCGTCTCGTCCAAAATGGAGAGAAGCTCGGCTCCGACTAAAAAAAAATAAGGCAATACTTTAGGGCAGGCAAGCCTTCACACCATACCAAAAAAAAAAGGCATCCCGACCTTTCTGGCAGGACAAACGTGCGTCCTGCTGCAGTTTGAGTCTTTGCAGGTTAAAAGCGTAGCAGTGGTTCCTGAAGGACACCCAGGCCCAGTCGCCCACCGAGCGGGGGCAACTTCCCGGGTAGAGCCACTGGTGAGTGTCCGGCGCATCTGTTCGATACGCGGCAGAAGTTTAGGGAGCGACTAATTCCCCGTTACGTCATCGACAGAACTAAGCTCCTCAAGAAAGTAGAGGACATGGCCATCTTGTTACCCACCACTGATTTGACAGATGGCAGCATCCAATTTGGCGTGGCAGGGGCTCATGGTCCACAGGCCGGAGGTGGTCATGTGACCGCAGCCTGACAGCTGATTGGGCTGCCCGTCCACCCAGTTGGAATAGGGCAAGTCTTCCTCGCCCAGCCAGGTGTAGCTTCGGTCCTGACGATGCACAAATCAAGATTTCCACTCGCAGCATTTACGAGAATGTCCTCAAGACTTTCCCAACGTAAAGGCCGCAATATACATGTATATATTTTTGTTCCTTTAAGGCCACTGTACTTTTCCTTGTCATTTTCATATTTATTATTATTTTTTCAAATTTTATTTAATTCATTCAGTGCCATTGAGGGCTGTACTTTTTAACAAGGAGGGCTGGCAGTAGAATGTAAAAAAAAAAAGTTTTGAATTTGTTTTCATTCTAAGGGAGAAAATATTTGGTGCATAATCTAATTATGGTGTATTTTTTTTTGTAAAAATTTGTCAAAAATTCCAAAGATACCAGAACAATTTTTTTACATTTAAAAAATATTTTTTCAAAATATATTTTCAACTGTATAATATTACAAATGACTCACAAATGGGTGCCCGTGGTAATTTAACACGACATTACGGCTTGCGATGGAGAGCCGGTGGACTCACCCCAAAGTTGAAAAGTGCGATCCACGCCGGCAGCCGCAAGCTGTTGATGAGCAAAGTCAGGTACGCCTGCTGGACGGCATCTTTGGGCGCCGCCAAGGTCCCGTTCAAGGAGTTACACAGGTGCAGGGCACCGGTCCAGTCCAGTCGCTTCTGCACCACCTGGTACGTGATGCCACCCAGCTCCAAGCGCTTGGACAGGCTAGCGGGAATCAGAGTCGGCGCCGCGGGCATACCTGGATCTGAACCAAAGGCCGATGTCGCGTCATTAGAATCGAGTCGCACACATGTTGCGTGTCGTGGCACCTAGACTCATTTGGAAATTGTATTCAACCCTTTCATGCACCCTGTAACCCGATAACAGGAGAAGCTGTCCACTGTAGTAACCGCTGTTCACATTTGTGCGAGTCAAGCTAGCACGCCATTTTGGAAACGCGCACCTTGTTGCCTCTGACAGAGGTAGCCGAGGCTTTCCGTCTCGCAGGGCCGTGAGGCCCACATGCCCTTGTGCTTCTGCGGGTTGCCGTGAATCGCGGAGACACAGTTTCCCTAGTAGGACACATCAAGATCATTGAAATCGGAGCCGGGGGGGGGTTAACGAGGGGGAGAACAAGTCTATCCAGTGTCACCAGTACCGGGTTCTTGTCGTGATGCGGCCCGTTGTTGTCGACCGGCTGTCCTGGAGCCCAGTTGGTGTAGCTGAGTAGGCCCGGCTGCGCCCATTGGAAGTGACCTTTGGCGTCAGAGCTGAGGCCGAGCCACAGGTCGACGGTGACGTTAGACAGCAAGGTGGTGACGAAGGCTGCGAGCAGGGGGGAGCAGATGGCGCGATTTCATGTTTTGCACGCTGTCAAAAGAAAAGAAAAGAGCCCAAACTGTCTCACCTTGCTCCAAATGATTGGACACCACGGCCAGGACGCCTCCTTGCAGCTCACATTTGATTTTGGCTGCAGACCAAGTGGCCCTCTGGGACGGCAGCTCCCTTTGAAACACTTTGAAACACTAACAAGGACACACAAACGACATTTATTTGTATATTATCACTAATTAAGTGCAGGATTATTTTTTGTTAATTCCAACAAAATTCTAAGAAAGAGAAATTTCAATTTGATTCAATTTGACTCAAATGTGGGCATGTATTCAACTAATTACAGTACAGGAATTGATTCAAAGGGAAAAAAAGGACCGTTAAATTATTTTTTTTTCTTAACCCTGCAAAAGCCTCACAAGAACTTCCTTAATTTTATTTTAGGGGGAGATCTTTCAATATCCCCCCCCCCAAATATTTATGAATTCTAAAAAATAAAAATAAAAAATACAAAGTGCACCAGCATTATTTGCGCGAGAAGGCGACTGGGCTGGCCTGCAAATCAAGAAAATTTGTGAAGAACTGCCCACCATAATTGAAAAAAAAAAATCTTTTTTTTATATATACTGTATATAATAAGCGGTCCGGTAGTCCAGTGGTTAGCACGTCGGCTTCACAGTGCAGAGGTACCGGGTTCGATTCCAGCTCCGGCCTCCCTGTGTGGAGTTTGCATGTTCTCCCCGGGCCTGCTTGGGTTTTCTCCGGGTGCTCCGGTTTCCTCCCACATTCCAAAAACATGCATGGCAGGCTGATTGGACGCTCTAAATTGTCCCTAGGTGTGAGTGTGGGCGTGGATGGTTGTTCGTCTCTGTGTGCCCTGCGATTGGCTGGCAACTGATTCAGGGTGTCCCCCGCCTACTGCCCGAAGACGGCTGGGATAGGCTCCAGCACCCCCCGCGACCCTAGTGAGGATCAAGCGGTTCGGAAAATGGATGGATGGATGTATATAATAATTTTTTAACCCCAAGAATTATTGAGTAAGCAGAGACATAGTGCCAGTAAGTGTTTTCCACCCCAAAAAAGTTTTTTTTTTTAAAAATGGGGGGTTGGCCCCCCCCCACAAAAACATTCAAATAAACCCGTGAATAGGTGAAACCAGCGTGCTGAACCGTGAATATGCAGAGCTCCATTGTACGGTATTTTTGTGGAAAATACTCCTGAACAACATGCTGGTAATTAAGTGCAAACTCATCTTACCTTGCGTCGATACGAGGACCAACCTTCGGGGCAGCCCGATGGCAGGTGCGGGGACGATGGCGTCGGAGGGGCGGTGCCGGTGACGTTGACCCTCTTGCAGATGTACGGGAGGTCAGAGTGGCACTTCTGCTCAGCCCACTCTGCTGTTGAGCAACCACAAAGACAACTTCATTAAACCCACGGCAATTTGCAAATCATCATCATCACGCTAACTTGAATTTAGCCAAGGAAATCCCAAGCCCTAAAACCGGCAAAATACTGTATGTCCGACTCAAGTAAAGTCATGCGGTTCCAGTCCCACACCTCTGGCCTTCGCCGTACACAACAACACAAGCCCTCGACAGCGCGGCTCGTCTCACCTTTGCTAGCAATCAAGTGCACGCATTTGCGGTCGCGACTGAGGGGGCGGGGCCTGTTGGCAGCCCAGGACACGTAATTGAGCACAGAGTGATCGGACCAGCGGAAGCGTCCGTCGTTGTCGAAAGTGTGAAGTCCCAGCCACCAGTTATCGCCCTCCACCTTGACCATCTAGAATACGTACAAAAAAAAAAAAAACAAAAGCAAGAAGAAAACATCATTTTGTGATGTTATGACACTCACAATGAAAATGTTAGGCGTGTTTTCCTTGCCTGGTTGACTGTGCTGGACAGGAATTTCTCTTCCTGCGCCGAATGAACGGAGGCCAGCGATGAATCGAACCATGAGCAAATTCTCTGGGCCTGGTCCCACGTGGTGCGGTGGTCAAAAAACTTGTATTCGGCTTCCTGAAAGCCGATCCATTCGGGCGAAGTGGTGCCTATCAAGAAAATAAGCCCGCATTATATGATCGGACTGGATGACTTTCACATGCTGCGAGGTCACATAAAAGCTAATATCAAAACACCGACCTTCAGCGGCCTCTGGTTCCTTCTCAACACTGCCTAAAAGCATGGAAAAAACAAAAGTTTTGAATTTGCTATTCCACCAAGCAGTGCACATCAGTTCAGTTTGGTCTGCTATGACCATTTGCTCTATAGTCTAGAACTAAAAAGTCCTAAAAATGAGCTAAAAAAATCTGAGAAATGATGACAGGATGAGATGTGCAGTTCTACACCAGCCCTGTAGGTGGAGGTAATGCAAAATTGAAAACAGGCGCCACACACTTGGTCCCAATGCAAGTGGACTGTCATTATATTCTTTGATCTGTGTATAAAAAAAAAAAAATACCGCAAACTCACGATGTGATCGTCCTGTTAGTAGCAATAATGCAGACAACAAATGTGGAGGCCACACAATGAGATTTTTTTTCACAACAGCTCAGCTATGTGCTGGATCTGCTGAGTTCTTGCACACATTGGCCCACGTTGGCAGTACCATAACTACGAAACATGAAAATTAACTCCTTGATCTCAGCCAAAATCGACAAGAAATGCTGCTGTTCGCCTCCAGTCCTGTAGGTGGAGGTAATGAGCACGAACTTGAATAAGAGAAGATAATGGTATGAATTAAGCGAGAAAAATAAAGTGCCAAAAATTTTTACAAAGCTAATATCGGCTGATTATTATCGGTTGTGCCCGAATTAAAAGCATTTTAATTCATTTCAATGGACAACATTGATTTGAAGTTAAATCGATTTTTCCCCCCCCACTCTAAAACTTGTCAGTCAAGATACCACAGTACGAAAACATGCAGTGTCGTTTTACCTCGAGGGATTTTGCAAATCCAGTCCAGTGGAGAGTCACAATGCATGGCCAGCCAGGTCATGGAGCCCAAGTCTGCTGCGGCGCACTGCCGGACGTTGTAGTAGTAGCGTCCGAAGTTTTGGTACGTGAACTATTCAGCAGGTTTCGGCGTGATCAACTCATCCTTATAATGCTTCTTGTTTTAAAATTTTTATAAGCGTCAGCACTCACAGTCAGCCCGTCACTCCACTTCCAGCTGCCGTTATCCATCGGGTTCCTGCGGTTCAGACCGATCCAAAACCAGTGCTGGTCGTGGTCCTCAGATTCCCTGTGGGCCAGATCCCACCGTCATCGACACCACCACCATCATCATCATCATCATCAATAAGGTTCACGAACCCAAAGGTCTCATGCAGGACTTGGAGAACAAAGTGCTCCTCGTCGGGGCTTCCGATGCTCAACAGGTCGGCGCCATGTTTGCGGCAGAACAAGTGAGCCTGCAGCCAGCTCAGTTTCTGATCCATTTGCGACCAGTGAAACACCTGCACACACGACAGCGTCATTTATTACAGAGCGGAGAGTGGGCTGTCCTGTTGCGGGGGGGGGGGGGGGGGGGGGGGGGTTGTCATTGATCCATGTTAGGATGTTGGTCAAGTTGAGAGGCTGATATTGAATATTTTGGGGGTGCTGGTCGTTTTGAGGCATGGACTGGGTTGGGGAGTTGATGGGGTTTGGGTTTTGTGCAAATGCAGATGAAAAACAAAAACGGGCTTTGGTAGCAGTAAATCACACATGTCAATCAATCACTTAAAGCAGGGGTGTCAAGCTCATTTTTGTCGCGAGCCACATTGAAGTGACCGTTTTCCTTGGAGGGCCGTTATGACTGTGAAAGCATTTCAAGAAGTCAAGAATAATGGTTGAGTCAACGATTGTTTAAATTCATTCAGTACCAGCCAATTCTAGACCAAGTCTGAAAAGACATTTAAAAACGTCTTTGGGAGTGAATGAGTTTAAGTTACTGTAATGAGGGATTTGGTAACAAGAAAATGCTTCCATTATCTCTCTTATTTATTCCATATGAGGAGTTGAAATTTTGGTTCAGATATTGGCAATCATGGTAGAAGTTGACATGTCTGATATGCTTCGCGGGCCACATAAAATGATGTGTTGGGCCAGATCTGGCCCCCGGGCCTTGAGTTTGACACCTGTGACTTGTCACCTTGTAGCAGTGGCGCAGGTTGCTGTTGCTTTTCCAGCCGTTGGGACAGGAACCACTGAGGCTGGGTGTGGGCGGAGGGGCGGGCAAGGAGGGCTCGGGGCTCAGGGTGGCATCCTGGTTCTGCCGGCAGATGTATTTGGCCTTCCACGATGCGCACTCTCTCACCTCCCACAGGCCGGTTGCCAAGCCGGTCGCCATGGAAACACAGCCTCCTTGTACGCTGACTGGAAGGACGGGAAGTCAACTGTGAGAGGGCGTTTTTCCAAGGCCTCCATCACCCACGCGTGACCCACCTGGCTGGTCTCGGTTCCAGTTCGTGTAGGATACTCGGTCCCCGCTCTGCCAGTGGAACGAGCCGGGGCTGCCCTGGTCGTGGAGGCCGATCCAGAAGGAATCATCGGAGCGACCAAACACCAGACTGTTGGCGAAGGCCTGCTCAAACCTTGCGAGGGGGATTTCAAAACACGTTAGGGGGGCATCCAAGCAGAATTGCCCAATGATTTTGCGGCTGCTACCTGTTGGTGATTGTGAGGAGCGACGCCTTATTCTCCTCGCACGACTTCCTGGCCTCACTGAACGTCAACAGATCCTCCGACACCCAGTAGCAGGATGGACTGTGCCACTTCCAGCCCTTGGAGGGCAAACACAAACAAACCAAAAAAAAGAAAAAAAGAAAAGGGGGTGGGGGGGGAACAAAGAATGCATATTCATGTAAATCAACTGTGCCTTAAAACAAACAAGAAGAGCACATGTGGATGTGCAGCAATGACGAGTGTTGCTGGCGTGGATGCAGACAGGAGGTCATCGGGGGTGAGACAGACGAGTCTTCATCAGGTTAGTGTGAAAAATCCGAAACGCAAAAAAACACTCTTCATTTTAGCATCTGCATGCAAACCTCACCCCCCCCCTCCCCGTTCAAGCTTCTACATCGCGTTCACGTCTCTCACTGTGCTCCGACGCGTCAAGCGGTGACGCCTGGAGTGAAATGTAACACATGGTGCAAAGATGCTTATCACCGCGGAATTGAAAATACAATGACAGCATCTCGATACAACAGCGAAAAGTGAGGAGTGACAAAAAAATGTTGATTCAAGTGGACTAAATAAGTATGCTTCTTCTTTTCTTTAAGTATGCTTCACTTTTTGCTTCAGTTCTAAGGACACTGGGCTGCTCCTTGGTTACCTGGGGGCCGTTGAATAACGACATTGGGGTACACAAAGTTTTCCAAATTTGCTTCAAATTCCAAATGCATCTTCCAGATGACACAGATCACGTTCACTCCGCATGAGGGATGCGTCTTGAAAAGTCGTCAACTCTTTCACTTCTCCTCATACACCCAAAATAAAAAATCTCCCATTTCCATGTGATACTTTTTCTTTTTTTACAACAGGAAGTGTTGTCAAGGAAATGTAATCACAGCGCCACCTTCTGGCAACTAAATGCATTGGGGGGAAAAAAAAACTCCAGAATTCAATCCAGCCGATTGGGGAATTAAATGACAAAATTTAAAAAGTTAATTTCTGGGGGGGATTATAAAGTAATTTCAAGTCATTTTTACTTGATATTTATCAAATTGGAAGCACTTCTATACTCCATTTGTGTCGTGTTTCTTCAGCGGGCTCAGCCGACCAGCGACAAACATCGAAGTCAGCTTTGTTAGCTTAACCACCACGTGGCGTTTTCGCTTGTTGTTTCACATGTTGAGCTCAGCTAGAGGCAAACGAGGCCGCGAGGTGATCTCCTGTCACATGACCACCCGTGAAGCCCACCCCGCCGCCATCAAACAAATGCTCCGCATCCTTGGAAATTGAAATGTTTGAATCGCTCAAGAGATGTGGAAGGAGGAGGTCGCAAACTTGCAAATCACACCGTAACACGTCTCCGAGAAATGCGCCCCGAGTTGGACTATTTCAGGCCCGTCGAGTCACCGACGGGAGCGTTATGTTTGGGGCCCCGCATGCGGACGTGATTAGGGGGATGAGAAATCAAAGGCAGATGTCTGTGTGAATTCCTCGCACGTGGGATTTGATACACACACGCTGTATTCATGCTGTCCTCAATGACTGCATATAAGGTTCACAAGTATAAGTTAGACGAGTAGGTAGGGGGGCGGGGGTCAAAGCTGCACAAACAGCTGGAAGACATATAACAATAATCAGGCTCCCAACAAGCCTGCAGACTGTCAGTAGCTGCAGACGGCAATAAACGACTCAATTTGGAATTTATAGACCGAGTGTGTATATACATTGAAAACATTGTACCAAGAAGGCATTTTCCCCCAAAAGTGGCGCTTCATTGTCACTCCCAGTTGAAGTTTATCGTCAAACTAAACATCATCCGATCATCCCGCAGCGAAAACAACCGCATAATTTCGCCTTCCACAAGCTCGACGCGAACACACGAGGCAACATGCCTTAAAAAGATGAACAAATAGCATCAATAGTCGTGGCATTATCAGCCTTGAAGCGATGCATAGTTGAACACAAATGGTGGAGTAACACATGTAGACAAACACGATGAAATCTATCACAGGCATGTTTTTTCCCCCCAGAAAAGACAACAACAAACAATATGTCGGCTAACCGTGTCACTCACTTGTTGAATCTATTCTTTGTTTGTGTGTGTATTATACTGCCCCTTGTGGCCCAGTCGCACACACTGCAAGAAGCCACTCTATTGGGCATTCATTTAAAAATGAAAATTTTCATCTTTCAAAAAAAAATGTAATGAAAAAGAAATTAATTTATAGGACAAAAATGTTTCCATTTTTTAATGACCATACAGAATGGGAAAAAAATCCCACATGTATTTCAACAAATTAGAAAATAGTCAAAAATGTTAATCAGTTCAACACAAAACATGAAACGCTGCTTTCTGTAACACATAGGAAGGCCAATTCTTACGCATTTTTGTAAAGCATTGTATATAATAATATAATTTCTCCAAAAGTTAAATTTAGCGTTTTGCATTAGCTAAGCTACGTTTTCATTAGCTGGAAGCATCAAAATTATACAACAAATCTTTTTCACTTATCTGTGACTTTTACAATTGAAATTAAATGACGTTTTCCACCATATTCTAATTGATCAAGATGCGCCTCTGCTACTTGTCCAAGATTCCAAATATGTTTTATGGTTTTTTAAAGAAGAAATTGAAAAGTGTGTCATACCTGTTTGCAGTCTTGATGTTGAGGTTTGCCTTCGCTCTTGGTCGCGGCCTTTTTGCAAATGGCGGGCAGAGTCAGGTTACACGGGCTGTCATCCCAGCGGCCCTCCTACGTATGGAAGACATACACACATACACACGCACACACACACATAGCTGCTTAGTGTACACAAACACACACCCACGTGAGGACTGGAAGAAGCCGGGGATGATGATGGTGGCGGCGGTTCAGTCAGAGGGTCACTCACGGGTCCCCACATGGACACGCAGTCTTCCTGAGTGTTGCGAAAGTTGTTGGGCTCGTAGGGGTGCCAGTAGGTGAAGGTGACGGGTGTGTGGTCGCTCCAGTGGAAGTCCATCTGCATGGCGATGTCGTGGAGGCCGAGCCACAGCTGCTCCGTGTCTGAAGACGCACACACACACATCATCTTTTAGGGACACACACATACGTACATACGGGACTGGCGATGTGGTGCTTGGCGGGAATGTTCATGAAACGCAGAGAGTTTGGACGGACGGCTACGTTTCGCGTTCAAGAGAAAGGAAACAAGGGATGTGTGGTTGCCGTGGCAACAAGAGAGAGGAATGACCAACGATCCCAAGTGACATTTAAACAATAACAGTAATGTCCCTGCTAAGTGGTAATGTATCGACTTGAGCAAAATGATTTCGCGGACTGAGATCAATTAAAAATGTAAAAAAATTTCACAGCTGTTCTGATATGTCACTCTCTCTTTAACTCTGGTACGGTTTGAACAAGAAAAGAAGTTGGGCAATCAGGACTTCTGGGAAATTTCTGTGTCGAAATATGTTTTTGAAAAGTCAAGCAAAAGTGACTGACCTTTCTTGATGTTGCGCAGGATGAACTCCATCTCAGGCAGCGTGTGAATGCTGACCAGGTTGGCCTCCATCTTCTGGCACGTCTTCAGCCCCGCGTCCCAGTCGCCTTTTTCCGGCACCAGCTTGTAGCAGCCCGCCTGGAAGGCCTGCCAGCCCACTTCGCACTCGTACTTCTCATCGTCCGCCCACGAGTCTGCTGGGACAGCGGAGACGCGATGCCATTCGGGTTCCGGGGAGCTGGTTATCGTGAACCTTTCTCGTGGTCTGACCGGTAGTAAAAGGATCCAGAGTGGCATTGGGCCTTTTCTTGCAGACGTAAGGAAGAGCGTCGGAACAAGCGCGGTTTTGCCAACGACCCGACGACTCGGTCCTGATCACGACGCAGTTATCCTCGTCTTCGTGATTGGGTTGCTCTGCAGAAAGAGAGGACCGCACTTAAAGAAGGGTGGCTCGGCAGTCAGGCAATCTTCAATCATTATCCACATTCACTTGATTTATCTTTACCATCCATAGGTTACTCTGTAGTAATTTTGATTTTTTTTGTGAGGTCAGTGAAGGAAAAAACTAAAACGTTTTTGAGGACTGCCTCCAAACTCAAATTTTTCTCATTTTCAGTTCAGGTCACTTTTGGTACGCCACGCAGAAGTACTGCGGTACCTGTTTAGCAGTATGTTGAAAAGGTCTATGTTGGTCGACAAGCTAACCTTGCTCCCAGTTGAGGTAATTAAGTGGCGACGAGTCGCCCCACTGCCAGCCGCCGTTGATGTCCAGGTCGTTGAGGCCGATCCACAAGGCGGCGCTGTAGCCGGTCAACAGGCCTTAAAACAAACAAACAAACAAACCAAAAAAAAACAAAACAGCAGCAAAAGCTTTAAGACCAAGGACCGCATATGTTGCAGTGAGCCTGTCAGAAAAATCAAATAAAATTTCAATCGTGAAGAAATTTACAGTAAAATGAAATGACACGCACGAAGACTGCGAGCTGCTGGAATTTCACTGTCGGTCATAAAATGTGTCATAAATGGGTGGAGGACTGGAGACTCAGCATCATCTGAGCGGCCTCAGTGGGAGTTGGCGGGGGCAGGCGGTTTGTCCCCCACTGGATATTTCCTTCATGTCATTTGGGCGTAAAAGAGTCAAACGTAGTCAACAAACCGTTGATGTAGGTCTGCTCGTGCAGCTTGGTGACGCTGAGCAGGTCGGCTCCTTGCTGTTGGCAACTGACGCGGGCCTCGCTCCACGACAGCGAGGCCTGGAAGTTGAACTGGTAGCAACTGTCCGTGAGCGGGTCCGTTTCCCAGAAGGTCTCACAGCCGCCACCTAACCGGTCAATACATGCCGGTTAAGTGAAAGAAGGATACAAATGGAAGCAAAGACGGTAATAGGACGGGGGCAGGCAAAAGTCGATGCTCCAGGGGCCATGATATGAATCTTAAAATTCACAGATGGGCCAGGCCATTTTTAGATAAGTGTAAAAGCCAAAATCTATTCTATAATATATATGACTTTTCATATAAAACGAATTTCATGATCATCAATCGAGGTTTTGGCCTGTTTTGCTGCCACTTCTCCTCTCTCCTTTTGGCTGGGCTCGGCAATGATGATGATCAAAGGGATTATGAAAGGGTTTTTTCTCCGTGCTCAACTCACTGTTGACGGGACAGAAGCCCCAGCGCTCGTCTTGGGCGTAGTCGTAGGTGGTGGCGCACCACAGGTGGCCGTCCTCGCGACCGATGCTGGTGCAGTTGTGAAACCACTGGCCGTCGTAAAGGAAAGGCAGGTAGCATGGGCGCCCGTTTGAGTTGCCCTGGATCGTGTAGATGTCTGAGGAGCACACAGTCAAGGGGGAGGCCTGTTTCAAGCTGCTAGCACGATTGGGACGATGAAAAAAAAATAATAATAATAACACAATAATTCAGAGGGTTACATTTTTATGAATGAAATAAGTCACATTTGACCAGCTTGTTGCCATGACAGTAATGAATACAGTACAGTAAAACATTTCGACAGACTTTTACCGTGTACACACATTTTTCTGCGCAGTGTGAGAAAAAGGGCAGGGGAGGGAGAGAGGAGGGGGGGAAGACGCACTTGAAAGACCGAAAAGTAGGGCAGACACATTTAAGCTAGAGCGAGCGAGAGAGAGAGTGAGAGAGAGCAAAGGCTTCCCCTTGGCTCCGACACCGACTCGCATTCTCCCTCGTCTGACCTTGCTCAAGTCTGACACGTCAAAGTGTAGACGAAAACACGCATGATTTCTGGTTTGGCCACGCAACATCTGACAGAGAATTGGAAAAAAATGGTGATCATTGAAGTAAAAGTAGACGCTTGTAAATATCTTATTTTTTGAGGGGGAAAAAAAGACAAACTGTTTACTGTTGAGAAGCTGAAATTCCAAGACCTCAGACAATTTCATGGGTGAGTACCAATACCAGGCGTCATCCCGATACCAGCCTTATTTTAAAGGTATCGGGTTATTGTGGAGGCTACCGATACCAGGCACCGAGACTTAAGGCAATAAATTTTTTTTTAAAAATCTGAGTTTGAGGCAGCAGTTGGCGTTATTGCGGCACATTGAAAACACCAAGAATGAATGCTAACTTTTTTGTCACTTTGTTAAATGAAATGTAATATATCAAAAGTACAGGAGGTATCGGAACTTGGTATCAGTGAACACTCAGAGTGAATAAAGGCATCAGAATCGATCTGGAGAAAAAAAAAAAAACATCCTTAATGAAGATAACCCTGGAAGAGATTATTTTATCGGCAAAAATGTGTTACAAAATGTGAGCCAGCTAGAAGAAAGCGGTTTCCTGTTGCGCCTTGGAGTTTGTAGCATACGTACCACGATACGTTTTGCCGCACAGGTCTTGTTTTTCGCCATGCACGCTCCATTTGGAACTGGATGCGGAGGGCGTGGAGGGCGCGGACGCGTTGGAGAATGAGGGCCAGGGCAGGTAGTTTCGGAGGTCCTCCAGCACTTGGCCGCAGCTCCACGTCCAGCGCACCTTAGGGGGTTGGCGGTCGCACGTGTACACGCTCAGGGGGCTGCGTCCCGGCCCGGAGCTGGCGGAGGCGGTGTCGTTGCCGGCGGTCACGCCCAGGCACAGCGAGGAGCCCAGGTTGAAGAGGCGACCGCGGGTCACCCACTTCCAACGCTGGCCGGCCTCCCGGCAGGACGTGGACAGCACCAGGGAGCGCTCCCGCACCCCCAGGCACCCTCGGGTGCCCTCGTGGAAGAAGGCAAAGTCATTGGCGTCCAGCGGCGCTGTGGAGGGAAGCGACGAGTCAATAGAGTGGATGAGAACATTCCATGGGAGCTGCCAGAAGGATCAATTCATCCGATAATGGACACGGGACAATCAAATGGAAACTAGCATCCACTGAAAGATAGAATAAATTAAACGCTGACACACAGTGGTAGGAAGTAACAAAGTACAAATACCTGTCACTTCTTTCCACCACACACACACACAGACACACACACACACGTTCCCTTAACACTGTATGCACATCGTAATGTCTCCTCCTACAGGCCGTTAGACAGAATGCACCTATTGAACTGAATGCCCTTTGTTTTCTGCTGGCTCTAAAAAAAAAAAAAAAATTTAAACCCTCATGTACTTTTTTTTTAAAGTTTTTTTTCTCTCTTTTTTTTTTCTCTTTACAAGTTTGGTTTTGGCATAGCTGAGGCCACCGTGACTACACAACTGCGTGTTTGTGTGGGCAGCACAGACAAGACAGAAGAAGAAGAAGAAAAAAAGAGTTTAAAATGTTAAAATATCATCCACATATTCCAAAATATGCAGTGTGAAGGAGCCGGAGCTAAAAAAGATGACCAAAGTGTGACCCTCAGCATTCCGACCCAGCAGGCTCCTGCGAGAGGCCAGGAAGTGAGGAAATAAGGAACCATCACCGCTTAGACGGTTACTTTGTTGCAACACATTCGCTTCTGAAGCCCATCTCAAGCCCCCCCCCCTCCCCATTAGCCTCCTCTTGAGATAATAAAGTTGCACCGTAAAGGCAGCCTGTGGGAAACGAGCAACACACATGTTGTCATTGGCCCACTTTCCTTTCATCTTTTCTAGTTCATTTGACTTTGGTCTCTCATGGTAAATAATTTCAGGAAGTGGTCTAAACGGGATACCCGCCATTAGGTTCCGACTTGGCTTCTTTCTGGTTTTGCCATTTTTAGGGCAGATGTGTTCATCTGTTGCGTTAAGTGGGCTGAAAATTCACATGCTTGGCAATTTCACATCATTCATGTGGCTAGTCTGGCAACGAAGTGGGGATGTATTTTGGGGGGAACGAAATCTGGTTTACTTTCATATTGTCTACTATTTGGGGGGGTACACATTTTATCTTCCAACATTAGCATTTTTTTTTCTTTAAAAAATAATTATCACATGACTTCTACTTTGCTGAAAAAAAAACACTTTTTTTTTCCCCTTTGACTTGCGAGCAAAGTTTCGAGATCAGAGCACCGTATGGTGGCAATGATCTCAACTCGACTCACTTCACAACAAGCGTCCTTCGAAAAAGTGGCCTCAAGCTCTTTATTGCCACTACCAGATGAAGTTTACTCGTCAAATTAACATCAAACAAAGAGAATTATCCGTTGTGTATTTAAAACAACCCCCTCAACTTTGCCGGGACATCCACTCGCTGTACAGGCAAAGACATAATGTGAAACTCCACAGATGTCCTCATGAATCTAACCTTACCCTACCCGCATGTGCATCATGGTGTTAGAATGCTTTAAGAAACAAATATTTGAACACAAACAGCGAATCAGCACATTTAGTGCAAATATTTTCCAAGGTATGCTTGAAGCATACCTGTGTTGCGTTCAATGAAACCAGACATGAATGGGACAAGCAAGCGCTTGTCAAAAGGTGTCGCAGCTGACAAAGCAATTGGGAGTAAAAACCTCAAGAGAAAGCAACGTGGCAAGATTACGAGAAAGAAAAGAATACATAATTGCAAAACATTTAAGGCTCCCGAATGCACTGCGTGTACGCTTTTCAAATTCTTTAGTGGCAGAAGTTTGGGACGACTTCGCCAAGAGCTGGCCGACAAGCTGGAGAGATTCGAGCTTGCGGGGGTGAGAGCAGGAAAAAAAATAAAAAAATCGAAGGGATGATGAAATACAGAGCAACAAAAAAAAAGAACTACCCAAAGCCTTATTTTAAAAAGAAAAAAAACTATTTTAAAAAGTCCAATCGCAGTTTGTGATGTTTTTTTAACGAGAAATTGCAATAATAACACCACCAATAATAATAATAATAATAATAACAATAATGATAATAATTTTATATTATAATTATAAAATTATAATTTTATAAAAAAATAAATAATTTTATATTGATTGATTTATAAATCAATTATTTATAAATAATTGATTAAAAAATGAAAACATTTTTCAATCAATAATGAAAACCCCACATCTCTCCAAAAAAAACGTATAGATTCACAAGTTCATCATTTCAATCTGGCTCTTTCTCCGAAGTAGAACACTGACCGCATGCAAAATATTCTTTTTGTCTTTTGTTCAGCTTTGATTGCGCTTTGAGTGCGCAACAAAGCCGTGTTGTCATATTTTACGGAATGGTGTGCAGCTGGAAAAAAAATAATAAGCTTAGTTAGTTATTGGAGAATTACAGAAAGCAGCTGTGATGAGTCACGCCGCACATCCCGTTCATCTCGCAACATCTAAACTGTTGACATCAAAAAATTCAAAACCTCTCCAAAGTCTTTCGGGAAAGTAAAGGAATGGTGACGGGGGCGAATGTTTGGCTCAAAAGTTGTCTGGATTCGGTCCTCCCTACTTCCAGGGTGGGGATGACGGCGCCCCCCACGGCTTCCAACGTCAGCCTCACATCGTCTCACCCCCCCCCCCCCCCACCCCCACCCGTAAGTCTAACGTGGTTGTACGGCGGCCCGAAAACGTTCCCGCAGGAGTCCGAAAAGGACACGAGTCCCATTGTGAAGCTAAGCATGCGATTGAGTGCGGCGCCTGGCCGCTGTGGTTTTAGCTCTCAGTGACAATTAGCATTCTGAGCCAAAGCCACAAAACACGTCGCTTCTCTTCATGACGCCGCACATTTTGTTTCCCCATTGTCAAAAGTTTAGTCCCTCTCTTTGGAATGACCTCCTGCTGAACGTTCGGCAAGCCCCCTGGCTAGCCATCTCTAAAACTCATCTCATTTTTATTCTTTGGTTTATGACTCAGCATGAGATTTGATTTTTAGTTTGATTGCACCGTGGTACCTGCACTTACGAAATTAATTGGTTCTGGAAGAAATTTCTGAACTAGAAAATTATTTTTGCACCATGTACAGGACTTTGTATAGAGCGGTGGTTGTTTTTAAGCGCTCTATAAATCCAGTTGAATCGAGTCGAGATCACATTGACGCATAAGAATTTGGGGTCTATAACGTGTTAATGAAATAATTGATTTCGTGCACCAATAAAGCCGTTAATCACACATGAGCGGCCTGTTAACGTAACCGGAAGTGCAGGTCACGGCTGCCTGCCGGGGTGTGTGGGAGGGGGAGTGAGGGTTAGGAAAATGACAAGTCCCTCCACCCTGTCACACACAAATCAGGCCAGAAAAACCAATAGAGCACACAAACATAGAAACGATACAATTCTTTTCAGGTCAGTAGAAGGAACTAAGACGGCAATTTGCTAGACAGAATTAGTAAATATTCTTCCAACAGGAAGCTTCAAGCTGTTTATGACAACTCCCAGTTGATGCTTACTGTCAAATTAAACATTAAACTAACAAAGAGTCACTGTGAATTTATTCTTCTTTGTTTGTGTCTGCAGCACTGTACTGTACTGTACTGCCACCCGGTGGCCAAGTTGTCACACCAGAAGAAGCCATATTGAAATGATTTCGTTTTGATTTGTTTAAAGCGAACCATTAGTGAGCAGAATGAATACTAAATACATAGAATCATTAAATAAAATACATTTTAAATAACCACGTTTGTGGGCAAGGGGGTAAATTAATGTCATCAATGTTACAAACTTAATGTACAATTTTGGATCTCATAGGTTTCATAAGATATTTGTGTAATGTAGGCAATTTTATTTTGACTGGAATCCAAATGAAACTATAAGACATTTCAGTATGCAGTTCTATAATGGGCGTTAATTACGCATGGATTATCTCTATTCGCGGTCCCTATTGCCTGTAACACAATTATTAAATGGAATATAGCAATGTAAACAAAAGAGGGCTACGTCAATAGTCATGTTTTATCCGCAAAATTGTCAGCATTTCATTCATTTTGCCAGGGTATGAAAACTTCAGCACTGTATGAAATGCTCGGCGGATTAAAGAATGGCCGTACTTTGCCCACCATCGAGCTAAAACTCTCCAACAACACACGCACACGCGCACCTCCTCCTCCTTTCTTTTCTCCCCCCTTCTCCTTCTTTCATGCACATCTGGTTCCACTCACTCTCGGGCTTTTTGGTTCGTGGCAAATCAAAAGCAGCAAATCCACAATGAAATACCCCTAAAAAAAAAACACCTTTTCACACAATACGATAACTTCAACGTGCACTTATTCAAGATCGAATGACACGTGGAACAAAAGAAGAAGTAAAACGCTCACCCGTGGCGCTCCACGTCACGTCCACGCCGAGCAAAAGCAGCAGCAGCAGTGAAGACAAAGTGCATCGTTGGAGTAATCGGTGCCGACCGGTCCATTTTGTTGCCGTCGTTGTTGAATCTCGGTGCCGCTCGTCGTCGACGTGCATGCTCTCAGCTGTAGTCCTCACGCACGCGCACGCACGCTCACGCACGCACGCACAAAGAAATGGTGTGAGAATGCAAACGGGCAAACGCACACAAAAGAGTGGAAAAGTGACACAAATGTTACACTCAAATAAGTTTGAACCGTCTGCTGCCCTTTCTCGAGCAGATGAATGGAGCTGCGTCAACACTGCGTGTGTGTGTGTGTGTCTGTTTGCGCGTTTCCCAAAATAAAGCCTGGGGACCCCCAGTGGCCACTCAGAGAAGCCGCAGCTCGCATTATTTGCTGACACCCAATCATTGAACTACTCTGATTTGTGAAAATATGAATACTCATTTTTGGTATGAGATTGTTATATTCAGCAGGGTTGTCACATTGTACATCAGCATGAGAGTTGTTACTAATAATTTGACGTACTTGCCTCGTCCAAGATGGAGACTGGTCTCATCGTTGATGTAAACATATTACTCTGTAGATGTGATTATACTGCTTCCGGGAGGGGCAGTATAATACAGTCATAAAGATGAAAAATTTCACTACCTTACATGATAAAGCAAACTACATGTTATTTTTCATGGAGGATAAAGAATACATCCCTGTGAGTATTTAAATATCAGCCTATATGTGTTGCTGCATCCATCCATGCATTCCAACATCCATCGTTTTGTGTTTTAACACCGCATAGGTAATATTCACAGCACGTTTCACATTGTTGCCATCAAGCTAGCCGACTTAATACAGTTATGTTTTGAATATAGCGGTTCTGACAAAGTGCCGCTTGTTTAGTTGTTTTGACTGTTACATACGCTGCTTGTATCAATTTTTTGGACTTAAGAAAAAAAACTGTCATGTATCAAAAAAAAAAACATCACTGTGATCTATCCGCATTTGTACTATTACGCATCTTTCTTGAATAAATATAACTTTATTTTCTACTGTTTTCACCCAAAATACAAAATTCCCGTACAATTATTTTCTTAAAAAGGGGACTTCATTCTTAAACTCACCATCTGACTATTTTGAGCCCTCCCCACACACCCCAAAAATGGCCACTAAGTTCAAGTAAAATAAATGCCCCCCCCCCAAAAAATATATAACTACTCTTGTTAGACTATGACTGACTACTTTTGAAATATATGACATGTGGAGCAGATTTTAAAAAAAATCAATTTAAGAACATTTGAAACAATATCTTTGTATTGTGAGGAGCGCTCTGATTTCAGGCTGTCCTTGAAGGCAACATCAAGACAGATCAAAACAGAGGTGTGCAAAATACAGTACCTACCTACAAACCCCCTCCCCCACACCTCTCCGCCGTCACAGCTCTTGGTGGTCCTCTTGGAAAGGTGACATGCCACTTCGATGCTAACCTACTCCAATTTCTTGATGAATCTTGACATACTGTATTTAATTGAATCTTTTCTTAATAGAGTATAATGGTAAATACTATTCGGTTTTTGGAGTCAGACTAAAAAACTAATAAAGTCAACAGCACATGTTTGAAACAATAGTTGTTGTTGTTTGTTTTTTTTAATGGTTGATGCAACGTCCTGCTAAGGCCCAAACTCTTCCCCCCCGAAAAAGTACTAGAAGGTCAATCAGTCCTTTGCATTTTTAAATGGCTGAAAATTGAATTCAAACATACCTAAATAAATATGTGTGTTTGTTGTAGGAAGTCAGGGGAGGAGAGAAGGGGTAGAAGGCTTGCGGGGGTCAACAAAAACAAGAGTTCTAATTAAAGGCAACTTGAAAGAGAGAAAAAAAAGGAGGGTGGGGGGTAAAAAAAAAAAAAAAAGAGGTATTCTCCATAAAAATGGTTTTGCTCTTCCCGAAAAAATGTAAAGAGAAGAAAATGGGGGTGGCATCGAGGTGGTGGGGGTAGCTTTCTTTGGGGGGTGGGGGGGGGCGTTCCTCAGTACTTTCACTCCATGTCAAGCCTTTGAGAACTGAGGAGGAACGGCGCCACCATCTGGTTAAAAGCTTTGGTCACAGGGCTGACGGGGTGATGGCGGTGAAGGGCCTCTTGTGTGATGGCCTCCTATCAGAGCCCGTGCATGTGCACACAAACTCTGGGAATTCTATGCTGTTTGGGTTGGGGTGGGGGCACGCAGGGAGGGGGGGGGGGTACTTGTAATGCAAAATATGTCCACCAGAGGGGCTTCAAGCATGGATTTGCGAGCAAGGGAGGGGGACAATACAGTCTCGTCCTTATGGCCAAGCTGAAGCATTTCTGGACTTTTTTTCATTTTGTATTTTTTTAAAGCAGAAAACCCCAAATGCCGCAGGCCACCTTCACTCCTGGGCTTTGACACCAACCACCAGCAGTGGAAAGGAGAGGATACCTCTTCTCCTCAAGATGGATGCTATGAGTAGGAGGGTGTAGGATGCGCGGACGGGGTCTCAGTTGGAGGCGCTGCTGTTTGAGGAGCTGGACGTGGAGGCCACCGCCATGGCCGAGTTGCCCGAAGAGGCCACTGACTTGCGGATGTGAGGCATGAGGAAGGGGTCGTTGGACAGCTGGTGCACGTCAATGCGGTCCTCCTTCCGGTACACTAAACAGCGTCGGATGAACGCCTGCGGGAGCGCCGAGGCCAAAACGTGAAGATAAAAACAAACGTGTGTAAAAAAAATAAAAATAAAAAGCCAGGAAGGAAATGTTCCTTACCTTAGCTTCTGGTGTGACGACTGGTTTGGGCGGGAACTGCACGTCGGTGGCCTTCAGAATGGTGTTCTCCTGCAGGATGTCCTGCTGAGACTGGTTGTGGCCAAAAGGCTTCACGGGGAAGTAAAGGAAAATTCACTTCTTAATCGCTGAAGCGATCAAGACACCAAAACTGAATAAATAAATAAAGCCAACCAAACAAGCGAAATTAATCAGTCCCCCCACTATAATCCAGCCAAATTGCAGCCTTTGCGATTTGAAAATGGCATTACAATGTCGATTTCAAATTGACCGATTGTTCAGGCCTGCATGCAACAGATTCGCGATGTCATCATGACTATTTCGAAACGTGTGTACTGTGTTCCTTACCTTACGGCCATACAAGCACTGGTAGAAAATGACCCCTACGGACCACACATCCACCTTGTTGGAGATTTTGGGGGGCTCTTTTCCGACTACGAAACACTCAGGGGGCAGGTACCTGAAGGTTGAAGATGGCATGAGAACGGAATTTTAAAAACTAAATAAATAAAAGCCCACGTCCATAAGCTTTCGTCTCACCAGTACGTGCCGGCCCCCTGCGACGTGAGCTCCATGCCGTCTACAGAGTTGTAACTGTCGTCATCCATGATCTTGGATAGGCCGAAGTCTGTGATCTTGATCTCGCCACACGCCGTGCCGTTCACAAGCAGGATGTTACCTGAATGATTTGACATTTTAACACCAACAATAACAACAACAACTTTGCTTATCGTGCTTTCGGGGGAACAAATGGTGCTTAATTCATTCAGTACCAGCCAATTCTGGACCAAGTCTGAAAAGACGTTTAAAAACGTCTTTGGGAGTGAATGAGCTAAGAGAATTTCAAGGGGTAAACGGCTCTTTGCATATCATCTTCTATGTTGGCAAAAATAAAGCTCTTTAAAAAAAAAAAAAAAAAGGCTCCAGGCGGTGTTTGCAAGACTTTCCCAGACTAACCAGGATGGACAAAACATAGCCCTAACTCTAATCCTAAAAAAGACGAGGTGAGTTAAGAGGCGCAAGTAACCCTCACCTGGTTTAAGGTCGTAGTGGATGATGGGCGGCCGGATCTCGTTGAGGTACTTGAGGGCGTTGACAATCTGCATGATGATGGAGCGACCTTCCTTCTCGGACATCAGCTTGTGCTGTTTCAAGTAGAAGTCCAGGTCGTTGCCCTCGCAGTACTCCAGGACTGTGCAAAACCTGACAGCAAAAAAAAAAAAAAAAAAAAAGCAGGGGGGCCGGATAAAGGGAAAGTAGCTCAAAATGAACAATTGCATCTTCCGAGACAAGATGAGTGACTTTACGAGTCTGTGTCGAGCGAGAAGTAGTCGTAGAGTTTCACTATTCGCGGGTGGTCCAGCTCTTTGTGGATTCTGTATTCTCTGCATGCGTGTCTGAAACAAACAAACACAAACGCGGGTTACGCGACACGTGGGGAAGGCCCGTTTGTTGGTGGTGGCGTGTCACTCACTTGTGGTAGTTTTCCTTTTTCTCATCCCTCCAGTTTTTGTTGAGCTGGTGGATTTTGACCGCCACGTACCTTTGCTCTGTTAAATCAAAGGCCTGAAAGAGAAAGTTGAGGGAGGAGACGTTTAAGTTGAGAGAGGTCCTCATTTATACTTCTAATCAACAAGGGTTGATTACACAAGTTCTTAAGAGTGGAACCTTTAAGGTCAGAAAAAAAAAATCTGCAGAATATTTTAGCCTCAGAGTTTGCATGAGATATCAGCGGTCAGTACGAGACCACCGTTGAATTCAGTTCAATTCGTTCGTCGAAGAATGAACTGTTTACAGTGTTTGTGCTTTTGCGATCTTCTAATGAATCTCTCTCTCTCTCACTTTGTAGACTTCGCTGAACCCCCCGCGTCCGAGTAAATGAAGAAGCAGGTATCGGTCGTTTAGCGTCGGGTGGTCTTTGAATCTGCAAGCAGGAGAGGAAGGTGAGTATCCAAGCAACACGCAAGGCCTTTGAGGGTGGGCGTCAGAGGGAGGAAATCCTACTGGGAGTTATCCTCGTTGTGGATTCTTTTGAGCTCGCGAATGTGCAAGTTGCGGACTCGCTCCAACCTCTCCAGCTCCGCCTGGATCTCGGCCTCCTCCTGCAAAAGATGACGAAGACGCGTCGGCGTGCCCTTGCCCGTGACAGCTCCGTTACCCTCGGATGTCACGCGAGCGAAGCTTTACCTTCTTTAGATGGCCCAATCTTAACTTGAAGATTTCCTCTTGCTCGTGGTACTCGGCCTGCGATAACCTGCAACGAGAAAACAAGTCAGGGAAAAAAAAGTTACAAAAACTAAAAAGAAGGAAGATCGTCCATTTAAAAGCAAACCAAGCTGCATTTGCATACGTTTCGCTCTCCGTGCCGTTGGCTTTGCTTTTGCGTTTGTTCTGTTCCAGGTTGGGCGGCGGCGTCTGGGCCATGGAGGGCGGCTTGCGCTTGGCCAGCAGCTTACGTTGCCGCTCGATATCTTCTCGCTGCGAGTTGATGCGCTCCTGTTGCCTGTGGAGGGGAGCGCGACACACCAATAAAAGGGAGGGGACATGTCGTGGAAAAATGCTTGCCCTGGCATCTGTGCACCTTCCATTCGGCTTATTGGCGCGTTACGTACAGCAATCAATCCCAGCCATTTTCATTGGAGCAACCCCCTCAATCCCAGCGTTTTACTGGATTTTGACTGATCTTGCAAGGCCCACAGAATATTTGGTTCTAATGCTATATAAACATGGAGCCTACCAAAATAAAGTTTGGACTCTCTTCTTCAGCAGAAAAAATTTTTTGTTTCTGTCTTTTTCTATTCTTCAGCAATCGGCATTACAAAATGGCTAAGTTTCATGGAAATGACGATTCTTGGGCAAAAAAAAAAAAAAAAAAAAAAGGAGAAAAAGAGCTTTTTGTACAAGCATGCATTTCAATCACGTGAGCCACCACTGCCACCTACTGGTCGCTTTTTATTTTACAAGATTTACAATGCAAACGGCTTATTCTCATTCACAGATTGCATCAGACCCTCCTCTTCTCTATGATGCAAAAAAAGACTTGGACGTACAACTACGTCCTTGGTAGGCGTCTTGTGGAATGAAAGAGTCCAAAAGCCGGCTGTCCATTGATCACGCTCTCCTCGCGCGCAAGCCGAGCATGGTTCTAATCGCGCGTTGCCACTTACTTGATGAGGTTCTGGAAGGCGTAGCCGTCCGTCCACTGCTCGGTGAAAGATGCTCCGTGTCGGACTGTGGTGAAGTGGCCCAGCCGAAGGCGGTCCTGCATGCTTTTGTCTCGGCACGCCATCTTCTCCTGCTTGGACTGTGGCGCAAGACAAACACCAATCAATCAATCAATCAATCACAAGGTGGAGCAAGGTGGGGTGGAGCGGCATTTACTTTTTCAATCAGCAGCTTCTTGGACATGGTCACGCACTTATTTAAGCGCTCTTTATATCGCTCAAGCATCCTCTGCTGCTCGTCGATTTGTCTCCGCAGGTCACAGTTAGCCTGCAGCACACAAGCAAGGGGAAGATGAAAAAGGAATGTCCGAGGAGTCTTCCGAGAGGCGGGGCGGGGGTGGGGGGGGGGGTGATATGATTTGTACCCGCAGCAAATCGTCGATGCGTCCCTCCTTCTTCTCCAGGTCGGAATTCTTGTTGTTTTCCATTGCGATTAGCCTCTCTATGGTAAGGTCGGACTATAGGGTGAAGTGCAAAAGGGGAGGGGGGGAAAAAAGGGGGTGCTTTGGTGAATAGAGGAGAATCAATTAGGAGCAAGTCAATTCAAGTGAGGGTCTTCAGAAGTACCTGTGTGGCTTTGTGGAGCAGGTAAAGGGCGACTGGTTTCAAAGAGCACGACGAGTGCTCTGTGTTGGCTGAGCCCACTGACGACGGGCTTCCCTGTTGCACCTGCCAAATAGAAGTGGGGGGAAACCCGCTCTGTTAGGATTTTTTTGCAGCACTTATTCCAGCTTTAAGACTCCAGGATCAACATTCACACTGTCACTTTAAGACTGAGGACGACTATGATTTTACAGGTGAGTATTTGGAAATGTTACTTTAAAACTAACTATAACACGAAATCAGAAGTCAGAAAAATGTCAAAGGAACTCCGTGCGAGCCCTCCTGGTTTCCGAACAAGCGTGGAAGAATAGAAAGGGCAGGTGAGAAAGAGAAGCGTTCACCGGTTGCACAGACGCTCACCGTGACGGGCGGGTTGGAGAGGGAGTGCTGCGGGGAAGAGCGGATCACCGGTGGGATCCCCCTGGCGGGGCTGGCACCGGGACCGCTGCCTCCCGCAAACTAGACAGCGAAAAGGAAAAAGAGAAGACAGGAAAGCGGTTGAGCGGGAAAAGGATGAAACGAGGCTCAAACGAGAGAGAGTTTTTGACACTCACCTCAAAATAATCGCTAATTTTATGCCCCCTTGTTCCTGCTTTGCCTGACGAAGAAGATGCACGGATTTAGTGGACAGATACAAATTCAGACATTTGAGGACAAAAACGTCCCTTCCCCCGCATGTGTATTTCTTTAATTGCTGCAAGACTGTATCAGCATTTGTGTTCAACTAAACAGGCCAACTTTTCACAATGAGTCAGTAAATTTGTGAGTAATTTGAGGTGAGGTTATGCTTAATGTGCTCGACAGTGGCACCTTGACGAACAGTTGCACTCATGACGGGATTTCAGAGGTATGCGCCAATGCTTGATAGGCCTGTCATGAGAATTTTTTTCTTAAGGATGATACATTTTCACGGAAACTATCATGATAAATGACAATGTTGATGTTTTTACGCCACTATAATGAAAATAGAGCATAGTGGAATTCAAGTACATTCTATTCAAATCACTCTTCATTATCAAGAATGTAGAACTTTGGCATTGAAATGTTTGTAGTGCCCATGCAAAAGTATTTCCAGTGGGGTGTGTTCAATTTCAATGTGATGCAAGGTGGAGTCTCACCTTGGCTGCCATCAAAGTGGTCCGCTTTCCGTTTTCGGACTCTCTGGTCATTTGCCTTTTTCTCTGGAGTCTGCCGGGAGTGAAGTGAGTCCATTTATGACAGTCATGTATTCAACGGCTACTGTACGTGCCCAGAATAAGCAAGCAGAAGGAACGACTTACGAACCTCAAGCTCTTTGTCACTGAGCGAGCCGACGCTGCACAAACTCTGGTTGGACGACTCATTCTGACTCTGACCCGAGCCCTGGTAAGAAAAGCCATTTTATCACTCGGGCTTACGGTCATTTAACATTTTGGACTGGATGCTGTGAGCACAAACTGGTGGAAAGTAAAAAGCTGAGGGTGCCTTGTTGCTATGGGCGACCGTGTGATGCCTCAGCTCTTCCCCGGCTTGTCACTCAAACAAATCACATCAAAATTCCGCAGGCACTGCCCGATGTGGGGGGGAGAGCGACTTTGTCATTCTGAGCACACAAGCGCTCTCTCGCTGAACCCTCCCTAAAATGGCTCCCTCAACATTAGACATGCTGCCAAGGATGTATTTCATTGTCACCTTTTACCAGAAAAAAACCCAAGTGTCAGCTTTTTGCTGGGAATTACCAGGCATTTCATCAGACTTTTGTCAACAGAAAAACTGCTCAGGATTTTACTGATTTTTTTTTTAAATCCCGCAAAACTTCAAATACATCTTTTATAACCCAATATGAAGATGACGGTCAAGAATAAAACTTGTTTGTGACATCTGACTTTTCGGAAGAAATACCCAAACGCAACTTTCTATGATTAGTAGACGCCTCCTTAACACACAGAGCACCTCTCATCAAACGGGGTGGCAGAAGGCCGCCATTTTCTCTGCGGCGCCAGCAGCCATGCCATGCTGCGGGCTCAAGCTCTGCCGATGGTTGGCACACGGCCCACCGCTGGCACAGAGTCTCCTTCCTGAAACCGTTCCAGGATCACCTTCCGCAAAGACGAGGCAACAACACTGCCACGCCGCCTCACTCACACCTGGTGAAAAACTATTTCAGCATTCCTCCTCGGCCTTCATCTCTACTCCCCCCCCCCCTTTGCACTCCCATCCTGTCTGTGGCCTTCTTGGCAGGCACCGCCACTTGTATATGCAGGCAGTACATCATGAGCAAGGGGGGGGGGGGGGGTTGTCATGTCAGGCCAGCCAAAAAACACACATATACGAGGCGTGCCACACAAAGGAAGGCCACTGAGCAAAAAGGTATGTCACGGCAAAAGTCCTAAGGAGCAAGAGGAGACCTCCACTGACCTTAGCCACGCCAACCCCAGTGAAGCGAGCCTCCAGCAGCTCCTGTCGCCGAGGGTCCAGGCTGTGCAGTTCTTCCATCATGGCTGCGGACACAAGAGAGCACAGATGAAGAAGCGGTGGCCGCCGCCGCCGGGGTCCCGCACGATCAAGCGGCAAGCTACGGATCATTGTTTCAAAACACATAGGATGCGATGAGTCACAGCACAGCTGTGGATACCAAATAATTCTTCATTTGACTCATCCCAAAATATTTCCATGTCTTCTGTACAAAAACTAGAAGATAAAGGTGTTATGCATCCACAATGGAGGCCTGATCTGGGGGAATCACTGCCTTTGGTATTAAAAAAAAAAAAAAAGATGGTATCATCATGTGATAACTGCCTGACATTAAATTACAGGCCCAAGTTACATGCAGCTGGAGCTACCTATCAAAGGTCACACAGCTGGAGGACAGCTGGCAGGCTAATGTACAGAAACTGATGGACATGCATGTGAATATTTTGGTTATTTATAAAAGGTAACAGTGACACGACGATAGACATCAGTTTACCTGATGGACATTATCTGACATAAGCTCACCTATGGCTTGCATATATCAAAAACATTCAGCACACAGGTCAATTCTTGAAATAGTTTTTTATTTTTTAGGGTGAGGGGATGAACAACTCATAAAGTGACTGTGAAAAAGTAATTGTTGACGATTGGCATTATTAACAAGATAGTTAGCCGGCTTCATAAACGAGCTAACTAGCGCCCCCCGCCCCCCCCCCCTCTCACATCACACGTTAGCATAGCAACCCCAGACGCTAACACAAATTAAAAATAACATTCAAACTTGAGGTTTTACCGAGTTACATCTCCACAGGCGTGACAAACATGGGCGATGGAAAGAGAGCGTGTGAATATACCCATTCGAATGTTTAATGGAGACGCGTGAGACGAGATGAAGACAGCCGGCTAGCGTTAGCTTGCCTGTCCTAAAAGAAGCATCTTATGAGTGGTGTCAGGATGTTGGTGCCACGACGCTCGAATCAACGTAGCAACGTAACCTCACTTCTTTCACTCGACAACCTCGGGCGAGATACTCACTGCACTCGAGCGTTTCCTCGCTCCTCGGGGTCTGTCTTAATCCCCGGGTGGCGTCCCCGTTGTTTCCCCCCGGTGCTCGTCAGTCCCTCCCGTTGTAGGCCGCATCCACAGCCTCGGGCCTCGCGTGACGCTTGTGAGAGAGGATCGTACGGTAAACTCGGGTAAGGGCGACGGCCGGATTCCGACAGAGGATTCCGACGGAGGATTCCCCCACCCTCCGCTCGGGAGGCCTCGGCAGCTGAGGGTATCCCGGACCCGCCTTTGAGCACTCCTTAGGCGGGGATCTCCTTCACGTCCCCCTCGCCGAGCACCATAACTGTTGTGATATCGCGTCTCCCCGTCCACACAATGGCGACCCTGGAGTTATTTGCCCCCCACCTCTCTCCAGCAGGTATAAATGATGTCTTTAAAGCTGCCGTCAGTTAACCCCTACTTTTTTCCTCCCCCTGAGGTGGGGATGCTTTTATGGTCCAGGGCGACCAAAACAAAGTTGGGCGATGCACGTCTTCTTCCTTCCTTCCTCGTATAGAATTCAATATTGCCCTTTAGAAAAGTTGGTGTTTCAGTTAAATCCGGATCGATTCGGTTCGGTTCTCCAGGCGTTTTTTTTTTTTTTTGCAATGTAAACAATAATCACCCAAATCTCATAATGTCTCGTGAGATTGTGTCAAGTAGTAAGCGGCTGTTCCTGCAAATCTCGTGCGGACCAATAGCTGATCTGCACACAATACAATCAAAGCACGCAGTCAGTGCATGTAGTGATGCCAAAGTCGCCTTGGCTCTCAAAACACGTTTTTTTCCGATGCAATTAGTCCCCTGCCCCTCAAAACAAAACATTTACTGACATTTTTATTAATCTTGCATGTACAAAAGGTTCAAATTAGGCCATGATATTCCAAAATATTGCTAAAAAAACAGAATCCGGGTGAATGGAAACACTTTCTGAAGTTCGTAGAACAGAGAACAACACATGATGGCAGCTCATGCAGCAATGGGTTGGTATCAAGTTGTGGTGGTTTCCTCCTCTGGTTTCCGCCAGTACTTGCACTGGATCCACACCCTATACATGGTGAGCTGCTTGCCGCGGTTCACCTGGAGCCTCCGATCCACCATGTTCTGCACTTTCTCCAGCCCAGCCTCAGTGAATATGTCATGCAACTCGTCTAGAACCAAGAAGCACAGTGATATAATCATCTACTACAGGGGTCCCCAAACTACGGCCCGCGGGCCGGATACGGCCCGTCAGCACATTTGGCCCGGCCCTCTAACCCTCCTGTTGTCCTCAGGTCAAAATGACCCGTCACTGTGTTAAAAACGCCCCAAAAAACCCCTAACTGCAAACAGCGGTGTCTACAAGCCTACTGGAACCTACAAAAGGATTATAAGGAAGGAACACAAGAACTTTAAGAGACTGCTCATATGTGTCAGAGAGATTCTGCTCTGACAACTGAGCTGAACTTTTATCTGTTAAGATTGTGCATGGCACAACAGAACGTTAATGTTCCATGGCTTTTTCTTTCTATGAAGAACCCAGAGAGAGTTATTTAGTTATTATTTATTTCCCGTTTTTTCTGTGAAGAACTCAGAGAGGGTTATTTAGTTATTATTTATTTAATTAATATTGTTATTATTTGTTTCCTGACTTTTTTTCTGTAAAGAACCTGGAAAGGGTTATTTGGTTATGTGTGGCTTTCTGGAAAACAATAAATTTTTTAAGCTCCCCTACGATCGTCACACTTTTTCTGTTACAAACTGACACCGGCCCCCCATCAGAGAAGGGAAAAGTTATGTGGCCCTCACAGGAAAAAGTTTGGGGACCCCTGATCTACTATATGTAGAGTAATTCATAATTTTACTATTTTGCAGCGGCAACCCCTGAATGGACAAGCCCAAAGTTGCAACTAAAGTTACCTTGTGTAAAGAAGTACACCCTGGTTCCATCGCCACGGACGTAAAAGTTCTCTGACAGACACCGTCCTTTAAAAAAATAAAAAATAAAAAAATCATACAACATACATGATCTATTATATATCAAATTCTTTAGCACTCAATATTTTTGAATATCCCCTAAAGGGATCATAATCACAAACCACAAATTGTGGTTTGAGTCATTTCATGATGTTGTTTTGTCTACTTGCCTTACAAAACAAATTCTAAAATCTCACAAATTTTGCAGAGACTATCAATGCTTTTTTTAAATTAGAGTGTGACAACATATCTCATGAGTGCATTTCTTTGGTCATGATAATGTCAGGGTACGTCGATTTGATTGACGTTATATTGCGCCTTTCCCAATTGCCCGTCTAAAGTTTCACATTTCCCAGTTTCCTGCAATGCGACATCAGGCCAACTCACCTTTCTTAAAGCGCAGCTGTGCCATATCGTAGCGTCCGTAGTCCCTCAGCAGCATCACCCCGCCGGGCTTAAGCAGCCGTGCCAATCTGCCCACAGATGCCCGCATTCTAAAATGAAAAAGAAGCGACATGTTGTGCTTTAATTTCCCAACAAATGACGACAAAGTGGTTAACTTCCACACTCAAGGACCACATTTAATTTTTAAATGGATACATGGGGTTAGTCACTTACAGTTTGGAGTCTGCCAAGGCAATTTTCAATGACATAAACGAATAAAAGTAAATTCATTTTTACTAGTTGACATTAAGGGGAAAAAAATGATTAAATGATTACAACAAATGTAAATGCATGATGAGCTGGCCATACTTTGCTTAGGCGGGAAAAAGAAGGCATACATACTTGTCGGGATGCAACGCCGACAGCACAAAAATGAGCACCACAACATCAAGGCTTCCATCCGGCATGGGATAGGCAGCGCTGTCATCGCTGAGGTCGCGCACGAAGGCGAAGCAGCGTCTGGCGTCGTACTCCGGGTTGGTCTTGAAGGTGAGAGAGAGAGAGAGAGAGAGAGAGAGAGAGAGAGAGAGAGAGATATGTTATTGACTTAACTATGAAATTTTATTGACGCGCTCTCACCTTGACAAGCTCCACAGCTGTACTGGAGAAATCGCAGCAGTACACAAAAAGTCCTGGGTCGCTGTCGGGAAAAAAAAGGTCATTTCAGTGGCAAAAATATATATTTGAAATACTTGCAGTATATTGAGGTATGGACTTGGTCATGGAAGGAATTAAACGTGCAAGTTAAGGTAACACCGTATGTAGTCCGCTCTCACTTATTGGTCTTCAAGATGGGAAAAACCGTGTTGCCAACACCACAACCGACCTGTCAAAACAAACAAACAAAAAAACAAAACAAACAACACTGCTGCATTCTGTTCAATATTCTGTTATGAAGTTAGAATATAAATTAAGCAGCAAAATCCACCCGTTTTGAAACATCTCAGGAGGCAGCCATTTTGACATTTGCTGTCAAGTGAAAATATCGTCCTCTGTTCCACCCATTTTAATTACAGGGGATAGTGAGACATTTCAATGTTTACACTGTCAAAGCTAAGACAAGCAGCTCACCTCGAGAATTCGATACGTTGCGGAAGAACCAGGGAAGTCAGTCAGATTTAAGCGGGCGACATGCCCACTTGGATCCAAACTGGACTGAGGACTGTGATGTATTCCCGCGCTATCAGGATTGGCACGTTGGTCGTGGAGGTATGATGGCGTCAACTCAGGGAACTCGGTGAAGAGCCAGTGGCGATCTTTGAAGAAGCGGTTCTCATGGATTGTGTAGAAATCATTCCAGTACTCGTTAGCCCGGCTGTCAAAGTCCTCTGGGGGGAATAGACAATGCAAGGGGTGAGGTTATGTTGATGACACTTCATTGGGGACACCTGCAAACACACACACACACAAAAAAAAAAAAATTTTTCAAAATGTACTCCACTGAAAAATGTGATCATCAGCGACTGGTCAACATCGAATATTTTAATCACACTTCACAAAAACCTTTACGTCGTGCAGCCGCTACTGACTACTATCAATGCTAATCTTCTTCCCAATGTAAATCTTATTTAATCATTGCTATAACATCATACCAAGGGGTGGGCCTAATATTGCATTCAGTCAAAACAAACAACAACAAAAAAACACCCATACCATTTTTTAAGCTATTAAATTGAGCAGGTGTCCCTTATGTCATCACCAAAACGTCAACTAAACATGATTGTCACATTTCAAAGTTAAACCTTGTTTCTCCAGAGGCAGGGGTTGACTATTCTCTTGTACTTTGTTCTTTGCAGCTGCTTCTTGCTCCTCAGTCCACTCCACATTGTCCCTGTTGACACATTAGAGATATTTAAAACGTATTTTATGACTTTTACGTTCGTTAATAAAAGTAGTTGGTGGTATAGTAGCATCTAAGGCCAAAAGGACTGCTTGCCTCTCCCAAAAACATGAACGTTTGGTGGCCAAAAAGCCGGCGATTTAAACCGTTTCCGGGTGCAATTCACCCACCACGCGTTGTGCTGGAAAACCTGCCGGGGGTCCGTAAGAAAACGAGTCCCGAACTGAGGTCGCTTCTCTTCGGTAGCGGACGACTGTGACAGAATGTGGTTGGATCCGCGGCCACCGTCGGCGGCCGTGCCGGGCGTCGCCATGTTGAAAAAGGACAATTGAGACATTCATGGGCTAACGGAAATTTTAAAACTGCTATTATTTCGGAAATTTCCTACACATTATTTAGAAAAAAACTAACACAAACCTTTCAAATAATAGACACTTTCTTCAAGATGATTTTATAATAATACTTGATGAGATATTATGCTACGTATCGTTTGAGCCGAGGCTTTTCCTGATTTACTGAAACGCCTCAAATAAAAGTTGGCAATGTATCCACTAGAGGAAGACGTTTCCCACAAGTGGATAACAGACGACTCGAGGATTGTTGTTTCAAAAAATGAATTAATAATAAAAATAACAATAATAATGATAATAATAGTGATGATGATGATGATATACCTCTTGGAAAATTATTCCTGAAAACATGCAAAGACTGATGTTGATGTAGAACTGAAATGAGGAGCTACAGTATAGCGTTTAAATGTTTTACAGCATTTCAGTTTTCATGATTTATGTTGGGGCGTGGCTAAAACGGCGCACAGTGAAGCACTTAGGGATCTGGCATCAAATTTGCCAAGGTTGTTAACAACACTCTTTTCTGTGGTGTATCAAATTTATAAAGCATTTCTTTTCACTTACTGAGACTCTATGTGTGTGATTATGGCAAGCTTAAAATGTATGGCCAATGTGATAAGTATTGCTAACAACAGATTTTAGAAATCAGATTTCCAGAGAAGTCATGAGAAAACTGGAAAAAAAAAAATTCACATTGTCAAGCATTTATTGGCATTTACACCCACATTCTTTTAAAAAAACATCATACAATGCTCCATTTACGGCTAACCAAAAAATCTTGAGCCAATTAGCAATGGCAGTTTTCATTTTAAAATAACTTACAGTAAATGTATTTATTCAAACCATTAACCAGTTTTCAGACAGGTCTTAAACAAAGAGCTGATGCAGCACAAAGAACATTGTGACACATTTGTAAACAAACAAGTGCAAACTTTATACATATGCATACAGCAGACGTGATGAGATTTTTTTTTAATTGCCTTTCGCTTTAAAACAGAGTTGCTTTTTTTTAACTGTACAAGCTATCAGTCCTTGTAGACAGCAATAAATATGGTTGGGCTTCAGTGGCTGGCTGCATGTCGTAACTGGTTCGCTGCAGGGCGCGTACATTTGGCGTGTGGTTGAATCCCGAGTGCTGCAATCAGCTGGAAGAGGCGCCTCTGTACGCCACATTAGTGAAGGTGGACGTCGCTCCTTTGTACAGTGGATTGTTGGCCTGAGAAATAAAAAGCAGTTTCATGTGAAGAGGAGAACTCATGAGTGCTGAACTGCCAATAGGCAACATGTGCAACAGCGGGTTGAGGAACGTTTCGCAAATGAAGCTGTTCACTTAAGTCAGTCGCTGCCAAGGATGTTTATATTCGTCAGCCGGAATACAAGCATATAGTGCCACTCACTGATTATTATTTTTCTCACCGTGTTCCACCTGGCTTTGGCTCGTTCCTTCTCAAACCTGTCATACTCCCTCCGGTCATGGATGGTGATCAGCAGCTTCCAGATGAGGAGAGCCACCAGCCCCAGGAGGAGGATGGCGCCTGCCACGGCCGACAGCACCACCAGGGTGTCAGGACCCTGCGGACATTCTGAGCAAGAGAAACGGATATGCGGGTGAAAGTTCTCTTCGGTTCAACCATTGCAACAAAAAGTTGTTCAGGCACAGAAAAAAAATGACAATAACCTGGCTCTTCAATCACGAACAAGATGGATTTGCCACTTTCGTCTTCGTAATACTGAAAGTGCTCCACGCAGTCGTTCTCATCCTTGTACGAGCAGTTCACAGCATTCTTTGAGAGGAACTCTGAACAGATCGAGGTGGATCATGTCAGACATGCGTTGATTAAAGAAAAAAAAGAATTCAAGATGCAGGCGTTCTCACCGAGTTGGGTCACGACTCTGATTTCATCTTTGCAGATGCGACTGCAGCTTTTGTCTTTGGTGTACTGGCCTCTCACGAAGTGCTGACACTCAACACACTCCCTGCATATACATGTATATGCTGATGAAATATGTAGTAAAAATTGCAAAAGCTTGAAGCACTATAATTTATACACAAAAAATATATATTTTATTGATTCGTAACTAAGTCTGCGGCCTTCACATATTTACTTTTTGATGGTGCACGAGTCAGGGCAGGTGGGACACTTTTCGCAGGTGGCGCCATAGGCCCCCGGCTGCGTGCATTGACACGCGCCACATTCGCAGCTGCCGCGGCCGCTGCACAGCAGGCCGATGCTGGACATGCAAGTGTCGATGCGCGTGGTGCAGTTGCAGTTGTCACCCACCCAGCCGGCGTCGCACTGGCAGAAACCGCAGCTGCACTTGCCGTGGCCTGCGAGAGATAGAACACTTCCTTTAAGCCGTTTGCATCCGCCGACACCATCAAACCTTTGATTTGTGTCATTGTATATGTATGTAAATAAAGAATTAGGGTTACAGTAAAAGGTGATGTTAGTTTTTCGGAACACGGGATTGTTTATACATTCATATGTTTAACAGGCACAACAGTCCTCTAAGGGAAATGATAAGTATGATGTTGAGGCCACCGTTTTAAAGCAACAATGGTCCCATAATGTGGGATTTCAAGCAGATGTGCTAATGTTGCTAACTCAGTCGTGGGCTAGCACAATAGAGTCGTTTATAGTTGAGAAACCGTTCTTAAAAAACCTTTATGAGCACCTTGAAGGTCATTCATCTGCTCACAAAGGATCGCTTGAACACAGTATGTGGTCCATTTAGTCACATGATTGAATGTGTTGTCATTTTGTTGAAAAGGATGTTAGCATTAGCGCTCAGGGAGTACAGCTGTAAGAAAATAAACACGGTGTTCACTCGCTATATTGCGGTTCACCCTTTGCAGCCTCGCTGTTTCATGGAGTCTATTTTGTAATGCTTTTTTTTTAACAGTAAAATACAGTTTTGTAAATGCAAAGAAAATACAGTATAATGAAAAAACATAATTGATGACCGAAACATTAATGATAAACAAAACCCTTCCGTAGACAAAAAGAAACAATGAAAAAAAAACATACATAATAATTTTAAAAAATTAACCACAATAAATGAATTTATTGCGGGTATATTTTGGAACGTACCCCCCCCCCCAAACCTCACCCCCCGCGATAAACGAGGGAACACTGTAGAGCAAAGGTGTCAAGGAGATGTGCGATTATTGTGATTTAAACTAAAAGAAACAGTCTATTCATAGTATCACGTTCAGCACCAGCTGGGAACATTGAGAAGAGCAAAAAGTGGCGTCAATTTCCGCCGGATTCATTGCAGACTCCTTATCTGCGTGTGTGTGTGTGTGTGTGTGTGTGTGTGTGTGTGTGTGTGTGTGTGTTTGTGTGCGTGCACATATCTGCATGTCAGATGTGTGTGTGGGCGTGTATAGAAAGACTGTTTCTTATTTATTCATGCTGTTGGTGTTGGCTCACCATGCCACTTAAATGTTTTGACACATCATTTGTGGTCCATTGTGAGGACATTCCTATTTAATCTGATAACATATGAGCAGCTAAAGACTCTCAAGCCACGCCTGCTCTTGTTTTATGGTTGGGGGTCGTCCTTTGTTAGTGAAATAAAGCTGTGTGTGTTCTTTGAAACAGTGAAGTATGTTCAGGCTAGTCGACGTGGACTTTTCTTATCACTGCATGGAGTAGTCAGTCATTAACTCATCATCATTCGCCAATTGTGCTGGCCTTTAAAGTCCCTGTAAAGGGAAAAATAAATGACCGAATATGACACACAACAATGAAGAGTGTTGTTAAGAACCGCTTGAATGATTAAAAAAAATAAATCAACAGTATATAAAACGAGTCTTCAAAAATATGAAAAATCAAGCCCTTCTCTCCTCTCTCAAACCAGGCAGCCAGGGGCTGCTCAAATGTCAACAGTCAATCAAATACCGTGACTAAGACCTGGAAAAATGGATGCTACAACTTTGAGCTACAAAATATATCAATTTAAAGCTTCAGCTGGCCAGAATATAATTATCTTTAAATATGTACAGGATACAGTATTTGGAAACACATCTGAGGTATCACTTAACCGGGGTCTGGCTCAGCAAAGAGCGGCTACGTACATATCGACGGGCTTCCCGAAAAAGACAGGAAGTGTCCAATTGTTAAAGTGACAACGGTGTGCATGAGGACACTTCCAAATCCTGCTCATAAAACGAGCGAGCGTGTTCAAGAGAAGGTCGGTAAAAGGTGAAAGAGGGACATTAAGAACACAATGTGTGAGGAGGGCGTGAAAGGAGGGGTTGTACGCTTTTCCTGAGGAGGAATGCAAAGTGATTCACTCACTCGCCTTCACATTTATGGGCCCTGAGGGATGGGCTTGCTTGCTGGCTCTTGCAACTCATACAGACTCAAAACACACTTTAGAGAAGGAAAATGCCTTGGCTGCGTTCACGCCGAGCATTGCACAAAACAAGCCCTTTTATGATCCTGCAGGGTAATAAAGCTGTATATTTTTTTATGAAAAAGGAATATGATGACATTAAAGTTTTTTTATGTATCAACAGGCCCGGAGTGAGTCATTGAGACAGCCGAGTGAGTTCCCAGTGGGCCAGGCTGCTATGCAATATGTGCTGCTGGGTGCCGCTATTCTGGCCCGTAGACTAATTTCCGCCTACGCACGAATCCATTTTGGAATCAGCAAATAAAGCGCGCTTGCGATATTTGAATCACTATTATATAGTAAAATTGTATATCTTCATGAAAACATTGTGAACTGAAGTGGGCCAGTTTGAGCCTGCATGGGCTGAAACTAAATCCCACTCTGGCCCCGTGTATCGTCACAGTGCGGCAGGTGGAGAAAGTTTCATCGTCGGGAAGAGGAAGAGCTTCTTTTCCTGATAGCTTTGGCACGAGTGTGTGTACTGGGATCAGGAAAGCAGCGGAAAGCACGCCGTATTGAATGCAACACGTTAGGAAGCAAAAGCGGAGGGGAATGAGGCAACATGGCAGCTGTTGGTAACGATAGGTGATATGAGAATGGATCGCTGCAGCCAAGTGGAGACTGTGGAGTATAATACTGCAACGTCCAGAGCAATGTTATTTTTTATTTTTATTTTTTTACAAATACCCGCATTACTTCTGTCTCTCCGGCACACGCACTCACCCGAGCACAGCGCCCCCTTGAAGCGCAGGCAGTTGAAGTCGTCACACTCGCAGTGTTTGCCCCACACTTGGCCAAAGTCGCTGTTGTGACACGAGCACTGTCCGCACAGGCAGTCGCCGCGCCCATTGCAGACGGGGCTCCCGGGCTTGGGCACGCACTTGGCATCGTCAGATGGGCTGTAGTCCTCTAAGGAGCACTCGCAGTGAGGGCCCAGCCGCCCGGCGTGGCACTGGCACACTCCGCACTCATAAGTGCCGTTGCCGTTGCTGCAGGACGGGCTGTCGGCCTCGGCATTGGCCTCGCAGGCGCACGCGCACGCAAAATCCACTGTGACCTCCAGGGAGTCCTTAAATCCTAAAGGTTTGATGGTGAACGTCTGGGTCTTCTCCTTTGGGCAGCCTCGCAGTTGAGCCTCCACATTGAAAGACACCTGAGGAGGAGAGTTGTTTTGGGATCGACACCAAGATCAACATTGTATTGAAATCAGCATTTCAACATACCGTGTCTCCGATCTTGAGGCCAGAGCAAGACTTGAGACCGGGGATGACTTCACCGTTCAGGCAAGTGGCGTTGAAAGACAGATTCAACTCCTCCGGAACCCCCAGAAGCTCCAGCTCCACTTTAGAGCGAATTTTCTGCACCCAGATGATCGTTAGTCACAATTTGGAGAATTTTGAGGAAACGCTCCGGGAAGTACATACCGCGTACGCTGCCTCAATGAGCTCAATAACATTCCCCGAGTCACCAGATAGCTTTCCCACGGTGGTGCCTGGAATGAGCTGACTGTATTCCTGGGGGGAAAAAAAAAAAACAGGGCATGGGTAAAGTGACGGTTCCTGTGTTTTCAAAGTCAAACGGTGTTTCCACCTTGTAGAGCGGCACCACGTAGTCTGTCACGGCAAAAATCAAGTTGATGTTGTTTTCGGACATTTTCTCTGTCAGAAGCGCCAAGGAGGGATAGTCCTGGAAAATAGGCGTCCGTCAAAAAAACAGTCGGAATCTACTGGCTGATACAGGATGGATATGGGAGAAGTAGTAAGGTGTTGGTCTCGTCAACCGTGCCTATTGATGTAGCAACGTACGGCATACTCAACTGAATGCTTTGTGACATCCTCTTTCAAACCGGCCCCCACTGTAAAAGTGTGCCTTTTATTTTGAAAGGATTCTTTACCAGCAGGGTGGATTTGTTGTAGACATTGTCACTACCCAGGTGACACTGCCCATCATTGGGCTGCACGATGCCGGCGAAGCGTCCATCCAGGGCGATGTGCGTTTTGGCGTCGGTGGTGAACACCAGAAGATGCGAGGCGTCCGGACGCCAACCGATTTTGTCCTGAATGACGACCAGAGAGAGGTAAGGCAGGGAACGGTGGAAACGCTTCAATTTCTGATCCTACCTTGCACACGACTGCCTGCATGATGGCATCAAATCCGCCCTCCGGGGCGTCTCTGTTTCGCGACACCTGCTGCTTCTTCACTTCCTCTGTGAAACGGGCCACCGTACCCGTGAGGGACAGCACGTGTTTGAAGCCAAACTGGGCCTGACAGTCGTCGTAAATCCTTTGGGATTTTGTCGAGAAGACTTCATATAACAGAAAAAGCCTCCGTTTCTCTCAGATCAACAGACTTTTGGCATCACTCACCCATGGCAAGGGTTGTCGATAGCCTCGGGGGGAGCCAGGTACATGTAGGGCGACACAGTCTTGTCCACAAAGGCTCCGAAACCCATGCGCAGGTTACTGGTGGTCTTGCCCATAGTCTCGGCCAGCTCGTTGCCCAAAGTACGCAGGCGAGCCAAGTCATCCTTCATGGAGAAAGAAAGATCCATCAGGTAGTAGAGGTCCACTGGGTAGTCCTCCACTTGTTTCACGCTGACGGTGAACCTCATGGAATCACCTGCAAAGAAGCGAGATTGTAGCACGGTAGGGACTGCGGTTCGAGGCTCTAGACTAGGGGTGTCAAACATACGGCCAGCGGGCCGGAACCTGCCCCCCAAGGAGGTTCAATCTGGCCCGCAGGATAATTTAAAAGTAAGAAAATGCATTAAAGACACAAAATGAATATTTTTAATAAAATGCAATTCATGGATTGTCCGCTCGGGGAAACCCGTTTTGATCAGAGTAGAAGACAACATTGTTTTGATCAGAGAAGAAAACAGCAGTCTCAATCTGTCACTGAGACAGATCCAACACAGCAGATGGTATCAATGCACCAATGCTTCTTTATACCAAAACAAAGGAAAGACATGATATTTTGGTTATTTATAGCAGAGTATAGTATTATGTTAATGGTCTGGCCCACTTGACATTTACTGAGTCCGTATGTGGCCCACAATGTGAAATGAATTTGACACCCCTGCTCTAGACTGAGGTCGTGTTTGCTCCACCTGGCCTGAGCACCATGCGAATTTTCTGAGGCTGTATCTGGGTAACGGTTTCCCCCGCGCCTGAGGCTTTGTCGCTTAGTGCCTTGTCCTCCAGCACCGCCAACGTGCTGGCGGGTGACTCCAGGGCTTCCTCGGAGCAGCCGCCATCCAGCAGGTTTTGCTTCAGATCGCAGCGGAAAACTCCGGAGCCTCCCATCCCAAAGGTCTGGAACACAAGACAATTTCTTTGTCGTTGAAAGACACCCTGGAAATGGCCACATTGAGCCTCATGTGGCAAATGGCATAAAATTGGCAGATTTCCAGAGATTGTTGGAGCTTGGCTTTGTGAGACTCTGTCTACCAAAGTTGAGGTTGCTAAAAGAAACTTTCTCTGACCTTGTGGAATAGAGTTTTGTGTTTTATGGCACAGTGGTTGGGAATCCCTGTTTTACTGTACCTCTTGAGAGCACCACGCACAGCTGGGGTCAACTGTCAAACATTGCTGACACGTCGTGACTCCTCGCGACGTGCACACGTTGGACCCTGTTGTGACAATCACAAAAAAAAAAAAAAAGGACACCAGTTGCGGCGCATTTCCCGCTGCAGAGTGGCATTTGCATTTCCTCAATGATTCAGTTCCTTAGAACGTGTGTGAGCAAGATATTCCTCGTCACGCATAAGCTGCCTTTCAGGTGACTGCTGAACAAACATGCCCATGGAGGGATGACTAATGGATCCTTACAGACTAGAACTTCGTGCATGACGGAAGAGTGGACTTTTTGGTCTTGCAAGAAGTCACATTGTGGTTTTTATAAAAACATTGAACATTCCTAACTGTTATGTAAATTGACCACTGTATAATAAAATATTGTTATTATTATTGTTATTATGGCAGGGGATATGTTCCACGTGCAATCAGTGAAAATCTGCAATACAGAGACGCAATCTAATGATTTTCCTTCTCGTTTAACCCCTTCCACATGGTTCATTTCCTCATTTCAAAGACACTTTTCAAACGCGACAATAGGTTGCAAGCGTAAAATGTATCGAAAATACTGCATGTGCTTTAGCTTTGTGTGTACACGCTTGTGCCTTTAAGAGGCGGAGCCTCGTAGGGTGGCACATGATGTTGGCGAGTCAGTGTGAGCGTCTGGCCGTGAGCTGTGGCTGACAGCGGCTCCAAATTATGTGAAAACCATAGCTCCCCTTTCCTACACACAAGGGCATTACCGTCAGTTAGCTTTAAGTATAAGTACACAGTAAAAAAAACACACACAAAAAAACAAAAACGACAAACTTAGTGTTATTTGCAATCACATGCAAATGGTGGTTGCTTTCCTTTTGATAACTTGACAGCCCCAGTCTGGAATGTATCCCCGGTGATGAACAGAATTTCACTTAAATTAAACTGGACATGACTTTTCAAAAAACAGGAGGAAAAAAAGTCATAAAAACTCACCATCAAGTGAAGAAGTGGATGAGAGAAGGAGGCACAAGACAGGCAGCAACGTCCTCATGGTGAGTGCGGTTCACTCACTGGGACAACTTTTCCTCATTCTTCCGGAACTGCTGCACAGTACGCACACACACACACACACACACACGCACACACACACGCTTCTCCTTCCACAGCACATTCACCTTCACCTTCGGTCCTCCCCTACTCATCATCCAACCGTCTACGCCCTCTTTTCAACTTACTTTATTAGTACGTAAATACATGAAGTCAATCTGGTTCACAACGACGAGACATTGACACAAGTGGCCAGTGAATCACTCACAGGGTCGTAAATACCATTGGGGGGGCGTCGAGTAAACATAACCATATAAGGACATACTGTTGGGGTGTTTTTTTCCCCTCCCAGACGATTTGCAGTGTGCAGCATTCAAGTTATGTAATGAGACAATCCTACATTATGAGGTATGCTCACACATTACTATATGATGAGTTCAATGTTAAGGAGTTCATCTTGATTCAACCGAAAAGACAAAAACTGAATTTCCCAATGGCATTTATCTGAAAGTAAAAAAATTACATTGAAAATATCTGATCTTACGTCTAAAAATAATAATAATAGTAAGCAAAGGACAAATAAAAGCAAAATACTGTAATATAAAACGAGGTATTAAAATATACAAATAGGAATATAATGTAAGAAAATGTCTTAGATGCATCATTTAGGGAGTTTAAGATGAGTGAAATAATATAAAATAAATACATATATAAATAACATAAAAAATAAGTTACATTAAAAAAGCAAATAAAATGCATCAAAGTGAACCTATTGTCTGGTCAAAAGCTTTAAAATGATTGAACTATGAATAAAATAGTATAAATAGTACAAATATAATAATGAAGATAATTTATTCTACTCATAGATTAGGAATTGGAAAGAACTGCACAGATACCAGAAATAAAATGTAAAATGTTCAGCTGATTCATCATTTAGTGACTGTAAAGTCAATTGGTTGTTTTAATCTACACAATGCGCGATTCTCTTGTTTTATGTTTAGTTTGACAGTAACCTTCAAGTGGGAGAAGCGTGAAAGAAACTGTCATCTCTCTTTTTTGAAGAATTGTTCACTATTGTGTTCACTCCTGAGTTGACCAACATCATAGAGTGCTGGCATCTCAAGTCGTTTTATTACCATTTATACTTTTTGTGACAATTTTATTAAGTTGCGTCGCTTTTTCTGATGTCAAATATTTGCTTTGGCTCAAAGAAGGTTGGAGAGCACCGCTCCACGCTGCTCCTATACTGGTATTGAACGTTCTAATATCTCCACACTGTTTGCATTTGGATGTTGTGGTAGACTCCCCCCTACTGGTGAAATCGTTTAACACAAGCGACATCTTCAATGAGACGGGATCGGAATCTATCACTTAAGAATGATAACAAATACCCGTACGTTTTTTTTTGTAAGTATGTCTCACACTCATTCGCTTTACTTTTAGCATTCAAAGAGACACAAACGGTCTTCCGGTTGGCATTTAATAAACATGCCATCCAAACACGCAGATGCTTCTTGTCTGTCCATATCTTAAATCATTCATGCCGCCCACTCCCCATAGGCAACCCCCCCCCCATGCTTTCCGGACGGTTGCTAAGCTACCGCCGGCAAGAAAAAGGGAAAGACGACAGAAATAGCGGAGTAAGTCGAGCAATAATAGTTGTGCTTGCCTTCACTCAGTGTGTGCGTGTGCGTGTGCGTGTGTGTGCGTGTATTGATGGGCCGGGATGTATCGGCACCCTTTTGTTGGGTATCTCGCCCACAGATGAGTGGCCTTTCCGGCAGAGCGCAGCACTGAATGAAGGAGCTAGACTGGGTCAGATGGCAGCCAATTAAGACTGAACAAGACAAGTGGAAGGAAAAGGGAGCTGGGGGAGAGTGGGGGGGGGGGGGGGGGGGTGGTCTCGCCCTGTGGGGTTATAGATCTCCGCTGAAGCCTTTAAGCGTTTCGCTCACAGCCAATCACTGCCATAACAGCGACGCTTTGATCAGAAAAGCAGGTGGGGAGTGAACGAGTGGGTAAAGGAGACGACGTGGCACAAATGAAATGCACATCCCGAGAGCCGAGCCACAGGGAAGAACCGAGAAAAAAAATGTTTTTAAAAATATACAGTATATTAAAACTTCGGTGTGAACTAGGGGGTTTACAGGGGACCCCCCCCCCCCCCCGCATGCTTGGGGCCCAGATCGACACCCCTGTTTCCGACTCTACCATCCTAATGAATTGGCGCCTATCTTGCTGAGCGTGCCCCCTCCCATCCCCGCAGTCCACCTGTAGCACCCAAAGTGTCATGACGAGCTCTTCGATCAGGGAAGCCGTCACTTAATTTGCGTTGCTAGGCTGCCAAGTCTGTCCCGTTCAGCGCAAACAGTCTCCCGCATACCCGTCTAGTCGGCCTGAGCACCTCTGTTGGCCTCCAAAGTCCCCCTCCCTCGCAACGCCACCCCCCTTCCAACCCCCTCCACTAAGTCTCAAAATAACTTCACCAACCATCTGTCACCGAGCTCCCGGGTCTGCTGTTGCTTGGAAACAAGTTTCACATCCGCCCAAAGGGGATGCATCCACAATATGTCTTTATGAAGTTTTGGACTCGCGGTGGAAAGTTTGAGCAACAGGTTCAAGAGCGCTTCTGTGTTCCGGATCATTTTCATTAAAGAGGATTACATGAATAACGTGTGGCTTAATTTGAAGCTCAAAAGGAGGATTTACATGAAGTACACACTGTTTTCCAGAAACACACTGTGAGACACTGAGACTTTGTTGATTTGCATGCGGTAAATTAATTAGCTGCAGATCAATCCACCAACTAATGAGATGATTTCATTGCGCAGTACACGCACAAACCACATTGTGCCACCGAATAGAATATTCCACCACCAAAATACTCTATTGTACAACTGCAAGGGTGGGTTGTGCCACAAAAACACACAATCTTACGGCACCAAATTTTGTGTTTACATAAACAAGATTTTTGCAGGAAAATACTGTTGTGCCATGAAAACATAATACGCCAATATTGTACCAGAAAATGTCATATTCTGCACCAAAAAGGCCATATTGCTCAAGTACACTACTCCATCGCGCCACAAAATTGCTACAGTATATTGTACTAGCACAACAATACTCGGCGATATAAATACTGTCCAAAAATGCTGCATTGCACCAGAACAATTAAATATTACCGCAGAGTATATACAGTACAGTGCCACAAACACAAAATATTAGGCCACAAAATGCAATATTTTGCCTTTACAAATGCTATATTTTGCAACGGAAGCATAATATTCTGCCGATCACCTCAAAAGGGGAATTTATCTGAAGGACGCGCTACTTTACAAAGGCGGACTTTGATTTATTAATAGACACACAATTACACCTTGTTGATTTGCAAATAGGAAATTAATTAGCTGCAGGTGAATCCGCCGACTAATGAGATTTCATTCACATAAAAGCAAACACAAAGCATCAGAGGTGTTTGTGGCCTCCGAGCCGGTTCCTTACTCCCACAATTGGGTGCGGTGGCCTTTTGATGATTACCATGACAGCCGCCCATCACCACCCCAACAAGTGTTTATTTATCTCTGAATTGACCGAGAAAGGCTGTCGAGCCGTCGTTGCTGAAGACCTACAGCACCGATCTCAAACCCGCGGCCTACGAGCCATTTGTGGCCCGCCGGATGAGAATTTGCGGCCGCCTACTTGAGATCAAAATGTTATGTTATTGCTGCCGTTTTTTTTTTTAAATCACTTATTGGCTGCCAATTTCAAGACAGGAGATGGAATGTTTTTTTTTTGTTGTTGTTTTTTTTTGGGGGGGGAGGTTGAGCACAGGAAGCACCCCAACATGCCTTTAAGGCATGGAGAAAGTTACGGTTACTACTCAACTAGACATGCAAAGTAGCCGCGAGATGAGTGCGAAGTCCTGGTCACCAATCTTGTTCAGGTTCTGAAGAACCGTTCATGTTCTCAACTGTTATTTCATAAGATTGGGAAGACTGGGTTAGTTGGTAGTACTTTTGTTCATACTTGAATATTTTGTGGAACAATTTGATGTAACTCAGGCACACCCGACGCCATCTCAAGCGGCGCCAACTCAAGTTGAATTTGAAAATTTGAATATTCTGCCCCCCCCCCCAAAAATATTTATCGTGCCACACAAGCAATACTTGGCCACAGAATGCAATAACGTGCCATCACAAAAATGTTATATTTTGCCTGGAAAAGACATGATGCCACAAAATTGAAATATTGACACACACATTTTTTTTTAAATGCAAGACAATATTTGGCACAATTCGGTATGCCAGGCCAACAAGTCTTATATCTTGCCCAAAAATAGTATATTCTGCCATGAAGCCACAAAATGCTGCCACATAAATTCATAACGTGCCACTAATGTTAATATTGCCTTTGTTTGCCACAAAATGCTGCATATACCACAAAACTGGTGCGAGGAAAAACGAAATTTTAAACCAAAGATGTGAAACAGGAATCAGCCTGTGAAACATATCGGCCGTAAAAACAAACAATATATTTGAGTAAAATTTCATATTTGCCCACATTTTACCCACAAAATAATTTCAAGAAAACATAATTTAATGCCACCAAAATGGCACATTGTGCTACAAAAACAGAATATTCAGACACAAAAATGCTACATATTGCCACAAAATGTTGTCATGTGCCACAAAAACATCAGTACACGCAGGGGGCAGGAAGATTCTCCTTCTATTAAGCACTAACGACATGAAAGACATAAGGACCCGGTTTTACTCGCTCAACAGCGGCTCAAGTTTCCTCACGGATCAGCTTTCAGGTCTAACTGTAATGCACTTGTTTACAAATCGCGGGATATGTAAATGAGTTTTTTTTCCCCCAATTGAATACATTTGGACTTATTTTGAGCCGCAGCTTGGCAGAGAAGCAGCCGGTGTAACTGTGGGAGGGCGGCCAATAACCGTAATAAATATTTGCCTCGGCTCAATCATACTTTATTAATTCATGTCTTCCGTTCTGAGTGATAACTCGCCGGAACTGACAATTCCCAAGCGGCGGCGGACGTTTCCACGGCAACCGGTGTTTAACTCAAAAGCCCCTTCATTAGGACCACCCGTCTCGGTGGAGCTGATACAAGAACTGTATTGGAAATTCCGCCTTGATCTTGATTTACATATGCAGGCAAAAATGATTGGTAGCACTCTGTTCATGAAAGAAAAAATGAATCTAAGAATGATGATTGATGGTTTTTGAATTGTAGTACTGTACAGCAAAATTCTTTTGAAAGCGAGTTTGTTTTTGGCATTTCGAATTGTTTGAAAGCAGTATGATAAATGGGAAAAGCTATGCAGTTGTGTAGCAAACTTCGACCGGGAGTAGGATTGAACAGTTTGAAGACATTTTGAAAGACTTTACGATCTGCCGGACTGCTGCTTGTTGTGACGCGAGTTCATTCTGTTTTCTACTAGCTGAGCAGGGTCTCCCCTTTCCACCTTTGTTCACATTTCCTAGCCCCCCCCCCAAAAAATGCTTGGGGTCCCCCAGAAAGTGTCCCCATTCCTCCCTCCCCCCAGGTCGACGGCCATGCTTACGGCCACTTTTGAAATTGCACATGTGAGTTTATTATGGGGCACAGCTCCAAAGCGCACTCTCAAACTTTGACATTATTTGAAATAAATAAATATGACTCGGTTTTATTCTAACATGTTTTTTAATAAGAGTGGCGACTGACTAACATGACCCCCCCCCCGCACCCCCCACTCCCAAGATACGGACTGCAAGTTGGTGGGGAGCTCATCATGACTTTCAACGCACCAAAGCCTTGTCACAAAAGGAGAGCTGGAGAGATGGGTGGGGGGTGAGCAAGGGGGTGGGGGGGGGGGCCACGCTCACGCGCAGTATCTTATTACACCTTGCACACTCTTTTAAGAGGACCCACGAAAAGAAGGCACCAAGACCAGGACGCTCAACAACCCCAGCAATTTATTATGACTATTTTTTTTTTTTAATTTCAGCTGACTTGAGTCGTTCCATGTGACCATTAACGCGCTCAACTCCACATCCTCTCTTTCTTTCTTTAAATCCATGACGCCAAGTTGCTCGTCTCATTTCCTTCACGCCAACTTGGAGCCATGAACGCCTCCTCCTTCCTCGATGCCACGCACGGGGCGCTCCTCCAAGGCAGCCAGACTCTGGCGGGGACGCTGGCCGCCTACTCGGGCAACGGCAGCGAGCAGGCGGTGACCGGCGACGGCGGTGCGGGCGGCGGTGGCGGCGGCGGCGTGGGAGCCGGCGGAGGCTCTCTTGTTCTCCTGCAGGAGGAGCGCAAACTGCTGGTGATGCGCGTGGTGCAGATCGCCGTGCTGTGCGTGCTGTCGCTCACGGTGCTCTTCGGGGTCTTCTTCCTGGGATGCAACTTGATGATCAAGTCCGAGAGCATGATCAACTTCCTGGTGAAGGAGCGCCGGCCCTCCAAGGACGTGGAGACCGGAATGATCGGACTCACATAAAAGGGGGAGCTAGGGAGCGGAGCCGAGGTCTTATCTGCATGAACCTCCTTTCCTGTCTGTCAATCAGTGAAAATTAGATATGCAAAATGGTCACGTCTCCTTCCAAGTGACTCCAAAGGAGTAGCCTTTGTGCGTAAAGTTTGTGCGTAAAAGCAGCCAACTGTTGACGCGCGGAGCGTTCAAGTGGGTTTAAACATTGCCAACTTGAACAAAAAAAGCGACAACAAATGTTTACAAGCCGTTACCTCACGTTCGTGTCGCGTTTGTACTTTGGGGTAGTTGTATTTTCATGAATGTTTTGACACGAAGGCATGGTGTGATGTTTTTGCGGTCTCTTGTCTTCTGCGTGCGGATAAAAACGTTTTTCCCCCCCCCCACCTCATAGTTGCGCAAATAAAGGAAACACGGGACAAATGTTGCACGTTTTGATGCACACACTCGTTTTGGACAGCTTTATGGAGTGATGCTGCTGTAATTTATATGTTTGGCATGCTCGCTGCTTGGTGCATAAAAAGTCTGTTTTTGCACTTTGGAAACAATATGATGCATGAAGTCTTTTTTTTGTACCGATGCAGATTGCAAACAATAAAAAAATAACAAGCACATTAATGTTGACTGATAGATGAATGTGTGATCAAGGATATGGAAATTCTTCATTAAAAACACTCCATTTTGCAACAAAAGCCAGATTTTTGTCATGAAAAGTGTATGATTCGGACACAAAAAGGCTATGAAATGTTACCTAAAACATGTAGTTTGCCACACAAACACCTTCTTTATTTTTGGATGTGGCTCGTCAGTGATTGTCAGCTGTCTGCCAAAAAAAAAAAATCTTTGGCCACAAATCAATCATTTGTCAATAATCTGAAAAGCATACATTAAAAAGTAAACCCCTGCTAGAAAAGAGTAACAACGCACAGGAAAAGGCTTTAAATTCCCAACTAAATTTTGTAAAACGCTAAAAAAAGATTCTCAAGAAAATGCCCTATTTGGTCGCAAAAAGTAGTTTGTGACAGAAATTTTGAGTATTCTGTCAGAAAAGTAATATACATTTCACAGATTTTTTTCTCTTTTAAAAATATCAACTTTATTCCACAAAGTTCTTCGTTATAAAAAAAAACAAAAACAAAACAGCAGCGATCACTTCCAGCACTTAGCCTGATCCTACTCTCAGGCCACTTGAAGCTCCTTTATTCCACCCGAAGGTGTGATGATAACCATAGTTTGAATTGACATCGGAGCCGAGCTTAACGCCAAGGGGGACTTACGGACATCTACATTGGCCACCAAAGCCTCTTGGGGCAAAGGCTTCATCATTATTTTAACACGCGCTCAATGAGCCGAGTGGCCACCTTGCAAACACGCCCTTGCGCTCAGGCACGGCACGCCGACATGCAATCGAGCGACAAATGCTCACAAGCACCTCTGTCCCCTAGAAACAGCATGAAAGCATGAATAAATAAAAACTCCGCTGATAATTAGATCTCATCAGCTGAGAGCAGCTCCAGCAGCGCTCAAACAACATCCAACAGGATGATGAACATCTTCTGTGGGTTGACATGAAAACAATCGACTGTAGAACTTCTAGCCTACAAGGGAAAAAAAGCAATTCAACTCATACAATCATGAAATGCATGAAAACACATTTTGCCACAAAATGTCATATTGTGCCACAAAAAAATGTATCGTGCCACCAAAACACAATGTTGTATTGTGTTCCCAATACAAAAACTGATGCCATACAAGGCTGTATCTTGCCATGAAATGCAGTATCATGACATAAAAATACAATATCATGCTACAAATATGGCACATTTTGCATGAAACTGTTAGACAGTGCCACAAAAATTCATGGTCAAATGTAATATTGTGCCGCAGCATGCTGATTGTCCCATATAATACAATAAAATATATATTTAGATATAAGCACAATGCAGTGCCACAAAAATGCCATGTTTGCCGCAAAACGTGATCATTCCTCCCCCCCAAAAAATATTTTGACACCAAATTCTAGATTGCGACATGAAAACATAATATGCCACAAAATGCACATATTCACCACAAAAATGCCTTATTTTGCCACCCAACTCTGCATGGCATCACAACGATAATATTTGCCACAGTATTGTGCCACAAAATCATACCATGAAAATCACAATCTGCCAAAAATGTGGACAAAAATGGGACTTACTTGCTAAAGAGAAGAGCCCCATACTGAAAGCGTGTGCACAAGCACACACACACACACACATTTTAAGTGCATTAATTAGTGTAACAGAGAAGACAGTTCTTTATGTTCCGATGACTACGAGCGGGACACGAAGGTCGCGGTGTTGTTCTTAATTATGATTAGGGCAAGAAGACGGCGTGGAGTGTTTTGCACAACCCCCCCCCCCCCAACCAAAACAGAATCTGTGCTCTGGAGTACGTTTGCTTGTCAAGAAGGTTCACCGCTGACCTTTAGCGCAGGTTGAATAATGAACATCGCGGCGGCTCTGAAGTGGTGTCAAGAATAACAGTGTTAAAGTGGCACTGGCATTCAAACGGGATGACTATAGAGCACAATTGTTGTGGTTTTAGTTTTTTTCTCTCCGAAAACTGTTCTTAATTCCCTCCTGTGTTTTTTGACAGGCGGTCCGGATACAAAAAGGGTTCGTTCCGGGCGTGCGTACGGTTCCCTCCAGGACCGAGTGGCCTTTCTCGGGTCCATTCAGCCGCCTCCTAATGGGATGTGTCACGTTGAAAAGACGAGGCGTGGAAGAATGCTCGCCACTTCAAGCTTGACAGGGGTTATCCCATGACACACACACACACACACACACACACACACACACACACACACACACACACACACACAGGTTTCATGCATCGGGCAAAGGAGCTGAATTTCAGTCAATCTTGCCTTTCCAAAGCATGAGTACTTTTTAAGGCGGAATGATTAATGGAATTCAAATCGACACCTGAGCTATTGTCGTGAAAAAGTGAGAAAAAAAATTCTGGGGGTCGCACATACATTCTGATGCAAAGGAGGAGGCCGAAAAATATCATCCTGCAGGCCACAAATGACCCCTGGGCCGCAAGTTTGAGACACCACCATATATCTTTTTTTACATACTGACATTACCCAGGACAAGTAAGCACACAGATCTCTCTCTCTCTCTGTCTCTCTCGCCTCTATTGTAACGTAAGCCTAACCTCTACGACCAAAACATTGATGTAAAATATATCCGGCATTGTACAGTATAATACAGATTAATTTATTGCTTGTTTGATCGGAAAAAAAAATATTGTCCAACGATATCGAATCAAATATTGTGTACATTGTACTGAGTCACATATTGCCCTAAAATCATTTATGGAACTTGGAAAATGAAATACTGTTCAGGATTTTTTTAAAAATATTTTTAATAATAATTTACAATTGATTACTTTGTAGTAAGAAGTGTAGTCTGCCTCTCAGGAACACTCTTATATCATTGTGAAGTATGAAAACAAAGTATATGAGAGTGTATTGCTTGGTCAGTTCGCCACCTTGAAAAGGACATTTCTTTCTTTCTTCTTGTTCTGGCACAGGATGCTTGTGCTCCGTGTGGCCAAAAGAGCAGCACAGTGCTGTCAGTACGTGCTGCAGTGGGGGTGGTGAGCAGGCGGGGGTCAGCATTCTCCCCTTACAGTACACGCGGCACCTCCTGTGCGTTCCGCAAGCTGACCAAGAAGAGCGCGGCGCACTCTACTCGGCGGTTTGGCCGATGTTTTGACTGCCTCAGGCCACCGTAGTGGGAGTAATAAACACAAAGCGCAGCCCTACTTCCATAATCCTATTGAGAAATTCAGAAAGAATCGGATTCTATTTAGAAAATGGTTTCAGGGCAAAGTATGAAGATGGAGACTCCTCTCTTTGAGGCTTTTATGAACATTTAAGTACGGACTGTGCACCACAAAAGACGTATGATATGAAGGGGGCGCGACCGCCTTAGGCCATTTCACATCACTATAGCATCCTTAAAAAATTTTAGACCGCCTCAGGTCATCCAAAGGTCACCGTTGTAACCACACTGAGTCATTTTCACTCATCATAGGCCACCTTAAACTCCATGAAATAACTTTACCGCGGAATACAAGATAATTCGCATCCACTGACTTTTATGTATTTATTAAGTGGGGATATGAACAGAAATGTGATAATTGGCTGGAGAAACAAAAGACAGACCGCCGCACACCATCTTAGACCACCTTTAACTAATTTACATCACCGCAAGCAATGCTTAGACAAGCTTTGACTTGAAATGAAAAATGCGCCACTAGAGGCAAAGTTAAGGCCGTCACCAAAAAAATAAGTTATCCTGTTTTTAATGGGTTCAAATGTCTTTATAGCTTGCAAGGGTTAAAGCTATTTAAAACTTGTTTTTATATGGTCTCTTTATTGCGATACTAGAATTGACTCCACATCCTCATGTTTTTGTTTTGTGTGTGTGTATTTGTGAGTGTGAGATGTGACCCAGTGGTGACCGCACATCATCATCGCAATGAAGATATCATTACCCCTTTAAAAAGTCATCTGTCCTCCTGTACAGGAGGTTGCCAAGGTAACAAGGCGTGACGGCCACATGCAGATGGGGATCGGTGGTCGCTGCAAACCAACTTAACTATTTGTTGTGATGTACAGCACATCCCACGAATGGCCACCACCCACTCCCTCACCCGCATGTGTATAAATAAACGATGGTTAATTCTACGCGCTAAACCTTTAGCGGTTGTGATGATCATTAGCGAGTACACGTGACTGATATGAAATATTTCAGAAGCAGCTATAGCCATTGCTCGGCAACTGTCAGGTGTCTGGAAGGATTCCGGACAAAACCACGACTCGGGTGGTGACGGCACAGGTTGGCAACCCAGGTTGTGACCTGACCTGTACAAGAGACATTTGCATCGACTCCCTCAAAAAAGCAAAGTTGTTTTCTTGCTTCCGTTTGACAATGGGTTTGGGTAAGCGTCAAGTCAGAAATACGCAATATTGCCAATTTAAAATACACAAGGCAAAATTAACCCATGTCTGGAAATAGATATAGGACGGTTAGAAATACCAGATAAATAGGGAGAGCAACACACACGCAAAATCTCAGTTTCCGTCCTAATTAGGCTGCTTTTCTTTTTTTTTCCCCCCCCGAAACAAACTCCAACTAAATCCTTAGGGGATGTTCTGTCCACTGGTTGCTATAGTGACACACCAAGCAGCCAACAGTTGATGGTGGCTAAAGTTAAAAATAAAGTCAAAGCTAATAAGCTGTGATTGCTTGTTGAAGTGAATTCGTAGAATTCATGTAAAAAAAAAACAAAATCCCAGTGACTCATTGGGGTCTCAGAGTCGTGTGCATGTGTGTGTGTGGAGGGGGGTGGGGGGTGTTTGGCATGTGCGTACGCGAACTCATTTGGTGTAGGGGGAGTGTCGCGTGGGTGCGCAGGTGTGATGCATATGCACGTGACAGATGGTGGCTTTTGCGTTTTTGGTTTTTTTTTGGGTGGGGGGGGGGTGTCACCTGTGCACACCTCTTCACCCCAGCAGATGGGCTACAATTAAAAGCCACCATCTTGGAAGATAATATCAGACCATTTTATAATGTTTGTAAACAATCTGCAAACTGGAACACCCAGAGAAAACCCACGCAGTTACGGGGAGAACGTGCAAACTCCACACAATCTCAAAGCAATTTAAGACCTCTTTAAGGCCACTTTAAGTGCCTTATTAAACTAGCTCAGTCCATCTAAAGCAAGTTAAGACCCTTTAGATCTTCGCATCATCTCATTGCAACATTTGAAGTCTCTTGCAGCTTGTAACGTCGCCCCAAGAAGAAAACATTTGGCCTGCCTGCGGAATTGAGAACTTCATGTCTTGGCTTCCGCTGAGGAGTGATAACAAATCATTGCTGTCTGGGTTTTACACGGTGTCCTGACTTTTGCAGAATTGGGCTTTGTGACAAGACGATAACAACCTCCCCCCCCCCATTTCCCCAGTGCCCTCCCTTCCTGCAAAGTGGATCCATCTCTCCAGTACAGGTAGCGAGACTTTATTCGGCGTCACATAGCCTCCAGGCATACAGCCTCATTATAGGCCCATCGCTTCCTCGGCATCAGCGCCCACGTTGACTTTTCGCGATGCCGCACCCACCCCACAAACCACCCCATTAGTCCCAGTGGTCATGTCAAGGAGGCGACCGCTGACTGTCACTGCACATAAACTGGAAAAAAAAGAACCTCCTCATATCACATTCTGGCCTGCCCGTCACATTACCTGCTAATGTTTTCGTCATTATAGAGTTCCTGTGACAATGGTAAGAAATGTGTTGGAGAGTGAAAGTTTTTTTTTTTTTTTGAAGGAGCTGCAGGAGGGTGTTTGAGACATTTAGAGGAAATAGTTTTGTCAATTCACAGTAAAAAGTCTATGTTTGGTGGAAAGGTGACTGTGGTTTAGCTAAAAAGTTTTCTCATAGGAAAAAAAAAATGAAAGCATAAATACTGTACTGTAATAGGACACACAAACAAAATTTTTGGGGGTGCGTCATACTCATGTGCTTGCCGTGGGCATCCACAGTGCTTTGGACGCCAGTGCCAGTTCTTCATGATAACGGCCACCATGCAGAATACAAAGGAACAGTACAATTATAGATTATCCCGTAAAAAAAATAAATCAAAATGTTAACAGCATACTCCGTCAACCATCATATCATTAACGTGATCGCTCCTCGAGCAATTCACTCATGATAATCACTAGAATGCCTCATAAAAATACACACGCTATAAATAATTCATAGAGTTACAAAAGTCACACATAGGCACATAGTGCGCGCGCACACAGACACACACACTAGAATTGGGGGGGAGGGGAATCAAAAAAAAAAAGATGGCAGCACTACATCCACCGCCTGACAGAAAGGGAAAAAAAATCCTCTGGGATCAGGAGGTTAAACTCACACACGCAGCAGGCAGCCAATTAACAGCCTCGATGACCGGTGATGTCACCGGCGCCTTTTGACAATGTCGATAACAACGGCGGCTGCGTTAACAAGAGACCTGATTGAGGACATGGAGACCATGATGATGAGGAAGGTGTGTAAATGGCGGCGGCTCATCAGACGCCATAGTAGAAGGATCAAATGTTGTATCACACGAGAAGACCATTAGTGATTTAACTGGAACTATATATACTGAATTCACAAGGAAAATTCACATTAGTACACACCGATTGATTTTGGACATTATAATCGATTAGTACAATGGGACCAAGAGTGCTCTCAATGATTAGCAAACTTTTTCCACCATTCATGTGACCTGTAGCCTGGACGACTCAGTTGATTGAGGCAGGAAATCATTTTGAACGAGTGTGTAAACACAACAAATGAGCTCATGTGACTGCATGCATGTCAATTGAGAGAGAGAGAGAGAATATCAACAAGAGTAGTATGTTCAAAATTAATCGAACATTACAGTACTATTATTCGGACATAGTAGGACTGAATTTTTAGTTCCACTGTGTGACCCTAGTGAGGATGAAGCGGTTCGGAAGATGAATGAATGAATGTGCATTACCCGAAATTGACCAGTAGAGGGTAGTAATGTAAAGACGTACAGAACAATTGCTGCCGCGGTTTAGAGCCAGAGTGAAAATATTAGGGACAGCAATCAGCGTCATGCCATCCGTTTTAGAGCACAACTACAATCACAAACACATCTGTCCAAATATTGTGCAGGTGTGCCTAAGATTGTGGACCGTCACATTATAGACCGGGAATGGACAATTTATAAATCAATAAAATAAAAATCAATTTCACATGTTTTAAAGGAAACAATTGGTTAATTTAGCGTTTTGTGAAATAAAAAAAAGAAACGATTTCATATAAATTGAAGATGGTTAATTTACATTAAATAAATGATTCATAAATTATAAATAAATACATTGATCTCTTTAAACAGTTGATGTAATTAAAATTGGAAAAAATAGCATTACATTGCTGGTTAATTTATTGTGAATTCTAAGTAATGCTATATTCAATATTAAAATAATTGTCAATTTAAATTTAAAGTAAAGCTCATGTGGTAAGTCGTTCGAGAACCTGCCTCTCATCTCGGACATTGGTGGTTGGAAACTTGTGGCATTTGCATGGTATCCTTTTGCTTGCTCAGGTGTTGTCCAAGGCTTCCTCCCATACTGCAAAAAAAAAAAAAAAAAACAACAACAACTGAATGTTATGTTCATTGAAAACTCTAAATTGGCCTTTTGCAGGATTGTCAGTGTTTGTCTATATGTGCCTCGCGATTGGCTGTTCAAGATGTACCTCACATTCTTAAAATGGACGAGACAAAAGTAACCCAAATTGGGTGAAACAGCTCAGGGACCAAGCCAGTGCTAGGTTATTTATACCCAATGAACTGGGTTGAGAATTTGACCCGTCATGATGGGTCACGATTTGGAAGGGGTAAAAATTACCCATTAGTTTTACTGATTACTGATTAGCAATCCATCCATCTAATTTCAACACAATTTATCCTGAACAAGGTCGAAATTCAAGCGAAAGGCAGACAACACCCGGAACTGGTTGCCAGTCGGTCACATGATGACTAATAAGTGCAAGTATCAAAATCAACTGATGAAATGACACATGTCCTCTCTCCATGTGGCCTCGCATCCACTGGGATCGTGGTGGGCCGTGTTGCCGCATCGTCTGTGTGTGTGCTGGGGCTCATTTCAAGAGAGGGGAGCACATTCAGACCCCTGATAACACAGCAGGATTAAGAGCTCCAAGGGGTTAGAACACGGCGATAGCATGCCAGTGTTTAGTTTACCCGGCTATTAATACCACAGAGCGGAGGAAGAGCAGCAGCCAGGCAATGGAAGAAGCTCTCTCATTAATTCGTTAACACCCATTGTTCAGAAATATTGAGCCGTGGGTGGAGGTAGGACACGTTCACGCTACAGTATTGTATGTCGCCAACTAAAAAAAAAAAAAAAAAAAAGCACCATATTTTTTTCGGTTCCATTAGCATGGCCGCCTCTTAAAATAACTTTCAATGGGTCCATTCAGCTCGAACTGACAAAACTCACTTGGCTCAGTTGAGCACACGCGGCTCTATTTATTCTTTTGGCCCTTTCTGTTTGCGGTTCAAATTAAAAATAGCACTTCAAGTTAGAAGAGGCCATTTGTATAACTACAAAATGTAATCGGCACAATCTGTGATTGCTTAAAAGTTGAGGTTGAATTGAAATGATATGCTGTGGGGTTTACTGAGATGTTGAAATGTGGACCGTGGAAGTGGAATGGTTTGAATCGGTTGAGAAATGTGGAAGGAGCGGTTAACGCTGTAGAAATTGTCTTCATTTGGGAATTTCAATAAATTAGCGCTCAAGATGTTCGGAATGAGGTAAATTTGGAATGGAAGCAGTGAGATTTTTTTTTTGCGCGTCATTCACCGGAATGGGATTTTTTGAGGTTGAAAATTGAGAATTTAGGAAAAAGTGGGCATTTGTGGAATGTGAACAGTGGTTTTGAAGATTTTGAATATTGCGAATGTCTGCAATTTTGAATAGTTTGAATTGGAATGAATTGTTTTATAGTATCATTTTTTTTAACCGTGAGCTAACTTTACAGAAATGGCTCCCACACCCCAAACTCAGAAATGACAAACTCACTTGCTACTTTACTAAATGTTAGGTTATTTTGAAAGTCTTAACTACTGACGCAATTTACACTTACGTGAAGTCAAAGCGGGCGGCCCGGTAGTCCAGTGGTTAGCACGTCGGCTTCACAGTGCAGAGGTACCGGGTTCGATTCCAGCTCCGGCCTCCCTGTGTGGAGTTTGCATGTTCTCCCCGGGCCTGCGTGGGTTTTCTCCGGGTGCTCCGGTTTCCTCCCACATTCCAAAAACATGCATGGCAGGTTGATTGGACGCTCTAAATTGTCCCTAGGTGTGAGTGTGGGCATGGTTGGTTGTTTGTCTCTGTGTGCCCTGCGATTGGCTGGCAACTGATTCAGGGTGTCCCCCGCCTACTGCCCGAAGATGGCTGGGATAGGCTCCAGCACCCCCCGCGACCCTAGTGAGGATCAAGCGGTTCGGAAAATGGATGGATGGATGGATGAAGTCAAAGCTGTGTGCTCTCGTTCCTGAACGAGTGTGGAGTACAATGGATCACTACGCCCCAACGGGTCGTTGTTAGGTCAAGGTGTTCTTCCGCCTCCCCCGCGATGATCTTCCGGTTACGCACACGTCATCTAGTTTTCGATCATATCATACGATAGAACTTTATTTTTATGTAACCATTGTTCAATTATTTTTCACAAATGTCTTTTTTTTTTGTCTTTGTCAATTAATAACATACAAGAGCTTCGAGGGTTCATTCTAAACATATCTGCTTCAGTATCACTCTGCATCCATATAGGAGAAAGAAGGTCAAACGGTTTGAGAATTGTGGTCTACTTGTATTTATTAAAAAATACACTTATATTTACGACGCCGCAAGACAAGAGTGAATAGCAGCTCAGATTTTATTATGAAAAACACAAATTCAAACAAGTACATTTTTACTATCGGCTCATCTATAAAGAGCATCCACCGAGTGAAAGGAAAAACACAGACCATACACAAATAACGTTCCTATGTACACTATGTCATGCACAAGTGTTTCCAGAACCACTTGCTCTTGCGTCCTTCTCACACTTGATTTTTCCTTCCAAAGCTTTTCCGTCCCAGTCAGAATTAAGCTGTGTCTAATTGGACTGAAATTTTTTTGGGCTGTGTCTGTGTGTGAGATGTGCCTTGAAATGTTTTCAGTGTAAATTCTACGGTCACATTACGGTCAGTAAAGTGCAGTCCATACTTATGATTACATCCCTCTATCCCATTAAGAGCACTATCAAGTCTTTGTTTGCTGTGCTGGCCTCAATAGCCAGTGCTACAAATCAGAAACAAACAGTCAGTGTAGGATGCCACAAGTGCATGCACGTTCATCATCCACCTCGTCGTCCATATTTGCTTCACCCTCTCTGGGCCTCCTGTGACATGGAGCGTCCAAGGGCTTTGGGCGCCTTGGAGAACTCCATGAGTGTGGGCTTGACGGGCGGCAGGTCCCGCGTGATCTCGGTCACGCTCCTCTTGGTCGGGCAGGCGCCGTCTGCCAACGGGAAGGACCGCAAGTCCTCGGGGGTATGCGGGGCGCCGCTGCCCAGCCGGACGCCGAGCTCAGCGGGTGTGAAGATGGGCAAAGGCAGGGTGTGTCGCTTGGGCAGCAGCTGGTGCTCCCTCACGCCGCGCTCCACGGTGCCCACGCGGAGGACGCCGGACGGGCAAAACTGGGTTAAGGGGGAGGCCTTCCACTGCCGGCTGAGCGTCTCCTTGCGAGAGTCGTCGTTCATGTTCATCGTCTTCCTGCGGGCATCAAGCAAAAATGAACCTTATTTGCCGAGTGGTTAAAAATCAATGATCAAAATAAGGCTACCGGTACATCTGAAGAAATTAGAAAGATTTGGAAAAAACCCTTGAAAAATTATCATCTCACACTGGTGCACATTTCAAGACAGGTCGCACACTAAATATTCACAGAACTGTGAATATTTATTTTTAGTTCTTGAGACTTTTTTTTGCACGTCCTCGTATGACGCACAGGTCTGCCCAATTTCATGTCACTCAGTGAAACTGACGTCTGGGGCTTTTTTTTTTCTCCCAAACTGTTTGTGAATCCTCAAAATGAAACCTTTCACAGTTTAGCATCAGTCATCCGTCTACGATATCAGGACTCCTCCAAAACCCAAAAGGGTTCCATGAGTATGAACGCAAAATTCAGGGGAGTTTTTGAAAAGCATCCATCCATCCATCCCAAAAAACTCCTCCTCCTTTCCTGAATTTTTGGGAAAGGAAGAAGCATTCAAAGCCATTCCTCACCGTTCTTCAGGTTGAGTCTTGAGGCTGATGCTCTTCCAGTCAGCCCAGTAGCTCTCCCTCTGGGCCTTATTCTCTTCCCGGACGCTGCATGCCAGCTCAGCTCCCGCCACCAAGCCGTTACATTTCTCCACGATGGTACACACCGGCATCTTCTTCCTGAATCTCAGATCAACTGTGATGGATTTTAAAAGCAAGCGTGGCGGTGCTCCAGCTGGACTTCTGGGCTGAAGTCGCGCCACCGCCTTTATGGACGCACTGTTGCTATTTCGGACATGTGTTGTCAGCGGACAATCGGGCCTAGCGCCGACACCGGACACCCGACGTGTTCTGGGAGCTGCCGCGAAGCTCCTCTGCAGAGACTAATTGACAGGAAAAATCCCCTCCCGAATGGTCGATGGACCGACATTTTCCATATCAGCTGTGCCGTACACACTGGATATGGATTATGTAACCACACACAAACACAAAAGGCTCGGACAAACAGGAATGTTGATATGGATTTGGTCTTGATGTACACTGAGGGAGCCATGGCTAATGTGGAAACAGTCGTTGACTGGCATAGCTTCTTTTCAAACACTACAGCACTGTTTAAGCCTTTAAAACTTGACTCCTGAGTTCGGGTCAAAGGCACCATTTGGACACTCACTTAAGAACTTCTCGACCACTTCAAGTCGATTTTAGTGTCAAATGTCCTACATGTGCAACACACAGCACATATGAAATTTCTTTCCTCGGGAGAGAGAGGAGCCGCTGCGGGTGCCCGTGCCACACTTGGACTTGATCCGAAAGACTCACGACTTATACGCTAAATTAAAAAATGTTAGGTTGTTTTCCGAGCCAACTCGTTGGATCGCTGTGGATTTTGAGAAGATTGGGTTGTTTTTAACCCAAGGTTGGGTTAATTCATTGACACAGCAGAGTGAGCTGTAGATTGGTTTTGGATGGACTAAAAAGCTGAAGCTGGTCGCCATAAATATAATGTAAGATTATTGGAAAATGTTGGTGGACATGAGGGATAAAAGTTCAAATCAGGGCGGGGCCTGAGGCAAGCACCAACAAAATATTTTTAGAAACGATTATTCCACTAATGAATTGAATACAATTTTATTTTGCATTAAATTGTTAGCCAACTTCTTTCTTTTGCGCTGATGCAGCGCCGCGTGACGCCATCAAACCCGTTACTGCCCGCTGCCTCACGGTCGCCGCATCCACGGATTCGTCACCTCAGTGACAAGAGCGCCACGCTGCGCACTCGGGTTACGCCGCCCGGGAAGCGCTCGCCTTTGGAAAGTCGTCTGCTGGTGTGATGTTACGCAAGTGACTCACTCGTCTGCATTGGGTAATGACAGATTGTAACACATACACAGACAAACGCGCGCACACACAGCATGGCTATGAAGGTAGAATCAGCTGTTAATCCTGTTAAACCGAAGCCACTAGTGACTCAAAGTGATCACCGTGCCATACTTTTTTTTTTAAAGTTTCTAATAATTATGTCAAAAACAAAACAGCACTAGTCAGTAACAACAGCACTTTTCACATTAGGCCATCAAAGCTGATTTTCCTCCCCCCATACCCAAGTCATAATCGTCTCTCTTGTATCGCGCAAACATGACCTTGAGCTCTTGACCTGTAACTTAACAACCACAACAACAACAACAACAAGCAGTAGCAACAGCTGAGCACCAAAACATGCCCGGCTCCCCGGCAGGACCACCAGACACCGGACGGCGCCCCACGCCGGGCCCCGGGATTTGCGGCATGCCTGGCGGAGCGGCGTGTTCCCGCCAGCTGGGCCCACGTGCACAACCATGTGTTGACGCCAAAAGCATTTCCTTTAAATCAGTCCACTGAACTCCAAATAACCCGCTGACAGCATGTGACGCGGACTCATGATGGACTCCGCAGGCTTGCAACTTTTATTTGTTATCATTATGAACAGGCCAAATACAGAGAGCAGCGTGCAAACAGTTGACTGGTTTCTATTCTCCAAACATACTTGAGCGAGTCAGCTGTTTGGATAGGCAACTGGTTGTCTAGTCATGTGATGCTCATAGGACACCCTGAAGATGATCAACCTTACAGCGAAAATCTAACCTTGAGGTCTGCCGCCCCCTGCCGGGTTTAAGGAGCTACTACAACCCTTCAGGGCTTCTCCAGACTCCCCCCACTGTCGTCATCGTTAAGGCCGCCGTTCATGGCCTCCACGCGGGCCAGCAGCAGCGGAAGGTTGATGGCGCCGGAAGGTTCGTCCTCGTCGTCAGAGTTGTCCCGGGGCGGGAAGAAGCGCCTGGCCTTGGCCACAAAGTCCTCGGCGATGTCCAGGTACAGCAAGCGATCCTGGCCGAGAAGGACAAAAAGTTGGGAGCGGTGAAGTGTATTGTCGAAATATAGTTGCGGGGGGCCAAAAGAGGACCCTGATAGGTTGGACTGTGTGACATTTATCCTATATGAAATTTAAGGGTTGTGGTCCACTCTTCCTTGCAGAATAACTTTAATTTGCTGGAGGGTCTATGCTGATGCGTTTAACACAGCGCGGTTAATGCGGCTCTGAAATGACGAGCTCAGACTATTTTGAAGGGGGAAAACTATGATGAATTGCCGGTCGCGGTAGGTTATTTTGACAACATCACAGTGCAGAGCAATTCGAAAGTGTATGTGATGGGACACTTTTCAGCCTTCTCACCAGAATGAAGAGGTATCTCTCCGGCGGCAGCTCCCTGCTGCTGAAGAGCGATGTCTCGGTGTGGAGCGTTTGTAGGAGAGAGCGCGCTGCCGCCGCGTTGCGCATGCGGTCCAGCGAGGCGCCGGCCGACACGGTCAGCAGCGAGTCGGCCTCGGCCGTGAAGCCTGGAAGACGACGTCGGTGGTAAACTTCGGTTTTGGAATGCAGTGGATTACAAGTGCAAATACAGCTGTGCCATGAGATACGAGTGCGGCTGACTTGAGATAAAAAAATGCTGTATGATGGCATTGAGCCCAACTCAATTTACTTGACAACAAGTAGCTTGACAGATTCAAAAAAAAAAAAAAGAGGCTTCAAGCTATATTCGTGACAGTCACATTTCAAGTTTAGTGTCAAACTAAACATCAAACAAAGAGAATAAAATATCCCCCTCCCACACACACACACCATTGAAATAGTTTCTTTTTCAAACCGTTTCAGATTTTCGATGACCCACTCTAGACTCTCAGAAATCCTCAGACTGATGTTGCCATTTTCCATCCTCTGATTCGTTCAGCTATGCTTATCCCTTAGACTGGTTGAACTTAAAATGCGTACCAAATATTTAATATTGAGGATGATGTTGTACATGATTTAAAATTCATTTTCAAGGCACACTTTTCAAGAAAATGTGGAATTTATGAGATTAGGTCAACCAACAATGTGGCTGTCTGGCTTATTTCAAGTTTTTACACTGAAAAATATTGTTGGTTGAACTGCTGTATTGGAGTGTAGAGACATTTGGAGGTGTAAATATGTAAAATAAAAGGTAACAGTGTTTCTTGACATGCAAAATGCCTCTGCCTCTTCTTTAATGCCATGTAGGGTGATATCACATTTTTATTGCGAAGGTGTCAAGTGGATTAAGTCGCTTCTGTCCCTACTGAAGGCCCAAGTCCCAAACTCACCACCCATCCACTATGTTCAATGACCCATTGCTTCTAAAACCTCCCAATGCGAACAATTAGGACGCAAATGGCTTGTATCCTCTCGTTGGGTCACTTGTACCGCAAAAGAACACTGCACTTGACACAAAACTGGTGAACATGCGGTTCTGAAGAGAAAAGATGGGACTCACCGAGGTTCTCCAAGATGGTCCTCCACTTGTCCCGGACTTCCCTACGTGTGTCACGCATGGCCTCGATGTCCACGCTCAGGCGGCGGTAGCCCTATAAAGGACAAGACTGCACAGCTCCTTCATCCTGCCTCACTTTCCTTTTTTTATTTTATTTTTTTTGGATGTACCGTGGATCCCATGCGGGTCTTGTTGCGGGCTTGCAGCAATGAGTAAAGCGCCCTGTCGTCATCCCGCTCCGAGTGGCTGGGGTCGCCCGGCTCGCTCCACAGGTTGGCCTCCTCGTCACGGCGCTTCTGCACCTCGCGGTTAAAATACTCCAGCGGATCCGGAGTCCTTGGAGGTACGAGTGGACATTTTGTAGTATCGTTATTACAACTAGTAAAAATATTTATAAGTTTATAAACAATTAAAATATGTGGAAAAAAAATATTTGAACTGGCACGACAATAAGGCAGTAAATTTCTATATTTTAGGCGAGGTATATTTGATCGAGGCCGAATTCCTACCACTGCATGCAGAGACAAAAAACATGAGGGTATTGGATGAGTGTTTTTACTCCACTAAGGGCTGCTTCTCATCGTCGTCGTCGGCACAGCAGCAGCAGCAGCACAACTTGCAGAACGCCGAGCCCATGGAGGATCAAGTTCGGAATATCCCAGCACTTCTTGTCCTGAATGCCTGAGGATGACTTTCACCTTACTTTCGCTCTCACATCCTAGAAGGGTGGGAGAAAAAAAAAAAAAAAAAAAAAGAGTAAACGTGGAAAAAAAGTCAGGTTTTTTTTCCCCAAGTTACCTCATATTCGGCTTCCCATCCTTCAAGATGCTACGGTGGAGGCCAGGGAAGGTCTGCTGCCTCTCGAGGAGTCAAATCACACAGGCAACCTCACACATACGACAGCCATCGCCCCGGCACACGGTCACAGCCATGTCATGTGAGTGGGACGAACACCCCCCCCCCACCACCTCGCCTCAGTCGAAGCACAACACCTCTTTTCGCCTTGGTCGTGATAAAATTGTCTCTCGACCGGCACAATTTAGCCCTCAGGAGCCCAGAGTCTGCATGTGACTTACACGGTCAGCTCAATTGGCTTTATTGTGGATAACCATGATGCTTTTGGTCACTTGATTTGTGCAAAGAATTCGATGAAACGTATGGCAGAGTAAGCAATAAAAGCAGCATTTTGTCTCATTAAGTTTAAGGGATGGCTGATTAAAAACTTTTAATTGGTGGCCATGTGTCAAGCACCATATTGAGATTCTTTTTTTTCCATTTTGACTTCCATCTTTATCATTCAAAATCAATTTCAAGTTAAAATTCTTTGAACGGTGACCAGTGGAGTGCCTGTAGTGGCCCACGAAAGAAAAGGACTTTATAACATGAAATCAATTTATTAGACACTACCTAAAAAAACAAACAAAGAAAAAAATAAACAGTTGGTCAGTTTGTCATGATGAACGTTCAAATGAACGTTTGTATAAACACAAGTACAGTATAATGTATGTGCGTGACATTGTTGAAACAAGTGCACGGTCTTTAAGAGACAAAGCAAAGAGTTTAAGGCACTGAAAATGTCTCCATGGCTCAATTCCCCCCCATCTGACATTTTCCAGCACTCACATGTTTGCCGCTGAATGTGAGCAAAGAACAATCTGTTCCCTTTTGCTGGATCATCACATGTTGTCATGATTTGATTTTTTTTTTTTTAGAACGCTCCCAAGAACAATGATTGGGTGGGTTTAATCTTTTAAAAAGTCCACTACGCTGAATTCTATTAAAAAAAAAAAAAGATTGATCGTCAATCGTTGGTACTCATGCTAAGCTTGTCCTGGTCATTCACACACCAAACACTTGTAATATAGTAATTAACAATTTGGTGGACATGTCAATCGTAACGGGACGAAGGAAAAAGTCTCAAGGACCCATGATCGAATTTGAACAGGAAGTCGGTCATTTTGGTTGAAAGCAGCCATTTTGGGTTGGGACTGCACCGAAAGTGAGCCGCAATCGCTAGCGGGGACATTTCATCTATATTCTTTTTCTATGGAATTTTGATATTTGCGTAGCTAAGCAAACTGGCTCATTTGGTGATGTTTTGGAGACTGTGTGCGTGGGAGAGGACGGCTGCTATGTTTCTCTAGATTTTGAAGGATTAAAAAAAACAAAACAGTTTTTCTATGAATTATTGAAGATGTTCTTGGATATTAAAAATTGATAAGCTGTCAGGTGATAAAAATCCAAATTTTTAAAGTTGGAAACAAAAGTATATGGCAATTTATGTTAACAAAAATGAGAGATATTATTTCTTCATCTTAAATTCCCATGGAAATTTACCAGAAAATTTGCACAATATCGCAAGCCTATTTGGCAGTCATTTTGTGTGTGTGTGTGTGTGTGTCTCTCTCTTTTTTTTTTTTTCTTTTTTAAACACCTTAAGGCAAGGAGATCAGCTTTGACTGCTACTGTCTCCCTCATGTGACGAATAGGGTAAATGTTGAGTCGGAAGGCACCAGACCAAAAGGAAGCAGAAGAAGATAAGGCTCAGAGAAAAATTCAGTCTTAACAGCCACATTGTTTGCAGTGGCCGATGCGTGCTCACGTGTCCTCAGCTTCAGAGGAGCCAAGTCGCGGGGATGCAGCCTCCCTGTCTGCGTGGTGGTCATGCTCCTAGCATGGGTGGTATTGGCGCGGGCAGCGCATGGCGGGCCGCAGTTCGGCGATGCGCTGGCGCAGGTGGGACATGAACTCAAACATGGTGGCGGCCAGACTCTGGTGGATGAGGTAGCGTGGTAGTCGACCCTGAGGAAAAACCCAAGGTCCATTTAGTTTTTAAAAAGTGTTCCTCGCTCCAGACTTCTGGGAATACTTCCTACAACATTTTACAGTGTGTCTGATCGGATTTAAGACCAATCTCACGCATTCTTCCACACCACAATATTCCGAGCACAATTTATGGATTGTTGTGTGCACACCACAAACTCGCTGGCAGTGAATTTTAGCTTTTAAGATTATTGGACTTAGAACATTTATTTTACAGAGCTGTGAAGAAAATACATGCTACAATACAGTATTTTAACCAATTCCTGTTGGGAACTCACACTTGGGGAAAATTTCCTCTCACCCAACCTGATTGATTTGAAAACTAAGTACCGTACAAAAAAAAAAAGAAAAAAAAAGGAGTGTCCAATTGCTTTTGTTGATAAACTGTCCATGAAAGCCGTTCCACTCGTTTGCGTCATTCAGTTCTCCTCACCTTCAGGTCCGTGTTGAGGATCCAAATGAAGGTGCAGACGGACGGGTTGCTGCTGGATTTGAGGACCACAAATCCGCCGGGACCGTTTTCTCCCCTGTTGAGCAAAAATCACACGAAAATGTCATGGGGGGGGGGATTACCAAAAAAGACTGATCCTGTTGCTTGTTTTTCTGACCTAACATAACGTCCACAGGGTGCTTTGGCGTCATGATCAGTGGCCATGCCGGCAGAAAGGTAGCAATCTCGTTTACGTTCTACCCGTCGGACATTGACAAAGTCCCTGTGTGGTCAAAACACGATTAGTACAACACAGAGAAGGGTAAGGAGTAGTGAGCCAAGATGGCGGCTCGATACCGGGGAGACACCACTCCGCCGGCTGCCCCAGCCGAGACGTCGTACGTCACCAGCGTGTTGTCGTCCACCCGCTGCAGGATCTGAGGAGACGAAAAAAAAACACACCATTATGATTGTAAACAAGATTGACTAGCGCTGACTTGGAATGAAATCCATGACAAAAATGTTTTGCGTTTGCGGTTGTGCGGACAGACTGGCAGACTTTTGCCATCTAGAAGTACAAGTCAAGTCGAGGGGAATAGTGACACAACTAGTCAACGCTCACCTGGCAAGCAGACACGGTTCTGTTCCACAGGACCATCTTCTCGGGCTGCAAAATGACCTCCTGGTATACCAGCTCAGCTGAACACTGCATGAAGGCCTGTCAAGAGCACAAAATTGCGACATCACCAAGCATACCAAAGACCACCACAAAGAGCGTCAAATTCTGCGGCGAGAGCGCAAGTAAAACGCTGCTTGGTGACTACTTGGGATGCCTCGCTGTCACCGGAAACAAGTAATTCCTCCCGAGGCAATGGTGAGAAAAATCATTCCTAATGTCATCATTATAAATAATCATAATAATAATTTATGAGAACGGTTTGTAATACATTTCGTTGAGTACATCATAAAAAGTTAAACTGTAAAATAGTCTCGTGCCGCATTTGGAAGAAGTCTGAATAGTCTTGTAGGATGTTCTTCAGTTTTATAGCTCAACGTCATCGCTAACAATGGGAATAAAATGGATGCGTATACAGTAAATCAAAGACTCTCTCCTCACATGATGAAGTCCAGTCAGAACTATGCAGAGCTGATGTTATGCTCAAAAGTCCCTTTTTGCACGCTTGTTTATGATCAGCAAACAAAGTGGTAACCCCGTGTGGACACGATCCAGTGCTCCCACAGAATCAACAATAGCCACATTGTCCCTGCAAATCAACTGGGGAGTTAGTTTGCGGTTATAGCGTCTCAGCTATCCCGTCAGTCTCACACTCCTAAAGCTCGCTGGCAGTACAGCGCTCTCTGTTGAATGTTTTACATAGTACATTTGTTGAAAAAAAATAGACTGGATCGAATTTCACAGTTTCGGTGTAGTCGCTGGTACGGCCAATTGATTCAAGCAAAAAAGATGCGACCGCTTTGGCAACGGTGGCAGGCTAACCCTAACAATGATGACCGGTGACAATCATGGTTTTGTACAGTTTAAAGGGAGTTGAACGTGAACCGTCAATGCAAATCAAGACAACAAAATTGGAACAATGTCATGGCAAAAGGCTGCTCTCTCACTTTAAGGATGAACGTCTTCCCGTGGAACGGAATCTCCAATGTGTAGACGGAGTCGCCCGCGTCCTGAAACAAAATTATTAAAAGTATAGTGAAGACTCATGTTTGGGAGTTCTTTGTTTATCAGTGCGCAAAAAAATAAAAATAAAAATTTCAAAAAACCTTCCCGGCCCCCTACAGTTTTTTTTCGGCAAGTGATTATGAAAACAAAAGCTTCTGAAGAAAAATCCTCTGCGACTAGGTAGCTTAGCACAATTATTTAGCATTTGATGAAGACTATGGCTGGATGATTATGAAAATAATGTAAAGTTTTTTTTCCTGTCAATAGCGGGATTGTGATTTATTAAGCGATGATGCTTTCAAGGTCTGCATCTACTTTTTATTTTAGCAAACACAAGCAATATTAATATCAGATTGATTATACATAAAAAAATGTTGGTTTTATAGGTTAGGCTTATGCCAATATAAGCGCAAATGAAAGATGAATTAATGTGAAAGACAGTTGATCAACTTCAGCTGGAGTTGTTAACTTACAAAAGTTCCTCCCTAGCCCCAAAATGTGGCCTTTACGATTTGAAAACTAAATTCTACTCCCGCCCGATTTACCGCACGAGGTAAAGAGACTCAATTCGATTCGGTTTACGGCCCCGATTAGGAATAAAGATGCAAAACGAAGTGGTGGAAGGTGAACAGAGTTAAGTTCTGCATTGCTGGGAGAGTTCATGTGTTGGTATGAACAACTTAAAACAGGAAGTTATGCACTAAACGAACGCTTACAGTTAAGCTTGACTGAGTGATTCACGAAGTATGACGAACGCATGCATCCTCTTTTAAGACCGTATGCTTTTTTTTTTTTTTTTGGTCAACAAGATTTTAAACCGTGAACGTGTGCGTAAATGCTAGTCGAACTAGGTCACGGTGTGCCCGCCTCTTGCCCAAAGTCAACTGGGATAGATTCATGTTACCTGTGACCCTATTGAGGACAAGCCCTACAGAAAATGGATTTTGAAGCGGCCAAGCATGCAGGAAGTGCTCACGTTGTTCTTCTCAAACTTCCAGTTTTCTTCCTGAGTGAGGATCTGCTCCACAATGGTCATGGCCTCGCGTCCTTGTCGAACAAACTCCTTCTCCTGCAGTGAGAGGAGAGGAAAAGTCAGAGAAGAGAAGGTCTTGCGTTGATGGCGAGGGCGGGATCTCATTTGGGGTACCTGAGCAGTGACGGCGCGCCGGCCGAGACCTTCTTCGTCGAGATCTTCCTCAGAGTCTGCAGGAGGGTAAAGAGACTCAGCAAATAGAGCACAAGGTGGAAACACAAGCTTAGATTGCAGTACCTGCGACCGATTCGGGCGGCGAATAGAATTGTCCGTCAGACAGGGCGCGGGGGTACATGACCGGGGCGCGCTCACAGGCCGCATTCACCGCTGCGAGGTAAGCTGAGGACAAAAAAAAGGTTCAAACCTCAAAAAGATTGTTTTTTTTTGGGGGGGGGGGTGTTTTCCATCAGGTGGCCGCCATCCACCTCGCTCGTCGTCCGCCTCCTGCGGGAGAACCTTGAAGTCCAGGAACCAGGTCTCCAGCCAGGCCACCACGAAGGAGGTGATGGGCAGCACATAGCCAAATGCATTCTGGGAGAGAAGCTGGACAAACACAAAGCGGGGTGGTCACGCAGTGCAGCATGTCGATGGGGTCACAAGGTGAAAAGTAGCGCCACTTCCTCATTGCGAGTGATGCAGCTCGCAATAAATCATGACAGAATGCAAGCCCCGTCGTCTGCAACGTTTTCAGGCACTCGCACGGAAGCGAAAACGTTTATGAGGTGGGAACTGACAAACCTGTATGACACAACACACACAGAAGAAGAAGTAGCGGCACTCACGTTTGAAACGATGACCTTTACCACGAGGAAGACGCTGGTCACGAGGGTGGTGACCTGCGGGGTGTTTATTTTGCAGGTCTTACATCCTCAAATTTGGGAATTTTTTTTTTTAGGGGTGGGGTATTTTGTCAAATATTCCAAGGTGACTCACCGCTATTACCCACCAGTGCCGCAACCGGAAGGCGGCGTAGCCCACCTGCAGGCACAGGAAACGGAACAGCGCCAGGATCTGTGAATGGGAAGGACACATGATATGAGCTGGAGAAACAAAGTCGGCTGACTTCGGTCATCGACAAAAATTAGTCGACAAAAACATTTCTGCCTCAAAGTAAATTTTTGATTCATCATTTTAAGCGCGATGAACGGGACAATGTGTGAAGATTTTCACTTCTCACACTCATTCTCTCACTCGAAAGATACACCGAAATGGATACCGTAGTGTAGAATGTGAGGATAGCGAGCCCAAGCGGGTATAAATAATATCTGCACCTCACATGCATATTTTTTATTTATATATTTTGCAAAAAACGATTTGGGATAAAACAAGTGCCTGCTGTCCATTTTACCAGCAAACAGATGCTTGCAAAAATCGGTACGTTATCAAGCGTGTTGTGGCCTCCCATCCATCCCTAAAATGCTTGGAGAAGTTTCAGTGATTTTCATTTTCCTGTTACATTCCACAAGCCGCGTGATCAGTGATTCTGGGGCTCCCTCTAGTGGTCTGCAAAAGAATCATTGTCCAAAATATGCAAAATGTTGCAGTGTCTTCCAATAATAATAATTATACTTTTTAGGCATAAAACTACTGTTTGCGCTTGATGAACACTTAGGTCTACTATGCAACTGTATAGTAATGTTGATAATGATGATGCTACTTGGAGCGGTCTGTAGTTTAGGTTTTTTTTTTTTTTTTTTTGGGCAATACTTGGTGTAAAAAATTCAAGACCCACTGGACTAGACTGAGTCGATGACTCTGAGTGCAACAACATTTTACTGTAAAAATAATCGCTGATTACTTACAAAGATGTCAAAAAAGGAAGACCTAAAGTTGTAGTGGATGACCTCCTTTTCCAAGCTGTCCCAGATGGTGCTGGAGATCTGTATCGCGAGCCCACGTGGACTCATTAGTCAAACTTCACATGCCCCCCCCCCTTCCAAAAATAGACAAAAAAACAACAAGAGGTCTCTCACATTCAGCTCGATGATCCACAACAGCGAGATGAAGAGCAGGTCGAAGGTAACAAAAAGGCAGAAGGTGCGTCGCACGTCCGAGATGAGCTTGCGCTCGGCGGGTGGTGGCAGCAACAGGTACGGGGACGGCAGCGACATGGAGTATGACGCATTCAGAGAGGCGATGGCGGGCAGGCTGCCCCCTAGCTCGCCGTACTCTGTGCCCGGCATTTTCCCCGCACGGCCTCAAAACACACACATTCAAAAAATTGGCAAGTGTTGTATTGAGCACAATAACAGCAAGTTTCAATTTAAATCATCATCTAAATGTAGTAGAATGCAATTTTCAAATTACAAAGGCTGCAATTGGGGGGGGGGGGTGTGGGGGAAGCTTCATTTTAGTTGGTCAGTCGGCATTTTTTATGTATAGATTTGTATTTATGTAGTGTCAAGAAAAGTTCAGTGACTAAGAAGTGCAGTCCACATTTTTTTCATGAAACATGTAGAAGGAGCCACAGATTTGTTTACATTATTGTTGAAGGTAACTTCTGACTTAGTGACTTACGTAAACGTTACACGTGTTTGGAAGAATTTTGTGAAGGTGTCACAGTGAACTCTTTTACTTTAGACAATGAACAAATGTACACTTTGTGGTTAAAGTTTGGGGTAAGTTCTCTTTTCTGTTTCCAAGCAAGGTCCATGAAAACGTGTGCTTGGTCAGATCAGCAACGAAAAAAGGAACTAATAAAAAAAAAAAATCTTCCCGGAATAACGGCCGCATGTCCAGGTACTTTTGTCTATTTATTTCCTGTCCAATAAGATGAAGCTGACACAGACAGGCTGAAAACATGTCAGCTGATATTTTTGTTGTACACAAATCGTACCCCAAAAAAGGTGATTTGATACAAAGATTGCAAATACACTATAATAATAAAACCATGTAATAATAATGACAGCTTTTCATCAGAGTTAAGGTGTGCTAGTTTATATTTAGTATGCGTTATTATTCTGCCACTAATGGCGAACGTTGCCAAACAATGAATCACAATCTCAGTTTCAATTGTCTTGAGGTAAACAAGTCTCCACCATGAGTCATCTCTCCACAGTTAACATTGTAATACATCACACACCATTTTATTTATTATATTAACTTAACATGTAAAAGTAAGCCTATTTATGGCATTTAAAATCACGAACAAGTCAGCGACAATCATCATTTTGTGCACTGCACTAATTCGAAGTTTCGACTCAAATGTAAGGGGAGACAGCGAACAGAACAAAATACAACTCAATATTCATAACGGGAATACATAATATTTTAAAAAATATTTTCGACAAACAATCAAGTTATTTAGCAGCTGTTTTACAGCTGCTAGCTGCCCCCAGTTAGCTCACAAAGGCTAATTTTACCTTCCTCCCTTGGCTCGCTGTGTGTATAACGTTCAACGATTTCAAGCCGGGTCGCGAGTAAACACCGTTAACAGAGATTTTAGCCTCACGCTTTCATTAAAATGACAATAGTTCATGTTTTTAACTTACTTGTTTTATCGCTTCATCATCGCAGTGGCAAGTTTTCCTGCCATTCTGAGGACCTTCCGAAGAGGACAAATGAAAACGAAAGATAGATCCCCGCATCCTCGGCGTTTAACGCTCAATCACGTGATCATCTCGTATGCGCTTGCGCGGAGTCAGCTTGTCATTTTTATGAAATATTTTTCACAAGCAAGAGAGAATGTTGTTTTCTCAGGGTGTTTGTGGGGTTACGTGATACGTTTATGCACAACTTCACTGCATGTGCTTTGTTAATGATCCTAACATAGTGAATTAACACAATTTCGTCGCAAGACGAATGATGACTCGATCACAGATGATATTAAACACATTTATAGGAAATGACTTGAAAATGTCACCTGCGTATTGAAAAATCACTGTTGTCAATTTAATTTGACAGGCAGGAACCTGAATTGATGAAAAGTAACCGAAACTGCAAATACAAAGATCATGTGACCACAACAGTCGTAGGGAAAACAACGTCGAGAGAAGAATGAACAAACCACTTCCTGTTTCGGCGGCACACAGTACTGCAACGAAAATTAACTGCATACAGTTCAGATCTTTTTTTGTTCTTTCTTTTGCCGTTTTTATTTTTTAAATAAATATTCTAATAATTATTTGACGTAATATCCATTAAGCACATTCATCTGTGCTGTAGCACATTTGACAATAAAGTTGTATCCAATCCAATCCAATCCAATTAAGAACAATCTCGTGCTAAAACAAATAAATAACGAACAGCTATAATTACTTACGTATAAAGGAGTAAGCTACTGTATTCAAATGTGGCTCTAAATATTTTATCATTAAAAATACAGTAATAGTTCATTTTTAAGTACTTTATGTAAGCTAAAAGTGTAGTGGGTAAAATAATACTTAACCACGAGCTTTAAGGAGCGAGCAAATATGGATTACAGTAATCAACTCATATCAAAGAAAGAATGAACACCTTTGGTGTAACAAAATAACCCAAAAAAAACCCCCAAAACCAACGTTTTTGAAAGTGAGAGTTTCTTTGGTAGTATTGAGTTGATTTGAATCTTGCAAAGTGCATCAATCTTCACATCGCAAATGATTGAAATCTTACAAAATATGTTTTGGCAAAGTCTAATGGAATAAAATGGTGAAATTTGAATTTCTAAAAAATGTACATGCGTCCAGACCTTGTGGACATCCTCATAAAGTGTTTGACATTGCAAACAAGACAATAGCAGTGAGGGGAAAAAAGTTTTATTCAGACATTGTTCTTGAAAGTTGGTCATTTGAAAACAAACACCAGCAAACACATTTAAAAATGAGCCAACAGAAAACAATAAAAATAAAAAGCGGTGAGCTCAGGCATCCCTTGGACTGGAGAAGAGGAGAGGGGAAAGCAAGGTGGAGAAAATCAAGTCTAAATACATGATTTGCTCATCACAGTCAGTAGATAATTTTTATTTATTTATTTATTTTTTTTACAAATATCAGAGCAAAGCAAAAATACTGTGGGGGATGGTGGTGGGAAATCAATTTTGTTGAAATGTCAGTCAAATGGTAACTACGGCAACTGTTTCTATGAAACACTGAATTCCAAACCTGTCTGGTGACGTTAAAAGAATGAATAGAAGAGGAGCCAAAAGATTTGATGACATGCGTCCAGCAGAACATGCGAGGTAGCTTTGCCCTTGAAAAGTCCGTTACCAAAAAGGTAACTCCACCCTCGCTATGCGAAAAGTACACAACTTGGGTGTGTCATTGAGACTACACTAAGTGTGGTTTTTTTTGTTTGTTTGTTTTTGGTATTTCTCATTGCATTAAAATTACTGATTTAAAAAAAAAAAAGAAAAACAGAAGGGGGTTCAATTGCAACTGATACATTTTCATTACTGGTATCCACTAGATGGCAGTATACGCTAATTAAGTGGTGACGGGACTCTTCAAAATACTCTACAGTGGAACCTGAAGTTAGCCAGTCACCAGAGCTCAGAATGTGTTCCGATTAGCCAGTGGGCCTCCACAATATTTCTGTTTGACGATCTGTGTGCTGCATGCTCCACATGCACAGATCTTGATGCTGACTGACAAATTGTGATGTATTTTTAACACTTCTTTTAACACTTGAAAGACAATTACGAATTTTGAAAAACAAACAACCCCCCAAAAAACACTTCCTGGGACCGACATACTGAAGCTTTATTTTGGTTTAAGCAGGCCAATTTAGTGTTGGTGGGTAAAAGGTTAGTGCTTGCAACGTTCTTTACCAAGTCACACTGACCTCGGCTTTCGAAGTAAAAGGGAGGCAAGTGGTCTGTGCTGTCCTTTTGGTTGGTAATCAAAATGAAGGTTTCCTCAGTTACTACTCTCTGCCGTCGTCCCCCGTCCTTCTCCCCCTTCCTCACTCTCCTCCTCCCCCTCCACCTGCGCTGCTTGGATCAGCTTATCTGTCTCCTGGGCGCCGAGAGCCGCTTCCGACTGGTCGCCGGTCGCCGTTTCCTGGTGGTCTAAGCACGGAGGGAAAGATTTTTTTTTAACGTTTTCGAATAAACCTTGGGGATGTTTTTGACAGCGGTGGAAACACAGAATGATCTGGAACAGGCAGAATAAACAAACCCAAAGAAAGAATACACCCCACTGGTCAATACTGTAGTTTGCTAGACGAGCTAGACTGACATACTTTAGCTATCAGGTGCTTTCTTTGTCCCTGAAAAAGAATTTAAACATGTATGTTGTCCCCTTTAAGCCTGGGATGTCTCATGTCATCAAATTGTGCTATTATTACTTTTCGAGGCTTCAATTAGCTACTCGTGCTAAAGGCTTGCAGTATCAAATATGAGGCATTCGCTCATGCTACAAAAATGCTACGCTAGCAACAGAAAAAGCTAGTGAGTGCTTTTTCCCCATAAAGTAAATGAGAAAATAAGTCGTATACTTTCCCTTATTGGCCTGAAGAATCAAATTTGAAGCATTAGCTCATCACATGATGATTTATTTGGGAACTTATTTTAATTTGATAGTGGAGGTTTGGTCCCTATGTAAGAAGTAGACAGATGAGTGCTATACTGCCCCCAAGAGGCCTGGAGTGTAACATACGAGACAATCGCTTGTGATTAACTTATAAGAGTTTTAAAGTGATAGTTGGCTGCTTTTCTTTTTTCTTTTCCTGAAAGGTAGAGTTTGCACTTTTGCTTTGTCATACATGTTAAAACTGACCTGACGGTAGAATCTAGTGGGTGTATTCTTCCTTTTAGAGTAACTACAAACAAGAACGTGTGCAGCTCAGTGGGTGGCGGCTCCAGTTTGACGGTGGAACGAAAGCCTCCTCCTCACCAGCAGCTTTTTCCGGGTCGTCATCCTCCTCGCCCTCACGAGGGTCCTCCAGAGGAGGGTGGGCGCCGAGGTTCTGCATGTGCGCCTCGGCCATCTTCTGCACAGCTATGCATGCGCACACACGCACATACACACGCACACACACACACGTACACACACAAACACACGGGGAGATGACGGCACACAAACACAAGGATAACAGGGGTCTGGTGTTTTGTTTTGACCACGCTTCAGCTCTTTCTGTTTCCTCCAAACAAAATGGTGTCGTTGTCTTACGCACATTGTTCAACAATTGTCTGAAAACGGATGTGTCTGTTGTGTTTTGACAGCAGAGCGGAGTCTCAGAAGTCAAACTTAAATCCCGGAGGTTGCAAAATTCCAACATAGGAGAAAATAGTCGAGGAAAACACGTGGCAAGTGAGAATCGCTGCCACGCCTGACGACACGTTAGCATACGGCTCTTTGAGGCTGGCATTCAATAATCAAGTCAAGACTTTTTGCTGGCACCTTGCTTTGAGATTCTTTTCATGTTTTTGCATCTGTTTGTGCAATTGTCGATCAGTTGTGACTAATGTACATTTTAGCCTCATGGTGCTCTTAGTAAAAATATTGTTATTGCTTTGTATTTTATTGTTATTCTTTTAGGGTGACATTGATTGCCTGTCTTGGGACTCAAGATAAAAATTAGCCTTTTGGCTAACGCTGGCATGTTTACTTAAATAAAGAGAGCCAAGCTCTTAGTTCACTTAAAATGAGAGTTGCTTTCTGTAGTTATTTGGTATTTATGTGGTCTGCATCGAGCCATGCTCTCTGTTGTAATTTTGTATAACGAGATTCTGTTTTTCCACTTCCGTCTTCTGTCTGCATCGGCGTCCAAATTCTGTTCCTCACATGCCCATTTTGATCTATCTCTTATTTTTCACAATTTCAGGATCATGAGTTCTTGCCGCCATTTTCATCCCAACCACCTCACGCTGAGGTTTACCGCCATCTGGGTTCGTTCGCGTCTCTCCTCGTTTTTCTTTGCCACGCCGACTCACCCTCCTCTCTTTCATAACATCACCTCTCTCAATTCCTCTGCGTCACCTCGCCACCCCATCCTCTTCTCTCCTTCACACCGTGTGGGACGCGCACCCGTGCGCCGCATCGGGTCACCTATTCTGGTAGAAGGCCGCTTATGCAACCTTGGCATGACACGCGCGGCCCTGCGCTCTCAATGGACATGTAATGCGATGCAGGTGCGAAGACATCTTGTCGAAATAGAACATCGGTGCGCACTTTGGACACCTTGTGCATAAGAGCACAACAGGGTCTTTGTGTCAATGTATGCATATGCAGTGTGTGTGTGTGTGTGTGTGTGTGTGTAGCACAGCTGTACACACAACCGACCGTAATCCAGGATGATCCACACTCACAGCTGTCCTGCTCTAATCCCCCGTCCGCTTTTCCCGTGGCACAATCACACACAAGATGATGTCACGTTCAAACCTCAAAACAATTGCGCGGCACAATCGGTGTCGTCAGCGGGTGGGCCAAAACTAGCTCAAACATGTCAATCTATATTAGATTTGCACTTACGCTATCAGTTACGCTTACATATATGAGACGCAGTTTAATCATGTGACTTCGAGGTAGGGTTTCAAAATAAGGTTTCTAGCCTGGGGTAAGGTAGTTAAGGTTTCAAATTTGGGTTTTAGTCTGCCTGTGGGTTTGTTTGTGGGGATCCTAAAAGTGGTGGTAAGCCTCTTCCTTCCTTCCTTCCATGTTTCAATCCTTCCATTCATCAATCTTTCCTTCTTACCTTCCTTACTCCCTTCCTTACAAAACCATGATTCCTTCCTTGCTTTAATCATAGCGTTCATCCTTCCCTACCTCCTTAGCCCTTCTTTTCCCTCCTACATCCATCTTTCCGACACTCCTTGCTTCCTTCCTTTCCTACAGCCTTGTTTCCTTCCTTCACTCTTCTTTTTTTCTGTTTCCTTCATATAACCTTCATTCCTCCCTTCTTTCCTTCATCCTGCCTTACTCCGCTCTTTCTTTCCTTCATTCTCGTCTTCCGCCTTGACTGGCTTTCCTTACTTCAATTCATCTTTCCTTCCTATCTCCCTTGCTCCCGTCCTTCATCCTTTCATCCTTCCTTTTATCAAACCTTTAATTATTCTTGCCTCAATGCTTCCATCCTGCCTTCCATTCTAGCTTCAGGGCAGCCTTCCTTACCCTCGCCTTTCTTTCCTTCCTTGAATGAGTTCATTTAAAAAGTGTATACCTGCTTTTGGACCAACTTGTATGATATAATAGAGCATTTCAAGACCTTGTTTGTATGCATTGTGAAGCGTGGCAGGAAAACAAATAAAAGGTATAAAAACACAAGGTGAAGTCACACACACACACACACACACACACACACACACACACACACACACACACACACACACACACACGTATATGCACGCACTTTTGGACTGACCTTTAAGTGATGGAGGCTGGTACACATTTGGATTGACTCGCTTTGGTTTGAGGACGCCGTTGTCCCCAACGACCCACTGTGGGACAAGTAGACATTTAAAAGACAAATACTTTAAACAAAATAATAATACAATTTGTATTCAATCGAGGGACTCAAATTGAATTGAAAAGATGAAACAAAGAAACAACTGTATAAAAAGCGTGGACTTCACCTTTACCTGATGGCTCGACTGGTCGTCCTCGGGCGATGTATGGTCGGCTACTCTGAAGAGGGTGGCAGGTGTCGGTCTCCTGCGCCGAATCTACAAACATGGTATACAAACACACATACGCATGTCAAAAACAAATGCATACCAAATCAGATGCCATTATGTCTAAAAAGTCTGTCTTCATTACAATTTTGAATTATTTTGAACATTTTTTGAGCAATCGTGAGCATAGTCTGACCTTGCTAGCCATGAGTTTAAAGTCCCTGTCGAGTGAGAATAAATACTGTATAACTTGTAAATTTGGCACACCAAAGGGAAGAGTGATGTTGACAACCCTGCCCAATTTGAATCATTCAATTCATTGCTAATGAGGCTTCAAAATCATGAAAAAAAACATACTTTAGCAAGCTAGCTAGCTGCACGTGGCAACTGACTTTAGTAAGCTAGCTAGCTGCATGTGGCAACTGATTTTAGCAAGCTAGCTAGCTGCATGTGGCAACTGTGCGAGGTAACCGCTAACGCACAACTCTTTAGTGCGTGGATGAGGGGCAACTGATGTTGGATTCCAAAGTGTGTCACGTGGCGGCACTTTAGTCATGCCTTGAAGAAGAAAAAAAAAAACACAAGAAAAACTGGAATGGTGGAAAGCAGTTCATTATTTTTAGCAAGTAGCTTCACATACTTGACAGAGATGAATGGAAGGAATGTGTGGATTTATCAGCGAACATAGCTTTGCATTCCGCACCGTGGACAGCTGAGGCTGCCACCTCCAGGAAACATGTTGGATTTAATAAAAACGGCAAGCACGCACGGCTTAGCGCACAGCGAGCCAGCCAAGCAACCTTGGCCATGACATGAACCTTTGTGCATGCACCTCATGACGGGAAGAGAGCGGAGCGGGGGAAGCAGCGTGTGAGTGTTGCCAAAACAGAGGCCGCACTGGTGGAACCGCGCCACAAAACAACACAGCCACCACGCAATCACCTCCCTCGGTTGTGACATCCCATGCGAGGCTCTGACCTCCAACTTCCTGTTTACCATCCCATATTTCATCCCTGGATCTCCTTCCCGTCCATCATCGGAGTGTGACACCGCTGATTACATTAACACGAGTGTGTGTTTCCCGTCCTCTTTCTCCTCACGGTCAGGGATTATTCAAAAGGGCTTCCTTGCGACCACACCCGCTCCAAAGCAAGCCCCCCATTGTCAAATTTATGACACCCCCCCCCTGGCAAGGTGAACCAGCCGGGGGCCTTGTGCCAGCTGACAACTGCCATCAACCTTCCATGAGAGCCTAAGGTGGATCAGACGGACGCCAGATGTGGCCGTCTTGAGGACACTAATTATAATAAAAATATATGAAAATGCATGAACAATTATTTTTAAAAATGGTTTGAATATTTGGTATTTTAAATTCGATTTTTGATGCTTTAAATTTCATAAATTAGAAATACACCTTTTTTTTTTCTTTAGAAACTATACATTTATTGGACATTTCAAATCTATGTTATTATTAGATTAGAATTATATAATTAAAAGAGCTATTTGGACATTTAAAATTGTCAATAAATTTTGGGCTATTATTAGATATGATAAAGGCGACCCTGCATTGGACGCGAATAACAGGGTACATGTGTATTATTTAAGAAACATGGAGACATTTTGATAAGATAAATTAGAAATGTAATTTTACACAAATATTTTGCTATTTAAAATATGATATCGTATTACATCAAATTATTCCAAGGTATGTAATGATAAGTTCATTTGTGATCATTTGTATTTTGTCAAATGTTTTACCATGACAGTAATATTGCAATAGAATTGTTTCACGATGGGCTACATCATATCATGATTGTTACTGTGCAAAATTTGGTGTCATACAGTACATAACGTCCCCTTACGTACAAGCACCAAACACAAATCCAAAATATGATGTTTACCACCCGGGCCGGTGGCCATGATGGCAGCCCTGACACAAACACACTCGAGTAATTCTCCAGCCTTAAAAACCAGCCCGCTTGACATCGCTTACATAATAATCGTATGTGACTTCCTCATGTTTGCCAGCGATTGGAGCGCGGAGATTACTACGCATTATGTCCACCCGCCCCACCCTGCCATCGCTTCCCCCTCTCCTTTCTCCCCTCCAATATGACCCTCTGCTCTGACGCTTCGGAAATTGAACGCGCTGAGGTATCGGGCCGATGTGGACCTGCTCCCTAAGCGAGCAGACGGCAGGCCTATAAAAAGCAGCGTCACGAGGACAGCGTAAACTAGATCACAGGGAGTCTTAGGGGTGGGGGGGGCGGGGACCACCGTGTGATACGCACTTAAAGAGATGCCCAAAAGTCTTGGGTCACACCCTGTAATTAATATTCAGTACCAGCCAATGCTAAACCAAGTCTGAAAAGACGTATAGAAACGTCTTTGGGAGTGAATGAGTTAAGGTGCTGACGGCTTGCATGTATGAGTTTGGTGTGGAAAAACAAGCCCATTAAAAAAAAAAAGCGTTATGATCATCCCCCACACTCTTATTCTTAAAACCAGCCCCCCAACTAGATAGTCACAGGCGGACTTGTTGACATCACACCCTCACCACGCCAAGTCCGGCCGCTGAAAGCCCAGCTTAAAACTTTTTAAAAGTGGAAACACAAACCAGCAACCAAACATGTTTTCCACAGCTTGTTGGAAAGCCGATGTCCGCTGGTCAGACTGGGAAAACAAATTCATTGTGACACCGGAGGATTTTCAGGATTATGCCTGCAGACAAAGCTCAGACAAAACGGTTCCATGAGCACGGACAGTGAGAGCTGGGCTATCTGTGGTACACCGAGACTATCGCGGTGGCGGTCAAGGTCGTGACAACGCTAATTACAAGCACAACCGTTGCCTGAGAGTTCATTTGGATTCAAATGAACGGTATCGCTAATTTTGTCGAGGGTCTTGCGGCTCAGGTGAACTTTGGCCCCATCTGAAGGGGCTCTCCAATGAGCAAAACCCTCGCCCTCGCTTCCCTGAATAGACTATTGAGACCCAGGGGCACAATGATCTCATACAAGCACCCTCCAGCCTGCCTGTAATGAGATGCAGGTAACAACTGGATGAAGGGAAAACAGGTTAGCGTCACAACACAATGTTTTCCTCTTGTTCTCTCTCATTTGCGGTGTGGAAATGAGGATAAACATAGCGGCGTACCAAAGTGTTTGTTCCGGGGACAAAGGACGCCGTGGTCAGAAGGACGCAACAAAAGACCGTGTTGACATTCGGGAGACTTTCTAAAGGCCATGATGTCCCTTTTTTTTTTTTGCATACAGTATAACATCTATTTTGTACTAATTCATTTTTTCTTCAGGGTCCTGATCTGTTTCATTGTCATCGCATATGACTTGGAGATTGATCATAATTGATGCATTTCAGACCCACCATCTAAGAGAGCTTAAAAAAAAATCTTAAAAAACATTTAACCCTTTCATGCACCAATAATGATAACCTGTAACTTGATAACATCATAAGATGTCCACTGTAGTGACCGCTGTCCCAGAAAGGGTTAAATTTACAGGTGTACCTAATGAAGTGTCCAGTGAGCGAGGTCGCGTGCGTAACAAATGGGCGTGAAAAAAAAAATCCATCCGGGATAATTAGAGATTACAACATATGTGTCATGTTTTGATAAATGGGGTGAGGATGATGACCAATCTCATTTGTATGTCCATCACGCCTCTGTGCACTCATCCTGAAGAATGTGAGCGGAGCAGACGGGGACACCGCGGTGGAGATTCAACAGGCGGAGCTGCTCTAAAGGGCCCGAGTGCGATGACCGTCGGAGACAAGTTATCTCCAGATGTTGCACGGGGTTTGATCCGCCATGTCTGACTTAATCCCTCCCCCTGTTGCCGTCATGGCCGCCACTGTTTGTTCTCATCATGTACGCCGACGCTGACGAGCGGATATGCGTTAGGGCCTCGATTGATCCAAATGCCGCTCGTGAGCCACTAAGTGGGACGGCGACACCCGACGAGCGTGGCGAGGCCTCCACGGTGATGGCGCATATACTCAACAAGCTTGTGTACACTATCATCAACATGCAGTACACGCTCAATATTGATGTTTTAAGGCTGTTGACACATGACACAAGTTTATAAACACACGCAAGCTGCACGATTAACTCCTTCGTATTAGCATCAGGTCAATTTGCGGGATTTTCAAAATAAAGTCCATGTACACAACATTCATACTGGCGCAGGCGATGTTCGGTTTAGGGTGTTCTTTTGATGTGAGGATATGTGGTCACGTGACACAAATATGGGTTGTTTGACTTTTTATATTCATGTCTGCATTGGTACTTTTTGCGTGATCGTCATCAACCTTGGTGATTTCTGTAATATTTCTCAGAATTTCTCATGAAATCAACCACTGTTAAAATGCGCTTTTTTTTTTCATTTAGTGATTTTCAAATTTTTTGAAATACACGATGGACTGGTTGCAAATCATTGAACCCATGCTGCCTACATATGAACCCTTTCATGCACCCCGTAACCTGATGACATGTAGCAACCGCTCTCCCTGAAAGGGTTAAATATATGAACGTACTTTTACTTTACTTCAACGATCTCCGAAACTCATTTTAAGAACCTCCCAAATTGCTTCATCGAGGACATTCCCGCCTCTCTCCCAGCATGCTTTGCGGCATCCGTCAAGATGCGGAGTGTGCAGATGTGTCTTGTGTGTTGACAGCCTGCCAGACCTCCCGTGTTTGCCCACAAACACGGCTAGCCTCAAAGGTCGCCGCTTGACGTTTAACCCAGAAAAAGTGGACGGCGGGTGGGCGACCTAAAAGCTCGGACGTGCTGAGCCAGCCGCACACAAAGCGACGTGGCCGAAACAGACGCAGTGTGGGGGCTTCGGAAAAGATTTTTAGGAGTTGCCGAACGTCGGCCACTGGTTTTGCTGTGATTCAAAATTTGAATTGCTGCTAAATAGCGCCGCAAGTGTCAGCCAGTCAAAGAATTTCTAAAGGGTAAACTCGGTGAAACCTCTCCCTTGACAATCCTGCCATGTTTTTGTGGTTCAATCTCATTCACTCCCAAAGACGTTTTTAAACGTCTTTACAGACTTGGTCCAGAATTGGCTGGTACTGAATGAGTTAAAAAGAAATACAGTTCAGAACACATATATGGAACCTCAGAACACAATACAGGCTCGCACGATTTTCATTGCGGAGCATCAGTATCTTGATGTGCTGCAAAGAATTGCGGACTAATTTAATAATAAAACGTCTCTCCGAGTCTCAAAATATGCGCTTTCCTTGAAAATGTACGTTGGTGACATTAGTAGGAGGAGTGGCGAAGGGCTGTTGAGGTTTGCCAGATAGCACACAGGCATATTCCATTGCGGTCAGGTTGAAGAGTACATGCAAAGCGACGAAAAATTACAACCAGGAAGTGAGTTTTCTTATCGGGAGAGCTGTTCCTAATAATTTGTCCCTGATCTGTAGCTGATTGACACATACAATTCTCCCTATCAATAAGAAGGAAGCCGTATTATTTTCTGCGGGTGTTCCTAAAGAAGTGTTGCAGTGTTATGCGTAAGATCCAGCGCAAACTAAGGAGCCGTCCATTAGAGTCGACCTTTTCAGTGGTCTGCCGAGAGGGAAGCTCGGAGTGACATTGTTGTCTGCTCCGTCGCCATGGTGACCGGGCAACTCCTCTGCGCTGTACCGAAAAATCTCACAATACAGTCCACTTGCATCGGTGTCTGCATTCTATTAGAGTGCCTTTGTCGTTTTAGGTTTTTTTTCACTTGATATTTGACCAAATTTCAATGGGGTGGGGGGAAAAGCTATCAATTCACCGAAAGTATCACTTGGTTAATGTTCTGCACTCCCTTTTCCATTGCTGGTGTTCCAGGGCCACTTGTTGCTTTGGCATGCACCTGATAGCCACTGCTTTTTTTTCTTGGGGGCGGGGGGAAATCATGTAGACATAGCATGAGATCAAAATTAACAACGTGTGCAAAACGTTCAGGGTCAGGTCCAATGATGCAGATAATGATGGCGGTGATATAGGAGGAAGGATGCGGGTCAAGATGAGATAATCTCACGAGGAAGCGGCAAGAGAGAAATGTCGCCATCGTTTCTCAATGACAAGCAGACAGGAAGTTGTTGAGATCTTGCGAACTACTGTGAGACACTTGAAAAACAAGTTTTGTTGAACAACGCTGCCCACTCACCATCTCAACTTGCCGGGGGTCCAGGTTGGTGGCTCCCGAGGCCGGGACGGCGAACTGGATCTTCCTCCGCTCTTTGGGCTCCAACTCGGTCGACATGGAGGGCTCCATGGCTCCTCGAAACGGATTCGGTGCAACTTCTCCGGAGGACCTGCTGATCCTCGAGACTCGCCTCTTTCAAGCACAGCCAGCAGATGAGAGAAGTCCGCCAAAGTCCGCTGTGGTTCCTCCTCTCCGCTCAACCTGTACGGCAACGGCAGAAGCAGCAGCCCAGAGGTGCGTGCGTGCGTCCGTCCGACCTCACACGCCGCTGAATGGGGAGGGAGGAATCGAGGGGCGGCACACGAGGGGGGAGGAGAGAAAGTCAGAGGAGAGAAAGCCAGAGAGAGAGAGAGAGAGGATGGATGAGCTTTTTACTTTCTAAGCTGAGGTGGATTTGTGATCAGAGTGAAATGGGGGAGAAAAAAAAATAATCTCATCACGTCAGTTGAGCCTCTTTTGGCCTCTCTTAGTGAATGAGAGATTGGAGCCGAAGGGGAGGAGGAAGAAGAGGAGGGAGATAAACAAGAGAAGGGAGCAGAGGGGAAAACTGACATCATCAGTTTAGTCCTCTTAAACTTTGACTGTGGATGAAAGAAGAAGAGCTGAAGTTCAAGGCAGGAGAACGCAACTCTAGGGGTTGAAACAGGAAGTGAGATCCGATGGTGACATCGTCTACCTCAAATAAGTAAAAAAATGCATTTTTTTTTTGCTGACTTTGAACAGTTGTTTAGTTTGGGAAATTTTGTGCATGTCCATTTCTCACAACCAATACTCCTTAAATAGTTTGGTGGAGTCAAAAAAGCATCCCACTGTAGAGCAATCACTACTTCGTTGTGGGAGTGCATACAAGGGGGAGCCAGTGTGCAGAGACTGAATTTGATACTTTTTTTTTTTTTCGTAACGTTTCCACAAAGCTCCTCCAGTCCTGGGCATCCTCCCTCCCACCCCCACACATTCCCCCAGGTAGCCCCTCACTCATCGTTATTCATGGAGGAAGATGGAATAGCTTGACAAACAAGCAGCTGCAAGAATATTCCGGAGAATTCAAACTGCTCTCTTTGAATTCATGCCAGCGCTGTTGCGTAACTTGCTGCGCGTTTGGCCGGCATTCCACCAAAATAAATAAATAAATAAATAAATAAATCATGTGGAATGTATTAAAGAAGGCGGCCCGGTAGTCCAGTGGTTAGCACGTCGGCTTCACAGTGCAGGGGTACCGGGTTCGATTCCAGCTCCGGCCTCCCTGTGTGGAGTTTGCATGTTCTCCCCGGGCCTGCGTGGGTTTTCTCCGGGTGCTCCGGTTTCCTCCCACATTCCAAAAACATGCATGTCAGGCTGATTGGACGCTCTAAATTGTCCCTAGGTGTGAGTGTGGGCGTGGATGGTTGTTCGTCTCTGTGTGCCCTGCGATTGGCTGGCAACTGATTCAGGGTGTCCCCCGCCTACTGCCCGGAGATGGCTGGGATAGGCTCCAGCACCCCCCGCGACCCTAGTGAGGATCGAGCGGTTCGGAAAATGGATGGATGGATGTATTAAAGACTGTAGACACAGTCGCAGGCAACGCGTCATGTCATCACACCCTTGCCCGATAATGCGCTTTCAACTGAATGTAATGAGGCGGAATACAGGTGCATCATAACAAACGGATTAAGGACTTAGTCCAGCAATCCAAAAATATGAACATCATTTATTTATTTATGTATTTATTTCTTTATTTCAATGTATCGCGTCATCAAAAAGGCTGCCGATACTAGCCACTGATACTTAAGGAGCCTTCTGTGGCTGTTCTACAATCAGGAAGTAAATGACATGCATGGCTGACAGAAAGTTTGTCTGTGTGAATTGCATTTTTCTCCATCCGCGCAAGTGTATGTCCAGATGTTTATATGAATTGCTTTGAGTGCGTTATTAGCTTGCTTCTACTTTATTCACTAACTCAATAAAGGTGTTATGATGAATGTTTTTTTTTTCTGTGTGAATTGCATCTTTCTTCATTTCATCCTTTTCTATCCAGTTTGCTGTCGCTTCGGTGTTTAATTGCAGTGTGGCATTTATTCTTATTTTTCAAGTAGACAATGCACCCGGGTGATTAATTGATGTCGACTGCGGCGCAGGCATTTGCGTCTGATGAAATACAGACGGCAAGGGGGCTCATCAGAGGCTCCAGGAGTACGACAAAATGATTAATCTGACTCCAAATCCAGATTGCATGAAATAAATATCCTTTAGCTTGGCTTGCGCTTGGTGAACTGCACTTAAAACCATCAAAAGCAGAAATATGGTCACAGTTTGATTGCAGTTGTAGAGCAGTGGTCCTTGGAAGGACGCTGGAGCATAAATCAGAGAGACAACATTCAACCCCAAAGGCTCACGACTGCAGACTTCAACTAACTTTGAACTGGTCGTAAGTAAATGAGGAGAATGCTCTCTGAGTGTGGCGTGCGTAACGTCTGCGTGGATTACGCATGCAGAAAATCAGATTGAGGGCACCAGTAAATCTGTTTTTTTTTCCCCATTCCTAATTCAGATGAGACATTGTGTTTGTTTTTGTTGTGGGGGTGGGGGTGGGGGGGAGAAATCCGGATATGTTTTATTCCTGGGAGATGCTTTGTGCCATCTGCTTTGTAGCTCTGTGGGTGAAGACTGGATCATTTCGTACACATGTGAGACATCTAAAGTCTTACACAATCCGATAAATAACGCAAATAGAAATAATCTGTTACTTGGTCATACTGTTGTGAATGTTTTAAGTAATTTGCTAGTATTTAAGTGTAAACAAGTAAAAAAGACAATTGTTCCTTTATTTTCTGTGTCAGTGCCATTTGAAACAGAAAAAGGCGAGAAAAGATCATACCTGTAAAATATTTTATTTCATATGAAGAGTGTAACCCTGCCTTTTCATAGTTCACGACTTGTAATTCATTTTTTCGCAGATTTTTTAAAATTATCCTCTAGATCTGATGAAAAACTTTCGCCTTAAAATTCCACAAGATGCCACCAAAGCCCTGCCTCATAGAAATGCAGTCCTACTTTTCCACAAAAAATGGCGCCACCTTGTGGTATTTCGATTCCAATACAGCATGTTGAAGGAATGTCTCGATGTTTTTTGGAATGTGGGAGGAAAAAGGAGTACTGTACTCGAAGAAAACCCACGTAGGTAAGGGGGAAACACAGGAAGCTCTAGAAAACTCTCGAAAATCGATGGGTCACGGAAAGAATTAAACTCAAGTCAAAGTATCAGTACTCAACAATTTGTACATTTCAAGCGTATTCATTCTCACCTGGTGGCATGTTAGGGAACTACAGGTCCTCTCGCTGTATACACGCGCACACACACACACACAAAATGCACAACTGACACTTTCACCTTTTCCTTTTCTTTTTTTTTAAATCTCGTAACAGAATTGTTATCTTGGGGCGGTTTATCACTTGGTTTCTGCTTTCTTCTACGTTGAATTATGGTTATGTGCAGCATCCGTCTCATGCTCGTCGGTTGCAGGTAAACTGCAATCCACTAGAGGGCAACCTACACTTATTTCTCCTCATGGATTTTTGTTGACAGGCAATTTTTTTACAATACAATACAATACATGCTGATTTTTTCTTGTTTCTTCCATTAGTTGTAGTTGTTTTTTTTCCTTTACTCATGCTGTTGTGGTTGCATATAAACTCGGATGATTATTAGATTATACAGGAAGAAGAATATCGATTTGGTTTATTTGTGTTTGAAATCCATGTGAAACACGTGGGTGTTGTGAGAGCAAAATGCCCAGGGTGGGGTCTCTGGGATGTAGCAGGTGGGAGACATGGCGGACGTGGCAATGGGGCAGTGATTTAATTAGCACCCTCTACCCCCTCCAGCCCTGCACTCATAGCATCAATAATGCATGCCCCCCCCCCCCCCCACCCCTTGTTTCCACTGCCATAATTAATCCTCTCTTACTATAATTAAAAGGCAAAAAAATCCCAAAAGATGGTCGAGCTTGGCCGGGTGCGAGGCTGACTTGGCACAAGATATGATGGGGGGGGGGGGGGTAAATTCTCTCATGTGTAGACTGAATAAAGTGGATTTCATCGTCTAAAAAAAAATGATTGCACTCATATAGGAAGTAAATGAGAGGCACACTTCAGCGGTATGAAGGTGAGTGCATGACTGATTGTATCTGACGATGTTTGATTCTGCTGCAGATGCGCCAAACGAACAAGTGAAGGGAAGAAGAGGAAGAAGAGCTGGAGGAGGAGGAGAAGGTGGAGCCTGCTGATGCTGCAATTAAGAACCTCATTGTCTGCCGGACCAGCGAAGAAGATTGAATATTTCAGTCCGTCGCTAGCGGTGTACAGTGAGGGCTAGACACACCTACACACGCAAACTGACAGATCATTGCAAAAGCTAACGGAATCATCACCAACCTCCACCGACAAAAACAAAAACAAACAAACCAAAAAAAATGCGCTTCTGCTCCTAAAACCCCTCTCGTAAAGGCTAATGGCTCGTAAAGAAAATGCACACGACTGTTACCGAATTCCAGCTATTACCCGCTTCCACATACTTTGTAACTTGAGTTGAATTCTTGCCCAGTGAATAAAAATTGCATGTTACAGTGTCACGCTGCTTCCTGTTTTCTTCTTATGAATTGGTCGTTTTATTTTAAGATAGCAGTCAAATTATTGCAAGGCTTTCACTTCTGCTTCCAGTTTCCTCTCTTAAGGAGTTTTATTTTACAGTGAACCCCATTTAAAATAAAAAATATAAAAAAATGTTAAAAAAGGGAGAAACCTGCAACAAAGACCATATAAAAAGATCTTTTAGAGTTTCAACCCTCCCACTCACTTCAAACACATTCACGCAGTTCTCCAAATAAGATGCAGTGTGTCTGCTTCCAGCTGTTGTCAGTCGCAAGTTCACTTTAAGAATTGACAAATAAAACAAAAGGAAAACTGAAGCGCCGGTGAGGAGTTTTACAATACGGTGGCTAATGTCTCTTTCTGCAGGAACAGGTCAAAATGTATCACCTGGACAGTTCATTAAGCTTTTAGGACGTGAGGGGACTAATTGATTGACTTGACATTATTCCCGATGGGGAAATTGTCGTATTGTTTTACGGTGCCAATTTTGGTGTTTTAATTTATTGACAGACTAAAGCTGGTATTTGGATTGAATTTTTCGGTGTCTCCTTCCACTGTGGATGAATATGCATCCAAGACCCTTTTTGGTGGGTGACCGCCTCTTGGCCGCCTGCCAGCAAGCGACACAGCTGGCAGAGCACGGTGTCGGGGGGGGGGGGGACGGACTCACGTGCCACCTAAATTGAATCCGCCTCTACCTTTCGCACCTCGCCTTTCGGAAACCTCACGGCTTCTTTGTCGACGTCGCACGGCGTGGCGGCCCTTCCTCCTAAAACTCCGCCATCGACCCAGCGACCCTGCCCCGCCACATCTTCCTCCTCCTTCAGACGTCCTCTGCCCCATCTCCACTTGATTTATCGCTCTAAAATACCACTGCGCTAATTAGTCAAGTAATTAATTAATAGGCATTTGCATTTGTGCATATGCAATTAGCGGGTTGGAGAAAGGAGAGTGCAGATGGGGTCCGGGACGCTGGCTGGCTGGTGTGCGTGTGTGTGTGTGTGCTAGTAATAGGTCCAGAAAGACAAGAGAAGTGCAGGTTGTCACCTTGCACGTCTGATGGGAGGATTGAGAGGGGAAACTAAGTAGGTGTGGCTTGATGACTTTCACCATCGACTGGATGACATTCAGAGGAAAAAAAGAGGACATTTAAACATTTTATTATTTCGCGTGTCGATTAGCCTAGCAAAAGCAACAGCAGGTGGCCTCCCCACTTGCCACTAATCTACGTACAAACACAACGTCATTGAGAGTATTTTGGGCACATGGCGGGCGGGTGCTGAGAGGTGCCAAAGGCAACACGATTGAAGAACTCCTCAGTTATGGAGCTCATTTCCACATTCCGCAATTTTCCGGTCGGTCTGACTGGAACGCGAACTAAGAATTCCTTCAGAATGTCCCCAAAAAAGAAACAAATCCAGGTCAATAACAGTGATCAGTTCATCCTCAGCTATAAAACATTTCCTACCGTGACATAATCTGATGAGAAACACGAACCAGAAAAATCTCTCACAATGTAAATACCACAAAAACAATTAAGTCCCGCGCCAGCCATCCTTACGTCGGGATGCTACGTAGCTACGTGTTAGCCTGTAATGCTATTCAACACAGTGGCCTCGAAGCCCCTCCACCGTTTGTTTGGCCCGCTCGCAGCCAGACGCTGGCTAAAGTGCTGCCGTTGACATTCAGCATCCATTTTGGCAAGGTCACTTGAAGGTTGTTGGAGACCTTCTCCTGCCAGTCCTCTGTTTGGCACCACTTTGGCTGGCACAGAGGCCTTGCTACTCTTAATTCATCCCATTAACTATTGTTGATGAGTTTGCTTCCTTTATGCCCAAGTTTGTTAATGACCCAGCTCGGGCTCAACCGATACAAATTTTTTTGAGGCCCATTCAGATTTTTGGTTGAATAAAATTATACTATTGTGGCTTTTGGAGCCCTGTTTAAGCACACAACAGTGCATGTTGCGTGACTCCAAAACAAAATTTCCACTGTGAATATGATGTAGCTGCTTTCTTTATTTTTTTTCTTTTTTTTCTTTTTTTTCTTCTCAGTTGACCGCTTTGGAAAGCTTCGATCGATGGTGGCATCACATTGGTCCCGTTGTGCATATGCAAGGTGTTGAGCCATCTTTGCATCAAGTGACGGTGGAAACAGAGCCACGCCTCCAAAACGTGATGACGACAAACACACGCACACGCTAGCTGGTGTGCTTCCAGGTTCACATCCCCGCATCCCATAAGGGATGGACTTCATTAGTGAACAAGCATCATCAGATAGAACGCAAACTTTACCTCTGCTTACACACACACACACACACACACACGGGCGATGCAACTAGCTTGTATCGCCGCCACGTCACCGCCTCCCTCGGCCTGACGACACTCTTCGCCAGCCAAATTGGACGAGGCGGTCATGGAGCTCATTTCTCCCGCATTAGCTCCACTAATACACACTAAATAGAGATCTCAGTGCAGGGACGGACAAAAAACTGGGCGCTCAGGTGGTGACGGTGGCCAGCCAGGGTGCCGCCTCGTGCCAACTCTCCCTCACATGGAAACGTACCCCTCCTTCACGATTGGCACACCTGCGACCCGCATTATCACCTCAGCACGTGAGACACCATTAAAGGGGTGATAGCGGGTTTACGTGTACATCAACGCCTCCCTTTTCACGGTAGAGAAATGGAAGTGAAGTTGTTAAAAAAAAAAAAGACTGACCACAGTTCACTTAAATCTGAAATTGTGAATTGCTGAGGCGATTTGCGAACGAAAAACAGCAGCACCTTACCAGTTTCAAGTGTAGCGTCTTCTCAGAATGAAAGTCTTAACAGCGAGTGGCCTGCTAACCAAAACAGCAGCCCTCCCTGTATGTTCCTAGGGAGCCAATTTGCCATCGGAAGAGTTCGGTGTGGAAGAACATAAATCTCTCTGTGATCTCACCACCCCAAAAACCTTCCCAGAAGAGCACAAAATGGCCGAATAACTTGAATTCCACGACATCCCCCTTCCCTCCCGAATTCACTGTAAGGTCACTTGCCCTTTTTTTTCCAGAGCTTTTCCCCTCAAATGGGTCAACTGAAACAAAACGCCAACCGAGGCTTCCGCATGGCATCATTGGATCCAATTAGGTAAATAAATAAACAATATGCCTTCTGCTCGGGCGGCCTTAATGCGCTTCTAATGCATTCTCCCAAACCTCCCCCCACCTGCACCCACCAGTGGCCCGCAGTGTGGCAAGCTGCACCTTCTCCACTTAATTGATGTAATTGTACGATAAGCCGCCTACAGTCTTATGCGGACGCTAAACTGATTAATCGCTTGTGTTAATATGATTTAATAGCGGGTGATCTGCTTAATGCGGTTAGCCATGCAATGCATATAGTATCCATAATAAGGGTGACCTGTGTAATAATAAATACCTTAGTTTAAAGGAGGTTCGGTCGAACATTTTTTTGGGGTGCTCCACCATTTTATTTGATTGTACTGTAAACCCGAATGTTCAAATTAATTACAATATTTGAGTATACCTTACTGAATAAAATAAGTTTTGAAAACTGACATTTATAAGTACCATAGAAACAATAGAGTTGCTCTAACTGAAAGTTTTTGAGTGACCATCTCAAAAAATATAAGTTGGTCCTAATCGAAACCTTGAAGTTCAGAGAACGAGAACATTTGAGTTCACAAACCCAAAAAAAGTGAGGCAATTAGAGATTGTTCCGTTAACTTAATAAATTAAATTTTGAAAACTAACATTTATAAGTAAGTAGCATAGAACAATTGAGTTGCTCTAACTGAAAGCTTTTGAGTAACTATATCAAAAAATATAAGTTGGACCTAATCGAAACATTGAAGTTCAGAGAACAACTTTTGAGTTCACCAACTCAAAAAAAAATAAAATGAGGCAATTTATTGCCTCGCTTTTTTTTTTTTAGTTCTGCTAACTAATTCGGGTTTACAGTGTAGGTTTATGTGTGTGTGTTTTGTTTTGTTTTTCTGCTGCCTTTGTGCGCACGAATGTGGCGACAGATGGCGAAGCCCTCCTATTCCTCCTCCTCACTCTCTTGCTCTCCGTCTATGTCTCTCCATCCCTCTCGCTCCACCCCTCCAGGGGAGGCCAGATCCCTCCGAATGCGGGCGCATGTCAATCAGCCGACCCCTCATGTGATGGCTCTTGCCAGTGACGTGCAGCCATATGGGCGCTGGCATCGCAGCCTTATAGCTGCTACGTAACCTTCCTCTCTTCTCTCTCTCTCTCCCTCATTCTCTCTCTTTCTTGTGCTCACCCTTTCTCGCGGAGGAGGCGGAGGAAGGGGGGGCCGAGGCACCCAGTGAAGGAAGAGCCCGCGCGCCGTACGCACCTGCACGCCGACGCGGAGCGACCATGCCGCTCCGGTCCCTGAAGACGGTGGTCTGAAATAAAAAAAATAAAAAGCGACCCCACCCCTTCCTTTTTTTCTTGGCTACTGGGCCCCCACCCCCTCCCCTCCCATCCCACGAGAAGAGCTCAAGCGCAGGTGAGTTTGCGAGCGAACGCGGGGAGAGACAATATTGCATTTTACGGATCCTCTCGAACGCACCTTTTTTGGGGGGAATCAATGGAATCAATTCGCGTGCGTTCAACGTGTTTTGTGCAGACGGATATTTGCTGAATCGCCACTTGTCTCTAATGACATCAGGTTAATTCATGTCGATGGGTAAGCAATGTTGTTTTTCTCTAAAATGAAGGACTGCTTTTGTCGTTCATTTAATAAACACCCAGCGCGCGTTTTGTTCCGTCTGGATGCGTTTCAAATGGGCAGTTTTCGATCAGAACAAGGCTCCGTCTAATTAATACGGACTCAGTATGCAGTGAAATTTCCAGATTTCATGATTTACAAATTATGTTTTCGTTTGTCAGAGTGCGCTCTAAATATGCAGCTGGGAGCAAACGAATCTATCAAACGTCATTAACGTTCATATCAATGCAATAGTTTTGATCATGAAATTACAGATTTTTCTCGGACAATGTATTTGCATCGTACACCGGCTCCTTTAAAGTACACCCACGTCTCGGGTCCTTCATTAAATCACAGCCCAGGGCCCACTATTATATATTTCACGAGCCCTAAAAGCCCGACAAGCATGTGTCCATCTGTAAAGGCGTACGCATGCGTGCAGTGAAATCAATTTCATGTTTTTGCATGCTTGGCCTGTTAATTGTTTTTGCTGCTAATTGCCGCGACGAAAACAGACGCGAGTGTGTGGTTTTAAAAGTAGATTTTGCCCCTGGCGTGCTCACACACACACACACACACACGTAAAGATAATTACCCAAAAGTGCTCGACCGTCTTACATTTTGCAGAGCTGTAAAATACATTTTTTGGAATCCATTAATCATAGGGTGAAGGCTAAATTGTAACACTCTTATTTATTTTATGCATTTTCTTGCTGAGGGCAGTGGACCCGTTTTTTAAGTTAAAAACAAATGGCCTTGATATTTCCTTCTACTTCTATATTTGCGGAATTTTTTTTAATGTAAATTGTATGTTAAGGGGGGGGTAGTGTAAAAATATCCAATTTATACACTTTTTGAGGGGGGGGCAGACTATTGTACACTATTACGTTATCCGTGGGTCACACACAGTTTTTTTGGTTTCCTTTCCAATTTCAATACTTCATATTATCCAAATGGCAAAAAAAAATAGATGGCAAAATCAACTATGAAAATCTGAAATGTTATGTAAAACGCATTGCTTTTATAGGTGATTTTTCAATATTCACAAAATGTGTACCAAAAATAAATAAATAAATAAACAAAAACAGGAAGGTTTACAATTTAAAAACAAGATGAAAATTAAAGAACTGAAATTATTTTTGCTTATTGTGATTACATTATTGATTTGTTTTAATTCAATAATGTAATTTCGCAGCATGAATGTAATATTTGGAGTCATTTTACAGGAGGCAATACACCCAATTAGATTAGGATTTTTATTTTTTGGTGGGGTGGGGGGGTGGTGGTCCTTCTGTCGTCCTATGACAAGACGTGTTCGGGATGAATAGTGTTGGAATGCAGCCAGGAGTGGATGTGGGCGGCCTGGCCTCCCTCTTCCCTTTCTCACCCCCTCATGGGACCTGTAGTGTGCCCCCCTTACCCCCACCCGGCTCCCCACTTGCCCCCACTCCTACCAGAGTACAATGTGTGAAAACAAATAACACACTGTTTACATTTGTTCTTCTTTCTTGTGCAACATCCTGTGATTTATAAATACTTAATTTACAGGTGAAGCGTGATATCGCCTTTCCGGTGTGTACCAAAAGTGGACTCGGTTTTGAAAACGGCATTTCCCGCATATCGCAACAAAGAAATAAGAGTTTACAGAACGGTTGTCCCTCACAATGCCACCCCCCTCCCCCGCGCCCAATTTAAAGATATAAGTAAAAACAGCTCGGCAAATGGTGCTGGAGAAAACAACTTGCTTGCTTTGTTGTGCTAATGTCAACAATTTTTACTTTAAAGTTGTTCCATCTTAAATTACTGCAGACATTAAAATACATCAATGCTGCCGGAGAGCCAAGATCGCAAATTGAAGAATCTGCTTCAAACTTAGCTCTGATGCCAGCGAAGGTGCCCCCGTCGTAATGGTGGAGCTCAGGGAATCTGTCGTCTTCTTCTGCTTTGGAAAACTTGCCTTCCTCTGTGACGTGTTTGTGCTTCCGGATAGCACCTTCTAAAGTTTTCTTTCAGCAAAACGTAATTGTACATTTTCCATTTGCACCTGAAAAAGAAAAACAGGAAAAAATGGGCAGTCGGGGAGTGAGCATATTTGCAGAATACCCCCCACCCTTTAAACCCACAAATAATTCAAAATGCCGCCCCTGAACCAGATTTTTTAATTGCTTAAATTGACAATTGACAAAAACGTACACCTTCGGTGAAGACTCTCCATAACAAGCCTACCTAAACATAGCACCCCGCCCCAACATACAAAGATTGTCTCACAGTCGAGATGCATCATTTCAACATAGTTCCCTGGAAAAACTCATTTCCTATTTGAACGACACTTTGTCGCCACCTTGTGGCATTTGGGGGCATTCCACAAAGTGCATAAATACCGAAGGTGATTTAGTGGCTAACAGGAGAAGTTAAAAATTCGCAATTAGTTAAATGCAAATGTACAGGCAATTATTGTCGTGTGAATCAGAAACAAAAATCGAGGTTGGAATGAAGGATTTTAAAAAATTATCTTGTTGCGATTTTTTTTCCCCTCGGTATTGCGATTACGATTTAATAGCTTGTGTTCCTTTTCCCTTCTCTCCCAGAGGCAAAATGTTGACAAGGCTTTTCAACGATCCCTCACTGCTCCCCGACGTGCAGAAATATTCGGGCTGGGCGGACGACAGCGACGACGAAAAGATCAAAGAGGACGACGGCGACACGCGGGATAACATGGACGCCTCCTCCGAAATGCTGGGCGGGAGCCGGACACACTCTGAGCACGCCGGCGAGGATGAGGACGATGAGGATGAGGACGACGGTGCCGAGGACGATGAGTGCGACGGTGACGACACGGAGGGCGAGCGCCCCAAGAAGCGGGGCCCCAAGAAGCGCAAGATGACGCAGGCCCGCATCGAGCGCTCCAAGATGCGCCGCATCAAGGCTAACGCCCGCGAGCGCACCCGCATGCACGACCTCAATTCGGCGCTGGACAACCTGCGCAAGGTGGTGCCTTGCTACTCCAAGACGCAGAAACTCTCCAAAATCGAGACGCTGCGCCTGGCCAAGAACTACATCTGGGCCCTGTCGGAGATCCTGCGCTCAGGCAAGCGACCGGACCTGGTGTCCTATGTCCAGACCTTGTGCAAGGGTCTCTCGCAGCCCACCACCAACCTGGTGGCCGGCTGCCTGCAGCTCAACTCGCGAAACTTCCTGACCGAGCAGCAGTGTCCTGAGGGGGCCCGCTACGGCTCGGGCTCTTTCGCCATGCACTCGTACCCGTACCAGTGCGCCCGACTGTCCAGCCCGCACTGCCGCCAGGGCTCGAACTCGCACCCGCTAGGCTCGCATGGCTACTGCCCCGCCTACGACTCGGCTTATGGCGGCGGCGGCTCCCCGGAGTACAACAGCCCCGAGTATGAGGGGCCCCTCAGCCCGCCGCTGTGTGTCAACGGGAACTTTGCCCTCAAGCACCAAGGCGCGGCGTCACCCGACCACGACAAGGCGTACCACTACTCTATGCACTACTCGGGCCTGCCCGGCTCCAGGGCCGGCGGGGGCGGCGCCCACAACCTGGTGTTCGGCTCTTCGGGGGCACGCGGCGCCATTCATTCGGAAAACGTTCTGCCTTACCACGACATGCACTTGCACCACGAGCGCGCGCCCGCCTATGACGAACTTAATGCCTTTTTCCACAACTAAACCCGAGCGATAGAGCGCCCCCTTGCTGCCCACAATCTTAACTCACGCTTCATTAATTTGACTTTTTTTTTTCTTGTTGGTTGGAATCGTCAGGGAAATGATTCGTGAAAACATGTGCCACCACTCGACATGGAGATGTGTAATGTACACTTTTATTTTCAAACGAGATGCAAAACGATTAATCGACAACCAATCGAATATCCGATTAATCGTTGTTTTTAAAAGATTCGATTAATCGTTTAGCTGGCTTTTTTTTTTACAATTGTCCTGATGCCCAGAATTTTCGCCTCTCAACGGCAAACATTCTGAGATTTCTGTACACTACAACAAACGAAACTTGTATTTCTTATATGTTTCGAAACAGTGATTTAAGTTGGAATAACTTAAAAATACAAATTATTGACGTTTATGACAACAATGTTAGCACATCAAAGCAAGCACATTGTGCTGAGTTGTTTTACCTTATATAACCGTTTTGTAAACTCTCATATTTTTGTTATTAAATGCAGGAAAGCCAATTTTCACAAAGGTAAAAAATATTTTGCTGAGTTGCCCATCTTAAAATCGTATTGAAGTTTGTTGCCTTGAAATTTTGAGTTCACGCAGGTATTTATTTATTTATTTTATTATTTTTTTTGTGTTGAATCAAAACGAAACATTTGCATTTACTTTGGACAATAATGATCAACATTTTTGCCGGCTTTTTGACTCATTACAGACCAAAATAAAAGGCCACACTTTTATTCACAAATAGGACATTACTTGAAGTCGAAAGTGCAAAAATTAATTAGGATTCAGTTATTAGGTTTGGTTTTTAAACTTTTTTTCCCCAATTCATTGATTAATCAAGAGAATAATCGATGATAAAAATAATCAATAGCTGCAGCCTTGTTTCAAAGAGAAATAAAATACTTTGCGTTGGTTATCGTTTATTTGCCACTTGGCCACTGGAGAATCGTACACTACATGAATATTTGCAGGAGGTGATGTGTAATTTTGGTCATTTCTTTTTCTTTCCTGTTCATTAAGTGATCAAACAGCTTTGAGGGCTGTTTTTTTAATTTTTCTTTCCTTCGCTCAAATCTGTTTGGCATCTATGCAAAAGCAGACACACACACACACACACACACACAAAAGTTTCCTCATTTCTCCTCCTGTCGTTTATTCTTGATCCTTCTTGAACTGACCCGTTACACTCAATCGTTCCCATTTTCACTTCAGAAATTATTTATTATTGCTGCTGCACGTCTATTTATTATTGTGTTCCCCCTATTGTTGAAATGTATAGTGAATGGAAATGAAGGATCCTCCGTGTGCTTATTTATTAATTTTCCCATCCAGTCTTTAAACTTTGTATTCAACCAAACTGTGTGGCATAAGATAAAAAAATTCAATAAAATGGTCAACTATGAGTTTGCGCAACTTGATTTATTGCCATTACTGCTCACTCGCATCATATTTCCCTTCACTTCGATCAGATTTTTAATGAAGCGATTCGTGCATGAGACCCTCCTTCCCCCGCGTTGGCATTGTTCTGCTCCCCGCGCGAGGTAACTTGGCGCCAAAAGTGAGCGAGATCGTCACGCGTGCCAGATATCGTAATATTTTACAAAACAGTCGTTTAGAAATACAAGTGCGCGCGTGTGTCTTATTTCAGGCGGAAAAAAATGTGGTGGATATACAGAGGGGCTCATTTATAGTGGCCAGTGATGCGTTCAAGGTCAACCGGGTAATTTGGAAAACAGCCGCATATTTCTTTGAAATATTTTCGATTTATGTCACATGCGTTATTTTAAGATTGTGTTGTTGGTTAAATAAATTACGCCATTTTGTGTAGGCCTATACTTTTTTTTTTTAACTTTCAATGAGCATTATTAAATTTCAACGATCGGAACAAAAAGCAGCAGTGGTAACATTTCACAAATATAACATCGATTTAGGAATTTTCATTGCTTTACAATAATGTACAAGTTCAGAAAACGTCACTGGACAAGCCAAGCCTTTTACTGTATCATCACACACACACACACACACACACACAAAACAAAATATAATAGACAATCTGGTGCATCCGTTGCCACGTCAACTGGGTTTGGACCGGTGCCCCAGGACCCATATGTCGCCCCTCTCTGCAAAAAAATAAAATAAAAGTGTCGTTTCACCGTGACCACCCGCGAATTAAATGGAGTACGGCCTTACAAAGGCCCGATTCGATCCTTTGAACCCAGCAAACTCACCTTTGCGGTAGTTAAACTAGTTCCAATTTTAAAACATTACTCGGCAAAACTGTCAAATTTGTCCCTAATTTTATTTGATGCATTTTTATTCCATTTTTGCACATCAACTACATGCATTTCATTTTAATCCCGGAAATGTTCATTACAAGGCCTCGCCCCCCTCCCCACATAAAACAAAATGCATACGTTCTATTTGTATTAATGACAACGCAATATAGTTTGACCATTCTATATGGTACATTGTTTAGGGCGAATAGGCGAGGGGGAATCACAACATTTCGATGCTGCCCTTTCATTGCCACTGTTTTTAAAAAAAATGATTCTACAAACATATAACGGTTATATTGCTTTTAATGTTGTTCAATTTTCTAGTTTAAATTGATATATTCCTGCTTTGTGCACGTCTAGGCCTTATTTGTACGGAGAGGTGCAGCCTTCGCAGTCCAGTGTGTGTGTGTGTGTGTGAGAGAGAGAGATCCAGGCAGTACACCGAGCCAAGTCCCTTAATGTTCCCCCGCAGTGGCAGCAGCGGTTCGCGGGCCAAAGTGGGAGTGCTGGGGGGGCGGGGGGGGGGGGGGTCCATCATCCATGTTTCCTTGCAGATTTCTGGGGGGGGGGGTATAAGCATCTGTTCATTATCCAACAGCGCGTGCACATGCGGCATTTAGAAATATTCCGATTTGTATTTTCATCCTGCACACTTAAGTCTTGTTTCCACGTATTTTCTATTTTTATATTTCCACCCCACAGTAACACAAGCACAAGTCTTTCTTTCTTTCTTCTTCTTCTTTTTGATTTTCCTTCATGTTGTTTTTTTTCTTCTCGTGAATAAACTCTTGCTTAAAGTTGCAGTGACACCGTGTGTGTGTGTGCGTGTGTGTGTGAGTGATCTCGCTGTTTAAATTATCATGTACCGTGCAGCCGGCCCACTCTCTTTCTCACTCAAACTTGAGAGTGTGTTTGTCCGACATGGCCATGAGCAAAATGTCACAAGTACAATGGTGTGAAGTCCAATTAGCCACCAGAAGACCAGATAATTAATAAATAAATACTTACAAGTGTGTGTGTGTGTGTGTGCGCGCGTGTGCGTGTGTGTGCTCTTCTGCGATATTCTTAGTAAGAACAAAAAGTATAGTAAGGATGGAATGAATAATAAAAATACAGCAGCAACTTGAAATCCAAGTTGAATTTGTTCTGGGGAGCTCAAAAAGCATCTCAAATCATCTTTTGCCAAAAAGAAGAATGGAAATACCATGAATCCATTCTAGCCCCCCCACCCTACCCCCCCCCCCCCAAAAGACCAAACAACAACAAAATAACAGAAACCAGAATGGCATCTTGTATCTTGAAAATTTCAATTGAGTCACCCATATCTCAAGACTAAAAACAGTTATGTCGAGTAAAACCTCAACTGGCTCAAAGAGGCACTCACCCAACTTTTTGGGTTATGTGTTTCGCCCATCCCAAAAATGGGTCAAATAAGTAACCAATATTTTTGGTTGTTTTGTTTAGTACAATCCCATTTTTGGTGTTAATTTGTGAGTTTTTCATTTAATCCAAAAGGTGAGGTCAATTCCTTTTTTGACCCAATTTGGGGTATTTTTGATCCAACCGTTTTTGGTGGCACCACTGTCGACTTGCATATTAGCAATTTGTCAAGGACCGCCCCGCCCCCCCAAAAATGCACCAATAAATAAAGAGGGGGGAAAAAGTGCACAAACTGATGATGAGGAGGATGATGATGCAGATGACATTCCGCAACATCTGCGTGTTTGCGCACACTCAAGTGAAAAAGAAGAAGATGAAGAGCTGCGGGTCCTGCTCCAGGGAGAGATTCCAGGACGGGGAGGAGGTGAAGGGGGTCTTTTTGGCGGGTGGCCAGCAACATTGGGGGGAGGCGGAGGGGCAACATCTGGCAGATGTGCATGCACGAGGGCAACAAAAATGGTCTTTCCATTTCTTGACGAATGAGCACCTTGCTCTTCATCCTCGTCCTCATCCTCATGGAATGCAGTGTGACGTGGAGGTGTGGGGTCAGTGCAGGGGTGGGGGCGTCTGGCCTCAGTTTAGGAGGTTAAGTAGGAGCGTGCACGGGGACACAACTGGATGAGATGGCTGGGTGAGGGGCAGGCTTTGGTTGCTGGTCTGCACAGATGGCGTGCGCGTGGGTCCGTTATGATAGGCTTGGATGATGCCCTCGTGGTCACATGGGCAGCAGTAATTGGCCTCCATATTGACCAGTTTGCAGCGCTGGGGGGAAGGAGGGGATGGGGGGGGATGCTCTCCCAGCTGGACCTGTCACACGGCATTGAGCATACCCCACTGATCACCCCCCTACACTCTGCCTCGAACCCTTCTCCCAAACCCTACCTACGCTTCGCCTACTTTGTCTACCCACTTCATTGACTGCAATGGGCATAGGTCATTTTCAGTCTCCCGCTTCTGAGAGTCAGTTCCTGCCCCTGACCTAAACGCTCAATCATTTCCTCCTGACCATCACTTCTAATCGCCTCGCTTCCTACCCATCACTTCCTGTTTCATTTATTACTTCCTGATTCAAGTGTCATTTCAAGGGGTACAATACATTGGACATTGCAGCACAAGCAAAACTCAGATTAATAGTATTTGTGAAATAAGAATTAAAGAGAATAACTCGTCAACATAAAGGAGGAAAACTTATTATCAGCTGCAGACTGGAAACGATGCCAACGCCGAATGTTGTGCTCTTGTGGCTGACAGGCATCAGAGAGAAACGGGTTTCAGATGTCGTCTGAATTTTTACGCATTGTGGTAAAAGTGGTGAAAATAGTGTGACAACAAATCAATTAACACTCTTGAACACTCGTCTCACACGTGTTGTAAAATGAAATACCATCCTTTCGTAAGATGGAACCCAGAGACAACAAATACAATGAAAACAGCAAGGGCCGCAAAATTGAGCCCTGTGGAACACCATACAACATTGAGGACGAGCGGGGATCATTCTTCACACATTACTTTCTGATTTGACCGTTACTTGTGGATAGGAACAATTTGGTTAGGATGACCATGAACTAAAAAACATTACACTGTGGTCAAAACAAGACAAAACTGACTGTCTTTGGACAAGTGTCTGACCAATTAACATGACTAATATTGACTTATACTAGTAAAAATAGTTGCAACCCTGCATGACTTCCTAATTTAACAAATACACTGAGACCTATTGCAATGACTTTTTTTTTTTACAGCGTGGGTACCAAACAGACCTCTCTTGATGTATCTGACCAAGTTTTAGCATGCTATCACCCTCCCACCTGGCATCAACGTGTACATGTGTGTGTGTGTGTGTGTGTGTGCGTGTGTGCGTGTGTGTTTTGCCGCGTGATGCCCGACTGCGAGGGAGTTAGCACTGGAGAGTGCCTCTCATCTCAGACTTGGCAGGGGAGGGTCTCCGGGTACGAGGAGAACAATGGTCTTTCCTTGGCTGCTGTCAGCCAGCAAACACACTACGCTGGCACATGCTCAATGGCAGGGCGAAAAAAAAAAAAAGAGCGGGATGTTGACAAGTGGGATGGATGGGCACGCATGCACACACGCACGCGGGCGCACACACATACACACACACGTAAATACGTGTGGCATCAAAATGGGCACGGGTGGCAACAAGGGATATTGCGCGATGTCATGAATGGCCCTTGTAAAAATGACTGCCGCGATAGAACAATAAAATGGGTGACGTCACATGAGAGTTCAGTTCAGTAAGCATGTAAAACATGGGTGGGCAAAATAAATTAGTCGTAAGCTGACCATCCTGTCATATTTTCGCTGTTAATTCTTAAAATATATGAATTGTGATGTATTTGTTCATTATTTGTCATTTATGGCCTTTTATGTACTAATTTGTCAATTTGTTTATTGTAAATATTGAAATATTAACAAGTATAAGCATTTGATTAATTTATATTCAATATAAATAGTTGCCAAACAAAAAAAAAAACAAAAAACGATCACTATAACATCACTAAGCAAACGAAGACGCTCGCTCACACAGTTCGCCAAATAAGAGGCAAACTCGTCTTGCTTCAAGCTCTTCATTCGCCACTCAGAGTTGAACTTGACCACGAAAATGACATAGAACGAGTGCTTTGAATTACAAATGTGGTCACGGAATGAATTCCAAGTCGCATCTCAAGGGAGCCCTGAAACTTCATCTTCAGAAAATACGCTTTATTAATGCTAGCACATAATGCAAAATGTCATACACTGGCTAACGGAAATTAGCATCGAAAAGCACTACTTTGAAAACGAACAGAGCAGCAAAACATACAAATAAAAATGCATTTTTTTTTCCTGTCAATATTGTGATTGCGATTTAAAATGCGATTTTTTTTTTTGCTCGCACGGTGACAGCTTTGATGTTAATCACAGATTATTGGAACAAATCCACTCCGATTTTAACATTCCGTATGTGAAAAAAAAAAAAGAATAAATCAGCGGACCTTCGGGGTTCCACTGTATTTTCTTCAAGGCGTGAACTGCGTGTGCACCTTATGCGTGAGCGAGGATGAGGAGGAGGAGAGACAGGAGATGAGGTTCAAATATGTACGCGTGTGCGTTGAAGGGGGGGCTCTAGAGGTAGTGTGGTTGGGGTGGGGGGGGGGGTAAATTCTGTGACATCTGTTCATTACAACTAGAGTGTGTTTATTTTTATACAGCCACAAGCAGCGAGCTCGACTGGCACCGCTGGTTAATGTACCAGCCTCACACTGCCAATGAAATATTCACCAGCAGGCAGAAGGGGAGGAAGAAAAAAAAGAAGAAATAAAAGCCAGGAGAGGACAAAAGGCAGAAAAAATAGAAAACAAAAGATATGTTGCTGATGTGGTGTTGTTCTTGACACGTGCAAAGCCTCCATTTTCGTGAAATTATAAAAAGTCTGTCAGCAATCGCAAAAATGTTTTAAAAAAGACGGTTCCCAAAATAACATTTCATCCCAATTCGAGATTACTCTGAAAAGACGTCAAGTGAAAGTATTTGTCATATCGTTGAGATTTCACGTGCGGATTCCCATTATGGTGACTTTCACACATCGGTGGTCGAGTGGTTCGCACATCACCAAAAATTTAGTTCCAATTTTAAATGTCCAAATATCTTTTTTAATTGTATAATTCTAATCTAATAATAGGGCGGCCTGGTGGTCCAGTGGTTAGCGCGTCTACCTTACAGCGTAGAGGTCGTGGGTTCGATCTCTGGCCTTCCTGTGTGGAGTTTTCATGTTCTCCCCGTGCCTGCATGGGTTTTCTCTGGGTACTCCGGTGTCCTCCCACATTCCAAAAACATGCATGGCAGGCTGATTGAACACTCCAAATTGCCCCTATGTGTGAGTGTGATCGCGGATGGTTGTTCATCTCTGTGTACCCTGCGATTGGCTGGCAACCGATTCAGGATGCCTACTGCCTGAACACAGCTGGGATAGGCTCCAGCATGCCCTTGTGAGGATAAAAAATGGATGGATGGATGGATGGATGGAGGAATGGTGACTTTCACGGGGAATATTGTTTGAGGAGATGTCTCATACAATAAGTAAAAAAAACGATGGTGTCCATGACTAGACACTTACTGGATTATTTCTTCCTAATATACATTTGAGACAAGGACATGTTACAAAAACTGCCTGATTTGCGCAAAAATTCCCGCATATTCCATAATTTCCACGTGACTTTTCTTTAAAAAAAAAAAAAACATGAACATTGTGAACGCCTCCCCTCACGCCCCCATTGAAGTAGCAGCAGAGAATAAATCCAATCATCATGACCCAGCACACTTTACCAATAACAACCCCGCCCCCGCCGTCAATGACCGCCCACCCCCCCAAACCCTCTCACCCCCAACTACCGACGCTCCCGCGGGACGGCCTGCTCTGGAATGCTGCTCATGGGGAAGAATCTGGCTGCAGGCGCTCAATATGTCACATGTGTCTGCGCGGGGAGGGGAGGAGCCCTACGACGGGTTTCGGGGTGGTGCAGTGGGGCGCTGGCAGGTCGGTGTGTTGGAGTGCGACAGATTAAAGGTTTAAAGGGTTGTGATTAACAGGCTCAGGACACTCGGGGCTGGGGGTGGGGGTGGGGGGCGGATTAGGGGAGCATTAAGAGCTCCTGTGCGTCTGTACATTAGATATTCATTAGAGTGTGCTTGGCCTCAACCATGGATTGGAACTCGTCTCCTCCTTCATGACATGCACGATCGGCGCTTTCTAATCATTCCAAATGTCTTCCATTGAACCCAAAGTCAACTAAATCCTGTTGAATCTTTTCGAATATCGTTCGATGAACTCAACTGGACTTCACGTAAACTTGACCTAAACTAAAGTCGTTCATTTCCGAAGGTCATTTCTCTGGCTGTGTCCATTTCCTTCTTTTAAACTGTTGCTGCTAACCGGAGGTGGATATTCCGCCATAGTTTCAGCAAAGCTCTTGAAGCCCAAGGAAATAGGTCAGCGCAAGGGGGGGTGGGGGGACAGGGGGTGTGTTGATGACTGGCTATGAGTTTGCCCGCGAGTGCACAGCAAATAACTGACACTTCATCTGTCACGCCTTCTGTCTCTAAATGGTTGTTTTTCCTCGGGTTGGTGGTACATAGAAAAAAATATTCAGTTTAAGAATTATACATGATGAGGTTTTTTTTTCAAGATTATTTTGCTGATAGATTACTGCCAAATTTACAATGACACTTTTAAAGGGGGGATTTTTTGCCACTTGCTGTCGACTGAAAATTACATCACATCTGCTCAGGCCAGGGTAAAGACCAATCACGGCTCACCTGATTTGTGAATTTGGTCATGTGACGGTTGCAAGATGAGCCTTGATTCCAAGTGACCACTTTTCAGGGTCTTGAATGTTATAAGAACACAGAGCAAATCCCAGGCTGTGCTTCGGATAGCCCTAATCTAAATCCATTCCGACTGTTGAATGAGGTGAAAACAGCAACGGGCTGCTAGGTTCAATGCGGTCCTTCACTCTTGAAATATCGTTCCATCAAAAGTTTGCTGCGGTTGGATTGTTGTGTTTGTTCCCGGAGTGCCAAGAAGAAATAAATCCTTCCTCCTCCTTCCACCATCGTAGATTAAGGGATTAGCAGGCGAGGCGAGCGCTAAAACTGGCTAATTCTCACCCGAGCACACAGCGCAGGGAGACGAGGATAACGAGAGCCCCGCCGCCACGAGACGCCGTCGGGCCCCGCGGAGCAGCTGTGCCACGGCGCTGGTATTTTGCTCTATTAGAACAAACACGTTTTACAGGGCAAACTTTCTTTGACTCCAAACTTTTAATCTCGCTGTTATTTATGATTTCAACGTTGAGCACTTTGCTTTATGTATTTCTGTCCATTTCCTTTTCAAATTGTTTCTTTTATTTAATTCCCAGCTGCATTTGTTGTTGACACGAGCTGTCGCACATTCTGTTACATCGTGATTTGATTGGGTTTTGGTTTGTTTTTTTCGTCAAATGTAATTAAATTAAGCTGCTTTTTTTGTGCCCTCGGCTTACAATATGCGTAAAAAAAAAGATATTTACAGCATGCTTGGTGATAATGCAATTGCCTCCTGTATGGGAGAGTCCAGTATACAGTAATGACACCAAATGCTACACTAAATAAAAGTGTTGTTATTGGGTTTTTTTGTTCTGAGACAGTTGGCATTCATTTAACCCTTTCAGGGACAGTGGTTACGACAGTGGACGGTTTATCAGGTTACAGGTTATCATTATTTGCGCAAGAAAGGATTAAGGAAAGAAGGCAAGGAAATGGTATCTTGGTGTACTTCAGGCACAAGCTTTGGGTCAACCCCCCATTTTGTGCTTTTTTTTTCCAGGGGTGGAAGGGGCGAGCGGCGGTTAGAATTAATTGTTGATTTTGGGTTGCAAGTCAATTTTAAATAGGCTAGCGGTTCAGTGAAGTGAACAAAAAAAAGTAGATGTAGGTACCGGTTAGGCGACAGAACAAATTAAATCTGATAAATCAAGGTACCACTGTATGACAAAAACCTTTACTCAGTGTTCTTATTAACAAGGCAGTGCCTTGCAGTTCATACTCCAAACCAGTAGGTTGCGCATAGTACCAGAGAATTGACTGTAGATTATTATAGTGAATGAAAACGAATAACGTAACTAAAACCAAACTTGAAAGGTCCTTGAGAGAAGGAGGCAAGATTGTACAACACAGAGGCAAGGAAATTTAGTTCACAAGGTCTTGAGCTTCGCCAAGAAATCGGATCATTTGTAGCAACTTGTTTATGCTAAATTTCCACACACGTCGGCAATTTAAAACAATAGTTTAGCGACTGGAATTTTGACAGAGTGGAAATTTTACCACGATTGGAAAAACGATGTCACCTACACACGCACCCCATTTATCTCAGGTGGGCACTTTGGAGACCCGGAACGTGAGCATCCGTCTCAGTGTACGGAAAATACAATAAAACTGAGTGGGCGAAGGCAGGGGGAGGGGGGGGGCACGTTTTGGGCACACGCTCTCCAGCAGGCAGCGGACAATGTGGGGCTGGCAGAGGGGCTGCCTCGTGCCAGGGGGACTAAAGTGCCACATGGTGCCCTCTTATGAGAAGGAGTGGGGGCCGAGCCCTGGAGGCGGGCGTGTGGGCGGGGGCGCTGCGGGGGCAGTGAATGTGTTTGTGCACATACACGTGCTGAATGTGCGCAAGATGCATCTTTGTGTTGTAAAATATGGAGATAAATGTGGCGCAGGGGGTGGTCAAAGTATGGCCCACGAGCCACTTAGAAGCACAAACAGTTCTGAAATCCAGCGATATTTGTTGCGTTCGTTTTGCTGTTTTATTTCATTATCCATTTTAATCGGCTAAAATGAACCCCCCCCCCAAAAAGTCAACAAAATTAAAAATGACTAAATGACAAATACTGCGATTGGCTGGCAACCAGTTCAGGGTGTCCCCCGCCTACTGCCCGAAGACAGCTGGGATAGGCTCCAGCACCCCCGCGACCCTTGTGAGGATAAAGCGGTTTAGAAAATGAATAAATGACAAATAGTCAATACCATTTTAAAGTGAAGATCAATTATTTTGTTGTTAAAATAAACTAACCTTTTTTTAATTGATATATTTTTAAAAATACTTTAAATTAATTTGTCCCCCCCAAAATGTCTTTCAAGAACTGCAATTAATTATAGCCAAATCAATCACTTGCACTTGTCGATTCACATATTCAAGTATTTTTTTATTTTTATTTTTTGAAGGGGGGCAGTTTTTCTGGGATGTTTTTGCCATCTCTGCCCATTTTTCATTTAAAATGATACTGAATGCTTCTCAGCGTTTTTTTAACACAAATGTTTGGGATTTGAATTTCATTTTCCAATTTTCAATGCACGTCAATTACGCGCAGGTTTTTGCTATTTGCGAGTGAATAAATGTACAAATGAAATGTTGAAATCTAAAAATAATCCCATTTCAAAATGACAATAAATAAAAATGGGAAAAAAAAGCAGTTTGTTTGGGGTTTTTCCCCCCTCATCTCGGAATAACCTAGCCTGACCCCTGTTCTCAAAACCAAATGTAGCACCTGAGCACCAAGTTTGCTCAGCCCCGATGTGAAGTATGAAACTGAATGTGTGTGAGCGTGCGTGTGTGCGGAGAAAGGTGGAGTACACCATGGGGGGAGTCCCACTTCCCTTCTGCATCTTAAATTCCTCAACATCTGTTCAAACCTTCTTGGGTTGCGATGTTTTTGTGTGTCTGCGTGTGTGCACGCTCGGCTGAAGGTGCTCCTTAATGAGACGCTGGCTCATTTTCTGCAACACATCCAGGTGATGCCAGGTGCCCGAATGCAAACAAAGCAATCACCTCAAAAAGCTGCCACCAACCTCCACAAAAAGTGTCAAACGTGGGTTTTCACAACAACTAGGTCAAACGATCGGCCCAGGAGTGCGGCCTCACTCGTCTGCACGCATACACTCGAGTGTTTTTGTGTATGTACTCGAGCACAGATTGGAAGATGTGGGTTAGCATTAGCATCCCACGTGCACATGTGAATGCAAAATGACAACGGGAGATGAAATATTTACCGCCCGGTCTCTGGAGTGAGCGTGACGGGAGTTTTCCAGGCGAAAAAACAAACGGGCACGGCAGCTGCGCGAGCCTTTTGATGCCGTGTTTCGTCGCGTCGCTCTTCTGTCATGTTTACCAAAATTACGTTGTTTTTTTTTAATTAGGCCGCGCTTGCTTTCCGCAAACAAAATATTAGCCGCGTTCAAGAACGTTTGTTGACAGCGCCATTCTGTGCTCTTAGAAGGAATCAAGAGCTTTACTTGTTTAGACTTTCCTCAAAAGAAGAGAAACTACATTGTCCTTTTACAAGCTTTTATATATTATTAAATGTGTATTTTTTGTGTAGATTTGAAAGATAGTTTTAGTTAAAAATGATTGAATGCCATCTGATGTAATCCTGCTTTTTACGCCTACAGAAAGTGATGATGTCTGAAAGTCTTAACAATAATCTGTTTGATGCAGCCCCACCAGTATAATCATGACATAATGATTAATACTGCATTTATGGAATATGAAATAAGCATCAAAATCCTCCCATTTTATCCATCTCAGGTGGCGGCCATTTTGTCACTTGCTCTGACAGCGATATGTCAAAACAATGGCTATTGTACACTTGCTAATCATACATTTACCGAACCTGATGCATTGGTTTTAGCGTACTGTGAATAGATAGAAGCTGAAGAATGTACGTGAGCCTTACGAGGCCCTCGGAAGAAAAAGTCTGGACACCCCTGGTCTAAAGTGTCAAGTGGACATACGTGGAAAACAATGATCTTGCTAACCCTGTGTCAGTCTTGCGCCACCTTGACGCCAGGCCTGCCAAACTTGTGTCACATCAGATCAGCTTGTTATGCTGTACGCGCCCCGACGCCAGAGTCACGCTCCGGTAGGAGGCCATCTTCAGACACCGCATGGAAGGTCAAACCACGGCTTGTTACTTGTACTTGAATGACAAGTGGGCGGCAGTTGTTGTCCTTCTTCCGCAATTAGCGGCACAATCCCATTTATGAGCTCTAATCTGACAATGTCTAGCAGCCCCGTCTCTCGCCGAAGCCCCTCACCTCTGCCTCCCTGCTCTCTTTCCCCTGATGCCTGCTGGCACTTTGGGAGCGGTGCCCCTTCAATCCCTTCGCTCCCTCCTCCTCCTCTTCTGGATGCCAGCCGACGGCCCTCGCAGTGTGGCACGCCATCTGCTGCCGCCCGCCCCGGCAACCCATCCCACCCCTCCCCTTCATCACTGACTCTACTACACCACCGCCCCACCCCTCCACCCCAACCCCTGCAGACAGCCGCTACCCACAATCCTCCTCAGCCTCAGCGCATCGAACAGGAGGCTTTCGCACAGATCACTTCACCCCTTCGATGCCCCTGCCAGAGAGGAGGAAGACGAGGAAAGTGTGAGTGTGTGTGTGTGTGTGTGTGTGTGTGTGTGTGTGTGTGTGTGTGTGTGTGTGTGTGTGTGAAAAAAAAAGCGCATACGAAAATAAGCATCTATTTTTGGTTCCTTTCATAGTTTAATGTTCTCTTTGGTTCTGAAGATCAGTGACTGTATTCTAAAATTATGTATGTAAAAACGTAATTCCTGCATGGCCTGTAGTATTTGTGTGTGGGATGTGGTTTGTGTGTTGGTGTGCCTTATTGAGCGGCATAAATGACTTAATAAAAGAAGGAAAACAACAATATTGATATAATGGTTTACGATACAGATACATGGCGATGGCATTGATATTCTATTTGTCTACGATGGGGAATCCGCCATACATTAAATGCTAGCTGCTAGCATAGCTGGCATCAAGTATATTCTTCTTTAAAACACAAATAATCAAGAATGACATTGATATGACGGTATATAAATACGATCCAAATAAATTTCGTGAGAAATACCGGATACATCACCTAGGGTCAAATTGCAAAATCAAATGTTCGCTGCTAGCAAAGCTGGTGTCACCTTTATTCTTCTTCAAGCCATAATCGATTAAGAATGACAATATTCATATATATCATAGTGGTACATCAATTGTCTATCAATAACAGATGCCGCACGGCAATATCGATTTTGTATTTGCTTACTCAGGGGAAAGTGTTACATTAAAAGCTAGGTGCTAGCATAGCTGTGTCAGATACATGTTGATACTGATATGGTCATCAACGATGGGAAAATCACGACATTAAATGCTAACTGTTCTTCTTCAGACCACAAAAAACTAATGCTAATGCTGATGTATGGATACTGAATCGGTAACAGGTGAGACATATATGCCATATCGCAATACTGATACTGTGTTTACCAAATACAAGAATAATTTAATGCTTATTTTATTTATAGTTAAATTCATTTGTACTAAAAGAGTGCCAATGTCGATATGACGCTGTATCGTACTATAACAATACGAACATACTGATATTTGAGCATTCTCACGCCAAGTATGGATGGTTTTGCTCATCAACATCAATTTCCGATCAAAAACGACACCGACGGGGCTAGCACGAGCGCCGGGAGGGGGAGGCGGCATATTCTCCATCTATCTTTTGTGCGGAGCCTCCTCGCTGGCACACTATCCATCAATGAGCGCAACATTAACTCTTTGGATCGGAACCAACGTTACCAGATATCTCGCTATCGCTCTTCTCCGCCCCTCGCTCTGCTCAACACACACACCAGCCCCATTAGTATGCTGCCGCCATGCAGGGCTTTATTTCCTGCTCTCATCCCAAATTTTCCTGCTCTCTGTTCAGAAAAAAAAATTCTACTCTTTGTCGTGCCCCCGTCCACACACTCAGTCGGTGTTAATAATTTAACTAGTGAGCTGGTGCAGAGCTGGCTCGCATCCAGGCCCGCCATCGCCACTCAACCTCTATTTTTGACACTGTGTGTGTATGTATACGCGCATCCTATGTGCAGGAAAATTAGCATCGGCAGCCACGAGATGGAAATTGAAGTTCAAAGAGGGCGACACATGGTTTTCGTCTTCCTGGTGCAGATGGGTCAGGTTGCTGCGTCATTTCGCTTCATGTTCACTCACACAAGTGGGCTTGTGTGAGTGTGTGCTGATTGCCAAATTCCAAATTAAAATGGTATTAATAGCTCACGGCTACCAGGTTATTTCTGGGCCAATGTAGGTGCAATGTTGTTTTTTTTCACACTTTTGAAACAAAACATAAAATACTCTGCATGCACAATAAGTTGAGTTCATGCTTTTTTTTCCCCAAATAAAAAAGCATAGGGAAATCATAAAAAACAAAGCGCAGTATTGGAAGTATCATTTAAATGAATAATAAAATTCCAGGGGCATTATAAATAATAAAACAATCTCAAAAACACATTTTTTTGCTCTATGGTTTTTACAAATTTTAGGGAAATAAAAAAATACTGGACGTATAATTCATTTATCTTAAACGTAAAATTATGGGAAAATTAAATTTAATAGTAACATTTTGAATATAAATGTATACAAATATATCCAGAAAGTATGTTTCTAGAAAAATGGGAGCAGACACCTCGAGTATTTTTTTCTTCTAGGAAGATTATTTTAAAAAATTCAGAGCTATAAGTGTTACTTTTTATGATGATAACAACAGCGTATAACTAAGTACAGTAGATGCTTTTCTGGATTTTGTCAATGCATAGAAAAACAAGAAAACTATTTTTACTCATCCCAAATTTGAAAGTGTTACCTTAGGGGTGATGTTTTTAACAACAACACCAAATGAAAAACACATTTTTAAACATGTTAACAAATGTGTTTGACTGCGTCATGGAAAAAAAAAAATCTAATGATCGAATAATGTAACCACATCATATGAAAGTCCTCAAAGAAATGTTAATGGGTTTTAAAAAGAGAGAGAAGTGACATTTGGGAAGTGTGTGTGTGTGTGCGCGCACGCATTACCACGCCACCTCCCACACCTCTCACCCTCCCACAGTCCGGCCCACCAGAGACATCATCATCACGCCACTCATGTTTTCATCATCCATTTTCATGGATATCGTCCATCGTCCTCCTTTAAGCGGCACAGCGCCCGGAATGAACGGCAAATCCTTTGGACTCCCAAAAGTCATTATAAACTGTCAAAGGTGGAGTTTGCACTTTTCAAACTGCGTACATTGTAAGAATGCATGCATGCAAACAAGACATTCTTTGCCATGATGGAGTGTTGTGTTATTATTCTAGTTTTGTCTCAAGAGTCGTCCAATTCATTCTTTGTAACTTTTGTCGCTAAATAATCCGGCCAAGGAAAGCGAGGTTGCAGGGAGTCCCCAAAGACGAAGCGAGGCTGCGTATGCGCCCACGGCAACCCCCCTTGGTCATGCCTTCTGTCTCTGATAGGCTATTCTTGTCATGGTGTGACAACTTTTAAAAATAAAATTCAAGACACAAGATTTCCAAAGATCATTTCAATAATATTCTTCTGTCAGATCAGACAGACAGTTTTAATATATGTGACAAAAAGTGTTTTAAACAATTTACTGTATATTTGAACAAAAATAGCAGCAATGCAGGCAGGAAGACGGATTTAAAGTAAAACACGTAACCTGTCTATAGTAGACATACGCGAGGCCTGCCCAGCTCCGGATTGATCGCTCATCATCAGAGCTTTTCATACGGCGAAAAACGCTTCCGCATGAGTGCTCGCGTGCACGCAAACAACCTGCACTGTCATTTAGATTCCAAGATGGCGGCGGGTTAGCGCGCCAGACGGCGTTGGCGCGTGTGAGCGGGCGGCGATGGACTCACACGTATGCGAGGATGTCAATGGGAGAGGGAGAGAACACACACACACACACACAGACTCATATGCACTTGCACACACCGCATGGCGGTGTTGACAGGTGGCTGTGGTAAAGAGGTGGTCCCTGAGCTGGGGTCCGCCTGTCTCTGGCTGCGGCAAAGAGGAATAAAAAGCTCCCGGCAGCTGTCGCCCTAATTCCTCTAACACGCCGCTTGTGCTCTGATTAGAAAACAGATCTGGCCTCTAATTTACTCCTGACACCAACTAATGCGAAAATATCTCAATCGCCACGGAAGAGGCGGGCAGTGGCCACGGGTGTGGCGGCAGCTGCGGTCCGAGCGAGCCCAACAGGTCAAGTGAGACGCCTCGCGAGGGGGGCGCTGCCTGCCAACTTCCTGGAAGCATCCACGCCTGATTTATTCGCCTCCTCATTCCCTGTCACCTTTGGCAAGGCATTTGATTTCGAGCCTGGAATGTTTAGAAATGCTCCCGTGGGATCCAAAAAGTCGATCCACAATTTTGGAACTAGCCAATTTCACACAATTCTGCAAAGACGGCTTTTTTTCCTATGTTGCCGTTTTGGTGTGAAAGGTACCGGACATGTAGTGGGGTTGGACTGCGAATTTCCCGGCTCAAAATTGCCACATTGGAGGCCAAACAGTAGAAATCTCACATTTTTACACATAACCTAGCTGCCACAACTTTGACACTTTTATTTGATTTCAATATAGACTCTAAGAGGGGTGTAACCAAAAAAAAAACAAAACGATTTGAAGTGAAAAATCGGTTTCGATTTTAAAAATGTGAGTGCATTGAATCAAACCAAATTTACGGTAATGCATCACGCCCCAAGTATCAAAATACCTACAAAACAAAACACACCATGCAAGTTTATCCCGAAATAAAAACATATTGTTCATATATATGAAAAAAAATGCTTCTAACTCTATCGTGGCAAAATTAAAATAAAGAGAATGTAAATAGAGCAACTAACACTATACAGGAAACCAAATCATACTTTATGTGTACATGCAAAAGTTGAACCAATAAAGAATTCCAAAGTGATATTCACTTCTCACAGAGGAAGAGGAGGAGGAGGTGTCAAGCTGTGTGTATGTGTGTGTGTGTGTGTGTGTGTGTGTGTGTGTGTGTGTGTGTGTGTTGACGGGTCCGGCCCAGCAGGGGGCAGAGGTGTGATGTGAGGGAAGTGGGAGGTGACAGCTCGGTGTCACATGACGGCACACTGGGTGTCACCTCGCTCGGGACCGCCAAGACCCAGAGAGACAGACAGACAAGGAGGCGGGGAGGGAAGGGGAGAGCATAACGGCCATCTTGATGCTACATTAAAATGGGCAAAAGTATTAGGACAAGTGCCCTTTCCACCTACGGGAAGTGACCAATGAGGGCAAAATGGAGTTGGTTGTAGCTATGGTGGCTTTGTCATGATGTTGCGATGTCTATGGGCGTCCTTGTACACCATACGAATTCAAGCAGAATAGAAGGAAAAAAAGGGTCGGGGGGATTAATGTTCAGTCTCACATGCATGTTTTTGGACTAGACTACCTGGAAAAAAAAAAAAACACACGAGCATGGGGAGAACATGCAGGCGCCACAGAGGAAGGCCGGAGATGAGATTTGAACCCAGAACCTCAGAAATGTGAGTCAGGGATGCTAACCACTGGCCACCACCATAAACACTACTTTTGACCAAATAGTGTTCATGGTCAGAATGTCGGCTAGATGATGTTTGTTTTTTTAATGTGTGTTTCTGCTTTGTCTTTCTTTCTCTTCTGTGATGACTACATGTGTGTGTGTGTGTGTGTGAAGCGTGTGTTTAAAATCCTCTTTTTTTATTTCCTCTTCTGTCTCTTCTATGGGTCTCAGGGGACTTGCTTGGCATCTCTCCCTACTTTTAATTCTCACTCGGCAAACTGCTGCTGTCTGAAGGCAAGCTGGCATCACGTACACACACACACACACACACACACACACACACACACACACACACACACACACACACACACACACACACACACACACACAAAAACACCGTTCACCAATGCACTGGCATGCATACACCCTCCTTTCCCCTCATCACCTCCTCAAAAAGACACGCCACGAAAGAAGACAACCCACGCATTCGTCCCACGTCTGACTCCGGTGCGGCGTTTTTGTTACTGTGCGTGTGGAAGGAGAAGCGGTTAAACACACGCAGCAATGAGAGGTTACAAGTGGAACTCAAAGAGACTAGCGCAAATACACACACGCACTCACACGCACTCACACGCACACACACGCGACTAGATGAAACGATGCTTGCAGCCTCCCTAGAAATGTGCAACATGCACACACAGACTGACAGAAGCTGACGCACAAATAGACACAGAGCGTCCCTGCGACTCGCAATACAAATCCAGCGTGATAGCAAACACAAATGCGCTCGGCGAGCCCTTCGAGCGTAAAATCAAGGAACTAAAAGGACGCTGTTGGTTCATTGCCGTCCCTTCGAGCTTGAGTGTTTCTCTCAGAATAAAGCACCTGTCATCAGAGGGAAGCTCTCACACACACAAACACGTACACATACACTTCATCAGCCTGACTTCAAAAAGCGAGGGATAAATAAGTTAAGGACAAGACTGATGGGGATGAATAAATAACATGAGGGAACCAAACAGGAAGCAGGAAGCAGGAAGGCAGTCGACTAGTGTCTCACGCGCACACAAAAACACACACGCGCGAACACATGCCCACCCTTCCAATCTCATTTAGCTCTGTCTTGGTATCCAGCAGCACCACAAATGAGATGGAGGAATGTGCATGTGCAGCGTTCCCTCACCAGACAGACCTGACTAAATGGAGCTCCTGCAGTCGCTTCAACATAGTTCCTGATGGCACCCACCAGGGGGCGGTATAACACAAACATATGGGTATGCAGGGAAACGCTTCGGTAAAATACAGTAATATTGGGTGTTCTTTACAGAGGATAAAGAATATGTGCCTGTGAGTATTGTTAATATTTTCTGTTTTCATGGATCGCTCCACCGTTTGCGCTAAACTTTTTTTGCTTGTATCTTGAAAAATCTCAAGGCACCATTGTATTTAAAAAACAAAACCAAAAAAAAAACCCCGTAATGTTCAGGTATCGACAGCGCATCATAAAAATAATGAGTGTGAATGGTTCTCGGTGCCCTGTGATTGACTTGCGACCAGTCCAAGGTGTAATCTGGCTTTCTCCAAAAGTAATCTGGAACAGGCTCAAGCTCAAGTGAGCCAAACAGGATAAGCGGTTATAGATAGATGTCATATCATCATATTGATTTGTTGTGTGTGTGTGTGCATGCGTAACTATAAGATGAGCAACATTTTATTTTTTTAAGAGGGGGAACAGGGCATGAGTATGAACACACATATGCAAATGAAGCGGGGTTATTATTGTGTTGCTCATCAAGCAGGGCGCAACGCGGACATTAATAGACTGATGAATATGCATGCGGAATTTGTTAATTAAGCTAATTATTCCACCACAAAATGCATTCGTCTTCCAAGGACATCTTCCCCAGAATTCCAACCTGCTCCGCTCATTAGTCATGCGATAGTTTACACCGGGCGGCGGGACAAGAGGTGGCGCAGGGAGGGGCCACGCAGTTGGGGGCGTGAGGGTGGGAGGGAGTTTTTGACGCAGACACAATATAAGGTCATCGTGGCTTTGAAGGAACGTGGCGAGAACCCCTGAAAGGCGTATAATGGAGTTCTAATGGCAGCCTGGCCATTCATCAGCCTCTCAAAAAAAGTGAGAGGTCAATGAGGAAGACAAAAAAAAAAAACGGGGCTGTATTCGCTTACAGTCGGACGTGCCAGACACTCGCGCCCGCTAATTCCCCCCTCTTCGCTGCTTTTCCTCTAATTGCTTATTAAAACCCTCTTAAATGAACTTTTTGTGCCAACTTTCCAACACATTAATTAATTGTTGTAGCCAATTAAGTGTCGCTGCGCAAATGAGCTTCAGCACAAATGGTCCTGCAGGGCCCCCGTCAAAACCCCACACACCCCCACCCCAACACACACACACACACACACACACAGAGCTACTCACCCTGGCTCACCAGCACCACCAACTTGGCTGACTGCTTTCCCATCAGCCCCTCTGCTTTAAAGCAACGTATGCACAGGAAGTCGAAGAGCAAGGCGATGAACCCTGGTGGAAATGCTGCGTCATGCCGAGGCTGACTCTGGAAATGTCAGAAGCAGATTAAAAACAAATCAGCAGCCATTTACCACTGAAAGAAAAGGACAGAGTCATGATACGATGCATTGTGAGATCGCTAGGTAGAGTTAACTCACAATATATCACGACAGCAGCAATATCAGAATAGAGACACGATACAGCCATTGTGTTATATATTTTGTCAATGATACTGATAATGGCACAAGACAGCAATTGTGGCGGCCCGGTAGTCCAGTGGTTAGCACGTCGACTTCACAGTGCAGAGGTACCGGGTTCAATTCCAGCTCCGGCCTCCCTGTGTGGAGTTTGCATGTTCTCCCCGGGCCTGCGTGGGTTTTCTCCGGGTACTCCGGTTTCCTCCCACATTCCAAAAACATGCATGGCAGGCTGATTGAACTCTCTAGAATTGTCCCTAGGTGTGAATGTGAGCGTGGATGGTTGTTTGTCTCTGTGTGCCCTGCGATTGGCTGGCAACCGATTCAGGGTGTCCCCCGCCTACTGCCCGAAGACAGCTGGGATAGGCTCCAGCATCCCCCGCGACCCTAGTGAGGATTAAGCGGTTCGGAAAATGGATGGATGGATGGACAGCAATTGTGCCATTATCAATAACAATGATATATATATACCTGTATATACTGTATATATATATATATATATATATATATATATATACACTGTATACACACAGGTATATATACTGTATATATCATAGTGGCAAAAAGTCGTGTAGCTAGATAAGTTCACCAAAATAGCATCAACAGCTTTCAGTGCACAACTTCCTGGATGGTAAATCTGCCTCAACATCTCAGCCAGACTTGGATTTATTCCAAAAAGCAGGAAGCCGTTATCCCGGATTACGCTCGTCGTCTCCTGACCTGCCGCCTGTGACATCAGCACACATCTGCACCTCCAAAAAACTCCCAGTGTGGCCTCGCTGCCGTGGAGCGATAGCGAAATAATAATGAGCGTGTGTGTGTGTGTGTGTGTGTGTGTGTGTGTCGTGGCAGACGCTTCTCTCAAGCAAAACTATAAAGTGCGGAGCGGAAGTGAGACACAGTTAGGGTGTCGATAAAACACACTGTGTGTTCTCGCAGTAAAGAATATTTCACTGCTGGGAATCATGGCAGACATTTTTAAGGCGGGGTAGATGACATCTATAAAGTGTCTTCATTTGAACATAATTATCGATACAGAGACAGACAGGCACAGTGGATGGATGAAGTGGTCGGCAGACAAGATGGGCAAATGGACAGACGGATAAAGGAAGGGATGGATGATGGAGAGACAGATAGATGGATAGACTGCCCGTTGGACGGATGAATTTACAGACAGAATTATGGAAAGATGCATCATGGCAAGACAGACAGACAAAAAGACTGATAGAGGGGTGGAGGAATGGACGGACAGCTAGGATTACTGACAGACGGATGGCCAGACGGACAGATGATGGACAAGCTGACTGACAGATATGGAGGAGACAGAAGGATACACAAATGGAAAAAGAAGAGATCTGGATAGATATATAGATAGATAGATAGATAGATAGATAGACAGACTTTGACCTTGATTCAAACTTAAATGTCACAGTGGTGCACCAGTCAGCCATCTTTGTCCCCCCCCCCCCCCCCCCCCATGTTATAGATCACCTTTGCTCTTCCATCATCCTGAGTGAGTTTGCCGGCAAATGAAATTGCGCTCGCTGTCCAACCCCGCATTGTTTGCCGTGGAAACATGACGAACGACTACGGAGATTGCCGCTAAATGCCATCCATAGCTTTGGCCATTAGCCTTTGTTCGCCGTCAGCTTTTAACGAATCGTGCCAATCATTTAAGTGGCGAACACATTTGGGCTAGCGAGGGAGTTGATCCCATTGAAAGCAAGACACCTGACAGATCGCAGCTATTGTTTGTCTAGCCCGTCGACAATCGCTCAAAATGGAGGCCACGTTCCATTACCATGTCGCCTGTGTGCGGAATGGAGACAACATGCTCCAGCCTGGCAAGTGTGGCACGTTTATGGGCATCCCCCCCCCCCCCCATAAGGTGCCCTTCTGATTGATGGCGCACGCCTCCTTCTCCTCGCCCTGCTGATTTATTCACCCGGTCTCTGTGACTTGGCAGCGGCGGTGCCCACTCCTCCCTACAGACGCATTCACTATTATTTCCAGTCCCGGCGGGTGAAGGCATCAGACAGAAACATACACAATAGTCATGCACGCGTGCACAGCTGCACACACACTGTCTGGTGTCACAGGCGCACACAGTGAGCTGGTGCTGGAGGGCAGGTGAGTTGCTCAATGAATGCATCTCTCACCCAGAGGCCTCAGCTGCACGCTTTGGGCCAAGAGGGCTAAGCGTCTCTGTTAGCCTGCCAAGTGAGGAGCTGGTTTATACGTGAGGCCAATCCACACACACACACCCATGCACACACACGCGGCCAGAGTGCATGCAGCTGGCAGGCTTGCCAATCAGCAGTTTATGATGCTTGTCTGCCTGTCAGGAGCGCCATAAAGATATCAAACCTCGGTTGGTATTCAGAAACAATGCTATTTTGTGCTATTTATAAAGTCATTGATGTCACTTTAACAACATTTGATGAATTCTGAAAGGTTTGAAAAAATGGGTATTAATATAAATAGCCCTCTCATGGGTATTTGCTGAGCGTTTCATTGAAGGAAAGACTCAAACAACAAAACGGTAAGCTAATTGGACAAATGTTTTGTCAGTCTTCATCGACTGTAGCCAATCACATCAAGACAAGACAAGTCAGCGGGCCGTACCTGAAGCAGCTAAAGCTACGGAGCCATCGTCTTTTGTTTCTCGACGTCAAAGAAAAGTAAAACATGACTGAAAACAAAAAGAAGAAATGAAATATCTTAAATGTCTTTAAAATGAGATATACTAACCCTCTCAATTAAAAAAAACTATTCTGAAAACGCAGAGTATCAAACTAGAGCCCGACATCTTGTGTCTGAAGTACGCCCCGAGTTTCCGGTTTTACTTCCTGATGGAAGCTGATTAGTCCCCACACTCGCGTGGCCACCATCAAGTACATGTTAATTTTCTTAATTTATAAGATACACAGTAAAGCAGTGCAGAGTAGTTGACTACTTTCACATATTTTATAAATTCAACTTTAAAAAAAAAAAGGATTGTTATTCTGGAGGTTTGTTGGCTTGGGTTACACCAACTTGCGGAGACAAAGTGCAGAATATACAAATTTAAATCAAAAGGTTTTAAAGAACATATATTTGTATTACAAACACTAGACACCAACTGTTCGCATGACTTCCTTTAATAAACTCAAACAAAACATATATTACAAAATATTTTCTTTCCCCTTAGACACATGAAACGTACTCATTTGAAGAGAACCGTGGACCATTATTAGAACAATTTTCTTCAAACGTATTATTTTCTTTATTTAGAAAATAACTGCACAAAAAAAAAAGAAAAAATGTTTTTGCACACACACACAGGGAGGCAAAGAGCAGCTTCTTGATGTCCTCCAGGAAAAGCACTTAAAGTTTGTTTTATATGACTAAACATACTTCACCAAGCAGGAATGCTTGTTACTGAGCGACTTTTGTGTTTTAAAGAGCAGAGGATGAGCGCGATGTGCAATCTTAATAAGGTTTCTCACAAAACCGATTTTACTGTTTTTTTTTAATTGATGGCAAGTACAGAGCAGCATCAGAAAAAAACTAAACAAAAAAAGCATCCAGCCTTGCAGTCAGCACCATTCAGCATTCAGGCGGAAGATGAGGGAGCTAAGCAAAGCGTCTTTGCCGAAGAACTTTGCCCCATTTCCAGTGGCAGACAAATGCAAAACCTGCATAACAATAATTTTTAAAAATAAATCAAGGAACCGAGCAGAACCAAAACACTTCCATCGTATGATATCAGCAGTCCCTTTCTCCCAGATGATTTTAACATTCATTTCACGTGTGTTTTCTCTCAGTTAAGGAACTGGTGGGTAGTGCTCCAGGACCTGGGTGAGCTCAAGTAGGGGATCAGTGGGTAGTTCCATGGGAAAACCGGAGGTCCTGATCCTTGAGGAACTGTGCTGCGTTAGAAGAATCACTAAGAGTGGTCGGGGCCTCCGTTGCGGGCGGCGGAGCCTTATCTGAGCCCTCCGTGTTGGGTGACATACCCTCTGCATCCGAAGAGGCCCCCACGTCCGAGATGAGCTGGAGGAGAGCCGCTGCCATTTCTGATGTGCTGATGTCCTGGCTCAGGCAGGGGGAGCTGGGAGCAGGGGGCAGTCCCGGAGGAGAGGGTGGACGCTGGTCGCCACGTGGGAGCGCAGGGCAGGTGCTTAACGGGTTCCTTTTGGACACATCTGAAAAGGACAACAAACGTCAGCCATCACTCATTTTTTCCCCCCTAGGATACGAGGGCACATGCTGTAGTTCCTACCTTGACCACAAGAGGGATCCATTCAAATGGATTACAACATGCATTACAACTTGTTAGCTTGAAATGTCTTTCTATAATCATGTTAGTGGAAAAGAGAAGTATGTTTTTAAAGTGAGCACCTTTGTGAAAATATTTGCATGAATTTGTCATTAAAAAAAGCTTTTAAAGCAGCAAGAGTGGGGAATGGGTGAGAAACAGGGATTGGACATGGACAGGGTGACCACAATTGCAACAGCACCCTGAAGACCAAATAAAAGGGTTACTGCTGTCTGTATTAAAAGTAATCGGCCTCTCATTTATGGCTAACCACGTTCATTCTTGTTGAAGAAAAAAAAAAACAAAAAAAGTACAAATGGTGTGTGGGTAAAAGTAAAAAGAAGCACATGCATGTAAGGTCTAAAGATTGAAAACATTTATTTCCAGTTGATAACTTATGAGCGTGTAAAAAGGCGGACATGACAGTCTGAAGATTCCTGCTGCTGAAAGGTGTTGGGCGGTGGGGAAATGTGATACAGAACCAATGAGTGTGAAGAAACAAGGAAAATTGGAAAAAGGTGAGGGACGAGGATGGAAAAAAATGTGGACTTTTTTTTTTTTTTTACTTTCTACAAATGAATGACACTTGACTTTGTGGTGCGTTTATTGTGTACACCAGCCAGCTATATCCCAAGTGCAGCAAACCGTCACCCCGGTAACATGAGGACACTTTTTGTTATATACATATGGGGTCGAAAATTTTTAAATTTCAGGGCGTAAAAAAAGGGGACTAAATCATTTGCCCAATTAAAAATAATTATGCCAATAATTTCATCAGAACACACAGTACAGTAATCCCCCGCAGCATCGTGGGTCAACCTTCACAAAGTTATCGAGCAGGGGGTTCTTTTTTTTATTTTTTTGTTAATGTAAGCTATCCACTGATTCACTGAAAAACCTTTGAGCCGGTTTTTACACTTGACCACGAAGGGCTGCCTGTCGTACACTGAGCGACACAAGTGAACAATCGCGAACCAATTACTCTGCTCAGCTGAACGGAAAAACAGCAAACCCTGGTGCTCTTTTTGGAGAAAAAGTTACTGTATCTCCAGTTATACTGAACTGCATATTTTGCGCGGGCACCCGCAGCGGCTCCTCTTGTTGTGAGAGGGAAGAAATTTCATCTGTGCTGTATGTGCAACATAACAGCACATTTGACAAAGTTGTACTTGATATTTAATTGAACAACAAACATGAGAAAACGGGCTTGAACTACACACCCACACAGTGTAATGACTAAACAACTAATCAATTATCAAATTAATGCTTAATTATTTCTGATAATCAAAGCGTTTGGATACTTTTATACCTTTTTATAATTTAAATTTTATCCGAGTGCTCTGAATTTCAGCTTCACAACAGTAAATACTACGCAATTCCGAGAGTCGTTTGACTGATTATCGATTACCTTTATGTTGATAAAAAAAATAAAACATTTTCTCTCTCTTCTCCCCCCCCCCATCTCTCTACCCCCTTCCTCTCTCATATATATCAAAGGTGCCGTATTTACAGGTTCCTGAAAAGTGAAAGGTTTGAAGATACGAGGTTTGACTGCATACGCACTGTAGTGGTAAGGCCCCCAGTGGCGGGTGATTGGATGTTGTTTCCTGCCTGGGAATGTAATTTTTGTTGTTAAACATGGTCTTTTCTCTTGGCCATTACGTCCGTGAAGTGGCAATGCCGTTCAAAGCAGGGCTCGGTCCCTATCCCCACAAATAGCGGGGGATTACTGTGTGCTAATTCTGTTGATAGAAATCGAAAGTAACAATACTTTTCCTTGTCCTACTGAAGTTCCCAGTGACGACATCTGCCCGTGTCACCTCCTACAGACTAAAGCCAGACTTGCCCTTGCGCTCAGTCGTGGAAGTAGACGCAGCGCGCGTTAGAGCCTCCCCCGACTGGACGCCATTGCTGCTCTCGTCGGCCTGCTCCTCGCTTTGCGGCTTCATGATGTGGCCCAGGATGAGCGCCAGCAGGTTAGCCTGCTCCTCTGGGAGTTGCGCCGCATCCCCGGAGGCCGGGGACAACTCGGGCGGCTCTGAGGCCGACGCACCACCCTGGTGATGGTCGGAGGCCTCGCTGAGCGCCGACAACGACTGGCTGAGCGTCTCTGCGTTGGACTGGTTAAGGAGTTGGGAGACCTGCTGAAGGGAGAGGTCCGTCTGGCCTTGGAGGAGGTTGAGCAGCAGGGTCATTTCTGTCTGGTTCAGTTGCTCGGCGGCAGCTCCCAATGCTGGACCCACATTAGGAGACGAACAATCAACACAGGAACATTAGGTCTGGGTTATTTCTCATCCAAAAGTGGAAGGAAAAAAAAAAAGCAGTTTCCATCAACACAAAATTTTCTACACGCTGAACAATGTTTTACAATGTAAAACTATGTCTATTGAACACAATTTCCTATGGGAAGTATTTACCTGACAAATCGTTGTCCTGAGCCGCAGCCGAGGGTGGCTTCCCCTGCGCAGGAGGAGGAGGAGGAGGAGGCGGCGGCGGCGGCGGCGGGGGGGCCGGTGCTCCAGCTGGACTGGTTTGTGGACGACTGTTATCTCCGCTCGAGGTGCTTGAAATGTCCTTCCGGGGTGCTTTGGGGACGTCCTCGGGCAGCCCGCTCTGACGCGCACGCCGCCGCTTCTTGCTCCATAGCTCGTGGCAGTCTTGATGATGAGGAAGACTAAAGAGAGGGCGGGGGGAAAAAAGGCGACCATTACAGATGCGAAGCACTCGACTGAAAGGTAAGAGTTAAAGTCTACTGACTCTGGTGGCGGCATGTTGTTGGGGTCCACATCACACAGGAAGTCGCTGTTGAGTGCCCCTTCTGAAGTGCACCGGCGTGAAGGGTCCAGGGTCAGCATTCGGTCCAGCAGGTCAAGGGCAGAGGTGGGCAAGCTGTAAAAGACAGGGAGGCGTCTTCCAGCCGTGCGATACATGACGAATCGTATTCGGCGCAACTTTCGACAAGGACGTACAAAGCAAATTCCTCTCGCAGTCGCCGTCTGTACTGCTTCTTGGGCTTCATGGTGTTGAACAGGGGCAGCTTGATGACATCAGGCCAGGCTGCAGGACAGGGGGAGCCACACAGCCGACTGAAAGGCACATGCGGGCGCACACACAGACACACGCACACAAAGACAAAAGTTACCAAACAAACAGAAGTTCTCGAAAAATTCAAACTTAGTGGATTCCATTTAAGGCCTAAAACTGATGAGAGATCGCAACCTCCAATATTATTGCAAGCTAGTTGCCCGTTTCTCTGCACTAGCGGAAGCCTCAATATGACCTACCTGATGAGTTCCAGCTGCAGCAGCTCCTGATTGGCTTGAAAGATGGGCTTCTTGGTGAACAGCTCTCCTAGAATGCACCTGAGCCGCAACAGGCAGAGTTAGTCAAAAAATATCGTCAAAATGTAATATAGACTACGCAAAAAGATAAGAGCTCCCATGGAAATGTTTTTTTTTGTAGACTTTACACTCACCCACAACTCCACACATCGATGGCCGGAGAATACCTCTCCTCGCCCAGCAGCAGCTCAGGCGGGCGATACCACAGTGTGATGACTTTGTTCGTGTAAGGCCGACTGGAAATACAGAAAGTGTCAAAAAGAGTAACAGTGGCATCTAGTGGCGAGTCGATGGTACTGAAAAGGGAAGCCGCTATGGTCATGAGGAAGCTTGATGATTTTTGATTACCTCTCTTCTGAATTATAAAGGCGAGCCAAACCAAAGTCAGCCAGTTTAATCTGCCCTCTAGAAGAAACACAAGAGCACATCTCATATTGGAAATAGGCGACAAAATATTTCTGCACTGCAGCAGCTTCTTGTGTGAGTTGTACCTGTTGTTGAGCAGTATGTTGGAGCACTTGATGTCGCGGTGCAAGAAATTGTTCTTGTGGCAGTAGTCCAGACCCTCCATCAGCTGGCGCATGAAGCTGCGGATGTGCTCATGGGAGAACTGGACCATGCCCGACTCGAGCAGACCCATGAGGTCGTGGTCCATGTACTCAAAGACCAGGTAAAACGCTCCTAATTTTGTACAAATTGAAAAAAATAAACAAAGATTTTTAACAAATCTCAACTGTGATCTTTTCTCTGTGAAATTTGCATGTTCTCCCTATGCTTACTGAAGACTACAGGAGGAGGTAGCTTCAATATAAATAGCTGTATACTCCTTGCTGTGGAAGTTGCAAAATTAAGACATTTGCGCAGTTAACATCAAGAAAAAACATTCTAACTTTGGAGAGCCAACCGATATTCAAAGAGTCCAGATCACAGCTTGTCACAAAAAGTTGTTGTTGGTTCATGATCATCTCCATTTAACTAATTTTTAAAAATGTAATTTATGCTAACATGGTGCATATCTAACCTGTTTCATTTGAGCCAATGCACTTTAAATCCACCCGACTGAAAGTCCACTGTTCACTCCAGTTCACAGACTCATTCATTGATCCTGACCTCTTGATACCGAAACACTCAGCGAACCGGTCTTATTTCTGGCAGCAACCTCTAAATATTTCAGCCAAAAACTTCAAAAAGGCAAGTGACACAGCGTTTTTTAGCCACTTACCTTTGTCCTTTTTAAAGTCAAGAGCATCCTGCTTGTCGGTGACGATCTCCTTCATATTGACGACACTGCAGTGTTTGAGCTGCCGCAAGATCTTGATCTCCCGGATGGCCGTGATGGGAAAGCCCTCCTTCTCGTTATCCAGGCGGACTTTCTTCAGGGCCACCAGCTCGCCTGGCGACAAGCATGTGTGCCAATTACGGCTCTGTGCATATCATGGACGACGACGACGACGGTCTTACCCGTGTCTTTGTCCTTGGCCTTGTACACCTGGCCGTAGGTGCCCTCTCCGATGATGCCGATGATGTCAAACTTATCGACGCATCGCTTGCCCCAGTCGCTCTTGGTGTGTTTGCGCTCGCCGTAGCGAGGGCAACAAATCCTGCGGGCATTTACAAAAACAAAAAGTGGTTTGAGAGAATTCTGGCGTCTCAACCTAATATGCAACAAAATTCACAGTGTTAATATAATCAAGCAGAAATTGACCACAATTTGGCACAAAAATTGCACTTTTTTGATAAAACAATGTGAAACAGAAAAGACTTTGCAACCATATCTCATGAAAGAAACTCACTTTGGTCTCTTTTTAAGGGCGGGCAGGGTGAGCGACAATCCCTGATGGGAGGCCAAATGGAGGGGTGAAGAGTCACCGCCAGGCAGGGTGGGCGGCAGCGGGAGGTCGATGATTGACGGCCGGCTGCGAGTTTCCTTCTCCTTTCTGGATCCTCGCTGATAAGTGGACTTCTTTGGGCTGAACAAGGAAAGAGAAAAGAATCGTTTTGTCCAAGCACAAAAGGAACTTGCAGCCATATTCATAACAACAACCAATGAAACATTACAACACAATAATATGTATTACTGCTGTCAGGCCTTATAGTCGACGGCAATTTTCTCCAACATTTCTGGCCAAAAGATGACCGCTTAGATGACTTCAGGTAGCAACATTTATTCACACCAACCTAACCTGTAGAATTCAACAAAAATGACTAGAAACTGGCTCTTGTCTACCAGACTACAATGAAATTTTTAAAATGTTAAACACAATTTTAAAGGATGATCGATCATTACGGATAATTAAGGCTCAATGATTTATTTTTTTTAAATTAGGTAAGAAGCTAATTGATAAGAAATTGCAGGCCTGTGTGGTCCTCACCTGTGCTGAGAGTTTCCCAGCAACAAAGGGGGCAAAGGCAGGGGCGGCAAAGTGGAAGTCTTGTGGAGCGGTGTCTGTCGGGCGGGACTCCGCGCGGGGACGGGAGCGGGCGATTTGGCCGGGGCGGAGGGCGCCGGAGGCAGAACCTTAGCGTCAGCCTGCTGGGGCTTGGGTGGTGGTGGAGGCGGTGGAGTTGAGGAGGTTAAACCGGGAGCCTCGGTGGGTGATGGTTCAGGGGGAGCAGCTGGAGAGAAGGTGGTAGAAGCCGAAGGTAAAGGGTCACCCACTGGTTCTTCCAACATTGGTGCTTCCTGTGGTGACTGGACCGAAGGCAGTGACTGAGATTCCTTTTCTCCGGAGTCTTTTTCCTCCGGCTCCTCCGCTTTAGGTCGTGAGGAGGAGGAAGAAGAGGCTGAGGGGGCTATGGGTTTCTGTGTGGCGGGGGATGCGGCGCCGCTACCGCAGGCACGAGCCGCCGCCGCCTCAGCAGCCTGGCGCTCCTTCTTCCTGCGGCTGAGCTCGGCGCCCAGGCTGGAGTTGAGCGGCAGGCGAGTGGCAGGAGGTGAGCGGCTGGCAGGCCGGCTGCTGTAGGAGCCGGCAACCAAGACCCCTGCTGGGGGGCCATGCCGCTTGCTGCGGGAACGGGACGAAGAGCGATGAGGGGAGAAGAACACAGGCGATCGACTTCTGGAACGGCCAGAGCGTCTAAAAGGAAAGTTTGGAAACTTTATCAAAGGAAGAAAGCAGTTTCACAAGTGGCTGGGGTCGAAGTCACACTGACACATATTCGGGGAGTTGCTGAGCACTTGCATATTTAGAAACAGCCATGCTTCAATTCGGCTGAATTTTTTTTTTTTTGTTGCAATTTTAAAAAGTCTGTTTAAGTAAGCGGTTTGTTTCTTTCTTTTTTTTGAGTCAACAATGCAAAGTGACACAATGCCTCCCCATCGCGTTGTTGGTACAAGCAGTCAGGGAGCCTGACTACTTTTACCTTGTCACAGCTCTTTTAGTAACTGAGTACTGTGGCTTTGTAGGTATGCCACGTGTGCTTATGAAGAGCGACTGTAACAGGCGGTAATACTTCAAATGCAAAATCTGAGTTTTCAAATTCAACAAGTATTAATTTATTAGCAAGGTGACAGAATTTCCTGAAAACGACATTCGAGATGTCTGGTTGGAATGGCCACTTCATACTAATTAGAGCACATATTTGAGTTTTTATGTCTCCGGGGGAAAAAATGTTCTTGGGGGGAACATTTCGGAGTGATATTGCCCACAGAAAATTTTCAAAAAAATAACCACACCGTGAAAAATAGAGTAAAACAGTGTAACTTCATCATTTCTGAAGTTAATCTTTTTTTTTGTCCGCAATTTGAAGAACCCTTTCTCACATTGGCTGACAAGTTTTAGTTCAAAAATAAACCACGAGTACAATAGACCAGGCCTAAATTCCAAGTAGTTCTCCAAATAGAGGGGTCAAAATTACTCAAATGTTTTAAACAGCATTACGTGCCCTTAAAACTCAAGATAAAAGGGCACAAATGGAACATTATTCGTGATAAGAACAGTGTGCGCAGTGCGCATGTGAGAGTCATGTGTTGATGTTTTATGATCCTCCCTGTTGTATGTGCTTTACCGACATCTTGTGGCATCTACATGGAATTACAAAACCCTTTTCAGATCAAGCTCACCTGCTGCACTAATGAGGATAAGCACTATGGCTGCCCTCACAGAAAGAAAACTGTGCTAGCTATAAGAACTGGAGACATGCTTACCGAGACGCGGGGCTGGGGCTGGTGCTGGAAGAGCGTCGTGCAGCGTAGGGACTGATGGAGCGCCTTCTAGAGTAGGGACTGCTGTCCCGCTCAAAGCTGGACGACCTGTGCCTGCTGCCGTAGGGGCTGTCCGATCTCTGCCTGCTGCGCCGGCTCATGTCCCCGTAGGGACTCGGGCACTGCTGGGTGGCCTTGCGCCTCGAGTAGCTGTCGTCCAACATTGGGGCACCAAGTGGGCTCTCTCCCCTCCTGGGACTGGGTGACAAGGCAGCAGTGGCAGCTTTCCTGCGAGGGCTACCTCGACTTGCCTTGCCTTTGGGGCTGGACTTGTTGCTCTTGGAGGACTTGCGGTGGCTCCTTTCTCCGCGTACCTTCTGAGAGTCGGTGTGAGCGCCTTCGAGCCGCGCCTCTCGCCTCTGCTGTTTGTCCTTACGTGATTTGCCAGAGCGGCCGCTTTCCTTGCTACGTGATGAAGACGCAGAGGTACTACCAATGCTAACCATGGTGTGCATCTGGGAGAACATGGGATCTCCTCTTTTAAAGTCAAGCTCCTGCTGGATGTGACGCTTGGATGGTCCAGATGACAGCAATTTATCCTTGCCCACGCCGGAAGCGCTTTTGTCACGGTCCTTGCTGCTCTTTTTCTTGTAGCCCCGTGCCCCATTACCAGGGTCTCGAACTTTGTTGGGGTCCTTGGACTTTTTCCGGGAGTGTCTGTGGCTCTTACTCTCGCGGATGGGCTCTTCCCTGATGAATTCGGGTGATGGCTCGAGGCGCTCCATTACCACAACCCTCTCAGGCAATCTGGTGCTCGGTGGGTCCAAGAAGGTGTCAGAGTCTGAGCTAATATCGTCATACTCCACCAGGGGCTTCATCAGGACGCTAGGAGGCGCCGTGCGGCTCAGGGATATATATTCGGGAATCGTCGGCGGTACCACCGGCGATTCCCGAACTTTAGCCGACTTATGTCGCCTACGCTTTGACGAGGCCATCAAAGATTTGCAGTGCAACTTGCCGTCTTTGCTGGTCATGTCTCCCGCAGCTGTTTGGAAGGCGGCGTGAGCCAAGCCGCCGATGATTGATTCCGGCTTCCTCTTGGTCCCATGGTGTCGGTCCGAACCAGGCATCCCTCAAGCCGGCGTCGGTACCACCTCTCCCGCGGCTAGGCCTTGGCGGTCGAAGCAACTCATTAACCGCCGATTCAAGTACAAATTCTCAAGTGTTCCTAAGCAAACAAGAATAAACGAAAATCAACACAGTAGGCCGCTATCGTCCAGTCGGCCTCCTCGGTCAATGTCGATTCATTCCACTAGTAGTGTCGTCCAAACTCGACAAAGTAGAGGAATATCCCACTGCTGTTCTCCGGGGAAACACAATATTCACTTGCGAGTCCGTAAATGAAGTTTTCCTACCAAATGTTGGAGCATTGTGCTGTCGTCTTTCCGTCTCAACTTAGCTAGCACAGCTAGCTAACGCTGGGCCAGCTAGCGAGGTGAGCCGTGGAAAAAGAAAAAAAAAAGTCTCCTTTGTCAAAGCTGTCCTTGTCCGGTGCCAAGTTAGGGAAAAGATGATTTTATTCCACAGAATTACGGTTTTAGCGTTCACAAATTAGCAAATGTCTTCACTTTAAAAGACGCTCATCTCTCGAACAAAATGAAAACTTGACCCGGTTGGTGCTGTTTACATATTCCCTTTAATGTAAGCTTTATCCCCCTTTAAATTCAATATTGATACGAAATCATCGTTTTTTCGTGTGCAATAGATGTTCCAGTTTACTATCGATGGCTCTGGAAATCAACCAGGCCTGTATTTAGGGCGATGCTAATGGATTTAATAACATCCACAGCCCTAGCCGCAGGAGACTACAAACGCCATTGTGGCTCCTGTGACCAGCAACTTCTGCACACGAAGGATTGCACCGGAACTTGATGTTGTGTCAATCAAATACGTATACCAGCGAGAGCCAATCATCTTTAACAACCCGCCTACTTTTCTGGAGGAGTGACAGTTTGAGATGGCCAATTTTGGATGTGGAATCAAACATAAAATAAAACGCAGAAACTGTAATTAAGGTACATGTGCTATTTATGGATCCGTTTCTTTTTTATTTTATTAACGTTCTATTGAAAAAAAAACACAACTTAAAAAACTACTACCATTAATCCTCATAAATGTGTGTCATAAAATATTTCAATTAAGATAGCTAGGAATGCCGATAATAATCCAAAATCGAAGAGTTTTTAATCCAGGAGGAATAATTGAAAAGCACAAGTGACGCTAAAATGACGAGCGGAAACTGTCACGGTGGGCGTGGTCTAGGGAGAAACGAGAAAGTGACGACTCGCACTGCAATGAAAAATGTTCCAAATAACGTTTGGGGGGATTCGAATAATAGTTTGACTCAAGTCAGCAAGTATGCAACCGTTGAAAGACGTCATTCGTAAATCAAACACGTTACTAAGAGAAAAATCTAAGAGTATGACGAATGAATGTTGATTGGCTATGCTAGAACGATGTATGATGTCGCCCACGCGCGGGCACACAATTAATTATTCATATCATATGTGAAGTTAAAGCGGTTCAGATAAGGGGTGGGTGGATATAGTTCATATATAAATCCGTGCTCCCACGGCAATAACAAAATTTCCAAACAACGATCGTGGGAAAGAAAGCTGTTGGAATCAATCCAGCAAGCATTGTGTGTCATTTCGGATGTATGAGACATCAGAACTAACAATTCCACTGTCAATGTTTGTGATCGTGAAAAACTATGCCAAGGCCCTAATTTTACATTATGGAACCTGTATGTAGTGCTTTAACTTGTATGGAGCGCTATTGTTGTTGTGTATATGTGAAGTGAACGTCATCTTCTGACGACTCTGTAGGATAGACGTTTTAATGAATTATGGAATCAAATTTGAAAGCATAGTCGAAAACAACATAAAACTCAGAAAGCGTGTTGAATAAGTTGAATAAGCAAACGATGTCAAAAGAATTTACCTGAAAATAAAATAAAATACAAATCAGCAGTGTAAAGGACCACGGACGCGTTTGACAATTTTGATGCTGATTGGCTCTCTCCTCACAATAGGGCGCGGCCTAATACAAACAAGGAAGTGGTATTTCTCATGCCAATAACAAAAGTTCAAAAGAACGCTTGATGGCAAATACATTTATTATAATCAAGTGAGCAAGCATGAATGCGACGTGTGTGTCAGTAGAAAACAAATGCGGCCTTTGATAATGTATGTCATCGTGGAAAAGGGTGATTTGGCACTCATTTTAAATATTTGAGTCGTGCACTGGTGGGTTGATGTCGTGTAATTAAAGCAATGATACGATTTGATGAATAATATTCTGTGTGGACGTCCACTTTAGATTCCTTTATTTGTAGTTATGCGCGATAAATGTGTAAGGCGGTCGTGTGCGTGGATGGGAGGGAGCGAGTGAGAAAAGGAGAGAGGGAGGGCGAACCAAAGCCAATAAGGGCCTATGCTGGCTACTGCCCGTGCACACAGCGCTTTATTTTTATTTATGCCGAGCAAGAATCTCGTGTTTGTAGGCCCAGTCCGTGGCGTCTAAAAGCCAGCTACCCTCTCCGGGGAGGACGGTAGCATGATAGCCGTGGATGGGAATCGACAGGAAGAGCGTCCCCGTCTGCTGCATTCCGACTGCGCCCGCACCCGAAGCCACCGAGTCGGCAAGCGGCGGCGTCCGACATGGGGAAGGAGGTGAACGGCGTCTCACGGAGCCGCTTTGAGGTGAGTTCACCTGGGCCCCGTCAAACCTTTGACACGCCGTTGCATCACGTCACAGGACCTCGCTTCGGACCACCATGATTACATTCGTGGACGAAAATAATAATCAACGGCGACATTGACGCGGCTCAAGCACCGTTTGGGATTAGCTGCAGTGCTTTGTGCTAACAACAACAAGGCCTTGGCTGGCTTGTCAAATCGACGAAGAGGATACAAAGCGGTATAAATGTCGGCTCGTGTTGTTGTCGTCGTGTGGTGCGTTAAAGGTCCCTGGATTTCCTTTCTCTTTGCGCCATCAAAACAAAACACTGCCAAGCTACATGTACAGCAACAGCTGCCCGGAAAATCATAGTTCCTATTGACGTAGCCGTTTTTAGTTCACAATTTAAGTTCGTATTGGGGTGTGTAACATGTACTGGACTTTTTTAGCAGGGGTTTTGTGCTGCAGGATCATGGGTTTGGTGTAATAGCTCCAGTCCAGATTGACAGCCGACCGCAGGCCATGTACCTCATCAACGATGGCATTTATTTAACCACAAAGAGCACACTCGCTGGTTGTGTAAAGTCAGTAGAGCCCTTGCGGTTGTAGAAAAAGTAAACTTGATTGTCTACTTGCGTTAGATGTGTTTGTTGTCGATATTCGGACAAAAACCTTTTCCCTAAAACTGCGGCAACGTCAGCCTTGCGTTCAGCCCTCAAGTGAGCGTTGGATTTATTTTCTTATTGTGTATTTGTTTGAATAAATCAATGCGTGCAACAGATGCAGGCCGTTATCCTCCAGCCTGGACAAAACAGCTGCGGGCTAAAGCAAGCTAGCTACAGACAGCAGGCTAAAACAGAAAAAGGTCCTTGTCTTCCTTCAAAGTAAAATAAGTTGTGTGTGTTTTAGAAAGCGGATTTCCGGTTTGTGCTTTTTCCCCGATCCAATACAGTACTTACCGTCTTACCAGATCACTGTTTCCAAACCTTTACATATTTAGAAACAAACATTTAGAAACAACATTATCACAAAAAGTACGTGCTGAAATAACGACAGTGTCGCCCCAATTTATTCACAAATTAACCTGCCTTGAGAGTAAAATCGGTGCTTGTTTATTTGAACATAAAGCTATTGCAGTTTTGTAACACCTGTACAAATAGCGGATTTATTATTGTTGATTGAAACTGTTAACATATGTTTTATAGAAATGTATACAGCGCAGTGCTTGTTTACATGACGTGTTTAAGTACTAATTGAACAATAGTTTATAACTTAAAATGGTCTTTTAAATCTACTGCTGTTCACACAAATGGTTTTAGTTTGGCATTTTCTTTAGTTTGAATGTGATGGCTGGGCGTGTTTGGTTGTCATGTCAAATGCTATTGTTGCAATACAAACTTGAATGGGCTATGTCACACTTTCCCACTATAGCACACAAGGTGAGCATGAAGCATACATTTTCCAAATCTGTTTAAGATCGGTTTAATGTCTTCGTGGTGTTGCTTTATAAGGTTCTACAGCAAAGCGTCGATGGCTTGCTTGAGGTTACGGCTCTGGCGGCTTTTTTAGTCCGCTTCATTTAGTGACCTCAGTTGGCCTGCCAGAGAAAGCATAACACTCACATTCAAGCAGCGTCGGGTTCATTTTATGTTGGATTACAAAGGAGCGGGTGGGGGGAGGGGGGTCAATGTCTACACGTCAACCGTGGAAAGAGTTGTGGATTATTTGGCCAGGGAGCACAAGCCGAGCTGTCAGAGTCAATTTGCCCTAAATCTAAATACCAAAAATATCCAAGCAGTTGGTATTGTGTAAGTTTGTATCTATACAGTACAGTATCCTGTAATATACGTGTCCTTTCAAAATGGACATTGGCTGGCTCTGACCTAGACCCTCATGCATTTTCAACCACTCTTTTTACACAACCAGATTAATAGCAGTGTGATCTTTAATGTGTATTTATTAAAAATCATCACATCACAGCCGTTTGTTTGTTTGTTTGTTTTACTGTCCGAGGGGTAGCATCTTGTAATTTCACAGAGGCAATATAGGGTTTCCTCGCTTTGTTGACAAAGTTCGTTTCCGCTTTGGTCCGACAACTGTTTTGGGGTCTTAATACTCTTTTCTACAGGATACGATTAAACGATGCCTTTCAATATTCTCAATCATCCAGGTCATTTTATTATCAGAGCATTGATCGCAAGTAGCCTGTTGTGTTTTAAAGATCTTTCGCCTCTCATCCATGCACGCTTCATCACCCTGAGTGTCGGTGTGTATACTCAACCATTCATCCCATAAATTGAAAACCCATCCCTAATGAGAGGGGCAGACTTATGACCACACATATGTCCTCTTTTTTCCCCATTAAAAGAAAATCAATAACAACAAATAAACCAGATTGAGACACTTTAGCTTTAAGACAACCCTGCCACCGATTCAATGCTCTAAGAAAGATCATGAGCGTTAAAAAAAAAAGTGCATTCAAAGGATAACAGGTTATCAACCATCCAAAGTGCTTTCCTGATGTTTTTTTCTTCTTTTTTGTTTCTTTTATCACCTGTTCAGCGCTCTTGTCCTCTTAGTGACATTGTAGCTGTACAGTATCGTCATTTACTCTTCAGTGAATTTTCGCAGTCTTTTGTTGACGTTAACTGTGTGGCGCACCTTGCAGATGTTCACAAACAGCGACGAGGCTGTCATCAATAAGAAGCTACCCAAAGAGCTGTTGCTGCGGTGAGTGACGTGTTTGGGGTTTTTTTTCTTTTTAATTTTGAAGCAGATAACACAGACGGAATGCATATTCTTCACAATTTTAAAACCGTACTCAGGTATGTTAATATGTTTGTGACACACTTTTGCCAAAACACCCCATCCATTATGCAATACAATACATCCTGATTTATATGCGCTTATCCTCACAAGGGTCACATGCACGCTGGAGCCTCTCCCAGGTACAGGCGGGGTAAACCCTGAACGGGTTGCTTGCCAGTCGCAAGGCACACGTAGACAAATAACTCAAAATACCCCAATGATCAAAAATCAAAGCACGCTTTACACCCTTCTATGTCCTTGCTGAACTACTGTAAGTGTGTTTTGAGGGGGCGGTCCTGTCTCATGCAAATGAGCCTCTGCGCATCCTGCCCGCCTACTGTGGGCCTTTTCATTACCTCGGCAACCGTGGGTGGTGTTTGGTTTGCGACGAGGCGTGTGGCTACTACTAGCCCAGAATATGAAGGAATAAAAAAAATGACTCATCTTAAACTTGATGAGCGGGCAGGCACTTCAGACACTTCACTATTTGTATGCAAGCAATTCAAAAGTTAATTTTCCTTCATGTATCCCCTTGAACTCACGAGAGACCAGAAAGATCTGGATATCATACTCAAAAGACACAATTGGCTTTCTCCGTCCTCGAACAAAAGCAAACACAGAACGCATAAATGCCCTCTGGCGATGACATTAACCGAACAGCAGGATGCACATTTCTCCTTATCCTCAACCGCTCCCTGGATGCTTCATTAAAACGCGACGCCTTTAGGTTATACAACATTCAAATTGTTTTCAGACTCGAGTGGGGGGGGGGGGGGGGGATAAGCCTCTTAGCAAAATGAAGTCCGTAACTCAAACCTCGGTCTCGCTCGCCCATACGTGCTTCAATGCCTGCAAACTATTACACTCTTCACTGGCTCACAGCATCCTATTGTGACGTTAGCAGTCCGTGAAGTTGTTCGGCTGCAATGTGACCTTCAGTAGGGGGAGGATGAAAAACCTGATTTGTTGTGCCAATTTGATCCACATCGCGAATGAAAAGTATGAGCGGCTAACTAAAGTGCACGTGATAAAATAACAGCAAAAAGTGTGGCCCTTTATTTATTTAGTTAGTTAGTTCGTTTCTCCGGTATCGTAAATAACTGGAGGAGGCCCACTGGGATCCATTGTGGTTCTCAGGGACCCGGCAGTCTTTTTAATATAGAAACAATATGCACTGAGTAACAACATAAACATAAAATTTTACTATTGTTTTCTTGTTCCACACCACAAGACTCATCACTTAACGCTGAACCTTCTGTCACCGCTTGCCCACCTCATACCCACCCACTTGCTCCACTTGCAAACGCTGCTCCGAATGAAGCATTTCATTGCAATACACTTGATAGGTCTTGTGTTTTTCCTGAGCAGAGAAACGTACTACCGATGTGATCCTGTCGGGGACCTAACTGTCCTTGCCTATCTTGCAGAATCTTCTCCTTCCTGGATGTGGTGACGCTGTGTCGCTGTGCTCAGGTCTCACGGGTGAGTGAGTGCGCGCACGATCGTAATTCTAGTTTCTAGATTTGTGTTCAATGACAACCGTCCGCGTATGCCCTCAGTCCTGGAATGTTCTGGCTCTGGATGGAAGCAACTGGCAGCGGATCGATCTCTTTGACTTTCAGCGGGACATCGAGGTGGGCTTTGGTTTATTTGGCACCTGGCCGCATGTGCGCTGATTATGGAGGTGAATGAGGAGACGCTTTGTGTGTGAACGCGTGTTATTTTTATTCATTTTTTTTGCAGGGCAGAGTGGTAGAGAACATCTCTAAGCGATGTGGGGGGTTCCTGAGGAAGCTGAGCCTACGGGGGTGCCTTGGTGTGGGCGACAGCGCCCTGAGGTGAGAAGCCAGCCTAGAAGAGGAGAGAGGTGAATTGAAATTCTGCTGCCTTTGTGTCCCATATGAGCTTTTGTTTGTGTGTGTGTGTGCGCATGTTTGTGTGAATTTTTGTAGGACTTTCTCACAGAACTGCAGGAACATCGAGCTGCTCAGTTTGAACGGCTGTACCAAGATCACTGACAGGTACCGCCTACATACAGTAGCTCGGGATAGGGACCATGTACTGCCACTAATAGCCCAAAAAAAAAAAGTAATTGACGCTTCCCCTTACGGTAATTATTTTTATTATACCTGTGGTGATAGTTTAAACTAGGGATGCGCAACTTAAATGTTGGCGAGGACCACAATTTTTCATCGGTACTATTGGGGATCCACAAAGGGCGTTTGCTGATTGATGTTTATATGGCAAAACATTGTTGTCCTCTTCTTTGCAGCACATGTAACAGCCTGAGCAAGTTCTGCCCAAAGCTGAAGCACCTGGACCTCGCTTCCTGTACCTCAATCACCAACCTGTCGCTCAAAGCCCTCAGGTGTGTACTACAAGTAGTACATTGCCTGTACAAAGGAATATTGCAGTTCCATCATTTTCCTAAGGCCTTGTACACACAGCCACACCCGAATCCGGATTGGATCCAGATAGTTTGTTATATGGCCTATGAACAGCAGGCCCCCTAGTTGTTGAAATCGGGTTTCAGAGCACTTGTGTGGACAGGAGACCTTACACAGTAGAGTTTCTGATCAGTTTAGCAGGTTGGTTTTACGAGTGCAAAAAAGACCCGGCTTTACAAAATGGCTTTCTTTCTCTTTTTATGTCACTTATTCCCCCCCCCCCCAGCGAGGGCTGCCCACTGCTGGAGCAACTCAATATTTCCTGGTGTGATCAGGTCACCAAGGATGGCATCCAGGCTCTGGTCCGATCCAGTCCGGGACTCAAGGGTCTTTTCTTAAAAGGCTGCACGCAGGTGCGCTTGGATTTTTACCCTGTTTTTGGTTGAGTTCCACTTGTGATTCTGTGAAATGTACTTATTTTTTTCCCCGTTTCAGCTCGAAGATGAGGCACTGAAGCATATTGGGGCGAACTGTCCCGAGTTGGTCACGCTCAACTTGCAGACATGCTCTGTAAGTGCAGTCAGTATGAAAGCCGAATAAGGCTGCTGTGTTTGAAATCGTTTTGGGATCACACTATGGGCTATATTTATCTTAAACTATTAATTGATTTTTTTCCCTCCTATATTAAACTATACTTCCTGTACCCACGAGTAGCAGATCACAGATGATGGCCTCATCACCATTTGTCGAGGCTGCCATCGTCTTCAGTCGCTGTGTGTGTCAGGCTGCGCCAACATCACGGACGCCATCTTGCACGCGCTCGGACAGAACTGCCCTCGCCTCAGGTAACGCTCAAATACGCCTTCAAATCAGAGCATGTGACATTGATTAATTATGAGTTGATATTATTTTAAAACTCAATCCCCCTTTGCCTTTTTTTTTTTAAGAATCTTAGAAGTGGCCCGCTGCTCCCAACTTACAGACGTGGGCTTCACGACGCTAGCGAGGGTGAGTTTAAGTACATTATTAGATATAAACGATCACTTTCTATTGATTGATTGGCCTATTTTTAGATGCAGGAAGACAAATTAGAAGTAAATGGCACTACGATCTATTGAATGTCTTTATAGAATTGTCACGAGCTTGAGAAGATGGATTTAGAAGAATGTGTACAGGTAAGTATAGTGCTTTATCATGGTTCATCGTTGTGGTATTTTTTTGGAGGGGCGGGAGGGGGGGGGGGGGGCGGTAGTCACAATCACCATGCATTTTCAAGCATTAATTGAACAATTTAAGAATAGTGAAACAGAAAAAAAACACACTGCAAAAGCTGCTGTTCACGTGCAGATTCGCTGATATCACATGCCTTGTCATCAGTCTGTGCTTATGATTTTTCTTTTCGCTCAGATTACAGATGGAACGCTCATCCAGCTTTCTATCTACTGCCCTCGGCTCCAAGTTCTGGTGAGTGTTGCGCTCGCATCGTTTTGCTGACTCACAGCCGCGCGGCTGCAGTCACCCGAGTTCTTCACCCCTCCCGCCACCCGCAGAGTCTGTCTCACTGCGAGCTCATCACCGACGACGGCATCCGCCACCTGGGCAGCGGGCCGTGCGCCCACGACCGACTGGAGGTGATCGAGCTGGACAACTGCCCGCTTATCACCGACGCCTCACTGGAGCACTTGAAGAGCTGCCACAGTCTGGATCGCATCGAGCTCTACGACTGCCAGCAGATCACCCGAGCCGGCATCAAGAGGCTAAGGGTGAGTGGCTTTTGCAGACAGTATCGAGGTTCTCAAGTGGATGCAAATGACGGCAAGGAATTTTGAGCTCGTTCCAAACGACAGGTCAGGTGGTGTCCCCGAACGGCAAGGCGGGTTTCGTCCGTCTCAATAAAATCATTTGTGTGAAATGGCAAAATAACAATGACGGCTAATTAACGTCAAGTGCAATGAAACATGTTGACCAATAAAGATGGAAACAGACATCTGAAGGGCACACTTGAATATGAAGAAAGCAACATTGGATACACGGTCACAAAATGAAGTAAATATAAAGGCATGGGGAAAAATATATACCGGTACTCTGAAATATATTCATACATTCATTGAAATGTGATCGGAAAAGTATATTGAATTTCTTTGCTAATCACATTTGTATTGCATGAGTACTCTTTGCATTCATTATTTTTATACTTTTCATAGTCTTTAATTCAGTCATATATGTTGTATTTAATTGCCTTTTTATGGGGAAGTAAAGGAGCTAAAGATGCAATTAATGTGAAAACTCAAAAGGTTAAATTAGTTTCTATTTGAAAAAAAAAAAGAAAATAATTCAATACAAATAAACTGGAAAAAAATGAACGATTGTAATATGAAGTCTTAATACAATTGTCAATTGTGATTTTTAATTGGTAAATATATTTATTTCATGTATTTATGGACCAATCAATATATTTTATTACCTCTTTATTTATTTAGTGGATATTATTTTCTATTTTTTGACTATGATATTAATGACTTCATTCTTATAGTAGATAAACATTTGATTTGCATTTTTATGCGGTAAAAGAAATAAAAGACACCTGTAGCGGAAACGGAAAGGATGATTAATTCCTTTTTTCGGGGAGAAAAATTCCAGTTGAGATATAAATCCAATGGAAAATCTGAGATGATGCATGTAAATGAACAGAAAGCATCCATTCAATGTACAAAACGCAGCATTCCACATAACTTATTTCTCTTTCATTTCTGTGCATTCGTAGACCCACCTGCCTAACATCAAAGTGCACGCGTACTTTGCCCCCGTGACTCCTCCGCCTTCGGTGGGGGGCAGCCGCCAGAGGTTTTGCCGTTGCTGCGTCGTGCTATGATGCAAAGGACATCGACATCGGTCTACTTCTCCCCCGCCCCACCCCCTCCACCGCGTGTGACCCGGAGTCCCTCCTATTCAAGCTTCTCTCCCAGGACCCCGCCCCTCCCTTGGTCAATCAGTGCATTCTTGCTGCGTCCCCTCCACTTTATAAGCTGCAGAGAGACCAAACAGTGCAGGGTAATGCACACTCCACACATTCATGTTTTGTGCTGATGTTTAGCACGTTCAACTCAAACAGTTCCGGGGTACGGGGTTTGGATCTCCTCTCCGGTCTTCCTGTTTGGAGTTTGCGTCGGGCTTTCCTCCCATATTCTGAAAACATGTTAAGTTCATTGAAGACTCTAAAGTGTCCATAGGTGTGAATGTGAGTGTGAATTAGGGCTGAACGGTTTTGACAAATAATCGGATCGGGATTTTTTTTTTAAATTAAATATTGCGATTGCAATTTAATATGCGATACTTTTTTTCATGGTTCTCTTACCAAGTTTTCGTTTTTAACAAAAATAAGCAACAAATGAATCTGTATGAGGATAAACAATATCAAATTTATAATAATAAATGTTTTGGTCTCCCAGAATAGGCTTATGCTAAAATGTAAGCAAATGAACCTTGACTTAATACCAAAAGCAGTTGCTCAACTTCAATTTGTTGTTAACTCACGAAACACGTTTGACTCTTTGAGTCCTTTAAGCATTCAGCATGACAGCTCAAAAAAATTCCGACAAGTGTGTCGCATAAACTTATGGTCATAAATGAGATTTACAACAATGACGTCAACCAATCTGAGGCTTTATCCCTCCCCAAGCTTTTTATGTTTCATGAAACAACAATATGTTAATATGTGGCGTGCGCTTAGAAGCACCAAAACTGTTTCCCCAACCGAAATGAAGCACGTTTTGCTTTGCAAATTGCAGCCTTTGCGATTTCAAATTGTCAATCCACTACAGTGCCATGTCAATTTGAATTTGACAAGTTGTTCAGCCCTCGTGTGAATGCTTGTTTGTCTACATGAGCTACTGACAACTACAGTAACCTCGCAGAATTTCTATTTTCTTTTTTTTTTTTTTTTGTGCAGAAAGGAATTGACAAAACGCGTAGTCTATCTTTTAGATGAATACTGGTCAAAAATCAAGATTTAGCTCCGATTTTGACATGTAGGGTGAATTCCATTATTATACTCTGTACGTTTCCCGATCCATCCGTGCAACTGGTGCCAACTCCCTTTTCGAAGTTGGCTATGCCTGTGAATCCAGGCTCCACTTCCCAAAAGGTGAGGTCCCGAGATTGAAACAAGTCTCAGAAAACCTATTTCACCTTGCATACCGATGCATGTTCGTTGGTAAGTGAATTACCGTACTTACAATTTGACGGGTGTCCGGTATTAAGTCAAACAGGATAAACACCAGTTTTTCCAGAGGTTATCATCCCTCCCAAGATACAAAGCCTCCTCAAACTTTGAATCACTCTAATGTAAAATGAGCCCAAAAAAATGGAATTGGCCTACTCTTGTTCTCAATGTGTGCCCCAGCGATTGACTGGCGGGGCGTACCCCGCTTGTCACCCTAAAGTCAGCTGGGATCGGCTCCAGCGGATAAGCAGTTTAAAAAAAAAAGGATGAATGGATAAATGTTAGGTTTAGTGTAAAACAAATGGAGAAAGCTGTAACAACAAACCCATTGACCTCAGGACACCTCCATTTTCTTTTCATCAACATCCAATCATAAGTTACCATCAGAAAGCACTTTTCTGATTGGATCACTCAATACGGCCCCAGGAAGAACTTTCAATACATAACATGGAGCGTCTGCCATGTGGTTGAAGTTCGTTTTTCTTGAATGTAATATGGTGGGGGCAGGGGGGGATGTGTGAAGCAATGCAACGAGCATTTAAAAACATTCTTGCTGTGGATGGCGAAAGAAAGCACAGCTTCTCATCTCACATCCTGCACATGTTGGAAAAACTCCAGAGTCAGCGTCTGGGTATACCCCCGCCCCCTTCTCAAAAAGTGACACAGCCAGTGAACAGCAGCAAAAAAAAAATGTATTGAAAAGAAGATTAAAAAAAAAACAGCAAGCTATCTGCTTTTTGCACCTATTGGAAAAAACATCCAGACTGTTTACAAAGAAGAACATAATGAGGTTTGTACTAACTGTGTGCCCCACTCACTGGATTCACACACTGAGGTTGGTGCCCCTCCCCTGTCTATGTTGTCTCGATGTGCGTCATTGGCGAGGGGGGGGGGTGAAGAAAAAGAAAAACTATTTTTCTAAAACGAAAAGCAGCACACATTTGGGGGACTGAAGAAAATGCCAAATGTTGCATGTGACACCTATTTTTCTTTTTATTTTTGAACCCGGATGTACAGTACATAAGTGAGGACTGTGGGAGTCTTGACAGATGACATAATCGAAAGAAAGACTATGAAAAGAAGATGGATATAAAAAAAAAAAGAAACATTACTCTGGAAGATCAACAGGAAGAAAAAGCCAACCATCACGTTTTGCTCTGATTTCACTGACTTGTACGAAAGAGTACTAGGGTCACTCTGAAAAGATAAACATTGGTCATATTTTCTGTATCAAAATACACATTTTGGTCATGTTACAAAAATATAGTCATCGTATTGCAGAAAGTTATTTTAATTAGTGAGTGGCGCAATTTCCCTGAACGTTTCAGTTCATTGGAAACATGCCGTCCATTTGTATTTATAATTTTTTTTCTCCAAAAAGGCCAACAGTCAATGACTGCTTTCATAAATTATGAATTTTTATTTTCCTGAAAAAGTGCATCGTTATTTTTATAAACTACAAATTTATTCTCACTTTACGACTTTATTCAATGTAAAATTAGGAATGCACTCAAGAAATCTTTACGGGTAATGTGACAATGTTTTATTTGGAATATATTTTTTTTTCAAAAAACTTAAAAATGTCAGTATGACAACTGTCACATAACTTTGGTCTAACACAATTCCACAAATTCTGATAGTATTAGAAATTATGACCCATGCCCATAATATTAATATCCAGCTTCACATTATATCATTGCATTTTTTCTTGTATAATTAAGACAATTTCATCTCTTTTCTCTCTTAATATACCAGCATTCTTCTGAAAAAAGATTTCCCTTAACTTTATTGATGCAAAAAAAAGAAAATTTGTGAAATTGGCAGTTTTTCCCCATGGAACTTTGATTTATACTATTTTTGTTTGTTTTCCTCCATTTAGTGTGGCCCTAATACTCCTTCGTGGACTCCTGGAGTCCAGACCGGTTGTGGTTTTTGATGGGCCCATGAAGTATTGAAACCTCCGACTACCTGCATTTATTTTGCCCCTCCTTCTATATTTCACTGCCCTCCCTTTGCCTTGTTTCTTTTCTTTTGGCGTGGCTCAGATTGCACCTGCTTTGTGTTGCGTTGCGTTCCGTGTCTCCTCTGAGATTTTGTATTTTTATCATCGTCGTAAATCTCCAGGCCAGGTGCAATTGTAAGTAGGATTTTTTTTTTCGCTCTCTCTCTCTCAGATATTACTTCTCATATTTCCCTGAATTGAAACGACTCTTCAGGCATGACGTGCCACTTTGGAATAATCCTCCTTTTTTCTATGTCGCACTCTTTTCTGCTATTACCCTACACCAAATTCCCCAAACGTGACTGAAATGTGGAATGTTAAAGCGTCCTAAATGTCCCCAAAATGGATTGAAGGAGGCGAAACAAGCTTGAGTCAAGATTCTCATAATTTTTGTGGGGATAATGCAAAGCAGGATGAGCCCCGTGTAATCCCGCCGTTTTGTTCGAGCGGGGCTCTACACTAGGGGGGATTAGGGAACGTGTCAAAATGGCAGCCGTGTACCCCCGAGAAATGAAAGCGGGATTGATTTTCCTGGCCCATGTGTCAATACGAGAGAAATGCCTTAAGGAGCTTGCGGACCAAAGTGTCAATGCTAACTCTGAAAAGCTTGAATCAGCCCACTGACCCGTGTGTCAACGCTAACTCTGAAAAATAAAGGAAGGAACGTGCGATGAAGTCTTCTGGCCCACGTGTCAATGCTGCTGGTCCAAATGTCAACACTGACTCTGAAAATGCAAGGAGACTTCTGGCTAATGTGTTCACATTCACTCTGAATTTTACCCGATAGTGAGGCGAGAAAGAATCCGCTGGCCTATGTCAACTTTGGGGGAAAGTGAGAGCAGCTCGCTGGACCTTGTGTCAATGCTAATAATGGATTTACTGCGAGAAAACCACAAAAGAGCCTGCTGGCCCATGTGTCAAGGCTAACTCTTGACTTAACGCAGGTAGGAATGGTGCAAAGATATCTGTTGGCGCATGTGTCAACGCTGACTTTGGAAAGCATAGAGCAGCTCACAGAACCGTCTGGCAACGCTATCTTTGAATACTCCGGTCAGAAAGTGCAGAGAACGATGTTGGCTCGTGCGTCAATGCTAACGCTTGGCTAGTCAATTGGCCCGTGTGTCGACCGCTCACTGTTGAGAATAACGGTAGGAAAGCTTGTGTCAACATCATCGCAAAACAAACACACGGTTGGCTCCCCTTGCATTTGAAAACACACAAACACTGGAGTTAGAATGCAAGAGGTGAACCCAGCCACCCGGGTGCCCCAAAACAGGACGCCTTCTTCATTGAAATCTGGGCGATATTTAAAAATTGACAATGACTGTAGTTCATGAAATTACTGTAAATCGTTTCTTTTTATTTTTTATTGTTTTCATCTTTTTTTTGTACAATTAACCGATATAAATGAATTATGTATGTATAAATAAATATATACCTATATTATTAAGGCTGGCGTAGTTTTGTCACAAAGTGCTTGGGCTAATGTATACCCTCATTGAACCGTTAGATGGCAGCATTGAGCTTGTATGGAGATTCGTGCCGTCGACTCTGGCCACTAAATGCATGACCGCTCCATTGCAGAAACCGGATGATGGATGCCACTCAACTCCAGGCACGTTTAAAAGAGGTGAGAGCCCCCCCGAGTGTCACGTCAGAGCATTCGAAACATGTTCCATAAATTTCACCTGAAAGCCAATTATCCCGAACTTTTTTGTGAGTTGTGTATCTTTCTATATGTGATATAATGTGATCAAGCGTCTTGCTCCGCAGCCTTATGGTGGCACCGTGACGTCCATCATCGGAACTGCGATGCCTTTCCTGTCTCCTGAGTCCTTTTGTGTCCTACTTTTGTTTTCTCTGAAAAGCTTCAAGGAGAATGCAAAGTGTGTGTGTGTGTGTGTGTGTGTTTTCTCCCCCTGCAGCAATTCTCACGGCTGTTTTGCGCGGGAGGATCAGTTCACCACTCACGCAGCGGTTGTCTGCCATTGTTTTTGACAGCACTCGTTTGACTTTGCAACTATTTTACCTGCAGTGTTTTTAAAGACACCTTTATATGCCAACAAACTAGGAAATATTAATGGCATGTAATATACATTCCAGGTCCGTAGAGCGCAATGACTCTTTATAAACAAATACGACATACTCGTTTTCTTGCCTTCTATCCGAAACGTTGTTTTTAATAGCCATCGTAGGTGGCTGAGCTATGCCGCCCCCAAGAAAACAAGCACTCTCTTCCTATTGTACATTAAAAAACAATAATAGCATCGTTAAAACAAATGTGAAGAAACTGCATCGCGCTTTCATGCTTCAACTCATTTAATTGTGCTGCTCCTTCTGTTGTGCCCGCCATGTACCCTCAGGAAGCAATATATTACAGACATAAGAGTCACTGTAAGCTGCAATCATAATATTTTTCACAGAGGACAAAGAATATTCTCCGTTTGTTGTAGTAACCGTTGCACCCCAGGTTATAGTTCTGCGACCGTTGGCGCTAACTGTGAGCCTCTCATTGGCATTTGCATTGTACAGTCTGTCTCTTTACGGTCTCTTTGTTTTATGTTTAGTTTGACATCAAATTTGAAATGGGGAAAAAATGGCAAAATAAATATTCAAACATATGTAATGATTTGTTTTAATTAAAAAAAAATCCCTGCGTGCCAAATCGTGAATATTCAAACTCTTTTGCATGTAATTTTACAGCCAAAATAATGTTCCTGTCATAATAAACGCACAAGCCTGTTTGAGAATAAGAAAGCAAGAGGAGTCTCGTTGACGGTGAATGAGTAGTGTGCACGTTTTCTATATTTGGTGCTACGTGCGTGCGTGGTGTTTCATGGCGCGGTTGTAAAACGGCCCCGCCAATAGCGCGACGTCCACGCATGAGTGGGCGTGGCTCGCGTGCACTCACCCTCACTGATTTTTACGCGCGCCATACGTGCTGACCAAAGAGGCAAGACAGACAACCACAATATAATACGAGACACTACTGGGTTTATTTTGGATTATTTTCCAACCAACCTTAAGTGACATTTTGCAGCTTTTTGGGGTGTGGGGGGAGAGCGCGCAATGCGGGACTCGACGTGTCGTCCACGCCTGGTGTGATATTCCCGCGTGGGTCTCAAAAGTGTGTTTTTTAATATTCGTGTGGTGGTTTTTTTTTTGTTTCTTTTTTTTTTTTTTTTAGAGTTTGTGTTTTACTCCAATCAGTTTGGCCATGACAGAGATCAATGAGATGGAGAACGACTCTCAGCTGCAACTGACCAGCCATCCGCTGCCGTCAAAGGTAAACGAACACACACACGCACGCAAACACACGCACACGCACTCAATTGATACATTTCCTGTACTAATGGAGCGCCGATTTGGACTCTGGTTCAGAATTATTGTGCGTCTGTGTGCGTGTGTTTTCTACCTGCTCTGGTGTTTTTCCACCTGTTTCTCAATTATGTAAGAGGTGGCACTGATGGCATCACATATGTGGGTAGTACATTTAGAAATGACATTTGGCGCCATTACGCACACATGCACGCGCACCGCCACTTGTGTGTGTGTGAGTGTGTATGTGAGTGTGTGTCATGTGTAGATTTGTACATATTGATGGATCCTGACTGCCTTTTATTCGTCATTATCCGAGCATGTATCAGCACTTTTTGAGTTTATTTTCTGTTCATCTGAAAAACAAAGCCAACCTTTTAAAAAAAAATCGGTTTTAACACGCCGCACACCACAGGATAATCTGTGAGGATAATCTTGCAGATTCATCTCCTGATTTTGGCAGGAAAACCGAGGGGCGGGGGCATTCGGAACACACCCCAAACCCTCGGATAATCACTCATGATAATCAGTTACAGAAATCCAAGAGTCTGCTGACTTAGATAAAAAGGATGGGAAGAAAATGCTTAAATTCGACTTGGTTGTTGGCTTGTGTGTACCCCATTTAAATATTTATGGTCGCGTGTATTGAATAGGATTACGTCAACAAAATTTCCGAGCTAATCAGGTTGAAAAAAACTTCTTAACATACACCAGAGAAATTACTTAAAATAAACGGCAATCAAAAATTTTAATGGTTAATATGCACGATGGATTTAAAAACGATAAAAAAAAAACAATAGTACCGATACCTGTGCAGTATGTAGAGAGTATGTTAGTAGTGTAGTAGTCATTCATGATGAGCACAAGTGTCTCTTTCGTTCCAAGTGACTCTGTCCGGCTTTGTTGCTCACCAGCTGCTGCTGTGTGCTGATATTCACTGACAAAGCACTCACACGATTCACTGATGTGCATTACAAGCGCTCATCCTCGTACTCAGTGGCCTCCAGATCGATCGAGGGATGGACAGATGAAGACCCGGGTTGCGAGTACTTCCAATGATCCACATCCAATACATTTTCTCTTTTAGCCTTTTGGCCCTTGCCTTACTGACACACATCCGCTGGATAATCATCATGATGTACACAACACCCCATTTACGGCCCATTTACATGCAATTGAGAAAAATAACTCAAATCATATTTCTCCATAGAAATGAATGGACATTTGATTAATCCGTTCCAGCTCTGAGAAATGAACTACTGAAATATGATAACTTTCGACTCTAAATTCTGTGCCATTCAAATTGATCAGATTTCTATTTCATTCGAAATTACTTGAGGATAGAAATACCAAAGTATCTTGACATGCTTTCATCCAAGCATCGTATGCATATGTATGCTGTGTTTAATGGGACCAAGATGACAGGGAATATCGCTGCGATCATATTCGCTCGCTAAAATTGACACTCGGTGACAATGACACGTTTTTGTAGATGACAATCAGATGTCAAGAGGAGGCAGAGGATTAACCAGACCGGCTTTTTCCTCTTCTCTCTCTTGCCACGGGTGCGTTGCCAAGGCTGGCAGACGCGAACGAGCGATCGCTCATTGTTGTTATTTTAGTTCATTGTTGGAATACAATGGGAGCGACTCATGCTGCCGTTTATAGTCCTGTACTCGTCTTCAACCGGTGTGCCTGCCTGCTTGATCTTGTGTATCGCTTCCTCATTGGATTGGGACAAATAGCGCAAGAAAAAGCTAAATTCTTTTCACGTCACACTTTAGTCATTTTGGCAAGCTATTTTATATTTCTTTACTTTGCTTTTAAATCTGTTCAACTCGAACTTAATTTCAACAGGTTTTTTTTTTTTTTTTTTTGGTCAGAAACTCAGAAGTTAAGACTCGCTCCACTGGACTCTTATTTATCGTCTGTGAGTACAGAAAGATTGCGATGTCGTACATCCAACAGCTAACGATGTGCCTGAATGCTGTTCTGACAGTTCCCCTTCGTTGGAGCCGATCCTTTTAAGATTCACATACTCCGCTGCCACTTCACAGGGGAGTCTGGCAAGAAGGGGGCGTCTCAAATAGGCCTCATCAATTAGAGGGACACCTTATCTGTATTGATTGGTGGTCAAACATCATTAAAAACTAAGCTTCCTAATCAAAAGTGCTGGAAGCGGTAAAACAAAGCCTGGCAGGAAAGTGTTTGATTTGGTATAGCGGTAGTGTGTTATCATAGAAATGAGCACAGACCTCCTTCTAGATACAGCAAAGCTGTCAGAGATGAGGCGGCCTAGTTAGAGCGTAAAAGATTGTATCCCCCAAATTACACCGCGCTCTTGTTCCTTGAGCTCTTTGAAGTTTTTTTTTTCTTCAGGTCCTAGTCGTGGAATAGGAAGGCGAAGAGTAGCTCACGGTGTGATACGATCACCATCATTTGGTTTTGTGATACGATCACCAACATTTGGTTTTGTGATACGGTGCGAATCAACATATTGGTAGGAAAGCCAGCATATGTTTAACTGAAATGCTGCAAACTTTTTATTCAAAATAGAAGAAGCATGCACAGGTGGACCGATACTGTAACATTAGCTATGATACAATATGGATTCTGTGTCCTTAGCTGTCCTTTATGTTGTGTGAATTAGTTCAAAGATAATCTCGCATTGGATTTGACATGACATCATATGTGATTGAGACTCTCAGAATGGTTTGAATTTAACTGTCTCGCAATATGTTACTATCTTAGCGGTATCACGATAAAGGCGATTGCGCCTTAACATTTATGTAACTGAAAAGGGAACCACTTGTAGAAACTGATTATTCAAAGTAAAAGAAGCATGCGCTGATGAATCAATAATGTCTTGGGAGAGACGATACGGTAATTATATCGATATCATTCCACAGTGCTGCAAGTGTTTTGAACAAAGTTAGCCATCCTTCTTATTGTGTTTGTCTGGTTGATACTGTCAGAGAGGTATGAATTTACCTGAGTCATAATAGTATCATTATGATATCATGATACAGCAGTCACATTATCATCAACATAGCTGAAAGGCATTGAAGGAAATTCAAATACACTCACGATGCAATACTATTATGACGATTTAGTATCATGATATGTCAATATTTGATATATTGTTAGGAAACCCAGCATCCGTATGACTGAAAAGTGTCAAACAGACTTCTTACCCCAAAACTCAAAAACCCTGTACTGGTCAATTGAAGGAATAACTTCTCCAAGGTGGGAAGATCCTTTCTTAATTATTTGAAAATGTAGCCCCCAAAGCCAGTTTCACTTAGTGATCTGAAATTAAATGAGCATGTCTTTTACAAGTAGACCCTCAAAAATCCATTATCCGAGCTGCTGAACTTCATGAGGGTAGCGGGTGTTCTGGAAAAATTCTCAAGAAGCTATGCCCGAAAAGATGTCGTCAGTCTGCCATTTTGATTTGAACTGGCCACTTTAAAGTTTATATTGGCCATTTCAACCCATTTTTCAAACATGCCCCCATTTTGTCCATTTTGCTACCAGATTTGAACCACGTATACTCGACAAATAAATGAAACTAAACGGCCAAATCTTTCACTTTTCTTCATTGCGTGTGGGCGGAGCATGTTCGATGACTCACCGGGCGCCATGCTATCTATATCGTATCATATTTCCGCACAGTTGAGCTTGAACACTGAATTATATCTGATGTATGACACATTGATTGGCTGTCTGTCGATGAGAAAAATGGGCTATTTCAGGTCTGCGGGGTCTTTTGTTCGAGAGGATGCCCATGCATATTGATTGATAACACTGAGCACCTCGCGTGGTAGCCCAACGGGGTGCTCAGTACCCCATATTAAGGAGCTAATGCATTTCATCTCAGCTGTCACATACAATGTTCGCGTGAGACGATGGCGCTAATGGTGAAACGGAAAGCTCTTTTCTCTCCAGCTCGCCGAGGATTCGATTAATTGTAATTGAGACGCGCGTCTCCAGTTCAACGGTCATTTGTCCTAATTGACAGACACAAGCATGATGCTTTAAAAAGCACCATGGATTACACAGACCGAGAGCTCGCTTACATTCGCTGCGCCCAAAATATTAGAGGCAGCCAGTGCGAATAAGCACATCGTGAAATGGTCCGCTCTATCTCCTACAGTTATACTCAGCCAACCTTTTCCAAGAATATTGCATTAAATTTACTTCAAGGTCAATATACTGAAAAAACTGTCCAAAATTGAATCTTCAGCACTTCTGCCTACCCAAATCCAATCTTCAACCCTGTCTGCCGGTTCAAAATAAATAACCCATTTTGCTCCAAATCCACAGCTGCTCATCGAATGGTTAGGAAAAGAACCCATCATTTTTTTGGGTGCGTGTATGTATCGCTATACAGTATAATGATTTTCCACTTTTTGAATTGCACTACCAAAATAAAATTAAGCTTTCCACCATATTTTAATTTATTGAAATGGCATTCTCTCCCAGTTTATCGTTCTCAATTGCATTTTTAATTTGATGAACAAAGCCCTCTTCTTTTTTCATTTCATATAAAAACAGTTCATTTGTTCAACTCAATAAGCAAACGGTGTATCTCCGTGATGGCCTATTTACTTCTGATGAAGCCTCACTTAAACCTTTTTACTGGGGGAAGTGATGCGTGATGGTGTTCCGCTTTTAATTCAGGCGTGTCCATTCCACAGCTTCAATTGCATTGATATTAAGTGAATCGTCATAAACCTACCATGTTTTGTTTACCATGTAGCATGCAGCATGTGATTATGCATATATATCTACACGCACACACACACACACACACACTTATAAAGTAGCATCATTGCCAAATGGCTGTCGGCGTGCTCGTGATCCGCTTATCTTTCTGGATCGATACGACCTGCTGAGGCCTCTCCCGTGTGATTTTTATGGAATCCATCATCCGAGACACTGCGTGGCAATCGAGGCTGCTTTTTGTCCATACGCCTGACACACAATGTATTTTTTGATGCCCTTTCACAACACCTCCCACTAGATTACAAGGCCTGTACATGCTGTTGGTAGATGATAAAGCCCATTTGATCACAATGGCCTCGGCGCCACCAAGGAAAGGCCATTTACCCACGTGAGCCCCGCCTCAACCCCTCCGATGTGTGAGGATGTTCACCGAGGGGATTATCTGCTTTAGCCCTGTTTGCAACAACGCTAGCTTTGAACGTACTGTGCTAGGATAAGGATGTGACACCTCCAGGAAGTGAAAACAGAGGAAACCCTGCATCACTTTTGCAGCTATGATAGCGTCCACCGTTCTGGGAGGACTTTGGAAAGATGTCAACGGGATTGTTCTTCGACATCAACCTCATCCAAGTTTCCCTTTTCGCGCCTTAGCTTTGCCAAATAAGTCATTCACTGCCAGTTGCTTTCAAAGCAGAGTTCCCCACATTGGTAGAAAACAAACAGTAGTCTCTTCTTTTTTGACCTTTTCCCATTTTTTAGTAATCAACAGCAGAACAAGAATTTGATTCACCAAAACCACCGGTTGCTGAGCAAAAAGATCAGAAAATTAGCTTTTTGTGAAAAGACCCATGTCAAGCAGAACAGTGACTTTAATGCAATTTTTTCCCCCCATAATTTCCTGTGGAAGTGGACAATTTCTTTTTTGATATTTTGTAAGGTGAACAAAAACTGCATCATGCTATTTGGTCTCGTGGCATACTCTCATGAAGTCTGACGATTCTTGTTCAATACCTGTGTCCCAATACTTTTGTCCACAGCTGTTTCTTTCAGAGGTTTTATTGGATTTGGGACTCATAGTTTTCTTTTTATCCCACGGCGCTCATAACACAGCAGAATGAAACTGTAAAATTGTTCTCATTCCCTCCCGGAAGCCCAGTCCAATTTTTCTTCAAAAATGTGCAGCATGATTGCCTTTCTTTTTTTTTGTGCAATTTCTCAGGAAACAACTGTGGTTCCGCTCAAGCCATTAAAAAAAAAGTCAAAATTGTCCAATCTGCATCACGCATGTGTGATATGATTTTACCTATAAACTAACTTTTAGTTTCTGTTTACTTGAACACTTCCGTATCTAATTACACAGCATTAGACAAGGCTATGGCCAGATTAAATGAAGCTCCGCCGTTCTCTTCAACATAGTTCCCTGACAACAGGATGGCACCAAAGTAAGATATATATGTCAGATATGGCTTTGGGTTGATCATCCGTGTGTGTGTGTGTGTCTGTTTAGTTGCAGAGACTCAAGCGCTCGCTGTCGTTCATGCGCAGTAAGAGTGTTGAGAACTTCTTCCAGCGCTCCTACAGCGACGCCCGCCTCCCCCCCGAGCTCATCACGGAGCCTGCGGCCCCCTCGTCGCCCTCACCGCCCCCGTTGGAGTTGATGGGCTCACCTATTGGGAGCTCACGGCCCTCGCCGTCGCTGTCGCCATCGGTCAGTCCCAACCCTTCCATCGCCTCCCATTCGCCCTCGCTGAGACTTTCCCCGTCGCTGCCCCCCAAGCCCGCCCAGCCTGCTCAGATCACGCACTGCTTCCACAATCATGTCTTTCGCAAGCCCACCAACTGCGAGCTCTGCAAGAACATGATCCTAGGTGAGACCACCATTACTTACCCACTCTTATCCTCACATTTTGTTCATTCTCACTGATTTATAGATATGCAAGAGGGTAAAAAATATCAATAGTTGATTAAACTGAGAATCTAAGCTAAGAATTTCAGAAATGATCCGGGTTAAAACCCTATTCAGAGTAATTTCATGGAAAGGTATCCTATTCAACAATAAATATAATTTTTGTGTGCGTTTTTACAGTCGCTGTAGAATGGAGATAAATATTTGACACACTTGGACCATCTTGCATACTTATCCCTGAACTCATTGATTTACATACAGTACTTCCATACACTGACTTCCAAATTATCACGCAAATTATGTTTTTCTCCGATTTTTATAAATAGTCTGTGCTAATGGCACTCAGCATAATTTTCAAGTCATCACCTGTTTAATAATTTGAATGTTTTGCAACAAACCTCGCAGAACGTTATTTTTATTCAAAAAATTTAAATGTACCGGTAGGTTTGTTTTTAGGCCTGATTGCATGAAATGAAATGTAGCTCGGATGCAAACTTTTCCCTCAGTGTGATTCTAGTTTTGACTCTCACTCAGCACAATCTGTCTGCTTTTATTTAGTATCTTTCCGCTGGTCTTTTTGCTACTTTCCATCACATTGATGGATTCCCGACCACAAAATGCTCCTCTTCTCTTGCGTTCTCATTTTTTTTCCCGCTAGCATGCATGGTGTCTTCATTGTTATTACGTAATGGATCATCCGGCCTTCCTGCAGCCTTCTGCACTCACGCCCTCCCTATGCAGCTTTAATCAACCCATCGGAGAAGTCAAAGAAGCACTCATGTATACTTATGACACGACTGGCCTAGGATAGGGAATAAAATGCGCTTGTGATTCATTCAAAACGGCGCGGATCGTCGTGTCGGAGTGCTTTTGACACTGTGATGGAACCGCGACGAACCAATTACATCTGTCTTGCTTCCCGCATAGGAAACTCCAAACAGGCTTTGCGGTGTAAAACGTGCAAGCTGGCGGCACACCTGTGGTGCACTTCAGAACTCTCGCAGCAGCCGTGTTACGGAAAGGTGCGACAAAACACACTCACACAGGACATATTTACAACACAGCATCAGGGGGTTCTAAACTACGATCCAGGAGGGCGTTTGGGTGGCATGGCAGCAAAAGAGGTGCACCTTCCTGTCACCTCTTACTTTCTTCTTTTCCACCAATCACACATCGCTAAATTAAACCAGTGCCTGAGGATGCAGGTGTCACATTGCTTCGAATTTGAGATCAGCACAGCTTTTGAGTAGAAAATAAAGATTAGGCGCTGAACCTTGACTTGTCACGTTGATAATGATGGCGAGACATGCCAGCATGTTAGAATTGTTAGCCAAGACTTTTCCCAGCCCATTCTGATTAAAAAAAATAAAAAATAAGTTTACAGCATTTCACGTGAACGGCACTCAAATATATCAGAGAAACATGTTTCTCGAGTAGTCCCCCCCAAAAAAAACGAGGTGTGAGAGGTGGGTAGATAAACTCAAGTGTCTCAGTGTGAACAAAGACTAAACACTGATTACCTCACGAGTGGGTTCCCTCCGCATAATGTGACAGAGTGGCTCATTTGCAAGCTAAGGCAGCGACAGTTATTTGCTTAATTCAGTGTGAAATGACAGCTCGGTGTTAAAAAGCCCCGCGTTGAAAGTCGCCGCTACAGCCGACTGAGATGTTCCTTGGCGCCAGTGTGCTCTCCATTCGAGAGAATCTCGTCAAATGACTCGGTTGAAGTCTCCCGTAATGGAGGAGTGGGGGGCCTTGAAGATGGGACTAATGGAAGCTGAACAAAAATCATTCTGCTCTGTGTTCTCCTCCGTTAGTCGGGCGCCTTCAAGCGAAACTTCAGCTCACCCATGCTCGTCACCGAACAACTAGCCGTCGTCAAGGAAGTCCAGCCCAGTCAAGGTGAGTGTGTGCGTTTGTGTGTTGTTTGGTAATATCGAGCATGCTAGTAAGTTCCCAGAAGAGGCTCATTAAAGGTTTTCAGGAATTTGTGAATAATATAAAATAATCCAATTAAAAAGCATGACATTTAAGAACAGATTTATATGGAAATATTGTATCTTTTATCGGGCAGTCGAGTCATTGAAGAACAAAAGCATGAATGTGGGAGTTTACCGTAATGTAGCTCATCTATTTGACAATAAGGCCATTCCCATTTTTATGAAGACAATGTTTCAACAAAACTGGCTGCAAATACCATACGTCAGTACCCAATGACATTAAAAGCAGCTGACTTGTCCTCAAACAGGCCACCGTACTGTACGAAAGGTCAACACATGGGTTCATTTGTCACTCCGAATCAGACTTTAGCGCCTTGTGCTGTCACTTCCTTTTAGTCTCCGCAAACGAGGACCAAAATTAACCCACAACATCACAGGAAGTCAGGGATATTTTAAAATAAACGTTTGAGTGTCATAGAGATGCCACCTCAAGAAATGAAGCCAAAGAAAAAAAACAAAGCTTTTGCTTGGAATCATGAGCGATCTCATCATGGTGTCCAGCAATGTCGTTTCCTTAGCAGCAGCTAACAAGAGGGCTCCTGGATCTGGATCTGGTGGGGCATTGTGTTCCATTTGGAGGAATGCAAAATTGCTAATGCTAGTGCTAATCTTCTCCAGCTAAGTTTTGCCGTTCGCTAAATTGGCTTGTTGAACCATGGCAACTCCCTGTTGAGAACCAAAGTTTACCATTTTTGAAGACAACGGTGCCATCTGGTAGGGCTTTTCGTTATTCGTTCTATTCGGCTTTTTGTTAAATGAGCTTGCCGACTCATGACAAATTATCGCGAGCCAAATCTGGTGGGGCACTGTCCCCCTTGACAAATCTTTGACTTTTTTGATCATTTAACTCATTGAGTCATACAAAAACCCCGATATGGACCGGAACATGATTTTTGACAAGAAAATATGCTATTAAAAAGCACTCTTTGGCCACTAAACGGTTTTACAATGTGTGCCAGAGACTAAAATGAAAGCATGCTGATTTTTCGGCCCGTTTTGATGCCTCCTTAAGTTTTGGCACCTTTCTCAAACTCGTAAGTGGGTCATCCCAGCTAAATTTAGACTCCCCTACCCTATTCTTCCCCTCCACGCCGACATGCATGCCCAATATGCCCAGCGTTTTGCCTGTGTGTGTGATTTCAGAAGTGGTACGGGCACGTGTGGACCCGGTCTACGCCGCCTTGCGCTACGGGACATCACTGGCGCAGATGAGCCGCTCCAGTTTCGGCAGCATGTCGGACTCGCCGACGCGCAGTTTGGTACGAGATTGAGATCGAGTTTACTTGGCAGTCATGAACCACCGATGCATCCCAATTTTGTCTTTGTCGTGAACCCCCTTGGTGTGGCGTGGTTCGGAGTTCACGGCACGTGACTGCCAACTCTCTTTAAAAAAAAAAAAAATCAAATGCAGATACATTTGTTCAGTACGGTTCCATTGTATTTAACTTTAAATACAATGCATTTGCATTTAATGATTTAGAATGATTAGTTGTGAAACATTTATTTGGAGTCTTCAGATTACTTTTAGGAAGTATTTCAGTAGATTTCGGAGTAGTTCTGTAACTTTTAGGAAGTAACTGAGTGTACATCCAGGAGTGTTTAAGCCACATTGTAAATGAACACTTGGGCCTACTACGCCATTGTATTTTAATGCTGGTCTATATGGTGGGACTGTGAGAGCCAACTATTTATGGGTCTGAAACATACCCCCCCCCCCCACACACACACACACATTTTTTATTCCCAACTCACGTCATCCCCGAAGGGTTCGGCGGGTCACTTTGCCGAGGCTTCCATCTTTTCAACTCCTAACTATGCTTTTGAGTATCTTCCATTTTGCATGTGCGGTGCCATCAAAGGCCCACCATTAACATGTAGTGTATGCCTGTTGTTGATCAAAGGGTGAGGCGGGTGAGGAGAGGCAGGGGAGACAGTGCAGCATGGAGGAAGACATCCTTCAGGAGGCAGGAGGTAATATCGCCGCAGTGAGTTTGTCTGTTGTATCCATGCATGCATTGACACAGCTTAGAGCGCGTTTGCGTGCATGTATTTACATTAAGTCAAGTCAAGTCAACGGTATTTATAGAGCACTTTCAAACAGCCATCGCTGCATACAAAGTGCTGTACATGGAGCAATTTAACATGCACAATAAACAGTAAGACAAATCGGTAATAAAGGCGGTAGAAAGCACCAAACAGTAAAACCAAGAACAAATCTAAGTCATGCTGAGTCGAATGCCAAAGAATACAAGTGAGTTTTGAGGAGGGTTTTGAAGATGGGCAGCGAGGAGGCTTGCCGAATGTTCAGTGGGAGGTCATTCCAGAGAGAGGGACCAGCAACAGAAAAGGCTCGATCCCCTCTGAGCCTCAGTTTAGTTCTTGGTACTTCTAATAAGGTCTGGTCCACAGACCTGAGGCGCCGGGCAGGTGTGTAGGGGCGGATGAGCTAAGCCACAACTCACATGCGGGCGCTCACACGCTAACGGGCCAACTGGCACATCCAACACGTATGTTCAATGTTATGTACGGTAATTGGAATGGATTGATTTACAAGTAACATGCATGTAATGAATGTCGTGCTCAAGGATTCAAATAATATAATCATATAATCAATCATGTAATTGCAATTTTTTTTCGATCACTCGATATTCTGAAATGCAATTTAATGTGCGGTTATTTTTTCTCAATGTCCTCCTCCCATCGTATTATTATTATAATTTTTTTTTTTTTTGCAAACACAAGCAAGAACTCTATATTACAAAGGCCAATAAGCTATATTAGACATACATTTACATGCGTAACAACAGGCACGGATGTGCCCGTGTTACTACGCGTCGACATGAGTGTGCGTGTGCGTTTCCTCCCGTCAGCGTTCTCTGGCACGTTTGTCTTCTAGACTCGGTTGCCGCCGACATTGAAGTGGTGAAGGAACAAGACGAGGGTGCCAGTCAGGCTGAGACGCCTGCTGAGGTGCGTGTTTGTGCGGCACAGTTGATGACTGGGGTGAGCGCGTTTGCCATTTTTGCAGAATTTATTCAATTACTTCATTACACTTACTTACTATTAGGAAAAAAAAAGGGCGGGGTTATGGTTGCAGTGTCTGGCGAATCGCACGTAAATATACTGCCCTTTGAAATATTGTCAACAAGGGGGGTTGTTGTGGACCCCGCCCCTCCTCTTTGCACGCCACTGCGTGTGTAGCGCCTCACTCCCTCCTTCCCCTTTCCAGGTGCCCCCCAAACGAATCGAGGTGCATTCCATGCATACTTACGTGGCGCTCTACAGCTTTCTGCCTCAGGAACACAACGACCTGGAACTACAGTGAGTCAACACACATCCGATTGTTTTGATGAAAAATGGTCATCTGACTTCATCATCGTGTCGTCAGAGGACACGTTTGAGGGACCTCCCAGGATGACTAATTTTGCACGTTGGAGTTTGCACTTTCGCCCCTTGCCTGCGTGGGTTTTCTCCGGGTACTCCACTTTCCATCCACATTCCAAAAACATGCATAGTAGGTTAATTGAACACTCGAAATTGTCCCTAGTCCCGAGTCTGCAGGCCAATGTTTGGCGACCACTGCTCTCACATTGTTTTCAACTATAGTTTTGGAATGAATCTGCTGCATTGAACAAGGGTTCACGAGATGTCCTTTAAAGCTTTTTCAGGTAGCCCAAGATCACTTTTCTACTATTCAGTACTTGACATTTTGTACAAAATCTCATATAAGTAATTCAACCTGCCTTGGCCAAGAACTTCCCCCTGCCCTGGACTTGATATTTCTCCTCCTTTTATGTGCTTATCACAAATCCCTGTTTCGTCTTTCTACCGTCCTCACGGACCCTCTTTTATCCTTTTTTTTGCCTTATCATTTCCAGCCCCGGTGATCGGGTGCAAGTCACAGACGACTCCAACGAGGAGTGGTGGAAGGTGGGTGATGAGACTAAATCATCATTTGTGTGTGTGTGTTTGTGTGTGTGTGTGATAACAGAAGTGTTGAAATCAAGTGCACCTGCTCAGACACAAATTGAGTCATGTCTAAAAAGAGTATTAAAAAAAACAAGAACAACAACAGGTGTGAATCTGCATGCGTGTGAATGCGGGTGTGTGTCGATCCGACACGCACGCAGCCTATCAAGGCCCTCATCAACTGCAGCATTTTCAATCAGCGGTGATTGTTGTGAGCACGTGCGCATAATGTGCAATGAACTCCGCCTCTTACAAGATGTGAGAATATGTGATGGAAAAAATTTAGGTGTGACATATGGACACGGAGAATGTTTCGGCCGTTTATGCAGGTGTATTGAAAACCATTTCAGCTTGTCGGGATTGATTATTGCCACCCGTTTTCCACTCGGGCCACCAACAGACACACACGCGCGCATACAAATGAAAATCTTCTCTATTAAAACAAGTAAATTCAAATAATCTGTCCATTATCCGATGATATTTGGGATTTTTGCAATTCAGTTTTAGGTGATCATCAACGTGCAGCGTGTCGTGGCGACTTAGGTTGAAATCTGTAATTGTTGTTAACGTGTTGAAGCAAACTAGGCAGATAACTTTAACGTGACCTAATTTGGTCCTCGCTTCCTGCCGAGACCTGGTCTTCTTCTCTGCTGTCGAAGAACAGTCATGGGGTTTGAGTTTCTCCAAAGTGATGTCTGCCATCTAATGGTGAACACTGTTATTACAACTTAAAACTGCTCCTCCACATAATAAGCATTTTTCTTTTTAAAAAATCAAGCGAGGGTCCCCCTGAGTGTGGGCGCAGGCCACGTGCGACCACCATTTGCACATCCCAAATTTACATTCAGTAGATTGACATGTCATACAATGAGAAATGAAGAGAAATATTGAAAAATGGTCAGAATGTGAACGGAAATGCAGCCACTGCTGGATTTCCACCTTGTAGCAGTCAGCAACCTCGTCGTGTCGCACTAATATTTATTTATTTTATTTTTTTACCGGCAGTATTGAATGACTCATAGAGTAACTGTGGTCCTGTTGTTTTGGCCTCCCCCAGGGCAAGAGCGGCGACAGGGTGGGCTTTTTCCCAGCCAACTTTGTGCAGCGGGTGCGTCCCGGCGAGAGAGTGTGGCGTGTCATCCAGGGAACATCCGCCAGCAGCTGCGGGAGAGGACACATGGTAGTCAAGGAGGCGCAGGTACCCACCCCACAGGCTCCGCTTTATAATAATAATAGATTTTATTTATAAGCGCCTTTCAAGACACCCAAGGACACTTTACAATAACAAAAAACACAAAACAATACGGGTTGAGCAGCGGCAGCCAAAACGCGCCAGCGTTCACTCAACCCGAAAGTCAGAAAGAAACAAGGGAGGGAGAGGGGAGAAAAAAAAAACCCCACGCTCGAACTACCCTCATTTGAGGATAATTTGAGTGAGGCAAAAAACTCCTGCACAAGCATATGACAGTTACAACAGGTCACAAGACATAAATAATTCGCGCATTAGTCAAGAAACGGCATCGTGAACAGATTTGAAATAGCCCGCAGTGTCTGCCCAAGTCTTTACGCGGAGATGGGTAAGCAGAATTGTTCTCTAGTTTTTGTTTGCGATGTGGAATGCTGCTGATAGCAACTATAATGTGTGTGTGTTTATGTTGCATTTTATGAGCCCCCCTTGTGTCACTGTAACCATGGCAACCAAGTGATGAAATTCTGAGCTGCTGCATCCAGAACTACACCCACACACACACAAATGACAACACAAAAAATTCCTGTCGTTTTTAAGTTTTACATTTTGGAATGAAATAAAAAAATAAATAAAAAAAGACGTGATAAACATTCCTGTCGAATGGAAATGTTCCTAATTCCACATAGTTGAATTATCTCAGTAGCTCACATCCCCATACACTGCTTCTGTTTTCTAGTCTTATGCCCAGCGATGGCGGTTTGTTTATTTTTCCATCGGTGGATATTCCGAAATAGATTCAGCCAAGCTCGTAAAGCGCAAGCTAACAGTTGAGCACAAAACTGAAGGGCTGTACCAGAGAACGGGCTATGAGAGCACTCACGGGTGGTTGGTAAAGGATTAACTTGATTAGCATTGTCTTTTGTCAGATCTGCGTGGGCAAGTGTGAGGACAGTGACACCTTGGTGAAGTTGAGCAGCGGCAAGAAGCGAGGCCTGGTGCCGGCACACTCCATCGAGGAGATCTGAGCTTCGCCAACAATGTCATCACCTCCTCTCATCATTTTTGTCTTCTTTCTGCACTGAATGGATGAAGTGGACCAGAAACAAAAAAGTTTTGCCCTAAAGTCTCCTCACTGTAAGTCTTAACGGAGAGCAAAATGGACTCTTGTTTGTTTACATTTGGGCTACACGCTTCCTTCTTCCTTTCCGCTTGGCTGCGTTTCACACCCCCCCCCCCGCCCCCACTTGAAAGAAAAGGTCGAAGATGGAGAGGGCTATGTGATGTGATTTTTATTTTTTTGGGGGGGGGGGGTAACAATCCCCCTCGCTTGTCAGGCTTCATTACATTACATTTAAAAACCACAGAAACAAAAACAAAAAAACAGTTTTCTTTTAGGGCATAGTTCAAATCCAGTTGCAAACAATAAATGCTTTTTCTTTTTATGTAAATCGGAACACATTTAATTTCAAATGACACATTCAGAGTATGTTAATAAAATACGATGGATGAAAGATGGATTATGAACAAAATAGTGCAGCCATGACAACAAACAATCGGATAAATGCTTGATTTATTTATTTATTTATTTTTTGAGGAAAGTGCAACATCAGTGTTCTTTTTCGGAAATGAGGGATGGTGACAAGGCTATAAATAACAATTACAACGAAAATAATATAATGGAGGAAAGCTTTTTCACCAATTCAAACATCAATTTCAACCAGTGACTTTTTCACATCTTGAAGAGTCGAACGTGTGCCTTGAAGGAAGCGAACACATTTTCGGCATTCACACGAATCCTGCACTCATTCTCCTCATCAAATCGAAGAGAGCGGCAATCCAATGGAAGCGAGGCTCATTTACATATCGAATATTAATGAGGAATGTGTAGAAGGAAATCCAAGGTTGACCTTTACAAATAAAATCCAAATTTGCTGAACGTAAAATACAACTTTGCTCGATTTAGCTTGACATTTTTTCACTTTTGAAAGTTGTCTTGTTTGTGATGAACGTTTACTCCTATTACGCTACTGTATTTTAATGTTAGTCATGATGGTTCTTTTTTTTTTGTAGGTGGTACTAAAAAGTTTGAAAACAACTGTTCAAGACAGATGGGCGACGCGAAATTGCCAAGTTGTTTTGCTGCTCAGGCATCAAATTTTCACGATCGTTTTGATGATTCGCCATTAAAAGGAGGCACGAGGGCCCATCCATCCCTTCTTGGAGCTTTTATTCACATTATCCTGTAAATTTATGTTGTTTTTCACTCCGTTTAGTAAAATAATCTTTTTCCAATTAAAAAAAAAAAAAAAAAAAGACAAAATTTGGTGTTTTTCATTGGACCAACATAGCCCGAAACCTCGTTGCCTTGTACGCTCTTTGCTTTGCTCAGTAAAGACACAACACATAATTAATGTGCTGTCTAATGAACCCAATTTAAAAAAATATATTTTTTTAATCCAATTAAAAAGGGGAGGTAAAGATAGACCTGCAAGGAGGTGGTTCAGATGAAAAGCCATTTTGGTCTCATTTCCATGCAAAGGATGTTCTGGCGGGCAAACATTTGTATGAGCTGAAGAAAACGAGTGCCGAGGAACGACGTGTGTGTCGAAGCGTGCCCTCTGAGTCATCACTGATCCAAAGTCACCTACCGTTCGGCTTCCCGTCGTCTGGCTTTCATGTGGGAACGCTCACCGATTCCCCCCCTGTAAAGGACACTTCGTTTCCGCCCCCTGCGTGAGGCCGCGCAGAGTCGAAGCCGAAATCCTTTCATCCCGGCGTTAGCGTTAGCTTCTAACCATTTTTACATGCTGATTGTTGTGTTCCGTTGAACTGTGAAGACATGAGCACAACTGGATTAAGTTCAGGCGTGTTCACATTGTAGCGTTCTAAACACCAGTATTTTGTCATTTGTTCTTCTCCGCATCCTTCAAATGTATTTTGAAATTTTTGTCCCTTCCAATAAATGGCTCAAAGTGCGCCGACTGTGGCCTTCCCTGATCAAATGCAACTGCAGTGGACCTGTCTGTCACCTGTTTGCTGATTTGATTTGATTTTTCCTCAATACAGTGCATCCCCGCCAGTGGATCCACATTTCCCCTATTTGCATTTTTTTTTTAATATACCGGTCCCGTATACTCACTATTCAGCACCCGCGGATTTGCATTTTTGCAGATTATTTTCTTAAATTTTGGTTATTTTATTCACCCATTTTAAAAGCACTAGCACACATTAAAAAGTACAACAGCAGTTAGCTACAGTAAAGCTGACTTTGGGCGAGAAACAGGATACACCCTGAACTAATCGCCCGCCCAATCGCAATATTCTCGAATCCATTTACAGAAAAAGGAAATCACTCGCAGTGACATCAATTCAGGCCATGTAAAAACAGTGACAATTTTGCCCTTATTTTCTCAAATGAAAAACACATTTAATTCAACGCGCACACACACACACACAATACTGATGTGCCATGTTCTTTTTAAGCAGCCACATACAATTGCCGGCATGACAAAATGCAGCTGGCAAGGAAACTTAGATGCAAAAATAGAGCTGAGAAAAAGAAATGTAGTTCAGGTAATCACATTTTATGCGAATGCACGCGCTCACACACACACACACACACACACGCACACACACACACACACGTCAGTGATAGCAGTTGACAGAGGCGTAAAGGAAAAACCTTTCATTAGCCTTTCAAGTTCACCCACACACGCATGCAGATGGGGGTGCAAACACACACACACACGCACACACGCACACGTGCACACACGCGTGCAAAATCTTTTGTCTTGGCCATTAAGCCGTCAAATCGTAAACAATAGCCCTACTTCATGTATTCCAATGCCAAACTACGACTTAATTCTTGTCATTATAATCATTTATTCCTAAAAAGAAACCATACCTTTGTAATAAAACATTTTTTTCATTTGCTATAATGGAGGGCTATTAATAATGTTTTTTGTTAAAAAAATAAATAAACATTTTAAAAGACTTTGCAATCATACTTTTTCCCCCCACAGGACAGCAACAATGGACTACCCTAAATAACAATTATTAGCTGTAACCTGGATCCAAAAATCAAACAAATTTATACTTAAGCCATAAAAAAGGTACGTCTTCTTTCACATTTAAATTCTGTATACATTTTTTGTTAGTTTAGCGCAAATACTCATAGTTATACCCACATTTCGAAGACACCGATTCTGATCTCAGTATATATCAGATTAGCATTAGCTAGCTAGCTCCTGGTTATCGAGAAAAATATGGAGTCTATTTCCCTTTGACACGAATTACAGACACACACGCACACACACACACACACACACACAAACACACACACAGAGCTTATGTCATCATTCAAACTTCACATTGGTCCACAGGTGGATGAGAAGACTTCATAAGTGGTTGTTTTATACAAGAAGCACGACTTCGTCTTGGCTTAAATGAGTTAGAAAGGCTTTCGTGGTCTCAAGTCAGTTAATTCACTTTACTTTGTTTGTGGCTCTGCGGCATGAGCACAAACACACGCGCACCCACACGCCATCTCTTCTACATCTTTGTGACGGTCTGTAACGAGAAACAATCCAATTAGCATGTGCACTTGTGACTTGTTTGCCTGCTCGTCAGTCTACGTGACGTCACGTTGTGTTTACGGGACCCATTCGTTTTTATCTGTGTACATTTGGAAATGAATGCCTTCGAGTGATGACTTGTTTTACTGGCAGGATGACGTACAAACGTCAGGGCTAATCTGCGCTGCGGTCATATGAGGCTAATAAATGCTAGGAAATACGAGTGACCAATCTTTTCCATTGTATTCCGATCTATTTTTATTTTTATTCGAATACCAATATATTTCATGGCTGAAGCTCTATCTCATAGTCAAACAAAACAGTATTAGCTTAGCATGTTTGTCAGTCATATTTTTGACTGAATTGCCCATTTCCTGTGTCAAATCCATGTCATGTCGATCGGATTGACCTCCCCAAATGGATGTGCAACATCCACCATCTTCATCATATCATCTCCCTTATTTTAAAAAAAATCTAATAAAATTCCAGATAAATTCCTATCGGCTCCTTACGGACGGATTTGAATAAAAATGACATCGCAGAGGAGGACCTCGGGGAGATATTCCTTCCCGGCTCCTCTCACATTATATTAAAATGCCTTTCAAATGGCTCAATTGAGACGCAGAAAAACAGATAACCTGATTTTAATCACATTTTCGCTGCTTGGCACTGTTGATAAATGATTATAATTGGCAAAATGGCGCTAGCATGAGGATGGGGATTTAAAAAAAAAAATTTTGATTACACAGCGCTCTATCAAGTTTTAATAGATGAGGTGGTTAAATTTGATCCACATGGATACATGGTTGGACTTTTCTATTGGCAACCACTGGCATTTGCCTGGGGCCCCAAGGTTTCCAGGAGCCCCCAAAAATCTAAATGAAAACTATTTATCCATCTCACGGGGTGGCCATTTTGCTTTGTACTGACATGTGCTGTCAACTGAAAATGACATCCCAGCTGACTCCCCAAATGACAATCCCAAATGACTCTTTATCACAGAATACATTGACGCCGCCGAAATAGTCAACAATATTAAATGAAGATTAAAGTTAAATATGCCTCTAAAGCACAATTCAGCAGTCATCGAGGTATGCACTCAAGTGAATAAACCAAATTTATGGATTTATATTTGAAGGCAGACAACGAAAGCGCCCGTGTGACCGTTTCAACACAAGCGTGGAGAAGCTGTGAATTTCTAAGAGATGCCATCAATGGCGCCTTTGATGCACGACTGGCATGGCAGCATTTAATGATGGTGGCCGAATGACAAGAAGCCCGGCTTCTGATGGAGAGACATGATGTAGGACCAATGAAAATGATGACTTGACTAGATGAAGGATGGGGGAGGAAATTTTTCTTAGAAAGTAACTGTCGACTGCTAGCATACGTCCCCAAATACTGGTTGCTGTCCGCAGGCCATTTGGGTACACAAAGACAAAAATATTTATTGGTCAGAGTCAACAAGTTTTATTTTAAAAACCAAGTGCAAACCACTAGTCTTTTTTTTTTTGTCTTGAGTAGCAAGCAAAAATTCGGGTTATGTGCGCTAAATGGAGGCAGTAAAATTCTCAATAGTGAATAATTAATTTTTAAAAAGAGACCAATGGTTGCTTAAAGCTCTCCCGGTGGAGGGTTGGACGAAGAATTGTGTATTTAATCAAACCACAACTTACAAATGTCCACTAGCTTCATGCTAACACGCAACAGATAGGCTAGCGAAACTAACATCATGGGCGCTGTAGTCACCGTACTGTAAAACCCTTTTAGCAACGACTATATCAACACAAAGTCAAGTTTACGTTGTCTGTTTAACACCAACTTTGGAAGGAGAATGTATTGTTTTGAATGTGACTTTAGTTGTGCTTGTCATCCTCTTGCGCGCTTCAGACTGCAGCCTGAGACAAAGTCTAGTTGATTGCGACTGTTACGCCTGCTACTTCCGTCATCATCATCATCATCATCAACTCACCGCTGTCCCTCACAAAAGGGCGCTTAAAAGCATCGATCTCGCACAAGAGTCAGCGACCCACCGCTGAAAATCTAGACTTTTGTTGCCATGGCAACCGCTTATGGCCTAAACGCAGCGCGGCTTGTCGCAAGGAAGCTGCACGTAGCAGAACAAAAAAAAAAAAAAAGTGACGTTTAGATGTTCCTTGTTGACCGAGTGCGCCGGCGGGGGAATTGTTTTGGATCACTACTTTGCACTCCCGCCAGAGAAATGATGTGGTCCAGGGTCATAGAGGTCGCGATGAAACCAGCCAAACGTTGCTTTTTCATCACCGCGCTCGTAGGGAAAGCGATTGAAGTAGGTTAAGCATAAAAGCGTCACTGCCGAAATTAGATTGTCCTCCAGAATAGATGACCCAAAAGCGCCCGCCCTTCCCTCCCCTCGTTTCACTGAATGCATCTCTCGCAATGAATCAACTTTCATCTTGTGCGATAATGCACTTTCAGTGGTCATGAACCACAACTAATCGTTGGATTTAGACTGCCTGCGTGAAGGAAAACAAGTTTGTTTTTTTTTGCTCACAAGTGCCGTGATTGGAATACACAATGCGCCAGTGGAGATAGAAAAGCGCAATCAAATATCAAATCGTTCTCTTCCAAATGTGGATAAAAATCCAACACCTGTTAAATAAGTGCCAACGCAAACGTAGTGTCTGCTATTATCTCATTTTTGCCAGTGTAACGAAATTGAAATACACCAATTAGTGACACCCTCATCTGCTTGAACACCAAAATTTTAAATGGAAAAAAAAATGTATTAGCCACGCTATACCACGTGTAAGAATTTTCCACCCTCTAACATAAATGTAACGTTTGAACAGTTTTTACTGATGCCTGAATTAAAAACTAGTCATGCACCAATTTCTTTTTGTGTGAGAAGGCAATCCTACATTTTGTTTCAGCCAGAATGGCCCTTCAGCGAAAACCATAACCACAGTGGCCCCTGCCAAAAATGAATTTGACACCTCTGCTTTAGACAAAGATTTCAATTTGTTCCCAAATGCTTTTTGAATACTTCAAGAGTTGCCAACAGCTTCAGAAATGACAACTTGGCATTTACTTTGTTTCAAGTGTCAGCCACCCCCAGAGTGCCAGAGACGCTTTGTGACTCAGCACTTAGTGATGTGCCGCGCCACTTTGTTCTTCATATTGAACAAGCGTTAATGTGTTGGACTCAAAGTATAGGAGGAGCGGCGCTTTCAAGCAAAGATTCAACTCATTTTTTATTGGGTCAATACCATTTTCGTACATTTACAAACAAGATGTTCCATTCTTCATGACAACTAATCAAATTAAACAAACAACTTAAAATAATGTATTATCAGCTACATTTAACCAGCAACAACCGAAAAAGACCCAATTTCCACCAAAGAAATAAAGTTGGCTTCAACTTAGCCCTTGAGGGACACCACCTCACTTTGGACGGGCGGCGGTCTCTTGATGTTGAACAGTTCGCGCAGGTTGACCTCTGGGTCAACGTAGTGCGGGGCCTTGCGCTCGTTGAAAAGGCCCGTCAAGTTCAACTCCACTTTGGCTCGACGGGAAATGCGCATGCGCAGTGCAAACAGACGGTTGAGGTTTTCCTCCACCAGGGGCAGACGATTGCCGTCCAAGCGTTTCTGCCACGACTTCCTGGGACGTGGGCGATTCTGTCCAATAGCATATATATTTTTTTGTGTTCAGGGAAATGTTTTGGGAACATTTTTTTAATACATTTAATGATTGTTTCGATCATTTACCTTTTGTTTGATGACATCGGGATCATGTCGAAGCAGATGTCTGATCATGCTCTCCTGTGGAATATACGCATGTCTAAGTTTAGTGTTGAGAAATTTGGTAAATTAATTTAAAGAACTAATCATGTTTTTGCCTCCTAACAGTTATGGCTCAATTTCCATACCCGCATGGCGAAGGTGCGCGAGCAGTCTGGGAAGGAGCACTTGTACTTGAAGAGTTCCAGGTGGAGCTTGCGGATGTGGTGCTGCAGGTTGAAGGTGGTGGAGAAGTAGGCCTCGCAGTTTTCACGGGGGCATGCCAGCACCGGCTTGTGCGTGGCGTGGACCCGCTTGTGACGCCGCAGTGTGTTGGCCTTCTTGAACGCCTTTTTGCAGACTTGGCAGGTAAATGTCGCTGAAAGAAAAAGAACAAAAAAAAAATAGATTTTTCTTAAGATTTTTTTTTAAACTTTATACCTACATGGGTGTTTGATCATGTGGTTCTGAAGCATGGTCCAACTCGAGGCAACAATCTGACAGTTCGCCTCCAGACAGCGGTAACCTACAAAGAGAAATCACATCACACTTTTTTTTTTTTTTTTAATGCATGAGGCTGCACTCAAGGGTTGACCACCTGCATGCTTTTTCTCATGGACATTTCGGGTCACGCGGGAGTCAAACATGGCACCGCATTCTTTCTTTGAACACCTGTGGGAGACGACAAAAAGTAAGTGGACTTCATTGATGTTTAGACTTTTAATACTGCTTGATAGACATTTGGTGGTGTCACTCCTGTAGGGCATCAAATGGATAAAAATCAAATTGCAGACCTTTGACACCTTTAACCAAAATGGCTGTAGTCTAGAGTAAAATGTCACTTCACTACTTTGAAATGTGTGGGACGTTGTGCACCTTTTGGCACTCCTCTTACACTGCTTGTAAAAGCTGGCCGCCTCTTTTAGCTTACTCCTGTGTCAGTAAAGCTTTGCGATGAGCTAAAATGTCTAATTAACAGATTGTCTCATTTTTCCTCATATCTTGGCTCAAAACGTACTTGAACTTGGCAACCAGGCCGTGTTCCTGCAGGTGCACCTTGTAGCGACATCTTTTCTTGAAAGTCTGCGAGCAGCCAGCCTGAGGACACTGGGGGCAAAGAAACTTGACTTTCAGGATCAGACTGTACAGTACATTTCCTCGAATGTCTACATGTTGGTACTTTGGCTCCATCTGGCGGAGATTACCTTGAAGTACTTGTCTTTCTCACCGTGGGCATAGCACATGTGCCGCTTCAGATTGTCTGCCTGGAAGAAACTCTTGGTGCAGGTCTCAAACTCGCACCTATTTGGTGAAGAAGCAAAAGCCACTCAAGTATATGTATTTATTAAAGTCTCATTTATTTGTATAGCTATAATTTTAATCACAATAGAGTCTCAGCTTCACAAACCCACAACTGAGAAATTAAATCGCCTGACCTAAACAGAGCTCATCTTTACAAAATATACCATCGTTATACAGTATTGACCTTTTGTAGCAATTTCTTTTTACAACTTAAAGCCTGCCCACCACTTTTTAAGAAAATATAAGAATAATATGCAGTTTAATTTTAAATAATTTCAAAGCACGACAAAACGTGCACAATTAAAATTAGATTTGACTCCGGAAATTATCGTATGCCTTGAGATTCGGTAATTGAGTCCTATTACTACATATCCCAGAATGCACCTGGCATTAGGACTTTTCTCCCCACCCACAACAGTAGTCCAGGACAGTATTAGCATTTATAGCTCATTTAAAAGCTTTTAAGACGTAGCTTGTTTAGCTGACGTTGATCAAATAAGAAGGATAGCGAAAATTAATCCATTATGCCACATCTTAATCAATTTATTTAAAGTTATGTAACGTGGCTTACTTGAATTGCTTCTCACCACCATGTTGCCTCATGTGGCGACTGAGATGTGATTTCCGGGTGAATCTACCACCGCAGCCGCTCACTGTGCACTGCCACGGACGCTGAGTAGATTCATTTGTCACAAAAAAGTCATCTGATTTACATCATTATTGTAAAAGTATTTCCTTACAGCTCCGGTGTGAATTGCTTCGTGCTGTTGTAGCCTGCGCTGCTTGGAGAAAATGGCGCCACACGCTGCGTGGGGACACTTAAACTGCTGGTTCACCTGTGGACAACCAGCTACAGGTTCAACCTCACACATTTCGCTCATTTTTTTAAAGCCTGGTCTTTTTACACTTTTATCTTACGAATATAACCAGCGATCAGGTTTCCTGCCTTTTTATAGCTTCTTAATTAGCTAAGTGGCAGCAGCAGGCGACTGTCTCTTGCTGGGACGTCAATTCGTTCATTAAGGTAAGGCTAGTGAGGCTAATTACAATCAACTGAAGTCTTCAAGTACAGTATCGACTTGTAAATTTCTTTTTAATTTGACGCTTTTAAACAAATTGGAAAATATCTTGAGTTCAAACGAATTACGTTTGAGTTTTGACATTTAAGTTTGTTATATATATTTTTAATTTGCTACAAAAAAATACACCACATCACATTTTACCTTTAAATTATAAATATAAAAGTTAATAAAAAGGCATGCCATATAACATATTCAATACATTGCATAACTACATTTACAAATATCAAAGTCTACTTTGTATAATGGTGGTGACTTGAGAGTTGGGCTGCCAAGAATAGCCATAGATTCTTGTCCTGTTTTATTCAGGACCCTTAAATCCGTTGAATGTTAGTTTTTTTTTTTTTTTTTTTAACGCAGTGTTTTCTGTGGCTCAACCTTGTACTGCTGTAACAGTTGAACTTTCCTAGTGGGGCAGCGACATCTTTTTTTGGGGGGGGGGGGGACTGATTGCGAGCGGTAATGTCGCTCTTTGCACAGCAGAGGGTGCTGTGGCTTTGAGACGATAAAAATCGTCTTTATTATTCTTTCGCCCCAAAGTGGGCGGATCCCGCGGCTTCCCCACGTTCCCTGGCACGCCGCAGCGCCCTCTTCCGCATACCGCAGGCACGTTTAAGTACGCACGCGCACGTTGCGCAGCGGTACTTCCGCGGTGCCGCGCGTTCTCCTCTCGCAAGGCACTTCCCCGCTGATCGTCACCATCCATCCTCATCCGTATTGATCCCCGCCACCGTTAAGAGAGAGAGGGAAAAAACGATGCTCCTATGTGATCTTCATATGTAAATGTCCGCGGACGAGAAAGAGGAGAGGAGATGATAGCACCAGGCGCAACATAGCACTTACCTGCCTTGGTCTTTTTCCATCCTTGTTTTATTTTCTTTTATTTCACGTTTTGTTTTTTGTGCTCCTTCTGTGTGCTTTTGGTGACGTTTTGGGGGGCCTGCATGCGGTGACCGGCGGGAATGTGTGACGACCATGCTGGTGGTAAGGTGCTTCTTGCTCTTTGCTGCAGTGGGCGAGCGGCTGGCGGTGGCAGGTAAGAGGAGACACGATGATTGGCAGGCGGATGGGGGGGGGAGTGACGGGGCTGTGGGGGTGGGTACACACTTGTCCAGTGTCACTCTATACACCCACTTGCAGTATAGCATCAACATTGGGCTTCAGTTAAGAGGTGAGCGTGCATGGCGTGGCCTGGATGTGTTGGGTTTTGCTGCATAGACATATTCCGACTGCAGCCCCCTCATATGCGAGCAACTACTTGTTTTTAAGCCAATGGGGATGCACCACCACAACTTGTGCAGCATGGCTGCAATGTGTTTTAAGCCCCATTTAGCTCTGCAGAGGTGCCACTATAAGCGGAACACTAACACTCTGAGCTAATTAAGCACCACGAGTGAGCATAGTGGGTGGTATTTACCACAGTTGCCAAAAAGGTTCTTCTACGTTTGAGCACTTTGTGTTGGCTCTTGCCGGGTACTTCAGCATTCTCCCACAGTGCAAAACATGTATGTTCGGTCAATGGAAGACTAAATTTTGTCCAGTAGTTACAGAAAAAAATGTAATTGTCCTTATAGAAGGGCGGCATGATTATAGCCAGATGGCCAACCATGATTATTTTTGGTCCATATTGTCATCAGAGATATCATATGTAATATACTGCATATACAGTATATTCTACAAATATATTGCTAATGCTATATTTTATATTGCACTTATATTGAACAGTTCTTTTCTGAAACATTTATTTTGTGCAATGAAACACTTTGTTTTGATAAAAACGCATTTCATGCTCAGTTGTTTTTTCAATTTCTTTCCCCAAGGTGTACATTTATTTCTCAGATTTTTTTATTTATTGATTTATTTTTGGATCATCACAAACATGTATGTAGACTTTTAATTGTATGTACTGTTTGCCTTCTAGGTGTAAACGGGAGCCCAGGCCATGATGGAGCCACCTGGGATTGGTCGTCATGGTCCGGGCAGAGGACGGAGGCCAGCGACACGGCGGCCCAGGTGACCTATCCCAAACGTCTGGTGCAGAGGACTGAGTCAGAGCAGGAAATGGCTCACGGGCACCTGGACACCAGAGTGAAAAATAACACACAACACACCTCGGTGAGTTCGAACCCAGGATGGAGATAAGGTGTTGCGCAAGTGTGCACGCCCTTTTATGACTGGTTATGTGGCTTTGCACCAAATTAACCAATTCCATTCAAAGACAGGTTGAAAGGCAGTCAGGATATGTCTGCCATTTGTTGAAGTGCCCTTGATTAACTCCAAATAAAGTTCTCATGTTCTAGTCGACTTTTATTTATTTTTTGCTACCTAGCAGAAGCCTGAAGATTTTGTGCTGACACTGACTGATATTTGGTAGTCTTCATAATTTGCTTTATCTTAACTAGTTCCCCAGTTCCAACTGATGGAAAAACAGCCCCGAAGCGTGATGCCGCCATGATCACGCTTCACTGTCGGTACGGTGTTGTTTTGATGACGACAAGTGTCGTGTTTGCGCCAGACATATCTCTATAAATAAAATAAAAAAGCCAAAAACCTCAATCTTGATTTCATCATTTGATTTTGAAGCTGTTCGATCAGGCCAGAGAGGATGTTTTTTTTTTTCTTCAAGAAAGTCATTGAAATAATATGCTACTGTTAGGCCATACAGACACTTTTCACATTTAAATGGTGGCAAGTGTGTGCATGAAGTTTGAATGTGATTTTAGTTCAGAACACAGCCATATACCCGGTTGTCAGACCATGTGCACACTTATGCAGCTCCATTGTTTAAACTGTGTATTTTAGCATGCTTTCTCAAAAAACTTGTTTTCCAATCGAGTTACACAGGTTTAGGGCGCTTTAGTGGTGGAAGACGTTTTGAAGTGACGTAGACGGACAGTTATGGAGACGGGTGGGGACTTTTAAGTTGAGGCATAATGAAGAGATTGTTTTCTATTCTGTGTGTTTACTGTAGCAGTATAGAGGATTTTTTTTTTCTTCATCTGAGAATTATCTTTAGACACAGGCACCCTTTTGCAAGTATGTCCGTCTTGACACGTGTGGGCGTGATGGCATCAAGATGACAGCCTGTCAGTCTCCCTCTTGTTGTTCGAACAGCGCTCTGCAGCGAGGCCACTGTGCTCAACTACGCAAGGTGGCGTTTTCGCAGCATCCACGCGCCGATTTTTAAAAAAAAATTTTTTGACCCATTTATTCGGTGAGGTTCCCCCGGAATGTCAATGCGGCTCGCCTCACTGCCTCCACTCTCATCGCCTGACTTGCTTTTGTGTGCGAGCTCGGTTGCACACAGGCTTCCTCTCCTCCTGTTTGCGTGTTTTCCGTGTGTGCCTATGGAGGGGGGGGGGGGCGATGCCGGGGCTCCCAGCGGCTTCATTTATTCAGTGGTGTGTTGAAGTATGTCCCCATTAATAATGAAGAGGGTCCATGTCAGCAATGAGACACAGGCTGAGTAGGAACGATCTGATATTGCGTGACTGTGAGCTACTTCCTGTCACATGACGGGATGCCGTCATATGTAAGATGATGCGATCCAGCTGTGGAAACTTTGAAGGAGTTTGGACAAATATGTTTGCTACTTGTATGGACCTGGTGCAGTTTTGTTTGCCAAAATATTGAACAATCCTGCTTTGGGGGTGGGGATAAATTGGGAACATCTTCCTTTACGGTCACATGTTGGGAAATGTAGAACTGTTGACTCCATTATTGTCTTACTTCCAGTTGCTTCATACATCCGTTTTCGATACTGCTTATTCTCATTTGGGTTGTGGGTGAGCTCATGTCTGTCCTGGCTCACTTTGACCGGGATCAAGTGGGTCAAAGTAGCAGCAACAAAGATGATAACTCGTTCCGTGTCATCAGTGTGACTTTTCTCTGTGTAGAAGGGTTAGGACGAAAGGGAAATTTGGATTAAGGTTAAGGGTTAATTCAAAAGGCCCTCACTCACTTGTTAATGGAAGAAAAAAAATCCAAACTAGCCACTTAACATCTTAGTTTGTATTATTTTATCATCCTCTTTTGCTTTAACCTGTAAACCAGAATTTGTTTTCCACACTCACCCCAAATTGAAATGTCTGCTTTTGCATTTAAACTCTTAAAACGTTAGCGGTCAAAGTATCATCACTGTTTTCCTTCAAAATTGTATGCGCTTTATGTTCCGTGGGCTGTGATCTATTTTACTTTGTATTGTAAAAGCCGCGTGAGTCATCGCAGCCTCCATCAAAGCTCCCCAGGCGCTGTTGGATCCTCGTCCGTTAAGTCTGTCTCATTCGTCTCTCTGCTGAGCCCTCTCGCCGCCTCCCCACCTCCACGCTGGCCGGCATCCAGCCTGAGAAGTTCCAACCATCGTCCATCGTAGTCATTTAACTCATTCAGTACCAGCCAATTCTGGACCAAGTCTGAAAAGACGTTTAAAAACGTCTTTGGGAGTGAATGAGTTAAGTGGCGAGATGCTTTCAAAGCGCTATTGATTCTCTCGTATTATTCATGGTGCTTCATAATTGCGGCTCACTCAAATCTTTTGGCGTATCAGCACACTGTCTCGTCATTGATTGATTTCTCTCTCTTTTTTTTTTCGTCATGTTCTTTTTCTAGGTCGTCCACGTGGCGCAGAGCTGTTTCCAGGTGGAAGCCTTTGGACGTACATTCACGTTGGACCTGGAACTCAACCAGTTAGTATTGCCCGCTCAAGCTTGTTTGTACGGACATGTCAATGCGTTAATCGCTGCAGATGTTTCACATTAGTGTTCGCACGCACACGCAGACACGCACAGAGGCCCCTCATGTGTCCTCTATTTGCAGTCACCTGCTGTCCTCGGACTACGTGGAGCGCCATTTCACGCCGGATGGCCGACCCTTGCAGTCACCGGTAAGAGTCGCAAATAGCAAATGTCAGCCACAGTTGGGGGTGCGATGCCTTTCTCAGCAGTAGTCAGGAAGCAGGCTCACCTGTTTTCTGGGGTTGGTCACGTGACGTTTGCACATTGAGCCCGTGTGCTTTCCGACATCAGTTTCAGTCGACGGCAGGTGGCAATAAAAACTGTTGGAGTTTTCATCTTAATTCGTTTTTCCACCAACTCAAACGAATCCAAACTACCGGTACTTATTTCCACTTTTTAAAAAAATAAAAAGGCTGATGGCGACATGATGCCACAAGGTTCCTGCAAAGTGCGAAAAAATATTAAATTGGCATCCACCTGACAACAATGACATATTTTTTTCTGTCCAATGAAAAGCACAAAAATGGAGCTGTTGTTTCATGGATTTAAAAAAAACAACAAAAGTGTCACAAAATATGCCTGCTTTTCATTGGTCAACCATGAATGAAATCTGAGCAATCTGATTGGACAGTTGGTCAGTCCTTCACTATACAACGTTAGAATAGTTTTTTTAACATCTGTGCAGGGGTATCTAATAAAATGGCCGCACAGTCTATTTTAGGCTCCACGTTTGCTTTGAGGCTATTTTTATGCCTCGCCGATGTTTTTAATTGTCACATTGTGTCCTATTTTTGGGTCACCCTTCAAAAGTCGTCTGCCACGCAACCATTTTGTACCCTTGGATGTTACGTTCGGACTCATACGTGTACTAGAAAAGCAAAAAAAAGCACCTGCATCGAAACATCATCATGTGGAAATAACAGTAAAATGATGTCCACAGATGATTGAAGATACTTTTGTACTAGCCAGAAGGCATGCTAATGTTGCGCTCCGCCGCCCAACGAGCCACCCAACCTATCCGTCCTCCTGACCAATGGCGAGTCTGTCTCCATGGCAACGAGTTAGCTCAGCGGCGTCATTAAGTTCTTGGCAGCAGAGAGAATGAGAGATGCGGGAAAGAGGAGGGAAAACGGGAGGCAAAAAAAAAAACGTTCCCGTGTGCTGTGAGTGGCTGGAGGGAAGCAAGTATGGATGGAGGGAGATGGAGTCCTGTGTGGAGGCCAGATTGTGGCGCCGCTTGACTGAGGCATCACGTGACAATGCGGGACGTGGGAGGCGTGATCCATTTGGGGGACGTGCGTCACCGAATTGGGCCTTTCCGTTTGAAATGGCACACGTCCATTCGAGGAGCACGGCGATGGCCTCGTTCATCTTAGATGAATTGCTCCAAAGTAATCCAAACTTGCATGGAAACAGTTTGCTTGATTAAAAAAGATGCTGGAAAATATTTTTCCAGTTTTATGGAATATTTTTCTGTTTTCAGAATAAATTTAGTTTCTGTGTTTTTCAGATTTTGTTGTTGTTGTTGTTGTTGTTTGTTTGTTTGTTTGTTTTGCTGGGGGGGTGATGACAGAACTAAAATCATTCCCAAAAAAAACAACCAAAAAAATTAATAAAACAAACAAAATGTTTTTTTTTTTCCCAAAGTGGATGCAATGTGCTTCCGTAGTTTTCCACTCAACCTAAAAAAACAAAATTATTTATGTGCTACACTTGGTGAACACGTTCTGAACACAAGCAAGACAAATTGTGACACACTTGTATTTAAGTACCAAATGACTTCCTGTGTTGATTTATTGAAGAACTCCTTCCAGGAAGGCTCGACTTCCACCTCACTCGTCATTCAGAGATGAGTACGGAACACAAGTAGGTCACAAACACTTCTGCCGTGGGAGTTTTTTTTTTTTTTTTTTTTAAACCTCACGACAAGCTAGCAGTGTGTGTGTGTGTAACACAGGTTCCAGGAAACCTTCATGTTTGTGTGTGTCCGCAGGGAGGGGAGCACTGCTACTACCAGGGAAGGTTACGAGGTGTGCCGGAATCCTGGGCAGCCCTCTCTACCTGCCACGGCCTGTGGTATGCTCTCCTTCCCCCACCACATCCACTTTGACCTTTTATACACTTTATAGCATATTTATGTTGCGTGTGTGTGGCCTCTTTTTTTTTCTCCAATTCAAAGTGGGATGTTCTCCGACGGCATCTTCTCATATGGGATTGAGCCTGTTCACAATGACAACAATGAGGTAAATAGTATGCAAAAGTCAAGCTCGCATCCAACGTGGGCCAAAAGTAGGAAGTGGTGTCTTGAGATACGAGCAACCTTTTCTCGATACCTTGATTCCCGCTGACCCTTTTTAATGTACATACTTCCTTGGCTTCAAATGATTTTCCACCTTCCTTTCCTCAAAACAGTCCAATACGATGATATTTTTTTGTTTTCGACTCAAATTATTTGCTAATTCCCCGCCCATTCCCTGAAGACAGCTGGACTCCAGCGCACCCGTGATCCTTGTGAGGATAAGCGTTTCCGATAATGCACAGATGGATGTATTATTCATGATGCCTTAAATAAATAAATGAAAAGAGGCCAGCCCTTTTATATGAACTTGTTTGGGGGTGGGGCACCTAATGCAATCTCATTGTATTCTGTTGTAGGAAAATAGTGCCCACCTGATCCAGAGGATGTCCGATTTCAGGCTCTCCCCACGATGCACAGGTAGGCAAGATCATTTATAGTGCGCTTGATTTGACAATGTCCAAAATAATCCTTTGTGTTGTCTTTTACCGTATCATTCCTTTTTTCCTTCCTTGTCACTTAGCACCGTTACTGCATATGTAAACCCTCCTTGCGAATAATGCAGAGAGGGTGATAATTACTTTCCTAATGACTTTGATAATGAACTGCAATGTGTGCGCGTGTGCCAAGATTGCACAGAGGACAACGAGTGGGATGGCAGAGAAGGAGGTGGTGAAGACCAAAGGGGGGTACCGAAGCAACAGCAGGAGGCGTCGGGGGTGGTGTTAAGGCGATCCAAGAGGTTTGCACGCAGACCTTCCGTGCAGACAGAGACCAAATATATCGAGTTGATGGTGGTCAACGACAATGACTTGGTGAGCGTTCTTAGCTTGCGGATGTGTCTGTTTGCTGAGTTTTCTGAAGGCGAGGGTTGATTTTAAACACATAATCACATACCGTTCTATCTATATGTGTCCTGGGTGCAACCAACATCTTGCCCGAAGTGCACATGCCACCATTAAGACAATTGCTGTAGAAAATGCATAAATGGAGTATCAATTACAAACGCATGTCATTCATTCCAAACGGTTGTGGTAATCAAAATGGTGTTTTGTTGGGTTTTTTTCCTGGTAGCTACCTCTTTTATACATATACTTGCGCACGCATGTTTGTGTATGTGTGCATGCGAATGATATTCCATCCATCTGTGCATAATTTGTCTCCTCACAGTTTGTACAGCTGCGACGCTCCGGCAGCCACACGAAAAACTTGGCCAAAGCGGTGGTCAACATGGCGGATGCGGTACATTGCCTTGCAGACACACACACACACACACACACACACATGCATTTACATACACATTTGCACAAAAACATGGTAGGGGCCTGACTGACTAAAATTCCATATAGTGGGTGCAAAATTGTGTTCGCTCACGCGGACAGATTTTGTGCAGTTTGCAGGAGTACACTTGAAAAGCTGATCCAAAATGACCCACATGCACTTAAATGCAGAGTTGAAAGGAGTGAGGTCGTTCCAATTCAGCCCTTTAGATCATTCATAGACTCCCAAATGACATTGCTGAATAGACGTTACACCCTGATCGTTTTTGCTTCTGGCATTTCAAAAATGCTTACATGAGTGAAAAAGACCGCCACTCCAACATCAGACACTGCGTTTGTACCTGACACGATATTTCAAGGCATAAAAATCATCCATCGAAATGTATCTGAGATTTGATCAATCACTTGACATGTGCTAAATTAATCTATTTGTATCAGTTTTGCCCGTTTTTCAGACACAGTTTCAAGTCAAGTTTAGGGAATAAGGTCTTTGCCGTTAATAATCAAAGGTTTTTTTTGGGGGGGGGGGTGGCACTGCAGCTCTACAGGGAGCAGCTTAACACAAGGATTGTGCTAGTCGCCATGGAGACGTGGACCTCAAAGAACATGGTGCCGGTGGTGGAAGACCCTATGACCACGCTGCAGAACTTTATGAAGTACAGGCGGGACAATATCCGCGAGCGGAGCGACATTGTCCAACTTTTCTCGTGAGTAGATTGTCTTTGAATGTGGCGCAGGTGCCGCCGCCGCACTCTTACTGTGTTTCTCCTGTTCGATTCTAGAGGACGCACATTTCAGAGTGGCCGCAGCGGGATGGCATACACGGGAGGAGTGTGCTCACCGACGAGGGGAGGGGGCATCAATGAGGTGAGGGAACTGTTTATATACTACAATATATCTCTAATACTTTTTACATTGTGATTTTGTCCACACTTATCAGTCGATAAAAGGAAAAGATGCTTTTAGTTTGCATCATGCGGTGTTTTTAATAATTCAGTGAATACAAGGATCTAAAGCTCACTAATAACCGTGTTGCTGAGCATTATCTTCATAATGGATTTTATTACACAGATGTTTGATTGGATATCCTGCTGTTGTACCGAATCAAGAAGCCAGTGTGTGTGCACAGCCTGTGGAAGGCCATTAACACTTTTGTGTTGAATTTAAACGCAAAAAAAAAGTGATATGTCTTTTTTTTTTTTTTCTTTCATTCCTCTAGTTTGGGACTGTTGGCACCATGGCCATCACTTTGTGCCAGAGCCTGGGCCAGAACATTGGGATGAGGTGGAACAATGCACGTAACTCTGCAGGTATGATGTGATGTACCACGGGATGCTGAGACAATAAAATAAACAAGTCTTTTTTTTTTTTTCTTGAACATCCCTGCACAAGCATTTTCCTAATTTCACTCGCGGTGCTTTATCACCTACATTCGGAACATTGCTACCACTGAACATTGAATTTGTTGATTAATGCGGAAAGTCCGTTGGTGTCGTTAATCAAGCTGAGTGAGTCGGAACACCTCGTCCTGCTGGAACACTTCTTTGGAATGCTGAGTTCTCTGTGTTTTCATCATAAAATCCTGAACTTGTCTTGCTTTTTTGTTCCACAGGAGACTGCAGGTGCCCTGACACCTGGCTGGGTTGTATTATGGAGGACACTGGGTAGGATTTCAAGAGTTTTTTGCTTCCGTTCATTGAAGAATATGCTGCTTCTTTTGGTGTGGGTGCCTGGCAGTATAATTCAGCCATTTAGACATCAACACACAAATTCTCAGTATGGTGCAGTTATGTTCATCATTCTATGCAGAAGATAAAGAATATGTACCTGTGAGTGTTGTATTATCTGTTATCACACTGCGGCATTGAAGCTATTTATTAGCTTGTCTTTGGTGTTTGCACGAGTCGCCCATTTTGTTTTGAGCCAGTCATTTGGGGTTTAATCTTATCCTTTTTTGCCTTTTTCGTAAATTACTTTCTTCATACTTGTGGTTGGCAAGAATGCCCCTGTTGGTTTACAGTGCCACTTGTTGCCACCTTTTTAATGCATGAACAAAAGAAACAAAGTGTACAAGCAGGTTGTACAGGGCAGAAAATTTTACTTGGTGAATCAAAACAGGAATTTGGTGCATTTGCACCAGATGGCACAATACACAGTTTGATGAATTTGAGTAACATTTGTACTCCAGATGGTTCCATTTCTGTCACATTGTAATATATCGCCATTTAACGCCCACAAGAGTGGCACCATGTTGTCTTTGCGCCGGTTCCTTTGAACAATGCTCTTGATGTTTGTGCTTTTTTTTTTGTACGTGCTTTTAACGTAGATACTATCTGCCGCGGAAGTTCTCTCGCTGCAGTGTGGACGAATACATCCAGTTCTTGCTCCAGGGAGGCGGCAGCTGCCTCTTCAATAAGCCCAACAATGTGAGAGGGCCGATCTAGCTATCTAGCTAGTTAGCTGTGAGGGCCAACCTAGCTAGCTATGGAGCTAGCTAGGTCGGCCCTCACAGCTAGCTAGCTAGCTAGATAAATAGATACAGCTATGTGCCGAATGGGCTTTGGTTGTCTATTGCTTCAAAAGTATCTTGGTTTTCACATTACTCAGCTGCTGGACCCTCCAGAATGCGGCAACGGCTTTGTAGAACCTGGCGAAGAGTGTGATTGTGGATCGCAGGTGGTGAGTATAAATCTATGAATGCGACACTCTTCCAAGACAGTCATGCTACATTGTGTGTGTATGTGGCTGCAGGAGTGTGCCCGCAGTGGAGGAGCCTGCTGTAAAAAATGCACACTCACGCACGACGCCATGTGCAGCAATGGACTGTGCTGCAGTGGCTGTAAGGTGTGTACGACGGGGATTTATTGGAAGCCTCAACGAACAATCGTTCAGCTGTTTTGCCGTTTCAGTACGAGCTGAGAGGCGTGGTGTGTCGAGAGGCCGTCAACGACTGTGACATCCCAGAGACTTGTACTGGAGACTCCAGCCAGGTAGTTGCTTATAGATTTTACAGGGAATGTCACATTATACAATATTTAAGTAAATTTGTAAGGACGTCTGAGAATCTGGCCTTTGCTGACCTTGATTGGAATGAGGTCGTGGCAATGTTCACATTTTTCTTGATCATCATATCCGTGTTGCCCACTTTAAAAATACTTCTTTTTTTTTCCATCTACTGTTCCAATACTTTTAGAGTGTGTGTGGCTTGTCAGTAACACTGCTTGTGCGTCCCTCCATCAGTGTCCTCACAACGTCCACAAGTTGGATGGCTACTCATGTGAATCTAATCAAGTAAGTGCTGCCTTTGTACAAATCCACTTCAACTGCACTTGTTTTTCGAGATACTGTGCGCTTCATTTTGTATCTTCAGGGTCGCTGTTATGCCGGACGGTGTCGCACTCGAGACGGACAGTGCAGGGGGCTCTGGGGGTTCAGTAAGTACCTACCGGTGTGTGTGTGTGTGTGTGTGTGTGTGTGTGTGTGTGTGTGTGTCGTGTATGATTAATTTGCTCTTATTTTGCTTTTTATTTATCAAGACTCAGCAGACAGGTTTTGTTATGAGAAGCTCAACGCCGAGGGGACCGACAAAGGGAACTGTGGTCGGGGTCCCGGCGGCCAAGGCTGGCTTCAGTGCAACAAGCCGTGAGTGATGCCCATTGTAATTAAAGAAGAAAACCGACACATTTTGGGGCACAAAATGGAGGTGTATCAAAAACCTTTGTAAGCTATAGATACTATCAAAATACAAGTCTATCCATGTCTCTCCCTGTCTTATACTGCTATCTGGTGGCCAAGGTGGGCACACGAGAAGACAGCATTCTCTTTAATTCTATTTAATTATCTCATTACTCTGTTTTTATGAAGAATAATTTCCTTTTTTTTTCTCTTGAAAATACACTTTTTTGGGGGGGCTTGTGGCAAGTTGGAACCGTTAAAAAATATTTTACATTCAAATGTTTTGAGTTACGGTCACGGAATAAATGAAACTTAATCTAGCATATCAAGCATAATATACTTTTATTCCTTGGACCTACTTTTTGCACAAAAACGGCAAATAGGTGAGTTTTCAACCATGAATAGCAAGGCTCTATTAAAAAAAAAAGTCTAGTTGTTAAATTGGAGAATGCTGGATTGCAAATGTGCGATTCCTGATTTACCCCCCACCCCCTCCACTTTAATTACATGCACAGTATGTTTTTGTCATTTTTAGGGATGTTTTGTGCGGCTTTCTGTTCTGCACCAACATCAGCACAAAACCAACATTTGGAGACCTTCAAGGCGAAGTGACCAGCTTCACCCTCTACCACCAGAACAAGTACCTGGACTGTCGGTGAGTTTCGCTCGAGTGAGTTCTGATCCAGCAAGTGAGCAAGAATACAGTAAACAAGTGTCGTGCTCTTGTGTCAGGGGCGGCCACGCTCTGCTGGAGGATGGCTCCGACCTGGGCTACGTGGAAGACGGCACTCCCTGCGGGCCCAACATGATGTGCTTGGAGCGACGCTGCCTCCCGGTGGCGGCCTTCAACCTCAGCAGCTGTGCTGGGTCCAACATGGGACGCATCTGTTCTGACCACGGGGTACAACAACATCCAGCACGCAGAAATAGTCGATACAGATGATGATCTACCGTCTCATGCATTTGCAGACGTGCAGCAATGAGGTGAAGTGCATCTGCGACAGAGACTACACCGGCAAGGACTGCAGCGTCTTTGATCCCATTCCCGAGCCCACTGTCCCGACGGGCCCGGAAAAGAAAGGTGAATAGCATCTCTCTAAGGTTTCCTGCTGTACTCTGTCATCCTTTTCATTTCACCAACCCTCTCATTTGCATTTTCAGTGTTTTGTAAACAGTAGTCGCCAGGGTAGTTACGGTTGACTATGCTGACTTGAACTTAAGGGAAGTCAAGTCCTAAATTTTCCTGACATTATGTTCGATCTGTCCCCACAAGTTTAAATACGCTATTCTGATTCATACTGCATTTGTGGAATATGAATACTGTACATTGAGATACGTGGCGGCCATGTTTCCAGGAGGCAATGACAATTCTTCCGATACACAAACATCACCACTGAAGGTGTGCTCGACTTTAAAGTGTCTATAACAACTCCTTTGGTCCCACGATGAGTCCCCTCGCCACATTCCACCTTTTACTTCTCTGTTTCTCTCTCTCTAGTTGATGTGTTGACGCAGTGTTTTCTTATTTTTTAATTAATTTTTTTATTGTATTTAGTGCTCTTGAATCCTCTTCCTTCACTCCGCCTCCTCCCTCTGCGCAGGTCCCAGTGGCACCAATATCATAATAGGCTCCATCGCAGGTGCTATTCTCCTGGCAGCTATAGTCCTAGGGGGGACAGGATGGGGATTTAAGTAAGAGTTCTGGCATGCATTTGTCCTTGCTGTCTGCTTCCACGCTGCTCAACAAGTTTGCCAGTGGCCCGCTCTGGGGAGGGGTGTAGGCATCGTCCTGCACCTAAACGTACACCTCTTAAGGTTTAGGATAATTCCAGTCTGCCAGGGACCACCGCAGCTCTCCTCACCTGTGCATGCCTTGCGCTTCTTGTCTTCGTTGATACTCTGACCTAAAAAGACAGCTTGCCTTGAACAAAAAGAAAATCTGAAACACGCTTGAAGGAATCCTTTTAGGGCCAGAGGCAAGTGTGTGTCGTCTGTGCACAAATGCATGAGGTGTCCAACAGGGTGGGAGTTTTTTGAGTGTACTTGCAGCCCTGCATGTCTTGTCAGAACTGATCAAAGCAGTGGAACCTCTAAAGTCAAACACAAGCTGCTCAACTTCTGATGTGCTCGCATTAGGTAACTATTTTCGTCATGAAAATAATGGAAATAATCAGTTTTGGGGTAATTATTATTATTATTATCCACACCATCTAATATCCTTATTCATTTGTAGTCATTATTCAAACATGACTGTCAATGTTATCATTCTTATACAGACATACTATGCATAGCCATAGGTTTTTTTTAATACAGCATCAGTGTTTCATGATATGAAATGAGATTTCATCTTGCCCTAATTGTATACATACTGCCATCGTATACCTGTAATTGTTTGCTATTTACTAATTACCAGAGACCAAGAAGCAACACCACAGCGCCTTCTGTTTCTTTTCTTTGTGTCTAGATTATAGCTAGCTAGCTAGCTGGCTATCTATCTCACTGGCTATCCATCAACTTTATCTATTTTGGCCATCTACAGTACTGTGTCAAGCTATTTAGTACACCTCGAAGACCGTATCCTTAAGTATCCAAAAGAAACAACAACAAAAAAAAGCCAAATGTGCTTGATTTGTTTTTGCTTGCTCAACTAAAATTTTGTGTGACTTTAGAGGTGGATACATCTTAGAGATTCGGCTGTAATAATCTAATGGCAGATAATGAGAATAATAGAATTGTTGCCTGTTTCTCCAGCATGGAGGTGATCTGTCACTTTGTATTCTGCCTGCAGGAATGCACACATTTCCACCAGTCATTGTCATTTATGCATTTTCTCTTTTCTCCTTGTCAAACGCTTTGTGGATGCAGAAACATTCGTAGAGGAAGGTATGACTTGTCTCTTACATTTTCTCCCCTTTACCAAGAATAATAATGTTTCCATGTGACTTTCAGGTCTGGTGGAGGATAAGATTTTCATCATTAGTCTCTGTGTCCCGCCCACTTCCTGTCTTCTTCTTCTTCTCCTTGGTCACACGGTGTCCTCGTCCACGTTGGAGGCACAAAAAAGGGAACAACAACAACAAAATGTCTTCCACTCCTGTTCCTGTCTCTCCAGTCCTCCTTTCATTGTCACCCTTTGTCATCTTTCCTTCTTTACTGTGCTATCACACCGGGGTTGGGGTCTTCCTCAAACATCAGGATTATGGAAAGCAAATCAGCCAAGATGTCTGCACTGCCTGCCTGGACCACAGACTACTTTTAATGCCATTTTTAAGAGCTCGATGTGTAAAATAGGCTAAAAATGCTGAAGAGGTTCATTCCCTGCCACAGCCTCAAAAGCTCACGCACATTTCCTCCACCTTAAGAGCCTAGACTGGATCCGGGCTTGGTTGGTTTCACATTGGGACTGGACTGGATTTCATTTGAAGTGGATTTCGACTGGTACTGCATCTGGATGAGTTGAGCCTCAGATGAATAGATTTTAAATTGGATTTATTTGGACTAGATTGGGATTAAGTCTGAACTAAACCTGTGTCGATCTGGACTGGATCAGTACTAGTACTAGAACTTGGATTAGACTGGCACCATGCTGGACCAGTTTGGACTTGGACTAGTGCTCAACTGGACCAAATCCGGACTAGATTTGGACTACTTCTGAACTAGGCGTGTTTTGCATAACCACTCTTCTACGATGAAATGGGACACCCCTGTCCAATATAAAAATAAAAGAGCCAACGTTTTTGACATGGAGAAAAGACATTGTGATCACTGACTGCTCACGCCAACAACAGAAGGATGAGGGGTCATGTCACTTTGCCTATACTAGAAAAAACAAAACAAAAAAACACTGATGGAAATTTTAAGTGTTTTTGAAACCTTGACTTTAAAAAAATGATGTACATTGAAATCAACAATCATCCCATGCCTAGTCTGAACCGGATCTGGATTAGATCCAGATTTACCCTGGAGCCTAGCTGGATCTGAATCTGATCAGGACAAGATCTGGAGCATATCTGGAACATAGGTGCAGCCTTACCATCACAGTGAAAAATCCAAGCATGTTTTCCAAAGAAGAAATTGAGGAGGGACAAACCGTTTATATCCCAACTGCCAACCGACGGGTCCCAGTGGACTCCACTAATACTGAAGGATTGTGGAAGCTTTTTTAAAAAAATTGGAATCACTTGACAGGACCAGCGCTTATCTCGTTGTTAATGCCGGACTGTGCATTTCACTGACTCTTGACTGTGCTCACTACCTTTTTACTCTTTGGACATTTCAGCCAAATACTTACTGTATTTTTATTTTCAAAGAACAGAAGAAGAATGTGTCCACGTCACTCCGAAGCCCTTCAACGTTTCAATGAAATAACACGAAGCAGAATGTCACCTTACCGGACTTCGGGATTTTTCTTTGTTTGCACTCATGGATGATGTATCGGGTGCATTTTGCTTCGTTAGCATTTAGCTCCCATTGTCATGTTAACAGATTAATTACGTCTGACGTTGCGGGGCTCTTCTTCCTGATAGGAACTTGTCATTGTGACAAATTAGTAGGATTCCAAACAAAAAGTATTTCACTTAATTTAGTTTGCGGTTACTGAAACATCTTTTTTTTTTTCAAGTTTAGTGTTAGTCTTGGTTTTTAAACCAAACGTTTACTTTGAAATCCAAGAATGGAGGTTTTTGTTTATGTATAAGCTGTCATTTGGCTATTTTTTTTGGAGAGTTCAGTGAACAAATTAAAAAAAAAAAAAGAGACTCTAAGCTGTTAAAAGCAGTCCCGATTGACGCTGTCAAACTAAACATGAAATGAAGAATTAGACCTTGTTTAAAATAACCAAACAATCGCCTAAAAAGGCACTGCTTGCTTAACGCCAATGCTACTTAGCATATATGTTGTGGTGGAACACAAATGGTTGAGCAAAAAGATGTAGGCAGACAGCACAACAGTACAATGTAGTCATATCTTCTGCATAAAACTACTAATATTAGTGCCGTACTGAAAAGCTCAGAGAGGAGTTGAAATGACATTATGAATCCTACCAGAGGTCTCGGCAGGACACCCCACTGTCATATGATTGACTGCAGCAAAGAGGCAAGGACTGCCTAGACATCGTGGGATTCATAATTGCGTCTCAATTAACAGTATATGTATCAAAACTTGATATATCTCAAGGTTTGATACATAAAATTGCAGTAGCTGCTTCTTATTTTAACAATAGCCAAAGAAAAAGATGCCGTCTGAACAGGGTTGCCAAGAGTTTGCGTGGTGTCATGCGTACGACTGATTTGTTTTTTATTTCATTTGCCAGTTATGAGCTGACAAAAGTATTTGGCCTTTTTGTGTGATTTCCTACTAAATTCTCACAAGAACGCTGCCATTTTGTGTCCCTGAATGCATCACTTCCTGCAGTGACAACGTCACAAAAATAATGAGCTGTTTATGTAAATATGTGCAAGCTATGATGAATGTTAAGATGCACTGTATGGTTGAGGGGAATGATTCCAATTGAGTTTTTTTTTTTTTTTTTTTTTTTTAACATTATAGAACCGGCTGTTATGGCCGCCCGTGTGCCACCATGACAGTGAGTGTGCATGAATTTGCACTTTTTTTGGGTGGATTTTGAGCTTTGCACTGTGTGAGAGGCACTCGTGTGGCACACATTAGGAATCAAGAGAGCGTGTGTAATGTAATGTGCAGAGCTGCTATCAATCATTTGAAAAGAGGGGAAAAAAAGACCATATTTTTAGACACTTTTTGAATTTAGACAAAATAAATTAAAAAAAAAGGGAAACGCCCTGCGGGTCGAGAATCCTTAACAGGAAAAGAAATAAAAAGAAAATCAATTCTCTCCTCACGTTTTGTCTCGCTGCTTACAAACAGCTTACATTTTCCCTTACTCAGTGACAGATATTTTTCTAACATCATTTACCGGTAGATTATATTCACTAAAAACTAAATATATAAAATAGTATGAAACAAAATAAATATTTTGCTCAATATCAATTTTTGAATTAATTTACTATTTTTAAGCTGATTTAGTACTCTAAAATATGTACAATGTATACTTTTTTTCATGAAAAGTTTATATACTAATATAAAATACCATTTTGAAAAATACAGAAAAAAAGACTGCATTTTGTATTTAAAATAACACGTTTGAAAAAAGATTTTCTCATCATTTTTCAATGTAAAAATATTTATATAAAACAAAAGACAGAAAAAGACAATGGAGAAAAATATAACGTCCCTTCCTTCTCAGATTCAAAATAAGCAATAAATTACACGGAATGAACGCGAACAATGCAGATGTACGATCAAATAGAAAACCATATTTTAAGATTGAGACAATTATTGGTATTAAAAAAATGGACATCAAGAGATACTTTTGGTCCAATTAAACAGACTTAAAAAAAAAAGGAAAGAAATATTACAATCAAGGCTGATGACAGCCAAAGAGCGTACACGTCAATCTTTCATCTCGATCAACATGATGAGTTCCTCCTTTTCTTTTTCAGCTTCAAAGTTCACTCCGGCACCTCGCCTGTGTCCCACTTGGCCTTGGGCTCCTGCCACCACTCGGACACGAGGGTTTCCTCGTAGTCGCCGACGCCCTCGAACTCGACGTCGGGCCGCACGGAGCGCTGGGAGGCGGCCTCTGCCTCCGGATTCACCTCACCCTTCGAAAAGTCAGGAGACTACGGTAAGCAGAAGTGTTTCTATTCTTCCGGTGCTGTACTCTCCGTCGACGTGTCGGCCTGAAATTGTGGGCCGCCTCTGTGCGGTGATCTGAAGAGTTATGCTCGTCTTGGCGTTCCACACCTCCTGACCACATACCACACGCTGCCGCCACAAGGAAACTCGCCACTTTTTGTATATTATCCGTCACGCCACAAGCGCATCTTAAATCATTGGGAAAGTTGACAGTCTTTTTTTTCAACTATATTTCAGCCATTTTTGTCCATGTGCTGTATTGTATATGTACCTCGTCCTCGGTTTGCAGGTAGTTGAGAGCAAACTGCAGCATCTCCTCTTGCTTGGTGGTCTGATTGAAGTATCTGGAAGCCTCCTGCAGAGGGAAACCAATTGATCAAATAATTTGGTTTAGAACATTGAGATTGGAATTCTTCATTATTCACCCAAAGCAATAATACAAATGCTCCAAATTATGACATGCATGTTTAAAAAAAAAAAAACAATGATCATCATATTTGACGGACAAATAAATGGTAAACTGACAAACATTGATTAAAAAAATAAAACTACACTTCATTGTCTGCTTTTCTAATTAAGACCGAAATATAAAATTGGTAGTAATAGAGGCCTCCTGCAGCGGGAGACAAAAGACAAATGTCGACCAAACGTTTTTTTTAAATGTTTCCGAAGGCAAGCGACAAGTGGCGTTTTCTTTTCAGCTGGCTTGACCCTTAAAATAAAATGCCCTGTGCAAGTTTTTATATGATGTAGCTGGCTAAAGGAGCGCAGCTCACTAATTACCACACTGACGCGCCGTTAACACGGACGCCCGAGCTTTTAAGTTGACTTACGGGCCGCGGCTGGAAGTCGGTGTCGGCTAGGCCCCACTGTTCCCGGTAGAAGCGGTAGTACTCCACGTTCTGACGCATCACCTGGTCGCTGGGGTCGAACAGCATGTAGCTGGCGGCACACGGGGCGGCGCTCTTTACGTCGTTTACTGGAGGGGAGTCGGAGAATCATCGAGTACATTTGCAGCCACACACTCCAGAGAGAGAGAGAGAACGAGTCTTACGTTTATAATATGAAAACTGGAGGTAGTGGTACATGGTGGCCACAAACTTGTCCACCATGAAGCCCCCCACGCTGGGCGTTAACTGCTGCTCGCAGCCCACCTTACATCTTAGCGCCTCCAGGTACAGATCTGAATACAAACAACAGCCGATGAACAAATAGGATTGCCCTATCGTTTGCATTCAAGACGAACTACTGCGCATGTTCGACTCTTAATGCAGGGCCTGATTTGGCCCCCCGGGCCGCCAGTTGAAGACCACTGTCTTAATGAGTCAACGGCAAATATTTCTGCGACTAAAAATGCATCATGAAGCCAGACGACAGAGCTGAATGGAACAACTTGAATCATCATGACCTATTTTTAGTGGACCCGGTGCGAATAGAATCAGGCGCCACCTGGAAATTGCAAAAATCTGCAAATAATTGACACCCATTTAAAAAAATAAAAATAAATCAACTTCAAAAATGATTTTTTTCACTTTTAAAAAAAAAGCTTATTCTTATTTTTAACTCGAAAAATTCTTCAAAACATGCTGATAAACTGTCCGCAAATACAATTTTTAAAAAAAAAATCTCTGAATAGGTAACCAGCGAGTATGCAGGGTCTGTTGTATACTATCTATCCCGCTTATTGAAAAAAAAATACATATATCGTATCATTATATCTATCGAGTTGTTTAGAATTAATCTGTGCATTTTCTTTTGTCTTCAAGGAGAACAATGTGACGACTATCGTTAGTGGTGGGGTGGCGCCCTCCATTTGACCAACCGCCTCAGGTTGTTTCCAAATGGGACAAATTTACAAAACCTTTTTGTTCTTATGACAGGAACTTTATTCATGAGTATGCGGTGTGTCTGCACCCACCGGCCAGCGTTGGATAGAAGTCTTTGAACTCGAGGATTTCGTATGACCCATCGCAGGCGGCCACACACGTGTCGTACGCATCAAAGTAGGAAGTGACTGCCTGCTCCATGTGGCGAGCGCTGCCGCTGAAGTCGCCGCTGTTGTATAGCGTCACGCTCTTCACGAACACACTCTAAACACAATGGCGCTTTAAGGGCTCTATTTTTACACCCGAAGAAAAGCAGACTTAGGCTTCAATCATTGGAATTGTCATATATGGTCGAACCTCGTATGGCTGCTCCTCGTGGTCGATGAGATAGCGGTCCACGTCCATCAGTGTCTTGTAGTAGTTCATGTTCTTGGCAAGCTTGGGGTCTTTCGGGGTTTTCTTCAGGTAGGTGTGGGCCCCCGACACGGCCTTCGCCAAGTTGTTCAGCTGTGGGAGGGAGTGGAAGATGAACGGTGCGGCGTTTCTGCTCCGCAGTGCCGTAACACCGGCGGCGTCTGTACAGCGCATTTCATCAGGTACACCCGTACCATTGAATGAGACCGTTTTGATTGACAGTCAGAGATACGCATTTCACACTATGATTGTAGTTTGCACTGTTTTGCACTTAGCATTTCCTAATATTTTGATCTCGAGAAGGGAACCTGCTTAGGCGACGGTGGCTGAGGGCATAACTGCGATTGGCTGGCAACTACCTCAGGGTGTCCCACGCCTACTGCCCATAAGACAGCCGCGATAGGCTCGAGCACGGCCGTGACTCTCGTGAGGATAAAGCGGTTCAGATAATCAACACATGGTTTGAAAATATTTTCTTAATTAATCCACGCCAGAAACATAAAGTGCCAGCCAAACAATTACACACTTTTATACTATGTCAATTAACCCGTTTATTTTTGTGGCATTTTTGTTGTTTTAATTTATTTTATTTTTTTTGCTTTAAGATTTTTTAGTGGAGGTATACCTAATGTTGTGGTGGGTGGGGTTTGCCACATCAGTGAACCAGAGGAGCAGGATCACAGTGGGGGATTGTTTGAAGGAGACGTGGCACAAGCTCAACTAATTGTCCGGCAGGAGGTCACCCCGAAAGCTGACTGGAACTTTCCGATCACAACTTTAGTTCCACAATATGCTCTCACCTGGAAGTACGCGAACTGCAGGTATCGATAAGGGGTCCTTTTCTCAAAGCTGTCCAGCAGGTCTCGACGTGGATACGCGAGTTTAAACACGGGCAAGTCGGCTTTGCACTTCTTCAGGCACGCCGCCCGAAAGAGGATGTGCCGCATGACGCGGAGGTGCCCGTCGTCTCCGTCGTCCCCCCGGCTCACGGCGCTGCAGTTGCGGCCACAGAACGCCTCGCTGTCCCGCAGCAGCCGGTGGAGCCTCAGGCTGTGCTCCAGGTACTTGACGCTCTCGGCCCAGTTGCGCGCCGTGTACTGCTGCATCGCGTAGTCGAACGTGGAGTCCAGTGGCATCAGCTCGCCGTCGGGGAAGCTTCGGAAGCTGTATTTCTCGTACTGGCCCCGAGCCAAGAGCAGGGCCGAGGCTAGAAAAGCAAACGCCGTGACCACGCCGTGAGGGAGCATCGTCACCAGCCGTCTCTTGCTCCCGGGACGGGGTCGCGGAAAAGTAGTGTCTGGAAACTTGTCTTTTTGACGGGCTGCACGTAGGCAGCGAGAGCATGGAATGCGACGATTTCCGGGTAACGCCTTCAAAATAAAAAGCGTCTTCACAACTACCCGAAATCCTCGCCATAATTTGTTTCAACGGGTTATTTATTTTTAATTCCTGTATTATGTTTTATTGAATAGATTGGGTGCTACGAGAGTTGAAAAGAACCACAAATAGCTGTTTCATGAGCTTGTATTTTGAAGGCAGTTCTTTATTTTTGGTTTTACTCGTGCTTTACGTAGTTTGACATAATTGTTTCACATGGCTGCAAAACATGCTTGCAACCCTATCAACACCAATATGACATTAATATCGCTAAAAATGTAAATATCTTAAAACAGTTTATACGTAGAACATTCTAGTTTAAATTCTACAAAATCTGACACGCTTAAACATGTAGAGGGTGACATTCTTTTGCAAACTTTTTGAGGTGCATAATTTAATACATTTTTGTTTGTAAACAAAATGTTTCCCGAATAAATCTGTCAGTTTGACAAAGCATACCTGTGACACACATTTTTTTATTCCATGAACCAAAATATAAAATAGGTGTGTAATTCTATCATAAATGCAATTATTAAAGTTTCACAATAGGGACAGAGTTGATCATGTCAATTGAATGGCATCATTTCAGCCCTTGTGTTTTCTCTTTCTACATACTGTACATTCTAACCAATCTGACTAGTTGAGGCAAGTGGATCCAGAAATTGTTTTGCAAACTTATAAATGAAAGAAAATCGAGGCAACTGGACTCCTCTTGTTTGTTGAACTCAAAAAAAGTTAAAAAGAAACGCTCGCAATTACGCAATGCCACTTATTTTTGCTGAATTGCACGAATCGGAATTCAAAAAGCATGCCTGGAGCACACAATAAAAAACATGAATTAGAACTGAATAGTTAAAGACGTGTAATTTTCAACAAAAAAAAGTTATTGCATATACAGTATGCTAATGTTAAGCAAAAGCACATACTGTATCTGCATGTGCGTGTTAACTTCCTGCCGCATTGCAACCAATATGACCAGATGATACACATGGAGACAAAAATGATTGAAAACGTATTACTTAATTAAACATTATTAATTTAAAAAACTGTCACTGCAGCATTAAATGTCTTTTGGACCATGTTTGACCCCAGCCATCAGTCACCAAAGGGATTGACAGATTTGGGGAAAATGGAGTTGTTGGTTTTGGTGCACACGTCACCACGTGACTTGTTTTCCCTTTTTTTGGGGGGGGGGGGGTTGCTGTTATCAGGCTCATGAAGAGTTACACGTCTGCACAATTCCATTAAGGGCCACTCCCCTCACCCCTTCTGTCTTCTCTCGCAGCCACGACGACGAAGATAAGTCAAGTTAGAGGGAAAATACACAGCACAGGAAAAAGGTCGTTAATTCTGTTTCCTTCAAAATAAAAGCTTGACGTGCTCAGTCGATCAAAAACAACCATGTAACTAAGATTCAATCTAGTCTACTTCAATTGATATATTGGGTGAATTGCAATCACATCAATTCATATAATCGGTGAATTGCGTTATTTGACAGACGGGACAGCTCGACGCTGTAAAAGTTGAACTGCGTGTTATTTTGAAACTCGTCATCGGACCTAACTTTTTATTGTTTTATTGTCAAGATGTACTGCTAGTTCGGTTCTGGATCGTCAGACTGGGCTTCCTATTAAGTCCCTAAAGTCGGAATGTTTCCTCTGCTGATTTTCCTCCACGTCATCGCGGTGAAATGTCAGCCCGAAGTGTCTCCGCCGCTGGACGTCGTGGTGGACCGCTATCACATGCCAAAACGATGCCCCCGTGAGGTCCAAACGGAGGACTTTGTTCGGTACCACTTCAACGGAACCTTCCAGTCGAACGGAACGATGTTCGACTCCAGGTGAGCTTTTTTTAACGTCAGTTATGATTTGTTTGAGTTTAATCGCCAAGGTTTGACCTGCGAATGCACGTCTGGGTGACTTTTTAAAATAACTCGCCATGTCGCAAAAGTTAGCATGTTATTTATGTGGTTTTGCTGAACAACTAAATAAAACTTTATTTTAAGTTATTTTTTTATTTTGTTGTACTAATTTAATCAATGAAGGGCGAAAATCCCAGGCTTTACAAATTTTGTGATCCCCAAAATACCCTTCAGATGAGTATAGAATATAATATTGGTCTGTCCAACGATTTGATTTGAATTTTCCTTAGTTAACTATTTTCAACCCCCTCCCGTAAATACAACAAAACATTTGAAATTTTGTGATTTGAACAAATTTATCTGAAACGCACTGAAAACAATTTTTTCATATATATATATATATATATATATATATATATATATATATATATATATAATTTTACATAGCCTCTATATACACATTATATTTATAATTAATTTAATTTAAAAAAATGTAAATCGAAATGCCCCCAAGTTTTTTGTTGTTTATTTTTATCCCAAATAAATTACTTAAGTTATGAATTACATCTAGATTTTCATTTTGCGCTTATGTGCAGTCATGTCCGAGGAAAGGCGTTCATCAGTCAGGTGGGGGTGGGCCGCCTCATCCACGGAATGGACCGCGGCCTGCTGGGCACCTGTGTCAACGAGCGCCGCAGGATCACCGTCCCGCCGCACTTGGCCTACGGGAGCGTAGGAACAGGTAACGCTCGTACAGTGGTGGGAAGTAACCAAGTACAAATACTTGAGTGTCATTTTTACTTTTACTCCCTACATTTAAGATCTGTACTTTCTACTCTACACTTTAATGTAAGTGCTTTTTATCTTTTTCAAATGGATACCCTGCAGGTGGCGTGATCCCGCCAGACGCTATCTTGGTGTACGACGTGCTGCTGCTGGACATTTGGAACCCCCAAGACAAAGTTCAAATCCGCACACTCAGCAAACCTGAGCGATGCGTACGCGCCGCCAACGCCTCCGACTTTGTGCGCTATCACTACAACGGCACCCTGCTATCCGGGCAAACCTTTCTGTCCAGGTGAGTGGGTGTGTTTCTGTTGTCTTTATGTATTTTTAAACAATAATTTACGTGCATCTGTGTTTTAGCTACACTAATGACACGACCTACGACACGTATTTGGGGCAAGGCGACCTGATCGAGGGCATGGAGGAAGGCCTCCTGGGAATGTGCATCGCAGAAAGACGCATCATCATCGTCCCACCGTTCCTTGCCTATGGAGAGAAAGGACACGGTATGAAAAGGCCGCCATTTTGTTACCTCCAGCCAAACTCCCTGTGTATGCATCCTAGAAACATGGCGTGTACCCCAACAGGAAGTGCGGTCCCCCCGCAGGCCACGCTGGTGTTTGAGGTCCTGATGGTGGATGTATTCAACAACAAAGATGACGTCGCGGTTGAGGTCCTGGAAGTCCCAGACAACTGTGAGCGGCGGAGTGCCGTGGGGGACTTCATCCGCTATCACTACAATGGCACCTTCCAGGATGGCACCAAATTCGACTCCAGGTGAACACCCGTCTTCTGTAATCCAACCACGGATGTGTGAGGGCGGGCGGGGCTGAAAATGGCGAGTGACTATCCTATATATTAGGGGTTGCACTGACTAGTCGATTGGTCAACTTTACGACACCACAATGACGTTTAGACCATGAAGTCAACTGCAATAGTACGAGACTGGAAAAAAACAAACGTCCAAGATGTCATCAGCGATGAGTTGAAATCAACTCGACTTTTGTCACAAAGTGTCAACACTAGTTGAAACGATTAGTCGACTTTAGTCTTTCAGTCCTGTCTGTTGAAAAGAAAGTCATGTGTTTGTGTGTGTCAGCTACCAGAGGAACAGCACATACAACACATACGTGGGCCGAGGCTTCGTCATCACGGGCATAGACCGAGCCCTGCAGGGTCTTTGTATGGGCGAGAAGAGGAAGGTGGTGGTGCCGCCTCACCTGGCGTATGGAGGAGAAGGCGTCAGTAAGTTCGCAGCAAGAAGATGTGCACATGAATTGGGATAACATTTTTCGGAGATTAAGCGACCGTTAAGCTTTTTAACATGAAACGTTTCGGACTGTCCCCTGTTTGCCGTTTAAAATTCGCCTCCCCTGAACAAAACGTCTCAGGTGATCTTATCCCCGGCTCGGCCGTACTGGTGTTCCACATCCATGTGCTGGACTTCCACAACCTCAAAGACGAGGTGGAGGTGAAAGTGGTGCGCCGGCCCGAAGAATGCGGGTCTGGCAGTCAGAAGAACGACTGGCTGCGTTACCGCTACAACTGCTCACTGATGGACGGCACGCTGCTGTACTCCTCGTGAGCGCCGCCCGCTGTTCACTCCCTGCATGGGCTCGCTCTGCTACTCTTTACGTTTCCGTGGCAACAGCACGAATGCCCGCATGGCATCTAAGGTTTCCGCACACACCCAAAGTGGACTTTCTGACATTTTTCAAGTTATTTTTGAAGGAAGAATAGTTGAATTGTTTGTCTGTGTGTGCGTGCACATAGGGACGAGCAAGACTTGCCCTCAGTCACCACACTGGGAGCCAATGACGTGATCCCGGGGCTGGAGCAGGGTTTGATGGGCATGTGCGAGGGTGAGGCCAGGGAGGTGGTGGTCCCGCCGCACTTTGGTCACGGGGAAAACGGAGGTAGGAAGAAACATTCCGTATATTTCACATTCAGTTAAAGTGGCCTCCACCAGTGTCAAACTCAAGGCTTGGGGGCTAAATCTGGCCCACCTCATTTTTTCTGTGGCCCACCAAAAGCAAATACTGTAATGTGCCTACTTATTCTTGTGTCATGATTTTGTTCTATTTCATTTTTTACTTAAGATGTTTTGTTCTACTCATTTTGATTATCTGTACCAAATTACAATTCTTGACTTTTTTTTCTCATCATCAAATCCCCTTTTAAGATAAATTCAACAATACTATTCATCTTAAATGTAAAAAAAGTATAAGGTATCACTGTATTTAATAGTTGTATGTCCATTCATGCCTTTGGAAATATTATATTTAATTCAGGTGTCAAACAACGTATATCGTGCAGTTTGTTCTGATGTCCCCCACTGAGTGTGATTCTTGAAGTGTGTACCTCATGATGTGTCCCGTGTTTGGATGGCTTGTGTGCGCAGCTGGCGTGGTTCCGGGCAGCGCTGTGCTGTTTTTCCAGTTGGAGCTTGTAGAGCTGCAGAAAGGCGTCCCCAACGGCTTCATGTTTGTGTGGCTGGGGGACGTCCCCGAGCCCCTGTTCACCGCCATGGACCTGGACGCCGACGGCCAGGTTCCCCTGCAAGAGGTAAACCCGCGTCCCTTCGTTGTCACCCATTTAAGGGGCTGGGCAAACGTTCCCATCCTTTGGTTTTGAAAACGGGCACGTGTATGTCAAATAGCTATTTTAATTCAATGGATGGATGGATAGTTAGTCATAATTCATGCAAATTGTAATTTTTAAATAAATGCATTTATAACGAGCAATTATTTCAAAACATGTTCAAAGTATTTATAGCAAGTAAAAAAAAGTATAATTGTTTAATATCAAAATAATTGAATTAAAATGATTTAACTAATTAAGAAAAATAAAATGTTTAATCAATTGCCATACATTGCTCAACCCAGTTGTAACAGGGTTCCCACTCTTCCACTTGCTTTTTATTTATGGACCTTTAAGGACATTTGAGGGCTAATTTATCCCCTTTTTAAGGACTTTTTCTCCATTCAGCAGGGGATTCACAGTGGATTTAATGAACGGAAAGCCACATTTAACTGAGCTGGTGTTCGAATCATTGCTGGCAAAGGAAGGGCACATCTTTATTTTTAGGGGCAATCAGCTAACCATTTATTTGACATACTGTATGTCAAATTGGCCTCATTGGAGATGGTGGGAAAAGCAGAGCGGGAACCAGGAAGCACAATTAAGAACAGAATTTCACCGCTTTTTGATGGATTTTTATGAACTTGAAGGACCCTTGGGTAGAGTGTTCATGACCTGCCTGGGAGTTGAATGGTTAGTGCGTCTGCGTTGCGCTGCAGAGGTGCAGGGTTCGAGTCAGGCTCTGGCCTTCCTGTGTGTTCTCAAAAAAGTGCGTGGCCGTTCATTTTCTGATGTTCTCCTCCGCACAACTATTTGTGCTCACATCTACGGACAATGTGAATTGTTACCTGACTGGTAGTCGAATGGTCGATGTTGCACTGCGGAGGTGCAGCATTCGATTCCAGCTCCAGCCTTCCTGTGTGCTCTCAAGAAGATGCATGGCTATCCATTTTCTGATCCTATTCGCTCTCTCACTCACACCAAAGGACAACATAGAGGTTTCATTCCGTAAGTGGTCGTCGAATGGTAAGTTCGTTGGTCCCGCGCTGCCATGGAAAGTAGGGCGTTTTTAGCCGAAAAAAAGGACCATGTATAGTAAGGCGTTTTCAGCCCAAAAAAAACGACCATGTATAGTTATGCGTTTTTTACCCCCAAAAAAAACGACCATGTATAGTAAGGCGTTTTGAGCTGAAAAAAACGACCATGCATAGAAAGACGTTTTTTGCCGAAAAAAAACGACCATGTACTGTATAAAAAAGGCGTTTTTAGCCGAAAAAACGACCATGTATAGTAAGGCGTTTTTAAACAATTTTTAGCCGAAAAAAAACGACAATGTATAGTAAGGCGTTTTTAGCCGAAAAAAAACAACCATGTAGAGTAAGGCGTTTTTAGCCCATTTTTAGGCGAAAAAAAACGACCATGTATAGTAAGGCGTTTTTAGCCTAAAAAAACGACCATGTACAGTAAGGCGTTTTTAGCCCATTTTTAGCCGAAAAAAAACGACCATGTATAGTAAGGCGTTTTTCGCCGAAAAAAACGACCATGTATAGTTCAATTTTAGCCCATTTTTTCCGAAAAAACGACCATGTATAGTAAGAGGTTGTTAGCCGAAAAAAATTACCATGTATATAGTAAGGCGTTTTTAGCCGAAAAAAACCACCATGTATAGTTAGCCGTTTTTAGCCGAAAAAAACGACCATGTATAGTAAGGCGTCTTGAGCCCATTTTTAGCCGAAAAAAACCGACCATGTATAGTAAGGCGTTTTTAGCCCATTTTTAGCTGAAAAAAAAACGACCATGTATAGTAAGGCGTTTTTAGCCGAAAAAAACGACCATGTATAGGAAGGCGTTTTTAGCCGAAAAAAACGACCATGTATAGTAAGGTGTTTTTAGCCGAAAAAACCGACCATGTATAGTAAGGCGTTTTTAGCCCACTTTTAGCCAAAAAAAAATGACCATGTATAGTAAGGCGTTTTTGGCCGAAAAAACGACCATGTACAGTAAGGCGTCTTGAGCCCATTTTTAGCCCAAAAAAATGACCATGTATAGTAAGGCGTTTTTAGCCGAAAAAAACGACCATGTATAGTAAGGCGTTTTTAGCCGAAAAAAAAACGACCATGTATAGGAAGGCGTTTTTAGCCGAAAAAACGACCATGTATAGGAAGGCATTTTTAGCCGAAAAAAAACGACCGTGTATAGTAAGCCGTTTTTAGCCCATATTTAGCCGGAAAAAAATGACCATGTATAGTAAGGCGTTTTTTGCCGGAAAAAACGACCGTGTATAGTAAGGCGTTTTTGGCCGAAAAAAAACGACCATGTATAGTAAGGCATTTTTAGCTTTTTTTTCGACTAAAAATGGGCTCAAGACGCCTTACTGTACATGGTTGTTTTATTCAGCCCATACACGAATGAAATGAACACCAAAGGTTAATTTTTAAGGATTTTTATTGATTTTAGAACCTTTCCCTGAAAATTAAGGACAATTAAGAACATCATTTTCCAACTTCTTTTTAATGGATTTTTATGAACTTTAAGGACCCGTGGGAACCCTGTGTAATCATATCTGTAAATCATAAAATTGTAACATGAACTCCCCCCCCCCCCCACCTCCTCGCAGTTTTCCGACTTCATCATGCTGCAAGTGCAGCGGGGCAATGGCCGCCTCAGGCCCGGCGTGCTGCCAGACGACATCATCCGGGACATGTTCAACAGTCAGGATCTGGACAAGGACGGGAAGATCGTCGCCCAGGAGGTGACGCTACAAACGGACGAGAGGGACGAGTTGTAAAAGAAGACCCCCCCCCCCCCCCCCCCCACAGCTATCTGCACACAATGATGTCCAACAAGCCACTATTTGGAATATTGAAAAGGACGCAACATTAGGTACACCTCCGCCGTCTCACATCCGAAAACATGAAAACTGCCCCTGGGCAGGATTCAAACTCTGAACCTGACAACTGCGAGGCGGAAGCGGAACATCCTCATCTTCCAGCGTTCTTGTATTGAATGTTGTACTTAATGTAGAGTCTAAAGAGAATGTTTTTGTGAGATAGTTTGTTTGTTTTTTTCCCCAAGTGTCCTTTTAAACATAGGTGACAAAATGACATCACATTCATGTAAGGACTGACTGAATGTGTCCACTCTAGAATTGAAAAGAATAGAAGAGGAATCTTTAAAAAGCGACGTGTTCTGCAGTGGCACCATGCTCAAGCGCGTACGCATCCCGTGTCAACAAACGGGAAGTAGAATACAAACAGGAGGACTGAAGTGAAAACAACTGGGAGAGTCCGTTGGGAGTGTCCGGCACCTCTGGAAATCAAAAGCGGGTTACTTGTTTCCCGTGAGGTAGAGCAGCACGGCGTTGGCCACATCCAGGGTCTCGTCTTTCACCAGCACAATGTCGTAAGAGTCCAAGTACGACTGCTTCCTCTCCTCCACCTGAACAACACCGTCCCCATCAAAAACAAAGCACAGGTTTATATACTGTAAGCACGCGTGTCAATGTTCGATTGACTAAAAGCAAGAAAGTTTGTGTGTGTGTGTGTGTGTCTGGCGTCACCTTGTCATTGAGGAAGCCAATCTTGAGGACGTTCTCCATGTCATGCACGCCGTCGGCCATGGTCAGGTCGCCCAGAGAGTCTCCCAGCAGGAGCACGTTGGGTCTGGCTCGCAACTCCTGGAAGTGTCCCGTGTTGAGCAGGGCGCCCTCCCGTTTATTGTAGATGTGGATCAGCTCGCCCTTGAAGGCCCTCAACACCCCCTGGTGGGAGAGAGGGGGGGGTCACATCAAGTTTAGCCTCGAGTCCGAACCTTGACATTTCAAGCCAGTGGAGTCGAGTCATCACTTGCGCAATGTGTATTCGAGTTGAGTGAGTTCCGACAATCACGGCCAGCTTTCATTTCAAGACAGATTTTCAATACTTACGGCCTGGTCAAAGTCCATGTAGTTTGAGAAGACCTTGACGTTGGGGTGGAAGACTCCTGCCTGGCGGATGACCTCCTCCAGGATGTCTCCGATGCCAGCCGAGAAGATGAGCAGAGGGATGCTGTGCTGGTGCAGGTGTGAAAAGAACAGCTGGTAGCCCTCCCTGTAACGGAGACCCACATTCGCATCAGCTACGCAAGCGCTCATCAATTTATTTCGCTTTTTGTTTTGTTTTTTAATGCCACCTTGGTTTCTATTATAAAGGGCTTGCAATTTGAACACGATTTCGTTTTGTCTGGAAAAGGTCATGGACACTGATAACGATTTAATTTTGCCACATGCTGATACCCACATAAACATGCAACGGCGAAAATAAACAATATTAAAATATGGGCAATCATATGATTTCTTGTACTAGAAATCTGTCCAAATGAATCAAAAGTGTGTGAGACCTGAGCTTGGCGTCAGACTCTCGCACCACCGTGGCCAGCAGGTCCTTTCTGATCTTCTGCTGCACCAGCAGCTCGTGCGCTTTGGTCCACCTTTCGGTCGCAAAGGCACAGGCGACGGATGAGCCCCGTTCTGCATCACGTAGGGCAACGATGGCGGTCATTTTGAAGAGGAGCGAGCGACTCACCATTCCACCATGAGCGGCAGCTTCTCAGCGATGGAGCGCGACGAGTCGATCTCAATGGGGTAGTACGTGTTCAACAGATCTTTCAACTGAGGTCAAAGGAAGACAAATACCGCGTTAAAAGAAGCTTTTATGCTTGTTGAGCTGCATTGTCCAATTGTTGGTGCACTTCATTGTCACTTTCATGAATCAATTACACATTGAAACCACATTGAATGTGAGACGGGCAGGAGTGCGAATGATAGTGATGGAACACTCACATTTTAAGACAAGCTCACGGAACAAAGGACACAGCTGTGAATGTGAATCAAACTTTCCACCCACCTTTCCTTTGCATTCTTGAGAGATTAGCTTGCTGTTGTCGAGAATATCTGCGCACAAATACACAAAACAAATTCTTAACCGCCGGGTCAACGGTTTGTCTTACATATATTCCTCACATATGTCTACTTACTGTGACAAGTGGGACATCTTTTACCATTAAACGCAAATCTCGTGAGAGTCATGTCAAAGTCTGAGATGACCTATTAGAAGAAGACAGTTAACACATGTCGCGTCACATGAGAAATGCTGAGGGAAAAGGTCACATTATAGGCACACCAATGACATACATTCCAATGAGAGCCAATCCCAAAGAAAAAAAAATCTGCCTTGGGAAATAATAAACTTAACTCTGCATTAATTTTAAATGGTTCTTGTTATCATTAGGCAGCTGAGATGGAATGAGAAATGCGTATATCATGGACTTTTTGTAGTACATGAATTGAACTGTTTTGGATGTCATCAGATTTGAGTGACAGGTGTCTGACCTGTAACGTGTTTGAACCCGCTTTCAGCATGCACTGGAGGATCTCTTGGACTCTCTGCGGGTCCCTCATACACACAGAGGGGTTGGACAGCTCGGAGATCTGAAGAACAAAGTTAATTTTAGATTATACGGGGACGAAAAAAAAGTCACTTTATCATGCAAACGACCAACTCGGCCGAACCGGTAGTCAGCTGGTTACGAAACACAACGTCACTGGGTTGGATAAACCGATATAAACATAACAAATGTTTCTAGATCCGAATTTCCAAAACAGCCGGTAGGTCCAAAAGTGAGAAATCGCGTTATAGCCTGACGACAGCAATTAGCTCGGGGCTATCCTACGAATATGAATACTAAGGGAGCTCGAGTCGCATTCATTAAAGGCGCCACACGGTCACCCCGAAAAACATTCTAGCTATAATTACCATTTCCTGAAAACTGTATGTCGACAGTTGATTTCGAAAAAAAGTGCGTTTAACAGGTAGCGATGTGAAAACGACATAGAGCTTCGATGCTTGTGTCGTGCAAAAGCGGGCGTGGAAAATGAAGTCTCCTTTCCAGGCGCATGTTAGTGACGTTTAGTCACATGACCAGAGAAAAGTGACGTCTTGTTTGGGTTGTGCGTGTCCAGCGGAGAAAGTCACGTGACAGAGAAAAAAACCCGAAGCCCGTTTGGGGGCGGTGCGTGGTGAGCGGGAAAGGTCACGTGATCAGGTACGAGGAGCATCGCATTCACCGATAACATTCACAGTTATTCAGTTTATTTGCGGTGTAGTGTGTATATAGTATTATGATGAGTTTATACAAACATCTATACACAGAATTTGGAGTAAAGTGACATTTTAATCTCAAACACAAACTGCAATACTGCTCACTGTGCAACAGGGGTCCTGTAAGGGCTAATATGAATGAGCCATTGGCTGATACATGAGACAATAGTCTCATTGATTCATGAGGTTTCACTTTGCCCATCACTAGTAATAGGTCGTCCTCGCTGTCAGGCGGCTTGTGTTGCCTTCTGAATGCATTGTAGGAATATTGGAGATTCATACTCTAGGTTGCGAGTATAAAATGAGTTGCTGAATCACTTTATTAAAAACTGCAGGTGTAAGGTAATATGCCAGCAGTCACAAACTGTCTGATAAGACAGTTGCTTTTGACCTTTCGAGGGTTTCTGAGTGCTTGTCATATATGAGCACACAATAATAATGTCGATGACTTTATTTTAATCATAAATCTCTTCAGAGGGGGACGCGCACATGCACACAACAAAGCATTGCAAAATCTCAGAAGCTTGGTCTGAGGAACAACAATAACAGCAGCGTATGAACAAAAACAAGAGTTTGCGTTTTGCTGTATTTTATTTTAAACCGGAACCATATTTCAGAAAGTAAAATCAAAGTGCGAGGGTGACTCAAAACCCCTTTAAGACTAATACAAGGATGGGAACAAAAATGCTCTTTTGGCGCAAAAGGAATGGCTGGTGTTGTAAGATATCTGGCAGATCAATGGAATGCCTTCAGTACATCATTCAGGAATATATAACAACAAATAGAGTACAACGCCGAACTCGTCTTAAGGGTGGGGAATGAAACAATGTCTCGTTGGTCTGCTATAGTGGAGGCTGCACAGAAGCGGTTATGGCACTGGAAGTGTTGACACGCTTGCATGAACAGAGATTGTCACAGTGTTAACGCATGGAGAGAAAAAAAAAGCCTCCATCTGGGAACGAGCCACAGAGAAATGTCGTTCATACATATAGAAACAGCTTTGTTATTTATATACAAACAGATAAACATCATCTCCGCGATATGATTTCGGTGTCGCCACTCTTATTAACATACATTCAGTTCACCCCCTCACACACATACATACAAACAATTTGTGCCCCCCCACCCCCACCCCAAAAAGTGGGCGAAAACACAACACAGCACGGCACTCAGTTTGGTAAGAGCGATGCGTGTTCCACTGCAGCATGTTATGAACAAATGAAATGATGAATAAATGGATGGCCCGGTCGTGGCTGGTGACAATGTTAGAGTTTCCTCCATGCGGGCGAGCACACTCGACAACTTCAGAGGCAGTTTTTAGGAAGCCGCATTTGCACTGAGCGACACACTTCGGTCCAGTTTCGGCGTTTACACTGTCATTATTTAAATTTAAAAAAAAAAAAATCCCAAATATCGAGCACATTCTCACACGACAGTGATGAGCGACACATTTTACTTGGTCGTTTTCCGCTCGTCCCGCTAAACATTCCATTTTAAGTGGCGTGTCAGTTAACTGCCATTTGCAAAAACATCCGAAGTCAAATGATTTTTTTTTCACCGTCAGTGTTTTGGAGCCAAGTGCCAAATGGAAACGCGGCAGAGAGGTTAATAATCTGAAGCCGCACCTCTTGGTGGAGAAGTGAGTGGAATGAGTCCACAAAGCAAACGCGCAGATAGCCGCTAACTGATGCATTTTCTGCAATATGACACGTCTTTTTTTTTTTTGTTGGCAAAATATAAAAAAAAAAAAATTATCAGAAGTTATTCCCATTCCAACCAAACGCGGTGATAACTGGTCAAGGAATCGCCACTTCAATGGAATGCTCTCTTCTCTTCTCCTGTGGTGTCTTGTCTTGTCTTGTCCCACAAGAGTGTATCGGACCGTCTTTGCAGTCTGATATACAGATGGAACCAATCCATGGAATGCGATAACAGCCATGTGACGAATGGAAACGCACGGCAGGTGAATTACAGATCCGAACATTACAAAGCCCTCCTTCGCATCTATTGCAACGGAAGGCAAACTAACCAACGGAAACTAACTTGCATGGAAAAGTGGTTAAAACGAGTCCACCAAGCGAGCCAGCGGACGGCTGACGATTCAGCACTCGATCTGCGACTGCAGCTGCCGTCGCAGCGTGAGCGTGCGGCGGTGCAGCTGCTGCATCTGCTGCATGCGGTCCCGCTGGCGCGCCAGGTTCTGAGGCATGGGGTAACGCTGGCAGCCGTAGAGGAAGCGGTAGGGCACGCGCACGTGGCAGGCGGTGGCGCGGCACCGCGGCTGCGGCATGGGAGGCAGCAGCATCCAGCGCCTGCGCTCGGCGCAGTAGCGGTACGCTTCCTTGCGGTACTGCTTGTCCACGTCGTCGCTGTTCTTCCAGCCGCCGATGATGAAGACGTCGTCGTCGAAGTGGCAGATGGCGGCGCCCTCGATGCTGGTCACCTCGGGCGGCAGGCTCTCCAGGATCTCGTCCGGGACGCGGGCGCTGATCTTCTGGCGGGCCACCTCGTCCCGCATGCCGTAGCTCTTGGGGCAGCAGGAGGCCGTGTGGTAGAAGTTGGTGGCGGCCACGGCCATTTGGAAGACGCAGTAGTTGTCCACCAGCGGCAGCGAGTCCACGTCCTGCCACTGGTGGCTGTCCGTGTCGTAGCGGGTGGTCACCGTCTTCAGCCCGTCGTCTTTGTCCGTGTCGACGGGCGTGCGCGCCGTCACGTACACGTAGCGGTCCTCCACGCTCACCGCCTTGACGTCGCGCAGGATCTTGGGCGCCGATTCCAGGTTGTGCCACTTGTCCTGCTCGGGCTCGTACACGCTGACGTCCTTGAAGCCCGGGCTGAAGTTGCCGTGGCCGCCGATGCTGTACAGGATGTCCTTGATGCAGGTGAGGCCGAAGGAGTGCTTGCGGGTGGTCAGGTTGCTCACCTGCTCCCAGGTGTTGTAGTTGGGGTTGTAGCGCTCCATGGTCTTGGCGAAGCCCGGCTCCATGGAGCCCGCCACGTAGACGTGCGAGTCGGTGGCGGCGATGGCGTGGCCGTCCAGGTGGTTGTGGATGTGCGGAAGGTTAACCCAGCGGTCCTCGTAGATGAAGTAACCCACGCACTCGCTCAAGTAGTCCCCGCCCTCCGACACGCCGCCCACCACCATGATGACGTCCATGTTTTGGCCGAAGCGCGGCTGGAAGGACACCACGAACGAGGACCATAGCTCGAGGTCGGCCAACTTGAAGTTCTCAAAACGGATCGCGTAACCTTCCACGGCCTCCGACACAAGGCGCAGGCACGCCTCGTTGGCCGCCACCAGCCGCTCGTTCTTGACCACCCGCGTCAGGTAGGTGGGCTTGATCTGAGGCAGCCTGAGGAGGCGGAAGAGCTCCTCGAAGTAGCCGCCGCGCTCTTCGGGCATCTTCTGCACCCACTTGACCACCGCTTCGAACAGCACCTCCTCCGAGTCCACCGTGATCTGGTCGTCTGACAGCCAATTGCGCACCAGGTGGAAGGGCAAAGTGTAGAATTCCTCGTCCTGAATCACCTTGTGGAAGTTGCGGCGGATCATGTCAGCCGCCCGCAGGGCCAGCTGATCCAGTGTGTACATGTGCGCCAGACTGTGCACCGCCACGCAGTTGGTCAGGCTCAACTTCTTCTTCAGGAACTCGCCGCAGAAATCCTTCAGCTGGACCAGTAGGAACCTGGAAATAAAAGGCACAAGAGCACATGGGTGAGATACTACAGAGCCTATAGACCTATAAAACCTTTATTAGTCTCGCAATGGAGAAATTCCCAATTCACAGCAGCAAAGTTATGAAAGGAAGAAGTAGAACAACAAAATATAGGAGCTGCTGGAAAGGCAGCCACTCTCGCGGCGCCATTTTGAAGTCTAAATAACAAAAATAACACAACACAAAACATAGGACACAGACAGTCATGCATTCTTCACCACTTTTCTGCATACACTTTGTTATCTGAAGCAGTTATAGATGAAAGAGGAGAGGATCAAAGTGTCCTTTCATCAGCGGTATAGATACTACATATACGTATAGAAAATATATGAAAATTGCGTCTTTTCCTTTCTTTTATAGCGGTAGATTAGACACTCATGTTGATACACAGTGAACCCATTTATCACGGAAGCATTCTACATCCACCCGCAATGTGAAAATCCACAATACAGAGAGACTTGGAAAAAAAAAACATTGCTTAGACATATGGGGACGGAGGATGATTTTTATATGAAATGACTATGTCCTGCATCGCAAGTGTATCTTGGGGTGGTGCAGATAAGTACAAAACGGTACCTGTCAGCCAGCTCCAGGACTTCATGCACGTTGCAGGTGCTGACGCGAATCTCCCCGGTGTACATGTACTGGATGACGCTCTCCACCGTCTCGGGGTCGGGTCCCATCTCCGAGCTCCACTCCTTCATGTCCACGCGGCCAGACAGCGACTCGGAGAACTGTCCGCCCAGCAGCGGCGTGAAGTAGTCGGTGGCGGCGGCCAGCACCGAACGGTGGGCCGCGAACTCGCACGTCTGGACGCCACCGACAGCCGCGCCGCTGCTGAAGGCGAGCATGACGTCGCAGAACAAGCCCTGCTTGCGCTGCTCGTTCTGCCGCCGCGACAGCTCCGAGCAGTGGGAGGACGACGCGAAGTCTTCCGCCTCTTCCGTGTCGCCGTCCGCGGCCAGGGAGCTCGGGGTGCCGCAAACGCCGCCGCCGCCGCCGCTCCCACCACTACTCCCACTACTACTACTCCGGGCCGAGTCCTCCGGGTTGGGGGCCGCCGCCGCCATTCAGTTCTCCGGTGACCAGAGGACGGGTAAAGTAAAAAAGGAAGCCGGCTCGTAGAATCAGGCGACGACAGGCACACGACGAGAAGTCAAAACCGAGCGCCACATTGAAGCACTCACACCATTTACGGAAGTCGGCCGCCGCCGGAATGCTACGAAACTAGCTCAAAACAGCGCAGACTTGTTTGAATAGCCCTCGCCATATAATTTTCCCCCCACGCAGTATTTTCGCGAGCTACACATTTGGGTAGTTATTTTTGTTTCTTGTCCGCTTCCGAATATTCACGAGCAGAATCGTAAACCGCTCACCAAAACAAGACCGACTTCGCCTCAGACCTCAGACTGAGCTGGCTGACAGAAAGTGACCTGCGCAGTAGGGAAATACGTCAGCGGCGGACTTCCGCCGCGGAAGAATCCTTTTTATTTAATTTTAATTCTGAAAACCATGTCTTTAATTTTATATCTACATATATATATATATTTCTATATAGATATATCTATATATAGAGAGAAATCAATTCCAAGTGTTTGTGACGTCACATAGCCCACTGCTTACTTAACTCCAAAAATAAAAACCACACGTAACCAGGGAAACCACTTGTTTACTGGCACTTTTAATTCCACAAATATCGACACAGCACAGTCAGTAGAGGCACGTTCAGCACAAGCGTTGCCGTTATCAAATCCCAAATTGATTATACTTGTTTTCTAACGAGTTGTTGTATTAATGATCAACAATAACACTGGCTAACAGCAAATTTTAATCACAGATGGCATTGTGTGTCTCTAAATCTATTTGTGACACTGATTTAAAAACGCTTTTCCCTTTTTTTCCCCTTGCACATCACGTTTTTGAGATGTTTTAAATTTTGCGTTTTGAAGTTTGAACTGCGGTGACCCAAAAAAAGGAGAGACATGCAGGAACCTGTCGCTTTATGGGAAAGGGAGTCGTCATGCTCCTGGGATCGACTTGTAAGGGTTTTCGGAGAGTAGCTTGGTGCTTGAACTTGTAAACAACTTTGTTGTGAAGAGTAAAGACAAGTGATTCACCATTGGGCTTCTCTTCTCAATCATTTACTGCATCTCCACAGGCATATAAAAGCCTGCGCGATACAGAATTTACCGTGCATTGTAAATTTCATTAAAAAAAAAATCCACCTGTTTCTGAACCTAACCTTTAACTCTTAAGTATACATAGTGCATATTATTATGTGTTGTGAAAATCAAAAACCAGGGCAACATTTGGAATCAGTGGAATTAATTCATTAAAAAAACTTGCATCTCTGATTTTAAAAAAATTATTGTTGACCAGTGTAATTAATATGGTACCGGTGTAGCGGGGCACTCATGTATTCTCGTACTGTATCATTTTGGTGTACCGTGGTTATTTTACGTCATTTACCTGCGAAGGACTTGCGGCAATGAATGGTCCCTTTTGCAACAAATAGCCAAGACATTATGGACGATTAAAACACCTTTTCTGATTAGTACCACTACAGTAAACATAAATAAAGCTATTATCTACAATGTGTTGTCACATTATTATTATTATTATTATTGCACTACATGGTCACCCTGTGTAACAAGCTCAAGATGATGACGATGATCATAAAATTGCACACTGAGTGGAGCTGCACATAGACATGAGAACATGATGGACGATTTAAACTTCTGTCACTTGTCAAGACCGGACATGTCTGAGAGGATCTTCACAGTGTTGCATGTTTTCACTAGTGTCTAATACCGACAATTTAAATGGCAAACCATTTCAAGCAGTACCGTTTGAACCGTAACGTATTGATGATATATGCCAAATCTTCAGCCTTGGGTAAGAGCGGGTCCTACATGGACATGTGTTCCGGGAGCACGTAGGAGATGTCGTCCCAAGGGTGACGATACAGACCCTGCCTTAGCCTCTTCTGATCCAGGTAGTGTCCTAAAAAGACAAGTTTTGTTCTTATTAATACTTATTCGACCACTTATGTCCTTCTTGGCTTCTCGCACCAATAAATCCCATGCTGCGACCCAAGACGAAGATGCCGTTCAGGGCGCCAATTTCCACAAATTCGTCTGCTTCATCCCTGCGAAACAAAACAAAACAAAACATTTATTTGTGAGAATAATTAAAATTGAATTGCAAACAATTGTTCAACAAGAGCGCAGAATTTTGGCTTCCTTTGTGTCCTTTATTTCTTCTTCTTCTTTTTTAGGTATAATGAAGTCTGTTTAGCTTAATGCTAATAGACAGGCATGTAATTCTTTATTCTTTTTCAAAAATGAGTAACATGACTTCAATTTACCAAGTCAGTTCTGAAACTCCTCAGTAGTGTGTGCGTTGCACCGCCCCCTTGCGGCCAAGGTGCGCGCACACACAATACGGAGCAGCACAGTTCCCTTTCAAGCAAAAACTGTGGGCCTTTGACGGTATTTGTATTTATATGTTACTGCTGATTAAACAATTTGGTGCTGCTGCTGATCCAAATTGTTGGGCCACCTTGGTGGTGTTAATTGACTACCTGGTAAATCCACCACAGGTTCGGAGCAAGTCCACAAAGGCCACACCGATGAAGCCGTCCACATTCAGGATCAAGTTGGGTTTCTAACACAAACATAGTGTTAAACACACAGTGTGCCGTGACAGAGAAGAACTAAAGGGGGTCTTACTTTTGAGGTGGTGATCTTCTCCACATCCAGCGCGTAATCCAGCAGCTGTGTGGAGGGGAAGTGCTGCTTCACAAAGTCCTTCAAGATCTGGACTCGCATGTCGGGATTGTTAATCTGAGATGGAGAACACACACGATGCCCGCCACACCCTCAAAAATATGACACAACAAAGGAGTGCAAGCCCCGGTGGTCGCACTCACGACGTTTTACTCACAGACTTGACCCTGTGGCCGATGCCCATGATAAGCTTGCCGTCCTTCTTCATCTTGTTGACAAACTCCATGGGCAGCATGCCGCTGTCGAAGGCCTTGCTGAACTGCTTGGCTGCGGCATCCAAGGCACCTCCAAAGCGGTCACCCTGTGAAAGAAACAAGCCACAAAATGATTTAAAAAAATTTTTTTTAGCTATTTGTTGATGGCCATAGGTCATTTTGGAAGATATACATTTATTGTGCCCATATAATATGATGAATTGAATCGTCAGCTCTGCTCCATAAAATGGTAAAAAACAAAAACATTTGATTTAATAAACGGAAAAAGGAGTTTCAGGTCTTCCTTGTCTAACAGAAAAAGCCACCTAGTGGCATCTTTAGGCAATTACACACATTGGATGTGCGTCACTTATGGATCTTCACTGTTTGCGCAACAGGGCTCTGTCCCGATCCCCCCCCCCCCCCACTTGTTTATTTTCATATTTGTCCACCTTACAGCGCCATTCTGCCCCAGTTCAAAAGTACGCAGCAAAACGTCGCAAGGGTCCACGTTTTTTCTGCAAAGGTGCCTTGCTGCTGATAACCGTGTGTCGTCTTTTCTTGTATGTCACCGAACTGTTAGTGAGTCGATCTAAACTGAGCATGATCAATTCTGACATAGCTCTTGTGTTATTTATCACTTCATATCAGTGAGCGTACGGTTCAGAGCGTGTCTTACAATGGTGAGAAGGCCAGAGGTGAGACTGGAGATCAGATCTTTGCCAGCTCGGGCGCACACGATGGTGTTGTGGGCGCCGGATACTGCGGGACCGTGATCGGCTGTCACCATGAGACACATCTCGATGAATTGGCAGGCGTATCTGGGCAGCCTGGAGAAAAACATACTGGATCATTTCATTGTTGTCTCAGTTGTTGATCTCAATTCGAAGGATGAGTACACGGACCTCCTTTGGAACCACAGAAGCCCCAGAGTGCCCCCCAGGCCAATTTCCGACTTGAAGACCTCCGTGATGGGCATGCCAGCGTAGATGAGCTCCTGCCCCCTCTCGTCGCAGATGCTGGTCATGAAGGACGCCGGTTTGCGGATTAGCCCGAGCTCCTGGAGCGCAAACACACCAGAGAGAATAACCTTTGAATACAGTAGATCAAGTCATTGAAAAAATGTACACAAAGCATGCACATTTTACTGACTCGTGCCCAGGAGTAATCCATCGGAACTGTGGGAGGGGGCAGCTCCGGTGCTGGTTGGATGACTCCTTTGCCCACCAGATCGTCATATACGGACCTGCATGGATGGAATGGTGACTTTTAAATGTTTGTATACAAATCGAATTGTAGGTAATGAAACACTATTGAAAAGTAACTTCGACTGACTTAATGATTTCTCCCAGCTCATCAAAGTTGTTCGGCACATAAGCACCGGCCTCCTTCAGAGCTTTGTTCTTGGCCACCGCCGTCTCAGAAGCCTGGTTAGCGCACGCTCCCGCGTGGCCGAACTGGACCTGAGGTGTAAAGGAAAAACAACAACAACAAGAAATTAAAATCTTTTCTGATCAGCAGCTGCCTGACACATTGCCTGCGTCGCTTTTACCTCGGAGGCGAACATCGTCGCGCAGGTTCCGATGCACCAGCACACCACAGGCTTGGTGATCCTGCCTTCCTTGATGGCCTGGCAGATTTTGTACTCTTCCGTGCCGCCAATCTGCAGCACAGCAGCCAATCAGGCAATAGAGTGCTATTGATAACATCTACACAGAGTCCATCCAGTGGACGCCTCACCTCGCCCAGCACGACGATCATCTTCACTCCTGGGCTGTCCTGGTAGCGCAGTACGTGGTCGGTGAACACAGAGCCTGGGTACCTGTAGCGCGGTCCACATTTGGCACATTTTACATGGATTTGGGCATTTTAATGTAAGGATGAAACAAATCCTCACGTAAACGTTTATTTAGTGCACGCCAGGGCAATTACTCCTTAACCCTTTCGTGCACCCTGTAACCTGATAACACGCTAAGCTGTCCACTGTAGTGTCCCCGAAAGGGTTAATCGAGCAAAACTTGCATCCGAATACCAAAATACAATTTTCAATAGAATACTCAAGAGCTAAAACATCTGACGGCAGCAGCCCGACTTGATTACCCACCTGTCCCCGCCAATGGCCACGCCTTCAAACACACCATCGGTGGTGCGCGAAATGATGTTGTTGAGCTCGTTGGACATGCCGCCCGAGCGCGACACGTACGCCACGCTGCCCGGCCGGTACAGTTTGGAGGCCAGGATGTTGTCCAGCATGCCCCCCGTGTTGCCGATCTTGAAGCAGCCCGGCTTGATGCCGCCCACCTGAGGAAGGAGAACCGCATTATAAATTGGCACCGGACTGACCATTTGCGCTGCATATATTCGCATATGTTCGTATGCTTCCTTTTTTTTTTTAAGTACGGAAATATTTTTTCGAAAGATGCTACATATTTATAGAGTTTTTCTCACTGGAAAGACATTTAACGGTAATCGGTATAAGTGATGTTTTTGGATGAAAAATGTCGCTGTTAATTGCCATGTGCCGGACAATTGTCTCAAAGTCAAAATCAGAGATTTGTGGTTGTAGAAAGTAAGAATAAAATGACATAAAAAAATAATTGGGACTCACAGTTGCTGGTCCGATGATGGTGATGCCCTTCTCATCGGCTACCTTAATGATCTTCCTGGTGTGGGCTTCGGGGATGCCTTCCGCTATGATGGCGATGGTATGAATCTGAACAATTGGATTGCAAAAAAAATTACGTACGAGTGACATGAATTCATTTTCGTAGGGTGAGGAATAAAAAGAGAACAAACCTGTGGGTACTGCATGGTCTCCATCGTGCTGTCGAAGGCCGATCGCAAGGATGCGAAGCTGATGACCACGTCGACGTCCGGGTGCTTCTTCATAGCGTCGCCCATGTTCTTGTACACCGGGAGGAGGATCTCTTTATGGCCCCAGTAGAACTTCTGCTTGTGGTCTCCACTGGAAAAGAAACTGGCTTCATAGGAGTCTGCTTTGTTCATTCCTTGCCCCTTTTCCATAACATATAATACTGTACTGCTTTGGCGCCAACGTAAGGCCAAAGAATTTTCTTGAAGTGAAGGGAGCTTCATTTCATCAGACCATAGCCTTGTCTAATAGGCAAATATTGCTTTGGCGCCACCTTAGCGACGGATTTTTCTCAATTTGAAGCCGGCATTTTGGTATCTGTATCTATCTATAGAAGGGGTTTCACTGTAGCGTCCTTACGTGAAGGGGTAGACCATGGCCGCCACGGAGGGATCATCTCTGGAGCAGACGTAGTCAAAGTCCAGCATGCCCTGCACGGCCCGCGTCTGCATGCCCCAAACGATGGACTTGGTCTGCTTGCTGAACAGCGTGGCTGCCTTGACTGCAAGGCAGACATCTTACATCATCATCACAGCGATGGAAGAAAATGTCCTACTATTTGCCATCCACGTCCACATTGATTTGACTCTTCGACAGAAGTGAACTGGCATAAAATCCAATTATAATAAAAATAATAATGCCAGGTGGATTATCACATTCCAGTGTGAGTGAGGGCTGTAGAGTGGTTCAAGTTTCTGAAGAGGGAGCTAAAACTCATCCGATCAAAGCCCTTTTGTGACCGCTAACATGCACTTGTGCTTATTCGGGAGTAAATATGTGATGCAGTTTGCGTGCATTTTCTCACCAACAGGAGCTGCACTTTTGGCTTTCGTTACCGGCAAGCTCTCAGCTTTCCCTCTGTTCTCGGAGAAGGAGGCTGTGCGAGTGGATGCCGGAGTCTGAAAGTGAGAAACTTGTTATTAATGTCACCGTTGTTTGCATCACTGCCACAGACATATTAAAAAAAAAAAGGGTTTACTGCGCTCCTGCATTTTATTATTGGTCATAATGTTGGTAGTTAGAGAGCCAAGTATTTTTTTGAGGTGATAGTAGAAAAAGTTTTCATTTTCACGTGGTGGAGCGTCCCAGTCCCAATACTGGAAGCTTCCGGGCAAACTAGGAGCCTTTGTGAGAGTGGCCGCAACAATTCGAGTCACATGACATCACTGAAAAGCTCTCAGACAAAAGAGTCACGGGGGACTCGAAAAGGAGGACAAAGCACTGTGCCGTTACGTTACGCGTGCGTGACACGCCACGACGGCCGTTTTTTTTTTGTCATACCGACGTGCTGCCGCTGGAGTTGAGCAGGAAATTGGCGGTGTGGGCAGCGACGGGAGGCTGGTTGGGGATGGGCCGGTGACCCAGTGCCATGCCCACGATGGCCGTCATGTGGGTTTCTGTGCCAAAGACGTGGATGGGGATCCCAGTGGTCTTGCCTGCGAGATTGGGAATCATTTTAGAAAAGAAAAGAAAAATTCTATCATATTTAAGCTGCTATCAAATAACAGGTCCTATGTGAAAATGGGACTTGACCTGTGAAGAGGTCAACTGATCATGTTTTAGTTTAGTATTTATTCCAGTTTTCATGCACCAGAGTGGCAAAAAAATTCAGATTGCGGGGGGTGCGGGGGGGTATGGTGTCACTGGTCTGATTTGGCATGATCCTGACTTTCTGTCATTTATTTTTGCACAATATCAACTTGCCGACTTCTCCCATCACCCGGAGACCCTCCTGGTAATTCGGACCGCCGCGCCTGACGAAAATGGCCACTTCGTGCTCCTTGAGAGGCACCTGGTAGTCTCGGATTGCTCGAACAATTCCCTGACGGGGCGGGAAGGCGATAATGTTAGCAGGTTATGCGACTGAGCAACGAAGCGAGCGCGAGTCACCCGCGTTCTTACCTTGAACGTCGCCGCCACATTTGTGAAGTTGGCGATGCTCCCTCCGATGATCAAGACTTTGCCTGGGAAATCATCAAAAGGCTCCAAGCGGTTAATTTCCGAAGCAAAGAAAGAACAGGCGCCATGTCGAACGTTACCATCAGGGTGCTTCTGCCGAGTCATAAGCGAGAGGATGGTCTTGGCGTAGTCGTATGTCTGCTGCTCGCTCGGCGCCCCCGAGTACTCGCCGTAGTTGGCCAGCTCGTCCACGCCGCCCAGGTCGCAGATGGTGTCGCTGTGAGATCGGCCGCACATCATGGTAAGGGAACAAGAACTCTTCATTGCAAAATAGGTTAGAGCAAATAAAAATGAACAGAGGCACAGAGGGATTCATTAGTGGCGGTTGAGGAGTCTGCGTGGGACATCTTACACCCCCGAACAGATGGAAGAGGGGAGATGGTTTATTACTGCCTTCCTTATTTTAATTACCTCCGGTTTCAGAAACTTGATCTTGCTTCCACCAAAACGATTTAAAGATAACAACAACAACAAAAAATATTTAGGAATGATACAGTGGTGAGCAAAATATGGCCCACCCTGTTCCTCAAACCGACCCAGCGATCAAATTACATTATCAAGACTCTTGTGAGATTTGATCCATTACTTTTATTCTCCCCAAAAATGTTTAATGGTTAATTATAAATAATGATGTTAAATAATGAGCACGAATAATTACTTTTCACTAACTGAAAGCATTTAAAAATTTTTGCCAACCCTTTTTAAGATTCTATAACTTGGCATATGCACGTCCGTAGACGACTACAACGAACCCCACCTGGCACTTTTCAGGATCAATGTTTCTATATTTTTAGATTGTGCATAAGCAAAAGATAAATGGCTATTATAGCATTGCAAAAACCACCAATCTCTTGATGTCCGATGTGAAGCTATTTGATGAACTACCTGTACACGACAGAGGCTCCGCCCCCCGCCACCATGGTCCAGATCCGCCCCTGCGGGTTGAGCAGGGTCAGTTTGAGGCTGGCGCCGCTCTTGGCATCCAGGTCGGCGATGTAGGCCTCCTGTGAACCGGGGAGGGGGTGGGGGGAGGGGGTGATGATGATGATTGGATTGTGCAGTTGTGCCTAATGAAATGGCCTGTGAAAGTGCACTGTACTGAGGAGTCATTGTAGACGCGTGGAGCATTCATGCTTGATTTTGACAGACAGATGCACACACTTCTGGTGCTGCTGTCCCCCTTAGCCCCCCCGAGCCAATTAGAGCGTCCGTCTGCTGCTGCCGCCGCTGGGTGAGTCTGTCTGAGACGAGCCCAACAGGCCGCGGCAGATTATTGAAACAACAGCTGCGGATGCGAGGAGTATCAAGAATTGAATGCACATACATAAATATTAGTATTATCATTAAAATGTTGAATTATTTGTGCGGTATATCGACAGTAAATGTGTAGAATATAAAATGAATAATGAATTATGCATGTATTCATTCAGTGTATTATCTATTTTTTGTTCAAATATAAACTAGAGATTTTTAAAAAATGCATTAACAATTTTAGAAATTTATAATGAATTAATTCTACAATAATTACATTTTTACATCATCATAAATGTATACAACATATCATCCGTCAATTTTAACAAAATAAAAATAAGCCTAATCATCTGAGATTTTCTACACAGTATATTAAATCCATAAATCTATCATTTAAAAACATAAAAAAAGAAATACGAATAATACACGTGTTCTTTAGAGATGCTAATATATATATATATTTTTTTTTTACTATTTCATTTACATGTCCAGCAACTACAATTATAATATATAAATACATAATAATAATACTACAATTAAAAAAAAAAAAAAAAGAGGATTGTTATCCGTTGACATTACCTCAGGGTAGGCCTCCCTGCCAAAAGGCGGTGGGAATTCCACATCTCCCCACTTGGCCTTGCAGATATAATCTGCCGTCGCATCGATCTTTGCCGCCATGTCCAGCACGTAGACGCCATCTTTTGTGACCACTGCGTAGAGAAGGAGGGGCAGGAGAAGAGAAAAGGTTGACACCTGCTCACCTACTGATCGACCAACCGTGCGAGCATAAGACGCTCCCAGCGTATCACTTGTGTAGGACTTCAAAGCCATAAAGAGCTTGTTCGTTGTAGCCAATTACCAGCATCAAACAGCGAGCGCATCAAATATTTACTCAGTTATGTACTTTGGGTTGGAAATGTAGCGGAATCCACTTGTGAATTTAATGTCTTAATGTTGTCTTCTTTCTGAATGGTCTTTTTTCCCCAAATATCATCATTACGCTGGTCAGCATTAGCTTTTTGGAGGTCTAAAATGATGATCTTCAAAATGATGTCATGTTCAGTTTTGTTCATTTCCCAATCTAAATGTAAATTTAAAAAAAAAACCTACCTAGTGGGTTGATCTCCAGGTATGTGAAGAACAGTTCCTCATACAGGTTGAAAAGTCCGACAATGAACTGGGCCAGGACCCTGTCATCAGAAGAATAGAACAATTCACATGAATCAATATAACTTGCCTCGGCTGTCAGAAAAGAGTAGATTTGAATGTGTGTGTGTGTGTGTGTAAAATATTCTTCTTCTGTCAAGGGGGAGTAACTCTGTCAGCCTGCTGTCAGAACCTTGTCTGACCCACGTGGTGCAAGCCACAGTGACTCAGCTTCCCTAGTGTGCTTGGAATGGAAAAAGCCTATGTGAGTGAAAAAAAAGGTGGCGGTGGGGGTCTTGAGTGCGTGCGTGTGTTCGTGTTCCGTCAATGTCAGCCAAGACAGTGAATCGCAGCCATAACGAGGAGTGCCGCTGGACAGACGGACTAGAAAGGAGGGGGCGGTGTTGGCGGGGTGACTGGCTGTATCACCGCCATCAAAATAAATGGACGAGGACAGCTGGGGGGGGTGGAGTCAGATGGGGGATAAAAAGCCAAGGAGAGAGTTTGTCATTTGGCTAATGGAAAGCATTTGCAGCCCCCCCCCCCCCCCCCCCCCACCACCACCACCACCCGCAACGTCACAGTACTTCTTTTATGAGAACGCGGAGGCCTTCAATACTGGAGTACTGTATTGCGAAAAACTGAAGCGTACTATGAGACTGGACTATGAGACATCCGAGTAAATGCTAAGGTGAGCCTGGATGTTGTTTTCAATCTTCTCGGCTTCCATTTGTTGTCGAAGAGTTTCAGTTAAAAAAAAAAAACATTTTTAATATGGGGCCTTTTTAAAAAGGCAAACCCATCACAACGCCACTTATTGCCGCCATTTTCTTCCCAAAGCTGCGCACGGTGACGACAAAGTCCGACGAGTAGCGCTTAGACTGTACGACGACCGTGAGAGCTTCAGTCCCTTGGTGATATTTAAGAAACGACGCCATCACTCACAGCCTCTTGTCGTTGGGGACGTTGGCGAGCAGCTGCTTGCTCACCGCGCCCTCGCTGATCTTCTCGTCCACGCCAACCAGCAGCTTCTTGGCCTTGGCGTCCACGTCGCCCACGTCCACGCCGCCCTCGTGGTGGAACAGCACGTGGTCGCCCTCGCGGGTGGCGTAAATGCACACGTAGAACTCTTCCTCCTGGATGCAATCAAACGGCGCCGCGTCAACGTATTCTCTGGCGTATTGGTACGCTCCTGATCATGAAACCAAATATTTTGGTCCGATGAGTGATTTTACCTGCTTGTGAGGGACAAAAGGTTCGATGAGGAAATTCTTGAGAACGCCTTTGGCTTTTCCCACCTGAGGAGGAAGCACGCAAATCAGTTGTTAGGCGCACGTCAAAGAAAATGCGGCGTGCATCGCAACAAGTCTAGTACGAGCCGTGCTAACATGTTTTGTTCGGTGGATTTTTTTGTGGTAACAAATTGCAAATTAGATAGCCACGTTCTTTATGTAGTTCAATTTTAGTGATTCGCGGATTACAGAGTAAATTGTCGGAGGAAGTTGAGGAAACTGAAAATGTTGTACGGTTGGCATCAACTGGATTGGACCAATATTTCATTTAGTTATTCGTTCCTCATTGCTGTCCATGACGCATATTTCTGGTTGCCGTGGAACAAAATGGCGAGGAGAACAAGATATTATAGAAGAGTAGCACGACAGATTCTTGGGAGAACGTCATCGCTTCTTGCTCCGGGGGGGAAGCAAAGCGAAGGCAGCTCATTTGGCGGGGCTGTCGCCGCGTTTGTGTTCAAAGGCCAACAGGCGCTGGCAGCGCTTTCACAGACAAGGGATTGGTGGTGGTGGTGGTGGTGGGGGGACGTTGGGGAGAGAATAGAATCGTGCGAGGAGGGTGCCATTTTGAGGAGTTCAGAAAAAAGGAAGGTTCGGAGTCCAGGTGGGAAGTTAGCTCGCCTGATTTAGCCGTCTTGGTGCAATTCGACACCACTGTCAACTACGCATGCAATCATGAAGGGTATGAATTAACTGACAGTGTCAATAAAACCTCAACAGGATTACCTCCGCCAAGGGCCAATTGTGTGACGGGTTAAATTGAACAGACACAACAGACACTCATATATAAAAGGAGTTTTAAAAAAAAAACTCGACACAATTGGCAGGTTTTTGTGATACAAACAAATGGGACCAAAATAAATCATGTCTAAACTTTTTCCACCAATCATCTGGTTTCTAACATGTACTCCTGAATTGAAAAAAAAAAATCGTTGGTTTCACCAAAAAGAGAAGATTGTTGTCTTAGAGCGCTACTTCATTGATTATTTCTGTGTTAGTAGCTTTCCAAGCTAGCAGGGTTATGTAGCAGTGTATTTATTTATTCTTTTTTTATTTTTGGGGTCACGGTTTTGGCACAGTTGACAAGTTGACTTATTATTATTACTGCCCCCTACAGGATTGGAGTGTAACAATATCATTTAGTACGTTGCTGTGTTGATGGCGCATTCAAAACAGATACCAAATGAATATGACATTTACCGGTATGCATTTGTTGACCACCGTCAATTCTATGAATTCACATTCAATGTGTACACAACTCCTGTGATCCACCCGAGCATTAAAATCGGTCTGGCATGGTGTTCGTCTGCATTTTGTGCAGCGAAATTCAAGTTACCTTTGTTGTGACTGGTTAGCATCGCTGTCCACAAATATTAATGGCTCCTGCGCGGTTACCCGAATCTTATGCAATGCTCAATTTATTTATGGGAGTCAATCAGCTGCAACGTAGCGGCTTTATTTATCTTGCTTTACGGCCACACACTTGTCATGTCATACGTGATGAAACACACACACACACGCACACACACAAACTCTTCTTGACTGGTTTATGGGGGCATGGGAGCTTGAAGAAGCGTCTTGTTATTTTATCGGGCGAAACCGCATCAGAGTGTGTTGTCGGCATTCTCGACTGCACTGATGGACGACTAGGTGGAAGCGGAATGCCGCTTGTTCACACCGAATGTAGCAAATGGGTCCAAAATGTGAAAATAGGAGGAAGGGGAAGGTGAAGGATGGCGACAGGAGTTATTGGCTTAAGTGGATGACGTACCGTCGTCTCTTTCATGAGGCGGCTCTTCAGCCACTCTTTGACGCCGTTCAGGTCCAGGTTAACGCCGACCAGGCCCAGCTTGCCCCGCCTCTTGATCAGCTGGTCGGGCTTCACCACCAGCCTCTGCACAGGAAGGCGAATCACGTTTAGAATTGAAGTCGAGACATCGATTCATGAAAAGGTTGCTCAAAATGAAAGCCTTACAATCGAATAAATGCATCCTTTTCTACCTTTCAAAAAAATATGATCATAAAATTTGCCAGAGAATTAATATTTTTAATACAAAGTTAATGTTAAATGGAAATTTATATTTTTGGCAATCAGCATTATTTGCAGGAAAAATAATTACAAATATATGCAGGTGCTGTTAATCTCAAAAGGGAATGTGAATAAATGAAACCCTCCAAGTGATGAATTCAATTATCACATAATTTAGTACCACTGCTACAACACATACTCACTGCATATGAGTATTTTTTATTTTTTTTGCATGGAAACAAAAGTACATAATATCAAAAAGTAGGGCTCTGTGCATTTACAATAAATGCCTCACCTCTAGTCGGCAGCGGTTCGGAGGATGAATGATGATTTTTTATTTTTTTGTTTTGATATGGGCACATAGGGTGGGCGTTGCCCTTGACAATAGCGAACATGTGGCTGAGTAATAAGACAAGATCAACACTAAGTGTGCAAATAAGAACAACGCCCTGCAAAATATCCAGATGGGCTGGTGTCTTGTTGCAAATAGAAAAGTGGGGATTACACAATCTGGAAATGTGTCATTTCCTGGAAGGCCAACGTTTCAAAAGGCATACATTAAGAAAGCAGAGGGAAAAAAACAAAAACAAAACACCACTCTGTAGTTTGAATAAATCAACATTCAATTTGGACCAAAAAAAAAAAACAGACACGAGAGTTGACTGTCGTATAGTGCAGTCTACTTAGGCAGCAAATTTGCTGGTTCATTTACTGCAACATGGTTGCTGCCACTTAAATTTATATTGGGGCTGAATGATTTCGAGAAATAATCTCATTGTTATCCCTCCCATTCCAAAATATGCTTGAAATTTAATAGCCAATTTTTTTTCAAGGTAATATTCACATGTTTTTTTTTTTTTTTTTTTTTTTTTTTAACAAGCAAGTTGGTGGACGACTGGTTAGCATGTCGGCCTCACAGTGCAGAGGTCGTGGGTTCGATCCCGGCTCCGGCCTTCCTGTGTGGAGTTTGCATGTTAATCTTTCAGCCCTATTCAAGGTACCCCTTTCATTTCAAACAGAGCAATTTCTCAAAGAGCGACAGGATACTTCACCATAAAAAAAAAATTGACAAAATCATTCTTGTTCAACCCTAACTGGATTCTGCCACCCCCCACTGAAAAAACGAGAAGGAGCGCTCTTCCTCCCGCTAACCGGCGAATGACTTATGACAGTGGAGCCATTACGATCTGGGCCCTCGCCAGTGATGAAGAGGAGGAGGAAGGTGGGAAGACACGACAGACGGTGAAAGTTAATGCAATTTCCTAATCAATGCTCGGGCAGCACATCGCTCACTCTCCTCTTCCATATCTGCCCTCTGCATCACCATCATACCCGAAGACTAATTCAATTGATGTTCCGTTAAAGTCACTGCAACTCCTCCTAGGAATGCTATGATGCTACACCACAACACCCCACATCTCCCCCCCGCCAATTTTTAGAAAATTTGGATCATTTCCTGCCTGCCACCACGTATGTGTAACAGTGAGAGCTGGACTTATGAAGTCAACCAATCATCCAAACCTCTGTGACCAGCCAGGGGTGCTCCAGCGCCAGTCGGTCCAGGTCGGTCTCGGGGGTGACGTTAGCATAGCGGAAGCGGTTCTGGACCGTTGCCGGTGTGCAGATGTGCTTGTAGAGGAACTCCTTGCCCGTCTGCTCTGAGATGGCTTTGGCGGACATGGCGGCTCGATGGGACGGGGCCTGACGAGATGGATGAAGGCAAGGCAGGTTTGGTGAGGGAAGCAGACTAAATGTAACCAGCCACAGCTTCTCTGCGCTAATAACCTAAGAGGCAATTATTTACCACTCAGGTTATTGTCCTCTAATAGAAACAAGACACGAGCAGAGTAGCAAGTATTTGGAAGCATTTCGGGTGCGTACACAGGTTAACCTCCATGTTGTTTGTTTTCAATTTTCCCCATGGCAAATATAGGTCAAAATAAATAAAGAACATGTGACAATTTCTACGATTAGGTATATTTTATTATTGGTTTAGAAAAAAAAGCAAGTTAAATATTCTCTAATGGCATGTTATTTATGACCTACCTGATTTTACAACCACTGATCATTTCCTTCTGAATCAAAGCCAACAAGCGCCTTTCATCCATGTGATGGAGCATCTATCTGGTCTACTTTATTTCACTGAAAGCCCCACTATTTCTTAACTGGGATTATTAATAGAAGTACTGTGACACTATTGATTATCACTAGACTGGATTCGCTGCTGGCTGCGCCAATAACACTATGCCGGGATGGATGGAAACAGTTTGTGCTGGAACAACAGCCATTCCTGGTTCAAGACATCACTGACTTTAATTAGAAAGCTGCTGGTGATGATCAATGGGTGATAATGAATATTGTTTCAAAACGGCACGATGGATGACCAGGTGGACCATTTAAGACAGATATAGAGAAACACGAGTAGACCGAAACAGTAAATGACCACTTATGGAGGTTTTATACAAATTTGGGAGTTAACAAGAATTCTATCTGATTCCACTCATTCGTTCGTTCGTTCTAAAAGTGGTTTAAATAACCGTCCAATTTCAAAAGACAAGTCAAGCAAAGTTGATGGTATGACTCAAATTTTTATAAGTCAGAGTAACAGCCTCTGACGTCAGAGTACAGTCGTTCGATTTGCTTCGACGATAGTTTCATCTCTGGGGAAAAAAAGACCTCGCGTAAAGAAATAAAAAGATACAAACCTTGCGTTAAAATATAGTCCTACGAGGGGGTTCGAGAGAGGTTTCAACACGGGGTGTGTGTCAGTTTCTCCGCGTCTCGGCTTTTGCCTTGACTCGGAACCAAGCAAGTGGTACCGCAGAGTGAGAAGAGCTTGCGTTCACTTGTGTCTTCCGCCTCCCATCTCTGCTGAGGTAGCATCAGATAGTCCTGGGCCTCTGATTGGCTCGCTCCTAACCATGCTTTATTGACGCATTCACTTACTGTTGGGTAAAAAAAAAATCCCGTCATTTGTGGAACGGATTTTAAAACAAAATGTCTAATTTGCTATATTTAAAACAAAAAGAACACGCGTGGTAAATTAAAATACAGACCACACCCATAGAAAGTTGTTTTCTTTATAGAATTGCTTTTGAGTGCTCTTGGTGTCTAAGAAGATTGGAATAATCACGGATTATTGAACGTTTCATGATTTTATTCCAAAGGCTCAAGCACGCCACTCTCCACAATAAGGAACAATTGACAATGATTGGTCGACAGTCTTATCTACACACTGTACCCAACGGAAAGGTTGGTTGAAAAGGGCCAATACACACTTGACCCATATTTGTTGAGATTACGATGTTCAGGTGACTCATTCAAAACCTGCCCTTGCCCTGGGTGGAAAGTTGTACTGAATCAGTGACTCCAACCACGACAACGCGGCACTGTGCGTCATAAAATCATCCAGTTTCACCGAAGCTCCTAAAAACGTATCACCCGTCTATGTCAGCGATGTGTAATTCCAGGCAGAGCAATTAATATACTCTTCAGGCAGAAGATAAAATTAACCTCTACTCACAACGCCGTTGTGGTATGGCACTGATTTCACTCACATTCGTGTATGCCCCCACCGTCCCTAACGTAAATGGTGCATTAGATCATAAAATAACTTGGAAACACAGCAGTAACGAAATATATAGCCGTCCTTGGCCTGGGTGGGGTTTTGCAACAATTGCGCATACACTTGTATATTGCATTCTTAATAATCAGTAGTTCCTGCGGAATACCATTTTTTTCTCCCTAAAATGTACTTTATATACACATACATAGTATTGAAGTCGTTTATTTATAACGGCACTTAAGTATTGAGTGACATCTGCTGGCCATGAACAGAAAAAAAAATCGCTGGAGTGATGTCGGTACAAAACGGACAGGAAGCAGCATTGCTGGAGCAACACACGATCTTCTTTATTAAGTGTACAAAACAAGTGCAAAAATAGGGTTTCATTAGAGCTGCACAAAGTTGGACTTCCAAACCCCAAAAGGTTACATTGAAATGTAAATTTGTTGTTCAAACTGGCTAAAAAGAGCGACAAAGATTTGGATTCACAGCGTTTTTGTTTTTTTTTTGTTAAGTGCAAGCAGCTAGAGGGGAAGAAATGCCAAATTCTTAGGTCTCCCTTTCAAAACAATGCATAGTGCAAACACGTAAGGAAGCATCTCGAACGCACACGTCACCCTAACATTTAAATGCACAGCTTTGGCCTACTTGCTAGTATTACAATCACTTTTTCAATGACGAGCTAGTCCATTTGACTAAGACAACAAGGTAGCTTTAAAGCAACTCCAAATAGTGTACCATGATGTAAGTCTGGGATTGGGATGCACACTGAGTACATGATTTCCACTCTCACACAGGTGCGCTAGGATGCTAGTCTAAAGAAAGGCCCCAAAGGTTTGTCACAGACGTGTGAGCGGCTTGAGTGAACTAGATTGATGCCATGTGAACTTGCAGAAAGCTTTTTGGGTCATGTGAAAGGGGTGGGGGAAGGGAAAAAAAAGGCACACAAAGATTTCGGCTAGCTACATTCAAAAGCCCTTAAACTCCTATTTTGGAATTAATCAACCATCCCATCCCACGCAAGGCCCCCCGCCCCCATGTCTTCACAAGATGGCGCAGTTTTTCTTCTTCTTGGGATCCCTTTTGCCCTTCTCATGGGATGGGCCCCTGCGCTTATAGAAGCTAGAGAAGCACGCGGCGGCGCACATGGGCTCTTTGAGCTCCAGCATCCACCTCCCTTCGCCGTAAAAGCGCAGCGAGCCCAGCTCCAAGTCGGTGACAGGTTCCACCTCCGGTAACACCAGGATCTCCAGGAGGTCCAGACCCGTCTGGACTGGCTCCACGCCTTCCGCGCAGCCCAGGGTGATGTGGGCGCGGCTGCCCAATGGCAAAGAGGTGGCGCCGGGGACGGAAGACTCCGCCTCCTTTTCGGCGTCGGCCGGCCACAGCGCGAGCTGCTCGGCGGTGAGGCCGACGCGGGCGCCGAAGGTGCGAGGCGTGACAAAAAGGGCGCTCACGGCCAGATCGAAGACAGAGCCGTACAATTCTGACACTTCCTGAAAAAAGATACAGCAGCCATCAGTGCCAAGATGCGATAAAGTATGGGTTCAACAGTAAGTATCAGGTTTTTCCCTTGACTGCGTCAGGATCCACATTTCCTCCAAATCAAAGTCTGCGTTCATACCGACCCGATAAGCAGACAAAAATATTTTCATAAGTCACAAAAGCAAGTGACTGGTTACACTATTTCAATATTTTGCCCAAAACCTTCGCAGCTTTTGGAGCCATGACTGATGCAATGCAAAAGACGATGAGTGGACTAAACAGTTTATGAGGTGGATTTTTTTTTCTGCGACTGTCTGACCAGCTCCTTTTGCACTAAAGTCATTAGCTATCCATTTTCTTTCAAAACTGGCTTGCTCAAATTATGTCAAAGTAGCAGTCTGTTAGTTTTTATCACATTTATTGAAAAAAGGCAAGCATGTTTTTCTTTAATTTACTAATGTGAGCCCCAACAACAACCTTAAAACTAAGTATGTGCCAAACAGATTTTTTTGCCATAATTATCGCAATTTCATCAACTCGTGCGAGCGAACAAGGGTGCCTTACTGGTTTCTCTGCATATTCTTTGGCGCCCTCTGCCTTCCCATAGTCCCAGAATTTGGTGGTGCAGTGGAGGCTTCTTTTGCCTTTGAAGTACTGCTCCAGAGGAATTTCCTGCCCTTCATTCACCGACGCTGCAAAGACCAAGAAAGATGAGTCAGGGGCAGTGGTGACCACTTTAGTACAGATAACTCAAATCTATTCCAAAGTGTGTGTGTGCTTTTTTTTTTTTTTTTAAAGACTTACTCCCTGCACTTGAAAAGAGCTGTACTTTGTACCAACTGGTCAAAACAAGATAGTTTTAAGCATTTCAACTTCTTCAGATGGCAAAATGACCCCCCCCCCCAAAAAAAAATCTACTTAAAGCACTTGATTAAAATTGTGTTCATTTACTTCCATTTTGCACTTTATTGCATCATTTGAAAAATGGTTTGTCCCATCAGATATTTGGGAGTGGCCACTAGATATTTTGTATTTAATTTAGCTATTTTTTCCATTGTGTCAACCCCCCCCCCCCCAAAAAAAAAAAAAAACCAACAAACTTTCTGCCATCTCTGGAAGCAAAAATTCAAGACTGAGCAAATGGCTTCACTCACAGCCAACAGCGTTCTTCTTGAAGCCGTCCAGGGCCGTCAGGAAGTCGCTGCCTGTGGATCTGAGCTGATCCTGCGCAGGTGTCAGCAGGAACCAGCCGAAGAAGAGCGGCAGGCACACCTCATCCAGTTGCCGCTTCATGGCAGTGATGGCAGCCGGCTTGCGTCCGCTGAGCTTGGCGAGGCGCGGCATGTCTGCGCTCCATTCCGTGCGCGGCGTGAGGAAGACCGCGACCATCCGTTGCTCCCGGGCCAACTCTCCCAGGCGGGCAAGCCGCTCATGGGTGTGGTTGGTGTCGTCCACCACCACCAGCACCGTAGGGGCGTCGGCGCAGCAGGCCACCACCGCCTCATCCAGGGCTTTGTGCGCGTCCGTGGCAGGATCGGCGCTATCCGCGTAGTCGTCGGCGCAGAAGACCGAGCAATGGTCCTTGTAGGCGTCGGCCAACGCGCGAGATAAGAAGGTCTTCCCGCTTCCCGGAAGGCCTTTGATGACCACCAGGGTGCGAGAGCGGCACAGAGCATCTTTGGTCTTCTCGTGGTTGAGGATGGGGAACGACAAGGAGCCGGCAGAGGGAAGCGTCGGCTCCTTTTCAGGTGCGGGGTCGCTTGCCTCGGCTCCTGGTGGAACTGCCGACTTGGCACTTGTATCCGGCTCGCTTTCCTTCTTTGGTTCTGCAGGGGGCGCCATTTCAGCTTCAGCCTTTTTCAACGCCTTCTCCTGCATGGATGTTTCAGCTGGCTTCTCCGTGGACGCTTCGATTTTCTCGCCATCATTTTGTGCCCGAGCCTCCTTGACGACTTCTTGTGCCTCAACTACAGCCTCTACTTCATCAAGAACTTTCTCCTGAACCTTCTCTGGACTGCAAGGCGGCAATTCTTCCGGTTGCTGCGGCGCGGCCTCTTCCTGGGTTGGCGGCACCATTATTTCAGCTTCTGGAACCGGATCAGACACGGGATGCGGCTCTTCTGGCACAGCAACAGGCACCGGTGGCTTAGCTTCAGGGCTTTCAAGAGCCGAGTCATCTTGGACAGGGGCGGTGTTGGTTCCGACCGCGTCACCAGCGGTGTTCCCTGCGGGCTGCTGCTTTTCCTCCCCATCTCCTTCAGCAGCTGCTGGCTGCGTCACCGCCACTTCCTCCTGTTGCAGACTCGCTGGCATGTCGGAAACCTCACGGTTGTTTTCAGGGTCCATTTTGGGCTCGAGAGGGTCACCACTTCACATTAACAAGTATCTTAAAGCATGCAGAGGAAAACAGTGATGCATAGTCAGCCTTATTTATTTATTTTATTTTTTGTAGTTTTATCATTTAGACCAAGAATTGCAGCGATCTGCACAATCTTATGAGATCCAGTACATAAAACAGTCAAAAAGCATTGTAGAAACAAGTACAATATTTAAATAATCTTTTTACTTACTTTGATGCTAAGAATTCTTACTGTAATTATTTGGCTTTTTTGTCCACATTACAACTGGGGCATTTTTTTTAATTTTATCTCATGCAGACAATTAAAATATTTTAATTGCACACATTTATGCTCCAAAAATAACACGTGTCAACTAAAGTGTCGCATTATAGCTCAGATGACGGATGAGGAAGTAAAACTGCTATCGCGGGTCTGATCAATATTCTTGCTCAGCATTGTTAGAGTTAATTACAAAAACTGTTTTCTATATTTTGATTTTTTAAATAGTATTTATTTTCAAGGCAACATCCTATTTTATGTTCAATTTCAGTTAAAAAGAAAACAATGCCTGAGAATTAAATGTTCAAATTAAGGAAATAAAATGGATTTAATACGTTGTTTGTACCCTCTATTGGAGAATCATCAAGACATGAGGGAGGGGTACTCATGGTCTGGGAAAAACGGTCGGGGAACAAAAGATTTTTTTTTTCAAAGTGGGGAAGGGGGCGCAATTGCCTTAACACGTTATATTATATTAAGAACTCTGACAATGAGACTCAAAACTACAAACATTTTTACGTAACCACGCCCATTTCTTATGAATTGCGCAACTATTTCTAATGGTTGCAATACATTTTACATCATGAGACCAGGCGGCTGGCGGAATCAACATGGTCCCGAAAACAAACAAGTTGCCCAGCGAATTACCAGGCGTTATCAAGCAAAGAAGAAACACTTGGTAACGACTGAGCAGACAAAGGCAGTTCCTTTTTTTTTTTTAATGATGATGGCGGGCACCTGGCGTCAGACTGAGGAGCGCCATCTAGCGAACGAGTGGCAACCATTTTGATTCTTCAACAAAATTTCTGCTCGGTTTACCAGATGTGCGAACGTGTCATGTCACGAGACGAAAACCCTTCCTGAAAGCTACGCTTTCGAACGAAACAAAAGCGAAAACCGTGAAGGATCATGTCAACAAACACTCGCGTTTCTAACCAAAAGTGAAGGTTAAGCGAACATTTTCCTTTTTAGTCAACATATCGATGCCAACAGCTGTTGTGTGGGTGACGCAGTGGATAAACTCAACTCGCGTTGTTCTCAAGATGAGAGAAAGCTCATTAATTTGAGAGTTTGTGTCTTTAAAGGAGGCAAACGTGTTTAAACCGTGCATAATTACACTTTTAAAAAGCGACAGGGTGGAGGCATTCATGGCACACAAACAATTAACATGCCAGTCAAACCACGCGGATCAGAGCAATCCTAACTATAATTGTCGTTTTCATGTGACAAAGTTTTCCTCCTCACCGTCAAAATACAAAAACGGCATGAAAAATGGACGCCATGAGCATGAGTTTTTTTTGTTGTTGTCGGTGTAACAGCGTGCCAACTTACCACCATTCGGTCCGGATGACTACCACGCGCTCCTCGGCATACAATGACAAGCTAACCTGACACACCCACGCACGCGCTCAGCTTCTCTTCTTCAAGGCACAGTGCGCGCACGCACGGCGGCGGGGACGCTCACGCTGGGCGGGGACCGAAGGCACGCCCTTCCCAGACCGGAAATGGTGGTCAAATGAAACCGTCGAAGAATTGAAGCTTTTTTCTTTTTTTTTGTTTTAATTGGCGTAATTTAATAGAAATATTAAAATGAATAACATGTTAATAATTATAGCAATGACAATGATACATTATTAATAATACGGTAGCGATGGTGAAGCCACGTACTTTCTAGCATGCTTTGCAGCACACTTTCTGTAAATAGTGGATATTTTACAAATAGGTATATTTAAGCTTTGAGTGGGTACAAGTGAAGCAGTCTGTGTGGAATGAAAGGATGTGGGCTGAAAGTCTTTGTTTTCCAATGTGCATTGTTACCCCTCGTGCAAATAGCGACTGAAGAAAATCATCTTTGAACCACAAACGAGGGCATATTATTAAGCAAGCACCCATAGAAATAGAACACAAATATTTCTACTGTAATTTTAGATGAAAATTGGCCACATGACACAACATAAACCATCAAAAAAAACAATATTGTTTGCCATGAAACATTTCGATTTTGCCACAAAACACCAAACTATTTGCCGTAAAAGTATTACAATTGTTCAGCTATTAAGATCCAGACAGTTACTTTCAGAATTGCAAATTTTTTCTAAGTATTGCATTTATTTATTTATTTTACAATAAGAGTTGGAACATTCTTTTACTCTTCATAGCTTTATTTTATTTATGTTGTTATGGATCTTGAATTTACACTCTTTTTAATATTGTGCTTGTTTGAGATGAATAAAAATTGAATCAAATCATAGGCGTTAGTGTCCTACATGCTCTTTACTGTAAAGTTTGCAGGTTTTAAGGAGGAACGGATGGGCATTTTACCCCACTTGCTTCGTTGTCTTTGAGGGTCTTTGGGTGAATGGCGCGGGGGCTTCTGCTGGTTCCAGAAGTCAGCGCAGCCGTCCAAGTATGTGAGGCAACCCTGGATGACATCATGCAGTTGCTCACCGTTCCTCGTCTTCCCTTTCCCCAAGTCTGCAGATCAGAATACACCCAAACATGATTAGATCATGACAGTTTGCCGTAAATGCGGACATACAGTATGCATTAGAGGTAAGTGAAGCACTGCCCTGTCTGACTGCATGGTTGCTAAAGAAACGCTAGCTAGCTAACAAGCCAGATCTAGATCAGATGGATGGATCCACATCTAAACATTAAACCCACAATTCAATTGTTACAATTCTGATTAATAACAATGATAATATAAAACAACATAAATGTTTCTAAGAGCTTTAAAAAAAATGTACAAAAAAAAAGAAACATTAACAACAAACATACCTTCATCCTTTAACAGGTTCTCCAGATATCTCCTGTCCTCATAAAACTCCCCCAGGTATTTCTTGCTCTTCTTTTCTGACTTGGAGGTGTGTGGTTTCTTGGCTTTTTCCATCTGTTGTGTGAGATTGGTTGTGTTGATCATCGTAATATGTAGAGGGATGACAAATTGATGCGTGACTACCTCTGCATCTTTTTGCTGGAGTTCTGCCTTAAGCTTCTGTTTGATGGCAGCAGGGACTGAGTGATGACATGTATGATGATATAGACAAAATATAATCAATCAGTCCGGAGTTGGGCAGGAGCCTTTAGCTGTTCATTGATGATATTATCAGGACATTTTGGACAATTGTATGCTTCCATCATTGGTGTGGGTGACATACCGGTGACGGCGTTCTCAATGGCCTCCTGAGCTTTCTGGATGCCCAGCTTGAACTCATGGACTTGTGGGCGCAGCTTCAGCCCTTGGTGGTAAAACACTAGTGCAAATTCAAATTCCCCCAAGCAGTACAAAGCCTCGGCCTTCTGATACAACCCCTAATGTGAAAAAACAACCCCCCCCCCAGGAAATATTTATTATTGATTCCAAACAACAGTTTACTATGACATTGAAAAAAAAACATACCTCAAAAAAGCAATGGTCTTCTTGAAGTGAAGCTTCGGCGTCCCCCAGGGCTTTTTCGTACTGACCCATCTTTAGGTAGCACTTGGAGCGGCCCACGTAGCAGTATTTGTCCTCGGGTTTTAGTGTCAGAGCCTGTTACACGATTCAGAATATCCACTTTTAGTACACTACGTGACGGCAAACAGAAAATTGGTAATTAAGTATGTTTTAAATACTTGGGGCCCCAAGAAAATACCCCAGGGCTGGCAGAACATTCTCGTCACATTTGCGGTTTAATAGGCTGCTTCAAGGTTTGTTTAGCGTTCATAAATTTTTCCTGGATGTATTAAGAAAAACAGTTGGATGACTTATTTTCAAACTCTACAAAATGAGAGAAAAACTACTGAAAATGATTTTTTTCACGAAAATAAATCTGACCGGCTTTTATTGATGCGCATATTTGGATGAGTGATCACTCACCGTACTGAATCTCTCCACTGCCTTCTCATACTCCCCCTTGAGCAGCAACCAGTCTCCATCCGCCATTAATGTAGAGAAAACACCCTTAGCCTTCGGACTTTTGCACTCGGACTCTGTTTCAGACATTCTCCCTCCTGAAAATTTAGTTTAAAAAGCGGAAAACCCCCCACAAATGCAGGCGAAGAAGCGCTTCTCGAACTCCGTAACCTGGCAACCGCGCTAACAAATGAGCCAACAGCGCCACCATTGGAAAATATGTGCAAACGCAGGCTTTTAACCAGACAGCACATTAGGTACACTTGTTCAAGGAGAGCTAATGAGACTTTTAAAAGTTAAATTTAACATGTTTAACAATTACTTTTCAGGTACAATAAATAATGATTATTTATATTAAAGGTATTGCTGCCACACGAGATAAAAAAGTTCAACGTTATATACTGTGATAAGCATCTTGTTCCAGTCACTGGCGGAGCCACGTGTAGGGATTTACATTAAAAAAATAAAAATAAAAGACAGATTTAGCATTATCTTTTCTATACAGCATTTGTAATGCTTTTACGTAGTTGTTGGTTCTAATAACATGTAGAGACAGATGAGGCCTCGACTTTATTGACACAGTTGATAAAAACAGGAAGGTTTCAGCAAAATGAAAATGACAATGACACTATAGGCGAGGACGCCCTGATTTATCCCACCTTATCAACGTCTACAAGAAGTATGTCTGGACCCATCCCATAGACAACATTCTCAACATGTTCCCATCCTTGTTGTGTTGTGTTGCATTTTAATGGTCAGAAAATTCTATTTTCCGTGTGTTTTGTTGCTTGGATAAGTAGCTGTGACTGGCGCGACGAAAAAGAAAAAAAGACAATAAATATCAAAATATGATCCGAAAACAAACAAACAAACAAAAAACCTAACTAATCACAAACCAAAATGATACATTCCAGTCACATGTGCAACGCAGCAATCTGTGGATGGCAACGTCAAATATAAAAAGTGTTTATTTCAGACACACGATGGCCACACCCACTGGCTTGAATGCCATTTCACGACCGTCCCTATCAGATACTTCAAATCAGAAAATGGCGATTGCAGTTTCATGCAGAGCGGGGAAGTAGTCTTTTCTTCCCGCATGGACCCCTTCAAAAAAAAAAAAAAAAAAAAAAAAAATAGCTGCACGACGTTCACTTCAAATGTCTTCCATGTACGACAAGTTTGTGTTTGGTTGGTGCGTGTCTGTACGTGTGGTTGCATTGAGTCGATGGCGGAGATGACAAGGATCCGTATCTGCTCAAGGATACAGACGGCAAGGTCAGTGGGGAGAGGGGTGGCGTGCGTCAACAAGTCCTGACGAAGAGCGGGAGAGCAGACCACTTAACCGAACTGGAAGAAGAAATTCCCTGGCCCGGAAGCTGAAAGGTAATAAAGTCAATTGTGTGACGGACACAATTAAAGTCAAATTTGTACAACACTTCAGAGAGCACGGACTAAAAAAAAACAGCGGTTCGACAAATACGGTGATATAGGCGGGGTGTTTTACATCACCAGATTCTCTTACCTTCAAAACTAAAACCTCCCGGACCGCCAAAGAACGCCTTGAAAATGTTGTTGGCGTCGAAATCTGCCGCGAGACGACAACACATGAGTTTCCACAAAATGGTTGCTACAGCGTGCCGTAAAGGATGCCGCGCGCGCTTACCGCCCATGTTCATGCCCTCGTCCTCCAGGTCCTGTCCACTGTCGTAGCGCGACTTCTTCTTGGGGTCCGACAATACGCTGAAGGCCTCGCCCACCTCCTTGAACTTCCTCTCCTCTTCCTTTTGCACCTCCGCGCTAGCGCTGCTGTGGCGATCTGAAAAGGGAGTGGAGATCATGCCGAGGAGGAATTTAAAAAAAAAAAAAGGGGGTGGAGGGTGAATATAATTTGGGTGGCGCACCTGGGTGATGTAGAAGCGCCCGTTTGCGGTACGCCTTCTTGATCTCCTCCTCTGTGGAGTTCTTGTCCACGCCGAGCACCTTGTAGTAGTCTTTTCGCTTGCTTTTCTTCAGCTCCAGCTGTGCGTGTTCTAGCAGGTGCTTGTGCTCTACAACACACACACACACACACACGTCGGCCCGCCGAGAACATTGGTATTTTTCAAATGAGGCTCAAGACTCAACTCTTTAGTTTAGCGTTTGGCTGATTTGATCATTTTGATAGATTTTTTTTTTTTTTGGCCAATAGCTATAGATAAATCCTTACATAATGATTACTGAGTAGGGAATGAGCAAATGATTCCAAACATAGTCTCGGTGTCTTTCCAGCCCCAGCTAAGTTCGCTTCTCACCTTTTGTCTTTTCTGTCTTGTAGACTTTCTCGTAGTCACGAACCGCCTCTTCGTACTGCTCCGTGTCCATGTAGCTGCAAAGTCACAAAATGGACAGAGTGTAACACGATAGTGAAATAATACAATAAACTAAATTTTTATTAAGGGGAAAAAAAATGGCGACAGTAAGTAATTTGGTACCATTGCGCTCGTCGCAAATAGGCCTTGATGTAGGTCTCGTCCAGCTTAATGGCTTTTGTGCAGTCTTCGATGGCCTGTTCCACTTTCTTCAGCTGAAAGACAAGAAACGGAAATGGGATTGTCTGATTGCATTCATCTGACGGCTCACCTCCTTTAAAAAAATTGCTTCTGATGAAATATTGAAACGGATGGCGTGATGGCACAAAACCGCGAGACGTGCAGTTTGTGACCACTCGTAATCATTCAGACAAAAACTGCAAGTACCTTGGAACCCACAGTGGCTCTGTTACAGTACAGCTTGGCGTTGGTCTTGATGTTGTTGGGGTCTATTGTCAGCGCCTCCGAGTAGAGCACGTAGGCGGCGTCGAAGCTGCCCTCCTTGAAGGCCTTGTTGCCCTCCTCCTTCTTGGCCTTCAGCGCCTTGGCGTTCTGAACAGAACACAGAGCGTGTGTTAAAAAGCTCCGATACAAACATTGAACCCTGAATGAAAAACAAAACAAAACAAAAAAACTCTCCAATACTGACTCTGCAGGCAAGCCGCGCTTTCTCGTGGTCCGGAGCCATGCGCAGGGCCTGCACGAAGAACTGGACTGCCTTGTCGATGCAGTCCTCGTAATACAGACAAAGGCCGCGTACGTACAGCGCATCTGCGTTGGTGGAGTCCATTCTTAAAATGTCACTACGAGTGGGGGGAAAACAGCATTTAGTAAATGGCGGCAACGACCCCCGTTATTTGTCATCGCTGTCGCGTCAACAGACCTCGCCACGGACTGAGCTTCCGGGTAGCGTCCCAGCAGGGCCAAGCACTCGGCTTTTAGTATCTTGAACCGATGGCATGCCGAGGCTGATTCCAAAGCTCGGTCCATGCAGAAGACCACCTGAAGACACACACATGATGACGGAACGTCACAACCCCCCAGGGTGAGGGTCTTTAACCTCACCATGCGGTAGTCTCTCTTGTCGAAGCCGATCTCTGCCATCCGCTCGTATTCCAGGATGGACTCGCCGCTCTTGAGCTGAAAAAGTCATTTCGGGGAGGAGTCTTTTTATTTGAAATTCAAAAGGTAGCGACGAAACTTTCGTGTTTCTTTTAAGCCTTCAACATTTCAATTCTGTGAAGATTAAACAATCACGAGATTCTATTGACGCTGCAGTGAAAGTGTCACCTTACATTTGGGACACAGACCAGATTCGGTGCCTGTGTCCTTTCTAACAATTAGCAGCCTTTCTTTTGTTTTTCACTTCTACGGGATGAACATGAATGATGAAATTGAAAATTGCCTCCATTGCATTCAATCAAGCACCAGAACCAACCGACTGACCTCCTGCTGGGCTTGGCTATTGTCTGGCTCCAACTCTAGGACCTTCTGGAAGCAGCGCGACGCCGCCATAGCGTTGCCGAGGGACAGATGGCACTTCCCCTCTCGCAGATGACCCTGAGAGCCACACGACATTATTCGTGAAACAAAACAACGCACGAGATGCTCCTACGGTGCTAAGAGTTCCTCAACGCACCTTCATGAAGGAATTGTCCAGCCTCACTGCTTGCTGGGAATCCTCCAAAGCCTCGCGGTACCGACACAGCATCATCAGCGTGGCCGCTCGATTGCCGTAGTAACTGGCGTTCTTTGGACACATGTCTGCATGCAAAAAATAAAAAATAAAATCCAGAGCAAACAGAGTAGAAATGAAATTATCTCCACTAAGAAAGTAATGGCAAAGTCCATTAATATCATGTACCGATGGCCTTGGTGTAATAATTGAAGGCTTCTGCATAATCCTTCTGGATGTAGAAAGCGTTGCCTTGCTCTTTGTAGCCATCTGCTTCCCTACAGTGGACACAAATATATTTTATTTAGAAGTAAAACAAATAAAAGTGATCTTAAAGCTCTTACCGCAAGAGAGAGCACAACCACACAACACTTAGAAGAGATAGTACCGGTACTTAGATTCCAGTAATGGACGAAAACTCGCTTCAATCAGCGCTTGGTCGATCAGTTTTTCGAAGTTTCCTGTCATTTGTCGACAAAATGAGCGTCCGTCAGTGACCACTGCAGCTCTCTGTCACTCAACAGAGGAGACAGAGTGAGGGAGAAAATCCAATGAACTGAATGCCGCTAGTTTTGCCACTTGTTTAGAATTTTTTTTTTTTAATTGGGCCTGAAAAGTTGTTACATCCAGCGACAAAGACTTATGGAAACACTGAGCAAGAAATGTTCTTATGGGAAGGTGCAATTTGATTGGTTGGTAGCATCTCATTGGGGGGGGGGGGGTGCCTGCAAGAAGCAGAAATTTAGCAGAAAATCTCAACAGCTCAATGTTCCCAATTGAGGGCAGCTGAAAACGGAGATGCATGTCTGTTTAAACCATTTGCATTAACACACAAGGCAGAGCGAAGCGGAGGGAGGAAAAAGTATTTTCCAGGACAACGCATGCTTTTCTAGGACATTAAAAAATGGTTTTCATTTTCCATGACTGGAATTTTCATTTTCCAGGTTTTCCAAGGATATGGGATTTTTGTGTTGAATCAAAATAAAGCATCTGCTTTTACTTTGGATAACAGCGATCAACATTTTTGCCAATTTTATGGCATGGTACGGAACAAACCAAGAAATAAATCATGATTAATTTCTTTTTGTGCGCTATCGATTTGAAATATAGGGGGGCGGGGGTGACGAATGTCAGACAACTGCGGTATACTGTCGAGTATGTTATTCAGTCTCAGTAGCTCCAAACATTAACATACCCTATTCCACTGCTTTAACTACAAATTGTTTTTCTTTGCCGTGGTATTGGCAACTGAGTACTGAGCGCAGGTATGGTATCAAAGTCCGACTTTTGGTAATCTAATCACATTAGTAGGCAGTAGCACCATCAGTGACTGGAATTTTAAGTTTCATTTTCCACTGCTGACTTTCACTTTTCAAAATGTAAGGCTGTGAACGGACAGCGACAATGTCCAAGTAATGCGTCCACTCGTTGGCTAAACATAGAAAGCTGCCAATGAACACATGACACCAAGCACGCCGCTCACTCACTCCCTCACTGTGGCTGACTGCCATGACTTTTTTGGGAAAGCCTGTCATTGATAGTTTGAACGTCACTCAGAGCTTTCTAGAATGACCTTCTCACAAAAAGAAAAAAACGGGAAAAAAGGAACTGACAACTTCACCACGTTAGTGTCAGGCGCATGGAGGCTGTCTGTGAGGACGTAATTGGAGGACAATAACACGAACGACTCCATGTAGCCAAATAGCGGCTAGCTTTGCTAGTTCTCGTGACACGATACCACAACTCGGAGGCGTGCGGATTTTAAACAGAACTCAAAGGCGTCACCGGGGTTACATTTCGGCCGCTGTCAGCGCGTCCTACCGTTCCAGTTCATCGTCGCTGAGGAATTCGACGTCAGGATCCATGTTCACAGCATCACACCGCTCCGCCGCCATTTTGACGTGAATGTGAAGGGGCGGGGTCACATGCTGCAGTTGTTCTGACGCCATCGTAAACAGGAAGTTATTACTCTTGTCGGGTTCAATTAAAAAAAACTACAATCTATTTTTAGGAGAGACGTTGTTTGTGTTTTATGCTTATACGTGAAAAAAATGAATTTATTATATTTCTTTAATATTTTTTTTGATTGTCTAGTTCATACATACGGCTGGCACGCTCGCAACGCTACGTCACTACAACTCTCACTTCCGGACTCCGAGGTAATCGTCAACACACCTCTCCGCGTTCAGATATTTCATATTTTATGTTATATGTTTGATCTCAATTTGCACACATTGGCGTGTTTACTTTCAAAGAGGCGCTTTATTATGAGCTATTAATTTCGAGACATTAGCGATTCGCTATGTTACTGGTGCTTTGTGGGAGCTAACGCTAAGCTAGTTTATTGTTTCATAGAGGAGGTTATCGAGCGAGCAAACGCCGAAGATCCGTCGTGTCAATCTGATTTTTTTTTTGTCCGAGAGCAGAGAGGGGAGCGTCGTCATGGGCAAAAGCTGCAAAGTGGTGGTCTGCGGCCAGGCTGCAGTTGGTAAAACGGCCGTGTTGGAGCAGCTACTATACGCCAATCATGTCACAGGTACCTACTCGTTATCACTTTACGACAAGCCCATCTGTGGCTTGCTTGACGAGCAATCACTTTTCAATCAAGAGATGAATTCTGGGCCTTTTCGTGTGTTTATGCTAGGGCTGAGCAACGTATAGCTAACGGCCAGGGGCGTAGACATCATTTCAGAAGTGGGGCTATTATCTAGAACTAAGCTTAATAGAACGAGAAGGCTATACTTGCGCCGTGCAATTGGCTGACAGCCATTTAAAGGTGTACCCCATCTCTTGCTCCAAATCTGCTGGGATAAGCTCCTGCACATCTATGACCCCGAAACACTGTTTAAAAAGGATAAATGAAGATGCAAATGTGTCTTCCCACTCTGTACTTTGCGTGGTCTCACTCATCTTCTGTCAGGCTCAGATCCGATGGAGACTCTGGAGGACATCTACATCGGCTCCATCGAGACCGACCGGGGCACCCGTGAGCAGGTGCGCTTCTACGACACCCGGGGGCTGCGCGACGGCATGGAGTTCCCTCGCCACTACTACAGTTTCGCCGACGGCTTTGTGCTTGTCTACAGCATCGACAGCAAGGAATCCTTCAAGCGCATGGAGGCCCTCAAAAAGGACATTGACCGGCACAGAGATAAGAAGGAGGTACATTTTCACTTTTTGTATCACCGTGTATGTTTGTCTAGTCATCTTCTATGAACCAAGAATTGTATCGTAACTCTTAAAAGTATATGTTAGACACACTGTAAGTGCACAAAGTAGGCTGAAAAACGCTGTGTCGGCTACGTAGGTGACCATCGTGGTCCTGGGCAACAAGCTGGACAAGCAGGAGGAGCGACGCGTGGACGCCAACATGGCGCAGAACTGGGCCAAGAACGAGAAGGTACGCCTATGGGAGCTGTCGGTGGCCGACCGCCGTACGCTCATCGAGCCCTTCGTGTACCTGGCCAGTAAAATGACGCAGCCGCAGAGCAAGTCGACCTTCCCGCTCAGCCGCAACAAGAACAAGGGTAGCGGGCCCACGGACGGCTAAAGGACTGATGGGCTAAAACGGCATGTACAGAATCGGGGGGCGGGTAGGGGGTATCCTTCTTCCTTTTTTTTTGTTTTTTTTACACCTACATTAAATGTTTCAGATAATTGTGCTTTCATGTAAGTACTTGTGGTGGGTGGTAAGTACGCGATACGCCTTCTCTGCTTGTTACGTGAGACTGCGTTAATTTATTCCCAACAGTCTATGCTCTTCTCAACTCAACTCAACTGTATTTATAGAGCATTTTCAAACAGCCATCGCTGCATACAAAGTGCTGTACATGGAGCAACTAACATATACAACAGTAAAGCAACAAAGACGGTAGAAAGCACCGAACAGCAAAACCAAGAACAAATCTGAGTCAAATGCCAAAGAATACAAGTGAGTTTTGAGGCGGGTTTTAAAGATGGGCAGCGAGGAGGCTTGCCGAATGTTCAGTGTCTTCATTTATTAGCATATCTCTTGGCCACACTGCTTTACATACATGTGTATGGATATTTATTTTCCGTCCAATCAAATGTCAGCCGCGTGTTGCCATGTCAATCTAATCTGCCTTGGGCGTCCAGAGTCAGTTGTGCTATTTGGGGGCAAAATCTGAATTAAAGGCAAACTACAAGTAACGCTCGAGTGAAATAGGCAACTTATTTTTTCTTCCTGTGTGCATTTGGACATTTTTTTGGAACGGGACAAACAGTCAAGCACGCAAGTGCAAAATGAAAACTCCGGTGCAAGGCTACACCCACTTAATACTTGCTCCTGCCAACACTTCGACCATTAAAACACATCTACACACTGAAATACAGTACATTTATTAATCAGCATTTCTGAAAAGTATATTTTCTTTTTGTCTGTGCTATTTAACAAATATTGACCATGAACTGTTCCAGAAGGTGAATGTGACACAGTTACACGCTGGCTGTTGTAGTTCATATTTGTGTAATATAGATGATTTCTTTACTGTAATTTGGATGCAATAATGATGATGTTATCACAAATAGTTTTTCACATTGCGATGTTTATGTTAGGGTTCAGACTGTCAGTAATGTCACTTTGACGACCATCCTACATTTCAGAGCCATCTTAGCACACATGCTGTTGATTGAATTGAATTGAATATAACTTCATTGTCACATGCGTTGTACGTATGTGTAACATACGTTGATGGTCCGGTAAATGCATCACCTGTCATCGGGGAGATTTGTTACACTACTTTTCTTCAAAATTGAGTACATTATTATCCCTTTAAATTGAATTATTTGCATTTTCAATAAACAAATGAAGTATTTGTGCCTAAAGCGTGGATTATTGTCCTCGTACCTAATATTTATGTCACACTGTCCCTTAACGCATTCATTTGTTCAATTACCATAGATCGGATAACCAGGTGTTCTCTTCAGGGACAGTGTAAAATAGCATTCCTCACACATCAAATTTTAGATTTGCAAAAATAATATGGATGTTGTCTTCAGGGACAATGTGCAATCATGCTGTTCCATAAATAGAGGCAAAAGTTTCAAATCCCCGTTGCTTTGTGCAGAAAATAATGTATCAAAAATGTTCACAGTCACTGAAGGAAACACTCGTCTTCATTTCACAGCAAGCTGGTTTGATTTCAGCAACGCAACATCGGTTTCATTCGTTGAATGGATAAATATGCAATGTAGTACTTATGTTTGAGGAAATTTGTAATGGTCGCTCGGTTGTTGTGCAAAATAATGTGTAATTTCAGACTGTCCATGAAGGCAGCAGCCATCTTCATTACATAAACGTGTCCTGTATACTGTAACCATATAAACAACTGTAAACGAATACGGTCGACAGTAACTAAGGGCATGAAGTCGCACTGTTGTGCGAAGAAGTCAGATCAGACTGTACCTGAAGGCAACAGCAGACAAGCCCTATCAAGTTGCTCGTCAACGTGTTGTTGTCTAATCTAGCCAGCAGAGGGCGCTCCAGCATTAGTTCTCAGTACATCGTCAAGCTACAGTAGTCGCTTCTTTTGTGAAGAAACTTTAAAGTCCAACACGGAATTTACAGTGTTGGGGAACTTGCTCAAATTCACGGGGGGAAATACCATTTATTCACGACCATAACCTCGACTTGAGGTGAGGATTTTATCAGGCATTCAGCTCACAATTTTAAATAGATTGATAGACGAACACAAGCAATTTAAACACAATACCCGTCAAAAGCAAATAGGAATGATAGTACCCGGGAGGCGTTTTAGGGCCTTCGGGGACGTTGAGAGCATGGCACAAGGTCACAGATGTTAACGGAGTGAGAAATGACGCTCTCGTTCCGCAGTCGCGCTCACCGCCTGCAAAGGTTAATAATGTGAGATGAGGAGAAAACCTCAAGTGGAACATTTATGAAGCGTTATATTATTACACGCTGCGCAGTCAACCTACCTCCCCACCTCCCACTCCCAAAGAGGGTGATTTCATCTCCTATGTCCCATTTCTGTCATATACAGTACATTAAAAAAATATATACAGGTATATATTTCACACTTTGTGTTTTACTTACTGTATATTCATACAATGAAATCACATCTATTTTTGAGTTTCAATGTTGCTGGTTTTAGGAACAAATGTAAAAAGAAATATTAAAATTTAACAAAATACAGTGGTGCCACAAAAATGACATTATGGAAACGAAGGCCCAGAAATAACAATTACCGAGAAACTGGTTCCAAGCAAACGGCTAACTAAACTTTTTTTTTTGTTCTGTAGCAGCCAATAATTACCTCTTCCAAAGAATCCCCCCCCGCTGACCTTCAAAAAATAAGATTGTTGTAGAATCACACAGTGCCGGAGCAGTGGGGGCGAGCCATAGCCTACACATCATATCAAAAAGACAGTTCTATTGTTCTGCTGACATCATCTAAATATCTGTTAGCTTCATTGTGTTTTGTGTGAAAACCACAGTTGCGAAATAAAAATATTAGTATCAGAGCCGTTACAGATGGAGAATGTGGGATGCACATGGTATACTCCTTTTGCTGGTGTTCCATGTGTGCCTGATAATTTCTTGTAGAAGCGGTTAAGATAAGGAAGAAGATAACATGATTGATCCATACGGCCTGGCAAGGGCATCAAGCTGTCCTCAGTGTTGGCCCTTGCTTGAGGGCTGCACACAGGCACATGCACATGTCACACGCATGCCCGAGCACGCGCACACGCTCACGCACGCACACGCACTTGGGACTGAGTGTTGCCCCAGGGACAATTTGGAATCATATCAAACCCAAAACAGACAAACTATTGTTAAATGATTATACATTTAATTGAATTCAGGTGTTGCCTTCAGGGACAATCTGAAATCAAGTAGTTTCCCTGCAAAGCATGAAATATAATCATATAACCCCAAAGCGATTATTTAATATTCCCTTAACTGTTTGGTCTGTCTATCAATGTGTTGCCTTCAGGGACAGTCTGAAATCTGTTTCTGTCGCTGATTTCAGACACTCACTGAAGGAAACAGGAGACTTAGTCAGATATATAGTTAGGCTAAATATTTAAGGACATTAGAAATAGTCAGTCAGTTGTTAAATGGAGAAATGTGTGATTTCCTCCTGTCCCTGAGGGCAGAACTTAATTATATCGGCAATTGTTTCATAACACTAAGATTTTTGACTCTTCCTGAAAGCAGCAAGATAGCTGGACGGAAAGACACATGAAATATCCTAAGACATGCCAAACAACTGGTTGTTTTATGAGGAAAGCTGATATCAGGCTGTCCCTGAAGGCACCACCCAAAAAAAGTCACTGTTGTTCTGTGGCCTAAAGTATGATTTCAGATTTTCCCCACACAACAACTGACACACGCACACAAAAATCCAGGATGAGCTTTTAAGAAGTTCTAAAAGCTTTTTTATTTCCCCAAAATCCACCGGGTACAAGCTCTCTACGCATCATGTCCCGCTTGTCGTCGCCGTGACGATGGGTCGAGTGATACCCTGAATGTGGATGGATTGGTCGCAACCCGGTCACCCCTGAGAAGGCCTGGGACACTTTTGGATCTTTTTTTTCCTTGTTTTTCCATATTAAAAAAGGCCTTGTACTTAAAAAAAAAAAAAACAACAACAGAAAACAATAATAAACAATAACATGATCTAATTTTCTATGGTACACATAACAATATTAACTCTGATAAAAGCTCTATATGTCCTCTATGGGATTTGTTTCTTCACTGAACCTCTCCAAGACAGAGTGAGGCCGGCTGCTTTTGTGAACGGAGAGGCGGGAGATGGCGGAGACTGGCTTTGTCACGACAGATCTCACACACACACACACACACACACACACGCACACACACACACACACACAACTATACATATTGCACAATGAGAGAAAAATGCATAGGATGTGCTCCAGTACGTCATCGAGAGGAGGAGTTGCCACATTGTGAAAGATGGACAGGTGTGCATGGCGTGAGGAAACTGGTTGCTATTGCTTTTAAATGTCAACCTTGTGATCACCTGATTAGTTTTTTTTTGTGTGTATATACAAATCAGATTTAAGGTGCTTTTTTTGGGGTGGTTGCCATGGTTACACTGTGCTTTTTGTTTTTTGGGTTCCCTCCCACACGCCATGCAGCGGCTGTCGATCAAGCCCTCCTCCTCCTCTTCAGCGGTGGTCCATTTTTCAATAGGTGAAGTAATCCGGCGGTTCGGGTGGTGCCGAAAGGACACGAAGGGATCACACCATGTGGACCCGTGAATGTCTTGGTTAAACATTTTTTTTTTTTTTTTTTTAAAGGGCATCAGGTGAGGCAGCGCTTTTCAAAGCGTGGGATAGTGAATCTCCTCCAAGGGGAAAACAAAACAAAACCATAGACTGACGTCAGAGCTAAAAAATGAGACGTTTTGCCAATGTCAGAGTGTGCTTAGCATAAAAAAGTGCTTTGCCTCACAAATTTGCTGATATAGCTGTAGCTGTGCATGTGTGTGTGTGTGTATATATACACTCCGATTCTTTTGTCCATATAGTTAAAGCTAAAGTTAATTTAGTGTATTTGAAATAAAGTCTATACTTTCATTTATATACTTATTTTCTCTCAAGCTGCCACCCCACCTTTAAGTCTTCTGCCTCACCAATACTTTTTCCACACAGCTGTAGCTGAAGTTAGCTTAGGATGTCGAAGCGAAATCAAATTTCTTGGTTTTTCTCAACCTATTACCTCAGATACTTTCTCAAAAAGTAAAAAAAAAAAATTTCTTCTTCGCCTATTCAGCTTCTCCTTTTTTTGACATTGTTTGCCTCACGAGTACTTTTGTCTCCAGACAAAGCTAAAGTTAGCATAGCACATATTTTCAAGCTCAGACTCCGTCGACTTTGAGTTCTTGTGACTCACAGTGTTGATGGTGTTGCTGAAGTTAGCTTAGCATAAAAAAAAATCTTTATTTTTCGTATTAACTGTCTCACCTTCTTCGAAGTTCTCACCTCTCAAATACATGTGTCCATATTGGACTAACATTTGCTTTGTATTTGTCAAGCTGCCGAGTTTCTCGGTCTCACGCTTTGAAAAGCGCTCAAGTAAAGGGAACTTATCTTAAACGTACAGCTAGACTCGTCTACAAAATGACACGGTAACAGCCGTAAAGCCCCCCTTCATCCCATTTAATGGCTATCAATGTGGCCCTCGCTCCCTCACCGGTGACCACTGGAACAGGAAGAAGGCGCGATGGGGGGGGGATCGCCACTCTTCCTTAAGACAGGCTGACTGCATAGTTTGGTCACACAGATAGAGGGGACACCAAGGAGGGGGGGGCATTAGTACGGGGAGAAGATAATGGGCGCGTGTGCAGGCCGCAGAGGCCCCAGGACGGGCCGGAAAAGCGCAGGCCCAAGGAAGGGCGTCTGTATGAAGGCAGCGGAGGCGGCGCCCATCGGGTGGCGCAGCGCCAGCGGGTTGGCGGCCACCGCGCACAGGGTGGGCGGTGCAAGGGGGCTGGGCAGGAAGCCCGTGGTCAAGCTCTTGGTCAGCTGCTTCTGCAAGGCCAGTTTGGTCTGGAGAAGACACGAGGGCAATACACAGAGGACATGTTGTACTCGGTAAACATGCGGCCCCCACTCAACCGCTCAACAACCCACGAGGGACACACTCAAAAGAATTCTGTCCGTCTCTCTGTCTAGATACAATTCAAAAATAAGACTTGTTTGTTCTTTTTGGTGTCCTTAATACTCCTGAGTGCTGACCAGATAAAGATGTCCATTGATGCTTCATGAGACACGCACACACACACACACACACACACACACACACACACACACACACACACACACACACACACACACACACGTAATCTGAGTGTTCAATGCATTGACACTCATCATCAGAGGAAGTGTTCAAACATCCACTCACATACCGCATGCATGTATGTTATCTTCATTCAGTCCAAACACGAATGGCCTCTTCAAGTCAATGCTGTCATTGTTGAAGGCACAAAGGTGTCATTCAATGGATGGCATGCTTGTTTTCCTGACATGGTGTTTAGCTCACGATGGATAAAAACGGGGCCGTTTGTCTCTATGATGACAGTACTTCGAAGCCTGTCAGCTAATAGCAAACACCTCTCATCATTGCACTTGGGAAAAGTTAAATGTCCAAATGTTAAAATGCGGTGCTTCTTCTGGATCACCAGGAGGCATTAAAGTCCATTCATCCATCGAAGCTGCAGTATTAATCATTTTTCACAGAATTTTAACAATTCTGTCTGGGATTAGATGCTGTTAAAATATCAGTCGTTTAAAGGTTTTAAACTACCATATTTGCCCGCATTATTTTCTAGCTTCTTGCATTTTCCATGCAGGAACGGTATTGACAAAAAAAAAAAAAGAAAAAGAAAAAGTGAGCTTTTCAGTTTCCTGTTGTGGATCCCAAGGGAGCCCCCGGCCAACTGACCTGCGAGGAGAGCGAGGTGAGGCTGTAGTGGCCCAAAGCTTTCTTCATGGCCGACACAGCCGTGCCTGCACAGCCGCTCCATCGCATGCTCTGTGGGGGCACTCGGGTCAGTACAGGGGGCTACAATTCGTACACTTGTATCCTTCTTTTATTCCGTATTCCCTCCTTCCTTAAATCATTTTAAATGTGTATACCTGCTTTTGTAATCACACACACACGCACGCACGCACGCAGGGTCCGTGATGCTCACCGCTAAACTGGTCTGCTGGCTCTTGCTGTGTGGGGTAAATTTGGGCTTGGGTGGTTTTCCTGCCATTCGATCCTTGTGCCGTCTGCTGTTCATGTGCTGAGAAAAAAACCCCGCACAAAAACAAAACAAACAAACGATCATCAGCATCTGTTCCCCTAACATCACCTTCTTCAATTTCTTCCAGTAGGAAGCTCAACACTGTTTGACAATATTGCGCAACGGTATATTATATTTGCTATTTTAATGACTTTTTATTGGTAATATTTTCAATATATTCCTCTGTATGATACACATGCACAACTCAGTCACCGTGTTGACATATGAATTGAAGAAGCGACATTTCCAGCATGCTTGCATTAAATGAAAGGCGCGAATGCGGCGGTGGAAATGAAGGTGCCGGCTGGTCTCATTTAGTCGAAGTGCACACATCACACGTGTGTCCCGGCGTGTCACATGGCGCTACAAATTGCTTTACAAACAAATAGGACACACTGTTGTGTTGTCATTATTCTGCCTGAGGCATCATCGTCATGATGATGTTGATGATGATGATGATGATGAAGGGTCCAGAGGTGAGCTAATTATAGGCCACAGTTTGTACAGAAGCAGACACGTTTGCCCGAGTCCTTTATTATTTCAGTGGTTCGGGTTTCAAATTAGGCTTTCGAACAAGATTTAGCATTTCAAAATGAGGTTCAACTTAGGGCTAGGGTTTCAAATTTGGGTTAAAACCTGGATTAGAGTTTCAAAGCAAGATTGGGATTTCATCAGTAGGCTTTCAAGATTCAAATTAGAGCTTTCAAGCCTGCTTTCAGGTTCCAAACAAAGCCTAGGGTTTCAAAATGGAGTTTGGGTTTCAAACCTCTGTTGGGATTTAGCAGTGCTACAGGAACTCAATCTATTTTTTTTAGCTTCCAGTATGTCGACACGTGATGACAACTTTTCACATCCCGCGCTGAGAACACTTATGTTGGAGACTCACATGTTAATCTCGCTTGGGCTAATGCGTTAGTGTCTCACCTGGGTGAGTTGCGTCTCAGAGTTGACAAAGATCTCGCACAGTTCGCATTGGAAGCTCTTGTTGGACACGCTCAGGCTGCCTTTGTTAGCCAGCCTCTTGCTCTTATAGCTGGCGCGGGCCGCCGCCATCCTGCCGCGCCGACGGGGCAGTACGGTCTGACCCTCCAGCATCAACTTGTGCTTCGTACCTGACGGGCGAAACATGGACACAAACAGATCGCTTCAACGACAATAACGGCAGAGAAAATTTTACTATCATGATTTCAAGTCCGTACCGCTGTTGTGGGCTTCCAGCTGTGAGCTGGAGTTCATCGTCACTTTGCAGACGGCACAGTGGAGGTGCGCTTTGCTCTTCTTGCCATCCTCGTCTGTCTGTGCCTCTCCATCGGCGCTGGATGTGTCCGCCCGGCCGCTCAAGACGGCCTCGGCAGCGTCGGCGGCATCCGTTGCCTCTGGGCCACCGGAGTCGGAAGCCCCCTCGGAGAGCTGCGAGGATGGCGAGACCTGCAGCGGGGAGAGCGCCGCCAGCTCACCGGCCGACACATCCGACACAGGCGTCAGCATGGCCGTGCTCCTGGGACTCTCAGCAATTTTGATGTCCAGGGATGATGGTTCCAGGTCCGAATGAAGACCTGCAGGAACATATCAAGAAATGGAGCATTAGCATTGACGAAACTTAAGTTTGACATAAAAAAATAAAATAAAATAATAATAATCCAACAACAACTTATCAAACTCCGCTATGATGACAAAAAAAAATCACAATTTAGCATTTGGATGAGTAGAAATTGTTAAAATTTATGAAGAACTGTACACCTCTTGGACAAGAAAAGTCTTTGAAGGATGGCTGAGAATGGGCAACGGAAAATGGCCTTGTCAAACTAAAATGGAAGACTTTCTGTCTCATTTTGGGCATGGGGCCTTGAGACTTTTTTTTTATAGCTCAACTCATAATTGATATGCCCACCAAAGTTCAAGTACGTCAGTGAAAGTGGCAGCGGGAGCACAGAGTTCAAGGGTCCGAACGTCTATATTCCAGCAGTCCACTCTGAGTGTCGGTATAGAACATAATCAATTGTATCCCTGGCTGATATGTCACCGGAGTTCCATTACACATCTCTCCTTGATCCCCCCCCCCCCCCCTGGGGCCTTGCACACTTCACCCAGCACGAAAGAGTCTGACTTCTACCGAATAGGTTCATTTCATTTGTTGCTCTTTCTCCTTTCCCGCCATTGATTTTTCCCTTCTCTAACCCTGAGTAAATTCATCACTGGAGATAAGCGGTGTAACCGCCACAGAAAATGAACCTACAGAGGAGCGAGATTACAACATAATGAGAGTTGAGGGAGAGGGAGGACTCAAGCTTCTCTGTGGGATCGCAAGCCTCCTGAGTAGTAGCGATAGCGATCCACGGATCAAGCAAGAGGGACTCTTAAGTTCTTAAGGAACTTAATTTCTCAGAGAAAGTTGTAAAGTTTTCCGGTATTGGATGAAGAAGAAAAGGCATTTCTAAATTGGAAACATTTTGAAATATATCTGGACTCGAGATGACTAGATTTCTTGGATTGACTGACGAACGATTATCGAGTTGTGTCAAACAGTCTTAAGTCGATTCCTGACCAAGATTTGGAACGGTTGAGACTAAGTGACTTGATGGCGCTCTGATTGGAAATCATTGCGCCCAAAAACTGATCTTAAGTGCTTCATAGGATGATGGTGTGGGCTGCCAACAAAGTCCCCCAACAAAGTATTAATGGCGTGATGTACTCTGACGCTGCGAGAAGGTAAAAGCACCTCTGCGGTTTGGCAGATGTCCTTTCAACTCAAATCTTAAATCTCGTTAAGGATGCAGAGGACTGTTTTACTCTCCATTGTGGGAGTTACGTGACTGACAGTCTCCAGACTGATGAAACTTGGTATCAATGAACGGTAACAGATATGCTCAGTCCCAAGTGAAAAATCCGTGGGAAGTGTTGATGCTGCTAAATAAACAGAATCTTTTATAAGTGCCAGCGTGTCCCCATGGCTTGGCGATGGGTCGCATACACGGCGGCCAGATTGGCAAACTGTCAGCGCCAAGAGCGGACCATTGGCAAGCGCCGGCGGCGACTCGGAGGAATGTGACCGCTCGCCACTCGTTTATGGATCTTCGGATCAATGTTGCACGGGCTCCGTTGCTTTTGTTCTCAAAACCGACACAACAATGAATCCACACTCGAACAGTTCAATTAAAAGAAACACAGTTTTATAGTTAAAACACGGCGGATTGATCCGGCTCATGTCGAGCATCATTACGTACACGAGAGTTAGTGATCCGAGGAGTTGACGAGCGGCTTACGATGAAATCATCATTAGCGCGGACTTCCCGCCACGAGTCAATCGAAGATGACTGTGATTGATGCTTGTCATCATGGCCGTCTCGGGGAGGGGGACGCCTCCTTCACGCCCTCCCCCCGGCCGACGCTCACTCGCCTGCCAACACTTTGTCGTTTTTGATGTCTCCTCTTGAAAGGTGACATGAAGATTTGAATCGCACGAGCGCATGTCAGTCTCCATCAATAGATTTGAGACTTTGATGACTGGTTCATTCGACCCGTGACAAGCAACATTAAATCCGGCCTGAGACCGAGTCAAATCATCCTCACCTAAAAATATATATTTTCCCCAAAGTATTTACTCTTATAAAACATTTCGACATGTGTTTTATATTTCACAAGATAAATGTGTGTTTTCATAAAAATAATTTTAATTTTGGCCACAATCTCGGCAGTGCCTGTTTTTTTTTTTTTCAAATTTGTGAGAATTCAACAGCTAATTTCCTTTGAAATTGCTGTGACAGACGAGCTGAAAAACAGCAACACCGGAGGAGGTTTTTGCCTGCCAACATTTAACTGCAAAGAGAAATGAAGTGATTCATGTGGACACAGCGTCCAAATGCGAAAAAAGCTCAGTCTGTCAGCAATTAGCAGGTAACGTCACTTGGATGATGAGGCGGCCGATGATGTCCGTGAATTGGAGCGGTTGAGAGGAGCAGGTGTGTTATTGGCTCCTGGTGTTCATTACAGGCTGGCAAAATGGCGATGGCTGCCTGGCAGTGGCTCGCGCGGCCGCATTTCAATTTCACATCGGGCCAATCACGCAATTATCGTCTTCATAAGAGCATAACGAGCAGCTTATCGACTTCCTCTCTGGCGCTTTGCTACTCTATCATCGGCATCTTTTAATTCAGCCTTCATTTGTTTTTCCCAGTGCGCCCAAAATATTAACTTCAGCGTTATCTTGTTCACCTTGTCCTTCCTTAAGGAGACTTCTGTCTGCTCTTTTACCTTCATATCATTTCCTCTCTGATGTTCCCACTTGATCGGAGAGAACCAGCAGAGCAATTCATTCAGGCCAGACTAGTTTTTAAGGGTAACATTTGTGAGATGAGTTTGAAATATTAAAGTGTCTGTGAATAATTGATGGCCATTGAAATGCATTGTGGGGTATTTTTTTTATTTTTTTTGCTAACCCCCAAAATAAAAATAAATGCTGATAAATATTTTCCATGAACAAAATGCATCGTGGGGTATTTCTATGTATGTTTTTTTGTTTTGCTAACCCCCAAAATAAAAATAAATGCTGATAAATATTTTCCATGAACAAAAATGTTTTAAAACTGACAATTTTGGGGGGAAAAAAATCTGTAAATATGTAAATCCATAAATATGGAACAGTGAATATGTGGGGGAAGGTCAACTGTTCAAACTATTGATTAACGCAGTGCCGTGGATATTAATATTCCTCAACTGTAACACCAATTATTTACAGCCACTGACATATATTTTTGTCTAGAACAGTTTTTTTTTTTAGCAAGTAGGCATGGAAGAGGGTCTCGTCTTGCTTGTGTGTGAAATTTTGTTTTGTAATCCACTGTAATGACAAACAGATCCCTGGAGATGGAGGTGTTGCTGGCTTTGGATTTTGGGATCAGCACAGCTTTTGAGTAGAAGCTAAAAATAAGGCAGTGATTGTTGATGAGTGTAATGACATCTTAGAAATTCAAAAAGTTGCAGGATCTCTCACTCGTATCGAGCATGTGTATGTGTGTACATACGTCTCCCTCACTCCAGACGCTTCTTACATACTTGTTCCCTCCTCTGAGCTGGGGTCCACGACAGGGGACGGCGCCACAACTTCCGACATCTTAGTCCTGTCCCGCTTTCTATCCCGCTCCCTCCCGCCAGACGACGCCTCGCCAGCCCGCCGCTGCCTGTTCTTCTGTGCTTCGATGGCTTTCAGCTTGCGTGTGTGCTTGTGGCCTTTGTAGTGAGCCTCCGCCTGGTTCTGCAGCACAGCCAGAGAGAGGAAGAGAGAAAAACGGCAAGTCAGACAAGAGAATTTTAATCGATGTAATATCTTTGCGGGGGAAAAAAATAAAAAGAAAGAGGCCTGGACGTGTGGGCCAGAATGTGCATTGTGAGCGGCGGTCTGTTCCCGCCTGATAACGGCGGCGGGCACGCCGGGAGGCCAGAGGTATAATTGTATGTGAAATACGCAACAAGAGCACACATCTATCGCCTATCAATGTGCACAGTGAGAGGGCCGCCTCTCAATGCCAGACTCTCACAAATTGTCATGCCACACACCCAACACACACACACAGAATAACACTTTGACTGCTCACAGCTTAATCGGAGAGCAAAGCAGAGTCCAATCAGAAGAAATCAATAAGAAATTACTTACTAATTACTATGTGGAAGCTGAACCCCCCCCCCCCCCCCGCCATGAGGACCAGTGCATTGTGGGAATAAACACACTACAGTATCAAGTAAACAAGGTCATATGGGATTTTTGCCTTAAGTTTTAAAATGTGTGTTTTTTAAAAAATATATACTGTACATTCTTATTTTATCGTATTTTCTAAAATTATTGTTGATTGGCATGCATAATTAAAATTATTTTATTTGTAACTTTTTTATTGATTGCTAATTATTTTCAATTTTGTTTTTGTTTGAGCCCCGGGCTCATTTCTCCCCCAAAATCAGTGTCTTGTCAGCATATCTGTGAAATCTCAGCAAACCTCAGGCGGTTGCGACAGGTGCAGTGGCCAAGTGGTAAGGTGTCGGTCTTGTAAACCGAAAATCATGGGTTCAACCCCCATCTCTGCCTTTCTTTTGGGGTGGGGGGGTGCAGATTGATAGTGTTGTGGAATTCAATTTTGTTTTTGTTTGAGCCTCATCATGACCTGCCAGACTGCAACAAATCTCATTTTTTAGTCAAAGGCGCAGAAGCCAAGTTGTACAGGCATCAGTCTCATGACCTCCAAAATCAAGGTGTCTCGTCAAGATATCCGTGAAATCTCAACAAACCTCGCCTACTTTCGAAGGTGCAGTGGCCAAGTGGTAAGGCGTTGGTCTTGTAAACCAAAGATCATGGGTTCAACCCCCATCTGTACCTTTGAACCACCTGCAATTCAACTTTTTTGTTGGTTCAATTGCAAGATTGAAGCAAGTTTTTTTTGATGCAGGTGCAGTGGTTTCTCAGTAACATGTCGGTCAAGTAAACCGATGACCATCAGTTAAACCCCTACCTGTCCCTTTGAATGACTGGGAGCAATTTGCAAGCTGACGATGTCAGGAAAGACTTCAACAAATCTCAATCTAAGGTGCAGTGGCCAAGTGGTAAGGCGTTGGTCTCGTAAACCAAAGATCATGGGTTCAACCCCCATCTGCACCTTTAAACATGTGGGATGATTTAGAGCTCAGTGAATTTGTGTTTGTTTGAGCCTCTAAGGCATTGATCTTGTCGAATCGAAAAAATATGACTTTTAACTCACTTGTGCTCTTTGAAAAATGTGCAAGCCAAAAGCTGATTTCTGTTTTCAAGCGATGTAATGGGAGACGTCAGCGTATCTTGATCGCTTAGAGCAGGAGCAGTTGAGACGTAGTAAGGTGTCGCTCTCGTAAAGTGACGCACGTGGGTTTATCCTTCAGCCTGATGTCGGGCATTACCTCAGAAAAACGCAAGTATGCAGACGGATGGGTGCAGTGACCTAGTGGCAAGGTGTTGTTCTTGTAAAGCAAAGATCACGAGTGCAACCCCCATCAGTGCCATTGACACAATTACAATTAATCTGTGATACCCCATTTTGACATGTTGGAAAAGTTTAGAATTCAAACATCCAAATTTTAGAGCATCATCAAAATGACCAGAGCCAATCTCAGTTGCTTAGGTGTCTTTTTGAGTGTTTTTGTGTGTGCCCAGAGGAAAATCTTGAGAAAGGCACAACAGCCAAGGCATGAGTTAATATGCAAAAGATTATCAATTGGAGCCCCATATGGGCCTTTGAATAATTTGGAATTTCAACGGAAACATCAGCAGCAGCAGCAGCAAGAGCAGCAGTGCTTGTAGGATGTAATAACGCTTATGGTTTGCATGATGAAGAGGCCTATAAATAAAGTGGCTGTCATGGCCGAGCATGCTGTGACTAATGTGCTGTGAAAAGGCTTCAAACATTGCTGTGATGCGAGCAATTCTGCCGCCAGCTGAGTCTCCACGTAACCGGTGACACCCCCCCCCCCCCCCTCCTGTAAACACTGCCTCTGATTGTCTCCAGCCAAAACACGAAGCAGTGCTACCTTGGCTTGATTTCACCAGCACCGTGCATTTTTATTTTGATGGCCACTCTTTGTTGCTATAAATAACCGCAGCCTGATTATGTCCTCAAGCAAAAACAAACGCAATGCAAGTTGATGTATGTTAAAAAGCCTGAGAGGAGCGTTGCATTGTGGGGGAAGGACTAAATGGCGTAATCATAAGCTTATAAGGTCACTTCTCCAGGTTTGGACAACCGTCATATGATGCTCATGGTTCCTCAAGTGAACAAAACATGTCATCCTAGCCGTTCGTGATGTACTGTAAGTATCCGTTTCTTTAGATTCTTGTTTTTTGCTTTTGGAGATGACCTAGAAGTACTTGGAGAAAAGGTTGCGTAAATTCTGAAAATGCTTCGGTAAGGTGCCTCGATGCAACCTTGAACTCACCTTTAGTATGCAGCAGGTTACTCTTGATTGTTCTTTCAGAAAGGAAAGGGGATACATAATTGCAGATTGTTGCGATAACAAGAAATGGCTTTCTACACCTGAAAGATAAATAGAGCGAGGCTCCACAGTGTGGTGAGAGTAACTTGAATGAAGGCCCAATCAAAAGGAACGGCTCTCTGGTCTCACCACTGCGCGAATACAACAAAATGTTCTCGCTGAAATTGCAATAAGGTAAATATTTACAACCGGAATTGATTTCCTATGCTGTTTACGTCCATCTATTTGCGGTGTGCATCTGTAAGGCCCGGAACTGCTGTCCAACAGACTTTACACACCTCAACTACACGCAATCAGCATCGAACTACTAAAGTGTCTTCTTCGAGGGCCTGTGGGAGATTTGGGAGTTGAAACGCCAGAAAATGTTGCCCCTTCTTCCTCTTTCTGAAGATTTTAGCACTGATGTCTGCCAGTTTGTTTCTGTGCATATGCATGAAACGACCTGAGACATGTGACTCACTCCGTGTGTGTGTGTGTGTGTGTGTGTGTGAACGCTTCCTGCTGAGCCCGCTGATTGTTTCTGCTCGTGGCTGATAAACGGAGGCTCTGCCTGCTGTCTAATCCCTTGTGCCAAAACAACACAAAAACCAAGGTCTGATAAAACACACGTACAGAGTTTCTATATTTACAAGAAGCCACAGTGCCAGTTGCGGACGGCTCGGAGGCAGCAAAACAAACAAGTGTGGCTCCCTGAGGCAAGGGGGTTCAGCTATTGCGTGTCAAATGTTCATTTGTTCTCGCTGTCCCACTGCAAACGCAACTGAAATGAAATGTGTCCATACCGTGGAGTTAAAGCGCAGGTGGCAAATGTTGCAGGAGATGATTTGCTTCTTCTTGAGGGGCTGCGGGACGCCAAAAGTGTGATTGATCACCGCCTTTTGCACGGGGTCCATCTGAAAGAGAAGCCGATCGAATCAGGGTATATTTCCATATAATTCCATTCATCCGTTTTCCGATTCGCTTTATCCTCACAAGGGGTTGTCTTTACCAGAGCATCATGCAACCGTTTCTAGCAGGAGGGATCCGTTGAAGTGTGAAATAATGATGGAATTTTCACAATTTGAAATTCCAACGCACAAATTCAGGTTTTGCTTTTCCGGCGCCCCACACCAGGACTACTGCATTTTTTTCATTAATGTCACCTCACGGTGAACGTGACTTTCTTCTTCCACATTCCAAGGTTCAAAAGCTCGGGCAGCTTGTGGCTCCATATTTGTTTTAGGAATGTTCCCATTGTGTGTCCGCAGACATCCTGAGCGCACTCTGCTCTAAATGCCTCTTTTGTCTTCTCCATCCCACCGCAGACAGACCTTTGCGTCCTGCCCAGCCTGCTCTGTGATGAGGTTTCAGAAGGGAGGGATGATAGGGAGGGTGTTTGGCTATCGAGACAGGTGCATCTGTCTCTCCTCGCCTTCCCTCTTTCCCCTTTGCGAACCTCCAGGACAACATGTTCCTCATCACGGAAGAGAAAAGCAGCTGAACGGAGAATGTGATTGATGCCACAGCGGCAGGGACCACCACACCGCCACAACGGAGATTCGCCATGGGACTGAGGTGATGCCCGCTTCGGTGCTATTTGCACAATTTGGCCATTTGGGTTTGATAAAGTCGAAGCGGTCCTCCGGCTCAGTGAACAGGTGCAATGTTTCCAGCCAGGTGCTTCATTTTATTTGCACATTGAAAAACCAAAGGATACAATTTCAGCTCTAAGATCACCACAAATGACATTGCAGTTTGTGTAGCAGTTTCACAATACTGTAACACAATTGCAAAAAAGACACCAGATACTAGCTCAGAAGGCGGAAAATTTTCAGGTAGACTTCCATTCAAAAATTTTAACACTAATCTTTCTTTTGGAAACTGGAAATAAAATCAAGTTATTCAACTTTAGGTTCATTTGTCTCCAGGTACAGACAGCGGTTGAATATGTGTTCCGTACTCGACCGACATCATCCCACTCGTCGACCTTGCCAGACAAGAACACATTTTTTGTACTTCTGTATCACTCTCTTTGCATTTGAGACAATTTGGGTCTTCACGCTGTCTCCCGAGACAAAACAGCGCTGCCTCTGACGCTGAACACAGGAGACCATCATGTTTTCCATGGCGACCAATTCTCCGTAACGTTACGTGGGCGACGCCGGAGAGCCCAAAGCACTGAAAAGGGGTGGGCAGCGGCCAGCAAAACAACAGAGCTGGACACTTTTCGCGCATGCATTTCACACAAGCACGCACGCACACATTGCGTAGTCTGCCTTGCTTTCTGGGGCTGCGAGGGTGCAAAGAGGTTTGTTTCATTTAGCTGCAGATGGATGCTCAGAGAGTGAACACATACATATCCATAAACACAGGGCACACCTGGACACTATGCCAACTTTAAACTTGAATTATTCATAACCAGAGCACTCAGAGAGTGCAGACCTCCATCAAGGCTTTGTCACCTGTGAAATCATTCGTGGAGCTTACTGGCTAAAATGACATCAACCATCCACCCCTTTCGACTGGAAATAGTTTCATGTAAAAAGATATATATTTTCGGGGGGGGGGGGGGGGAATGAGTGTGTTCTTGTGTGAAGATTTATATGAAATAATAACTATAGCATTGGAAAGCCCTCACATGGGCCTTTAATTTGACATGAGTCGATTTTCTGATATTTTTGTCGGGCACTGATTTTTGACCTGGTTTGGTGCTTGAACCGACTTGGACCTACGACTAGTCAAACAACAACAACAAAAAAAAAACATCATTGCTGGACTTAAATGTAAGGTGGAAATTTTTAGAAATTCATCCATCGGTCCATTTTCTGAACTACTTTTTTTCAAAGCAAAATGAATTCAGTTCATGTCCTACGACAAAATAAATACAGCGTTGGACGGCACTTGACAGTGACTTGAAATGTGAGTTTTTCGCCACGAAAAACAAATCAGACCTTGATGGACCTACTCCTGGAGGAACAGAAACGAAAAGAGTTGCGTGACTTCACTCACCGTGTTGAAGTTTGGAAAGAGGCTGAGCGGCGAGGAGCCGTTGAGCCGGAAGGGCAGCAGGTGCTTGAGGTCCAGCTGCGGCTGCAGTGGCCGTCCGGCCACGGGCAGCGAAGCCAGAAGTGGTCCACCCTGTCCCGATGTACCTGAACACCAAAAACGACAAATCATAAGCAAAGGACGAATATATTTTGGCTTGATTTTTAATCATCTTGGTCCAATTTTTTGCAGGGTTTGAGGCTCCGGTGCACTCCCAGCTGATGCCCAAAACACCGTGGCTCAGGTGAAAGCGCACCACCACTGACCTACATGTACATACACACAAGCGCATCATTTCATTACAGACGTCAAGCAGCGAGGAAGTGCGGAGGTACGGGCTGAAGGGGAGATATCGGATTTCAAATGGAGCTGGGATGAAGAGATTTGTAATTTTCCGCTTGGTCGCGTTTCAGTGCGCCGGTGCGCCGTAGCGGCGCGCAGGCATTTACACGAGCGGCAGGATCAATCATCGGAGTCAGCCCCGGGTCAAAGGAAAAGGAGGTTTGCATCGCTCAGTGATAACTTACAGCACAGACAAAAAAAAAAGCAATCAGTGACCTCACAATAAGAGGCGAAGGCAAGTCAAAGTGCACCATTACAGGTACGAGGGAAAAATCTGATAAAAGAATTCAACATTTTTATTGCATATTTACCCACATTGAAGTACTTTTTACGAGCGGCTGCTCACGGGTGCGTCTTGAACACCCCCCCCCCCCGGAGACCAATAACGTTTCTTGAATGGAATTTAAGGTGAACGTGTTCGCAGCCACAATAACTCAATGAGATGGCGGCAGGATGTTGACACAAATGCACTTTTTTTCCAACTTCTTTTTATAAATGGAGGACACGCTGAGGGGGAAAAAAGAGCCCTGGAAGAAATCTTTAGTGAACTATGGAAACCCAACACAAGTCAATAAATTCAAAAACTTTCATGCTGATTCGTTTTTATATTATCAGAATTTTCAATGTCACTTTAATATTTTAGCTGTTTCCTCTGGGGGGGTTGTGGCCTGGCAGACATGATGGAAATCCCTACCGGTGCCTGTCTGACACCTGCAGACAATCTAAAAAACTGTCTCCCAAGATCAGAGCAAAAAGATTTTATGTTCCTGTCATAAATGCAAGGAAACACCTGTTTGTTTAATTCCTACAGCAAGACAACTCGGAAGAGAGCAGAAAAATAATCTCGGACAATGAGCCACATTCTGCTTCAAAATCCCCCAACCAAACTCTGAGTTTGGAGATGACCGCTGATCAACTGAGCCATGCCGCTTCGAATATGGTACCTCGTGGAGAATCCACTTGACGGTTTTTATAGACTGCTGCACCCAGCAGCTCTCATGAACTTGGAGGGAAGACAGTTATCAGCCGATAAAGCTCAGCGACTCCCCAGGCAGCTTATTAAATCAGCACCTGACGCGCGCGCATTTGTGTGTCTCGAGAAGGGGATGACACACGGCAAACATTTGCCCAACGGAGAGTTTCCACCCATTTCTGTGTGTGCGTGCTGGCGTATTGCAGCCTGCAGCCATGGACAACCTCCTTCTTTCATGACGCGACATCGTCTGTTCATTCCACGCCATGTTTGTGTTTGTCCAAAATCTACCCGAAGTCCAGGCCTCAAAGCAAAATGTCCGACTTATTCTTCTTCTTGGTCATGGCCATGCCAAGCGCTGGTGAGTCACTGTTTGGTTACACAACAGCCAGCGTCATGTCGCATCTGTTGGATGTGTGTGTGTGTGTTGTCTGTGATTCATTGTCATACATGTGCGTGGGACAGAATCATGTATTCCAATGGGCGATGGACACAACTATTACTAATTGACATCATGAGAAAATTACAACACCTTGAGAAAATGACCGCCATGAGAACATAAGATTATGAGAGAATGACGAAGAGAAGGAGGAAGTTAGAGACAGGCCTAAAAGCCGGAACATAATGAACACAATCACACGGCACCATGAAAAAGCTCCAAGAGAAAGAGGAACAATGGTGGCCGCTAAAGTGCACGCTTGACAGCATTGATACTTTTGTCCCGTCCGAATACATAAGTCCAAAAAAAATAATAAAAGAAAACAGCCTTTCGGCTTCTTTTAGCCATTTACGTTAACAAAGTGAGATCTGCTCTTTCGGCAAACGACACACTGTCTGAGTTATGAAAAGGACGTGAGCTTTTCATTTGAGTGCGAGGGGGCCACAAAGTGACTGTTAACGGCAAACAACGGCGCACGGCGAGACGTCGGGTCACCCTGGGAACCATTTTAGATGGACCACATTAGCCCCGCCGTCACTTTTAATTAACGACAGATGCTTTCCGCCCCCCCATTCTCCGCTCGCATAGTAACTGGCGGACCTCAAGGTTGGATGTGAGCGCGGTGATAACGAGGCAGGAAGCTCACGCTGATAACTGGCACGATGAGAGCTACATGTGCAGGTGTGTGTGTGTGTGTGTGAGTGTGTGATCATCACGCACGCACAGTTACAGTCTGCTTTAGCTTTTAAAAGTGTTTGGATGCAAAGTAGGTGCTGTGCTGGGGGAGCTGGGACGGCGTCACTGGATACCAGACTGAATCTGAGCAACGATTGTCATCATCTTGAGAGTCGACTGGAAAGGGCCCAAGTTCTTCTCACACGTATGATTTCTTGATGTCATGTTCTCACGATGTCATATTCTCACGATGATCATGTTTTCATGATGTCATGCTCTTACGGTGTTATGTTCTCTTAGTCTCATGATCTCATGTGCTCATAATGTCAAGTACTCATGATGTCACGGTTCTCACACTTCTCATAATATTTGTACGAGGTCACGATTGCATGAGTGTGCGTGCGGTTCTCCATCGCGGTGCATGGTAACGCCGACTTTGTTGCGCCTGTGGTCGGCGCGGTAACAGAATCTCCTTCTACAGCGCGGAGTCGATATAAATAATGAGTTTTGTCAGGCGAGTAGCGATTCGCCACTGAAGCCAACCTGAGCGCAAGCGCTCGGCCCATCTGTCAAGCTGAGACAATAAGCTCCGAGCCATCCGCAAACAAATTGCTCCACTTCCCCCGCCGTGAAGCCCCGCCAGGCGACTTGGCTGCGGGCGGTAAACTCCTGATGTTACACGGGGATACAAACCAGATGGGACATTCCAACACAACAACGGGCAGCTAGTGATTGTGAAAGTGAAGGAACTTCCGAATTTTGCCTTCGCGCCGGAGGCCTGCTGTCCACAACAAAACGGATACTTCTAATTTACTCCGAAATAAAAAGAGTCTCAGTCCACAGGAAGGAAACATTCACAGGCTGTCAAGGGCAAGAAGTAGCAACACCAGAAAAACCAAAATGCCATATTAACCAATCAGAAGAGAGAAGAATGACATTTCTGGAAAAGGCATTCCAATTTGGATTAAGCAATTCAATTAACTCATTCAGTACCAGCCAATTCTAGACCAAGTCTGAAAAGACGTTTAAAAACGTCTTTGGGAGTGAATGAGTTAACAAATACAATAAAAATGTAATACAGTCTTCAAATGGATCTTTTAAAAATTATTAACTCGTTCAGTACCAGCCAATTCTAGACCAAGTCCGAAAAGACGTTTAAAAACGTCTTTGGGAATGAATGAGCTCATGTTAAAAATAAGAAAACAACATTTGATAGGATAATAAATGATACTCTATCCATCCATCCATCCATCTTCTACCGCTTATCCGGGGCCGGGTCGCGGGGGCAACAGCTTTAGCAGGGAAGCCCAGACTTCCCTCTCCCTAGCTACTTCTTCCAGCTCTCCCCGGGGGATCCCGAGGCGTTCCCAGGCCAGCTGGGTGACATAGTCACTCCAGCGTGTCCTGGGTCTTCCTCGGGGTCTCCTCCCAGTGGGACATGCCCGGAACACCTCACCAGGGAGGCGTTCAGGAGGCATCCGAATCAGATGCCCAAGCCACCTCATCTGGCTCCTCTCGATGTGGAGGAGAAGCGGCTCGACTCTGAGCCCCTCCCGGATGACCGAGCTTCTCACCTTATCTCTAAGGGAGAGCCCGGACACCCTGCGGAGAAAACTCATTTCGGCCGCTTGTATCCGGGATCTCGTTCTTTCGGTCACGACCCATAGCTCGTGACCATAGATGAGGGTTGGAACGTAGATCGACCGGTAAATTGAGAGCTTCGCCCTTCGGCTCAGCTCCTTCTTCACCACGACAGACCGATACAACGTCCGCATCACAGCAGACGCTGCACCGATCCGCCTGTCGATCTCTCGCTCCCTCCTGCCCTCACTCGTGAACAAGACCCCAAGATACTTAAACTCCTCCACTTGGGGCAAGATCTCTCCCCCGACCCGGAGGGGGCACTCCACCCTTTTCCGACTGAGGACCATGGTTTCAGATTTGGAGGTGCTGATTTTCATCCCAACCGCTTCACACTCGGCTGCGAAACGCTCCAGTGAGAGTTGGAGAGCCCCGTTTGAAGGAGCCAACAGCACCACATCATCTGCAAAAAGCAGGGATGCAATACTGAGGCCACCAAAACGGACGCCCTCAACGCTTCGGCTGCGCCTAGAAATTCTGTCCATAAAGATTATGAACAGAATCGGCGACAAAGGGCAGCCTTGGCGGAGTCCTACCCTCACTGGAAACGATTCCGACTTACTGCCGGCAATGCGAACCAAACTCTGACATCGGTGGTATAGTGACCGAATAGCCCGTATCAGGGGGTTCGGTACCCCATACCCACGAAGCACCCCCCACAGAACTCCCCGAGGGACACGGTCAAACGCCTTCTCCAAGTCCACAAAACACATGTAGACTGGTTGGGCGAATTCCCACATACCCTCGAGGACCCTGCTAAGGGTGTAGAGCTGGTCCACTGTTCCACGGCCGGGACGAAAACCACACTGCTCCTCCTCAATCTGAGGCTCGACTTCCTGACGGACCCTCCTCTCCAGCACCCCTGAATAGACCTTACCAGGGAGGCTGAGGAGTGTGATCCCTCTGTAGTTGGAACACACCCTCCGGTCCCCCTTTTTAAAAAGAGGGACTACCACCCCGGTCTGCCAATCCAGAGGCACTCTCCCCGTTGACCACGCGATGTTGCAGAGGCGTGTCAACCAGGACAGCCCCACAACATCCAGAGCCCGGAGGAACTCCGGGCGGATCTCATCCACCCCTGGGGCCCTGCCACCGAGGAGCTTTTTAACCACATCGGTGACTTCAACCACAGAGATAGGAGAGCCCACCTCAGGGTCCTCAGACTCTGCTTCCTCCAAGGAAGACGTGTTGGTGGAGTTGAGGAGGTCTTCGAAGTACTCTGCCCACCGGTTCACAACGTCCCGAGTCGAAGTCAGCAGTGCCCCATCCCCACTGTACACAGTGTTAGTGGTGCACTGCTTCCCCCTCCTGAGACGTCGGATGGTGGACCAGAATTTCCTCGAAGCCGTCCGGAAGTCGGCTTCCATGGCCTCACCGAACTCTTCCCACGCTCGGGTTTTTGCCTCGGCGACCACCGAAGCTGCGTTCCGCTTGGCCAGTCGATACCCGTCAGCTGCCTCTGGGGTCCCACAGGCCATAAAGGCTCGATAGGACTCCTTCTTCAGCTTGACGGCATCCCTTACTGCTGGTGTCCACCAGCGAGTACGAGGGTTGCCGCCACGACAGGCACCAACCACTTTACGGCCACAACTCAGATTGGCCGCCTCAACAATAGAGGCACGGAACATGGTCCACTCGGACTCAATGTCCCCCGTCTCCCCCGGAACATGGGAAAAGCTCTGTCGGAGGTGGGAGTTGAAACTCCTTCTGACAGGGGATTCCGCCAGACGCTCCCAACAAACCCTCACAATACGTTTGGGTCTGCCAGGACGGACCGGCATCTTTCCCCACCATCGGAGCCTACTCACCACCAGGTGGTGATCAGTTGACAGCTCCGCCCCTCTCTTCACCCGAGTGTCCAAAACATGCGGCCGCAAATCCGATGATACAACCACAAGGTCGATCATCGAACTACGGCCCAGGGTGTCCTGGTGCCAAGTGCACATATGGACACCCTTATGTTTGAACAAGGTGTTCGTTATGGACAGTCCGTGACGAGCACAGAAGTCCAATAACAAAACACCACTCGAGTTCTGATCGGGGGGGCCGTTCCTCCCAATCACGCCCCTCCAGGTCTCACTGTCATTGCCCACGTGAGCATTGAAGTCCCCCAGCAGAACAAGGGAGTCCCCAGCAGGAGTACTCTCCAGCACACCCTCCAAGGACTCCAAAAAGGGTGGGTATGCTGAGCTGCCGTTTGGTGCATATGCACAAACAACAGTCAGGACCCGTCCCCCCACCCGAAGGCGGAGGGAAGCAACCCTCTCGTCTACCGGTGTGAACCCCAATGTACAGGCACTGAGCCGGGGTGCAATGAGTATGCCCACACCTGCTCTGCGCCTCTCACCATGAGCAACTCCAGAGTGGAAGAGAGTCCAACCCCTCTCGAGAGAACTAGTACCAGAACCCAGGCTGTGTGTGGAGGCAAGTCCGACTATATCCAGTCGGAACTTCTCTACCTCACACACCAGCTCGGGCTCCTTCCCTGCCAGAGAGGTGACATTCCATGTCCCAAGAGCTAGCTTCTGCAGCCGAGGATCGGACCGCCAGGGTCCCCGCCTTTGGCTGCCGCCCAGCTCGCATTGCACCCGACCCCTTTGACCCCTCCCACGGGTGGTGAGACCATGAGAAGGAGGACCCACGTTGCCTCTTCGGGCTGAGCCCGGCCGGGCCCCATGGGTGTAGGCCCGGCCACCAGGCGCTCGCCAACGAGCCCCACCTCCAGGCCTGGCTCCAGAGGGGGGCCCCGGTGACCCGCGTCCGGGCAAGGGAAACTGAGTGCCATCGATTTTGTCTGTCATAAGGGGTTTTGTGAGCCGTGCTTTGTCTGGTCCCTCACCTAGGACCTGTTTGCCATGGGTGACCCTGCCAGGGGCATAAAGCCCCAGACAACTTAGCTCCTAGGATCATTGGGACACACAAACCCCTCCACCACGGTAAGGTGACGGCTCCCGGAGAGGATACTCTATGAAATGCGATAATTCCACCAGAATTGAAGACATTTTCCCACCTGTGCCGCAATCTCAAGCGCCGTCACACATACACACGTCATCATGATCCAAACATCACACGCATGGGGATAATGGAGCAAACCGGCATGACAGACTTCATCGAGAAACATTCATAATTGGATGAGATGAGGGAAATTGTGACAACCATTTGCGAAGTGTGCGAAGTGACTGTTTAAATCAAGCTCAGCATCATCTTCATTAGCATAAATGGCAACACCAAACCATCTTCATCTCAGCTCAAGTTGTACTACACACAATATTTCATCAGTAAGATTGACCGGAGCCCTACTGAGGCTCATTTTCTCTGCAAATTGAGTAAATTGAGATGATGTTGCCTGTACAAATCAGCCGACCGGGTATTGACTTTGGTCTAACTTGAAGTAATCAGTTGGTTGTCAAACTAAATGTACTCTGATTTCACCAAATCATTCTTAGTCACAGGATAGGGAATGATATGCTACTTGTAACTATACCTCACTGATCTCAAGACCAAGACATTGACACTGCATGCTTGACGTGTGGTTAGTCGTATTTTCGGCGTCATTACGGAAATGTTCATTAGTGAGGACGGGGGGCAGCATATGCTGCTTGCCGCTACGCCTCGCTGAATCTAGACATGTAGACGTTGCATGCTTGACATGTAGATCGTTGCACTTTGACGTCATGAAAATATGATTCTAGCGTCCTAAGCTAGCCGCTAAGTCTCACTGAACCGAGGAAGATGACGATGAGAAGACATGATGTAGCTAGTCAGACTTTGGTGGACGGGGGTATTTAGATCCGACTGGGTTAGGGCAGGTCAAACATCTTTAGCAAAGACTGTATGGTATGCTGCTTGCCGCTATGCCTCCCAGAATTGAGCAACAAACACCACGCTACACGTTCAACATGTGAGTCGTCGTCATGGAAATACAGTCAGCTTTGTTTGTCAAGACGATGCATGATATGCTATCTAGCTATGCCTTTATGTTTGCATTTGATCAGCATCGCCCCGGTAGCTTGTCATGCTTATTTTTTTTGTAGTTACTTCACATTTTGCAGCGATACAACCGGGCGTTTTATCTTTTGGTGTATTTAAATGAAACAGTCAACCGTGCTCAAGGCTAAATTAAACCACTTATGTGGATAAAAAGAGGAAAAATAACAAATGCATGTAGCGGGGATTAGCCAGAAGGGTTTTTTTTCCCCCCACATTCCACAGCATGGAGAAATGCACTTACATGAGAATTAAACGTGTGGCAATAAAAGCCCTGCAGCTGTCATAAACTTGTAACAGTGTAATGCATAAATTAGCGTTCTTTCTGAGGGGACTAACACCAGGGGAAACAATACATTGGAATGAGAAACCAAATGGGAAAAAAATACTCCATATAAATTTGAGTTTGATGCTGAAAAACAATTAGCCCTTTGCTGCACTTCCCCCCCTACATTTCCATCACTTGCAGCCTCGGGTGTAGCGGCGAGCTAATTCCTTCCGACCTACGCCATAATTGCCTCAAATCAGCCTCCTCGCCGTGGTTATACCAAGTTAGAGTCCACATTAATCTGCAGAACATCTGTGGGACTTTGTGTACGCCTGCTGAAGTCACACCTCGTGGCTTCTAGTTTGCTTCTTATTTGCGAGCGGCGCTCGCTACGCAATTTGGGGAGAGTGGGGATGTAAATTGTTTGAAACGCTTGCATTTCAAATCACCTTTTCCCATTAAAAGCATTGGAAAGGCCATTAAACAGTTCCACCCCCCCCAAAAACAACAACAAAAATAGTCGTGTTTTGATGAGGAAATACAGTACTCCATAATATTATACTTTATAAAAGCATATAGCAATGACACAATTACATACCGTACAATTAAAAAGAATGTTTTTTTGGTCAAACTGCATCCGTTGAATGGCCATGGTGGTGCTCTTTCCATGATGCTCATTTTAGTCACCGGGGGGCAGTATTAGTACGGCACAAATTTTAGTTGTGCAGAGGATAAAGAATATATGACCATGAGTACTTTTTATGTTGGTTTATAAGTGTTGCGGTGCCACCCATGTTAATCTAATCGCTACACAGAGAGTCACATGATTTATTTGATACAGATTCTACGGTTGATGCCCTTTTAAATACAGGGGGAAATTCCCTAGTTTATGCTTATTTTGACATCTTTAACTTGGGGTGTTATTAAACAGTTTGTAGCGTGTTTTTGTGGAGGTGGAAGGCTGCAAGTGGACTTCCTAGCCTCCATCTGTCGCTTTTACACAGCACAGCAACGGGAAAAAAGGTTACGTTTGACAGAAACTGTGAAAGGGGCTCTTGTCGTCACACTCTCGCGGGCACTCATCACAGAGGTCGCTTACCTGTCTCCCGCTGTAAACAGGAAATGAATAATTCACATGGCAGCAGCATCCTGAGGATCTTCATCGCCAGCTAATTAGAAGTCAGCCACCGAGAGAGAGTCTCAAGGTCCTTGAGCTTTGAAGTAACGGGCAGCAGCAACGCGGGGAAACTGCAAGGGGTTTATTTGTCCCTGCCGCTTTGATGTTACTATCAACACATAACTTCCTGGATTTCCAAAAATCACCAATTGCGCGCTCCCTGAGATCAGGGAACTCTGGCAGTCCCCAACCATGCATGGGTAAGTTATACCAGACTTTTCGGGTCACTTGTATATGCAGGCACTAATGCAGAGTTCAAAACTGCCCCTAAATGGTCGCATTTCCTGCCTAAAATTTCAGACAGAAAGAGTACATTTTTCATCTACTCACGCATGTGCACCAGATAAATCTCTTTTTTTTTTAAGGTGGCAGAAACCGGATATTATGATGATGCAAGAAAAATGCGACTGGCACGCACCGGCATGGCAAAAGACTACTTGAATTCAAAGCAGCAGAGTCGGTTTTAGCCTCATGTTGTTAGCTTCGGCTAACTCATAGAACGACTAATATTAGTGCCGTACTGATGAAATCGGAGAGATAAAAAGACGGCAAATGATGAGACAGAGGAACAAATTCCAAGAAAAAGACAGCTGCATTGCAGAGACAATAAAAGCAATTTTACTGAACAAAAAAAATAAAAGACAGGTGATTCTGGGCACCACCTTTTGCATTTGGACTATGTGGGCCAACGATTTAGGAGCAATGCTTCGACGGCACCCACACGCTTACTCACCTCGCTACATCTGCAGCGGCACATGCGAAGCGGGGTAGCTGAAGTGATTGCTTTTCCCAGCTTCTTATCGCTGCACCAGAAGGTGTGCTTCTCACAATTATTACACTCGAGCCACACACACACACACACAGACACACACACACGGCTACACTTCTATATGCCTTCATCCCCTAGCCGCTCATTTCCAGCTCTCTGCTGGCCTGGTGAACCGCCGGCTCATTCAGATCCTGTTATGCTTCAGCTCCATCAAACACCTGCGCGATATCTGAGGGACTGGAGGGCGAATAGCGCCTGGACGATCACCTTGGTTGTTTTTCCCGACAGCGTTATCGTTCCAGCGTCATGTTAGAGCGATTTCAAAAGGGGAACGCACGACGTCCGCAACGGCTACGGTGGCATGTGCTATGTAAATAGTGACATTATAATGTGCCAATGCAGTATAAGGTATAAGCGCCCACTTCTTATCAGCCGTTCCATCCTCCACTCCCTTTCCGACGATTTCTATCGTTGGCAAGGAAGCGGACATTCGGAAACTCAGGTTAAGAGGTACCGGTTCAGAAGTAGAGATCAGGCGGTAGAAAGACATATCCTTTCTCACCTCCATTTTCTAACCAGATCTTCCTAAACTCCCCTTTCAGATCTTCGTGTCCTATCCTCCATTTCCTACCCTTAACAGGATGAGTCGTCTAGAAAACGGATGGATGGATGGAAGTCAAGATTCAGAAGTAAACGATCAGAGGTCGAGATAAGGAAGTGGGCCATAAAAAGTAGAGGATAAGCAAGGGAGGGAAGAAAGCGGATGTTTGACAAATACAGATTAGAAAGTTAAATCTTAGGAAGAAAACAACTCGCGTCTATCTACTCCTCAACAGGTTTTCGCAAACATTATTCCGCCGAGATGCTCCGGGCGACGAGCGAGGAATAAAACTAACATCTCCTCCCCGCCGTCAGCCGAGCCCGCTGACAGACGACAAAGCGAGCTGTCGCCTCCGGCTGAAGAGTGGAACTTCTTCTTGCGTCTCGGGGACGCCGGCGACAAATGGTGCGGCTCTTTGGCGTGCCCCCACCGCCTCAAAACTCCCCCGGAGACCTTGGCAGATCCCAAAGACGGATTAATCCTGATGCGAAGTTGCTGAAGGCTCCTCGATATACTGACGGTAAGGATAAACTGCAGCGGGATTGATGAGCAGCCACAGGGCGGCCATCTTTTTTTAATGGGGCGCTGCCCTCGATTAAATCGTCATTATTTCAAATCTTGATTGGATTTACAGCGGGGTATCTGTTACACACACATGCTGAACAGCAACACGTACCTTTCCTGTATTTGATTCCGAGGTGGCAGGAGAAAGAACTCGATAAACCACCGTGTGAGAAATTGCAAGCAACGCTTCTGAAATATCCTTCAGCAAGACACCATCATGGCAGTGAATGAGTGACGGAAAGATAATAAAGTGACAATGGAGCTGATGAATGGAAGTGGGTGATGCGGACACATTAACACATTTCTTTGAGGCTACTGATGCCGCTCGCAGTAATTGCATGTTGAAGGTGCCATTAAAGGCCATTTCGCTTTTTGTGCGCTAAAGGCCTGAAAAGAAAGTTCAAGTGTTTTGTGATTGATTAAGCTTGGCAGGCAGTTTAAGAGGAGGTGCCGATTCAACACGAGCATACTAACAGCTGAGGAAACAGAATGTAAAAAAAAAAAAAAAAGGAAATGAGTTCACCCTAATCTGCAACCACTTTGACAAATGATGGGATTTAAAAAAGAAAAGTTGAAACTGAATTCATTAGATTGCGATCTGGTTTGTTGTACATACTGTATGTTACGGTGGGCAAGTGACAAAGTGTTGGTCTCGTAAACTCATAAAAGGTCATTCTAAACCTCAAGGGAATAATTATGCTGTTTTTGTTTTTTTTAACAGTTCACAAATTTTCAAATTTCAGTTTCATGAATCACATTGAAATAGTACAAGAAATTGTTGGTGCTTGACAAAAAATTGTCAAAATGGACAAGTTTGAGATTTTCTTTTTTTTAACGATTCCCCATTTTAAAAATGGAAAGTGTATTTTTCAACATGCCACCATTCCATCTTGCGATTTTTAAAAATTTCACCATTTAAAAATGGTAACTATAATTCTATTTTTAGAAAAAAATGCCAATTTAGAAAATGGCAGGGATTTTTCGATCAATGTGTGTGATCCTTTTCTATTTTGTAAAGTCATGAACAGAAAAAAACTCGAATAGGAGCATGCAAGGAAAAACTGCTGATGTCATTTAAAAAAAAAAATCTGTAAAACGATATCGACTTGTCGATTGTGTACATTGAAGTGCGAGATAGCAAAACGCTTTGCTGACCTTTGGCTGACATACGCCGACACGGCGTTAGCTTGGTTGGGTGCGCCTGCCAGTCGAGACAAAGAGGATTGGATGTTAATCTGTCTTTAACAACAGCGGGGCTCCCAACACTGCAGACAACAGGGCTAATCAAGACACGGAGAGCACCACAGCGCCAGCAATTACCTCTGATCGCTGACTGGAAGTCAGCCAAATCATTCAAGAAAATTGCTTGCCGACTTAAAATCACTTTGTAATCAACGTATTCAAGTTAAAGTTCAATCTAGGGAAATGGACTCAAAACACTGAAGACAGGATTAGGTTTACAAATTAGGGTCAGGGTTAGGGTTTCAAATTAGGGTTAGGGTTTGATGGCTAGGTTATGTTTTTACTCTTAGGGGTTAGGGTTTAAATCTGGGTTTTGGGACCATTTTAGAATTTCAAATTTCATGGCAGGATTCGGGTCTTCAATTCGAGTATCAAGACAGGCTATCGGTTTCAAATCAGTGTTTCCAACCTGGACCTAGGTTTTAAACAATGGCTAGGGTTTGAAGGGCTTTGAATCGCTCAATAATGAGCAGTGTGTCAATAAAGGAAGGCAATCAGATGTCAAAAAAGTCTACGGAGCTGCGAAATCATCCTTCCCAGCGTGCTTGCCGCCGTCCGCCTCAGGCAAACTCGTCTGCCAAGTCGGGGGCTAACCGCAGAACGTCGTTGAGTATTTTAAGGCCCTTACCTCTCACAGCCTTACTAATCTAATTCACACCTCCCCTGAGAGCAAGTGGAGGCGGAAGAGGAGGGGAAATGTACATGTAAAATGACAAATTGACTTGGTCCAGAACATGACGGGGATGGAAAAGCTTCAGGATCAGAGCGGCACGGCGTGACGCCAAGGTTATCGTCTGACGCACGCGTACGTCGCCAAGCGACATGGGAGATACACATTCAGCAACCACCACTCAATAGTACACTACACGGCAGCAAAGGTCTTTTGTCATTAAAAAATAATAATAAATTCAGCTGGCTGGCAGGCTTTTATGTCGCTCTCTCTCTATTTAGGGTCAAAGGGTCGTATGGCGTGCTGGAGCCTATCCCAGCTGTCTTCGGGCAGTAGGCGGGGGGCACCCTGAACTGGTTGCCAGCTAAAGATTCAAATTCTACCAGCAATGACACATCCCCTACTGCGTAATTAGCTCGCCCCGCTTGATTGCTCCCTATTAACGGCACCTGCGACACTTCTGTCATCTCCCGTCATCTTAAGTCATCAATACGGGAAATTTGCAACCCGGGAATCAGATGCTATTCTCCCATAAACGGGCGGCGGCGGAACGGCGGTAGCGAGTGGGGAGGGGATGTGCAGCCGTGGCTAAAAAGACAACCTTATCAGCTTCTGCGCAGCGGAATGAAGGCGCTCGCTCTGATAAAAGGGGAAGCTTTACGAAAGATAAGTCTGCTGTAGACGCAAGCTAAGCTAAGCCTTCAGACTGGAGCCGGTGTGCCGAGCACTGACTGAACGATAGCCGTTCTGTGTGAAAGGTACAGATTCCGAAGAGGGACGGGACAGTTGAAGTTGACCTTGTTTATTTGTCGCTTGCTTCCTTAGTCTTTTCATATACATGCGGTTGCTCTCCTTTAAGTCTCTCTCGTTTGTTGAAGTCAAGGTCGGAGCTTCGAGCCAGGGAATCATTGGCCACTCGATGCTCAAGGACACCGATAGGGGAAAGCGTGTGCGCACACCCGCACCCACACCCACACCCACACCCGCACACACGATGTGTTCAGGAGCATCAGGAAACTTGATATGTTGCCATGCTTTGCTTTCAAGGCCTGTGTCTTTAGCCTTAGCACCAGAGAATAAGTGACTCTGTGTGTTCATGTGCATGTGTGCGCCTGTGTCTGTGTGTGCGTCTACTTGTGTGTGATGGAGGGGTACAACGTGGGACCATTACTCATGTTGTCAGAGCCCCCCCCCCCACCGGGCCTCGCACATACGTACGTACAGCTCGCGGCATCCAGAAGCCGTCACTTCAGCAGCACAATGCCCAATCAAAGGAGAGACGTCACTTCAGACCAATGACTACAACTGTCACTCACAGGCGCCATTTTCTCACCAAACAAGGGGGAGCTGGCCGGCGGAGGGGAGCCCCAGGCGCCGCCATGGGTCACGTATGAAGGATGCATGCAAAGATATTAATAGAGGGTGTTGACACTAGTGCACTGCAAGTCAGGGACATTAAAAGTAATAAAAGGCAACTAGAATCACTTCCTTATTTCCTGCTGACAGTAGGTGGCGCAATAAAATGCCAATGAATAGGAAGATATTTACAGGGGTGAATGGGAATAACCCGTGACTGGATAAATATTGTAACGGTTCAAATAACCAAATGTTAACATCTTTTTTTTTTTTCAATTGATACTCTGCATCCACACAAATTAACCACACCTCACTTTTTTTGTTTTACTTTTTTCATTTGAATGTTATTACTTCGACACTAAACATCAACATTACATTTTAAGTACTGTTTTCAATGGTCAATTGTACATTGGAAGAATTATCATTTTGATGTATAATTACATTTGAAATTTAAACAAAAAGTATTTTAGTTCCATAGAAATTCAATATAAAAACAAATACAGATGTTCCAAAATTATTTTGATTCAAAATTCAGATTTTTTAAACTGTATCACCATTTGAAATTAAAATATACATTTAAGTAACACTAAAATAATATTGAACATGTTTATACAGTAAAATTATTTCATTATTCATTCCGTTTTTTTTCATCATCATATTTATAAATAATTGAAATTAAAAATTCCAAGTTAATGCCCATTCATTACTGTGCAAGGTGTCATCTAAACTGACAAGAAATGATCCGCCATTTTACAGCTCGGCGCTACCACTCGGTTGGATATGTCAAGACTTGCTAATTACCAACGAGGAGCCACATGAAAGGGTATGAGGTGTGAGAACGCGTCGCAAAGCGAGCGACGTCTCCCACAAAGAGCCTGTGAAAGCACCAAACATCAGCGGCTGCTGATGAGTTTCCAAGAAAAAAAAACAACAAAAAAAACTGCCGTCACCTGCACCGCTTTTGTCTTCACAGGGACGCCTCAAACCACCGTACAACACAGGAATGTGTGAGAATAGCAGCACACCCAGCATTCAAAAATCTACACCAAAATATAAGACAAGAGAATAACATGTTCAGCGTACAACACTTCAGTTGGGGCGACAACAAATATCCCATGCTTCTTTCTTATGATCATGATGCTGCATTTTTTAGTTTTTGATAGATGCTGCAAACGCGGAGATGACGCACGCCGAAGAAAGATAACACAGTTTGACTGCAGAGCTGTTTTGTCGAGCTAATAAAACTGTGCCTGTGTGCGTTTGTGTGTGCGCGCGTGTTTGAGAGCAGCCACCTTCACGCCTCAGGCCCTACGACGATGAACGCCGAGGCTCGGTAGGTTCATCCATCAACCAGCATCGCATCTGATTGTGTGTTTTTGTGTGTGCGCTTTTTTTTTTTGCTATGCATACACACATACATAATTAAAATACACACAGGCATGCACACGCATACACACACACACACACACACAGAGTCACATTTCCAGCCAAAATGTCCCCGCAAAGAAAAATGACACCGTGGTTAAAAAAGTGTGTTGTCAAGGATTGTGCCACATAAAGATATTGTAGAGTGTATTCATGTGCGTGCGCACGCACACACACACACACACACACACACACACACACACACACACACACACACACACACACACACACACACACACACAAAGAAAGACAAGAATGCACACATACACAGTAGAAGTGGGGTGTCGCACATGAAGATAGAAAGACAAGAACATCCACTCTCTGTAAATGTGGATGCCAAGGGTTGGAAGAAAAGAACCCAAACACACTAAAAGTGGGAAGTGCCACAGAAGGCCGAATGACAAGAACACACACACACACACATACACCAAGTGGAATAATGCCAAGTGTAATGCAATGTCAAGATGGAACACACAACACTCGCACGGTTGTTCCCTTCACAGCCAATCTTCGTAAACAAGCGAAAAACAAGCGTTGACACAAGTCGAAAGGCAGCGGAAAGAAGCATTGTTGCTTTTTGATAAACCTAACCCCCATTTGTTCCATCTCACCCCTATTTAAAGCAGCGGAAGGGGAAAATGGTAACATGAAAAGTCACCTTTTTATTCAATATAAACACCGTGACGAATGTGTTTCATACTTCCAAGGGTGGGTGAGGGGTTCTAGGTTGAGCGTAGACATTTAAGTTTTTTTTTTTTCTCTAACCAGAGCTGCCCCCTACAATTGTCCACAATATATATTCTCCTTTGTTTGGGCATGTGCCTTTAAGAGGCGTGGCCTAGCAAATATCTGGACGTGAGTTGCGGGCGACATCCCGTGCATAGAGGCAACCACTTGAATTGCATGGTGGTCATTTTACTGGTTGTAACGTTTTTTTACGGGTTTAAATCGGTGTCTAGACGTGTTAATCTTGAAAAAAGATAGTGAATTAAGGAATACATCAGCTTATGCCGTAAATCAGCTCATTTGGCGCTAAGCTCTCTCATAGGCCTTCGTGTAACTTTTAACCCCCCCACCCCCCCTCACCATTAACCATCCACCCCCAAGTAATTACCTCCGTTTGAGCTCGGGACCCGTTTAGTGCAGATTACCCTCCCCGATCAACAAGAAGATGGAAAATGGCACCCACTCCCCGAGGGACAGGCCTGTAATCAGCCCTCCCACAGCCCGTCAAGTCTGATGCCCGCCTGGAGGGGCGGCAAGGCGGGGGGCATTCCATTGACCCCCCCCCCCAATTCCAAACCCCCATATATTCAGTGTTTGCATAACGCCGCAAAATCAACTGCTTTTGTTGTGGCGGCGTCCATTTTCAAGCGTCGCAGACCCAGGCAAAGCCCTGAAAATCCACAGCCGCTTTTTGGAGAAATTCGTCATGTTCAGACGGGCAAAACGAAACTAACCTTCTGGGGGCAGGGGGGAAAAAAAAGCATGATTTTTGTTTCTGTGGTGAGAGAAGATGAAGAAGAAAAGGCCCGAGTGACAAATGTTTCAGAGGTCACCTTGTGTCAATAAAAGGGAAATAAAAGATACTATTCCAAATCTAACAGAGGTTGCGATTGTCAGACTCATGAATGAAATAATGTAGTTGATTTTTCACATTTTCATATATCGTTTTAAATATGACAATTTAACACATTCACAACATACAATTATCCGTGTGATTCAATGACAAATTCATGAAAACATTATTTTGTATCTTTCAGCACAATATTTGTTGAAAGTACATATGCTCAACAAAACCTTAAAAATATTGAACGATACCTACTGAAGAGTCGATTTTTAATTTATCAGTTGATTGCACGTTCCATATGAAAAGAATCATACAATTTGGAAAAAAAAACAGGGTCAAATGTTAAGTCATAATTTTAATAGCAAGAGCGTTTTATTAATTATTGTTTAGTGGAATATGATCAGCTTTGTTTCACATCAAGATAAAAATTTAGGTAATTAATGTCATGCGCATTCCATTTAATATTGTGATCCCCCCCCTCCCTAAATGTGCTAAGTGATCAGTGATATTTAGTGAATGGTAATTTCTCCTGGCAAGTGAGTTTTATTTCCAATTTTTAATGGAATATGACAGGATTTATATCAAATATTTGACATACTTTTGATTTTATTTCCGAACTGAATGGAGGGTTAAAGTTGCTGCTGTGGCTCCAGAGAAGGAGGCGGGTGCTGGCCATGCTTTTAAACATTGCAATGAAAACATCACAAAACTGTTTCTCAAAGAGGAGAAATTCAAGGCACTTTTTTATGTGTTTACATGTTCAATAATTCAGAGCGGAGGACTCACCGATGAGCATGGCGGTGGCGGCGTGTCTATGTGTCACTCGCATGTACTTCGCCGCCTCCCCGGGGAGCACAGGTGTTTACAGAGGCGTTCCTGCCTAGCGTCGGGGTGTCCCCTCCCTCGGTTTGTATGTATCCGTGCCGCGAGAAATGCTCCCCCCCACCACCACTTCTGCCGGCGTCCAATCCCCGAGAATTCTGCGGCGTATCCTCAGTTAAAATCCCTCCCGCTGTCGCTCGCTACTTGCCTTGGCTTGACAGAGCCGGGAATGAATGAGGCGGAGGAGAGGAAGGCAGCGGAGCAGCTCAGACCTCTCTCGCGCTCTCTCTCTGACTCCCCTCACTCTCTCTCTTTCTCCCTCGCTCACCCTCTCGCGACCTGGACACCACTACTGATGAGTGATGACAATTTCATGTCTCTACATGAGCGTTTAGCCTGATTTCTACCAGTTATTTACCCCCCCCCCCACACACACACACCATTTCCACTCATTTCCAAGTTAACGCTACGATGTAAAATTATGACACAATGCCACGATGTAACATCACCATGCAATGCCACGTTGCAATGCTATGATGTCGAGCTATAATGTAATGCCGCAATGTAAGGTTATGATGTAACACTACGATATACACTTCGATGTAACGCTACAATATTTGGACTATGATATACAGCAGGGGTCTCAAACTCAATTTACCCGGGGGGACGACTGGAGGCGGCGTCTGGGTGAGGCTGGGCCGCGTCGGGTTTCCCACAAGAAACGTTCCTCATAGAAACGTTCCAATGTTCTCAAATATCTTTATTTTTAACACAAAATAAGATGCAAAAAAATAGATAAATTAAGAATTAAAAAGAAAATAAATCAATCAATCAGTCATAAATAACTGAAATAATAATGATCATACAGCACTTATAAACGAGTGAAGAAACCATTAGAGGAACGGAATGGCCACGTTGCTAGCTTTGTAACGACCACGTTGCTAGCTTTGACTGCTGCATTATTTTCTTTGGGTTGCTTTCTAAAAGAAATCTCGCTGCATCCTCTGAATGTCTCTTTGTGTAATGACGTTTCAAATTTGTATGACATCTCGTGCTGCCACATCATGTAGCAAAGCGACACCTCTCCCGCTATGGCATCATTCTATGATATCCTACGATTGCATGCTACAATTTCACATCATGGTCAAAGCCACACGATGTTGTGCTATAATGTTGTGGCGCTGGGATGGTGTGTTTGTTATTTTATGTTAAATGTCCTGCGCTTTGTTACGGCTACAACAGTTTTGGAAAGCGCCATATAAATAAAGACGTGTCGTGTTCTGTCTGTCTATGATGTCGCGGCGGAATCAGAAATCCTTGAAAATTTCAATAGCAAAAAGGCAAAAAGAGGGACAATCAAAGATTACGCGAGAATCAGTTCTGCGTTCGGCCTTTGTCGACATGAAGGGCGCATGTGTGCGTGTGCGTGTGCGTGCGTGTGTGCGCAGGCGTCTGCAGGCAGAGCAAATACAAGCGACAATTCCTCTCTTTCGCCGCTCTAACCGCTTGGCTTTTTCAGCATGCTCCTCTTTTACGATGCATCATCCATGACACACTTTGAAGGAGCACTTGATTTTTGTTTGTTCTGATGCGGGCATGAATGTGTGTGGGAATGCGTGTGCGTGTTTGTGAGCATTGTGTTGTATTGTTGAAGAGCTTTGGTGCAATGCTGAGCTGTCCTGGAGACACGCCAGGGCAGCAAGGGTGCTATCAGGAACTTAATTACAGCGTTAAACGTCTCCCTCGCCTCCTCTCCATGTATTGGCTTCCGCTTCGCTCCAGCTTTGTCTACTCCAAGTGTGCGCCGTACATCCATCTCACTCTTCGTCTTGTATCTCGTTTTTTTCCCCTTCCTTTTTCCGTCGGCCGTGGCAAGAATGTGTCTGCGGCGTTTGTAACATCCAGAAATAACAATCTGGATTTGTCACCTATCAACATCGTATCCAGCAGTTGTGATTGTTGCTCGATCATCATGTCCCGCACCTCAGCAGACCTCATTTTCACGACAACGTCAAAGGATAAACTGTAGTCCTTTGGCGTCGAAGAGCTTTTGTCATGATAATGTAACTTCTTCTAAATTTCCTGCCAAGGACTTTCATTTCTTGAACTGCTTTCATGCATTCCAATCTATCTGTTTTTCACCAGTACTACTGAGTGAAGATATTGACTATCAAATTAGCCTCTCACACTAGCCTGCTCTCAAGGCACTTCATTTTTTTGTTTGTTTGTTTTTTGTCTGCGAACATTTTTCATTGATGGCTGTGGTACATTTCATTGTCCAACTGCAATGCTTGACAAGAAAGAATGCTGAGTGACTATTACTGTTGTAATCCGAATGATTTAAATCGAACAATCAGTTTTGATTTAAAAGATGGGAGAGTATTAAAACCAACCGAATTGAATCATTCCATTTTAAACTATATCAAGAGATTGTTTTTTTTAAACTGGAGAGATATAATTGGAAGGAAATGCCACGTTTACTGACAAGGTCATTTGGATTGTTAAATTATAACAAGAAACAAACTCATTGAGTTTGTTAGTGCCAGTTTGAGACTAGCCGCAAACTGGTTAGCTTTTTTCTCTGATATGCTCCCCACATGTGATCAAAAGTTAGAACGTTATCGGTGTGTATTATGTTTATTAGATGGTAATTTAAGGTTAGAAAGTGAGATTAATGATGCTTTCTGATGCGGCTTTCACCCTGTTCGATACCCCCACAAGCCTCTCTCATCTTCCTTCGAGCTGCACTGTATTCCACCCCCCCCCCCTCCTACCCCTCCCCTTTTGGCTCAATAAAAAGCACCGAAGCGTTGACATCCATTATGTTGCTGCAGCCGCTGAGGTGAATCACAACTGAAGTACAAAGAAAATCCAATCATCCCAGCGTCCGCCAGTCATGGCTATAAGAAACAACACCTCGGCAGAGCAAATAAAGGGCGTCTTTGGTTGTTCACAGTGAGAGGATTCAGCCGGTTTGGGTTGCCAAGAGCTGAGTAACCACGGTGAGTAGAGAAGGTCAAGCTGTCACACTACAGTCTCGTCTGGATAAGTAGTGATCAACAAGTTTCTTAGTTTCGGGAGATTACTGCCACACTGGTAAAGGGCTCTCGCATGCAAACATTGACGTACTCATCACGTATACGCCTGCTACACCCGACCAGGTAAAAAGTGAGTAAAAATTCATAATTTCCTCTTCCAAATGCAAACTATCAACCGGGAAAAAACAACTACATTGAAAAGCATTACAATGTCAGTGCGTAACAGCTCGACCTAAGTGACTAAACTTAACTGAGTGACAGGAAGACTTACAGTGGCTCGCATGAGCACTGAGCGCAGGCCAAAGTCAACAAAAGAGTGACAGACGCTAATGGGAGACAGATGGCACCTGAACGCAACACTCACACTATGTTTGCCTTTCATTACTGACACGTTCTTGTGTGTCAAATCGATATATACCATGTTTCGGAGCATATAGTAGCCAAGGGATGTTTATGTACTCAAAGGCAGAGAAGATTGGGCATCTGTGATGTATATTAATGAGGAGTGAAGGTCTCTGTCCCATACTGAAGGGAAGATCTTCTTTCCTTTGAGCTTGAAATGTTACGCAGCATTTTCTTTCTGTTTACATGTTTCCATATTTCAGCATTAATGTCAAGGACATTTTCTTTCCAATGGTTGTAATTTGTTTCTCGGGGTATTCGGTACTTGGGCATCCGATTTATTTATGTCCAGAGATGCAATGCTACTACATAAGGCCATCTAGCCATCTAGCCATCTACCTTACGACGTAAGGCTAAGGAATAAAATCAAGACACCACACTACAATGCAAGGCTCGGACAAAAGACCATGATGTTAATTGTCCATTTGATTCACAAATGCCAAGAAATTTTCTTTTCATCCAGACAATACAAACATGTTCTTTTGTGTAGATCTAATATGTTATTCTGCACATGTTTATAATCAGGTGTTTTGTTTTTTAATCAATGAGCAAAATAAAGGGCAACCATTTGCATCTCAGCACCTCGAATGAATTACAGCTCCGGAAATCCATCAGTGATAAGTTGCTAATAAAGCCATTTAGAATGTGATAGTTGTTTTTTTTGAGTTGATAATGTATTACAGCGTTGGAAGAGATGGCATCCAAGTAAATAAGATTCATGGGCTGGCAGGCGGGCTGGCTTCTCCGACATAATGTGCTGATGCAGAGAGACTTGCCCTGTTTACATAAGAGCCCCAATGTGGTGGGCGAGTGCAGCCAACTGCTCCAAATATAAACCTGGAAGATTCTTCTATGAATGGAAATATACGCTAGGCATTAGTCACATCCGCACCTCCACATTTCGCGTTACAAGTGTCCATTCATATATGTGCAAAGGCATTGGGGGACAGGAAGTGGAAAAGTGGAAAAGATTCAGCATCACTGCCATTCATGACTTTGCAGGAGGACAAACAGGGGAAGAGACGGTGTGTAGGGCGGGAGAGCGCTGCTGGGTTCCCTATATCAATAATTCATCAATGAGTTTTGTCAACTGGGGTTCACGGGTGGATGAGGAGGATGTGAAGGCGGAGCCACGACCGGTGGAGGAGAGCCATAGATGAGACTTTTTTTTTTTTGTTCTTCAAGCTGAAATGGAATTTTATTCCAAGGCATTGAAATTGCACATGGGAATACCAATGCTTCAATAAATCAATTGCAATATTAATTAAAGATTGAGCACCAACATTCCAAGCATGACTAATATAAGGGCAACACTGACGAGCTGAGAGAGGAGTTGAGATGTCTCAATGAACAGTATAACATACAGAGCTCCAGACTACCCCTAAACTTTATTTAGAGAAGACTGGATTCATGGCATTCCCACTGATATCGATAGGAAAAGACGATTGGAGATACAGGAGTTTTGAGCTATGCACCTAGTCACAGAACAAATTAAACTCGTATCTCAGGGCCTCACTGTGTATCTATTTTACCTGTGGGACCCATGTGTCTTGGATTTCGGTACGAGTACTCCAATCCTTACCTCCCCCATGGAACAGACCAGAGGGAAAATAAAGGTATGAGGAGGTGTGGATGGTCCAATGGAAACACAGAAATATGGTTCTACGCTGGAAAAATTAGGGGGCCTCACATTAGGCCCTGGAACATCTGCGAAAAGGCAGTCAGCGGACGTCAAACGCGATAAGGTTTGGGTCTTGAAAGATGTGCCATCTGGAAAACTAGGCCACGTCGCATCCTCTGCCGGACACCAAACTCAGCATGGATAGCAACTTCATCTCAAAAGGTCATGAAAGAAGCATAATATGAAGGACCGCAAATGTCATAGCTGCGTATGATTGAACATGTATGTTTTATTATCCTTCATGCAAACCAAATATTCAATTTTTTTTTTTTAAATCCCTATTACATGCGCGCTGTAGGGGTGTTCCCGCATCTCGTCCCTTCCCGCAGGCCGCCTGCCTGTCGGGGCGCATGAGGGCATCGGCTCGGCTTGAACGTTGACGAGCAGCGACAGCCTGCACTCTGACTGGGAGGAGTCTAGCCAAGCGAGCCAAATGTGCCAGCGTGAGCAAACACATGCGCAAATAAACAAACGCACGAGTGTACACGAAGGCATCATTTGTGTGTGTGGCGTTTTGCATGCATAACGGTGTCGCTTCGGCACAAACATGAGTCAGGAGGCTTTGATGTTGTCGCACCACATTTATGTAACAAGCGCATTCTTTTTCGAGTCCCGTCCATCGGGGTAACAACCTCAGTAGTAGGGTGATGTTACAAACAGTGAGGTCTGTTGATATGAGGCGCATTCAGAAATTCATTCTAATGCCCGTGCACTACTCTTAAGCACACGGAGAGGCAGAACGCGCTACCGTAGAGTTCATTTCAGAACTCAGTCGATGTTCTAAACCAATCAGCAGCTCTTGCTTGAACGGTTCCCATCTGTACTGTCTGTGCACTCTGGATAGCCAAATGGCACATTTCAACAATGCTCTGAGTTTCGAAAACGATCGGAGAGAACCAGTGCGCGCTCTCTGGGTGTTGTTGACAAGTGGCTTTTGCTTTGCTAAGTAGAGTATTAAGTTGCACTTAACGGATGTAGCGCCAAACTATATTTACTCGCAGTGCTTTTCTGAAGTATTCCCGAGCTTGTTTACTTTACACCTTGATATCGTTTTTTAATCAAGTGCCGCCTGAGGGATCGAAGGTCACGGGCATTCAATGTTGGTTTGGCCGAACTTCATTGGAATTGGGTTTGTAGAAGCAAAGGGTGGTGCTGCATAGACCAAAGTCCATTGACAAATGGCTGTGACAGGACTGGAAGAAGGCACACCAAGACCCAAATTGGAACGGAACATGGTCAAAAATTGATGGATGGAATAACCCAGTTAAAAAGAAGAGGAGGGTGACGTGAAGACAAGCACTGACAAACGGCTTGACAGAAGCGAGCTAACGGCGGCACGAGGCTGACAGACACAAGAGATGGAATAATGAATAGCAGCGGTGACAGGGAGTCAATGCAGCGGCGACACAATAGACAGATCGGAGACTTCTGTCAGCATGAGAGGAGCCACTGCTTTCTCTTGTGTTGATTTTTTTTTTTTGACGAATGAACTTCTCGATCTGATCAGCACGGTCCTCGCAAGCTCTATCACGGACGGACAGGACATAGTCAAGATCTTTTCGGTCCGAGTCAGCCATCACCGAGCCCATCACAACAGCAGACAGGAGCAAATATTCACCCGTATAGATTATGGATTGAGTGGAAGAATTGTTTTCCCTTTGCTTGATTGGAAAAGAGAGCGGACAACCACAAAGGATGCCTTTCCTACATTTCTGATCTTTGACACAGTTTCACGGAGCTTGCTGATGAGCTGATCATTTGAATCAGGTAAGTTCAAGTCGAGAGAGATCTAAAACAGGCAGGATGTGTCTCTCGAGGAGCCAGAGTGTTCCCTACCCCTGACGTAAGGAGCGCAGCTAAAAGATCTCTCATCTGTTGATTGATCAAGAACGCTCAACTGCCAAGTGACTGATGAATGAGAATGCAAAAGGAAGAAGCCATTTTTTGTCAGCATTCTTGCCATTTCTACGTCACCTGTCCAATGACCACGAAAAACATTTTTTAAAATGGAAAATATAAAATATTTAAAGAGAAACTTTCCTAACCGATGAGAGAAGTACCTTTTTTTTCCTTTGGAGAATTCCACGGTGGGGTGGAAAGGATTTGGACAAATGTGGAATATTCATGAGCAACATACACACACACAAATGCACAATCAGACATACGCGCACACACACACTCTGCCGGACCTTGACTTGACCTCTAATCTATTGGTCGGGGATAATGGTGCTTGATTTACTCACGTACTTCAGAGAGCGCGCTGCTATTACAAATGTCCGTCCTTGCAATGGCTACATTGTCTGCGGAAGAGAGTGACAGTTTATAATTGGAAAAAAAATAGAGCGGCGAAAGAAATTAGGCTTATGCGCGTACTGACGGGGCGAGAAGGGATTGACTTGGAGTTCAAATTACATCCACATACAAACATAGAGTCTCTTATGTACGAAGAAAAAAAAAGACCCTTTGCTGGTTAATCCCGGCGGGCCTATAGGGGGGGACGTTCTAATCCTGTTATCAGGCCCAGCAGATGTGTTGACAGAACAATAAGCGGCACCGTAGCCCCCCACCCCCCGCGAGGAGGTCATGAGAGCCAAAAGATGACTCTTCACACTCATTTGTTTCCCGCTATTCAAATCCCATTCTGCTTCGTGGAGCGCAGTCACAGTGTGTACAGGGAGAGCTAACACGCTGTAGCGAGAGTGAGGAGACTGACCTCAGGAATGCTCCAAAATAATAGTGTCCAGACACACTAAACACACATCACGACGGTTCGAACAAGCAATCCTTCCAGCAAACTCTGCTCATAATGACATCTACAAATATATTCACAATTAACATCGCGGATGCCCAAATGGTGCATGATCAGGCTGTGGAGATCACGAGGTCTAAAAATAAACCATTTTGAAAAGAGGTGTCAAACAGCCAGTGTTTATTTTCTTTTTGACATATTTGTCTCGCTTGACACATTCATTCCACTTTTAGAAGGAACAAAAACATTAACTTTTTATCGGGCACTCAATGGAATACATTGAAATAGTTCCAAGCGGTTGACATGATATATTGTTACTCATGACTAACTTGATGGAGCACGTCAATGTGACTTACTCATGATGACTCACTCAACTCACCACAGCTTTTATATACAAACACTATGAGCCCTACTTTTGTGCGCTGCACAAGTCCAGTGCAAAGCACAGTCGAACTGTGAGCATGGGTGGAGTTACACGCGTTTGCGCCACAACTTAGACCTGCTTTCAACGGGCATTAAAATGTTGTCTACTTTTAGCCGCCAAATTGTCATGTGCATTGGAGGCGTGAAAAAGAAATACCCTCAGTCCGTCGGAATGCCTTGCCTGGTGCGGCACGGTCTGCCCAATTCCCAATAGACCCTTCAAACCCAAGCTCCAGACAAATGAATACTTAGGACTAACTCAACGGACACATCACATTCCTTTGCTGACACTAAAGTACAACATGACAAATACTCATGACTAACTCTAGTGATATTGTGAAGTTACAGTTGAAATTTACATGTTTACTCATGACAACTCACAAACTCAGCAAAGCTTTGATAATGCAAACGGCATGCTTTTTGTCCCTGAAGGCAGACTGTACATTCCCTTGTGTAGGGCCAAGCGAAATATACCTTGGAAAATGCAGTTGTATTTCTTGGGGGCGTTTTTTAGTGAGTTATAATTTAATTTAATTTTTGACAGTGCAGTCCCCTTGCATTGCGCTCACCAGATCCATCAGGAGGAGCTATGACGGGGAAAAAAAACGCTTGCTGTGTGTGACAACATGTTTTTAAATGCATATTACTGCCATCTACAGGATAACAATGGAACATCATGGTTAAATTTACCAAAAAATGTATGGGCAAATCCACCCTACAGGTCAATAACTACAAATTCGGCGCAAATTAGTCTCTCCATGACTTACTGCTGTACGTCCCGGCGGAAGCAAAACCCATTAAAAAAGCCTTTCATCTGCCTGCACTTTATCACAGAGTATAAATGCAGCGGTGACCAGTGTGGATTAGCCAATGCTGGCTCATCGACAAAATTACACCGGTGTGTATGTGGAGGAGGAATATGTATGGAGATATATGAAGCTTGATCAAGCTTGAGAGCAAAAATAATGATATATACAGGTAGCATCACCGGAAAATGACAGCATATTCCCATGAAAAGAAAGGTCAAATAAACAAGCGACATCACAATGTGTGTGCTTCGTACGTGAGTTTGTTTGTGTGCGAGTGCATGTGTGATTGGATGCTACGGGTCACAGGCTTTCAAAGGCAATTTCTGAATGCTTATTTTAAGCAAAGCCAGAGCCGGGCTTAATTTTGGCCGCTTGCCCCAACGAGGGTGCTGATTAAAAGCTAATTATACGCTACAAATTGGGCCTCGGGTGCGCATAGGCTCTGCTAATTTGACACACAGCCCAGGACTCTGGACCGGACGCGCGCCCGCAGGCCGTCGTGCATGTCCTCCCTCTGCTTTGCCGAACAGGCAAGGGAGACAACATGTCAGCTACGATGAAAGCTCCGAGGTTTGAACCAGTCTTACCACGCATGTATTTTGGGACATAATATTGTGTAACCCATCACACTGTTTAGGTGATGATGAAGAAACATAAAAATCAAAGGTTACGAAGATAAATTTAATACATGAATATCAATGAAAAATACAAATAAAAACAGCATATTTAAGTCTCAACCTCTCTCACAAGGGTTGAGAGCATTAGTCTCTCCTGTATTTCAGCTATGGTATTGATGTTTTGTTTTAGTGGATTATATTTATTTCATCATCATCATCCATCCATCCATTTTCCGGTCCGCTTTATCCTCACAAGGGTCGCGGGGGGTGCTGGAGCCTATCCCAGCTATCTTCGGACAGTAGGCGGGGGACACCCTGAACCGGTTGCCAGCTAATCGCAGGGCACACAAAGACAAACAACCATCCGCGGTCACGCTCACACTCACACCTAGGGACAATTTAGAGTGTTCAATCAGCCTGCCATGCATGTTTTTGGAATGTGGGAGAAAACCGGAGTACCCGGAGAAAACCCACACAGGCCCGGGGAGAACATGCGAACTCCACACAGTCTCCACAATGACCTCTGCTAAGGAAGATTTCATCTTGGGCAAGGTGAGGAATTTGCAGTCATCCTCTTGGTTAGTTTGGAACGTCATGACTTTTCGTTGTTCAAGTCATTAAGTCTCAAAATGAGGTCATGGTACATGGGCTCCCTCTAGTGCAGAGGTGGGCAAACTACGGCCCACGGGCCAAATCCGGCCCATTGGTCTTTTTAATCCGGCCCGCCGAAGGTTGGTACACAATTAAAGTTCGATGTCAACGACTGCATTCATTTCATTTGGACTTGTAATGACAGGCATTTCAACGCCAGGTGGCACAGTTACTTGAAGTTGCAGAGCATAGGGAGGAAGGGGGAGACGATACAGAAGCCCGCAGTAGCGCCAAGTCAAGCAAATCCCGTTCGATACGACGGAATAATGTACTCTTAAAGTCTGAAAAACGTGCCAAAAAATGCAAAATACTGCTTTTTAAATAAAGAAATCCAGTTAATATTATCTCGAATTTAGTTCACCCTTTTGATCCGGCCCTCCATAATATTTTCTGGTTCTCATGTGGCCCTATGCAAAAATAATTGCCCACCCCTGCTCTAGTGGGATGCAAAAGAATCACTGCTTAAGTACAGTTTAGTTGTATTTGACTTGAGTATTCAATGTGTTTGCATAATGTTAGCATGGTTCATAATAAAATTAATGAATGGATGGTTTAGGAAATCCATGTTACCGCCAATCTTAAACCCATATCGCTTCACCCTTTCACGCACCCTGTAACCTGATAACGTGATAAACTGTCCACTGGAGTCACCGCTGTGCCTGAAAGGGTTAATAACAGACGTGACCTTCGTCTTTTTGAATGTAAACTCTCAACTTCTCTTAGAAAATCAAGCAACGACCTTCGCCACAGGGAGCCAGCAAAAACGCATGGAGAGCAAAACAAACGTGTCTCACAGCCAACAGCCTCTTGGCCGTCTCACAGTTGTTGGCTATTTGCGTCTCTCCGTGCTGTGATGCGGCCGTTTTTGCCCAACTACTTATTTTCTTAACCACCGCTACTTACTATAAGCGCCTCAATAAAGCCTGACGTGTTTTAGAGTCGCACCGCAGATGCATTGGTTTTATTTATGAGCGAAGAACGAAGCCTTGCGGTTGGGATTTATATTCTCATATAAAAAAAAATTTCGCTCTCGAGTGCCAAAAAGATGTACATAAAATGTACCATATTTGCATCATATTTCATGTTCGACGGAGCGGGATGAATCCCATTTACATCCAACGCCATATTCTCCAATGCACCATTTACATCATCTATTATGTTCTATACAACTCCAGTATACCATAGTTATCGCTCTAAAATCTCTAATGTACATATGTTAGGCTCTATACACAATGATTTTTAATTTACTATTGAGGGAGGCCTGATTCCGATATCAGGACCTCAAAGGTAAGCCTTAAAACGTTAATGCATCTATAGAGGTTGATGCTCAACCCCGATGGTGTGTAAATACAAGTGGGTGTTGACATTTGCGGCCGACTCAACCCGTGGGGGAGGGGGGGGGGGGATTATGTTCGGACCAAATTCTTTGTGGGGCAAGCGGTGAGACAAAGGCAAAGAGTCACCCCGCCGGTGCTTGGGCACATTGTCGAGAAGCGAGGGAGGACGACGCTACATGATCACCCTGGTGTCAAGGACGCCATTCCATCACACCTGGAGTACACCAAAGAGGAATCAAAGCCTCCTCATCCCTCCCTGCCTGTCTTGATTATCGGCTCAGGGCGGAGGGCCGGAAAATGCCCGTGGAAAAACAAACCTGCATCTGCATATTCCAGACCTCGTTTGGCGCCTGCCATCAGCGAATAAATTAATACATGAATAACAATGAAAATCATCTACTCTAAATGCCGATGTGTGTGTTGTTTCTTTCGGCTATATTCGTGCTCGTTTATTTGCATAAAGAAGTGACATACCGACAGTGCATAAATATTTGTTTTATTTGTCATATCACTGAGGCTTTAATTATATACGGTATTAATGGTATTTTACGGCAGGGTGGAAAGTACATTAAAGTGACACATATGGGGAAAATAGAATGCGTCCCCACCCCAAAAAAAAGAACGATAGCAATGCAGATTTATACGTCGCAGCGGTGTTTCCAAACCTTTATTGAATGAAGGCACATATTTTATAAAATCTAGTGGCAGAATTTGTTTTTTTAAAAACTCCCCCTTTAGACTTCATGACATCATTGCTGCCATTTTGCATTTCAGTCTATGGCATTGCCTTTGACCTTGTGGAAAAAGGACAGTAATTTGGGCGAGTGGAACAACACTGGTCAGATATTTTGGCGCATTTTACAATGGAAATGTAGTAGCTAGCTGGTGCGACACAAGTTAGCGTAGCACCAAGCATTCCCATGATAGCTACCAAGCAGCAAGGAAAGCAGAGGGAGTTACTGTTACTGTTTAATGTCGATGCAACGTCCATCAAACGTGCTTGAGACCTTTTTTTTTTTGTAATCTTTTTTATTGCCAAAATATATAATACAAAAATCAGGCAATCCTTAATTTACACGGGCTAATTGATCCCATTTTCACGCTGAGGCAGATGACATCATCAGGCGTGAACCCGATTGGTTGGTACCGTCCAAATCTATACCGCCTAATCTCTAGGCCAAATTTAGACCGTCAACCGCAAATATGCTGTGAAGACTGCACGCCCCTGTTGAATAATTCTGAATAGTAGGCAGTAAAGTAAATAGCCCACACAATATGAGTCCTTCATTTTAGGCTGTCATAATACTACTACCCGTGTTTTTCCTTTCTAACCATGTCTCGGCCTTTGATTTTGTGGAAGGAAATATATTCCACTGTCTGCTATTGAACCTTGTATGTATGGAGCTGAAATGTTTTGAGCCCCCCCCCCCCTGGAGACTCCATCAAAGGTCCGACATCATACCTCCCTTTCGGCCAACCTCTTCATGCTGCATCCCCGCGTCTAATAAGTCACTCTGGTGTAATTGTGCCCCTCTGAAGTTGGGCAATCATGGTGCTCAGAGAATGGCGGAGGTAAAGACAAGATGAGGGTGAGCAGTGGGGGGCGATGGAGGAGGCAATGTCACGGGGTCTTATCATTGCATCTGCCTCGAATGAGAGAACTTTTCATGTGGCTTTTAAAGGTGATGGATGGACAAGAAGGAGGAATTGTCCAGAAGAGAGCAATGAGTTTCTCCCTTTTTAGTTTCTAGAATATGCAGTATACAACTGCCATGATAGATGCTTTGGGATGGAGATGTCAAAATGAAATTCATTCATCTGAGAGACTGTTTACAGGCCTATGTCTATTAACCTGGGTCCTGATTTGATGGAAAAGCGCTTCACCACAACTTATATTTGCTGACATTTAGGAAAGCGGCAAGCCATCCAATTCGTTAAACAATTTCAAGGCTTTCTGCACAGACAAAACCACTCGAACCGACAAAATGTGATGCGCAGCAATGAGCGCTTCTTTCTTGCTCCCGCCACGTTTCTCGGATCAGCGGATCTCCTGCGCGCCGCCCTTGCGGGACCACCGACCTTTTCCCAGAGTCTGAACTTGCCGTCACGAAGAGGGCAGCCCCCGGGGCAGAGGAGGGGAGAAGGAAAGCGAGTGGCTCGGGTGCAAAGTGCACAAGACTCATTAGCCAGGTCGCATTTGAAGAGATGACAACAGCTTCAACGTTTGTTTTGTTGTTTAGGCGGGGTTCTGAATAAAGGTGTAATGGTATGCCAAAGATCCCGGTACGGCATGACCAGTACCTTGGTTTTAAGGTGAGGGTGTGTTTCACACCGAGTACATTCAACGTGTCCCTTGCGTAAAGAGGAAGAGAGAAGTCATTTCCCCATCGTCGAGGAAAAAGAAAATAGAGGAAAATGGCACAAGGCGACACAAAAATAAAACACAGATGCGCAAATGCATTCATGCAGAAAATCCTCGCCTTTAATCCAATCCGTCACGCTTTATTAAAGCAGCGGCGCGGCAGAGAAGATGGCATCAGACGGGCGGCCATGATGACGAACGCTCGCCCAACAGGCACGGCAAATTTAAACACACCCCCCCCCCCCCCTCCCCTCCGCCCCCGCCAAAAAAAGTGCACACATCAGAGGAAAATGAGATACGGAGGACCGTGAAAAAAATGCAAATTCCTTCTCCTCCTCCCTTCCAGTTTTGGTTTGGCGGATCCCGCCGATGCTGTGTGCGCACACACACACACACACGCAGACAAAAACACACGTGTTCACTTTGCTAGGTCAAATTGGGCCTCTCTCCCATCATCATGTCATCATCTGCTTGCCAAGCCTTCCGTCTGCACAACATATGAACAAGCATGCCAGGCCCATTTTATACGCCACGCGGGAGTCTTACTGCAACGTTCATGACAGCACTAATCATAAATAAATAAGTCCTCTGTGTGTCCCACTAAACGGCTTGACTGTGATTCATGCGCGCACATTTACAACGAGGACAGGAAGAATTGTGCTGGAACTGAGGTTTTCAAACCCTTTGCCAAAATGATCGAGTCAAAGCAAGCAAATACATTTGGTCAAAGACGCACGTCATTTTTTAAAAATAACTACAAATGCAGTAATTGCATTTATAGCAAAGCACATCAGGGGAGTGGAATTTTAGAAATGAAAGAAAAATATAATAGAACAAGAAAAGATGTGATTTATTGAAATGGGATTTATAAAAATATTTATAAAAGTAAAAAACACTTCACAAGCTTCTAGAGGCCACTACTGACGCCCCCTCGGTCAATATGCAGACTGACTTAACAGGAAGCAACTTTCCGCTCATTGGCTAATTCCCCCATCACTCAGGCCTCTTCGTTTGCTGCCATCCACACACTGTGAGGAAACACGCCGCACTAAACGCATCGGTCGAAAAGAGCTAACAAGCAACAGAGGAGAACGAGGCTTTTCTTGTACTCACTTCTCACATTTGGACACAGGAAGGTGCCCAACTTGATATGACAGCAGACTGAGGGCATCAAGACAACTGCGTGCTGCACAAAAGCGAGACCATGGAGTCGCGAAAAGGCAAGATCACATTTGCGTGTGTCAGCTGTGCTTTGTCATCTGAAGCCTCAAATGAATCTTCAATAGGCGACAAGCAGTGGTTCACACCAGCTGTATGATATCAGTTTGGCATATATGGCATACCGGGGTGATCGGGTACTACCTGCTTTTAACCAATAAAGCAGTAGTGAGAGGAGCCTTATTGAGCCAAGTTGTGCAGTCAAAAAGGGGTTTTCCAATTACCTAAATAAAAAGATGTGAGCAAATGCTTGACAGAAATCATCAAGGTCGAAACATCCAGAAAAAAAACGGCAAAACTCAGGGTGGTATAAAATGCTTAATGACCTTTTGCCACCCGAAATTTAATCACTTAAATAATTTGCAAAGGATTTCAGCCCAGAGTCATATTTACTTCTTCACTTTGCTTTTCAATGTCTTCAACTCCTTAGTTTAGAAATGCTTTTGAATATTCTACTTTTAAATACACAAAGCAAATTGAGTTACCTTGTGCGCATGAAATGTGCTATAATAAATAAAGCTCCGTTGCCTTGCCATTAGTGGATGCAGAGAGACAATGGACAGCTTTGTCGTGCACGTGACTTGATGGGTCTGGCTGCTGCACATGTCCAGCATCAACGCCAGAAGGAGGAAGGGTGGGTTTAAAAAAAAAAAAAAGAGCCCAGACCTACTGTCAGCTCACTGAAGCAGAGCAGGGAGCCAATACACGCCGATGTATTCAAAGAAACACACATTTTAAAGATTTTTTTTTTTTCAGGGGGGTGGAATTTAGGAATCTATAAACACATCTGTAAGTATGTGGGCTGACACAAACACTTATTTACTTACTTTTTCCACAGAGGACCTCTAAAAATATCGCACACGCACACACACATAAAGCGGAGGGGCAGAGGAGCTAAGGACACAGCAGGGCGGCGTGCAGCCTCGGGGAGTCAGCAGAAGGTGAGTGGAGATAAGGCTGCGCGATTGTGACTGTGTGTCAGAGAGAATCTGCACACGGCATCGGTTCAGCACGGCTACATCGCACCACATGCGCATTTACATCACCTGCAGTACTACTGACACCGACGGAACGCTCGGCCAAGGCAAGCCCACGTCAATCCGCTGTTTCAATATTTAACAGCAGAAGACAAGAGAATGTGTGGTTTACGGCGGAGTCATCAAACTTCACCAACATAATCCGTGTGCACACAATAACCGATGCTCAAACGTGTCATCCATGTATATTCTGTGGTAATCGGATACAATCAAGATCAAGTTCATCTTTGAAAGCCCCCTGGAAATGACCCTAAAATGGCCGCTGCAAACCAAAATGGCTGACTTCTTTCAGGCATGGACTGGTGAGATTTATTTTGAGTCTACTCATGCTAGACATGACTACATGTCTCAAGATCCCTTGAAAATCGGCCTAACATGGCCACTTCAAATCAAAAGATTTTTTTTGTCGCTTCAGGCAGAGCGTCTTGATATTTTTGTGGGTCTCGTCATGCTAGACATTCCTGCTAAATTCCATGTTGCTAATAGAAAATGTCTGCACACTTCACCAATATTCTCCTTGCCCTACGCAGTGTAAAAAAAAACAAAAACAAATTGCTCATTATTAAGCATCTGTCATATACTTTTTTTGTGGATCTACTCATGCTAGACTGTATGTTATGTTGCAAAGTGAAACCAGGCTAAATTTTCAATAAAAAGTCTGAAGTCAGCTAACTTCACCGCCATGCTTTGCGCCAGTAATGTCACCCAGTTGTCTGGTCAATGTGCTTCAAATTTGGTAACAATTGGACAAAATCTCTCGATCAAGCTGGATTTTGATGAAGAAAAATGGCCGTGCCATGCAAGCCATTCAACATTCAGCCTTAAAGTTATATTTTGCGACAATAAGAAAAAAACAAAAGCTGTTTGAAACCCCGTCACCTCGCTGGTCAGCCCACCTGTATTTTTTGCCGCCTTGCTTCCTTGGCTGTTCTGCTTGAGCCTCCTCTGGTGCGACTTGCCGTTGTAGTGGATCTGCGCCTGCGCCGCCGAGTTGAGCTGAATGTTGCAAACGTCGCACATGGTGTAGATGCGCTGTTTGCGTTCCTTCTTGGGCCTGTGAGCGCGCCCTAGTGGCGGCGGCAGGTCGGCTACCGTCGCCTGGTTGCAGTCCTTGCCGTCCACGGGCACGTCGGACCGGTCCAGCTCAGAGCTCGGCAGGGCAGATTGGTTGAAGGGGCGCTTCATAGCTAGATGGGAAAGGGAAAAAATAACAATGAGAACACTACTTCCACCCCCTTGTATTTTGACAGTGAACATGGTATTGAATCCCTGTGTGAAAAGCAGATTTCCAAACTGAAAGAGCTCGGATTCACCAAGCTTGCACATGTGCAACCTGAGCCCCTGAGCATCCGCAAACCCAGAACAAGCAAAACAAACAAGATAGACAACATGGAGGAATATGCCAGGAGCTGAAGCTCACCTGGCATTCACCACAGGGGGGAGACAGAGAGCTTCAGTGTGACTCTGAGGTCTGATGTGACCCCTCTTCATTCTTGAAAAAAAAAAAATATATATAGCACGGTACACAAGTGTATGGGGACTAAGGGCCCAAGTTCTACTTCTCATTGACACCAATTTAAGGACCTAAATTAAATTCTATTGTGACTGGGGAGGTTTTGGTTGATATCGTAATTATTCATTCATTTACAAAGCATTATTAGGGACCTGCTGGGAAAAAAAAACATCTAATGAGAGTCGTCTTCCAGGATAAAAGCATAGTATATTTTTTCATTTTTCAATTTCACCTTCAAAATATGATTGTTTCTTTAATGACCTCTTTTCCGAATGTAGCTACTGTCATAACAAATAAATAAAATGTAAAAAGCTTGGCTGTCCCTGAAATACACCCGCCTCTGCGTGTCTGAGTTATTCACGTAAATACCACAACCACACACACATACACATACAAGGGCTGAAAAAGACATTACAGCGGGCAGCGTCCATGAAAAGCCACTATTCATGTTGCCCATGTGCAAACACTCAAGAGGCCCCGTCAGATGTTTTGTGCAGAAGCTGCACCCTGGCATCAAATGAAGAACATGTCTGTGGTCTTCAACCCCGCAAATCTACGCACACGCCCGATGGGGAACTCGGGGAGATGCCCTGGAATTTCAGCGGTTGGGGAGGGCGTTTCTTCAGGAATTGCATCTATTTTCTGTCATCCTGCACGATGATTGACTTACATGTCAATACTCTTGTAGTCTTTCAACACTTCCTCGAAATCTTTTGGCTCGCCAAAGAGGAGGGCCGACACACCATGTGTGAATGACTCAGCAAAGCTGTGCAAAAGAAAAAAAAAAAAAAAACGCCAACAACAACAAAACATTTACGATACGGTGTCTGTGGCGACCACGTCCGAAAATACACCAGAGCGCTCTCCATTCTTCTTTCTCATTCAAACAGCTGTAACCACGAGCCCACCTGGAAGAGCAACCCCGCCCATCTACTGCGCCCACACTTGACACAGTGGGCAAGGGGCCCCCGGAATCACTCCAATCCGAACACACGAACAACCATATTTTAATGGTGTCATCTCCCATGTTCTGAACACTTAGGATTCCAGCCCTGGAGGACACCTGTGGTTTAGATCCACACAAGGATGATTTTTCCTTTTGATAGGGTCAGTTTGCCGCCAACAAGAGCACACCTGGATGCTAGCTAACGCACGCACACATACTGTGCACTGTGCCAGAGCAACACTCCAAAGATAGAAGATGGAATAAAAACACATTCATAAGTGTGCCGCTGCTTTTTGTTGACAAGGGCGGGAGGGGACAGAATGTGGTCACAGTTGGATATAATATAATTGTGCTTGTTAGGGCAATCACGGGGGTTATGTCACCACACAAAAGGCATCAATGTAGAAATATACACTTGACAAATAGTTGGAAACTACCGAATTAAGAGTGCGGATTCCTACCATGCATGCCCTTCAATCGTGCCTCGTAAAGTGACTTCGCTTTCATAATTGGCTTACCACCACCGTAGCTACCACCTTATTCATTTTTCAACCACCCCCCAAGAAAAAAATTAATAAAAGTCTTCCAGTTCTCTAGCTCATCAAACATTCTTGAGCCTGTAGCTAAAGTTAGCAGGAAAACAGAAAATGTTCACATGGAACCACAAACTCCTACTGGGGTAGTGCCCATGAGGAGTAACTACAGACATACAGGGAGGGGTCTCCGGTCAACACCGGATTTAGGCAGGGGCACCCCCCCCCCCCCCCCCACCAGTATGGCCACGAACAGAAGATTATTTTCAATGCTTTGAGCCCATTCTTAGGCTGAATGGGCAAGCAAGCACCTGACACAACTGGTCACGTCCGAACAACCGTTGTGACTAAAACAAGCCTAAACTAATTATTTTTCATTCCTGGCGACAAGCTAGCTGAAATGCCGGCGGTTTTCAAAATCCCGCCAGTGGTTTTCTTGCCGTACGCATGAAGTAATTCCCTTCCAGACGCGGCATGAAGGACATCTGCCACCGGTGGCGTCAACACAGAGAAGCCTGAGGTGCAGTCGCAGTAATGCGGACTGACAAGCGCGGGCCTACCATTAACTCTTATTTTACAGCCTGTTTCTCTAAACGTACCGAAGCTATTTAGTCTTTCTGCAATGAAGCGATGACATGATGTTTTAAGATGATTGCAGGTCAATAAATCGAATGTGCCACAATGAATCAGCGACATCAGAGGGTAGGCTGATTCTGGCACATCAGGAAATCAGAGGACACTCGCGACCGCAGCATGGACAAAATCATCATTACGAACCTGCTTGAGACTCGACGTCCACATTTTTTGCTCCCGAGAGGCACAATCCGGATATGCACAATCTAACTTGAATGAAAGTGTGCGGAAATACGCACATTGTCAGCGATGTTGACGAAAATACTTCCTTCCGGTAATTATAAGCATTAGCGACGACACAAGGGAGAAATGGGCAAATGTTCAATACCGAGCAAACTTGTTTGTGTAGGCAGGCCTTGGTCAAGTCTTAAAAATCTAACTTGGGATCCTTCAGTTACCGGCCACACGCTCAACCACTCGGCCGCAACTGCTCTGGACTTGCTGACACTGTAAAACTCAATTTTATTGGCCGCTCGTGGTCTCAATGGCACAAATGTCCCGATAAAAGGAGATATAGGGGGATGGCCAAACGCTGCTTCAGCATTCAGTACAAGTGCATGTGTAACTGTGTGTGTATGTGTGTGTTCGTGTGTATGTTGGGGGGCGGTGGTGGAGTAGTGTAAGTATTATTATCCTGGGATTAGCAATCGTGTCTATGTTGGCATGCAGTCTGCCCTTTGCAATAATCTGTCCGCGCATCCGTCATTCCCACTGCCAACACTTGTCGTTCATGTTGCCAAGCTACTCCACAAACAAGGACCAATAAAATAATTAGCATAACCACAGAAGATTCTCAATTGTCCTCAAGGTTTACATAAAGACATTCGTGAGGTCTGTCCAGACTACCTTGTCAAAAATAGCGCATGTTAACTTAATTGAGGACGACAGATTGTTTATTGCCAACTAAATAACCTTTGACGTTACGTTCATTGAAAAATTTTCTTTCGCGGTCACGAAAGGTCGCGAGCACGTGTTTTCGTAAATATATGGGGAATTTTGTGTTCAACAAATGTGATCTCTGGGGTTTTTGTAAAGATCAAATATTTTTTCTTCAGCGTGCCTATAGTAATTGAGTTTTCAATGGCTCATTCATATTCATGAAAGAGCCTCAATTGGCTTCTATGTTGAGTCACTCTCTCTTTATATGATCTTTGATTTTACAAAATGACCCGCATTAGGTTCATTGAAGCATCTACATTACCTTTGGTCAAAACATGTTTGGCTGGGACTCAATGATGTTTGGTAAAGGATGAAGAGAAAATATGTTTGTAGAAGGACACAGACAAGGAGGTAGGAAACAAAGAAGCTTTTGAAAAAAAAAATGAAATATGGCTGATCTTTTGCACATATTCTCAGTATAATTGTGAGAAATTATTCAAAATCAGGTCGGGGATGGTGTGTGAGGCTGCCTCCATGCCATCGACTTTGCAATCAGAGCAGACCTGCACACCGCTGAGCCTGGAGGAGTAGGCAGAGGATGGAAATGAATAACTCGAAAAAAGAAATTACAACATTTTTTGATGGTAAAAAATGTGATGAATAGTCATAAATCACACACGCATAATGTCATAACTCTGCTTGCAGATATGCGCTATCTGGGTCAGGAGCTGCATCTCACTAGTCACCGGGGGTCGGTCGCTCGGTGATGGATGGACTGCAGTTACACACGTACACACACACACTAAACACACGCATGTGAACTCACACACCCTTGACACCCCATCTTGTTCGGAAGCTGTTAGGATACCATGACAACATGCCTACTTTCATGTGTGCAGCATTTCCATATGTGTGTGTGCGTGTCCCAACCTCACCACAAACTCTGGCCCAACTTCCCATTTTCTGTCATCACCCCAAAGAGCTGGAGAATAAACCTATTAGCGGAGTTAAATTAGGCTAATTATGCAGCACGCTATTATCACACACAAGGGTGTGGGAGCATGCCGTTTCTGTGTGTGTGTGTGTGTGTGTGTGTGTGTGTGTGCCGTATCATTTTTGTTTATTTCCATAAATCCATTGAGCGCCAGTCAATATTAAATTACAAATACTGTATGGTTAAGTATTGTTGTAAAACACACGACGTCTACTGTATTTCTATCTCTTGACAGCGTGCGGTGGCTGTTTCCCCGCTTTTAACCTGGAAATGGATTTTTGACCTTTGTGAAAGCTTCATTCAAATTCTATGCAATTCACTTCACCTCAATTTTGAATCGCAGCAAAACGAGCGGCTGAGACTCAGCCACTTGTGAAATCTTGGGGCACAACCCCGCACACTTCGTGACTGTGCAGTGGAGTTTCGCCACATCGTCACATGCCCGAATAGTGTTGGCAGTGTGATCTTGATCTTAGCGTCTTCAAACTGGCAGTCGAGCAGAAGATGAACACCTCAGCGGGTCAGTGTGTTACGCAATGAACGGCTCATGTTGTTGTCGTTGTTGTGGCCCTCTCCTAGAATAGAGTCACGCATACGCTAACTGGACATAGTGGTGACAAGCGTGATTGTTACCGGATGTCATCTCAAGACTATCCTGAAATAGACTCAGATGTACAGTGTGATTCAGGAGTCAATCCTAAACGTGGATACTGAAGAGACGACAATCACAGATTTCAGGATTCAGACTAAAGGAGTGAAAGCAACAGCTCCATTTGTGCGATCGGTTAGTACGTGGTAAGTTTACGACTTACAGAAACGTGCTGAGGTTGTAATTTCAATCTGGAGCAACTTTATTTTGTCGAGATAGAAAAAATAATACTGTGGCTCCCAAGCATAAACGGAATAGTTGCCTATCATGAATCAGATTAGACATTACGATCATGGCAGTTCATCATAAAACGACGATGGCGAATGGGACGGCAAAGGAAATGGCAGCCGAAAAGGACAGCACATGGTGTAGAAAGAGGTAGCCTATTTTCACCAACCAACACAATACAAAATATTCAGTCAGCAATGGCCATTATCAGCCCATTACCCATCATCTCACTCAATTATCATCAATGGAAGAAGAACGGTCATTACGACCAATTTTGTTCAACACATGATAACGACTGCAGAAGTAGCCATCCCGTACATCAAGTGGAGAGTCTTCTACACTGTTTACAAATGCAATTCTGACCAATCTGTGACAGGGTAGACGCTGTAGCACAAAGGATGGAAATGAGATCTTATCATATGGCGCTTCGGCAGGTCTGATTGGACATACTGCCCACCAGATGGAAGCCATCTACAACTACCCCATTCGGAAAAGAGGTCATTCAGCTCCAGAGGCGCAATCAGTTAGCGCGCAGAAACTGCGCATGGAAGACTAGCAACGTGACAGGAGTTCCCAATAATGACGGTATCAAAATGCTGAGTCTGGTTGGAATGGCTTTTTCAACCTGAATACAACGCACCTTTTGAAGAATGCTATGATGACGTTTTTTGTTTCATTCTGTGTGAGCAGATCATTGAGCATTTGTTAATATTTTTACACTATCATGTTATGTCCTCCTGCTAGCGTAGCTGAAGAGCAAATAACCACCTGAGGGCAGACAAAAAAAAAAAAATCAAGAACCGACCTTGAGATGTATTGCAAGTAAATCTGTACGCTGTCAATCAAGAAAAAAAAAGAGAGGAAGATGAGGAGTGTATCAAGAAATAGAGAGAGTGCAAAGGTTACATACACACCCATTTATCCAGTCAGTGACTTTCTCTGAGCGAAGGGCGGTGGATTAGTGAGAAGTACTGGCTTAGCCTGTAATTCAAAGCATTTTCCATGAGTGATTAACATGCCAGTCAATGGGGGCGGGGGGCGGGGGGGGGGGATGGGCACAGACCCCCGGCGCATGTCATCGCTTTAGCATGACAGATCATTCAATACCCAGAACGTCTGTAAGGAATGGCAGCTTATTCTTGGGAACTTTGTGTCTTCAACTATTGCTTGATTTGGTTGCACACTACATTGTAGGCACACACACACACACACACACACACACACACACACACACACACACACACACACACACACACACACACACACACACACACGCACACACGCACGCACGCACACACACATGCTCTAAGTAAGACATGAGTCACCTCTATGACTTTTGTCACTGCTGTCTGACAATGTGACAGAATCAGATCAAATCAACGAACGTCAGACATTCCTCAATGAGTGACACTGTATTTTTAGGATGCTATTATACGAAATGACTCTCGATATATACGCAACAGAGAAGGCCTCTTGCGCTAAGCTAGCGTTTCATCTTCACAGCGGAGGCTTAGTGCTGCAGTTTAAAGGGGGCTAAAAAGACCTCAGGCAGCTAATGGTTCTTCACACAAGCTGAGATTGAGACAATCATCAAGGTCAAAAGGCAAAGAAGCCGCAATGAGGCCGGGATTTGAGGGGTGTGCGACGGCTGTAGTTGAGCAAACATGTGGTGGTGGGGGGGGGGGGGTTATTTTTGTGGAAAAACATGTAGAATTAGTGGGAACTTGTCTCAGAGGTGAGTGTAGAGGTAGGGATTTTCCTATGAAATTTGAAAGAAATACCCTTCCTCTAATTTCGGTTTCCCACATCATATTTGTTGTTGTATTTTTTCATGTATTTATTTTTTAAACTCAATAAATAACTCATTCATTTATTTGTTCTGGTGTGCACACCTTGGCCAACTGGGGGCAGTATAAGACAGACATATGGATATCCTGTCTCGTATCAGTATGGCAGCAATATTAGCTCTTCTTTGCAGAGGGTAATGAATACTGTACTTTATATGCCTGTGAGTTTTGTTCTATTGCCTGTCTACATGTGTTGCCACAGTCTTTGCGCTCAGATAGCTGTTGCTTAGGTGGGTAACAGCAACCTTTTACAACATAAATGAGAATTGTGAGCCTGTGTGCCTTTGGATTTTCCCTATTGTATGTTAGCATTAATGTAGCAGAGGCGATGTGATTGTTGTAAATACACTTGGAATTCTCTTTTCCGTTTACTTTGACGTGAACATGCACATACACACCAATAAGGAGTGGCGTGTCAGCAAATGGAGCCATGAACACAACATACAGTAGTAGCAACCAAGGAAGTACAGTAGAAAGTTTAACAACCGTTCCCCCTCACGCAAAACCTCTGAAAAATATTTGCTCAACTATATGCGATCAGAGAGGGAAGAAGCAAAAACTCTGCGACAGACGTCCTCATTTAGCTTCATTACCCGCCCTTTAATGCCTTCACACTGACACACGCACATAATAATAGTCATTAACATCAAGTAAAAAAAAAAAACACTGGCGTTAGATGAGGTCATTTTGTGAGAGTGGATACGAGGGACATTGACCGGCCCTCCTGTTTGCGCCTGTTTTTTGAGCTTCATCCATGCATGGCAGCCCGATCTGCTGAAATTTGAAGGTTGACTTGTTTAATAAGATGCCGCTGCATTTGCATGCGTGCTGCTCACACCCACACATCACTACTGTAATTTGACACACACTCACCCCCCAAAAATAATAAATAAATAAAAACAAGTTAGTTGACTAGGGCTGTGCAATTAATCCTCACCTGGAGCACCTCAACCAAACTACAAATGAACTCACGAATGACAATCAGTTCTCTTGATCAAATCATTCTCCCGCCCTCACGGATATGAAAAAAAAAATCTGTTAGAAGCGTAGCAACAGCTCCAATCGTGTGATTGGTAAGCGTGCAGTACTTATAAAACAGTCATTCGCAAAGGAATCCCGACGTTCTGAGTTTGAACCTCACTTAAAGTACAGGTACTTCACCTTCACTTTGACTGAAATGGAAATGACCTCAACAATTGCTTTTCTTTATATTAATTGCACTTGAAATCTTATCACCTCTTTTGGTGTAATCGATTGTCGCCTCGATCAATTAAGCTGCACCTCGATCAATTAAGCTGAACTAGAAATTGTTACTGAAAAATTGCAATATATTTCTGGTGACTTCCAAAGCTTTTGTTGAAAAACACACACCAGCAGCTCCAGTGGCGTAATCGGTTAGCGCGCGGTACTTATAAGTCACCTGTAGAGTGATGCCGAGGTTGTGAGTTCGAGCCTCACCTAGAGCAGTTTAGCTTTTAGTGAACTCGAAATTATTTAACAAATTTAAAAAAATTAATAAACTAAAAGGCCAAGAGCTCCAGTGGCGCAATCGGTTAGCGCGCGGTACTTATAAAACAGTAACCCGTAGAGTGATGCCGAGGTTGTGAGTTCGAGCCTCACCTGGAGCACTTTAGCTTTTAGTGAACTCGAAATTATTTAACAAATTTTAAAAAATAATAATAAACTAAAAGGCCAGGAGCTCCAGTGGCGCAATCGGTTAGCGCGCGGTACTTATAAGACAGTAACCCGTAGAGTGATGCCGAGGTTGTGAGTTCGAGGCTCACCTGGAGCAGTTTAGCTTTTAGTGAACTCGAAATTATTTAACAAATTTTAAAAAATAATAAACTAAAAGGCCAGGAGCTCCAGTGGCGCAATCGGTTAGCGCGCGGTACTTATAAGAGAGTAACCTGTAGAGTGATGCCGAGGTTGTGAGTTCGAGCCTCACCTGGAGCAGTTAACCTTTAAACCAACTGAGCAAGAACATCACTGATGAAAACGATTGCTTTTCTTAAGTTCAACTGAACAAAAAATCAAGTCACTTACGACAACAATTGCTTTTCTTGATCAAATTTTCTGGCTTCAAAACCCATCCTTACGGACATACAAAAAATAATAATAAAACAATTTAGAAAAGCACGAACATCTCCAGTGGTGCAATCAGTTAGCATGCGGTACTTGCGGAGTCATACTGAGATTGTGAGTTTGACTCTCACGTGGAGGAACTCAATAAAACTAGAAATGACAACACTTACTTTAAATCATCAAATCTGTCTTCTGTAGTTCAAAACCTCAGCCGTACATTGCTACAAGAGAAAAGAGGATGAAAGACCTGAGGTGTATTTACATGTAGCATAAAAGTTCATCACGTAGAGCAGCAGGTACTCTCCCACTATTTAATATAATGGATATGTTCAACAAAACAAGCAAGTTCCAATTGCTTTTTGTTCATGGTCATGAAGCCAGCAGCAACCAGGCTTTACATTAAATCGATGAACGTGCACCTTGTCCTCCATCACTCCCTCGTTCACCTTATTTTCTCTTCTAATGGAAGACAGGACGCATAAGCGGGGAGGGAGTGAAAGAAACATAAAGGAGGATGTAAGGTAATGATGTTTGTGTGTGTTGACATGGAACGCTTTAGCATGAAAATAGTAAAGGGCGCATGTTCGTACGAGTGAGTCATTTGTGTGCCCAGAGTGTGTTGTTCAAAAGTGAGGCAACGCTGTTGTGATTCACTGCGGCTCCATCAACCTCCTCCTCTTTTGACTCATCCAATTTGCAACTCCTGCCTGTGTACTTTGGTGTGTGTTTTCGTTAGTGGGTAGCAATCAAGGGCCTACACGTCATCACCATGACAACTCTGACAGATTTTCACCTTCTGAAGTACAACATACTGTATGACCGCCAAAAACAACGTTTGTTTTTTGTAATACAGGGCGTAGACCTGCTGAAACCACTGAACGCTGTAATGTGCATGCCAAGCCAGTAGGAGGCAATGTCCCTTCACTTCACTGAAAGTTTTAGAGTATCAAGACTGTCGATAAAACGATATATAATCGAATTACGATTACGCGCACATTCAGGGTTTACGATTTACAAATGTACTTATCCGCATTTGAACCTATTCGTACCGATCGTAATGATTTTTTTTTCATGAGTGTCCCTTTAAAATATTCTACACTTTTGCTTTTAATTGGGATTGACATGTCAATGAAGTTCTTGATGTGTGCCAAGGACACACAGCGAGCTGGCTGACAATTAAAAATGTGGCTTAATGGGTCCACGTCGCTGCTATTCCGAGCCCGTGTGGCAGGAGAACGCCGCATCTCGATTAGAGGGAAACCAGAACGCTGCGGTGAAGTGGGCCAAGGTCACAAGTGCCGCTTCATTTTCAGGCGTTGGCGCTCCGTGTCGCACCGACACTCCACGGGCATTAGCATAAACGTCAACCTGGGAGGAAGCTTTTAGCGCGGGAAAAATTGGCCGTCAAGGATGTGTAGTCGTTTATGTAACAAGTCTCCCGGGCGTGGAGGAGAGGCGGGCTGCTCAAGTGCCCTCGGCGCTCATTAGTCCAACTGCTAAAAGGACTCAGCGCACTTCACACATTATAGTATGTCCATACACTACCGTTCAAAAGTTTGGGGTCAACATGAAATGTCCTTAGTTTTGAAATAAAACTGTTTATTTTGTTTTTTTTCAATGGAGATTATTTTAAACTGGCAACTTCCTTAAATGGTACCCGCAAAACGGAAGGGTCAACATCTACAAGTGAAGAGACAACACTCCAGAATGCGAGCCTTCAGGGCAGAATGGCAAAGAAAACATCAGATCTGAGACTGGCCAAGAAAAGAAAAAGATTAATATGAGGAAAAAAAAAGACATAAAACCGAGATTGTTGACAGTGTGTAGCGGGTTTGATAAAGTGATTGCAAAGAGGGTTATGCTACCAAATATTAAACATTATTCACTTGAAGTTAATTTAATAATGTCTGTTTCAATACTTGCTCACTTGCAGAGTGGGCGGGTTCAAAAAAAAAGATGCTCTGTCACGAGTTGATGAACACATCTACCATGAAATAAAAGTTGGAATTCTCAACTTGAGTGTGAACGTCATCATTTAATTGGAAACCCCGGTGTCATCACTCATACAACAAAAACAAACAAATTGACCTCTCCATTCCAATACTTTTGCAGGGGACTGTAACTCTACATACAGTATTTGAAATGGTCCCATGTAAAGGGCCCCTCTTCAGGCTCGCTTTTTCAGAGGAGGCTGGATCGACTCGGTCCTTTGAGATCGCAGTCCACAGGCAAGAAAACAGGAGGCGGTCTAAATCGAACTGCGCGCAGGGACTCGTGGTATCAAAGGTGAGTGTGTGTATGGAAGGGGGTGGGGGGGGCATATGGGAGGGTCAGGGGGTGTAAATGAGGGGTGTAAGAGGAGGAAGTTAAACAGCAACACACAGAGCTCCAATGTATGCCCTTCAAGGCTGTACTGTGCCTCGTGGTGGGCACAGGGCGGCCTTCTGTGTGTTTTTGGAAGGTGGGCGGTGCGTTCAGGGACCACAGAGACCCTCGCTCGGTGGGACGAGCAGACCGTGAGGTGGTCAGTTTGTCGAGCTGCGACTGAGTGCAGGTTTAAAGGAACAGGAAGGATATAAAAGGAGCGAAATGTTAAGAAGTTGGTGGAAAATTGACTTTCCACCCATGGGGTGGGCAAAATAAAGTCCAAATGCCATTACAGTATATTCTGTCTGAAACGGCAGAATATTTCATTCAGTTTGTAGTTGAGGAAAGTTTGTGATGATGAAGCCAGTGTGTTGTGACTCCATTGGCGTAAGTGACCAAATTTGGATATGAGTCATGGCAGTAAAAGCAGAAAAAGAATGCAGTGACTGAACTACATATCCTATATGTAGCTAAAATCAGGTACAATTCTTCCCAAAAAAGCATTTTTGCAAGGTAATTTTAATCCTGTACCTTAAGTTTTTGTTTTCACTTTTCTAGGTTCTTCTTGACAAATTGTGTCTCCTCAGGACAGAAGTTGCATCAGTTTCCTTTTTTTTTTCTCTCTCTCTCAATATGACAGCGATGATGCTACTGATGTGAACCTCATCCATGGCTGTTTAGTCAGCACGAAAAGCTGTGGGAAGCAAAAAATAAATAAAAAAGTGAAGGATGGTCTTTTTACTAGGGGGACAACAATTTATGGTTTAATTACGTTGCGTGTCAGGGTGCCATGAGCTCGTGATGACTGCACCCGAGCTCAGGGGAGATCAAGTCAACACGCTAACTAATGTAGCGCCAAGGGTGATTGCTCCATTCAACGACAAAATCGTGAAGTCGACTTATGAAAGCAAAATTGAGGACCAAACCGCTCTACTACTACACATTATATATATGCAATCAGTGCAAATACTGTTGTAATAATTGTGCTACTTGTAACCATCGACCCCTTTGAAAAAAAAGACAATACAGTGTTCCGCTGCCTCGTGGTGATTCACTGGTTTGACTTTTTTTTTTTTAACCAATCCGCTGTTATTCGCTGATTTTGTGCTCTCTGAAATGCCCAAAAGACCTTGGCCAGGAGGGGGCAGTATAATACAGTCATACAGACACAAACAAAGAAAAGTTTCACAATAAAGCGACTTAGAACGGTGCAGTAATATGAGTTGTTTTTTTCCGAGGATAAAGAATACATGCTCTTGCGTTGTTGTCTTTGTCTTTTTACTGTTACATTTATCTCATGAGTTGGTGCTCTGTTTTAACGTTGTATTGTACTTGTTTCTATGATTTTATTTATTTATTTTGAACTATTGTCTTGAAATGTTTTTTTGTCATGTACTTTATTCATCAATTTGACTGAAAGCGCTATAAAAATAAATGTATTATAATGTGTTCACATACACTGGGGCTGCGCAACTCCTATCTTCACGGGTGGCTAGCTTGCGTGTTTTTGGTGTTTCCATCCTACATCACACCTGATTGGAGTGATCAGCTCATCAGCAAGCATCCGCAGAAGCCTGATAATGATCGCTGACCGTTTGAATCAGTGGCCCTGGACGACCGAAGTTGCCCACCCCTGACACTTTAAAACCTGATGTATTAGTTCAACTCAAATGGTTTGAGGAAACTGACTGCAATGACTTATTAAGTTTAATTCAGTCACCCAAACAACTTAAGATTGCTGAAGTGCAATGAAGCTACACCTGCCTTTCTTGCTTTCCGCCTTCTCAGCGTGAGGGAAAGTGATAAAAGCTGTACAACGGCGCAAAAGATGCATGACTGTTCCGAGGGAATGCGAGCGACCGAGTCAGCCGCCACGTCAATAGCTACTTAGTTAGCGGTCGACCGATGGGGTTCGACTCTCGTCGATGTTCCACCTCCACATCGTGCGGCACATTCTATAACAAGCCAAGACGACGGCGAGCCCTTGCTGTAGTTTGGACGTCATTGAAGGCAAATCAATGCAGCCATGGAGGCGGCGGGCGGCGAGCAGCTGGAGCCCTTTTACCATCATCTCTCGGCGCCTGAAATGACTCTGATAGCTACTATCTGTTGCCATGGTAGCGGGATGAGACATTTGCCACGTTGGGATAAAAATCGGTCACAGGAGCTTGAATCGGCAAAGCTTTGATTCATAACAAGAGCGGTCACTAAGATATATTTTAATACTTTTAAGCACTTTTAGAATGATCACTCCGACTCTGGTTTACCAAGAGTAGATATGTGAACTTTCTTACAGCTTTTTACTTGTGTTGAGTGTGTGTTGTTGTTGCTGCCGGCTGTAGCACACTGAAGCTGTGTTGGAACACTCGGCAGCATAAACAGTTCACTGTGCATGTGTTTGCTTACGCGTACACACTGAGGCCACTGTGTATGTCCAGGTAGCGAGGTGTGCCGTTTAGAATGACTTCACTGAAGGCAAACAGGCAATGGATCATTGATGTTGGCCCGTCTGACTTCAGTACGTTGCGATGCGTTCAAGTGCAGTCAGTTTTTATTGTCTTGTCAGTTCAGTGCAACCTTAGAATTACATGCAAAATATGCGCTATTCCTCAAAATTGCAAGAGGGGTAAAAAGTCCAATTTAAGCGTGGCGTCCCCCAGGGAAAGCTGTATCACTGATGCGGCTCCCCACTGTGTAGCGCGGCAGCTTCTGTTGGGTCTTTCCCTAGGCGGAAAGCTTTCTTCGGGGCATGCCAGTCAACCTAGGAGGGGGTGGGGGTGCTTGCCATGGTGGAATAGGGGACCCCGAGGCAGGCTTCGTGCAGCTGTCAGAGTCCCTTTTTGCACTTCGCCCGTTTTTTTGATCCCACCCCCATCTTCCTACATCCACCCTCGCATGAGGCAGCGACCCAGGCCAGTGAAGGGGACTAAGGCATGAAGGGGGAATGAAAAAATATCCAATTGCGTTCCACCTCGAGTGGAAATGGAATTTCTTTGGTCACTAATTAAGTCCGTTAAAGACATGAGTGCTAAATAGTACGTGGGCAATGAAACTGGGCAGTTCATGAAAGTCATCAGTCCAACCTTTGGCCCACTTTCTATTGTCCCCATAATGAATTTCATTGACGCTCTAAACTAAATATACAAGTTGCCGTTTTCCACCCATGACAGCATCACGTTGTCCTCCGGCTAATTGGGAATTAAGTGTGTGTTTGCACTGGTAGGTCAGCAAGCCGCCAGCAATGTCATAGCCGCCGTCGCTCTTAACTTTTCGTGGAATCCAAGCGAAGGTCGCTAATGGTTTTGCAAGAGAGGTCAGCTGACATTTGGACGTACATCTTGTGAAAGCTTTGGGGTTTGGCGGTCACCTTGGCTCAGCGGGTGACGCGAGGGAAGACGGCGGCCGTATGGAGACTGGATGGAAGGTCAAAACAAAATGGGTGGAGGGCACAGTGGGAAATCGTGAGGCAAGATAGAAGCGTTAAAGAAGATAAAGACCACACAAGATGAAATAAGGTTTTAACATCAATACTACATACAATCCCAAAGCCATATATTATATATCTTTTCAGAGTCAATCTCAGCTATTCATGTATGTATTTTTACAATTCTTTTATACATGGCATTATGTAATTCCAACTTAGTTCAGACACTTATCCTGTTTCTTTATGAGTACTTCTCAGCTAACCTGACCCCCCCAGAACACAATGCACACTGTTATGACACCTCACAAAAAGACTCAAACGAACAAGCGGGCACAACGCAATGCACAGACCGGCAGAAACAACAGAAAATTCTTAAACCGCATCCAACAAATATTTCATATTCTAAAGCTCCCTCTTTGCTTTATTTTCTTTCATTAGCAGTGGAAAATCTGTATGATTCTTTCCATGCGGTTCAGATAATAGCTGTTGGTCCCAATAGAGATGATTAAAAGTGAGTATTTTGGGGCATTATGTCATTTGAATGTCATTGCATGATAAAATGTCAATGCTGCATTGCCAAATCACACACACACTTACACACACACACACACACACATACCCGGTACACACACAGACACACATTTAACAGTATAAATTCCATCATTAGTGTCATAGTACGAATGCACATGACAAGTATCTTTCAATACTTTGTCGCTATCGCACCAGTTTTACTGCAAAATAATTTGAATTGGTCAGAAGCAGTTATTGAGTCACTTGTCTTTTTACATCGATCAGCAGCAAGGCTCAAGTCATACCAGGGAGTGAATTGGCATTATTTGCCTTTATGTTAGTACAAACCACCAATATAATTCCTAGCACTGCGACAGCAATATACTGGGAGACAACTTATTAAATATAGCATTTCCCATCCCATCATGTGCAATGAACTATGCGGTATTCAATTGTGGAGATATAACCTTAAGCTTAATTTGCAGTCAGGTAAAAGCATTGTCACCCCTGTATACCTTTAGTATCGCCACACGGCTGACATGGCTCCTACCCAGAAGGTATGTCAGGCTGATGAAGTGGTATCAGTGTGTAGTACAAGTGCATTTTTATAAGGGTAAGTATTCTACAGACGGTATCAGTGTTCCCTTACTGCACTCCACCAATAAAAAGGGTTCAAATGAATCTGAATTTGAATGACTTGTCTTTTCCCCACTGATCAGCAGTTAAAAACACTTTGCTCAAGTTATATTAAGGACTATTATGACTGTAATTGTTGTTGTTGCACAAAATACAGCGGCAATATTTGACGGGGTGGGTGCAACGTATTGAATGTGAGATTAATTTCATTATGTAGGACACAAAACAGAGCCAAAGTTGCCAATGACAGCTATCCGTTTTTTTTTTTTTGGCACCCACCATCCAGTATCTTCGTCAAGCGCCTAAATTTGACACCCTTGAACACCAGTAAAGCGTCCTTGTCTGCTCATATTTGTAAAGCTTAATTCACAAACCCCTTTTTCCAAGTATGACATTTGAATGTTATCTATCTGTATTATTGATTACAAGACACAAACTAACACACATATGTACTTCACTACTTCAGAGCACGGTTTGAATAATTAATCCACGAACACGGCATATTCATGGACATAAACAGGCTTTAAATTCATATAAAATGAAAACACAAAATCTTTTTCTTTACACTGATTAACAGTGTGGGGGAGGGGGGATGGGCGGAAGTCATATTGGGGATTGAAATTGGGATGAAGTCACTTTACGTTTGGCAGTAGCAACTATAATTGCTGCTCATGCACAAAAAAGCAGCCCTATTAGGGAACAATTTATAGACGGTAACATTGGAACTTCATTATAACAATTGAAGTTCAAGGCAGGAACACACTGCACTCATCCTCTTTTCTTATAGATAGAAAGAACATTAGTAAACTATGACTAATAGTCATATTCCACACAAAATGGAGGAATTTCTCTCCATTTTGTGTCCATCGTAAAGGTGTTTTAATGCTAATAATGAACTGTACTGTGGAGCAGGTGCCGTCCAAGGTGTTTTCAATTTACAACCCCTGAACATAAGTATGTCTCATTCAAACTTGCTCAGCGTTCATTCACAATTACATTATTAAATCTTTTTCAGCACTTTCTCTGACAATTTGACACAAAGTTTCATTCCCCAGTCGAAATGCGGCGCCAAACAACATGACGACAAACTCCATTAAAACTTACCAACACGTTCCAGGTGTCCGCACCTGATGCTCTAGCCCAGCAATAGTCGAACCGGTACCAACACGGGCACGGGACGTCTCGTTTCACCGGGCCTCGCTTCCGTACTATCCGTCCCCGGTACGGTGTATGTCAGAGATGCCAAAGGAGCTACGGTCAAAGCGAATCTGTAAAGACTGACCGGCCGAAAGAAGCGAACGGAGCCATTCAGTGCGGCGGTGGCGTGGTCAAACTCGCCTACGGTTGGATGCCAGAGAGATGATACCGGAAATAGTTTTTCAAAATGAAAGCACAAATCGTCAAGCCAGAAGATGGGAAATGTCGTCAGACAAGGATATGTGGCTTATCCGACAGTTTACGTTGTCGTTGCACTATATTTGATACGAAAATGCGTTTTAGACAAAAATGATGTTTTCCAACTCGGCTTTTATATGTATTGTTTATCTTGAAATGTAAATCCCGAAGTGAGTGTTGCCAAGTTAAAAACTTGTCAAATAGGTAATTTTCAAATGGATTACCTGGCACTTAATAAAAGAAGCTCAATATTTATATTATGTATCAAATATATTCATCCAACCATCCATTATCTTTTATTCTTTATAATGTTTTAAATACATTCATACTTAGTTTAATCATTATTATATTGATATAGGTTATAGTAGGTTAACCGTGATTTTAATTGAAAGTGAGATCGGTTGTTCGTCTGTCTATACGTGCCCTGTGATTGCCTGGCAACTAGTTCAATTCATATTTATTTATATAGCGCTTTCACAACAGCTGCAGCCGTAAAACAAAGCGCTTTACAGAACATTTAACATAAAATAACAGTCATACAACAGAACAAATAACATAAGACATCACCCTAGTTTGAAACCCAACTTTGAAACCCTAAACAGACCTGAATATAGAGCGGCTAGCCCCCCGAGGGAGGTATACATGGATGACATTGTCACACATGAGAGGTGATGACTACTTTTTGGCCTCGCTGTCATCCTCCTTGGTGCAAAATGCGCTGGCCTTCTGACAAGAAGGCATTGTAAAAATAGAATCTGGGGTCCTGAAACATAACACTCCCCCTTCCTCACTACCTTAAACCTTCTAAAAGAATCAGTGTTGTTGTTAAATCAACATGCTAACAAGCTTGTATTTACATGTCATTTTATTAACATGCTTTGGTTCACATGGAGTGACAAAAGGTCGGGACATTAAAGCCTGGCAGGAGGTGCAGTATCTGAAGCCGGGTGCACCTGCCCGCCGTCGGGTTCCGTGGGTGCCCTTTGGGTGCTGACAGCTCTGCTTATAGATGCTAAGACAGGACAGGGCACATTCCCCGACATCACTGATTCAAGCGCTCACAATTGACTATCATTTGTTATGAAGAATCTTCAACACAAGGTGGTCGAGCGGGCTACGCAAATATCGAAGAGTCGGGCCGAATTTGAGCATGTTTCCCTATTTTTGATCAGTCATGAAAAACTAAATTCTAAGACGTCTGGAAAGTTAATCCTCAAATTAGATTTTCATCGGGCCTAGGTGTCATAAATGTGAGCGTATCCTCACTTGTTAGTGTTTTTAACTATATATATTTTGATTGCTATTTTATCAACAATCTTGACTGGTCAAAAAGTCTATGATTATTTTTCTGTACTCTAGTAAAACAAGCTCTTTATTCATTTTGAATAATACCAAACAGAGCTAGCCCTTAGTGCAAATTGATTGCAAGGTACCCATACACATTATTGTGCTGTTATGCACAGCAGCAGGCACACAAAGTGAACACAGGCCTCCTCCCACTCGCGGTGCTCTCAATATCCTGTAGTGTATCAACCTGGTCGCCACGGCAACCGGAGCGCCAACCACCACCATACGGCATCTGAGACTTTAAAAAGCCATCTGTGAGCGACCACTCTGTCGAGCAGGAGTTTATTAACTTTAATAGCGTAAGTGCAGGCAAGCGCGTGGGAAGACAGACAAAATGTGTCCGACAAAATGTTAGCCCTGGATAAAAAATGTGTCCATCCATTTCTCACATCATACAGCAGGTAAACCTGTTAGCTAGCAAAAAAAAAAAGCACAGACAAAAAGTTAGTTGGTTGGTTAATACAGTATTGTAAATTGCTGGCTAAAAATTCGACAAAAAATGAGACAAACACAAATATGGACAGTAAACCACACAGTCAGTCAACTAGTTCGCGATTTAGTCAATTTTTTTTTTAAATGCACCGATATTCTGTTTGCAGTGAGCAACAGAATAATTTTACGCAATTTTACAAAAACACAAATATGCCAGTTAGTCACGTGATTTATGTGATGTGTCAAAAGCAAAATGAGTAAAAGTGAGCATGACGTCTCTGATCCACTGGTTAAAGGACACTTTGATTCTCTCCTCTTTCATCTCAAACTGCTTCAAACAACAGAGCTTGTGACGGAAAAGTGGTTAGGATTGCACGACTGTCCGTGTTTTATGTTATGTGTTGTGTTTATTATTTTACTTTATGTTAACTGTTTTCTTAAGCGCTTTGTTACAGCAGCCGCTGTTGTGAAAGCGCTATATAAATCAGCATGTATTGTATTGTAGTGCAGTGACTTCATACTTTAGACTTCAAGTACAGGTATTGAGTTAATCAAAGACAAAAAGTACAAATACATTTGAATAAATTGTATAATTGTGAGACCTTGAGAAGTGAATAGAGGCAAAAGCAGAATAGAAAAGACCAGTACATTAGTTGGCTCACTTCAAATTTGTCTGAATGTATGTAACAAAGCATTTGAAAAGACTTTTTAATTAGATGACATTATAATAAAATAAGATAAAGGTATAATAATGATCATAATGCCGGGAGTTTAGCAAAGGTCATTGGTGGGGAAATGAGACTTGTCATGATCAACGATAACACATTTATTATATGAGAGCCAATAATTACCTCAGCCAGGGAGCCTCTTTTCATCTTTCTGCACCACTTCCTGTCTTGGCTTTTTGTTATATCAACCATCATTGTCAAAATTGTGCACAACCGTATTATATTAATATTGTATTAACATACAATCTTTATTGTGCTTTACTGTTCCTCTCGATGAGTGAAGGTTACTCATGGCTCCGGGCCTGTGAAAATGTCACAATGGCTCCGTTTCATTTTCAGACACGTAAATAGACATTTCCCGCCAGAGCAAACCTACTTTCCCTGACTGTGACCCGGCCGCTATGTTGCACATGCTGCGGCGTGCTACCCCAACGTCACCGCATGGAGGGCGTCATGATGCTACGCCTTACCCTCATTTTGGCTGTCATGAACTTCCGCCGTCGTCCTCCGCGTACATTTAACCTCAAAAGACTCACAAAGGAAATGTGAGGCTTTGTACCTTTCAATCAAGCAAGCAGCTAGCTACCTTACAAACGCTTGACACCAACATGGATCTTCTTAAATCGTCCACCGTGGACCAGGAAGCTTCCTTCCTTGCTATCCAAACTGAAACTCAAAAACAAATGTGGGACTGAGTTCATTTGTAACATTGTTAATTAGTTGTTATATTGTTTAAAAAGGTTACTGACAATACATTTGTAGCCTCTTAGCTAGTTCGTTAGTTTAATGATTACTTTAAGTTGTCCTCAAGGAGCAGGAGATAACCTGCTACGAATAATCAAACAGATAAACTAGAAATATCATGTTTAGTCCGTTTGTTGATTTGTTTAGAAATGATCTTGGAAATACTGTTAACTTTGTTTCTGATCGTTCAATGTTTTCCATGAACCAGGAAGTCACTAGCTAACAAACCAACACAAATGTCGGTTAGTTAGTAAGTTCAGTCAGTAATACTGTCTAAACATGTCACCGTCCACCAATTTGTTGGTTAAGTCATTATTTCATCCATATTTCATATGCATGTCATTTTTCATTGATCAAAAGGTAACCTGGTTGCTCGGTCAGTTCCTTATGCCCTTCCTTCTTTCCTTCAACCTGACTCGCCAGATTCACAGATTTTGTTTATAAGCAATCCAACGGAGTTCTCAGATGATCAATTATATCATTTTCAAAATCGAATTTAATGTGATCATTAAAAAAATGAAAGACGTCCCACATAACAATAACTCTACAGAAGCATTTTAGTACTGTATATTTTTGTTTTCTTTTTTCTTTCAAAAGTGCTTTATTCCAACATTAACTTGTGTGACGCGGCTGTGTTCAGACAATATAACGTAAGGTCACGCCAGGGTCGCTCATTTCCGCCTGCCTGCCAAGTCCTTGCGCTACCCCACTCTCTGCTTGTCCTTCAATTTCCTGCCACTGTGCCAGACAACGGCACGCCGCGGCAAAGGCTTTTGACTGTGCAAACAAAATGAGCATGAATACACACCCACACAGAAAAATACTTAAGTTTAATAAATCATTTCTCGTAAACGTTCATCTTAGAGAGAGCACAATTCTTAAAAAAAATAATAAGAATGTGATGCAAAATAGTGACACAGAACAGAATATGCTGTTATAGCTTTGAAAACGACTACGAAGGCCAAATAATAAGACTTAGGCTTCTAGTTTCATGACCAATGTAAATCCGGCGCAGTGTTTGGCATAGCTGTGTGGCACTGGGTAAGATATGGTTGGTGCTTTCGCAGACGACCGCAGGCCAGTGTTTTTTCTGCAAGAGCACAGAGTGCGCCGCTGTGGGAGTGATCACTGCTTAATTCAATCGTGGCCAATTAAATCATCTCATTTCATTCCCTCTATATGCGCGTGCTACTTGCACGCTAGGGCCTTGACATGTCGGAAGCACAGCTGCACCATTAAGTGGGCACTTGAGAGACAACACACACAAACACGCACGCACGCACACACCCTTGATCGTTCATGTGTGTATCCCTTCAGGGTTGAAAATGAATGAAGCATGCGATGCTATGCTAAAACGGTCTCATGACTCTCTCTGTGTTGAAAAATAGTAACGTGATGCAAAAAAGTGGGACAGAACATACTTTTATGCATGAGCATGAGTACATGAATGACATTGGCTACACACACATGCACAAACACACACATGCACAGGGGGATGTCAAATTGCAATCAGTGTGCTCTGCATGTGCAAAAGGAAATAATCAGCGTTGATTAGAGACGCTGAGTCGGCTCACAGTCAATCATATCAGTTTCCGCCTCCTCCCCAACAAGTCAGGCTTAGTGCCATGTCTGTGCGGTGTATGTGTGTGTGATAGAAAAAAAAATAATGTTGCTTTCTATCATTTGCATTTGATGATTGATTGATGCCAGTGAGATCAATTAGTTGTGCTTTCTTCCGCGACTCGCAATGATGTTAAATGTGTGTTCAATGAGCCGGGATGGAATACACAAGCACATTAGTGACGCAGGAATACAATATGAACACCATATAATGACTGTGGAGGGCACATCTTTTCAAATTGTCAGTTTTCATTCATCAAAAGTGTCAAAGTAATGTCTTGCGATATGTTTGCTTAAACTGAGACGCTTTATTTGGCTAGTTTCACATAATGACTCCATTCCTTCACCTTATTGCAGTGTGATTATCATGTAATGTTTTTGAGGTTTACCAATCGTTCTTAGTTCATATTTCTTCATGTTTTGCAGTGTGATGATTTTATTTGTAATTGTGGGGTTTCAATGTGATTATTTTTCATAATAAGCTTTAAAAATATTTGATACTTCTTTTGCATTTTTTGTGGTTTATCAAATATTTGCCTATGAGCCATACTAAAGCATTTTACACATTCATGGTATTAATATTTCAATTTATTTATTACTCCGTATTGTTATTGGGTTATTTTCTAGTATTTGTTTTCGTAGGTTTTAGATTCATCATCGAATTATGAATCATTTTGATTTTGATCGTTTTTCATTATTATTTTAGGACTTGCAATTGTTTTGGAAGGTTCTGATGGTTAATTTATTTTCAAATATCTTAATTCAGTATTTGCCCAATTCCTGTTTTGTAGTTTTTGTAATTATTTTAGATTCAATTGATTGACTGACAAACAACTGTTTGAAAGTGCTCTATAAATACACTTGAGTTGAGTTGATATATTTTCCTATTCATATCATCCATCGAATGTTGCTATCGTATTTTTCTTTTCATTAATGACATTTTTGTTTTGGTTGTCTTTTTACCAATTTAAATTGACGCTCTTTGCTTTTATGTGCGCGGTCACCACAGTGTGGACGATTCCCGACACAACATCGCCCTCTATTGGTATGTGAAGGCATCAAACACCAAATCAAATCAGGGTAATCAAGGCAAGAAAGAGTAACTTAAGTAAAGTTAAAACGGGGTTTAATTTCATCATGGACATAAATATAATTAAAAATACTTTCACAGTGCACATTTCATTAAAAGACTTTTGGGCGGGATTCCGGTGAACATTCCACCACCATGTGTTCCATCCACCTTTTGTCAACAAACTCATAATAAGTTAGCGTTAGCTTGTTAAGAGTCCAGGAGGTGTTGATGGCAGTATTCGCTGAAGCTGAAGTGCTCCACCGTGAACGGGACATCCTTCCACTTCTTGACGGTGGTCCTGCCGCTGGGTGTCTGCAGGGCGAAGTCTCTAATGGCCACATTGGGCAGGAGTGCCACTTTGCGGAACTTTATCTCATAGCCCCATTGCTGCAACGCAATGCATCATGGGACACTAAATTTAAGACGGAGTGCTGTTTTTTTTTTTTTTTTTAATTACATCATCTGGTGTACCACGGGAAATTATCCGATTAATGTTTGTCCAGAAGGTGCGGTCATAGGTTTACGATTATTATTACTGTGGCTTACTGATGAGGTGACTTGACATGTACTGTACTGTATAACTGTATGGCTCTATTATACTGCTCACAAGTGGTTAAGGCGCGCGCACACACACACACACACACACACAGACACACACACACACACACACACACACACACACACACACACACACACACACACACACACAGACACACACTCACAGGTACTGCAAACTAAAGACGAGGTATTGTGTTACCTTGTTGCAGTTGCCGTTGTTGCACTTGATGCGGCAGCCGGGCTCCCAGTCCTCAAACGTCTTGTTCAAAAGGACCGGAGAGCCCTTCTTGTAGTGCCTCCTGAGAGTACAGACTCATGTCAAACATCGCGTCATGCTGTTTTATGGTTGTCATCACATTTTTCTTCTTTGACATCAGTAGGGTCCTTCTGTGGTGGGCTCAAAGCAAACTAAAGAAACTCCAAAAAAAAAAAAAAAAAAAAAAAGCACTTTGGTGCTCAAGGGCATCATTTGATTTTTTTTAAAAATGCATAGATGGGCAACATCATTCGTAGATGATGTAGCAATATATATTTTTAAATGTATGAAAACAGATAAAATGGTGTACTGTATTATAATAATAAATAGTTTCCTATTGGGCGGCGCGGTATAGATTGGTTAGCACGTCTGCCTCACAGTACAGAAGTGCAGGGTTCGATTTCAGCTCCGGCATTCCTGTGTGGAGTTTTTGCATGTTCTCTCCGTACCTGCGTGGGTTTTCTTCGAGTACTCTGGTTTCCTCCCACATTCCAAAAACATGCATGGTAGGCTGATTGAACACACTAAATTGTCTCTAGGTGTGGGTGTGACTATCTATTGTAGAGGAAACGTGGCGAATGCAAATTCTGAGTGTCAGGTTGACGAAACATATGAGCTGACCTGAATTGCGGGTTGACGTTGACATAATGCATGTTGTCCAACAGTTGGATGTCGCTGCCTTGCGCCACTTCCGTCAAACAGTTGCCGCACAGCAGCTGGACGCTGGCGGACGAGTAGCGACCGTTCTTCTCCATCATCTGGATCTCCGCCATCTGGTTGCAAAGCATCGCCTCCGCCTGGAGCTCGTCGATCTGCCGACAAAACCCGGACCTGAGGTTAGATGGCGTCTCATTGGCTGACCATTAGTCCATTGTTTGTCTAAACGTGCCCTGACATTGGTCCGTTGTTTGATGCGCGAGATTTACTATTTACGGCAGCAAAAGACAAAATAATCGATTCTAAGGATTCTACCTTGGGCCAAAATTTGGCGCGGGATTCTAATTAACCCATTCACTCCCAAAGATGTTTTTAAACGTCTTTTCAGACTTAGTCTAGAATTGGCTGGTACTGAATGAGTTAAGGTGAGCCATCGATCTATTGATCTTGAGCGACTTCTTTTTTTCTTTTTCATGATGCATTTTTTTGACTAGGTGGGACTCGATAATGGATACTCCAGAGTGACAAAAAAAATATATTGTCATATTTTCAGAACAATTGAGTGATTCGATTCAATTCTCGCAGCACCATATTTTTGAAGGGTTGGTCTCTGACCTGGCAGGGTCACTCACGTTTGCTCTGAACTCTGTCGGGCTCATCTGGTGGATCTTGTCGACGGCTCTGGCGGTGAGGCCCGCCAGGTAAGTGTTGAGGTGCTCGCGTCGCTCCTCGCGGCCACCGCGCTCTGCCACCAGAGAGTATTGGCTGTCTTGGGCGCGGGCGCGACCGCTAGCCTGCTGCTGGGCAATCTCGTTGGTCAGCAGGCCGTAACGCACCACCAGGTTGCACTGGGGGATGTCCAGGCCCTCTTCGGCCACGCTGGTGGCAATCAGGAGATTGACGGAGCCCAGGCGGAAGTTCCGGATGGTTCTGTCGCGATCTTGCTGCGGGAAAAGTGGCGATTGATACGATGGCGTTGAGTAAAACCTGCGTTGAATTTGTTGAAGGCTAAATCGTCTTTGATGTTATTTGAAACAGCACGTCAGGTGGATTGCCAACTCTAATTTGTGCACTTCCACTTTTGTCGGTCGATGTCAGTCAGCGAACTCACCTGTGTCATGCCGGCGCTGCCGGTTATGATGGCGGACTTGATGCCGGCTGAGCACAGGCTATCGTTGGCCAGCACCCACTGGTGCAGGCAGGATGTGCTCTTGCGGGTCTTGCTGAAGACGATTCCTCTGGACTCTACGCTGGGAGAGAAGTGCCTCAGCAGGGTGCTCTCCAACTGCTCCATCTTGGGGTTTGTGAAACGCATGTCGCACGCCAACTTCATCAGTTTGGCTTGGTTATCTGCAGGTGAGCGACAGGTGATCAATTTTGGATTCCAGTCCCACCTTGGACAAGATCTGATAATTCAGAGGTTTAATTCGTGTGCAATCTGGACCAAATGTGGATTCTGAATTAGTACTAATAATCTGTTCTTTATGATTTTGAGTAACAAATATCAAGACATTTTCATTTTGAGTAAAAAAAATATCTGAACAATTTTTTCTTTGTGTGCAATCTGGATCAATTCTGGATTCAGTATTAGCGCAACAAATTGCAACCGGATCGAATGAGCTCATTAGTTATAAATGACTAATTTTGGTAAATTAAATTTTAATTCATGTACAATCTGGATCAAATCTGGATTTAACATTTCAGATTTGGATTCTGATCTGAAGACATTTGAGGTCGAAACATCTGAACCTTTTAATTGAAATTTAATTTCAATTTTTAAAAGTGGTACTTGTGACGACATATTCGGTCCATTTCAAATCTGGATTAAGCATTAGGATAAGAAATTTGTCATTTGCATTGTTATCTGATCACATTTGAGCTCTAAACATCTGAAATGTTCAATGTCTTACTTGTGACTAAATGTGCAATCTAGATCAAATCTGGAATCGGCATTAGTGCAGCAAGGTGCAACCTGGTCTGATCACCTGGTGAGTTCCAAATATCTGAACAGATCATCTCTGTCGTCTGTGGAGAAAGTACACAGGCAACCACTTTCCGATTTCCAGACAAATAAGCGCCCACCTTGGAAAAGATTCACCAGGAAACGGTCTGTGTTGTCGATAATGGTGGTCTCTCTGCCTCTGTAGAAGTCCTTCAGAGAACACAGCGCGTCCTCCATCAGCAGTGTGTCGTTGATCAGCAACGCGTCATTGTACTCGCGCAGGTGGATGGCACATTGTGTGAGTAGCCTGTTGTACTCCTCCACACCTGCACCAACACATTGATTGCCGTGTTCACATCAGCTAAATCAGAATCAAATCTGGATTCGGACTTAACACAACATATTGCAACTCGATGACATTTTAGTTGTGATTAGCTTGATTTGCACAGTAGTGTCTCTATTATATATGTGGAAATTCATATTGAAACTGAATTACAATTTTGAAAATAAATACATTTAACAAGTATTAAAACATGATAAAAAATGTTATGACATTCATTTCAACTAGGATGTGGTCAGAATCAAAAATGTTTTCCTATAAAAGTCTCTTCTGCTGAAGCACTGTTAATTCACACTAAAACTAAATCTGAATCCGTTATTTTTTTAAATCAAAATGTACACTTTTGAGTGAGCAACATGGAAATATTTGAATTGTGACAAAATATGCAATCGGAATCATTACATGTTCCTTTTTTTTTTTCAATTTTAATTTTACAGGTGGTAATATATCAATGATACGAGACCTCTCTTTTTCAGTGCGACCATGTCGCTCTCGTAATCCTGCGTGCCTAACTCTCGGAGGGTGAAGTCCTCGGGAGGCTGCATGAAGCAGTGGATTTGTCGCATCATCCACTGCACATGGTCACCAAATGGATCCTACCAACACAGAGGTACTCCGATAACGTTGATAATTACATTTGAAACAAAATGGTGGCGTGCGGCGGCGGCGGGGGTGAGGAGTTACTTACTTCCTGCCTTCTCTCTACAATGTCAAACCTTTTCACGGGTTTGGGTACTTTCATGTTGAGCTCCTCGGTGCAGTTTTTGGTGCATACGATGGCACAGTCCAAGTTGGCACAGATCTGACACATGCATGCAATTTTAACCCCAATTAATTTTAATATGTACACTTATGATTACTTCACTAATCATAACAATAATAGTAGTAATACTGTAATAACTATTATACTATTATTTTTATTATTGTATGATAATAATGATGACAATGATGATGGAGATTATTATTATTAAATACGTAATGATTATTACAGAGTTAAAATAAAGTACAGAATGCACATTTAACAACAATTCAATAGAATGGAAATGAAATGAAATCTAAGTATGTACGTTAAGTGTTGTTTGTACCTGAAGTACATACTGCACAGCCTTGTCCAGACTTTTGGCTCCTCCCGATCCCGGCGACGCTGTAAGTCCGAGGACCTGGGGCAGCCGTATGTCGCCCCTCCTCTTCTTCTCCAGGTAGAGCCTCATGATCTTGTTGTACACCGTCTCCTTGTGCGTGTGATGGCACTCGTCCACCACCAGCAGGGTGATGTCTGCAACCACATTATGGCGATATTACCCAGTGTTACCGTGGCAACATGCCCACCCCCAAATTGTTTCTGGCCGACCCACCTGAGAGCTCCACGTGCTTGGCTTCCTCATTGCTGGTGAGGGCGTTCAGGAGGATCTGCGCCGTGCACACAAGTACGTCCGTGTCACGCAGCACCAATCCCAGGAAGTCCTTTCTGTCGCTGTCGCTGCTCACTGCCGTGACATCATAGTGGTGCCCCAGGGCGGGATGGAACTCCTTGCTGTAGTGCTGGTCCACCAGGTGCACCTAGACCCAATGAATGCACCCAATTGTCAAATGTGCTGTATGTATTTCTTCCCTCTCACAACATACAACAAGAGGAGCCGCTGCGGGTGCCTGCGCCGCCATCAAAAGAAAAGTGAACATAAAATGACAAAATAATACAAGACAACACATTAGACACAGACAATCGTGCAATCTTAACCACTTTCTTGCATACACTTTGTTGTCTGAAGCAGTTATAAATGAAACGGGTGAATCAAAGCGTCCCTTTCGCCAGTGGATCAAAGGCGTCATGCTGCAATGTGCACATATCTGCTACAAGCTAAGCTTGAAAGCAACAAGAAGCTGTAACATCCATTAACGAAAAAATTATTTATAGAATTTATCATTTTTACTGTTTTTATCAATGCACTCACATCTTTGAAATCTAAACCGATTTTATAAATCTAATCAGTTTTCGTTTCACTTCTAGTCACCTGAGTTGTATTGTCGTGAAGTGAAAATACTGTAAAAAAAATGAGTTAAAACATTTACAAATCAATAAATGAGACTTGCTTACGTTTGTCCCAATACACCCATGATAGCTGGATTTATTATTAGCATTATTATTTCGTTACCGTATTGACCAGGACCACCACTTTGGCCCCAGGCGTCCTCTCCAGGTGCTTGTGGGCCACGAAGACAGCGGCTCGCGTCTTCCCCGCTCCCGTGGGCAGCCACACTATGATGTTCTCCCCTTGCAAAGCCCTATGGACCACCTCCTCCTGGTACCCGTACAGGACCAGATCTGACATCGCCACACGTCTGGGACGCGGTAACAAAAGCTACTTTATTTCAACTCGGGGTTAAAATTTGCCTAGCAGATCGACGAGAACGATGTGCGCGTGGATGCAGTTCCTCGTTACATGGCGATCAGCTGAGCTGGAGGAAAATGAAAGGACCCGGAAGAACCGAAGGAGGAGCTCATTACGCAAGTACAAGGTTGAAATACAGTTATGACTACACAATTAAAGTCACTGTGTATCTATCGCGGAAGACATCGATGTTCTTTCTTTTTTCAAGTGGTTTTGTGGCTTGTGCAAAATGGACGATAAAGCCAAATCCCATTGACGCCTTTGGGACATATCGGTACCGCGTCATTCAAAGTAAAAAGTTGGAGAGTAAACTATTAAGCGTGAGAAGTCCAAGTGCACGTGAACGCAGCCGCATTCTCGTGCTTCTTGTCGCGTCGGGAAAGTGAAACTCACAGTGAAGACGTGACGAAATGAAACCGAAATCCAGTTTTATGACGAGATCGTGGCTGGGTTGCGTTGACTGACAGCTTTAATTTAAAACAGAGGGCACTATCAAACACCCTTTACCACCAAAAAAAACAACATTTATTGGTATTAACAGTACTACAGTGACAGTAAATAGCATTTACACCATGACGTCATGGAAATGTAACGCTTGATATTTGAAGTCGGAAAGAACCGCAAGTTGTTTTTTTAACGGGAGGTTACTGAAGGCAGCAAATTCTTGTGTAGCACCCAATTAATACACTTTTTAAGCACATATTTTAAGACAGAGGCACAGCAATTTTATTTCTTACCTCTGTTCTGTGTAATCACGTTTTTAGCACAAAGAGCTGCAAAACCTGTTTGTGACAGTGATGGTGACAAGACCTAAAACGTTCATTTGATCACGTGTCAATTTTCGAGCACAAACTCCATTTTGTGCGCTTTCTTTTAAAATATATTTTTATATACAAAAATAAACAACAAAGTGGGGAAAGAAAAGACACAGCAGGGAGCTTCAAGTGTGTCAGTAACCGAAGGCAACGTGGCTTTCAAGTCCCCGAGGTCCAGTTTTTGGCGACTGAACAGGTGGAATGATGTTTACATCTTATAAATAAAGTTGGTGTCCGGTGTAGAACTTTGGTACTGCGTTATGTCATGTTCGACTCCTGCTAAAAAACAAAACCCAGCAATAACAACAACAAAAAGCTCATTTTTCAATGAGGCCACCGTCTTTGAGCTTGAAGTAGAAGAACTTTTCGAGGGTATTGGCCGACTTGCAGTACTCGCTGTCGGGCGGGTTGTACTCGCGGCAGTTGGTAATGATGCGCTGCAGGTCGGCGATGAACAGCTTCTTGGTCACGTAGTAGCGGTTCTTCAGGCGCTCTGTCATGGTCTTCAGGTCTGCGGAAAGATTCAAACAACTTCACACGCTTTCCAACAAGCAACAGTTTGTCAAATGGTTAAAAAGGGGGCTCCAAGCTACTTAATGTCTAGAAGTTCACTGTCAAACTAAACAAAACAACACTCACAGGCATAAAATCTTTACCTCTGTGCCAAACAGCTTTGTTTGTTTGTATGACTGTATACTATTGCCCTGATTGATAAATTAAAATTGATCACATTTTCCAAGAAAAAGACTTGACTAGGCAATGCTTCGTATTTGTCACCTCTTTTAAAATATTTTAGACATTAAGTTTAACATTAAATATTTTTCATATTTCGCATATTATCATTCTGTACTCATATGGAATGAGTGTCAGCATACCGATGGGGAAGCGGATGATCTCATAGTAATCGGGTGCTTCGGACTTCTTGACGGGCTCCATGAATGGCCAAGCATCGGGGTGAGTCTACCAAAAAAAACAACAACAACAACAAAAAAACACAATAAAACATCAGAGCACACAACCGTCAATCGGCACAAAATGATGTCTATGAGCCAAGACACCAAATGCTTTTTAACCTGGACATGCTACTAGAAGTATGTCAATCTTACCTTGATTTGGGCCAGTAGGTTCTTGAGCATGTTGTATAACACATCAGGGTCCTTCACTTCTTTTCTACAAAACAACTCCTTAGTGTTAGCACAAAAATCAGAGCAAATGATAAAAATCTCTATTTTAAATGACTTAATTGATAAAGGCCCTTAAAGGGGAGAAACAAATGTAATGCCTCCAATAAAGCAATAATTAAAAAAAGAAAGTATAGGACAAAGCAAAATGTGTTAATCGCACCTGTTACTATTACATCATACAAATTACATTAAATTCACTGACCCCCATGTGGATAAGTGGTTCATATAATAAGTGGATGGATGGATGAATCCAATTTTGAGCTTGCCCAGCATCCGACAGTTACTGTGCATTACAAATCAATCATAAAAAAAATGTACAGAGTTTTATGTCGGTTGGAAATGTCTTCGTGGGTGTCACAACGATGAAGCTTCAAGACAAATATTTTGTGTCGACTATTTTTTTGGTCCACTTATTGGAGCCCTACTTCTAAGGTTTAAATCCCTACTGCACTTACACTTTCTCCTTGGCGCTTGGTTTCCATCCTGTTTCTCCTTGGGGACAACGAAGAAAAAAAAAGAAAACATGAGTGCATTTTGGCTCGCTTATACCGTTATTGTGCTGAGACACAAACACTGACGTATGCCGGGAATACTCTCCACGGGGATTTGTCGCACGCCCTCCTTGAAGCAGGTGAGGCCCGGGTAGACTTTCCTGATCTGACTCTGTTTCCTCTCGATCAGCTTCTTGATGATCTGACAAAGGGGTTCAAGGAGCTATCGAGTTATTCTGTGGACGGACCCGTGGCTCTCCTTGCCCACGTGACAAATTTTGGCTCACGACTACAAAAAGTAGCAACTGTGTCAAATTAAGACTGTGAACCTCTTTCTGCCTCTTTATGATGTGCGACAGCTCCGTGTACGGGATCCTTGGGTTCAACTCGCACTCCATCAGCGTGGCTCCTTCGTAGTCTTTAATGTAGCCCAGGTAGCGACTCTTGGGCACTTTGATGTCTTTGGAGAAGCCCTGCCAAAATGGAGGAAACGAGTCTAATTTGAGGGAAAAATGGCTCGAGAGTTAAGTGTCAGGAGCTCACCTGCTTCTTGAAGTAGCCAATGGCGTACTCGTCGGCGTAGGTGAGAAAGTAGAGGATGTTGTGTTTGATGTGGTACTCCTTCAGGTGGTTCATCAAGTGCGTGCCGTAGCCCTGATGAAGGCAGAGGAGCGAGCAAAGATGAGGTTTTAGTTTGAGTTTTGATCCTTCAAAATACTTGGTGGAGTACAATGAGACAGATGGTTGGATCCAAAATTAAATGGGGAAAAAAAAAGCTGACAAATCAGAAAAGAGATTGTGATGTGAGTCATCGAAATTGAAATGTCATAGTCCGCCAAGAATGGTCCTTTTTTCCCCCTATAAGTTAGCGATGCCAAATATGAACAATTGTTATGAGACAAAAGTTTTTTTCTGGGAAAAAAAAAAAGTTCTATATCCCGAAAATGACATCACAGTTGCTCAGTGCTCAGGCAACAACCAATCACGGCTCATCTTGCGAGCGTCACAGGACAAAACTCAGAAAACAGGTGAGCCCTGAGCATTTGTGAGGTCATCAATTTCCCTTCCAAATTAAAAATTGCAAAGTCGTTTGGCATACCTTGACCTGCTCGTTGGAGGTGACGGCGCAGAAGACAATCTCTGTGAAGCCCTGAGTGGGAAACATCCTAAAACAGATGCCCCCGATGACACGGCCATCTTTGATGAGGGCTAGAGTCTTGTGCTTCCTGTTTGGCGGAAAGGACAAAAAGAAAAACTTAGGCAACATCAGGGGCGGTGCTTGTGCGCGGTACGAGATAGTTGGATCTTACGGGTCAAAGACGAGGCGCGTGATGTACTCTTTGGGCATGCGAGGTAACTGGTGCGAGAAGACATTCTGCAGGCCCACCAGCCACATCAGGATCTTCTTGTTGGACTTTTGTGACAGCGAGTTTCCGATCACGTGGAACTCGATGATCCCGCGGCGTTCCTCCAGACGGGCCGTCTCATCGCGGGCCGCGTTGGGCGTCAGCAGGTTGGTCTGCAAATGGAAATGCGCTCCGTCACATCCGTCAGATTTCTTTTAAAAATAACAATTTAGCATGGCGTGACCGACCTCGGGACCTAACATGGCGGCGGGGTCCGTGATGGTCATCATGACCTCGTTGACGAGCTCCATGGGAATGTCACCCATCACGCGGATGCGCTTTGCATCCTCCAACGTCAGTGCCTCGGGGAGTTTACGCTTCTCGCCTGAAAAGGGAGGGGAAAAAAAAAATCTAAGAACAAGAAGTGGTTGGCAGCGTCGAACGCGTTAAAGATGCCAACCTGGAATTGGCTCGGAACCTGACGCATCCAGACCACTCAGAGACGAACCCGCGCTCAGAGCCTTGGAGAGGGCGGACGAGCCTGATATTGGTGCCGGACTGATCACTGGAGAACGAAGCGATACTGTCATTTCACTGCATTTTATGTAGCCAAATGCACACTCACCGGCCAATTCATGAGACATCCATCCATTGTTAACTCATTCACTCCCAAAGACGTTTTTAAACGTCTTTTCAGATTTGGTCCAGAATTGGCTGGTATTGAATGAGTTAATGATTGTGCGTAAGGTTTAATTGCACATGTGATAAGAAATAAAAACCCTTGCTGGCCGCCCCGAGTCCTCCCCTCACCCATCTGATGTCCCAGCTGCGTCCCATCGGCGGCAGGCACGGTGAAGTCGGCCTCCCAGATGGGAGAATTTTCACCGTAGATTTCCTCCTCCAGCATGGAAAGAAACCTGTCGGCAACATCAATTGTCACGAGAAAATGAAGGTGAATTCTGGAGAGCGCGTACGAAATTGAAATGCAGAGGAAATCGTTGAATTGTTCAACTGTAGAATGTAAGACTTGAGGTTGGAATGCAAAATGTGGAAGTAGGAAATATCTCCATTTGGGAATTCTATTGTAAAAATGTGGTAATTTGATGAACAATTCCACATATGTCCTGGCTGAGTGGAAATGGTTCGAATCAATCCCGAAATATGGAAGGGGAGAATTTGTACAGTGGCTCAGAATTCAAGTGTATGTTATTTATGTTTCATGAAATATTCATAGATTCGACCCGTGTTTGGCTCTAGACTACTCAAATTTTAGCGGCAGCCACAAAACTTTAAATTAACATCTTTTAAAATGAACAAATGGAGTGAGAACACCAGCGTGAGACGCACTTGGGGAAGTGTGTCAGAATGAGCGTGCGCTTCTCAGGCAGCAGCTTGTCCTTTTCCACACGGAACTTCTCCAGGAGCTGGCGCCGCGTGACGGTGAAGATGGACTTGAGCAGGCTGCGCCCGAAGACGTGCGTGGTCTCGTAGCGCGGCAGGCTGTCGTTGCTCTGCGGCACGTGGCAGTAGCACAGCCAGCGCGTGTAGTCCACCTTGTAAGCCGTGCCGTCGTCCTTCTGCGTGCGCTGCCGGTACTGCGTGGGCGTCTCCAGCTTCCAGTAGTTGAGGCACAGCAGGAACATCTTGGACAGCTCGAACATGGTCTGCCGCTCCTTGGGCGCCAGGTGGCTGAATTTATACTGCACGAAGTTCAACACGCCCTTTGGAGAGGAACGGTGGGAAAACAGTGGCACATCCATTTATCAGCCGTTGCTTGGCATATTTTTTGTCTTGAGTTCTAAGCAAAAATTGATGACAGTTTTGCTTTCTCACACACACCTGCTCAATGTTAGGTTTCTCAAAAGGCGGACTGCCCAGCGATCCTTCCACCACCGGCTGGCTCATCTGCAGGATGCATTTCCTCAGCAGCTACAGGGGAAAAAAAAAAAAACATTACACACAGGAGTAATCTTAATTTTTCCCAAGGTCACTGATTTAACGTGTGTGCTCACCTTGAACAGGTAGAAGTAGACTTGCTTGGTGTCCGTGTTCTCCTCCTTATGCACAGACATGAACAGGTTCTCCACATCCACCACCATTCCCAGCAGTCTGTTGATCTCATCCTCGGACACATTCTCCAGGTGGGACACGTGATCGGCTGCAAAGCATTGAGGTGATGGAATGTAGGCGAGAAGTCACTGGCACAAAGCTTGATGTATTCAACAAACAATGTGGAAAATTGAGTCAAATACAAAATCTTAAGTAACCTTCCTTGTTCTCAAAATGTGCACTTGCTTATTAAAGCAAGTATAATACCACTTTTAATAATATAATGTTTGATAACTTGAAAAATATGCACCCCCGCCCCCGTGAAAAATAACCGGTTTGGAGATTCGAGCATTCAGCGACTACGTATATACGAGGATGTCCCAAAGGTCACTGACCACTTCCTTTTTTATCCTATTTCGTTTCAGGTATCATTCTGACAGACTTGAGGCTGCTTAGTTTGTCAACAACAGATTGTGTTTTGAGGAACTTGCCATGCAAAGGGTAAATGGTCCTATGCATTGGAGCAGTGTGACAACCACAAAGTGTCTCAAACTGGTACTAAACTGCAGCTGGGAGAGAAACAGTTCTTGCCAGGTGGCAATTTTGCAATGCTGCTGCAGTGTCAATTAGCCAGCCTGGGGCAAGAAATGATATATGTCCAAAAGCTGCAAAAGTTCATTTTAATGCCTCAAGTCTGTTCAAATGACACCTGAAACAAAATAGTGAAGAAAAAAAAGGAAGTGTATGGTGACTTTTGGGACACCCTATCTTGAGGATGCTGCTTTCGCGAGTACCCAGGGCATGTCCACAACTGCGGCACGGCTCGCTCAGACTGGCGGCATGTTGCTGCAGGTCTACACGGGGTGCCGTGGGGGGGTTCGGGTTCTTCCATCCGTTGCATTTGCAGGTGTCACTAGCCTGAACACGAACACACATACCAGCGGCAATGAATGAATTCTAACAACACCCAGTGGACTACATGTAGTCTGTTATTGCTGGGCGCCTGGAAGCTAACATTCATTTTTAAATCAATTAATGAGTATAGCTATCCACGTACCTAGCTGCATGGGGTATGTTACCATTAGCTACTATAGCTACGTGTTTATGACTTCTTCACTTACGACATGGTAAATGAATAAATACAATAATTCGAGTGGAGTGCTTTGTTTTGAACTTTAGCCAGCCTGGCTAACTGGTGAGCTAAGTACCTTGCATGCAGAGAAAACGCCAAGTTTCTCGAGCTTCTTCGCCCGTGGAAAGGCTCGAACTTGGGCTTTCTTTTGGCTGGCTCGTTGCTGCTGGCTCAGCCCAGGCCTGGCTGGGTCGCTGGTACCCGAACCGGAGCCGGTTGCGACAGCGGCGCCGGACACAGTCGACCCTGCAGCCGACTGGGCTTGGAGAAGCCGGGGTTGCAGGCCCTGCGCCGCCGGGTCCGACATTTCAAACGTCTTCTTCTTCTACTTCTTCGGTGGACCGTGAGCTCATCGGTTGCGTTTGGGGATGGCTGGGAAATTTACATGAAAGGGACTAAAAGAAGAGATTATATTCTCTGTCCGTTTTGAATTCATTGATTTTTGTTTTTGTTGTCGAAATACAGTCTAAGACTCATAATTAAACATTGAAGCCATATGTTACTGATGTACACTCGAATTACCTGTTTGGTCGATGATTTGCTGAGAAACAAATTACAGTGGATTTACCTTTGCATACGTTGGTCAAATGGGATTGTATTGACATATTTGTAAATTAACTACGGATCTTTATAGTACTTCATTGTACTGTAACCCCGCCAGCGAAAAAAAGCAATACAATTTCTGAAATGTCGTACCAAAATCCACTCGGGTTTCCTCTACTTTGAAGGCAACGCAAAAGCACGGTTGCATGAGGATTGTGGGTAATGTAGTTTTAAAAGCGTTCCACCATAAACGAACATTGGGAATAAATCTTTTGAGTTAGATTTAAAAAATTCTAAAATATTTTCCCATTGTGGGACTGACCTATAAAACTTTAAAAATATATATAAAATCGTCCATTAAAAAAAATAGGTGTCACTAGACTGGATCCACTTGAGTGCTTATCAAGAATTAGACTCAGGAAAAAATTTATAACTGCTCCAGGTTTATTGGTAAAATTATATTTTCTTTTCTCCACTCTCCTTATCACTCTTCTACGCATAGTACAAATGAAGAAAACCAAGGCAAGCAACTCAATTCACAAAGATTATGGGACAGGAAAACGCTGAGTCGAGAATATCGATTCACAAAGATCATGAGACAGAACCAGTGCATTTAATACCATAGATTCAGAAATCCAGAATTAAGACATGGAACAAAATCAAAAAAACAAACATCAGAAAATAATGCTGAGAAGAATGGGTAAGATGTTTTGTTTCCGATTGGTTATGAACTCCACAAATCTCCATACAAATACAACAAAAAACAATCTCATTGTTTTTTTGTGTTTAATGTTCAAACTACATATGGCTGGCGCTGATGTTAATGTTGCATTACTATTTTTATGGTTGGGTAGTCTAAAAATTAAAAAAAAAAAAAAAAAAAAATCGAAGTGTCCAACAGATGTTATAATATTGAGAGGACAATATTGCAGCTACACAGTTCTACCAGGAAGGAAGTCTGCCTCTTTTCATTCCTTCCTATTGCATTAATTTTCTACACAAATACAGAAACAAAAGTGAGCTTTCATGATTTTTTTAATAATACCATGACTAGGATGTTTGTTCCCCTAAAAGTCCACCATCAAGAGTTTTTTTTTTGGGGGGCGGGGGCTTTATAACATGATTGGTCGCCAGGCCGATGATGTCGTCAGCCAAACAGTTTGTAATTTCCCCTGTGTTTTGGTCCCAACGCGATGACGTTGTTTGACAGCTGTCTTATCGTATCCGGTCCGCTTCATCCGAGCTGGTTAAGTGGCAGGGATCAGAGATGTAGAGGAAGCCTCGTGAGGGTTAGTTGCCCCCGCTGCTGCCTCCACAACACTGGCTGCTGCGACCCTGGGGCGCGGCCTCCTGCAGGTCCACGCCTCCTCGGGCCCGGCCGCCGCCGCCCGCCCCACCCTGCGGCTCATTCTTGGGAAGCTTTTTGGCTGAGAAGGATCACAAATAGGTGGAAATGTTTTGTTCAAACAGCACTTCATTTTACAACCAGGGATGCAAATTACTGTATTCTTGACAGTCAATAAAAAGCCAACAGTTGTACATTTTTCTATTGACCCATATACAAAATGTAAATTACATGGTCAATAGAAAACAGAATAATTGATCCACCCACATTCCCACCCATCTATGGCAAGTGAGGCCATTTCCTTTCTCCTAAGCATACAGCCGTATGATAAATATGACGCTTACCTATAGCCATAAAAATCTCATTCACATTCATGGCGGTTTTAGCCGACGTCTCCATGAAGAGCAAACTGTTGTCATCCGCGTATGCTTGTGCCTCCTGATGACAGCGGAACAGAGAAACACACACGTGAGAAATCACACCAATTTAAAAATGCATCCTTTTCAGTCTTTACCTGGAAATCGACAGCCCTCTTGTTGGCCAAGTCCGCTTTATTCCCTGCCAGAGCAATAACAATGTTTGGGCTGGCCTGTCGCTGCAGCTCTTTCACCCAGTTCTTTGCACGTGCGAATGTGTCCTTTATAAAAAAGAAGAAACATCAGGGTTTTTTTTTATGTGCTACATATGACCGAGTGACATAAAAGCACAAAGGTCTTTAACAATGAAGTAATCATCAACCCAAACAGGAGGACAAGGGACAGCGCACCAATAGCAAAAGTCAGCCCATCTGGGCTTATCACTCACTGTGTTGGTGATGTCATACACAACGATGGCTGCCTGGGCACCTCGGTAGTACATAGGCGCCAAGCTGTGGTAACGCTCCTGGCCCGCAGTGTCCCAGATTTCAAACTTGACTGTTGTGTCATCCAAGCATACCGTCTGTGTGAGGAAGGCCGCTGCGCGGGAAGCAAAGCAAAGTCTGTTATCACTATCTTATATGTCTGTCCAAAGGGAAAACTCCAAATGTGGATTGAATTTTTCTACATTGAAAAAAAGTGTATTTTTTTTCCTTGGTCTATTCATTTAGTGTTGGATAAAAAGAAAATGATTTGTTTATTGGGTAGTTTGTTTTCAAGCAGGGGTGGCCAACTGGCGGATCACGGGCTGCATGCGGGCACTGGTCCTGTGATAATTTTTTATGAATGGGGAAAAAAACATTTCCCTTTTAAATGTTTGTTTTGAGTTTTTTTTTCTTTTCTTTTTTTTTTTTTTTTTTTACAAACCCCTCAAAATTCTTCTCCCCCCAAAACTGATGGACATATATTGTAGTTTCACATGAAAACAGGAGGCAAACGTAAAAAAATATATACATAAAAATGAAAGAAAAAAATATGACAATGTGCAACTGGGAATATGAATCAACTGTCGTGTTTCAATTGTAATATCAAAATTCACCACTAGATGACAGAAATGTCTTAGGCAGTCTTAGGCCGACTGCCATACACTATGACATGAGTAGACCAATTTTTTTTTTGGTGGCGTTGGAATGATATGCAGGACAAACATAGGATTTCAATATTATTCGGAATTTGAATAAGTTGATTTATTTTATTTTATTTTTTAAAGATGCTCAAAATTAGTTCTTGGACTTAATGTTGGTTTGCCGTTCAGCAGTTTTGTGCTGCCGTCCTTGAATGGTAACTGCTGACTCGGGTCCTTGTCACATGACAGAGGAAACTAAGCTCTCACTTCCACAGCACATACTTGAACACATTAGTAATCTTTGACCGGCACTGCCGCTGACTTAGCGGAGTGTGAAGGTTAAACCCACCTCCAATTGTGCTCTCCTGGTACTCATGGAACTGGCCTTTGACAAAGCGTAGCACCAGGCTGGACTTGCCCACCGCCGATTCGCCCAGCAGCACCAGCTTGAACTGGCAAATTTTGTTGCTGGCTGCCGCGGCACCGTTGGTCCGCGCAGGTCCGCCTCGTCCGGCCATAGGTGGGACTTTATTCAGGGTGGGGGGAAGGTGTAAGAAGCAGTGGTAGGGTGGCCGGGTTCAGTTAAGGCAGGAGCCAAGAGGAAGAGGAGACCAAGCCAGGGGAACTGAAAAACATCAAGTCGTTACACACATTAAATTACGATCGAGTTAAATTCTGATTCTTTTTACTTTTGTACAGACAACGTAGAGTTATGTTTTTCAGCTGTAAGATCACATACTGGATCCATATAAACATGTTTTGGTATCATCAAGAGCGGGAAGAGCAGCAATAGAAGCATACATGGGTTGCTGTGACTGACACAGCTTTGATGCTAGTACAGTCCCAAAAAAATAAAAATTCAAGCCAGGACAGTGACCACAAATATTAGTCCTATTCTCGCCATCACACTAAAACCACAAAGTGGTCCCAGTGGGTCAAACTTCGACTTATTTCATTGATTACAAGTTTCATTTTCATGAAATGAACACTGCCGAGTGTTTGGAAAAAAAAAATCACATTTCACCAAGGGTACTCAAAAAAAGTCAGTCAAATGACCTCGAAATAGATCAAAGAACAAAAAGGAGGAGCTGGACTTCACACTTAACTTCCTGGCTGACACCATCAGCATGTGGGTTTTGTGGCATTGTGTGTGTGTGTGTGGGGGGGGGGGGGATTCGGAAAGCTACACTTGCAGTAACATGTTGCAAAACGTGGAGGTCAGCCAGCTTCGGCGCTCGGCGACAGGACAGGAAACGCAGGAAGTGGAAAGCGAGCAGAAGAGGTTTTTACCGCCGAGCACAATAAAAAAAAAGTCTGGAGAAACCTCGGCTGGGTCACGTGGCATGAGTGAGGAGACGTCGGGCGTCATGAAAAATGAAGTTAGAACATCGCGGCTGATGCAATCAACTTTATTTTACAAGCTGCTGAGCCTGGCTTAATCTTCAACATGTGACGGGAGATCACGACTCCCTCCATAAAATATTCAGCAGCAGCCAATCACGAGGCCGATGGGTACCTATGCGATCAAACACACAGCTAGTCCGCGACTTCGTTTTGAAAGTGCTTTCCTCTTGCGGCCACATCCAGGGAAATTGGCGACCATCCCGTGGATTTTAAATTTCGGAATAATTTGTGTGACTCTAGACACAGAAACATCAAGCTGCTCGATTCCTTTGGGCAATATTTTGTGTGGTACAAACCTCACAGTGACTATTATATATTATATATAAGAAAGGCTGACTGACCGATTACATTCTGTTGTATTCTGTTGAACCTCAATTCAAAAGCAATGGCACATTTTCATTCGTTAATTTTCACAAGATTTTCATTATTATATCAGATTAAATTTATTTCCACGACCACTTTGGGTTTTTCTTTGTGAACCAATTTTGTCTGTGGGTGTAAGTGCAGCTGATCGCTTTCCATTCAGACATTTTTTTTTCTCCTGGGAAGTACAAAGCTTCTCACATTCAACGGATGCTTTGCTTGCATCCTTAAAGGACCTCCTCTGGGAAGTGGGTCAGAGAGTGTGAGCGACAGAGAGAGAGAGAGAGAGAGAGAGATAGACTTGGACGAAGAGGGAAAAGAAAGGCAGGAAGGAGGAGCTGTCAAGAGGGGGAGAACCAGTGATATATTCTTAATGGCCTCCTCCTGTACACGGTCTACACAATAGTCAAAAATTCAGTGACACACCAACTCCCTAAATGTGTACGAAAACTCCGTTTCACACAGACTAAACCATCCATAACAGTAGTAGAAACACAGGAAGCCAGCAAGTGCCAATTTGTCCAATTGGCACTTGCTGGCTTTTAAACTTGAACGCCCCAGTTGTTGATAGGCCTTTCATAAAAAGCGCAAGCTCAGCGACGACGAGGGACTCGGCTATATGTTTGTCTGTCTGGCTGGCATGGGCTTTCGAGTTTCAGGGGAATGTTTAGGGATGCAAACTGGTGACATAACTCAGGAAAAGCAAACAGGAAAGTCATCAACAGCAGTTAGCTGCAAGGTCAGTAGGGAAGAAAAAAAATCTCTGGCATTTCCTTTTCCTCTGACTTCTATGAAAAGAGCATCACAAGAATCAAAAGTTCCGGTTTGATTTCTAATACAACTAAAAATATGCCTCTCAAGCTCAAACTTCCCAACAAGCTGTCATGAATGTTCCCAGAGAGCTCAGGTATGCATGCGAGATTCACATATTGGATTTTTTGCGGCACATATTCCCCCAAAAAAGATTCTGAATCAGTTAAACTAGCAATAAAACTAGCAGTGATGTTGCGGTGGTTATTTCAAAACAAAATGTTGCAGCAACACATATTACAGTTCTCAGAGGTTTATAATGGGTGGGCACAATTTTGGTGTGGTTTTCAAAGGAGCACCATTTTATAATTTAACAGCGCAATGTGCAATGATCCTCGTTATTTTTGGTTTTCGTGCCGTCCACAAATATGGAACCCGCTGGCTCATTGCTCCCACTTGCTGAGTGTCACTGTCGGCATGCAACTCTTGTGACATGCCGTAGCTACCAAATGTTCATTATCAAAGGCACCAGCACACCCCTGAGAAATAATGTATTGTCATTGGGTAATTTGTTCTCCCCCACCGGAGCGCTCGCTGCGATGAAGGTACAGTGCTATGAAGGCGAGGTGAGGTGTGAACATTATTGGGGTACTATTTGTAACGGGAGGGGCTTGAGAAAAAAATGGGCAAATGCAAAGTGGCATACTAATATCTGGCATGCATTTAATATCTTTAGTGTGCATGTGCACCTGCATACCACTTAATTGCACCCCTTCATATATTTTGTTATCCTCTATGAAAAACGACTATGTCTGTCAAGTATTGTAGTTCCAAGGAAATCAAAAGGAGCTCAACATCACGTGTCGCCCCGCCTCTTTAAGGCACATGCATGTGTGTTCTTGTACACTAACATGCATTTAAAAGGCGTGGAAGAGGTAATAAAACAAATATGATGGTATTTTTATATTGCGCATTTGCACCTTTGCGAGGGGTCTCTATGGCTACGCACCGTTCGTAAATCGGTACATGTCGTAAACTACGGACCCTGACAATTTTCTACAACCTCTGCGCGGCCCTTCAACGGCGAATCACTGCTTTTAGGTGTCTAGCACTCAAGCTACACAACTAGCCAGGCTAGCGTCAGCTCCGGCCACTATCCTTAGCCAATGCTAGCCCGTTAGCATCATCAGCTGAGCTAACGGCGAAAGATATCGGAAGGAAGGAAGGTCCCTCCCCCCGAAAAAAAAACTTCACATTCCGCTTACGTTAGCAACCCAACATCAAAGTAACGAAGACGCAGTTTGGCAAAATACAACAAGGCGCTCCTCTGGTTTGTTACTGTGGCCGAAAATTATGTCATAAGCGGGTGAAAAATATGACTGTCGCGTCATTTTTTTTTTTGCTGGACGTTCAGTTCAGTTCGGCTACCTAGCGAAGCAACCCCGCTACTTTACGGAGATCGCTTTCAAAACCTGAACAACGTCTACCTAGTATACATTAATAGATAGACGGCTCGAGTTGATCCGCTGATTTAGCGTGATTTGAATAGATTTGACTTACATCACTTTTTCTTCTTTGAGTGTTCTCATCGGCCGTCTTCTTCTCCGTCTTCTCCTTCTTCTTCTTCTTCTTCTTCTTGGGCTCTGTGGCGTTTCCTTCCGGGAACCGCCTACTTTGACGTCACCGTCTGACTAACCAATGACAAGCACACCCAAGAAGTCTCGCAGTCGTATCGTGAGACTTAAATATTTTTGCCAAATAAACGTACTGGACTTTCACACAAGTTTGTTTGTTTTTTTGATTCGCTCATCTTTCACCTACAAAAAATCAATTAATAGAGAGTAAATGAAAAAAAAATACCAATGGCAAATTTTAATCTCAAATGCCTTTATTTATCGGTGTTATTCTATTATCCAGCCAACCTATGCTCACGAGGGTCGCAGGCGTGCAATTCCTGCTCCAACAAGAATTGTTATTTGATTGATTAAATGCACTTTGCCAAAGAGGGGCTTCAAACACGATGCTCTCAGAGGAAAGTTGACCCGAGTGAGTTTAGAAATGTTTTCCCCAATGACACATTTTCATCACAAATGAAAATATAGTGACCAGACTCTCAAAGGCCTTCTGTGGCTGCATACGTGCTACTGGGTCATCACAGAGCTTCTTGACACTACAACGAGGCACTCTAAAGGCGAAAAATTTCTGTTCTTTCCCCATTCTCTATGTGACACTTGTGGCGAACGTTGAGGCGCTCTGGCTCACCGCATGTTGCAATTGCACCGACTAACCACTAGGCGGTGGAATCCCAACTGCGTCACTTTGCACCATTTTAGTTGTGCTCCCCAAAAATCAGGAAAAGGGAAATGGTAAGAAACAGTTGAATACTGTAGCTCCATAATTACGTCCTGATTCTCAGTATGTAATTGTTTCCTGCAATTAATTTCAAAATAAATCTGAATTCACTTCACAGGGTCTTTCAAAGTACAGCCTGAGTACTTGTGACACATCGGAAACACTAAGCAAATATGGCAGGCCTTTGCGAGGGTGGTCAGTAGGTGTCAGTGTAACCACGCGTTGTTTTGACATTCGCTGAACGCTTGCAGTGAACGTGGCAAAAACAGATGCGCACCGATGTGGTTCAATGTTTTGTTTTTTGCACAATACTGCAATTGGTTTCAATTCCCCCAGGACACCCAACGCAACTTGAGGGGTCGAGTCGTAACACACAGACTGTGACACAGGCGTCTTAAAAAACAAGAACATGCAATCAAAGTCGTCAAAGTGCATGATGTCACGCGTTCTCTTTGATTTGTGACGATATTTAACGATTTTTTTTTAAATCGGAGGAGAGCCTCCTACGCTTCTGGGGACGGGAACGAGCGTGTCGGTTCGGGAGGGGCGGCGGGGGAAGGAAGAGGAGGCGTCGGGGGCGCGCCTTTCGCATCGGCTGCTGCTTCTCGCACCCAGTGTGGGCTACTGACAGCCAGCTGTGCGGCTACACGACGACGACAAGAACAGCTGCGAATCCACTGCCCTCTAACATTTAACGCTCTACTCCTCCAGTGCGCGTTTGGGGGGCGAATAAACCTCAAGGAGAGAGAAGAGAGGAAGAGGAAGACAGAAAAGGGCTCGTTTCGTCGTCGGTTCCTGTGCTAGCTTTGCTAAAGACGAGCATTCCTCCGACATGAATCCGCTGTGTAGCAGATGTAATCTCGTCGTCTACCCCACGGAAAAAATCAATTGTCTGGACAAGGTAAGCGCACTGAAATCCCTTTATTGGTCACTTTTGTTTTTATAAATAACCAATGTTCAGTCGCTCCATTTAGGCGTGGTTTTTTTTTTGGAGCTGTAAAAGGGAGACACCTTCCGGATTTTTTTTTTTTTTTTTGTGAATGAAACGAGTAGCCAGAACCCTGAAGGGGACGCACAGGTATGGCTAGTATGGCGAGCTAACGGCTATCCATGGTAACACCCCTTGGTTTGAGATCTAAATTTGGAACATGACTGCCAAAATATGATTTAATGATATTTTCCTCTTTGTTTTTAAACCTTTTCGGCATCGTAAAGTGGGAAACAGCACACGAGCACGAGCCTGGCTGGGGCCTGCACCTTGAGAGCGACTCTCGAAAACGTTACGTCATCGTTTTAAACGCCAAATTTCACACCCACTTCCAGTTTAAGGCAATTTTATTCACGGTTGAACAATTAGAATGTGGTCGTTTGCTGTCAGGGGCTTCCTTTCTGCCATCGGCTGGCGTTTTGGGATCCATTGTGGGACGTGTCACACTCCCTCCCATCGTTAATCCGATAGATGATTATCTTGTCTAGATTCGTTTTCAATCCCATACAGGAGTGTTAATCTCTCACTCAGGTGGCAAAATCTCATCAATTGTAAAATCTAGTGGCGTATCAGTGTGAGGGGAAAAAAAATAAGCTCTGCAGGATCAGTAGGCAGTGCTTGTTATTTTGTTGTACTTTTGGAGAAGGGCACTAATCGTCTTTCTTTCTTGTGATAAAACCTCTGCATTTTTTTATGGGGAAACAACAAACAAAGCCGGGTCTGGGCAAGGCCTGCACTTTGAGAGCAACTCATTAGTGATTTATTACTTGATTGAACAATTTGTATGAACACACAGACTTAAAAATGAAAAGAAGATATCTATAAAGTATAGTTTAAATATTCAAAGGGAGTAGGAAGTAGAAAACCCTATGTAGTCCTCCCCTTGTTTTTTATATATTACTCATATCATGTTACCACTACATTAAAACGATCATACCATTGTTTTAAAATCCAAATGACCCGCTCACACGCATTTTTCTGCCTTGTGATTTAAATATAGCCGTTCAAATGTTATTTCCTGTTAATGGCTGCCCCACTGCCTTTAACCTGGAATTTGTCACTCTCCCTAAACCAAAAGTGAGGGATGATTTGAATTTCAATTCCAAGGAGGAGGTTTATTAATCTTATGTTCAAGTGGCAAATCTCATCAATCGTATTGCCCACTGGGGCATCAGGATGAGGAAGAAGAACCACTGCAAGATCCTGTGGTCATGCATGTTCTTACATATTGGACATTGTTGTATTTTGTTTTTCTAGAAGGGTGTTGACTTGTGCACAATTTGTGGCCCCACACAAGCCAGTGCATGCATGCTGCAACTCCAGCTGTGGGTGTGGCCTGCTTCTTGCAACAGAGCTGGAGGATTTGTCTAATGGACGTCTGAATTGCTGTTGAAAATCTATCCCTATCAATGGCCACTTTGTTGACATGGGCATGATCTCCATTAACATGAGCTGTACGTGCCTTTTTACATCCAGTGTTTACTATATGCCTCCTTTGGCGTCCACGCGTATTTTAAAAGGTAATGGGCGGTCTTAAATTTGGCTTTTCAAAGTTAATTAGCCACAAATCTGCTGGCCAAAGGTCTTACAAATGCCACATTAATGTACAAATGTGTTCAGTCTCCCTTCGGGCAAAAAAATTGTTCGGTATTTTACTTTGCTCATACGTTAGATAATATGTCACCCAATGCTGTGGTCACATTTGATGAATGAGAATAAATCTGAAGTCTTAAAAATGCACTATGACTAAGGCGTTCCGCAAATGCATTTGTTCAGGGGGATGTTTTGTCTGTTTCACCTCACAACAATTTAAGAGTCATGCGTGCTCGCTCATAGGCTGTGCTGTGGAATCTGGCCAGAGGTGGAGCACATCCCGGCAGATGGACCCTCCCATGAAACATGCTCTGTCAGAAGCCTGCCGCGCTCGTCTCTCACTTCCATTTCGCTTCTGCGCTCTGCACATGGTGGTCTTGAGTCCGCCCGCCCTTATCTTTGGTGCTTGTATTTACGGGTCAGCTCAGGTGACTGGTTTAGTCGACTGCTGCTGCTACTGCTGTATTGCTATTTTCGGCCACCTAAAAAAAAAAAAAAAGCCTTTACCTGAAATCCTCCTTTCTTGCATCTATGCTGCGGTCCCCACAAAGGCTCACTTGTGTGACAGCTGCATTCGTGTCTAGCCCAGTAGAAGCAGAGCTGCCCGGGGCATGCATACCAAAAGACAGGAACTCTTCCTTTCCTTTGCCTTGCTGTTAGCAGTGATAGTTCCTGCCCATTGGGAGCAAACTATAAGGCTCGTGTTTTGTGTCTGAACAGGGATTATGTGGTAAAATGTGGAAGGAAGAAAGGAAGGCAGCGGTTTTCCTCACAATTACCTCGTAGTCAACCATTTAGGCAGATTTGTGAAGGATTAGGTATTTGGAATCGGTCCGAAAAAATATTGCCGCTTGACGGGATCAGTCTAATTTGGATGGATACTTATTTTTCCATCTAAACCAATCTATATTATTTTTTAGCACACAATATTTGTTAACTTAGTGACGGCATAAAGAAAATGAAGCAATTGAATTTTCCCAAATAACATCAAAATCTACAGGTCTCCGTACAATAGAAAAATAAACGTTTCTTGACATAAACCTTGCTGAGCCAGCCATCAGGAGGATTTCAATTCATTGTTCTTTATTCAGATGCATTCTCGGAGTTATCAGACATATAAAGAAATAAAAATGAGAACCATGTACTGTACATATATTATTTCTTCTTTGTATGGAGACTTATGGGACACCCTGTAGTACACCACTGAAAGTGTTGCTACTTATTTCTGAGAAAATGAGTCGCTTTGTGAAGTGACATCAGCAGAAACGAGCTGATGTTATTCGCGCTAGTTAGCAATGTTAGCATAGACATAGCAACTTGTTGCTGGTTTAAAATGTTCATTTCAAGACAGTGTTTTACTAACAGAATAATGTTTCCTTGAATTTGTCAAGGAGTTCTGGGTGGGGTAAAAGTGAGATGGTAGAACTCATTGAGTGCTCGCACCAATGAGACAATGGGAGGGATTGTGTCACTTTGGTTTTGAAGCCGTCAATTTGTCCAAGCGCAGTATACGTGGAAACCTGTAACTGGGCGTTACTTACTTTCAATGCAACACGCGAAAAAAAATGACTCTCAGGTTGTTGAAAGAATAATAAGTAGTGTTCTTACATGCAGGCCTCGTCCTGGCTGTTACTACGTCCAAAAGAATTCCATGGTTCACTTCATTCCCCCCATTCCTTGTCTCTGCCATTTATGTGGAAGAGCAACGCCTGGAAAAAAAAAAGTCAAAGTACGGGGCTTTTACACGCGCTGAAATGATTACCAAATGTTGAGCATCACACCACTGTCGACAAGCCATGCCAGCAATCAGTATGTCACCCATCACGGCTGCGATACCATCTCCTTCGCCCTCCACAATTCCACGTCAATGCCATTTATAGAAAACAGTGACACGAGGGAACAGTTTGAAACGCTTGCTTTGAATTGACTTCGATTTTCCAGATGCTCACAGCAACTTCAGAATATTTGGCAGCCTGTGACCGTCACCTGAGTCCATGTATGATCCCACTTCCTCATCAGAACGAGGAAGCAGGTCTGCTCGTGCTCGGCTCTTATTGGTGCTTGCTTTGTAAATGGAATATATATTTATATCGTCTCCAAAACCATCCTTCCTCTATTCTGTGAGCTAACTCCCCCCTCATGCGTGTCCTTAATTAAATCCTCTGAAGTATGATGTGCGTGCTAAGCACGTTTATGAGCTTTACCTAAATAGGTTTTTAAAAGTCTTGCATTTAAAAAGGTCTTATATTCGGGGCATGAAAGTCATGCTTAGGTTTTAAAAAGTTATGCATTCATGTATTAAATCTAGACTGATTTAACCTTTCAGACACTCTGAGGTAGAGTGGGAAAACTCCACTAAATGATAAAAATCCACTTTGGAGTCCCTCAAGGTTTGTTATTGTGGGGTCGCACCCTCTATGTCCACTATGTACGCTTTTTTTCCCTGTGAGCTTGACCGAGCATGTTTGCTCATGAGTGGACACATGTATAACCCACATTCAGTGTAACGCATGTAATCTCTATTCATACGCACGCGTATGCCCTTGAGCCGTGAAGATGCAAGCAGACTTTTTTTTTTTTTTTAATGGCTGTTTCTAGGGCTCCATCTCCGCAGTGTCCTCATTTTTCCTTCTCACTGCCAGGTCACGTCTGTCGTAAAGCAAAAACTCCCGACATGGTCGCGCTTTCGTAACTGATGATCGACTAGGCCAGGGGTGGGCAAACCTTTTGGCTCAGGGGCCGCATTGACTTTTAAAATTTGACAGAAGGGCCAGGTCAGCACGAGCTATGGTACATTAAAAAAAAAACTGCATTTGTTGACAGTCCATATCAAACATCAACAGAAGAAAAGCATGAAAGTACGGTATTAATATACTTTTTTTAAATGACAAAAGTTGTTGATGACCTATTTTAGCCTGTGCATCGCTGCAGATGGGTTGTGATCAGACCAGTAGAAGTAGAGCGATACAGAGGTACTAGGTGGTCGAAAAGATTGCCCCGCCCCCCGTGTTCTGCAACTTCAAGTCAATGCGCCACCTGGCGGTGAAATGCCTGTCATTACAAGTCCAATTGAAATGAATGCAATCATTCACATCGAACCTTAATTGTGGACCGACCTTCGGCGGGCCGGATTCGGCCCGCGGGCCGTAGTTTGCCCACCACTGGACTAGGCTGTGCTTCTTAAAAGTACAAAATGGCAGCCACCTGGACTGAGTCAACACTTTGTTTTGCTTCATTTTGTTTGGAAACAAATGAACACAATGAAGGGAGTGTGATGGCGGTGCATAAGTGTAGGCATTAGTCCCTTTGCTTTATCGTGTGCGGAGAACAATCTCAGCCGAAAGCCATTTCTCACCGTGAAAGGTGACATTTTAATGCCGGTCTGTGTGGCGACTGACGTCAAATCGGTTGAAGCCCATTTCGCACTGCTGTCAAAGCCAGTGTTGCGTCGATTCTCGGTTTATGTGTACTTTGAATTGGAACAGGACATTTTTCGAGAGCACCAAGATGTGAGAATGGACACGAGCGCAAATTGATATGGTGCTGTTTCGGGAGCATGCTTGCTAATAGATGGGGTGCATTTGAAATCGGCTAGTGTCTCTTGTTTTGTCAATCGAGTCTTTTTACCCGATACAGATCATCTGAAAATTCCAGACCGAATTCCGATCTTGCGATTAGATTGTGACAACTCTAGATGTCAAACAGGGACTTTCCTGGCTTTTGTGATATTTGTCCCCAGGCGTAACAGGTGGGCTGTTTCCCACCTTTCGAGGATGCTTCTGTACAGGCATGGTGCCGCCTGCATCATTGCCAGGACAGGGGTGTGAAATTTTAACACTGACTTCTCCCTCCGTTGGTGTGTCGAAATTAATAGCTTTGTGGCCATCGCAAAAACAAAGACAACAGGGGCGAGATGGAAGGGAACTCGTCGATGTGCATCGTGGCATTTCAAGTTCAGGTTGTGCTTGAGTGAAGATAACCCATGAGCGCAATGTGTGTGTGCAGCTCGCCGTCCGTGTGGCAAGAGGAAGTAAATCGGCGGCGTGTTACATCAGGTGGACGAGGTTTGTCTCGGCGGAATGCGGATCAGCAGGTTTTTGCGTGGCACTGAAGAAATAATTAACCTATCAGCAGACTAGTACAACCGAGGACTGTGTTTGTTCTTGGCAAGATCCAAAGTTCAAGCTCAGCTCAAAGGATGGCTTTCCCTTGCTCTATTTCCTAGCGCAGATCTATAAATGTAATAATACAATTTTGGGCAGCGCGGCGGTTTAGCGGTTAGCACATCTGCCTCACTTTCAAGAGGTTCTACTTTAGAATTACAGTTCCCTTTTCAGTATGCCCCTCCCCTTGGTACACCAGCTTCCTCCCACATTCCAGAATCTTGCATCTTTGCTTCATCTGAGGCTCGACGTTGTCCATAGGTGCGATTTGTAATTGTGACTGCTTGCATTTGTCTGTGATTTAGTACAGGACGTACTGCCGCTTGCCCATAATCAGTGCTTGCCCATAATCAGTTGCATTTGGCCCCAGCTCACCCACAAGGAAATGGATGGACAATACAAACGTATAATACAATGCAGCATCTGAAAGTGCACACCCAAAAAAGCAACGAGTTTGGCTGACATTTTCAAGAAATAAAAAAATGCCTTTATAGCCACACAAAAACATTTGAGGTCAAATCGCTACAGGTTCAGCAGTTGGCCCAGGATTTAGTCTGCGTTTGCTTTTTCTTTGGCTTTTTGCTCCTTTTGGGGAAAAAGGACAGCCTCAAGGGATGTACAATAATACACAGGAAGTTACATTAACTAAGTTCACTTCGGGTCATGTTTTTTTTTTCTAGCATTTAATCAAAATCATGTAGTAAAATGCCATTTTAAAATCACAAGGGCTGCAATTTAAAATGATTTTGATCGGTCAGTATCCTTTCAACGGTAATTGAAGTAGATCAACTAATATGCCTAGGAACAGTCTTACTTCTCATTACACAGATGACAAAGAAAAAATGGTGCGAATGCATACGCGGCAGCAGGAAGTGCAAGCAATCGAAACTTCCTGTACATCTAAAAGGTCTTTGCTTGTCCACCACCATGAAACAAAACGCGCGACACTCGGCCCACTGTCAGCACACGGCGCTCCTGATGGTCCGCCGCCTCCAGATGGGAAGAAGCTGCTCCTTTAAAGCAGCCCCGAACCGCATTTGCAGTCATTCAATGCAAGCTAGAGTAACTGCTGTGTGTTGTGTCACTCTCTTTTGACTTTTTGGAACTCGACAGCAGCTTGATGTATTGCCAGCTGCGCCAGCGTACATGAGGGTAAAGTTGATTTGGACCTTGTGTCCTCCGTGGCAGCCATTCTGACGCTCTGAAGCATTTCTTGCTTTGTGAGGAGATAATGACCAAGAGGGTCTTGCCATTCCTTCGCTCCTTCGTCCTCTCCTTGTACTCATCCTCCTCCACCCTTCCTTCCCATGACGATAACCACAATGTCGCTCCCTTCCCGGCCTTCTCTCTCCTTCCTTGTTCGACCCTCCCTTCCTCTTGCTCTCCCCCCCCCCCCCATGTTTCCTCCCTTGTCTTGCCAGTTCGCCCTGTCATCCATGCCTCTCAGAAGGCTGAAGACCGGGCTCAGTGCCAGAGGAGAAAGGGAAAAGGGTGGAGAGAGGTTGACTTGGCTGTTGAGCGGGAGGGACGGTTTCCTGGCCTCAACCCATAAGGCCTGTCAAGAACGAAACGCATGACTGCGAGGTGTCCAAAAAGTGGTTTCTGGATTTCACAATATCACACCAAATGTGAAAAAGACTCCCCGCCCCCCCATCCCTCTTTCACGTACTTTGAACAGAAAAAAAATCACAAAACAGTACCATATATCAATATAAGCACATCTGACTTTATTTAATTTTAACTGCTGTTGAAATAGAATTGATAGTCAAGGTTTGAGTAGAAATCAAAGATGGCAACCAAGTAGACAAAATCAATACCTGCACCATACACGCCATGCTAGTGATGTCATAAGAGCCACTGAAAAAATGTTACAGGGCGTCCTGAGTTCACGGCAGAAGCAATGTGGTTTCAGTCACGAGCGCCGCCCAGTCAACAAAACCGAAATCCATAGCCATGTGACACAAAAATGCCATCTTGTCACGTTTCATATTTTTGCCATATATCTACAGATTTTTTTTAAAATCCAAAATAGATAATAAAAAATACATTTCTTGTTATTGTGTTCACTTTTTGGGTACAAAAATTTATGATGAGTAGCTTTCAGCAAATTTCAGTTTGCTCTATAGCGGTTATTGAGATCTAAGGTAGCAAAGTGACTTTTGAAACACTCTGTATATTGACATTCCCTGGCGTTTATGCTCCCTAATGCTGCCACGGCCGCCATTTTGATCTGAATTTGTAGGACAGCTCAAGTGTGGTGGAAGATTTTAATTAGCAGCGACCTGGCAGACACTTGGGTGTTCACAATCCTACTAATCTGAGCGGTGTGTCAAGTTTAGAAGGATAAATATACAGATGAGGCACATTTTTGTGTTGCTTTTAGAGCAGCCAGCCCTGCCCCTCGACGGCTATAAACAGCCACCATGCAATTTTCTTGAAAATAGTTTGACATTTCCCCTCTTTCTTTTGTCTCTTTAACCAGCTCGTGAACTTTGCCTACAATCAGCCTTTTGTCGCTTGTTTGGAAATGTTCCCCGATTTATTGACATGTTTTGTTTTGTTTTGTCTCCTGACAGTACTGGCATTCGAGATGCTTCCGCTGCGAGACCTGCAATATGTCTCTAAACATGAAGAATTACAAAGGTTTTGCCAAGAGACCATACTGCAATGCGTAAGTTGTCTTAAATCTTAAATGCGCTGTGTTTGTGCATGTCGTGACCCAACGTTAGGCCCCTTTTTCTCCCCCCACCTCTCTCCGCCCTTGTTTGTCTGGGACTCTATCACTCCCTCCCCGATCGAAAAAGTCCAGTAATATGTGGTGTGGGAAAGTGCCTCCCTCCCCAGTGAAAGGAATGGCTGAATTTGGTGGGTTGGGGCGGGTCAACAAAGGAAATTCTTAAAATTCCTCTCAAGTGACACAGGAGGACACGACGCTAACTAGCTTGTTCACTCATGCTGCAACACACTAAATCGCCCATGTGGAATCTGCGGAATCTCTCCTCAGGATTATGTTCTTCTCTCTGCATTTATTTTATCCAATAGTCATTTTGTGGCCAGTGAATTCAATTTCTTAATTGCGATTCCATTGCTGTACATTCGTGGAAACTGCAGCTAACAATCAGCCGTTATTATAAGATTGGGCATAGGCTTAAATTGAACAACTTTTATTTCCTAGTTCAGTGTATAAATAAGTCTTAAACCCGCTACGGCTGCCTACCAATGACGTATTTATACGTCATTTCCTCTTTTCTTTATGCGCCGGTTTGCAGAAGGGTTTGACGACGCTTCGAAGTCTGCGATGTAAATATTTAAAATCTGTCCAGCAGGTGGCAAGGTGTGTTAGGGGATTGGTCAGGATCATGCTGCAGAAGAAGTAGAGGGGGTGGGGGGTGCATGGGCGGAGTTGTGGAGTGGCGTGTCATAAGTGGAGAGTGCATTCGAATCAGTACCAATGGAGAGATCAAAACAATTAACCCTGTAAATATTGCTTTTGGGTCCCCCATGACGAAGGAGAGGAGTTTCTGAAAGCAGCCATCAAAAGAGGCTCCGCGTGCGCGAATATCGTCGACCTCATGCAAATGCCACACCAGAGCGAAAATGCCTTTGCAAAAGCAAGCCAAGTGAAACCAGAATGCTGTGCAAGACATGTCGTATGCCCTTGTATCAGGGCAATTGCTTCATTTTGTATCACACACAAAAAATCTGCATAAATTGCCGGGTGGAGACGACACACACGTGCAGGCGCACAAAATTGCTGGGCGGAGGGGACGCACGTGCACGTACACATGCAAACATACACGTGCATTGAATGAGTTAATAAAACTGAATGTAACCTGACAAGGAACAAAACAAACAAAGGATGATTTGTTCCTTTAGGCCCCTCTGCTGTGTAGCTCATACTTTCTAGTTCATGCGTTTTGTCGTAAAACGCCGGTCAAAATCAGTAGTACGCCGGCACAATGTCAGCGTCTGTGCTCACGGCCTCATATGGCGAAGCTTATAACAGACCAGCGCGTATCTGGCCCGCCTGTTGCACAGGCGCGGCACAGATGTTGCTAATGGCGCTAACAATGACGCCGTTCACTTTTGCTGGCGTCTGCTGGTGTGCCAGGCACACTGGAGCAAGCGCAGTGGTCGTCCATGTGCTTTCTGCTACATTCGTATTGTATTAATTTTGTTTCAGGGGGTAGTCAACCCTCAACATTTCTTTACAACGATGTTCTATGCAGCCCCACTAATTGCAGCACAGCATTCTGATTATTGATTTTGTGGAATAAGAGTTGAGCAGTAAAATCGACCCACTTTTGTCCATCTCAGAGTTGCTCTCTGAGCGAGTTTTATGTCGTTTTCAGTCAACCGCAAGTGGCAAAATGGCCGCCGCATGAGATGAACAAAGATGGGTGAATTTTACTGCTTAACTCTGATTCCACAAATGTAATATTAGTCAGAATGCCGTGTTTGGATGAGTCGGGCGGCATAGAACTTTTTGGATTGACTTCCCCTTCTAAGGTTTACTATTTGTGTACCATTTGACTGAGTTCCACAAATAGTCACCGAGGGACAAAATGTGGGAATCTCTCGTGAGGATTACGATCTGGTTTGATTCCTAATTATCACTCATCTCCATCAACACATCTGACTATTAGAATTCAGTTCTGACTTGCCCTGCCTCAGGTTATAAACTTTTTTTTCAGTCTCCCAACATTGTTTTCTTGTATTAATATACCACCTGTCACTCAAACTCTGACGATTTCTATAACACCTGTTCAAGCACGGACATTTCTTTTTGTCTGGCTTCTCCTTGTCTTGGCTTTCTTCCGCCCTCTTCCATTTGTCTCGTTTGGCGCGAGCAGAAGCCAAAACCCTTCGCAGCGTGTTTATTTGGCTGCTTCCCATTTGTTTAAAACAGTCCACTTGAGCGTAAACAACATCTGTATCATCGAGCCTTCCACCGAAGAATGATCTCTATTGCTCTTGCGCGCTGCTGCTCAAGTGGGGCGCAGGCATACAGACGTCAGATACTATATATATATATATATATATATGGAGTGAGCAAAACTGGCTAGCGCTAATGCTACTTCCAACTATGTGAAGGGGAGGAGGAAACGTGGCGAGTCGTACAAATAACACCGACATTGCAGACCCGTCAGACTCGTTTAGATGATTTGTTCATAGGCCCGCTGCTGTGTAGCTCGTACTTTCTCGTTCATGGGGTTTGTCGTAAAACCGGTCAAAATCAAGTCGTACCCCGGCACAACCCTATAGTTCACCGTTTACGATTGTCGATTGTTTTACGAGCAGGTCGAGCATGTTAAATACTCCACGGCCCACAACAGAGGATCTTTCAAAGACATTTGACAATCTGTCCGACATAGATCAGAAAGGAGGAGAAATGGTCACATTTGTCCCTTTTTCGGAAGCGTTTTGAATGTTCTGTGTATTTCTTTCCTGTGGATTCGTAACAGGGTTGGGTGGGATGTTCTTAAAATGTTCCCCTTGGCTGTTTCCAGGCGTTTAGTTGAATACTGTGTCTCCTGCTCCATGTATGTCACCATCTCCATCATGTGTGCGTGTGCTCATGTGTGCCGAGCATAGCCACCTCAACACACACACACACACACACACAGACTTTTACCCCTCCCAACTGCCATTTTTGCGCTCGCCATTTGTGCATGTGCCACCCAGTTAAATGTGAGTCATTACTGTATTAGGTTGCGCAATATGACTGACATATGAGCGTTCCTGTGACTCACCCGCGCCATAACGTACGCATGGTTGAGTGTACACACACACACACACACACATGCACTTTTTTCCAGCATCTCAATGTGCATTTTTGTGCGCGTGTAGCAGTCGACTGGCCCTTTTAGTGCAAGGACAGTTGGCAAAGACACATCAGCGATGACAGGGCAAGGCAACACTTAGTCATACTGTTTAACCCCAGTGCCGCTTTTCAATCGCTGTGCTGATTCATGCATGTGGCGCATACAGCGGAAATGTAAATAAGAAAGCTAAATGTGTGCATCCAACAAAACCCGATGCATCTTAGTTTACCGAGTACCAGATGAAAGAAAGGAGCAGGCTGCATGTGTCCCGTAGTTCATATTAGAATATATAGTAAATATATTAATTGTCACACCAAATAGGACCCCTGCATTGAGCAACACAAGATCTATGCAGCTAGCATGCTAAAAATTGTCAGCCCTTTGGATGGGTGTGTTAGCCCTTGTTGTGCTAAGAGAATTTTTTTTAATGCCAATGTCTCCTGGTCACACAGTTTTCTATTTTAGAGGTCTTTGTTAAAAAAAAAAATGGCCGACGCAGTCCTTCATCACAGCAGGATTACAGCGGATTTTCTTTTGAACGTGTTGTCAAGGAAGCTGTAAACAGGCGGCTTAAATGGGCTTCCCGCCCAGTCAGTGAGACCATATATTTCAGGTCGCCCAAAAAAAACCCCAAGGCATTCGGGGAGTTGTAGTCAGTTCAATTCGCGTCTGCCATTTGAACGTAAGACTCGGCGGAGCTGCCATTTTGCCTTCTTTTGGTGACCACAAAGCTACTCTTTACTTACCTTCCGCTACGATGGCGCCCTCAGTCTCCTTTTGGATAAAAGACCACCTACTGAAAACTACAGGAGACATTATTCTGGTTATGCTCCATTCTTGTTCCCTGCAAATATTGTCTTTCGACGCTTTTGTGCGATGCGGAATGTTTTTTCAGTTTCCCTGGTACTGTGAGTATTAATAGTCGTGTCACATGCTGTTTCTTTCATTGCTACATCGCCCATGAATATGTCCCTGCTTCTTGCGTTCCCTGCACCCCCCCCCCCCCCCCACACCTGCTATTACAGCTCTCGTCCACAACACTGCAACCTTGAGGTTCCCGTTACCCCCAAAACACACACAAAAGCCTCACTTCCTCTTCTCTCTGGCTACCTTCGCTCCCCCTGACACCACATTGTGTGTTATGCACACACGCCTTCGGTCTACGGAGGCTCCTAACTCAACTTGATGACCGCTGTGAATTACAAATGCCCCGCAGTTTTGGGGACGGGGGCCCAAAGGCTGCTCGCCGTTTAAGTGTTGAGTATGGGGTTTTTTTGTGTCTGTGTGTTTTGCAGACACTACCCCAGGGCAAACTTCACCTGCGTGGCTGACACTCCAGAGAACATCCGTCTCAAACAGCAGAGCAAGATGCAGAGCCAGGTAAGGCCAAGTCCCAATTGCAACTGTGGGGAACACACACTGAAAAGCCACACTTGAGTTAACCCTCTAAGGACCACTCTCTTGAGCGGTATGCTAAAGGCCACTTCCTTCTGTGAAACTGATTCCTGACGCCAATATCGGATCGCTTCCAACAAATGTTACAACCTGGCTTGGTGGATTCGTCAGCGGCAGCCATATTTACACAGCTTACGTACGCTCGTTTGAAACGAGAAATTACAACTCGCCATTTTAATAGCGATACATGGACCCACTGTTTCCATCCAGACTTAACCAGGTCATGTGTTGTCATATAAAATGGCTCCAAAAAGGCAAATGAAATGGCCCGGCAAATTCTTGCTCCCGCTTTGGCTGCCTGCTAAACATATCAAATCAAAAGGGTTTCAGGAAAGAAGTGTTTTTATTTTTGTTTGTTTTATTTGAGTGTGTCAACAGAACAGATTAGACTGCATGTTAAAGGGGCGGAGGAGGGGGGTGGGGTTGGAGTATTGGGGTGAAGAGCACAATAGCTGACGGGCTGAGTGACAGATGGTGTTTTTATTCATGCAACCTCATTCCAGTCCGTGCACGCCAACATGCATATAGTGTGAACTATTCGCCTGGTTCGGAATTTGGAAATGTCAAACAGTCATCTGAGAATTGTAGTTGACAAAATTACACAATATTTGGTTCACTTTTTTTTTTTTTTTTTGCATGCATGCATGCATGCCACAAATACGTAATATGTTAAAAATAAAAAACCCTAAACTAATACCGAAACTAATACAAACTAAAACATGGCAGTACTTTGTCCGTATCCTCTATGAATAGTGGCGATTCGCTTTAACGCCCTCCATTTTCTATACTGCTTGTCCTCAGTTAGGGTGAGCCGAAGCCTCTCCCTGCTGACTGGGCAGCGCATGAAGACAAACAACTTCACGCCTATGGAAAATTTGATGTGCAAACACCGTACTACTCGGACCCACAAACCACTGCATTAAGAGAAATGTTGGAGCATAGAATCAAGCCAATATCAGCACAGGATGATTGTGTGATGTACGACGGGGAACAGGATGTTATTTCACGAGTAAAATTATCAATTAAAATATGTAAATTGGGATTTTTTTTTTCAAATGCACTCATTAGCATTTTGCTCCATTTACTCTTCAGTCACGCATCAACAGCAATTGCCCGTTATTCAGAAATAACAGTGAGTCATCTTGTGTTTTGTCGATCGCAGAATCACCAGCTGAATAAAACGGTTTATTTGGGGACGCTGGTGTGCTCTGACACCATTGCTATGGGAACCTTAGCGCTATGGAAGCTATCACAGCTCATTATGAGACTTTGCGAGGGGGAAAAATAAAGAGGAGGCTGGAGACAGAGAGAGGAAAAAAAAAAGGAAGAAAGACAGCAGGGCTTTGGTGTTGAGCGTCAAAAAGGGGAGGGAGGAGCCTGGCTGAAAGAGGAACTGTAACATCCACCGAGTGAAGACGAAAGATCTCCCGGGCGAGGGGAGAGTCATACATATGCAGTGAAATATGAATGAAGGCGCACAAGTGGGACACGGTGGGAAGGGGGTGTGGAAGGAAAACAGCAATGCGATTGGAAGAGAGCGAGAGCCAGAGACATTTACCCCCCCCCCCCCCCAAAAAAGACCAAAAAACAGATGACGGGCAAATTGATTTTCGCGGTTTACATTGGCATGCACTCGGTAAACATTGAATCACAACACGTGTTGGGCGGGTGAAGAAAGTGCCATGCATCAGGTAAAAAAAAAAAAAAAACAACCTCAATACCTAACCCGCCAAGGCATAACTGGAAAAAAAAACACTATGCCATCTCCTTGTGCCCATATATGGTTTCCACCTATGACCCCCCCCCCCCCCACGGAACAGGAAGTGAGTGTTACCACAGAAGACAAAGCAAAACACACTGTGCTCAGCAATTGTCACATGGTTGTCGATTTGATTTCATGCTAAACATTTCAATCCAGTCATCCCAAAGTCCCAAATTCATAGAAATCAAATCAATTTGCTTGGAGGAGAAACATCCCATACCTCTGGGTTGTTCAAAAAGTTTACAAGGAAGAATGTAAGTCAGTGGCTATGAATAATGTTGTTGGATTTGTCTTGCTGCCGCGCGCGCACGCACGTCAATTTGTGCAATTAATTTCATTTCTGTCTGATTTATCAACTGATTAGAGGGTTTTTTTTCTACTTAGGTTCTCTACAAGGAGGATTTCGAAAAGAATAGAGGCAAATCCTTCACCGTGGTCACAGACACGCCAGAGCTGCAGAGACTCAAGAAATCACAGGACCAAATCAGCAATGTAAGTGTCCAGGATTCCCATTTTCCCATTTTCTTTCTTTCTCTTGAATAATTTCCCTGCCCGCCCCCTCCTAACACGTTCCGTTTTCTCACCGTGGCGTATGCCCACTCACACCCGAGCTTGCTGGAGTGACGAGCGGCAGTTGTGTGAACATTAGCTCAGGCTAGCTAATCTGTTCGTCACTGCTCATTGCCATCACCTTTTCACCAGTTCCGAAGTATTGTATTGATTTTTTTTTTTAATGAGCACCCTTGAAAAGAAAGCAGGGTGGTAAACTTATCAAGATGATGCAAAGAAAGGTCTCGGATCGCTTTGGCAAAGCAGCTAATCAGCTTGTAAGAGCGAGCTGCTTAAAAACTTACACTCAGGGCTACTTTCAACTATTCATATAGGAATGAGCATTTTAAACATTTTTATGGGTGGGACATCAATTACTTGCACTTTTTTTTTCTATTTGCGTTGGGACTTGATCACTAACTGTGAATAGTTGGGTTTCGCTGTTTTCATCAGTGAGATTTTTTTTTTTTTCCCGCTCGGCGCCCCACATCAAGAGCCATTAATTAGCCTGCAAATAAGAGCAGCGAAGTCGAAAGACGCACTCATGCACACACACACACACACACCATTTCCGCCACAGACTATTCCCACGGGAATCGCACATGGCTCCCGACCTGTAATGACGGTCAGAAGTGGAAGCTGACGGCTAATGGCCAAGGCAAAAGGTACATTACACGTCACACAAAAGCCGCACGAGCCGAGCTTGAGGCGCCACATCTGCTTGTAATCACTCCCAGCTCGTCCTATCACAAACTCTGCCATCTTGTGCTTCTTCTATTGTCTTCCCTTCCCACCACTGAGAAGCACAGGGCCACTTCCTGTTAATCCCAGTCATCCGTTCAGACGGCTCCTCAAAAAAAACAATCATAATCTGCCTCTCGCGTAGCAGCATATAGCACTTGAGAGCATTGTCTCCCCCCCCCCCCCCCCTCATCACTTGGCCTGCTGTCCTCACCACTGCAAATGGACTCCTCGCCGCCACCGCCAAGCACAGTGGACCCTTTGATAGCGTCTGAGAGCTGGGTCATAAATCTTGACCCGGGGGTGCTGTGAGTCAGTCTGTTGACAGGCCTCTATTCATGGAAGGCTAGTTTCATCAGTGAGACGTTGTCTTTTTTTTTCAAATTGACCACACAAATAAGTCTGGGAGGGGCAGGGGGGGGTTCTGCTCTCGTCGGCGGACATCCCCCTCGCACTGCCCGCGCTTCACCTCACCTGCTTGCGCCAGTGTGTCAGCGGCGGTTGCTAGGCAATGACACACGCCCCGGTTTCCTGCCAGGCAAGATGTCACATCCTGTCAGCGTCTGGAGGTTGGAGGTGTTACTGCACTCAGTGAAGGTCCCCACACCCATCTCCCCTGCCTGCGTTCTGCAAGTGGGAGCCCCCTCCTGGTTATAAAGGGAAATGCATAGTTTTTGTACCAATTTGTTTTTTTCATCAAAGCATGAAAATATAACAATGAAATGTGCAAATTAAACATCACCAAAATGTTGAATGTTATATTTACATTATTGTATAAAGATTACATGTATTTTTCTTTCATAAAAACACATTTGGTTTTTAGGGTGCGGGAAGCTGGTTGTTCACAACTAGTGATTTGCGAATTGGTGACTGTTGACTGTAATTGTTCAATTTTATCCCCCCCCCCCATTGTTTTTAGATCAAGTACCATGAGGAGTTTGAGAAGAGCAAGACTCCACACCTCCAGGAGGACTTTGAGAAGACCAGGACTCACCAACAACAGCATCCAGGCAACCCTCCTTCAGGTAGTCCTGCTCCAAAACCAGTCACCGTTCATCGGAGTGTCTAGCGCAACTTTCTGTCACTTGACACTTAACGGCCATTTTGTCGAACAATTGTGTTTTTAGCCGCAGCTTACCAGCCCCCTGCCGCATCTCAGAACTACCACTATGACCCTGCACCTGAGCCTGTGCGTCCGGCGGCCGCCGCACCGCCTCCTAGCGCCGGGGTACGTTTTCCGTCACCCTTGGACCCAACACGCCGATGCACTGGCTCCCAAGCTAAAGTTTTCCTTAACTCATTCAGTACCAGCCAATTCTAGACCAAGTCTGAAAAGACGTTTAAAACGTCTTTGGGAGTGAATGAGTTAAATGCCGTAAAGTGTCTGAACCAAGTTTTTCTTTGTCCACAGAAACGGTACCGGGCGGTGTACGACTATGCCGCCGCCGATGAAGACGAAGTCTCCTTCATTGACGGCGACGTGATCGTGGACGTGCAGCAGATCGACGAGGGCTGGATGTACGGCCGCGTGGAGCGCACCAACCAGCAAGGGATGCTGCCCGCCAACTACGTGGAGGCAATTTGAGAGGGAGTGAAAGAAGAAGAAAGGAGAAAGAAGAGGTAGAGAAAAGGAGGGAAAGGAGTTTAAAAAAAGAAAAAAAAAGCCCAGTGCCATTTCATCTTAAATGCCGCTTCTCTTGATTTGCCTCCCCACTTTGCCGATCCCTTTCTCGCTGTTCAGCTCGCTAACCTCAAGCCTTCTGTCTTAAATTTTTTCTGTCTCTGTGTGCTGATGTTTGTCTCTTTGGATGTCGCTCATCATCCTTCCCCTTCATCGCGTTACGGGAGTCGGCTCAATCCTGGCGATAGCACTTAACATTCCCCCCAGCGCAACATGAAGCAAAAATGCAAGGGAAAAAAATCTATGGAAAGTCTCCTCTAAATCATTGCGCACAGATGGTGTTTTATTTGTGTTGCGTGGGTTTCCTCCGCAAGACTGGAAGATAAATTTAATCTCAGTTGCTGGAATTACTTGTACATTTGTGCATTCCTTTGATCTCTGAACCCTCGGATCAGCCAGCTGTCCGTCCTAACAGCGTTTCAGTCTTGATGTATTTATAGACCTGATGTGACGCACTGCATTTTGGGTAATGTTGTTCAACTGGAATCCTGAGCTCCTGCTGTTGTCATTAGTTTATTTTTGTTTGTTTTGGTGTCGGGTAGACACAAAAGGGATCAGGGCTAAGATGGGGAAGTCCTACACACACACACAAACAAAATGTTAGACACCTGACTTCTGTTTCCCGTGATGCGACATCCCCCTGCTACAAAATTAGCAAACACAGCACAACTCTGTATTGTGACACCTTTTAAAACTTTTTATTCCACCGCTACAACATTCCAATCTTTATTTTCCTGTGAGATGTGAATTAATGTCTTTGACTTATTTACCAACCCACTTCTATCTCGTGCTTGTTTTTCTTCTCTTTTTTTGCCTTTTTTGTTGTTGTGATTGTAAAATGCTTACTTTGAACAGGAAAATTTGTCAAGTGTATTAAATGAATAAACCAGCAACACAATTTCTGAAGGTGGAGGAGTTTATATAAAATGTAAACCAAAAAAAAAAGGTAGTGGGAGTTGGATAAAGGAGCAGTGATGGAGTGAGCGGAATGCTGACGGCTAATATCAATGATCAATGAGGTGCCCGAAAACTGACAGCAAGCGTATGATTAGTTGGATTTGTAGTTATGACCATTTATCGGTGTGACCAGTCTCTGACAATGGGGTGTGATTGATTTGGGGGTGCAGTTTTCTGGCATTGCTCTCACGACATAGCTAGTTGACATTTGTGTACAATTGTGTCATAATAGACGTCATGGTGCGTCAGGAATTTTTCTACTATGCGTATGATGGTGGCAAAAGGAATCGTGGGGGGGTCTTAATTTTATCAGTCATATTCATGTTTTTAGACTTACGTACGCGAGTTCAGAACATTTTAAGCATGCACAGCCTCCTACTGGTCAGCATAGAAACTTGTTTGACCGTCAGGGACAGCAAACTCAGCTCGTGTTTAAATTAACGGGTTGGTAGGTCAGTAAAAAAGCTATGTCAAGCTAGCATAAAACAACCAATATGAACTTGTTACTAGTAACTCTTCAGCTAGCATTTCACTGGTCAATAAGTCTATCCGCCAAGCAAGCATCGCACCACAATGACTATGAATACTAACTTTGTCACAAAAAAGTTTTACTTGTAGCTAATAAGGTGTCAGCTAGCGTTTTAGTGGTTGGCAAGTCTGTGTAGCACTAAGACCACCATAAATATGAATATAGTCCCGGAAAATTAAAATGTAAATCGTAGCATGTCAGCTAGCGTTTCATTTGTTCGAAGGCCAGTCTGTCAAGCGAGCGTAGCATTATGACAGCAATTTGTTTTTTTTTTTGTTTTTGCATCCATTTACACAACTACTTCCCCATGCTCAAATCATGCACTGTGACAAGGGGAATTGGCAGCGTGAAAGAGTAGATCACAATTTTTGTTTCCTGAATTATCACATTTCTGGTGACTTGCGCTACTTCGGAAAGTCCGTGTAACTAATTGCCTGGCAGCTAGCTCCAGGCTAGTGTAGCAGTACAATAACCATTTTTCTGTGTACGTATTTTCCGATCAAACTCTATCCTCCTTCTCAAACCCAACATTGCGGCTGAGGGTTGTCATTTAAAAAAAAAAAAGTGAGAACAAATAATGCGTCGGCATGCATTTGATTGCGCAATCAAATGCATGCCGACACGTTATTTGTTCCCCGACATAGGCTTTGATTGGTTGTTAGATCCATCCGTCAGGCTTTACGGAGTACTTTGACAACTGTTTTTCTGTGTATGTCATCTCTGAAAGTATTCTTAATCAAACACACTGCGATGAGGGCATGTTTTATAATATGGTCAGAGGGAGTAATAGGATTTTTTTTTTTATTAGGGTGTTAAAACATTTTTTTGAGACCTAAATGACTGCTGTTTTAAATTTTTGCTCAGATTAGACGTTCGACGGAATTTGCCGTTTTGGATGGAATCAAATGTCATTCCTGACTCATGATTACATTTTTTTTTTTTGGCCCCTCTTCCGCTTTTTCTCGTCCAAGTTATCCGTCCTCGCCTCTACCAAGCCTTCACCGTCTGTGCTTCTGACCCATCATTCCATGCTTCTCGTCATTCCAATTTACCGGTATATGTACATGTCATATTAGGAATCTCGTAATCCCACAGGTGCAAGTTTGCAGACCAGTTTTGTGCATCTCCATGTTTTGTTTTTAAATATAATTTTATGATTTTTTTTAAAGGAATTAAAGAGCATATGCATATTGCCGCAAAGTACATGACATTGTCGGATGTTAGGACCTGATATCATCTGTCAGCACTTAAAACTGTACTTGAGGATTCTGCAGATTCAATAAAAGTCATTTTCTCAAGACTGTTTGACTCACTCCACCTATAAACTTTTGAGTTCCTACGCATATAAAATTACATAAATTGGTTAGCATTGTTTTGCTCACGTTCGGAATTTATGGAGTCCTAGAACATCTAGATAACTGTTTTCAGACTAGTACTACTATGCAGCAGAAGTATTGCGTCCGATTATTTACAGGGTCAATAAACTGTTAAAATATTGTTATAATGACAGGAGAACAACTACCGGCACATATGACCTGCCAGTCTACCGTAAATGTGAAACTAGAACTTTATTACAAAGCAATAAATATTCAAAGGGACACTGTTATGTAACAAACATGCATGAAATAAATTACAACACCCTATTTGAGAGCACATGCAACACATTTCCCACTGCATTTCACCGAATTGTACGCAAATTTGGGCTATTCCTCCTCATATTTTCCAAAATCTGATCGTTTAGACCAGGGGTCACCAACTCCTACTAAAACGTAGCCTCTCACAATTGATAGTTTTTCTCATCCCCGTCAAAAACGAGTCTACATGAGGGGCTACACATCTCAGAAATTTGTCGACTCATTGCGCTAGCCTTTGCATTAGTCTGAGTTATGCTCACCAGAATCTTGGTACGTTACAGCTTCCAATATTCCTGTTGAGTCCTGGCTTCTGTTGAGTTCTGGGGCAATAACCCATTGGCAGAGTGGTACTCAGCAGCAGCAGTATCACTTCTAAGCACGGACTGTTTCCAGGATCAACAAGTTGCCATTGTGACGGAGGAATAACTACATTCAACCTCCCTCTGACAGTGTGTAAGAATTAAGGGCTTCATTACAAAGCATCAAAGAATTCAAGGAACACTGATATAACAAACATAAATGCAACACCCAATTTTAGAGCACATCTCTTAACAATACCCCAAATCATTTACCCTCATATGTTCCAAGTAGCATTTTTTTTAACTCATGGCAGCATCATCTGTTCCTCATAAGCTCTTTTCTAAATCTGGAGGAGGGGGAAGAAAAAAAATGCTCAATTCAAGAAGTTTAGAAAAATATCTGAGTGTTTTCTTTTCCATTTCATTGTTCCACATTCCATGCAATGGCCAAAGTCTCACAAGCACATCCAATCTATCTATCAAATCAATAACACGCATTCATCAATCTTTATTTTTTCAATTTAAAATGATTTATTGGTTGAACAAAATTACAAGTGTGCATCTCGTCAAAGCAGATGTTTTATATTCACTGTAATCTTGATTTTTGCCCGCAGAGCTCAAACCGAAGCTTCAAGTCTGAACTTTATGCGTGTCAGCTACTGAATGACTGCAGAGTGGTCAGTCTTTCAAGCGACTGTATATAACTTCCTGTCAAAGCACTTCAAACTGTTATGATTAATAATTCTGTCAATTCAATTATGTTTTTTTTCTCAGGTGGTTTGGCGGTCGAAATTGCTTGGTTCGAGCACTCCCCGTCCTCATCAAACGGGACTGCTGCTAGTTAGTAGCATTACGCTAAATTCTCAGCGTATGCCGTATGCTGTCATTTTTTTCAAACCACCTGAATAGGGGCGTGACTCTTTCCAACAGCTCAATAAGCAAGGAAGGGTTTTGAGTTTTCTTCTCTGGGGAAATAAATTACGTCTCTTTACCGCCACCTGCCGCAGTTACCCTGCAATGCTACGACTGCGGTGTTTTACCGTTTATCCATAATAAAATAAGCATTTTAAGGAGTAATAATATTTGATAATTCATAATAGGGTTTATGGTTTTAGTAATCAAGCACACATTTGTTGAAACGGATTCGAAGGCTTTTAAAATGCAGTTTTGTAGATTTTTTAATTTGCCCCATGTTTGTTCTGCCAGGTGTCGACTTGAAAAACCATATTATACGTTTATAGCCAACCAAACATAAAGAGTCACATAAACGATATTAAAGCATTATATAAACAAGTCCAAATTTTTAATTTTGAAATACTGTTGTCAATTGCCTTAATTCGGTGCTTAGCATTGCAAAATTCCGTGTTGTTGTTTTCCTCTTGCCCATTTCCGAAGTCTTCCGACTGTAGCCGAAGTCTTCTGCTCCCGCTCAGGTCGCTTCGCTTCTCGCTGACCAATTTGTCGTCGTCGCAATTATGGTGGACATTATGGTGTTAATGTTCTTTGCCATCATGGGCCTAGTCTTCCTGTCCTACATCATTTACATGCTGTGAGGATGATGGCGGTTCCGCGGAGGACGACGAAAAGGAACAAGAGGAGGAGGCGCCCTTGCTTTGCATCTGGGATGCCTCCATCCCGGACGAGGGTGAGGTTGCGTTTACCAGCATTACGTAAATCTGAAATATTTTTGCCGATTGTACCCTTAAAACACTACCTGTGTTTTTTTGTGTGTACAAAAAACATGTTACTATATGAAATATGTCCAAATAATGTTTGTTGTCAGGTGACGTCTGAAGCAATTGGGCCTCTTCGTCTGTATCAGTGATGACAACCAGTGGGAGGACCATGAAGGCCTCTCCATGCAGAAGCTGACAGATGGACTCTCCCGAATGATTGAATTAGTTAGTCCATTATGTTTTTGTGGCGAATCAACACAATACCGGTTGGAAGCCTCTCGGTCAAGCGTATACGGTGGTTTAAAACTCACTTATCATTTTATCAGTTTCACCCACGCATGAAGACTCACCTTTCAGTTACCACCAAAGCTTATTTGTTATCATGATACTACTAATCAGAGATTTTGTGTTCAATAAAGACGATTCTAATGAAAATCGCGTGGTAGATGTGGTGCTTTTTTGCCAATACTGGGCACCTTTGATTTACGTTGCAATCCATCTTGGAAAGTTTACGTGTGCGTGTGTGGCTGTGTGTGAGTGTGTGTGTGCGCGTGTGCGTGTGCCGTCCTACTCCAGCCTTCACTTGTAGAGTTCCTGTTATTTGCTTCGTGGGAGTTTCCCTGGGAAGGATGTGTGACTTTCCCCCCTGCCGCCACACAGGAGACTACATGTCCCGACATGCCCCTGTCAAAGGATTCCCCCCCTCCCCTCCCGTCTCGAAAATGGCGGCAGATATTTTCGATCCAATAGCGTGTTGGTTTCTGTTGTCAATGGCAACAGAGGTTTTTAGCGAAGCATGAGCGGGACAGCTGGAGCGGGAGTCACCACTCGGGCACAGGCCAATCAGGTGGCAGCCGCCCTTCCCGCTGCTTCCCTCTGATTGGCTGCCCTAACCCTCTGCAGCGGGAAAGGGGGAGGGGGAAGGAGCCAAGGGAAAGGCACGAACAGCAATGTGTGTGTGTGTACGACGGAAGAGAGCGGGAGTCATTTTTTTCGGTGGCAAGGATTCCCATCTGGAAACGGGACAAACCGCGGATAAGACGAAGAGGAGACTGGTTGGGGATACCGCACGGGAAAGAAGAAGAATCCCGGGAGCCTGGGGAGCCGCCATGGCGCGCTGAAATCATGGAGCAGGTGAGGATGCAATGCGAGGAAAGGGGTTCCGTCTCATTGCTTGAATGACAACGCCACTTTGGTGCCATTTCTTCCGCTGACGTCCCTTAGAGAGGTAACGCAACCTCCGTAGATGTTCAAACAAGTGTGTGCATCCCGTGACCTCATCCAGCATCCCGCCCAGTGTGGTGGACACGCCCTTGCACGGCCCTTCGGTTCATGCCGGTGTTCCCACCCGTGTCTTAACCTGCCCCGTAAGCCTCACATGGCAGAAGTCGAGATGATGTCATCAAATGATGCTCGCCCGTGTGTAATGAATGAGTCTGACACGGCTACACGATCCCTGGCCGGTTTACGAGGTAAACATGTACACGCTAATGCAATATAGTGCTGCAGAATGTTTATTATCGTTTTTGCTGTCCCCCGGAATGTATGTGTCATCATTTTTAATGTGAAATAGCGAATGCACTTCTTGTAAAAAAAAAAAAAAAAAAAAAAAAAAATCATCTATATTTTTTGCTGTCCAATTGTGCATTTGTTGCACATATTTTTATTTTTTTAATCTTTCTGCAAAACAAACAGAAAAAAATATTCACTGGACTGCATCTGTAAAATATGACAGAATCTTAATGATTTATTTTAGCTGTAACTTTGAAAAAACGTGTCAAAACAATCAGACAAAAATATGATATATCTTGAATCTGTCAGTGCACCCTTTATAGTGTTACATGTTTCTTATTTATTATACCATGTGCTGCATTAGCCAATGCATTTTCATTTAGAATGTTAATGATATTTTAATGTACTTTATACTATGGAGCCAATGCTACAAAATGCTGTTTGGTGTGAGTCTGTCTATCTACCCAAGGGGTCAGGGTCTGGTATTGTCTCAAGGACAGTCTGAAATCGTCTGATTCCTCAGACACAACTAATTGATTGGTCCCAACATTGTGAAATGTTATTTTCATTTATTTTTTTAATCTTTCTATGCATGTACTAGCTTGTGCAGATATAGCTAAAATGGTGTCTCGTTGTTTCGATTGCCAACAAAACAATAGCGGTGTAGCTTACAGGACAATATAGCGCACAGGAAGCTAAACGCTATTTATAAGTTGCTGACTGCTGTCATCTGAGTGCAGAATAGTGACGTCATGGCCAAATATGGTTATGCCGAATATGGTTACGCCGCTTCCTGTGAGTCATGTGACTCCGAATTATGATTGTTGTTTAGCAGCAAGTCCGCTCAAGGTTTATCCTTGCCTTGTGTTTCCCTTTTCTGTGGGTGTGCGTGTTGAAGACGACTCACAAGTACAAACATACTCGGAAACATGAGAGTAAACATTATCCAGGCAGTACTCCTGCAGGCGCACATGGAAACCAACTGGTTAGCCGAGCTACCACTATACTGTGGTAGTAAACCACACCTTGCATCATCAGAGACTTCGAAATATGGTTTTGCACAAGTTAGCACACGTTTAACGCTCGCACGTTTTTGGCACTGGTTTAGCCGGACAGTAGTGTCTGTGTTAAGCTAAGTTAGAGCGAATGTGGAAAGTAGTACAACGGTCCAGCACAGAATTAGGGCCAGCACCCTCTTTCTGCCACATCCTTCTGCATCGAAGCGCGGGGAAAGGAGCACCGGCCAAAGGAATGATTGAAACGTCAACATTGCTTAGGGTCAAGCGCAGTTTTTCGGTCAATAGTTATTAAGGTCGACCTGGACAGCCTGACCATGTGCAGCATGAGAGAGCGACTCTTCCATTTCATGAAGGAGAGGCATTTATTGTCATGTAGTCATTTGAATGGCAACTGTTAACCCCCTTGGCTTGTTTACGCCACCGAAAGCAACAAAGTTAGCATTAATTTCATGACCGCATTGTATTTTTGCACTGTTAGCTGTTTGTTGTCGTTAGCAGGATTGAGAAAAAAATGTCACGTGCCCCCTCTCCCACACACACACACATGGGTTTAACATAGTTAAACACCAATTTGTCACTAGTTTAAGATTAGTCTGGCGCTAGTTTTAACACCGAATTAGCATCAGTTTAACACATGTTTAGCATGAGTCCAGCACTTGTTTCGAAGCAGTTTAACATTCTCACAGTTTTACCACTAGTTTATGCCAGTTCCCTGCGAGTTCAGAAGCAGTTTCGCATTAGTTTAATACTAGTTTGATAGAAGGTAAGCACCGGTTTCCCACCAGTTCCACTCTAGTTTCTCGCTGGTTTTACTCTACTTTGCAACTGGTTTAGCTCCAGATTGGCACCGGTTTAGTACTAGTTCAACGCTTGTTTAGCAACAGTTTTTCACTCGTTGGAATGAAACTAGTTTAGCACCCGAATATGCACCACTTTAATACCTCTGTAAGACTAGTTTCTCACAAGTCTTACCTAGCCCATTGAAGTAGTTTAGAACTAGTTCAACACTGGTTTAGCACCAGATTAGGACCCGTTTTTCAATACAGTTTTACACTATCTGCACCAAATTGTACAAAAGAACCACGCTAACAGGAGGGTTCAAAACAGCAAGATTACAAGACGAGTTCACTTGCTCTGTCTCCATACCCCAGTACGATTATGACCCATGCACAATGTAGTGTTTCATAAGGCAGGATCACTTGAGGGTGCGCGTGTGCAGTGTCGAGAAGCGCCCAATGAGTTACAACTGTCCGAGTAGGTGAGAGAGAATGTGGACAAATGTGCGAGAGGGCAGGATAAAGGAGAAGAATGAGTGTGTTTGTGCGCCTCGTGGTGGAACAGGTGGTCTAATCTGACCACCCCCACTCCACCCCGAGCACCCCCCCCCCCCCCCCAATCAAGTCCCAAGCCTCTCATCTTTGGACTCTTTGGAATGTTTTCTCATTTTGTTCGGAGGAGTAAGAGGGCGATGAACTGTTTTGAAAAATAATCTAATCGAGTTTTGGATACACTGCTTTTATTATTTATTTTTGAATTCACATTTTACAATACTGTATAGTATTTATCTTTTTTAGAAACACTAGTAGAACTGATTCTTGGCATTTCAGTTGATTTCAATAGGAAAAAAATGAGTAGATATGCTGAGTAAATTTGCTTTTGAGCTTGCTCTAAGAACAAATCAAACTTGTATGTCAGGGTATCACTATACACTTTGCTTAGCGTGTGAAGTACAGTACAGCGTCCGTGTTCTTAATATGCAGGCAGAGGCCACTGTGGTGTATGCCTGCAGGCCTGCACAATGGGCAGATTGTCCCGGGACGGAAAAGTAGGACACCCGTCTCTCCAGGAAGTAAACAAATCCTGGTTCACTTTGGCCTATGACCTATGACCACTACTACTTTGTACCTCGCTAGCGTGTGCATGTGTGTGTGTGTGTTATCTCCGTTTAAAATTTGTTTTGTGATTAATTTCATGGTATTTTATTTTCAGTAGATATAATTTTTAAGTTTTGTTTTATTTGATCTGTTTTGAGTTTTTTTTAATCTGAGGGTGTTAAAAATACAGTATATCTCATAGATTAAATGCCAATGTAGTGTACTAATCGAATACAATTGAACAGTATTTAGACTGTGATTCTTTTGTGTACCACCAGAGGGAGCCAGTGTAGCACACTGAGAATCCCTGTTGCACAGGGATACCTTGACGCCCAAGAATTACTGAACAGGTGTGCCCAAATCCGTTTTTTTTTTTCTGTCTACCTCCTCCAACACACCATCAGCAAGCTTTGCAGAAGCCTGATATCGATTCTTATCTCAAGAACCAGACTTGGGCACCTCCGCTGTGCATATTATAAACACACGTTCTTGCTTAAAAAATTGGGGAGTTGATTTATTAGTTGTAATATTTTGACAAAGAAATTCATAGAGAAATCTAACGATAAATCCATATCATTTATTATTTTGTTATTTAAAATAAACCATTTCACATACAGTATTGGCAATCTTTCAAATTTTTGAATGTTTGACCTCTGTATATGAATAGCCTGACCCATGACAGTTTGCTTTTCCAGGCGTATTCTTCCAGATGTGGGCACGTGTTTCCAGTAATGCTTGCCCATTCCATCTGGGTTATTATTATGACACCGATGAAGGAATTGCTCCTGACTCACCGACTCAAGCGGCGAGGTCACGCGATGTAAATATTGTCTGCGATAAAGAGACAAACGGCTTCCTGAATGTGACTCCCGGACAAATGTTAAGTCCGGGAGTCACATTGTCCCATCGCCGTAGGATGTGACGGCGCCGCGTGGACAGGAAGTGAAGCTGCGAAAGGTGCGGCGGTGTGACTCTGAAGTAGTAGGAAAGTAGCGGCGTTGCTCTTGGAAGGATGACTAACCGTCGGGGTTTATTTTCGTTCTCATAAGAAAGGCGAGAGGAAAGGGGAAGTTTTCAGGGGATTTGGAGATATTTATAACAACAGATGCTGTTTATAGGAACGGCGGGATAGCCCGGAATGTCACTCCCATATCTTTTTTTTTTCAGTAAATTGCCTACGGTAGTATACAACTAAAATAGAGTAAAACAATTCTTTATTAGGCGTATAGGCAGTGGGTGGTTAAAGTGAAAATAAATGTCTCAATTTGACATCCCACAGAGTAAAAGAGTGTTGTTGACAAGCCTGCCAAATGTGAATCATTAAAAAATGGCCAAGCGGATAAAATGAGTAGGGCCGGTTAAATGGCTGATATTAGCACTTTTAAAACGGGGAGAAAAAAAATCAACAAAAATAGGCAGAAATCAGCTGAAAAGAAATTGCCGATTTTTGCCGATGTTCATTTTTTTTGTTTGTACATTAGCACATTAAAACATAAGAAAAAAAACAATAGCAATCAAACATCACCCCCCCCCCCTCTGCAAAATTGGGCGATTTTTCTCTGTTTTGTAAATATGAAAGGAGTTTAGTAAAACAGTGAAATGTTCTGCAAGTAATTCTTAGCTTTATTGTTGTGTTAATGGAACATATAAAATACATTATTTTATTCATTGTATATTTTTTAAATGAATCAGCCAATGAATCGGTTATTCTGCCAAATATCAGATTCGGCATTGGCCTAAAAAAAAAAATCCATGGATCTCTAAAAATGAGTCTTCAAAATAGTGACATTTTTATTTTTATTTGATGTATTTTATTTCTCCTCCTACAGTGGTTGACAAGTCTGACTTGATCATCGCTCTTCCGCTTTCTCTCCCCGTAGCGTGTGAGCAACCCACAGTCGACGAGGCTTTCTGAGTGCAAAACCCCAGCCCACACGCTGGCAAATCTCTGAATCCACTTTACAGGGTCGTTAAACTGACATTTTAGTAATTTTAACTGTCAGATTAAGTGACGCTATACAATACAACCACTGTAAAACAGAGGCAGCTTTTCCACTTTATTGTTGTGAAGATGTTTCATGTCACTGCTGTTAAGGAATCTATTCCTTACTGTGATTTTTTTTTTTTTTTAGGCCACTCTCCCCAAAACCGCTCAGCTGGTTGACCGCCCACCCATCCTCTTTTGCCTCCCCTTACCATCTAAAAGAAGGGGGGGGGGGTCTCCCGCATGAGCGGTTGCCAGTGGAGGGAAGTGTGCGGTCAAGCGTCTAAACGCTCTGATGCTTGTTTACAGCGTCCGGCTGAGCGTAGGATTACGTAACGGCTCCCATGGCATCTCTGAATGGGGGGGGGGGGACCACCCCCTCGAGGTGGGTTACACGTTCAGGACGTGTCGCCTCACATTGCTGTCAATTCGAGCTTTGCATTTAAAGTGCAATGTTGGCCTGAGGCCTCGTGTCGGCCATTGACACGCACAAACAGCTTGGTGCAAATGTTTTGAGATACCGCAAGCTTCGGGTTGTTCTGTCAATCTCAAAGTGTGGTACACGTATCACTTGGGGTACGCAGGATCCCGCTAGTGCGGCGAGAAGTAATCACTTCCTGAGTACAATTCAGTTGTATTGAACTTTTCAGTACAATACAACTGCACTTCAGAACTGTATTTTTTTCAACTTTAATTTAGATTTATGGACTGGTCTTTGGAGTGGTCTAGCTGATGCAGTGGTAGCCACATGGCCCTCCAGTTCATAGCCTCCTCAACGTATTCCCCTTTGTAATTTGCTCTCGCTTTCATTGTAAAGCGCCACGGATGACAACGCGGGATGATGTCGTACCCGACATTACTTGGCGGCGGACTGAGCTTCCTATTGTGGTGATGAATAAGCATTCCCAGCTTGTCTAAAAATACTTTTGGGAACAACACCTTTCCCAGAATGACTCCCAATTGTAGTGCATCCCGCATGGAAGGGGAAGGGGGTCAGTGACGCTGTGTACATACGTGAGGTGCCATTATGGACAGTATTTGCTGTACATTTTACGCATGCTAATTGTTTTTTATGTTCATATACATTCACGACATGTTTAAAAAGTGATTTTGATAAATTGAACTCTTTTTCAAGCACGTGGGAGTGTTTAAACCCATAGACTGAACATAAACCTTGATTCATAAATGTGACAAAATACATATTACACATTATATTATTGTCATTATATTATTTTTATTATTATGAAAACCTGATGTGCTAGTGAAAAAAACGAGAGCAGATTCCAGTAAAAAATTGTTGACCAGTGTTATTTGGAAGAACACTTCTTACTATTACTGGAGTAGCAATACTAGTCTAGAGGAACAGTACTCCAATTTGAGTACAATTATTGGCTAGTCTATCCACTTGGGATTGTGAACCACTGCTTTACTTCGAAAGGGGAGATCTCTTTACTTCCGGGGTGATTTTGTGTTACTTGCCGCTGCTTTAAAGGATTCAGTCAACAACAGAAGACCGGGAAGAAAAAGTAGTAGAAGGAGAGGGGGGCGGGCGTGTGGAATGGAGGGGGCGGCTCGCCCAGAGAGACGCACAGTGGGAATTGTCTCGGGGAAGTAGTTGTAGAAGTGGCCGGTGGTGGAGGTGGGGGGCAAACAAGAAGGAAGCGGAATAAAACGAGTCGACCTTCTCCCGGTTGTTCCGAAGACCCCCGCATAAATAGACCGTCTTTCGTGGCCGTGATCCGACAGCCTCCGCCGCCCAATGAATGGAGTTGCCTTCTGCCTTGTTGGAATACCTCCCTACTCCTCCGAGCTGCATGTAAGTGAACGCCGCGTTGTGTTGCGTTGTGCGTGGAAGAGGGCGAAGTGAAGGTAACGGTGGGAGTGAGCCCGTCCCTCCCTGGCGCGCCGCCGTTGCTGCTGGTACTGCCACCGCCGCCGATCCGAACGTGATTCCTAAGCCGATTAACAGCAGTTTACCTCAACACGCAGACGTTAACTTTTTGTGTGTTGAGCTTTTGTATTAGAATTCTAGGCGCCAAATGTTGTCAAATCCGACTACATTTGAATGCAGCACCGGCCGGAGTGACCCAGGGGGAACAGGGCGAGTCTTTTGTCCGAGTCTCGATGCTGCATGGCGGGCAGAGCGGACTGGGCTCGGGTATGCGACTTGTCTTCCGAGCGGGACGTCCCGAGTCGGGATGCGGGGTCACGAGGGTCTAATGTCGGCGTCTTCGAAACGATATGTTGTCACGACGTCAAGTAGTAGTTACAGCAAAGATGAGGAAAGCCAAATGTGTGGTGTGGTCGTGACGTCACAGCAAATGACAAGATGGGAAGTGTGACCGAAGCGATCAACATCACAAGATCTTGTGTGTTTGTGTGTAACATGAAGACTGAAAAGTCGGAGTGTTTGGAGCGGTTGTGTGACTGTCTGGCATTGCATGGCATCCTTTTAATTATGTTCCGTTAAATTCTTGGCATCCTAGAAAGTCGTTTTTTCCATCCCTGCACGTGTGTCCTGTGCACTTATACCATCCGGCTGTCTAAAATGCTCTTTTGTGGTTTTGTCACGTTTTTGGAAAATAAATAAACACACACTTTCAAGAGTCATGACTGCACTTCATGTCCCATCACAACGTTATCGCCATGGTGATTATTTTCAGATGTCTTCTAGAGTGGCTGTATGTAAACATTTTCATTGGTCCACTGTGGGGATATTTCAGTCTTGGTGACATTCTGGTCCATATATTTACATTCTAGTTGCCTTTAGGACATTGTGATTCAATTTAGAGGTAGTTTGGTGACTTATGGAACATTGTAGTCCTCTTTAATATTTTACCCCAGACACTCTGGTCCACTTAATGGACTTTGTGTTTCTGGACATTCTGATTCTCTTTGGGGGACATTTTAGTCCACATGAGGCCTATTCTGGCTAACCTTGTGGATATTTTGTTTCACTTTGGATCTTTGCTGTCCACTTTAAAGACTTTCGTAGTCTAGTCCTCTTTGAGAACATTCAAGTTTACTTTGAACACACTCTGTATGAATTTTGGGACAGTCTGGTTTTCTTCGAGAAGATTCTGGTCAATTTTATAATCATTCTGGTCCACTTTGAGGATATCTTAGTCTTTATGGACAATCAGGTCCACTTGATGATATTCTGGTGATATTCTGATTCACTTTGAGAACCTACTTGTCCACTTTTGACCAATCTGGTCCAATTCACGAGCTTTCTATTACATTGGTGAACATTCTTATCCACAGTAAGGTCATTCTGGTCCACTTGGAAAAATTGCTTCTTCCATTACACATCCACTTATGTCCGGACAATGCCACACATTCATCAGCCTCTTTCATGCAGACCTTGCAAAATTGCAGTATTTGTCCTGCCTTTTACACAGAACAGAACACAAAATATTGCTGATTATGCTGTTTTGACACGTTTATGTTAGTGTGGACTGTTTCTGCTAGTCAACACTATAAGCGTGAAAACACACACACGCACACACACACACACACAGCTGTTGCCTCGTGCAGGAAGGTGAGTATGGTGCCACGGTGAGAAGGTGGCGGAGGAGCAAAGGCGTGAGAAGCTTTTCCAGTCATCAGCTTGTGCATTTACACACACACACACAAACCATTCATCGTAATTAGAATTAAGTTGAGGATTTACACACAAGACGGTTGCACAGTGGAACAATCCAATGTCAGGGTTGACAGTTGATAATGTGACCAGTCTTCTTTTTAATTGCTAAATATATATTTTAAGACATTATTTTTTTTCGAGCAGTTGTTTTTATTTAAAATGAAGTTCATCATTTTTCAGATTGAGAACAAATCCCAATCATATATCAGTCAAATTTGGTGGCAATTGAATAAATTTTCTTGGATAGGTTCCTCTGTATGGGACCCCTAAAAATTGCTAAGACCGCCCCAAAATGGCAGACTTCCTGTGTGTTTTCAGGACTGAAACTCATTTGTGAGTTTCACTCATTCTTGTGCGTGTACTCATACAGTCATGTCTTTTAAACGTCATGTTGCTAAGTCAAACTAGCTTCAGGAGCTGTATTCTACACCCCACAACTGACCCCCCCCCCAAAAGAAAAATCAAAACAACAAGTTATAATTTTGGGGGCAAGTCATCAAAGGACCACAGGAAAATGAGACTAAAATGTCCGCTTGAAATCCCAAAATGGCAGTCTTCCTGTGTCTTTTCGGACGTGGCTTCTTGAGACCTTTTTGTGGTTGGCCTCGTGACAGACGTGGCTACCAAATTTCATGCTGCTTGTTGAAACTTGATCTCTTGACCAGAGAGAGGATCTGGATTGAGATATCCACAAATGCACTCGCTGGTTTTCCCGTCATCCGTGCTCCTCCGCAGCATCAGTGCAGCCACGCCCTGCTCGCCAACGCCTGGCTGCAAAAAGCCTCTATTGATCCAACCTGCCGGGCCTTGTGTGGATTGATGCGTTCACGGAAAGGAGCACGCTCCATAAGACACTATTTAAATAACGTTGTGTTCAATTGATGGAAATCATTTGTGGACATGGAATACACACGCACAGTCTTTGTGTTTGCAGCTCTATTATTGTCCTTGGTCTGCGGTGTTTGTATGGGGAGGACCTTGACACCATCTGGCATGGCGAAGGACATCCATCGTCAACGTTATTGTTGACTCGTGGCGAGCGGCCATTGTTGTTGTTGCGTGGCTCTGCGAAGCGGCTGACGGCAGCGTATGCGATTCATCAGCGACACTGTTCTTTTTCTCCTTCTAATTCTCTTTAAAAAAAGAAAATACTATCGTTTGTTCTCATAACCAACATGCTTGGAAGATGATGCTATTCGATAAAATCTGGAAAGAAGGACAGGTCTGGTCTTGTTTGGAAGCGTGGAGTTGGAGTGTGTGCGTGTGTGTGTGTGTGTGTGTTGATCTCGACCCAAAGCCAGCCCCCCCTTGCCTTGCTGCTGTCAATGTTGTTAAGTGGGAGCCACCATGATCCACTTTGAAGACATTTTGATCCACTTCTGGGCATGTTGGCCTTCTTCGAGCAGAATCTTGTCCTCTTTCAGGACATTCTGGTGCAGTTTGGGAACATTCTGGTCTACTTTGGGAAGGTTTTGGTACTCTTTGTGGACATTCTGAGTCCACTTAGGGATTTCTTTTTGTGTGTGTCCACTTTAAGAATGTTCTGGTTCTCTTTCAGGACAGCTTGGTCCATTTTGGTCCGGTTTTGGGATCTTTGTGGTTCACTTAGGGAGTGTTTTGTCCCTCTTGGACGACCTCCTTGTCCACTTTAAGAACGTTGTGCTCTACTTTGGGGACATCGTAGTTCACTTTTGAGCGCATTTTGGTCTGTTAAAAGGAGATTCTGGTCCACTGTTTAAAATTGTCATCATATTTGGGGACACTCTTGGACATTTGAGGACATTGGTCCACTTTGAAGATATTTTCATCCACTTTAGGAGCATTCTGTTGGACTGTTAGCACTCTCTGGAGGACTTTACCGTCTGTTATGGTCATTATGACTTTCTGTCTGCACTTTCTTGTCATTTCAGCATCACGGTTACATTGCGCTGAATTAGCATTAAATCCCCCTCCAGGCTTTTTAGGAACACCGCAGTCTAAACTGGAATGTCAGCGTTGGAGGGTGAGGAGGAAGAGGGAATGAAGAGAATCCCAATGAGTCATGGCGAGAGAATTGATGCCCACAAACACTCATGGAACAGGTTGCAAAGTTGTGCTGCAAGACCAGTAGACAAATGAAGTAAAGAGACAATACGGTTCCGACTCTTGTTGTTGTTGTTGTTATTCGCAGACTGTTTTGACAGTCAGAGTCATGGGATGGAGATTAGCGGGAAGCTAACAAAAGCCACAAAGAAGCTAGCACGAGTAGCTGCGACACAATGCCGCCTTTGTTTACATTCTCAAGAGTGCTCGCAGGATGTTGTTTGTGCCCTTTTCAGTTTGGTGTCTGCGTCAAGATGAGTCTTCTCCACGCTAGCATACATACTTTTCTCGTCGTTTGATGAGTCGATTTGTTAAAAAAATTGGATGGAACTAATCAGAATACCTCTAACAAGGTGGACAGATTGAACATCTGGTCGATTTTAGGGCACAAAGTCGACTAGAATGTCCCCAAGGTAGACCAGAATGTTCCACTGTGTACACTTCATGCCTAATGGGGACCATTTTTCCAGTGTGAACCAAGATGGCCTCAAAATGTCGCAGCATGTTTCCAAAGTGGACCCAATGATCAAATTGGACTTCGATGGGCTGAAAGTGGACCTGAATGTCCTTGAAAGTGAAACCGAAGGTGGCTAATATGGATGTGAATGTTCCTAAACTACAACATAATGTTCCCAAGATAGACATTAAATTAGACCGGTGTGTCCTCAAAGTGGACCAGAATGTTTCTAAAGGGGGACTAGAATGGCCCCAAAACAGACCCGAGTTGATCATAGCGGCCTTCAAATGAACCGGAATGTTCTCAAAGTATTCTAGAATGCTCCCAAAGTCAATTTCACTGGTGAGCCATATTAGTAAAGAACTACTCTCATGAGGATGTCGGCAGCTCGGCGAGTTGTTTACTGCAAATACGCCTTAAGAAAGAAGCCAAGTGGATGGATTTAATGCTTCACCTCGCTGACTTTCTCCCTTTGACTTCCAGCTTTGATCTCCCACTTGCTTTGCCTTCTTTGGTCTTCTCCTTTCCAGCACTGCGCTTTTGTCCTGTCCGTGTGCACATTCCGGCATTTTAGTTCAGATTCATCTGCTTGTAAGAGGAAAACTTTGCCCGTCAAACGCGCCTTAAAAGTTGATTTTTTTTTTTTTTTAATTTAACAAGTTCTTTGTACACATCCTCCTTCTGCAGTCGCCACCTAGTGTATGCCGGATGATTCGTCCCTTGAGGGATGAAGCCACTCATGGCACCACAGAGGACAGTTTGTCTGTGGGGGGGGCTGCTGCTAATACCCGAGCTAAACGGCGCTTAATTGGGATCGACGAGGCATATTTATTGCATTACACCAGTAAAGGTCATTGCTTCTTGGATCACCATCTTGTTCCATCCCTGCTTTCACACGAGCAACCCTTTTGTTTGTTTTAATCACATTCTCATTTGGTTCCCCCACAATGCAATTCAATGGCAGGGGTGCAAATAGAGCAGACCAAATCCAACACTTACTTAATAGTGGACGCATTCCATTCACATTAGAAGTAGACATGGGTCGATTATGGTTTGACAGTTCACAATGATTTTAAGAAGTCAAGGTTTCAATTATTGCTAAAACTTGTCAGTCAACAACAATGGTCATTTCTTTTCTGTTTTGAGGGGGCTCCGAAGCAGTCAAAGTCCCGCTGAAATATGATTGGCTGCTTGGATAGATCATTAAACATAACGGTATCTTTGGAGATAAGTGGAGGAGGCCAGCAGCTTTTTTTCTTCCTCTACTTCTCGTCTGACCAGGGAGGGGAGGGGTGAGCAGTTGCACAGAGGCGGGAGGAAGGACCAAGACGAGAGCATACGCAGATGCCTTTTTTGCGATGTCGATTCATGTCTATTGCGCTTAAAAAAAATGAAAACATGGTGCCGGCGGGTACCAGTTAGCCCCAAGGGCTACATGAACAGCCTACGCGTCTGTTCGAAAAAATAGCTCACCAGTGATGGCATACTGTGACTTACTAAGAATGAAAACAGAAGTCGAATGTTAGTCTTTCTTTCTCTCTTGCGTGCTTTCTCTCTCTTTTTTTCTTTCTCTTTCTTTCTTTTTTCTCTTTTTCTTTCAGTTTGACATGGTACACATTTCTTATTGTGCCAAATTCTGTTTTGTTTAAAAACACAAAAAAATTGTGTTCAAGGGGGGGGGGAACTGTTTTTATTTTCCCAAATATTAAAAACACTAAAACAAAACATTTTCGAGCTGTAATTTTAATACCATGATCCCGCAATATTTTTTTTAAGTCCGTTTGCTCGTCTTCATCCAGAACAACTCCAAATCTTTATGATCTGATATGAAGCGACACAGAGGCCAAGTCACCATTCGAAGTTGCTTCAGGGTCTCAAGTTTCCCTATATTGGATCAAATATGTCCAATCAATATTTTCACCGGAAGATCAGATTTATCTACCTCCAGACTACTGCTGCAATTGAGTTGCGTTCTCTGAATGATCACAGGCCGCTTTTCCAGAACCCTTCAAAGGAGCTACTGTGAGTCCATCGAGTCACGGGAGGTGACTTTGGGGATGGGGAAATAAGGACTCTCGGGTCCTTTCAGTTGGCGAACCGAATGGATTTGCCGACCGCTTCGTGCGTATTCGCACCAGGTGGAATTTTGAGTATGTTTTGTGAGAATTCCCTAAATGGCTTCGGCGCACCTCCTCCGGACGACTTTGGAGCGCCGATGCATGGCAGGAATGCAGAAACCAGATGAGCTCAAATGGAAACTCCAGGCAAGCCATGTCACTCGCTCTAATAAACACTGGGGCTCCATCCTTGTTGGCCACGCCCCGTTCTCGTCCATCCCAGTGACGTCACCGGCGCGCACCAAAGTTATAATCTCGCCCGGTGTAATTACACAGAGGCGGAGATGAGCTAATTTTGTATACGCGGGCACTCTGGCTGCGGGAGTGTTGCCCAGATGCAGAAGGGAGGAGCGTGCAGGGAGAGAAGAAAGTGAGGAGGACGCTCGGAGAGAGGGAGGAGGTCTCTTACTGCAGCTCAGACGTGACCGCTCTGATTGCTCCCAGCGGCTGTGGTCGGCACATGGGAGATGAAGAGCGGGAGGGGTTGCGCTCTCCTTTCCAAATGTCGTCATCGCCGCAGGAAGTAAAGCTGTCGAAAAGCAACCGTCACTGACTCAACTCAGTCAGCTGTGAGTTTCCTCAATGAGCGCCCCACCACGCCCCCGGTATGATCGCCGATTGTGGAACGCTCCGCTTTCCTGGTCGCTCTGGATTAGCTCGCAGGGATAAATTAGTGATACCGCCAATCAATGACATCCTGAGATTACGGCACTCCTGTCACGGCAGCACTTTTCCTGCTGCGGAAAAAAAAATCGGTCAGAAATTTACTTTGGATGCTACAGGGCGGATGACGCGTACGGGAGCTAATTGGAGCGTGTTTGTGAGGGAATGTGTGTCACGGCAGCCGTCTCTCGCCAGCTTCTGACCTTGTTATGCAGATGATGAACCCCACCCGGCCGACTTTATACCTCCCACCTCTCCAGATGTCCCCGGCATCTGGCAACCCCCCTTTTCGCCTTGATTTGACAGCTACGTTATAATTCCTATGATTTGAACTGGATTGCGGTTTATTCTTTAACGATTTTAATGTCACTTAATTCAGCAAGAATGTCACAATGTGAGTTTGGGTTTATATTTCTTACAAATGTTTAATTAGATAAGTGCACATTTTGGGTGTACAGCGTGACAAAGTAAGAATTCTGCGTGAGTGTAAGAGGAGATGATGTTATAAGCAGAAAATGTTGGCCTTTGCTTCGCCGCAACGTAAATGGGGACTTTTTTTGTCCCTATGACAGATGCTTGTTATATATATATATATATATATATATATATATGCACTTGAAATCAAACTTAAGCTGAGCAGAACGTCTTACAATATGAGCATAAAGGAAGATTTCTTACCAGTATTATCAAAATGATCACATTTTGGATAAGAATGCATGACAAAGTAAAAATCTGCCATTTTTCCTATGAAGTATGGTTCTTGTCCACTTCAACAGTACGTTTGGGATATAAAATTTGTCGTAGTCCATTAATTTTTATACTCAATTGAAATTGAGCTTGAACAGAACATCTCAGTGTGGAATATATGTGAGGGTTTCTTACAAATATTCTCATCATAACGAGCAAATTTTGGATCTAAATGCACGGCAAAGTAAAATCGTGACTTTTTTCAATGAAGTGTGGTTTGTTTGCATTTTGATTGCAGGTGTGAAGTGAAGCAGTTTGGATCATTGTTTGCACTGGAGACTTGCCTGAACTGATGGCACATACACACACACATACACACATTATGTGTGGCACACATGGTCAAGTAGTCCACTTTAACACAAACACTATGAGGGGGAGTGTGGTGCAGTTTTGCCATGTTATGTTGTCTTTGGCACTTTAAAGGGTACGCAATGATGGACCACCCACCAACCATCAGCTATGTCATTCTCAATCCACACGCTCGAGCTGCACCTGCTCTGGTGTGTGAACTTTTCAAAATAATTTCCAGCAGCGGTGACGTGTGTGTGTGTGTGTGTGTGTGTGTGTGTGTGTGTGTGTGTGTGTGGCTGCGGTGTTGACCATGTCGGCAACTGTCAAGTGACAGTCCTAAAAGTTATGTGTCCCAGCGGTGGCTTCCCTCTAGTGGCTGCCTGCAACTAACAACACCCTGGATATGCATGCAGCCAGATCGACCATTGTGGGTTCTGTGTGTGTTGCGGGGGGGGGGGGGGGGGGCGGGGGGGGGCAGGATGGATTTAGTAGAGATTACTGTTAAAATTAACCTGCTTTAAACAGCTGCGTCCACTTTGCACCCGAGCCCCTTGCTTGGTTGGTTTTGCGGACAGATTATCAGTAATGTCTGTCTAGACGGAGAAACGGACACCCCCCCGTACTGTAAAACTGTACTGTTCTTGTTTGGACCGTTTTAGCAGCACCACACCACAACACATATGATTGAGTCACACTAATGTAAGACTTTAACAAAGTAAAAATATAAAAACTCTCATCACTTCTTTATTTTTTGTCTTCATTGCGTGATATAATTAAAAAAAAATTGTAAAATTTGTCAATGTAAAGATGTACTGTCTGAGTCTTTGTATCAATTTGAAAATGAATTTAAATTGTTTTGCGGAAAAAAAGTATGCCGTTTTTTTTCAGTGCTTTGTTATAATTATTTTTCTTAATCCATTTCATTGTATTTATTGTCGTTATTTTGGGCTGTTTTTTTTTTGTTGTAATAATTTGTGGATTTTTTCTCAAAATATTTTTGTTGCTGTTGTTTAATCTTTATTTATTTCACATTGCGGCATTTTGTTACTCCAAGCCACAGTATTACACACACACACACACACACACACACTGATGTTGGTCAGTGTGACGGATCATTACAAAAACACATTTAGTTTTGACAATCAGTTCCAGTGGGGATAGAAAAAGGGCAGAGGGAGGGGGAGGGGGGGTCTTTTGTTAATCTGGTTGCCCATCAGTAGCTATTAAACAGTATCATCAAACTAATCTGTTTGAGGAAACACACGTGCTGCTGCACCCCACAGCGCCACCCGCTGGATGTTTACAGTGACCCACTCGTATTTCCTTTGGCGAGGGCGGTTCTGCAGCGGCGATGTCGCCAAGCCAAATCTTATAGCCGTGCTGCTTTTATGACAGGGTTTAATTACATACAATAGCTAAGTATATTTATAGTTAGCCCAGAGTGCGTGCGTGTGTGCGGGGTTTGCTCGGAATAATAGACCAATTTCAATGCACAAAAACGGGCATTTAAAAGAAGTCGACATGTGTGACAGTGTGTCCATTTTGTGGCGTTCTCAAAGGTTTTGTGCGCAAAATATCGTACGTAAGTCAAAATGTGTTTGGCGGCAAACTCTTGTGTTTTCGATGCATAATATTTCATTTTTGTGGCAACATACAGTAGCGGTCAGAGGTTTGGAGATGCTTTGTCATTGAATCGAATGAGAAGTGCTTTTGACTGTCGCTTTGGAGGTCACGTTGCTCTCTCGTTGGCGACCACTTTGTGTCTCTTTGGTCAACCCAGCTACTTACGCACACGTGCCACCACGGTATCTGTCCCGCATGATGTTTTTGGGGATTACATGAGTTTGTCCTGCCTGGTGGATGTTGACTTCTGGTGGCTTGCTGACAGATGAGAGGATTTGTCAGCCTTTAGCCATACACAGTGGAGAAGGGTGACTGGGAGGAGACAAGCCGGGTGTGCTTTTGGGGGTGGACACACTCGCTTTGTATGCAGAAGACCAGCCGCACAGCCACGCTGTCACTCTCGATCCAGAGACTCACTCCGGAGCTACCATGCGGGATTAAGATTTGCAGAGATGGAGAAGAGAAGGCCGGCCAAGTCTCGGATGCTCCATTGAGTTTGTGTCCCATGCGCTCGGTTTGCAATGCGCACGTGAGCGAAAGCGACCGCCCCGTCCCCATGCCCGCCGCCATGCTCCCGTGCCCTTCGCCGGCCGGGTTCAACTGGAGCTTCCAGAACCCGGTGGGAGTGGATTGCAGCTCCCCCGAGCCTCGCTGCATCTGGGTGGCGGTGCTGCGCGGCATCACCGGGCCGCCGCCAGTCATGCCTGTGGGACGCAGCCACATCGCCTATCAGGTCAGGGTAAGGAGAGGACGTGTGGGAGCGTGGTGGCCTGACGTCACAAATTTAGATTTCAAGAATTTGGCATTTTGTTGCAAACGATATGGTTTTCATGGCAAAGACTTACGTATGTAGTCCTTGTGATTTGTAGCAAAATATGGATTTAGCAATTTCAATTGAAATATTAGATTTTCTTTTTCTTGCAAAATGTGCATTTCCATGGCAAAATGTGATATTTTGTGGCGAACTGTTTTTTGTGGCCAAAATTTGCATTTTTGTGACAAAATATTGCAAAGCACCCTAGTTTTTGTGGAAAGAAGTGTTTTCTTGGAAGGATGCAGCATATCAGTTGCAAAAAGTTCTCTTTGTGCTGAAATGTAGCATTTTGTGGGAAAATTGATCAAAGCTAGATTTTCTTTGGTGGGGTGGCAAAATATGTAGTTCGCATTGCAAAACACATTTGTGGTTTTTGGCCAAATAGGTAGCTTTCGTGGCAAAATATTTGCTAATCATATAGTTTTCCTGGAGGTAAAAAAGATAATTTTTGTGATAAAACAAAGCTTCCAAATTGTTTTTGTGGCAATCTAGTTTTCTTGGAAAAAAAAACATTTGTCGTAATTTTTTTTTGAAATGGCAAATATGGCGTGATTTGATGCTAGCATGACGAAATATTGTCATCCACAAAGGTGGCCGGTCATGGTGGAGCCTATCCCAGCAGTCTTCGGGTAGAAGGCGGGGGACACCCTGAACTGGTTGCCAGCCAATCGCAGGGCATACAAAGACAAACAACCATCCACGCTCACACTCACAACCTAGGGACAATTTAGAGTGTTCAATGAGCCTGCCATGCATGTTTTTGGAATATGGGAGGAAACCGGAGTACCCGGAGAAAACCCACACGGGCCCGGGGAGAACATGCAAACTCCACACAGGGAGGTCGGAGCTGGAATCGAACCTTGTACCTCTGCACTGTGAGGTCAACGCGCTAACAACTGGACCACCGGGCCGCCCGTTGTCAGTCTTTTCAAAAATAATTACCGGGAGTTACTTGTGGTCTTCACACTGGGAAAAGGATTGAGACGAGTTTACCTTGTAAACATTTGACTTTCGGAATTGGCCGCACATTCTGAAGGACGTATTTGTCCCATCTGTGTATGTGCACCAACCACGACTTCAACCCCTGTGACGTCACCAATGGACAGCAATTCCCACAAACGCGCTTGAAACTCAGACGCTCGGCTTCACATAATCTTCACTTTTCACATTTTTTCTCCACGCCTTAAAAGGTGAGAGAATTTGAGAGAGGGCGGGGGGTGAGGGGGGTGTTTGCTTTGGTTTGGTTCCCGGTCACATAGCTCTGACATCTCGCGGCCCCCCACAACACCTTGTTAAAAGTGTCACCTTGAAAGTCGTCATTCCACAGCCGTAATTAGAAGAGAGAAATGCGCTCAGCCACCATTCCCGTATTAAATTGTGGAGTACATGTCGGGTAATGGGTTAAAAAGTCAAAAGCAGTGTGTCCAAATTTTTGACTGTCAAATCATTTGAATTTATTTATTAATAGAGCATTATTGTGGTGAATTGCACTTGAATGGCCAAATTGAGTTTTGTGGCAAAAAGTCTTCGCGGACAATCATCTATTTTGTAAACAAATGTGTTATTTTCTTGTCAGAATATTGTGTTTTAGTGTCAAATTGTGTAATTTTCCCCAGCAATAACCTGCAGTGATGCATAGTTTTGATGACATCATCAGGGATTTTTGCGGCAAAAATAGTCCACAGAGTGTGTTGCTTTCGTGACACAAAAACAGTCCGATTCGGAAGTGCGAGGCACTTTGGAATGCTAGTGAATGAGAATGCTTGTGTAAATGTTGGACTATATGGTTCTCATGGCTGAATATAGCATTGCGGGGGTGCGGGGGGGGGGGGGGGGTTTCTTCGCATCATCTGGTGATTTCTTCCAGGGAGGGAGCGCTACTGTAAGAAGATCTACACAGAAGAATACGCCCCAACGGGTTCGATTGTTCACTTTTGCTATTCAATTTGCATTGACGCTGCGTGTGTGCGTGCCTCTCCAGATAGACGAAAAGCCCACAACTGCGATATAATATCCAATTGCTGTTGTGACCGTATTAGGGGAACAAAGTGCAGCTGACAGGAATGAAAGAAAAAAAAAATATCTGCTGATTTTTGTGGACGACCGCACGTCATTTTCTTGGTGTTAAAATGATGCCGTGCTGCAAATTGGAATGTCGGGGAAGTATTTTCCCTGGAATGGTCATCAGGAGCGGAGAAGCCGGTTTCCGCGGCAGAACGATAATCCTGTCCGGTTTCCATGATGTTGAAACCGGTTTAACTGACTTTGCAGACGGTTCAACTGACATTCATATTAGCACAAGATCAACACATCCGAATAAAGCCCTACCGCAGTTACAGTATTTTGAATCTGCCAGTTGAGGAATTACGCGCCTTTTTTTTTTTTCCACACTGTACCCTCTTGGCTGGGTGGCGGCTCCAGAGGGGGGGGGGGGGGTTCGGGCGGGTGGTCGGCAGACACGCGGCGGCCATCGGGATTAAAGGCTCGTCAGCATTTGTGTCGGCGTGCGCGTAAAGCTCCACTTTTCAAACAGGTTGCAGCTCTCAGCTCTTTAAAAAAAAAAAAAAAGCAGTATTGTTACAGCCCAGCCGGTGGGCTTTGCTTTTGACGGCTCTTCGACGACTTTTACTACTACGCCGACTACTTTTTGCCATTTTGCCTCCTGCAAACAATCAAAAAGTATTTCTTATGTTCTGTGGTCAAATTGTCATTGCCATAAAAGTAAATGAAAATGAAAATTTTCATTTTCTTAATTCGTGCTTTCAACACTTCAACACTTTTTTCTTGCTACATGTTGCGAGGCAAAATTTGTGTTCGGAGTGAGCTTCAACTATTCTGCAGCAAAAATTTAACTAAAGTCACTGTAAGGCCCTTGCATGTGGGTAAGGAGAGACACGGTCACCAATATACACACACCCAAACACAAAAATGCCAAAATGAGATCACATGCAAGGTTTTACAGCCAACTTCAGCCGTCACTGATGTCACTCACCTAGCCACGCCCCTTCCAGGCACACCAACACAGTACACCAAATCCAATGAATACTTAAGTAAATACAGCAATTACAGTCGACCATCGCTATTCGATTCGCGGAAAATAGGGACCTCATTATTGACACGTACTGAAATGCAGTGGGGGAATATTTTATTTATTTTATAAACTTTTTTTTTAAGTCTCCAAAAAAATGCTTGTAAGCATTGAATATATGTTTTCCATAAAAAAAAATAGGTGATGATAAACGGGCACTGCTGATGATGCCAGCTTCAGGGTTTTTTCTTTTTTTTTTTTTTTTTTTTTTTTTGTTTAATGGTTTCCTCTGCTGGTTCAGCATTCTTCCCGTCAGCAAAATTGTGTGAGAAGTGATTTCCTCCAAATCGAGGACATGGACACAATATGTCCTGTGGTATTCAATGGGAAATGGGTTTTGTGGCAGCTAATAGGAGGAGGTATTGTGTGTGTATTTTTGTTCAAGGTATTTGAAATTCATTTTTAGGAATCAATTAAGAGGCTAATATTTGTGGGGGGCGGGGGGGGGGGGGGTCTGTCAAAGAAGTCTTTGTTATCAATCAATCACAAAACTAGAAAACTGCCCCCAAAATTAGGAAGTTCAAAAAAACGACAAGTCCAAATTTTTCATATAACCATTAAAGTACACTGAAGTGTTACTCTGCTTTGTGAATACTAATTGATAAAAGGTGAGTGTCGGAGAACTGCAATCTCTTGAACTCACTTAAATTCACCCTTAATCCTAACCCTGAACCCCTTTAGTGTTTTTGACTGGTCGTAGTTTGTTTTCCGCGCTCATGAGCCTGTTTTGCAAAAGACGCAAAGCTTCTTGACCACGCTCCGGTGCCGCTGGCTCCGACCCTTTGGAGCCTGTTCTGCGATCGGGGTAATCACAGGTTTCGGTTTTCCCATCGCTGGGCGGGGCCACGCGGTTCAAAACCGGCGTGCCCGAGCCTGTTCCTTTGCCGGGACCCGATACTCCACCTCCTCCTCTTCTTTTTCTTCTTCCCTTTATCCTCTTATTCACTCCCTGCCTGCATGTTAGCGTGTGTTCCGACTTGTCCCCAGCCAAACCGCTCCCTTGGAGGAATTTCTCCTTTCGCCCTCCTTCAACTTCCTTTTCTGGCCTGCTTTTTTTTTTTTTTTCTTAACGGTCTCTTGACAACCCCCCTCTGCGCCTCTCTCTCATGCATCTGCACGCTGCTGTCGTGTTGCGAATGTGGAATGAACAAGAAGTTGGGTAAACTGATCAAAGGAATGAACAAGAAGTTGGGTAAACTGATCAAAACCAATCAGTTTTTGCCCTGACACCGCCACACTTTGCCACAAAAAAAATTTCATCACAAAAACTTCATTTTGCCACAAAAGCACGACATCCTTTGGAAACACTTTTTTTTTTGCCATGAAAACTCCCACGTTTTGCTATCAAAATCTTCCAAAATGCACAAAATGTTCCTCCAAAATGCTGCATTTTGCCTTGAAAACTATATTTTGACACACAAATGCAATTTTTTTTCTGCCACGAAATGTACATTTTGCCAAAAGAGAGGTCCTTTCAACACAGCAAGAATTTGCAATGTATGTTTTGCCATTAGTGTATTTTTCCCAAATGTATTTTGTAACGAAAACGACATATTTTACTAAAATGTAATAATTTGGAACATAATTGCCCATTCCGATGAAAGCTGCAAAAGCTGCCGCAAAAATGCAAATTTTTGGCAATAAAACCACATATTTAGGCATTTAAAAAAATGCTTGTTTTATGCCATGATCGCTAAAAAAGTGGCCTCCAAACTGCTAGCTTTTGCCATCAAAACTAATCATTTTGCCAAAATATTGCTTTTTTGTTGTTGTTGTAAAACATTCTAAATTGAAGGCCTTTGAAAAATTACTTTCAAAAATGTAATGATAGAATTGCATTAAATACTTTTTACAGACATTTAATGCTTAAATGTAAGTAAATATATTTGATTTTATCTACTAGATTTGGTATGCATAATCCGAATTTACAATGAAATGAATACATTAAATCAATTAAATATATCATCTGTTACAAAATGAAGGTTATGGGAAAAACTAAACAATCCATGAAGTGACATCATTAATAACGGGATGGGTGATGCGCTCTCTGAATGTTCTGGACTCCTGTTTTGATACCATTGAAAAATAGACGTGGAAGAAAAAAGTTTTTTCTTTGTCGGAAAAGAAAGGAGAAGGGAACAGGAGGAGGCGAAGGAGTGGAAGTGGTTATTTTTAGGCGCGTCTGGTTGTCCTGCCCTGTAACGCGAGCCCACTTCCTGCCTCCGGCATGCCACTTCCTGTTGCGGTGCACCCACCTGGTTAAGCGCCTGTGTATGCGTGTGTGTGTCTGTTGTATGTCAATCATGTTTATGTCAGGAAGTGAAGTCTGACCAAACAGACATTTTTTTGAAGTCTGTTTAACATTTTAAAAAAAAGTTTAAATTAAGCGAATAAAAGAGTTGGTGAGACATTTAGCTAGTGCTAATTTTGGAACAAGCTAACACATTATTTTTCTTTATATCATGGCACGTTTTCCCCTTAAGCTAATGGTAAATTTGCTGTATTTTCTTTCTTTCTGTCTTTCATTTTTGGGTTATTTATTTGGTTAGAAGGTGTGATTGGTCAGATGGTTGTAACGTAAATATATTTCGAGATTAATCAATGCACTACAAATTTAGTAAATGGCCGCTTTTAACGATGTTAGCTTGGACGGCGGTGCATTTGCTTTCCTGGATGTTTCTTTAACTTATTGTAGTCATCGATAATGGATGAGGAGATTAAAAAAAAAAAAAATCGGAAAAGCTTCTTGAACGGATGGTGAGACATTTAGCCAATAGTTCATGTTAACCTTGGCCACAATGTCATTCGTATCTACCTTTGCTCAGTAAACCTACAAATATTTACAGACATTGATGTGTTACTGGTAACCTTTGGTGGTGCTAGTTAGGTTGCATGACTACTCGTCTTTTCGTTCAGCCATTGCGTTCAAAATAAGAGACAAGAATCAAAACGAAATGGACTGTTTCACACAATCTTAAAGCGACTGAGCTGGTTAATTATTTCATGATAACTAGTGGCTAATGCTTACAGTATACCGTTTTTTTGTGTTGAAATACATATCCAATGTGTTTAAAAATGGTTTGAGCGAGTTTAAGTGTTCAAAAGGAGGGGGAGAGGTAACATTTTATTTAAAACAAAACAAAACACAGATCTTTGTATATTGTAGGTTTTGAAATATTGCATATCTCCCGCAAATAAAACGCAACAAAAAGGAGAAAACATTCATTCCTGTCAATATCTGTGGCTTAGATAGTCAGCATGCAACAACAAGCCAATTAAGACTTTGGTGCCAAGCGGGATTTTTTTCTCGCTTGTTTGGTCAGGTGACAACATGTGATTGACAGACGTGGGTCATCGGGGCAACGCTGGGGTGAGAGTTCTCGCATGTGTCTGTCGGATGAGCCATTTTATTTACTCGGCCTTTTGGGAATGAAATATTTCGAGAGAGGGTAGGAAGGAATCTTTGCGGGAAAACTTCAAGGTCAGACCAGTGGGCCAGAATAATTCCTGGCATGGTGTTGATTACATGACCCCCGGCCCCCCATCGATTAAATACCATCTCTTCTGGATCTTTGCAGGCGAAAGGGCGAAGGGATGGTCTCTCGTCGCCCTCCGCCGACAACAACCCCCGGCCACCGATGGCGTCCCGGCCGGGCAGGGAGGGCATCAGCGGGGCGTGGAAGGGCCCACGCACGCTGGTCCTCCGCAAGAACTCGCAGGGCTTCGGCTTCACGCTGCGGCACTTCATCGTTTACCCGCCGGAGTCCACCCTGCACACCACCCTCAAGGTGAGGCGCCGCTGTCTCAAGGTACCAAATGTACAAATACCAGGATTGAATCCCGAATATAAAACTCAATTCCCTGATTTGGAGCCCAGCTTTAAAAGTCTAACCTTGGCTGGAAACCGCAAACCGGGTTTTAAACCACTACTTGAAACCCTATCCCTGCCTGGCTGGAAAGCCTATTTGGAAACCCCAACTTGTGTTTGAAACACTAACCCATGATTCAAATATTAATTTGAAACCTTAACCCTTACCTCAAACCCTGATTATGAACCCTAAATGTGTCTTGAAACTACATTTTGAAACCCTAACCTAAGTCTAAAACGCTAACGCTGCCTTGGAACCCTAACCTCATTTAAAACCCTAACTGACTTGAAACCATCATTTGAAACCCTAAACCCTCTTTCAAATTCAAATTTAAATGATGCAAAACATAATTTGAAACCCTAATACTTGCTTTTAAACCTATTCCCAGGCTTTAAAAGTTCAGACAATCTTTGATGGTTGCTATATTATCGATGACCAGACAGAGGACTGCGACTCAAAATCCAACGAATTTAATACCGGACAAGATGAATACCAGAAAGCTCGTCACACACACACACGCCGTGGATCCTGATCAACCACACACAGATGCCGAATAAACCGAATGTGTCCAAAAATGATTTCCAGTTTTAGCCACGCCCACACAGGGGAGTGGCATAGCCTAACAAACGTTCGTACGCGTAACCGATTTCAACTGATCGTGTGCAATGGTGCAACTAAATATAAAAATATCACAGCAATAAACAAATCGGATCCCACTATCTAATTAAGCTCCAAAGAAGTCTCAATCAAACAAAATCGTCATCTGAAACTGTCACTTGAAACCGTTAATTGTGTCTTAAAACCATAATTGGAAAAAAAAAACCTAATCATCATCTGTGCTTCTTGTCTGTGGCTGCAATTGTCCAAATCCAGCGATGAAAAAAAAAAAATCCATCATGTGACAACGGAGGCAGAGGAGCAGTGGCGTCTATTGTCCCATTGTGGCCCGGTCGTGCCCGCTCGCGAGCGGCACCGCAGCCGGCACAAGGACTCCCATTCAACGGGCAGCTGCCGGCTCGATGAAAGTGTAATAATAGACGGCTTGTTTTCAACAGCCTCCGTATGACTCGGAGTTGAACATCTGGAGACGTTTGCCCACACACCTCAACACACAGTCCCATTAGCGCTCATTTTTAGTCTTCCTTCCCTACCGTGTTAATACTCACTTAAGCTTTTGTTTCACCGTGCTCCAACTCAACCCGGTTGACCCTGCGCCGCTGAGCCACAATTAGCTTTATCTTACGCAGAGTAAGAACGAGGCGGCTCGACGAATGGTGTTGCCGGGACCAAATGGAGACCACGTGTGCTACGAAAATAAACGCAGGAGATGGACCTGATTGTTCTCAAGCGTAAATTCTACAAAACACACAGAGAGTCAACGTGGATTTAAAGCTTGAATCATCTTTTTATTTTATTTATTTTTTTACACAAAAGTAGAAGGCTTGGAATTCTTTTATCGTCACTTATTTAGCCTCTCTTGGTATTGTAGAATGAGGGTTTCAAACCTGGATTAGAATTTCAAACAGGTTATAGTTTAGAATTTGGGTTTCAAGACAAAGTTAGGGTTTCGGATTTGTTTTATCATATCAGGGTTAGTGTTTCAATATAGTGAGGTCTCAAAGCTGGTTGAGGGTTTTGCTCCTAGATTAGAGTTTCAAGCAAAGATTAAGGTTTCGATGGGTTCTCAAATGAACGTTTCAGATCTGCTCGACAGGTTAGCACGGCCGCTTCGCGTTGCAGGGTTCGATTCCGGCTCCGGCCTTCCTGTGTGGAGTTTGCATGTTCTCCCCATGCTTGTGTGGGTTTTCTCCGGGTGCTGCGGTTTCCTCCCACAATCCAACATCATGCGTGGCAGGCTGATGGGACACTCTAAATTGTCCCTAGGTGTGATTGTGCGCGCGAATGTTTGTTGTGCCCTGCGATTGGCTGGTGACCAGTTCAGGGTGCTCCACCACGCCCGCGACCCCCGTGAGGATCGGCGTATTAGGAAATAGATGGATGGACAAATATTATCCAGTAAATTCAAATGAATGTTCGAAGCAATGATTCGGGTTTTGAATTGCGTTCTCAAGCCAGGGTGAGAGTTTCAGAAAATACTCGATGGTTTCAAATATTGGGTGAAGGTTTGTCGATATATCAACCCTGAACCAATCCCCTGACTGTGGTCACTGCTGATCTGGGTTCTGTTGTCTCTGGTAGTCCGGAGTCTATGGTCTTCAGTCTCTGGGCTGTATGGTCTCCACTCCAGTTAGTCTTTCTGTGCCTGTAAAGCCTCAACCCGCAGCATTGTATGCAGCCAGTCAGGAATGAGCCCACTCAGCGAGGCCTAAAGCCCAGGCGGCAGTCAGCCCACACTCACCCTCACCAGAAACTGTCCACTCAGCTCGCACACACGTGTGTGTCCGTGTGTGTGTGTGGGTGTGTGTGTGTTGCCGTTTTAAGTTGGAGCTGCTTAAAAGAAAAACAACAGGTATTAAATCATACAGTGCATCCACCATTCTGTTCTTTTAGCCGGATTCAAAAATGCTATGAACGGTTTTACCTTAATATTCGACGCACAACACCCCATAATTATTATTGGTATTATTATTTTTTTTGCATGTATTTTCAAATAAATCACAAACATAAGTATTCACGGACTTTTTGTTGACGTTCCTTGTCAGCAATTACATCCTCAAGTCTTTTTCAATGTGCCACCAGATTGAATGGTGACTGTCTGTTCAATCGGATTCAAGTCTCGACTGCGGCTGCTCTGTACTTCATGCCCTGTTGTTTTTCACGATATAATGCAGTGGTGAGAAAAAAAGAAACCCATGGCAATATACCATTTTTGTAAAATATACACTCTTTGATTTTCAGGATGAGGAGAACGGCAACGGGAAGGGTGAGCTGTCTTTTTTTTTTTTTTTTAATCTCAACAAACAAAAGGAATACAGAAAATGACACTTTCACCCGAGGCCTATTGTTAAATGCCTTAAAGTTGCATTTTTGTTGTTGTTAATGTAAGTCTTAAGGTGGTAATAATGTCCCGAAAGGGGCTCTTTAAACACAGATAGATTGATGGATGACGTCATGCAGTCATTACTTCCACTCTGCGGCCTCCCTGCGCCCTCTACAGATAACGTTGCAGACGTGCACCTAAAAAAGTGCCAAGTCGAGGAATAATAAAAATGCTAGGTATATGCTTATTTCTCTGCTTCATCATTATTATTATATATTTTTTTGACATGCAGGTTACCAGAAAGGCCGACTGGAGCCGATGGACACCATCTTTGTGAAGAATGTGCGGGAGAAAGGTCCCGCCCACCAAGCGGGCCTTTGTACGGGTGAGCGAGAACAACGTTCAGTCCCCTCCCCGTTTGCTTTATAAATTGGGCATGTAATATGTAAATGTTAGGCGCATTTGTGGTGAAAATATTAATGTGAAAATGTGATGAAGTACATTTTATAAGCGACCATGGAGTCTCCTAAAAAAAATGCCGAAAAGGAAATATGGAGTCATTATGTGCGTCTTTTGTTTGTCAGGTGATCGTCTGGTCAAGGTGAATGGCGAAAGCGTGCTGGGAAGGACTTACTCACAGGTGATCGCCCTCATCCAGAACAGGTGAGACCTCTCGTCACGCTGTGTTTAGAGTCACTGAACCGTGTTGACCGCCTTAATCGCGCAGATGACACGTATGCTAATAACCGGTGAAAGAAGTTACCCCCCGAGCGCTGTGTTCTACACGGACAGAAATTAAGATGCATCTTGATGTGCAATTTGACCTGTCGCACTGGATCTTGTCACCTTTTCTATGCAAATCACCCTCTAATAACGTGTCGGAAATATTGACTTTAGCGATATCTTACATTTTTCACCAGTGAGAGCGTGCTGGAGCTCTCTATTATGCCAAAGGATGAAGATGTGCTTCAGTTGGTAAGTGTGAGTATTTATTTTTTTTTAACCCGAACCAAACCCCACTGCCATGACTGCATGTCTCTCCTAAAATGAACACCGTTAGCAAATATAGCCTACCACCGCTAGCTAGAACAAATTTTAATATCTCCACCTGGGGAAGGACAGACACAGCCACCGGTGCTCTTTCAATCACTTTATTAAACAAACGGCAAGAAAACAAACATCTAATAAGCACATTCATTCACGAGCTGCCGATGGCTGTAACTTAGTTCGAGTAACTCGACACGCAGACTGTCCTACAGTTCTCTTTTTAACCACCCGTACTATCCTGCGCCAACACATCCAACTCTACACTTTCATTTGCAGACTTTTTTAGATCTCCACACGTTCAAAATCACAGATGATGAATATGAGGACGGCGACCCCAAGTGGACAAAAAAGTAAAATGGTTAATTTGTAATTGCCTGTATGGGTAAAGTGTTCAAATATATGGAAATACTAAAATGATCCTGATTTTTTGGATATATGTTTGTCCCAGGAGTTTCTGGAACCTACCCCCCCCCCCCCCCCCCCCAGATAAACGAGGGGCGACTGTACCCCGACCGCTTGTTTGCGACAATGTATGCTTATGTATTGACAAACAGTTTTTATATTTGCTCACAAATGTCACAAAAAGTGGATACACCGTGCAATGACCGTATGTACATTGCGCCATCTAGTGGAAGAGCTGGCATAGATATTCGCGCAAAGATACATTCATTATTGGTATTATGGCACACCCTAAGGCCAAAATTATTTTGTACACACGCAAAATATTCAGTACAACAAAGGCCACAATATTTAGGTGCACCATCAGCCGACTATCATGTGCACCTCTGTTCAAAATTCTAAAGTTTTTTACGCCTAAAATAACGTGCATGTGTCCAAAATATTTGGTACAGTTGGACTTAGTTGAATCTGATTTAAGCATGGCACTTGTATCGGAACTTGTGAGCACGTGTACCTAATATTGTGGCCGGTGAGCGTGAGGGATCGTGAAGGTCACGACGTGGTAGAAAAACAAAGTTGAGTAAGAATGCTGAGATTGTGGTTGAATGTTGACAGAATCCTCCTAATGTGCGTTTAGGTAATCGGACGTGCTCATTATAAATGCGTCAACACACACACGCACACACACCCAACTAAAAGTTGACAGTTTAACGATTTGCATTTTGAACCTCCTTCTTCATCATCTGCATCGACTGCATTCCTGGCATGACATCACTCCTCCTGCGCCTCCCTATGCACTCCCACTGGGTGGAGTGACATTCACACAGAAAGAGAGAGAGAGAGGAAGAGAGAGGGTGTGTAAAAGGAGAGCAGAAAACAAGATCAAGGGAGACAGCAGTGAAATAATAATCACGACAGACAATATTGGATCTATCCGACACAAAAAAGGACTTTTGCTGAAGACGCGTATACAACGGTGTTTTGGTGTTGATGACAAGTTGGAGCTTGTTTTGGTGAACCGGGAACGTTGGTTAAAAGGGATTTGTCGGGGGCAAACGTAAGTAGCGCCTCGAGTGAGCATAAACTGTTTTGTGTTGTTACTTCCTCACTAGCTATTTGTGTTCCTCGGAGCCCGTTGCCAATTTGAGCATTGCAGCACCCCGTACGGCGTCTAGTGTTGTTGTCAAACTTGTTCGCGGCATGTAAAAATGGCACCTGCGCAAACGCCACCTCACCCGCCTTCCCTCTCCTTCCAGGCGTACTCCCAAGATGCCTACCTGACTGGCAACGAGCCTTTCTCGGGGGGAGCAGAGAACCTCCCGCCACCGCCACCCCTCTGCTACCCTCGCGCCAAGACCATGTCGCCCGCGGGCGCTCCCCCGCCTGCCCCCATGGGCCAGAACCAGCTCGATAATTGGAGTCGCTGGCCCGGTTCCCCGAGTCCCTCCTCGCCCCTGGACAACCGCTCCACCGTGTGCAGTCCCGCCAGTTGGCAAGACGGGCGCTCGGTGGAGCTGGGTGGCAGCCCGGCCCACCGCACGGATGAGATTCAGTACGGCATGACCAGGCAGCAGCCTCAGGGGCAAACCAGGGGGCGCTCTTACTCGTCATCATCCTCATCAGGGGGTCCATTATCCAGCCCGTTACAGGTCCACTACCCCAATCACCACCATAGCGGCAACTCCACGCAGGCCCAGCCGCGCAAGTCCGGCAGCTCGGCCTGGACCGGCCCGCCGCCGCCGCCTCATCTCGATCACGGCCAAAGCGAGCGTCGCCAGCAGGCGCTCTCGGAGTGGTACCACAGCCAAGTGCCGGAACGCTCTGGACGCAACATGCAGGCGCGCCAACGTAGCTACTCGCAGGACCGCCTCAGTGATTCCAGGAGGCATCCGCATCTGCAGCGGGCGGGCGGCTGGCCGCACAGCGCCTCCCAGGACACTCTGCTGTTGGCGCAGCAGTCGGGACTTGGGCCCCACGGAGAGCCCTACTGGTGTGGAGAGTGGGGTCCTGATGGTGGCCATCCTGTCTCCGGCTACACTAGGACACGCTCAGAAAACCTGCTGGTGCAGTTTGATAGCCACGGACGCTCATTAGAGATGCTGGACCGAGCCGCCAGCGGACTGGTCTTGCCTCGATGCGAGACGTGGAACCAACCTCCCAAGCCGCCCCCGAGAACTGATGTCCACCAGAGGCACAGTGGGCCGTACCCCGCGACGCAAGCCCCTCAGAAGCCCCGACACTCCCTGTCGCACTCCAAACACCCGACGCAGACCCATTCCCCACCCCAAGCTCAGCAGGCCCCCGCTAAGAGCAGGCGGCTTCCTCCGGGCCAAAGCATGGACGACCAGCCGGTGGGCTACCGCAGCTACAGCCCCTCCTTCTACCGTAAGACAGGCCGCATCATGCAGCAGGCCCATTCTTTCAGGGACCCTTCATACTCCGGGCCTCACTTGAACTGGAACACGACCCCAAAAACCAGCCCGCCAGAGGGGGCGCCGGCTTCCTCAGCCGCCACCCCGCCGGTTTCCGCCTCGCCCGAATCCCAGGAGAGAGCGTACAGGCCCACCAACCACGAGCGGGGGTCAACTGAGGTGCCGGTGCAGACACAAGAGGTGGTGATGCGCCAAAAGCCTCCCAGCGGACGCAGGAACGCCCACGGCATGCGGCACCCTCACTACGCGCTGCCCATGGACGGCCTGGAGCCCTCCTTGTTTTCACCCGAACCCCCAGACTCGGCGACCACGTCAAGCTCTTCCGGAGACGCGGTTCCGTTTAAGGCCAATGGCAACCTCGTCTCCCTGGAGGACGATTCGCTGGCGTCCATCCCCTTCATTGGTAAGGTTGTGGGTCTCCACTCGAAAACTTTTCACGTCCTTTTTCCTTCTTAAAGCTTTCGGATCAAAATTTGGGCTTTCCGCCACGGCTCATTTGGTGACTTTTCTTTTGCTTCTTGGCATGATTCAAACAAACCTCATATGCTACGTGAGACACAGAGAAAAAGTAGGAGTCCTTTTTTGTCCTTCGGGGTACAGTTTACACGAATAGGCCCGCATTTTGAACGGCAAAGTAACAGCAAGTTCCTTTTCCAGGAGTTTTCCCAAAGTCACAGGTACGTCCTGACTCCTTAAGATGGGACCACGCCAGTGACAAAATCCTGTGCATTTTGTACTTTTACCACACTTCTGTTTACTTTACAATGTCACCACCGGGCAGATCCGCATGGTTGTAATTTATTTAGAACACCTAAAGGGTTTTTCCTTGGATGAAAGGAATGATAGCAATGAAAACAGGCCGATTCCTGCGGTTCTATGGACGACGATAGTACAGGCAGTGGGGGGGGGGGGGTGGATTTCTCCTCGGCACGTCCAGACTCGCACTAGATTCGCAGAAGACCGTGCGGGGTTTCGACTCACTGGTGTCACCAAACACGGGACCTGCTCAAAAACGATCAGAATCGATCCCAATCAGCTGACGTTCAAGCCAACTCTGGATGAGCCCCTCCTGACCTTGTCGAAAGTCATTTGAATTGGAAACGTCGACCAGGAGTCACTGCGACGACACACTTGAGCGCATTCTTGCTGACAGCGAAAACGCGCCAAGTCCCGCCACGTTTAACCGCCGTAAACTCAAAACGATTCCCCGTTGACACGCTTTTTGTGATCCGCCTCGCTTTGTGAACGACGGCGAGACGGAGATCTCACATTCAAGTGTTTTATTCCTCCTGTAGTGCGGAGACAAGCCGACAAGAGGAGGCACGTTCAACAGAAACGAGCGTTCCGGTGCAAATTAGCGGTGGGGTCTTGCAGCGCGGAACATTGCTCCGTCTTCAATGCAGCTATTGTCTTGCTGTGCAGAATAGAAGGGGGGCGGGGGGCCCTATTGGCTGGTTGTGCCGTTTTACTGGTCCTGCACTGGCAAGGTTGGCATCCATCAGTAATTTACGCGAATGCAGCAGCCAAGTCCTAATTACTGTCAAATTGGGTAAAAACACGTTCCAGGTTCTAAATATAAAATAGTCAAGTGAAAAGTATTATTGAGTGAGCGTGATCACGTGTTCTGACAGGACTGTCGTAAACTGAGCAGCGTAAAAAAAGGAGACGAAAGACAACTACCACACTTCGTGTTAACCCGAACTGGTGGATATGTGAATACGGGAAACACGGGGGTCTTTTTTGGAGAAACCTTGAATTTCCCGAACAAGGCACTCCAAACGAGTAGTTTCTATGTCAATGTTTCACGTCGGCAATTTTGGACTTCATCAAAACCGCAACGCTTCTATTGTTTTTACAATGTCAACAGGGAAAACTTGTTCACTGCTCAAGCCTTTTTTTTGGGATTGATGACACAATTATTACCAAGGGTTACATGCCGCACAGATCTCAATCTAACCCTGGGAAAATTCCGAAGCGTTTCTCCCCCAGGGTACGAAATCCAACGTCACCTGTCTTTGTTGGGAGACAACGTGGATTTTGCAAGTCTGTATGTTCCCTCGCAAGGGCCGCCCGCTTAATGACGGCCTTCCTTAAAGCCACAGCGCGGCTATTTCTGGGCCGCCCTGTAAACACAGCCGGATTCCTCATCCCCAGATTGGGATTTTTTTTTTTCTTATCCGCCTCTTGCACTCCACCGATGTGGACAACCTCGGTTTGCTGAGCTGTGCTGCCCTCTGTTGTTTCAACATGCAGCAGACTGGACTGGTTTTGTCAGTCAAATGTCCGGGTTGTGTGTGTGTGCGTGTGTGGTGGAATTGTCTCGGTTTAAACAATGCAAAAATGTGATGGTGTTATGTATTAGTGCCATCGTGTGCTACCGATAGTAGCCATGTCAGTAGTTTATTAGATGGCTGGTCAAAAGCCATCTTCAACGGGCAGCCTGAATTGGCATGTCTGGCATGAGTCAATGGCGCCCTCTACTGGTTACTGACAAGTAGTGATGAATCTGCTTTGTTTACAATCGCCGCTTTCACACTATCTTCATGGCAAATTGCATGAAAGCCGCAATCGTTGAGCCCTAGTACTGTAAATTAAGTTGAACTGACTTCAGACTATAAATTGTTGACATTTAAGGCAGTAATGTTTGCACAACAAAGTAAGCTGCTTTTTACTTCTCTCTTCAAGTTGGGGAACAACACAGGGTGCAATTAGTTCTGTAAACTCGTATTTACACCAAGTGTGCTGCGGCATGTTTGCATGTTGCATTCAGTGACACAGCAAGGAAGCCATAAACTCTTCCTCTTCAGAGCAAAATAAATTAAAATCCCCTTCCTCTTAATTCCTCTTGATCATTGGCTCCTCTCCCTCCTAACACCTAACCCATCTTCCTCCTCTTCCTCCTCCTTTCTTCCCGGCGCTCCATCTTTTCCCGACCTTCCCACAGATGAGCCCACCAGCCCCAGCGCCGACTTGCGCGCCCGCCACGTGCCGGCGTCCTCTGTGGTCTCCAGTGGCATGAGTTCAGCACCCGCCACGGTTGCCAGCCCCGCTTCCCCCACCTTCACCTTCCCCGCCACTAGGCTCTTCTCACATGACTGCAGTGAGTTTGCCCCCTCCCCTCCCCTCCCCCGGCCTCCCAACCCCGTCCCGTCCACGCCTTGCATCTGAAATGCGGCAAGTTTCTTTTCACGCAGAAGAAGCTTGTGTGATGTTTAAGGCACCTCTGCTGAGCTAGGCCAAAATACGTTTTCGTCAGCTTAACAGTTGAAGTCAAATCAAGTGATTTTCTTTTTCTGTTGAGCCCCGTGCAATTATTTTTGTTTGTTTGTTTGATTTGAGCAGTTTTATTTCTTTTTAAAGTGTGACCATGCCAAGAAGATACTAATTCTTGAGAGAAATTCTTTTTCACATGATGATAGGAGAGACATTGATTTGTCATTAACAAAGAAGAATGTTCCAGGAATTAGTCACTGCCTTGTAAGCATTTCGCTGGAACTGATATCCTCTAAGCACCTGTCAAGGTGAATAATGACACTGCGAGAGGTATTCAACAGACAATAAAAATAATGATTTTCCAGAAATTAGTCAGTGTATTCCAAGCGCATTTGAATAGTTACCGATACACATTGACCCCGACAATAAAATAACAACTTTCCAGGAATTATGAGATATCTTGCAAGAGTAAACCACACTTGAATGGAACCAGCGACACTGAACAATGAAAGAAGAATTTTCCTGGAATTAGTGAGCATCAATAATTTGCCACTCTCGAGTAGTTTTAACTCGACGTTGCTTAACTAGTTTAACAGCTTCGCTGTCGGAGAGGCATTCATTTGAAAATGCAAATGATTTTTAACGAATTAGTCAGTTTCCTGTAAGAATGTGCCATACTCAAAGAGTATGGCGCTATTAAGGGAGGTATTCATTTTCCATAAATAAGTCAGCATCCTGTGATTAAACCACACTTACTTTTGAAAGCAAAAAATAATAATAATAATTTCCAAGAATTAGTCAGGGTGTAGCTATTTATTTACTTATTTTGTAAGATACTGACTAAAGATACTGACTAAAATTACTTTATTTTATTTCATAGATTTATTTATTTATTTATTTATTTTTTGCATTCTGCATGCTTGCAACATAATTCTGGCGGCAGTTTTGCGTCTGCAAAGAAGCACTTTAAGATGCCCTGATATTTTGCAAGGTTCAAATGTCAGCGTTTAATAAGTAAACAAGTGAGACACGCAGACGGACACCCGGGGTCATCGCCACCCATCTTCCTGCTTGCTCGCTCACTCACCAACCCCATTGTCACCCAATCCGACACCGACGGTGCTTGGCATTACATCACCATTCTTTCTTTTCTCTTCCCCCCCCCCATCCATCTATCCTCCCTTTTTTCTTTTTCTTTCTTTTTTTCTGTCTTTTTTCCCCATCTCCACTGGTTCGTGCCATCGCTGGGCAGGCGCTATTAAATCGGGTCGCCGTTCCTCCTATCTTCTAGCCATCACCGCCGAGCGCTCCAAGTCCTGCGACGAGGGACTCAACGCCTTCCGGGACGACGGGCGAGTCTTCTCGTGAGTTCACGCGCACGCACTAAACCGCTCATTGGTCGAAAGTGATGTCATTCCACAGGCTTTGTTTTCCAACAGGAGGCTACCGAAGAGAGTCAAGAGCTTCTTCACTGATGGGGTAAGTGACATTACCGGTACTTTTTATGTGTTTTGAATACTCTTACCACACCAAAACCGTAAAAAAACCTGATCCTTTGGGAAAGTGTCTCCAAATGACTTGACCAGTGATGTGTTTTACAAATAATAAAAATAAAACACTGGATTGTGACATAGAAATGACAGCACAAGATTTTTTATTTCATTTGATTTATTTATTTATTTTTACCCGTGAAAGCACAATACGATATACCGTATTGGCCCAAATATAAGACGTTGTTTTTTGCATTGAAATAAGACTGAAAAAGTGGGGGTCATCTTATATTCGGGGTCTAAACATTATACCCATTCACGGCGCTAGATGGCGCCAGATATAATTGAAGCGAATGCTGAACTTGACTCCCCAGGCCAAAGTGAACCCCTGTCACAAAGAAGAAAAATAAAAATAGCGGTAAGAAAGAAAAGAGAAGAAAAAAATATTTTAATTTATTAAAATACAATTTTAACTTAGCCTGCCTTAAGAGGTTGAATTCAAAAGATTTGATTCGAAGTCGTGGCCCCATTACATTCAACTTGGTTGTGATCTAGCGCTGTCTGCTGCACAATCTGCCAAATGACACCAGTTTTCTTGTGTCTTTCTCAGTCTCTGGACAACCTGGGCACGGCAGAGGAGGTGCGCTCTAAACGTCACTCCACGTCCGAGTTGGGCAACATCACCTACAGCGACGTGCGGCTGGAAGGATGGCTGCACTTCAAGCAGATCCTCACAGAAAAGGGCAAGGTGAGCACAAGAAAGGACTTTTTTTTTTTTTAATGTTTAGTGTTATTTTTTTCATTGAGTCCGTTTTTTCCCCATCAGAATTCTGCACACAACACCACATAATGATGTCATGAGGATAAACAAAACTCTCTCTCTCCCTCTCTCTGTCTCTCTGTGTCTGTCTGTGGCAGAAGGTGGGCAGCGGCATGCGTCCGTGGAAGCGCGTGTTCTCGGTGCTGCGCTCGCAGTCGCTCTTCCTGTACAAGGACAAGCGCGAGGCGGTGCTGCGCGGCGCCGAGGACGAGCAACCCATCAGCATCCGCGGCTGCCTGGTGGACATCGCCTACAGCGAGACCAAGCGCAAGCACGCCCTCAGGCTCACCACGCAGGACTTCTGCGAGTACCTGCTGCAGGCCGAGGGCCAAGACCAAATGTTGGACTGGATCCAGGTCATCAGGGAGAACAGCAAGACGGACAGCGAGGTGGGCATCGGCGCCAGCACTGTCGTAAAAACTGCAGTGTGCTGGCGTCAAAATTGTATCGTCAGCATTTTTGTCAAGGTTTTTTTTTTGTAATAGAAATACATTGTTTTCAGAGCAATATTTAGTATTTTCTGGCAAAATGTGACTTTTTTTAAAATAAAATTTATCACGGGATGTCAAAATCTTTTCTTTTTTTTTTAAATGACAAATTTTTTCACGAGATACGTTCCTTTGAAAATGTAAAGGGATACTCACCCCACTACCAGACACTTGCTCCATCCCCTCACAAAGGTGTGAAAATGGCGCTTAAAGGGGGCGTTGCCTGGACCGCCATTGGGCTTAGTCCCGGGTTGGGCCAAGTCTGGCTGGATTGACCGCAGCATGACAAACTACAACCTAAATAATTTCTACACGACGACAAGTTCCGCTAAATAAACTCACCAAATGCTGTTCAAATAAATCACTCATTTGAACTGGTCTACAATATTTTATTGATAAATTCTGTCGCTTTAAGACAAGGTTGTTCTGTCACGAAAATGTCAAGTGGGGGTGGGGGGTGGGGGGTTATTGCACCATGTTATTTTCCAGGTACAATGCATTTTGTTGATTAGAAATGTTTCCATTTTCGGCGGAAGTGTATCATTTCGTAGCAATATGAGTCGTTCTCAAATGAGTATCTGTTGCAGGAGCTCGGCCTTTCCAGGCAGGCGCTGATCAATAAGAAACTGAATGACTACAGGAAGCAGAGGTGACGCACGGCAGGCTCGGGGTGGTTGCATTTCGACTGCAGCTTCTTGACTTCACTCCAAGTAATCGTGCCTTTGTCGCCCCCTGCAGCCCAACAGGCAGTAAACCCGACTCTTCGCCCAGGATGTCCCGCATGAAGCCTCCCTTCCTCCTCGCCAAGACTGAGAACGCTTTGGGTGCGCCGCGCTCCCCCAAACCAGATGGCAAAGGTCCGTCATCATCGATACATATCCGAAACATTGTATTGTCTTTTAGGAATTTGTTGTTTTTAAATTTGAATTGCATTCTCTTGTCATCCTCAGAAGAGAGCAGCCCCCCCAAGTCTCCGTGGGGAATCAACATCATGAAGAAGACCAAGAAAGCTGGACCGAAAGCCTTTGGTGTCAGGCTGGAGGACTGCCTGCCGGGTGTCAACAACAAGGTCGGTCCTCCCTCCGCTGTCTGTCCGTCCCTGCCAAGAAATGCTCACTTGACACTCATACGTTGATCCGGATGTGATCCAGTTCATCCCGCTGATCGTGGAGATCTGCTGTGGCCTGGTGGAGGACATGGGTCTGGAGTACACGGGCATCTACCGTGTGCCCGGTAACAACGCCATGGTATCGCTGCTACAGGAGCAACTCAACAAGGGCGTCGATATCAACCCGGCAGAGGAGGTCAGGAAGCCAGATGTTGTCAAATGGAGTCTTTTGTGGCAAAACGTGCTACGAGCTCAAAGTTTAATGACATGGCCGTATCGAACCGTATTTTGGTAAAAAGCTGTCATTGGGTGGTCGGGTATTTCTTTTTGTTAGATATGTTTGGCGGCACAGTGGTCGACTGGTGACCACATCTGCCTCACAGTGCAGAGGTGCAGGGTTCGATTCCGGCTCTGACCTTCCTGTGTGCATTTTGCATGTTCTCTCCGTTTCTGTGTGGGGGGGTTTTCCGGTTACTCTGGTTTCCTCCCGCATTCCAAAAACATGCATGGCAGGCTAATGAAACACTCTAAATTGTCCCTAGGTGTGATTGTGAGTGCGAATGGCTGTTCATCTATGCGTGCCCTGTGATTGGTTGGCAACCATTTCAGGGTGTACACCCCGCGTAGGCTCCAGCACACCCGCGGCCCTAATGAGGATAGGCGGATTAGAAAATGGATGGCTGGATGGATGTTTAAAATATGAGCCCATTCTTGGAATGCAAAAGCTGCACCGATTGACCCCTTGATGTTTCCTTTGTTGTGGACAGAAGTGGCAGGACCTCAACGTTGTCAGCAGCTTACTGAAATCTTTCTTCCGGAAGCTTCCGGAGCCTCTTTTCACCAACGGTGAGTCCTGCCTCTCTCTCTCTCCAACACACACACAAACTCACACACACACAAACTCACACTCTCCCTATGTGTCGCCTCTGCAGACAAGTACAACGATTTCATCGAGGCCAACAGAATGGAAGATGCGTCGGAGAGACTGAAGACCATGAAGAAGCTGGTACACCCAGTTCACGTCACACTGGTTTCAGATGGACTATTTGATCCGGAGTTATCATCACTTTCCCTGTGTGTAGATTCGAGACCTTCCAGATTATTACTACCACACGCTCAAATTCTTGGTGTGTCACTTGAAGACGGTGGCAGACCATTCCGATAAAAACAAGGTGGGTGATATAATAGATTTAAAAAAAAAAAAGAGGGATTTTTATGGCAATATTTTGTATTGGCATGAGAGCAATATATTCAGGGATGTCTTTGTGGGAAAATATTGTCTTTTTGCTAATGGTTCTCATATCATATTTGTGGCAGAATTTTGTTTCTGTAGCGGAATACTCAATTTATATTGGTAATTCTGAATTTTCTTTGACCATTTTTGTTTATTTTATTTTAACTCATTCGCTGTCATTTGACAATATACTTTTCTGGAACAATATCTACGTTTTATGGCAAATTTGAATTTTAATGGCCATATACAGCATTTTAAAAATAAAATACTGTTACAGTATTGTAAAATCAATTCTTTGATGATCAAATCTGGAGCTTTCACGGCAAAATATGGTCTATTCATGATAAACACGACTTTTGAATGGGTAAATATTTCCGCTTTGTGGCAAAGAATATAAACTAGTTACCACTTTGTAGAATTTCCGACTAAAAAATGTTTTGGGTGTCCAGATGGAGCCCCGTAACCTGGCTCTGGTGTTTGGGCCAACGCTGGTGCGCACTTCCGAGGACAACATGAAGGACATGGTCACACACATGCCAGATCGCTACAAGATAGTGGAGACGCTCATACAGCATGTGAGTGCGCAATCACACACGCACATACACACGCATCCAATGTAATCATGACAAAATAAATGTTTTCTGTCGTTCCCGCAGTACCTCTGGTTTTTCAGCGAGGAGCCAGACAAGGACGAAAAGGTTTGTAACTAGCAAATCTCAGCATATTAATAATAATAACACCAAAAGCAGTACAAAGAAGAATCATGTATCCATTTTTTTATACAGACGCCAGTGGACACTGAGGACGTGCAGCCCGTCCCTAACATCGACCACCTGCTTTCCAACATCGGGCGGACGGCTTTGCTCGGGGACGCCTCAGGTGAGCACCGCCGCTAACTGCTAGCACACTAACGCTGGCCTAGCTGTAGCCGTGCGCATGCTAACGCTGCGCCGCAAGCAGAAAGGAGGTAAACAGTGGACTGGAAACAGGCCTCATTAATTAAGCAAACTAAACAACAAATAAGCGTCTCATCTCAAATAAGAGCTTCGTGTTCACTTCAAGTAACAAAATACTGTCGGGGGCCTCTCTTAGCTGCACAATGACATTTTTTGCCACCTGTATTTGATTTGTGGATGGATGGCTCTTCTTCAAAATAATATTTGAATTGTTTTCTGCCCAATACTTACCATGGTGTTTTTTTAATCTTTCACATAAGTAATACACATCGTAAACTAAACGAATATAAAGATTAAAAAAAGCCACCCTGAAAACGAATTGTAGCGAACAAAATTTCAGGAAAACAAAACTCAAAATGAAATAAAAACTCACCATAATACAAACGCAAAAACTATATGAACACTTTCTGTGACGCAGACATGGCATCTGTAGAGCTGCCATTGAAGTGAGCATTTTATTTCTGGAAAAACGATCACAGTTTTGTCATACTAGTAATGCACGTTCATCTGTTTATAGTCAGAATTCCCTCCCTCCTTTCCATTGGCGCAGCAGCGTGTTGCAGGAGAACTGAAGTCGGTCGGTTAGCATTTAGCTTTCGGTGCACTTTCCCCCCCCCCTGTCCTCTCTGCTTTGGATTTCTCTCTGCACGTCGCTCATCTTGTGACTTTCACTCTGCTTCACTCTCTTAGCTGAGCCTGTGGAGCAACCTCTCCGGTAGGACGCCAACACGTGTGTGTGTGCGTGTGTGTGCGTGTGTGTGTGTGTGTGTGTGTGTGTGTGTGTGTGTGTGTGTGAGACATAATGTTTTTGGGGTTTTTTATGCGTGTGTGTCTTGTTTGTGTGCGTGTCATGGTGACAATGCGACTTTCTCCCCCTATTTGCAACCAGAGGTTTGTCAGAGTACACTGCCTAAACGCTCAACTAGTGTGTGTGTGTGTGTGTGTGTGTGTGTGTGTGTGTGCGTGTGTGTGTCATTGTGAAATGCGACATTTCTGCCACGATAAAAGCCAGAGGTGTTTGCGAGAGCATCTCGCCTTCGCTGTCCCATGTTAATGTTTGTGTGTGTGTGTGTTTTGTAATTGCTACGTTGCTGTGTCAGCGACTGCAACTTTTGATGATTCCTTGTGGTGTTTTCCTTTGTATTAATATCCTCTTTCCCATCGGATGATTTGTGTATCCTCCTCCCGTGTGCGTGTGTGTGTCAAGTCAAGAGGGCACAGAGGAAGTCAGACTTGGTGTGGTGTCTTTTTTTTTGTTTGTTTGTTTTTTTTAGTTGAGAGTTTCAAATTGCTTTGCTGCCCTCTATTGGTGGGTGGCTGTAACTGACAGACACTTGCCTGGGTCAACCCCCACCTTCCATTTTGACGACATCATCTGTATCCAGTTTATGAACACCAAGTGTCTCTGTGCTTTCCTTGCAAACCTTTTTATTTTTTTTTAGCTGTGTCACTAATTGTCATCTTCATTTCCGTTCAGACTCCACCAACAGTGACTCCGCGAAATCCAAGGTAAATAATCAGAACGAATATGCCGGCTCCTCTCCCCAGTTATTCATGCTAGCTAGCTAGCCGCCAGTTTTCATGGTCAAAATACATTTATTGACGATAAATAATTCAGAGTTAAAAAAAAAAGTGACGCACAATGTTTTTTTTTCCAACAATTTCATGTGACCACTTGTTCCACCAGTTATTCACGATGACCACATGGCGCCCTCAAAATAAACGGATTGTCGAGAAATAATCCACAAAGTAAAAAAAAAAAAAATCTACATGTTTGGTCATGCACAGATGTCATATATTTGTCGCTGCTTTTGCCCGTTATTCATAATAATTGCTGCTTTGCCTGTAAGAAATAAACACACCAACTCTAAATAATCCACAAAACATCCCCAATAACATGGCTAGAAATAATCCACAGAGTTGAAAAAAGGCCACGGCCTGGAGCATGATTATAAACTTTTGCAACAGAAACGAGCGCGACCAGAAAGAATCCACAAAATCAGGAGTGTTGCAGTAATCCGGTGGTGTCTTGCCCGTCATGTCCTTCAGGGCTCCTGGGGGTCCAAGAAAGACCTCACAGCCAAGGACTTTCTGACTCTGTCCATCATGTCGGCGGTGACGGGACGCAAGCGCCGCAAGCGTCACAACGCTCGGCGGGTGGGCAGCAGCACCGATGACGACTCGGAGCACGAGGCTGTCAAGGCGGAGGAGGGGGAGGAAGAGGAGGAAGAGGAAGAGGCGGGAAGCGGCAGCGCTCCTCAGGAGGAGGACGATGACGAAGACGAGGAGAAAGAGGAAGTTAAAGAAGAGGAGCTGGAGGCGGCGGCGGCGAAATGCGGCAAGGAGGAAGAGGAGGCGGGAGGAAGGTCGGACGCCCGCTCCATCGTGTCGGGCTACTCGACGCTGTCCACTTTGGGCCGCAGCCTGGGGGCGGAGGATGCCGACGACGAGCACAGCGAGCTGGTGAGCGAGACGGACAACGAGAGCGGTTTCGCCTCGCGGGAACGTCCCGGGAAGCCCACGCCGCCGCCTCTGCCTCCCAAACCCTCGTTTGGTGCGGCGGAGAGGGTTGCCGGCGACGACGGTGGCGGGGCGCGCTCCACCACGCCGTCGTCCACGTCTTCGTCGCACAGGCTGCACTCGCGGCCGAACTTCAACTCGCATAAGCTCATCCAATGCGACACCCTCGCGCGCAAGAAGATGAAAGCTCGCTCGCTGGACCTGCTGGAGATCGCCGCCGCGGACACCGGCCCCGGAGACGACGACACGCCCAGGACAAGGAGCCACACGTCATCAGGGAGCAGCCAGGAGAATCTGCGCATATCCCGGGCGAGGTTGACGGCCCCGCCCCCTCCCAGTGAGGCGGCGTCCTTCTCCCCCGCCGGCAAGTCCCTGCGCGCGCGGCTGCTGGGCTCGGCCGACGACCTGCGCAGCGTGGGCATGCGCAAGCCGCTATCGCCCGAGAGCCGCCGCAAGAGGCGCGCCTGGCGCCGACACACGGTGGTGGCGTCGCCCACCGAGGCGCCGAGCGACAAGCGGCCGCCGCTGGCCGCCGCAGAGTTTCCGCTCTCGCCCGTCAGCCGCAAAGAAGACGACGGCGTCCAACGAGGGTCTTCTGGCCATCAGGCGCCCACGTCCAGGTTTCACCAGTACCTTTGAGTGGCAGCGAGCGGGGCGACGATGCTCCTGGAATTAGAAAAAAACCTGACGTGGAAGCGGCCGGGAGAATTTTTGTCCAATCGGGGCAAGACTGGATCATCCACTGAGGTGCAGCGTGAGAGTGCGTTCCCACTCGTTCGCATCACAACCAAAACATCACCACCGTGGGGCAATGATAGCAACAAGTGAGCGTCTTTTGGACGGTGGCCCGTGATTGACAACTGCTGATGCCGCGCAATTTGCTCATCCACGAAAAGATGAAGGGCAATAAAATCCAAGCTGAGACCTCCCTGCCGCCGCCCTGTGTGCCTCTGTCCCTCCAAGGGGCCGACGCGTTGTCAGGAAGCAACCGGGAGACTCTCGGCCTATCCCGGCCCTGCTCAGGCTGCCCCACGCCCAGCTGCGGGTCAGCGCACTGGCTTGTTTTAGTTGTTTTTTAATTCTAAATCCATTGCCAAAGCTTTCTCATTGTGTTACTTCATGTAATTGTGTATTTTGTAGGGTGGAGACACACTCTGACCTCATCATCACCACCCCCCTCCACTGCGCAAAAGTTTTGGGTCGCCACGAGACTTGTGTTTAATACCAGACGGACATTTGAATTTGTTTGGAGTTGATGAGACAAAATGACCACCAGTCTCGTTGAGATTCACTCTCAAAACCTCACGTATTGATGCAAGTAATGTGATATCGAATCGTTTCATCCAACAAGAAAGGTCCTTTCGTTGCCATTTTAGCATTTACAAAATGTTTTTATTGCATCGCCAATGTGTCTGACAAAAAAAAAAAAACAACAACAACAACAAAAAAGACGACACCATCACACGTTATGTGTTAGCATTAACCGCGCAGAAGCAGTCTTAATTTAAGGCAGCATTTCTGGATTGTTTGAAAAACACAGTGTAACTGTCTTTGTTTTATGTTTACTTTGACAGTTAACTTCAACTGGGAATGGTCTGAAACAGCTTGAAGCCTGTTTTTTTTCCCCCTTTCTTTTCAAGAATTGTTCACTATTTGCCAAACTGCTGCTTGTAGTGAAGTGAGTGGACTTCAGTTCTCTGCCACTGCCCAGCACTCTTATCTCAAGGCACCGCTTACTTATGTTTGAACATTAACACTGTGCTTAAATATAGGGACATTTTAAGAAACGAGAGGAAAAAAAACGCATTTGAAGGATGACTATTCTAATGCGCTCAGCTTTGATGGTGGCCCAAGCCTTTTGCTCAGGATCCCCATTGTCTTTTCCGGCACACATTTTCCCCGGGAAACGGTGGTGCTTTTTTTTGTTTGTTTGTTTTTGTTGGGTGAGAGGAAAAAAAATGTCAAAACTTGTCATGTGATCACGGTTGGCTTCTTTTCCCCCGGTTTTTGTGTTGTAACATTTGTACAAAGCCGTATTAAGTTGTACATATGAAAGTTTTCTTTTTAACCTTAATAATAATAATACTCCTTTTTTTTAATGGTTTACAAACATTTCCTTCTCCAGACGCTACTTGAAACGTTCCCTTAATATATTGTTTGTATAAACAGTATTATATGTATTTTTTGTATTGTGACGTCGCAGCTTACCAAGGCCTTTTTTGTGTCGGGATAGTCGCTCGTCTTAGGTTTTAGGTCAAAGCTTCTTTGTAACTTCCTGGTCACGTGACTTCAAACCTCACAACTTCTTTGCGTTCAAATAAGTGCCTCCTTTCTGGAATGTTCCGCAGTGCCATGCTGGCTTCTTGTCCCCTCCTCCTTCCCCGGCTCGGTTCCAAAGACGTGTTCAATGAATTCATAAGGGAAAAAATTTAAAAAAAAAGACAAAGAAAAAGCACACCATGCACTCTCCCTTGTGGTGTAAACTAAAAGGTGTCGCTCATGTTTTTGTACATAGTATGTAACATATTGTCCCTCTTGTGTGTACATTTTTGGAATGGCTTATGAGTATAACTCTGCTTAGCTTATTATATATGATGTAAATAAACATAAGTATGTTTCAAAACATCAGTTTTATTGTTTGAATCTCTAAGTAGCGCCCTCCAGTGGACCAAAAGTGAGTTATCATCCAATTTGAAAATTAAAACTGCTAACAGTGACGCATGGACTCACAAAAATGGGCACCTTCCTGTTCTGTTTTAGGAATGTGTCATCTTGAGTAGTTATTTCATTTAGGCACAATCTAAACAATTAGGGATTTTTCCTTTTCATACCACGGGGCTCTGTCCACACTTGCAAAAAAAAGAAAAGAAAAAAAGAATTTTTAAGAGATGATTCTTTTGTCAAAAAATAAACAGCTATTCCAGGAGGTCCTTCACATTTTAATATTAAGTCAATGTGTGTACGGGTTGTAAAAACCTGTTAAATAGTGAATACACACCAGCACACAAATGTGTTATTTTGTAACATTTTTATTGAACAGCTGTTATCACACCCACAAACTGTTAAAATGTTAAACAATGGACGTAACTGGCCTGATTGCTTGTCATTTCTTGCTGTTGTAATGGACAGAATGCAACACAATGTTTAACAAACAAAAAAAATTTGACAGGAAAACATTTGAACTACAGACTGGAAAAAAAGTTGTTTTTGTAATGTCAAAAAAATGTGTTTTATAACTACTGTATTGGCCCGAATATAAGACGGTGTTTTTTGCATTGAAATAAGACTGAAAAAGTGGGGGTCGTCTTATATTCTGGGTCTGGACATTATACCTATCACGACGCTAGATGGCGCCAGATATAATTGAAGCGAATGCTGAACTTGACTCCCCAGGCTAAAGTGAACCCCTGTCACGAAGAATAAAAATAAAAATTGTGGTAGCACGAAGAAGAAAAATAAAAATAGCGGTGAGAAAGAAAAGAGAAGAAAATAATAGAAGAGATCACAGAAAATGGATAAACGTAGCGACAATCTGGAGAAAAGTGGGTCGAAGATGGGCCAGGTTAACCGGCAGCTGAGGAGAAGTTATGATGGAATTTACATTTCAAAAACCAGAAGCCATTCATTTACGAATGTGATTGCACTTCAGTTTACATATTTAAATGTTCAGATATGATTTGAATGAGGCAAAACAACATGCTTTTTCTGTCAAATATATTGTTAGAATCATTTGTTTCAGATGTACTGGAATTATTTTCTGTATAAAAATTAATTTGGTGTTCAAAAAGGCTTTTTTCAAACTTGAGTCTTGAAAAAGAGGGGGTCGTCTTATAACCAGGGGCGTCTTATATTCTGGCCAATACGGTATATTTCTTCAGGCCAAATACCAACATTTTATTAAGCCCAGATAGAAAAAAAGTAGTTTATACACTGACATTTTATTGTTGACAAAATGACAAATGTTGACCAAAAAAAAAAAAAAAAGTCCAAATATGAAAGCGATTTTACATGGACATTTCTAACTCAGGCTACATGTTGACACAAAATTGGATTGGATTGGATACAACTTTGTCAAATGTGGCTGCTGTATGTGTAACAACAAAATTAAGTCCGTATAGAAAAAAAAAGTAGTTTTATTGACTTTGATGCCGCCTGTCAAATGTTGACAATAAAAAAAAGCTGCTTTTGGAAAAAAACGTTTTATGTTGACTTTTGTTTTATAGCTCTGTCCAAAAGTTGAAAAAAAACTTTTGTATTGATTTTTCTTTTCTTTTAAACCTTAGGTCGAATGTTGCCATAAAGGCCGAGATAAGAAAAAGTTGTTTTGTATTGATTTTTTTTTTTTAAACCTCTGGACAAATAGTAACCCCCCCCCCCCCCCCAAAAAAAAAGTTCAGATAGGAATAAGTTGTTGTGTTCTTATTACCTTGTTGTGAACAGTTTGTTGAGCGTCCCTAATTGTCATTGACGGGTTGGCTCCGGAGCAGGAGCTCTGTATTTTGGGCCTTCAGTCTTTCAAGCTCCCGCTCCAGTTCCCGGAGGCGCGCCAGGGGCTCCTCCACGCTCATGCCGCCTCCGGGCTCTACGGCAGCGCGCCTCAGCCGGTTGTTCTCCTCCTCCAGGCGGGACATGCACTTCTCCAGCTCCAGGTACTCTCTCACCAGCTCCTGCTTGGTCATGTTCTGCAGACTTTCGACGTGGTACATCTCGTAGGTCTCGGAAAAGTCCCGCTGGAGAAACTCCCCGCCGGCGTTGCCAGGCCTCCCGATGCCGTCGCTGCTTCCCCCGCCTCCTCCTCCGCCGCCTCCGCTCCCGTCGTCATCGTCCTCGTCGTCGTGCTCGAAAAGGTCCTCCTCGCTTCCAGTGTCGTCCGGCCGCCGCGCCTCTGTGTTGAGATCCGGCTCCTCGCGGTCGTGCTCGTCCATGAGGAATTGGGTTGTGTTGTACGGAGCCACCGGGAGCCCCTTTGCGAACATCTCCTCGCGCAGGCGGGACGCCCGGGCGGTCTCTCGCTCGTCCAGCGCCTTCCGCTCCTCCCACGAAAGTTTGTAGTAGGGCTTCCAGTGGCGCTTCTTTTTGGCGGCGCGGCGCCGGTGCCGTTTCCTTCCCAGGCGTGCGTCCACTACGAGGCCGGTGTCCGAGTCAACTTGGAGTACCCCGGTGGACGGCGGAGCGTCCCCGGCGTTGGGGGACTCGTTTCCGGGACACTCCCCCCTCAACTTGTTGGTGTTGACATCCTGGTAGTATTTGCCGCTCCTCTGACGCCCTCTGTCGCCGTTATGCGGCGGTGCAGTAGGGTTGCTGGCTGGGAGATGCTTGGAGCCACCGCCGCTGCTCCCACCTGATGGGCTGGCCGAACTTTTCAGGTGGTCGGTCTGCTCCGCTGGTTCTGTCATGGTGATGCTCTTCTTATCTTTCTTCTAGTTTTTCAACGCATTTTAAAACCCCTTCCTATTATGATTTAAACTAAAAAGTTTGTCAAATAAGAGTTTCGCCACAAATTAACAAATATCCACAAGGAGTAAATAACCCCTCGCCCCCGAAAAAAATAAGTTCAGAGATAAAAAAAAAAAGTGTCAAACTAATGACTGAACGACACTCCTCTGAGGGTTTGACACTGTTAACCGTTTCAACGCTGTCACAGCCCCGCGTCCGCCCGAAGACAAGGTCCCGCCGTCACAACAGCGTCCAGTATCTGTTCCAGTGGAGGGAGCTCGCATTTATATACGCGCTCCGCCTCCAGCCGCGCGCACACTGCCGCTTGCTTCTGCCGAGGGATTATGGGATACGAAGTTCGAGTCGCCGCTAATTTCTCTCAAAGCGGCTCAATTTTGAACTACAGCGTCCACAAGGCTCGGAAAAATGACGAGCCTGACAGCCAATCGGATGCCGGGCTGACCCGAGAGCACGCGCCAACCTCTGTCGACGCGGATTGGCCGAGAAACCGGTTTTGCTGTTGCTAAGATCATAGAATTTTCCTAATGGACACCCTGGTTGTCAATCAAATTGGCGTCACGTACGAGCAAGAAAGCAGTCCCGGGTTTTGCTTGGACGCTACCAGCTATGAATTCCGGGTAAAAATAAAATAATCTAAATCTAAAGAGGAAGGAACGCTCGACCGTGGCTATACATCGTCCCCAAAAACAAATGATTGATTGTTTAAGTCACAATTTAAAGCTCGCTTTCACTCAACAACGCCATAATCGAACATCAATCGTGTGAGCAAAACAGCCCCCTCCCTACATTTAAAAGAAAGTGAAGGAACCGGCTCGAAAAGGCTAGTCCATTTTTTAATTTTTGCGAAAAGAAACGCTTTATTAAGACTCATTTAACACACGCCATAAAGTGTAACTTCGAATTGTAAAGAAAAACGTCATTCCCGTGTGGATTTGGGCAATAAATACTTTGATGTGAGTATTTTGTTGCGTCGCGCGGAGTGATACGAATCGGGTAGAGCGTGGTTAGAGGTGCCTGGCGGTACTGTGGAATCAGCGTAAACAAACGACAAATGCAGTAAACCCTCCGAGACGGCCACATCTCGGAACCTCTTGCCGTTAAAAGGGTGGGTCAGGCGAGACCAACTTTGCTCGATCATAAAAGAAAAACGAGTCAACGGAGCGGCGTCGAGAGTATTACTGCGACCAAGACTTTCTCTCTGAAGTTGCAGCGCTTATCTCGTTTTACACATATGTGTGGAAGACGCTAAGGATAAGCTAACTTGTTAACGTGGGGTGGCGTTGGCTTTTTCCTCCACGAAACAACACGTCAAACATTTGAAGTCACGTTAACCTCCCAAACAATACATGAAATGACGTATGGTGGTTATTAAATGGTCATTTGCGCCAAAAGGAGGACTATAACGCCATGGCTGACGCCGTAAATGAAACAACAATGGCGAGTGAGTTACTTAAATGCGAAACAATGCAAGCGGTCAATGAAAGTGACAAGAGCCCCGGTCATCTTGAAATAAACACGTCCTGGATTATCACAATGTGCATTTGATCACAATATATTTGGAACAAAGTAGATCTAACTCAATAACATCGACCGTAATGCCTAGGCCAATGTGTAGTCATACGGGGCCTAGTGTATTTGCTGCAGTCTTGCCACTTCCCGTCGGGAGTTCCGTATTACTTTATTTAATTGTTGAAAACACTTACGTAGCGTCTTAAATTTGTCAATATATTTTAATCTACAAGGGTCCAAATTGCCTCAAATTGTCGATCATGCCGGTTAAACCGTTCGTTAGCACCCCCTGACGTTAGCTTTTTCAGGAATTAGACGGGACCCATCTCGGTGGTAGGCATGGTTTAATCGTGAGGACTAGCAAACTAGTTTTTCAAGAACCACAATGTGCTCTGAAATGCTAATGAAATAAATGAATAGTTGATTAAACGCGTCATTAAAAAAGCCATTTGCTGCATGCTTGGTTAGATTTTACTGTTTGGAGTAAACAGAGGTATATGTTATACTGATCCTGCTTCACTATTTTGTGCTTTTTGGTCAGCCATTTTGACTTGCTAAAGACTAATAGTAATAGTACTACTAGTACAACTACTAGTAGTAAGAGTACTAGTAGTACAATAGGGGAATTCAATGGCTCTTTTGAACTATTTAGAAGAAACAAACTGGTTCAAAGGTGTCCTGGTTCTGCTTTCGGGGTTTTTGTTGAACCATTTTTTTCTTGATTGTGACTACTAGTATTAGTAGCATCGTACTAGTATGAGTGTCATACTACTACTAATGGTAGTAGTAGAGGTTAGGGAATCCAGTGGCTCCTTTCAACTATTTGGAGTAAACAAACAATGGTGCAATGTTAAACTGAGACTCGTTGCCTATTTTTTTTTCTATTTTAACTGGCTCCTGATTACCTGTAATAATAGTATTCGTAATAGTAGCTGTATTATTGTGACAGGGGGAATTTACTGTCTCCAAAAAACACAAAGCCTCTTGTTTCCACTAATAGAAGCAGGCTCAGTTACTTTGAGCCAAATGGCAGGCCAGAGTCAGTTAATATGGAACCTTTCATGGCAGATGAGATTGAGAAATCATAGCCAGAGCTTGTCGGTGTTGTGGTTGGACTCGGGGAGAGGAGGGAGCCAGAGAGCTGCCACGCTGCTGCACAGATCACAGCTTGTACGGATTAGCAAACTTAATCTTAACATGGCCGCCACCAGTATGCAATTGAGGGAAGATGAAAGATGCATATTGTTGTGACGGCCTTCATCTCACCAGACCTCGGAGAGCCTATTCAATGACAATCTGAGTTTGTATGATTCACCTTTGTAAAAATGGAAAAAAATAAAAACTGCAAAACACAGTTACATAAGATTAAAAGATTAAACTAGAGCATCGTTTTGCAGTTTATCTGTCCAATACAAGATGCATTGCATTAATAGATTGTGATAGAGCAGTAACTGTGTATGACCACCCGATGGTGCTGCTTTCCAAGTGATTGTTAAATTGATTTTGGTGCTATTAGTGTCTGTTTACTCAAACTGAATTTTTTTCTTTCCTCAGGTGGACCACTGCAACAGCCAGTTGAAGGCAAAGTGACGTCACCCTCTTGGTGGAGGCCATCGTCATGCTACAAACACAAGTATGGTAATTTTGTTTTGAAAAATTAAAGGTGCAGGGGATATACATTTGATGGCATCACTCACCACATTAGATAAGATCTCTTAACATACAGTGCAACAACAAAAAAGAGCTCAGTTTTATCCAACCAAATTAGGTAATAATCATTTTATATTTTTCATTCAGGGTCAAGGAGAAGCGCATTGGAGCACCCAATATGGGGCGAGAGATGGAGTCCAGCCTCTGGACTGGTCATCCATCAATAGGATTGACACAGAAGAAAGACACGATAGATCACGCTTATATTCACACCTACATGAACAATGAATGATGCTAACATCCCGGTAAATGTTTGTGAAAACATCCAAAATATTTTAAAGTCTTCAATGGAGCTAACCTGGAAGGTTTTGTCAACATCATGGGCAATTTTGTTGATAAAGAACTGGATACATTTTTTTATTTATTTTTTTGCAGACAAGAATTGAATAGGCAGTGAAGTTAAATGTACACATTTTCACCAGCATCAAAGCCCAGTCTTCAAAGAAGCTATTATACAGTGGATGTAAAAAAAAAAAAAGATGTCCACGCCTCTGTTCTAATGGCAGGTTTTGGTAGTTGGGGAAAAAAAATGAGGTCAAGAAAAATTAAAGACGTTTTCTACCATTTATGTGACCTACAACCTGCACAACTCAAAAGGAAACTTTTTTTAAGAGGGAGGGTAAAAATAAACAACGGACAATGTGGTTGCACAAGTGCACACCCCCTCATAACTGTGATGATGCTGTGTTCACAATTTACCAATCACAATCAAACATGTTATTCAGCACACACCATTGAAAGTGCCCCTGGTTAACCAGAGTATTTTTTTTCACTGTTGTCGTAGTTTCCTGGTATCTTTTTTTTTAAATAATGAACTGTTCATAATTCCCTCCACATAGTTATCTAAGCAACTTTTGTCCATCATTTCCATTGTATTATTTTACACAACACCTGTGGACCGAGTTGAGTCGTGCACGGTGACTTGTCATACAACGATGACTAGTAACTCATATTACTATCACACTTAACCGTTTTATGCACCCTGCAACCTGATAACATGATAAGCCGTCCACTGTAGTAACCGCTGTCCCTGAAAGGGTTCATATTGACCATGCATCAAATATCCCGATTTTTGCTATGCATTTGAATTCTTTATTTTCTCTGAAGCCATCAATTTGTAAAATGAATATAATTGAGTAACAGTTGGCATTTAAATGTAAGCTGCAAATTCACCCCCTCTCTCAGGCTATTGAATAGACGGTCATGAAAACCTGGACTCACCCCCACTCACCCATTTTTAATATGCTTATATTTATATTTTATGTTTATATTTATTTCGATACTTTTTATCTTCTACCTTCTCCCTTTCATAATTTTGCTGCTGTAAATTGGGAATTTTTCCATTGTGAGACAAATAAAGGTTTTCTTATCTTCCCTTGTATCTCTCTCTCTCTATATATACATTATGTAGCATTTAAAAATAACGGACAGAAGTGGCAGGGCCATCGTGAGTGACATGAGGAGCGTCAGGTTGCTGTGTTGATGCAGGCGGAAAAGCTGCGCAAATGTGCGCCTGCTTTAGGGCTCATATTACGTGGAGGCACAGGGGCTCTGCACCGGGGAGGGACTGGAAGGAGCCCTCCCTCTCTCTCTCTCTCTCTCTCTCTCTCTCTCTCTCCCCCCCCCCCCTTTTCATTCCTCGGGTGGTTTTTGGGCCAGAGCGAGTCCACGGAGGCACCTGGCCACAAGCAGCAAGTTGCTTCCAACCCAGGCAGGCAGGACGCAAGCGTCTCTCAGCCATCATGTTGGCCACCAGCGGCAAGTCACCGGTTACCTCTACCAGGGAGCCCAGAGCCAAAGTGCCCGAGAAGACCGCGGATCCCATTCGGAGGCTTGGTAAGTTCCAATTTATTTATTATTACTCACTTGTTGTTTCTACTTCACCGAACACGATAACTTTCAAGCCGCTGATCTGTGAACTCATTAATACGCCGCCCTCCTTACATCTTTTTGTACATTTTTGATTGGTTCTTGTGCAAATATTCTGTAAAAAGCACGCATTGGAGACCACCTGAACATGTCGAAATGTTATACAAGTTTTGTATTACATAACCTATTTAGCACAGGCTTGCTCGCAAAAAGGTTGAAAAAGGAGAAAGGGTTACAAATGTGTGTGAATGTCAAAGACCATTGACTGTTTTTATTTTGCAATCCTCATCAAAGACGTTTGACAACTTGAAAATGTAAGTTTATGTGGAATCAAAAGACGATGTCGTGTCTTCAGTTCACCTGATCTGTTTTGTCACTCAGATGCACATTAAGTTCTTTGGAGGCATGTATGTTAAGTTCTTTGAACAAAAAAAAAAAAGAAACTGAGAAGAACAGATTTTTGTCAATGCCTTTTAAGGACTCTTAAGCGTTTGGTTCTTTGGAAACAAACGTGTCTTTCATATTGACAACACAACGTTTTTTGAGGACTCAATGGCCTTTAATGTTGACAAAAACATGTATGTTGAGTCCTTTGCAGACTCTGCTTAGCTTGGACAGAAAACACACAGTATGGTGACAAAGAATACAACTTTAGTTTTTCTTAACTTAATTTTTTTTAATTTCAAATTCTTAAAGTAAGCTAACATAACACTGAAATCGAAAAAGTCTCTATCAAAACTATAACGCTAAACTATAACGCTGGATGCTCTCATAAATAGGTGACGCACTGTGCATTTGATGTCATGCTTTGCCGCACCAGTGCTGCAACCATCGGCTGCGAAGTGCACATTTCGTGGCGCCCAAAACAACGCCGGAAGCCTCCGTTTGATGAGCCGCTGTATTATGAGCGCCGTAATCTAATGGGCAGTAGGTGCGTGTGGGCGTAAGGCCATCTTGAACGGAAGCGAGGGGTCATGTTTTACCCATTTACACACCCACCCCACATGCAAGCCCACCCACTTAAAATAGACACCTGCTCAGCTACAAAGCGCTTGTCAAGTACCCCCACCCCCCTGAGGAGTGGCTGGATGTCCAAATCCCTTTTTTTAGGAACATGTGCTGTTGTAGTCAGGATTGCAACACTTTAATTTTAACGCAAAAACAAAATCGTCCGGCAGCCTGTCAGGTTATGTCGTGTTTCGCGGAGAGCGCTAATCTGCAAATGCAGTCGAGGTGGCGTATCGTTCAAACTGTATCGGCGATGTCTTGAACATTCTTCACTGTCGTACGACTCCAAAAGAGAAGCTAAACGCGTAGAAGTACAAACGATAAAACGCCACCTCAGTTCTATTGAGAAAGGATAAACGTCAGCATTATTTATATTGCATATACAGCATTTTCTTTACATTATCATACGACTATAAACATCCAAGACAATTTAGCCTTAAATTAGCTTGTTATGCTAACCTCCATGAATTAATTCTTCAATTTAGCCTTCAATGAAATGTACACATTTTTGTCTTCAACGACCAGAAAATATTTCTGTAAACATCAAGAGAAGAGACAATTTATTCAATGAAGTTGATGGACTTGTTTGAAAACGTTGAAGGCATTTTAGTTTTCAAGGAACTTGACGTAGTTGGTTGAAAATGTTGATGACAATTCGAACCTATCAAGTTTTCGTCGACATCAAAGATAGTTTAAGAAGTTAATATACTTTATCCATCCGTCCATTTTCAAATCCGCTTTGAGGTGCAGGGTTTGATTCCAGCTTCAGCCTTCCTGTATGGAGATTGCATGTCCCCCCCCCCCCCCCTGCCTGCGTGGGTTTTCTCCGGGTATTCGGGTTTCCTCCCACATTGCAAAATCATGCATGACAGGCTGATTAAACACTCTAAATTGTGCCTCGGTGTGAGTGTGAGTGTGAGTGCGAAAGATTGCTCAGCTACATGTGCCCTGCGATTGGCTGGCAATCATTTCAGGGTGTACCCTGCATACTGCCCGAAGTTAACAGAACAACAATGCTGGTGGAATTGTATTACCTCCAATGTATTCAGTTCATTCATCATAGTCATGGGCAAAAAACAAAAAGAATCCATACAAAAAGAAATCTTTACATTCTTGCAACCGATACCCCAAGTGTCAATTAATGTCGATTCCGCATGCCTACTCACATTACGGGTGTTATAGCTCGGGGCTCGTCAGTGGAAATAGCCACTGTGCCACCGTTGAGCCGGAGTTTTATGCAAACAGCTATTGTGGGTTTAGCTACTGTGTGTGTGCGCGTGTGTGAGCTCGGAGCTGCTTGGCTCCTCTCACAGAAGTGGAATGTAGTTGGTAATGAAAAATGAAAAGAAAAAAAAAAACAATATCCAACCAGTGGATTCTTTGATCACAAATCCGATTTGCCGGTGATCTTCCTTGAACTTTGACACGCCTCTTCCAAGCTATGATCTGACTCAAGTGAGTGTTCGAGTCTCCCGTAATATTCAAGAAGTCCCTCTGAGTCACTTGTCAGTCACTTCAGCAATTCAAATGAAAACTCACATGCTCAATCAATCAACATCATTCATACCTCTCTAAGAAGGACATTCAAATAATGCTCTTTTGAGAAGAAATTCTGAGGGACTTGAGAACTAAAATGTCCCATGGCTTCGCTCCTCTTGTTCTGATTATTCCCCACGCACAGACTTCCTCAGGCCGTCCTCTAGACCGGACTTAAGCCAGGCGGACAGCTGCCCTACTTTCGGGCCCGCCGCCTCTCACGCATGCCCGAGTGCCGCCGCGGCTGCGGTATCGGCGACACCTTTCATTCTTGTATACGCGAGCGTGCGATCCTTTGGCTCACTGGCTCCGGTGGCGCTCCTTATGCCCGAGGGAAACCTGAACCGGGTCCCGGGTAGAGCTGCTCCGGACCGTGTTCATACTCTTACTCATATGCACACCCGTTGTTGTTGTTGGGGTTTTTTGCCCCCCTCCTCGTGTTGATAACCCTGCTTTGGATATGCCAGTGCGGTTGCTAGCCAGCCAGCATTCAGGGTGGTGGGAGGGGGGGTTGTGGAGTTAGGGGGCTGGAAACCAAGGGAGATTTTCTACAGCCGAGCTCTTTTCAAGATTAGCAGCCCATCGGAATGCGGTTAAACGGACAGAAAATACCACTGAAGACACTTTGCACAATAGTAATTGATTTGATGTCTAGAAATTAGAGGTGTACAGATTGATTGGCCGGGATCGACACCAATTTTCTTACATTTTGGGTGGCCGACGATAGAAATCACCGGCACACATGAAAATCTACCCGTTTCCCGATGAAGACAATGGCTTATTTCGATGGTTCTGTATTCTAAGCGGCACATTGCACTGTATAAATGAACACGGAGGGTTAATGCGATCGCGCCCCTTACTTGTTATTCATAGTAACTGCACTCCAGAAGTAAACAGAACGACCAGAAATAATCCACAAAAAAATCCATAGCATTCTCTTGCACAAAAATGCTACGTGCGATGATTTATCAGATCTATTCCGACGCCTCTCACCAGTTTTAATGACCACTTTTGCGCAATGGAAGTAAAGACAATGGCAAAAAAATTCTGACAAAACAGAACAGAATGACTAGAAATAATCCATAAAGTTAAAAAATAAAAAATCCACGACCGGCTTGGCCCCACACAGACAGAATCCCGTCATGTACATGTCGTGCTTGAAGCTATCGTTCCTCTCGTCGGTTATTCATGATAAAAGACCACATAAACGCAATCGCTTGAAATAATCTATCAAGACTTCATGGGGAAACCAAAAAAAATTCTCTACCGGCTCATTGTACATTTCATACGAACTCATGTGTTAAATATCTTTGTTCGTTCCTTTCGCCAATTCCTTGTGATAGCCGCCACCGTACCCGATAGAAATGAACCCCAACAACTGGAAATAATCCACACAGTAAAGTCCTCTGAACGCTTTGTCACGTGATTATCAATATAAATATCCTGTAATCAATGCACTGGCGACTCGCATTAGTGATTCGTGCTCACCGCCACCTTGCACGGTAGAAAGCAACGCAAATAAAGACAGAAAAGCAGATTTTGGTACAGTCAGCAACGCGATGTAGAAACACAAGGCCATGGCCGTTTGGCCATCAACACTGTTGTCAATGACCTGCGAGTTAATGGGGGGGGGGGGGGGGGTCTCGCATGTGGTAACAGCTTGGAACGAGGACCCAGCAAGGGGGGGGGGAGTTCTTTGTGTCCAACGGGGCAAGGAAAAGGGGGAGCGGAGAGTGGGTGGTTGCTTATTTCTATGAGACCCCCCACCCCTCCTCCCCAAAAGGAGTTTGTGTAATTAAAGCGTTAGAACGCTCCGGTATTTTTCCATGCTCCTCACAAATCTAGGTAAGACGGAGCCGCCCGGGAGTAATGTGACATGGGAGCGCTCTGGAAAGACTCGGAACACTTTTCCCTTTGTCCCGGCCGCCATTCACGCCGGCAAATGGAGCGGCTCATGCATAGCACGAAAAAGCAGCGGGTCTCCTTAAGAGCGCAGCTACTGGAAAACACTTGCGAAAAATGCGGACTCTCTAAACTCGGGATGTGTAAGAAAAAAAAAAAAGATTACAAAAAAAAAAAAAAAAAAAAGTTGTTCACACTGTGTGTTTTGAACCTTTGGAATGAAAGCTGCGTAAACACTCCAGTTCCAAAATCAGATAACAAAGACGCCATTGTAAGGGACCACACTGCAGCTTTTTAAGGTGGAGCCCGATCCTGTTCGGCAGCAGCAGAAGTGTTTTCCCATAGGAAAATCACGTTTTATTCTTTTATTAGACAGTTGCGGGGTCAAACTGTCCCAGGCAATTCGAAGCAGACGTTCTGCACTGTCCCACAGGTCTAAAAATACGTTTAATGCTGTTCACGGGAAAGCGTGTGGTCCCCCTTCACACTGAAGATTTGCAAACGTGCAAAGGTCAAGGTGTATGCCGCTCTTCCGTCATCCGTTGATACTATACCGTATTGTCGTATTCATTTCTTCATTTATTTAGTATTAAATAAATTACACTTATTGGAATTCAATCATTTTGCATTTCATAATACAGTAGTAGGCAATAGTATATTTGATTATTGATCATTCTCTGTTTACAAAATTAACATCATTATTTTGTTGATTTATTTATCCTTAGTTCATCATTTCTAAAAGAGCAATATGAATTTGATTTTGTTCTTTTCAAATAAAAAATATATATATATAAATATATATATTTTTTTCCTTTTGCATATTTATTAGTTGTATTATTTATTTTTTCAAACCATATTACTTTTTTTTTCCTGCATGTGGAGTTTATCTGTGATTACATTTCCATGCGTGGAGGCAGAAGTCAAAGTCGTTCATCCAGAGCAAACATTGGCAACTTGAAGCTAACTCCAACGCTTTTTCTTTTTTTTTTCTTCTTCTTCTTTTTTTCTCCTGGCTCGCCGAAGACGAATAAATCTGCATACAATACAGAATGATTTACGCTTGTCGGCCATGTGTTTTGTGGCCTTTTCCAGCAAGTCCTCGCTGAAACTGCGGTGACATAAACACGATTTGTCCTTGCGGCGTCCAAAAAAGGCTGCTTTTGTGGCACCGTGCTCCTGCACAAAAACATCCTGTAAAGTCCACACAGAAAAAGTCTTTATGGCACTCCAATTTTGGGTATAAACGCAGTCAACACTGATGAAAGTTGGTGTGTAAATGTTTACACTGCAAATATACAGGTCGAGTGCACTGTTCTATTCAATCGGTTCTATCTATTCTATTCTATCTCTCCAATGTGATTCATGATAACCAAATACTAATGTTATGCTACTCACGCAAATTCTATTTGTACGTGTGTGTTTGAGGTCTGCTGGACAACGAGGACGTGCGTGTGATGATGCGGGGCTCCAACATGGTGAAAGTTCGCTCTCCGAGATGGCAGAAGAGCCGAACCCTGCGCCTGCTGGAGGACGGACTCACCGTGTGGTGCGAGTCATCCAAGAGTTCCCGCAAGGCCAAAGCCCGTCAGACGTGTGAGTGTATCACCATGCACAGTAGAAACAAACACAAGGGCGAGAAATACTGAGGAACCTCGCTTTTGGTTTTCAGTGGTTTTTATTCATCTAGATTTTGTCCAATTTTTCATACCAAAATAAAAATTATAGACTGTTTTATTAATTTCCCAGAATCACAAAGGCATAAAGTTTTCAACAGATGCACATTTTCATCGACGACTGACTATATGCTCAGCAATACTCAGGCAGGATCAACTTAATAGATGTTGGGGGGGAAAAATCTAACCTTCAAAATAAAAGTATGCAATATAATCACGGTTTCACGCCACTTTCTTGGGCCGCGTGGTGGCTTATTTAACAGTCGCACTCAATAAACATGCACACAATTATTGTAGGCTGAATGTGAGTGCTATGTAAGCCACCTTGGGTCTGTAAAGAATGTGGTGGAAACTCTTAATGCACTAGTGTGCTTTTATTTTGAACACCTAATTTTGACAAAATGTGTTTTGTTGATGTCGCCTGAGTGTTGCTGAGCCGACCAGGAGGCTTGTTCTTGCCTTGAGTTTTGAATAAAAGCTTGCAACGTTGACCCCATTTGACACAAAAATCCAAGTGCCAACCATTTGATAAAGAAGATGAGAAACTTGATCAAATTCAAGCGAGAACTCACTTTATATGCCGTCAAGAGTTTTTAATCAAGCTCATGTTCTCGTAACCGGTTCATTAGTCATTTGCATTTCTGTCACACTTTTTTGTGAAGCTAAAGTTGTTTGCTATGGAATTTATGTTAGCATTTTGAGGTATGTGGAACGGATTGAGTGGATTCATATGATTTCCTATGGGGAATTTTCCTCTGGTTTTAAATTTTGGTTTTCATCAGACTTTCTGGAACTGATTAATTCACAATAACCGAGGTACCACGGAAACCCGCTCCACGCTTGTTTTCACACAAGCAATGAATGTGTCACTGTTATATCATGAAAGTGGCTTGTCAGTTATTTATGGTAATCGCCACCTCGGACAGCCGACATCAAGTTTGCTAACTCAATGTATATGTCATAATTAATGCAGTGGCTCCTCTGGCCCGTTGATCTTGAAATTGTCTTTGCTGTGGGAGGAGGAAACGGGCTTGAGGAACATTCCGGAAAAAAGGGAGAAAGGAAAGCGCTCATGAGTAAGAATAGCCCGGCAACAATGAAAACGTTTTCACCCAGAGGAAACTCAAGCCATATCAGAAGAGGTGAAAGTTGAAAAGAAAATTGGAGCGATGAAGGTACTGTAATGTGCTAACTTGTGGGCAAGGAGAGCCACCGATGCGCCTTTCGCTGCGTACAGTGGACGCTCTGCATACTAGCGCTTCAACACTCATGGAATCACTTATTCGCCGTTTCTTATTTCTCTTTTTCGGACGGCCCTTGTTATCATTGTACATTTGAGTGCCGAGAGATGAGCTTGTTTCGCCATACAAGATATTTCGGAAGGTGTGATGCGATGGCTGCATTCCGGCACGTCAGCTTGATGTGAAACACGCACACACATACACACACACACACATACACACACACGTTACTTTTGTCACATCCCCGTCAAAAAATACGACGACGTAATGCAAGGTCATTTTTGAAGACGTATCGTCAGCTCAGGGGAAAGAATGAGGCTATTATGAGGACTGACCGAGTTGACGCATAGCAGCCATCCCAGCTCTCTACCAGTCAAAAGTGTGGAGACATCACTTTCAAAATTATGTGCAAATGACATTTTCCTGCTTTTGTGGCAAAATATATGTTATTGGCTGTCATTTATGGTCAAGTCGCTTTGTTACGATGGTGGAATTTATGATTCCCTAAAAATTCAGACACCGCAAACATTTCTGTCCTTTTTACTTCGAGCCAAGAAGCTACCATATGTGACACATGTGCACCGTAGTCATTTTAATGTCATTGTCACTCCTCCGTCTCCAGTTGCGGTGACCGAAGTGGAGTGTGTGCGCGAGGGTTGCCAGTCGGAGGCGCTGCGCCGGATTTCGGACTCGGTGCCGGACACCCACTGCTTCACGGTGGTCTTCCGGGGGGCCCGCAAGAGCCTGGACCTGCTGTGCCCGTGCGAGGACGAGGCGCAGCGCTGGGTGCGAGGCCTGCGCACCCTGAAGGAGCGCGTTGCCAACATGACACAAAAGGAGAAACTGGACCAATATCCTTTGTTTTAAAAGTGTTTAAGGAAAAAAAAAAAAGAACAGACAGAATCTAAATAAACATAAAAGAAAAATGAATTCATTTGTCACATTGGCATGGTTGGTTGTGTCTGACCCACATTTTCTGCTCGTCTTCCTGAACCCTCGCTCCCCCCACTTGGATCCGCGGCTACCTGCGGCGAGCGGATCAGAACCAGGATGGCAAGATGAGCTACGACGAAGTCCGCCGGCTGCTGCAGATGATCAACATTGACCTGAGTGAGCAGTACGCTCGCTCCTTGTTCAAGGTCAGGGGGGTGGGGGGGATCCCATACATATTGGAGCCTGTTTAGCCGACACTGTCGATTGACTCCGCGCTTCAGCTGTTAGTTTTTGTTTTATGCTCCTTTCTGATGATGGAATGTGCTCTATATTCCCTCCTGAGAAATCTTGATGTACACAGCTGTAGAAATGCTTTCTCAATGGGGAAGGTGGATCACGCCCTCACCAAAACATTTTTTTTTTCAGTTCAAGGCATCAATTAGAAATGTGAATCTTCCCCAGCCCTTGCACAACTGAAATAAAGATTACACACAAAAAAAAAAAAGTCCACCGCATGGGCATCATCGTTCATCTCTGCTCCCAATAATAATAATAATAATAATAGATTTTATTTATAAGCGCCTTTCAAGACACCCAAGGACACTTTACAATAACAAAAAACACCAAACAATACGGGTTGAGCAGCGGCAGCCAAAACGCGCCAGCGTTCACTCAACCCGAAAGTCAGAAAGAAACAAGGGAGGGACAGGGGGAGAAAAAAAAAACACGCTCGAACTACCCTCATTTGAGGATAATTTGAGTGAGGCAAAAAACTCCTGCACAAGCATATGACAGTTACAACAGGTCACAAGACATAAACAATGAAGACGGTGAAACAAGGGAATGTATGAGGGAGGGGGTGATGGTGGGGGACTAGCTTCCGCATCACCCCGCACAACACAAATAATACCACCTAAGTAATCCACACAGATCTTGCATTCCCAGAGGTGCGACCGGTCCGGGGACAGCCGTTTGGACCACAACGAGATCGAGGAGTTCTGCCGGGAGCTGCTGCGCCGGCCCGAGCTGGACGCCGTCTTCCGCCACTACTCCAGCAACGGCTGCGTGCTCTCCACCGCCGAGCTGCGAGACTTCTTGGGAGACCAGGGAGAGGACGCCAGCCTGGCCCACGCACAGACCCTCATCGGCAACTTTGAGCTCAACGACTGGGGTGGGTCAAAACACACACGGTAATACATTTAAGAATCAGCATCTCTGATGGACATATTTTATCGTTTTGGTTGTTTTTGATCAATATTGTCACTGTTGCTGTTGTCTTTTTAGTGATTGTTTCAATAATTTTGGTGTGATAGTGGTAGTATGAAGAGCTGGATTAAGACGAGGGGGACGATGATTCACTTCAGCGATAAAATGACAGTGAGCAATGTTGTCTTTGGGGATTGCAGCACAGAGGAACCAGTTCATGACACAGAACGGCTTCACAATGTACATGCTGTCACGGGAGAACGATGTGTTGAACCCAGAGCACGCCCGCGTCTACCAAGACATGAGCCGCCCCTTGGCCCATTACTTCATCTCCACCTCGCACAACACCTACCTCACCAAGGACCAAGTGACCAGCGCAAGCAGCACAGAGCCCTATATCAGGTATTCACAGCGCTCTCATTTTCCTGCAATCTTGAAACTACAATTTTTTAAAAATGATGTGTACGTTAGGGCTTTAATTCAAGGCTGCCGCTGCGTGGAGCTGGACTGCTGGGATGGAGATAAAGGCGAGCCGGTCATCTACCACGGTCATACGCTGACTTCCAAAGTGCCCTTCAAAGAAGTCATTGTCACCATCGCACAGTATGCCTTCAAGGTGAGACCACACATCAGAGTCTGAAAAGTGAAAACTGTTTTGACAAAAGTACTTGAAAGTAATGTTATACTAAAAAATAACAAATACCGGTACAAAAATATTAGAAGACATACACCAATACGAACAGATTCAAATCTGTGTGAAAACAAAATACTCGCTCAGAAATACACAGTAAAAATCTGACAAAAACTACAATTGTTTGGCAAAAATGCAAACCCGTTGGCAGAAAAATATTAAGTAAAAAATGTTTTAAATAGTACAACAAAAATATGATGGAAAAAAAACCCAAATTCATTATACAGAAGATATAACCATTTGAAGGTAATTCAACAAATGTCCAAGACAAATATGTTTAAAAAAGATGTTACAAAAACAATTTGGATAAAAATACTGTCCAATAATATTGTTTCCAAAAAATCCCAAACAAACCAAATATGTATATATATATTTTTTGTCCACTAGGCGTCTCCATACCCGCTAATCTTGTCCATGGAGAATCATTGCTCGGTGGAGCAGCAAGTGGTTATGGCCAAACACCTCCACGCCATCCTGGGCAACAAGCTGCTGAACAAGCCCCTCAGTGACCATGCGCTCGATGACCTGCCCTCACCTGAAGTATGAACCACACACTCACGCTTAAAAACAAAACCAAATACCCATCAAATCGTCATTCTAATGGTGGTCCTTGCAGGAGCTGAAGGGACGTATACTGGTGAAAGGGAAGAAGCAAATCCCTCAGCTGGGTCAGCTGGGCAAGAACGGAAGCTACAGCAGTTTCTCCTCAAGCTCCGAGGATGAGCAGACAGGCGGAAACAAGAGCACGCCCAGGAAGGACCCAGCCAAGGTCAGAAAATGAGCCATTTTTACCTCCACCAAGAAAGTTATGGTCTTGTCCACGTAATAATATATAAAAAATTTAACAAATATTTGACACAAATAAAACAAATTATTAACACAAAATCCTACACTTAAAAACAGGAGAAATAAAAAAAAATAGAAAAAAAGTAAAATGCAGAAATATTAAACGAACAAAAAGACAATTATTTTCAACAAATACAAGTGTTACACACAAAACTGTAGAATAATATTATGACAAAAATATAGGGACTAAATAAATAAGTGGAACATTTAAATCTACATAGATGAAAAGTAAAAATCAAACAACTGTAAAAAAAAATATTCGCCAAAACTACAAAAACATTGTGGAGAGAATCCAGCCGTTTTACCTGCACTAAACTTTCTGGGTCTATATTGTCCGTTTGTGTGTTCTAGCCACAGTTCCCCAAGATAAAATTCCTTGGAAGAAAAAAGTAATATTGACAGATCTCCACCAACTGCCAATGAGACATAAATATGCCATCTTAACTGTTCCTCTCCAGCGCCGTCTGCTGGATACTCAGTGCAATGTACAGTAACCTTTTCAGTGGAATGTGCTCATTGTTCTCAGGTGTGCTCCAAACTGAGCGTGGAGCTGTCAGAGTTGGTGGTGTACTGCCGCAGCGTCCCCTTCTGCGGTTTCACAAACGTGGGTGAAAAGCCGCCGGAGGAAATGTCCTCCTTCTCCGAGAACGACGCCCTCAGGCTCATCAAAGACTCGGGTACAAATTCGATAGTGATACAGCATAACAGGATGACGATGCATCCCAATTACGAAATTCAATGTGGTTGTATGGATGCTGCCGCGTAATATATAACAATGGGACACATATCACAATATTGATATGGGATTCATTTGTATGAGTAATGTTACATAAAAATCAGCAAAGTGACATATCACAATATCGATATTTGGTCAAGATGTATCACTGCTGCGGTCATTGAAAATGATACGACAGGTCACATGATCAAGATTCCAATCTTTATCGATGCTGCAGTGTAACAGACACAATGCAGAAGCAATATTTCACGTATTTGTATCTGTACTTGAGCACTTCTATCATTGTTTTTTTTTCAGTGACTCGTATCCAGTTGGATCAGAACTGAACCATAACGTAGACATAACATTGTGGCATATCAATATGGACGTCCATTTGCTCATTTTTCAGGGAAGCTTTTTGTGAAACACAACAGCAGACAGCTGAGCCGGATCTACCCGTCCGGACAGCGCCTCCAGTCGTCCAACTACAATCCCCAGGAAATGTGGAACGCTGGCTGCCAGATGGGTAAGCACATCAATACAGGGGTTGAGAAAAAAAAAAGTACAAAGCCGATTTGGATAAACTCAGAAGTACAAAGTGTAGCTCGGATTTCAAGTTTTGGGTACAAAAGCAAAAAAGTCGTCAGTATAAATATTGGAACTAAGTACAGATATAGGTTAAAATTTTTACTTCACTACAAAAACAAATTATTTGTACTTTGCTACTTCCAACCTTTGGTGTGTAGTGGCTCTCAACTTCCAGACCCCCGGTGAGCAGATGGACCTGAACCAGGGCCGTTTTCTTCCCAATGGCCGTTGTGGCTACGTCCTGAAGCCCGGCTTCCTGTGCAGCGGCGAGTCCGATTTCAACCCGGAGAACACCGGTGGGGGTCCTGGTCACATCCCCACCCAGCTGACTATACGAGTAACTTCATTCAATAATCATACTGTCTTATATGTGTCTTGAATGAATTTAATTTAGTTGATTGTTTGCCCCTCCCCCGCCCAGGTGATATCAGCACAGCAACTTCCCAAAATCAACACAGACAAGGCCACCTCCATTGTGGACCCGCAGGTGTGGGTGGAGATTCATGGCGTGGCCATCGACAACACCAGAGACAAAACCCACCGTATTGACAACAATGGTACTTCCTTCATGTTATTTTATTTCCAGCATTTGTTTCACACACAAGTGAGAGGGCTGCTACTGAGTGGTGCGCCATAGGATTGAGTTTGTTTGCGCGATATTGACTCTTGTGCGCCTCTCGCAGGCTTCAACCCGCGATGGGACTGCACACTCAGCTTCCAGTTGCAAGTGCCCGAGCTGGCACTGGTGCGCTTCGTCGTCGAGGACCATGATCACACGGCCAAAAACGACTTTGTGGGACAGTTTACTATACCCTTCACCAGCTTGCGTACAGGTACATTGGTGCCCTGCCTTACAAATGTACCATCTTATGAAATTATCAAATTATGAACATTGAGAGCTTTTATTTGGACAAAAGTAATACTTTGCCTCCACTTTCTGGCAGTCTTGTGGCAAGGAACTGTGTTGAAGTGAGTTTAGGAACTTCAGATCGACAAAAGTAGTGCTTTGCCGCCATGCTGTGGCACCTTGGTGTCAAAGAATAATGTTGAATTGAGTTGAGGAGCAATCTAGGTCTGTAAAGTTGAATAGAAAGTTTAAAATAGATTGATTGATTGATAATTTCCCCCGGGAAATATCGTACTGTTGTTGTTGTACTAATCTTTGGTCATCTGCTCTCAGGTTACCGACATGTCCACCTGCTGAAGGCCGACGGGTCCCGGCTGGCCCCCGCTACGCTCTTCATCCACGTGAAAGTGTCCCGCAAAGGCATTCCCATCAAACACGTGTGTGAAAGTACGCCTTCGCCCAAGAGAAAAGTGTAAAACTTCACCAAGTGAGACGTTAGTTCAGGGGTGGGCAAGCTTTTGTGCTCAAGAGCCACATTGGATTTTTCTGATGGACAACTCATTTGTAGATGATTTTAAAACTAATAATAATGATGATAATAAGTTAAACAATAATTAATTCTCATTTAATTTTATGTTGAATTAATTTAATTACCAATAGAGCAGGACATGGCTAAAAAAAATTACTAATTACATTTTAGTAAACAATTTTAGGGAATTTCATGCAACAAATATTGCTCATCCTTGCCGAAGTTGGACACAAGCAGCACTTCATTGCCTGGAATCAAAGCACGTTGTTTTTTTGTTCCCACAATATGAACACAAGTAAGTACTCATGAAGTACTAAGAGCAACAACAACAATCTAACTTACTGTACTTTGGCACTTTTAATGTCTTTTAATGTTTGTTACCTCAACAACTTGAACTTAAAATGACAAAAACAAGCAGTATTAAAAAAAACGATGTTTACGTCTTAATCTATAGTTTAGGTCCTACGTACTAGTTTCACATAAACAAAGGAAAGGAAATTAGTCAATTTACTTGTTTTGACTTGGAGACCAATTAGTCTGTTTCTCAATTTCTTGTTCTTTATATTGCCAAAACAGAGCAAATGAATTGGCTGATTATTATAGTTTAACCTTTCAGTATTACAAAAGTGTTTTTGTAGTTGATCAGGTCATTTTATGCAGTGGTCTATTTATTGTGACTAATATCTTTATTACAAATGAATGAATCAACTACTAGCACGCTAATATATGTCTATAGATGAACTCAGAGTCATTAATAATGGGGATTTATAATTCTTTGTGTTTGTTGTTGTTTCTTTTTTTGTATCAAAGCACTTTTTAGCGCTGGTTATCCTTTAACCTTTTTATGCAGCCTTGTCATTGTCGCGTATTAAGTGCCAATAAAGTTTTAATGTAGTGATTTTTGTGTGTCTCAGCCCGAGAAGATAAACTTTTTAAACTGTATCAAAATATTTCACAGCACATTGGCCAAGAGTTCAGATTTTCACGTCTGGTCACATTGCTCTTATTCCACGCACTGAATTGTCCTCTGAAATGTTGCGCTTTTCATGCTGTCTCCAAATAACCAGGCCATGGTAGCAATTTTATTTTAATCTTTAGCCCAATTTTCACTGTAAAATTAAATTTTAGTCTTCAGTTAACCTGACGTGTATGCTTTTAGAATGTGGGAGGAAGCCGAAGTTTCCACAGGGTAACATGCCAACTCTTAACAACTCTTTATTTGACAATCAAGCTAACTTGACTTGACCTGACTTACACTGCAAGCCTTGACACAAAACCGAACATAAGAATGAGGTAGCATTGCATCCACTTTTCACCATACAAAAAATAATTTTAATACCGTGCTCACCACCCCAAAAAATATCATACTGATTATGATCCCTCAAGTGTACCACTTTGAATAAATATATAAAAAGATAGAAGCTCAAAACGCAATTTTACAAGAAGACAGTCACCGACAAGGGCAAGGTTTGTTGACGTAAACGGTGACGGACCAATCACAGCAAGGGACGTTTAAAGACCTCGCAGACACACGCTCTCATCTCACTTCCTGGTCGAAAATGGCGGATGAGAATGAGACAGCACCGCTGCCGGGGAAAGAAGACGTAGAGGACCATGGACACTGCAGCGACTGTGAAAATGAGGAACACCATTTTGACGATGGGTGAGACCGCTCGCCGGAGCTCGCGACGTTGTGAAAAAATAGTCATGGGATTAATAAGACAAAGTTTAAGGCGAGCGCACGCTGGCCACGGCGAGCTTGTCGGGGGGGGGGGGGGGGGGGGGGGGTAGTGGCCGATGTCCCGCCCTTTTGCCTTCAAATTATTGGCTGGGGAGTATGTTTGCATGGGTCGTCTGTGATTCGATTGGTCAGGAGCGGCTAAGTGGGCGGTGTTTCATGTCAACTCATTAGCAAGGAGTTGTAGGGGAGATGGCGAGTCCAAAGTATTCTTTAATACAAAGCTAATGAGTTTAATATTCACACATTATTCTCTGACACAACAGTAACATAACTTTGGCGTGGTTGTCACGTTTAGAGCTCACTCTGAATTGTTTTTTTTCTTAAACCACAAACGAGTCTTCGCTGATCCCCGCTTGACATTTTGCTAATTAGCTTCTAATGCTAGAGCTAGGCACTGTGAAGGATGTCCCGCCTACTTTCACTCCTTTGGCTGGGGAGACAGTTCGTCTGAATATTCTCTGATATGATTGGTCCGCAGCGGTTTAAAAGTAGGCGGGGTTTCGCCGCGGCTAGCAAGGCGTTAGTTGGTTTAACTAAAACAAAGCTAATAAACGACACGATTAATATTTCGCACCTTCTACATCCTACAGAACAACAACATATCTTTGGTTCGCCTGACATCTTCTAATTTAGATTCATGACTGTGTGCGTCTCATCAACTAATGGAGCTCGCTGCTGCACTGTTGTACGTTGTGCCAATTAGCTTCTCGAGCTGAGCTAGCTGTCAAACCCTTTTGTCCAAGGGTAGGGAGGGAACCTCCAGTTACTCGAGAGCCATATCCTGCCTGTTTTAGAGCTTTCTTTCCTCCCAACACACATAATTCAACCGATCATGATCGTTTCAGAGTTCTACAGAGCTTGCTGGTGAGCTGATCAATTGAATCAGGTGTGCTGAAGTAGAGAGAGATCGAAAACAGGCAGGATATGGCTCTTGAGAAGCCAGAGTACCCTACCCCTGCTTTTGTCTGTGAGGAGAGAGGATATCTTGCTATTTCGAAGGAGTCGAATAAAAACAGGAATTTATATATATGTATATGTGTGTGTGTGTTAAATAAGTATGGTGTTGTAACGTTTCGTTTTGCAAAGATGAAAACAAAGGCGCCCTTGTCAACGGCTTCCTTTTAATTACCATTGCATTTGAGTTATGGAGCAAACCTTTTCGCTGGGTTTGGGACCAAAACTAACTGAATTGCAAAAACTCACCAACAGTAAATTATGGTTTAAATTACTCTGATCCCAAAGCACATTCATTTCAATTTCAACTCATGACATTGCAGTGAAAATGTGAATCCTCGCCAATTTGCAAATCACAAACTCATCAATGTGTACATTTCTCTGTAGCTCATAATGTTTGGGGAAAAAAAAATCCACCTATTTTTGCCTATTCCGCAATTGTTTTATGTCTGTATTGCCATAAGATGCCGCCAAAATGCCATGCTTCTTCTAGGTTGCCATGCCAGCGAATGAGTCCCTAGCGTTGGTCAATGACCGATAGCCTGCCAGCTTGGCTAAGAACAACAGCGTGACGAAAGTTTTCAGTTGAGGCGAGGCGATGCGTCTTGCGGAGTTGCCACCGGAGAAAGCAGGGTGATAGCCTACAAAAGATGGCTCAGAGAATAAATGAATGTCCGTGTCACGGGATACAAAACAAAACAAAATGGCTATTAGTAATTAGTCATTTGTATTTTTAGAGAGTTGGCTCCCACGACAAGCATTACATTTTTTCATCTGGCCCCTTTGCAAAATTAATGGCCCACCCCTGCTGTACAGTATGTGGATGGTTTGGAGTGGGGAAAAATTTGTTTTCAAGCTGGTTGGAGCACAAAGAACACTTGTGGCTGTGTGGAAGCCGATGGAACAGCCCATACATATTGTTTTGTGTGTCGTGCATTGTCCTGGACCCCTCATTCACACCCCTTTGTATGTCCATAAATGTACATATACATGGTCGGTCACCCCTTGGCTCCAAAGGTCATGCGATGTGCCATCTGTGTGCTGTCACCCTGGGACAATAATGAGATTATCCTGTGTAAGGATGCAGACACAAGAAGAGGGATGAGTGGGTGCAGGAGCTTTATGTGATTTAAACTGGACCTAAGGTGAAGATAACTATAGGTAATGAATATAAGATAAGTTAACCTTCATTTGTTTATTTGTCCCACACTTGGGAAAATTATTAATAAAAAAAAATAAATATAGTCTTGAAGGCCAGTTCTTTGACCTGAACTTAATAAGTTAATTGTTAGCATTTATAAGATGCTAAATTCATCAATTCTTTTAAATGACTAATTTTGAAAATATTGTTGTTTGTACATTTAAGAACAGGTAAATTTTGCCTGAGGTATTTTTAAATGAATAAAATAAAAGTAGGGTTGTTAATTTGTTTTTCAGTCTTAGGAAAGCCCCCCAAAAACAGAAAGTGTTGGGTGAGTTTTCATTGAATTGCGAGGATTGGTTCCCCCACCAAAAATCAGCAAATCGACCAAGCCGCAAATGCCAAGCATGAAACATGTTTGGTAATAAAATGTAACTTTATAACATAGTGACTTTATAAACACCCTGCATAAAATTATAATTTTATGTACTATGCCCCCCCTCCCCATCTTAAATTGCTATACTTTTTTGTTTATTTGTATTATTTTGTGTTTGTGCTACAGGGGTTTGGGTGACGACAGTGGTACCAAGAAGAAGAGGAGGAAGCAAAAGAAGAAGAAAAAGAGTGGCGTGCCCACAGAAGCCTCTCAAGACCACCTTGCTAAGGCATGAACCAGTTACAATTTGGCATTTTAATCTAACTATGTCGCCTCATGGTTTACTTTCCATGCTGTTTTTTATTTATTTTTTTGCTCTCAACTGCCTTTGTTTTGATGACAACTGTCAGCTTGTCATTGTTTCAGTTTTCACACCAAGTACGACCGATAACAATACTTGCCTCTAATGAGACAGACGGGTTTTTTTTCATATAGATTTAATATGATTCTCAGCCACCGCTACATTCTGCACAGATGGATGAGCTGTGATTCAGGGGCACTAATTATTTTGCTACCACAATGAGAATCACAGTTTAAGCCTTGAAATACTCCCCCCCCCCATGTGTTTTTAAACGCATTTTGAAATTATCGAAACACACTTTTTAAGCATGTTTTTTGCATAAAAAATTGCATTTAAAAGTATAGGAAATTCATTATAATCATGGCACAAATAAAATAGCATTTGGAATATAAATTAATGTCTGAAAATACTCCTTGTGTTCACATTAAAACTTATTTTAAAACACTTTTACAACACGTTGTGAATGTACCCCTACACAAACGAATGTCATCTATGTTATCTTGTGGGACCTCGATTCAGAGATCCAAACATTTCCTTTCATCAGATCCTCACAGTGTCTTCTGTCCCCGCAGGTGAATTCGCTGCCCGCCGACAAGCTACAGGAAATCCAGAAGGCCATCGAGCTCTTCTCAGTGGGCCAAGGTCCTGCCAAAACCATGGAGGAGGCCAGCCGCAGGAGCTATCAGTTCTGGGACACGCAGCCTGTGCCCAAGCTGGGTATTACCACCACCACCACCCCCAACAGCACATGCTAGCCAGACTCTTCGGTCACCTTACATGCACATTGAACCACATTCTTGTGTTTTGACTCCAGGCGAGACTGTGACATCACACGGCTCCATCGAGCCTGACAAGGACCACATCCGTGAAGAGCCCTACAGCCTCCCCCAAGGCTTCTGTTGGGACACCCTCGACCTGGGCAACCCTGCTGTGGTAAGACCTCAGCCATAAAGGATTTTATTCATTAATTTGGTACCACCCCAACCCCCTCCAGACCGAATTAAACGCAAAGTAAAAAGTCAAGGGGGTACCATTTTACAATGATTACTGTGGATATATGCATAGTAAGGTGTATTAATGGCTGCTAGCAGGCATTTCTTCAGTTTACAGGGAACCATTGCTATTCATGGAGGATAGGGACCGAACCCTGCTCCAAATAGTGAAAAATCTGTGACTAATTTATCGTTCTTATTATTTAAAAAAAACGTTTGTTTGTTTTTAATCAAATCAGCTCAAAGAGCTCTATACCCTGCTCAATGAGAACTATGTGGAAGATGATGACAACTTGTTCCGGTTTGACTACTCGCCCGATTTCCTGCTTTGGTGAGTGTTTTTTATACTTTTTGATGGTCCTCCGTACTTGTTTCTCATCTACTCGGTGAGTTTTATAGAAATCAGCGGCACTATTTTGTCCCTTCCACAGGGCTCTGCGGCCCCCCGGCTGGCTGCCTCAATGGCACTGCGGGGTGAGGGTGAACTCCAACCAGAAGCTGGTGGGCTTCATCAGCGCCATCCCCGCCACCATCCACATCTATGACAGGTACGCAGCCGTATAATGGCCCAAGAATAAAGCAAGGAGACATCTGTGTGTTGATGTTTTTATTTTAGTGAAAAGAAAATGGTGGAGATCAACTTCCTCTGTGTCCACAAGAAGCTCCGAGCCAAGCGAGTAGCCCCGGTCCTGATCCGGGAGATCACCAGACGGGTCAACCTGCAGGGAATCTTCCAGGCGGTCTACACGGCCGGGGTGGTCCTGCCCAAACCCGTTGGCACGTGCAGGTGGGGGTCCTCACCAGGCAATGAAGGCTGTGATCGAAGCAATGGCACAATCACATCACATGGACTTGTTGTTGTTGCAGGTACTGGCATCGCTCTTTGAACGTTCGCAAACTGATCGAGGTGAAGTTCTCCCACCTGAGTAGGAATATGACAATGCAGCGCACCATGAAGCTGTACCGCTTGCCCGAGGTCCGTTTTCCTGACTATACACTCACCGGCCTCTTTTATTACTTGCACACCTTGAGCTCTTGTACCCAACGTGGACTCCCTCGTTCCTTCCGCAGGCCCCCAAGACGTCGGGTCTGCGGCCGATGACCAAGAAGGACGTGCCGGCCGTGTGCCGCCTTCTGCGAGAGTACCTTAGCCAGTTCAACCTGGTGCCCGTCATGAACCAGGAGGAGGTGTCCCACTGGTTGCTGCCCCGTGACAATATCATTGACACGTACTTGGTGGAGGTGAATGGAAAGGACACAGAAGTCGGCTATTGTGAAAGATGAGCATAAGTATTGACGTGTGCGTAATTGATCCTTTCCCCCGGCAGAACGAGGGCAAAGTGACGGACTTTCTGAGTTTCTACACACTGCCATCCACCATCATGAATCACCCGGTGCATCGCACACTGAAAGCTGCCTACTCCTTCTACAACGTTCACACCACCACCCCCCTGCTGGACCTCATGTCCGACGCCCTCATCCTGGCCAAATCGGTGCGTAATATGTAACGAGACGTCGTACATATGTCGTCCCTTTCCCGCCCAAGTCAGCCGAATGTACAGTTTTTCTGGTTTTGTCACGCAGAAAGGTTTTGACGTCTTCAACGCACTGGACCTCATGGAAAACAAGACTTTCCTGGAGAAGCTCAAGTTCGGCATCGGCGATGGCAATCTACAGTATTATCTTTACAATTGGAAGTGTCCCAGTATGGGCTCGGAAAAGGTACCTTTTAGTGTCTGTTAATGGGAAATTGCAGTCATTTTGATGTCGTGGAAAGTAGAACAAAAGTTGTCGGGAACATTTTGCTTGTTGGCAGTTTAAATGTTAATGTGTCATGTACAGTTCAAAATAAAAGGATGCGTTATGGAGACATGGAGCAAGATTTGAGCAAGATTGGGCAGGCAAAATAAATCAAATCATGTAATGATGGTCATCAGTTTTCATTTTAGTCTCCAAAGTGGTGGCCAAATTATTTTCCCCAAAAGTTGACGCATTTAACCTGTTTCTGTCTGTCTTCCCCCAAATAGTGTCTCATGGCTAAGCAGATTTCCCAAATGGTGTCCCATTTCTTCTCAGGTTGGCCTGGTCCTGCAGTGATGCAACAATACACACCCCGCCGAACCCTGATGGCGTGAGGTGTTACAACAAGATTACAGCGACCGCACCATCGCACGCATCACCTGACTGATGGGCATGAAGACTCTTTCAAGAGAGGAAACATACCACCCATTTTTACTTTTTTTTTGGTCCTTTTTGAACTTTTTTGAGCTGCACTATTTCTGCCAGCCAAGGGGGGAGCCTACACCCCCATTTCACACGAACCTTAAAGCTGTCGCAGTTACATCAAAGCCAATATTTGACATCAGATGGTGATTGTACCGACACAAACACACACACACACACAGTCTACAAGGGCAACTGCATTCCACCAACCATAAAAATAAAAACACGTAAGTTTCGGCAACACAATTGCTAATTTGTGCCCGACCTAATGCGCACCACAACTGTTTTATGTTTGGAGTGCTTTTTTGTTGTTTTTTTACCCTCCCAAGTAAAATTTGAGGTAAATTTAAAATGGAAGATTTTTTTTTTAAATGGAGAGGGTCATGATATTGTGGTAATAAGCTAACATAAGATAATAGCAAGGGCTTTTTTTCTCATTCCCGCTTGATTAGCTCTAATTTCCATATCCAGGTGTCATTGTAGAAGAAAACAAAGCTGAACCACCGCGTACAAGGTCAAAAAGGGGTTTCCCTGATACGCCACGCTGTGATTGTGTGCACCAGACTTTTGACACCTTTGTTATCAATAAACCTGCTGTTAAAGCTCCCTAATACAACCTCATATTTGCTGAAGCGTTTAATTTTCCTACTAGGTAGTAAGATAGTGACTGCAAACGCGCCGTTTCCAAAATCAAAAGAGAAGCTTGGAAGTGTGGAAAATGCACGGTCTTGAAATTCAAACAGCTGTGCTGAAAGCGCGACAACGGGGATGTGTTTAAAAAAACAACAAAAAATAAAACCGTTTTGGGGGTTTTGCAATCACTGAACGAAAATGGACTGCAGCAACTGAAGCTGTGGGTGTCATTTTTGAAGCAAAAAATAAAATCTACCAAGAAATGATCTTGTTTGTTTTTTTTCCCTACCTTCCCATTCTTGTCAGAAAGATACTTGTGTTTGTTATTACATCATGTATTGTGGCTTGTATTGCTATGAAACGTAGTATGCATAGCATAGCAAAACAAGCTCTAAAATGTCTCAAAGGTGCACTGGGGAAAATATATATATATATATATATACACACACACACACACCACGCGCACACTTAGTTTGTGTCTCGCTTCACTCTCGTTCTCAAAACTACGGAATTTCCTGCGCGATGCTGATTGGTGGGTGATGTAATACGGAAATGGGCTGTGATTCGCTCAAAGAATCAGCTAGTATTTTTTTGGTGGGCGGTGCCTCCCCGCTTCTCAGCACAGTTTGGCAAGCCAGAGAAGGCAGAAGTAAAGCAGCAATGTGGCTCACTGTGGCGATTGTTACCGTCACCTTGCTTGTTGTCTTTTTTAAATATGTCTTCGCTTCTCCGGGACCCAATCCCTTTCAGACGGACACGCGGGAACCCCTGAAGCCGATGCTCTATAACCGCAAAGAGAAGAATAAGGTGTTGAAACAAGGTGAGCCGGGCTGTCGTTCTGTATCTATAAGGTCGTTACATAACCTTTGGTCACACGAGGAACGTGTCACCGAATTAGTTTGCGCATTCCACGGTTCGTGTGACTTAAACTAGGTACGTGAACAAGTGAGGAAAAAAGCCGCCATTTAAATCGGATTTTGTTTATTCACACTTAGACGTTTGTCATAGGGGTGTCATTTGTATTTTTTGTGTATTTGTTTTTATTGGGGGCGTGGGGGCTGAGACAGAGCCCCGCAGATGCACAGGATGAGTAATGGGCACGACGGTTCTTGATAAGTGTCCTAGATCATTTGATTGTAAGGTGTCCTTGAGTGTTTTGAAAGTCGCTTATAAATAAAATGTATTATTATTATCATTAGAATCTATTTATTTAAAAGACTCCCTTTAAAAGATTCGTTCACTATTAATTTCCCCCCGAATGCAATTTAAAAAAGGCTCCCAATGAAGACGTGTCTGTTTGCATTCCACGACGGTGACAGCATTCCTGAAACTGATGTCATCCGCACTTTTGTGCTCAACATCATCTTATTATAATTAGTGTGTTTTGGTAATTGTTTTATTCATTTATCTCTTCGGTATAGCTACTTTAAAAGACAAATTATATTAATTTTTTAAATTATAGGATTATTGGGATATATATGAATATTTCATTGCAAAATTTTTGAATAGCCTTGAATTTGTACTGCCACTGCAATACTGATAAGCTATAACATCCTGCTGCTCCAAACCAATACTTATAATGATAGTATTTATTTATACATGTATAGTTGGCGCATTGATTACATTATCAACATTGTTGTTGTGTCCAGGCTTCCTGGCCAGTAAAGTTCCGGACAATTTGGATGCGGTCGTCATCGGCAGCGGGATCGGTGGGCTCGGCCTGGCTGTGCTGCTGGCAAAGGTGGGAAAGAAAGTCCTGGTTCTAGAACAGCATGACCGGGCCGGCGGATGCTGCCACACGTTCACCGAGAAGGGTTTTGAGTTTGATGTCGGTAAGGAGAACATTTGCGATTGTTGAATTTTTGTAAAAACACTGGAATGGATCCATGAAGCGTTTGTGTACCATAGGAATCCACTACATCGGGGACCTGCTGGACCACAAGCCATTCCGCTGCATGCTGGACCAGCTGACCAACGGGCAGCTACAGTGGGAGCCCCTGGACAACCCGTTTGACCATGTCGTGATTGGGCCACCAGAAAACCGCCGCCACTATCCCATCTACAGCGGGCGCACACGCTTCCCTGAGGAGTTGAAGAAGTGCTTCCCGGGCGAGGAGGCAGCCATCGACGAGTACATGCGACTGGTCAAGGTGAGAAAAGTCTGTCGGGTGGACATCACTTGACAATTTGAAATCAATTTTTGTCGTTGTACTTTGTACTTTGAGTATTTAGTTGACTGATGATATTTTATATTTTTTCTTTATAGTCCCTGGTTTGAAAACCTTATCCACGATTTTTCTTCCTTACTTTGTCAAAATAGGCTGAAAAAGAAAAAAAAACATAAAATTGTTTATGACTTGTAATGCAAAGTCCAAACCATAAAGCACCTCTAGAAACACGAATGGAGGTCCAACAGGCTCCAGGCGAGATAAAACGTGGACTGCAGCAATACGCAAGATGACAAGAATGCAATACTCCAGCACCTTCCTTCAACTGAGGCCACGCCTGAATATCAAATGTCTAAGCAAACCTATCCAGTTACTTAACTGGTTTAGATAAAAGTAGTTAAAGCACCAAGCTCGCTTATAATGAGTACATGTGTTTGCTGTATTTTATTTTAAGCAAGCATTTTTATCTTAATACTGAAATCAAAACACATATTTCTACCACTTTCATATCGCTCCCATTTGCTGCGCCGTCTGTTGTCATCACGTTCTGCCGTGTGTTGGCCGTCATGGCTCTGTGGCTAAAAATGACCCGCTTACGAGCAGCCACGCGATGTGACACGGCATTTCGGCAGCGGCACATACACAAGTGCAGTGTGAAAAAGCCTTAACTTTGCCCTCACTTAACTCATTCACCCCCAAAGACGTTTTTAAACGTCTTTTCAGACTTGGTCCAGAATTGGCTGGTACTGAATGAGTTAACACAAGAACGTTAAGACCTCAGACTTACTTTCGGCTGACTCCCACAACTGGCCAGGCTTGTCCACCATTGAATGAACACGTCACTTTGTTGTACCTGTAGAAAACGGGCCGAGGCATTTGGTTGATGGCCATGCTCAAGCACCTGCCAGCCTTCTTGGCTGAGTTGCTTGTCCGCAGCGGTGTGAGCAAATATCTGTCGGCCTTCTACGAAATGGCGCCCCGCAGCCTGACCGAAGTCGTCAACGGGCTGACGGAGAACAAGGACCTCAGGGCGGTCTTCTCTTACATCTTTGGCACCTACGGTAGGCCGCTTGTTTTGTTCACAGCCCTCCACTGCATTGGTTACCTTAGTTGCACATCTCTGAACAATAATGTTAGCGATGACATAGTGGTGACACAACCTAGAGGTGCCCTGGCTTGTCCGCCAGTATGGTAGTCAGCCAGAGTTGGTAATCTGGTTGTCTTAGTTACTTATGTACACTACTCGAAGTGGTAAAATTAGCATCGATGCTAGCGCTTACACAAGGATGTCCGAGCTGGTCCATAATTCTGATAAACCATTAAAGTAGCTTAGCCAGGGTTGTCGCGGAAACAACAGAGACACTGTTTTCTTTCATACAATAGTCCCAATGCTAATGTTAGCCTTGATGCTATCACTAACACAACTCAAGAAGTCTCCTGCCTGCGTGCTTGACTTTCTCCATCCCCGTCCAGGTAATATGCCGAAAGATGCCAGCTTTGCCATGCACAGCCTGCTGGTCAATCACTACATAAACGGGGCCTGGTACCCGAAGGGCGGCTCCAGTGAGATTGCTTACCACATGATCCCCATCATCGAGAAGGCAGGAGGCGCCGTCCTGGTGCGAGCTCCGGTAAACCGCATTCTGTTCAACGACGCACGGGAAGCGTGTGGTGAGTCGACTCTCCATGTCAAAATTGCACCGCGGCCACTTCTTGTTTGGTTTCAGTATTATCCGGTATGGCTCCACCAGGTGTGAGTGTTAAGAAGGGCGAGGAGGAGGTGCATATCCATGCTCCCATGGTCATCTCCAACGCGGGTATCTTCAACACCTACCAGAAGCTTCTGCCCAAAGAGCTCCAGACCACGCCGGGTAATTTAAAAAAAAAAAAAAAAACAGCGATCAATCATGCTTGAGGATGTGGATACATTTTCCACTGAGTGCCACATCCAGAGAAAAGGAAGAAAAAAAGGAGAATGGGGGCCCACTTTACGTTGTGTGTCTAAGCCGTTAAAAATATTGACGGAAAATGAAACCTTGGCATATTGTTATTGATGACAAAGCAAAATGATCTAGATATCTATCTATCTATCTATCTATCTATCTATCTATTTGTCTAATCTGTCTATCATTGATGCTAGTGCCAACATGACTCGAATCCTGGCAGGGCCACGTTTATGCTATCCATATCTTTCTTAGGCTATTATTTATTGTGAGGTACAATTGTTACACATGATTCCTTTACATCACCACTTGAGATTTGGCCATTAAAAAGCATGTTTTGGCATTGATTTTTTTTTTTTTTTTTTTTTTGGTAGCAATACAGAGGCAGTTGAGCATGATGAAGCACGGGGCAGGTGGCCTCAGCATCTTTGTCGGACTCGATGGCACCAAGGAGGAACTGGGCCTCAAAGCTGACAACTACTGGATCTTTGCGGAGAACAATTTCGACGAACTGTAAGTTGAGTGTTGCGCCGTATCAATTACACCTGGGAATCGTTTTAAATAGGGAGGCACAGATACGAGTCTGTCAGTGCATCCCCTACTTTTAAATTGCAAGGACACTGCATGAGAGGTCTCATTCTTGCTTGTTTGCCGTTTTTTTCCCCCGAGGGTGACAAAGTACAAGGATGGTGACAGGGAGGAGTCGTGTAAAAGCATTCCCCTTCTGTTTGTCGCCTCCCCATCTGCTAAGGATCCTACGTGGGAGGAGAGGTCACCAGGTACTAGACTTTAGATCTGGTGATGCAGCATTGTGGCTCATTTGTGTGCTCCGTACAACTTAGGACAGTGATTTACAGTTTTCGGTCCTACGCTGTAGGCAAGTCCACATTGAGTTTGGTCAGCTTTGCCAATTACGACTGGTTCGAGGAGTGGAAGGATGACAAGGTGACCAACCGAGGATCCGACTACAAGGAGTTAAAGCAGGCGTTCACTGAGACAGCACTGCAGGTGGTGCTGGATATGTTCCCCCAAATCACCAGGGACAAGGTAATGTTAGCATTGGTGTTAGCTGCGCGTATGTTACATCACCCTGATGTTGGTTGGCGACAAATCCAGGGTGACCGGTCATGTGGGATTGACTCCAGCTTGTCCCCGATGAGGACAAGCACTATAGAAAATGGATGGATGAATTACATTTTCCCACTCGGGTGCAGGTGGAATACATTGACGCAGGCACGCCCATTACAAACGTGCACTACATCGGCGCCCCCAAAGGCGAGATCTACGGGGCAGACCACAGTACTGAGCGCTTCACCCCGGAGGTCAGCGCCAACTTGAGGCCCCAGACGCCATTCAAGAACCTCTATTTGACAGGTAGCTACATCGTCCAATCCAGCGTTTCCCAACTTTTACTTAACCATAAAGCACATATTTTACACTGAGAAAAATGTCACACCAAACAAAAACCTTCAGCCATCACATCGTCCAATCAGCATTCAGTTTCTGCATTCGCACGTCAATTTATGTGTCGTAGGTCAGGATGTGTTCGTGTGCGGCTTTGCGGGCGCACTGGCCGGCGCGCTCACCTGCGGCTCGGCCATCCTCCATCGCAACCTGCACCTGGACACCATCATGCTGGCCAAGAAGACCAAGTTTGTCAACAGCAAAATGAAAGGGGTGTAACCTGGCAGCACAGCAGCTGGCTTGATGAACAGGGCTTGTTCATCGGCTGATGAAACACACAAACAAATGATTCCATTCTTGTCCACAGTGCCTTTGAGTAATTAAATATATGAAAAATACATCATATTTGCCACAACATACACATTTATTCTGTAAAATATTATTGATATGGAATATATTTATTAAAATACTAAATTTAGAATGGCATAATTATAAATTATGTTACATTATATTATACTCGAGTCTGATCGTCTTTGTGTACTCAACTCTACCCTATTTTAGTTTGTAATATGTTAAATAATGGAGTTCCTATTAAAACACAAACGTGTTAATTTTGTATTCTCTTTATTCGTTTTTTTTCATTTGGTACACTGAGCGAAGTGCAATATTTTCTATTTTTATTTTTTTTTTGTGACACGATTTGAAAAACAAAATTAACTCTTACTATAATAGTAATAATTTTCCATAGATAACGTTTTTTAGACACTTTGACTTGTACTAAATACTTGTAATACGGATATTGAATGTACACGATACTCTGTAGTGCGCATGGACACAGCATTCGTGCTCACACGTGAACGGCTGATGTTCACCTAAAGCTGTTCTCATATTGTTGAACGATTTACGTGCTGTCGGGTGTGTATTTTTTGCGGGAGGGCTGGCACATTGGTCTGTCCCACAGCGACACGGAACCAAGATACTTTTAATCATCCATTTCAAAAGGTAAATAACGTTAAGAGAAAAGTTATGTACTGTATTGTAGTTATTAAAATGGTAGGTCGTGTAGACTGCAAGGAAACCTGCTAATTGGTTAACGCTCAAGTTTGCTTGTCACTTGACACGTTTAGTGCACGTTGTATTGTTAAAAATGTATTTTTCATTCAATAAGAATATTTTAAAATTGTATAATAATATGAATAATGAAGTTATTAGACGAATACACTCGGCCTTACAGCACGTCAGTGCCCAAGCCTGATTGGACAGGCCTGATTGGATCTGCCCAAATGCGCAAACGCGTTTTTTTTCATACGTTGAGCTCACCGCCATGATGAATGTGGCAAATTCGAGAGAACGTCAAGTCAAAAATTATTGGGATTACCTTCGTTGGGTAAGACTGAGCAATGAGTTTTGGTTGTATTTGGCCACTATTGCATCATTTTTTGAAAAACATTTACAGGCATCGTGTCGAATATGACGCCCATCATTTTATGTTCAGTAATTTATGAATTGCTCATAAATAATTTATAAACTTAATAATGTCAATCACTCAATGTGGACAGAATAGAAGTGGTGCTTTTCCTTTTGACTACTTTCTCAGCTGTTTATCTTCAGGAAATTTAGCAACCCACTGCTATCAAAACGTTCATGTTTATCTTCTCCAACTGCTCTACTATTCCACATCCAAGGTGATGGAGGTTGGCGCAAATTTGCTTTTCTATGACCTGCTGACTGAGATTGGCCAGGGCTCCTATGGCAAGGTGTACAAAGCCAGGGAAGTGGGAGAGGGAGGGCGCCTCCTTGCCGTGAAGAAGTTCCACTTCCACAGCAATGCGTCGTTGTCGTCCAACGACAACGGCATCCCTCCCCACGTAATCCGTGAGGTAGCGCTGCTCGAGAGGATGAAGTACTTTCAACACCCCAACGTTGTCAAGTAAAAGCACACAAGCCATTCTTATTTAATTGGGAAACGGTTTGGCGTTTGTTAACTAAGTTGGAGTGAATTTAAAAAAAAATTAAATGGAAATTTGCTTAAAAATAAATAAATTAAGACCGTATTTCACAGCACTACCTAGTTGTAGTTAATACACATGATTCTTCTTGTTGGACTGTGCAGGTTGTTGGACGCAACTGCCACGCTGGTGGGCAGGTCATTGGACCTCACTTTAGTGTTGGAGTACATTGACCAGGACCTGTCCACTTACCTGTCTGTAGCCCATCCGTCTGGACTCAGCCGGGACAACATAAAGGTAAGAATAATAATAGTCGTAATATCAATATGCAATCTTTTATTTCTATAAACCGCATGATGTGATGTTCATCATTGCAGCAGAGGGTGCTGTTCACAAACAAAAACCCCTCTGTGACTTTTGTGTGACTCAATCAAATAGAATTTATTATAAATACAGTTATACAAAAAAAGTTTAATGTACCTGTATATATTCAAATGTTTTGAGTATGACTCTAATTTGTTCAGCAAATCTCATAGTTGACCCAACAGATAAAAGAAGTAAAAAGTGAAGATACTGTGTGTGCATCCAGGCCGTGATGCTGCAGGTGATGCGCGGCCTGGACTTCCTGCATGCCAATATTGTGCTGCACCGTGATCTCAAACCAGCCAACATCCTGGTCAGCAGCAGCGGCCTGGTTAAGATCACCGACTTTGGCATGTCTCGTTTGTACTCCTACAACATGGCCCTCACACCAGGGGTATGTGCACCATTACATCATTGTGTTTGTCACAGAAAGCGTGTTTGGGGGGGGGAAAACTATTTTTTTGCCTCTGCAGGTTGTCACACTGTGGTATCGAGCTCCTGAAGTACTGCTCAAATCTTCTTACATGTCATCTGTGGATATGTGGAGCGTGGGATGCGTCTTCGCTGAGCTCTTCCTGCTTAAGTAAGCACGTCACTCATTACTTTTGACACGAAGATGACACGTTGACGTGACGTTGATCCCGCAGGCCGCTCTTTAACGGAGCCAATGAGGCGCAGCAGCTGCAGATGATCTTTGAGTGAGTATTTGGTCGTGTGATGTTCCTAAAGCTTCTTTCTTGCAGAGATAAATCAACACGGGAACATGAGGGATTTTGGAGATGAGTCAAGTTGGATCTAACGTCGTCGTTTAAACAGAAAGGAGCAAAGTGTGATATTTCTGCAAGTGATACTTCCAGAGAGGTATGCTTGGATAAATTTGGATAAGATGAACCTTAACCCCATCAAGCACCACTGGGATCAAATAGACAGTGCCCCCCCCCCAAAAAAAAAGAGTGTTAGCTGTTCTCGCGGAATAAATAAAATACTTTTTTTTTTAATGTTTTGCTGTTTTTCAATGAACAGGATATCTACATGACATTTTTTTCACAGCTCTGCACTTTTACACAAGTCCAATTTAAACATATGTAGCATTTTTCTTATCTATCTATCTATCTATCTAAATTGGAGGCTCATTATTTTGGGGCTGTCAACCATTTTAGGTTCATCGGTTTGCCAAGCGAGGATGAGTGGCCCCAGGACAGCCCTGTGACCTACTCACTCAACTTGGGCCCCAAGAATCCCCATCCCCAGCTGCTGCTTTCCCTGAAACCCTATGAGAGAGACCTCCTTCTGGTGAGTTTCTCAAAGTGTCATCCAGGAAAAAGAAAGAGCGGCTCGGCGGAACATTTATATTATATATATATTTTTAAATGGATGTTGTACGTCAAATCCCAGCTGATATGCAGCACTTACACTAACAACATGGCTGCTACTCCAGTCAGTTGTGCCAACTTAGCAACTTTCAGACCCCTCTCGTAACTAAACTTGATTTCAGTGAGAAAACAAACTCTGAAATTCAGTTTTAAGGCCATTTTGCCCATCTTGAGCGTCAACTCTCCGTTTTGTTCACCTGCAGCAATGTTTGACCTTCACGCCGAGCCGACGCATCTCGGCTGCCAGGGCTCTCGTTCACCCATTCTTCAGCCAGCACTGAGGGAAAGTATTCGCTCCATTGCATGTTGTTGTTACATGTCTGCAAAAGTTTTACAAGCACATTTTGTTATATCAAACGCATCTGTGACGAGGCTGCGCTTTGTTTTGTTAAAAAAAAAAAAAAAAAAAAAATTCGGCTTTTGAGGCCTGATCACCTAAATATGTCACAGAGCAATTTCAGATATATATTTTGTATTCCTGTTTACAACTGTTTATAATCACTGTTGCTTTTAAGAGCGGTACGAGCCTTCTTATGGCTGACTTGTAATCTCCAAGCAAAAAAAAAAAAAAAAAAAAATCATTAAAAAATATGTTTTTCCCACAATTGTAGCCCAAATGTCTTAATAGCACAGCTTGGTCAAAATGGATCAAACATATTTTTGAAAGTGGCTCAGTGCCACCGTCTCCCTATCGACCCGACCACCTCACCCGAACATTATTATCAGTAACTAGTGATGCTAACACTGCGAATACTGCAACCCTGCTGACATCTCAGCTTTGACATGATAGCATTTACCCCCTGTAACTTGGCCCAGCGAAACGCTCAAGTCATCGGCTGAGAAAATATGGTGGCGATGGTGTTTATTTGCCCAACTGTGATGGAAAAGTGAGGAAGAATTTTAATTAGATGTTTAATTTCACACTCAATGGGTAGGCAGGCGCTCCCAACACGCAACTGTTTGTACACAAACTCTTATTTGGCCCAATTGCCGGAAGCACCTTTTCACGTCACCATAGAAATTGTTGATGTTACCTTGTACCTGTCCAGTTGTCACCTTGTTTCTCCGACTGTCTTTAAACGCGACACCTACCGCTCACCAGATCTCCTTCAACGTCCATAATTGTTATTGTTTTAGCGCTATTTGTTCCTTGCGTTTTTCACTTAAATATGGATAGACACGCCACGGGTTGTCCGCCTATTTTTACTCTTCATCCATGTGTGCTGTAAACGCTCCACCCACCTCCCCTAGAGAGGGGCTCACTACTTTTGGAGCAAGCGGTCAACGTCAAGTGCTAGCTAGCCAAAGGGAGGGCGTTTGTGCCTGCTCTCACTGCGCGCATGTAAGTATCAGTGTTTGTACTTTCTTTAAAAAGTCACCAGTAGCAGGGTATCAGATCAAGTATTTAAATCATTCACCGTGGCTGTCAATGACTGTTAAGAAGTTACAGTTGACGACTTGATTGGCGTTGCGTCGGTATACTGAAGTTCTATTTTAACCGGCGCATGTCTGGTCCATGAAGTAGTCGTGAGGTCATCTGTTTGTAAATACCGTTTTATGACCAAAGTACCTAAAAGGTCATTATGGATGGAATATTCAATTTTATTCTTGTTGTTGTTGTTTTTATGGTAACCACTGTCCCACTACAACTAAATACAGTAAAACTAAATAAAATTCTGTAAAATTAAACCACTCATCCTTTGAAAACACCTGTCGCAATCAGAAACAACAACAACAAATAACTCCTTAATGAAGATTAACAACAAAAGTGTAATGGATTTTTTTAAACATTGTGTCACCACCATATAAAGAAGCTATTGCGTATTGTAAAGGGTCCAAATACCAAGTATAAATATGTTTTTAAAAAATGTGGGGGTTTTCCCGGTTCAAACTAATTGTTTGTGATTACTATATTAAAAATACATCTATCTATACCTAAAGATAGATAGATAGATATGCAGATCTTTTGTTGGTGTTGAACCTGCCCTCTATTATTTGCTGACTATCATCATTCATAATTGTGTACATGCTACAAGCATGGTGTTGATGCTTTATGATCCACTCCATTTTAAGTGCTTTAGGAAATACCCTGAAATGGATGGTTGAACTGAAGTTTAACCATCCATTTCCCCCATCCATTTCCCATCAGTCGATTTCCCTTAATCGACTGATGGTAAAACCGTATTGATTAGATCCTGTTTCTGTGACAATTAGCTAGAGTAGTCAGCCCTCCTGTTCCTCCCTTTTGAACCGCTATGGCGACCCCCAACCCCTAGGTTGTCACATAACCTTTTGGCCACTCTCGCCTATAGCTCCAAACACCACCGCGGAGTGCATCGGGACGAACTTGCATACTTGCGGTTTGTCTGAACTGCGTCCACGCAAGGAGGTGTGTTCACTGTGCTGTCTCCATGATGACGAGTTAATATCCTCCTTTGCTGTCTCCAGCAAGGAGTCTCCAGCAAGGTTCACATTCTTTGAACTCTTGACTTGTATCTTTCACGTAGAATGATGAATTATTACTCTGTATTGACTGATGGGATTTTGCCAACTGTGCTGCAAACAGAAGCTTTAGCCGGTCATGGTTCTAAGTCCGCGGCTCATGCCTCTTTTGTTCCATTGTGCTTCCTGCATGGCGGCTAAAATATCAGGAATGCTGACTGCCACTGTTTGGGGAATCGTTCAAAACACTCTCACCAACATGCACATGTACACACAGACGCACATTCACACACACACACAAGTGTTGGATCGCCGTTATTTATAATGTGGATTAAAGTCTCAACCTCTTGTGGTGTTGTGACCCCGTTGCTGCGAAACATGTTGCAAATCAAACACGTTTATTTGCGTGTAAATAACAAAGAAATCTTAATTTATGACTAGGCACTTTCACACAAACTCCCTTTAATCCGTTTTTTACAACAACGCTCATTCTTTGGGTACGTGTGAACAGTAACCCCGGTTGTGGGGAGTCATAGAGAGCCCAGACAAGTAACTTTGGGAGGACTCCAGGACCTCATGTTGAAATTGTTGGCAGTTTAACAGTGTTATCTACTTTTTAGAGGCACTGAAAATGTCAAATTGGCGGCTAATGCTCCAGGAGTTAAAAGATTCAAGAAAAGAGTTTAGAGTTCCTGGAACTGGGGCTTCAAGTCCACACATTTTCATGATGTACAATTATAAACATCACTCGCTCAAAAGAAGTCATATCATATTGGGACGAACTTAACTTTCATCATCTATCAGTACCAAGACCAAACAGGAACTGCTGGGACTTTCTTTGTATCAGCCTCAGTCTCAGTAATGGGCTGGAGAGGGTCACACAAGGGTCATTCGGCGAAGGGTGCTTTCGGAAATTGACACCGAACATGACTCAGAATGGTGGCGTGCTCGGAGCCTATTTCCGAACGCACCCGAGAGCATGCTGTATTATCATCTTCTGGTGAAATATAAAGATCTATTTTCTGCTGTGGTCAACAGTGCCTATGGCTCACACATTATTGGTGCAAATTTGAACAGGGATCTTAATTGGCTCCCGGACCAGACTTTGGACATCCTTGTCATAAATAGTCATTCTATAGTCTATTAATCCATTTGGTATGGCCCTCTGAGTACTTGCTTTTTAGGAGGCACTAGGTTAAGTTGCTCAAGGCTTGTGGAAAAGACCTGCAGAGTCATCAGCCCAGAGGGGATAGTTGGGTGTTGCCTTTCAGTGCAATGGGAGATTCCAGCTTGGCACTGTGAGAGAGAAAAAGAGAGAGAGAGAGAGAGAGAGCGAGAGAGGTGGGGGGGGGTTACATCTTGGATGCAATCAACTTTCAGCTTTAGTCCTCCTGTAGGACCCCGAAACCTCTTCATGGACATGTTTTAGAGCTGAAGTGACTCATCCATGGAGGACCTGGTCCTGGAGCCCCGGTCAAAGCGCATCGCCCGCTACAAGGCGGAGAGGAGGCGCGAGCTGGCCGAGCGTTTCGGACACACGGAGGAGTTATTGGACTCCGGACGGGCCAATGGCAGCGGGGAGGCGCAAGAACAAAATTCCCAAAATATCAACGGCAAGACGCACGGCGTTCTGAATGGATCAGACACTTCTGTGGGATCTACCAGCCTGACAGGGTGAATCGTTTGATATTCTTCACCGATAGTAACTTTCACCACACAAGAACCAGCTTCACTTGGTAACAGGATATTTGCTATTGATCGGTCCATTTCATCCAAAAACACACACCCAAAAAAAAAGTCGCAAGAAGTCATGCCTGAAAAATACTTTTAAAAAAAAATTAATTTGCGCTCTCTACCTCCTTCTCCATGCTGCAGGCAGGATTCTCAGAAATCAGCCGGAGGGGAGGAGCGCCTGGTGCAGCAGCATCTCCACACTCGGGTGTCGGTGGGCCAGCTGAGGAGTGCTCTCCTACAGCAAGCGGGAAATGTAGCTCACCCGGACAAAGTGTAAGCACCACAAGAGTCGTTTTATTTTCTATAACCTTTATTAACGATAGGAAAACCATGTCGTACTTATGTACGGTGTTGTTTACATTGTCACATATTGTAATGAATTTGTGACTATAAATGATACTGATAGTATTGCTTTTGGTGCCCACTTTTGGGCTGCTCAGGCCTAAATTGAATCCCAGTACCCATTTTTTACTGTGTACACTTTTAAAACACGCTCCAAAAATTTAGAATCCTGCAATATTTGACTGAAATGTAATAATTTAAAAACCAAAATGCAGCACCCCCTTGCCTCAAGAATGGCATTTGTCAATTTGTTCCACCCTCTGTGGTTCTACTCATTACCAACCCACGAGTATCATTACCATTCCTCATCAATTTTGTGGTGCTGAAAACATTTCATCTATCCATTTTCCGAACCGCTTGATCCTCACTAGGGTCGCGGGGGGTGCTGGAGCCTATCCCAGCCGTCTTCGGGCAGTAGGCAGGGGACACCCTGAACCGGTTGCCAGCCAATCGCAGGGCACACACATTTCAGCAACTGATTTTAAACACAAACAGTGCAGCAACACCTATTGACAAACAATATAACAATAGAGTGATTTCTCATCACATCCCGCTTCAGGTTTTCCGGCTCCAGTGTTTCGCGTTAAAAAAAAAAAAACATAAATAAAATTGTCTTTGCATGACTTTTATTCTGCCCCCCCATCCCTGGTGGTCGTGTCATCCGTTTGTGTGTTAGGTGTGCAGAAGACGGGCCACAAGCCGTGACCTCACTGGACCCGACAGTGAAGACGCCGTCAGATGGGGCTCGCCGCCGCACCCGGCGTTACTTCCCCGGCGGGCCAGGCGGCACGCGCAAAAACAGCGAGCGCTTCAGGACTCAGCCCATCACGGCCAATGAGATGGAAGAGAGTGGCGGGTAGGTCCAGCACAGGGAATGACCATGAAGTTATTCCCTCAGCGTCATCTAGCCTGATATTGTGGTCTCGTCTAGGCTGGTGGAGGCTCAGGAAGAGGAGACACGTGAAGGTAAATGGCATCTGATGTGCACCTTTGACACCCGAGGAGCCAAAAAGATTAAATTAATATCACTCTCATTGAGGAGTGGCCAAAATCTTGTCCTCAAGGGCCTCATTGAATTTTTAAAAACTGCTGGTCAGATCATTTGAATTTATTTATTTTTTTTTTAAATGAGAGAAGTTAAAATATTCAAATCAAAAATTAATGTAATATAATAATAATCATAATAATTAAGAAAAATCAGAGCCTTAACCTTTGTTTTCCTTGTTCCACAGCTGATGTGAAAACAGACGAAAGAGCCCAGATGAGCGTGGCGGCCAAGATGTCTTTATTTAAAGTAAGCCACTTTTATGTGTGAAAGCAGACACTCATTGCTATTCATAAACTTCCCACTGTGGACAAGGCATTTGTGCGCTGTCACCACAAACCGCAACAAAGTCTCAAGAAAAGCGGGCCTGTAAATCGGACCACTCATACCTCAAGTCAACACTGTCGATGCAAGAAATCAGCATGTGGTTTGCAAACGTTTATGTTGCGATGTATGGCGAGTCGAAATCTGCTCACAGTTGTCACTGCCGGCTGCTCATCTCGACGTCCAGACGTGCACTTAATGACGCTGCCGACGGCAACCGTGTTGAAAGATGTGAAATGGCCCGACAGGTGTTGTCCTCAATTCCGTCGCTTTGGTCCGATGCGAAAGTGGTGTCCGGGACTTCCTTTCATGCTCAGCTGTAGCCACCAAGGTGCAAATGCGCCACACGTTGCGTTGCCATTGACGACCACGGTGGCCAGGTTATTATTAGTGGAGGCAGTAACCCAACACGGCCCCGCTCCTGTTACGACGCCGTGATGCTCGTCATCTCGCCGCCAGCTGCTTTTTCAACTGTTTTTGTGTTGGCAACGTTTTCAGAGCTGCCAATAGAACCGGTCGATATTAACCCTTTCAGGGACAGCGGTTACTACAGTTGCGCAGCTGATCATCTTATCGGGTTACAGGGTGCATGAAAGGGTTAATCATACACCCGATATGTTTTGACGCAGGAGCTGGAGAAGACGGCCGCCCCCGAGGCCTCTGCGTTCCTCAAGCCTCGCTCTGGAAGCATCTGCCACGAGCGCAGGCAGCGGCGGGGCAATGACCATCGCTTCCTCACGCAGCCAATCACCTGCGAGGAGATGGTGGCTGTCAGGTGAGATGCTTCTCAAACAGTCTCGTAATACAGTCTGAAAAGACGTTTAAAAACGTCTTTGGGAGTGAATGAGTTAATTATAAGACTATTCTTCAAGACTTTTTTGTTTTTGTATTCTTGGGCTGCAGTTCACCACCGAGCGCTCCAGAGGAGGCGCGCCCTCCCCAGGGGGAGCCGGCGGAAGCCGACGACGAAGGCTGCAAGCTTAGCGTGAGTGAGAAACTGGCTCTTTTTACCAAACTCTCCTTGCCCGAGGCGCCAAGCGCCGACGGGGCGCCGGAAAGGCGGCGGCAGAAGGGAGCCCGATACCGCACGCAGCCCATCACGGTGGAGGAAGTCAATCTGGTACGTGGGTTTTAAATGAGTGTGGATAATAGAATGGTAGTGAGTCAAATTATATTTGACAGCAGTTGAATGAAGACCAGCCGGTGATCACTCCCGCATGTACATGCAACAAAATGTGTTCATTTGTTTGTGTTCAGTTGCAGGAAAGCCCGGTGCAGCTCCCCGCTTTGTCTCTGCGTTCTCACCTCTGCGATAGGCAACAGGCCTCGTCCGTCAACTTGAAGCCCAGCGAGCTGCGCCTCTCCCGCTCCAAACCCGACATCAGCCCCTCGCCCGACCAAGCCATGCAGCGGTGCGACTCGGAATCCGGGCTCAGAGGGATCCTGAAGAGAAGCCGCTCGGAGCGCGGGGGGACTTCCCAGGCGGAGCGCAACGGCGGCGTTTCGCACGGAGACGCGGCAACGGGGCGGACGGCGGTGGGGGAGGATGGCGGCTCACGGGCGGCTGCGCCGTGGAGGCAGAGGCCTCGGGGCAGGCGGGAGACCATCGCCTGCACGCCGATGCTTGCGCTGGCCAAACACACTGGCAGGTGGGCATCTCAGGAAATTTGAATATGGTCGAAAAGTTCATTTAATTCAGTCATTCAATTTAAAAATAAGTCCCATTGATTTACAGGGTGTCCATAAATTATGACATAGTCGATTTATAGAAAGCCGACCGTTGCGTCATATGCGATGCTGTATTCTGTGTGATCTGTTCTAAAAGCCATCGTAACGAAGTCGCCGATACAGCAGAACGCGGTCGGGTCGCGCCGGTGAATGGCGACGCTCAAACGCACCACGTGATCAACGGCGGTGCGAGTAAGGTAAGGGCCCATGCGTGTGGACCATTTCACTGCCTAAAGATTTTGTCCAGTCAAAAATATATATATATAGCACTTAGCAGATAAGCGGACTACTGAACGTGTGTACCTTCTTGTTTGTTTTAGGGAAAAAGCTCCCATGCAGACGGAGTGAAGCCTCAGTGTTGGGTAAGTGTTTATGAAGAAATAAATCAATTTCAACGTGTCTTCATCTCATCCGTCCTTTTTCCGTTGACAGGAGCCCGTCTACGCCTCTGTCTATTCCAGCACTACACCTCAATATGTCGTCTGTTTCAACCGGGTAATGTTTGAATGTTCATCTACCTTTGTAAAATCTGTTTTCTTAAACTGTTTTTCCTGCCGCATCTACTAATGAGACGGTCCATCTGTCCCTTTTTAAAACTCAAACGTGGCCTTCGAGCTCAAACGTTTGGTCTAATGTCGTCGTTATTTACATTCCAGACCAATCTGTCCTTTGAGGCGCAAGAGGTTGCGTGTCCCACGAAGAGTCAGAGTCCCCCACAGTGGACGCAGAAGGTAAAACTCTGAAATGTTTTGTTTTTAATCGCTGGGCTTGTTCCCGTCTTCACAAATTTCGATTCAGTCTCCGCAGGTTGAGGAGGATAAACAAGAGCAGCCTCAGCCGATCAAGGCAGAAGAAACGACAAGTGAGTTAGCATTGAAACTCTTCCTGAATCAGATTTTCGGAATCAAATGGATCTGATCATCCGTTTTTATTCTCTGGTAGGTGAATGTCCGCAATTAGACCGCAATAAAACCTGTCATCACTACGAGCAATCAATCGAAGCTCCTACATGCTCATTTGGAGGTGATGCTCACGAGACATTTGTAGATTTTGTCCACTTTTTTTTTTTCATAGTTGTTCTTCTTGAGCCACGTTCGTTGCCATTTTGTGCTCCTTTCGTGTGTGCATAGTCAAGATGAAATACTTTGTCCTCGGCAGTCAAACCGGAAGAGGTGACACCTGAGAATGGTTTGTACGCCGGCCCGCCCTGTGGTGCCCCCTCAGAGATGGGACAAGATTTAGACCTTTTCTGCCAGACCAACACCCCCATGTGAGCAAGTAAAATACACAGCACAGTTGATTTCCCTCGTGTTAGGGACTCACTATCTGCTTGCTGTATGTGTGCGGGTAGCCTGACGTCAGCGGTGGCAGAGCACCGGCGTTCCGTGCGTCCCTCCCGGCGTACCCAGGGATCCCGAAACCCGCTCCGGGTCCTGGCGGCTCGCGAGGATGTCAGGCAGGACTTCATGGGCCTCAACACTGCCGCCGAGGAGAGGATCCAAACCGAGAAGAGTGAGCGCTGTCTGGATTCTCTTTGGCTTCGATTTGAGATGTCTCTGGTTTAATTCACTTCAAGTTTATGTCCACCCTCTAGATTCTAAGAACTCCCCGGAGGCGAATTCCGTCAGTTCCTCGCCAGATCCTCGGGAGTGTCATCCACCCTTCACGAGCCCCATGCTGCTTTTCATTAAAGGCAAGCACACAACCTTTTCGTCCGTGTCCGCATTTCGCTCTTTGAACTCACGGCTGTCTCTGCCGACAGGAAGGCAGCACGTCCAGGTCCGCCTGGTCCGGCCTTCGGCCAGTTCCTTGAACAGCGGTGACTGCTACCTCCTGGTCACAGCAGAGGACTGCATTCTGTGGAGCGGACAGTCGGCCAACGACAAAGAGAAAGCAAAAGTACAGCGTTCCTCCGTCTTGTCGTTATTCGCTCCTTGCAAATTCCTTTGGGGTTATCGTGGAACTGTGTTGACTTTGAGGGGAGGAACTTCTATTATAATCATGAGGGTTTTGGCACCGTTTTGCGGCTGATACAGTACAGGTAATTAAAAACCTTTATGTCGCGGTGTGGGTGGGTGGGGGGGTCAGTTAGCTGTACCTACCGCTCAACAATCCATTCTTGAATATTTACTGTTTGTATTTCAGGCTTCAGAGTTGGCATCTTTCATTCAAAGCCACAAAGACTTGGGCTGTAACGCCGCCTGTGTTGTTCACCTGGAAGAGGGGCTGAACTGCAAAAGCAGTGTGGCCGCAAACTTCTGGAACATTCTGGGAGGAAGGACATCTTACAGAGGTTAGTTAGTTAGTTAGTTAGTTAGTTAGTTAGTTGGATGCTTGACCGTGAAAATGTGGTGCAGATCAGGATTAAGTTATAATAATAATAATAATATTAAATATTATAAATATAATATTTTATTTATAAGCGCCTTTCAAGATACCCAAGGACACTTTACAAAAACATGTTAGGGAATTTATTTTCTTTTTTTGGGGGGGGGTCATTTAAATCACAGTAACATTATTGAGCAAGTAAGTTGCTAGCTTGTTCGTTGGTTGGTTATCTAGTTAGGTGGCTGTCTAGTTTACAGGTTCGTTTGGTTAGTTTATTTATGGAGTTAGTTGCTAGTTGTTTCGGTAATCGGTTTTGGTATCGTTGATTAGTTAGTCATTAGTTGGTTGTCTTATTAGTTACTTGGTTATTTAGCGTTCTAGTTAGATGGTGAGGTGAGTCTTTGGGTGCCAAACTGCAAGTATGCGATGGTCCACTTACGCCTTTTTCTTTTCTTGTTTTGTTTTGTCCATATAAGTCAGTGTAAGATGAACGGTGCGGTTCACTTGTAACATCAGAAATCATCGTCAGTGAAGCAGCAAGTAGCCTGACTTTTTGCATGTGTTGCCGCCTTCGAATAGGAGCTGGTGCAGCAGAGGACGATGAGCCGTATGAGCGTGGCATTGTGGAGTCCAACTGTATTTACAAGATGCTGGACAATACACTGGTGCCCCACGAGCAAGCCTGGGCTTCCATGCCTCGTGTCTCTATGCTGGACTCCAATGAGGTCTGATTAGTCCTTGTTTAGTCCTGAGTTTCCATTTCCAAAAATACATCATATTGCAGTGATTTACAATCATATTAAATCTCGGTACCCTTAAACAGAATCCTTACATCTCCAACCCTCTTTTTTTTGCATCTGTGTTTTCTTGAGAGCAAAATACTTTTTTTCGATGGTACGTGCATTAAATGGTACTTTCAATATTAGCTGTGCGGCATGTGTGCATCTGCATCCAGGCACTGGTGTTTGACTTCGGCGGTGAGGTGTACTTGTGGCTGGGAAAGGACGTTCCCGTCGACCGTCAGAAGGTGGCGCTCCAGCTGAGTCAGCAGGTGTGGCTCGGGGCCTACGACTACAGAAACTGCCTGGTCAACCCCATGGATCCCACGCAAAAGGCCACCGACACGCAGCTGTATGACAGAGAGCGCCACCTGCTGTTGAATGCAATTACACAAGCGGGTTACATGTTACCGGGTTGACTTTGTTTATTCGTCCAGGATGGGTGAGGGCCGTCCCAGCTGGGCTCTCTTTGGTGTCGTCTGGGAAAACAGCGAGACGGCTCTTTTCAAAGATAAGTTCTTGGACTGGACAGGAAGAGGAGGAGAAGATGAGGGAGCGGCAATAAATATGGTAAAGGTTTGGTTGAAGAGAACATTTATTTCTATTTAAAAAAAAAAAAAAAGAAAAAAAAAGCTAATCGTAACATTGCCTACTGTATGTGCATTGTTGTTTTCCACAACAGTCCTGCTCAGTGATGCCACCTTGTGACCTCTTGAGGCCCTGCAACGCCAAGGCGCTGGTGTCGGGCGAGGCGACAGCAGCCGGAGCGTCCCGTAGCATGCCGGCCGACACGAATGTACAGAGAGGCGTCGGCTCGGGCACAAGGACTGTGGGAGTGGACACGTGGCATGTCCACGAGTTTGACGACTGCGAGGTCCCTCTCGAAAGTGCGGGACAATTTCACGAAGCCGACTCGTATGTGGTCCGCTGGACGTACAATAGCGGCGACCATGGCGATGACAGCACAGCTTTTTTCGTGTGGCGAGGACGTCACTCCAATGCGAGTGGACGGGACACCGCCGCTTTCCTCTCCATAGGAATCAACAACACCGGTCAAGAATCGCAGGTAACGCAACAACCTCATGAGGTTTTCATCTCATTCTTGCATTTGGAGTTAGCCTGTAGTTTCTACTGGACTAGCGGGTGTTATTGCTTTGTGGAGGCTCTTTCTCTTCTCATTTCTTCTCTGTCGCCTCTTCAACTACATAGTGTCAAAACGCTTGTTTTGTTGTTGCTTGAAGGTTGTGGTTCATGAAGGAAAGGAGCCTCCATGTTTCCTGCAGCTCTTCAAGGGAGGTCTGGTCATTCATAAAGGCCACAGACAGCTCTCCTCTTCTACTGCAGGTTGTACATTGAATAAATACATCAAGTAGTTTCTTATTGATTCCGAAGTGACTGAATGCATTTAAATGCGTTTGTTTTTGTAGTGGAGCAAGCGGGCACATGGCGCCTGTTTGCCGTCCGAGGGGAGCTCCCTGATGAGGGCTCGCTGCTGGAGGTGGAATGCTCCTGCGCCTCTTTGCGCTCCAGAGGCTCGCTGCTTCTGATCAATGGCCAGCAGGCGGCGCTGTATCTCTGGACCGGCTGTAAAGCTTTGGCTAGCTGCAGGGAGGTCGCCAAGAGGGCTGCAGAGTGCCTCACTCAAGGGTGACTTTAATTTACTCCCTCCATCAAATCGTGTCAGCGCTTTTCATGACTTGGCAGAGGTTTGATGAGCGGCCGTGTGCTCGTGTATCAGATGTCCGGCAGAATTGAGTCTGAGTAAAAGCAGTCCAGTGAAGATCCAGGTAGTAGAGGAAGGTTCAGAGCCCGCTGACTTCTGGGCGGCTCTGGGACGCCCGGACAGGAAGGCCTATGACTGCATGCTACAAGGTACGGCATCTTTTTATCATCAAAGGGTTACGTCAATGACATGAGGACTAAGTCACTCCATCGCCGTATTGTCACATCATTAAGTTAAGCTACGACTTCACTGTACTATAATATCACCGTACACAGGGTGAGTTAAACTTGTAAGGCACCACTGTATTGTATATTTTTACATCATGAATGAAGTCACAACAACCACAATATTGCATCATTAATTATTCTGCGTCACGTTATGACTCCATCTGTAAATCACACTTTTACCCCACTTTGCATGAGCACATTTTTGGTGTAACCTTTCATTGAAGCCCAAACACTGGCTGTCCCCCAGATCCAGGAAAATATAACTTCACGCCGCGGCTCTTCCACCTGAGCGCTTCTTCCGGCAGCTTCCGGGCCGAGGAGCTACACAGTCTGTCGCGCCTGCCGGGCCTCGTAGCAGCCATGCCGTTCATCCAGGAGAACCTGTATGCGGTGCCACCGCCTGGTGAGAGCCCAATCTGCGCTTTGACACCACCCGAGTGTATGCACGAAGCAATTTTGACATCTTAATCATAAGAAACTTTGGGGTGGGGGGATGCTCGGGATCAATTGGGTCTTTACTGACTGTGATTGAAAGGGAGGGTTATCAGTTTGTGTCGATCCCGTGTGACTCCAACTCTCCCTTCCTTAGCCCTGTTCCTGCTTGACAACCGATTTGAAGTGTACCTGTGGCAGGGCAGCACGGCAGAGGATCAAGCGGACCGCTGGCACGCCGAGAGGAAGTGCGCCTTGGAGACGACACTGCAATACTGCAAAGGTAAACTGCTGGGACACCATGCAAAGCTGGTTGAGGAGGCGCTAAATGTCTCTCTCTCTCTTTTAATAGAAGTCAACCCAAGACGCCCGCCACACGCCTACCTCATCTTGGAGCCTTCCGAGCCTTTGACCTTCACTAATGTGTTCCCTCGCTGGGAGAGGAAACAGGCGGCCCTCGCACAGGTCTGCTGCACAGCCTTAATGGCGACATTATCATGTAACACGAAGACCAAATGTGTGCGCCAAGATAGAGTCAAATGTTCATTGAGCTTCATGGCGCCACATGACCTTTTGATTGAGCTTAATTCTTCAACTTCATGCGCAAATGCTAGCCAAGACGTATCGAATCAATAGCTTTCTTAGGTCAGGGTTTCTATGTATAGAAATGAGGGCAAAAAAAATTGAATGTTTTTTTTTTCATAGATTTTATATTTATGCTTTATTTTTTTTCTGCGTGTGGTCAAATTAGATTGCAAGTCTATTTTCAAAGTGTGTTTAATGTGTGTGTGGGGGGGGTAGAAGCTCGTCGGTCTAGAATCTACTCCACCCTCTTCTCCCGTGTGCATTAACATGAGCATGTCGGTTACATGACCGCAGGGCAAGCTGACCTTGGTGCAGGACGCCCTGGCCCAGCTCACCAACACAAGATCAAAACAAAGCCCCTTACCTGACAGAGTGCACCCACAAGGCCATCTGTCGGACCACAACTTCCAGGTTGACCTCACACGTATCTTTTCAACCAGTACAGTTAAATAAAAAATGAAAAAGGTGTAAAATGCATTTACAGCATGAGCCTCGTTCACGCAGTGGACCCAACATTAGAAAAAACAAAAACAACAAGCTCAATAAATTGCAAATAGGCAGGAGAGCATTGTAGCGAATAACATGTCCACTTGGCACACTTTAACTTACACGTGAAAATGTATTTTAACTGTGTATGATCTCTCGATATGATTGCTTTTCAGAATACTTTGGAGCTGAAGCGACAGGACTCGAGCTGCTAACAAGTTGACTTGAAGTGAAACTAAAGGACTTGTTTGCCAAATGGACAAATCATACGGTAAAAGAAAAGAAGTGTAGCTCAACTTTATTTATGTACTTTTTCAACAAGACACAGTACAACAACCATTTTATCTGTACAAAACACAGATAGAATATACACGTGACAAAACTACTGTATGTGGTGTGAGTGCTTACAAAAGATATCTAATAAACAATAGAAATAACATAAATGGCACATTTTGTGACATTTCATCCTTGATTGTCACAAACGACTTACGCAGTGTTGCCTTTTGTGGGCAGCCATTTGGGGGTCTGGAAAAAGCTACAAAAAAGCTACCACCGAGACCAATGAGTAAATTAGTGTGGAACAGATCTAAATGCAGCAAAAAATAAGGCACGCAATTCCCATAACAGAGATATTGTCTGAACATAAACAACAGGGAAGACGTGAATTTACTCGACCACAAATGAATCGTTTAAAAAAAAAAAAAAAACGACCACAGCTCATTGGATTATTTGACTAATCCTCCATGTGAGAGTGGATTTTATCCCATCACTGCGAGAAACGTCTTTCATGGATTTGGGATTTTGACCTAATTTTTGGAGAAAGTAGACGAAACGATCATTAGTCATCGACTTTTGCTTTGATTTTCTCATCCTCGGCGCCTCCCCCTCATGCTCAAGACAGTGCTGAGGTTTAGATTGCCGAATCAAGGTTGAAGGTTTGAACGAATGTTTGAAGTCTGATGTGCCGGTGCTGCATTCAAAGTGCGAGTGGTGGCCTAGATGGCATGCTCCCTCTGGCCCTCAAACCCGTTGAGGACTCCGCGCTCCGGCTCGGAGGCCAGGGCCGCCTCCCTCAGCACCACCATGTGGTCCTCGGCCGCATGCAGCGATTGGTCGATCCAATCCAGGCTGCCCGACATGTGGCAGGCGTTGCGGGTGACCAGGACCAGGTGGCTGACCGACAGGAGAAGAGCGGTTGCTCTGCGGTGGTGGGAGAAACGTCAAAAATGGCAGGCGGCTTGGATTTCATTCAAAGGTACAATACACGAGTGTGACAGTCTCGTTTCTTTATTGTCACACTTCCAATTCTTTTTACACTCCAAACGGAGACTTTTACCACATTTAAATTATAAGATGCAAGTTGTACATGGTGCTGGTTTATCAAGGGATTCAAACCATTCAACTTCAAAAATGTACATCTTAATCAGGACTTCCGAGCTAAATTTTTCACAGTCCAATAATTGCCTATTTTTCAGAATTCCACCTTTCACACTAAAATTCCCTTACAATACCTTTAATTCAAACCATTCCGACGGCAAACTGTGCATTGTGTTGACTATATTACATAGTCGCTAATGTTAGTTGACAGCCTCGTCTCTATTGTCGGCCATGTTTTTTGTTGTTCTTTAGTAGAGGATTGGGATCTGAATGCTCGACAAGTTATTCTCTCAATTTCCTGCACTGTGTTTGTCATCGCACTCCTCTTTGTTAGTCATTGTTACGCTTCCACGCTGATGTGACCAAACAAGAGTAACTTTTTAAAAATTGATTATTTATTTATTTTCTTACCTGGCATCCAGCAGGATTGGGTCCAAAGGTGGGTACATGGATCGTACCACGTCGTCCACCCTATTAAATATAAAAAATAAAATGTTTTTTGGCATGTTAGCCACTTGGCTAAGAGGTCAACAAACTCAACTCAACTTTACACATAGAGCGCTTAAAAAAATCAACCACAGCTGCATACAAATTGATGTACAAAAAGTCAAAATCAGACTGGAAACAGTAAAACACTAAAACAATGCAGAGTCTCGTGCCAAGTCAAAAGGCAAAGAATAAAAATGTGACATGACCTCGAAAATGTAAATAGAGCCAGTGAGGGGAGGCCAAAAGTAGATGTGCTCAATTAAGAGGCGAGCAGCAGCATTTTGGACCAACTGCAGATGCTTGAGGGAGGACCGGCTGACTCCAAAATAAAGTGCGGTACAGTAATCCAGTCGAGAGGCATCACCTGGGGCTGATGCGCTTTGCCACAGTGATGATGTCGCTCAGGCTGGCCGGCGCTTTGACTTTGGCCCCGGAGCCCATCGTCAGGGCAACCAATTTCTCTGTCAGCGTGTGGCAGATCTACAAAGAAAAACGGTATTAGTGTCCATCAGTAACAACAGAAAGTTGTCTTCCATTACCTTCAGGATAGCGATGCAGTGAGAGACCAATCCGCTGTAAAAAGAAAAGACATAATTTGATCCGTCCACTGTGTACACCGCCTTGGATGGAGGCTGATGCTGAAAACATACGAGGCATCCTCGATCCAGTCCTCATTCTCCAGGATGGCCTCAATGTGCGGGTTGGTGATGACCACGTCGTCCAACTCCAGCTCAGACAACTCGCTCTGCGTCTCCATGGCGCCAATCAGGTCCACTGTAGGTCTGACGGAGCGGGAAGTGCGTGTCAATCATTTGTTTGAATATCAGGTTTACCTAATGATTGGTCCAGATGCCCACTTGGAATCAAAGTGGTGAAGCAGGTGGTGCGGGTGGCAGTAACGATGACGGCAAACCACCACCAGGGCGGCCAAGGATGCCAGGAAGATGGTGGCCAGCACCCCAATGGCCACAATCACCACTGTCTCCATGGCGACGACCGGGATAGCGACTGGTTCGAGAGTCGAGTTTAGGGACGGTAGTTCATCTGCGGAGAATGCATCGGGTTAAAAAAAAATATATATATATATATATATATTATTATTAAATATATACTGTACACTATATGATCACTTGTCCTCTTTCCCACTGTCAATGACTTTGTTGCAAAATCGTGTTTTTTCTATACACAATATTAACGTTTCTTTTTCACCGTAATTATGCAACCCATCCCTTGGCGCCACACTCTACTGAGGAATGCTGTAATTCTTTAATCTGATTAATTTTGGGTTAAGTGGCCCGTGTCATACGCAGCTTTTCTCTGAACAAAACTCAACATTATGCTCTCGGCAAAAGGGACACATTTTATAAAATTGAAAAGTCACAAATTCAACACGTGCACATTATTCCACATCACTTATTCACACAGGAAGGCTAATTAATAATGGCAGTAATTGACAATAGACAGAAACTCGGATGATTAAATTAAAAAGAAAAGTTTTTTCTTATTATATGGAGGCTATTTTTTGCTCTCAAATGCATTGCTCCAATGGGGTGTGTGCATTCAAATACAATGGCAGAGACAAAGACAGTGAATAAACACTGCAAACAAAACTGTCAAAAACTATAAACGCTTAACTTGTTTTCCACAAAAAAGTCCTACAAACAGAAATATGACTTACCTTACATTTCACCACCCAAAACTAAAACAAACAAACAAAAAAAAGTTTACACCTCCTCGTTCAGCAGCAGGACGAAGGCGGAGCGGAGACGTCGCAGACATCTCCAGACAACGAGGACACGTGAACGCGCCTCAGGAGAATCAGCCAATGAATGAAAACTTTTTGGTACGCGCGCGCCCGCTCAGTCACCTTTTTGGAGGGGTCGTGTGCAGACTCAACGTCAGATGGCGCGCGGCGCCTGCTTTACCCAACAAGCACAGTACCGTAACCAAAGTTTCTGTAAGTTCGTGTTCGTTATACTTTGAATACATTCATATATATACACATTTAATATATGAATTACATATCATGCGTGGTATTACATTTAAAACATTTAACCTTTTTGGCGAAGAAATATACTTCCGGTTTGGCAGCGAAGTATGTGGTGACGTCACACGCCATCTGAAGTACCCGTATCGTATCACATATGCAAGGTTGAAGTCGTTTTGTCATGCCTGCTTGGATGCATCCAAAATCCGTTTTACCTGCGAAGAAGACCAACAAAAAGTAAAGTAATGCCGATTTATCAAAACTGAACGCATGTGTAGTGCCTCTAAAATAAGGTTTGTCTAGTTGTCAATCACACAGACTTAAATTTGTCCCCCCCCCCCTGTTCTCACTACAAAACCTGACTGGAGAAGTACAGGTATTCCTTTTTGTTGTTGTTGGTTTTCATTACAACGGACAAAAGCGGGTTTTCAATATCTTTTCAAATGTAGTTTTTAGTCCAGAATGTCATTCATTCATTTTTAAACCGTGTTACATTTACAATTTTTGACTTCTAGCATACCTTTATTCATTGTCAAGCTGTATTTAGTCCATGTATTGCTGTATGGCTGCAGAGCTGTCAGGAAGCACATCTGTAAAGGGACCCTCTTTCCCTTCTCTCTTTAACTTTTTAAACACTGCACTTGTACACCAATCATCTAGTTAATGACCCGCGCCCAATGTGACTTTGCCACATTGACAGCATAGAGAGAATTCCACTGTCTTTTCGTAAAGTCTGGCGTGGTTAGTGAAGATGTTTTTTTTTTCTGATTCCCACAGTATCCATCCATCCATTTTCCGAACCGCTTGATCCTCACTAGGGTCGCGGGGGGTGCTGGAGCCTATCCCAGCCGTCTTCGGGCAGTAGGCGGGGACACCCCGAATCAGTTGCCAGCCAATCGCAGGGCACACAGAGACAACCAACCATTCACGCCCACACTCACACCTAGGGACAATTTAGAGCGTCCAATCAGCCTGCCATGCATGTTTTTGGAATGTGGGAGGAAACCGGAGCACCCGGAGAAAACCCACACAGGCCCGGGGAGAACATGCAAACTCCACACAGGGAGGCCAGAGCTGGAATAGAATCCGGTACCTCTGCACTGTGAAGCCTACGTGCTAACCACTGGACTACCGGGCCGCCGATTCCCACAGTAATGAACATTATTTCCTCTCGGGCCCTTAGTCAGCAGGTGAAGAGTTTCTCAATAGGCACTCGACAGCTTATCAGATGTCAGCACTGGCTTCAAAAGACACCGGGACAGAGATGGACAGGGAGAGGCCATCAAGATATAATTGAAGTATTTGCTGGGCCGAGTGCTGCCTCGGCAGGTGTCAGTCCAAATCAAAGGACGTGTGGGCTTTTGGTGACACAAAGAATGTTTTAAAGTAAGGTTTTGAGCCAGGGTTAGAGTTTCACATTGGTGGTAACATGCTGTAATATGCATTTCGGGCCACTAGTTGGTGGTGTCACTTTAGCTGGAATATGTACGTAAATGCTGCTGGGAATTCTTTTGTATGTTGGGGTGGAGACGATGATGACGATGGTGGTGAAGATGTCGGGTGGGAGGGGGCTTGCAGAATGGTGCAACGTCCTTGAGAAGCAATGAGACTCCAACGGGCACTTGCCCAAGTATTTCTGCTGCTTCTTTATTCCCGTTGGCATCTTTTGAAGGGAATTAGATCCTCTTCGAGCCCTTCATCTTCTTCTTCTTGCCGCGGGGAAAGGCGGAAGACAAAACTGGTCTTTTGTCACTTTCCTTGGAGATTAAGGGATGTTGTCGTGTGCTTGTAATACAATGGTCTTCTTCATCCCGTTACAGTCATCTCTTTGCAGACATTTCCTGCTTCGTATGTTTTCATCTTCCAAATGGAAGCCTTTCTATGAGGCGGTACAACTGGTCTAGATGCCAGGGTGGTTAGGGTTTTAACTGAGCTTTAAATTCAAGAATAGGTTTTTAAAGTAAGGTTTACATGCCCAGGTTAGGTTTTAGACTCTCTCGCTCAGCTTCCGAGTGGAAGAATTAGAATTTCAAGCAGCGGTCGAGGTTTCAGATCAAAGGTTCAAACCAAAATGAGGGTTTTGAAATCAGAGTTCAAAAGATTATTAGACTTTTGAATTAGAGCATCAGGCCAAGTTTATGGTTTCAAATTATGGTGTCGTGGTGATATTTTGGTTTTTAAATTTGTGCTTTAAAGCCACGTTTAGGTTTTGTTATTTGAGCTCCAAGATGATGTTGGTGGTTAAAAATTATGGTTCAAGACAGTCTTTTTGCTTTTTGAGTAGGGTTTTTAAGACAGGTTCAGCGTTCCAAGCTAAAGCTCCAATTAAACGTTAGGGTTTCAAGGTTAGGTTTTTAAATTTGAGTTGACAAACCCAGTTTATGGTTGGAAATGAGAGTTTCAATACGGTGTTAAAGTTACTCAAGCAAAGGTTTTGAGCAAGTGTCGAGGGGCTTCAACACGGTTTCACATCAGTTTCAGGAATAGGTTTCGGTTTTTAAAACGGGGTCACCAGACAATCTCTTGAAGTCCTATTTTTCTAATAACACCCTTTTCCACTCCACACGTCGATTGAAGGGAGTGCAAATAGGATTAGCGGCCTCCCTCTCTTTCTTATCTCCGCATTGCTCGCTTAGCCTCTCCTTGGTTTCTCACCCTAATCTCTGAGCGCGCGTGCGTGATATCGACGGATCTGAGACCCGTGCGGAAAGTCGCAGCACTCTCTTTTCTCACACTGCTTGTCCAATCACGGCCAAATTAACCAAGTTCATCTCCTGGTCGTGCGCTTCAGATGTAAATTTTCATTTCCACGGCAAGTGGAAACGAGAAGTGTGGAGTCACCGTAACGGCCATCAATCATAGCGCGGTCACAGCTTCAGATCTGATTTGCATTCATTGGGCAACCGCATCCCAACATGCGAGACGACAGTTTCTCTCCCGCTTCCTTCTCACGTTGTGTAAAATCCCTGCAGAGAAACACTGTAAACGATCAACTCATCGCTTGTGAATATGCAGCTCATAAAACGACACAGAGGAAGACAATGAATCAACGTACTGTATATCTGCGGAAATCACCGGACACGAGCAAAGAATGTCGCAACGGCTCAGGCTGGCTAATTGACACTTGTTGCGAATTAGCATTGAAATGCTAATTTTGCACTTAGGAGAAAAAACATGACTCGACAGAATCCTGAGGAGGACATTCACTTAATGGCCAGAACTATCACCCCCCCCCCCCCCCCACTACTCCCTCGCAGTGGATTTCATGTTGTAGCCTCCAATTCGGCGCGCACCGGGGAAAAGCCTCTGTATTTTCCTGAGCCGCTCGCCCACTCCCGCTGTGGAGTGGCGAAGAGTTCAAACAAAACGGCGTTGCACTCGGGGCTGAGTGACACCCACGCTTTGTTCTCCGCAAACGGTGAGCACGTCTGCCGACGACATCATCATGGAGCCGTACTGTAGTCATGCTTCGGCGATTTAGTGAGGACTCTCCCGCTAATGGAAACATAGCAAAGCTAAGACAGCTCTAATAACTCATTTGGGAGAGACTGGCAGAGGACAAATCTATACTTGCGTGATGTCAAATGGAATATTGAGATCCAAGACTGGCTCGAGTGACACGATTAGTGTCCTGACTTGTTCTTTTGTCACCCATTTGGCCTGATTTGCGGCGACGTGGCGTAAGGAGAAAATCAATTGGGAGCTCTCCTCAACAAAATCCATTTGAAAGAAGAATCAATCCATACGTTTGTGAAAGTGTTAAAAGTTTTCCCATGAAAAAGAATGGAATCCGTTCCAGCGCCCCCCCCAAAACCTTTCAGACTTTAATCAAAGGTTCTTGCGAAAATATACAGGAAAATGCTAACTAATGCTATGGCTACAAACGGCAATGAAAAACCAAACTCCAGTCGAGATCTACTTTTGTGAGAGAACCAGTTTAGCCATAACAAAGTGATTCATTTTGTTTTCTTTTGGGCGGACAAGAGAAAAGGCCTAAATATTGACGGGCTACGCAGTTCATGTTTTGTATTGCTCAGGCAAAAAGAAAAAAAAATATTTAAGAGGGATTACTTTCACATAAATGGAGAACAACGTCAAGCGTATTCGAGCTGAACACTTGATAATGACCTGGAGTGTTTAACATTCATGTCATCTTGTTTTGAGTGTCCACTGGGGTCATTTACATTCAAACAGGTTGTATTTCTTTAGTTCTTGAAACTATCTTTAATTATGTTCAAGATGATTATCCAAGCTAGCAGACTTTCTTAACTCATTCACTCCCAAATACGTTTTTAAACGTCTTTTCAGACCTGGTCTAGAATTGGCTAGTACTGAATGAGTTAAGATGAAATTAATGCACCGCTCTGTGTTCGGCCGATAAATCTTTTAATCTGACTAAGATCAAAGCCTCACCGGCCATGAACCTCACGCGCGTCACTGATGCGACCCACACCCGAATATGTTGCTGTTCTCGCTATTATCTCCATCCATGATGTTTGTTTTTAGTTTTGTCTGCTTGCTGGCATGGAGCCTGCAAACTTGCCATCACTTGACATGACCATCCTCACCCTCCTTGTGCGCTCTTGTTTATTAAAGGCAGAGCTCAACTCTTCTTCCTCTTCTTCTTCCTCCTCCTCAGAGCAAAGTCAGATGTGATTTCCATGGCAGCTTTTTCCTCGAAGCCGTATGTGACCATTGGAGCATCAGAGCGTGAGAGCGCGACGGCTCAGGTGCGTACATAAGCTTTTTTTTTTTTTCACTCCCCGCCCCCTCTGTATCTGTGCACCCATGACTGCATTGTTGTTGGCTAAGCGTCCCCGGCGAGGACGACACTTCCTACGGGACGCTTAGCTGAGTGCCAGCTGAGCCCGAACCCTCCCGGGAGGCGCACGGTATCTCCCAGGGCTCATCAGCCGCGCTGGCTTCCCGGGAGGCCGCTCAACACCCGAGTTATGGCTAAACGCATTTGAACTCGCTCGCTCAATAAAACGGCAGCACCGAGGAAGCCACAAACAAACAAAATGATTGAATGTTTTTGTCGTCGTGCATGAAATCGAGATAGATTTGAATAGACCGTTATTGGACTACAGTTTTTACATTTAAACTATTTAATGCAAAAAATATGAAGAATCAAATTTGATTGACCTAATTAAACATTTTTTTGGGGGGGGCAAAATGCTAAATCTGTCATTCAAATCAACAAAAATACGCTCCCCTCCCCGATTTTATTGGAAACATAAAAACCTTGCAAAAATGGCAAAAGCTGAGTCAGAAGTTCTCACTGGCTCAGTTGTAAAAATAAAGAAATATATTTTGATGACGATATGTTGAGGCCCAAATGCAATTATTTGGGGTGGGGATATGACATACAGTAATTCTCGGACGATTACAGAAAATAAAGGGGGGAAAAAATCCTTTTTACCCCACACCCCCACCACCCAAAAAAAAAATTGACAATTTGCAATGTTTTGACATTATTTGCAAAGAGTTTTTCCCATTTAGATTACTAATTTCCAGTATTAACTGCAAGTAACTTTGGACAGTTGTCCGGCAGGTAATAACTTCTTCAAAAATGTTGTTTTTGAGAAAAGCAGGAAAAGAGCTAATTGGGCTCAAACTGGAGCCAAAACAGCCCCCAGCAGATCTCTGCGACTTTTTATTTCTCCTGCTACTGCGTCTGGCCTGAGAAAAGAAGAACAACTTTGTCACAACTAAAAAAAGAGCCAATCTGGCAGCTACAATAAGCATTTGCGTGTGTTTTTGTGTGTGTGTGTGGGGGGGAGGCGAGGGTGGGGGGTTGTTTGTTTTCCCCACAGTATTTATAAATTGAAGCCAATGCTGGACAACACACAAGTGCACACACAAAAAAGACTTGTCACACGTGCCTTTATTTGACGAGTCATTAGTGTGCTCTCTCTCTCTCTCTCTCTCTGTCTCTCTCTCGCTCTCTCTCTCTCTCTCTCTCTCTCTCTCTCTCTCTCTCTCTCTCTCTCACACACACACACACACGACTCCCACGGCTAATAGCTCTGACCCACACATAGTTTTAAGTATTATATTACAATACTCAAGAAATATGGCTGGTATTTGCTAATGGGAGCGGCACCAGTCAAAAGATTAGGGACATTTGCACATACTATTATTGCCAATACACCAGCCATGACAAACCAACTAAATATCTAAACGTGTGGAGTAAAATACTGAAAAAATACGCGATCAAAAATGTATAGAACGATTAAAAGTTATAATCAAATAAATAATACAGAATGTATGAAAAATGAACACATCATGCATGGGAAAAAAATAGACACAAATATTAGAAAATGATACTTGGTACTTGACAAAAAAATCCAGTGGATGAAAAGTATTTGTGCAAAATACTAGACGTGGAAATGGCGTGGAGGAAGCACACTTTGGGTATCGTAGTTCGTACCCTCGCCCTGGCGCCCAGCTTGTCGTTGGCAACGGCACAATGGCGGAGGCTGTTAGCGGTGAGCTAAATGTCAAATGGTTTGTCAAACACTTGTTGTTCTTACCGATCACCCACTGTGCGACGCGCTTGAAGGTCAGCGTTTTTTTTTTCTCAAGCATTGATGCCGGAATGTTCCACATGATCCCGCTGTGACTTCACCGTGGATCAATTTTACCGTCAAAACCAAAAGGTCAAAGGAGGGTGTGGGGGGGGGGGGTGTCGATCGTTTTGGGAGTTAACCAGAACTTCATGTGGACAACAGTACTTGGACACCCTTGGCCTTCACACCCCTTCTTGTATTTTATCAGCCTGTCAGTGCGAGCAGATGCTTTTTCTCTCGTTGATTTGGCGTGTCACACTGATTTATCTGGCCGCTTCTTCGCCCGCCGGTTCATTACCGTATCGTCACCTTGTTATTAAAAAGGACCCCCCGCCCTCATCGCTGCAACCTTTCTCTGTTTGAAATCTCCAGCGAGGAGACGTGACGACATTGTGCTCTCACATTTCAGTTGATCACTTTCACAAGATCACGAAGATTAGTTGCCGGTCAATCACTGGGCGTTATTTTTTCTTTCTTTCTCTCTTAAGTCCTGTTTTGTCAAACCCCTTTTCGGAAACCATATAAAGAAGTCAAGAATAACAGTTTATTCAACGGTTGTTTAAGTCACTGTTATGAGGGGTTTGGCAACAGGAAAATGCTTATAATATCTCTCTTACTTATTACATATGAGCAGTTGAATTTTGGCACAGATTTTAGCAAGCATCATGGAAGTTGACATGCTTGATTTGGTTTCGCGGGCCACATAAAATGATGTGGTGGCCCAGATCTGGCCCCCGGGCCTTGAGTTTGACACCCGTGACTTCGGGGTTAAGGTTGTTGAGTCTCTACAATGAAAATGCCATAAAATGAATACCGTGCCAAACTGAAATGAACCGCACTGCTGAGATGGAACGGGGGCTTTGTATCCTCACATTATCCAGCATACTTGAATGCTGTTCTTGAACTTTAACTGTCTTTCACTCACTTTTTCGTCATCTCCCAAAGTGCATCAGAGAAGAAGCGGTCTGTTAAAGTTTCATTTTCATTACAGCGGTGGGGAAGCGGGACGGCAGCTTTAATAACATTTTATCAGACCGCTCTCATGTACCAGGCCATAAAGCGGAGTGAGCGATGGGCCCCGCGCCGAAGTATCGACTCGATGCGTCCAGATAGCCTTGCTGCAGTTTAGCTTCGAGCATAGTGTGAGACTTATTTTTTTTTTGATGGGATTTAAAGAAGACAAAGGCAGCGCTCATATCAGCGGTTACCTTTTTTTTTTTTTCCTCTTAGTCATCCCCAGCTGCTCCCGCCAGTTGCCAGGGAACCGATACAGACAGAACGCTGCCTCTTATCTTGTCATGCGTCTAATTTCCTGCCGACTGCCTCTCCCTTGTGGCTCCTGTTCCCGTGACGATGGAGATGAAAGGCGCCTGGGGGGTGGGGGTATTTCGGTGGGAGTGGGGGATGCCGCCACTAAGACAACAAGGCCGAGGATGGAGAGGTTTGTAATGACTGTACAAACAAATGCGCCCTCTGGACTCCCCCCCCCCCCGTTGCTGGGGACGACCTTCCCCGTTCTGAACAAGCACACTTCCTTTACGTCAAGCAATCTTTTTCAGAAACTAATCAGATTGGTCTCTTTCAGGACTGCTAACACACTGTTTTATTGTTTTGGTCGTTGAGCAAATGGAGGCAAAATATTGAAAAACGTAATAGCCCCGCATTCAATTTACAACACTCGTTTTCGAGAAATATTCCCATCAAACTGAGCGATATTGAATGGCCACCCACCGAAAGTCACGATATTTTATAACAGTTTTCTTGGTGTTTGGCTTAAATAACACTAGTTGCTTTTTACTGAAAGGATATCACACTTTATTTAAAAAAAAAAAAAGTCAGACAGCTGCAAAGCTAGCACACAGTTTCATGAGGTAAACCAGCAATCAATACAAAACAATATTAAATCTTTAGTTTCTTGAAAAGAAGACTCACTATTGATAGTGCACGGTCATAAAAAGAGATGTACAGTGTTATATTGTCATAGATTTTTTTTTGTTTTGTTTTGTTCAAGCTAATTTTGTTTCACTTGTCTGTCTGGTTCATTTCCCAAAAAGAACACAACATATGAATGTTGCATATTTACACTCTTGGTACCCATAAAGCTACTTTAGCTAACATTAGCATATAACATCTTGTATTAATAGAACAAGGACTATGAGTATTTTACTTTTGTTTGCTCTATAATACAGCTGAGTTGAGTTGAGTTGTACAAAAAATATTCAGTGTCTTCATTTAATGTTTCCATACAATGGGGAAATGTGTTACTTAATATTAATACTTTGAATTAAGCTGTATTGTTTCGCTAGCTAGCTTTATTAGCTATGTCTGTATTATTCTTAGGTCATAAGTGATTAACCACTTTCTGATTTAGCTGAAACCCCCCGAGGCGAGTCTTAACTTTAGCATGCTAGCATGGCCATTTTGATTAAGGCTTACAGATAGAAGATTAATTCTTACTCATTTGTGACACATTATCATGGGATATGATGAAAACCTGCAATAGGAATGTTCTAACACCTGTTACATCCCATCTGAGCTTCTTTCGATGGTGAACTGGTGATTAAAAAGCTCCTGTGCGCAGTTTCGCTTCGATTAATCATCAGGCTGTTAACATGTAGCACTAGCCTCCTCATGCAATCAGCTTTACAAGCGAGTTCTACTTCACTACATACACCTCACTCCCTTCGTCCTGATTGCGAAGAGCGCAAATCTCGGCCTTTTGCAAATTTATATCGCAGCGCAAGAGGCGCGAAGGACTTTAAAGTGGCCTAATCGTTCTTGCGTGTCGGTGCTGAAGATGAACGGTCTTGCTGTCCACACTCTCGCCTGATTAAGATCTACGACACCAGCAATCCAATTAGTCTTATTCCCTCTAAAGCGGCCAACTGTGATTACATGTTAACGATCAATGGTCTTTTGCTGCAATGCTTCCTTCTGTTAAAAGAAAAAAAGGCATAGAAGTGTTTTCTGACAGCAGGCTAATGTATCCCCTGCTGTCTTCTCAATGCATATTCTTCTATTTATGTCAAGTGCGTCCCATATCCGTGTTTGTTATTTCAAAACAAGGTAGTCGAACGCCGACGAGTAATCGCCTATTTTTATGCTAATAACAATGCACTGTTGCTGGAAATGTTGAATTGTTGCCACTTCTTTTCCAGTGTTGGTTTCGAAGTGGGGTAGAGGTGGAATCAAAGAAAAACGAACATTTTGTGGCCACAAATTAGCTAAAATGACCTGTGGGGCATTGGACTCTGCTGTCATTTTACTCAAATGCTTTCGACCTTATCGTTGGATCTGAAAATAAAATAGTTCCCTGATACTCACTGGCTACGCATAGTAAACAATTACTTTAATCCTAGTTTAAGAGACACAGGTTATTGAATTTATTTAACTTTACTAGCGCCTTTAATTGCATGATGTCAATACTACTTCCATGTGCACTGATCTTCATCTGTGTGTTCCTTGGATTACATGGAAATTACGCTAGTTCCTAGTGGCCTCCCATGTAATGGAACATTCCAGACACTCGCCACCTTCTCTTCTTCTGGAAAGTTCCGTTCACGTGTCAAGTGCTATCATGTCCCCCGGATAACAATGACACATGCTAATCATCTGACAATGACTTGTTGGCACCTCCACCGGGTTCATGTCAGAACTTCCCATGTAACGGTCCCCCCCTCCCCTGATTCATTCACACCTTCTGTCTGCATCCATTTCTTCCATTTGCGCACATACACTCACGCTCAGACACACGCCCCTGTCGTTATTGCGTAATTTCACAGGGGCAAAAAAGGAATCCCACTGTTGTGTTGAAGTTTTGACTCTTCCTTACTACGCTAATTTTGTCACTCTCCATCTTTTGCGAGCACGTGTGTACAGGTCAAAAATCCTGAATGTGATATTTTATAGCTCACTCAATTTCGCCTGCTGGAAAATTTGAAAAGCATTAACCCCAACACCATTTTTCACCAATTGGGACAAAATTTGGTGGCGGTCTCTCATAGCGGGATACACAAAAAAGTGTCAGGAACCCTAATCAAAAATATAACAGAAAGCCTTCATCATCATTCGTCATTTGGGGTCAAAGCAACCATTTTGGTTGAGTTGAATTCCCCCAATCGAGCCCCCTGGAAAGTTAGCAAAATTAGCCTCCAACCCCAGTTCCACTTAACGACACTGAATTGGGCAGACATATTTATAATGTGACTGCACAAAAATGTCTGCCAGGAATGGAGCAGAAAATTGTTTATTTTGCCTTCAAGCAACCATTTTGAAACAAAATCCACTGCTTGTTTTGTTAATTTTCAGAGCAATGCAAGAAATGTGTCAAAAGACGACCAAACTGATTTTTGTGAGTATGTCTCAGGACACACGTCCCTAACCAGGCCAAAGGTATCTCGCGTGATGACGCGCGGCATCTCTCTGCACTGCGGGGCGCACGGTCTCACTTCATCTGTTTAATCTTGTCCCTTCACCTCCATTTATCAGCACTGCCTGTGATAAATGACGCCGCCCCAGAGGACGAGCACGCTGTGGTCCGTGGCGCCAATGGGAAGGGCGGTACTCGCAGCGGCGCCGCACTTTTTTTTTTTTATCCTTCAAATGACATTTTACCGCTCGAGGGTGACGATGTCGATAAAATCTAATAAATGTGTCGCGCTTCTTGATAAGGCACACACGTGGGCATACAACGCAATACCACATAGACCAAATTTGTCATGTGCTTACGCAAGTCTCCATATTACCGAGGCTAATACGGGATCATTCCGAGCACTGCAGGTTTGAAGTGTGAGCTCTCAGGACCTAATCACGTCCGACAGCATCACTGCAAGAAAGAGTGGTTGTTAACTGAAGTCTCTAATTGGCCATTGACTGTAACGAGACTGCCGCATGACAGGAGAGGCCATTACACTGCGAAGCTCAGAGGAATGTATTTGTGCCTGTTGTGTTAATACGGTGTCCCGGTTGACTTTATCATCCTGGTGCGTGATCTCTTCAGTTTGGGACCTTTATCACACAAAATAGTTTGAGCAAGCGCTGACCTTGTAGAGTTGAATTACGATTTTGGGAGTTCTTGGAAATGGTCGAAAATGAGCCTCGAAAGGCCACTGTCGCCCAAAACAGTTGACATCCGGTGTCTTTTCTGTACGGTGGCTTCTTGAGACTTTTGTGTGTAGGTCTACTCGTGATAGGCCTGGCTTACTTTCCCCAAATCATCCTAATTTGATGGCAACTTTCTTCTGGGGCTGAATTTCCACCAACATTCTGGAGGATGCTACCTAGCCAAAATGCTACTCTGCTTCAAACCTAAAGGACAGACTTCCTGTGTCTTTTTGAGCATAGCTTCTTAAGACTTTTGTATGTGTGTGGTAATGATAGAAACGCCTATCAATTTTCATAAAATTCTGCTCTTAGGGGCAGAATTTTCAAACATTTTAATAATAGTGGATCATATCGTAATCTGAACCAAATGAACCGTAATGACAAGGACAACAATAGCCTGATTACACCAATCCAAACCTGTTCTAAACCCTTTACCTTGGCGCTACAATGATATTTATTTCGTTTATAAAGTGTTTTCTCCTCATGAAATAATATTGCAATTGAATCAACATGGATGCATCCTCTTATTTCAAGTAGGCATGAATTAGCAACTACGCGTTACGCCTTTCGCTCTTTACCGCAAGCACTCCAACATAATGCTATGGCTTGGATGCAGTTTGTAATTGGGTTAATTATCGATGGAGTGCACACACACACACACACAGACACACACACACACACACACACACGCGCGTATACGCTCACACAATGGGTTGAGAGGTGAGGCCCGCCTACACGGCCGTCGCCAAGCGCTCCCTGGAGAGAAGTTTCTTAGGACGACATCACGCCATATTGAATTACTTTCACTGTATCTGACCAGGAGGAGGAATAGATTTCACATTTCTAATGCAGGTTACGTCATTAATCGTTACTGCAGGTTCCTGTTTTAGCATGTTGCATTCAGCGGTCCGCAACGTGTAAAACAGTTTGGTTCGCAAATGGCAAGCATGTGGAGGCTAGCCAGTTGGTGGCTATTTAGCCTGGGAAGCTAACATGGTAATCTCCATCTCATTTTAATATTCAAATAGTTTGGGTTTTGAATAAGGGACTTGAAACCCAAACCATTCTTTGAAACCATAACCCAGATTGGAAGATAAATTACCTCAGGCAGTTGTAAATCAAGATAGCGATGATAGCAACTTGTGTAATGGCGTCTGCAAAAAGATGAGAGTACACCGCTGACCGGGGCCCAATGGCAAACGTGGGTTTTAATACCCGGTGCTCCACAGCGCAAATGTCAAAATGCTAATGGCAACATTTACCCGAGGCCGAGAGGTGGGGCTGTGCAAACTGAGCAGGATGCGCAAGGTCATGGCGGGGATGATTCATTCCACCTTCGAGCCTGCCAGCGCCTCGCCTGTACCAAATAATGATAATCCCAAACACCAGGGCTGCTGATTGACGTGTGTGAGGACTTTCAAAGAGTCTCCGCACCGCGCTAACATTTTGACGCTGTTGTGGCTTTGAGTAAGTGAAGTGCTGTTTGGTCTTGTGCCATACACAGATGCACTTTTCTTATTGAACACTTTCAAATTCATTTATAGCCATTGACATGCATGTCTTAAAAAAATGAATATTTGCTTAAAATCCTAGCAATTTCTTCAGCTCAAAAGCCCTATTTCATTTCAACCCTCACTGGGGACAGGCTTGAACACCGAAGCCAAGTTTGTGATGAAGTGCAAGCATTTCATCCTTGCAAAGCAAAACAGCCGAGATGTTTATGAACCAGTCGACCACCCGAGTGTCCACTTGAGAGAGAGAGAGAGAGAGAGAGAGAGAGATGCCTTCTAATCCCGCATGTGCAGCTCAGAGTCATCCACTCGGGCTCGCCTCCACGAAGATGGGCTTTGAACGAGGCCACTTTGGAATACTTGAAGTCTGTTGATTTGTCTGGGTTGGGGCTGGCGTTGAATTGTTGCACCTTCATTCTCATTGCCATGATTTTCATGAAAGTAGGGTGGCAAATCTGAATGATTAAAAAAAAAAAAAAAAAAAAGGTTAAAAATCAAGCTTTTGCATCCGCTCCCAAATGTGGACATGTCCACTCTCTTACATTGTATTTTTTTTTCAAAAATTATATGCCGGTATGTAAAACACTAAAACAAGTTTAAAACTTTTTTTCAGTTTTTGTTACCTAAACCTTCACTGAGGTTTAGGTAACAAAAATAAAAGCTAACCCAAAATAAATAAATAAATATATATACAGCATATATATAAAACCTAAACCTCCACTGAGGTGTAGGTAATATTTTATAATTCATAAGCATTAGAGTAGGTTCGCGCTCGTGTTTTCACAGTCGCCTTCTTGCAAGAGATCAGCAGCTTGCGGCCTCATTCACAACTTTCCTTTCCTCTTCACTGGCTTTCAGAACATTTTCGCGCGAGGTCACGGGCCAGTATTTTTCTTTTAATTGATGAGTCGCTGGCGGGATTAAGCTTTTGCCTCGCGTTGCGGTGGGGTGGGCTGAAAACGAAAATAGATTTTTGCGCCTTGCGCCTGCCATTTGAGTGACACGTCTGCAGTGAGATATTTGCCCAACTTCTCAGACTCGGTCGGGGCCCCACCTGCTGTGTATGCAAGGCGACCGCTCCGATTTGAATATTAACTCTCGGAGGATGGTGACCTTTCGGCCCACCGCACCCGAAGGCGGTGCACGGGCGCCCCCCGCGCCACTTGGCACGCTTGTCATCGCAAGAGTGGCGGACAGAAGGCCACGATGCCATCCAGCGTCCGCTGACCTTTTTTTGAGCTTCTAATTTTAGCGTGACGTGCGGACACATGTGAAGGGAAATGAGGAAGAATAGGCCAATATCCTGCAGCTTTTCTTCGTCGTGGGGATTTTTTTTTGTTCCTCGAAATGAAGTCCCGGGTCATTTTGACCCAGGAGCAATATTGCGTAACAAGAGGCTTAAAAAGGTTGACAGTCTTGAAGGACAGCATACAAAGAAGTCTCCTAGTCCAGACAGAGCAATTATACATGAAGGGCTTTTTGGCCGCCATCTTAAAAGTCTCGATAAATGAGATCCACGCGAGAAAGAGTAACATCAAAGAAATAATATGGCCGTGTGAAACGAAGCGATTGCTGGTGTGCGGAGGACACCAATCACTGATCGCGACCTCATTAAAAGTCAGCCAGTCGGCCGGCCGGTCAGTTGATGACAGACTTCCTGATGTTTGTTTCTTTTCTGTACCCAAAATGCTATGTCATTTCCCCAAAATATTTGTTTAAAAATGAAAAGTGCACATAATGTTGTTTTTTTTCCCAGTGAGTGGGGGAGGAGTTGTAAAATTTAAGACTGTCAATTTGACCCACAACACCACATGAGAATTGTGAAAAGAAAAAAAAATGGTAGCTTTGGTCTTTGTGCTCCATTTTTAGTCCTTAAAAAAAGATTTCTAATAATGATAAATACGTGTCTGTTTCTATTGGTACACCCCAAATTTTGTTTCGTCCTATATCTTTTTTTAAAATATCCTACGGAATTAAAACAAGTATACATTTTTAAAAAAGTATACATTTCCAGTATTTCAAGATTTATTTCACTACTTTTAGATGTGCATTTGACCTGCAAAGTCCTCTGCGACTCGGTTAGAGACGACACCACTTATCAGCGCCTCCCTCGGATCTTGGAGCTTCCGCCTCAATCCGTCTCCGTAATAAGATCTTTCTCATTCCGTCAAAAAGCACCCGCTGCACTCGGACGAGCATCACCACTTTTTTTTTTTTTTTTTTTTTTTTTGTCCGCATCTTGTTCTTGGGAAGCGTCGCGTCACGCCGTCGTCGCACGACAAGTGACCCCACGAGACCTCCCGTGAGAAATGTTCTGTCTTTTTTCCAATTCGCAGCTGCCAGTGAAGTGTGGTGGAAGTAAATGGAAAAACAGCAGAGCGTCTCATCAGAGACCTTGGCATTGTGCCGTAAAATAGCAAAAACAACTCGGTAGAGACGACACCGTATCACAAAAAGACCTGTTATGATGCAGTGGTGGTTTTTCCACTTGTGTTTGTCCCAATGAATGAATGAAATGTGTTGAAATGCCATTAGTCCTTTTAGAGCCCGTTCCCCCCCACCCCCTTTAAATTGATTTTTGTTGTTTTGCCATCGAAAAATAACTATTAATAATTGTATAATAGTAATAATTGTATAAAAAGACACAGAATAACTGGTTTCGTATTGCACTGTTGTATTTGTGTGTTAGGTGTGTGCCTTTAAGAGGCGTGGCCTAATGAGTGCTGTCCGATCGCTAGGTTAGTCCAGCGTTTTCCCGACCTTTATCGAGCCAAGGCACATATTTCAAATTGGAGGAAAAAAAATCATGGCACAATACTTGGCAAAGAAATTGACAAAAAAAGGATACACAGGTTAAAAATGGACCTTCTGTCACAAGCAGACGAACCTCGTACCTCAAATTTTGGTTCGCAGCACATTGTTAAAAATTCACCAAGTGACGGCTCTTGTTGTGGTGCTCGTTAATCCAGGTACCTTTCTACTTTTGTCCATTCATTGAGATGATGCAGTCCCAACAGCAGTTTTGCACTGTGTAATTTCCTTCTGGGTAATCTGAAGAGATGCTGTATTTCTTCAGTGACTGGACAAATAAGCGTGTGTGTGTGTGTGTGTGTGTACGTGCGCGAGCTGCAGTGTGATTGAGTTTATGTGAGAGCGTGAGCATGTTCAAGTGTAGAAAAAAAACACAAGAGTGTGTGCGTTTGTGTGTGTGTGTGTGTGTGTGTGTGTGTGATGCCATGTCTAAATTCTCTGCAACAAAAAGAACAAAATGGCCGCCGAGTCGTGATTGTTATTTCTAACAATCTAAATTTCTAACCTAAATTGGATTATTTGTTGTTGTATCTGAAGACGCCCCCCACCCCTCCACCCTACCCCCGCCTCCTCCCGCCGGCCGTTCACGGTCATCGGCATCTAAGTCGAGTTCCATTCGGGCTTTCATTTCACCGCGGTGGGCTGTCGCTGCTTTCAATGAGAGGGCAATTTCCCCGCGCCGTGGTGTTGAGGGAGGCATAATTAGGAAGGTGTCCATTATGTTTGCATTGTTATTACTTTCGGGCCTCTGGTGCTATGTGACGCAAAGTTGCATACGCTCATTTGTTGCGGCCAGGAAGGTACGAGCCAGCGCGGCCGCCCCCAAACAAACTCCGCGGGCATTATTATTCACAATGATCACTTGGATTGCCCGCATTCGAGTCCCTCTGTTTGTCGTGGTTGACCACAGCAACTGCTTGCCTCTGATTTTAGTCAAGATTTTCTCCAACCGTATTTGTGGGAAAAAGCATCGGAAGCTAGCGCGTTGCGAAACAAAGACCGTAAATGAAGCGTGATGGTAATTTGAGGTGAAACGTTTCCATTTTCCCTCTAGACGTCATTTCAGTCTCTTATATTGATTCATAGATTGGCATGATTTCCACGGATTCTTTTCCCTCGCCGCCCGCGTGAGACGAAACAGCGTCGAGTAGGCCGAAGGATCAAGCATTTGGTATGCACGCGGCGAGGCCATGGAGGCGCCGCGTATAATTTGATGTCGTGATTATTTTTGGAGTAGTACACAGACAGTCAAGCATTTGCCGTCTGACGGTCAGATGGCTCTGCGGGATGATTCGTTCAGACGCGCAAGCCGCGAGAGGAGGATAGAATCCATACTTGGGGTTGTACTTGGTGAGGGGAAAGATTGGCGGCGTCACACATTCTCTCGGCTCTATTCACTTTTTTTTTTTTTGTTCCCGCCATCAGCACGCAATGTGGCAAAGTGGCATTTTGGACGCTCGTCTGGAGCAATGTCGCAACCCATCTGGCCGCTTGAACCTCGGGGATGCTAATTTCCAAACAAGCGTTCAGAACATTGGGAGGCAATGGTTTTATTGTTCGCGACCAATTAAAGTTTAGCCCCACTTTTTTTTTTTAAGCCGTTTCCTTTTGATGACATTTTCCAGCGCCTTTATGGGATGTAAAATCAACGTGCGTCCGTCCCATTATTATCATGTTAATGGGGCCATTAAGCCTTCGCTTCAATTGTGCGAATGGAGACGCGGCAGTCGGTTCACACGTTGTTCTCGGAGTTAATGTTTGCTCGGGATGAGCCGGCATGACGACTAATTGATGATGAATAAATATGACGGCCGTCAGCTCGGTTGATTGTCGTCGGGCGTGTTGTCAGCCCGTGGGGGCGAAAAAAAAGAAAAGAAAGCGAGTTGGGACGCAAATAAGTGCCGCTGAATCTCAATGTCGGAATTATCTCAGGGAACAATGTGATCGGGATCACATTTGTGAGTTTTAGTGCGGTTACCTCGAAAGCTCCTGGCTGCACGTATCAGCGACTAGGTAATAGTTCGCATATCAAGCAAGGACAGCGGGAAACCGGCAGCCCAGAAAAGCAATAAAAAAAAAGCACAGTGTGCACTTCCTGTTCCCGCTGAAATCATCGCGGCGTCTCCAAAGCATCCGTCACACCTTCACAAAACTTGCCTTGTGTGCCTGCCTCGTGTCGTATAGCTCCTCAATTGTCGTGAGCGATATCACACTGTCTCGTAAATGAGTCAAAAGTTGCCGTGGATGGATTTGATCACTCAACTGCATCACATGCCGAGTTGGAATGAATAGGGATGCCTTGGAGCCATCTTTGTTTGAGGCGATAATAGGGGAGGCTCTTTGGCTTCAGCACACCAATTAATTAGGTAATTAAAAAATACGATTTTTTTTCCCCGTTTTGCTTTAGTTTGCTTTAGGTTTGTGTGTGTGCATGCATGCGCGCAGGGTTTTTTTTTTGTGAGAACAAAAGAGGTCGAACTAAAAGGAAAGTAATTAATTAGGTGTCTGAGCTCGGGACAGAGTTGTGCTGTGCGTTGGCTCTAAACATTAATTATACTTTGACACGTACAAATGAGGCCGCGACGACAAAGAAGTTTTTTTAATTACAAATGCTTATTTGAGGCCGACCCCCCTCCCCTCCACCCATGATGTATTTATTTCGGCAGACATACTTATTTGGACACGGGCATGATGTTGTATTGATCAAGTACAATGATGGATGGTTTGAAAAGTGGCCGTGAGGAAATGGTCTTATTAGGTGTGAGGCCTTTAGTTGGGAAAACACAATTTTGGAGTCATACTTAACAAAAAAAGTCATGTAGAAAAACAATACAAACCTAAAAAAAAAAAATAAAAAAAGACACACCATTGCGGAACGAACACATAATTGTCAGTCTACTGCAGAGCGAATCATTCAAGTGAAAGTGATGTGTAAAATTAATAAATAAAAATACAAAGGACAAAAAACATCATGTAGCTCCCCAGAAAACAAACGGGGACACAAAGCACTTCATGGCGTGACCCCACAATTTTCGGAGTCTATGGAAACTCTAATCGTTCATGTGAGAGTGGCATTTAAAACTAATTAAAAAGCACCATTGTGTTCAAATAGGTCGCCTACCTTCCCCAAAAACAAACATGGGCGTGCATGTCATTCAAGTGCGAGTGGAGATTAACACAAAATGGCAACCTTGGATGAATAAATAAAGGTGCCGTCTCGTGTGATTGACAGGTACAATTTCGCGCTCACCGAGCTTTTTGTCCAGCTAGCGAAAAAGTACTAATCCGGCATTCTTAAGTCAAGGTACTATGGCAGTGGTGGGCAAACTACGGCCCGCGGGCCGAATCCGGCCCGTTGGTCTTTTTAATCCGGCCCGCCGAAGGTTGGTCCACAATTAAGGTTCGATGTGAATGATTGCATTCATTTCAATTGGACTTGTAATGACAGGCATTTCACCGCCAGGTGGCGCATTGACTTGAAGTTGCAGAACACGGGGGGGGGGGCGGGGCAATCTTTTCGACCACCTAGTACCTCTGTATCGCTCTACTTCTACTGGTCTGATCACAACCCATCTGCAGCGATGCACAGGCTAAAATAGGTCATCAACAACACTTATGTCATTTAAAAAAAGTATATTAATACCATACTTTGATGCTTTTGTTCTGTTGATGTTTGATATGGACTGTCAACAAATGCAGTTTTTTTTTAAATGTACCATAGCTCGTGCTGACCTGGCCCTTCTGTCAAATTTTAAAAGTCAATGCGGCCCCTGAGCCAAAACGTTTGCCCACCCCTGTACTATGGTATCTTTACAGTACATTTCATCATGCTTGGCTGGAATTTTGGAGTCAGTCATTTAAAAGAATTTTCCGCATTTTGACGAGATTAAAAAAAAAATTAATTAAAAATACTGCAGATTTTTTTTTTGTCCTGGTTCTGCCTCGCTTCTGTCTTCTTGGACAAGGAATGCTTCGTCGAAGTTATTTATAGGCGCACCTGCACGTAATGGAGCCTGTTTTTCAGACTGACAGGTGTTAACGTGAAAATTTGATACCTCAAACCCGTGAGACCCCTCCGTTGTTCTCAACACCTCGCCATTTGATTTCCCGAAACGTCTACGTCAGGTGTGTCCCATCGGCGGATTGTCGGCGAGGACCACGTCGTGAATAATTCACACACACACACACAAAAAAAAAAAGATCAACGTGACGTTCTGTAATGATCAATCATTGATGTAATCCATCTCCACGACTCCAATTTTGATTTCTGAACCATGCTGTGAATCTCCGTATTCGCCCGGTTGCCGTGGCAATGCTCACCTTTGGATTGACGGCCAAAAGCTGTGTGCTTTTATTTCTTTCATTGAGGCCGACTTCCCTCTTAGCCACCCAGAGGCAGTCCAATTAGCCCTCCGCTGAGTGTGTAGGATTCAGACACGCATCAAAACAAACACTCGCACAATGCGTGTGCGTGTGAATCTAACATACATCAAAACAAGCTGACAGACTGACAGAGGGGAGGAAAAAAAAGTGTTAATAATGAACGACTAGTTATTTGACTTTGGACATTATTCAAGTGTCACTGGATCAAGTATTCATGTCCAAAGTATTTTTAACCTGAACAGACATCAGGATCATTTTACACAACCAGACAGTGAAAATGTCCGCCGTTTTTTTTATTTTATTTTTTGCCAATTGAGATCATAAATGAACTTTTGGGGTTCATTTCGCATGCTTAAGTCGCTATTGCTGTACGTCCATACAGATGAAAGAAGGTCAAACAGCCATTTGAGGATTGTACTGTACTTTACTCTTATTACACGTTTCTTTAGGTCAGGGGTGTCAAACTCATTTTTGTTGGGGGCCACATTTGAGTTACCGTTTCCCTTGGAGGGCCGTTATGACTGAAACCATATAAAGAAGTCAAGATTAACGGTTTTGTTCACCTATTGTTTAAATTACTGTAATGAGGTTTTGGTCACAAGAAAATGCTTACAGTATCACTCTTCTTTATTAGAAATGAGAATTTTAAATTTTGTTACAGATTTTAGCAAGCATCATGAAAGTTGACTTCTTTGACTTGCTTTTGCGGGCCACATAAAATGATCTGGCGGGCCAGATCTGGCCCCCGGGCCTTGAGTTTGACACCTGTGCTTTAGGTCTTTTTTTTTCTTTATTTTATCTTGCAGTCAACACGTATGGTATATCTTGAAAAAAAATCTAAAACTTAAATGCTGATTTTCTTTTGTCTGTGTGAAAGCTGTTGTCAGTAATTTAATGTATCATAGTTGAATAAAAACCTCTCAAGTGAGTGAAGCCAAAAAATCATTTTTTTCCCCCCTGCTGCCGTGCCTGATGGCACACAATTCTGAAAGCTGTCCTTCTTAAACAAAATAGCAGCGCTAGCAAGCCGTGTCGCAAATCGTAAAAACCCACTCATAATTGGCCCCCCCCCCAAAAAAAAGATACACTGTCCAGCATGACTTTGACCAAAGTCTTTTCGTCATCTGTACAATTGCTCAAGTACAGCATCATCATACTTTTGATTTTTGATCGATTTCATTTTATTCAACTGATTGTGTACTGTCATTTTGTCACGCACCCACATTAATTGAGCAGCTGTTTGCCATCTGAACTTGTGTTGAGTTGTTTTCTAATGAGCGCCGGATGCAAGGAACCCTGCCTTCCTCCGAGTGTGCCGTGGGGGGGGGGGGGAAAAAAAAGCTCCCAGAGCATTGATCACTGCTGCCTCCAACAAATTAAGGCATACCGCGCTCTTGGTGCTGACAAACGCAGCCTGAAGAAGCTATGTGTGTGTGTGTGGGGGGGGGGGGGGGTATTGTTTTGATGTTTGTTGACAACTCATTGTTGGTCCTTTGGGGGCAAATGAAATACACTCTCATAAGATATCCTTCATGACATTCCATATAGTCGACATTATATATTTGTCATATGACACTCTCTTTTATTACATTTGAACCAACCGCATTTTCAAGTCCTTATAACGAAACCCGTCTACGGACCCGGTCACGTCGTAAAAGCCAAGCCGTTATCAAGTAGAGCGACCTTTTAGTCCGGTCAGGCAAGGTTTTTTCCTAGCGAAGTCCATCAGACTGTTCATGTGAGCAGATCCGTGGTTTGGCGCCGTTTATTTGACAGCACTTCATTAACCTTCCGTGCGGCTGCGCTTTTGACTTTCAACGGGCCCCATCGACCAGTCAACACCTCTCCTGTATTTGCGTCTTTATTTGCAACCTTTATGCCGTTTGCCCTGCACAAAAAAGAGCAGCTTGTCCAAGAGACAAAATGGCATGTCCGGCTGTCTGTTAAACTCGTGATTTCCAACCACTGTGCCGAAATGATGAATTCTACTCCACCTAACAATATTAATCAACGGAATCAACGATTATCATTGTCCTATCTACAACGGCGATGTACTTGGAAGGTGTCGTGAATAGCGAGTCAAGAAGATGATGGCGGAGTGATTTCAGAGCGGCAACAACAGTATTTCCATCCATCCATCTATTTTCCGAACCGCTTGATCCTCACTAGGGTCGCGGGGGGGGTGCTGGAGCCTATCCCAGCCGTCTCCGGGCAGTAGGCGGGGGACACCCTGAATCAGTTGGCAGCCAATCGCAGGGCACACAGAGACGAACAACCATCCACGCCCACACTCACACGTAGGGACAATTTTAGAGCGTCCAATCAGCCTGCCATGCATGTTTTTTGGAATGTGGGAGGAAACCGGAGCACCCGGAGAAAACCCACGCAGGCCCGGGGAGAACATGCAAACTCCACACAGGGAGGCCGGAGCTGGAATCGAACCCGGTACCCCTGCACTGTGAAGCCGATGTGCTAACCACTGGACTACCGGGCCGCCCACAACAGTATTTGATATTTCCATTTGTATTTGTGGGTGAACATTCCGATGCTTGGTGAATTTGAACTAGTGGGGCGTGAGCCAACGCTTTCCGACAAGCTGTCAAACGTCTCCCCGTTCAGCTTGAGCAGATCCTGCCGCACTGCATTAAACACAAGAGTGACTGAATGTGAATGTGATTTATTCATTGATAAAACTGAAAATTGACTAACAAGCGTACATGCAGAGGGGTCCATTTTGTGCAGCTCCACATTTTCGTTGTGCGCAAAATAAATAAATAAATAAAAAATCCCAACGGTGAAAAGTCATCGATAAGTAGTCACTTTGGGATTTTGTACGATGCCGCCCTCTCCAGGGCGGACTTCGTCTCTTCAGCGGTTCATCTTGCGTAGTTTGGCCGGTAGGTTGTCTTCGGGCCTCCTGCCGGCCGACAAAAGTGGGCTGTGTGCGCGGGGCTGCGGCGGGCATAAGGTGGGCAACAGGCTATGCTGGTATAAGTCCCCGGTGGACTGGGTCATGGGTTCGAATCCGACTTTCAGCGTGTCGTCGGGCCCCGGAGAAGATCCGAGGCGCTGGAGCTTGAGCGGCAGGTCCCCTGTGCTGCATGCCTTCTCGGAGTGCTGCGAGCTCAGCATCAGCACTTTCCTCTGGAGGTCCTCCTTCCCGGATGAGCTGATCCGCTGCAGCTTGCTGGGCAGCCGCCGCCCGCCGCCGCCGACCCCCTTCGTCGTCGTCGCCGCGTTGATGCAGTCCACGGAGAAAACGCGGTCGCGCCGGGCACGTTGGCTCTCGGTAAGCGCAGGCGTGGACACGGGCGACGGCAAGGAATTCTTCTCCTCGTGTTCTTTGACGCTATACGCCGGCGTGGGGACCTCGAAGGTGCTGTGGAACTGCGAGTAGTCCACCCGGAAGAAACCCTCCTCCAGGGACATCACGGGCAGGAAGCGATGTCCCCACAAGACCTCGTCCTCCGTGTACGAGGTGCGCGCCTGGCACGTCATGCCTGCAAGGGCAACGGAACTGGTGAACCTTTCGGGGAGGCGGGGTCTCTTGGCCTTTTGTTACACTGAAAGGTCCATAAACAATCAACGAAGACCTGGTTTCTACACCAAGCGCTCGAAACTCCTGAGTAGGAGTCTGCTTGTGCCCTTTGGGTGTTATGTCATGTGACTGTTGCTATTCCGGGAGCAGAACACAACGGAAAAGCGACCCGCCTGAACCCCTAAGATGAAGAATTCACCGACACACGTTTTGGTGCTTTGCCCAAAAGACATGTCACATGTCAAAACGTAGCTTTTGGAACCATCAGTTGGCATATTGGTGGCATGCACCCATGATGATCTTACTCTGCTTTATGCTTACATGACCCCCACCCCCGCTCCCCCTCCCCAGTACTCCTCGTACAATAAAAGCTCCTTTGGGGTGTTGGACTGTGTAAGGCATCTAAAGTTGAGGCTTTATCCTCCCTGTCCAGGAATACTGCAGCAATAAACTTCTCGTCGCGGCCTGGGTTTAATGGCACTATCAACACAACGCAGACCCCCATGGCCAGCCCGGCTGCCTCTATACATACTAACCCCCAGCCCCCACTTTTCCTCCCTCTTTTTAAATCTGCTAAGCCTATTGAGCTGAGCGGTGTGTCTTCCAGCACTGGGTTATAAGTGAGTGTTATCTGGGAAAGAGAAAAGAAAGGAGGGATTTATTTGTAGCGGACCCCGGGGAGGAGCGTCGCGGTAAATACGCCGGGCGTTGGGGGGGCGGGGGGGGGGGGATTGCTGACTGGCAAAGAAAAAAAATGGAATTGGTTCAAAGTCCCGTTGAATCGGACACATTGTCACTCCACAATGTTGTGTTTTTGTGTTTACGTTCCAACGTCAGCAATTATGATTTCCGGTTTTGCGTGACATCAATTCTAATCATTTGCCAAATTGTCTCATATATATATTTTTTTAATTGAATCTGACGCGGGTTCACTCGGCAATGTTTACATTCTGGTGAGCCACGCCGCAAATGGATTCCAGTTGACATCTTAAAAACAGAGACGCATCCATCAGTGTGACGCACGGCCGCTATGAGCTTGTTATGCAAAAAGTATCACGGCATCTCACCGTAATAAAATAACCCACCTAATTCGATCCCTCTGCATGTGTCACCGTCACTCGTACCTACGCCGAGCCGGAAAGGCACCGGGCGAAATGAGATTTCAAAGCGGCTCCATCTCCACTGACTGACTAATGTTCATATTTCCATTTAGATGGAGACGGGGAAAGAAGGAGGCGAAGACGGAGGAGTCGTCGCCGCTTACCGGTGGTCTCCACGATGCCCTCCAGGATCACCACGATCTCAAACTGCTCACTGGTGAGCGAGCGCTGGGACAGGTCAAAGAAGGGGCTCTTGGGATTGATCTCGTGGCAGATGGTGAGTGGCGAAACCAGGAAGAGTTGGTCGGCCCCCGTGCCGAAGCCCACGTCCAGCTCGCACTGGTCCAGGGGCAGAAACTCGCCCTCGGGGGTCTGGCGGGACTGAAAGATGGACCATTATTGACAACTTCTACCTTTCACAATAGAATAAATACAACCACTTGAAATAATGCAAACAGTTGCCATGCATTCATCATAACTGCCACTCAATACACAAAGTCACATCCTCTTCATGCATGGTCTCACATACACACACACACGCACACACACACACACAGGATGTACACTGTCCTGTTACCGCCTGTGCAGTCAGCATGCATTTCTTCATGTTGCAGGTTTCTCTATACGTCCACTAACATCATCAACAACATCAGCAACCCCCTCAGCCCCCCCACAACTCCCCACTGACCCGTCCATGACATTGCCGCCGGCCAACAACCCCCATGAAGTCCCCCTGCGAGTGTCATGTGAGTAAACAGCCTCGTCTCCAATTGAATATGAATGAGGTGTGCCGCAGGGTTCCGTGTCGTTGCCGTTGTTCACTTGTTAGCTACTTAGCGGCTTGTGAGCAAAACCCCTAAGCTCCGTCCTTTCCACTTTTTTTTTTTCGCTGCCTTGTCTCTTGTCACATTAACAAGATGGATGAGCATCCCGTATGGCGACAGTCCACAGGCGAAGCGGCTTACAAGTCTTCTGTCTTTTCCCAGAGTCTCTGTGCCTTAAATAAGATGATTTCGCTTCCCGAGCGCCGCGTTTATTATTAGACTTGATATGTGCTTAAATTTATACACTTCCAGAGCCCGGAATCGAACCCTGCACTTCTGCACTGTGAGCCCATCGTGCTAAGCAAGTGTTAATTGCTCTAGAAATAATTCACGAAATCCAAAACATCATCAACACATACAGGTAGTTACACGCGTGCATGATCACTATTGCTCCTCTCACCAGTTACTTCCACTAACCGCCACAACTATTACAAATCAATCCGTTCATTTCGTACCACTGCTTATCCTGTGCAGAGTCACAAGCGCGCCAAAGTCCCAGCTGTCCTGGTGGGCAAGAGTCAAACCCACCCAGGACATAGAAATAATCCAAGTAAATTCATTGTTGCTCTTAATCAGTATTCTCTTTACACATTCATTCCCAACAGGGAAAAAAAAACTTGTACTATGAGGCGTCTTTCTTCTTCTGGCCTCCTCGTACTCGCCTTTTGATTACATCTCTTATTAGAAAATGCAATGGAAACCAATTCCGAGTCCCCAAACCTCCGAGGAGATAAAACAAGACAGACAATTCTTTTCTTTTTTCCGGATGAAACTCTTCCCATGCAAATTTTTCATTAAGTTCCCTCGCTCTCCGCACCTGTGGCATTTTGCTGTTCCATCGGTACTCGGCAGCCGCTCACTGAGTGACAGACTCATCTTCTTCCTCCTCCTCCTCCTCCTCCTCTTCTTTGTCTCTTTCTGTTGGCAGCTGTCAGCCACTAATTATCCACTACGCCGATCGCCCCGCAACTTCCTGTCCAAACAGCCGCCATTGTTTCACGCTTTCACACAAACAGACGGCGGCGGGATCTGTGAGGTCCGACACAATCCCTCTTAAAACGCCAATTTGTTTGGCTTCGGAAATAGTTTCCATCAGAGCGTAATTCTGCTTCAGTGAAGCTTCATTAACTCTCCAGGCAATGTTTTAAAAAATATATTTAACACTCAATGGTGGTGGTCAAGGCCAACAAAACCTTTTCCGTTCTCAGACTCTCTGTTCTCCTTTTCCAACTACAACCTACATCTTAATATTTATTCTATGAAATTGTATTCACTTATTTCCAACAGTCTTGTATTAAACAATCCATGAAGCGTACCGAATCGCTTGTGGTTTTGTCGATGTGATTGTGTGCGATTACGCATGACGGGCCGATTGCGTGTTTGCAAATGTGGAAAAAGTCCAACTCCTCCTCCTCCTCCTCATTCACGCATCATTAAGCCTCCTGACGTAACACTCCGCATGTGGCGAAAAGAGTAGCAGCTCCCGACTAATGCAGTTTGTCTTTTTTTTTTTTACGGCCCTTTTTTTGCATGCTGAACGTGGATGTAATGGGAAGGAAGTCAATTATGACAATTAAAGAGCAGACGGTCAATCTTTTTGATCTCCTTTTCTGCAGCCGTCTCGCCACCGTGGTCGGCGACTGCTGCGGGTTTTCCTCAAATTACATACGTCGTACATCACGTGTCTCCCGCCTCCCCAGAAAACAATGAAAAATAATAATACAGAGGTCATCAAAACTGTAGTGAAAGCATAGACTGTTAAGGTGTAAATAAGGTGCATTCAAATCCTGTAATGAGTTGTATACAACACTGAATATGATGTAAATATGTTATATAGAGTTGTAAAGCTAATTAAATCGAGTGCTTTCAAAATATGACTTGACCTTTTTTTTTTTGTCTTTAGATACGAGCCAAATTTTGAGATTAAACTAGAATGCCGCTTTAGAACCCCACGTTAGATGGCGGTAACACACTTTGCAATATTTAGCCACCGTCAGTTCGCACTAGCTTCTTTGCGGGGGTGGGGGGGGGGGGGGTGGGGGGAATAACAACGTGCCGCGCACGGACAAGTGCTGTCGGGGTGGAAGGTGGTCTCCAAGTGCCCACTTCACAGATCTTTAATCGCCCTCGCCAACTTTACATCATCCTCGTGAACGTACTTTGCCTGCTTGCACCTCCTGCATGGCCTCCAGCAAATCACTTTCTGCGTCCGCCGTGTCAAGGACCGCGCCTCTCACGGGCAGCTTTTAAAAGGAATGACGAGCCTCTTCCATTGGCGGTGAATCAAGTCAGCCCGTTTTAAATTGCGCCAAACTCTTCAAAAATACCAATACTTGGTCTAGCCTGCCCCTGCACAGATTTACACCATGCGCTGGGCGTGAAAATAGAGCCCAAAATGTCAATATAGTAACTTACAATTATAAATAACATTATATTTGGTATATCGGAATTGTAAAGATCCTGAAACATTCGTATTGCATCCAATATTCAAGATAGCCGGTGTGTGAAAGAATATTAAATATGATTAGAGTTGTCCACAGCATGTAATATGGTGTTAAAGTACATCGCATTGAATACAAATGTATGAAATTAGAATTGCATGGAACGTGAAAGGTTTTGTGTTACATTAGAGTTGTAGAGAACATTTAATATGATTGTGATCTTATGCGTAAGCATTATTTCACAACATCGCTGATGTAAATACGGGTTAGCGTTCTGACGTGGCCATTTTTACAGGATCTTTCCTGCGTCACGTCCAAGTGATGCTTTCTCTCACCGCTTGACAAAGCTCCTTGGCTGAGGTAAAAAAAAAAAAAAAGATGAAGATCATAAAGGAAGTGAATGATGCCTGGGTTCACAAGAGCCATAAATATCATTTTATGTTCAGCACCGGCTCCCGGGAGTGCAGTTTTTTTTAACTCACTGTGCTACTCCACTGCGCTTCTCTTGGAAGGCCAACCGTACTCCCGCTTTTACACCTACCTGACCAGCGTGTGTGCGTACACACACACATGCACACACACATGCACTTATCTCACACCTGCCGCTGCTGATGGATAGTGATAGTGAGCTCTGTTTGCTTTCAAAAAAAAAAAAAAAAAAGAAAAAGGCTGAGCATCTGTTGTGCATTGACACCTGCTCGCTACTGCTTCCCTCTTCATATTCAATATGACCTCCGCCAATGCTCAAGTGTAATCAAATCAGTGATTGAGCATGACTAAAATGAACGTTTTTGCGGCAAGTCCATATTTGAGCCTTGTCGACTATTGCCCGTCACCGTATATTTCTTGTTGGTATTTTCTGAACTGGTGCCGAAGCGAGATCAGGATCAGATCACGTTAAACTGGGGATCATTGCAGCTTTTGAGATATCTTAATCGCTAAGTTAGTCTCCTTCTGAACACATCAAATTTGGTGACTTTTGGAACTTTCACGGCTACCGTTTCATGCTTTCTTAATGGCTGTTTAAGGCTTGATCAGATTCCGATGAAACGTGGTTTCTCGGGTTTTACAGCTTCTGAATGATCTCTAAGATCTAATACGAGTCTCATTGTAGACACATTAAATTGAAAGACTTCTGTTTTAGATCAGTTTCAATCACATTTGGATTGAACTTGGTTTCGCGGTAAAGCTTCATGAAAGGGGGGGGGGCGGCGACGACAATGGTTCAAAAGTGTGTTTAAAAAGTGGTTTCTTCTTGTACGTTTTTTTTAAAGATTCTGGTAACACAAATAAGACAGTGTATTATATTGTAACAGTTTTTTTTTTACTTTTTAAGATAAAATATTGAACCCATTTAATACCATTCTCTTTTAATTGCATTTGTTTACGTTGAGTAATTATTTGAAATGAAACAAACCATTTTGGGGATGTTCTAAATTTAAAATAAAATGGTGGGATAGCTTTTAATTTTTCATTTAAAAAGTACATCACCTTGTAATAAACTGTAAGCTTGGGTCATGTTTAATGCTACTAGAGTATGCTTGGTTGGCCATTATTTAAAAAAAAATCAATAAATCCTGGGTCTTACTTTGGACCCCGCTGATTGACTCCATTTCCCCACAAGCTTTCCCCAACGTGACGCGTCGCCCCGTAAAGGGCTTCAAAGTGCAATCGGGAAGTTGCACCGTTCAACTTCTCGCCATCCCCAACCGGACTGCTCCTTCCCCATTTACCTTGATGAGCTTGCATCGGATCTGCGCGGACACCATGTGGCTGTTGCGCAGGTTGCCCACGCGGAACATGAGGCACAGCCGGCCGTCCCGCTGCGAGACGACGGCGTCCTGGCTGAACATGAGCGTCTCGGCGCGCTTCTTGGGCTGCGACATCTTGATGAACATGCAGCCGATGAGGAAAGCGTCCACGATGGAGCCCAGCAGCGACTGGAACAGGAAGAGGATGATGCCCTCGGGACACTTCTCGGTGATGTAGCGGTAGCCGTAACCGATGGTGGCCTCCGTCTCGATGAAGAAGAGGAAGGCGGAGGGGAAGTTGTACACGTTGGCCACGCACGGCGTGTAGGACGCGTCGCGGGCGTGCTGCTGCAGGTCGCCGCGGATGTAGGCGATCACCCACCACATGGACGCCATCACCAGCCACGCCACCGTGTAGGTGAGGATGAAGATGAGCAGGTTCCAGCGCCACTTGAGGTCCACCAAGGTGGTGAACAGGTCCGACAGGTAGCGGCTGGTCTCGCCGCCCAGGTTGCCGTGCTGTACGTTGCAGCGGCCGTTCTTCTCCACGAAGCGCTGCCTCTTCTTCTTTGCCGCCGGCACCGAGAAGTCGCCGCCGCCACTTCCATCCACGCCGCCGGCCCGGTTGGTGCTGACCACCTGGTAGTCCTCGCCGAATTTCCTGCGAAGTGCCGCCATCTCAGCGCGAGTCCAAGCGGGCGACTACTCCATTGTTTTCTCCGGTTTGCAGCGGTGCGTAAAAGGCACCATGGTCACTTTTTACGCACGGGGGGGAGACTAAATTCACTGCTTGCGGGATGTCCACCGGTTGCAGCTCGGGTTCCAACTGAAGAGGAGGGTGGATGGAGAGGTGGGCGTGCGTGAGAGAGAAAGGAGAGGAGGGGAGATTTCTGCGCGCGTGACCACGTTGAATAGGAGAGGAGGAGCCGTTGAGCTGAATTCGCCGTCTTTCGTCATTGTGCGATTTGTCTGTCTGAGTAAGTAATCATTTTTTTTGGTTTTCAATTTGGACATTTAGTTTGTAATTGACTTTTTTAATGGACTTTTATAACATTGTTATTGTGGACGCACACGCATAGTTTTCAAGCTCGTGGCTGACTGCGCCATCTGGAGGCGGAATGACCGAAGTGCAGCTTCGTAGCTTTATTTCTGGCATAGCTTGAAAAAAAAAACAGTTCAAACCTTTCTTCGGGGTCAACTGACACCAATTTCCTGGTTCACTTGTTCGACTATGATTTGTTTGACAGGAGTATCAGTTCGCTTTAGTAAGCAGGCATTTCTCTCCAGAGTCAAGACACTTTAATTTGCCTGTTAGTTTGCTGTTCAAAGTTGGACCTTCTCGACTTTAATGCGGTTCCAGCCAGATGTCTGAAAAGTGGACTCAGTCACTCAAGCACTTAATTCTATAATTAAATGTCCTACGAACCCCTCAACTTACAATAGCTTAGCGATTAACATGGCTTCTCAATCTTTCCTCGTCATCCCTTGGTGAGAATGATACTTGACAGAGACGTATCTTATTTGCAGATGTGAAGGCAATGAAGCGACTATGCAAAAAAAGTTTAGCCGCAATAGTAGCCAGTTGAAGCTCGTCGCTTTCTAGCTAATGCAGCCTAAGTAGCACCGAGCTTGACTCAACCTCCAACCGCAGTCGGTGACATCCAGACCAGCCATCTTGGCAGTTAATTCTCAGTTTTGCTATTCAATCCGCTTTGATGAGGCTACAAATGCTAATTTTGTCTCGTAAACTGCGATGCGAAACGGCTTATCACGAGCCTTAATTTTGCAGAGGGAAATTGGCTCTCCTATACAACTTAAATGGAGGAAAAGAATGCTAGAGAGCTGGAAGGATGCCAAATGGACTAGTTGAACCATTCCGTTTGATGGCTAATTTTCCCATATGTAAATTGTTCAACCATTAAAAAGTGTATTTGTTAGTTTGAATACACATTAAAAAAAATCTCAAAGAGGACACACCTACTTTCACATGTGTATACAGAAATAAAATGTGTTTACTTTGTATTATTTCTGTGGAAGTTGATGCAAGTAGAAGATGCTGGATGCAAATCCCAGAAGGGGAAAAACACCAAGCAAAACTCGTTTTGAATGATGTTGTTCGATAAAGCCGAGACTTGAACCCTCAAATAGGCTCTATGGGACCTTCCAGAAGATTATCAGTCAGCAAAGGAATCAGGATTTGGTCACTTTGACAGGCCAATGTTGTTGCTGGTCACACAGAGAGACCCGTGCCCCAACAAGGGGGACCGCTGATCCTTGAGGATTAGAACACCCGGTAACGCCATCTGTTACACGTTGCTATGCTTCACTTTTTTTTTTTTTTTTTTTTTTTTATCCCCATGCTTTGTTTGAGAGATTCAAGGAGAGCTGGGGGAGGAAACAAAGAGGTACTGAATTATTAATGAGTAATGTACAAGAGTCTACGTCATACGATACGTGCATTCGGGCGCACATTCCGCAGTGGGACGATCTTGCCTTTGTCTGCTTCACCTTGGAGAAGGTGTTCACTTCTTTTGTTTCCAAAGCAAACGGACTGAAGCGTTGCTTTGTTGCTGTCATCGACCTTCGCGTCAGCGCGTGGCAATCTTCATTGTGGAAAGATAAGCATAAGAAAACCTTCATTAGTCTCGCAATGGAGAAATTCCCAATTCACAGCAGCAAAGTTACGAAAGGAAGAAGTAGAACAACAAAATATAGGAGCTGCTGGAAAGGCAGCCACTCTCGCGGCGCCATTTTGAAGTCAAAATAACAAAAATAACACAACACAACAGATAGGACATAGACAATCTTCACCACTTTTCTGCATACACTTTGTTGTCTGAAGCAGTTCTAGATGAAAGAGGAGAGGATCAAAGTGTCCTTTCACCAGTGGATCAGAGACGTCATGCTGAAAATGTGCACACGTCTGCTACAAGCTAAGTTTTGAAAGCAAACACGAAGCTGTAGCGTCCATTGACGAAAAGAGATTAGTTCACTTCTCCTGTCCCACGTAATCCACTTCAATTCCAAGCCGCGACTCCCAGTTCCAAATCCGCATCGGCGCTCCGCGCTAACGCTCCTTTCTTCTCATCGTCTGCTCCTCAAGCCTTACATCCATCCAGCCGCAGACCGTTCAACAGCACCGATCTCTCCGCTGAACAAAGCGGGGCTGTGAAAAATGCTGCCCATTACAGGCGCAACACACAAGCGCCCGGGGACTGTCCAGCAACGACAATCAAATGGCGCCGACATTCCTCCCAGTCAAAAACAGTGCTGGTATACCCATGCTGCCGAGAAGGCGCAACCACCGAGCACAGAGTCTCCTCCTTGATGAATGTCGTGGCCAAAAAATGCTGAAAAAAGTCCACATCAGGTCCACTCGACGTTTCATCTAGATTTTTTTTTTAATCCATAAAAGAAACATTTCCTTTCAATATACTGTATGACAGTTTGAATTCACTTTTTGTGTGTGATTATTTTCCCTAACGATACGTTTATGGCATTCGAATGTTGATATTGTGCTGTATTTGTAATGGGTTCATATTCTGTTGCTGCAGTGGCTATGTAAGAAATGGTATTGTAGGCTTTATTTAGAGGACATTTCCATCACACTTCTCTCCCAAGGTATCCCTCAAGGTTCAGTGCTGGTTCCTCTAGTTTTCACACTTGGTCAGACCATGCACCAACTTTGCTAAATTTCAACTATTAAGCTGACAATGTCCATAAACAAATATTTTAAAATGACAAATAAACAATTAGCTTTTTACATTTCACATTACTGTACCACCAAATGTCCACCTTAGAGACAAGCTCCACAATGACCAATCGCGTCACTAATATTAAATCTTGAATGCAAAGAACTGTCCACAATTCTGAAAAATAAGTTCTGACTATTTGGACAAATCTAAAATAAGTCCCCAATCTATTGATCATCAAAAATGAGTTTCGATTAATTTGATAATTGCTTAGTTGTCAATTAAGTGTTACAGTTCTGTTGTTGATTATTACATGTACTTGAAGTGTGCAGATTGCCTCGCAGGTGATTTACTCGTCGATGTTGGCTGTAACCAGTTTTGCTCCCACCAACCAATTGGAATGAAAAGGAGCGGACATCTTCTGATTTTAGTCCAGCAGAGAAGACTTTGCGGACCTACGATCCTGGAGATATTAAATATTATAAAAAACAATTCCCCCGATCAAACTTTTGACACTGTTGATTTTCATCTATTATCTTACACTGACATCAATAACACTATATTTTTGTCTGTGTGCAAAACTACACACTTTGTTGTATCAACAAAATGTTTTGAAACGTGGGTGCGGGCGCGCGCGCGCGTTTGTTTGCACGCGCACGTCCAAGACCCACAATGCTCCGCGCGCAGCCAAGATGGAAGAACCCAGCAGCTGCCGGAGAACAATGTTTTGACTCGAGATTTTTGGGGGAAAACGGGAGCGCCGAGAGCCAACGACGCCGGCCTGAGGAGCGGCTTGTGGTGCTCATGCGCCGGTAAGTGACACGCCGGCCGTGGTTTAAAAGCAACACCAAAAAAAGCCAGTTTCTAATGGCTATGTCTGGAAAGTTTAAACTTCTCGTGCGGGACAGACAACAAAAGCTGCCCGACGCCGCTCGGTTAGCATTGCTAAGCTAATAGGACCGAGCATCATTGTTCACTCGGGACTTTGTGGGTCATGCCCGTGTTCGTTGCTCCATCGCCGCATACGCTCGCTCCGGTTTCCGGAAGAACCAAGTTGCCGACTCTGATTAAATAGGAATGAAAATTTATGATTTATTTCTCTTTTTTTTTTTAATCCAAGAAGAAGCAGCTGCTCCTTCGTCCTTCATTATTCGTTCGTGAGTGTCCTCCAATTATAATATCGTCCAGTTCAACCGAAAAGGTAACTTTTTGACAAACTTAACCTCCTGATGACAGATGGAACATTGGCATTGCATGTTTTGTTTCGATTTCGAGAGCTTGTGCGTTTTGAGCGCCGCGGCGAGGTTGATACGCGTTGCTGAAATTGCGCGGCCACATTAATTATTGTCCCACATCACAAAGAACAAGACGACGGAGGGCGCTCCGAGACAGATAGCATTATTTGAGCCTCCTGGCTTATTGCCAACGCCGAGCAGCGTGATTAAATCGGGACTAAACTACCACACTCCATTTCATTTAGACCCCAGAAGGGAGGAATAAAATGTATTAAATGCGAGTACTAGGTTATGAACTATTGTTTTGCAAACTGTGGCTCAGGGGTCCAAATTGGGTTCCAAGTTTTTCATTTTATTTTTAAATAGTTTTAGGGCAGAATAAAATGTGATGGTTGAGGAAACAATAATGCTGCATTCGAGGAACGTGGGAAGTTCGGGTTGAGTGAACGCTGGCGCGTTTTGGCTGCCGCTGCTCAACCCGTATTGTTTTGTGTTTTTTATTGTAAAGTGTCCTTGGGTGTCTTGAAAGGCGCTTATAAATAAAATCTATTATTATTATTATTATTAAGTCTAGGAAAAGTGCACAGGGACACCCTTTGAAGTGGGAGGCCCGAGTTGCGATGTCACTTAAAAAGACAGGTGCTCAACAGCAACTTTTATGCTGATCACGCCAACGCCTGTTGCAAAATATTTTACTGGAACAACAACTTTGTTTGCCACATGCAGCTTTACCGCTGCGTTAGCGTGACTTTGTGATCAGAGACGATGGCGTGTTCAGACTTGCATACCACCGCTGTAGGAATTTAACTCTGTTGTAAAACAAGGACCCTTGTATTCACATTTGTCAACGTCCCATCAAAATATATTTGGTAATAAACAAACCATGTCCTTAACTTCAGACGGCCCTCAGTTTATAACAATAACAATGAGTTTATGTACGGTGCACAATGAGGGTGAGGGGTCAATACTTAATACTAACCATTGATTTATATTTGAACACGATCATTGGCAGCATCTTGCATCTCTTGATTGATGCGTGTATTCCGTGTAATCACACCAGCACTCATTGGCATATAATCCTCATGCAAATAGGATGACTGGATCAGACACAAACGGTCGCGCAGATTAACGTTCGATGGGAAACGGAGTAAATGCAGCGCCCCGCCAGACAGGAACCTCTTGCATTTGTCCTCGTGCCAGACTGCAGCCCATTTGTTGACCCTACGAATCATCACCTTTAATCTGTCTGAAGCCTCTTTTTGCGCAGAGATCCTGCACAATTGCAGCTTCAGTGAGAGCTGACGATTATCCGGCCTCCTATTTTATTTCTCTCTCTCTTTCTATATGTCTCTAAAGCTGAGTCCGTTTTGATCATTTTGTTCAACGGCTACAGCAGGGGTGTCAAACTCTTTTTTTTTTTGTCGCGGGCCACTTTGGAGTTACGTCTACCCTCGGAGGACCGTTAAAACAGTGAAACCGTATAAATGTTTAATCATCACATCGTATTATTACTTGTACATAAAAAAAAAAAAAAAGATGGCTCACTCGTGTTGAAATCAGTTAAGTATTTGTTCAATTATTACTCAAGTGAGTATAAATGGGGTCACAAAATTATTGCAAAATGTCACCGGTATTTATTACACATGCCAATTTGGGATTTCAGCACAGATTTAAGCAAGGATCATGCAAGTTGACAAAGATGATTTGCTTTGCGGGCCACATAAAATGATGTTGAACACATCTCAACCAGAGCTGCCAATAATTCTGGAGGATGCTGAAAATACACACACACACGTTATAGCTTACGCATGCTAATTATTCCGATTGCCTCTGTTTCTCCCGGCAGGATGAGACTGATTGCGACGCCATAGTTTTCCCCATCCAGCCGCCACCATGAGCATCATGCAAGACAAGTTAGGCAACGACTTCCTGCGCCCAAACGGCGGCATGGACAGCACCTTCGGCGCGGGCATGATCATGTTCAGCCACCTGCCGCCCGTCACCAGCTTCACCCGGCTGCATTCCGTCGGGCCGCAGGAGATGATCCTAAAGAAGGAGCGGGACTCGCCCGACTGCAGCGGCGGCGCCCTTCCAGGGGCGGGCGACTACGTCCACGCCTTGGGCATCAAGCAGGAGAAAATGTCTGAGCATGACTACCGCTTGCCGCTCTACCCGGGGGGGCTGGCCAAGACCACTGAGCTGCTGGAGGTCGCCGTCAGTAATCCGAACCTGCTCGTGCACGAAGTCAACGCGGCCAGCGTGAGTACTGCTCCTCCGGCCTGTCAGATTAAATCGAGCGTTACCTTCAGGGACGCTGACATTTGTCCATCAATGTTTAGTCCAACGAAAAATTGTGGTAAACACCTCATAAAACATTTTATGGAGGAAAAAAACCCCCAACTTTAATCTCATGTTAAAACTTTAAAAAAGAAAGCTGTTTTCTTTTTTTCTGATTTTATTTTGAGGGAAAGTTCAACTTTCTTATAAGATGGCCAATTTTTTTAAAATTACAGTAAATATTCCCATACCCGGAATTCTATGAAAAGGACTATCCTTCAGCCGTAATAAAAACCTATGCATTTTGACTACGATATTGCGTGTTACCGGAAATTGCGTAAGCGGAAGTTCCACTACCCGTAACCCGGATGGAGGCGTAATGCCGCGGGAGCTCAAATACACGAAACGCCCACCCGATGCGACGGAAAAGACAACGCCGAGACAAGTTTTCACTTCGCGTTTTTCAATCATCAGATTCTAAACGACGACGTGTAAGTGAGTTTTTATTGCCGTGTGTTTGACTGTAATTGTGAATGACTTTAACTTTATTAACTTACGTCCTGTAGAACGCGACACTAGCTTAAAAGCAGCACCCACTCGACGCGACCGAAGAAACGTGTTCGCTTCGCCGTTTTCATTCATCAGATTCGAAACGAAGACGTGTAATGTGATTTTTTTTTATTGGCGTGCGTTTTACTGGAATTGCGAAAAGATTTTAACTTTATTCACTTACGTCGTGTAGATCATGGCATCGAAACGTAGAAGAACTCTAATGACTGGAGCGGAGCGAGTGAAATGTATCCGTTTGAGCGAGGCTGGACACAAAGTTAAAAACATCCAGCAGACGCGGAAAGACGCAAATGTACGAAATTTTAAAAAACAAGGCATCGATTCAAATCCTGATGACAAGCCACCATCCAGCAAGGAAGCAATGCAAATGGCAACACAAATCCTTCAGTATGCCCAAGAATTACCAGACGTCGGTGATCAACGGGACAGTTACTTGCAACTAGCAAGAAAACTGTATGACACGCAGGCAAACATGGTCATAAACCAAAGAATGCATCCAACAAAACAATCCAAAATACACATTTTTTCCCCAAGACAGAACCCCCCCCCCATTAAAATATTGTACGTATTTTACTGTTGTGATTTTTTTTAGATACACCTGTATTGCAGTTTTTGTTATACAAACAGTTTTTGGACAGTATATTTTTGTATTTTATTGATTGTGTTGTTACACGTGCATTTTGTCAACATACTTGCAGGTTCATAAAGGACATGTACCATGCTCATTTCCCAAATGAGGAATTTCTGTTATCAGGACAAATTGGACAGCGCAAACACGAGTTCGTACTAGAGAATATTTACTGTACTTGTAATTTTAGCTCATATTTGTTGGTTTGTTTTGATGCTTTTTGAGACGATTAGTTTTTGCAAGCTTTTTTCTATGCCCGTGTAAACTCTTTTTAGAGCCTGCTCAATCCTCGAATGAAACAAATCGTATGCGCTGGCGGCCTCTCACGCCGTTTTCCTTTGTCATCCTGGCAGCTGCCGAATCAGTTTGGAAAGGAGCCCAGTGGGAGGAAAGGTCGCAGGTCAAATGGTGATGGACAAGAGAGCCGGTCAAGGAAGAAGCGGAGCGAGACAAAGGTTTGACACGTACTTTTTTTTTTTTTTTAATGAATGAAATTGTGATTCAGAGTATACAACAGAGTCATTTGACTTACTAAAATTCACACTTTTCACTATCAATTTAAAGTGTTGTTATTTTTCTGTGTAAATGTATTCAATTTTTCATATACATGGTGACCATCACGCTTTTCAAAAGTCTTTGTCATCAGTGGTAACTTTTCGTAATGCATCAGAGGAAAAACTTCACCGACAAGCCAAATGGCTCACTGAACTGGGGTTGCTGATTTGATACTTTGAATGTTGCCTGTAGTCCACGATGCTGGATGGAGGCAACGTGTCACCGGGCAGCAAACCTCACATCTGCGAACACTGCAGTGCCGCCTTCAGGAGTTCCTATCATCTGCGCAGACACGTCCTCATTCACACTGGTAAGACCTACGCCATCTTAATATTTTGTCTGCAAACTTCATGAGAGGCTCGAATAAACGCTCGGCACCTTGGCTAAAAGGTTTGTTATATAATATACAGTACATAAATTCCTTTTTAGGTGAGCGCCCGTTCAGATGCAGCCAGTGTAACATGAGTTTCATCCAGAAGTACCTCCTCCAGCGACATGAGAAAATCCACAGCGGTGAGTCATTAGACGCGCTGACGGGAACATGTCCACATACCTCGTCTTACCTCGACTGTTTCTTCTCGAACGCCGTCAGGAGAGAAGCCATTCAGCTGTGACCAGTGCAACATGCGCTTCATCCAGAAGTACCACATGGAGAGACATAAGCGCACGCATAGCGGAGAGAAGCCCTACAGATGTGAGAACTGCCAACAGGTGTGACATTTTGATTTCCTGGTTGTCATTGTTGCCTTGCAGAATCAATGCAGCCTGTGCTTGAAACGCTAACACTGGCTTCAAATGTCACTTTTAAACCCATATTTGATTGACGCCGTCCATCCATTTTCAAATCTACTTATCCTCACAGGCGGGCCCGGTGGTCGACTGGTTAGCACGTCAGCTTCCTGTGTGGAGTCAGCATGTTCTCCCTGTGCCTGCGTGGGTTTTCTCCGGGTACTCTGGTTTCCTCTCACATTCCAAAAAGATGCATGGCAGGTTGGGAGGAAAATGGAATACCCAGAGCATCCATCCATCCATCCATTTTCCGAACCGCTTGATCCTCACTAGGGTCGCGGGGGGTGCTGGAGCCTATCCCAGCCGTCTCCGGGCAGTAGGCGGGGGACACCCTGAATCAGTTGCCAGCCAATTGCAGGGCACACAGAGACGAACAACCATCCACACCCACACTCACACCTAGGGAGAATTTAGAGCGTCCAATCAGCCTGACATGCATGTTTTTGGAATGTGGGAGGAAACCGGAGCACCCGGAGAAAACCCACGCAGGCCCGGGGAGAACATGCAAACTCCACACAGGGAGGGCGGAGCTGGAATCGAACCCTGGACCCCTGCATTGTGACGCCGACGTGCTAACCAGTTGACTATGGTGCCGCCTGATTGAAACCCGGTCTTGAATTTGAAAACTCTACCTTTGCATGAAATCCTAAACTTAATCTGACACGCTGGCGTTAACTCATTCACTCCCAAAGACGTTTTTAAACGTCTTTTCAGATTTGGTCCAGAATTGGCTGGTACTGAATGAGTTAAACTTGAAACTGCAACCCAAGCTTCAATAACCAATTTGAAATCACAGTGTACACGACTGTTGGAAAACATTTTGGTTTCTCTTCAGTTTTTTTCCAGGACAGATCGACTGCTGAAGCACAAGCGAACGTGTGGAGATGCCCTGAGGAAAGTTCTGGATCCGAGCATGCTGGACGTGGCTTGTGTGGACATGGGAGGCTACGGAATCACTCAGGGAAACACAGCGGCGGGAATTGGGAGGAAAAAAGGTCGCTCCAAAAATCCTGGTGACGGAGGCACCCGAAAGAAGAAGAAGGGGGACACCGGGTTGAGAGCCCCTCACATTCCCGCTGCTGTCAGCGGAGCCTACAGCGTCCACGACTACTCGCTTGAGAATCCAACTGTGTCCTCGATGGCAGAGCCGGCGGGTCCCAGCATGCAACACCATAGCCACGCTCCAAAGATGGCGTTCAAGAAGGCCCATCGGAAGAGTCTAGAAAAAGGAGGAAAAGTGGATTCAGCGGAGCACGTTGAGGATCACGCTCTCATGCAGACAAACGGCAATAAAGGGGCCAACAGCAATTACGACGACGCCATGCAGTTCCTCAAAAAGCGACGCTACCTCCAAAACGCCATGTCGTCAACCGGAAGTGCCGGCGCCGAGTACGACCTGTTGTCGCCACACCCGACGGTCATTCAGATGACGGACGCCGACTCGGGAATACTGGACAAGTCCAGTATTCCCGACGAGGTGCTGCAAAGCCTGCTGGAGCAGTACACGCACAAGCTCGACACCTCGCAGCAACACCACCTCCATTTTGATCTGGGCGACCAGCAGGTGGAGGTGCTGCAGCCCGCCTCGGCGCAAGACCTGGACGCCGGCTCCACTCCACCCGGCGACAAGGGCATCATGATGAACGAGTACTCACGCTTCCTACTGCAGGCGCTGGAGCGCACGAGCCACAGTGCCGGCTTCCCACTGGCCGCCTCGTCTTCCGGACCCTTCCTCTACTCAGAATGCGGCTTCATGCCATCGGGGGCCGCCGAGGCCACGCCTCAGCCCGCCTTTCAGCTCCTGGACGGCGCTCACCACCACCAGCTCACCCCTTCACAGGAGCTCAACGCCTCCACCACGCCGCCGTCATCCTACCCAGTCAACCCGGCGGACCTCAATGGCCACAAGGAGGCGCCGCCCACCAAGAATGGCCTCGCCGCCATATTCCCGCTCTCCTCTTCGAAAGCCGCCCCCTACCAGATCGAAACTTTTGCGCAGGCTTTTGGGGCACAATTCAAGTCCGAAGATCGGATAAGGACGCCCGTGTCCGACTTCTCAGGGTACAGCAGCTTGCTGGCCGATGTCGGCGAGCCGGCCAGCCCCGCCTCCAAATCGCCGACCAGCCAAAGTTTCAGATGAGACCACACCTCAAATTTTAAACCTATTTTATTTGTATTATTATTTTTTTAATATTCTGATGCCACTCCTCTTTCCCACCAGACAATTTCATGTAAATGTCTTTTCTTTTTATTTATGGGGTACAACCGTGACAGGACTTATAAGTATAGTATTATTTTTTATGATTATACTAATATGAATATTTTTCACCAGCCAGAGGACTTAGTTTGGCAGGGAATCATGATAGCCCAAGATAGGAAACAAAGCAAAAAAAAAAAAAAAAGTATTACTCAGGAAACAGGAAGTTGCTGACATGATGAATGAGTGTGAACACTGAAAACACTTTCTCTTTGGCAATATAGAGATTATGCTGTCTTTTCGTGACCGTACTTGTATATGATCGATCTATATATATTTATAAGAATATATATATTGATACAGATTTAATCACGGTGGCCATCAAGGAAGAACGAGGGTTTTTTTTTAGGGTGGAAAAAAGGTTTACCTGTAGGGGTCGCTATTGGACAGCCATTGGAAAAACCTTCCATTTTTGGATGACCCGCCCTCCTCTTCCTCTTCATTTACCCTCGACCGACCAAGCAGTTTCAGGGCCACACTGTCCACGAAGAGAAAAAAAAATTACAGATTTGACGAAGCAAAATTTTTCCTCTAATTCATACATGACAAAATTCTCCAAACACTCCATAGTTTTTTAAAATATATCGGTTCTGATAAGAAATCCTTTATTAGTTTCGCAATGGAGAAATTTCCAATTCACAGCAGCAAATTTAAAAATGTCAAGTTTGTATCTTCATGAAAAATGTTATAAATTATTTCTCAAAATTGGAGTTTTAAACGATGATCTCTCAAAATTATAATTTCATGTAATGTATCACATTGAATAGTAGTTGTGACTTCTTTGTCAACTTTCATGTCAGGCTTTTTTTTTTTTTTTAAATGGTAAGACGATACTTTTTTTATACTGAGACTTTCTCCTTGTAGCAGACATTTATTTACACGGTGGAGGTGTGGCCCTCATACTCAAGTCGTCTTTCAAGCGATTCTTTGAGCACTTTGAGCCGCTTTGCATTTGAGTCAAACTTTTCGTTTTGTACGATATGACAGACTCAATTTTGGTTCGGGATTTGGGAGGCTTTGTTTAAATATCTTTAGTGGGAGGGGCGGTGTTCTGTCAGGGTCATTTGGGGTGGGACTTTATTAAATTGGGATTCATGTAATCGCGACCCTTCCGTGTTTTCGCGAGCCCGTTTGCTCTGCTGATGATTTGGTGTTTTGATCGAGTTGTGAAACCAAGCGGCCCTGCGCTAAAAGAAAACAAGGAAATAACGAATTTGTATGCATTTTAGATTTGTCCCGATAGATTAATTGGCTTGTTTAGTAAATGTTAGATGTCATTTCTAAATGTATTTATGCTAGTTTTTTTATTGCTGTTAATTATTAATTGTAACGTCTTCCAGTGATCGACATCTGCTAAGAATTTGCCTCATATACCTCAGATCGATATTATCTTGAGATGTGGGGGTAGCACATCTCATTGTTTACAAGCCTTTATTGTAACACTACTTTAAAAAAAAAAAAAAAGAAATTTTGTACGTGTATTTTACAACAGCCAAATGTCATAGCTGATGATGTCACCATGTTGTTTTTTGTAATTTAAGGTTCTTGTGACTTGCTTCACTAAGACTTTGCCTGTCCAATGAATTAAAAGTGATTAGGGAGAAAAATGTTAATAAAAAATAAAACTCATGGAGAAAAAAAATGTTTTTGTCTTTAGTAGAAAAGTTTGGGACTTTTATGGCTGAAAAAAAAAAACGACCATGTATAGTAAGGCGTTTTTAGCTCATTTTTAGCCGAAAAAAAATGAGCATGTATAGTAAGGCGTTTTTAGCCCGAAAAAACGACAGTATATATAGTAAGGTGTTTTTGAGCCGAAAAAAACGACAGTATATACAGTAAGGCGTTTTTGAGCCGAAAAAACGACATAGTATATATAGTAAGGCGTTTTTGAGCCGAAAAAAACGACATAGTATAGTAAGGCGTTTTTGGCCCGAAAAAAACGACAGTATAGTAAGGCGTTTTTGGCCCGAAAAAAACGACATAGTATAGTAAGGCGTTTTTGGCCCGAAAAAAACGACATAGTATATATAGTAAGGCGTTTTTGAGCCGAAAAAAACGACATAGTATAGTAAGGCGTTTTTGGCCCGAAAAAAACGACATAGTATAGTAAGGCGTTTTTAAGCCGAAAAAACCCGACATGGTATACTAAGGCGTTTTTCGGCTCAAAAACGGCATACTATAGTAAGCCGTTTTTGAGCCGAAAAAAAACCGACATAGTATATATAGTAAGGCGTTTTTAAGCCGAAAAAAACGACATAGTATAGTAAGCCGTTTTTGAGCCGAAAAAAAACGACAGTATAGTAAGGCGTTTTTGAACCGAAAAAAACGACATAGTATAGTAAGGCGTTTTTAAGCTGAAAAAAACGACATAGTATATATAGTAAGGCGTTTTTAAGCCAAAAAAACCGACATAGTATAGTAAGGCGTTTTTGGCCCGAAAAAAACGACATAGTATAGTAAGCCGTTTTTGAGCCGAAAAAAACGACAGTATAGTAAGCCGTTTTTGAGCCGAAAAAAACCGACATAGTACAGTAAGGCGTTTTGAGCCGAAAAAAAAACGACATAGTATAGTAAGGCGTTTTTGGCCCGAAAAAAATGAGATAATATAGTAAGGCGTTTTTCAGCTCAAAAACGCCAAAAACGACATAGTATAGTAAGGCGTTTTTGGCCCGAAAAAAAGGATAGTAGTATACTAAGGCGTTTTTGGCCCGAAAAAACGACATAGTATATATAGTAAGGCGTTTTTGAGCCGAAAAAAATGACAGTATAGTAAGGCGTTTTTGGCCCGAAAAAAAGGATAGTAGTATAGTAAGGCGTTTTTGGCCCGAAAAAAAGGATAGTATAGTAAGGCATTTTTGGCCCGAAAAAAACGACATAGTATAGTAAGGCGTTTTTGAGCTGAAAAAAACGACAGTATATAGTAAGGCGTTTTTGAGCCGAAAAAAACCACATAGTATATATAGTAAGGCGTTTTTGGCCCGAAAAAACGACATAGTATATATAGTAAGGCGTTTTTGAGCCGAAAAAAACGACATAGTATATAGTAAGGGGTTTTTTGGCCCAAAAAAAACGACATAGTATAGTAAGGCGTTTTTGGCCCGAAAAAAAACGACATAATATAGTAAGGCGTTTTTTCGGCTCAAAAACGCCAAAAACGACATAGTATAGTAAGGCGTTTTTAAGCTGAAAAAAACGACATAGTATAGTAAGGCGTTTTTAAGCTGAAAAAAACGACATAGCATAGTAAGGCGTTTTTAAGCCGAAAAAAACGACATAGTATAGTAAGGCGTTTTTGGCCCGAAAAAAACGACATAGTATATATAGTAAGGCGTTTTTGAGCCGAAAAAAACAACATAGTATAGTAAGGCGTTTTTGGCCCAAAAAACGACATAGTATAGTGAGGCGTTTTTGAGCCGAAAAAAACGACATAGTATAGTGAGGCGTTTTTGAGCCGAAAAAACCGACATAGTATAGTAAGGCGTTTTTGGCCCGAAAAAAACAACATAGTAGAGTAAGGCGTTTTTGGCCCGAAAAAAAACGACATAGTATAGTAAGGCGTTTTTGAGCCGAAAAAAATGACATAGTATAGTAAGGCGTTTTTAAGCTGAAAAAAACGACATAGTATAGTAAGGCGTTTTTGGCCCGAAAAAACGACATCGTATAGTAAGGCGTTTTTCGGCTAAAAAACACCAAAAACGACATAGTATAGTAAGGCGTTTTTAAGCCGAAAAAAACGACATAGTATAGTAAGCCGTATTTGAGCCGAAAAAAACGACATAGTATAGTAAGGCGTTTTTGAGCCGAAAAAAACGACATAGTGTAGTAAGGCGTTTTTGGCCCGAAAAAAACGACATAGTATAGTAAGGCATTTTTGGCCCGAAAAAAACGGCATAGTATAGTTAGGCGTTTTTGAGCCGAAAAAAACGACAGTGTAGTAAGGCGTTTTTGGCCCGAAAAAAACGACATAGTATAGTAAGGCGTTTTTGGCCCGAAAAAAACGACATAGAATAGTAAGGCGTTTTTGGCCCGAAAAAAACGACATAGTATAGTAAGGCGTTTTTCGGCTCAAAAACGCTAAAAACGACATAGTAAGCCGTTTTTGAGCCGAAAAAAAATGACAGTATAGTAAGGCGTTTTTAAGCCGAAAAAAACGACATAGTATAGTAAGGCGTTTTTGAGCCGAAAAAAATGACATAGTATAGTAAGGCATTTTTGGCCCGAAAAAAACGGCATAGTATAGTTAGGTGTTTTTGAGCCGAAAAAAACGACAGTGTAGTAAGGCGTTTTTGGCCCGAAAAAAACGACATAGTATAGTAAGGCGTTTTTGGCCCGAAAAAAACGACATAGTATATATAGTAAGGCGTTTTTGAGCCGAAAAAAACAACATAGTATAGTAAGGCGTTTTTGGCCCAAAAAACGACATAGTATAGTGAGGCGTTTTTGAGCCGAAAAAAACGACATAGTATAGTGAGGCGTTTTTGAGCCGAAAAAACCGACATAGTATAGTAAGGCGTTTTTGGCCCGAAAAAAACAACATAGTAGAGTAAGGCGTTTTTGGCCCGAAAAAAAACGACATAGTATAGTAAGGCGTTTTTGAGCCGAAAAAAATGACATAGTATAGTAAGGCGTTTTTAAGCTGAAAAAAACGACATAGTATAGTAAGGCGTTTTTGGCCCGAAAAAACGACATCGTATAGTAAGGCGTTTTTCGGCTAAAAAACACCAAAAACGACATAGTATAGTAAGGCGTTTTTAAGCCGAAAAAAACGACATAGTATAGTAAGCCGTATTTGAGCCGAAAAAAACGACATAGTATAGTAAGGCGTTTTTGAGCCGAAAAAAACGACATAGTGTAGTAAGGCGTTTTTGGCCCGAAAAAAACGACATAGTATAGTAAGGCATTTTTGGCCCGAAAAAAACGGCATAGTATAGTTAGGCGTTTTTGAGCCGAAAAAAACGACAGTGTAGTAAGGCGTTTTTGGCCCGAAAAAAACGACATAGTATAGTAAGGCGTTTTTGGCCCGAAAAAAACGACATAGAATAGTAAGGCGTTTTTGGCCCGAAAAAAACGACATAGTATAGTAAGGCGTTTTTCGGCTCAAAAACGCTAAAAACGACATAGTAAGCCGTTTTTGAGCCGAAAAAAAATGACAGTATAGTAAGGCGTTTTTAAGCCGAAAAAAACGACATAGTATAGTAAGGCGTTTTTGAGCCGAAAAAAATGACATAGTATAGTAAGGCATTTTTGGCCCGAAAAAAACGGCATAGTATAGTTAGGTGTTTTTGAGCCGAAAAAAACGACAGTGTAGTAAGGCGTTTTTGGCCCGAAAAAAACGACATAATAGTAAGGCGTTTTTGGCCCGAAAAAAACGACATAGTATAGTAAGGCGTTTTTCGGCTCAAAAACGCCAAAAACGACATAGTATAGTAAGCCGTTTTTGAGCCGAAAAAAAATGACAGTATAGTAAGGCGTTTTTAAGCCGAAAAAAAACGACATAGTATAGTAAGGAGTTTTTGAGCCGAAAAAAACGACATAGTATAGTAAGGCATTTTTGGCCCGAAAAAAACGGCATAGTATAGTTAGGCGTTTTTGAGCCGAAAAAAACGACATAGTATAGTAAGGCGTTTTTAGCCGAAAAAAACGACCATGTATAGTAAGCCGTTTTTAGCCGAAAAAAACGACCATGTATAGTAAGGCGTTTTTTGCCGAAAAAAGCGACCATGTACATACAGTAAGCCGTTTTTAGCCGAAAAAAAACCGACCATGTATAGTAAGGCGTTTTTCCTATACAAGGTCGTTTTTTCCGGCTAAAAACGCCTTACTATACATGGTCATTTTTTTCGGCTAAAAACTCCTTACTATACATGGTCGGGTTTTTTTTGTGCTAAAAACGCCTTAATATACATGGTCGTTTTTTTCGGCTAAAAACGCCTTACTATACATGGTCATTTTTTTTCGGCTAAAAATGGGCTAAAAACACCTTACTGTACATGGTCGTTTTTATTCGGCTAAAAACGCCTTACTTTACATGGTCGTTTTTTTCGGCTAAAAATGCCTTACTATATATACATGGTCGTTTTTTTCGGCTAAAAATGGGCTAAAAACGCCTTACCATACATGGTCATTTTTTTTCGGCTAAAAATGGGCTAAAAACGCCTTACTATACATGGTCATTTTTTTCGGCTAAAAACGCCTTACTATACATGGTCTTTTTTTTTCGGCTAAAAATGCCTTACTATAGATGGTCGTTTTTTTTGGCTAAAAACGCCTTACTATATATACATGGTCGTTTTTTGGGCTAAAAACGCCTTACTATACATGGTCGTTTTTTTCGGCTAAAAATGGGCTTAAGACGCCTTAAATGGTCGTTTTTTTCGGCCAAAAACGCCTTACTATACATGGTCATTTTTTTTCGGCTAAAAATGGGCTAAAAACGCCTTACTATAGATGGTCGTTTTTTCGGCTAAAAACGCCTTACTATACATGGTCGTTTTTTTCGGCTAAAAATGGGCTCAAGACGTCTTACTATACATGGTCGTTTTTTTCGGCTAAAAACGCCTTACTATACTTGGTCGTTTTTTTCGGCTAAAAATGCCTTACTATACATGGCCGTTTTTCTTCCGGTTAAAAAACGCCTTACTATACATGGTCGTTTTTTTTGGGGCTAAAAACGCCTTACTATACATGGTTGTTTTCTTTTGGCTCAAAATGGGCTAAAAATGCCTTACTATACATGGTCGTTTTTTTCGGCTCAAAACGCCTGACTATACATGGTCTTTTTTTGGGTTAAAAACGCCTTACTCTACATGGGTGTTTTTTTCGACTAAAAATGGGCTAAAAACGCCTTACTATACATGGTCGGGGGGTTTTCGGCTAAAAATGGGCTAGTAACGCCTTACTATACTGTACATGGTTTTTTTTGTTTGGCTAAAAACTGCTTTCTATCCATGGTCGTTTTTTCCGGCTAAAGATGGGGTAAAAACGCCTTACTCTCCATGGTCGGGTTTTTTGGGGGCTAAAAACGCCTTACGAAATGTGGTCGCCAGGCGCATTTTCCGACAAAACTATTAATTGGAAGGGTGGGGAAAATAACATACACAAATGAAATGAACATCACAGGTTAATTTTTACGGATTTTTATTGATTTTAGAAGCTTTCCCTTCAAATTAAGGACAATTCAGAACTTAATTTTACAACTTCTTTATGGATTTTTAGGAACTTTGAGGACCCGTGGGAACCCTGCAAATGTTTTGTGACCGTTGGCAAACATTTGCGACCTTGAACGAACCCTGACAAGCAACATTCGCTGCCTTCAAAAACTCGCAATGGCTTTTTTTTTTAAAGTTAATTTAGCAACTTTCAAAAACATAACCATTATTCCATTCATTCTATTTTGCCATTTTCTACACCACGAATGGGTTGTTTGTCCAAAACATGTATGGCCCTGGTGGCCATTTCAGGGTGTTGCCCACCTTTCACCCAAAGTAAGCTATGGCAGGCTCCTATTGATCTGCATGCCCGGTGAGGCTAAGCGGTACAGAAAAAGCGTGGAAACGTTCGCCTCTGGAATTCATTTTTACTTTTAAGTTACCAGATGGCTACCAACGGTTATTCTCATTCACACCAAATGTATCACACTTGACCTCAAAAGTAATTAATAAAGTAATTACAAAAATCCTAATAATTCTAAATGATCTTTCAAATACTGTTCATAATTAATGTTGTCAATAAAAATGAGGACCTGTTCCGAGGTGAATGGTTGAAGCTCGTGGTTCCCATTGGTTGGACAGCAGGAGGCGAGACTCCAAGTCCTCCGGTGGTTGCTTTGGCAACGACGACAACGACGACAAAAGAAATTGAAAAATGGCGGATACTTGCCACATGTGAGCCCGAGATAAGCGGGAGGCGAGCACGACGTCGTGAGGCCTTTATGCCACAGGAACAGGAACCATATGGAAACCTGTTACTGGAACTTCCAAGGTAAAACACACACATATAGAATTTAAATAGTATTATGATAAATTTGATTTAAAAATGTATAGAATAAGTGTATGTTTGTTTTATTTATAAAGAAATCAATCTTTGGTTTGTATAACTACTGATGTAACATTTCCCTTCATGCTTGCTCACATTCTTTTGTAAAACACAAAATACATGGCTAACTATACAGTATGAACAATTAATGAACCCAAGAAATCATTGCAGTACACTACTAAGCTTTAAAACGAAATTATTTTAATCACTACCATTACATTTCGAGTGTTTGTCTTTATTCATCTTTTTTTAATGACTATTCTTACTTCATATCGCTGGTATTTCATCATGAATGATTTGCTGGAAAACTTCCTCATGACACTTTTTTTTTTGCTTATTACCTTTGGTGGTGTGATTCATCCACAATCAATGTATTGATGATGAAGATGATAACAGCGATGAGAACATAGTCACGTTGTTCTATAAAAAAAGGTGGATGTTAAAAATGTTCATTCAATTACTGGCAATGTAAATAGCACCAGCTATTTTGTAATTATAGGGAAGTGGCAGTGAAAACACTAAGGTCTTATTTCAAGAAGTCACGACTCATTACAAACACTAAACATTAAGAGCTTTTGTGATTATTATTATTTTTTACTTTAGAAGGTAAGGAAAATAATAGTGCTGATGTGGGGAGGGAATATGGTGAAGAGTAAAAATACCTTATACACAGTTAAAATATGGATTTCTGACCACTCAATTTACATGCAAACTATCGCACACTTTTTTTTTTTGCTGCTTACAAAAACATTTTTATACTAATTGTGTTTTAGGGAACTTGCATTCAATCATGACGAAATGGCGGCAACCTGCGCAAAAAGGAGCACACGCTAACATTAGCGAGGAGGCTAAAAGTTGCTTGACTGTCTTTAGCGGTCTTAACCCGGGAGGTTTCCCTGGCGCTGCGACAACTGACATTAGTTTGTCGGGTAGTCGCCTTTGTGGCTTCCCTGCTCGGCCGGCCAGCGTGAGAGAAAGCGGGGCAAACAATCGTGTTAAAAATAGAACTTGATTGTACAGTAGACGTTTTGTGTGTCGCCATTGGCAAGCCCGGCAGATGGGTGGAGTGGGCGGAAGCTTCGGGCGGGTAACGATGATTGACAGCGAGGGTGGTCCAATCGGAAGGCGCACCAGCAAAGCCTATAATGCCACAGCGGGGGGAAGAGACTGTGCCCCGGAGTGAGCCTCCTCGGACTGCCTGGGAGAGAAGCACCTGTAGCACGCACTCGCAGACGCCTCTGCCCAGCGTTACACACCCGCAGAAACTCGCGACCATCGGAACCATGCTGTTGCACCAGCCGCATGTCTTGAGCTCACTCCTTGTCGCGGTCACCGTCGTGGGTGAGTCAACTTGCCACTTTTGGGGTTCTCCTAAGGCACACATTTCAAGACGATTACATCGGGTTTTTTGTGTTTGTTTCGTTTGTTTGTTTTGTTTAAACAAAACAAGCAAAAAAAGAAACGATAGCACGTGTTCCGTTCCTTTGTGTGTTGGCTTCAACTGGACAGGATATTATTTCCACCATAAACTAATATCAGTACTTTTATTAAAACAATTCGTGTATTTTTGGATGTAAATTCTCACGGTACACTACCAAACAACAACAACAACAAAATACTAATTCTCAATTTACTGACATATTAAATACTGTTAAATTTGGGCCTGTTGAGTTGAACATATTATTATTATTATTATTATTATGTTATATCGGGGTGCCAAACCCATTTTTAGCACGGGCCACATCAAACTAGTGAAAATGTATCATCACCTACATTTCCATTTCAGTTATAAACGTTTGTTATACACAAATACGCCTTGTATTGAATATTTATGATACAGATGTTTAAAAGCAAACTGAATTTAAAATCCGAAGTCATGGAGTGTACAGCCAAAACAAAAACAGATGTGAATCGGAAACTGTTATGATTTTCAAAGATGTGATGGCATCAACTCAAACAGTATTTAAAATGAAATGTTCTAAACCCTAATGGGAATTGGGTGGGGGTGGGGGCATCTATACAAAACAAATTTGATTTGGGCACAGACTTTCGGAGGGGGAAACGAAAAATCCATTTGGAAAGAAACATGAAGTAGACACTATTTGCTTTCGGGGTCCACACAAAATGGTGTGTGTGTGCGTGTGTGTGTGTGAGGGGTGGGGGGCTGGGGGGTTTCACACGTAGGGCAACAGGTTAATTCTGCCTTGTGATTTCCTGTGGAAGAGCATTTGTGACGCGGCATATTGTCTTTGATCCATTAAAAGCTAGAGATTTTTACCAGACAAATATTGGTATGGAACAAAGAAATCAGTAATTATCTCAAAATAGAGCAAACCAATCACTCATCACCTTGTTACTCATTACTGATCTATCTTTGAGGCCAATACCGGCCCGTGGACCGGTGGTTGGGGACCATTGGCCCTAGAGGAACAAAAATAGGTTACATTTCGTAAATCATAACTTTGGGACCGTTTAAGTAAAACGGTTTTGCTTCCTACGGCACACCTGGTTGAAAGTATTAGTAAATGTGATAAATATCTTAAACCAGACCTGTCCGGTTGTTTCAACAGACTTTTATTACGTCCAGGACACGACTCGCATTGTCCACACGGATGCTTTTATGTACATATAGGTAACAATAAAACAAAGTTTGTGCAAATGATATCATTTAGCCGCATCAACTTATGTTTGGAACATTCAAAAGGTGACACGAAATTAGTGTGATTTCAAAACGAACCAAAGGAAGGTTAGCCATAAACTAATATCACATAGTTAAGCAACGTTTCCCAAATGTTACTGAGGCATGGCATGCACTTTAAAATCCAACTCTCACATAACGACACTCAAAAGCATAAGAGACACTAAAATAAAACTTGAGCGTTCTCAGAAATGTATTTTACTTGGTGTTGAGCACAAAGCTTTTTATTCTGCCGCGTGGATAGCAACAGGTTGCTTTTACCGAGCCACACCTGAAAAATTTCAAATCCATGAGCAAAGTGTTTGCACTTCGCCAGTTGCAACCACTCATGTTTGACTCATGTCATTAACGCAAATAGACTCTTTTCTTTCATACAAACCAAAAAGGATTACAGGACATTTATAAGGGCAAGAAAAATGTTTGACGACAGCAAATGACATCACCGGCTTTCGTGAAATTTTACTAAAGCAGCCATTCGGGTCATTACTGGGGGTTTTTTTTCCACCGATTGGACCGGTCCAAGTCACGTGCATGCTTGCAAATTGATTATTCAGGAGACTTTTGGGTGTTTTCGCCCATTAGGGTTCATTTTGATTAGTGTACAATAACTCGACAGAAGGTTGCCAAATTCTTTTTTTTTTTTTGTTGAGGGGGGTACCCTACTGAACTGCTTTGGTGGAAATGTTTCTTGAAAAAAATTTGGGGGTAAAATGAAACATTTATCTTGAATAAAAAAAACTAAACAGATGTGGAAGCTCTTTGTGGCTTCGCGGCAATATTTCGTTTGAGTTTCTTTGTATAAGAAGAAGCGACGCAGGCCATTTGTTTACCGTATTGAATGGGGCCATTGAGGGGTGGCTGGCATTTCCAAACGGTGCCAACAAGTCGGGAAGGATTATTTATTTGAGTCTCCTACAATAGGAAAAAAAGCAATAAACCGAGTCCCCATTATTGGTGGAAAACGGTGCTCGGCGCTAATATTTAGCGACAACTGCTACCATAACATGGAGCAGCCCAAAAAGTCATTAAAAATTTTTTTTTGTTTTTTTTCAGTCTTTTTTTAAACAACATGAAGCAAACTAATAGTAACGCTTGACGGCGATTGATCGGTCTCCCCGCCTAGGGTTAGGAGGCTCATCACATGCCGTCATGTGCCTGAGGATGTCATTCCCCTGACTGAGGCGTGATCGAGTGAGCCTGAAGTGGTGATTTCCTCTCGCTTGCGCGTTCTGCTTTAGCGAGAGCCGCTGATGTTCCCCATTTTGTGCGCAGCTTCTACATTTTCATTCTGTAGCGAGATACAGAGCTTGACTTCCCGTTCCTCTGCAACAAGCAATCGTGACTTCAATTTCTTCTCCCCCCCCCCTTTTTTTCCAGTTTTTTTATTTTTTTAACCATGATGCTGGAGTTGTTTTATGTGCGTCCAATTGTGTGGATTAGAGTGCAAGAGGACGCTAAGTCTTACGTGGTAGCTGGCCCAGCTTTAATTGGATATGATACCTGCAGAGGTCGTGCGACGCGGCCATCTGTTCGAGCGCACATGGGGCTTTATTTCCACAGCAGGATCTCAGAACTGGCGGACGACTCTTGTTTGTTTAGTTGAGATGCAACCCAGACTTCTTTCTTATGGACAGGCCGAGTCGTATAAGTGCAAGCACTTCTATTTGGGTGCTCGCCTGTAATCGAGTGTGGCTATTTCATGATGCCATTTATGTCTGACAGTTTGGATGAAAATGTGTTTTGTTTTTCATCAACACGGCAGATTTAACTTCAACTAGGACACTTTTTATTTATATACAGTACGTTGTCTTTTTTTTTTTCTCGTCCCGATAAGTTACATCAAAACCAAATTGTGATTTCTGTTTTGGCCTACAAAAATTTCCGCATCGCTTTTCAGCGCCCCCACTGCAATTTGAAGGTGTACCCATCCCATCAAGCGATTCCATAAAAGCTTCCTGATGCCATTTTATTGAGTCCCGCTGAAAGTCGCATGACATGTTTCAAACGCGCACATACTGTACGTCAAACAGTGACATGAGGGTAGTGTACAATGGATCCCGCATGTTTGCAGTTCGGCATTCGCAATTTCACCTACTCACAGATTTTGGGGTGAATGTATTGCTCATTATTTGCGGAAATGACCCAAGGGTCAAATTGACTCCTTAAGTAAATTTGTAAATGCTATGAGGCTTTCCCCAAAAGTCTGAGTTATCTAAAGTTTATATGAAAATCGGCAATTCTAATTACTTTTAGGGGGGCATTAATTATTCACGTATTTCTGTCAAGTTCAGTACTTGCGAATATTAGCTTTTAATGTTTTGATGGTATGTTGTAATTTTCTGTCACGTTACCTAGTGGAGCTTGATTTCAAGAAAATTGTCCACTGGATCAAAATGGCAGAATCTGCCAGAAAAATTGCAATTCATTCTTTTCTTAAAATCGTTCAGGCTGAAGTACTGAAAGAAAGCACTCTGTCACAGTTTTGGCTCCTGGAAGGTCACATACATGAAAGCAGTTCAGCACCGACGCTCATTTCGGACGCCCTGTTGTGTCGAAAGCAAGTTGTTGCTCATTTCACAGTTCTAGTTGTATTCCGCCTTCACTGAATTCTATGCAAAAGGCATCGGCGTATAAACGCTGGGTATTCTGTTACGGGTCTCTATTTTTCTGGGCTCTCTGCCTGAACGCGGCTTGTGACAAGGGTTCGGTCATGACGGGAAGTGGAAAGGACAGTGCCTCCGGCGGGATGAGCGCTCGACAGTAGAGTCATTGTGCGTCTCAAACATGCACTTTTTTTCCTAAACATTAAAAGCGATCTGAATGTGGGTAAAAGCCGGACCCTTTCTGATCCCGGCCCTCCCGAGTGTTGTGTTTGTCGAGCACCTTTGACCCAGTCATTCCTTTTGTGTCTGCGGGGATTATCTGCAGCGAGAGAACCCCACACAGACAACACACTCTTAACGACTGCACGCCGGCGGCCCCCGCGACGCCCGTGCCCCCTCTTAGCGGATGGTTAACGTCGTTAATATTACACAACACCTACAAACAACATCTCTCACAGACACCCCCCCACGCCCCACATTTCATTATTTCTATTCTTTCGGGCGTTGCTTGAAAATGTCACTGAAAAAAAAATGACAGTACCGTATTTTCCGCACTAAAAGGCCCACCTAAAAGCCTTCCATTTTCTTAAAAGCTTACAGCGCGCCTTAAGATCCGATGCGCCTTGTGTATGGTCATTACGGTGACATTTCGACCCCAAAATGACTCCTTGCTCGAGACGTGCTGACAACGCAGAGTTCAAATTTAAGGAGATCGGGTTACGCAGTTGAACACGGAAATAGAGCGGCGGGAGTTCAAAGTTCACGAGTCAGTGTTATAACTTGCTGTTGGTTAACTGAACTGTGTTGCTGCTTTATTAAATACGTTTTACTGACATCAGATCATTCTGTTGGCGTTTCCTCGAGCTCCATCTAGTGGATGCATTGTAGACTGCGTCTTGTAAAGCGGTGCGCCCAATGTATGAAAAAAAATGTACAAAATAGGCCATTCATTGAAGGTGCGCCTCATAATCCAGTGCGCCTTTTAGTGTGGAAAATACGGTACGATAAAGGTTATAGATTAAAGAGTAATGCATGTGTAAACACGAGAGAAAATACAAGTCTGTATAATTATTATTTTTTAAAAAGTTACGTATTAATAAAGTACAGCTCGCGATTAATATTGACTCGGTGAAGATGAAATTGATTGATGCCTTGAACTAAAAGTTAAACATTGTCATATTTCGAAACAATATTTATAAAAGTCGACATGTGCAATCAAACGTCTTTTAAAGGAAGTGGAAAATGATTTATTCCATATTTAACTAAGGCTTACTTCTTCCTCCTGCTGCGCTGCCTTTTTTATTGGCGCCAGCACACACTCGGTGCTCCACTATGACCATTATATGGAGATCAAAGGTGCCGATAACGCGCACACACACCTCCGTACACTTGAACAAACACACACTAATGTCCTATCTCGGCAAGACTCGCTGTTACCATACCGACCACGCTCACTACTTGACCAGTCAAACACTGACCCCGTGATAGGACTATGTTTGAAAGTCAAGGATAAAATGTGCCAGCTCCTTGAACGGAAAGAATGTGAAAAGCAGTCTCGGCGTGAAATGTAATAACCTTCGGTACCCCGCGGCCCCTTTTCACGTGTGCGCAGGCGACACGGCGTGGCGAGAGCGTGACGGGGCTACCGTGAATGAACGTGAGCACTGCCGGACGCGGTGTCAGAGGTTTTGCCGTAATCGGCATCACTGGTCATCCGATCCCAGATTAGCGCGCCACCTTTAAAATCGTAACCTAGACAAGACCGTCGCCACGCGACGCGGCGGCCACGTTGTCATGCTACTTCTGACATGCAGCTATTCTAATACTGACCCGCATCCAAAATCTGCATTTGCTATTCGTGTTCACGTTGACGAGCAAGTACCGGACTTGAAATCGGTTGTATATTGCACTTTTCCCGAAAAACGTTTTATAGTCTAAACAAATGAAAAAAAAAATCCAATTGGATCACACTGGACAACGGAGTGCACTTCTGTAGCGCTTTATCTACGCCACACTGTGACCAAAGCGCTTTACCGAGCTTCATTCACTCACTCCAGCTATCTATGCGTTGACGCAGCAGCATTAACCTTTAGAAAGCTTTTCCTTTTTAGTTGAAAATAGCTTTCTTCAAGAGTAGAATCCAGTCGTACGGCAAGCAGCACTTCTCTCGTGACGCCCCTTTTCTCAGTTGATTCCCCCCCCCACGTTAAAATTTCAACCTGGATCCCCTCACGGGGTCTCCAGGATGACGATGATTTCGTATCAGTTGTTTCTGCCTTCTCCCGAGTCACGTTTGTTTTTTTTGTTTTTTAGGAATGTCAAACAACAGAAGGTGTTCGGAATGTCATATTTTTCCTCATGTCACCCGCATTCCTGAAGAGATTGGTTTCAACAAGAGAGAAAAGAATGTTTAACAAAAGGAAAAAAAAAGGTTCTGATCTAACTGATTACCTTCAAAGTAAGCGGAATTCAAACCGCAGCAGCAATGATACAGTGCCAATACACACCGTAAATGTTATGGCAGGTTGGATGGGGACATTAAAAAAAAATCTGTCTGAATAAAAATACTGGCATGAAGTTGATCAAATAACTAATTTCCGTTTAGTTCACCTTTCTAGAGTAGAACAACACTTTTTTTTTTTTTTTTGCTTATCAAACAAAATGACTTACATTGATGTGGTAAAGTATCGCTGAAGATTATACATGACACACACATTTATACATACACGCGTTTATATTGACTATGTCAGTCATCTTGTCAAATTCTCCCCTTATGTTGCAACAACAAAGAGAAGGTTATTACAATTTGCTGATTGCTTCCTTCATCTTTGTTTTGACCGTAGTGACGGCAGTCGACTCGGACAACGTCACCGCCACAGCCGCGGGAATGTCCGGGAACGGCGAAAACACGACGAGAACAGAAACGCTCAGTCCGCTAAGCAACCGCGCGACGTCTACGCAATTCGCAACTAATCCGTACACGACAACCGTCAGAGATGAAACACCCGTCACCGGCAACACCGCCCCGACAGCGACAGGCCAAATGGACGACACGTCGACGGCACATTGGCCCGACCACGATCCCACCACCACCACCACCACGACGGTCACGCAAGTCACACTCCCAACCATGAGCAACAACGACACAACCTGGATCACAACGCCCGGCCCGGACAGTGCGACCTCGGTGACGACAGTTGGTCCAACCAACAATGACATGATGTCAACAATAACCGGTCAAACCAACAACCACAGAACATCAGCGACAGCAACCAGTCCAACCACCAGCAACGTGTTGACAACAACCGGGCCAGGAAACGACGTCACGATCTCAACGATCACAACGGGCACATTCATGACACCGACTGGTCCACACGACAAAACAACCATGTCGATAACACCGGGTCCGACCAATCACGGCACAACTTTGTCGGCGACGACCAGTTGGATGGACGGTGACACAACATCCGTCACAACAATCAGCTTCACCAACGACGCCACAACGCTACGGACAACAAGCGGTCCGCCGAACACCGTCACGTCAATGACGACGAGCGGTCCGACCGCCGACGCAACGTTATCGACAACAACCGGTGGAGCCCACAATGACACGACATTACAGACGACAACGGGTCTGACCGAGGACGTCACCTCAACGACAACTCGCCCGACCGGCGGCGACACGAGCTCCGTGACAACAGTCGGCCCGACGGACGACGACGCATCGCCGACGACAACCGACGCGACCTCAATGATGACAACCGGCCCGACCAACACCGACACGTTACACACAACGACCGGTCCGACCGACGGCAGCGCAACCTTGGTGACGACGCCCGCTCCGACCGACGGTGACGCAACCACGATAACAACTGACGGCACCACCCTGATGACGCCGATGAGTCCGACAGACACAACGTTAACGACCGGAATTACCGCCGGCTCGACAACCATCAGTTCAACTTTGATGGCAACCGGTACGTGGTCCGACAACACCACACCCACCGAAGGCCCAACAACCTGGACGACAAGCGCCAATCAGTCCGACGACGACACAACTACGGCGAGCCCGAGCAGCCCGACGGAAATGTCGCCCGTCGGCACCACAAATAGTCCCGCCACCTCAGCGGCAACATCAGGAGGTACAAGAACAACAACAACGCAGACATTGGAGTGTCGTCTTTGGATTGATTGTCGCATGTTTTTGAACGTTACGATGTAGCAACCGCTCAACCAACAAGCGGCCTCACCCCGACTTCGTCCAACAAACCCACTCTGATCCCGCCCGGCCCAACCAAGGGTCCAATTATAGGTTTGTACCATTTAGATTTTGTATTGTTGCATCATGGGCTCGTCAGTGCATCATCTTTTCATCCGTCCTCAGTTTGCCCCGCGGAACAGTGTCCCCTTGAAAGCGTCTGCCTGAACGGAACCTGCCAGTGTCTCTCCGGGAGTTTCTTGGTGGGCGACCGTTGTCTCCGTGGTAAGCAAGACTTGAAATGCGAGTGAAACGCCGATGGTCACCTCTTATTGGGTCTTTTTTTTTTTTTCCAGCGCAAGTGTTTCCTGGGCAGCTCCACCTACTCTCCTTGACATTTACCAAAGAAATGCTGAACAGGTCTTCCAAAGCATTCCAGGACACAGCAGCGGACATCTCTGCTTCGGTCAGCTTCGAGCGTCACATAAAATGATATTTGGGCTTTTTTCCCTGTCCATTGAATACATATTTGCATTGTTTTGTAGCTTGGCGATGCCTTTGCGGGTCAACCGGGCTACATCCGCTCCGACGTGGTGCAGCTGGCGTGAGTTATTTTCCCAGAAAAAAGGCCCCACCTGGCGTCAGGATTTTTTTTTTCTTACGATTTGCCATTTCCAAGCAGCCCGGGAAGCGTCATCGCGACCGTCAACAACATTTTTGACAACACGCCGGCCTCTCAGGAGGCAGTCGAGCAGGTCATCAAGGATGCCATCGGAAGCAGCTCCCAAGGCTTGTTGGTCAACGCGACATTCGGCGGTGAGCTCACACCGTCCCGTGACGAGCGTTGAAACCGATGATCGCGTTCCCTCACTTTTGTTGTTGTTTTGATCCTTTCTAGGCACGAAGCTGTGCGATCAGCCTCCGCTTCCCTGTGATGCGACCACCACGAGGTGCATCAGCGCAAATGGTCGCGTGGGTTGTTCCTGCAAAGCTGGCTTCATCTCCACCGTGTACTCCAACACCAGCTGCAAGGGTAACAACATCTATGACGATGTTGACGCCTTAAGGACAGCAACAGATTTGTTGAGAACTCACAAACAATAACACAATATGTCAACAAGAATAACGGGAATGCCGATCAATGACACCGTCATTGAGAACATCCATTCTGACCAGCTATGACAAGGTTATGGACAAGAACGAGTCCGCTGACAAAAGACACGTCAACACCAACTGGATTAGACTCCAACGACACAACCTCAACGACAGGTCTGACCAACAACAAGACTACCATGATGACGAAAAATAATAATAATTACAATTTGACAAGCAACGACAACTTCAATGACAAAAAAACGCACCGACCACCAATTCTCTCATGTTATTGACAACAACTGATCCAACTAACAAAATCACCTCGATGACAAAAAAACAAGTGGACTCACCCACCAACAGCGGCATCTAAATGACAACTTTGCATGTGTGTAAAGTGTGCTTTTTATGAATATCCTTGTGGATTTCTGCAGCTTGTCCCAGTGGGCAGGAAGTGGTGGGCAACAGCTGCCAGAAGTGAGTAAATGCGCGCAAAAGTGGCATACATACACGTTATATGTATACAATATATATGGACATTTCAATGAATGTCTTTTTTTCCTGTCTCGCCCAGATGTGCCTTTGGATACGCAGGCTTCAACTGCACTGACTGTGAGTGACTAAATTACCGATTTTTTTAGCGTGTGTTGTGAGCACAGAGCAAAGAGTGATGACAACAAAATTGTGTGTTGGCAGCCTCTCTGTTGGCGGTGGTCATCGTCTCCTGCGTTCTCGGCGGAATTCTACTTATCTTACTCTTGGCTTTGCTCTCTTACTGCTGTTGGTGAGACCATTGACACTTCATTCAATGCATGCTCAAAAATGTCATGCAATTACTCACAACTAGGGGGCAGTGCACAACACAGGAACGAAAAGTAGACGAAAGAAATGCGTTGCAATTTCGGCAGATGTGTTTCTCCCAGCCAAGCTTGGTCAATACAGAATAATTAGAAAAAACTGAGAAAAATGAATAAAATGAAGCAAAAAAAAAAAGCAAACGCACACATACACATGGGTACAATTCTAATTCCAGAAATGCTCATATTAATTATATACATCATATGTGAAAGGACATTCACAGTAATTGTCAGCTTAAAATATTAGCAAAACACCTCCAAAATAATAAATAACCTTCTCCGTCGTCGGTAGGTGGAAGTGCTCTGCCAACCAGGCGGAGTACAGTGACCCCAGCCCGTACTCGGTGGGCGAGTTGACCAAGCCGTGGCCTGTCGACATCACGCCCATTCCGCGCGCTACCACCGCTGCCACCTGGGACGCTGCGTCTGCCATGGAGATGATGGACAAACGGCATCACGGCAATGGCGTGGTGAGCCCCGCTCTTGGCTTTCAGGAGGCCTCTCTATGATGAAGAACAAAAAAAAAACAGCTATAATATCCACAGTGCCGCATCTTCATGTATTGATATATAAAATTATTCAGTGAAGGAGAACTCATGGCAAAGGTTTTCTTAAAGTAACTTACTACTTCAATCCATCCACTTTGATCAATCTCATGGCGCTGTAATTTTGTCAGATACCGTCCGCCGGGGTCAACTGAAATGAATGTCACTGTGCCCTCGGCCTCGCATTGTTGTATGGATTTCGTCACGTGACGATCCCAATTTTGTCACGAGCGGTATCAAATATCACCATAACATCTGCATCGCTGGCAAAGTGTCGCCATTGGTATCATGACAATAAGTAGCGTGGTACTCTGGTATCGTGATAGTCGTGCATCACGCGATTATTGGTAACTTTTGCGTAAGGTCCTAATAATATCAAATGATACAATTGATATTGTATCACGATACTATCGGTAACTTGAGAAAAGCATCTTAGCAACTTTGGCCGGATACCGTGATGAAATTGTATATTATTGTGATGTTCTTGGCAAAGTCTGGTGATTTTATTCAGTCAGTAACAATCATATTGTCATACTCATTGTACAGGTATTTTGTATCATGATACTAAGACGTTTATCTCTAAGCCTCAGGCTCCTGCCGTTCTTTTCTGCAGTTAATGTTTAAATGTACTGTAACGACAATGTCATCTGGTAGCTAAAGTAGTAGCTAGTACGGCTCGTAGCTGGTTTCCCGCCCATGCTCCCCTCCTTTGCCTGACTCCCGATGTATCGCTTTAGGGCTTTCCTCCGAAGCAGAAAGGATGGAAAAAGGTAAGGTTTCATCCTTCCTGGTGGTCTTAGTGTGGACTACAGATATGGTGACGGGATCTCAAGAGATGGTGGTGGTGCTAGTGAGCTTATAGCCGCGTAGTTGTTGTGGTGGTGGTGGTCTACAGCTATGTGTGTGACTGTGAGAGAGCTGTGACTAACACATCGACTGCTCTCGCTGCCATTTCAGTCAGGATCGTACGATCTCAGCCCGGACAGAATGAAGACCTTCACAAGTAAAAATCCGTCACGTTACACGTACCTGGTCCAAGGCCACGAAAACCCCTACTTCCTGCCAGGCGACGACAAGAAAAATTGACACAGCTTCTCCCAACACCTTTCAATGGACGCTTAAAACTTTTTTTTTTTTTTTTTTTTTAAATCAAAGAGGGTGACGATGTACGGTTGTGCAGAGTCGAGCGATGCTAACAGTGGCCAGTAGGTGTCACTGGTGATTTTTGTTTTCCTTGTCGCCTTGAAATTGGAATTGTGCGACATGACTTGTTCAAGCAATGGTTTATTGAATGTGGCTTATTATGATTACAATAAGAATCCATAATGACAAAATAAGGGCTGGTTCCACATTCTAAATGCTGGTGAAGGGATTTTTAATTTTTTTTATTTTTATTCAGCACTCTAAAACATATTGGAACGTTGATGGGAACTATGTTGGGGTTTTTTTGTGGTGCGTGTGCCAACTATCACTTTTGTCATCATACTGCTGTTCTTTTATTTGTGTTTTATAAGTGTGTACAGTTTTTTTGTAAATAATTGCACATCAGCTGAATAAATAATTTAAATTCAAACAGTAGTCATCTCTTAATTTAAAAAAAACGGACACGTGTAATAGTTTTTTTAAATGACTAAAAAAAAAAAAAAAAAAAAGCCAGGTTGCTAAATAATTGCTCAGAACCCTTCTGTTTTGGGTGCATAACAAGAGTTTCTAGTTTATTGCTTGTAAGAGGAGAAGTTGTACAGAGCAGATGCACATCTGATTGTGGCTGGCATCTGCCGTGGCACGTACTTAAACACGGAACCCACTCCTAAAGCCGCATGATGTCTACAATAAATCTGACCTAATCTCAGCCACCAAGTCATACTGACATACTACATGTAACTGTATTTATGTTTGTGGATCAGTTCCCAAACCTCAGATTTATTATAAATGCGGCTGGATTAAATCACAACACTAAAAAGGGCGATCTACTTTTTCGTCATTTTATTGCACCGCGGTTATGACAGTTAGTGTCAAAATCTACCTTCGAATATTGCTTGCAGAGTTATCTCTACTTCTATCAATTTCGATGAAGAAAATGGTGCATCTATATCATATGTCAAGAAGGCTCGACCGATCGCTCAATATCCATTTTGAGCAGTCATCGGAGATGTCTGAGCATCCGGAAAAGAGGAATGCAATCCAATCGGCATCGAGCTGCCGGGACTAACGAGACGCGAAAAAGATCCGAGAGTATTGTCACGATACCATACTTTTCCAAATTAGCCATATTGTACTTTCACAATATGTGACATCATACTTGGCCACTGACACAGAATTTATATTATGATAAAACCTTGGTATCAAAATATAGTAGCACAATGCTTCACATATAATATCTATGTATAAACCAAATATATTTTCAATAGAGTTCCAGCTTTGAATTAGAGACATGACCCATGAAATGTGCTCGCTCAAATAAAAACAAGCTTGTGTCTAGCTTGTGTCTAGCTGAAGATATATGACAGTCCAGATGGTAACACCCATAATTACCATGTGAAAAAGTGTGTGTGTGTTTATATACACTGATTTATTGATTGATTTGGGACAGGGTGAGGGTGCCCATGGCATTTTTATCCAGTTATTGCATGCACAAAATGCGTAAAAAAAAAAATCCAAAACAAACAACCAAAAACACACGACAGAGGGGGAAATGATATGGAAGGAGGGGGCATTAAAAAAAAGTGTGTGTGTGGGGGGGGGGGGGGCAGTGCACAGCAGGTTTGTGACCACAGCAGCCTGAAGAGGAGGAGGAGGAAGAAGAGGAGGAGGAGGCGGGGGGAGGAAGACTAGCCAGGCAGCAGTGTGCCTGCAGACGTCGAGAGAAGGAGCGGAAGAAGGTAGGACACCTCGTTTCATGTTTTTAGCCTTTTTAACGCCATTACCACAAGCCAGATGGAACACTCCCTCATCCCTTCATCCCTCTGTTTCCCCTTTTTTTTTGTGTCCTCCATCTGCCGGCGACAAAGAGCGGCGTGATACTGCACAGGGAGGATGAGGGACTGAGGCTAGGGTGGAGGAGTGAGCGGGGGATGGGGGAGCGGCAATATGTCAGCGGGGAAGAGGGTGCAGTAGTTTCGCGCCGTGTTCACGGGGGTGCAAGGACCACTCCCTTCTGTCAGGGACCCCACCGTGATCACGGTGATGACGATGACGGTGAGGACGAGGAGGCGCAAACAAGAGGATTAGCTTCATTCGTGACATGTGTTCACTACGCAAGCCGTTTACAATTGCACAAAATGCCGTAGCGCTGTAGCTGTATGGAAGAGCGACATCATACCGTCACGATACTTTGTCGATACACGTGACAAAGAAGGTGTTTTTCAACATACTTGGCCTCGACGCTGAAGCTACAACGTCACAATCTCCTAAAAACTATTCAGATACGATCACGATACTTTGTCAACGTCACATTGCAATCCAAATGACGGTATCATCATTATACACATGTACAGTATATATGTCTGGACTGTATAGAATATGGAAAGATGTTCAGCTAGCATTACGATCAAATTCATGTTCCTTCTGGAAGTTTCTCAAATGACTGAAATTAGTTCATTAGCCTTTTTAGGGAGGTGTGGGAGAGAAGTGGCTGCTCTGTGTAATTTTTCCTCTGTCCCGGGAGGAATATACTATACAATAGCTTGATGTGTTTTGATGGATCCACATTATGATCGTTGGGACTTGGTGGAGGTCCTTGTTGGTATTCACATCATGACTTTTTTTGGGGGGGGGGATTATTTTGAGACAGATCGTGAAAATCTGATGTCCAATCATATGCCTTGGTGAGTGCCATCATGTTTGTGTGATCCGCCCGCTAAGCTGTTAATGAGATTTGAGTGCAGAGTACATTTTTGTTGGATCGCTACCCGGAGAGTGTCTGAGTCTATTTGTGGCGCTGCTGACGTAGACGTCCTGGCATATTTTAATATGGGCATTTCACTGTATGGGCCATATCAAAACAAGAGTCCTTCCGTTTTCTCTAAGCAACCAAACCATCCCAGCATCAAATCTCACGTTTTAGATTAATAAAAATTCTACATTTCAGTTCAGCATCAGCTCTTCAGCATTAAGACGTGCATTTCTATGTGTTCATCTTTTTCATATTTTCACTTTGTGAAAGTTAAGTGTGACCAAACCTGGTAGGTTTACTCCTCCTCCTCACCTGGAGGATCCATGAAAGAAGCCATGCCGGTGCTCACAGCAGGAGCAGGTGAGATGAGACCCTTGATGTCATCTCGGCCACCTCGATCATGTTCCTTAATCCTCTTCCTCGTCGCCGTCCTCTTAGGGCTCCACGAGACGTTGGCCCTGCTCACCTCACAACTGAGGCCCGATGCCAACCACAAGGAGGACATGGTCTTCCTCAAGGATGTCTTCAGCGAGAGAAGCTTGGCGTACCTGATGAAGGTGAGGAACATTATTAAGAATTGACACTGTACCTCCAAAGAATCAACGTATTTTTGTCAAGTGTGATGCCTTGCACAGGTACATACATTGAAGCCTTGAATAAGCATGACCTGTAACTCTCTCTCATATTTATCTTGTTATTTCCACAAGTTTTGGAACTGACTGGGTTAACCTGGGATCTCAGGGAATGCATTTCGTGCCATGTCACGATTCACGTGGAAATGTGTGTTGGTTAGCGGACGTCCATCGGTAGCGGCAGCAGCAGGATTTAAACATAACCAATAAATGAACACGACACCACTCTTTAAAATTGCTTCGCTACGTTAGGGTACAGCTGCCAATGTGAAGTAAAATATTTTGAGTAGCAAACACACGCATTTAAACGTATTAGCGAGTCTGAAACGTACAAGTACACTCAAATATACTAACAAGTACGTTTGATTCAAGTTCAATATCACTGCGCGTTTTAATGACACCATAGGTAGTCGCGATTGAACTCTATTCATATAACTCGTTCATACATTGGGGGTAATTTGTGCCTTTGGGTAGAGTCTTACCTGTGTAAATGTGTTTCCACGGGTTTTTGGTGTGAATATTCGTTATTTGACGGAAATCACACCTGGAGTCGATGCGAGTTGCTGTTCGCATTTCAAAGGGTTCCTCCATTGACTGTACCATTTGCGCGCGATTTTAGCATATGTTGTACAGGATTTGTATGTTATCCTCTTTGTCTTGTGTTGACTTTTGCAGTAAACTCCAACTCGTGTGTCATTAAACGCCTTAAATTTTAAATCACGCTCAGAGACGGCAGAATCACATACGCCGCACACCTGTCACTCAATCTACACGGTGCATTCAGGGTACTTTCACAACGTCGGAAACTTGTAAACGCACTGCGTCGTTCTGCACAATCATCGTTTTTCTGGATAATGTTTTACAGATCAAGAGAAACCAAAATCTAAATCGTAATTTAAATTTCGATTAATCGTCCCGCTTTTTTTGTGCCACAGTTAAAGACCTATACGAATCTAATGAACTATATTTCCTGTTCTATAGCACTCTAATATTCGATATTTACATCACATAAAATGCTCTACGCAAATCCAATGTGGCATATGATTTAACATTTCTGTTCCAGATCCATGAGAGGTTGAGACAGTATGAGAGACAAAGTCCAACCCCTGTCCTGCATAGCGTCTCCTCTCTAGCCGAAGACGTAAGTCGATTAAACACTCACACATGGCCATGGAGGCGCACGTACACAATAATAATAAAGGACATAATAATGTCCTTGGGGGAGGTAATAACCCTGAGTGGTCTCCATCCAAGAAGCATTACAAGAACTGTTTGAAAGCTGTAAAAAAAAAAAAAAAAGTGCAGAGTCATCGCCAGGCACATCTCATTCAGGGGCCAGCATCCTGCAGCCCTGGCAAAAGTGCTGACCTGGTCCCCGCTCACCACTCACAGGCCACTCAATTCTGAGTGAGCTTGGCGGGAAGCCCATTTGCGTGTGCTTGTGACTGACAGGTGACAGACGAATTGCAGAGTCGCCCAATGAACACGGAGGAGAGGGAGCTGCTGCAATTGCTGACATCACCGCATCTCAATGTAACACACCTGTCATTAGTCTCCTCACGTGTCAATCATAGATGCACTTTTTGTTGTTGTAATTGAAGTCGCGGTGTTGTGGTACACTGCCAGGCCCTTCTGTCCGTACACGACACGGTGGCTCAGAAGAGTTTCGATCCCGTCCTGCCGCCCCTGCCAGATGACTACGATGATGACCTGGAGGAGGAGTCGGTGAAGATTGTGCGTCTGGTAAAGAACAAAGAACCTTTGGTCAGTGCTGACGCATACCAAAATGAAAAATGGTGCAATCAAGAGTCACACGGATGGGATTTTAATCGCATACCGCGTGTGTGCCGACACCTCAGGGCGCCACCATCAGGAGGGACGAGGCCACTGGGGCGGTAATTGTGGCTCGTATCATGAGAGGGGGCGCAGCGGACAGAAGTGGTAAATTGTGAGGTGACCCCTTCCCCTAACATGAACCCCTCTAGCCTCCAAGCTTAATCATTATCCCTCACCTTACACTGCTAACTTCTAAACCTATGCCACTGATCCCTTACCCCTATCTCTTAACACGATTACAACACTAATTCCTAACCATAACCCCGACCACTATTCCCCATCCCTCCATCCTAACTTCAAACACAAAACCTAAACCCGAGCTATCTGTGATCCCCAATCCGAAGAATCCCTTTTTTAGAAACCCAATGCTCATCTAATCAAGAGGCATTTTGTTAAGCAGCTTGTTTGTTTTGCACATCACTGTCTAATTTTAGCACATTTTCTCTTTTTACTAATCTCCTGACAATTTGGAATGGAATTTGCATCCGAACGATTTGCTCATGCCTCCGTTATTCATCCGATTGCTGTTTTTTGTAGCTAATTTTGGAAGCCAACTGACCGATAATGACGATACCGCTATCGAATGATAAAAGGCACAGAGATGCGTTTGAAGGTTGAAGACGGCTAAAGAATGAAAAGAAAGATGCATACGTTACAATACGCCATCGAGTCTCCCGAGGGTTTTAGCAACTTGGGTTTCCTTGCAGCAAAGAGACCATCCAGAGACGTCAACGCAAATAGATCAATCCCATCTTTGTCATCTTTGTGGTTCTTTGCAGGTTTGGTCCATGTAGGAGACGAACTCAGGGAAGTCAACGGCGTCTCGGTGGTCCACAAGAGGCCCGACGAGATCAGTCAGTTGCTGGTGAGTCAAAACGGACGGATGGTCGTGCTTCCCTCTGATTCGAATGATTCCTTCTTCGTCTTCCCATCCAGTCACAGTCGCAGGGCTCCATCACTCTGAAGATCATCCCCGCGATTAAAGAGGAAGACCGACTGAGGGAGAGCAAGGTGAGCCTCCATGACGGGTAGCTTGCCAAAGAGCTGATTTATAAGATAAAGGCCCAATTACACCACGCGGACCGGGTCAAGCTCCAATAAGACAAAGCGATGGCGGTATTTCAACATGATACATCAATTTCTACTGCACCCAGGTGTACTTGAGAGCCTTGTTTGACTACATCCCCTTGGAGGACAAAGCTACGCCATGCCAGGAGGCCGGTCTTCCCTTCAAACGTGGCGACATCCTGCAGGTGGTGACCCAGGATGACCCTACGTGGTGGCAGGCCAAGCGAGTGGGTGACAGCAACCTGCGCGCTGGACTTGTCCCGTCCAAACACTTCCAGGAGAGGTAAGCAACCGTGCGTATTGTTCTGTGCTTTCTTTGTAGCCTAAGCTTTCCTGCACTGCTGTTATTTATCACGGCCGCCTCGACGTAAAAATACATCACTACCCGAAATGCCCCAAATGCTTCTCCCTTTTTCCTCCTTACCAGGCGGTTGGCATACAGGATGAAAGTGGGCACACTCCCCAATCCCAAGTCCCCCAAAACGCCTTCCTGTAAGTTTCCCACACCTTTCATAAATATGACCTAATAATGACATGAATGAATCCTTATCTGTCACGATGACTGCTGAAATAGGTCACTTTCCCGCTTCCTTATGGTGGTCCATTGGGGGTCTATGAACATGCAGCCAGGTGTGCGGTGGCTCAATCCGTGTGGGCTGGGGGTTGAGGGAGAGCATGAGATGTTAGCTAGCAGGCGATCCGATTATGAGCAGCAGTGGGGGGAGGCCACCGTGGCTTAGTAACATGGCAGCTCCACTCTGCCAATCTTAATTCCCGCTCCTGCCCCAGCTGGGGGGCCTGACCGCTGCTTTTCCCCCCACTCGTGACTTTTATCGCCTTAAATCCAGCATATGGCAATTTGGATTTTTGTCACATCAAACTAAGTATCAACAGAAGTTAACCAGTCCAACACAAAATAAAACAACATAGAAAAGAGTGAAGTCTTTTTTGTTGTTTTTAGACATGAATCTGTTAAAAACACTCTCAACTCATTTGCTAGCGGCTAGCATGACAAACTTACCGAAACGCTATGATGCTGAACGACTCGTCTGAGGCATAGTTTTCAGTCCAACATGAATCTGTAAAAACAAACAAACAAACAATAAAAAGCTTCATTTACTCGATAGCTAGCGGCCATTGCAAGATGCTAACATAGTCATCAACATCTCCACCAGTCATCACCCGACAAAATTAAACAGGGCTAAACACATTCCATGAACTCCAGGCCAAATGTGTCAGTCTAACATGAAACTGTTTAAAACAATAATAGTCATAGTTCGCACAAAATGATAATGTCAGACTGCCTCTCTGCTCATTAGAAACCAACCAAAATCACCTTCATCTCGGACTAGCATTGTGACGCCATGTGCACTGTATGTTGTTGTTCTTCTCATGTATTATATGTTGTCTTCTTTACTGTCTCAGACGATCAAGCGTGCGATAAAGGTGAGTACAAACGCAATCGTCATGGCTTTAAAGGCAAAGGCATTTTGGCGTGCATATTTCCACACCTATTAGCGTCTAATGCCTCACCCCACCTAAATAATAGTAATAATATTGTATAACGTTGTGTGTGAGTGTGTGTGTGTGCCATAGTCTACTTCCATCATGTCACAGATGAGCGTACAGAGTATCATCTAGATAAGGGGTAGGAACAACAGCGGAGTAACGATACTGCGATCATTTTGATACCGCCAGAAATCTACGCCGCTCAATAACTGGTAGATGGCAGGAAATACATCACAATGTCTATGAACGTGAAGAAGGAAAAGTTGGCACAAAAATGCTTGACCAAATGCATATCGCTCGGTATCGTTACCTGATACTGTATCGTTTTGGAATGTGGGAGGAATTCAAAAGAACCTCGGAAGTGTGAGGTAGATGTGCTTCCCACTATTCCATTGTGCTACCAGATGTCATACACGTCATATCGATGTTGTCCCACCTGTAACTGGGTGTAGATGAATTTTTCTGTGTTGTTTGGGTGAAGTCGCACCATCCCGCCAATTTTCCATTCTGTCGATATTATTCCGATCCCGCCTCTTCCGAATTGTTTCCAAGGTGCCCTCCACCCGTGTCGCTTACCCATCCCTTCTTTTCCCTGCTTACCTCTATACAGACGACTGTGACTGTGAGGGCTATTTCAATGGACAGTACATAGGTGAGAGCGCATACACTCTGCTAATCTTGCTCGTCATGGCACTTGGCTGGTTCCCCCGATGCAACGGGCCCTGGGGGAGGTCCCGGATGTTTGGCTGCAAGGGTTGAGGGTTGCTGTTGGAGGGTCCAGGATTAGAGTGCTAGATGGATTCAAACCCAGTTTCCACCAAACAATTTCTGGCGTTTGTACCGTAGCCCTTTTTCGGATGCTTGCATTAAGGTACCGAGCGTGCGGGTAGAATAACAAATGATGTTGATTGGTGGAAATTTGGTTGCTGATGTCCCGACCGTGTGGCCTCAAGCTGGTTTCTTATCAGACAATCAGAGGAAGTGTGAAAAAAGGAACCCAACCGGTTCCTCATCAAGTGGTTTTAGAACTCAATCATATGATTTATAATTTGGAGAAATAATCTGCTTTGAACTTGACCGTGTGAATGGCAAATAGTAAAAGATATGGGTGAGATATTTTAACACCGCAGACACGCTGACGAGCCCCGTTGAAATCAATACAGGATTTTGTGTGAATGGCACAGGCGAACCAAAGCGCAGACAGGCCAATTTTGCAGAAACTAAAAATTACACATCAATCCGAAGTTTTCATTATTCCCATTTTACAGCTGCCATGTTGCATCTGAGAGTACCTTTCACGCAGACCACTGACACATGCAAAAAGGCGGGTTTGGCCAACAATGAACCATCCTCGTATGCCTCTGATACTACTACAGAAATGAGGAAAAGTTACAAGCCCGCTTTGTATCTCACATTCCCAATTAATCTTTTTGATAAAGGCCCTCTGAATAGTTTCCAAGGTGTAGAAATACTGATCAATATGAATTGATATGAACAGAGCTACAATGATGACCACAATAATAAAGGCACAGGGCGGAGATTAGCACAGCGTGACAATGAAATGACGAGTCAACTGTTTCAAAAGTTATTGCCAAGGCCAAAGACGTGATTTGAATTTCTTTCAAATTTTGGTATGCGTTGTTTGATAGCGCCGACCGCAGGCCAGGAGCTGTAATGTTGGGCTTGGGGCGAGTCCAAGAACATCCTGCTCACCGTTTTCTTAGTCTTAGCCGTAAGAGTGGGTAGGGGGGGGGGGGGGGGGGATTTCAGAAAGAAAAAAAAAGCCAGCATTGGCGCACAACGTGAAAGGGGCTCTGAACTCCAGCCCTTCCTCCGAAATGCCGCCCCCTCAGCCAAACATGAGCCGTCCGCTTCCCTCCATCCTGCTGGAATGCTCTCACTGGTAATGTCAAAACAGCCGGTTAGCGTCACCTTAAAACATTTGTGTTTCCGGTACATTCAGCATCCCGCTTGGAGCCGTACAGCCACCCCTTTGCCGAGTCCCCCATCCATGCCTTCCCAAGCAACCCCCCCCCCCCCCCCCCACCCCCCTTCCTAGCCTGCAACTGCATCTGCAGCAGTGCTCCAGCGGTCCCCCCACCCTAGCACCACCCAAAATCCCACCCTTATCCACCACCCCACGAGGGCCCTCCTGCCACGTTGGACGCATTGCGCACTCTTACCAGGCACGTCTGCTGCTCGTTCACCTTCCTGGTGTGCACGTGTGAGGCTAAGTGGGGTGTCAAGCTCTAACACCAGTTGTAGTCTCTCCTAAGCGTAACGCAGTGATGCCCTCCTGTGGTCAGGTGTTTTCCTGGGAATTTTATTCAGGTACGGTGGCCGGCTTCCCTTGGGTGTGTAGTCTGCCGTCCGGATGACAGACGGACCCGACTGTGGGGTGGGGCCCGGGGTCGGGTCCGTCTGTCCTGCCTCAGGTCCTGTAGTTTTAGTTCTATGACAGTGGTTCTCAAACTTCACCATACTGACGAATATTAAAAAACATAACAGGCAAAATGATTCGAGGGAGAGATTTCATTCGTAAAATGTTATTGTGCACCATTGTAATATTTAATCATTCTTGGCACGCTTAAGTAGAGGGAATTCAAAAAAAAGCTCTTGAATAATGACTCAATGACAATGTATATCGTACACAAAGGTACAAACAAAAACATGAATAAACGAGTTTGAAAAGATGTATTGGACTTTAATGTTAAATACAACTGAACTGCAATCTACAAATGAATGAAGATTGACGAGTTTAAAAAATGTTGAAAATCACAATAGGCACATTTTGAACATTTAATTCATCTACCATTAGAGGGAAGAAGCCAATGGAACTTTGAGAATCACTGTTTTAAGACAATACCGCATTCGGTATCGAACCGGTTCAAAATGCATGAATATCAGGAGCAAATTTCAAGTCTTTACAGTTTTTGTGCGGTGCCCATCTTACCTTTTTTTTATTTTTTAAATGCCATCTGTTTCCGAATCAGCCGGCCTGCGCAGGAGCTTCCGCCTGAGTCGGAAAGACCGACAAGGCTCCTCAAGTGACGGCTCTGACCCGGGAGACTCTGAGTTCCTGACGTACGAGGAGGTGACCCGCTACCAGCAGCGGCCCAACGAGAGGCCTCGACTGGTGGTTCTGATCGGTAAAGCTGAGGGAAAACATTCAAAGGAAGTTAAGCGATGCTTTCGGGGATGGTTGAATTGAATGGGAATGTTTCTCGTTGCCGTCGAAGGTTCTCTCGGAGCGCGAATCAATGAACTCAAGCAGCGGGTGATTGCTGAGAACCCGCATCGCTATGCGGTGGCAGTACCGCGTGAGTCTGCGCCTCCCGAATCCAAATGTCTTTTCAGTTGGTCGAAATCATTTTATTGGTTATCTTGCAGATACCACCAGGCCCAAGAAACCTCATGAGAAGGAAGGTGTGGAGTATCACTTTGTCACCAAGCAGCAGTTTGACACTGATGTCGTCAACAACAAGTAGGGTTGCAAAAGTCCAGGAATTTTCAGAGTTGGAAACTTTCTATGGGAATCGAAAGGGGGTGATGCGAATTATTGGGACTAAAATCGAAATTTACAAAATTGAAGGTCGGCTCAATAAGCACGCGCAAACTGTGCAGCCGCGTAGGGCGTCATTGTGGCAAAAAATGTGACGTAAACTGAATTTGTGCAATGGCTTTGCATATCTTGGAAAATATATGCAGATGTTTGCTCATCAGATTCTGGTTTTCAGGTTCATCGAGCATGGCGAGTACAAGGAAAACCAGTACGGCACCAGTATCGAGGCCATCCGCTCCGTGCAGGCCAAGAACAAAATGTGCATCGTAGATGTTCAGCCTGAGGTATCTGCAAGTGTTTCTCGTGCTCATATAACCGCAATCGTCCTTGGAATAAATGATTCTGATGTTTTTTTGTTTTTACTTGACGCTGCAGGCCTTGAGAAGGCTACGGACAGCGGAGTTCAAGCCTTACGTGGTTTTTGTCAGACCCCGGGCTCCCGAAAGTAGACGGCGACGCACCACAGCGACCTCGCCGGGAGGGGCAGAGCAAGGTCGCATTTCGGTGAGTTTCCCGAAGCAGTTCCTTCATGAATAGATGAGCCAGATACTCAAGTTTGTCATAATAGCTTCGATCAACAGCTCAAGTCAGAACACGGTCCTACCTTCCTCTCTCCCGCTCCCCGTTGTCAACCCAAAATGAATTTCCTTGGTAGATCAGAGAGATTCCAACACAGGTGTATGACTCCTCTGGATTTTCCTTCACAGGACGAGGATCTCCAAGAGATGCGCCAGTCCGCCATCCAGATGGATCAGCAGTACGGACATCTGGTTGACCGGGTCCTGATCAAGGAGGACTCTGCCAGTGCCTGCACAGAACTGCGGAGTATTTTGGAAAGACTGGAGCGTGATTGTTTCTGGGTGCCTCTCAGCTGGGTCCGGTCCTAAAAAAAAAAAAAAAAAACTTCACAAACCGCCATCCTTCTCGGACTTGAGGGTCTGCTGCACTTGCAGTGCAGGAATCGGCGGGGAACCGAATCAAAATTGCAAAAAATCTGCCACTTCCTGAACGCCACATCTATCAGGTTTGCTTTGAAGAACTGCTTAATGAATTGCTGCCTGGCATGAAGGAGCACTCAGCTTTACCACCACTCCAGTTCGAGTCGATCAAGTAGCATGTTTTGTAATAAATAAAGATAACAAACAGAATGCTTCCCGGAGACTAAAACAACAACAACAACAGAATGTGACATGTTTATTTTTCCACACGCTTCTTTTCAAGGAACTGCATGTCTACTTGCGTATGTAATGTAAATAATGTACATGTGACTCCTGGTGTGCCAACGAAAAGTGTTTACCTTGGCGTCCCTTGGAGCCTGCACCTGTTTGTATGGATGGACTAATATTTTTTTGCCGTTTATTTTAATATTTTACTTGAACAGCTCAAGGTACGGATAAATATTAGCGATGAATGCTAATCAAAAAGTGATGACTAAATTGCATCTTGTCCTGAAAAAAAACAACTATAATAGTGGTTGCCTCACAGGTTATGAACATTTTTAAACCTGTTATGGTTGGTTTCATTTGATGATTCATAAAATAATGATGCTCACATCCTGAAAATGCAATAAAATCTGACAAACTGGATTCTTTATTTTTGGTTGGTATGCTAATTTGCTTAAAAAAAAGGTAACTTCATCGCAAATATAACATTTGTTTTGGTCTTCAAATGCTGTAATAGGACAAATGGAAGCCTCAAAGTTATTTGGGATGTGTAAACATGTAAAAAGTGCCATAATAATAAATACAAATAAAGCTATTGAAGGCTAAGTCTGCTGATTAATTTGCGTTTCATCCGATTATCTGTAAAAACCTACACAGACTACAATGATGTCATATTCTCTTTTGCATCATAAGATTTTTTGCACATACAGTACTGCATAAGTGTCACAAATGACTTTTTGCATGTTTTTTTGGGGGGGTGGGGGTGAACATCAAGTATTGAAAATGGCTTTGATGCAATGTTTACTGTTGAACAAACATTTCGTTTTTTTGGGAGAGCCCTTGTGAAAAGCGCCCCATGCCTCAGACTAAAAAAGTAGTAGCAATGAACCACCACTGGAGGGCACTAGCACGACAAGAGAAAGCTCTGCATGAGGGTGAGAAGGACAGTTGGTATTAGACCAGCAATACACCAACATCTTTTGGGCTGCCTCAAGTTAAGCATTAACTGCCTCAAGTTAAAAGATGTTGGTGTATTGCTTATCCTCACAAGGGTCAAGGGCGTGCTAGAGCCAATCTCAGCAGTCTTACGGCAACCCTGAACACCCTGAATTGGTGGGCAACCAAACGACACATCATGGGAAACGCCATAGATGGGCAAACAAACATGTGAACTATGGGGCGGCATTAAAACACAAAGAGTGCAGCAACAGATATAGACAGAGAATACTAACAAAAATATATTGTTGTATCCTTTGTCTATTGAGTCACTGTGAAACTGTTTGTCTTCATGACTATTATACTGCCATTTGCCATGAACGATGATGATGTAAACAAAAAGTAATTCTTTGAATTCTGTTCGATTATGTTATCACTATATTTTCATAAAGCGGAATTTATGGCATTTCAATTTTAAGTAGGGAAAGATGCTTTGAGATACAACTGTTTTCAGTTGGTCATGAAAAGAATAAATATTGCATCTCGAGGCACCACCGTATTTTCCATTTATGTGACAGTGGTTAACCTATTTATTCATTTTTTAAAAATTACGTACAGTACATTTTCTTGACAGTGAATTCTGGGAAAAGGTTATACATTGCCTGGATAGATGAAGGTTTTGTAGAATGGACTACAGTCAAAGGTAGAGTAGTTTTAATCTATTCTACTATTATCTGACAGCGCTTTTAACACTGGAATTCAAACATGACTAGAAAAAAAGTAACCAAAAAAAAGGGTTAAATTATGTAAAACAAACAAACAGAAAAAAACACCAACCACAGAAAAATACATCACCAAAGAGAAGAAGACAACTGTTGCAAAAAGTGTCATTTAATGGTTTCACATTGAAAACACACGCCACCCCTATCCCCCCCCCCCACACACACACACGCACGCACACAAACACGTGCGCACTCACAATCTTACACACTCAATGTTGGCGCTGCGGCACAAAAACGACGCCCGAGCACGGCGAGCAGTTCCGAGTGGAGCAGACGCGGCAACATGAGCCGGAACACGCAATGGCGGCTTTCAAGCGCAGTGGATGGGAAAAAGCCAACCCAAAACCAATATTCCCCCCCCCCCCCCCCCCAAAAAAGACAACCAAAATCCAAATGAAAAGTGCAGTGATGAATTCATTCCTAACGAGATGGGGAAAAAAAACAATCACAAAGATGACAAAAAATGTCCAACTGCAGTGTTGCAAAATTGAGGGGCGGAGTGTTCGTATAAGCTCAATAGCATCCTCCTTTTTTTTTTTTTTTTGGACGTTCCAAAATCCTATGATATGCCGCAAAAGCAAATGTGAGTCGAAAAAACACATATTTACATGACCATTACCGCCTCCGCGAAAAAAAAATGTCAGAGCTATTATTGGGGTGGGGACAAATGATGAAACGTTGCCTGGGAACTTTTGGTTAAATACGTCATCACCATACAACATTTTGTTCCACTGCCTGTCTTCAAGTGACAGTGAAGTGTGAGTCGCACACCTCACTTTGAGTCCCGTCAATAACTGTGGAATGTGGCATGCTGTTCAAGTTCCTTTTGGGGCGTGCTCACACGAGGCCATCAGAACCACGCGTGGGGCCCACTTGACACCCAAAGTCCAGTACACTCGGACTTCCATGCAGGCTCAAAATTGATTCGTGTGGTGCTTGCTTGCCTGTTTTTCTGGATAACTGGACCTTGCATAATAGCAATGAAATATAACAACTCTAAATAATACACAAAGTCAAAAGGGTAAGAACACATGCAATGTACGGTACATGTAATGCCAAAGTGCATGTAACCCGTCGCCAGTTATTTACTATACCCACTAATGTGCACAACAGGAACCAGCCGAACGACAGAAATAATCCATACAGTCAAAAGAATGTGAAAACTGTGAATGCGCAATCGACGCTTCTAATGCAATTGCTCCAACCACGATAGCCGCCACCTTGTACAATAGAAATAAACAGAGTGACTAGAAATATTCCACGGCAAAAAAAACACTGCACACTAATCACGCTGGGCACGTGCACGTGTCATTTGATGAATGCACTTGCTCGTCTCGCCAGTTATTCATCATAACATCTCCTTCCACTCTAGAAATCAACAGAACGCGTGGAAATAATCCACAATCCAAAAAAAAAAAAAAGGCCACTCAACTCTTGATAGACAGTTATTCTGAGCTGCCACTTTGCACTATAGAAATAAATAGCGACTCGAAACAATGCACGTCGAAAAAAAATTCCAACGCACGCTTTTCGCGCATGGGGACATGCACGTGTCATTTGAGTGATGAGATTGCCCTCTTGCCAGTTTCTTATCATAACCGGCTCTTTGCACTGTAGAAATCAAAAGACCACAGCATGCCAGTCATATGCAAAGTCTGTCATCTGACTAAAATGATTTGCTCCTGTCACCAGTTATCAATGAAGACAATAAAAATCAAAAGATGGCCTGGATGTAATCCATAGTCAAAAATGTCGATTCATAACGAGGCTGTGCACAAAAATGCTATATCACAAGATTCATGCCATGGCGCCTCTTGCCAATTAGAAATCTAAATAATGACAAGAAATAATCAACTGAGTCGGAAAGTTGCAGTATTTTGGCACGTCTGGCATGGCCTAGTGTGAACACGCCCTTGAGTGGAATGATCCAATATTAAAAGTGCAACAAAAATGTTTCTTTGCTGTCTTGATTGGCCGATTTTCTCTTTCCTTTGTCCAACAAAAATGAGTGATCAGTCACCCCATTTAAAGCTGAAACGGGAATCCAGGGTTGACGCTGCACATTCATCACGTGGGCACATTATGAGTGACACATGCGCTTTGGTGGCTCCCAAGTCTTTTTTTGTTTGTTTGTTTTGTTTTTGCTTTTTTTGCACTGGGCCACCAATGGATGCTACTCAGGTGTGTCTCTCCACACTTGGCCAGCCCGTCCGACCTCATTTGGCACCGCTGAGGCTTAAGACACTTTTTAGCGCCTCGTGATTGGCTGTCCTGACAATGGGTGGAGGGGGGGGGAGGGGCTAGGGATGATTGGGGCGAGGCGAGGGGGCCTCAGCAGGCGATCTCCTCCAAAGTGCCCAGCGTGGCCTGCAGGGGCACGGCCACACTGTTGCCCATGGACTCCGAGTGGTTGGCCACCGGATCACAGGAAGTCTAAGAAAAACGCACCCAATATTGGATTTCATTCACCAAAAAAAAAAAAAAAAACAAAGCAAAAAAACATCAAGAAAGAATCTAAAAAATATTCACAAAAAATTCATCAAAACTAATTTTTTCAACAACAGCGTTTTAAAAATATGTGCTAAACAAATAGAAGTGCTAAAAAAAAAGCTCCAACCACATAAAAACAAAAATTTAATTCAAAATAAATAAAATAAAAATATCAGAGAACTGAAATGTGATTTAATTTAAAAATACATAATTTAATAACAACATAAACCCCAACATATTTCAGTAGAAAAAAATGTCAACATTAAATCAGAGTACCTAAATTGATGACAAATTATTAATTACAAAAAAAATACACAAGACACAAACCTTGAAGTAAAAAAACGTATCAAAATTTAAGAATAAAAACCGTACCCAAATTGTATTTCATTAAAAAATATTAAACTCTAAAGGATGGGTTGTTTATCCCCAAATATTATTTTATATTAAAAAAAACAAACAAAAACAAACCCCACACACAAATTAATAACAAATAACACATTGATTTGGGAAAACAAAAAATCCAAATTGTATTTCATTTCAAAATATATATTGAATATATATATAAAATTGACAGACAACATCCTAACTTATTTTTATGGTAAAGAGATAAAACTATAGACTACCCAGAAAAAAAAAATAATGATGGCATTTTTGTAAAACAGTTTTCTAGTAAGAAGATCAAAGAACTTGGCCTTGCAAAAAACAAACAAACAAACAAAATAATCCATCAAAAGGCTCAAAGGGCGCACTTACCACAGCCCCTCGGCGACCCTCCTCCTCGTCCTCTCGACTCAGGAGGTCCAATAGTCTGTTTCGTACCACCTGGAAAAAAAACCCCCAGAGTATTCAGATCGGACCATGCTTCTTCCCCTGCTTTGTTTCAACGGCGTGACTGACCTCGTAGGCGTAGTCAAAAAGCTCCAGGATGGTGAGGATGCTGGCCCCGATGAAGAGCCCCATCTGGCCGCCAATGTCACCTGTAGGGGGCACAATGTGTTGACAGTTCATAGAATTAGTCGTATTATTTCCACGATGATATTTTTTATTATTACTGTGTGAATGCAAAAGAGCATTCTTCTTCCGCTTTTGTCTCCCCATTCAAAAATCAAAACACATCTTCGGTACTACTTTTCACATCTCAAAAAGTTGACGTGTAAAAAAACAAAAAACATCCTGTATCCAAATTCTTAAAAAAAAATTCATTCTGTGTTATCACAATTCAATTATTTCCACATTTCACTTCCCCCCGCACAAACTGTATTCCGTAGTTCTCGTTATTACCCAGCAGGCCCGCCACCTCGTAAGCTTTCTTCTGCTCGATGGTCTCGTAGTTGAGAGCCTCGAAGAACACGTCCAACACCAAAATGTTATCTCTGCGAAAAACAACAACGTGGCATGAAAATCGACGGCTCCCGTGACGCGGCCACAAAACGTGCCCGCGTGCGGTGCGATGTCCGAGGTGTGGCCGTACGCGATGTACTTCTCCGACTTGTTGAACTTCTTCTGCAGGTAGCGCGCCGACGTCTTGCTGGGTATCTTGACCATGGAAAGCTCTTTGTTGTAGCGCGTCACATTGCACGGAGTGCGGCACATGCAGCTGCTGCTCTCTGTCGCAGACAGCTTGGCTAAGGACCATGATGAGGAAGATGATGATGATGATGATGATGGGTTGGTGACGGTGAAGGGCACGGAAGAAGACGTTATCTAACACAAATTGGTCATATGATATTCTCTGTTCAGTATGACTCTTTTTGAGGCTTTTTATGATAATATACTGTGCTACATAAAAATGTATTTAAAAAAAAAAAATCAGCTAGCGTCCTTACCTACACTAGCACCTTCCGAATCAACCAGTCCACAAATCTACAAAAACACGCTTCCCGTCCACCACCACGCTCCCAATTAACCGACCGACCTCACCCAACAGCTAACCAGGCCCACCAAAATCGATGACACCCAACATGATTGTTTCTGTACATTTAGGTGTGATGAGGCCTTTTGATCACATCGCGCGTCTTTGACAAAAGCCGACTTTCCCTACCGAGGCGTGACCAAACCAAGCAAGCCATCAAGCTCGCAATATCTTCCGCCAAATGAGCTGCGGCTAAGCAGTGAAGCCGCAAAAGTAGATCGCTCCTGAAGACCGGATCAGTCAAGAATAATCCACTGAGACCAAAGCTGTGTCATATTATGACTTCTAATGCTAATTTAATGAGACTGTTTTGTCACGTTGGCTCATCGTCTTGGAGGTAATAACGCAACTTGTCTGCATTGGAAGTCATCAAAGTGTCCTTTTAAACTTTCAAGTCGGAAAGCGGAAACGCTTGATGAGTCGAGCAACGCATAATCTCCTCTGACAAGTTGGAGACAGGTGCTTTTTTTTTTTTTTTTTAAAATATGAAATTAGTATCCAAAGGAGAGAAAAAAAAATTCAAGTTGGCAGTCAGAAAGATTCCGACAAATTGGCACTGACTTGACCTGATTTGCATGCCGAGAATTAGGCGTCAAAACGGCGGCCCAATTACAAGTGAAGGCGAGCCGGTGTGCAATCCTTTAGCTCGTGGCAAGAAATGTGCACCCAGGAAAAGTTGCTGTGCCCCTCGGCTGCATTTTTCATGTACCTGAATTTATTTACGCAGGACTTTTCTCACCATTTCGGAGATTGCCGCCGACCGGGGTCGGAAAAGTAAAGTTTGACTACAACATCTAACACAGAGGTCATTTATTTGTTAGCCAGCGTGCACTTGTTGTCATCTATTTGCTCTCTCTGGTTGGAACGATCTCCAACTTTTACACACTTTTTTTCGCTCTGGCAAAATTGCCTTTCACACACTGCGACTGCGCACTTTCACACGGTGGCGTGGCGTCGCGCAATTAGGGGGGAGCGGCAACAAATATCTTCACACACACACACACACCACGGTGGCGTGGCGAGATCACGTGACTCACCGAGGGCGGGCTCGGCGCAGTCTTTGTACTGCTCGGGTGTGCAGTAGGAGGCATCACCTGTCAAGAAGACCATCTCGAGTAAAGATGTCGACTGATCTTAACTTTTAGTCGCAGGTGATGTAATGCGTTCGGTTTTGGGCGGGGGGGGGGGGGGCACCTACCGGGCATGTGCACCATCCTGCAGTTGCAGTTCTCCACAATGTAGCGTGTCTCGCAGTCGATCCGGCAGGCGGTCACGCTGTACACCGGGAAGAAGCCCGACTCCAGAGTCTTCGACTCGCACTCGCCCCAGGGCGGAGGCAGGAAGGTGAGCTTCGAGGGAGGAAGAAAACGTTTTGAAATGTCACCTTTCCGACAGTACGTTAGGATTTATAAACTAAATTTAGTTGGAAGCCCTTAAGCGGCGGAGGGAAATAAACATGGATGAACACAAGATTGTGGCTCGACATGCTATGTTTGGGCTACAGATTAAACACCGCGAGTTAGCTGAGCCAAACAATTTCACAGTTGTACAGACACTTGACCAAATAATTCCTCCGGGTCTGACGAAGGAGGCAACACTCCAACACGCTGCGGTCTGAACAACAAGAAGAAGAACAAGGGTCAAACAACACAGCCTGAGTTGTCACGGACGCGCATGAGGGAGCGGCAACTACATTTTGCGGATGTAGCGTGACGCGACGGCGCCAGGTGAAAAGTGGGCGGCTGCCGGCTGGGATTTAATAGCGCGTCTGCTCTGCGCTATCGGTCCAGACGAGCGGGAAGCCGCTCCAACATTCCGTTTGAAAGCAGCCAAGTGCGCGGAATGTTGCCGATTGCTGTGCGAGGCTGTGACGGCCGATAAGAAAGCAGCCAGTGGAAGAAATGAATACTGACATCCCCGACGCCGGTTTAATATGCTTCTTGGCCATCCTCAACTTTTAAGTTACTCCATATGCCCATTAAGGACTAATCAGCCGCCGAGTCCGTTTGTCGCTAACCAAAACAGCAGTACATAAAACGGCTCCGCAATGTTGCGTGCGTTCCGCTGATGCTTTCCAATTTCACATCCCGGTATATGAAATGATAGCATTGTGGGAATATTATGATATACTATTCCACCCAAAAAGTCTTCAACCCGACGCAGTTAGTCCACAATGTCATTTCACTTAACTCATTCACTCCCAAAGACGTTTTTAAACGTCTTTTCAGACTTGGTCCAGAATTGGCTGGTACTGAATGAGTTAACATGCATTCTAGCGTGGAAGGAATATTGCCACAAACGATGCCCAAAAATGCTGTCATGACTTAGTGGCAGCACTACAATGCTGCGTGCCTGCTTGTTGATGTGCCCCGCCTGCTCCGAGCAATGAATGCCGACATCCCCGGTGCGATTAAGGCTTCCGTGAAAGGTGCTGCTCGGCAATGCTTAACCTTTCCAATCACCTCCGCCGCGAAGCTAATCTTCTCCTTGGGCCCAATTAAATCAAATGGCGGCTAATTCGCCATCTGATTAATTCTGGTGTAATGGCATGTGAGTCGATCGTGGTCCGTCTAATAAGCGGCAGAAGCCTTGGCTCCCCTCGCCGTTGTCTTCATCAATATTTCACTCCGGTGCTGAGGCGGGGATGGGGCGCTTTAAGGGAGGCTTTACAGTTCACTCGGCAAATTGTTGGGAAAGGTTGTTTTGTTTTAGCGTCACGCACTTGAACCTCACATTGCGGGCACAACTCGATAAAAGTGTGCTTTAATTTTTTTTTTTTTCCCTGAGAATTGTTTTGAAATAGAAAGACTGGAGCCAGATTCCGGTGAACTTTGAAGCAGGATTTACAATTTAGCTACAAGTGCTTCACTCAAATTGAAGGTTTATTGGAATATATACCGTCATATTTCATGTCTCAGATTTACAATACAGCCATATTCAATACATGATGTATCATACAATATTAGCATATTTAATGTTCTATACACTTCTATTGTATTATGTTTGCAGCATATTTATCGCTATATGACACGAATGTTTGATATCATGTTTGAAATGATGTTCAATATTCACATCACATTTCATGTCCATACAAGTCCACTGTACCCTATTTACATTTAATATTAGCGGAAACTGTGATACCACCTGATTTCCATCATATTTAATGCAATATACTGTACATCTCTAATGTACTATTTTCAAATCGAATCTCATATTCTATATAACTCAAGTGTTGGTTATTATGCTTGAAAGGGTTTCAGAAGGAGTGGGATGGTCCCGGCAGACAACTTGATGACCTTTGCGCGCTGTAATAATTAACGAGAGGATCTAAATTTTTTATTTTATTTTATTTTTTTACTCCCCCTCAGTGAGTGTCCTCACCTCAACGCCAATAATGAGCGAGGAGAGCTCGGTCTTCAGCCTGCCAGTCAGAAAAGTGGGCTGACGGCAGGCACGGCCGCTCACCCTGGAGGCTCGTTAGTCAACGCTAAGATGCTAAGCTAATACTTTTTGCCCTGCGGCGCCCATATCTATTTTCGTCGTGTCATAAATATCACCGGCCTGGATGAAATAAAAACAGCTACTTGCAGCAGCCTGACTCTATAAGGCATTTTTGGTAACTTAAATGACGGGACACAGATTCCCTGATGCCCTTCTTTTTAAGCAGGCAATACGATAACGACGCTCAGACAAGGACAAAGGGATCGGTTTTATGACATACGCACAAAAAAAAAAAAGGGGGCACAAGAAACTGCTTTTTTTTTTCCCAACCTCATAGTCAGATGGGACTGTGTAAAACAATGTAACACCACACTTTAGTACCCTTTGGTGCCTTGTGACAAAAACGCCCTTAAAACCAACAAACTATGCAAAACAAAACAACTCATTAGGTTGCCTCGAGTGAGGAAAGGACTTTTCGGCAGTGTATTACAGTGTTTCAAGCTTTACACAACCTTGCATCTTTGTGAAATAAACAAAGGCATTGGCAATTGTTAATTCCTGAGCCCACCATTATTGATGACGAGACTATTTGACAGTTTACAGGCCTTAAAGTTATGCTAATTAAAGTTCCTTCTTTTTATTTAGAAATGTTCTGCTTCTTTGCCTTGAATCATATTTTGGGTATTATCAGAGCGGGTGTTCATGCACAGAATATATCCCATGTATGTCAATGTTATTATTTTATGTATTGGTTATTTGTCAAAATATCCGCGTTTCCCCTTTTTTTTTGCCCCCAATATCGAGACCAGCCCTGAAAACCCAATCCCAGTCGGGTTCTACATTTTGCAGGGGATCAATGGCGACTCACCCTCTGTTCCTGCGTGGCCACGAAGGTCTGGAAGCCGGGCGCCACGCCAAAGCCCAGCTCGTGCACAAAGGGGGGCTCGGCCTGACTGTGGATCTGGACTCGGACCCCCGCTTCGAACGCCGTATCCTCTGCAAGGAATGCACAATCAGGAAATGACAAAGCAGATGGGGAAAACCGTAGATTTACCGTAAAGTTTAGTTTTGAGTAGTGCGGGTCAGGTAAGCAGCAAATTTTGGTGCACCTTGAAGTCCCAGACCAAAGTTCACGATCGCAAACACCACAACAAAATTGGCAAAAACATCTTTGTGAGCCCGTTTGTACATAATTGGGAGTGGACAACCGATAAGAAAAAAATAATTGTCATTTTAATTGCTGTCCTTTAATTTTGGTCAAAAATGCAGCTCGAGGGCAAGGAATTTAATCTTGTTTTTTTTTTTTTTTTTTAAATTACAGAAGAACAGGATGGAAAGGAGACACACACACCCTAACATTTTCGGTAAAACAGCGAGTGATTGAATGTCTGTGCGGAAATCGATAACATCACAGCATCACGTGTGCGCTTGTGGTCCAAGGAATCATTTAATCAACCCCCGCCCCCACATTCAAGTACCAGCACACACTCATCAACTTGCCGCTGTGGCCATGGTGACAACTCGGGACGCGATAAATGCCGTCCGTCTGTGTTTTCGCTGGCCCGCCGGGGAAGGGGAAAAAAAACGGTTTTGAGTGTTGTCTTGTGTTGAGATTTCAACAAAATCGAATCGACTCTTGACCTGACCCACGTGAAGTGCTTCAGGGATACGGTGAGTCACATCCGGGGGCTTCAATCGGGACACGGATAAATAATAGTTCAAAAGCTAACTAACGCATAAATAATACAGCGGTACAGTTTGAGTTGACCGTCAAGTACTTGAGTCTTTTGGTGTCTGACAACCTTCAAAATCAGAGTGCTCCATACCCATTTTAATTCGGTTGCTGTGGCTGTGAATAGATGAAATAAGGCGCGCACGCGCGTGCACACACAACGTTGGAAATGAAGGACTTTAATCATTCATCAAGTGTTTTCATCATTTTAAAACTCACCTTGTTTGTACTCTTGTTTATGGCCTTTCGCCTTCTTGGCACATTAACACCCATACATGCAAATTAGCTTTGGCCTTGACGATAACGCGCTAGTGAGTCCCTGCATGCAGAAATACTGGGAAGCAAAAGCGCGGCGAGACAGCCGCGCTTGTAACGAGTCACAAAAAGGACGACTACACGTATGCATGATGTGACAGAATGTATTGATGCCGCGGTGAAACAGATGGGAAATATCCCCCGTGTCCAGGCTTCAAAGTAAAGCTGAAACAAACGATTATTTCAATACTTGAATAATCTGTCCGTTATTTTGTCAATTGATTGATGAATGGCTTACAAAACTTTTTAATTGTCATTCCGTAGTCAAAAACAGGACTTGATATCAAATTGACTGAATTAACATGTTTTCCAGAACCGACTTTCTTCTGGCTTCTGATTGGCTCTCATGTCTTGATTTCTGTCCGCTGTGACAGCGCCACCAGTTGTTTTGGAGTGCGCGGAGCAATTTAAGAATCTCCGTTGTGGCCCTCAAAGCCGTACAAATGAAGAAGAAGTCATTAACAATGCAAGACAGCGCACACTTGTTTGCTTATTAATTATTTCTATGGCTGCTTGGAGCTTGACGAGAAGACTAAAAATGGACCAGGGTGAGCATGGAGTAAATTGCTTTGCCCAGGAAATGTCTTTTATCAATTGAGATTACAAACGACGATTCGCTCTCTGATTACTGACGCTTGTGATGGCAGTGGGGCGTTTGAGGAATGCGTCTCTCAAAATGATTTTCTGTGACGTCATCGACCGTCATCAGCGGGAAATGAACAGTTTGAGAACTTGCTTGGAAACCTTTAAAAGATGCCAACGGTTGCCAAGACGACTAATAAGACGTGCAAGAACTCATTTGACCTCCTTACAGTTAAAATGCTACCTTGACATTGTTATTCCGGGCATTCAGGATGGTGTGATGTGAAAGGTTACGAAAAAAAAGGGCCCCGTTTTAAAGTCAGGTTTTAAACCTGGTTTAAGGCCTCAAATTAGGAGTTTGAGAACCAGGTAGGGTTTCAAAATAGGGAGTGTTGCAGACTAAGGTTGGGTTTGAACTTGAGTTTGAAAAAATATCAACCCCAACCCTAACTGTACCCCAACCCTGAAATTAGGGTTTCAAAACAGGGTCAGGATTTCATATGGTTTTAATTCTGGATTAAGGCTTCAAGTATGGGTTAGGGCTTCAAGCCTGTGTTAAGGTCAGAGTCAGTGCTGCAGATGGTTTTAGGTCGGGGCTCGAGTTTCAAAGGATTTTTTTTTTTTTTAAACTAGGATGAGTGTTCAGTTTAGGGTTTCAAGGTAGGGTTTTAAATCTGGGTTTCCGTTTCAAATTATGGTTTAAAGCCGGGGCTAGGGCCTCAAATTTGGGTTTCAAGTTATAAATTAGGAAAAGGGTTACAAAGGAGGGTTTTAAATCAGGATCAGGCAACGTTTTAAAATAAGGGTTGGTCTTCCAAGTTGGGGGCTCAAGCCAGAGTTCAAGTTTCAAGTCTGTGTTAGCGTTTCAAAAGTCGGGTTTCACATTGGAGTTTCAAGGCAGGGTGACTGTTTTTTTCTTCCTCCTCTAAGAATATCAGCTACTGCTTATTTTGCCAGCTGTTGAGAACGTGGAACACCTTTGGGTTGCACAGCAAGCAGCACGGTCCTTCAAATAACTTGTAGTTGCCAGGCAACGGAAAACTCGAGTGACTCCGTCATTTTGCCTCCATTATAAAATAGGTTTTACAGCGGGTGACATGCCCACAAGTTTTGTTCTATTACAGGTTCTGTAGACATGGCGACATATCCATTGCTTAAGGGTTATAACACAGTAACTATTGACACTATTGGTGAGTCCATTTATGGTGTTTTGCGTTTGGTATGTTAGCATTTAGCTAGCGCAGGGCTAATCATGTGGTTGTTTGAAACAGAGATCACAATTTCGCTCTCTTTGTTTTATGTTTAGTTTGATCGTAAAGCTTAAATGGGAGTGGCATTAAACAGCTTGAGGCCTCTTTTTTTTTTTTTTGAAAGAATAAGAGGAATTGTTCACGACCAGATAGCAGCTTGTTGCGCAGACACACAAATAATGACAATTGAAGAAAAGACCAGTTAGAGGGAGCACATGCCATTTGAAACGGTCGATAAAGACAATGAAATGTGTAATGTATATGATTTTATTTCTTTCATGAGTGCACCTTTACTTTTTTATTGACGTTATACATTCCCATCGGACATTTTCAGGCGCATTATGAAGGTCATTAATCACGCTGTTCCGAGACTTTTTATTTTTTATTTTTTGCAACGGCAGATAAAAATCCAGACGAGCATCCTTCCATTGTTTTCAGGCGTTAGGTGAAAAGTAAAGCTCCTGAATGTCTTGTTGTTTCTTATTGAGGTTATACATTTAAATTAAGCAATGTTGTTCGAGGTTACTCATGATTGTTTTTAATCAAAAAAGATCAATTACAGATGCACACTATTTTATTGTTATCAAGTGTGTACTATTTTAGTAGGGTGATAAAAATCGTGACGCTCTTCTAAAATACTTAATTTTTTTTTTTTTAATTTATGACACATTATTAAAATTCAAAGTCGTTTGGGCTTTTGACTCCAGCAGGTAGTACAATCCAGACATTTATTATTTTCTTTCCAGGTCAGCATCTGCATTTCATATTTTAGTTTCATTGTGTCGATAAATTCCAACAAAATATGCATTTTTTTTAAAAAATTCATGGCGATATATTTGTCCTTTGATATTTTACCACCAGGATGCAACATGTACAACCTGTACATCATTCTATTGCAAGGATGTTTTATTGGGGTTAGACAGTCTAATGTGCCACTCTCCAGCGATTTATAGCAAGCAACTTAGCATTCTGTGCTTTGATCTTTTGACATGACGCTGCAGTAAAGGCATTTTACTGTTAACAGGCGTGTACTTTTATTATTTTGTTGAAATGATAAATCCCAACATTCTTTACTGTTTTATGAGGAGCTTATTCCTGGACGTGTCCGTGGATATTTTGACACCAGGAAGGAGTAACATCTTCATTTTTATCGTGACCGGTTATGTATTTTAGTTGTTGTACTGGGGTCACAAATTCCAACGTTCTGTTTTTATTAGCGCTTGTTCATCATTTTTGTCATTTGCTCTTTTACACGAGTTGCAATAAAATACCCACCTTAAAATGGTTTTGGTGTGCTGGAGAAATGCAACAAGAGCATTTTTGAATAGCATGTCACAAGCTTGAAAGACTTTCATATGTGTGAAAGGAGACCGCGTGTCCCGACGTGTTCCCATAGCCAGAGTACCGTGAGTCACCGCTGCGTGAATTATAGATGGCTTGAAATTGCGTGAATGAAAAAAACATCCTCGGCCCCCGAGGCTCACAAGCAGGGAGGCAACTTTCTCATCTGCTTGGTCTCTGTAAATAATAGTCCCGACTACTAAGGCGAAGCCCACCTGTGTCGCCCCACACCGGCAGGTATTCGTCTTGCTGAATGTCCAACATGATCTCCAGTCCGTTCCCCGTGCCGCCTTTCATGGTGGTGCGCAGAGACTTGCCCTCCTCGGCGGCGTTGAACATGTAACACTTGCCGTACCGTGTGAACACCTGCGAGAGAAGACAGGCGGCGGTCAGTCAGATTGTGGATACGCTCACGCGCAGAGAGTACCGAGGAAGGCTTCCATTGTCCCAATGTTTGGGGAAGAAGTCAAGCGCGGCACGTAACGGTTGCTTTTTCTTTGTACGCATTGTTCTGGTTGGTGCTCTGATGTCATGCTATTCACTAGCTCGTGCTATATCTACTGGTGGAAACGTGGTTACAAAAAAAGTTGACGACACTTGTTACTTTTTTTCATCTATTCTGAGGTGTTTTTTTTAAATTAAAGTAAATATAGAAAGGGCGGCCCGGTAGTCCAGTGGTTAGCACGTCGGCTTCACAGTGCGGAGGTACCGGGTTCAATTCCAGCTCCGGCCTCCCTGTGTGGAGTTTGCATGTTCTCCCCGGGTCTGCGTGGGTTTTCTCCGGGTGCTCCGGTTTCCTCCCACATTCCAAAAACATGCATGTCAGGCTGATTGGACGCTCTAAATTGTCCCTAGGTGCGAGTGTGGGCGTGAATGGTTGTTCGTCTCTGTGTGCCCTGCGATTGGCTGGCAACTGATTCAGGGTGTCCCCGCCTACTGCCCGAAGACGGCTGGGATAGGCTCCAGCACCCCCCGCGACCCTAGTGAGGATCAAGCGGTTCGGAAAATGGATGGATGGATGGATAAATATAGAAAATGACAAATTTTAATTACTTAAATAGTAAGCTGCCACGATTGCAACTCACACGCCCATGCACGGCAAAAAACAAAGCTGTCAAGTGGGACTCCCGGAAGAGATGTAAATTTAGACAAACGACAGTCAGAAAGAGCTGTTTATGTGGCGCTGCAGTGTTTTATCGTGCCTGTCAGACGCTGTACCAACCAGCCCCTCCCACCTCATTAGCCTAACGAAGACCCATCTGCTTTGAGGAGAACAGAGATAATCTGTGAACTCGTTTTAATTAGTTCCCAGACAAAAGATTATATTTGCATATATCACTGGGAAGATACTCGGCTATGCGTCACACGGTTACTGATGTCATTGAAGCCAACGGTCGCCGCCTAGCATCACAAATTCTGTCCCGGGCAGAAAAATCAATCGTCAGGCGGTCTGCCTCTCTTGTCTATCTATGCGTTGTTTTGATGATGAGGCCTCATTGTAACGCAGATGCTTGACGAGATTGAAGACTTTCACTCGGATCGATGCTCGAGACAAAAACCCACACGGCTGAACAACTGTGGAAAATAATCTAATTGCGACTTTTTTTCCCCCGACAATACTGCGATTGAGACTGAACCTTTTTTTTTTAGGTCCTCTTCCTCCTCCATGTATATTTTTAACAAACAAGCACAAGAAATACATTCATCTGTAATACAGTAAATAAAGAGGACCGACAAAATAAAGCCTCAAGAACCTACTCTTGAAAACTAACATCAAATTGGTCCTTTCGGATTGAAGCTGTCATTGTGCGTGAATTCCAGGTTGCCCATTTAAGCTCCGATTTGACATTTTACCCCAAATCATAATATGGTAATATGAAGATAAATACGTAAAGCTCCCTCAGGGCGTGTGTGATATTGTTCTCAGCCGCGTCACATTGCGGTTTGGAGATATTGGATTTTTTTTTTCTTCCAAAATGAGGATCAAAGAACGCAAGCCCCATGACACAAGTTTCGCTGACTGACTTGAAATTCCAACGACTGTGTCGAACATAACGAGACAGACGGTGTTAACATTAAAGTGCTGAATGTCACTTCAAATCGTAGGTATTGATTGACACAAATGCTCGACCTACTTTGAATATGATATATAATCGTATTTTCCATTCAGCACAATTTGCTACCAGGTGTAGCCCCCCCGACCACAACTTGATGGCTCTGAACGGGTTTCAGGTTGAACAATAGCAGCCGCCGCTGCATTTGTCAAGCTTGCCGATGGTTGGTGTGCGGGTCAGGGCCAAAGTCAACGAGGCTCTGGGAGAAAAAGAGTCGTCATCCTGCGGGGGGGGGGGGGGGGGGGGGATGACAAAAGACGCGAAGAGAAAATTGTGCCATTGAAAATCTTCACCCGTCGGTTCCTGCGACTTGTCATTTGTTCCCTCCAGTGGAGATGTCAAAAAAAAAAAAATAAGAAGAGATGCCTGTGATAAGCTTTCAGGGGTGTCTAGACATCTTCCACAATAGAGCTGCGATGTCAGGAGGAGCAAGGAATTGCAATAGATGTGCATTTATGAATTGTGTCGTTTCACCGTTGAATGGAAAAGACATCCTGTCTGCTTGAGAAGGACAAAAAAAAAAGGGAGAAATAAAGGTGAGCATTTGATCATTTGCGAGTAAAATCACTTCTGGACGAAAGAGGAGAAAAGTGGAGAAGACAAAAAAAAACGTCGGGAATAATTGAGAAGAGAAAGTCAAAGAGAACATTTTAAGAACAAGATGTGAAATGGGGGGGAGAAACAAAAGAAAAAATGCGAGAACACAAAAAAGAAAACAGAAAAAAGCAAAAAGACAAGAAAAAAAGAAATAAAAAGGAGGGAAAGGGAGATAAAGAAAGAAAGGAAAGAAATTAAAGCAATAAAAAAAAGGGGGAAAAAAAGGAGAAATGACATATAAAAGACCCATGGATTGCAGTAAAAATCTCAAAGCGTGGCTCCATCGGACATGCACGTGCGGACGAGAAAATTCAAAACGGAGCTCCAGCCGGGAAGGTCGCCACCTCGGGCCGAGGTGGCCGCTTATCGTGCCTCTTTTCCTTGATACGCTTGTCAGGCATCCTGCTGGCTGCTCAGAGAAAGTTGCAGTGCGTTTCGTCTGCAGGAGCGGTATAGGGCCGGCCCCCTCCGTCTCATATCTATAAGATTGAGGACCCAAGCATTGTCTTGAATTGGGCAGAGATGGTGCCTTTTTTTTTTTTTGGTGCTCAGAGAGCAAGAATGAGCAAGTCTGCTCAAAGATGGAGGGGAAACACCACTTTGCAGGTGTTTTGGGTGAGGAATTAGCCTTCTAACATTGATGATCACAAAACACACCCAGTTGTTCAGTTGCTGCTATCAAATAGCACAACATGAAACGTGGTCCTTTCCAAGAGGACAAACTGTACGCGAGAATACATAGAAGTGGCTTGCAGTGTACAAGGGGCTTCCAGAACGAACGTTCTGACGAACTGTAAACAACTGCGTTGTTAGCGGGTTGCCAGGTGTTTAGTCGTGATGAAAGACTTTGTGTTCCGCATTTCTAATCCGTACGATTTCTCCATTGGATACTAACAAGCCAACGATAATGTCATTTGTTAACACGAAAAGCAGAAGCTAATTTGAAGACTTGAATTCGACTCATGGCCGCGCTGCATGGAAATGAACCATTATGCAAACGTCCACACTAAATGAATATCCGCATTCCTTCTCACGTGTTTTTTTTCCTTCACCCGGTGTAACGAGAAAATTGGAACTAAGGAGGGAGTTTTTATGAGGGGCCATGTTATTTGGCCAATCAATAACATGTTATGAGAAGAGACTACACGACGAGATTTACAGAAGTACAGTTGAACCTTGTTGCAACGTAGCTGGAGGGTCATAGCGAATCGGTACGCTGTAACGGTCGTTCGGTGCCACCATGTCCAATAAAATGGCCGCCAACTATGATGTATAATACAGTGTGAACATTTATAGATTTCTTACTTGCCTAAATCAGGGGCTTGAACATAAATATTTCACCGCCGCAATTTTATTGTTGCAGTTTCCGGCATGTTAACAAAATCTTTCTGAAGGTGAATTGAATGAGATGAATGATTTAAATTCCACATGGGAACAATGTAAATGGGTAACGTTGCTTTTAGAAAGAACGATGAACAACCTTTGATGGAAACTTGGCCTCGCTGGGAATGAATTTGAAATTTGGGGGGGGGGGGGGAAGAAAAATTGAAAAAAAAAAAGATGAATATTTGGAATGAGAAAGATACCAGCCCTGTGGCGCAAATTTTTGGAATGTGTTGAAAGTGGAATGAAGTAAATCTGAGTAATTAAAGAAGGAACTGCATGTCAAAAGAGTAGAAGGAAAAAAAAATAGGAATAACATTTTGTAAAGACCTTCAGCTCACACAAGGCAGGGAGGATTAAAGTAGGAGAGGAAAGGAAAGAGTAAGAAAGCAAGAAAGCACAAATGAATGAAAAAAGGAAGGAAGGAAGGAAGGAAGGAAGGAAAGGAGGGAGGGAGGATGGAAAGACGAAACCATAACTTCAAACCCTATTTTGAATTTTCAAGAAGAAACTGTGCTTTACAAACATGACTGTAACAAATACTTGAAGTGTAAATCGGTATCGGGACTTTCTGCGCCACTCGATGCTATGCAGTAGTCCTCCTTCTCCTTTCATCATCACTCAGACGCCTTGGGGTCGACTTCTCCTACACAGAGTACACAGTAGCTCCCGTCACCTTCCAAACCGACGGGCGCTTTTTATGGAAGCCGTTCATCACGGCGCTCCATGATGTTTTTATTTATTTATATATTTTTTTACAAGGCGATGCTGCCACGATAGCGCCAAAGAATGGCGGGCGGCGGGAGATTTATATGCATGTGGATGAGGGAGCGTACGAGATGGAGGTTGGAGGATTGAGGAAAAACAAAGCAGGTGAGTTATATGACAGCGAAAGGGATCTGAGGCTCGCTGGTTAGCCCAACGTCATACGTGGTCACGTCTGGTGAAGCAGCATGTGGCTCAAAGCCACTGGTCAGTCATATAACGGTGAACATTACCCTCAGCATTGAAGTCGGGGCAGTTCATCAAAATATAATCACGATTTCTAAGTCTCATAACCATAAAAACGTTACAATTGAATAAAAATGACGAATGTGCTGAACGACGGAGTGTGTTTGCAACTTCCCGTGCTGCGAAAGCACCCTGAAGGCACAGCGTTGCTTGTGCAGCAAGTGTGCGGCAAATGCGATTCTCTTCTCCCCGAGTCTACTTAATGCTGATTAATGACACCCCGCTTAAAGTTAACTGTCAAACTAAACATACAACAAAAATAATTACAGTCAATGTACTGTAAATGTAAATACAAGACATACTCCATTTAAGAAATATAACCAGTGTTCATGCTAGCAGGCAATGGAATATTCCATTGACACGCTAATAGAAAATTATCAAGTTCCAGGAGTGATTTTCCTTCAAATAATGAATATTCACACGTAAATAACGTCGTAACACATACAGAGAGGAAATATCTTCTGCTCTTTTTATCTAAATGTTTTGAAATCAATGAATGACAGTGTTTGTTCGTCGTGATTTCAATATAAGTCAAAATCATTCTGATTATTTTGTTTCCATAAAATTGCTCAAAACCTGTTCAGCGCTACAAATTTTTAAAATCTTCCTGTCGCTGACCCCGTTCCATCCGATATACTGCCGATATGCAGACGAGAGAGCAACTTTGCGATTTATGACCATGTGTCTTTGACATTGGAAAACGTGATGACGCTAACACGGGGAGTCATCACGGGGCGAGGAGTGGCAGAGGGGGTGCGCAGCAAACCCATTAAAGATGTTCCCCTTCACTTGTCACTTTTCTAACGAGGGAGTGTGGAGGTGAAATCTGATTACAGTCGTCAGGCACCCTGCTGGGTGACTTTTTTTAATGCATCCGATAGTTGAGGAAAGGAAGGAAACTGTGGTAGGGAACAGTCCGCACGCTACATTCGGGTCAAACACGCGAAGGACAAAGATGAGTCCAACGGCCGCCTTCTATAACACAAAAATATCGACTCGTGGGTCCATCTGTTCACGCGCTCCTCCATCTGTTCCACAAACGCACCCTCTTCATCTACATTAGCATCCACGTCACCGCTAATGACCGATTAGCAAAGCAGCGCGGCCGAATCCCTTCTACAAGAGTGACTCGCTTTCGCTTGTTTATTCAGAGGAAAGCTTGGAGTTTTGGACATTCCCACGTTCCAGATAGCGGCAGGAGTAGTAGCACGCAGCGCTTGAAGGAGTCATTTAAATGGGATACTGTCATACCAGCCTTCAGGTATCAGTCCTAGAACAGTGACATATAAAAACAAACAAAAGGTCTTTTGTTACTTAACATGTCCTTTCAGGTATCGGTAACAAGTTCACTATCGGTACGTAAAATTTGCAGGTGGCCATGACTAGCGTAACTGTAGCGTGACCACAGATGCCGCGTGAAATACGACTGCATTTCAAGAGTATTTTTTTTTTTTTTTTTGCACAGCTAATGCTAATGCATAATAAAACCACAGGCACTCTGCTTTAATGAAATCCCCGCATGGTGTGTGAAGCCAAGTCCGATGAGACATTCACCACAGTCACTTTATTAGGTACGCCTGGTTATTACAAGGCAGCGGTGGGAAGTGACTGAATCTAACAAATATAAATATGAGCACTATGAATGTTAAAATGGGTCAAGATTTTTTGTGTTGTTGGGCCAAGCTAGAAATACAGGTCTAGAATTGACAGCAAGTTTGACTTTTCCATTTAAGTACATTTTAAAGTGAGGACTTTTTTATTTTTACTCAAGTTAAGAGTTGAATGAATACTTCTACTTTACAAAAGTATCTAAAGGACAGCGTGAGAACCTTTGCCACATTTAGAAGCAATTCACACGATGACAGTAGTCACCATTTTGTTTCGAGAGAGCCAAATTGGAGGCCGGTTGCGCAAAAGGTCAGCACTCTTAATCATGCCCTGTTTTACAGTCCGGACCCACTTGACATGTGATCATAAAAAAAAAAAATAAAAAAAAAAAGAGCGGCACACCACAATGGGAAAAGAGCTGAAGGAAGCGATTCAAAAATGTGAACTTTACTGTGGGAAATACATCAAATTGCAAATGGAGTAGTTTCCTAATGTCCTTTCCTATAATTCCCTCCACATGACGTGCCAGTGATTGGCATGAATATGGAACACGGATGAGTGAAATATTAATCTGCAAAGAAAATGAAATGATAACATGAGGGGACATGAATAAATGATAAAATCCCAATGCTGTTTTTGAAACCTTTAGGCTGGTCTCCTACTTGGTAGCCAGAGCAATATTCTCCCCCGCCCCCCCCTCCCACAGACCCACCCACATTTCACTTAGCCCTGCAGGCTTTTGGATACGGATGTCACATCACCGTGAATGGTCACCAGTGTAACATCCGACATCAGCGCGTCATCATCACTCCCCTGATGGAGTCCCCTCATACCTGCAAGCTGAGAAAAACTAAGAGTGATGGAAGCAATAACCACAAACACAACCTGAGAAAGAAAAAAACACAAAAACAAGATGCTACCTGTAGGTTACCCGAGATTTTTGGACGGAGTCCATATATTCACGATACAAGAATCAAGATTCACTGCAATTCGCTGCAATTATGATCCAATACGATTCATTCAAATAGTGATGCAATACAATACGATTCATTCCATTTAAAATGCGATACAGTTCACCTCCTTTATGATAGGAAACACTCCAATTCCAATTCCATTCAACCAATTCCAAAAATGAACCACTTACGATACGTTACCACTCACTCCATTTACGATGCAAGGAGATTTACTTAAACCGCCATTGCAGCCAAATGAAGTAAAATCGATTCCAACTACTATGCGACAAGTAGGGCGTCAGCCACGAAATATTTTTTAGAATAGATCGTCCCATCGATTTATCGAGTAATCGGATATAATATGATTCCGTCCAATTGCGATCCAATCACAATGCGATATGACCTCCGGCTACAAATATTTACCGCATCGGTGAAATGATAAGACAGAGGGACAGAGATTAGTTACTCATGAGAGAGATGCATGCCTGAAGCGATACCCATGATTGTTTTCCTTCCAACTTTCTTACTTTCCTAATATGTATAATGTAGTGCAAGAAGCTGTGTGCTGTGAAATGGAGTGCGCGCGCGTAAAGCTATTTGCTGTAACAAACAAGCTTTCCAAAGTGAAAAACGGCGCGATGCGGCAAACAACATTTGCTCCGCCGCTAAAGTAAACACTTAAAGAGGCTGATTCATCATCGGGCAAATTATCTTAACAGACTTCAGTGTTGTTTCTGTTCATTTAGCCACACGCACTCGGCGAGCTAGCGGGAGCGCGGTGGGGTTTTAGCGATAACATCATCTCATTCTTCTGATGGATTCGTGCGCTGTTGCGCTGCGTTTTCACAGTCAGGGCTCTCTTTGCTTTTTGCTCATCGGAGGAGCAAAACCCGGCTCAAAGCGGCCGCTTGGTTGCGGCATAAAGTTTTAGCCATTGACGCTGTTGACATTAGTTCTCAGAGGGCATAATGCAAAGGAACATACACTGTAGGTCCTGGTGATTGAAAATGGAGAAACATGATCCGGAGGTTTTTAAATGTCAGCTTCAGGTAAAAAAAAAAAAAAAAGAAAAAGTGCAGTGTCTGCCAAAACACTTTATGACCGAGTGAGGGTACAATTCTTGGAATGTTGCCATCCAGTTCCCGGCAAGTGCTGGATTCCCAATTTGGCCCTGGAATGCTTCAGAGGTAAGGTGAAGATCACGGTAATGTTAAGATAAGAGGTTAGCTAGCGCAAGGGGCGAAGGTTAAATGGAGAATGGGGAAAAGTGGTTGGGGGAAAAGAAGGTCCTGTGAAAAAACAGATTCCGGGTACTGCTGTTTTCTAATTTAATTCTAAGGTCCCTGCCAGTTCTCTCCACCTAGATGATGATCAAAGATCTGTATTTTGGTCACAGTAAAAGTCTAAAAATTGGGTGAAGGGACGGATAATGCGGCGCGGGGGAAGAGTAGTTGAGCCTCCTGCCATTATTACGATTATGAAATGTCCCGACACTTCTGTGAAATGTCAAATCAGCTTTCACCTTGCCTTCAAAGCGTACACAATGACACATATGTGCAGGTAATCCTCTCAACATTGACATTTTCACAGCAGTTCTTCAAGGTGACATTTCAAATGTCAAGAACTTTTCATGGGCCGAAAAAGAACAAATATAAAAGAGCGATTCTTAAGAAAATGTGTTGCAAGTTGCCTGAGGCCAGCGGTCCACTGTCCAAATGTTTTGAAAAGTGCATTGTGAGTGTGGGGGGAGAAAAAGGTAGAGGAAACCATTTTACATTTTAAAGCATTTTGACATTTTCAAGAAACACAGGATATGGCGTTTGATGATTACAGATACACTGAATGCAACAAATGGGTGGGGGGGGGGGGGGGATAGAGTGTCTTCTTAGACCAGGGGAAGAAAAAAAAGGGTACATTCTATCTTTTTGCTGTGCTTTTATAATCAGCAGTAAAAAAAAAAAAAAAAAAGTAGGTTACGCAAAAAGCAGCCGTTTCTCCCAGTGGACTCACAAACTGCTGGTCTCATATCTCAAAAGGGGCATCGGTGTCATCTTACTGGTGGTTGTGCATCAGTCAAGGCGTTTCCAACTTTGAAATGTATAGTGGAGTGGCATCAGATGCCCCCCCCCCCCCCACCCCCTCACCCGATGGCAGTTAAAAGTCAGTTAGCGCACTGTGCGTCGTGTTGCCGACCTCGTTAAACACATGACGGTTCGGGGAGGCGACGGGCTCCCCAAGCTCATTATCAGCTGCCGCGATGACACTGTCCTCCCACCGGCTGTCCACTTGCCGCCATCATCATCATCAGCAGCACGTAAACAAGACATTTAAAGTCTGTCCCCGGTTCCCTCACCCGCCGTAAATTGCACTGGAACACGGCGTAGGGACAAATGGTTCTTTGTGTCGTACAAAGGGGGAATAAATAAATAAATAAATACGATTTTTTTTTTAAAAAATCAATGTTGGATTGATTCGCTCCGACGTCCCCTTACAATTGCCGCCATAAAGCACATCATCAGCATCGGCCTGAGCCAGCGCTGATGCCGCTTTAAAGGCTGCGATTTATGGTTCCCCTGTCTGCCATCAGTACAGGATAGTCATTGAGAAGGTGCAGTCCCAAATCATCTACGACGACTAATCATCGTAGCACACCGTCATGATAGCATTCATCGTATATATAGCAAACCTGAATGAGAATTGAATCGAACCTGAATCCTAGCATGCTAACGCTTGGCATGTTACCATAACACGAGGAACCTAAGTCGAGAAAGCGCTCAGGTGGATTCTTAAGACTACATCATACATAACAAGTAGGAAGTCCATTTCTGTCAACCTGATTGTACGTCATAGCCTCCTGCTGTGTAGTATTTCGACATGAGTGCATTTTTCAGAATATTTTTGTTTCTTTTACTGCCTCGCAAGCGCTTTGTCAAGAGCAAAACAACAAAGATAACGTAGAGCCCGGTTACACAACGTAAGAAAAAGCAGAGCGCAGATATTACCGCTCATTTATGACAAGCACTCCCGAACGTGCCCCTCATGTAGCAATATCATATATATAACTATAAAATAAAAAATAGAATAGTAGGAAACTTAAATAGGGTATCGAGAGAACATAATATATTAATAATAAATGGCGTGAATAGACTTGCTTTCTTTACTGAAAAGAGAGTCAATAAAGACGGACTGATCCCACGTTAGACAGAATAGAGACATTTGAATGAATTGTAGCCAGTTGTACATGGAAATGGAAAGCCAGTTGTACAATTTGCAGTTGAAATACCAACAGTGCTATTTTTTTGTTTGTTTTGACTATTTTACTCATCATTCTGACTTATATGCAGCATAAATGTTAATTTGTTATATTATTCATATGACCAATTTAGCTTCTCCGGTGAACTAACCTTTTCAGGAATTTTTAAATAACTGAATTGTGATTCAATTCAAAATACTTTTTTTTTTACCCTTAATTGTATCATGATATATACGGTAAGATGAAATTTTGGACATAGAAACCGGGAGGATCAATACTGAATTTACATCACACCTTTAAGTCGGTTCTTCTTTCCGAGGAGAATTGACTCAATGCGAACAGTTGATGTGCTCAGAGGAGGCTAACAAATAGAGCAACAAAAGTGTCCTAATTTGACTTCTTGAGACCTGCAGCCAAACTATTTTCCATTCTTTCAGTGTGTTATTAAAAAAAAGAAAAAAAAAGAAGAGAAGCAGCGCTGCGCAAGTGGGGGGCTGTCTCAAATTTCATTTTCTGGATTTGCAGCCACGGTTTCGCTACGCTTTTTTTATATTTGGAATGCCAAATGAAGGTGCCGTCTCAATTAGATGAGATGGAGTGATACGCTGACACACTCTGACACGCCATAATTTTTACACAGGCACGCTGCTTTCCAATCTCATCCTTCCGGGCTAAAAGCAGAATAGAGCTTTTTATCTTTATTATCTGCCTTCCAGCTATAAATGCGCTAATAATCAGCTGACAACACATTTAACATCATTGTCATTAGTTGACCATTTCGCGGTCAATTCACCACTTCTGTGTTTACTTATTTTTCACAGCTCGGTTCGACAACCGCATGGTAATGAAAACTGTAGCATCCACCGGGAGGTGTTATGAGATGATATGAGTGAGATTTGTCAAATTTATTGGATTATTAAAACCATTCATTTTATCTGCAGGCATAAAACACATTGCTAAAAATACAGTGGGAAAAAAAAATATCATGAAATGACATTGTAAAAAAAAGTTCACCTACGAAAGTTTTTCAGAAGACATGTTGGCAGGCTACTGTTGGTTGTTTTCAACCAAATAATAATAATAAAAAAAATAATAGCCCTTTTTCCTAAAAAATAGATTGTTCGTGCATTGTGAAAATTACCCAAAATGTTTGCATAAAACAATCATTTCCACATTTGACTACGTGTAAATGCTATCTATTCGAATTCCGGTGCGCACCAAAGCGTAAAAACGACAGGGTATGAAAAGACACTGACCGGTGATAAAAAAAATGGAGGCTTTATGAAGGGTCGAAAATCCATTTCGTAATCAACGTAACGTGTGAAAACTTTACTGACACAGCGCAAAAGAAATACGCGGCAGTCAGATGACAGGCCTCCTGGATCCCGCTTCTGACACCCAAAACACTAAAGCACACTTTGAGAGTAAAGAACCACGGTCTGGATCCCTCTCCTGATACCAAATAAGCCTTATCCAAGATCCCAGCTCAGACAACTCACACTCTGACAAGGCAAAGTAAAAAGCGTCAACACATAAAATAGAAATGTGTGCCGCAACCAGATCACAGTTTCACCTGGATTGCCCTTCCGACACAAATCAAATGGTCTAAAACTCACACTGAGCGGCAAAATAACCCAGCCTACAACGTCAAACCGCCGCTTAATCAGACGACGTTTTAAGAAGTTGACTTGACCATTTGGATCGCAGCCTCCATCCACCCCGTTTGATACCTCTGCTGCCCGCCCGAGGCGGCCGTCATCCACTTATCACCGTGCCAATTTTCCTATTTATTTATTTATTTATTTTTGTTTCGAGAAGATGATGGGCTAGCATGCGACCATTTTGTGCTGCGTGTTATACAACGCATGAATAATGGATGTTTTGTAATGTTTGAGGGTGGGGGGGGGGGGGGGGGGGACGGGACGGGATGGTGGACAGCCAACAAAAATGAAGCGCTTTTGACGGGATGCAGTTGATTAGACTCGAGTCACTCTACCAGGAAGCGATACCATGACCTCGCAGGTGACAGACAGAAGAAACTAATACTGGAGCGGAAATGAAGTGAGAGGAAAGGTGATTAATCGGGCGCTTGTTAAGAGACGATTGATTGTCTCTCAAGAGCGGAGTCACCGGTTCAACTGCTCGTTATGCCTCGGCTATTTGCATAACATTAAGTGATGCCCGTGCGTGTGTGTTCATGTGTCGAAGCTTGTTTTTCTTTGGAGCGACCTCTTGAGAAACGGAGAGACGGCTTTTCAGCCATATAAGCTGTTTTCATGCCGTGTCATGATGACATAAATCATGCATGAGTCAGCAAAACAGCTCCCACGAACTTTAGCTACCTTAATTGCTGAAACTTTTACAAGAAAATGTAACACCTGCATATTATACGCACACACACACACATGCGCACGCACACACACCAATCAGAAAATTGATGGCATTAATAACAGAGTCGTGCCTTCGCATTTACCGAGGTCGGGTTTCATTTGCGAAGCGTCGTGATTGATACCCGTTCATTAGTCGACATGCATCTTGCGCACCGACCGTGTGAGATTTCATAAACATCCCATAATAGTCATCATAATAGGCACGAACAAACAACAGCGGCGCTGTCCGCATGAATTATTCCAATTGAACGCCTTGTACAACTTGAACGCCCCCCCCCCCCCGCCCCCACCCGGCAATGATGAAAATGCAAGCGCTTCACAATTGAACGCTGTCCATCTGTCTAGTGGACGGGGGTGGAATTTGGTTACGAACGGATAAAAATCTCGAGGGTAAGTTTGTGTTTGAATACACTTAAAACGGCCGCTCCAAAGCAGAATGGCAATCTTTCGGTGTCTTCCAGGCAAGGTTTTCAAAGGCTTTTTTTTTTGTGGGGGTACTCATGTTAGTGCTGCTCAATTCTCGACTATATGTGGTTGGAATTTGTTAGCAAAGAAGCATAGTTTGGTCCTACGATGATCCTAAAATGTGCAACCCCCCCCCGCTAAAATGGGATGACCCAAATGGCAGTGAAAATGTTTTTCTGAGCGTGGCCTCTTCAGACACTTTTTGTGGGTCTAATTACGTGAGACATGTCTAACAAATTTCATGTTACTAAGTAAAGTTGGCTTCTAGGACTGAATTTTGCCAAATTGGCGGTACGTGGTTACCCAGTTTCAAATACTGGACAGTTTAAATATTGATGATGGCAGGCCGTGACCGTTCTGCCAATAGATCGGGGCAGAAAAACAGCTCTTAACACACTGCAGGCAACAAAATCGGAATATTCTTTCACGCATCCTATCATCGGTGCTTTGCTCACTTTGACGGCAGTGAAAAGAAGCTCAAATATGGCTCGATTATCACTTTGTTTGGCCCGTCCGTGGCTTACTCTTCAAATGGTCTCTTTAACCTGCAGGAGATAATCATTCGCAAGGTTATGACAGGGGTGTCGTTATTTAAGTGCCAATGCGACTGATTAATTTGATTGACTTCGTAGCGTGGGCCAAAAGATTCGCTTTGAACTTTTTGCTGTTGTTCCCCCTCGCTGCTGATTGGGCTTCCTGATTGGGGAATCTTGCTCTCATTTCCCTCCTTAGCCTCTTCCTTCTTTTGGGATTTGATAGCTTTGTGCTTCCGCCACATAGGAAAGGAATCACCGGGGCGACCACAAACCTAACTCCCATTGGAATCCGTCGCCTCCGTTCATTTCGTAATTTCCCAAAAAAACGAGTTTCAGGAAAGAATTTAAAGGTTGGGGGCGTCTCTGTGTGATCACACAGAGACGAGGATGTGCGGGGGATGAAAGGCTGCAAGATGTCTAATTGAAGCGGGGCGGAAGAGTAATGCAAACATGAAAGGACACAAGACAATGACAAAGACGGCAGCAGGAATCCATCTCTATTATGTAACCACCTGTGTCTGATCATGTTTGAACGGAAGGGACACACACTATTTCAGAATAGCGGCAGACCACCAAATTGGGACTGTGAGGACTCAAACAAGTTTACTGGCAAGGGGAGGGAAAATCCATTTTCTGTCCCGCTATTCCTAACCCCGCTGACTTCGTCCGAGAGTCGAAGTACAGCCAATCACGGGACAAATATAGACAAACAACTTCTTGCGCTCACATTCAACCGCACGGAGCATTTTGAGTGTTAAATTAACCGAAGAAATATTTTGGGGAATATGAGAAGAAGTCAGAGGCTTTGGAGAAAATCATGGAAGACAACACGCAAACTCCGCACAGAAAAACCGCAGCTTGTATTCAAACCACCAACCTCAGAACTTTGAGGTGGACATGCCCACCATTAGTCCACGGTGACACCGGGAAAGCAAAAATACAAAAAAGATCATTGTAGTCTTGTCGTTTTAGGTTCCTATCCGTCCAGGTCTTTTTCGATGGTTCAGGTCTTTGACGGTTTGCATCTGTTTGTTTGATATTGAAAAACGCTACTCTCAGAGACACGAAAAATACGGTCGTTCAATTTAAATGCCGACAGTTTCATCACAAATTACCAGTCACGATATTTTTAAATCAAGTACAAAACCGTTTGTCAACTCATTTGCAGGTGAACCCAACAGTAGTCAAGGCACGGAAATAGAACACGACAGGATAGTTCACGAAAAGAAAGTCAGACGTGAACTCGGGGCTCCATCATCAAAGACAACTGAGAACTGGTTTATCTGGCCACAGCACAACACTCCAGCAGAGAAATAAGAAACAACAATCCAAGGCGGGCCAGCATGAAACTGTTGCGTACCGTTTGTATGACGACGATGATATGCTATTTTTCATCTCAGTCGGACAAATTGTTTTCTTTCATGAGCTGCGGAGCGGCGGGAACACGCGTCCATCGCGCGCCTCATTTGGAAGGGAAAGTTTTGAAGGATAGGAAAAGTCACAACATAAGTAGGTGGGTTGGTTCATCCTGGGGGAAATTAAAATATGGAAGGAGTCATGGGCATCACCTTAATTTGTCTGCGCACCATGAAATTTGGTTGGCGTAATTAGACCGACAAAACATTTCCCATAAGGCCATGCCAGAATGCTTTGAAGAGGCCATTTTGGCGTCATTTGGCACATCTCAAAGTGTCCTTCACTTAGCAACCAGAAATCAAATAAGTATTTCTTTCATGAGTAGATTCACACACACAAATCTCAAAAAGTCACCCCTGAAAAGACAAAGTCGGCCATTTTGGCTTGACAGCAAAGTTTGGTAACTCGTCAAAAAACACAAAACTTTAGGAGTTTATGTGATGTGAAAAAAGAAAATGTTTTGCTTTGGGGGGGAAAAAAAAATCTAAGTAAGAATCAGACACCGATAGCAGACTCTGACGTTGTGGTCTGTCCACTTTGTTGTGTCCATTCACAGGATGGCAGGCAGGGAGGAAAGGAGAAAATTGAAAGGCCAAGAAGCAGGAAACCAAAAATAAGAATCTGTGAGGGACTTGTGCTCCGGGCCTCTGCGCAGGTTGCCGCTGTGAATTATTCATTCACCTGGCTTATTAGATATGTTTAAACCTGCCGGGAGATCAGTGAAAAATTAGGTCTTGAACGAGCAAAATGATGCCGCGAGCACAAAACCACAAGGGGGGGAAAAAAGACTCTCCGCCATCATAATCTATGTTTGCGCGCTTGTGTATTTACATCTGACTTGGAATCATTTGTCAGACTCAGCCAGCGAACTCAAAATTTGTGTCCTAACTCGCACCCGTACGCCACGGCTCTTTGCTAGCAAGTCAGCCGGACGGACACCAAAAGGCCTGACACGTCGGCAGCAAAGCGTTTTGGTTCACAATCTACCAACAGCAGAGCATTATTTTAGATAACACAAGCACAGAGCTTATCGCATATTTGGCAGATTTCAAAACGACTGAACCGGCACTGCGGATGAACGCGGATCTGAATACAGGATTTGCCTTTAGCCAAGGTAACTGCGGGGTAAATAAAAGTCATCTTGACGTTTGGATGAGGTAAATCCAATTTACAGCCAATGTCCTGTTCAATTTGTTCTCGTTTGTAACTTCCCGACAGCAGATTTTAGTACAGAATCCTTCACTTGCAGTTTAAGGCGATCCGCGATCCACCAGTGGTCTCCCATCGCAAAAGCATTTTAGGAGGATGTAACTTTCCCGCAGACGGCGTGCCGACTCGAGACGCAGTCTGACACGCATCATTTCTTAAAAAAAAAAAAAAAAAAAAAAGATAAAAAATAGCAAGGGAGTAAAAGCCCGCTAGACTCAATGATTAGACAGCTGAGCTGTTTAAAGCCACGTTTGAACTCTGCAGAAGAGAACGCAACTCAGATCCAGGCCCCTAAAACGAGCAATGATGCCCACCGTGCTGTGCCAAATCATTGCGCGTTGGCGGTGCAGGCTAATTGCTGGATGTGATGCGCGAAACTGCACGCTAACGAGCCCTCTCAGGAGGCTGTTTTTGCCCGATGACCACCGCGTGTCGGATTATATTTGCGTTCGATTACTTTTAAACATCTTTACTTCAAAAATGTATATGAGGAGTTCATGTCAAATTAAAGCAATCACTTTTATTCGATAAGCAAGATAACTCGGTGTTGCGTAGCAAGCTGACCTGCCAAATTACGGTTTAAAGTTATATTTTTAGCAATGATACTTTTTGGTAATGTCTTAATTGATTATTTTATTTATTATTTATTAATTTTATTTATTCACTAAATGATGTCTAAAACAGTCTTCTGTACATCTGTACAACATTCTTGTAACTCAAAACATAAAAAATGAATACTGTACATAATTCATTCAAATACTGCAATGTAATGTGGTAGCCACTGATTATTTCAATAATGATAAAAAAAATATTTTCTATTTTCTAAAATAAAGGAAAGGATATTTACTGCTGATTAAAATATTTATAATATAAATACTTTTCTCATATTGATCAAAATGTAAAACATTAATTCCATATTGATTCAAAAATATCCATTTATTAAGATTTGTTTTTAAAGAAATACATTTTAGTTAGCTCTTTAAAGTCATTTTACAATGAGTTTGCAGCCTTTTTTAAACAACCAAAACCATCCATTTAGCTTTTTGCACTTAACCTTTTCTATTTAATTACTTCTAATTGTTATATATATGCTGTATAGTTATTTTTTGTGCGGCTGCACCTGCCATGATTGATTTGAATTTGAAAAGTGGTGCCTTCGTAACAACGTCGCCCTCATTATGTCTGAAGCATTAAGAGCACACATACAGAGTGCAAATTATAGTAAAAAAAAATAAATCAAATGTTCTGGTCGGCTGCTGGCGGCTGATTCGTCATTCCAGAGGCGATGAGTGCCATTCGGCCATTTTGTTCCATCAGCACAAAGCGAGCGGGCGGAAAACTATTAGAATGAAGCCCGAGAAAGAGAAATTAGACACAGACCATATTCACGAAACATTACCTAGAATTGTTTTGGCAAAATGTGCTGACTCAGTGTCTGTTTGACGCACGCCCCCCCAAATTCTATTCCACTGCCTTTGACACGGAACAACAACGACTTGTCGGTCAGAACACTACCTGGATGTTTTTTTTTTCCCCCTGCTTTAAAAGCATCAAAAAGTCACAGACCAATTCTAGGCAGGATATTGCATCTCCACAATAATCTGTGCTATAAGGTCAAATTCTAATATTTTTGTGACCTTTTCCTGAACAAAACGTGTTTTTCCAAGAAAATACCAATTCAATTTCACAGCTCCGCGTCAACCTTTTGTGAGAAAATCACGTTTTAAAGGGAAAATATCACTTATAAACGCCCATTTTCCAGGCCAACCATACTGCCCGACGGATCCGTGATGTGCTCGGGTGTCTGACTTATTTTCCGTGGCTTAGTGTCTTTTCAGTTTCTCGCGTGTCGGCAAGGTTTGAGCTGCCTAGACAAGAGGCATCGCGGCAGCTCTCTCATTCAAAATGTTCGCTTTTCACTTTGCCACTCTGACAGCTGCGAAATAGCGGGAGCAAATAAATAAATCACCGCCTCTCCCAAAGAGACGTGGCACTCCCGATAAGGAGGATTTACTTCACAAGGAATGCGGCCGTTGCGTCTTTTCTCATGATGTTTAACCCTCGCTCGGTGATGATCTTTCTCACACGTGCTCTCAGGATCTGCTGCAATGACACGGTCGCCGAGGGCCGCCATTTTGAGGCTTTTTACATTGGCCAGTAATAACTGCAAAGTGTTTTTGTGACGGCATTTTCATTTTTAATGAATTCCTGAAGACAATATCAAAGAAAAAAATGACAGCAGGAAAGTAGAACAATAAAAAAATGGAGAAAAAAAATGAAAGAAACAAAAACATCAAGGGGGGGGGGGCAGATGTACAGAATTGGTCGAAGGGTTGTAGGAGTGTAGGTAGGGAAAATCAAAAGTTGTTCTTCCTGAGAACCTGTTTTTTGCTCGCCTGATGATTGGATGGCAAATCAGCCAAATGTAAGAAAGATATTTCGCTTCCGAATTTTCCCCGACATGGCACAAGGCTGAAGCACTCTAAAGGATGACGCTCCTTCACACAAAGAGATGAGAGCAGAGCTACTTGCAACACTGGGGCAAAGCAAAACATTCATTTCTGCAAAGATACTCTCTATCGTTTATATCATTATTTGGATGTGGCGGGTATGGGGTAGCTTTGTTGCTCCACCAATGTAGCGTCTGAGATGTTAACACAACAACAGTTGCCTTTCTATTACGTCATCCTTGCGCCTCACTCTCCAAGCACGAGTATGAGTAAATGATTGACACTCAATGCGACCGTTACACTAATGTAACAATTGAATTACGCGTGGGCTGATTGGTCATGACTGGAAAGTGGGCGCCAGGGAGACGTGCTGAAGAGGCGACTGTTCTGTTTCGCTGGTCACTTGTGAGCGCAGGTCATTAAATGGGGTCTGCGCATCGGGCGTATTAGCACCGAGAGAGTTTGTGAGGTTTTGTGCGACAAGAGTGACTTGAGACGCCACAGCATTATCATATGAACAATGAAAGGAGGTTGCGTCACTTGCAAATATTTATTTACGGCACTGCCAGGGTTACAAAATGTTGTCCGTATCGTGCAGCAATATACAGAACTAGCTTTTGAATTATGGAAAGTCTTAATGTTCCCAATTGTCTTCAGTATACAACAAAAACAGTCATTGACCTCGCCGTTCCAACGCACTTGGAGGGCACTGAAGCTGGATAGTCGTTCGGTCGGAAGGTAATACAGTCAGTGATGGATGAGTAGGTCGGTAGTGATAGATGAGCAGAGAGAAATAACGCAGTAAATATGAGCAGTGTGACAGCTTGGCCTGTTTCCTCCAGCCAGAACATGAGAAATGTTGACACCCGTCCACATGCATCAAACATCAAACATGCCTGGGCACCTAGCGTCGCCCACGTCCCCAACGCGTCACCCGCTTCCCTTTATAAGTGTCGGTGATGTCACTCTGACATCACTAGCGTGCAGACAGACGCACGGACAGATCGCCTAGGAGAATGAAAGATGCTTTGCGGTTTGACTCTTGCGCTCGTGTGGATCACAAGGCGTGAAGGTCGGAAGTGCTGCAGGATAAAACCACACGGGAGATGCTTTATTCCTGTTTGTATATGAGGTGGAAGGTGTTTACCGCGTACAGGTTTAACAAAAACATTGATAGGTAGATGGATTGGGAGATTGTTCAAACATAGGTTGGGAGGTTGTTAGGAAAGTGGATGAGTAAGTAGCGTATGGGTGGGTTGTTGGTCGAAGGAGATATGTAGGTTGAGGTTGGCACTGCAGCACCTCCGCATCCACGCTCGCTGGCCTGCCTGCCCCTCTTGATCAGAAGGATATCATCTGTCTGCCGGAATCCTTCCATCCCCACAAATTCTTACTTTTCAGATTAAAAAAAAAAAGCATTTGCTTATGTAGCCATTTGATAAAGCACTCATCCGATCAGTCATGCTTAGGGAGTGAGGCGCGGGGATGACAAATGAAATATGCCACGTGTTATGTTGTTCTCGCGACTGAGTTGAAGAACGGCGCCAGCTCCCAAAAGGGTAAAAGATTGGGGGGGTTGGGATTGTCTGACAAAGAGCGACTCGGGATGCCCTCGATATCAGACGCTACAATAATGCAGATAAACCCAGTTGAGATGAAAGAAACGTAAGCGATGGCGTGCACTTGTTATCGGAACGTACACACTCGTAAGGGAAGTGATACTGTGCATTCCCGATAAGTAGGTAGCAAAAAGGGTGGGAGGTGGGCCAATGGATAGATGGGTAATTCCATCGTCAGATGAATTTGTTATGTTTAATATGAGGCTTACGGCACCAGTCTTGTTTTCTATATGGATGGAATATGCATTTCCAGCCCTTTCCGTCAACAGTGTTTTCTCATTATTTGTCACATCTTGCCACAACACTGCTTGCTCTGCATTCCTGCAGTGCTTCCAAATGCCTGCAGGAATGCAGAGCATTCTGCAGGAGTTCCAAATGGTCAACAGATGTTTTGGTGCTCACTCGAGGAGACCAGATCATGTTTGGGTTTTTTTCAATAATTTTTTTTTATTCATGTTTATTTCACAGCTGTTCAACTCTGTTTAATCACAGCCCAGCTGGTGAGGATGCCGCACCACTGACAACTTGAATTTAATGCCCACCTTCATGATGAGGATGGTGGTGGTGACTGGGAGGCGGACTCTTCAAAAAATTAAGACTATGTTGAAATTCATAGGCTACACCCTCCTAAGACTCAATTTTAAGGCCAGATGACGTAACGTCTGGCGCGCCTTGACCGCATGGCGTTGTCCAAATGCACGAGGCCTTTTAATCTGGTCTTGGCTGGATGTAAGGCTTGAGGAGCCGACGATGAGAAGAAAGGAGCGTGAGCGCGGAGCGCCGATGCGGAACTGGGAGTCGCGGCTTGGAATTGAAGTGGATTTACATGGGACAGGAGATGTGCGCCAATCTCTTTTTCGTCAATGGACGCTACAGCTTCGTGTTTGCTTTCAAAACTTAGCTTGTAGCAGACGTGTGCACATTTTCAGCATGACGTCTCTGACCCACTGGTGAAAGGACACTTTGATCCTCTCCTCTTTCATCTAGAACTGCTTCAGACAACAAAGTGTATGCAGAAAAGTGGTGAAGATTGTCTATGTCCTATCTGTTGTGTTGTGTTATTTTTGTTATTTTGACTTCAAAATGGCACCGCGAGAGTGGCTGCCTTTCCAGTAGCTCCTATATTTTGTTGTTTTACTTCTTCCTTTCATAACTTTGCTGCTGTGAATTGGGAATTTCTCCATTACGGAACTAATAAAGGTTTTTCTTTTTTTTCTTATCTTATCTTCATTTCTATGGAGATGGGCCCTGATCCAAGGCTGCTTCGTAACCGATTTTTGGTGCTTGGTGGAGGTAACAAATGCCCCACCACATCCCAAATGTTTGCCCCCCCGCCAGCCGCAACCACAACACAGAGGCAGCATTAGCCTCAAGTAAGCGCCGGTTATTGGACAACAGAACCACTCAGTCCCCGCTGCGACTGGATCGGACGACAGCCGCCCAGATCTATTATATATGAAACGACAACCCGGAGGCTGAGCGGTCACTGGGGTTAGGATACGAGTGACAAAACAGCGGCCTGTCAGCGGTTGCCGTGAGGCTAACTGGCGCTGACACACCGGGAAAACCGCTAACATCACTGTCATGGATGTGGTTTCATTGCGAGTGCTAGCAAAAGCCGTCACCCGAAACTAATTATGATTACAGAGGAAACCGAATGGTCGCCAGGAAGAAAAAGGATTGGAATAATGTTATTTTAATTAAGATGCTTTATTTCGCCGGCTCGCCCTCACGGAGTGCGGTTCTATTACTGGGGAAAACCTCAGAGCGTATACCTCCGCCAAGCTTAATTGCTGAGCCCTACTGACTTCTGTCGCTATCCAAAACAGCAGCAATGTAAACGGTCGACGGAAGATTTAGAGTCTTGCCATATGCCGCCAACAGGTGAACACAGTATGAAATATGATCTCATGTTGCATGTACCCGCACAAGTTACTATTATTGAATATTGAAGAATGTTTCTGGTATACGACAATTTATTCATATTATTAACAAGAACACACGCACACACACACACACACAAACTGACATTACGTTGCTCCATAATATTCCCCGTATCTATGTTTATGTTTCATGGAGTCAAACCACTTACAGTTTCATGCGACACTTATTTTCAAAAAGTGTTGAATCTGACTTGTGGTCACTCCATCATGTTCCGTGTGTCCACATTTACATGGCAGTGGGACTCAAAGGACCCAAGGACACTTAACCCTGTCTCGTCTCCAAACACACACCACTTGAAAGAACAGTGATGAGTCCTTTCGAAGCCCATGATCGAAAAAGACGTGGACCTGTATTTTCCCCGGTGACGTGCGTTGGAATACACGGACGGATTTAGCAGCCGACAAAGTGACAATAAGGTAGAAGGAAGGTGTGGGACCGCCCGAAGCGTCACCAAGGCAACGCTGCTTATCAGCATCAGACTCGGGTGATGGACTTGGGGGGGGGGGGGGGGTGAGCGTGGGAACAAACGAGCAGGAAGTGAATCCAATCTGTGAATGTAAATTATTCACATTGTTTGGTCGCCTGCCCCAGTGCGGCTGCCAAAGCCAGTTTGACTGAGCAACTTGAAATTTGGTCAGCGCGTCTATCATGAGCAGACTCACAATAAAAGTCTCAAGAAGCCAGAATTGAAAAGAGACAGGACGTCTGCCATTTTGGTTTGCAGCAGCTCTTGTAGGTACGTTTGGCCATTTCCAGGATTTGAGGCATGTCCTGTTATTCGACCTGTGGCTCTCAAACTTTTTACACCGAGTACCACCTAAAAAAAAATAATCCCTCCAAGTACAACCATAACAACAAATATTAGAATTGGTCATCTCCACAAGGATCTTGACCAAAAGATTAGTGTGATGAAAGTCTCACCCTGAAAACATTCAAAGGTGCTTCCCGACTAGCAGCTTTAATTGTGTTTGTATGTCTGTTTAGTGTGCTTCTCCTAACGACTTTTAGGAACTCATTTGGAAACTTCTTGCTCTTCTTTCACGCAGATAGCTGGAATTAAATTGCCGCTCGGTTGCTGAGGCGACCAACAGCCCCCCTCTTGTTATTCATGACCCATGTGAGGTGAGCTCCTCAAGTATAGAGTAACAAAAAAAAAAACCCAACAACAACAACAAATATGTTCCCGCTCTGCCTGGTTCGCCAAACAACTCCCAGGAACCTCCCGTGTGACTTCTCCCGCTCTGCCGGCAAATTGCGCCCCGAATGGTCACGGCAGAGATTCCAAAGAACATCATTTGCGAGACGGATGCCAATACCAAGTTTCGTAATCCGCATCACTCGCCGGGCACGGGTGGCGCCGGCTCATTACGTCGACTCCCACGGGTGTCTTTGGCATGAGTCGGGAAATATGGACACCCTATTAGCACGACTCCCGCTGTGCGGTGCTGCGACAGCGCGGGTCAAGACACGTGGGAAGGCGGTAATCAAAGAAGAACCGCCTAGCAGACTGAAACGAGCGGAAAAGTGGCAATCACTCATGAATGAGGCCACGAATGCAAACAAACTGCAGTGAAAATTCACCAGTGCTTAACATAGCTTATATTAATACGGCCACGGGGAGATACAGAAAAAAAAATTGCATTTCCTTTTAGCAGAGCATAAATGTTGCGTCTGCAATTACGTTCCATCAACATCTGGTCAGCATACCCCAATGGGGACGATAGAATATGTCAGGAAACCTTTAAATATGCGTTTGCACCAAACAACCCAAACATGTTTCTGCACCCTAGCTTCCACAAACAACTCAACGAAAGTTAGCCCCTGAAAAAAGATGAGCCACTGCTTACACTCTACTGCGATGTGTGCCCACTTGACGGGTCACCAGGCACTCCAGAGTAGAGATAGACCACCCATATTTTTTTCTCAGAGCCGATACCTACGCAGATTATTAGTCGTCAAGGAAGCCAATCAAACAAAAATAATTCCCAGGTTAAGCAGCATCTCTGTTAAAGGCAACGGACAATTTAAAGAAATAGTTCCCTTGAAGTTAACAAGCTTTAAAGTGACCTCATATCAAACGTCAGATTTGAGGTTTTTAAAAAATATTTATTTCTTTATTTATTTTATGTCCGTTACTGATATTTGTCAAAATGACAAATATAAGCACCGATAATCGGCCCCAGCCGATCATCGGCCTAGCCTTAAACTAGAGACCATATTTGGACACAAGCAATTACAAATACACTTAAATGACTTTAACATTATTAGGCTGGCACTGGTGCAGTAGCATCAATTGTATACTGTGCTGTATACAAATGAGCTTCGATCTAGAAAGTTTACTCCCGCCAGTGCTGTTTGACATTTTACGTTGGGGGCAGCAGCATGCGCGGCTCCTCGGGAGGTTACTTAGAAGGTCACCGAGACAGATGTATAAGTTATGATGAACTCTTGCAGTTTAAAACATAAGATGTCAAATTTGTTGGGGAATGTTTGGAAGGAGAATTCAAGAGGCGTACACAAAGTTTGAGGGTGAATCGGAGCATTTGAGTGTGGGACCTTCATCACACACAAAGCATTAAATGGCCACTTGGAAGCAAAAATGGCAGACTTGCTGTGTCTTTTCAGGCACAAAGACTGGGTTCTTTTTGGTTTCGTAGCTTGTCATTAAACTTTTCCACATTGCTCCGCTCACCATCAATGACAAAAGCTCAACTGAATGACACCATCATTCTCTCCATCTGTCGGGTATTCATCGCTCAATTAGGTTGCAATCGGACAAAATCTCCAGGATGAGTCTGTATTAGAGTTTAAAAATTCTACTTTGAGCCAAAATGGAAGACTTTGTGTGTGTCATTGGGTATGGACTCTTGAGCATTGTTTTTATGCGTCTCCTCATAACAGACAAACCAATCAAATTTCACGTTGCTAGGTGAAAACTTGCTACATTTTCAAACCATTCTGGTGTGAAATCTTAACCAGCGATTCATCTCACTTCGTCACCATAAACCAACTATACACAATGACAAAAAACGTCAATGATTTGACATTTGATGTCGCCCACTATATGTACTTGGTAGCGACAAGAAGAACTCTCTTGAAGGAATTTATCTTTCAAGGACTCCCAGAAACCGCCAAAGTGACCCTAAAATGCTAGCTTCAAACCAAACTAGCATACACCCCGTGTCTTTTCTCACGATAGACATTACTATTACATTTCATGTTACAAAATGAAACTGGCTTCAAGGGCTGAGTTTTCAAAAATAATAATAATAATAATAATTTACGGTCACACGGAAATGTCCAAAATGAGATTTCAAAGTGATCTGCCAAGCAATCAGAAGCCATCGCTGCAAACTGCCTCCCATTTTCTTTTCCATTATTTGCAAAGAAGATGACGAGCAGTGAGCGCTTCAGCTCATTCAATTATTGACAGGAGCTCAACATTTCCTCCTTGTTTCTCTTGCAGTTTACCTTCACTTTCCACCTTCCTCCGTGATGCCTCTCTAAGGACATTAATGCTAAGGTGCTAAAAATGCACTGAGTGGGAATTGAAGTGAGGGGCAACTGCTTCTAATCTCAAGGCTGTGAGCGCAAGGCTGGAAACTCTTCTCGTGAAAATTTCTTTTTTCCCTTTCATTTGGAAAGAAAAAGTTACTTTTTCCTCATTTTTTGACAGATAGCAGCAAAGTTCCTCCGACGGGATCGTCCCCAAAGGGCTAAGTTGCGTGACATTGATAAAACAGCAAAAAAGACAAAGAGGCTGCTCTGTCATGGTGTCATCTGTGCGCCCAAACCCCCTCACATGGTCTCAGTGCTGATCAAGAATGCAAACAAAAGGGGCGAGTGTATGGGTAAAGATGAGGCAAGCGCCTTTTCCAGGACACAGCACAGCCTGCCAGAAATGAGAAAATTAAATCAAATGTTCACATCAGTTCGGGTCATAAAACACGAACACACTCGAGTTTTTATTTGCATGCAGCTTCAAATCTGGCTTCACTTGATGCCCAAAACAAAACGTAAAATATTTGGGCTCATCCAATTCACACTTTTTGTGCGACTTAAAGTCCATTTTCCGCTGACTGACGCATTTCCTTTTTCAAAGTCAGGTACTATGAGGTACAATATGTAAATGCTAGAAACCACAAGTATGTCATGGTTAAATACCAACCATTCAAAATATCTGGCCACTTTGCAAGAAACGCCGTTTACTGCAAAAAATTAAAACAAATACATCACAATGCTTCAAGAAACATTCAAGTAGTATGCCTACCATTTATCCGGTAAATTAAATTACTATCTCAATTTTGTTTATTTTGAGGCATAATTCCATTTTTTCACGAGGTGGCAGCACACGATTGTGTTTATCAAAGTAAATTTGAAAGAAAATGAGAAAACATTAAGTGTTTGAAGATCAGGTTCTTTTTGCTGGGGCAATAAGAGATTGCGTCTATCATCCTGTGTTTTACGCCAACAACAGATTTCGCTTTATTTTACAATCTAAATCCTGGGACATGATTAATGAAGTATATTGTGAGATAAATACATTTTGTTAGTTGGGGGCGGGGGCAGTGCTTTTTAGTTTTTATTTTTTCACTGTAACCAACATTGAGAGGTTGATATTGTTATATTGTTTGTACAATATTTTTGTCTCTCCATGACTTACTTTGGGGATGGTCTAAAAATGTAACCACTGTGGCAGTAGGAGGTTACATTTCAGTGAGTTACGAGCTTCGTCACAGGACAAATCAACAGAGAAAACAACAATACTGTAGAATAAAATCCTGCTACGTAAGGGGTCTAATACAAGAGCACAGTTGAAATAAATGTATTTTATCCCAAATGGCAAACAGTGCATTGGCGCTTTCACGTCCCATCGCCTTCAATGAAGAACCAAGTCGCCAGAGGGGAGGAGTCGAGCACATAACTCTTGTCGCTCTTTAATTGCATCGTGCAAGACGAAAGACGCTTAAGGACGACGGGCCGATTAGCAGCGGCCATTTGTCCCGCTCGGTCGGCTCTTTCTGTGGCTGTCAGCAGCAGCCCCCAGGAATGAACGGGAATACGGTGACCCCGTTTGGGGCATCAAGAGTCTCAGTCGACAATTCCTCTCGGAAGCAATGAATGGTCACTTCGGCAGTCGCTGACACTGAATCAGAAACGTTCTGCTTTTGGAGCCTTGTAACTTTGAAACCCCTTTGGTCTTAGGAATGCTTCAAACATTGCGATTAGAATTTGGCCAATGTGATGTATTTCTGTCTTCCTCATTGTTGATTCGTGAAGACTGACCTTAACTGAGGTAAAGGGAGGCCTGCAGTTTTGCCTCTTGACCTCCTGGATGAGTCATGGCTATGCTCTTGGGGTAATTACTCTTGGCTGGTCACTCCTGGGAAGGTTTACTACTCTACATTCTCAAATTTGTGGATGATGGTTTTCACCATGATTTGCCGGAGTCCTCAAAGCTTTAGGAAAGACTTTGCTGTCGACTGAAAATGACATCACAGTTGCTCAGGGCTCAGCAACCGGCGATCAGGGCTCGGCTTCAGAAAACGTATTCCGCAAACACAATATGGATAAGAAAGCAGCGTTTAAAATTATTGTAAAGAAAAACCTCGCGGTGACTTCATCTTCAACGTTCGCCTTCAACTTTTTCACACTGGGTCAGGTACAAATGAAATCACCGTTTAATAACTACATTTTACATTTATTTGGGTTATATTTGTTTGATGATCTTAAACATTGAAGTGGGGAAACCAAGCAAAAAAGTAAGAATTTGACAAGAGGGAGAATGCTTTTTCAAGTCACTGTATGCACGCCGCCTTCAATGCTGCCTCTGATTTCGGCTAACCTGCCGCCGTCTTCCATGTTCGCATTAATGAGCCGTTAACCTCAAGCATTTAGCTTTTACACTCGGCAAAATGAACAAGACATGAATTTGGCATTTTTAAGACCTTTGGAAATCCGATTGAAATCAGTGGTATTTTTAGGATAATTAAGGAAAAATCCAAACTATCCACTCTAGCCTCATTTCTGAAGCTACTTTCTTACATTTGATGCTTGTGTGGGTGTTTGCTCCCCTAAGGACCTGAAAGTGAATAAATATTAGCGTGGTGGGCGTAGCGCTATAATGTAAACATGCTCTCCACCCAATGTGTTTCTTTGAGGTCGAGCAAGGAGCATTCGCTGGTACGATCGCAATAGCAAAAAAAAAAAAAAAAAATCAATTTTCAAACGTGCTGAGACCAACATGACTGAATAATGACATTTTGGCGCGGGAGCGCTTCTAATAACCTCACCATTTATGCAGCACGGTGACTTTATGAATGCCAACCACGTCCTATTTCATCATCCCTGTTCAAGGTTGTCGCTTTTCACCTGGAGATGGAGCTACCTGGCCACGACATGGAGGTCCCGACGGCAAATTAGAAACCATTATTTTCAATCACAACATGGAGAAAGCTCTCCAGTTGTCAATACTCTGGGGGGAAATTGTTTTGGGGGCAGAGCGAGGGGGCTAATAAGATTGCAGTGAGAAAATGGAGCCCGGCGTGTGTTTACTTTGATCCGGATCGATATGGCACACGGTTTCCCCCCATGGTGTAAACCGCTGTGGAAAAAAAAAGGTCATGGCGAACACGCGTAGAGCGCATCCTTCATGACTGCAGATGTGCACTTAGAACTTGACATACCCAACGCTACGTGACGGATTCAAGATGCGTCCGTTGTTACACCTGATAAAATTCCCAGCCTAAGAAAAAAGTCACATACACAAAGGAGATGATTTCACATGCGATTGTTCCACTTCTGACACACACACACACACACACACACACACACACACACACACACACACACACACACACACACACACACACACACACACACACACACACACACACACACACACACACACACAACAGGAATCCCTTTACGATCCGCTGAGTGCCTCATTGGTCTCTGAACAGTGGCCTGCTAATTGGCAGCCCACCTGTGACTCGAAGAATCAACTGGCCACTAGCCAAGATGACAGCTAATTTGGGTAGCATTCTCTATTACACAACCTGCCCGATTCCAACCCATTTTCAAGGTCAGAAACAGTCATGCCACCTCGTGAAAAACCCTGTGGCTGACCATCCCACTTCTGACACTAAAAACTGTATACTGACTACGAGCTAGGGTATTTGCATAGAAGCCAGATGGCGGCGTGATTAAATTCCCCATCATACTACCTGCCATGTTCCAACCCATCTCCAAGCTGAAAAACAATTCTCCCATCCTCAAGTGGCTTTCCTCATGACCGTTTATCCCACTTGTGATACCACAACTCTGGGGGGAAAAAAAACCTATACTGGAATTTTCCCGCCACACTACCATTCCAACCGATGTACAGAATCACGTACACCCCCCCCCCCCCCCACCCCCGTCTCAGAGTGGTTAACCCATGACGCCAAACATTTGTCGGCATGGAAGAAGCTGCACTCTGACTGCCTCAAGGATGAATTGTGGAAGATACCTGATAGCATTCATCAGAGTTATTTTCCAACAAAACAGACATATCTATTTCAAAAGTGCAGTTTTTGCCTGTAAGTCACAATTGGCCTTAACCTTCACCCTCATATTTACAAATACATCATCTCGGTGGCAGAGTGGCATATTTGACGCTAAGTGGTCCAAAGTGATTGTCGTCTTTCCAAAAGAGACAACAGGCTTAAATAACAACAAAATGTGAAGAACACAACTTCCCTCAGGGTGAATCATGCTAAAAAAAAAAAAAAAAAAGAAAAAGTCACCTTGAGTGCTTGAAGAGAGAGAACAATACTCTCAGTTATTAGATTTCTGAGTAGATGCTGACACAAGGTGAGTACCTTGGGGCAAACAATAAATGAATAATAAATAAATTTAAGTGGTTTGCTTCCATGCGTGTTGCCGAGAATGTGATGAGGCGTCAGGCTGTTTAAGTGGTCGTGGTTGGCTGGTGGCTCGATAGAAGAGACCAGTGAAAAAAAAAAAATCTAACACCAATAGATTTATTGATCCTCCACTTCTTTGCTTCCTTCTTTGTCTTCTTCCCCCAAGATGAGATAATGTAAGATTCCCGGTGAGACTCGATCCAGGCCAACTTGCTCCCTGTTTAGTCAGGATTCATTCTGAGTTACAGCGCTACAAATGCTGTGATAATGAAAAGGACCTCATCAAACTTGTGACTTTCAGGTGGTGGAAGATTTTAGCCTTAGACCCTATAGAGCAGGAGTGGGCAAAGTATGGTCCACAGCTCACATCGTATATGAACTGCACAGTTCTAGCATGTAGCTAGCTAACTAGCATCATTGTTCAGGTAAGGATGTAAACACGTGACTTAAGCAGGCCTTTTCAACAAGGGTATGGATCAAAAGGACATTGTTTAAAAAAATAAATTTAAAAATCACATTGGGAATTTACAAAATGCCCCTGTTGTGCAGCTTCACAAATCACACAACACATGACCTCATTTTCAACAACTTTTTCATGATGAAGCAGCCTGGTGTTCACGTGTCAGAATGAAATCTAATGGAAGCGCGTACTTGTTATTAAAGCCCTTTCAGCGGCGGGCTGATGCACCTCGTGGGCTTTCGGGCTGGCGGCGCATAAACACAAATACAACAATGCGAGGAGAGAGAGAAAAAGCGGAGTAACGCCTACACAGGGTCCAACTTTTTTGGTTTTCCTCTTCGGCAGTTTTGAACCACACGGGAGCTTACGTCTTACAAGTGAGAAGATGCCAGCAAACACTTTCAGTGCCAGGCTGGCTTTCTGTTGAAGCCTCAAATTTGCTCTCAGTTATTAGATTTCTGAGTAGATGCTGACACAAGGTGAGTACCTTGGGGCAAACAATAAATGAATAATAAATAAATTTAAGTGGTTTGCTTCCATGCGTGTTGCCGAGAATGTGATGAGGCGTCAGGCTGTTTAAGTGGTCGTGGTTGGCTGGTGGCTCGATAGAAGAGACCAGTGAAAAAAAAAAAATCTAACACCAATAGATTTATTGATCCTCCACTTCTTTGCTTCCTTCTTTGTCTTCTTCCCCCAAGATGAGATAATGTAAGATTCCCGGTGAGACTCGATCCAGGCCAACTTGCTCCCTGTTTAGTCAGGATTCATTCTGAGTTACAGCGCTACAAATGCTGTGATAATGAAAAGGACCTCATCAAACTTGTGACTTTCAGGTGGTGGAAGATTTTAGCCTTAGACCCTATAGAGCAGGAGTGGGCAAAGTATGGTCCACAGCTCACATCGTATATGAACTGCACAGTTCTAGCATGTAGCTAGCTAACTAGCATCATTGTTCAGGTAAGGATGTAAACACGTGACTTAAGCAGGCCTTTTCAACAAGGGTATGGATCAAAAGGACATTGTTTAAAAAAATAAATTTAAAAATCACATTGGGAATTTACAAAATGCCCCTGTTGTGCAGCTTCACAAATCACACAACACATGACCTCATTTTCAACAACTTTTTCATGATGAAGCAGCCTGGTGTTCACGTGTCAGAATGAAATCTAATGGAAGCGCGTACTTGTTATTAAAGCCCTTTCAGCGGCGGGCTGATGCACCTCGTGGGCTTTCGGGCTGGCGGCGCATAAACACAAATACAACAATGCGAGGAGAGAGAGAAAAAGCGGAGTAACGCCTACACAGGGTCCAACTTTTTTGGTTTTCCTCTTCGGCAGTTTTGAACCACACGGGAGCTTACGTCTTACAAGTGAGAAGATGCCAGCAAACACTTTCAGTGCCAGGCTGGCTTTCTGTTGAAGCCTCAAATTTGGGTTTGTTCTTGTCAAGGGAAAGGAACGTTTTAAATCGGCTAAATCAATCTCCTGACTGAAAACCCAAAGAGCAGGCTATCATTTCAATGTCAAAGATAACTCGATAAAAGTATTTCGAGGTGTAACCAACATGAAAAAGCCGTCTTTGGATTTTAAAAAAAAACAAAAACGTAAAGTGGAAGGTTTTGTGGGTTTTACTTCAACCCCACAGCGTATATCACAGATTGGGTGTAAATGACCCGTGACGGCAAACCACCCACAATGGAAAAATAGAAGTGTTCCAATACTTTTAGAGGAGGCTAAATATGTACATTGTCAGTTTTTGTTCACAGACCTCAGTTTGCGGCTTTCTTTTTTTTTTTTTTTCCAAGGACTTTTCAGCCAAACCTTTCTTGGCTTTTGAATTAATAGGTCTGCGACTCATTTTGCGCTCAAAAGCTTTAACGATTTGCTGGAACGGGAAGTCCAAACACTGTGTGCGCCACTGATTTACACGTGCTTTTATGGACTCCAATCATTACAAAAGCGCCAACCATTCAGGTGATCTGGAACAGCTGAGACATTGCAAAATTTGGGTCTGTGCAGGCGTGGATTACATTTGTATGAGTTAGAGGTGGAATCAACACGAAAAACAGATCAATGCCAAAGGGTATGAAGAAAGAAAATTGTGATTTGTTTCGTCTGGTACAAACATTGAACAGACATCTGCCAAATTTATGCAAATTGAAATTGTGAATATGTTGCAACGAAACTGAAAAGCTCAACAAAATGTTTGAGTTTTTTTCAGAAAAAAAACCCCTAGAATTGTAAATCCAAATGCTTCTTGGGTTTCCTAAGAGCTGCACACTTGGCAGTTTTTAATCACAACGTGCTTGTTTTTGTTTGGGGTCAGATTCTGTCATTTAGAAATTGTCAAGATGGCCTGCAGGTGTTCATCAGTGCGGTGACTCAAATGTCATGCTGTGTTCGTAATGTCGCAATCTTGAACCGCGCGGGTAGTGATCGGAGGCACTTATCTTATGGTACGTAATTTGCAATGAGCTTGTTACAAGCTGAAAAAACAGAAGACTAACCTCACTTCTTTTATGAACTAAATGTTTTAAACAAGGAGTAAGTGTATCTTGAGTGTAGCAAAGGCCATATCCCAGACTTTATCTGCTTGTTATCCGGGCTAGGTCCACGCTATTAATCAAATGGCTGTATGGGCAGCGTGTAATTGGCATAATGGCTCGGAAATGGCCCGCGACACGCTACCAGTAATGCATAAAAAAGGATGACGACTAAAGCTGTGGAAAGGTTTTTCGACGAGCCAATGAACTTGGTTAGTTCAGACTTCAACCCCATAGAGAACGCCACCGATGAGGCATAAATGATACATACCGACTAAACCGGTGGAAGGTTTTTGACTGGCCAAAAACCTAAATCCGAGAGAACGTGCCAGTGATTTCGCATATATGACCCTTGATTTACTGAAGCGGTGAATTTTACGCTGACAAAATCCATCTCCCGACTTGAACTCAATAAAGCACGGCGGCACAGATGACGTTTTCTCGAGTGAACTTACAGATGAGAAGTTGTGAGCCCCACAAGGTTCCCCTCTGTACTTGCAGGAGAGCAGCATGTCATCGAGCTGGTGGCTCAGCCGGTCCATGAATTCCAAGTTGGTGCCCTCAAAGTTTCGGGGTGGCAGGAAGAGCCTGAAGTCGGATAGCTTGCCAAACCAGCCTACGCGGTCCTCCTGCAGCAGGTCCAGGACCAGGGGCCGGACGGTGCGGTTGGCCAGCAGCAGGCCCAGCCAGTGTCCGGCAAAGTACAGGTCGCTCTTGGTGAGCTTGTAGAGGCGGATGGGGTTGTTGTTGCAGATGGTGACCACGGGGAAGGCCAGCTCCTTGGCCCACTCGGTGTGGACCCGAGTGTAGGTGGGGAAGGACATCCAGTGGAGCAGCCTGTTGGAGGACCAGGACAGAAGCAGGCCCAGGCATGTGCACAGCGCCAGGAGCCAGAAGACTCTTCGACCCAGGGAGCCGCGGGGGACGCACACTTGCCTCAGGCCGTGGAGGCGCGTTCGTGAGAGCAGAGCAAAAGCGAGCGCCCGGGTCGCCCCGCGCCGCCGAGTTGCCGTCGGGGACCGATGACGGCGCCCCTCTCGGGCCATGACCGCCGCCCACAGGGCTCCTACAACCGCGGGGACGGCGTCATTTCCCAGCCCGGCTTGCGGGGCTGTGGCCCACATGTAGCTCCAGGGTAAACGGTAAATCCACACCCGGATGAACGCCCCGTTGGCCGGTCGGGGACGGACACTCCCCCTTGAGGTACCGCCGTGCTGGTTCACCGAGCGGACCCGTGGGTCCCTTCTGACGCTGCCGACTCAGTGGAAAGAAATTGAAGAGCGTCCGCCGCTGCAGCTTATGTGACAGTGCGCGAGAGACGACGCCAAAGGAGGAGGAGGCAGGACAGAATACAAACCAGTGGGGGGGGGCTGACAAACGTGAGATGAGAAGGTAATGAAATCAAGGAGAGCGCAGAACGGCTTCGTTCACGTTCTTTCGTCTACGGCTTTCAGCAACAGTGACTGGACTCACGGAAGCTGATTGGCAGTCCGCGTCCGCTCAAGCGGTCTCACTTCCGTGACTTCCACGTGCCGCTCCTCGCTTGGACGGAAAGGAGCTTGGCAAAGCCACGAAGGTCTGGCGTCCGGGAGCGAAGCAACCACAACCGCACGGCAGACGAGTTTGTCCTCGCGAATCCTTGGCTCGCCTTCTAAAAATACTCCAATCCATCAACTCCACGCTCCTCCTCTTCGTCTTCTTTCCCCACTTTCCCTCACCAGCCTTCACTCCCCGACTTCCCCTCACGTTTGGCTCCGCTTTCCCTCCTCTTCAGCTTCCCGCAGCACGCGCCGCGCGATTTGAGCGGAACCCCCCCACCCCCACCCCACGCTCTCCCCGCCACTGCGCTAACTTGCTCAAGCACCCTTCACCCCCACCCCTTGTCCTTGTTTGTCTGCCGCCGCCGCAATGAAACATGACAACGTGTGTGGATGACAATGAAATAAATCATGTATAAATAAATGTCCAATAAAATGTTTGCAATCATCTTTCGTGAGATTGGAAAGTAATCTAAGTCATAAATACGAAAAGTAAGTAAAAAAAAAAACAATACATATGCATATTACAAATAAATACACAAATATAGCACATAAATAAAGATTTGATAAATCAATATAAAATAAATATGAACTGGATTAATGATAAAAGTGAGGACCTACGTCGACAAAATAGTGCATAAATACTGAAAGTATGAATGTAAATGAATACATGACGTCAATAAATTGCTAAAAATATGACGACAATAAATGCCAATAATTAATGAATACAAATGTTAATAACCTATTAAATGCAAATATTATAAATACAAAACGCCGGGGTCGCTTCACTTCATTGAGCCAGCAGAAGGCTCTGTGTGGCTTTGCTTTGATGACCCACGGTTGTTTTGTTTTAAAAATCAAGACCTCCTACCCTCGCCTTTCTGCAGTTGAGTAAATAAACATCACCTTTGGTGGCCTGTCAACAAAAAGACAAGAAGCGGGCAGGAAACTCTTCATTTAAAAACATGTTTTGTCTGCAGAACTGACAAATGTGCGGCATCAGAAGGGTTGGTCGCGCTCGGAAGACTCAAACTCTCAGCCCGAGACCAATCAGCTTGAGTGCTCGTCCATGAATCCAAAACAATTTTTTAGACCACAAAAGAAGCAAACAACGGTGTAGCTATTTTCTCTATGACAACCCGAGATGTCGGGGTCAGGCAGGCTACGTTCACACTCCAGGGCGTGATACCCAATTCTGATTTTTTTTTCCGTTAAATCCGCTCTTTTCATGTTCTCGTTCACCAGACAATATCAAAGGCGTTAACCGAATGCGTCCGTGATGTGACACGCGTGCACACAAAGCATTACATCGGGTGACAAACACAAAAGACGACACGCCGAAGTGTTTTACGGAAGTAAATATGACAATGACTTTATAATGAATTAGATTATTTCATCACGTCAATGAGAGTCAGCTTCTACTTATACATAAACATCAAGAGTCTACTGCGATATGGAGCCATATAGCAATACTGGGCAACTGTCAACGATAGCAGGACGATTTTAAAATGTGCCACAGTTGCTTATTCTTTTTCTCTCTCGCTCGTGTCAAAATGCTGAATAAACAGAAAAGAGAGTTTTTATTTGCGCACATCAAATATTTCATGGCTCGCCCTTTTGGACCTGACCGTGTGCTTGTGTTGCCAATTCATTTTTCTTTTTAGACAGCGCTGCTCGGTATTCTAAGGCTGACGCCACCCAGGGAAAAAGACAAAATGAAAATCTACAATGAGCCCTTATGACCTTCGTAAAGAGCACAAGCTGATAAAATGTAAATGTATTCAGAGGTTAACCGCTGTTGATGGCAATTAAAAGAAATAAAACAAATACACGTTGCTGATGCCTTTTTTTTTTTTAAACAATCACTAAACACACACGTCTCTAAATAGCTACATTTTGATTACAAAAAAACAAACATAATGCTGCAAGCGGTAAGCGGCTAGCACAAGACACGAACCTAGCAGTCTTGGTCTTCACTCAGGGGTCATTTTCATGAAGATGGACTCAAATACGTCAGGGTACAATTTTCCTTTTCAAATATGACAGACGGTTAGACGTAAATCAAGGTCCTTTTGTTTTCGCAATATGGCAGTATAGCCGTTAGCTAACACAGTGTTAGCGCCAGATGCGAATGCAGGAGTCTCTCAATGCTCTGAAACATGCAACAAAATCTAGAACAAAGTTCGCAAAATAATAACTTCAGCATGACATCAGCGTTAATGTTAGCATTCTTCCAGAGTTAAACTTAAATAAAAATGTGGGGAATGGAGATAATGAACTGACTGCACGTGTAATACTGAGAAAGGTCAATTAAGTATTAGCGTGGCTCACTAGCGTCACGGGAAGTCATATGTTATAATGAGAGCAAAATGAAAGGACGGCTAATCCCGACTGAAAAGGCAGAGGTTGCTAAAATGCGTAGCTAATGCCCTCATTATGAATTATAAATTTGAAAAAAGCCTTCTTATGATAATTTCGTGGTGTCATGGCAAAAAAAACAACAACTTTGGTTAACGAGCTGGACATCAGCCTTCATAAGCCTTTCACACAAAACTCGCTGAAACTGGACACTGCAGTGTTGACACACAACTACATGCACGTTATTCTCGAGGAGCATTATTAAACGTGTGGCGCATGGACGTCACTGAGTGTTAGAGGATGCAGCAAAAGAAATAGTTTAGCCCTCCGGGGACGCTCTGTCTCACGTGCTTGTGATGAAGGAGGCGTTGGGGGCTGTGTCTAAAAGGTCAGCGTATAACATCAACCTTCAGTCTGAATGATGGCGCTGACATTTCAACAAGAGCCCCGCCCACAATTCACTCTGACTGTGGAGATGGGTGGCACATGTCATGTTTCTGCATACGTTTAATGTATTTTAACTCTTTAGCAAACCCAACCAACCAAGATAATCCTTCCCGATGTGGCGGTAAATTCAAACTCCTGTTCTAGGGTTATCATCGTGTTGCATGCTGGACCGGTGGTTACCACAACTTAGGTTCTGAGTTTTTTTTTTTTTTGTTGTTGTTTTTTTTTGGGGGGGGGGGTCATTATGTGCCCTGACACTGACTGGTGACTAGTCTGTTTGCAGCAACCAGGCAGTCATGATATGGCCTTAAAAAAAGGGGGGGCGGGGGTTATTTTTGACTCAAACATGGCTTTTTCTTTTGCTTTTTGGTGTCAAATCAAATGGCAAAGTCGCTATTCACAAGTTTTGCTTTTATTTATTTTTTTTCGCCATTCTGGAATTTGCTTCGCCTCTAACCAAACAAACCTTGAAAAAAAATGAAACTGAAATAAACAGAATATAAATACATAATGTGAATAGAAGCTCTTTCTTTGAAAAAAAAAATAGTTTTGCCAAAACATGTATGTAAATGAAGTAATTAACTCCGTGATTGCCTTCCAGCGGGCTCCTTTATTTTTTATCGTACGGAATACAATATGAAAATGATTCCCTTCATGTTGTCAGTCTCTGATTGCAATTAAAAGTCGGTCAATTTTGTTGAAAACTAGCCACGAGAGAGGTCCGAAAATTGGGTAAATATAGCAGCCAAATCAAAACATTTGCAACACTGTGTTTTTGTTGACGACAACATTTCCAAATTGCCTTCTCTGGTTATCGTGTTTCATTGCTCCATTTCATCTAACTAATCATGTGATCCAGATCCAGGTCCAGTCTTTTTTGAGCGGCTGCCAAGCTATCTGATGCTGACTCACGTTGCCAAAAAAATAACCACAATGTGCTTTGAGGCTCTCTCCAATTTGCTTGCAGTTTTAAACAAAGAAGGAAAAAGAAGAAGAAACAAATGGAGTAAAGAGCATTTCTTTTGTGTGTTGCTTCCTGCTAAGTCGCATTTTGTAAGCAACCACTTCCCCCTCCCCCACTTGCTGGGTCTTCACCGATCTCATCAATCAACAGCCATGCAAATCAACGCACCATGAATAGGTTATGATATCTGTGATGACTCCTCATTTTATAATCAAGCTCTCTATTCAGAAGACATCATCGCCAGTCAGATCCAAAAGGAACAAGTTGACACTGACAAGAATCTGAAATATAAACGCATCACATTTGTTGATTTGTGCTCATCAAGCTAATTGCTGATTAGGGGAGCTGGAGGCTGTCCCAACTGACTTTGGGTGAAAGGAGAGGTACAGCCTGAACTGGTCAGCGGCCAACTAACTGCAACAAACAAGCACTCACACTTCTGTTCACGCCTAAATTGTCCAATTTAGAGCAGTGGCGGGCAAACTCAAAAGGCCACTTTACCGTACATTTTTTTTAAAAAGAACAGAAGGGGCAGAGGTCATTCATAGATGGAAAAAAACCTTTTGACCCATAAATTCAGATACGGATGCAATCCTCCTTTCAAACAAACTTTAGACCGTTGTCATAGCATCGGGTAATAATGTCTTGGCTCCAATTCCCTCCACATTAGCTGTTTGTGGCCTTAATTAAAGCTCACTGTTCCCTGACAATCCATTTGCGCTCCGTCATATGCTGCCATAATCTCTCACCGGGACAGGAGGAAAATCCTCCTCGGTGGATGAAGCGGATCAGCGGAAGCCTTTGAAGTTTTGTCAGAACATCCAACCGCCTTGAAGATGCAAAGCTACGCCGATGAACGGAATGTGTGAACAGTTCAACGTCGGCAGCAATTTCACACAAGGCTACACCGCGCCAGGCCTGATGTGCGCGCACGTGTGAATACATTATGTTCATCTCAACACTTTCATCTTCGAGAGTTTATTATGCAAGACTTTATTATTCAGTACAGTGACTCCTCTACAGCAGCCGATTCCTTTCAATACACATTACAATTGACACTTAGCATATGAGAGATCATTGAAATCGAAAAAGTTAGCGTACAACAGAACTTCACGATCCTGGATGCTCTCTGGGACAAAATCTCTTTTGTAAACATCACAGACACTTGAGCATCGTTCTGCGACATAAACGGATTCAACACGGAGGCATTTGCGAGGCCTATATAGGTGGCAACGCGTTTTAGTTAAATAAGCTAATTAGCACTCGCGGCCGCCCATGGGCTTACCAGTCAGAGTGGCACTTTTCCGCTCAGTTGGCGGATCTTTTTGAGCCAGCAGCTCAGGGCCATTCGGCAGCATTAAAACAAACACACTGGCTGAGATGATAATAATGTAACCACAAACGCAAACACTCAAAAAATATGTTTTGGAACAAATTCGCGCAGATGCGGCGCGGAAAATAGCAGTTCCCCAAGTGGGAGTTTGTATGAGTCCACTTCAAACCAAACATGGCTGAATTGGTTTTCAATTCTTTGCGCGGGTCCTTGAGACGTCTTTGTGGGTCTTGTTATAATAAACACGTCGACCCAATTCAATCAGGGAAACTAGTTTTGAACGATACATTTATTAAGGGGTGATCCTGACGACATTTGCTCAAAATGGCTGGCTACCTGTTCAAAGTGGGACATGGGTCCCTTGGACCTTTTCGTGCGTCCATGTTGTTTGGTCAGGGGCAAATATTTTCAAACTTTACGGGTGTAGCTATCACAAAAGTGAGTGAGTTTTGGGGAATATTGCCTGGTACGACGAGGAAAAAAATAAATAAAAATTCTCCATGATTAAGACTGGCGAGTTTTCAAGCATGTTGTGACCTCTAAATATTCCAAACACTTTCACCACTTTAACCTTAATAAACAGCAGTTTATTATCGAAGCGGCCTTACTGGGTTGCTGTGAATATTCCAAGCCAAAAGATGCTATTAGTTATTCAGCATCACACACACAAACGAGTGTTCATTTCCAAGCGAGAAATCAGTGAAAGGTGACGGACGGTGAAATCAAAAATTCATCACCGAGCAAACAAATAGCCTCACAGTCCAAATTGATTCATTACCGAGATGCCGCTCCTCCCCCATTGTTGCCGTTTGCCATTGAAGTTGACATACACCATTTCAAAGTGATAAAGAGGAAAACAAACCAACGGACATTTTAACAATAGGACCAGACAAAAGCAGCACACAGCTAACCTTGGCGGGCCTGGCAGACGCAAAAATAGAGGCTACGGCAGATGCACGTTTGATTGGTTATGGTAGGCTCGGCGGCCGAGTTAGCATATCGCACCACGCGGACACAAAAATGTCTAGAAGTGTGAATCTGAATATGAATGCTCATTTGTCTACACCTGTATTGCGCCACCTCTTGCCCAAAGTCAGCGATGATGGTCTCCTTCTTACCTGCTACCCAAAGGATGATAAGCTCTATAGAAAATGGATGTATGAATATCAGACTGTGGCAACAGAGCATCAAGATTGAGGCTGACTGGCAATTTTGGAACACATTCTAAATACAACGCGCAGTCTCTTGTAACTTACTTACATCCAGTTGAGACACGTACAGTATGACGCAGTGCGAGATGGTGGCAGCGGTACTTAATTTCACACGTGACTGAGCAACAAGGTGCACGAGGCAGCGATGGCTTCTCAGAGCGGGGATGTGCAAAGAAAAGTACAATGGCGGACTTCTAGGTTCCAGTTTGAGAGGTAACTCAAACCACTGAGTGGAAAATGAGCCATTTCAGCAATTCCGCAGAATGACGATCGGACTTTGATTCAAACCAGCACGCATTAGACCACGCATTTCTTGACTCACAAAAGCAGCAACAATAATGTATCAAGAGTAAAAATGTACAATTTTATATTCGATCAAAGTTTTGTGGGGGGCACTTTATTGTTTGTTGTTGTTGTTGTAGTGGTGCTATGATAAATGTGAAACTGCTCGATTCAAGACTAAATTGATTTGGCTGGGGTAAAGAAAAGAAAAAGACTCCTGCATTTATCCTTCAAACTATTTGTGGAGTTCAAAAGTTTCTAAATTACTGAGAGACTTAAGCTAAATGACACTTGTCTCCCTTTATTCTTATGAGACGCGTGCTCATGCAAGACTTAGACGTAAGCAAATTTCATGAGACTTCCTAAAATCTCCTGAGACTTGGCCGCAATCAGGCACGACTGTCTCAAATCTCGCGAGACTTGCGATAAACGATGTGAGACTTTATAATCTCGTAAGACTCAACTCTCAAGAGACGTATAGTAAATACTGCAAGACTTCCTCAAATCACAAAAAGCATCCTGTAATCTTGTCAGACCTGTGCTAAAGCATGCAAAACCTCTTCTCATTTTATCAGGCTTGTACTCAAACTTCAAATCACCGAACCCTAAATGACGCAAGATTTTCCCACATCTTGCAAAACTTGCAATTGCTTACTTTAATTGCACAAGATGACCTTTCTGCTAAATTAGGCAGCACTTCTTCAAACGTCAAACAGGTTTCTGCTAAATCATGAGAGGTTTCCTAAAATCTCGTGAGACTTGGACAAATCTCATCAGACGACCACAAATGTTGTGATGGCTGTGGTAAATACTGCAAGGCTTCCTCAAGTCGTATAAGAATTGTGCTGGATCGCAGAAGATTTGTTTATGATTTAAATCTGGCAGGACTTAACTCAAAATCTTGTCAAGCGTGTGCTAAATCATGTGAGACTTCCTCAAATCTCGGCAGACTGGCTCTTAATCGCAAGGGAGTTCCTCAAATTTCGTGAGACTTCCTAAATCACACTCGGGTTACTCAAAAGTGGCAAATTGTTTTCAAGCCTGCTCAGATTTAGGATTAATGGCGCAAGCCTTCCACAAATCTCACGAGGCTTGTGCTGAAGCAGTCAATACGTCCTCAAATCCAATCAAGCTCGTGCTAATTCATGCGCGACTACTTCACGTATTGTGACAAATACGCTAAATCAGCCACAAAGTGCACTGAATCACACAAGACTTCCTCAAATCTCATGAGATTAAAAATAGAAAAAAAGGGGCTGACTTTTGCCATGTTGAGTGAAGTAAACATGCACGCCACAGTCGCTGACGTCTGGCAAGAAGAAAGGCGGTGAGGGTGAGAGACGGAGAGAACGCTGGCGAACATGATGACCACTGACCTGACAGAATATGTCGGGCCTCGGAGAGAGAATAAGGGTGGGGGGCGGGGGGGCAACCTGGAGGCCAGCGAACACCCCCGCTCGGCCTCATTAAACCAAAGCTGTCAGTGCAGCTCTCTAACACCGCAGCTGTGTAAAACTATTTGTCTTCAATCTGCCTCGGACGCACTAATTAATTTAGAGCAGAAGAATCAATTAAAAATGATCAGCCACCCGTGGCAGAACTTCTGCATACAATGTACGCAGAGCCAAAAAATAAATAAAAAAGAAACAAGCATTCAGTAAAATGTCATGTCTGCAATCTTCGAAAGAAATACATTATGACAAAAGAAGAATCAACACAGAGTTAATTCATTGAAGTTAAATGTAAATTAACATTAGCATTGTCGTTATGGATGAATGAAAAGAACAACGTACAAAAGTGACATTAAACATTAAAAATTCCAAATGGTTTCAACAATGATCAACAATTCAGAAAAAAAATGGATGTGTTGCGTTAATTAGCTTTTTTTCCCCTGAAATTGGTCACCTGAAATGTTCGTTTTCGTTCATCTTGATAATTGCTTTATTGTGAGAAATAAAATGTTACGGTTAAAAAGTACACTGGTTAGTTCATTAAAAAATACATGAGAATAATTATTTTTTATTGAATTAAACTATTTTAATCATTTTTATTATTGTAATTCTCACTATAGAGACATATCTCATCCCAAAAAAAAGTACAACTGTAAAAGAAAACGCTTGCATTCTTGAGACTTGGCGTCATCAAACAATCACGTAAAACGTGCCGCATTAATTTCGGCACGTGCTTAACGCATATTCATGTGTCTCGTCAATAATAAAACACACAACAACTAAAACAACATTCACGAAAAGTGAAATTATATATTTGAGGGATTACTTCATGATTGAAAAACATTTACACATTTCACACACAAGTTTTGGACAAATTTTAACGGCAAACAAATCACGCGAGTTTTATGCTTAAAAATAGCAACAGTATGCTCGATTGTCACCCTTGCAATCATGAACAATAACAAGAAAATTTTACTTAGAGGGGGCTGTTTTTATAGCTCTGGCGACTTTCACGAAACGCAAACGAGGCAATGTATGGCCGGAAGCGTTTGCGTCGCACTTGACTTAATATTGCGAAAGTATTTTATCCCCTTCAATGCATGAATATCAATGACAACATTCAAAGTAATGCGGGAGGTGCGCGTTGACGATGACTTACAACTAGGCCACAATATTAAGACTTAACTCGAGTTCCCAAACATTTCGACGTCGAGCTTCCCTGGCGGAAGAACAGCCGCAAATAAAAATTGCCGATGCGAGGCCTCTGTTCTCTCAGCGGCAAGCTGTGAACGCGGCCTGCGTTTGAAATATTCATAAAGCAGATTAAGAGAGAGAATAAAGCAGAAGGAATAAGCCCCTCCGCCTGTCCATTTGGGCAGCCTCTTTCAGAGGGGCGAGAATGCTCTCTTTCATTCCTTCCTCGCCGGTCGGCTTTCCCGACGGCGGCGGCGACTTTGAAATCGAGATATTCTGTTTTAGTTTTGACTGAAAAGAAGAAGAAATGTGTCTCTGTGAGAGCCGCTCTGCTTCACGGGGTAATAGAGACTAGGAGTCAAACGTTTGGGGACGGTGTCATATACTACTGAATGAAACGGAATTTCAACTGCAACGTATGATACTTATAGTGTAAATATAATGTGCTGTACGGATCATAATGAATGCTCTATACAGCGCGAATGCAATATTTACATACCGTATTTTCCACACTGAAAGGCGCACTGGATTATGAGGCGCACCTTCAATGAATGGCCTACTTTGTAATTTTGTACATACATTGGGCGCACATTATAAGACGCATTCTACAATGCTTCCACTAGATGGAGCTACGCTCAAGGAAACGCCAACAGAACGATCAGGTGTCAGTAAAACTTATTTCATTCACTTAACCAACAGCAAGTTAGAACATTGACTCGTTAACGTTGAACTCTCTTGCCGCTGCTCTATTTCCGTGCTCAAGTGCGTAACTGATACACTTAAGTTTGAACTCTGTCAGCACGTCTCGAGCAAGGAGCCATTTTGGGGTCGAAATATTACTGTAATGACCGTACACAAGGCGCATCGGATTTTAAGGCGCACTGCAAGCTTTTAAGAAAATGGAAGGCTTTTAGGTGCGACTTTTGGCGCAGAAAATACGGTAATGCCCGATACAACTGTAATATACATTTGCATCGATGATCTCAAGAACTTGTATTTACCAGTCTGGTCAGCGCTATCAACTAACAACTATAATGTGTTACTGTACTGGGCTGTACAACTCCAATATCGTATATTTTCACATTTAAAGCTCTCGACAACTCTGGTGGATTATTACGATACACAACAGCGATGCAACAACAGATCTGACATTCAGTACACCACACAGTGCCAGTCGAAAGTTTGGAGATGTGCTACTGAACAGGAATGCGTCTGAAAAATAGGTCGACTACCACAGTGTCTACCACGCGGTACCGCATACCGGTTGCTTTTGCCAGCGGGAGCTCTCGTGGTGTAATTAAGGCGATGCTTTCAGCGGACTTGCGTTCTTCATCACACCCACCCGGGTGGAGGCGCATGCCGACTTGTTTAAGAAGCGACAGCGTGTCGGCCCACACACCTTGAAAGCATCACCTCATTATCCTTCCATAGTAATGAGCACATAGCAGTCGGTCGATGGCGCCGGGTTACATAAACAGTTCTGGGTGTGCGGATTCAACTTTGCATGACTTTTCTCGCGTTGCCCTAGGCTTTTAACAATGTCAACAATCCGCGGCAGAAGGCGTCTGTGCCGCGGCGAGGACTTTGTGTCGTGATGTCGGTGAGGACGCGCACTACTCAGTTGTCTGTGAAGTTATTCGGAGCACGCCTAATATTACCAGTTCAATTCACTCTCAACACGCAAAAAAAAAAAAAAAAAAAACAATTTTTTTTTTAAAAAGAAACAACTCGTACAAGATGCACATAACCTACTTCCCAAGCACTGACAACAACATATTTCAAGTTCTATGCAACTCTAATGAAGTTGGCCTTCCATATGTTACTAAAACTACTTTTTCACCATTTCAGTTTTCCTAATTTTGTGGTTATGGCAAAATTGGAGCCCAGTGACGCATTCGGCTTGGGCATGATTTGCCCCTCCCTCACAATGTCAGACTTTGTGCCCCTTCGTTCACGTTAGCGATCTGGCACAACTGTGACACAATTAGCTAGCTAACTATGCCGACATCATCCCAACAATGCGACTTCCTTTCGAATCAACAGGACATCCACTGGAGCCACAAAGACACGCATACGATGTGAAAACAGTCAGCCCATCGACACCCCCCCCCACCCCCCACACACACACGTTCCACAAATTGGTGCCATTTGCACTCACAGAAAGAAAATTGGCACAAAATGCCCTTTCCAATAACCTGAAAGCAGTGCTAAACATCTTGCACATTGATAGGTATTGTGCTCGGTGTTAACATTTTATTAGAACATTACTCATATAGTTCATGTATTTGGTGATCTTATGCTAAAAACTCCACATGCCTCAAATGTGCATAGTAACGCATCTATTGTTCTACACAATACTAGACAGAACAATACTAGACAATGCTACTCACATACAATGCACCACTTCATATCTATTTGTTTTTAACAACGTGAATGCATCACATTTGCATCATTTTTACCAGCTCTATTCACAATAGGGCGCACTCCTCCAAAGTCCAAGTTGAAGAGGTTTTTTTTTTTTTTTTTTTGGTAAGTGCTTTCAAAATGTCTGACCTTTTTTCACAGTGAAAAGCAAAGCATGCGCTCTGCTTTTTGGCAGTGCGGGCGGATTTACAACAAGCTCCTCAATGTGCACAAACTATGTAAACAATAGCATGGAGGGACGCCAATGGATGATTTGCACTCACAAGCCATGGAGTAGTTGGCAGTCCATTTGTGTGCGCGTGAGACCCAGGCCAGCAGGCATTTTGGTCCCACGTTTGCGTGTGAGTGTGGAGGTGAGATGAGTGGTGAACCGTGATGAGGCTGGAGTGAGCTCACGGCTTGCCGCTGTGTTTGCCCCCTCCTTCCTCAGCCGCTATAACATGGCCCTCGTGTCACACACCTCCTCCCCCCCGTCCCCGGTCACCACATCCATGACACGCACGACATCAACACTTTGAGTGGCAAAGAGTATTGGGGCGTAACACAGAAGAAAAATCTGGGAATGGCTAAGATCTCCTGTGGTGAAAAAAAACAATATGATACCGTACATGGCAATATTGTTATTGAATGGTGAATCGATACGGTGGAATGAAAGATGACGATCCATTCCAGTAACGAATCACGTAGTGGTATCGATGCTGGAGCACGCTGGACAACGATACATCACAATATTGATATTTTAGGTTGACTACATAAATGGATTGAGTATTGATATTTGCCGTGGTTGTATTATTACTGGCGGCACGGTGACCGGTCGCTTCGCATGTCCGCCTTACAGTGCAGAGGTGCGGTGTTCGATTCCGACTCCGGCCTTCTCGTGTGGCGTTTGCATGTTCTCCCCTTGCCTGCGTGGGCTTTCTCCGGGTCCTCCAGTTTCCTCCCACATTCCAAACACATTCTTGGCAGGTTAATAGAACGTTTTAAACTATCCCTAGGTGTGAGTGCTATTTCCAGATTGTTTTTAAAAGCTCAAAGGCACTTTTTTTATTTTTTTTAGCCTGTTCAATGCCTCTCACGATGTTCCTGTGAGCTTAGCTTCGATACGAAATGCTGTTTGTTTTTGCCCATTAGTGTCCCTTTAAAATTCTACGCTTGATGCGCTTCAAATTTCATGTTGTCACTCAAGAGAGAGGCGACGGTGAAGAATAAGTCCACCTATGTGTATTTCCTCATATGTGCCCACATGAGTCATCACAAATTCAACATCCATTCTCAGCAAGCTTAGCGTTCAACCACCCCCCACCCCTCCAAAAGCCCCTCGCTCTTTTTTTGGATCCGATATTTCTAACTGTGTAGCTCAACTCACAGAGCTCCGCCTGCCTGCTAACACGAGACGATACCCTCGAGGACCACCGCTATGTCCTACCTAATGGCACAAATATTATGTTTCTTTCATTACCGGCAATAACAAATAATACCCGGGGCTCAGATGTCAACATAAAATGATACAAAGTGTCAGTTGAATAAACAAATCTCCTTTTCTCATGTAAAGCTGGCTCGGTCTCCTGTTACAATCACTCAAAAGCAACGACTACGGACGATACAAACCAGGAAATATCAATATTTAATACGATAGTATCATACGATATTATTAACACAACAACATTAAATATTGATTGCAATGTATCATGTTTGGAACATCACGGCACAGCGAGGCAACACAAATACCAAGTGCTGATATTTTGTTGGCCGCAGCATATACACACCATGCATCATATTATCCATCACGAGCTTGTATCAAAAGGCAAACTTTTGATAATTTCCATGTATCTATTGATACATGGTATATTTATCAAAAAAATGTTCGAAATCGGCTCGGGACTCTGCCGATAATCTGAGGTGGATTGAAAAAAATGTCATCAGGACATCCGCACTAATGATTATTATTCATTACTGTACAGTATTGACAAACCATCATAATATATCAATATTGCAATGCATCTGTCATTTTTCAGGACCTTCAAATAATGCAGGATCATGTATATCATCATATCTGTATCATATCTGTATAACACATCTAGCACAACAAAAAAGGATGTTGGATTTGTGCATCTGCCTATGTTGATGTAGTCCAGAAGAAGAGTTCTTTTCTGGTCTGATGATAAGTTAGTTGTTTGGATGCCAGGAACTCAAAGGCAGCTCTCCGCTTGTTTTCATGGAGTTATCGTTCCAACTTGGCGACGCTTCTGAGGAGGACGAGGGGCGGTTCAAGCTCTTATCGCGCGGCACAAACACTTCTGATGCCCGTGTCTTTGCTGATAAAGGATACAGCGGCGCGCCAGACGCGGCCTCCTCTTTTCGTGCATCGTCCCCATTTCACGCGCGTTAGCTTGCCCTCATTCCAGCATCCGCACGATTCTAGCCATCTGCTTTCTATAGAGCGGCCTGTCCGAAACAAAAGGCTGCGGTGGAGCCTATCAAACGTAATTCTTGTTTATTTGCAATGATATTCGATGTTCTAGTGATTCCGCACCTTCCAAGCTCATTTAGATTTGAAACTATACGTGATGAATAGCAGCAATACCGTCAATATTTGATGATTTATTGAGCGATGCTGTATTGTTATGGCTAACAATAAATGACATTGCAAGTTAATTAATACTCAAGACCATCTGTGGTGAATTTCACACACACTTCCTCATCTCAAAAAGTTCCGCTGGATCGATGGCAGCGGTGAGGATGTTTGAGGAATGGGGGAGGATGCAATAGCATCAGTTCACAGCGGGGTTTCAGCGAGTCTGCCAGGCAATTTCACGGCAGTCAAATAAAACAACAATTGATTTTTTTTTTCTCCCCACACACACAAAAGCGATAACGACCTGTTATGTTACAAGGCGCTTGGAAAAAAAAAACGTGTAAAGGATTGTTTACTCGACAACAAGCTCGTCTTACCGCATCCCACTGTGCTGCCGTTCTGTGTAAATGCCATCAAGTATACAGACGAAATGTCAATGTTTCGCTTTTGGAGCTACTAACAGAGCTGTGAGAAAGAATTGACACGACGCCAGCGTCTGAGGGGATGCTGCAATGCTGGGTGTGAAGTTTTGCACCCAACACTCACTTATGCCGCCCTGACTCTTTCCCCGTGTCGCTGTTCTGTGTGAAATGTACCAAAATGGAATGTGGTCAGAAGGCAACACGGCCAATTTCGATGACGCTGATTACTTCTGGCTGTGGACGTTCACATTGACACGCCGAGTAAAATTGATTCAAGAATATCTTGCCATTCAAATCCACGTATACACTCGTGTTTATTATTCGGGTACAGTTGTCACGCTGTGGAAAATTTGTGTTAGTTTTGTCCAAATTCACACAGTTAAATTAATCTATATTACAGTGAACAATATCAGATTTATCGCACGTACTATCCAGTACAGGCCAAAGGTTTATACAGTGTACCATTCAGATATTTATTACTCATGAATGGTTGCAATATGTAACGCTCCTGACTCGTCTTTCCGCTGCTGACACTCACCGAGTTTTCTATATTTCAGTTTTATTCTCTTTGGCAGACTTGCCTCTCTGATGACATAATCATGTGCTGACGTCGCTCACAGGGGACAAGGGGGTTGTTGAGGCGGCGTGTCGGCTGGAGGAGGGTGCACAGATTTGACACTGATGCGATTCGACGGCTCCTCCGAAATGTTTGTTCCTCATTGTGAGCTATTTTCACCGGGTTTTTGGGGTCGTTTTTTTTTTTTTTTTGGACTCCAAAGGCTGCGAAGCGTGGAGGCTTACAGCAGAGTCTGATGACTGCGGGCTGAAAGATGACCGTTCCATTAGCTGGCCACTTATGGCCTGCATACTCTGCTGCCAAGCAACACAAACATTCGTATTACCGTTGTTATTATGATTCTTGTCTTTGCAAAACAGCAGGATTAGGACTCAATTGATTTTCAGGAAACTGCCTGTAAACTCCCAGAAAAGAAAAACTTTTCCATTTTTGCGAATGAGAATCCAGGCATTTGTGCGTCAGTATGAAAAATGGTGCCGATTCAAATTAGAATTGCTCGGCCTTGGCAGGGGCTTGGCCAAAAACCAAATCAAGGCAAAACAAGTCTTGAACCATTAGGTAAACCTTGAGTTGATATTCAATCAATTAGAGATGCATCGCAAATTGATTAGATGTGTCCTTGAATGGATACGCATCTGGAAGCTTGAATTGAATAGGGATGCTTCTCAAATCGAGTGACCAATCTCAAGATACTGTCTCTCAAATCCATCCCAGGCCGATTATCAACGTATCGCTCACTGATTATCAAGCCATCCTGATGCATCTTGATCACCAGCAAATCTTGAACGGACTACAGTATTGCCATAAGTCCGCCACCCCAAGACGTCTCAAAGACAAAACGTTTCCTCTGGAAACAGGGATCATCTTCAACATTTCTTTTGTTTTGTTTTACTTCGACACCATTATCATGATCAAAGCAGTCGAAGTGGGTTGTTCTCCCTTCTCACTTGTTAGCCTGTGTGAGCTGCACTCAACACAATAACAACTAAAAGCTTCCTGTGGCGTTTTGTCACAAACCACGACAGGCGAACGGGCTAAACAAAGAGGCTTAAAAGCGTCGCTAATGACAGCTTTCTCTCCGCGGGTCCTTGGAGTGCCCACACAAGCCGGTTATGTCATGTTTACCGCCATTTGTCGTCAGAGGCCCGGTGTGCAAATCAGGTAAGTTTCCGACGCGTCTTCAGCGGCGCAAAGAAGTGCTTTCGAGTTGGCAACATTACGAGCTGCACTTTTGTCCCAGCCAAAAGGCCCCAGTGGCTATTACTGCTGTTTGATGGGCTCCTGTTTTCCTCCCCCCCCCCCCCCCCCGATTACAGGGCATCAAGCTCAACCATATGCATCACTTTAACAACAAGAATGTCACCGATAATGAACAATGAGGGGAAAATAGCTTGCACTCGTAGCTTCGCATAATACGGTATTATATAATAAATGCAACAGGAAACAGCTACTGGGGGGGAAAGAATGACAGTTTTCACCTTGAAGTTAAGTCAAGGTTTTGATTGATTGAGTGACCTTAAAACAAAAATGAAGTCCAAAAATATATTTGCATTATGTGACCCTATTAACTCATTCAGTACCAACCAATTCTGGACTAAGTCTGAAAAGACGTTTAAAAACGTCTTTGGGAGTGAATGAGTTAAGTATTTGGAATAATACTGCGTTTGTGGAAGACTGATTCGCCCGTTTTCAGCCATCCAAAAGAAACTAACATTTTATCCTGCATTTTATTACAATACTATACATCTTTATTTATAAGGCGCTTTCACAACCCTCAAAGCTCGAAGTGCAAGCATCTAAACTCGCCGGTTTATTTTCTGGATTTGGTCACATGACATGCCAGTAGGCACTTTGATGTCAATTTCAGTCGACAGGAGGGGTCGGTGCAGCATCAAATGTCACTTTCCTTGGTAAAGAACGGTAAAGATCACTTTTGTCTGATGCTTCTACATTTGCATATTTATTATGGTGGAGCCATAACAAAGGTTTGCTTCCTTGTCCGATGTAATCTCTTACCACACATTTTCTTTGAAATTTGTTGCTTTTAGGAGGGAGAAAAACCAAAACATTTTGACACAACCAAGTAGAATATTTCCAGCAGGTGAAAATCTGTCTGACGGGAACCCTCCCCGGGGATGTGTGAAAGGACAGAACCACAGAGCTTGGGGCTCTGGTGGGAAGTTCAGAATGACACATTAGTGGCAGGTGTAAAAAACGATTTGCTCAAGGGCAACTGACTCAGAGACCGGGAAGGACATGCAGTGACAGCTGCTTAGCTTCTCTGTCAGATTTACGGTTAAAGAAGACAAAGCGAGCCAATAAAGTGTGCTTTTATGCCAGACTAAAACCTGGAGGTGGCTCAAACGTTAGGATATTGAGCTAGTATAAAAACTGGAGAGTGTCACCTCGAGTGCTATGTACAGTATCAACAACTCCTGTCAAGAAGCTAAGGGAGGTGAGGGGAGGTCGGGTTACTTGGATAGATAAATGAGACTGCAGTGTGCACACTGACAACTTCAGAAGTGCGCTTCTGAAGTTCTTTGTCCCCGTGGTGGGGCAACGCGTCCCGTTTGACCCTCGCTGAGATTTAAATCGCATCGATCGAAATATTCCCAGGAGATGAGCAACCGATCTGACAGGAAATATGTTCCGAAATCAGCCAATTTTGCAGAAACAGCGCAAAAGGCGCTTTCGATGAGAAAACATACGGTAAACGCCGCACCAAAGATCTGCTTGGAAAGCCAGCGGTATCAAAGAAACGACAATGTTACTCATCACTGTGTGAAAGGCGCAGGTGAATGAATTTTACTGATGTGGCAGTTCACAAAAACGCAATGTGATCGGGGGCTCGTATCAGCCAGCATACACACGAAACCAAAGATGTGATTGGAAAGTTAGCGGTGTCAAAGAACTGGCAAAGCCTTCCGGATTATCAAACTGAAAGTTGTCAACAAAAACCAATTGTTGGTGCTTGGGAAACTTGAAGGCGCGGGTGGGCCTGAGTTAAAACTTCCACCAATCTGATCATAGGATTTAACAAACCATCACATCTTCAAAGACACACGTGTATAGTGGTGGTCCAAAGGATTAGTTCCCCTTCCCTCGTCCGGAGCCCGTCCCCGCAGCAAATTTCAGTCTACACTCGACACCGCGCTTTAGAGCAAGATGAGGATTTAAATTTGGAAGTGACAGAGTGGAAGAACAGGAGGGGGTGGCAAAAAAAAAAGAATAAAAAAAAAGGGGGTCATAGCAGGAGAACACACCGGATGGCTGCACTTGTAATGCGCGTCACTTCATTAAACACGCGATGTCTTCTGAAAGCAAAAGACTCTCGGAGGTCCTTTGAAAGGGTTTCGGCTGCTGCCCAAGAGGATGGAATTTGGTCGGCATATCTATCACGAGCAGACCCGCAAAAAGTCTAAACTGAGTGCTAAAATGAAATCTGGTACACTTTAGTATACAACAAAACAAAGAGAGTCAAAAGGTGGTAAATTAATGCAGAACGACTCTGAATTAAATATGATATACTATTCATGCCAAGTGACAATGATTTTCTACTCTCCTTAGACGCATTTTATTTGTTGGCGAAAAAGGAGGGGGGTGTATTTGAGGTGTGACAATTTGTGATTACAAAGTGAGCACACAAACACCCCCATCACAGAGGCCTCGCTCTTGACTGCACTACGCCATCTGGTGGAACTTTGAGGAAGCGCAACAGGCTTCTGTTCGCAGCCCTGCGTGACAGTGACACTCATTAGCAAGCAGCGGATACATACGCTGCTGCAACAGGGGATGACAGAAAAAAAACCCACATTGGAATCCATAACTCTTGAACGTCACTGCAGGAGTTTGTTTCCTGCTGCAGTGGCATCTAAACGGCACCTGGGGGCGCTGTGGCACCTGTACAAACCCCAAGTTATTATTATACCTCGTCTTTCTCTCAGAATTCACCAATGAAATCACCCAAAGCATCACTTTTTAACTGTTTCCCCCTTTGGGGGACGGGGGGGTTAAAACTTCTTACACCATGGTCTCAAATTTCAAGGTCACAGCAAGGTCGAATGACCCACAATTCTTTTCACACGCAATTTTCATCCAAATTTGGCACACCTACAAGTTGCGAGCAACTTACCGACTATGTATTCAGTGGTGATTAAGTAAAAGATTGTGAAGATCATCTGAGGTGAAATCGAACAGGACAGAAAACGTACAGCGTTTGGGACGAAACCAAGTTGGGTCAAATGAAAGTCCTCTGTGAGGCGTTTTCTTGATATTCTTTTAAATCATGTCAGACGTATCGACTTTTGGGGCTTGAAAATATCCACCAAAAGAGCACAAAAGCATCCCACAATTTTAACACATAACAGGTGATAGTTGAAAAGCACTTACCTAAAAGCAGCCAGCAAAGAAGCGAGGTGAACGATGAGGAAGATCCAAAACACACCAAACCGAAGGAGACAGAGAAAAGACATTTTAGATTTCAATTCAAGAATATAACTAAAATACTGTGCTTTGAAAAAAAAAAGACAAGTGCAGATGATATGTGAGTACATATATCATGAAACATTAAATGTCTACTTTTCTAGCACATCAGCTTTTTGAGATACTTTCATATTTTTGTTTTTGAGTTAGACCTGTAAATGTTTTACCATGCGTTGTAATTTAGAGCAATGACGCTTCTGAAAAAAAACATTCTACTCGTTGCTGAACCAAGATATAGTATGAAATATATTACATATTATTGTAATTCCAAGCGCTTCAGCAAACGGATGCATGTATGTTATTATTGAAAATGAAAACCTGATGTGCTAAAAAAAACAACAACAACACAACAAGAGCAGATTCAGAATGAGCTCGCTAGTTGTTTTGATAGATTATATAAAATAAAATGTAAAATATTATTCGACTACAATATCACTGTAATGAATCTGTTTCAGTTATCTGACCACAAACCTTGCGTTATTTTAAGATCACCAAACAGAAACAAAAGGCATAAAAGCATCTGACTCAAGCTAATGGCTGATGTAAACAACCACTTTCTTTTTCCACTCAGGGTTTGTCATAAATATTCCAAAAGCAGACATGATCAAAAAACCATTAACGACAAATAAGAATTCCATCACCAGTAGCGTTCGCTTCTCTCACCGGCGGCGCGGCGTCAAGTGATTACAAATTAGATTTGCGTCTTTTTTTCTTTTTAATTGCCTGTGCACCTTAATGGGAAACATCCATCACCCGTGCTGGCGTGAAACAGCCACCGAGTCAATAACCATGGTAAATCTCTACCTCAAAGAGTCTGCACGCTACACGAGGCACGTGCTTTTTCCACACACTTTGTGCCATAAAATCTAAAGCTTTCACATCAAGCTGGTGCCAGTGCCAGTTGGGGTACTGCTCAGATGTAATGTCACCATTGGCTGGCTTCTTAGCTATAAAATGGGGAGGGGGGGGGGTGAAATGTTGGCGGTCAGCGCTAGTCCGGCGCGCCTTCCAATAGTTCCAAGTTAATTTTGGTAATACATTGGAACGGTTTACAGACAAAGGATGCTAAAATTTCAGATGGTCCGGCTTTCATTATTGTCACTTCTGTATTTAGCATCTCTGAGAGTAGCCGTAGAACAAGTGCACCTGGGGTATCTGATTTCGCAATAATCCTGCTATGAAATTTTTATCCCGTTTCATTTCTACCTGTGAGAAGAGATTGCTTCAGGATCAAAGACGACGGGTGCTCGACCGCGGCGAAACGCTGGGCCAGCTACCGGAGGACATGGAAGAGCTTCGGCTCAATAAATGATGAGGCCTGGCTTTTGTCAAACATTTTCCTGAAAAGTGCTACGACGCTTCGCTGTGCGTGGACCCACTTTCAGCCCTGACCTTTGGCGACGCAGATAAAAAGAAGGAATTTCAGAAAGGGCAGATCGACTTTTTGATGCTCGTCTCAGCATCCAAGGAGGCAAGTCTCTGAAGCGAGATACAAGTTTCAATCACATCCTCTTTCCTCCGATTGACTGCGGCCCCCCCCAAAAATTCTGTCCTCAAGAAAGCCTGCTGACAATCTTTATGTTAGTGGAGTGATTCCCCCCTGTGGAGGTGACGGTATTTCATCACAGTGGCGAACTGACAACGTTGCTGACTTGCAAAGCGCTAGCTACATCACCGCATGTGACCGCGGAGCCTCGGAAGTCTTAAATCCGGGCAACCCCCCGCCCCGCCCGCGGACCGCCACGTAGCTACTACGACGCCACCGCTGGGTTGATGAGACTGCTGCAGCCCCTAGATAGCCAAAAGACAGAATTCCGCTTTCTCGCATGGCATGGCTGCTAAGTAATGAATCACAGATCGCTGCGCCGTCGGGAACGCGGTGCATATTGCACTCAAAATGCAATTGAGAGGAGGAGGTGGAGGAGGAGGAGCGGGAGAATCGGATGGGAGGGAAGGTTGTTTACGAGACTGAGGTCAAGCGGGAAAATGAAGGCAAAGATAAAAGGCGGAGAGGAATTTGGTTGTCAACGGAATAGCAGCGTCGAGGCAATTTAGTCACTCGTCACAGCTTTTATAAGGCAAACATAATTTTTTTTTTAACCTCTAAGGGCCACCATCACCTCACTTTTGTCCGTCCAAGTTTGACTTACAGTAGCTCAAGTCGTCAACGTCACACATTTCTCACACCTTAATGTTGCCGACTTATTACACATCGCTAACTCATCACAGTGTTTATACTGCAGTGCAAACATCATGAATTCTTTTTCACCTGCTTTTGAAGGCATCAGGCCACCCATTGGGACAAAAAAAAACAAACCCTGCACTTTGTGTTTGTTTTGAGGGGATTTTGGGTGTAATCCGACAGAATAATTGACACATCCCGTTTAATTTAGGAACAAAATACGCACCACTGATGAGTAAACAGCATACACTCTACATGCACCTTCGTTCTGGTGTGTTTGCTAATTTTTGTGTGAAACAGCAATTTTGAGTGTTTTTTTATTAGATTTTCTTTTTTAAGTAACTGAAGGCGAGAGGGTGCACACCATCTCTATCAGGATGTGGGTGCAGTCGCTAATTTTAAAAATATATACTGTATATATTTGACTTATGGTTTGCTAACGTTAGCAGGGTTAAAATTGACGAAACAGCAAGGAGGGGTTGCAGCCTATTCAAGGGGGTGTGCAGCATCCTTTTTTTTTTTTTTTTTACATTTCACACAAAAAGGTAATATAAAAGCATTTTAATAAAGAATTTTAAAAAGAGCACCAACAATCCCCAGGATGGAGCTACGCATGGCAAATGTACCCTTTTTGTTTTTCTTTGGTTATGTTTCTGTCACATTAGCACCGATTAAACTACCTTTTAATTTCGCGTGTGTTGGATGATCTACATTTCAACTTTGCTCCAAGGGGTCTGTTCTTCATCCAAACGACTGCAAAACGTCGCCGGCACCCCCAACGGAACCTTTACAACGGCACAATGTGCACGCAATGGGGGCGCACCGACTCCAGTCCAGTGTTATTAGCGTAATGGCGAACATTCATACATTTTACATGACGCACGTGACGCTAAAAGCCTCAGTGAGGGTGCGAAGTAGAGATGACATTAATGTGCGAACAAGCAGTTTTACTAAATAGATGACTGTATTCCATATTATTTTGATTATTATTATGAAACCCTGATATACCAGAGACAAAACAAAGTCAGATTCAGTACAAAAAATGAATCGAGAAAAGTTGACAAGCATTTGCAAGTATGATTTTTTTTTTAATTGTTGCCCATTGAAATACACCCTCGATACCACTTTCACTGACCGATACAAAATTTGGCTTATATATTTATAATGACAGGACGCATAGAAAAGTCCAGTTAAGGACCCATAAATGAAATGAAACAGGGAGGCAGCTTTCTTTCATTGAAGCAGCTATTTGGGGCGGACAATTCCAAGGCTTTTACTTTTGACAGATTCCTACAAGGGAATTTGTCCAAAAGAGACGCAATCAGATATAGGGATACTAGACAGATGGGTGACACTAAATGGCCAAAGTTTTTTTTCTGCCTACAGCATCAAATGTGGGCAGATCAAAGTTGGGTGATCATTTGGTGGATTTGCCATGAAAAAAGGGTTTTTTTTTCTCCTCTCTCTGCAGGTTTTGAACTGGGTTGGACCCAGTTTTCAAAGAATAAACCCGTAGGGACTTTATAAGGAATATCATCTGACCACTGCTGTCATAAGCGGTCCGTCCACCTTGCTTTCCAAAGTGCCGCAATATCTCCTTCTTGGAAGCGCGGCGCGACAACTTATCCCGCCGTCTTCCTCAGCGGTCCTCCCGTGTCGGCTGCTCTGCTGGATCACATTAACGTCACACACATTGAGGGCGACAGGCTGGCTGCGTGGCAGGGAGGAAGGGGTTGGAACCAGCAGAGCACGGCACAGGTTTGATAAGGTTGCGGGACCTGCTAATGTACCTTTCTCTGAGGGAACCCCCCCCCCACTCAGTTCAACTGTCATTGCCTTTACCTGTGTCAAAAGCTCTGATGAGAACCTGTCTTTGTGGATTTTAAGTCTACATCACCATCATCCACCGAAAATAGTCAAAAAGTTGAAAGTTATTCCTTTTTTAATGGCTTTTTTTCTGGCAGGGTCATAGTCAACATAGGTTCTACATGCCGAAGTCACGTCGCAACACACAGACTCTGTCAAACGTCCACCAAAAGGCGTGAAAACCGGTGCGAAGAGGCAATTATCTGACTACTGTTGCTGAGGGGGGGAAAAAAAGCAATTAAAGCAGGAAAAGAATGTGTGGCAAAGTCCTCGCAGCGGTGAAGCTTTGTCTCTACTTTGTCGCAGCAGGACCTCGACAAGCCAACAGTCGGCGGATTGACGGTTTTTAAAAATCCACTCAAAAACTGCCTCATTTCTTTTCTGTATCTCCTCCAATTTCAGCCCTTGGCAACAGTTTCACAAAAGGATGTTTCAATAAACGGCTTTTTTTGGACAGATTTAGAGGCAAAAAGAAATAAAGATTTCAAAACAAGACAAGTTACTCAAAATCTTTGAGGTTCTGCCCAAAATGTACTGCTAGCCAGAAGATCAGCCGCACTGTTAGTTTACAGACTACGTGAGTGTGTGTCTAGAACGCGGCAGTTCCACTTCTTAGGCCCTTTCCTGTTCTGTGTGGGCCCCCCAAAATACATCTTACAAAATTTCTGCTGCATTTAACCACTCATTTTTATAATGAATGATAAAATCTGAACAAATAACTCTAGTAGACCATCAGGAGTTTTTACTCAGACGAGAATGAAGGGATCCGTGACCGCTGATGAAGTAACGAACCACAGTACCGTACTTTCACGACCATAAGGCGCACTCCGGTTTCCTCCCACATTCCAAAAGTTAAAACTCATTCAGTACCAGCCAATTCTGGACCAAGTCTAAAAAGACGTTTAAAAACGTCTTTGGGAGTGAATGAGTTTTAATGGCAGGTTAATGGAACACTCCAAATTGTCCCTAGGTGTGATTGTGAGGGCTTTTGGTTGTTCGTCTCTGTGTGCCCTGCGATTGGCTGGCAACCAGTTCAGGGTGTACCCCGTCTACTGCCTGAAGATGGCTGGGAGAGGCTCCAGCACGCCCCCGACCCTCGTGAGGAAAAACGGATCAGAAAATGGATGGCTGGATTATGTTTTTGCTAAAAAGACAACAAATACAACATCTAACTTGATCTCGAAAACCAAGTCACAAGGTCAGCTTCATTCACGTCACAGTTTAGCTCACCGATAACTGGTCAAACATAAACTTCATGTTGATCATGTTTTGGTTGTTGGCATACTTGGTTTAGCACCATTACAAAACAAACAAACAAACCATTTCTAACTTTGGTTTTCAATGTTAAGATTTGAGACTTCCTTCCGACAATTTACGGAAACCAACCACAATTCATCAAGTCAAGCACTAGAGCTGATAATAAAGCGCCACGTCTTGAGCTGACATAATAGCACGCCTCTTAGGTGAGTTCCTTGTCTTTCAGTGTGACCGGCAGCGACAACAATCATTGTTTTTCCTCTCTTATCCTCCCTGTAATCTTTCAGCCGGTAAGATGGGCCTCCATTCCAATATGTGATGGGATCGAAGAGCTTCAAAAGAGGATGTAAAGAAGCAACAAAAAAAGAGGGTAGAAATAAATCGAAAGTGAAGATAAAGCAAAGTGGGTTGTTCAGACTCCATTTTTCCACACGCGTGACAAAGTCCTTAATTAAAACACTATTACACACGCAAACATACGCTACTCTCCATCCATATAAAAAGGCGTCCATTTTGCGGGTAAAGAGTGGGCCCAAAAAAAGATCAGTTTGCTTCAAAGTGGCGCCGTCATTTTGCCAGCTAGGGGCTACCGTTTACAGCTCGAGCTTTCAGCGTTTGAGCGGGAGCATCAACGAGGCCTTTTCGACCAAAACAAATCATCACACGCCCACACAGTCTGTCTGGCTGGCTCAAAGAAGAAAAAGCTGAGCTCCGACAAATGTTATCCAGTGTCCTCTTTAATGTCGTTTCACCGCCTGTGTATGTTCCGTCATGAAAGCATTCAAAGCCTGAACGAAATGCTGCAGCGGGCAAGTTTTGATGAGAATGGGCGATTCAAATAAAATGCGCCCATGTCTTTAAAACAAACCAAAAATTCCCCATCAAGACCATATCTATCGATAAACCTAAGCAGTGCAGGAGATTAAGAAAACGCTTGCGAATCAAAACATCTTTTCATCGAGAGTTATCAACCATCTGTCCAGGCGGCTGCTTGATCGGACTGAAGATTTACGAGCTTGTGATTTTTAATCGCTGTAATAAAGGTGCGTCGATTCATCTGGTCTGATACCGATGCGATGCCAGAGGGGGGAAAAAAAAGGCCGAAGCAGGGTTGGACAGAGGGGAAGGTAAATGCGAGGTATTTTGCTCCCTTTGGATTAAGCTCACAAACATCAAGCGATTCCAAACAAGACCCTTCCGAATTCAAGAAGTCTTTCCTGGGTGTGTTTTGTTTTTTGTTTTTTCTGGCCCGTTCGTTATCTTATGTGTGAGGTACCATCTGGGGATGAGAGATGATTGAAGATTCAGCAATATGGTGGAAAAGGCAGCCTGAAAGGAGCGATAGACACTTTCACACCCACCTCACCAAAGCAGGATTCGCACCAGAGTGAACTCTTCACCCCTTTCACACCGGCAGAAACGTGACTTTTTCATGGGTCCGATGATTCGATTACAATCGTCATGTCAATATCATGTCATGTCACGATGCATCACAATGTCTCGCATTGATTTTCGATGGTTCTTTAGGTGCCCCCGAGATCAGGCGTCAACCAGCCCCTGCATCATGCAAACGGGTCAAGCCGCAGTGAATTGCAGTTTCGAAACTTTCCACTCCAGCGACAGTTGACGACTTTGCAGTTCGTCAGAGACTACCTTGAAAGACGGAAAATTGGCAAGCCGATTACAAATCCCTCCCGTATCCAGTTGCGGGTACCTCACAGCCAGGACAACGAACCGGTCGAAGCTTACGACGACGAAGCCGCCGTCGAGAACACAGCGGTGACTCGCCAAGCCGCGCTTCTTGACAAGAGGGTTTCAAGCCTGCTCTCGCCTGATAGCAGGATGGTGTTGAGCGAGTACAAAGGGGGAAGTGCGGTCAGGTGCGCGTCGATGACACGCCGCGCCAACGGCACCGCGTGGGCTTTGCCCCTCTGAGCAGAAGGCTCGTTAGCGCGGCCGACGTGGCGTGTCGTGACATCGCCTCCGCTTTACACCAGAGGGCTGCCAGGCCTTCCTGACAATGTCAACGATCCCTCTCATAACTACACAAGCTCCAGCTAAGTCTTCGGCAATCAGCAAAGACACCACAAACCGAAACGGGGGCACGACAGTCATTATCGGTGCAAAAATGCGAGGAAAGGTCGAGATTATTGACAAAACATACATTTATTTATTTGTGCGAGAGCAGCGGTTCTTAACTTGGGTTCGATCGGACCGCAGGGGGTTCGGGGAATCAGTATAAAACACGAGCGTTGGTCCGCTGCCGCACTGCAGCTACAGTGCGAAGCAGTCCCCCAACAATTCAATACAATCGGCGCAATGCATAGATTCTTTTTTATTTCCCTTTTGGCCACTGAAATCGAAATAAGTGCTTCCCTTCAAATTATTACAACTTCCAAGGCATCGTAAACTCGAAAGTACACACAGAACGGGCGACTAGCTGTGATTTTCACAGCTCCATACGGTATCTGCACTGAATTTCAAATGGATGCATTAGTTGGGGGAGAAAAAAATATTCATCTCGGGTTGCTACTTTTACAGAGTTTAGCAACGCTACAATATGCAAGTTTTCGCCAGGGTTCGACCACATGACATTATGATTTGTAGTATTATATAAAAACATCAGGCATGCAGAATAACCCTATGGGATTTATACTGTTATTTTGATTTTTTTGGGGGGGTATTGGGGAGGTGGCTGCACCGTGCTGGCACCACTGTCTCGTGCTTCGAAGCATCATCGCCAGCACGACACCGGCGAGCGAGCGCGGCAGGCCAAGCCATTGACTGACGGTTCGTAGGAATGAGGTTTTACGATCGTACACGGACGCAGCAAACATTTGGGGTTAGCTGCTACCTCAAAGCATCGCAGCGTTTCATGACTCGTGGATTTACACTCAATGCATACGTTATACTAGCTGGATCAATTTCACTGAGGGGGCCGGGCTGGGGCCAGGGGTTTTGATGGGGGGGGGGGGGGGGCACATTCAACCCAGGGCTAAAAAGACAGATTCGAAATCTTATTTGACTTTTTATTTCTTCAGACTTTGAAATTGTAGTCATAACATTACAGTGATGAGAAAAAAACAGCATTAGGAGGGCTAAAATGTATGCAAGCGTAACAATACGTCTGTTGAGAATATTCAAGCCAGGGGATGATATGGTACCAACCTGCCGGGGACAAAAATTGCAAATACACTGAAGCTAGATGTTTTACATGCATATAATTATCCAAATTTTAAAAGGCAATGTCTTATATATTGATCCTGTTAAATAAAAATTAAAATAAAAAGGAGACTAAAAAAGACACACACACACACACACACGCACACACAAACAATCGCGCACACACACGCACACGCACACACGCGCGCGCGCACGCACACACACACACACACACACACGCAAATAGCACTCGTGTCGTGGTAATATCCTTCTCTGCGGACTGCTTCTCATTTTCCCGCTCATTTTTAAATGGCGCAGCGCACTAAAGGGTCCGACTAGAATGTTAAATCACGTACTTTGGTTCCACCTTTCGCGTCGGCGACTCGGCACGACTGTGTAATCTGCGCTCGGAGGGGGGGCACAGGGGGGGCCAGAATCGGTGCTACAGGGGCACTGGCCCCCGTTGCCCCCCCCCCCCCCAGAACCGCCACTGTATACTAGGGTGAAAAGTTTGGTTATTTTTTGGTTTGAGTGATTATTGCCATCAGGCAAGCAAGCACATCCTTTTTAAAAGATGAAAACGCAAAAATGTCACCACCGCTAAATGCAATCTCGGCGCTCCTCGTGATTGACAAATTATGGCAACAGATTAAAATGGTCAAAAGAGTGATCGCATTTCTTAAAAGGTTGATTGTGACCAAAAAAAAAAAAAAACAGCTTTGAACTAAAAAGGCAGACTTCTGTTGTCTTTTCCGACATGGCTTCCTGAGACTTTTTGTGCATCTACTCACTCGTGAACTATACCTAGGAAATGTTGTTTGCAGAATATTAACGATTGGGCCATAATAGAAATTGTCTTGGCCATAATACAAACAATAAATGTGTGTTCTGATGGCCAGTGGGCTCGCTGGGTCAGCTATAAATAGACGAATGTCGACAATCGAGGCTGATGATTGCAGATAGGAAATGCGCAGAGAAGCAGCAGGCATGAATGAGAACCCCTCGATGCCCAACACAGCGCACGCCTCTCAAAAACAACACCTTGCATGCTTGTTTTCTTCTGTAGCTCATTTGGAATTTTTGATTCCCATCTTCTCACGCTGGGCAACAATGAAGAGTTGCTAAGCAACTTGACGACACGTAAACACTCCCCGCGGTGCGTCCCCGTTTCCCAAACACAAACAGCCCATGCATCAACACCTTTTTCGCATCATAGCCAACGTCACTTGCGCCAACATTTTAAGGTGGAGGACAGTGATAAACATCGGACTTTTCAAAGGAATCGGAGGTTTGTTGGGATATCACATTTGGAGGTGGCCGGCTGCGCCAAATTTGGCGTCGCCCCTTCCCCTGCAGCCTCTGACATCAGGAAAACCATTTATTTGAACAGCATTGCACTGCAACTCGAAGATGAACACTCAAGAGTGACACATCCCATGATTTTTTTTCCTACTGCAAATAGCTTCCGATCTGTAAATACAGTTTCGGGACAAAAAGCAGAATCAAGTGTATGAGAAGGACTAATGTGATATGAACGCAAAGCTGACATTAGTAGAGTGCAAAGGAAAACGTGAGAGAAAGGGCAATAGACAATTTAAATTAAAAAAAAATTGTGACTTGAGAGTAGCACATGATAAATATGATCTGTGGAAAAAAAAACAATTGCCATCTCTGGCCCCATCTTGTCCCTTTGAATCGATACACAATAAAACACCACGCCTCAGGAAAGGCAACCGGGCAGAAGGTGATACTCACCAGATGTCAACCATTTGTCACACGCTCACATGCACAATTATCATGAGCACTCCCCCGCGGACCCTCACCTAGTGTCCGCACGCAAGCATCTTATTTCTAATAGAGTGTTAGTACAACACTTAACGTTATCGGTTTGAAATTGGTTGCTTGAGACAGTAAATGATGAGACTGGTACCACCTCTGCTTCAATTTGACTGAGGGAAAAAGCCTGGCAACGCTCATCTGAATATTCGTTTTCCGCCAACTTTTGTGTTTGGATGAATAGGCCATGCCATCAAAAGAAAATGTGTATGTAAAATAATGACATTTATAAAAATGGATAGAAATGGTTTCATGTAGAGGTAAAATTGTATATTTGTTCATTTTACTCCCGTATACCACCGTGAACAAACGCTCAATTCTGGTTCTAGACGATATTTACAGTACAAACGATTTACAAAAACAAGTGAAAGGCAGCAAATTGCATGTGGACCCCCCCCCCCCAAAAAAAGAGAAAAAAACATTCCAAGATGATCAAAGACATGAAAGTGGTAAACGATTCGTTATTACAAACTGCAAAAAAAAGTGAAAAATGAAGCAATACATTCTGCTGCTGTTTTGACTTTTATGCAAATGTTTGGGTTTATTTTCTCCGTCTGCCGCCTTCTTCTTGGCAGTAAGAAGTAGCAATCATGCCTCTGTGTGTGTGCGTGTGCATGTGTGTGTCTGCCTCGCGGGCAGCAGTGTGTAATGAGAACACATCTAGAGCAATAACACAAATCTAGGCCCAAGCCCCAGCCAAGCAGGGGTACAGCAAAAGATGCAGTTTTATTTTTTTCTTTTAGAAAGGCGGTCTGCATTCATCTTCGGTCTCTTTTCTCGCGTGCTGTAAGATTCCGTGCAACATGTGCAGATGAGATGGGTGGAATGGTAAGTGAGTGGGTGTAGTGTGCCGGGTGATGGAAAATGAGACGGGAGAGTCAAAGTGTCAGGCGTAATTAGAGCGTGCGTGCCAGGCAATAATTAGCGAGGAGACCTGTATTTTATTCGTTTCATTAAAATACGAATGAGTTCTTTTTAAATGCTTTTTCTTTTCCATCGTGGAAATCACTTTTAATGTCAGTTTTACAATTGTTGTGCAAGCAGCATCTCAAACGAGGAGGATAGGTTAGAAAAAAAATCCACAAAAACTGTTGCCGACCGTTACCAACCGTGAACGAACTCCGACGTGAATGTGCACTTTGCGACAGGCGCGAATGATTGCCCCTTACCGGCATAGGGTCTTACCATGACGCCGTACTACGTAATGAAGAAAATGCTGACAGGTCGCGCCCCTCACCAATTCTCTGTCAGCTGGACAGCGACAATTGCTTTCGACATAAGACGCACAGGTGCCGTCATGGCTCGGATGTTACCTCCAAAGATGACGAATTGTGTGCGATTTCATCCCCCACTTATTCAGTGACAGTGTCTTTTGGCCAAGTGGGAAAAAAGGTAGAAAAATGCAAGCTTTTACAGCCCGTATCAAAGTGGTTCCACGAAAAAAAAAAAAAAAAAAAAACACAGAGCGGGAGGCTCAAACCATTTATCCGCCTTTAATTTAATTACACGGAACCCAGCAAAGGTGGGATATTCCAGCACTCATCCCGACTTTCTGGCGTTCCCTTACACACGGGCGGTGAAAAATGTCCAATTCGACTTTGTCTCCCCTATTCTATGAAGGTGCTGTTTCAATTGGGAATTTCTCCATTGTGAGACAAATAAAGGTTTTCTTATCTTTTGTTATCTTAACAGCAGCACTGCAACAAGGTGGAAAAATGTCAGCTTTTACACACTACCACATTTAACATTTACACAGAACCGAAGCAGAGGCGAGATGTTGCAGCACTCATCTCACCTTTTCGGTATTCCCTTACACACAAAAGCCGTCTTGGTGCGTTCTAACATTTCTGATGCAACCTCACGACAGAAAATTGCCAGATCCTTTGTCACCATTTTGTGTGACGGTGCCGTTTAGACGGAACAGCGGTGAGGGCGGGAAAAAAAACGCAGGAAAAGTCAGACTTTTATGGCATATATAAAAGTGGCTGCACATAAAAAAATAAAATAAAAATAAAAACACGCAAGAAAACATTTATCCACACTCCTTGACTCTTGGCATTGTTTCGCTGCTTTTTTTAAAATCAATTGTATAAAGTACAGCAATTACAGTGAAATCAAGGGGAAAAAATGCACAGCCGACTTTGCTTCCCCCACTCTGCGATGGTGTCATTTAAACAGCACAGCGATGTGGAAAAAAAGTCGGAAATTGCCGTCTTTTCCAGGCCGTATAAAAAAAAGGAACGACCTGATGATTCATTAGTTGGGCAGAAAATGCTGTTTTGCTCCACCTCGCAGTAGTGCTGGATGAGGACAGTTGAAAAGAATTTGGATGCACCCCAATTCCAGCATAGAAACCCCCATGGGAGCGCTGCCCGGGAGGATTGTTTGATATCGAGGAGACCTCCTACCACAGCCTCTCAGAAGAAAGATGGGAGGATGATGAAGATTAAGTGAGATTGAGCGGGGGGGGAAAAAAAATTGCAGCAGGAGCTCACCTCCCGGGTGAATTGATTTACACCTCGCTAAAAAGGAACGCCAAGATGCAGCGGAATAAGTTACGGTGAGGGGTGGAAAGCTGTATCTGCTTGGAGTTCTTTGGGGGGGATGCATCCGATGCTTAATGCTTCCATCACAGCCACAGGTTCGACATATGACGGCAGTCAAAACATCAAAACCATGTGAGGTGTAAAGGATGAAGCAAGTTAGAAAGCTGTAAGTTAGCGTGGCTTTCAAGCACAGCAATTTAGGTCAACTTCAATAAGTTGTCAGCTAGCTAGGTATCTAGGTAGCGGGAATACACAAAACCACATTCGTTTTCAAGGATTATGCTAAAGCTAAACAAGGTGGTTCAACTTGTTTGTGTCTTATGTGTTTTGTTGTATTATTTAGTCATTTTATGTTAACTGTTCTTTTGACGGCTAGCGGCGCGGGCACCCGCAGCGGCTCCTCTTGTTGTCTGGTTGAGAGGGAAGAAATTTCTTCTGTGCTGTATGACATACGGCACATTTGACAATAAAGTTGTACTTGACTTGAACTTCAAACAGCTAGCCAGTTAGCTTGTTATGAGAATCACATTTGTTCATTTATTATTAGTTCATTTTAGCGAATTGGTTTTATCACACAAACATTACAGGGAGGAGTTAATCTTCCAAAGTCAGATCAGTGTTTGCTATCAGGATTAAGAAAAAAAAACCCTGCAAATTTAGCTAGTTAGCAAGCAGCAGTAATGAAAAATGACACTTTAGTGATCAGGTTTTCCAAAAACTATACACGTTTGATTTGTTTTATAATCTGTACCAATAATGGCAAACATGTTGCATTATAGTTGTAGTGAAAGATATCACATTGTAATGCAATCGGATAGAATGCTATGCTACCCGGGGCAGCTGTATACAAATGGTGAGTGTACGTTGTGCAGTATGTCGTCTGTCCCTACTACAGGCATTAAATGGTCCGTGTCTACTGTCCATCTGTATTTAGTCATGCTAGGGGTGCTGAAATTCTACCCTAGGCACAAAAACCACAGCGGTGATCACATAAATCAGCAAGGCAGTGAAAGTCGGGTGCACGGTGGAGCCATAAAACCGGGATGGAGAGAGAGGACGTGCTGGGCTAAATAAAAGATGAAGGCGGTGGAACGAGTAGGAAACACAGAGGAACAGCAACCGGTACAGGAACAAGGCAGCACAGGTGTGAAAGATAAGAATGGGGTGAGGAGTTTTCGAGTCATTTGTTTCTTCTCCTTGGCTGAGCACATTTCCTCCACATCTGTTTTCATGTCTGGGAATCACTTGGTCCTCCCTTTAATGTGTACTCGCTGACTCTCGAAACGGTTTCCTGATCTCCAGCATGATAAACATGGAGCATAGTCAACATTTAACCTCTGTCAAAGTGTGCTGGCTTGTTTTTTGTTTTTTGTTTTTTTTTGTTCCTCCCCAGATGGCAAAGATAATGTTGCCAACAGCAGCAACTCAACTGCCCTTGTGTGGCACTGCTTCCTGTTTGTGCTGCTGTATGGATAGTATGCATTAGGCCTGGGCAATATGGCTGAAAATATAAAATAGGTAATCCATATCGGTTTGTTTGTTTTTTTCTTTACCAAATCATAATTAGAAAAAAAAACATTTAATAGGAAACCATGTACCATGTTAAGTTTCAAGCTAAACTGACTTATCGAAGGCAAAGCTACGTGCATGTTCGAAATACACATTTTTTATTTTATTTTTAATTTGTTCGACAAGTAGACTTAGGGGAGCAATAAACCACTTGAAACCTCTTTTTTTTTTTAATGGAATTATTATCACCTACCAGACTGCGGCTTGCTGTGAAGTAAGTTGAACTGACTGCTGCCATGCAGTCCTTGCCTTGTCAAACCACAAAAAAAAAATAATAATAATCAGCTGAACAAGGCACCACTCTATGCTATTTATTACTTGTGTAGAGGCGCCAGAGAAAATACTGCTGACTATTCTTGCTGCGCTTGACAGTCACAACCGTCTTCACGTTATCATTCATGTGTAGTTTGCCATTCGCATCTGCATACCTATGCCGATTTTATTATTCATGTAGGGCAGCCACATATACAACTCTGCTGACTAGTCTTGATGCTGCTCACATTCACCTCTGCATAAATATTGTATCGTATTTATTATTCATGTTCTCTATTGCACTGTTGTCATTCCGCTCGGTCTCATTGCCTGATGCTGTAAATACCGACAGATAGCGTCGGCCACTATGATTTTTCGAACTGTGTGCCATTACATTTAGAAAGGCAGACTAATTAAGGTGCGGTGAGCGTCACTAAAAAAGGCTCAGAGGGAAAGAAACTATGATCAGAACCCTCGGCGCCGGCTTTATTCTAGTTACCAGACAAGACGTTTTGTAACTGTCACTCATCGGCTTGTTCAGATTTTTCTTTTCTTCTTTTTAGAAGCTTGTGTCGCTCTCCGCCTCGTGCTGCCCGTCACGACAGCTGCTGTTGAATTATTGATGCTGCGTCGAGCCAGTGGGATTTCTTTCGCCACTCTTTGCGCTGAACTTTTCTCGCTCTCGTTGTGCCGACCGTACGCAGGGATGCAGTAATCAAGCCGGCCGAGCGCATCTGGAAGCACACCGGATGTTGTTCGACAAACCCTGCCGGCGAACGGGGAAACGCAGCGACCCGCGAAACAACCACGCGGCGTCAGGATCTATGGGAAATTCCAGCGAGTCGGAAGGGAGGCCGAGGTGAGGATGCGTTTGAACTTCCGCAACGTCCATTGTGACATTCACATTAGCGTGATCAGCTTCAAACTCGATTTTGAATTTGAGAAGATATTTTGTCTGAATAGCTCGATAAGTGTGTCTCAGAAAATATATGAAAAAATTGACAACAGTGTACAGCGAACTCCCGTGTATCGCGGAGGATGAATTCCAGCTCACTAATTGTGTTCTGGTTTGTCTTTTGTGGTATTTTGAATTGGACCAGATTTTTTTTTTCTTATTTTATTTGAGCTTTTTTTTTTGTTGCTAATTCAAACGGTCAACTCTTTCATTTGGTTATTATGTATAAAGTCAAATTCCCAAAGATGGATAATCTTTTAATTGCATGTAAATTTATGAAAAATAAAACGTTTCATCATAGCTTTTTATCTTTTTCAAGCAACATATTCCATTTCACATTAAAAATGCACACAAAAAAAGGTTTAGGGTTAAAATATTTACATATATATTTTTTTTTATCTAGCGACGCTACTTCTTTTCTTCTTTGCGGGGTGATGCAAAGATGCTCAAGGCGAGCACAAGCTTTGAAAGAAACCTCGAAAATACAACGGAGCACCAGAGAGTCGGTACTCCCTAAAGCAAAAAGCGCAGCCTAATTAATTACCAAACACGTCCAAAATGAGTTATGCCAAAGTAGATACTTGAGAGTATTTGAGGGCCTCTGAAAAGTTATTTGTGGGTCGCCGCCAGGATCTTAAACACAAGTATGAGTGGCTCCACATTTGCAGTCGCCTTCCCCACGTTGGTACAAAAGATGGTATGTATCTTATCAAAACGTCTCCTTTCCTTTCCTCTTTCCTTCCAGATCTCCTTTTACTTTCCTTCTGTCATTCGTTGAAGACATGTCAAATATAGCCCTTAATCACAAAAGCGTCTCAAAGGACTTCACATGCGCTCCAAGATTCTATGAATTTAAAAGTAAAATAATCTAATTGAGATGTATTATTTTTCCTCAATATTATGAATAGGGAATTTGTGTACATTCTGATGTAGTATAATGTACAGTATGCATTCCTTGAAAACCCATGTCCTAACTCCTTATCACACAGGAACGATTCAGTTCTGTTACGGATGCAGCACTAGCCCCAAGGTGAAAAAAAAAAATGGCAGTTTTAGTCATCATATCATCTCATCCACCTTTCCTTTCCTTACTGCACCGCAACTCTTCATCCAAGTTTAATTTCACGCCGCTACACCTGGACTCGATTCAACGGCGTAGAGGTTGTACAGAGCAGATGAACGGAATGCAGCCATCAAGGTCTACTAACACTGAACCGTCTCGTCATCACATACAGGTTAGTTACACTCGGACCTTCATATCTGCGTATTTTAACTCAAGTTTTTCCAAGTTACAAACCGTCACTTGAAAAATCAACAAAAAGTCATCCAATTCCTCGAATGTCCTCCTTTGTACAATACTTGTACAGGTATGTGCAGCATTCAGTATACATGAATCCTGAAACATAACTAGCACTGAAGAAGCTGAGTCACCGTCACCATCACGCTTATAAATAAGAGATCTAAATAAGTAGCCACAGGCGGCAAAATGAATAATGGATGGGTTTTTTTTGTTTAAAGTTGTCAGGGGGGTGGGGGGGCAATATGGTTTTTCCAGCAAAACAACACACAGACACAAATAGGAGGACAGAGACTTAATAAGACTTGTTGAGTTTTCCGCTCAGGGTAATGGAATTACGTTCTGGGTTTGTCAAAGGACCTTAGCATCCAAAAAAAAGAAGGACTAGCCGACATATTAGCTGAGATAAGACGTTCATTCCGTTTGATAGAAAACAAACAATAAGAGTCCAATCTGACAAACACTTGAAATGTTGAAGTGAACCTCGTAGTGTAAATCTACAAACGGCGATAGTTTTGAAATCTACCTTCAAAGAACATCAAGGACCACCTTGATGATTTTGTGATAATGTGGACAACCAAGCACGTAGGGAGACGACAAGAGTCCAACAGTGCTCAGCAACTAATCAACACCCAACGCACGAGCTTCAATTTTACGAAGAAAAATGTTTCCATTCATTTAGCATAAATGTTAACATTTGGTGGAAAAGTCACACCAAAATCTCAAAAGATTAACATTCAGTGCGCATGTACCTAACGGTAGGGCCGATTCTCATTCCGTTTGATGCAAGGGAGACATTAGGAGTCCAGCTTGACTGCTTCTAGTACTTGAAATGGACCCGCGGAGACGAGCCTGATTGCTTTCCTCGGCTACTCGTTAACCCTGCCAGTCCCAGCGGGCAGCGGTCCCACCCCGTCGCAAGGTACGCCGCCGCCTTGGGGAGAGCGTGGTGAATTATGGATGCGCTCTAAGCAGTGTGAGAGTGACACGTAGAGTAGATGTGTCAGGGAGGCTTTAGAGACGCGCTAGCCATTTTGGCTGCGTCACGACTCGATGAGGAGGTAGCCAAACCGTGGCGATGTTGACCTCGCCGATGTCGGATTATAAGTCTCCCATGTTTGTGATGTCATGCTCCATTCACACTGCATCATGAAAATGTTCATTCTTTTGAAGTCATTTAACTATGCGCATGATTCAAATGCAGTAGCAGTTGTACAAAATCTCCATGGCTTCTTTAATTTAAACCAAATTGGTAAACTTTCTGTTTAATCAGGCACGGGTTGCTCTTCTGTAGGGCCTTCGCATGACGGCCATGTCGAATAAATTTCATGCTGCCAAGTGAAACTCGCTTTTAACTTGACAGATTTTTCCTAAAATATATTATTATCAACTCATGGATCGAAACGATCGTATGACATTATTACTAGTTTCGTGTTAATGGAAAATTAAACTGCACTTCAAATTTTTATTTTATGTAAATTACAGGCCTTGTTCCCCACGTCCCTTTCTGATATTGCAATATCAAGTTGCTGTGAGAGAAAGCATGTCTGTGTTTGGTAAGAAGGGTGTTGGGAGGGTCAGTTGCATGAGCCTGATGATAATTGCCTGTTCTTGCGTGTATATGGAACCTCACGTAAGGAGAAAGAGAGGCACGACTTAGAGCACCCATCCCGGTTGTGTTCTAACCATCTCCTCGCCCGAAAGATTGAATGAAACTGTATCTTTCATCATCCTCCAAGTGGCTGTCCTGTCTCTTGTCTACTAAGAGTTAACATTTTTACCCCTGTCAGAATGCATCTCGCAAAATCTTGAGGAGAAGGTCACCTTTTAAAGAGCGCTAGAAATGGGCAAAAATCGCTCTAAAATGGCAGCTTCAAACCAAAATGACACTTTGTGTGTCTATCCAAGCATAGCTTCTCAAGACTTATCCGTGGGTCTCATCATACTTGACATGCCTATTAAAGTTCATACTTTTGAGTAAAATTGGCCTCGGAGGACATTCACCAGGATCGGCGTGAGTCAAGATGGCGAGTTATTTCACAGACAAACAAAGCTATTTCACACGTTGCCAAAGACTGTGCAGTCAAGGGGTAAAATCAGCTAATTGCTGCAATCAAAGCCCAACCTGTAAACTGGATTCTTCTACTTGACACTAATGACAAGCGAGTCCATAAAGTGGCGAATGGACCGCGATGTTATTCATCTTGAAACGCACGCACGCTCGCGCCATCCATCTTTTTATATCCTTCTCTTCCTCCGCTCATAGCGGCTCTCGTTTGAGAATGATGGCAGCAGACGTGAGCAAGCCAGCTGAGGAGGAGGCCCACTGTAGACGTATGGAGCACAATGCACTTGTACAAGACGCGTACCCACTCTCAGACGTGAAAATTCACGTGACGTCGGCATACCTCACTAGACCAACAACCAAGGCTTGCGGCATTATGCACATCACGTACGGTAGCGTGAGAAAAAAAATGATATCAAATATGCTGAAAATGCCCCAAAGCTAGAAACATCAAATCCACCAAAAAGTCTCAGGAAGCCATGTCCACAAAGACATGAGAAGTGTGCAATTTTGGTTTGTGGTGGACATTTCAGCCAGATTTTGGCCATTTTAAGGGGTCCCTCAGACATTTTGTAAGTCTACAACCAAATTTAAAAGCTGTATATAGTACACAGGCAATGTTAAATTGAAAACATTTGTAGTTTTCATCACCGCGTGTGGGCAGACCATGGCAGTGTACATACCTGTCAACTCATACGGTTTAGCCATAGTTCATACGGATTTTGTGGTGAATCTTACGTATATGGCCGTATCGCACTAATCATACGCATTCTGAAAATGTCAGTTTTTTGTTCCCCCCCCCCCCCCCCCCCAACAGGTAGTTCCGTTTGCTTTTGCCCAGAATGGTGCTAGTCTACTCGAATGCTTTCATTTACATTTCCAAAGTAAATATGAATGGATGCTGTAACTTCGAGCCGATGGGTCAGCATTTGGAGTTGGTGAAAAACGTAACGCAGGAATACAACTCTGAACACAGTAATGCCACAAAGTAGAATGATGATTAGACATTAACCACACATTGTATTATGGAGATCTACAATAAATATCATTGAAAATTTCGTGGGGTTTTTTCTGCCGTTATTTTGACATATAAAATGCTTTGGTATTTTATAAGGTTTTTTTGCTCTTTATAAGGATTTTTTTTGGTAGTTTATACAGGTTGCCGCTCCGAAAAGTTGACAGGTATGAGTGTAGGACCGTATAGTGGCTGTACAGACTCGTCGACTTTGCTACTTCACAATGTTCAGAATGTGACATCGACTGGTCGCTATTCGACATGTTTTGACTTGAGGAGGAGACAGAGCTGCCTCCAGCAACTGCTGAATGCGCTCAATGAAATTAATCCATCACCTTAATTTGCTTTGATTTCTGAATGTGCAGCTCTGGTGAGGGAGAACCAGTAAGGGGGCGGATGTCAAGCTGGAGCATGATTTTGAAACATTTTTCCACCCCAACTATCAAACTGAATGAGATGAGAGCAAGGAATTATTCCACCCCACACAAAGGTTGTCAGTGATGCTTAGGAAACGGCACAAATTTATCGAACCTGCTGTTGTGGTGGGCCCAGAACGAGCACAGTTTCCCTGTGTGCTCAACTCGTGCAAACATTACCTGGATGTCGCAGCTACAAGCACACCAAGGATTTTCTTTTCTCTGGCAGGAAATCTCATCCTGCCACCGCAGGGAGCCACATCCATGCTTTTGTGTTCCAAATGTTCTGTACAGCTTTGCTTTAGGAGCTATCAATTGTCAATAAAGATTGTTGCAAAGATTCCTCCCTCCTGTGATTTAAAAAATACATATATTTATACGATAGTGTTGCCTTGAGAGACATTTGGCAGATTTTTTGTTTTGCAGTGATTTGCAAATGCAAACTTGAGGTACGAATGCTGTACTGAACTCAAGTCAACTCACTTCACAATAAGCAGCAGTTGGGCAAATACTGAGCAATTCATAAAGAAAGGCTTCGTGCTATTTAATTCGACTCGCAGTTGTCAAAGTACGCAGAAAAAAAAAACATTTTAATTTGCAATCCGAACATTTCCAAGTGTATCAATCATGAGCATGGCGGCGAACCGTGATAATTTAAAAACAGGACTAAACACTCAGGCGCTCCCTTCTGGATTAAAACGTACAGATACAATAGTGGATTGAGGATAAATATCATGGACGCGTTTGCAAGGGATACAGGCAGTAAATTGAGTTTGGCAAGGGATGGAGTTTTAACCACACAACTGATGAGAGTGAATGTTTTTCCTTTCTTGACCGGAACATCGGTTATTATATAGAAGAACAGGAAGAACATTCTAGCTGTACAATAACACAGTCATCCGATGGCGCGGTAACAGCTTCACCCTCACCCCTGGCTGCTACTTAGCGGAGCGATTAATCGACACAACAAAAAAGTAAACATGGAGGCGGCGATACGCAAGAGCCAGGCGCGACTGTAAAACACCGAGATATAAAAGCAAATGGGATGTGGTTACGGCTAATTGCAGCGTTAACATGCGGGGTCGCGGCCACAAACGTCGGCCTGCGATGCATCGGCTTATTAGCAACTCACACTGATCCTATCTTGATTGGGAGGGGTGAGGGGGGTTGACATGGGGCAGGATGTAAAGGATAAAGAGGAGGGGGCCAAGCACAGAGCCTTGGGGGACAACTTGAGAGACTGGTGCTATGTTGGACTGAGATTTATTTATGCTGATGAACTGGTGGTGGTCGATGAGGTATGATTTTAATCAGGAGAGAGCAGTGTAAGTGATGTTAAGGGAAATAAAAATAGTCCTGACATTTTACCAAACCGAACCTATTTCACCTGAAATCAAAAGTCCATCGGCATCTCCAGCCTTCTGCCGACACAGAATGCTAAAGTTAAGAACAAGCAAACCTTATGGGACCCAATGTGGCCATAACTCCAAATGGGAATCTACAGCCCAAATTTCTAACTCAAAACCTAATATCAACTCCAGTTCCTAATCAGAACCATCACTGCAACTAAAAAAGGCAATAAGTGTCATTGCACTGGTGAGAAAGGTACCAACAGGAAATGCCGTGTTGGAGCAAATTTGATGGCTATCGTGGTGTCAAGAATGTCCAGCCTTGCTTGGTTCTGTTCGTGAGGACCAAGCAAATAAACGCGTTACTACTCTTATTGTATGCCTCAGGTGTGGAAATTGTGCAAAAATCCGCTGTGAGAGGGGCTTAGTCTGTGGCGAAATTTCATCAACACGCAACAACATCCTTTGTAACCTAAAATAAACTCGACGGATGTTGCCCCGACAAGTGACCAGACTTGGAATCGGTGCTGAAAGGGTCTTGATCTTCACATTGTTTACCCAGCTTCTGGTGTTATCAAACCCGACAGTTTCCAGAACAGTGTATTGTCATGTTGGTAAACGCTAAAGCTCGCAGTCAACATCTGGCTATGACAAGCCACTGCAGCGACATGTGCACAATGAAGGATCGCTGGGTGTTTATCTAGGTCACCCATTGCTGTCGAAAATAGCCTGCCTCCCGAAAGCCATCTTCCGGGGAAACATGGCCTACAATGGCCAAAAGCGCCCTCCCACCCCAAGCCTTTTTGTTGTCTTTGTTTTCAAAAATTAGCAGAGTGCATGTCACTTTGTGGAAATTAGCATGGCACAAGTGCCGGCCAACTAAGTTGACACTAATTGTTTTGTGCAGGACTGAAGATAGCAGCATCGGGCTAATCGTGACAAAAAGAGATGGAGCCCCCCGCCCCCTCCCTTCGCTCCTTTCCACAAGTTGGACTGCAGCCACTCTAAGCATGTTAGAATATCATAAAAACACTGCGTAAGTGTTCACTCTCAAGGTTACCAGCCAAAGGACGAGGTATAATGGGCTTTAAAATGAAAAGAGGTATTACATTTAACAGCTGCTTTTAATACTGCTTTTGTCATCAAGGACCCACGGCGTAGTCTCGGCAACCATCACATTTTACGTCTTTAGTAACCCCTGGATCCCATCAAACGAATGACACAGTGAGCCTCTTTCATTTAGTCTCTCGTGACTTCCTTTACATTGCATCATGGTAGCTAACTGGATTTAAAAATCTTTACATGGGAGACCATTTCGAGATGGTGTCGACATGATCTAACCGAATCAAAAAGTAAAACCAATGCCAGTATATACAGAGCGGAGTTATGGCAACTAGACATTTCTGACGGTGGAGGGCGTCTTTGAATCTCAATTTCACAAGACATCTCAGTCCTTGCATTATATTATACACACACAAACACACACACACACACACACACCATTTTTAAAAAATCTGAAATTCGCAAGTTGAATGAAAATAGAGAATGAAAGATTGTCTTAAATGGTCAATTCATCAATTTCATGGCAGCATAAGTCAAATTTGAGCTCTTAAACTACATTCCAAATAATGAACACTGACATTGATGTAAGCGTTATTTTGGTAATTTAGTTCTCTTGCTTTTATGACCGACTGACTTCTATTTATGCCCCACTTGCTCGGTGGAATTTGGTCAAGTCGTCAATTGATGTATCATAAATCGAACTTCATTTATCATAACACTTCACTGATTTCTTTTATGCTTAAAATTATGGGAAGATGACACGTGGGGGGGGGGGGGGAGTTGCATATTAAATCAAAATTGCGACAAATCGTTCGGCTCCAATGTACACCACTGTTGTGTACATTGTAATGTAGTGAGTGTCATGTGCTATCAGGGGTGCAAGTTTTTGGGTCAGTTTCTCAAAAGGAGCACTTGGTGACATCATCACCTTCCAGACCGAGTGACATTTGGACTGGTATATACAGCACTTGGCAATGAGAAACATACAGAGGCACTCCATTCATGAGCCGAGTCAGCACATTGACAACATAAACAAGAGCCTTTCCCTGAGCACAGGGTGACAAGGTTAAAGCTTCATTTACTCAAGAAAAGGCGCTTTCACTCCTATTGCTGGCAAAAAGGAAGCAGGGATATAAAGGAAAAAAAGAGATCAATAGTTCTGCAGTCAAGTCTGTCATAAGGAGAAGGGAAGTCATTTCAGTCTGGCAGTTTTCGTCTCAGCGCTCGTCACAATGTCCGCCAAAGTGATCAACGGGATCGAGGAGGCGAGCGACACTCAACGCGAACAGACTTTTTGTGCCGAGAGCTGACGTGTCAATTCAGCTCTCTGACACGAGGCACAAATTCCTTGACACTTTATTACAATAAAAAAAGGAGCTCATAATACTTGCTAAAATGCTGACGGGGAAGGCATCTGTTCGGAGTAGGGACGTTCGATTTGATGCATCTTTTTTTTTTTAAGACCGCAACCAGTATGACTACTCAACGATACCAAGTAACCAATACCACTCGTCCTTTTGATACATCCAATTTCCAGTAAAATGACCTGACATTGGTTGAAAGACCTTTCATTTATTTCTGACAAAAGCCAACGCAGTCACTCTCCAAAAGAGAATTTGTGTCTGAGTAACTCAACTCAACTGTATTTATATAAATAAAACAAACAATTAAGCTTATCAATGCACTGAATGATAACAACATTCTATTTTCATCAGTCAATGAAAGCTTGTAAAAGGACAAAATTACTACATGCGTTAAATACATTAATGGAGAGTGTAATCATACCACCCTGAGTTAGAAAATAAAGGCACGACGTTGCACACAGTGCACTAATTATGTCCTCTCAACATTATTATAAATCTTACAAATAGTGTGAAACGCTTTGAGTACCAAAGGTAGAAAAGCGTTCTACAAGTGACGGCCCATTTACCATTAGAATACACACATACACGTAGAGAAATTGCATCTTAATGGGCATGAAAAGATGGACAACACCCGTTTTGTAACTGACCCAGTAGTTCCTGAGATTATAAGGATTCAAAAGAAGGTGGCCATGCCCCATTTTGTCAAAAATGGCCAAATGCGGTGGGCCATAACTCCCAAACATCTGCTCGGATTGACCTCAAATTTGAGATTTAGGGTTGTGCCATCGCTATCAACAATTACACCAACATTCAAATCAATATCTGCTTGGTTATCGCCAACTGGGTGATTTGGCATGAAAAGATGGCTGGCATCTCAAAAAGTCATTAGATGGGTCCCTAGTATCCCCTGATGCCACTGTTTATTTATTTTTTTATTTTTTTAAAAGGCGGGCTAACTAAAATTATTATTCAAAGACACATGTACAGACATAGTGGACACCATTAACTATTTATTTTTAGATGTTACTGTCAAAGGAACGGTCGGCTAAAAGCATTCCCGTGTACTCCGGCGTGGAGGAACGACGACCCTGCGTTCTTGTCACGGTCTCACCTTTCATTTATCTGCATGTTCAGGCTGCACGCTGGTCAGATGTAATTTTCGAGCGAGAGTGTAGCAGATGTGATTTTATAAGCACACGGCGGCGACGTACAAATGGGCTTCCATTAAACGAGCAGGTGATAAAAAGGGAGGCTCATACAGATTTTTTTTAGTCTCCCATCATGTAACGCAGACATAAAACATGCTGTTAAATAAGACTGGGTTTACTAGAGACCACACTGTCATACTGTCCTGCCGAGAAACAAACAGACCCCGCTGATGAGTCAGCATTTTTGAATTTTTTAGCCAACTCATTGGAAATCTTGTGGTTATATTCTTAACTGGCTGAGGGAATCAATGGCAAATTGCCAGAAGGGAGCCCGACCGATACATAATATTTTGTGGAAATGAAAATTTGATTGCAATTTTATGACTTCCAAGTGATTACAGTCATCCTCCATCATATCCCACAGAAAAACCTTAATTTCCATTTGCTCCGCGACGTGCATTTAAGGTTAGCTACGGCATCCGTTGAAAAGTATTTTGTTTATATTTGAATCCATTACAATGATGTGCGGATGTTCAAGTAGCAGTTGTTTCAAGTTTTGAGCTACCAAACATCGATGCCAATATCAATTAGCCTGTCAATGTTGTTTTTGCATTATATGTTAGCATTAAGCTAGTGTACGCTTGCTCATACAGCTTGGTTGAATCTGTTGGTGTTTAAAACATTCAAACTTAGATTCTCTGTGGTCTATGCCAGTTTTACAGGAAATTTGATCTGGAACTGAAACTTAAAGCAAGTCTGTATTACTTTTCATGTTGGGAAAACTGTCAGCGAGAGTACGAGACGTACAGATGTCCATTCTCGCCAAATTAAAAGGGACATGAATGTACAGTACATAGACACGACAAAATATACAGATTTGCGTGTGGGAAAAATACATGAACAATGTGTTTAAAAAGTATGTATATCAGTTTAAAGCGTTTGGGAATGGCAAAAGATTCTAAGGTTTCTCTGTATTGCACACCTTTCCCGTGGGTGGGTGTGGAAAATAACTCCCATGACTGGAGGTCACCGTAGTATATAAGCTGGGAACACAGGTCCTAATAATGTTAGCCACAGCGCGCGAGATCCAAGCAAACCGCTCTCTGAATAATGGATGACAACGATGACGGTGAAATCAGCTGAAGAGAGCAAACGCAGGGAATGTTGGAAGCCAGAAATATCTCATTTCGCTCTGGCCTTGTCGCGGTAACAAGGAACATGAGTCTGCCCAGCAAAAAAAAAAAAAAAAAAGTGTGCAAAGAGGGTGTCAGAATAAACATGAAGCACGCTAGGAAAGACACGTGCGCACAACAAAATTGATAAATTTGGCTGGCCTTTCAAACATCAACAGAGGCTTCAAGAGGTACATTAAGGCTCAATCTGCTGCAATACTTCAAATTAACGATGGGTTTAAAGGTGCAATGATTAATAACTACTCGATTATCAATTACTACAAACTATGGTTATTTAAAAGTAATAAATTAAACTATTTTCTTTCCATTAATAGATCATGATTCAGTTACTCATTCGGTCCCTAAAGTGAGAAAATGGGCAAGTCCTTGATCAGGACTTGTGCGCAGAATAGTAACGACGTGGACGTGAGGGTGAAAGATGATTTCTCTGATGTTTTCACCATTTACAAGAGATATCAAAGGTGGTCATTTTTTCCCCCCCAGGATTACGAGACCATAGAAGGCTGAAGTGTTATTGTCTTGAACACACATAACTGACACCTAATGGGGCTCACGAGTCTGAAAGGGGGTTGTTGATGTATTCATCAAAAATCAAAGACACACACACACACACAGGTTTTTAAAAGGCCATTGCTTTGATATTAGTGTTGTTCTGAGCAGCTCCTTCGCCTGCATGAATGTCAGCCAACATCCACGGAACCATTACCTCATCCACAGTGTGTGTGTGTGTGTGTGTGCGTGCGCGCGCTTTTGGAACCTGTCCACTAAGCAGTCAATAAATAAAAGCAATAAAAGTATGAGATATGGATCCAGACAAAACCACAGGCCAAATCGATGCGGTCTCCGGTGTTCGCCACGATTGGCATCATCATCCACACGTCGCGTGTGGGCAAAGTTCCAGCCTCTCCTCCCCTAAGCACATTTAGTGGCACAGGTCTCAGATGTGGCATCTTCTGCCAGGATGTAAGAAACAGTTTAACGCCAACGCCATTGACAGATGGGAGAGTACTCATCACGGGCTAAGGTGATCGGAAGAGAAAAGCGCGGAAGATGTCAACCAGTCCGCATCCGTAACAAATGAGCAAGCAGGTGATTTGTAAAAGATTTGTCCACATCCTAAATTAAACAAACCCTGAGGTGACAGTACCCCCAGGTCGCCAAGGCGCGCACACCAGTACGAGCAGGACAATGTTCATTGAATTGAGGCAAAGAAAAATGCGGCAAAAGCGGTTTAATTCTATATGTTCTATTTCATTGATGTATGTTTTTATAAAGCGCAACATTGGAGTGTCATTTTCCGTCCTGAAAAAAAATTGGCGGGGGAGGCTGGAACCGATTAATGGCATTTCCACTCATTTTAATAGAGAAAGATCATTTGAGATACATGCGTTTAAATTTACGGGCCCAGTAAGAGAGAGAATTAAACTGGTATGTCGAGGTACCGTTGTATTTTTGAGTTATCTCTCATTTACTGCTCATAGTTAACTTTTAACTCTGTCCGAATTCCCACGGTTTCCTTTTTTTAATCAACTTGCCTGTTGAAATGCAAAACTCCATGCAGCTGACCTCATAGAGCATCTTTTCGACTGACAATTCATATGACATAGAAGGCCTTGTTTACCCGTGGTGCCATCGGAGAAAATTGGGACTCTTGCAACCCAGAGGTCAAGACGTCACGAGAAATTGTCACATTCATTTTAAATGTCCGAGGTGGCTATTGTCATGAATAACTGATGAAGGCAGTTCACATTACAGGAACCGTATAAGAATTCAAAAGGCAGGCTAAATATAATGTGCATGTTTTGATCGCTATGCGAGGTGACGCTCACGCGCTGCATGTGTGCAAACTAGGGGGAAGGAAAAAAAACATGAAATAAAAATCACGACACCCATGACAGACGCCTCCTTCTAGTTCTGCTGGGTTTTTTTAGCATCCACGGGGAGGTGAAGGTACATCGCTACGGTAAAGCGAGGTGACAAGCCAGGAACAGCTGCAGCAACAGGCGGCCAGACAGAACGAGGCCTTCCCATGGCCTCTCTTGTCAACGCGATTACGAAGAGAGTTTCCAACGCGGCCCACGACATCCGCGATGGCCGCTAAGGGGAGACAAGCAGCGACTCGCCGGGCTACGCAGGCTAACTGCGACAGAAGAGGGCAAGCCAACTGTCACAAGGTATCAAAGATGAATAAACTGGATTCAACCTGCAGTCTCGTAATGGCCTCCAGGGGGTGCAAACAATGCTTTTTTTTAATCAAAATACAATAAAACAAAAACTCAACATTTTGTTTTATTTTATACAATTGGATATAAGAGTTCACAAAACTACAGTATGCGTCCCTTGTATTGCCCCCAAAGATTGCGTTGAAGCAAACAATTTGCTTGCGTTGGTGAGCTAACATTTTTTTCCATAAATGTCAATAATTTACATCTTAAAAGTTATTCCAACTTATGTTACTGTTTTTGCAGCAAAAAATACCAGTTGCACTTTTTACAGTGGAACGGAACCAGAGCGCCATGGCCAAAGCATATCACCAGCCTCGACATCCACTAGCCAGAGGCTGAGCCACAAAGTTTGTTTCCAATGTAGACGCATGCTGAGAGCGCAAACTTCACCAGAACAGGCCACCAAGTCTAAACAAGTCATGGAATACTCTGACTGAGAAATGTTGGAAAATGTACCCCAGGTTGAATGTAAAGTACAGTGAAATCTTACTATTCAAAGCCACAAAGACTTGCCGGAAATAGCAAATATCAGAAAATAACTGACAACCCGCAATTGTTTGGAATTGCCGACACAAATTATTTAAACTCAAAATATACAGAAAATGAAATTATACAGTTCTAAATAAAATGATTTCATACTTATTTTACAATACATTTGAAAACGAAGGGCTTCCAGACCATTTGATTAAGAAAAAAAAGGATACTAGCATGTATGTCACCTTGGCAATGTAGAAAAGTACCAATTACTACATTCCTACTGCATTACCCAGCACTTTGGCAGCAGCTTGTAGCATTTGAGGTGTTGCAGAAAGAGCACAAACATACGTACAAAGACGGCCGCAATTTTTTTTTTAGCAAATAGGTGAGTTAGGATGCACAGAGTGGGGGGAGAGGAAAAAAAATACGAAAAGGTGACCCTTGAAAATAAGGTGTTCACTGCACCCCATCCAGAAGCCTGACACCTTAGGTTACCCATTTCTAACTTGGCCCCTGCCTCACCTGGTCATGAAGTTCTGTCGAAACTCACAGAGCAGTTTCGGTAAACAAGCACAACTGGCAGACAAAACAGCTATGAAACCTTCTCAGCGGAGGTAGAACTTGGGAAGCGAAAAGGATTTCAGTGAGGTTATGACACCCACTAGCCAGAGGCTGAGCCATTTCTATAGTTGACGGAGGGGACGTGTAACTAAGGCGAAGCAATTACACCTGCTGTCTGAAAACATGGAATGGAACAGAACCGGGCCACCAATGCTAAACAATTTGCCAGACCGCCTTCAAGCATTTTCGACTGAGAGTTGAGGAAAAAGGTTTTCAGAAGACGTGACAGTTAATCGGAGGAGGCAACAAGTGGGTGTTGACTTTGGTCTGACATGAAGTTTCAGTTTGGCAGAACGCGCAAGGCGAGACAAATGAACCCTGAAGTCCGGGCTGGATGGCAAGAGAACATAGTGCGAGGACAAAGCCCAGGAGGCAAAACCGTGGGAGGAAAAGATCAGCTTGTAGTCTAAGGAGAACACAATGAAAGTGGCTAATCTGGAAACCCGGCTGACATTTTCGTTGAAAAAGAGCCTACTCACCGCCTGGAAGTCTCGGTGGCTGCACTCCTGGCCTTGGTAGCGGCAGTAGAGCATCATCTCCTGCAGGTCGTGTCCGACGCGCTCCACAAACTCGCGCATGCTGAAAGTCTTGGGTTTGTACGCCGTGAAGTTGGCGCGCTCCCGTAGGAAATCCAGCACGTCGGGTTCGGCCAGGTGCGGCTGAGAGACGTTCAGGTGCACGTCCAGCAGCGCCAGCAGCTCGCCGGCGTGATAGAGGTCGTTGCGTGTCAGACGCCCGAAGCGGTAGACGTTCAGGTTGCAAAGGGTGACGGCGGGGAAAACCAGGCTGCCCGACACCACGGCGTCCACGCTGGTCACGTGCGGGAAGGACAGGAAGTAGGCCAGACGCTCAGCGCTCTCCAGCGCCAGCAGGGCCACGCAGGTCAACAGTGCCGCCGCCCACAGGAGGCGCCGCGCCGTCCCGCCGCCGTTCGAGTAGGGGAAGACGAAGCGCAGGCCGTGCAGGGTGCTGCTGAACGCGAAGGCTCGCCAGGAGCCGGGACGCAGGCTGGAGCTCTCCCGGCTGCCGCAGCTTTCCTTCAAGTCCATCGTAAGCGGGGGCTCCGTCACCTTGGGAAGACCGCTCTTCCCCGACCCTCCCGCACCTGTGCCCAAAACACAGGTCAGGTCACATTTAGAATATACAGTAGTGTTGATGGAATGACGTAAAGAAATTCCATTGTGTTTCATTTTATTTTTATTACAAATGAATACATTTTGGTAAAATTGTAAATAAAAACAAAAAGAAAAAAATAGCAATACCGCAGAGCGCTAAATAAATAAAATTGAGTTGTGTAAAAGTGTTACACAACTCAACGAGCACATTAAATATTTTTAAAACGTACAATTAGAAAAATGTTCTTCTTAAATTTTAATTTTAACTTAATCTTGTCGTACATTAAAACTCAATAAAATTAAATATTAGCAAAAGAATCTAACAAATAAAAGTTTTAATACAGTTGGACAAAATAAACAAAAACTATAAAAGTAACTCAATAAGTAAAATGTAAAACAACATTAAAAAGAAACAAAAAAAACCTCAATATGAAACAAATGTGAAACTAAATTTAAAAAAATCCAATGACAAATAAATGCACCCTCTTCAAAAATAAGAAAGGAAAAAAATGAAAGAATACTTAATTAGCTAACATTTTTAAACTGAAACATGACAGCAAGCATCCTCTTCCTATCCCATCCTGTACGTACACCCTTCCACACTCTCATCAAATTTCCATAGTGAAAGGAGTACAACAGACACTCTCGCATGCAATCTCACACGCACACATCACATGTATGTCCAAGCGTGCCGGATTCTCCATGCGCTCAGCACCTTTCGTCTTCAGCCTAGCGAGGAGACATCCGGCGTGAGTGTGTGAGAGGAGAGGACGGGTGAGCCGTGAATGATCAAAGCCACTGCTTAGTCGTGAGCGCCCATTCAAACTCCTCCTGGCGTCCTCCGTCCGGCTACATCCGCTCGCCCGTTTCTTTCCTGCTCATCTGTGGCAGCGCCTGACAACGGCGGAGAAACAGAGAGGGAATGAGAGAAAAGGGAGAGGAGGAGGGTGAGGGGGAGCAGCGGTTCGCTCCCTCCCCTCTCTCACACTTGCACATCCCGTCACCTCAGATCGACACAAGCGGACGGACGGGAAACAGGAACATGGCCAAAACGTAGACTGACGGACGAATGGATGGATGGATGGTAGGGGTTTCAATGAGGGAGGGGGTGTATTTGGTGATGGTGGTGTCATGGGAAGTGAAGCGTGATGTTGGGAAGGAGGGAGCGGGACCAAAAAGGAAACTTAGGGAGAGTGGGGGTGGTGGATCGGAGAGAAGCGAGGTCAGAGGCAGCACGCCATCACTGGGACACAGGGGATATGAGGCAGGCATCCTGGTTGTAAGTCTTAATATGGAAGATGAGGGCAGGAGGGCATGGAGAGTCAGGATAATAAAACGTGTGTGGGGGAGGGGGGGCATTTTGGCGTTTTATAGCATTTTCAAATCCATTAAGTCCGTTATTCATGACGTAACTGAAGTCCAAAGTTATATGTACATGTTTGAGCTGTTTATAGTTAAACTATCATTGGACTCCAAAATAAAAACAATTTAAATTGTTTTGAACAAGACCGGTATAAGACTGAAAGTGGGTTTTGTTTGCTATGAATCACGACGCCAAGTTGGTGGAAAGTGTCAATCAAATGTATGACGATTGCAAGCTACAAATGAAAAATATAAAACATAAAATATTCATCGCTTCGCGGAGCAGAAGAAGTGATTATGAGGATTACCGAGGCGTAAGAAAGAAAAAAGTTGTACTTTTATTCCTGCTAACAAGGCGAGCGTTCAAGGTTCACCTACTTTTCGGCAGGGGGTGATTTGACGGCCTTGGCGTCATTAAACCTCATTCTGAAGCGTCTTCTTGTGCTGTAGTTGATGAGATGTTTCTAGTGCGCGTTTGCTCCACTTTACCAAGTTTTTAGTAATTCTGACACTTTCGCATGGTTTCCTCCGACCTCCACTTTGACATGACTGAGAATTCACTAATTGAGTAGCCACGACGCATTTTAGTAACGTCATTTTGGAACCCGCGACTAATTTTCTCAACAACCAATCACTATGAGTTCTTTAAATTGGCAGAAAATGGCATGGCTTTAAATTGTTTATTTAGCTGCAGTGTCGACAAAGGATAGTCTACTCTCGTCCACTCTTGGACAAGGTTAACTAAGTTTCTTTATGCAAAATAAATCCACTTTCCCGTGACTGCATTAATTGGCACGGCGACTGTGATGATAAAGAATAAGAAAAATAAAGATACACCACTGTGACGTTTTTTTTGGCACAGCCCACAAATTTCTGAACGACCAACTACATCCTATCTAAAAATATCAGCTTTCTACTTAGGTATTAGCTTCACAAATGTGTATTTGCAACTGAGCGACAATATATGTAATTTATTGGAGGAACCCGAACTTGTACCTTCCCCCAGGAACTCAGTTTAACTGAAGATGAAAAGAACTGAAAAATATCAAATTAGGGGCAGCGCAGCCCTGCATAAAGAGTAATGACAATTGAAGACTGCATTTTAATGGATTGTGAAGCATCATCATCCATCTGCCTACGTGGCAGAGGATACGTTGTGCAAGTTTAAAGGCAAATTATTATTATTCCTGTGCATATGATAATAAAATAATGTCACAACATTTGCAATGTATTTTTCTTTACTAACATCAACAGAGAGAGCCACTTGGGATACCTTTCAACAACAAAAATGCACATTTTGACATGTTGGGAACATTATAAAGATGATATTGGGGTCAGTGTTAATGCATCAGTTCCCTCAAAGACTGTAGGTGTCCTCGGGGAGCGCCACCAAGAACTCATCCAGGTCATCTGTAACGAAAAAGACAAACAATGGTCATGTGCTGAAGATATATGAGCCCCGGTCACATGGAGATCCTGCAAGATGACAGAAAAAGTCAGCATAAACGAGATGAAATAAATCATTAGAAAATAACAAATCTCTATATAGCAGGCTCCTAAAATATAAATTCAGCTAAAAATGAAATAAAAATACACAGTTTACAGACAGCGCATGCCAAGGACACCCCAAAATGTACATTTTCAATGAAATAAAATACAACTAGAATAACATTGTGATAAACACAACAACAACAAAAAGAATTATTAGTTTTAATTAACAAAACAAGATGAACATTTCCACACTAATACACATGATATGGCAACAAGTGGCAGTATAACCGCAAGCGTAAAATTTAAAGGGGGCATCAAGTCAAAACCTTTCTTAACAATATGTTCAATGAGTCTCCACTAGTCTAACTTAAAAATGCGTTTGTGAAATATGAGTTAACCTGGCAAAACATAAACATGGCTACATTTGAACTAAAAGAGTAATAGTCTTAAAATGGTTACACATTAACTGCAACACAGTTCTTCGGCATCCTGCAGTTTAGTGAACCCACCCGCATCCCAGCATGGAGTCTGCAGGCTTCCATCTTTGCATTCGGTCCTGTTATCATTACCATCATCGTCATCGTCAAACACCAGCTGCATGCAGGACGCAGGCTTGACGGCAGGTGACGGCGGTGTCGGCTCCTACGTGGAAGGATTTTTTTTTTTTTAATTCTCAGAGGGGCAGATAGATGGCTTGCCGATTTTGATTTTGGTGGGTGTCGCCCACCAGAAGCAATGGTGGGAGCTGCCCCGACGTGTGGGAGACTCCATCTGGCGAATAGATCCTGAGGAGATTGTTGGGCGTCACGTTGAGGTAGTGGTTGCGATGGGAGGGGGAGAACACGCCCACCTAGAAGGAAACGCCACACTTGCTATAAAATAAAAAGATCCTAGTGACACATTTTTAAATCAAAAATGGCGTTTGCTCACTTCTTTGAGCAGCAGCACAGCGCCAACTTTGAGTTCCCCCAAGCGCTCCTCCAGGAGGCGCCGATGCACTGTGCCCTGAATCTCACCTTTCATCAACACAATAGACATGTTACCCACTGTGCAGGAGTAGGAGTAAACCCGTGCGTGTTCCTTACAGATAATATTGAGAAACCGTCCGCATACTTGCCTGTAGGATCTCTGAACACGGCCTTCGCATCAGTGTGTGTGTGGTTGATACTCTTGAGCATCACGGCCATGTTTGGCACTTTGTTTTTGTTCAGCTGCTTCAAAGCCGCCTGCCACGGCAATAAAACAAGACCCCACCCCCCGGCCCCTAAAAATGACACTTTTGTTCAAAAGATGGAAGTGCAGCAGTGAAGCAAGAGACCTTGCGAAGCACCATGACCACGCTGAAAGAGCGCAGGAAGCACGCCGGGTTTCGCTCGTCCAATCCCATCTCAGCCTTCATCGCCGCCCAAGGGCCACCTAATTCCTCTTCCTCAGCCTGAGAGCTGGAAACCTGGACACAATCCATTCATTATCTACAGTGCTTGTCCTCATAAAGGTGCCGGGTGAGCTTGCCCAGCTGACGTTGGAATGGTCATGGGCAATGGCTGGGCAAAAACATATATGTGACGATAGAATGGGCGCCAATCAATGAAAGGGCACGTATGACCACATGAGTAGCATGCGGGCCTGTTCTACAAATAGCTCACTCGTGATGGGACATAGTTATTTTCTATGAATGTTGTAGAAGTGATCATTTGGGACACAAACCAACTTTATTAGCCCTTTCAATCAAGTGTATACTGTGCGGAATTACCTGGTTTGGAAGACGAGCCGCCACACCGTGGGCGGGAGTCTGGGGAACAGACACCACAATCTCATCCAGACTGTGACTGTGTGGCTGGACAAAAAAAAGAACAAACTCACTAAATGTGGTCATTTTGACAGGAAAGCAATTGACAAGGGACGACATCAACATTAGAGATTGACCTGCTGTGGGAGGAGCCCCGCCGGGCCCGGGAAACGCCGCGTTCTAGGCGGTCGAGGCTCTGAGCGAGGCCTCTTCCGGGATACCTTATTGGATGCAGAGACCAACTGCACCAGGTGATTGGTCAGCAGCGGAGTGCTGAGGGGGTGTGGACGAATGGTGAGAGAGGGGGAGGGCGATGTCACAGGCGCAGGCGAAACAGTCTCAAAGAGTCCCCAGGGTGGGCGAGAGGGGACCGGTGTGTTCCATGCTGCCTGCTGGGGCTTGCTGAGAGTCTTGGAAAGAGGGTTGGGTGCCGACCGGGAGGTGGTGACCGGGTGAGGGGCTGCCGAGGTTGGCACTCTTAGGGTTCCTCCAGCTGTGGGGTGGCACGGCGTTTTGGCCGGTACAGAGGCTCCCGCTAAACGTTCACACTCCTCCAAGTCTGCAAGGTCCAAATCCCAATCGTCAAAGTCATCCTGGGTGGTGGCATTGGTGGTGGGCCTCTGCAGGGTCCCCAAGTGCGGTTCAGTGACATCACCCGTGGTAGGCGGATTGGAGTGAGCTAATCGCTCTCCACTTGGCTGGAGGAGGCTAGTGAGGGAGCCTCGAGGGGCCGCAGGGGTGGCACCCAGCGGGCGTAATGCCACAACAGTGGTAGGGATGGAACTCTGCTGCGTGTTGCCTCTGTCCAAGTCCCACTCGCTGGACGGAAGGGAACAAGCTTGAGCGCCGGAGGAAAGCTTCCGCAAAGTCGGAGCAACCGTTTCCTGGTCCAGAAGGTGGAATGGCACACCGACGGCAAGCCTATCCTGTGCCCACACATGGGGCTCAGGGCGGTCCAGAGGCTGGGTCGGCTCAGGCCTCAGTGAATGAGCACCAGAGATAAGGTTATGGAAAGCAGCCTTATTGACCTTATTAAAGGCAAGACGTGACGACTCCCCATTTGGCCGGAAGAAATTGGTGCCGGAATCTCTGGTGACATCATGGATGGCAGGGGGCAGACACGGTGGCAAAGGGGTGGCAGGCCTCGGCTGGGGCTCAGGGAATTCTGGCAGAAGAGGGCAAGCCCGAGTGCCAGAGGAAACAGCAACTGTTTTAGAGGTCAAGGTGGGACGCAGGAAAGCTGATGTATGGAGGAGGTCGGTGCTGGAATCTTTATTGGAGGCCACACAAGCGGCAGCTACGGGTTGGGAAGGCACAGTGGTTGGTGGTCCGACAGCCCAGTTTGTCCCCAGCAAGTCCTGAGCCATAAACACAACTAGGGTCAACAACATTATCGAGTGATGAAGTCTGACGGAAATAGTAAATATGCATTTTGATTGGGAGGTTTGGCAGTGAGTGAGTTAGAGGGCTACTGCACCGTGTAAAAAATGTCATTTTAAGTAAAACTGTAGTATAAACCTGACATTAGCCTATTTGTAAAATAATGGGTGATAAAAGGGCGTGGTTATGGTGGTGATACTGTACATCTTTGTGACGTCACGTCATATTGTTTTCCCCAAAAAAGTGATGGCATCAGGTGCGTGTTTCGCTACCTCGTCGTCAAAGTCGTCGCCAATGTTGAACAGACCACTCAGTTTGCAGCTCTGTAAAAATCGAAAGACACCTTTCTGAAGCTCGCTTTGCGCGTAAATACAAGGTGACGATTTAGAGCGAAAAGGACGACATATTTACCACGTTACCGTGCAAGCTAACGTTCGCCCCGAAGGATCTTACCATTGCAAGCTCGAAATGTCTCGACGAGTTGTTACATGTAGCAAAGACGTTGAAGGCTATCCGGTGACGACAGATTTTTAACGCTCTTTTCTAAAGCAAATTATCCAACGGGGAACTAGTCTTGCTGTGGTGGGTGAATTTGGAGAAACGGTGAGCCCGCGATTCACGTCAAACGTGATGACGTTGCCGTATTCTGACAAAGAATGCGAACGTGTTTGATAGTTCCCCACCCGTTTCCTCTTTTTTAAAAGTTTGTAAAAATACACCCAAAAGATCTTTTGAGTCATTTTATATCAGATACAGGCCTCACGGAAAGCCATGTTTTATGTGTGAGGAGAAATAACATTGTATAATTACGACAAGAAAATGACTGCTGGGAACTCATCAACCCTCATCAAATGGGGCGAGACTATTCATTTCCCGTCCCCCGACAAAATCGGGAAAACCTCAGTCATTGAAAAACAAACCTCAATCGTATCCGTCTTTGGCGATAAAGCGAAATCAAGTAATTACAATAAGAAAATGACAACGACCATCTCGCCAGATTGCTTGCTGTACAACGGTACATTTTGACTGCGAGAGTAGAGCGAGATAGTTCCCGTCGATCCGCGATTCAAAGTCGTTATACCTTTTGGCGAGTTATTTGGGGAAGTTTATGTTGTGAAAATCAAAATTGTGCGTCACTTAGCATCTTCTTTTGGTTCCGAGTCGAATAACAAGGTAATCATTCCTGCCTAATTGCGAAAATGACAGACTCATGAAGCCGAAGAATATACAAGGCGCGATGGTTCCCCTACCGTCCTACGTCAAAGTTGGTAAAAAAATAAAATACAAGCTAGTTGTAACATTTTATTTTGTAAGAATCAAGGTTGGGCGTTATTGGTTGTCTTTCTCAAACGGTAAGGAACAATAACATGGTATTTACCCTCGTCTATTTAAGACAGAGACACACTTCGCCTCATTTGAGTTTCAGTAAGAATGCGGAAGTTAAGAGCCATGGTTGCCATCCCGTCTGCTGCAGGCTTTATTGTCTTCCTTTGGCTTTATGGAGAAATAAGGTAAGCTAGACGCAAAACAATAGATTATTAGATGTTGAAATAACACTATTCATTGTCATGTATTCGCTCTGTGGCGGTATCATGCGTTTACTCTCAATACTGCCACCTTTTGAGTATTTTGGAAATGCACAGGTATCAGTTTACCCACATTCGGGTATCTATTAATAACTGGTTATGAGTTTGTCTTTGGCAACCATCTACACCGCGGAATAAGTGTCACTGCACGATTGAGGGTGAAAAGGGGGAACTTTTAATGAGAGTTACTTACACTCTGTTTGCGACTCCAGTTGTGGGTGAGTCAAAACTTTTGTCAAGCATTTCTGGACCTGCTCAAACAAATAACAGAACATAGATTATATCGCCTTTTATTTGTGTTCTCCAGGAAGCGTCATGTCCAAGGACACATTTCCATACACATCCACATCGCTGCGCTCCCTGAGGCTAGAGCAGGAGTTGCATGACTGGGAAGAGGCGCGAAGGGCCCTGGCCCAGAGGCGAGCCCTGACCCGGGTCCCGCTGCCAAGGGCCCCCAGCAGGCCTCCGCCCGGGTCTCTGCGCCTCCAGGAGGTGCGGGCCGCCCCACCTCAGATCCGCTGCCGGGATGCCGCCATCCACAATACCTTCATGTGCGGTGACATGAAAGGTGTGTACGCCATCCTCAAGGACCCCGCCATGGTCGACGCCCTGATGGAGACTGTGCATGAGGAGATGGTGTGGGCCCCGGAGATGGGTACGTCCTTCAAGCTCAGGGCTGGCAAACTCATTTACTTTGCGGGCAACATGTGAAATTGTAACTGAAACCCATAAACAGTAGTACCTTCACTCACAAAATTCGAGAAAGCAGCTATGATTTAAGAGGTACCAACTTATTCAAAAAACTCAAAACAAGAACAAACATCAAGCAAAGAAGTGTATCTATCAAAGGTGTTAATCTGTGGAATAATCTCGAAACGGACCTGAAAATGAGTAAATCGCTTGCTGAGTTAAAAAACAAATTCAAAAAAATAGTACAAACAACCTACATCAATCAGAGTTAAAATGATAAATTCAAAACATTAAATATAATGATAAATCAGAACTAAGTTGATAAATAGAGAAAGGTATATAAATATCCATTATGAATTTAAGAGAAAATTGACACAAGAGTGTCAGGGTGTGGAAGTATATAATCCCGATACAAACCAAAAGTTGTAAAAATATCACGGTTAAGGGTAAAGTATGAGCCTTAATGGAGACTTCTTTCTTATTACTTTTTTCTTTTCTGATTGATATAAAAATGATTTATTAGATACAATCACATAACGGGGTAGGACTAGATAAGTTTTTTACTTCTTCCTACTCCCTTGAACATAATAACTGTGTTGAATGAAGATTGATTTCTTTCTTTTTACTTTTTTTATCTACCTTATTTTCTGTCAAATTATTACTGTATATATGTTTTATGTTCAATAAACAAACAAACAAACAAAGCAAAATGCCATAAACATGCTAACAAAACTAATGTTCCTCTGTCAGGAATGTGGACCATGAGCTGCAAGGTGAAGCAGACGTCCGCCTTGCGCCTCGCATCTTGCCATGGGCACGCTGGGTGCGTGGAGGAGCTCTTGTTCCGCGGGGCCGAGGTGAACGCAGACCCGGGAGGGAGCACGGCCCTCCACGACGCCTGCGCCGGAGGACACGCCGCCTGTGTCAAACTGTTGCTCGCCCATGGAGCAGACGCGCAACTGCTGTCAGCTGATGGAAATGCACCTCTTCACTTGTGCATCTTGCCACTCTCATTACAGTAAGCTTGGGACACCATTTTTTGCTCTATGTTGTCTTTGATGTGTTCAAAAACACAGATGTTAGGTTGACTAAAACTAATGTTTACAGAATCACATTCCATTTGTCAAAGACTCCAAAGTATCTGATGCTTACAAAAATAGAACTTTGGGTCACTGATGACTCTAAATTGTCCTTCATATTTAAAGATATATACCTAAGTTTTGCTCTTGAGAAAAAACAAACAAAATTTTTTTTCGGTTCACTCAATACTAATTTGTCTTCGATATTTTTCAAGCAAAGTATGTGCAAAAGAGGTTTTACCTTGACATGAAAATCCGCCTGCAGGTGCGCTGAGCTGCTTCTGGACAGCGGCGCCGACGTGAACGTGAGGACGGCGGAGTCCAGGCTCACCCCGCTACATGTGGCTGCCTTGAGGGGCTTGGAGGCCCACGTGGAGCTGCTGCTCTCCGTAGGTGCCGATGTGTTGGCCACCAACCTTGAGGGCGAGACGGTCCTCAACGCCGCCTGCGCCAGGGCCGAAAAGCCATCGGAGGCAAGCCGCTACCAGGGCGTGGTGCGCAGGCTGCTGGATGCGGGTGCCGACCCGCGTACGGCGGGCAAGAAGCGACACACGCCGCTGCACAACGCTTGCGCCAACTGCTGCCCGGCTATCGTGGAACTACTGCTGCTCTACGGAGCGCAGGCAGACGTCAGAAACTGCGCGGGGTACACGCCCTTGGAATGTCTGCTGCAGGTACGACAACAAAAAAGCAAAACATCAAGACAATGAAATAAAATGCTGATTGTCCCTGAAGGTGCTTGAGGACTACTTGAACCAGCAACCTGAATCAGTGGTACGGACTCTCCTGAACCATGGAGCCAAAACTGTCCCACCAAAGGTTTGTAAAAGTGACAGTGTAGAGCCTAAAAAAGAAACTTTTGAGTGAACTCCAAAGACAGTTTTGAGTTTTTAAACGAAGCTAAACGTACATTTTTCTTGATCAAAGACAATTTCATCTTCAAAGAATTTGAATGTTTTTCAACATCAAGTAGAATTTAGTGTTTGACGATCCTGACATGTTAAATAGCAAAAGACAACTCATTCAAAAAAAAAACAAAAAAACATCATTTAATTTTTTTGCTTTCCTCCATGGCTAACTCGAGGAGTTGATTAATGTAAAGATTGTTTACTTTTTTGTGCACAGATGTTGAGGCGGTGCGTCATCTCTCCCGCCACGTTGGAGGTGATCCTGAACTCGTACCCCATCGTTCCGCCATGCGACTGGATTGACGACTGCCCTCTCACGCAGGGACACCTGGATTTCTTCAAACTAGTGCGCGAACGGAGCGGCCATCCTCGCTCACTGCAGCATCTCTGCCGCTGCGCTTTGCGTCGTCAGTTGGGGTCGTTATGCCACTCACAAGTGAGTCGCCTGGACGTCCCCAGCTCGGTCAAGGATTACCTGCTGCTGCATAATGACGGCACGCTACACTGAATTTGGATTATGACATGTTTTCTTTGATTTTGTAAGCTTTTGTTGAATTGTTAATTATCATTTTATATTTAAGCATTATATTATTTTGTTATTTACCTAAATTATTTTCTGTTTAATGCTGTTTGTTGGTGAATTGATGATTTTCATATCAATACAAAAAAATGGTATGTGTTTGTAACCAGATATACAGTGTGGCAGAGTCCCATAAACCGTATCAGTGGTCCTGTTGGTGGTTCATGGAGATGATTTTTGGAACTTTTTTGTATGTACTCTACACAAAAGCTTTTTTCCCTTTGTATTGTATATTTTTTACCTTAAACCTGTTATTTTGTTTTTCGGACATTAAACTACATGAATGTAAAATAAATAAAGACTGAAAGATGAAATAATTAAGATTGTGGAAGAACACGAGCACGGGGTCAGACTGCTGACGTCCCTCCTCTCTTCCGCCTGAGTGAGTCTCCTGTTTTGAGGAAGTAGCCGCTTGCTAGCTACTAGCATCGAGGAAGTTCATCGGCAAACATGTTCTCATTGCACGCCTGATCGGTAAGGAATAATCCCGTCATCCACAATGAAATTAAACGACGCCAAGCGAGTTGTAACGGCGATTAAACGCGAAAAGGGAGCCAAGAGCTCTTCCTCTTTATTTAGCTTGAGTTAGCTCGTGAGGCTAACGCCGCCTCTTGTTGTCATGAATTGACACATTGACGGGAGTCACAACGTTACTCATTTGCTGGCTCACTAATCCGCGTTAAAACATTCAAGGTAAGTTTTTTTTCATTTTCATTATGATAACGACTTGACCTGTTAAGTATGCAGTGCATTAATTGTGACGTCAACATGTTGGCCTTCTTGTGACGTGAACGTACTTCCGGTTTTGATGTTTCCTCATTTCTGTCTTACGCCTTATAATAAAAATGTTTTTGAAACAAAAAGAATATTGTGCCATGAAAGACGTGTGTGTGTGTATTTTACATTAATACACACACACATTTTGTAAGTATGACTGTTTTGTCATAACACATGGGGGGGTCCGACAATGACTTCAGCTTTGTTGCAAAACATCACAATGCTAAATTCTGGTTTTGAAAAGTGCATATTTTGTGTCAAAAACACAATTTGTGCAGGTCAAAGAAATGGCAGTGTGTGCACTGACCATGCTGGACGGGATGGGTGGCGAGGCCACAGCGGCGGGTGGCGCCCTGCTGGTGGCCCTGGCGTTGGTGCTGGCCTGGCTGTCCACACACGTGGCAGAGCGCGGGGATCACATCCTGGGCACAATCCTGACGGCAGGCGCCCACGCCTCACTCATCGGCGTGGGCGGGGACGCGGGCGGCGACGTCCAGGTTGACGCTCCTGAGCAGACCGGTGCCGCCCCTCCTTCGCCAGAGAACAAGCCAGACGACGGTGAGGCGGATGAGGGGGCTCTGCCCGAGGACACTGATCTTTTGCTGGACATTCAGAGCAAAGCACCCCCGGGGGGAAGAATTCATGCTTCGGACGAGGAGGAAGACGAGGATTACGGCGAAGACGTAGAGAGAGAGCAGGGATGTAAAAAGGCGTTGTCTGCCGTGCCGTCCTTTTGTGTGCGACTCAAGTTTTTAAACGACACTGAAGAAGTGGCGGTCGTCAAGCCTCACCATACTGTGGACCAACTCAAAAGGTTCGGGCACACGTTTTGGCACAAAAACTACATGTTGCCATCAGGAGGAAACCTTAAAAGTTCAAAATATGGTCAATGTCATATTTTTGTCACAAATCGATATTGATCTGTCCCCATACCAGCCGTTATTTTTCCTCAGTATTAACCAATTTAAAGTGTTGAAAATAGAGTAGCTTGTGAATTTAACCCACCAAAATAAGGTTTACTGTAACATTTCCTCATGGTGCCACAAGATGACATCATAGTACTACTTTTACATTAGCCAGGGCTTTGGGCTGTCTAATAAGACTAAGGCCACTTCCACCCAGTTGCTTGGTACTAGAGGGCCACAAGGTGGCACTGCTTTTGCATTAGAAAGGGCTTTAGCGCCATCTTTCGGTGTTTCAGAAAGAGCACAAAAAAAGCAAATAGGACAGGTTACAAAAAAGTTTAGCAAATGGAAAATCGATAGACACACACAGCATTTAAGTGTTGCCCTAATATATGTTCATATCGATGCTGAAATGTACCTTGTGAATTTCTCCCTGTTCAGTAAGTACTTCTCTGGGCGTGAGCATCAGATCAAGCTGATCTATCAAGGCCAACTCCTGCAGGACTCCAAGAGGACTCTGCTGTCCCTGAACGTGACTCATAACAGCGTCATCCACTGCCACGTCTCGCAGGCCCCGCAAGACGGCACCCCAGAAACGGGGGCGGCGGGTTCCCCCCAGGGGGCGTCGGATGTCTCCGGGGGCCTGCGGGCGGCGGGTGTGGCCATCAGTACAGGCAGCCTGGTGGTGCCCGTGTTCGTGGTGATCCTGGCTGTAGTTTGGTACTTCCGCATCAACTACCGACAGTTCTTCACCGCGCCCGCCACCATCTCCCTGGTGGGTGTCACCATCTTCTTCAGCTTCCTCATCTTTGGCATGCACAGCCGCTGAAGAAACTCATTAGCATGTGACACTTACGCAACCTCCACCAAGGCCCTGAAACTCCCATATTTGGATCATCCACATGCTGAAAACCAAAGAAAAAAAAAAGCAAGCAGTCCACCCACCTGCGTTTGACACGCATTTCTCTCCAGCTGCGCCTTTCTCTGCCATAAAACATCACTTGGACTCAGTCGGACGCTTTTTGCCTAACACGCTAACAAATGGCAACAAAGACAAATCTCCTTGGAGGTGGTTAAATGGAGAGAAAGAAAAAAACTGATCATAATTGAGCTTGATCACAAACTAAAGTTTGTGATTAAGCTTTCTTTTCGGCTCTCCGATGTCTAAGGCTGTGTGTCCTTGTCAATTATTCACGCTGAACATTTTTTCTGTGGTGTGTAGAAATTTATTTAAAGGCGGAGATACTCTATTACGATAGTAGACCAGACCTGGTGTCTTTTGTGTACAATATTGTGTATTTAGTGTAAATAAAATGAATGAATGAAACTAATGAATCTGGCACTTAGGAGAAAATAAAAATTGGAGTCTTTCTCCAATGAAATGCATTGAAAAAAAACCTTCCCACTTTTGTTTATTTACAAACATCAGTAACGCAGGACAGCGCTCGTATATATATATTTTTTTTTTACATTTCTTGATATTTAGAGCTCACATCACAAAAAGATCACTTTACAAAACTTCACAGGACTATAAAAATATACATAATTAGATTTCAAATATGTGAGCTTACCGTGTCCATCACCACCATTACAATTAAATGTGCAAATACAAGGTGTGTGTGCGTCTATGTGTGTATAAAGCACGCCATGTATGATACCATGTCACGAGTGACCATTTCGATCCTTTACATGAAAGAATTAGGTCGTCATGATCTTCACAAAACTCAAAACATATGTCACAAGTATACAAAAGTAGCATGTTTCCCGAATAGTGGCCAGTGACAACATTGTGGAGCAATCACATCAGTCATTTGGGGAACGGCGTCTTCTGGAGGAAGGCCTTAAACTTTTGGGGTATGCCTCGATTGGAACGAGGTGTATATTTTTTTTTGTGGTGTGGCAGCTGTTAAGAGATGCTTGTCTTTTTCGATTTGTCTCGGGGTGCGCCGTTTAATCTTTTGGGATTCGGCGTCTATGTTCTTGTTTGGAGGGAGGCTTCAGCTTTTTGGGGTACAGGGTCCAATGGAGGGAAGCATCAATCTGTTCTATTAGGATTTGTCTTGAGTTACGGGGTGTTGGGGTATGCCGCCAATTAGTAAGGCATCGGTTTGTCTTTTGGGGATATGTTGGGGGCATTAATGTGTCTGTCTTTTGGGGTACGGTAGAATTGGAGGGAGGCATTAATGTGTTTTGGGCTATGGTGTTTACTGGCAGGACAGATTTAGACAGACAGGCCACTATTTAAGAAAATACGGTATACACCAGTCGCACTTCACCTGGAATACACACAGCAGTACAGAGCAGAGGAATGTATATGTGTGTGTGTGTGTGTGTGTGTGTGGTTGTTAGTGCACCTGAACACATCATCTCGACACTTTCTGTCAAGTTGGCGGAGAGACGAGGGGGTGGAGGGGTGTCCTCTGGTGCTAGTTCAAGTCATCGTAGATACTGGAAATAGAAGGAGCAGGAAGTTTGGGGCGCTTTTTCTTGGCAGGCAAGCTAACGTTACTCTGCGAGACGCCGCCATTGCTGCCACTTGTTAGACTGCCGCTTGTTCCTTCGCCGCTGACTCCTCCTGTTCCTCCTCCACCTGCCGTGCTGTTCAAAACCAGCGAGGTTCGCTTTTTCTTCTTGGGCCTGCGAGGGTCTGAATGGTTGGTGCCTGTGTGGAGAGATGGAAGGAACGTGGAAAAATTAGATCCAAACCAATCGGTGGTGCTTTATATGAACATCCGAGCAGTACAAAGTACAATGGTGAATGGAGGACAAAGGGGAAGCAAACTTGAAGAGTCCTGCACATAAAATCTATAAAAATGGTGGACAGAAAGCTAAATATCATAAAAATGGCTGTTCACCGCCGCAAGTAGTCTAAACACGGCATTCTGATTGTTTTTGCATTTGTGGAATATGAATTGAACAGCGAAATCCACCTGTTTTTAATCTATCTCAGGGGGGAGGTCAATTAACGATAACTTCGCAGTTGCTCAGTGCGAAGGTAATGACCAATCATGTTTTCTGGGTTGGGTCATGTGACATTCACAGATGAGCCATGATTGGTTGTCAACTGATGTCATTTCCAGTCAACAGCAAGTAGCAAAATGGCCGCCTTCGTAGATGGCGTATTTTGCCGCATAATTCATATTCTACAAACGCAATATTAATCAGAAAGCTTCGTTTAGACTAGTGGGGGTGCATAAAACATTTGTGACTTGACTTTCCCTTTGAGTAAGTCAAATAAAATTTTAAAACTAACAGGAATACATATAATATAAAATGTAATACAAAAATGAACAATTGACTACATAAATAAAAATATAGAGAGTCAATAAACAAAAATTAAAAAGAATCTAAAAATGCCTTAGTAGCAACTTACTGGCTCTGGATGAGGCGGAGTCGGTGGGTGAAATCTCTGGCGAGTCTTCCCACTGCAGGCGGCTGATGAGACTCTGGGCCCCGCTGCCGTCCCCTTGAAGCTCAAACATGTCGCCCTCCACCGAGGCGTCGGCGTCAGGTAGGGACGACCTGGAGGCCACGGAAAGTTCACACCAGGTCACTTCCTGTGTGTGGACTCACCCGCAAACCAGCAATTCTGATCTTTGGAAAATTGTTTCATTTTTACGGTATCGTATCCTTTCATTGATCAGAACTTTGGTGGCATTTTCTTGCTTCAGAGAAATCACATGGTTGTTAACATTGAGGCGGCCATTTTGAGTTAGCAAGGCCTCGCAAGAGCAATGACTGTACAGAACTAAAACACACACGTACACCCATACACGCACTACTCCAACACACACACTTTGTGGCTCACACTAACACAAGTACACACAATGGAACCCCTCCAGTGGTCACTCACAAATCAAACTGTCCTTAAAGCTGTTTAAAAAAAACTGTCAGAAGCATTCACCCATAAATCAAATACACATGGAAGAGGTGGGAGTGGGGGGGGGGGGGGGGGGGGGGGCGTTAAGGATGGGATTGAGGAAGGGTTTTGGGGGGGGGGGGGGGGGGGACACTCACGCGGACGGCCCCAGGAGGAACACCCTGACGCTCCTCCTCTGCTCGTCCGTGTGCTGGGGACACCGCTGAGACCTGGTGGGCGGGACACAAGGTGGCGTTACACATCCCTGACCGACTTGACGCACCAGCCTGGTTGCAGGGAGACCCTTTCACCGTAATTTGCTGTCTTTGACACAGAGATGAGTGAAAAGTGGTAACCAAAAAGGGTGTTGATAAACTGTGTCTTCCAAACCGAACCCAGCTCATCATCTGGTCAAAATGACTGATTAAAAAAAGAAGAAAAAATAAGGGATTTCTTTTTTTTTTTAATTGCAGGATGCAGTGTCACTGTGTAAAAGCGGCTCTTCAGGCAGCCATTTTGCAGGGTCTCCGCATGAAAGTGACTGGTGACTGGTCACCTGCCAGAGGGCCTTGTGCGTGCAAGTCGATGGCTCGCCGGCCCTCCTGCCAACTTGTGTTCAACCTTCAGTCGGTCCCACCGTTTAAAGTAGACGAAGATGAAAATGAAAGTCATCATGCACTTTCACTTTCACGTCAGCGCCGTATCAAGTGGAAAGAGGGGAAACCTCATAGGGTCAGACAGACATCATCACGTCACGGCAGCGTGCGTGTGTTCTGCGTGCTACATACCTGGTGCACATCTTCTTGGTGTGCTCAGAGATCACCCCACATTGCTGCACAAACACACACAACCTGAGCAAACCATCCATCAGCGAGTATCATTTCCACCGACCGGTACTTTTGTATCGCGGTGGAATTTTCCACCTGAACAAGCAATCCTTTGTCAGGGGACACCTTGTGGAGGGCGAAGAAAGACAGTAACTACGGTATTCTCACCGTGGTCAGAAGCGATCTGACTTCCTCGGGGCCCAGAGTTTCGTAACTGATGCCAGCATTGTTGTAGTTGTTGTACTGAAACAAGGCCAAAGACACAAAAGGGAGCTTATCGTCTCTGACGCAGTCCCGTAAACTTTATAGTGAAGCCTGACTGATGGTGAATGGGGGGGGGGAAGGAGTGGTCACCTTGAAAGCTTCGGCAGTGACGCTGCTGCTCAAGTCACCTGAAACACAAAGCAAGGCTCACATACTTCATCTCGAAAATTCATTGTGTAAATAAAACTACTGGTATATGAAATATTTTCGCTAACTGTAAGCGAATCGTGATGGGTGACGTTATTTTTTTTTAACTCGTTGATCGGTCTCAAATATCCTGTTCTTGTAAAGATAAGATAAGATATCCTTTATTTGTCCCACACTGGGGAAATTTACAGCCTCCAGCAGCAAGAATGTAGGCAGAAAGAAGAAGAGAAAAACAAACAAACACCGTTCAATTAAGTGCAATATAAATACAAAATGGATAAATCGCAGTGCTATTTACTGTTGTTTTCTACATCATTAATTATTATTAATATTATTGTTGCTATTTTTTATTCAGCAGCCTGACAGCAGTTGGTAGGAACGAGCATCGGTATCTCTCCTTCTTGCAGCGCGGGTGTAACAGTCTATGGCTGAAGGAGCTACCTAGTGCTGTCAGGGCGGGCTGCAGAGGGTGGGAGGGACTGTCCATCATAGCTTTTAGCTTAGTTAGCATCCTTCTGTTGCCCACCTCCTCCAGAGTGTCAAGGGAGCAGCCCAGGACAGAACTGGCCTTCCTGACCAGTCGCTCCAGTCTCTTTCTGTCCCGGGCTGAGATGCTACCTGACCAGCAGACAATGCCATAATGGATGGCCGAGGCCACCACCGAGTTATAGAAAGTCTTAAGGAGCGACCCCTGAACCCCAAAAGACCTCAGTTTCCTGAGTAGGAAGAGTCGGCTCTGTCCTTTCCTAATCAGGGTGTCCGTGAAAGCCTAATTCATTGATTGAAATAAAGTAAAAAAAGAATCATCCCTCACCATTTTTGTGCTTTAGAGATTTGGATCGCCGAGGTGAATTCTGATTCTGCGCGGATGAAAAACCAGAGTTACATGAGAGCACACAACATAACGGTAGTCGAGAATGCGAAGAAATAAAAGTGAAACGACCTTATCTGACTTTCTCTTCTTAGCTGCAATCAGAAGATAATAATCATTAAAAAAAATAATCCTAACAAAGTTTGCTACATTGGGAGTTTCTGTTTGATTTTCAGATTGCTCACATTTCTTCTCCGCACCGTACGACCAGTCGTTGTCATTCAGGTCATCATTATCTTCCTGGTCGCTCTCTGACTTGCTCACATTGTTGTTGTTGCTGGCCAGTCTGTCATAAATATGAAAAAAAAAATAGAAAATAAAAATCATACAATATGATTTGGCGGCTCAATTTGCGTGGGGCTGACCTGCGGCTGGCGATCCGGCTGCTGTTGCGCCCCATGCCCAGGCACTTCTCCAAGTGTGGCGCAAAGCGGGACGCGGCAATCAACCGCTTGCAATTGGGACACTCGCACTCCTTGTTCTTCCACTGGTTGTACACCTGGCCGAAGATGTCCAGTCCTGGCTGGTCTACAATCTCTGCAAAAACGACAGAGGAGGAGAACCAAGGTCTCCTGTTATGTGTGCCCCTTCGCTACCATTCGTTGTGTGTGTTGGGCTGCAACTCATCCTTGTTTTCATAACCGATTAATCGGTCGATTATTTTGTAGAGCACTCGATGAATCGTATTTTTTAGAAAGCATGTTTTAATGTCTGTGCCTTTATTCAAAAATATGTTGCTCACTGAACTAAATCTTTCAAAAAATAAATAAATAAATCAACTGGGCAAAGTTGTGATGTTACCAACCGAATTCTTTGGCGCTCTCCGGGTCGGTGTCGTCTAGGAAGAAGTAGCCATGCTTGACAGCGCGATGCACCTCAAAGCAAAGGCCCAGGCAGGCATCCTCCACCAGCTCAGAGTAGATATCGTGGACCAAGGCCTAACACACACAACTGTTAAATTTCAAGAATGACAAATATATGTAGATATACACACAATGTAATACTGCTTGTACCTCCAGCCTGGTGTTGTCTGGGCCTGAAAGGGCCATATCCTCCATTTTCATTTGAAAATCCCACTGATGAATCCCCTTGATGGCGTTGAAACAAAAGGGTCCTGTGTACCTAGCATGTTGGCAGCAGGCACAATAACTATATTATTCACATTTAAGCTAAAAAAAAAAAAAAAAGCATATTTATGGTAACAAATGTAAACACATAGCTCTCGCAGTAACTCCATATTTCTCAGTCACCGTCAAGCCAGCATCTATAAAGTGACAGTGCCATACTGGCCCAGGGCCATCGAGCCAACATTAATGTCGGACGCTGAGCAACATTAATCAACACACTGATTACATTAACAGGCACATGAGTGCCATTTGACTCATTTTCTAGCTTTAAAAAAACAACGCACGTTTATAGTGAAAATTCTCAACACATATCTGTCAAATTAATTCCAAAACAATCACTTTAAACTCTAAAAACATGCTCGTAGTACGTAGATCACACAAGTCATTCTTACCTCCAAATTACTCACTTTAAAGCTTTTAAGTCGCTTTTCTCTCTTCATCCTGTCAATAAAAAAGAAAATAGAGTTCTAAAGAAAGGGTCATTATGTTTACTGGTAGGGTTGGACATACACTATGAAACAGTCACAACCCCCCCCCCCCCCCCCCCACCAGTATGAGTATTTAAAAAGCGCGATATACAATACATCCTGATTTATATAGCGCTTTGACAAGAGCCGCAGCTGTTACAATGCTCTTTACAAAACAGTTACCATAAAATAAAATAACAAAAGAAGTATAAAATAATAAACAACACATAACATAAAAACAGACAGTCATGCAATCTTAACCACTTTTCCCTCATAGACTTTGTTGTTTGAAGCAGTATAAAGATATATAATAAAGATGGAATACAATGAAAATAAAATAATCACTATGGCAAAATGATACAAAACACTCTCAATCGATCAAAAAAAAGTTACGTTGAACCTGATACAGTACCTGTTGTCAGATTTTTTGAGGGGAAGAATATGGCTCTGAAGTTGAGAGATTTGTTTACTTGGATTTTTGAGCCTCAATGTCAGTGAAACTAATCATCCAAGAGAAACCAGATTGCGGAGAATGTTTGAGCTGACACCGGAGATGGAGGCAGATGTAGCAGAAGTCTTATCTGAGCTCAACCACTCTTCAAGTTTGCTATTCAATTTCGACAAGTACCTAAGATAATTTTACTTGAGCTACACCCCCGACATTCCATATTTTGGGGCAGTCATTTTGGCCGTCATTGCAATATACGTTTATTATTGTGGATGTAAAAATAAACACCAAAGAACAGGTAACCAAATTGAAATAATTTTGTGCTACACTACAGTATTACGTGCGGGCTGTTTGTGTCTTTTGTGCCGTCATTGTTTTTCTTTTTCGATTACGACGGGAAAGCATATACTGAACATTACCAATCACCAAAAGGTTGACTCAAGCATGAGCTACCTAGCTGGCTAGTGGCTAGCAACCGCCGAACCGTGAAGCGCGTGCCACAGCGAGGAATGGGGGAGCGCGCGCATCATCATCATCATCAGCTGCAAGACCATCATCATCATCAGCACCATAAGATATTGCTTTCCTTTTACCTCGTCGTCACGGAAGGGACCCGTTCCGCCTAGGCGAGAGGCGACTCGGCATAACCCGCGTCAGTCAGCGCGAGGAATCTTTTTCGACGTCCATATTGGTCAAGTCTCGGGAAAAAAATGTCAAAAGTGTATCTCTCTTTGGTGATATTGTTTGTTTTTCGTAGGTATTGACGAAACAAACAAACGATCGTCTTTTGCAGCTTGACAGTCGGAAAGCGGCCATGCAGCAACACTCCACCAATCACAGCGCGGGATAACACGGAACACGGCACTTCCGTTTACGTCATTTAACGTTTATATTACGTAATGAGGATGGTGCAAACTACGGAAGCTCGACAAAGATAAACATTCTTTTAAGCCATGTTGTTCGGTGTTTTTTGAAAGTTTTTCATTTATCTCTTTGGCAATGATACAAGTGGTGTATGCTTTTTAAATTGTTATTGGCCAGATAAATACATTTATCCTTATGTATCAAGCAATCAACTTTATTTTCAGAGCACTTGAAAACAACGCGTTGTTACAGCTGTAGTTTTTGTGAAAGTATTGTATGTATTGTTTAACCATTGCTGTAAGTGCTGTACGTGGAATAACATTTATTCATACAGTAACAGACAATTGAAAGAATCAATTAATTATTAACGTCAAGGCCAGACATCGTGCTTACGTCAGTATCTTCAAGACAGGTGCCATTGATAGAAATGATAGTTCCTTGGGAGGATCCCAAAGAGCAGTCTTCTCAAAACATGATTGACGATTACTCTCATTCGCAAAAGACAACCAATTGTTCAAGATTGTGTTTATTTGCCCAAATACTTGAACTACAAGGACATCATCATTAACACCCTCTGCTATAGAAAACATTTTTGTTTGTTTGTCAAATGATCAGCAGTACAAACTTGTAAAGCTCCCCCCTCCCGCCCCCCACTTTTAAACATCTCTCCCTCTCAAGGAAAACAAAACCAAGCAACGGACGGGAGAAAAGAAAAACACTCCATACAAAATTAAAACAGTATTTACAAGAATACAGCCCCCCCCCCTCCTTTTAAACGTTGATTCAGTTACAACTAAGCGTCTCAAAACGATATATAACTAATGTCAGTCATGGTGTGTGTGATCACCAAGCAAAAACGTCCAATATTTACATTCATGATGTAGTCTGTGTCGTCCACGATACTAAGTGCAGATTTGCGGGGAGGTAACCAGCATTAAACACCATTGTAATGAGCCAATTTAGAATATATATACTTAAAATAATAAAACATGCATGTGGGGGAACAAGGTGAGCGTTGCACAACAAGCTGGTTTATTTGTTGTTTGGCCAGAAAATGAACATCAACCCTGAAATAAAACGTACAGTGCCGCTATATATGCGTTTACTAAAAAAACAACTGCCAATTCATTTCTTTTATGTGTGTGTTTGTGATACATTGCATGTGAATGTATATTTGCAAAGCAATGTAATATTAAGACAGTCTATTGTTTGTGTTGCGACTGTGGCACCCAGTTTCACTTAGTACAATGGCGGCCAATCAACAAGTAGGAGGAAAGAAGAAAGGAATTTTTTTTTTTTTTTAAAAAGCGGGATCGAAAAACTTATGTGCACTGCAGCATTTTAAACTACGTTCCAGCAATGACGACGACAACAACAACAAAACATTCATCATGGCTTCTTCTTCGTTGTTTTTTTTTTAATTTCTGAAAAAATACCACCTCTTTTAGAACTGAACAGGATAAAATCAAAAGCAGAGAAAAAGGAGAGAGGGGAAAAAGTATTAACAAGGAAACATTCTTAAGAGTGCAATTTTTCCAGTACAAACACCCTCGCATCCTGCCCGCCCCTCTCCCTGCTTTAAGTGTCCCACCCGGTCGTCGTGTTCTTTGGCTGCGAGAAGCCTGGCTCGTCCCTGCGGAACAATCAAATAAAATGGGAGACATTGTTTTAAAACTTAAAAATAAAAACAAATAATAATACAAAAAAATAATAAGGAAGTGTCAGTTCAGAACATCGCCAAACCAGTGGGATGCGGGTCTGACTAAAACTGGGTGAGGGACTGAAGGGAACCCAACAACAACAACAACAACAAAAAAGTGGGCGTGTGAAACGGAGGTGGCTTGGGCAGGGGTTGGCACAGTGGCAGTGCTCACTCCCTCCTGGATGAACCCCCGTGGCTCAGCTTGGTCTGTCCCGCCGTCACGGCGGTCCCGCCCCCGGTGCCCCTGGCGACAATGGCCGCCGCCCTTCAGTCTGAGTCCGAGTCTGAGGAGCCGCCCGAGTTGGACTCGCTGCTGCTGTCTTCTGACTTGTTCTCCTTGTCGTCCACCTCGTCGTCGTCATCCTCGTCGTCGTCATCGTCATCCTTCTTCAACACAAACGTGTAACAGCCAGATGTCACCATGGATGTTTGTCATTAATTTCATATTGGATAAACAATTTGGAGTTATATATGTAGAGATTTCTTTTTAACTGAGGTGTGAGAACGAATCTAAATGAGAATTTACAGAATTAATACCACACAATTTGCCATGTAACGTGTTTTTTTTCCCCCCGTATGATGTGCCATTTTTGTCGCCTTATAAATCATTTATCGCAACGCAACTTACGTCATCGTCATCATCGTCATCTTCACTGGAGGATGCCCCTTCAGAGGAAGCCTTGTCCTTTTCGTCATCATCTTCATCATCATCATCATCGTCGTCGTCGTCGTCGTTGTCCTCAGTGTCCTGTGGGGAAGCCATAGATGGTGGCTTACGCTCACGGTGGAAATATGCTCTGAGTGCACACTAGTTCACTTCATCCATTTGTAACATGAACCCTTTTTCTTCAGTTATGTTTTTAAGATCGAGAGAAGCCAAAATCAAAATCACAATTAAATTTTGATTACCCCCCCCCAAACATTGGGGGGGGGGGGGGGAATCAAAATTTTTGGTGGGTTGGCGCTCCAGATAAAGTTTGGAAAACTTACAGATTTCTTGGCCTTGGGCTTGGGGCCTCCTGGTTTTGCCGGGGCTTTCCTCTTCTGGAAGATCAAGAGGACCCACATTGCAATAAAAAGCCACGATAAAATAAAGCAGTTTCTCATTCCCTGTTGCGGTTGACGATTCCCGACTCACCTGTGAGTTGTACTCTTTGTAGGTGTTCCTCACTTGAGAAGATACGCTCTGGGAGAAGGGAAGACGCATATTAGAAGATTTTTTTTTTTTTTGGTTTCCTTTCAGCCGACACAGCATCGGATGGTAAAATGTTTCGAGAGCACTCACGGCGAGCCACTGCTCAAGCAGCACTTTATACTGCCTCTGCATCTCTTCGGCAATCTTTTTGTAGCGGTCCTTGTCCTTGAGAGGCAGCCTCTGCCAGCGGCTGCCAATCTCCGTCATCCTCTCCTTCATGGGCAGGTGGTTGAGCTCGCCATTGGACAGCATCTCCTGAGAGAACTTCTGGTACCCGTTTCTGAGACAAGACAGGATGTCAGCTCAAGCAGGGCGGAAAGGGCGCCGCGACAAACGGCAAATGCAACTCACGACGGCGGCTTCTTGGGCTCGCCCTCGAACTTCATCTTCTTTCCCGAGGCCACGGCGGTGGCGACGGGCGAACGCATCTCGCACAGGTCTCGCTGTGGATGACAGTCAGAATGGTGGTTAGCCGCCACCGCGTCAGATGCCGCTGCCAGGCTCAGGCCGGCGTGACGCTTTTCCACCTCATATCTTTTCTGGTCTTCTGCCGCCTTTTTGATCCACATAATCTTTTCCTTCTTTTCCATGGTGCTCCAAGTGGCCTCCATCGCCTTCTGAGCCTTGGGACGGTCGTTCTGCAGTGCGCATATCCGCAGTTAAATACGCAATAAGCATGAGGCGTTTCATAAAATGATGTCAATTGTATTATTGTGAATCCCTCAAGGCATGTCTCCAACTGCCCCTAAATGCTGACAGTTTGCCGCAAACATTTGAGACGGTGCAAATCAGGATAATCAAGTTCTCTCTTTCGTAAAATTAAAGCTTAATAAAGAGCCACCTGTTTGTAGATTGCTCACCTTAAATCTCGCCAGGTAGTCTCCGATGACGCTCTGCTGCCAGATGTCCTGCGCCGTCTTGGGTGGGTCGGGCAGACTGCGGTCCTCCTTTTTCTCTGACTCCGCCTTTAAGACCGCCTCCAGCCGTTTGTACTTCTCCTGCATAAAGAACAAGAACGTAGCTCAGGCCTACACATTTAACCGCAATCCCTTTTAGTGGCCCTTTTGCCAAATCCTACCTTTTTCTTGTCCGGCAGCTCGTTCCACATGCGTGCCAGCATTCGTGTGAGCTCGCTTTCCGAGAGCTCCGGACGGTCCTGGTGCAGCTTGGGACGCTTCTCCTCGGAGAAGATGAACATGGCCGAGATGGGCCGCTTGGGTTTCTCCGGGTTGCCCTGCAAATCGATCAAAAGGACAACATTAGAAAATGCGATTGCTATTCGAAAACATGTGGGGAGGATAAAAATAAATAAAAATTAAAAATTAAAACAAAGAGAAGTCTCCACACTCTTGGCACCTTAGCTTTGGAGTTCTTTTTGGACGCAGGGCTGTTGGCCACGCCGCCTCTCTTGAAGCCCCCCTTATCCTCACCCAAGACCCTTTGCTGTTCCTCCGCAGACAAACTCTGAAGAGATGCGAAAATGAAAGCACAGTTTTTAATCATGAAAACTTTAAAATTGGTTTTCATAACGAAAGAAATACAAGCATGGCATGAAAGGAACTTACGCTGAGGAATCTGTTCATCTCAATTTCATACTCCTTCTTCCTCTACAGAGAGAAAGAGAGAGAGAGAAAAAAAGATACGTTCAAAGCAAATATGAAGAGAAGCGATCTTGTCGGAGGCCACTCTTTTGCGTCACCTGTTCACAACGTTTCTGGTAGGCGTCCTTCTCGTTTTGCTTGAGCAGCTTCCAGCGCTGGCTGCACATGACCATGCGCTCAGTGCTGGGCACGTCCTTCATGCTGGACATCAGCTCGGCGCAAAACATGGAGTAACCGTTCCTGGAGGGAATGAAATGATGAGCACCCTACCCTCGTTCTCTGACGAAGGTATTGGGACGGAATGGGCAGCGGTGACTCACGGAGGGGGTTTGTCGGGCCGCCCGTCAGATTTGTCCTTCAGGTGCCTCTCGGCTTTGGTCAGCGTGGACCTGACGATGTCCCCCTGGGTTAGGTTCATCTCGGGGTGCTGCTGAATGTACTCGCGCATTGTCTCCTGAAAATATCAAAGCCACAATTTGGACTTGGGAAGCCAAATGATGCAGTTTGGTCGAACTAAGCAGATCCCACTTTGCAGGCCAAAGTGGCTACTCTGAAACGAAAACCACTCCATTAAAAGCAACCAGGGAAGAAAATGACACAACTGAACCCAAAATTAGTACAAAATACAAAGTCTTTTGCTTCTTTTATCAAGTCCGGGAAGAACAAAAATGACACCAGCGAGCCCCTAACTTCCCCAAATTAAGACAAGCCGAGACACATCACTGTTATCCTGTGTTAGACAAAACGGCACATGACATTTTGCATCCTTCAATTCGTTTCCTCGCTCACCTCGTACTGCTTTTGCTGCTCGAGCGACTTGGCGATCCACTTAAGTCTCTTTTTGTCTGACAGCTGCGTCCATTGCTTGCTGAGGCAATCCTTGATATCCTTTGTGGTAGCCTAGAGAAGAACAGCAGAGGTCACTGTGAGCTCAGATGAGATGCAGTGAATAGGCAACAAAGAAAAAAAAAAAAAAAGAATTAAAATTACGTCTGGGTGGCCTTTGAGGAAGGCCTTCTTTTCATGGTTGTACCACAGCTGTTGGGGCGTTTTGGCCTTCTCAGGAACATTTGAGCCTTTCTTAGTCATGCTTTCCACAAGCTCCGGGTGATCCTCCCTGGAAAAAAGGTAAACGTCTTCAAAATGTTGTGTCTGAGTAGAGGCAGCAAAATACTCATCGATGACCTCACCTGAATCTCATCATGCTGTGCACAAATGTCTCTTTGTCCTTCAAAAAGTCGTCCACATATTTTTTCTACATTGTGAAGGAATCAAAACACGTTTAAAAGCTCGTTTTCTTTTTCATTTCAAAACTGAAACGTCTCCGACTGTAACCTTTTTTTTGTCCGGCAGCTCACGGTACTTCTTGGACAAGATCTTGGTCAGATCCAAGTTGCTCATTTCCGGATGCAACTTTGCATACTTGGCCCTCTTCTCCATGAAGAAGCGGAAATATGGCGTCAGGGGCTTTTTCGGGAAATCCGGATGTTTCTGTCAAAGCCATCGGGAAAAGAGGTTCTTGAGTACTGTAAACTGCAGACTTGTGGTCGCCACATTTGATGGAGTTTATTTAATGTTGGCAGATTGTTTTCTCCCGTATTTGTATATATGTGGCAAAACGAGAACAAAACCAGTCTGCTCCATAAACCGCTAACTTATGTGCATAGTAATTAAAAATGAAACAAAAAGAAGCCTTCTTGGCTCACCTTTAGTTTTTTGCCTTTATATGGGTTCCTGATATAATCCTGAGCATCAAAAATCAGCTCTGTGAGGGTCCGGAATTTACGGATCTGTTGTCAAGTCAGACAAAAACACAATGAATCATGCAACTGTCCTTTTCCCAAAATAATGCATAAACCCCGGCAGGCTCACCTCTTTGGAGACCTCCTGCCACTTCAGTTTGCACATCTCGGCCGTGTAGGAGTTGAAGGCCACCTTCTGCCAGTCCAGGTGGGACTCGGACGTCTTGTACTTGGTCAGGTCCTTCGGTGGCAGTGCCAACTTCATGGACTCCAGCAACTGGAGCATGTCCTCCTGCGCCCACACTACTGCACAACATTCAGTTCTAAGTCTAGTCTAAATTATTTTAATCGAGTATAAATTTGACAACTTTAAATGAGATGAGAATTGAGCCGAGCACTTACATTGATGTTGGGATGTTGCTTCCATGTCTCCATTCATTTGTGTGGTATCCTAGATTTAGTCTGGGGAAATAATTCCAGTTATTAAAACCCTTTGCAATCTCAACTGCTCACATTTTTTTTATATGGACCATAATACCTATTCACACCTGATCCATGTATTTTTGTGGTCTTTCTTTAACGCCCGAAGATGCCACACAAACGCTCTTTCTAAAGGACTTTTCACGCTGCAGTGAGTACAACACAGTGTGCTGTCGATAAACACGTTCATTTTGTATGTGCTGCAACAAACGCCATAATGATGGTATCACTGAATTATGAAAAAAACGTCCTGCGTGGGTAATAGGAAACTTTTTTTTTTACTGGTTGTGAAGTGGTGCCACACAGAAACACAGTAGGATAATACAGAAGCCATTTGTTTCTCAAGTCACTGTTCTAAGATGAGTTTGAAATAATTGCTTTGGGCTCAAAGTATGAAGTATATTTACGGTTCACACCATTAAAAATAGGCAAATACTACATATTTTAGGGGAAGCCTCCTTGGTTGCTAAACCTTATCAAATGGAGAGGGTTCGCTGCATTTTAATGAGAAATCGCAAGCATTCAATGCTCGTTCGGTGACAACAAACGTGGGAATGTGATGTGAATGGGCATTCCAACGGGAGAGTTGAATGGGAAATGCCCGTCGACATAATGGCTTATATTCATCACACCGCCCCTTAAACGTTTACGCTCAGCGTTGAGGGCGCGCGCGCGCATACACACACTCCCGATCTCAAATAACACAGCGGAGGGCTAACAAGTAGCAACGGCTTAGCTCCCATTCCCCGTCTAGCTACTTTTCACCCAGACGGAATTTCGCCTTCTTTCCCCCTCCCTTCCTTTCAACGTTATCGCTGCACGCAACGACCATTTTCTACGCCTGGGCCTGCTCGCTGGTGGAGGATTTTTGAGTGGGGGAGTCGAGGGGTTTGGGTGGATCCACAAAAGGAAGGAAGGAAGCTGGTGGACGGACAGCCAGCTGCAGGCGACCAGCTGACCACGGGGGATCTGCTTTTGCTGTCCGACCATCGGATCCACAATGGCGGCTATCACTGCGCCACGGGAGCCTCATCACCCACGGATCTAGCTCCGCAGCGCCAGACACTAATCTCGACCATAACACGGAAGAATGGCGACATGTTGTCGTTTACGGTTAACAAAATGTTTTTTTTTGTGGCATACGTGTTTGTGTGTGGTTTTATTCAAGAATTGATAACGCAACTGCGGTTTATTCTTCAGCGAGGCGTAACCGAGCGGCGCTTCCATGATGGCGGATGCTCGTTGTTCGTCGTGTCCTTGATGGCTCCGGCTAGCCTGTTAGCTCGAAAAGCACCAGCCGGGGGGCGAACCAGCGACGCCGAACATTTCGGTACCGGGCTACCGTTTCAAAAGAGCTGAACTCTTTTCACGTTTGAACATCGTGCTGCATTAACTATACTAAAGAGCGGTGTTGGGGCCGTTTTCAAGACGATAAGACAGCATTGGACGCTGTTTTCGGGAGAATTGAATTTCACCCTAAAATTTACGAATGCCCACTGTAACGGTCCAAAATGCACATAGCTCGAACACGTTTTAAAATGACGGGAATATAAAATCCGACAACGTACATATTTCCACACATGGGTTGGCTATGAACGTCGTGGTGGTAGGGCTGGATGTGCCACAAAGACGGGGAACTGCAAAAAAAGAGTAAATAAGGGCTACTCTAAAACTGTTTTTTTTTTAATCCATGTAAATTTTCTCAACATGTCGATAAACCATAGTTTTTGGTTTAACATAGTGCATGTTTAAAGGGGGCTAAGGTAACGTCGAAGACCGGGAAGGTTCCGTGGCGCCACAAACAAGCTCCAACGACCGCCATGCTTCCGAGCAAACCTACCGTGACAAGGTCCAAATAGCGGTCGGTGAAAACAAGAAAAAACGGACAAGGCTTAAAACTCAACCGCGGAGTTCCCTTTTGTCGAGCCGAAAAGCGACGACGAGAAAGGCGGGTTCACCGAGGAGATCGGTAGTCCGGGGCTGGTCGGGGAGAGAGAAGGGGGAGAGAGAGGGCGGCGAGATATTAAACTAAGATCCCTGATGGCTAACCGTGAGGGGCGGCTGGCTCTTCTGCCAACTGCCGCATGGAGATCTCCGCGTGTAAAGTGCCGCGAGCTCCCACGAAATCAAAAATACATCAACATCCACCGAGGAAATAGTCTTAACCACAACTAGATTGTCATTTGAACATATCGTTACCTCCAGGCCTCGTGTCCACAAGTCTCTCCCCCCAGCCGCAGAGGACAAGAAATACGGCTATGGCCGACCTCGTCTGTCCCCTGAACCACCGCCGTTGGTCGAGTACAAAGGGGGACCGTCAACCGAGCCGCGTTTTTCACACGTATAAAATGCTACATTTACGGTCAGACAAGCGAATTTAAGTCACTCGTTTGTGGCGCAATCGTATCGCGTTTCGAACCGAGCGGGGGGTGGCTCGGCTTGGGCTTACCTAGCTGCTTCTCGGCGTCGTTGTGGAGGAAGAAGGGGAGGGTTGAACGATCGCCAGTACTGCGCCGTCGGTCCTCGGCTCCAGTCCCCGCAGAGATGATTCTTCCCCCGCCTCCATCGCACTCGCCGTCTCCCTCCAGTCAACGCGAAGCAAGCTTCCCACTCCCCACCCAACCGTTGCACGACGCCGAGGTGTCTTCCATGTTGTCGGACCGACGCCACCGCCGTCGTTTCCGTCAGCCGCCATCGCATTTTTACATCTGAAGGGGACGATCCGACCGACCCGGACCGAACACCGGCCATCATGTCCGCTCCGCTGCCCATGTTTGCAACACTTTGATGGGGCAAACCGAACGAGCTTCCAACACCGAAAGTTCGCATCATTTGACTAACCTCAAATCTCGAACCTGAGATGGTTAGACTTCTCATGTATTGGTTTTGCGTCATTACTATCATAATTAATATTTTTGGGATGCCTACCCACTGGTGTGTTAGTATATGGACCTAGGTGCCTTTATACGTTAAAGAGAATGCTCGTTTTCCAAATTGTGGATGGCTGCTTGACAGCTTCATATATTAGATCAGCATGTATTTTTTTTCCTTTCCTTTTTCCAACTCCACCTTGTGTTTGTGGGCGGAACACCGGGCCGTCCAATCGCGGCAACCCGGTGAGGAAAACCAACAGTTCCCAGGCTTCTGGGCCGTGTTAAACAGCGATGCGTTCGCTTGCTGTCGGGCATATTTACATTTCAAATGCTACAGGCGATGTTTTTTTATGTGCTTTTCCGATTAAAATGCTTCTAAACAAAGGTTTTGAGCGGTGCGCGTGACGTTTGATTGTTCGAATCGTCACATACAGTGTCATCTTTTCGTTTTATACGTTTGAAATGTGCTGTTCTCAAAGTTCACTAACAATCTAAAGTACAACTTCAATAAAGCACAAACGTTGACGCCCGAGCGCACTGCTGTATTGTGTTTATACCGACGTTTAATTTAGTTATTAAAATCATTTTGTGTTTTATTGTAATATATTGTTTGCCATAAAATAAATGAATGCAAATCGGGAAAACATTTATCAGTTTATTCATGTTAAATCCTATGCATGTACAGACAGAGCGAAGCAAAACTTTCACGTATTAATGTTCTCTGTCAACCACATTCATTCACTTCAGATACAACAGGATATGTCTAAAATACAATGCTAACTTTTTGGACTTGACAGAAAATACCCTTAAATGACAACTTGACAAACCACCAACACAAAGCAAAAAAAAATAACTTCATAAGTGAATAATAAATATCCTGCTCACTTCAATTAAAAACAATCCATAGAATTTATATCACCTTTCAAAGGATAACAAATAAAATACATGCGAGAGAAAAATCTACATCTAAAAGAACCAATGCCACTTGTATCACTTGCAATGGTGAACCAAAGTAATGCCCAAGTTATGCTGCATGATAGGATGAAGCTTGAAATAGTGAGTTTTGAAAGATACCCCCCCCCCCACCCAAAAAAAAAAAAAAAAAAAGAATCACTGGCTATTTTTTTGAATTGAGGTTGTTTTCACTCATGGAAGTGGGGACTCAGTGTATACATCCTCACCAATGTCCTCCTCAATCTTCACCTTAGCATCATCCGCATCCAGCTGCAACACATATGAACATGTAAAACACATTTCTTTAACCTCATCTACAAATGATTTGGGACGGTCTGAAGAACTTACACATTTCATTTCCAGGTTCGTGAAGAGTGTGCCAGTCATGAACATGCGCAGTGGCACGGTGAGCAGCAGGATGAAGGGCAGTGCCAGGGAGAAGGGGCTCATCTTCACCACCCAGAGCACAGCCAAACACACCAGCTGGATCAGCGTGAAAAGGTGCATGCGCATCGTCGACACCTACGCAAACAACACGTCAGTAGACTGTTTTACATTTGACACCAAGTACCACCTAAAAACAAAACGTAGTCCTCCCAAGTACTGCCACTATGACCAACATTAAAATACAGTGGCATAGTAGGCCTATATGTTCAGAAAAAGAAGAGGAGTGACTTTCAAGAATGTCTATACCTTGGTGGCATAGGCGTCGGACGGGTGGTATTTTTTGGGTGTAATCAACAGAAGCATCCGATCCCACATTTGGATTCCGCTCAAGGAAGTGACACCCATGTAAAGGAAGATTCCGAACAGGGCCGTCATGGGGATCATCTTCAGTAAGGGCTCCATGTAAATAGAGACACCTGGAATGGAGAAATTTAGTATAAAATGTGATGGAAATTTTTACATGTATTACTTCAGTTGTGTCCCCTCAGTGAATCATGGGAGACTAACACAGTGTTTCATTAGATTACCAACAGGTTACTACAGTTTTTTTAAGGTGGGAAAAATCTGAACGCTTTGAAGGAAGAGGCCTGTGACCATTTGGCCGTCTCTCCAACTTTACTCTGTCTAAGATCAACCCCATGAACTTACCAACCAAGATGGCGACTAGAATGCCGCTGATCCGTTGCTCCACCACCTTCTCGATCTCGGGTTTGGGGCCCTTGGACATGACGGTGAGAGCATTGGCGTGCGTGACGGAGCGCACCGTGGCGGCGCTCAGCCACGGAACCCCAAAAATAGATGAGATGCCACCCATGGTGACCAGGAGGAGCAGGTCGAAATGAAAACCGGAACCTTTAACCATCTTCCTCTCCGGTTTGCTAACAATCAGCCTAGAGGAGGACGAAACAGCGACATTTCAACAACCATACAAAATCTTCCCCCAAAAAAACGTTGAAGTGCAGTTTGACTGTCACACACGTGGTAATCTGTGACTCGAGGAAGATGAGGATAAAGACAAGCAGTGCCGGTACGCAGGAGGCGGCCATCATCCAGATGGGGAAGGCCCCATGGGTAGGGGATCCCATAGGGTTGATAAACCAGCCACGGGCGGCGGGGTTGGTCACCTGGACACCTTTTGGTACGACCAGTTTCTGCAAGAGAGCGACGTACCTTCCTCACTAGTCCACACAACACGGAATACTGTACGCTTAAATCACTTACCTGAGTGTAAGTGTCCTCAATACTGACATCCACAGCAACCATGGCAAAAATGGCGATGGGGACCCCGAAATCTCCAATCAGGCGTCGCAGCTGTGACGAGAAGACCGGTCAGGAAAACGCCTCCAGACCAGATTTGAAGTCGGAGGCGGTGATTTACCCAACCCGGCAGGTAAGTGCCATTCTTGAACTGGCGCAGGAAGTAGGCTATGAAGAAGCAGCCCAACATAAGGCACAGGGATAACAGCGCCGTGTTGGGGAAGGGACCCTGGACTGGCACGTCCTGGATGACAACTATGCCGTTGGAAGTCTTGTTGTAGATGGTGTGATAGGGCCTCTCCAGGGTTGCGTTCAGTGTTTTGTAGTTCAGCGACAAAGGATGGTTCTTGAAAATCTGCGCAGGAGGCGACACCATAAGGTGAAGAGTTAGGCTTACAGGTGACGGTTTCAGCCATACGGCTAAAAGACGGCGATTAGAGGCTCCGGTGGTTTGGGGTCGAGGGTTAGAGATGAAGTAAGAATAGGTGAGGAGTTTAGTCAAGGTTATGAACAAGGATTAGAATTAAAGGTAAGGATTTGGTTAAGGGATGCTGGCTCGGGGGGGGGGGGGGGGCGTTCGGGTCAGGTTTAGTCATAGGAAAGGCATACGTGTACGTACATAAGGGTTCAGCGTGAGGGTGAAGGGTTAGAGATGGGAGAATGGATACGTTTAGGATCATGGTTACTGGCAAGGGTTCGGGTAAGGGTAAATAAATAAAGAGAAGTGGTTCAGGGTTTGACATGAGGATTAAGGGAAGGGTCATGGGTAAATGTGAGGAGTAAGGGACATGGACAAAGATGAGGGTTAAGCATCGAGGGTATAAATTCGGGGCGGTAGGCTGCTCGGCATCGTTGGACAAAAGGACGTTGAGATGATGAGAAGATGAGCGGGGAAAAGTGGGAAACCTTAAAGAGTTTACTGAAGGTCTCGTAGATGAAGATGAGCGAGATGAGGATGGAGAAGATTTCCTGGGTGAAGCGGGAGATGTAGCGCACCAGGAAGCTGCCTTCCACCGCCACGATGATCACCACGATCACGATGAGCCACATGCCCACCCAGACGCGACCCACAATGTACTCAAGCCCCCTGGTTTTGCAAAACTAAAAAGCACGGGATGGACAAAGCATCATCGGATGAGGACGAGGCACAAGGAGGCGATAATGCTACTCGTGGTGGTGGACTCGTACTACGTAAAAGGCCTCTTCAAAGAGCAACAGTGGTCCGGAAAAACCGAGCACCAGGACGGGCTGCGCGGCGAAGATGCAGAAAATGATGCCCTGGATGCTTGTGGAGATCATCAGCTCTGACACACCCATCATCTTCTCGGATTTATCGGCTAAGGCAAAGAAGAACGGTTAAATACCCTGTTCAGTGATTTAAAAAAATATATTTAGAATGTTCCATACGACAGCCTGTATGTGGACGGGGGATTCATGCCGGTGTGCCTGCTTTAGAGCATATTTGTTGTCACTCGAGCTCAGACTCGTAGCCAAACTCTGCATTTACTCTTTTTTACCGAGTCCCAAATCAAGTCCGCTGGGTCAATAGTTGTACTCGATGCCCGATGAACTAGGATCAATTTTCCGGGTTGTGGAATCGGTCGTTGTCAGCTGAGCGGCGTCAGCACATTTGGCGGACACGCACCCAGCATTTGAGAGCGGAGAGAAAGGCTTTATTTTTCACCATTTTTGAAGTCTCATTTTCTCAATGGTACATGTTGATTTTTCGTTCGAATTTGGCACGCTGCTAACAATCTTCTTCTCTGTGATGTCAAATCGAGAGGACATATTTGTTTTCACTTCAGAGGGATTTAGCAAAGTGAAATAGATACTGGACTAATGGGCCGTCCGGCACTGGGGCACACAGAGAGCATCAAGAAAAAATATTGGTCAGAAAAATCCTCCTCAGGTTCCAGGACCGGTGACCCAAACCCCCAAAACTACAAGTCTTCAATGTCAACCGGCACACCGAAAGACACCGCGTTACCCTTCGGGGTGCTAAAAGTCTTACCTAAAAGTCCTCCGAAGGTGATGGCTGGCGACAGGGCGGCAAAGTAGATGAAGATGATGGCGGCCATGACTTGAGGGTTGATGGCATCCGTGTAGTCGCTGACGTAGTGGCGGTATCGACGCTTGATGTCTTTGATCATACCGCCAAAAGGATACCCGGTGCGGGCCAGGGGGTCTTCTCTTGGCGGCTCCGGGGGTTTCGTAACTGGATGCGTCAAATTGACACTGAAGTTTGATGGTCAAGCCTTGTTAGACTTTGTCTTACCTTTAATTCTGTCACCAAAGGCCAGACGATTGTCGTTTGGGCGCAGTCGATCCTGCAGCATCTTCTTCTGGAACTTGATGACGGGCTCCAGCATCCCCATGTCTTGGATCTCCGTGGGGGGGATGACGATACTGCAATCCATGAAGTCGGCAATGGCGTTTGTCAGATCCTGTTCGGTCTGCGCCAGGAAAGCCTCCAGACAGAACACCTGTAGCGCAGCAAAGCGGAGAACGTTAACTCCCGTTACTCTTGTTGATATGATTGTTGTCGCGCCCATTGTTCTCTCGACCCGACCGAGGTCTCTCACACCCCTTGCCCGTTTTCACCCTCTTGTCTCTCAATCTTTCTATTCTCTCTCCATGTCAATCCAATCGGCAGCGAAAAAAGGTCACCCCGCAAAGTCTTGGTTCTGTCCGAGGTGTAGTTTTCCCAAATGCTTGCTCATATGGCCTCCAGTTGGTTGTCTTACACAGTCTATACTGTATACGAGTGTGTGTAAGGTGCCTCGAGATCATTTTTCTTCACGAATCGGCTTGAGTCGACTTCTTCGGAAATAATGAAGACGATTGCCGTTGTCACTTTTTCCTCACCCAGTCAGCCATCAGAGCGCCCATTGCGCGACCGCTCTCGCTGTAGTCCATGCCGCTCTGGCTCGGGCCCACCAGGACAAACACAAAGCGCACGGGGACAGGACATTCCATCGCAGAATCCATCACCACAGAGTCTCTCAGCCGGACGAAAGCCACCACCGGCTTCTCCAGAAGATCCAGGGCACCTTTGGGAAAAAAAATTCAGTTTGAGCTCTAAAAATCCAAATATTTGAATGTGCTGTGGTGATGATACCTGAGAGGACAATGGAGGCTTCCATGTTGTCAGAGTTGTCCCTCTGGAAAGACAAAAAAAAAAAAAGAAAAAAAAAGAAGCTTTGATGCGTGTGGTAATTTCGAAGTATGGGGCCGCCAAAATGAGGACTTATACCTTTGTAGAAACAGAGAAGGTCTGCATTTCGATGTCTCCTGAGGGGGACACCGCAGGTCTCTGAGACTGACTGGAGGGAAGAACATGAAGACTGATTTATTTTGCCTCTGACCCATTTTTCCTGTACAAAGGACTATTTGATTGTTAAACGCCACTGTATCTGATTGTCACAATGCCATTTAAAAAAAATGTCGTTTCACGTATCACGTACAGCAAGAAGACAACCGGCTCACAATTCATGGCAACCAGACAAGCTGCTTACCTGCGCTGCATGAGGAGGGCTCTCAGCAAAGAATCCCGATCGCTAGCTCGGATCTCATTCTTGTTGACGAGCGCGTCCACCACCTTCTCGGCGATAGATGACAAACTACTGGCGTTGAGGTCAAAGATGACGGCACCTGTGTGCATAACACCAATGTCAGAAAAAAAAAAGACCTCAATGGTAGCTAGATCATTCTGATCTATTTTATAAGCGTTTTGATCCCCTAAGAGGTCATGATGGTTCACTTTGAGAACACTCTTTTGAGAATTTTCTTTTTTGTGTAATCCAGTTTTTGAACATTCTAATCAACTTTTAGGACAATTTAGCTCATTTTAGGACATAATCTACTTCAAGTACATTTTGGATGTATTTTAAAGGCTTTTTTGATTGATTGATCATCTTCAGCCCCTCATTTATGAAGGCTGTCCAAAGTCACCTGTGCTCATAGTCTTGCGAAGCTGGATGAGACTCTTGAAGGTCAGGTAGGATGTGTGCGAAGCACCCCACTTCCCCGTGGCGGCATTGAAATTCTCCTCAAAGCCCACCCAGCGGCCCGTCTCCTGCCAGGTGTTTCCCCGGAGCTCGTTCAATTCAACGTACGCCTGCGGCCCAGAAGAGTCCGGTCAGGTAGTGAACAACAGCGGCTACAAACATGGTTTTAGGAGTACAGACTGACCTGAGCGTCTCCTCTGGTGGTGGCATTGGTGTTCAGGTTGAGGTTTGCTGAAAGAACCACATGGAAAATTAAAGAAAAAGTGACGAGAGGCAGCTGAGAGGAGCCTACCTCCTGATTCGCGGGGAATAATATATGTTTCAAGGGGCGTATCATCCACGTTCCTCCCGTTCTCCACATCACCACGGTCCGCTGGAGTCCTCCTGGTGGGGAGAAATGTAAACTTGCACTCAGTAACGCCACATGAGAACGATCGTGAGGAGGATGTGCTTGTCCCCTTTCTGAAAATTTGGGTCCACTTTAAACACATTCTGGTCAATTTTATGGACATCGTATTCCACTTTGACAATCTGGTCCGGTTTTAAGATACAGTGCTCCTCTTTTGAGTACTGTCCATCAAATAAGACATCAAGACGCTGCAATCCTCACTGTGGCCACACGAGGACATCTGTTTTCAAGCTTAACCTCAGCAACTAAGCTGTGCTTCACAACGGTGACCACAAGAGGGAAGCAAATCTCATTCTACCGTAGAAGGTTTGAGAAAATGCTCATTGCTGTCAGACTGTAGACATTCAACACAGCGCTGCTGACTATTTTCCCCGCCGTGTTCACAAATATTTCTGTCAATTGTAAGAGACTGCGTGTCGCGTGTAATTTATGAACGTTTGGTTATAGTGTTGCTAAGGACTCTGGGACTCACATTGTCAGAGGGGAGGGGAGGAATTCGGAATCACGGTCTTCATATGACATGTCACTGTCCTGTAAGGGAGGAGAAAGGATTTCATGAAGAGGTGGAGGGGGTCGGGGGGGGGGGGGGGGTTGTTTGAAATTTGGCCTATCAAACAGATTTTCATGTGAAATGATAGCCGCTGGTGACAAACAGAAAACCAACCTCGTCACAAGTGAATCTGTTATCCATTGCTGCGTTCTGGGTTGACACTCTCAGCTACTTTTTGTACATTACCTTTGAAGGACAAATGTGGGGAGGGGGGAGGGGGGGGGGGTGGTGGTGGTAAAAAAAAAAGTTAGCTTTATTGTTATTTGTGAAAGTGTCTATCAAGGCAATCACAATTTGAATATCAACGGTAAAACATCGGGGAGAAGTGAGGAGAACCTAAAGTCCCTCTAATTTGAAGTGCAGACTCATGGCACCGGACAGATAATCGGCCGTTAGGAAGAACTATGACTGTTCTATCTTTGAGTCACACCCGCTTGTCTTCTCTGTCCCCCTAAAGGACTTGAGTGCAGAAAAAGAAAAAAAACATTCGGCAATAAAAATAAAGTGCTGGGCCTACACCACTTAATTCAGAAGCCGCTGGACTTTCACACAAAAAATTAGCACTACGATGGATTTACAATCAAAAACAGTGGTTAAAAAAAATGGAGCCAATCTTTGGACCGTTAAACTTTGGTCAACTATTTTAGGGACTGAGTAGTAATCGGTGTTATATTAGAGACTATGGGTTAGAGACGGGGGCTATCGGTTAGGATGAGGACGATGAAGTGGGTGAAGTTTTGAATACAATGAATTAGGTTAGGATTAATGACGGGTTCGATTTTGTAAATATGAGCCAAGGACGAAGGGTGATGGACCATGCGTTGGCGTTAGGGAATAAAGTGTGAGGAATGATGGGATTATTTAAGAAGACGAAGGGTTAGTGAGTATAAGTGAGAAACAATGTCTTGAGGACGACGGGTTGGGGGAAACGACGACGGGATCGGGACGATGGGTGACTGACAGGACTATAAATGAGGGATAGTTTTAAAGACACTGATCCGCATCAGAATTTAACGACTACGGGTTCAGGTTAGGAATTGAGGGTCAGATATTTTGGGTTAGGACTATGAATTAGGATCAAAGGGTTAGAAACGATTGGTTAGGCACTCTGGATTTGTCGCCAAGGGTTAGTCTTATGGACCGCGTGTAAGTGTCGTATCAAGTTCGCATTATAAACTACATGACATAAAGTATAAATAAAAAAGTAGGTGGACCTTGATCCAGAGTAGACCACACCCCTACCTGCGTGCAGGTCCTCCTGCCCTGTTCTCCGGCAGCTGTAGGTGAACCGCGATGAAAATGAGCAGCGACCTCGGTGAGACCCCACGGTGAAGAGCGGGAACACCCAAAAGCAAAACTACGTCAAACTGGTAAAAGTGCCGTACCCCGCGGGCCGTCTGGTTACCTAGCAACCACACAAGGTCGGTGTAGATAAAACCCCCACGTGACCGCACGCGAGCGCTATCATTCAGGGACACCTTAACGTGGGGATATCCCAGCCCTAGTTGGACTACTCCGCCCTTGAGAAGCATGGCTGATGGCGCTACGTCTGACGCCATGATCTTCGCTGCTGGGGGTCTGTTGGTGGATTGGGGGGTTGGGGGGGTTACACAAGAGAGCACACATGGGGTAGAAATCATGTCAAAACATGTCATTTTGTTGACATCGTTGGGATTCCCCCAAGTTTACCAATCAGGTTAGGTTTAGAATGACAAACTATGGGCACGGGACGATGAGTTTTCAGTTGGAGGTATGCTTGGTGGCTTTAGGTTACGGTTGGGGACAAAGACTTCGGGACTGTGGTTGAGGTACGACAGGTTAGGGTTAGTATACTAACATTTAGGATTATAGACTGATGTGAATGGGACCAAGAATTCTGGTGAGCGACTAGGGATGATAGGTTAAGGAGCAAGGTTTGGGGATTTGGGGTTAAGTAAAGTGTTCCCAAGTGTTTCCTTAATCTAGAAGCCAGGATCCATCTGTGAAGAACTCGAGTCCAAACTAGTCTGGTGACCAGTTCTGTTCTATACCTGTGGAATAAAAAAATTAAGTTGATGCACATCCACTCATGCAAAACCGTTTGTAGTGGACCTCACCCACTAAGCGGATGGATTCCAGCCATGCTGGGGATGAGTGGATGTGGCCCGGGACCAAATGGACTCCTTCTGATGGTTTAATGCAAAAACACATGACAAAAAATAGATACCTAAAATATTTTTAGATGCTATTGCTGCTATTCAAAGAATGATAAATGTTGATCTGATGCAGGTATATAATTGCGGTCCATTCAAACTAATGTGCAGCATTTCCAACTGTTCAGTGAGTTGAGTTTGTACCTGAAAATTAATAGAGAGACAGCTAAGATATCCTTACTGTCCAGCGAAAAACATGTTCAGTGGGCCCCTTCAATACTTGACAGTTCGGCACCTGCGAATCACATATTTGCAGATTTCCCCCCCATTTTTTTTCATTCATTCATTCTCTGAACCACTGAACCTTGTTTGTTTGGGGTTTTTTTTGTATCCCAAAGAAGCACCGTTACTGATAATCAGCTGCCAATCATCAGTCCAAAGCATGAAAGGGGTTATCAAATGTCTGTCAGGGCCAGCTGCAGCCTTTTCAGTGTGAAAAGGTTCAAACAAAAAATAAATAAATAAAAATGAGAGGACGTCTTATGCGAGTCATGAGGACTGATGTCACTCGTGCTTAATCTGATTATATCGACGTCGGACACACTTGTATGGGAGACACTGGGACGTTCATTAGGTACGATCTTATGACTTGGGTGAAAATTGCGCCTTACTATTAAATGTTGCTGGATAAGTCAACCAAGTCTAAAGGGACAGGGCCAGAACAACAACAACAAAAAGTTTCAAGGACCTATGCCTGAACTCGAACAGTACGTTGGGAATTTTGGGAAAATTCCCCTCTGTAGTGGCCCCTTGGAACGTAGAAAATAAAATAAAATAATGATCTCCCCGACATCAGCTTCACCCACGAAACACAAAAGTGGATGGACATATCTTGTATAGAAGGATGCCCCCCACCAAAGTCTCAAGAAACCACGGTTGAAATGAATTTTTTGTTAAAAGCAGCCATTCCTTCAGTAGTGTCCCCTGTAAAATTAGGGGGGAAAAAAATCAGCCTCTTCCAACAATTTCACTGATTGAACACAAACTGTGTGGACATGCCTTTCAAAAAAAGGCCACACAAAAAAAGTCTCAGGGGCCATGCCCGAAATTGAAGACCAAGTTGGCCATTTTGGTTTGAAGCAGCCATTCTGGACAAATTCCAGGGCTCATACTTGGGACATGATTCCAGTCAGAAAAGAAAAAGTTGGACACAGGAGAATTATCTTCCTGGGAAACAAGTAGCAAGCATAGCAAGGAACGGCCCCCTTGAGAAACACCCAGTTTACTGGTCATCAACTGATAGGCGTCGTCTTGGTCTCATGATGTCAAAATGTGAACAGCATGATCGAAAGGACTAAAGGTTAAGGGGTGGAAATGTTGTGATATTTGAACAAAACACTTGGAAGTTAACCCACCAAAACACCTTAAACTTTGAAGACTAAATTTAATGTTTACCAAAACATGAACATGCTAAGTTACGATAAACGTACGGCGAAGTCGCAGCATGCGCGAGCATCGGTCTTATCGTCGTCATCAGCTTTCGCCAGCTATCTGCTGACTCCACGCACGCGACAGTCAGACACGCCCTGACCCCATAAAGACACTTTTTAAACGTATAGCATGGGAACAGTGAGTATTGATCGTCTTTGGAAGAGCACATTGTGACCGGGCGTCATTGAAGAGTAAATAACCAGTCCTAACAACACAACTAAGCATTGGGCCAATGTTACGTAAAAGCCACTTTGGCCGTGGTACTCGTCATCATTTAAATATTTTCTCTTTCTGTATGGCTGGTCCAAAAGGAAACCCCCCCACCCCCCAAGTGGTCCGTGTGCATCTCACTCAATAGTTTAATTTTCCTTCAAATGGTGTGACAATTTTGAAGTTGTCTGTTAGGAATGCCGTGAATACATTTCCCCTATTGGCATATTTATGGGTGATTTGTGATTTTAAAAAAAATTGATTTCTCAATATTTTTTATTTTTAGATTTTTTTTTTTTTTTAAAGTCCTGCAATTGACTGGCAACCCGTCCGGAGTGTACACCGCCCTCTATTCAAAAGTCAGTCGGAATTGGCTGCAGCTCACTTGAGACCCTAATTTTTATTTTAACGTTTGACTGAACTGACAGATTAATGTGCAATTTCTACATAGGTCTTATAGATTCAACACAATATAAGCATTTTTTAAAATCTGTACGTTAAATCACATTTTTTATTTAGTTGGATTTTTCAATATGAAATGTACAAGTTGCAATTTGATAACATTTGCAAAGCCTGACTTAGGTTTAAAAACAATGTCAACACACCATCTGTATTTTTTTGTAGCTATTAGATTTTTGTTTTCTTGTAAGTCTAATGTCTGAGATCAGTGTTTCCCAACATTTATTGAGCCAAGGCTCAAGAAAAAAAAATCACAAAATAAAATTCTCCTTCAAAGCATTTATTTGCAGAAAATGGTCAGAATTCCCCCAAGGTTTTTTTTCTGCACAGCAATTGCAATTACAGTACATACAATATTTCTTTTTTTGGAATTCAATTCATCACGTTGCTCCTTAGTTTCCCAGTAAATGCAGTTTCCTTTTTTCGGTTTGTGTCTCACGTGGAAAAGATGACATTCATGCAATTATTTTGAAAGCAGAAATGAGTTTGGATAGATTTCAAATCTAAAATGTAATACCGAGAAAATTTTTTAAAGCACAAACTAGACAGGTATTTATTTGACTGTCACCCTAGCGCCCCCTAGAGTGAACACTGGATTTTACACTGTGTAATGGTGTTACACTAATCTAATCTAATCAAGCAGATTCATGGATGAATAGATACGAGCTCAAATAATTTTTATGCCAGGAACGCACGTCTCCCTGTCTCCAGTTGCTGGGACGCTGAACTACGGTAAAACATGTTTACACGAGAGGAATGGTCTCCAAGGCTGTTGAGTCAACGTCTGTCCCTCAAGGAAATCAGAGTGTAAACAGTATTGCGAGCAGATATTTTATTCAACTAATCCAATTAAATCACCTCCCAAACAAAAGTACAGTATCAGTAAACCGTTATTTAAAAAGGGGGGAAAAAAACATGCTCACGACTTATGACTGATCTTGCATTCATCAAAACAAAACCTCCCCATCGACCGCTCCTGGCGAGCTGCAGAACCGGCGGGCACGTGAATTCATCGTAGCACAGCCGCGTGGCTTATTTTGAGGCGGCGCTAGTCATTAATGGCCCAGCAGTTCGGCGTCAAGGACGAACAAGGGGGAGGCGAACGGGACTATCCCCAACAGCTGATTTGTATTTTTTTGCCATTAAATTACCATCATCACCCCCCCCCCCCCCACACACACACACACACTTCAATCTGGACACTGTTGGGGTTCAATCTGGACACTGTTGGGGAAAGCCAGCTTTGTTCAATTCACACCTGTTTGTCTACATGATGACACATGGCGCTTGGCTCTTGGTGATCTTTGTCAGAGGTTTGCCTTCTTGAGCTTTCTGGATGACTTCCATTACCTGGATAAGTGCAGGATTAAGACAAAAACAAACAAACAAAAAAGTTACAAACCTACTTTTTTGTTGTTGTTTTGAATTATGAGAGGTTCTTTGAATATTTGAAGCCGAAAGAGCAAGAAACCCAACATATTATGGGCCTTATTTTGGTGCCGAGAGCAAGTCTAGCGCCAGTGACAGCCATGTTCGATCCTGGTTTTGCACTCAAGTCAAAATCAGGCAAGTTTATGTGGTGTTTTCATAACTGGATTGACGTCTTATTAAAGATGACCGAAATTCAGCCATTTCTGTTTACTTCGGGTAATTATTTTCAATAGTGAAAAGTACAAAAACAAACAAATCAATATCCATTGATATCCACCAATATGAGATGCAGTGTGCGATATACTTTGATCATATCTCATCAATGAGCAAATATATTAAATATGCACCACGTTTCGCCTCTCGGGGCATCATCAGACTACGAGTGGTTGCATATTTATTAAATTTGCTCAGCTGTTTTATACAGCTATTTTGTGCAGATCTGAGTTCATTACGGCATAAGCGTAGATTGACAGACTACGGCACATTCAGACTTGCGTGCGTACGTACGTAAATATTTGGGTTACGTCGATGTAGTTGGTCGGAAGCTAGCAGTGTGCATTGCGTAAAAAAAAGGGGCTCAAAACTACTTACGTCATCCTCATATGGGAATCCTCCGAGCTCCAGTTTCGAGAAAACCAGCTGCCCGTTGATTTCAATCTCAAAGCTGGCTATAAAAGACAGATCGTAAGACTTTTAAACAGATCTCAGACCACATTTTAGATTACTGTGGCATTTATGATTTACCTTTCCGGCCAACGAAGCCCGACACATCCGCATCGGGAAACTCACCCTTGACGACTTGGGCAAGCTCCCGATAACGGGGCTCGTAGCCTCACTTGCCACTGGAGATGATGGAGAAATTCGGTTAAGCTCAGAAGTTAGCCACACACAACAAAAGCAGTAGTTTTACAGCCTTCTGTAGGCGATAGCAGCTTACAAACACAAAATAAAATGTATGATAATGTTGAACGGTTACCAGTATTCCACTCGTATTGTCACCACTCCCATTTTTTCTGTTGCAGGCGGAGAGAACGTTAGGCGTCGCGACAAAAATATGACGGCGGATAGTCGTTCAGCTACTTCACATAAAAGATCCTCACGAATGGGCGGGGCTATGGGACGCAAACGCGTAGATCACGCGAGAGGGACGACTCAGTTACCCGGAAGCTCGACTTTTACACATTTCCTACGTTTGGTTCACAACTTTGCTGCGTTTCAAATGATAAAGTCGCGTATGCGTTTTTGAGGTTTGTTGCAACAATTAGATGACAATAGCACACGTAACTCTCAGAAAAAACGACTCCACTCTCATTCCTTCGACACCTGCTCACTCTGTGCTCCACCAATCACACATCACTCTCGCGAAATGTGTCTTCAAGGACCCCCGGAATTTCGAAAAACGAACATCATCAAAGTTAACGACAGATCTAACGCCTATCCCAGTCCGTCAATGTGTAATTAATTCGATGACTTTACGTTCTATTTATGTTTGACTCTATTTTTATATTCACCCCTTACTCGTGGGTGAGGTTTTTTCTTTTATTGTAGTTGTTCTTTTATTATTATTATTATTATTTATTATTATTATATATGGACATTTCAGGCCACATTTGTGGGTTAGATTCGAGTTGTAGTCAAATTTGCACCAACTGTTTTCTGGAATGAAATGTCTTGAGATGAACCCTGGATGCAAAATGAAAAGTTGAAGACGACTTGTCTCCATGCTGCCAAAAGGTGTGTATGTGGTCATTTCTGGTGACCTTCAGACCTCCATAAAGGCATAAAATTGAGAATGTTGATATCTGGTTGAACATATTGCAGTTTAGCTCACATGTTTCCAGAGACAACGTGACATTTTTAGAAGTTAAAGAATGCAAATGCAATGGCAAGCAGCGAACAATCAGCAGGTAAGTCAAATTCCGTGCCTATGTAAGAATGTTCATAATAATCTAATGTCAAAAAAGTTGCTGTCAATAGCTGCCAAGTGCGGAGCCTCCTGTGTGTAAATGTAACACCTACTCGAGTTACTAAAAATGATTCTTTCTTCTACAGCTAATGACTCCTTAAATAAGCCCGAGCTCCGAAAATGAGCAGTAAGCGTTCCCATTTCTATTTGAATGAATGTAAAGTTTTTAAATTCAACATCTACCTATGGTACCAAAAATGCTTCCTTCCCGACTGTGTTTTGTCTGCGTCTTAGTGGATGGCTGGCGTACTTCCCACTTGAAGCTAGTCCTCCTCGGAGGTAGGAACTCGGGAAAGAGCTCCCTGGGGAACCTCCTCCTGGGAAAAGATGAGTTCATTACCAAGGAGAGGACGTCGTGCTTGCGGCGGGTGGTCCAGGTGGCCGGGCGCTGGCTGACGGTGGTGGACACGCCCGGCTGGTGGTGTGACTTCGGCGTGGACGACACCCCCTGCATGGTGCGCCGGGAGATCCGGCGGAGTGTCGCCATGTGCTCTCCGGGACCCCACGTTTTCCTGGTGGTCGTCAAAGATGGCTCGCACTTCACGGAGAAACGCCGCCGCGCCCTGGAGGAGCACATGGGCCTGCTGGGGCCCCGGGTGTGGCAACACAGCTTGGTGGTCTTCACCTCGCTAGGCTGGCCCCGGCTGAATTCAGACCAGGAGGTCCTGGGGTCGGAGGCTTTGGGTTGGCTGAGGAATCAGTGCGGACAGAGGTGTCACCTCATTGACTTGAGCGATGGAAGTCGAGCCTCGGAGCTCATGGAGAAAATCCAGAGATTGGTTGTTGCCAATGGAAACGGAGTGTTTGAGATGGAGGAGAGCGTATGCAGTGCCATAGCGGAGGAGAAGAGACGTGTGGAAGAGGACGCCCGCGCCAGGTTTTTGAACATGAAAACTCACAGAGCCTTTATGAGAGGTAAGGATCTCAAAGTAGGGTTTCAAACCAGGCTCCAAGGGGAAGAAGGCAAGCTTAGGGTTTCACAGTAAGATTCCAAGTCAGGGTTGGGGTTTCAAAGTAGTGTTTAAAGCCAGGCTTTGGGTTTTAAAAAAAGATTTAGGGTTTCAATCCAGGGTTGTGGTTTCAAAAAAAAGATGAGAGCTTTAAATTAGGATTTCAAGACAAGAGTCAAGGTTTCAAATCAGTCTGCTTAGCGATTGTTGCAAATAAGGTTTGAAGACAGGATTCGTTTTCAGACTTTCAAGTATTGCATCAAACATTTCCAGAGCTGGCTCGCCCTCTGCCTGACATGAGGATCGTCTTACTGGGAGCTAAAGGTTCTGGAAAGACGTCTTCTCTGAACACCATCCTGGGCTGGGACCAAGGACGGCGGTCCCCGGGCAGGACGGCTCGCTGCGCGGTGGGACAAGGTGCGGTCTTCGGGAGGCAGTTGACGGTGGTGGACACGCCCGGCTGGTGGATGAACTTCTTCGGTCACGAGACCGCCGCCTTCGACCGCCGTCAGATCCGGCTCAGTCCGTCCTTATGCGCCTCGGGGCCCCACGCATTCCTGTTGGTGGTGCGGCCGGACCGCGCCTTCTCAGAGACCTACCGGCGGGCGGTGCAGGATCACCTGGAGCTGCTGGGTGGGGACGTCTGGAGCCGGGTCATGCTGCTGTTCAGCTTCGGCGACTGGCTGGGCGAGACGGCCGCCGAACGTCACGTGGAGAGCGAGGGCGAGCCGCTGCGGTGGCTGGCCGAGCGCTGTGAGAATCGAACCCACGTGCTCAACAACCGGACTGCCGGTGATGGATTCCAGGTTAGGGAACTGCTGGGGAAGATCGAGGAGATGGTGGCGGGCTGTGGCGTCGGACATTGGCGGGCGGTGGGAGAAGAGGAGGATCGGCTGGAGATGACGATGAGGGTGGAGGAGGCGAGAGCTGCGGAGCGGAAGATGAAGATGGAGCAGCAGAGGAGGGACACCAGGAGGCACCTTGGTGAGACATGTGAAACGCTGTATTATACTGCCCCATAGTGGCCAAGTCAGGAATACCAGATTTTTTTTTTACATTTAGATTCTGACCTTGAATTTTTGCTCGCAAGTCACAGCAAAAAAATTGTCAACCGATGGCTCCTATCTTAAAATACTTCCTAGCTGGGTCACGCGTATCACAAGGTTGGTTTCAAGAACCCTATTCGATAGTGATTATTTTGACTCACTCAAAGCAGCTTTTTGATGTTCCAGACAAGTCCGGTCGCCTCCCTGAAGTGACGCTCGTTTTGGTGGGTGGCAGCAAAACAGGCAAGAGCTCGTGCGGCAACACGGTGTTGGGCCATGACTGCTTCCGTGCCGACCGCCCGACCACCTCCTGCGTCCTCGGATGGGCTCGCGTGGACGACCAGGTGGTGAGAGTACTGGACACACCGGGCGGCTTTTCTCAAACTGCGGACTTCCTAAAGGGGGCGCCATCCTGCGCAGCGCTGGTGGTGGTCAACGCCAGCGCCGCCTTCACCGACCTCCAAGGAGAAGCATTCGAGGCTCAGTTGGGAGGGCTCTGGGCCAGGGCCGTGGTGGTGTTCAGCCACGGCGACTGGCTGGGCGACACGGGAATCGAACAACGGCTGGAGAGTGAGGGGCCGGCGCTGAGGGGGCTGGTGGATAAGTGCGGGAACAGGTACCACGTGTTGGACAACAAACGGCGAGGAGATGGCTCGCAGGTGCGACAGCTAATGCAACAGGTGGAGAGCATGCTGGCGGCGGAGTCTCTCGTGACTGCAGCATCATCTGCCCTGCCTCGCCACACGACTGCCATTGTGTGCAAGAATCCAAGTTTGATGCCCAATGACCATCAGCTATCAAATCACTGTGAGTACTTTGAACTCAACAGCAACATTTATGAGTCACATCCACCTCACAAACTTTCTACTTTGCAGTGAATTGCAGGGGGCCTTCCGCCGAGCCTCTCAGTGAGTCCACCAGTGAGTGTCCCTCAGTGGACTTGAGTGAGTCTTCATCATCTGACAAACAAGTTGCGCTTCCGTCCGCCGCATGGAGCAGGGGGAATGCCACTTCCCGTTTGCTGGCTGTGCTTCAGGACAGATTGCAATCTTTAAGAGTCAACATACCAGCAGCATGCTTCCACGTTGACCAAGCCAGATTTCCCATGATGCTCCTGGTGCTGCCACCAGCCCGCCAGGGGCCGCGTCGCGCCAGACACGTTCGCCCGCAGCGCTCCATCTGCAGCCAGAGTGTAGACTGGAGCAGCTTGGAGGATCTGGAGGCCTTTATCGACTCGTATTTTGACACACTGGCGGAGTGGGAGGCCTTGACGCCACCCCCGCCTCCGCCCTGGACAGAGGACGCCGCCCCACGGTCGGGAGAGCTTCTGCTTTCGTCCATTGAGAGGAAGCTCTCCAAGCTGGACGTGCTGGAGGAGATCCGGGAGGACCTGGCGAAGGTGCGGAGGAGCCTGGAGCTCAGCTGGAAGGTCATGCAAGAGATCAGATGCAAAAATAAACACCAGTGAAAGACCCTCTGCGGACACAACATTAGGTATCTGTTATATAGCATATCGTATCAGCAAAATCATTTTTGAACAGGCAGATTTTTACGACACCTGTTATGGCTCATCAAGATGATGAGCATGAACATTTGTTTCCACCAGGGGGTGCTGTTGCATAGGTAGTCCAATCATCGGCCTTCTGCTCACGTGGTACGATGAACATGCTTAAATTTAACATGATCAAATATGACAAGTTGATACAAAGACAGCTGGCATCGATTTACAATTATTACAGCTTTCATTTGGGATTGTGGGGATATACATTTTACCCACACACATTAAGTGGGGGAAAAAATTATGAAAATAAGACTGCATCTTGCAGACATTAGCGTGTGGTTTTCCATAAGGACACACACAAACTATGCATTGTTGTCAGACTAATGTATGTATTGTAGATTGAGGATTTATGTCAAAACCCATTCTGAATCTATTGGGTAATTTCAACCTCAGGAAACGGTAAATGCACTTGTGATCTCCCACTGAACATAATAAATATAGTTATTGCATCTTCTTTGAATTAAATAACAACATGACTAAATACTTGAGATGCTTTTCAGGGTGAATAGTACAAGTATTAGCTTAACATTGCTAAGCTAAGCGCCACCAACAAAATGGATGACACAATTCCAGGACGGACTGGACAATAATGGCAAACTCAGAGATGCGACACACATACACACACCCACACACTTTTGTCATCATCATAGTTCCATTTCCCATTACTCGGGCATCTTGTCTTTTTCCCATCTCCCCGCGTTCCCAATGTCCCTGCGGGTCTATATTCATCCCCCTTAAATCACATCTCAGCGCCCAGCTCTTCCTTACACAATCTCAACCCCTCCCTACCCCCTCGTTAGGGTGGTCCCACTGCCTGGAGCGAGTGTAGGAGGGATGAATCTCCCCTCGCTTTAGTCTCTCCACAGAGGTTCCCTGCTACTTCTCAGTCTCCATTAAAAAGCGGGACAATGCAGCAGCAAACTGCTGATTCCCCTGCTCCCTGGACAGTTGGGGGAAAAAAATTAGCTCAGAATAGCAGTTTGACTGATCAACACAGAATTGTGTATTATAACAGGATGTGCAAAAAAAGTGTCAATGACACATGCCTGGAATTGAACAGGAAGTCAAGACATTTTGTTTTGTGGCAGCCATCTTGGTCAAATTCCCTCTGTAGTACTCCTTGGAAAGTGAGGAAAAAAACGGCACCCGACACTGGTTGGCTTGATCGACACAAAATTCGGTAAACAAAAATGTGTCGCGGTCCCATGCGCGGTGCATAAGAAGTTAGCCTCAGCCATTTTTGTGTGAAATAGCCATTTGTTGCAAATCCCAGAGCGCATAGCCTACTTTGATAAACTGCTTGGGAATTAGCACAAACCATCCCAAAGTGTCCAGTGTAGAAGGGTGACACTTTTTACCAAGCGATCGAATACGGGCAGAGCATGGTGTCAAAGTTTAAGGACCATTTTGAACATTTGCCATGAAAAAAAAGGACTGTGAGGCCCTGTTCATTGCCTTAATTTGCTTTGTATGCGATTTGAGGGCGGGGGAACATAATGAGGCTAACTGGGAGCCAAGTCAGAATGCTAATTGAGGAACGTCTGGCAACGGCCACACTCAGCAGTGGGAACAATTTCTCTGGAATGCTTGGGCAATGATTTTAATTCTGAGCATCAAGTGCGGACTTGATGACGGTGTCACAAATTGGGTACATTTGTTATCACCACCTGGCCAACACGCAGGCACGCACACAAATGAGCCCCCCCGCCTCCTTCTGCTCTTCCCCAAATCCACGTCTGCCATGGAGTGCCCGCCATCAATCTATGAGACGGAAAAAGACTCAAGGGCAAAGTTCAGGAAACAATTAAGTGAAACAACTGCCCCCTGCGACCAAGCAAACAGCGTGAAGGCGGCTGAGTCATTATGTTGACAGGCGAAAGGAATCCCGCAGATGCTGACACAGCAATTAAACGTTGGCATGTCATTATTAATGTAACATGATGTCCTTGGCAGAGGTCATTTCTAAACATTTAAAGTTGTACAATTAGAGATTGTAATACCGTTACCTGGAATTGTAAAGTACATGAATCGGGAATTGATTTGCAGTGTTCTAAACTGAGCTAGGCTAACCTCAGTGAAACTCGCCTATGGTGACCGCCCCCCCCCCCCGTAATAATAAACACAGTAATATAATAATTATAATAGATCATAATAAAATAATTAAAATATCCCAGAAGCCTTTGGAGTTTGTAGTATAAATAAATATTTTGAAGATTTACTTTAAAAAAGATTTTGTTCAAGCCTGAGCTCTTCCTGTCAGCCATTTTGAAAAGACATCATTGTTGGGTGCACAGAAAATATTGAATTCGGATTTGTGGGATTTATGTTAAATCATTAATATGTCTCTTAAAAAAATGACTGTGTAGTTAATAAATGTTTTATGATGGCAATAATTTCAGGGACGAACGGATGCGTTCACTTGACATTTCCTACAGGAGGTGAAACTGTTGACCTGCAAAACCGCAACCGAGTGTGGTTCAGAGTTCAAAGACTGAGAAAGCATAAATAAAAAGGCCCCAACGGCATCCATGTTGCCGTCTGTTTAAAATAAACGTGAAATATGTCGAGAAAGACGATTTGTATCATCATTCTACAAAAGGGTCTAATTCATGGCGGGCTTACATTCCGTCTTCTTTGAAGGCCCGCCACCCGAGCTCAGTAGTGAGGACAGGAGCCGGGCCATGAATTTGACAACGTAAAGGCGGCTCGGTGGGAGAATCCCATCGTTCCCCCTCTGCGTGTCTGGCTAACATCCTCGCGGCTTGTAACGTCAACGCATCTTATTCATTCGCCGCGGATGAGTGCGTCTGGCTCCTCTGTTCTCACTGGGAAGCGCGAACTCTCTGGTTTCCAGATTGGCGTAACTATTTGCAGTTGAGCCCCCACCGTCACCCGTCCCTATCTTCCCTCTTGGCCCGTGCTTCAATTCCCTGGCGGAGCGCCGTGTAATGCATGCTGTGTGCACCCCCCCCCCCCCCCCCAAAAAAAAGAAGAAATGGCTGTGTTCTATTAGCACGGTGTTCCAAATGGCGGCAGGTGAAGACTGTTTGTCTGTGAAGATTCACAACATCTGTACTTTATATCCAGATCGTGATCACGAACCCATTCCTTGGAATTCGTCAGCTCTGATATTACAACCTGGTAAATGCATTTTGTGTCTGTTTCAGGTGGTTTCATTATCCACACGTTACTAAATACAACACAATTTTCGATACAAAACTACACATATTATATTAACGAACCCTTTCAGGGACAGCGCTTACGGCAGTGGACGGCTTATCAAGTTATCAGGGTACAGGGTGTATCTAAGGGTTCGTATTAGATTCTATTCATTTGTTTTGGTTGAAATATTTTACGATGTAAACGAATGGATGTAAGATAAAGTAAATAAAAATAAAATGTGTCCAAATGAATCAGAGCATGATTCCCTTGCAGGCGTACCTGATGAAGTGACCAGTTCAACGATTTCAGGAAGTGGCTGAAGGTCACTCAGAGGTGCCCATGGGGGGGGGGGATCTCTGAGATGTCGAAGTTGTCCTCCGGGATCAATACGAGATCTCGACCGTGTAACTAAATCACTGTCTCTGAAGTTGGTGGGGGGTTGGAGTTGTCTCATCGGTCGCCTGGTCAGCAAAAAAAAACAAAAACAAAAAACAGACAGTTGTGTTAATGCTGAAGAGCATAGTTCATTTATTCAGTCATTGTTATTTTGACTTTTACTAGCGTATTTGTTTTTTTACATCTGTACTTCCACTTAACTAGAGAGCATGAGTGCTTTTCCCCACCTCATCATAAAGTTAAAAATAGACTTGAGAAAACTTGAGTTCATCACTGTCTCCCTCTTGTGGCTGGCGACGGCATTGAAGCACGCATAAATCAATGACAAACAACGATGCAGGATATGCAGAACACATGGAGCCCTGCTGGCTGCACGCAATACAACAAACACAGGTCATTTATTTCCCAACCCATTCGTACGTATGCTACTTATGTATGACTAACACAGTATGGATTTGTGTGTGTGCTTTTTTTCTCCATTTTTGCATCTTCCAAACACAATGACATCATTCTCATCTGTACGCAAGTCAGAGAGTGCCGTTGTCGAACTTGTGAAGTCATAATTTGAGTAAATATTGTATGGAAAAACACTTCTCGTCGATAATTACAAACAATCGCGTGGAAAACAGAAAGTACCGCGCTAACTGAGCGTGTCAAATGAGGTCTTTTCCGCTCCGTTCGCAACCTGTCGTATAGCGAGGAAGCGAGGCGCGTGCGCGTCGTGACTGCAGCGTGTCTTGATTACCTCCCTATCGTACACCTGCAAGGGAGGGTAAGAGGCCAAAAGAGAGGGAGGGGAGAATGAGAGAGCGAGGGGGGGACTCACTTCTCCTCCTCTTCCTCTGCATTGCACTTGCATCCGAGCCTCACTCCGGACAGGACACTGCTGCTCCTCCTCCTCCTCTTCTTTGATGCTGCAGTGAAGCGAGAAACGAAGACAAGTCAATTTGGGATGAAAATGAGAACATAGCTCCTCTTCTTGTTTCTCTTTTGCATTTTTTCGGACAAGACGCGCAAACAGGATGACTGCCTTTCCCGTGCTTGTGATCATGTACGCCTTGGTAAGTACCTCGTCACTTTTTATTTTGGAGTTTGAGTGACTTCTTTGCGACTTGCATTGCCTCAAAAGAACCTGCGCGTGACAACACATGCGTAAACAATGTGTTAAGGTTTTAAATGACTGAGTCAGATTGATCAAAGTGTGGGTTGGGGGGGACCCAAATGGATCCCCGGGCAATTTTCTTCAGGGATAGAAAAATTGATGTTATGGAGTGACTTAAACGTGATTCTCAACCACCGTTTCATGGCACATCAACATGGTGTGAGAGGTGTGCTGTGGGGAAAACTCCATCCATGCATCTGTCCATCCATTTTTTAAAATCCGCTTTTCCTCGCGAGAGCCGGAATCAAACCCTGCACCTCTGCACTGTGATGCGAGCGTGCTAACCGGTCGACCACCGTGCCGCCGCCGTGCGAAACTGTTCAATTTAAATGAAAGGAGGCCATGATAAAAGTGTCTTTGGCCTTATCTTGTGCCTCTAAATTGATGTACAAGAAACCAGCATGCCCGAGGAAAAACAAACAATCAAGAGATCTCGAGAGGGCACGGCTCGCACACGCCTAGCTGTTAACTTGCTACCATAAAACAGGACCTTATGCTTACTGGGGTGTTGTACTGTACATCATCCACAAGTGCGCAACATATGACTGACCCCTCGTAAGTCACGCCTTCTGTTTCTGATTGGTTGTTGTTCCTCGGGCGTGGTAGTTTCCTGATGATCTAACAAAATGGAGTGTGAGAGAGGGAGGGAGATTATTTTTATTTACATCTGAGGCGTAACGAATGTTTTGACAAACATGATAAAAAGTACTTTTCAGGGGTGGGGGGGGGGTTAGTGAGTTCAACTCGAATTCATTCATTATAATGAGAATTACGCAAATTGTGAATACGAGGCGACGACTGATAGCTCTTAACACCCTGTCAACCAATTATTTGCGGATTCATTTTACACATTACAGGATAAGACAACAACATTCAAACTCCCGACTACTCCACCCCCCCCCCCAAAAAAAATCTGACACTTTTTCTCTCTGTTCTCTCAAAGTTAATCAAATTCAAAATGGCAAAGTATCGTGAAACAGTGAAACAATCTGCCTGCTTTTCATATCTATATTCTTCCAGGCATTAAGGGAGCCAAAAAGAAGTTTTTCAAGATTTATTTTTTTTAAATTAGCAGCAGGGAGCGATGAAAAACAGGCAGGACAGCGGCCCGCAAGGACCGCAGCTGCACATGCCTGAATTAGCCCATTTAAAAGTCCTTTATTTTATACTTGATTCATACACTGAATTTATAATTGTAAAGATTTGATTACATTTGTATTTAACATAATTTTTACATGATTTGTATTATCTTTGAGATAAAAAACTTGCTTTTGATATTCTTAAAAGCCGACAGCACTTGTTAATGTTTTCATGAGTCATGTGTCACCTTCAGTGACTGTCTGAAATTGCGGTCGTCCTCACACCAAAATGATGCATCCATCCATCAGGAGGAGCAACAAAGCTTCTGACCCGCAGCTCTTGGGGTGCAGGCCACACGTTTTCCCACTTAGCTCAAGTTTGCTGACCATCCGCGGATGCAAACTCATCCGAGTAATTTCTGGAGGACTTTTTGAATGACAGTGGAGCAGGCGCGCAGCAGCTGGCGGAATTGGCGTGGCAGAATTGGCGCTGCCAACCAGCTGTGCTGTGACAGGTGGCCCAAAGGACGGTCACAGATTCAATTTAGGAATAAACCTCATCGCCCCCCCCCCACCCTCCTTTACCAAATGCTGGCACCTCAAGTGAGTGTGAAATCAGGGTGAAAGCAAAAACGAGAGCAACTCAAGCAGAGCAGGGGAAAAGGTCAAACTGGAAGGAAGGTTGCGCTTGTGAAGCCTCAGGCTGCAAGTTTTACTTTTATGGATTAAAGTAAAGTGTAAAAAAATAAAGTTAGAAATTTTTAAGATAAAAAAAAGTCACACTTGCAAAGGATGTATATAGATAGATAGTATCTATGTATATAGATAGATAGTATCTATCTATATACAGGTGTATCTATTAGATACACACACATACACACACACACACACACAAAATAATCTATCAGATTTTTCTTCAAATACACGAAAAAAAATTGGGACTAGATTAACCAAAATTTGGTCAAAAAGTGGTCAACCCAACTTTCGGGGTCAATAAGGGACCAATCCAAAATGATGTCCAACACACTATACATTGATCATTGTTGATAGAATCCGTTGGATGACCGGAACGTACATTTTGTAATCAGATTACGTAATCCCATGACATGCGAGTCGTTGGTCGTTAAAATTTGTGTCGCAAACACAAGCAAAGCCGACACGACGCACTTAGTCACGTATTGAAGTGGACTCTTGTGAGACTCCTTTATGAAAACAGCTCACCGAATTGACGATCTCCTTTCAACTCTCGCGGGTGTTTTATCGTGTGGTTCTCGTCTCTAGGTGGCGCCGGCGGCGTCCAAGAGCGAGCGTGCGGTGCAGCTGCCCTGCGACTCGGGCCAGTACACAAAGGACGGCGAGTGCTGCCGCGAGTGTCCACCCGGCGAGGGCGTGGTCAGGCCGTGTGGCGCTAAGCAGACCGCCTGCGCGCAGTGTCTCGACAGTAAGTTTTTGTTTGTCTCTATTGGTGAAGGAAGAAATTGATTGAGACACTGCAATGATATTTTGGACTATGGGCATTTTTTCATTTCTGTGATTATTGGGAAATATGCATTTAACTCATTCAGTACCAGCCAATTCTGGACCAAGTCTGAAAAGACGTTTAAAAACGTCTTTGGGAGTGAATGAGTTAATATAATTCAAATGAGCATAGTCACATTTTTAACCACTTCAAAAGCTATTAAAAAAAACTAAATTCTTAACTCCAGTGACCATGTTGAAAACAAAGGTGATTTGCATCAACAAAGCTCCTCAAAAGAAACTGTTTTCCTATCGCCCCAAAATTTTGAACTCGACCCCCCACCCCTCAAAAAAAAGGTTTATTATGATGTATTTTGTCTTTGAGAAGTAACCTCAACCCATTTAGTTGTCTCAGTCGCTGACATGGCAAGGCCAATGTTTCCACTTCTGTGTCCGAGTGCTAATCATGCTAACGGGATTAGCATCAGAATAATTTAAACACCAGTGTTTCTCATTTTAACACATGGGATGTTATGAATTTCTGAGGAATGCACACCCCCAAGAAAGTTTTTTTTGGTCACAAAACAGACTTAAAATCTGTGTTGAATTATGTTACGAAATCAGTCCCACGCATCTGCTCCCATCCCTTTGGCGGAGTTCTTGAGAAAAGTTTAGCCGAACTCCACACAGGCTGGTACATTAAAGGTATTCAGAGTAGCGCAAAGCAGTGAATTTTCCAGTCAAGACATTCTTGTTCTTTCGCCCGGCCAACTAAGCATTTATGAGATCAAGAGTCCTGTAAGAATCTTTGCAGCAACTGACACGCCACGATTAACAATTGAGATCATTTACCTTTTATCTCCACTGTCGGCAGTCGTAACAGTCACACATGTTAGCTAGCTAAACATGGCCCATGGCAGCCTCCTCTGGAAGAAAACACACCCCATGTAACTTTACTTCACCCTATCATGCACCCTGTAAGATGATATTATGATTAGCTGTCCACTGTAGTAACGGCTGTCCCTGAAAGGTTTTTAAAAAAAACACACACACATTGATGTGGTAGAACTTTTTTATTGGCATACTATCGAATAGTGTGTTTTTGAAATAATGGCCATTAAAAAATATATAAAAAAATCACACACTGTTCCTTGCACAATCGTGCCATGTTTTTAATTCAAATAAATGATAACATGTGGCACTTTGCTTCCTGATAAGAACACCAGAGGTCTCCGTTTTTACAGTGCACCGATTTATGTGTGCGGGGCAAATGCCAGTTGTGCGAGTATGAGTCACCGACTGTAATTTGTTTGCAATTGTACAGTTTGGTTGCGTTTGGCTGTGTGTGGCAGGCTTAATGACATTGAAGGGTGATTATTCTTATTTGTCTGAGGTGATTTAAAACATGTTTAAATTTTGGCTGCTTCCAAACCAGCAGCTGCTCAACTTTCTGGTCGGTAGCCAACAAAATACGCAATTGATGTGCGCTGTAAATTCTGTGATTCTTTACTCCTCACAGGAATCATAAAATAAATGGACCTCTCTCTTTCGACTTTCAACATTCATGAACCTGAACAGCCTGCTTTGTGTTTTAAAATCACACGTGTATCATATTCCTCAAAGTTGTGGCCATAAATCGATGTCGATGATGTGTTTGTTCTCGCTCCTTTTCCCAATTGGGCAGAAGCCCCATCACTCCCTCGCAATCCTGTCCACTCTCCATTTTTATTTCTCAATTCAGAAAACCCTCTTCACCCACCTCCTCTTCCTCCCTGTTGTGATGACTCACCCGACTGTACCGGCGAATAAATTGGTTATGAGGAAGCAGTGCACCTAAGGGCCCAATCTGCTCATTCATCATGCATACTGTTACATGAAAGCAGCTTTGCACAATCCGCCTGCCGCTAATTAAACACCAACAATTAAAGTGACCCCCGCTGATTCACAATTTTCCATTCGCAAGCTCACAAAGTTTTCTGTAGGACCTAACAAACGAGTAATTGTAGAAAAAATACCTGTTGGTGACTATCTGCATATTTTGGCACTTATTTAATGCCCTAAAAAGGCACCCAAACAAAACGCTTCTTGCTCATAGTCATAAAGTTGCCTTCAAAGTTACCTATATCACGGGAGCTAAGGAAAACCAAGGTGAGCTTCCGATGTTAGATCCAACTAGAGCTTCAAAATCAACTTCAAACATTTAACTACAACATTACCTCTAACATTAGCTTCAACATTAGCTTCTGAAGCGGGCCTCCAATGTTAGCTTCGTACTTTAGTTCGATCCTTAGCCTCCAACATTAGCATCCAAAGTTCACTTTTGAAATTAGCGGTAAATGTTAGCTTTCAATGTTGGCTTGCAAAGTTAGCTTCCAATGTTAACTCGAAAGAGCTTCAACATTAGCTTCCAACAAAAGCCTTCCAACATTGATTCTAACATGAGATTACGAATTTCGCTTCCAATGTTACTTTTGAGGCTAGCTTACGATGTTAGCCCCAACAAGCGGTCGTTTACAAGTGCTCTCTCTGGCTTCAAAGAAGCTTACCCTTCCTGTTAGACCTCAACTAGAATCTTCCAGTATGCTGCGGTTTGCCACCAAGCTGTCTAGTCAACCTTAGCTTCAATAAATATAAACTTCCAACACTAATTTACCACCTTGTTTTCTTCAACGTCAACCCCTCAATGAGGCTAACCTGACCTCGACGTTAGTCTTCCATCACGCTGCTGTTTGCCGTCAAGCCGGACGGCTATCAGCCAGTGGTCAATGCTAGCTAATCCTTCGCTAACATGGCACCGAAAAAGCAGCAGAGTTTTTGGGTGCCGTCCTAGGGTGTTGCAGGACTTTGCGAACAGGCGTGTGCTTTTCAGGAAATTATTCTCTACAGAGAAAAATGCAAGAACGTGAGCGATGCACCTGAGGGCCCAATCTGCTCATTCATCATGCATCCTATTACGTGAATACAATCTTACTATCCGCCTGACGCTAATTAAATGCCTTCATCGAGCTTATCAGGAACAATTATTCTCAGCCGAGCTGTACTTACACGCACACGCTCCCTGAGAGGTTACTTCCAATTTTCTGCAGCATGTGGCGAGTGAAAGTCTTAATGCGGTCGAGGCCCGCGGGAACGCCGCCATACGGCGCAACTCACCTGCGCGTGCGGCTGAAGTGCTTGAGTGAATCATTGATGCCGTGCAAAGTGCTAAATTTCCTGTTTGGTGGCCAATGTTTAGTTACCGCGGCACCATTTCATTCCAACTTCCTCTTGGTGTCAGCCCCACAGATACCCTCCCCCCACACGACCAGCGCACCCCCCCACTCGCTTTAGATTGATTGTCAGCGTCAGCACTGTTGAAATATTAATCAACTGTCTCTTGCTTTCTCTTCCGTCTCAAGCCGCAGCACCCTCACGCTCCGCGAAAAAAGCTGACAGGTCAGCGTAGTGATTAAGAGCCAATTGGACCCGGATTCAAGACTGGAAGCAATGTTTCAAGGAGACATGGGAAATATCCCAATCAACTCTTCTTCCCACAACTTCCTACAGCAACTCAGCTGGAAGCAATCCAGTGTTTAATTCTTTAGTACAGGCTTTCCCTAAAAACACACCTTTAAAAATCCAGATGCAATAAGTTGGCGGACCCCATCTTTCCCATTCCTGCACAGGAAATTCTCTTTCCACTCCCTTTGTTTTCTTTAGGTCTATTGTCTAATTTTTCTAAGCCACGCAACATTATGAAGAATACCGCACCCCCTTATTTTGCAGGACTGTGTCTGTTCCTGCATGAGAAATTCTGTTAACGCACTTTCTTCAGTCCCCCAAACATTTCCAGATCGTGACAGAAAATCAAAAGACAAACAAAAACATCACATCAAATCAATTAACACCACGAGTCAATCAAAACCTGCAAGTTAAATTGAAACACCACTTTCAAGTTTGATTAAATTGATTTAATCTTGCGCACCCCACCTATAGTGTTTACAACTGTGGATGGCTTATCGTGTTATCAGTTTACAGCAGGCGTGCAAGATTAAAATTGCGCTGTGGACTTCGGCCAATGAATGTCTGTTGTTGCCCAGCTGGATCGTAACATCAGAAAATGAAAGAAATTTGATGGAACAATTTAGTCAATATTCTTATAGATCACAGTCATTTTGTGCTGTCTTTGGGGTTTTTCATTCCAGTTTTTTTCCCCTGAGCCTGAGCTCAGAGAACCCCTACTGCCAATGTTGCATTATTGATGACAGTAATGGCACTCCGGCATGATTTAAAGGAGGCGGCGTAGAAAGGGGGTCACTTGGCGCAACCCCCTACTATCCTAATCCGAATACGTAGCATTCCAGTGCTTGGTACATTTGTCAACACGAGTATGTGTGGTCCTTTGTAAACAACATTTTCGTAATTGAGCTTGGCGGACCACCTTGTCTCAGATTATTCCCGGTCAAGCATTCCTGACTCGAGTCTTTTTAAGAACATCGGCATTGTTCACAAGGTATTTGCGGTGCCAGCCTGGGCTCGATCTGCAACATGTGCTACAACATAGATAGCTAGACGAGAACGGTGCGGTGGAGTTTTCACAGCCCCTAAAGTCCTGTTAATCAACATGACACCCCCCATGTGCAGTCTGACACATACGTCATGTTGTTACTTCTGTTACAGCCCCCGCCAGCCCTGCCCGCCCATGATTTACAACACGGCCTAAGATGAGAAGCCTTTCAAGAGCATTTAACTAGCCAAAATCGGACAGGTGGCATGTATTTTTGAACGTTATTTACGGGCAACCCCCACGCATCGATCATAACCTACTCAATGGGTGCTGGGGGAGAAATGGGAAACGAAAATCTTAAATATCAAAATAAATAAATAAATCGATAAGTAGGGCGGTTAGCACACCCACCTCACAGTGCAGAGGTGCAGGGTTCGATTCCGGCTCCAGCCTTCCTGTGTGGGGTTTGCTTGTTCTCCGCGGGCCTGCGTGGGTTTTCTCCGGGTACGCCGGTTTCCTCCCAAATTCCAAAAACAAAAATGACAGGTTAACGGAACACTCTAAATTGTCCCTAGGTGTAAGCGTGAGTGCGAATGGTTATACGTCTGTGTGTGCACTGCGATTAGTTGGCAACAAGTTCAGGGTGTCGCCCGCCTACTGCCCGAAGACTGCTGGGATGGGCTCCAGCACACCCGCGACCCCTGTGAGGATAAAGAGAATCGGAAAATGGATGGATGGATGAATTACAGGTGTCTTTTCTATTAACTCCAACTAAATTGTCAAGTTTCACCCTTGAACTTTTTTGAATAGATGATTTGTTGAAAAAAAAATCCTCCTCCTCCCGTTTCCTACACTCTCGTCTCCAGGCGAGACCTTCTCCGAGAACTACAGCCACACAGAGGAGTGCCGCGCGTGCACCCAGTGCACGGGCCTGATGCGCATGGAGACGCCGTGCACCGACTCCAACGACGCCACCTGCGTGTGCCGCTACAACTTCTACTTTGACGAACTGTCGGGACGCTGCGAGCCATGCACGGTGTGCCCAGCAGGCGAGGGCGTTTTCGCCCACTGCGAGCATGACCACGACACGGTGTGCGAAGAGTGCGTGGACTTTACCTTCTCGGACCGTGACAGCTCCCTGGACCCCTGCCTGCCCTGCACCATCTGCGACGATGAGACCGAGATCCAGTTGGCGCACTGCACGCCTGTCAGCGACTCGGTCTGCCACAGTAAGTCGCATAACTGTAGACTGTTATGGAGTCTTGAACCCAAGTTTCCGCATTACTTAACCTGACTGTTTTTAAATGACCAACTATTCGGGTTTGAAAAGGAGTAACCCAGGGATCTTATTCGGGTTATGTCACGTTTACATGGCCTTGCAAAACCTTTTGAAAAGTGCATGTTAACATAGTCAGCGATGCTAATACTAGACAATTATGACATTTTTTGTCGTTGCTTTAGACAGGACTTAGAAGAGAAGGTCTTTAAATTTAGAGCGGCCATATTCTCCTTACAGTCAGTACTCAAGCAGCAGCATTTTGGTGCAGCTGGAGAGTCTGTTACAGACCTTTTTTTTAACACTTCTCCTTTGATCTGACATGCTGAAGCACTTAGAGCACTGTGCTGCCCGGTTGCTTTTCAATTCCACCATTGTGAATGACCTATTAAAAAGACACGGGCCTAATTTACGAGCCGCCATTTCGGACACAAAGCTCTCCCTAACAAGTTACATGGAGAGAGAGACAGAGAGAGAGAAAACCCCAACTTTTATCTATTTCAAAGCTCCCAGAGACGATCGTTTTAATCAAGAATTCGTTGTCATTTCATCATTGGCGCGTCTCTGAACTTGAGCGTGTCCACTTTGAAGCCCTCTGATGGTGTTTGATTTGAATCACCGTGGGCCCGACTTAATTTACAGCTTCCACTGCGCCCTTTTTCTCAGCGGGAGAGCTACGTATTCATGTATACCCTCGCGTTGACCTCTTTCACGCTAAAGAGTTCCACTTCCTGCCATTTGAAGATCCGACTTGGCAGCACTTGACCTCAGCGCGTTACCCCTTTCAAAGAGCAAAAACCAAAACGCACCAATGGCAAAAGCTGTGAATCATTCCTAGCGTGTGGCAACAGAGAAAGCGGAAGCAATAAGAACATGAGAGCAGAATGTAGCGCTGCGCCGCTATTCCTTGAAGTTGATGATGACGGGTTGATCAGGGTCATGGGATTCCTGTGACCGGGGCTCAAGTTTCGCCGAGTGACCTCCATCAACACACAGACCCACACCCTATGATGAGCATCCAAAATCAATAATACGCACGCTTTCTCCTGCGAAGCGTGTTTAAACTCCACAACATTCTATCCAACAAAAATAGCTTACATCCGATTCAATTTCTGTCCCTGGGCCCTTGAGAATTTTTTGTATAACCTGTCCGAATATACATGAAGACTTGGCGAAATTATGATCTACAGCGACTCTAAGAGTACCTTTCCCAAACCATGTGCTCAGGCACTAAAAACATTTTGGCGACGAACGATACGAGTCGCGATTCAAATGAAAGCCAGTGATGCAGGCTTTCCAGACCTGTCATGATTTTAGCAATACGTACTTCTGGGATGATGCGATGACCAGAAAACTTGGAATTAGTCTCATTTCTAAGAATGAATAAGACCTTAGTATTGATGTCCTCTCACAGCTTGCAGGTGCTGTGTGTGCCCCCTCCACCCTCGCCCCTCTGCACCAACCTTACCCTTTATTTCACTTTCCCCTCTCTTGGCCAGGGCCCATTGAGCGTCCAAGGCTAATTGGGAACCTGGACAGCAGCTCTTCTGTTCATTAACACTCCCCTCTTCCGTCCATCACATCTTCCTCTGGAAAGGAAGCGAGGATGCGTCGGAGAAGGCGTCTCCCCCACAGAGGGGCGAGTGTTCTCTGGGGGAAAGGGGGGGGGGGCTGATAAAGACGTCATTGTGTGACCTGACGTGGAGCTCCACACAAGACCGTCTCTGGTCCACACCCTGCTCATAAATGCGTCTCGCTGGGCTGTTTCGCGAGCCAGCAAAACCCCAACAAATAGACGAGCTCGCATTGTAGCCCCACCGAGGTATGGAGCCATGTTTTTCTCATCAGGCCCGCTAATATAAAGTTGGGCAATTATTTCCTGGGACACTTCTTCCCAGTTTTGGTCCCGGTAAAACAAGTGTCTGAGTTTGCTGCGCTTTGCCTGCAGTAAGTCAGATTCGTTTCCCGTGATGGTTGGACGGCGCAAAGGCTTCCATTTGTCCGAAGATTTTCTGAATTTCTGTCGAGGCGGTCCCGTTTGGAGGACTAATGAAAAATTCAAATCAAATTCAGTCCATCATGGATCATTTTCCCATTTTGCATTTTTGGCTCAGAGATGAAAATTGAAAAGGAAAAAAAAAAGCAGACATTTATTCGGCATTAGATAAAAGAACAAATATCATTTTTATGAAGTAACAAACTTCGCCAGGGTGTGAATTAAAGTCATATGTCGAGGCACCACTGCGCTGCAGAGTTGCACAGATGCAAAAACACATTACCAGCGCTCGCTGTTAACACACCTGCACTTTATTCCATTTATCAGCTTGTGTTACTGCTCTAATAGCATTAGCCATCCGCACATTAGCCGGGATGATGCACCGGCCCAAGTCAGGAAACTTGATGACGCGCGGCGGAAAGGTCATGAAACGCCGACTGCCGTTTTTTTGGGGGGGGGGATGGAGGGGGTGGGGGGGAATCAATAGCTTTAAATAGACACGTGCATGATGCCTCGCTGTCTGCAGAAGATATTTTCTCCCCGATCTGTAAAGCGATCCAGCGGGCAGCCAGGAATGCCCTGTCATCAACCACCAGCGAGGGTTGTCTTTTCTTTTTCTTTCATCCACTGTACCGAGCTGCTGCTCGAAGGCGCCCCCAGCGGGTAGCCAGAGGCGGTGCCCGTGTGGACGCAATGCAGCAAATCAATTGCAAAGTGGAAACAGAAGAGGACACAGATGACATGTTTGGGACCACATCACAAGATGGTTAAGGGGGTAGGCGGGTGGGGGGTGAGCGCACGTTGCACTGTAGTGTTTTTTGTGCTCGGCGAATGACTCACAAGGAAGTTGCACACCAACTAACTGAAGATCTTCAAACTGACTTTTTTGGCCGTACAACTGACTATACGTTTTTTCTTTTGACATCATCAGATAACTCATTAATAAACAAAAATAGATGAAAGTAACTGAGCTTTTATGTAACATTGAACAACTCGTTTTTCTGTGACAAATACTTAAAAAAAAGGTGTTTTTAGACGTAAAATGAAGTGATGTAGCTCCGTAAAGAACACTTTTTTTTAAACATAAAACAAACCATTTTCACCATAATGAACTCACTAAAACCATTTATGTAAAATAAACTAGATTTCTTTAATGTCATCCAGCTAACTAACCGTTTCTTTCAAATCTAATTCAAATTAGAAATAAGTCGCTAATGGTTTCTATTAGCATATCGGTTTCTATTAGCGGGGATTAATACCTTTTATCAGGGGAAATTGGATATACATTTTTTTAGCATGAAACTCAGCAATGGCCTACTAGCACTGTCACTTTTTTTAAATGACAGACAGACAGGCAGGGAATATGACATTTTGAAAATGTTCCAGGTTGTTTTATCGAAACTGTAAACTGCCAGATGCAGAACTCCTTAGACAAATGTAGGAAATTGGAATGTAAATTTGTTGAGTGTCTTCTGTAATCCATCCAAACCACAAAGAATTTAACATTGTTAAAGTGTGGTCGGAACCCTGCCGTCTTTGCCTTTGAAGGAAGTCTTGGGAGGTTTCACGGGGTTAATCTCTGCTGCTCCGGCACGGAGCTAATGAGGAGCAGTTCCCCACCAACCCTCCTCGTCTCCAATCGGTTCACACTGGAGCGTTCTGGCAGACCAGAGCCCTGAGGGGGAAGGAATCGAGGCAAGCCTGACAGCTTCACTGGGCTGGACTTTAATGGCGGATGCCCGGAGCGCTCATTGAGCTTTGGGAACATGGAAAGTACGACAGATCATTAGCTGAGAAAAAAAAATGGACGACGGGAACCAGACATTCCCTCGGCCAAACTCCTGCCCTCCTCAAGCCACCCATCCCTATCCTGATCTAATGGATCCACACGATCCTGATTCAGGCGAGGAGGGGCTGAGAGGGATCGCTGAGAAACATTTCCTTTGTGCAACATCACAAGCAGAACTCCAAAACAGCTGCCATAAAAATGTGCTGCAAACGGGGGGAAAAAAATAGAAAAAGATCTCAGCGCAAGAGTATTTTGATTGAAGCCATTACTTAACACTCAGACACTTGTTGCCGGGCAGAGTTTGCTGCTATGTCGTGTCCTGGGAACAGAAAGTTGGGCTTCCTCACGGAGACCAAAAGAGGATTCAAAGGTCCGATAGGAACAAAGTCAAGTATTTTTTATAACATAAAATTAAACTGCTGTTCACTGACCGCATTTTTAAATGTAACTGTAAAACTAGTGGAAGGTCTATTTAAAAAAATAAAAACTATTTTAAATGTTAAACGACCACTGATGACAACAAATATGCTTCAAAGTTGCACTTTTCCATATATTCATTTAGAAATATAATATAAAGTCAGTTAACAATCGAATCGCAATGTTCAAAATTTTCCGCACTGTCCCACTTGCCCCTCATGTAAAAAATGTACACTACAAATCTCCTTGATGTGCACCTCCCTCTCTCAGATCCCCTGCTGCCCACCTACTTCCCATCCGTCTCCACCGAAACGGACCCGACGTCGCTCGCCTACACCAACTTCTTCCTGCCCGATGGTTCCGAGGGTCCGGGGCCGGGCGGCGAGACCACGACACCCGGCGCCGGCTCGCCGCGCTTCCTCGGCCACGGCTTCAACGAGAACCTCATCCCCATCTACTGCTCCGTCTTGGCCGCCGTGGTGGTGGGCCTGGTGGCGTACATCGCCTTTAAGAGGTCAGCTGCACACCAAAACGAAAACCCGCCCCCCCAAAAAAAGGGAAGCGAAATGGATGTACGGGTTTCAAGCCAGGGTTGGGTTTTAAATTACCGTATGAAGCCGTGACTACAAAGGGCACAAAAAACTGAGGTAGAAGAATAAAAGTGTGCCAAAAAAGAAGAGAAAATTGAGGTTTCAGGGTGACTAATGCATCCTCCGGCTGGAGGCGCTGACCTACTAAAACTAACAACCTTTTCAGAAGAAAAACAACAAAAACACTCCACGCGAAATTCATTGTTGAGGTCACACACACTCACACGCACGCACGCTCGCAAACAAACACACATCCACAGGCTCTTTACACACATTGATTATTTCAAAAATGCCTACTGGGGGAAACTCAAGTGCCACTTTTATGAGGCTGGGGAGGACTGGAGGGGGTAGGGGTGGGGCGCACACGCAAACACACACACACACACACACGTTGCATATATTCCTCATGAGTGAGGAGGACAGTCTCCATATTTACTTGCAATAAAATCAAATGCTTGCATGCGTTAATTTTACAGCAGCGACCTCCTAACGAGAAGCAGATGTGAACACACACACACACACACACACACACACACACACAAACACACACACACACGCATATGGTAAATGTTTAAATTATCACATTAAGTCATAACCATACACACCCATACACATTTTGGTTTTTTTTTTCCCAGTGTAAACAAGCCAAAGCAAAAACAAATGGCTTGGGGCATGCCCAGTATAACACAATCATCATATGTAAACAACGTAACTTTTGCTGTAGTAACAATCAGCTGTTCTGTGGCAGAATAAGAAAACACGGTGAGAGAAAATTGTCATGGTTGTCCCGGCGACGGTAACTAGAGGAGGCAGATATGTAAACAGTTTTGTTACCGCTTTGCAGTTTTGGAAACCATATCAGTCAAATAGTTATATACAGTCAGTTCATGTTTACAAACAAGACAGGCGGGTCATCTGGCAGAAAGATGACAAGGCGTCTCAACCTACTCAACGGCATCCGGGTGCGAAGGCGACTCAGTCTCGAGATGGAACAGATTAATCCCATTTCCATTCATAGTAATATGAAAAATTGCTTTGGTTCTCTAATATTTCCTTTCACGAAGAGTTACGGCTGAATTAAAATCTTTCAACCAAGGTTCAACTGCACTCTGGTTAGGGCTTCAAAGTAAGGTTTAAAGCAAAGGTTAGGGTTTCACACAAGGGTTGGGTTTGAAACTGCGGTAAAGGGTCAAGCCAGGGCCGATCTGACTGCCTGACTCTTCCGTCCACAGGTGGAACAGCTGCAAGCAGAACAAACAGGCGGCTAACAATCGCGCGGCGGCAGCGGCCGCGGAAGCGGCGGCAGAGACAAACAACCAGATGGTGACGCCAGAGGGAGAGAAGCTGCACAGTGACAGCGGAATCTCTGTGGACAGCCAGAGTCTCCAGGAACAGCATCAGCAGCAACAGGCGCAGGCCAACGTACAGCCTCAGCCAGCGCGGTCTCGCACACAGGAACACATAGGTGAGTCAGTGCCTGTCAATGCGTTCCGTCCAACTGTCCATCAACCAATAAATCAATGAAACGTCTGGTATCTAATGTACCATACCCCCATCCAACCATCCATTCATTCATTAAGTATCCAACCGACCACCCAACATCTATCAAATATCCAATAATGCAGCCAACATCCATCCATCCATTTGACATCCATCCAGCCACTCACAATCCATCCATCTTACCTGGTAGATTTGAATGTTTGAGTGGTGGGATGGATGACTAATGGACGATTGGATGGATGTCAGATGGTAACCAACCACCCCATTTATCCAACCAATCATTCAAAAGTATCCTTTGCATTTAGTCGTCCATCCATCATCCATCCCATCACTCATCCATTCAGGCCACCATCTATTCAACCAACCAGCCTTTCTATCCACCTACTGTAGCGATCCAACCAACAATTGGAAATACAATCTCGCATCCATTTAGGTTGCCATCACACAAGAATAAAGTCACTGAGTAAAAGGTTGCTCTATTGCCAAATGTTAATGAAGAGCTTTTTTGACAGTGTCAATCAAAAGAATCAAATTATGTTTGTAATTTGGTTTTCACAGCTCTTTTATTACTGGCAGTCATTCAGTGTTGCGGGGTGCACCTAATATTGTGTGCTGCGAAGGTACAGTCACATGCAGAAATGATGACTCACTCACTCACTGTAAGGCTTCCTCGTGCGCTGCACGTTGCTGCTATTTTGTCTTTTTTTTTCTCTCCACCGGCTGCCGATCAAAGACAAAACCTTACAGTTGAACGCTGACCGTTTAACTCAATGATGAAAAGCGTCAAGTAGAAAGTATACATCCCAGACATGTACAAAGCGTAACATTACAGTCAAAAAGGTTGCCAGAGAGACAAACACAGGATGTCGTACTTTAATTACGGATCGCAATCGTAATAGGCAGGTGTATTGTTTCCTATTCGCATAAAATGAACGCATCACTTTTATTGTCAGCCGGCAAGAATTCTCGTTTGGGTGGGAAGCCAAGCAGTGCGTAACAAAGCTTCTCTTTGATTGAGCCACTCGGAGGTGGACTGCATTGATCGTGAGGATGGTGCAGCCAGCACTCTGACTGTGTTGTATTAGTGTTGCTCGGGCTTGAGCAAGCCCCTCTCTTTACAATGGCCTTACCTCATTGTCATTGTTGTTGTCAGGCCAAACCGAATTTTGTGGGTGGAATATCCCAAACTTTACAATACATCCCCAAAAGCCAGTGTTACCAAGCAACGTGAAATTTGGTGGACTATAAAGTCTATCATGAGTGGACCCCTCCCCCCCCAAAATTGACAAGAGTGCATCTCATAACTTTCAAGTACCCACAAAAAAGCCTCACAAAATCAGACCCACATAGGAAGCCGATCAGTGTGTGGGAAGCTGAGATTTTACACTGAATCTCACAGTTCACTTCAAACGTAAAGTCATTGTCAATATGTTGTCTAATTGCTACCAAATTTGAACCACATATGTGACACAGATGGATGGCGCTAAATTGCGGCATAACTTGTACTTTTTTCACTCCATGTGGGGGGGGGGGGGGGGGGGGGGGGAGAACACATTGGCAAATTCTAATGCCTTTCCATAAAACACAAAACCCCATCAAAGTTCCCTCCATTGTCCCTTGTCCGCGTGAAAGGGACCGATGTGGAATGGCCAGGGGCGAATGTGACAAATTTCACAGCTTCTGAGATAGCATTACAGTATTCGTACAAAGTGTGTGTGTGTGTGTGTGTGTGTGTGTGCGTGCATGCTTCTTTTTTTTTTTCCGTAATCCTTCAAGGATCCGATGCAGTACTTCAGTATGTGAGGTGAGGATGAATGAATGACAATGGGCGTGTGAAGCAGACGAAAGCAGCCTCCACTCATCGAGTTTTGTGCGACTCCCTTTTTTTTGGGGCGTAAAAGCGTGCGTTAATAAAGAATGCCTCTGCATTCCTCTGGCATTTCCATGGCATTGGCATTAGTGGCAAAGCAGGTTAAGAGGTTTGTGGGAAAAAAAAACAACTGCTTTTGATTCCCATCCTTGTCCTGCTAATGATGCCACTTGAATACGTTTGAATAGAGCCAGTGAAAAGAGAGCGCCTCCTTGGGGAGAGACCAACACTTTTGCATAAACAAGGGAACCCAAGGTCGCAAAGATATCAAACAATAATTTACGAGGAAGTTGTTGTATTATTTCTTAGCTGTTATGTGTTTGTTGTTATGTGCTAGCTTGAGTCTGACATTTTCTCCTTCCTCTTCACTGCAGTGGTGAGGGTGGACGGTGGTCCCGAGACCATCACGCCTCCACCCGAAGTCTGAGGCGGAAGAAAAGGAAGGCCACGTAAAACAGTGCTCCTTCATTCAAGAAAGCAGCAGGGGGGGCACATGAACTTGGAATTGCCCTCCCCCCATCCCCCCACCTCCCCCCAAGACTGGCCATAGACGGACCTCTTCTAGACTCTTCATCCCTGCATGCGGAGTCTCATAGAACCACGTGCCTGGACTCTTAGCGTATCGACTTATTCAGATAAAAGTGCATTTTAGCAAATACTCCACAAGCTAATTTTTCCGACTAATGTCTTTTTTTTTTCCTGACCACTCCACGAGGATTTGGCCTTGAAACCCACCGGTGCCTGGAAGGTCCGACTGACTCATGCATCTTCCTTCAGATTCTCGGACTCGTGTCACGTCAGACTTGCTTTTTATTTTTGCGAACATCCTGCTGTCGGGGTAACGGAAGCGCTTCTCCTTCAAGGGTTCCAGATTCATTTTTCAGTAATGATGGCTCAGCGGGGGTCTGTTTTTGCCTTCTCGACACAATGGCGAGCGAAGCCTTCAAGATGCGCCATGACGTAAGCAGCGACCCACAACGCAGCGTCTTGCTTTCAATGAAGCGGGCTCATGAAAGGTGAACTTGATACATTCAAGGACTCTCTTTCACGTCGATCATTAACATTTTTAAAATTGCGCACAGGTACAAGTTACAGGTATGTGCAGCCAGTTTAACTTAGAAACATTAAATCTGGTAGGCATGTCAACTATGAGTAGACCCACAAAAAAAAAAAACTCAAGGAGTCATGCCTGAAAAGAAACAGTCTCTCATTTTGGTTTGAGGAGACCATTATGGCGGCCATCTTGGGGTCATTTTGGTAATATGGCCAAACTCACCATGAAGGTCCCACTCATTTCATTTGAACTTGTTTATAATTCGATTTAAATCCCAACGGTTGACGAGAAAGACTTCAAACATTTTACCTTCCAACCATATCATTTCATCTACCAAAAGCCTACTAGTTTAATGTAAGCAAAGATGTTAATTAAAAACCTTTAAACAGCCTCTACTTCAACATGGAGCAGCAAAACACGAATGGAGCGTACGTGTCCGTACATCCATAATGCGCTGTGGGAACGACGACTATTACTGGAGCTCAGTTGAGTGGCTTCTCCGTCTCTTGTTCTTGCTCTTAATTACTCTGCCTGGCGTGTCGCGGCACGAAAAGTGGTCCTACGCTGAAGGCAGAACCAACCTACCCAGCACTGCTGGTGAGATTGAGCTCCGAAAAGTGAGCTCATGCAGAAGTTAGTCATCAAATGGCTCACGTGGCCGCCAACATGGCCATACAATTAACCTTTTGCCCCTTTATTTCTTCCCTGGGCTTGAGATTCATGCATGGCTGTGGTCAAGTTGGAGGCTGACAAGCAGCAGCCACGTGCGCGCACACGCACTTGCGCACACACACACGCACTCGGCGAGGATATGAATCACACTTCTGTCGAGATGCAGCGTGGGTGTGATTCATCCTCATCTTTGTGGCATTCAAGCAGAAAACTGTTAGTATTGAGTGGAGAGCCCATCTTCAAAAAATATATACTGCCAGTGAAAGCTTCAAAATAAACTTTAATCTCTCTATGACTGTTTCTGGAGTACAAATGTAAAGCTGCACAAAGCTCTGTAGAAAGCAGTACTGAATATTATATGTAATCCTGCTAACAAAGAGACAACAAAAATGCCACCAAAAAAATGCACCTGCCACCCCAACAAAATTATTTCAATAGGTGAAAAAAAAATGCAATTTGATAAGCAAGAAAATGTCCGCACCAAATTTCGCCAAAACTCCGTCACAGTAAATCGCTAACGCTAACAAGTGACATTTTAAAGTGCATACAAAGTGATTGTTTTGCCACTGACGTTTTCCATGTCTTTGTGTTACACTTTTTTTTTTGTTCAATTCTTTTTGAAGCACTTATTAGACCGTCACACTCACAGAGTCGCACCAGAGTGCCTGCGAGCTTTATTTTATTTTTTTGTAGTTTTTTTTTCCCTCTATTCTCCTGAATGTGCATTTTGTTTACATGGCTGGGAGTAAATGCGTCATGTGACTCTTCACTGTGATTGTCTCCCATAGTACAGTATTATAAATATGATAATGACCACAAAGGGATATTTGTCACTGTACTGACACACTAATAATGTAAAATGCTTTGTGTAAATGTGAATTTCTTAGAGTTGATATAAAATACAAAAAAATAAGTGTACAAAGTGTGCTCATGAAATGATCTAGAATAAAACAAAACAAAACATGAGGTTATTGCATAATGAGTTGAGTGTGTTTTTCTTTGAAAAAGAAAAAACAAGCCAACCGTGGGACAAAAACGCTATACTAGCATTTTTTTCTTCCCCGGATTTGCTTTTCGGTAAAATTCCCACAACCTCCGAGAGAGTCCGCCGGGCCAAACCACAGTTCAAACGACAAACACGTGTTTCATGGCCCAAAAATATTACAATCAGCTCCCGGGACAAATCAATAGTGTTCATTAAACAATGCAGAGGTACTTAATGAGTGGTGGGAAAAGATGATTCGATTGAACAGACTGACCTGAGTTAGCATCCGATGGTTCAGTATGAATCGGATAAGACATACGTTTTCTGACTAATGGGAACACTATGGACTCAGATGATTCGGGTGAACCGGGAGGTGGATCGAGTTATTGGACTCAATGAAACATCAGACTTGGATCATCTGCTTCACTGACTTGTCTTACTAGCCGAAAACACCAGTGACTCAGGTGACTCAGTTGGAGTGATTTGAGTCAGAAAGACAGTGGGTTCAGATGGTTCGGTTGTCTTGAGTTAGCGGTCGCTCTGACACAGGTTCGACAGGTTCACACGCTCCCTAGTATTATCCCTGTTTTTGTCATTTTCGTTAGTTTTTGGCGACCCTGAGCGGCTTACTTACACGAGGGGAAAGTTGCTGCGCATTGGGGAGTCTACGCTCGGTCTTTTTTCACCAGCACGCGAAAACCCACAAGGTTTTTCGGAGCTAATCGCGAGCGGAGCGGCTGCGCTGTACGGAGCATGGAAACGCCGCCGGAGGAAGGGGAAGAGAGCCGGCGTGCTCGTCAAGCTGCGGCAGCGCGGATTTCGAACCCCGCTCCCATCGATCCATCTTGCTAATCTACGATCTCTGCCAAACAAGATGGATGAACTTCTTCTCCTCACAAAGACCAACAAAACCTTTGCACGTTCTGCTGCGCTCTGCTTCACTGAAACCTGGCTCAGTGACCGCCACCCGGATTCCGCGCTACATCTACCCGGCTTCCGCCTTCTCCGAGCCGACCGCGACACGGAGCTATCAGGGAAATCGAAAGGTGGCGGGATTTGCTTCTATATCAACAAAGAATGGTGCACTGATGTCACGAAGCTCGACGCACACTGCAGCCCGGACCTGGAGTCGCTGTCTTTAAACTGCAAGCCATTCTACTCGCCACGTGAGTTCACCTCCTTTTTACTAGTCGGTGTTTACATTGCGCCACAAGCTAACGCTAACACGGCGATACAAACGCTAGCCGAACAAGTAAACAAACTCGAACTAAAATACCCAGAGTCACCCCTGATAATTTTGGGCGATTTTAATAGAGCACATCTTAACTGTGAACTTCACAGATATAAGCAGCACATCGACTGTTTCACCAGAGAAGGCAACATTCTAGACCACTGCTATACAACAATCAAAAATTCATACCGATCGGTCGCCCGTGCAGCATTGGGTCTTTCTGACCACAATTTAATCCACTTAATACCTACATACAGACAGAAACTCAAATGTGCTAAACCGGTTGTTAAGACTGTGAAAAAATGGACAGATGAAGCAAAGCTAGCTCTACAAGCATGCTTAGACTGCACTGATTGGGGCGTCTTTGAAACTTCAACGGGCACACTGGATGAATACACAGACACTGTAACATCATACATCAGTTTCTGTGAGGACATGTGTGTACCAACGAAGTCCTTCCGCTCCTTCAACAATAACAAGCCATGGTTTACTCCCAAACTCAGGCAACTCAGGAAAGAGAAAGAGGCCGCATTTAGAAGTGGAGATCGGGCACTGTACAAACACGCCCGAAACCAATTGACAAAGGAAATTAACATCGCTAAGAGAAGCTATGCAGAGAGGCTGAAAAACCAGTTCTCTGCTAACGACTCTGCATCTGTATGGAATGGCCTGAAAGCAATCACTAACTATAGAATGCCACACCCCCAAACAGTGAACAATAAGGGTCTTGCTAATGAACTAAACATGTTTTTCTGCCGATTTGAAAAGGTCACCCCCATTTCCCACACACACCCACCTCTACCAGAAACCACTCTACCTACCCCCCCACCCTCTTTTTCTCCACTACAGATCCACGAACAGGATGTGAGATGGCTCTTCAAGCAGCAGAAGATCAAGAAAGCTGCGGGGCCCGACAAAGTGTCCCCCTCCTGCCTGAAAGTCTGCGCTGACCAGCTGGCTCCGGTCTTCACACAAATCTTCAACAGATCTCTGGAGCTGTGTGAGGTCCCATCCTGCTTCAAACAGTCTACCATCATCCCAGTTCCCAAGAAATCTGCAACATCGGAACTGAACGACTATAGGCCTGTCGCCCTGACGTCTGTGGTCATGAAGTCCTTTGAACGCCTTGTGCTGAACCACCTAAAGAACGTCACCGGACCCCTGCTGGACCCTCTCCAGTTTGCCTACCGGGCAAACAGGTCTGTGGAAGACGCAGTCAACATAGGTCTGCACTACATCCTCGAGCACCTCGACAGCACAGGGACCTATGCAAGGATTCTGTTTGTGGATTTCAGCTCTGCGTGCAACACCATCATCCCGGAACTCCTCACCCCCAAACATCTCCACCTCGGTGTGTCCCCTGACGGGACGGACACAACAGGTGAGACTGGGAGCAACAACATCATCAATACGCACCACCAGCACTGGAGCCCCACAGGGATGTGTCCTCTCTCCACTGCTCTTCTCTCTCTACACAAATGATTGCACCTCAACAGATCCAGCTGTCAAACTCATAAAGTTCGCAGACGACACCACGGTCATCGGTCTCATCAAAGACGGCGACGAGTCTGCGTACCGCCAACAAGTGGAGCAGCTGGAGCTCTGGTGCAGCCGACACAACCTCGGGCTGAACACGCTCAAGACTGTAGAGATGATCGTGGACTTCAGGAAACATTCTTCTCCACAGTTGCCCCTCACACTATCCAACTGCCCTGTGTCAACCGTCGAGACCTTCAAGTTCCTGGGAATCACAGTCTCCCAGGACATGAAGTGGGAAGTCAACACCATCTCCATCCTGAAAAGGGCCCGGCAGAGGATGTACTTCCTGAGGCTGCTGAGGAAGCATGGCCTGCCACAAGAGGTGCTACGACAGTTCTACACGGCAGTCATCGAATCAATCCTGTGTTCTTCCATCACGGTTTGGTTTGGGGCCGCCACAAAAAAGGACAAAATCCGACTTCAACGGACAGTTAGGACGGCGGAAAAAATCGTTGGCACCGCCCTACCCACTCTTGAGGACTTGCACACTGCAAGAATCAAGACAAGGGCACGGAAAATCCTCCTGGATCCCCCGCACCCTGCCCACCACATTTTCCAGCTACTCCCCTCAGGCAGACGCTACAGATCCATGCGCACCAAATCCAGTAGACACTTAAACAGCTTCTTCCCTCTAGCCATTAACTCCTTAAACAGTCACTGACGTAGTCACTCTTCTTGTACTACAAATACTGCTACTGGTTACTCTAAAATGGTTCAATGATTTGTTGTTTACGATGATACTAATGCAGCGTGTTATACCGGAGACAAATTCCTTGTGTGTTCTACATACTTGGCCAATAAAGATGATTCTGATTCTGATTCTGATTCTGAATGAAGAGTTTCAGTGTGCTGCTATTTCTCATCCTTGACATGTTTTAAGCAAACAATGTCACACATTTCATAAAGACAAGTGTTTTAATTTCAAGAAACATACATCTACAAATAACACGTCTTCTTTGAAACTATCCCATCCTTCTTTAAGTAACCAAAGCCGAGTGTGCTGACACATGGTCAAAGCATGTGTCAAATTAGGCGACGGCACGGCGAATGGTTTCAATCAAGATGATCAAGCCGCAAAGCAAAGACCGTCCTTCAGCACACTGAGTCAGCATAATCCATCTCCGCATACGCTACATTCTTATCACCGTAGTAACACAGAACCGACCCGGTTGCAGATGTTTGGTCCGGTCTAAGATGTCCCATACATGTCGAACCTGCTCGCCCCTCACCCGCCCGTTCAAATTAGAATGACATAACGGCCGTTGTGTCTATACAGGTGCACACAATCTGAGCAAGAGTGTGCACTTCAGGTATAATCAGTATGTGAGATGCATCCATCCATTTTGTAATTCACTTATCCTCACGAGGGCCGCGGGCATGCCTATCCCGGCTGTCTTCGGAATGTGGGAGGAAACCGGAGTACCCGGAGAAAACCCACACAGGCACGGGGAGAACATGGAAACTCCACACAGGAAGGCCGGAGCTGGGATTGAACCCACGACCTCTGCCCTGTGAGGTCAACGCGCTAACCACTGGAACACCGCGCTGCCCACGTCCAGTTATTTTTACTGTAAAATTAGAGACATTTTTTCCCATCACATTTGATTTTATTTTTTTGCATGCCTTATGTGCAGGAAGACAAAGTTATCGTAAGTTATAGTACTACAGAAACAATCGCCAATGTCTTATTTTCAAGAAAATGTCATTCGTGAAGCAGGATGTGGCTCATTACCCGCTACAACTACACAACTGAGTTTGCAATGTGGGGTGCGTATCGGAAAATATTGACACATCATCAGCGCAGGGTTGTACGCGAGACGCAGAATTCGAGCTCGGAGAAGGAAAGAGCAAAAGACGTGATGGCGTCCAGCTGTGCGAAGCGCTGTCACACTTGAAGCGTGCGCTACAACAACAATCACACATGTTTTCATTTAGCGCGTTGACCTGCTTGCGCACCGGCGCGCAGAAAATTACTTTTTTGGGGGTAAACACCAGCCTCTTGTTTCCCAAAGTATTCCCATCTTTAGGCAAAGCCATTTAAGCAGCTGCATAGAGAACCCTGAGGGACACCTTTGCCACACAGAAACATATCAGACAATTTAGCAAAACATGTCCGACTATTCTTACAGTGGTGGAGCTCGTGGGAATTTTGAATTTACTCAATTGTATTTTGTCAAGTGGTTGCAATGAATCCACAGAATATTTATATGGACGCGCACAACAAACTGGAGCCACCATACGTCAGAGTCAATGTCTTTTTTCCCCAAGTGATATTAAAACAAATTTGGCAAATTTTTACTATTTGTGGCACATGAACGTAGAAACTTTTGTATAAGTGGCATAGCTCCCAGAACAAGAATATCTCATTTTTAATTTTTTTCTGGACAATATTATTCTCGCACTGTGCAGGTGTACCTAATAAAGTGTCCAGCGAGTATATGCCACACTCCGATCCTTTAGATGTGGACGTTTAGTACGTATTTATGGCGAGTGGGTGATTAATGTCTTTTGGGGTCCTCTGCACAAAACCTTCCTTCTGAGAAAGTGCTGGAGTGGTTATAAAGCATTACAGATGACCCATGCTGATGCATTCATTGGAAACAGATGACGTGAACCACATCCACACACTTGAATTCGTCTTCATTTATGTTGGTTCATTTAAATGTACACTTTTTTTTTAACCCTGGGGTAGATTACAATATGTTATTTAATACAAGGCCTGCATTACCTATTTTAGTTGTTTAGTCTATGTGCATATCTGCATAGCACAATCCAGAATAGCACATTTTATTTGCATTATTTATTTATTTTTGCTCAAGAGGTACTCACATGACTAAAAGAATTGTAGGATGATTTAGGGATCGCGTTTATCTGGGTTAGTTTTAATTTTTGAGGAATTCAACTGATGATTTGAACGACTTCACAGCTACTGCTGATGTAATTTTAGTGCTCCCAGTATGGATCCTTGCGGTATCTCAGCATCAAGTTGACTTTTAAGATTAATTTTGATGGCTGCTTTCAATAACTAACATTGCTTGTGTCTTCTTGTCATCTGTAAATCCATTTGTATACAACACATTTCATCATAAAAGCGTATGAAAGATTCTGCTGGAAGGCTTGTGGATGGTTTGTTTGTCATGGCTGCCCTTCCTTTGCACTTGAAAGAGCACAAAATCTTGCTCGGCTAGATCATCAGTTTCCTTCAGACTGCATTGATCCCATAATGAAACCTTTTCGAAAAAAGGCAGACATCTGGGTATGTGCTTGATTGTCAAATCAAAGTCAAATGTTTGCAGTTTTGCCTAACAAGCCAGGCATTTATTGTGCTTAACCAATCATCATTTGCCTCCCATCATCCCCAGCAACTTGTCAATCTTAACTTCTTCCCTGCCAGGAGGCCTCCCATGTCCTGGTTTATACCGATTCGGGGGGGGGGGGGGGGGGGTGTATTTGCCCAAAATGGATTGTCACTGAAGCAAAGACCCATTTGCGTTGTTGATGTGACCTCATTAGAAAGAGCACACAAGTGCATGTTAGCAATATCGCTAGGCTTTGTTCATTAGCGGTTGCTGACCTGAGGCCTCTTGAAAATTCTATTGAAACCATATTCCGCAGGGAGAACGATTTGCGATAGCTGCGCAGCGCGTGGCGTGGAGCCACTTAAAGAGGATGCATCTTTGATGGATTCCTACTTTGCAACATCAATTTGCTCAGGAGGAGCCATTAGTCAAAATGCCGTACAGACCAGACGGGACACTTGTAACGGATAATTACTGCGGTACAAAAACCGCGTTCCCATATTGTTGCCGAGACATTTCATGTCAGTCTTCGCCCTCAATCCTCTGCTGACGGCTTTGCTGTTTGCTGCCTGCTCTTAACGAGATAAAGTGGTGATAAAGCTGAGGCAGGCTGTGGGATTCATTTAGATGAAGAACCAGAACTCGATAGCCTTCTTGAAGTAACTTTGAAATGAACTTGTTTTACTTAGACTTGCTCTTACAAGTAAATGGTGTGTATTCTGGTGTTTTGTGTGTGTGTGTGTGTGTGTGTGCGTAAGAAAATGCTGCGTTTATCTTTCTAAATGCCAAAGGTGTACATCGCTGATCTAGCAATTCTCAAAAGACCTTCCAGTGGACCCAAAATGCCGCTGCTCAAATGCTGACTGCATCTTTTCACTACCTTTTTCATTCCTTCCAACAATAACTCGTCCAGCATTTCAAATACAAGTAAAAAGTCTCCCAAAACACTGCTGCTCGAGTGCCGACCATAACAGGAACATCATAATTTTTTTTCCCAGTGGCAAGAAGCTGGATGGATGAAGAGATTTGAGACTTAGTCCATCAAGTGTCTAAAGCAGAGCTCTCCAGATGCAGGGCTCTACTGGTCTAAAGACTAGCGTTGTGCCTAAGACCACATTATCCGAGATCAAGATTTGCACACTCACAGAGATTGTGATAAGATCAAAAACTTTTGGAAGTCAAGACTGAGTCAAGGCCAAGGCCGAGACAAGCTGAGACAGAGACAAGACCATGCCTGAGACAAGCCAAGATTGTGACAAAACCAAATGTCTATGTCACAAGACTGCAAAAGCTGCAACCATTATGGCGGTGGCACAGGGGTTAAGAACATCTAAATTATTATCACAAGAATTAAGTTAAAGAATAGCACATCAGTGCTGGTCTTGATGTTAAGTCCCGAGTCTGGTTTGTCTGAGACCGGGACAAGACCAGGAATTTTGGAAGTCAAGTCAGAGACAAGACGGAGACCTCTTAAAATGCGGTCTCAGGTCTCAAGTATTACAACACGATGACTAAGGACCCCTCAAGTGACAATTTTGACCTTACCAGAGCCGACTAGAACAAGTCAAACATCTTTTTTCTAGTACTCTACTAGCTTCACTGGTCAGCAGAGGTAAATGGATGTATGGATAAGGAGCCATTCTATCCTGTGAGTCCAAAAGGCTCAAGTGTTGATAATAAGAAGGTCACATTACTCCAGTGCCAGCTTTGATTGATAGCAGGAGAAGATGGATCAATGGAGAGCTTCTCCGCCGAGTGGCAAGCGACACTCTCTGACAAGAGAACATCATTTTCTTGCGATCACTTCACTCGGAAGCAGGAGAAAACGGAAGGAATGGATGACAGAGCTGTTTCATCCACAAGGTCCAAAAATGCTTCTGCTTGAGCCCTGACCAGAACTCGAGAGATCATATTTCCTTGTACTTTACATTTTCAATCTTTGTACCTGTACAAGGCCACTTGTATGTCAAATTATTGCACCTGTATGTCTATTCAAGTACATTTCAAACGCAAACATCTGCCTGAGCACACGATACCCAGAAATTCAACCCAGGGGTGACTCCAGAGTCATCAATCAAACTTTTACTATGAAGATGCAGGAGGCCGCCAAAAGGTGACAAGAAAGTCATTACAAGCTGTTTTGCCGGCCCACAAAGCAAATGGCTGCTCACCACATGCTGATAAGTGAGGCCCAGATCTCAGGTAACGTTTTGGAGCTCAAGGAACTGGACGCAGAAGATAATACGGAGTTGCGGTGGAGTGTGTCACGTTAACTCTCAAGTGGAATCATCCATCAAGCCTCGGAAAAAGTCCCGACAGCCGCTAATTGGGCTGGAAAGTTAATCCGACCTGGCGGAATGGCACCGTTGGGTCAATTTGTGAATTCTCTTCCTTTCTCGGACACATCGTCTGGTGTTCATTCACAAATGCGCGCCCAGGCCTGACCGCCCTTCGCACATCTGTCGGGAGACGTTAGTTTGCTCCGTCCATCTCTGCCACCGAGGGTGCGGAACCGAGAGAACGGCGACCTGCGGGGACCTGACTGGCCAAAGAGATGACCACAACGTGATTAAAAATCAAGTTCTTCAAGGCAATGCCAATTGTGGTCTTTCTTTTGAATCTGAATGATTAAAACCGCAAAAACTACGAGGGGAAACAAAAGATGATGTCAACATAGTTCACGGTGAATTATATCGAGCGAGTTGCTTGTTATGAAGCCACTGAAAGCCTCTGAGTGATTGCGCACCAAATATGCAAAGAACCCATTTTGCACCCCCCCCCCCCCCCCACCACTTCATATTCTCTATTCTCACCATTTTCCCTATTTTATTTTGTATTTTCATTCAGTTTGAGCACATCTCACCGCAGGTTGTGCAGCCAGTCTTTGCAATTCAACTTTCCGTGGCCAACAAAAGCGCCAGTCTCGGATGCCAAAGGCCTTTTGGCAAACGGAAGCGGAGCGTTCTTTCCGGAGATTTACTCAAATTTGCACGTTAATAATAATCCAGGAACAGGCCTGATCATGATTAGAAATGAGAAGCTCGGCTGGTCGCATGCAACTAAAAGCTTTGGGACAGTCCGTTGTCCGTGTGATCAATAGGGTTCATAACAAGCCTTACACTCAGGGGTTTTGTTTCCGCCGCGTTCAAGTTTATTGGGAGCCATTAGAGCAAGAGGAAAATAAACAAAATAAATACTGGAAGGTTTTTTATGGTCGGAGTTAAACTCGCACTTTGAATCAACAACAACATGCAGCGGGAAATTGATGTCGAAAAAAAAAAAACAGGGGCTTGAACGTCAGAGATGACAAATAGAAAATTGAGCTGCAATTGTCCACCCCCCCCCCCCCCCCCCCACACACTCCTTAAAAATGTCTGATTTGTGGCTTCATGTCGGGAATCATTCGTTCTTTTATGCTCCACTACTGCAGGGTTTGGCGCGGAGTACAATTTTCTTTTAGATAAAAACGCTGCGGTCATAAAGGCGGATGATAAACAGATTGTCCACTGCAGCTGATCCAGACCGAGAAGCCTTTTGATTTGGATGCTGATTTATTTCGGTCTTTTGACGCGGACTAATAATTTGTGCAACTTCTGGGGATTTAGCATCGTTGTTTTTTTTTTAATTTAATTTTTTAACCTGAGCAATTTTGGGGGGGATTTATGGTCATAATTTTGAACCTGCGCAACGTTTGTGGAATTCATGGCAGTCTTATTTGAACCTGAGCAACATTTGGGGGACCTTTGTTTGATTTACGGGAGCCCTATTTCAACCTGCACGACTTTCGGGGGATTTAGAGTTAAACTGAAGCAACATTTGAGGGCTTTATGCTAGTGGTATTGTAATCTGTGCAATTTTGGGGGGATTTATGGTAGGTTTATTTTAACCTGTGTATGTTTCGAGAGATTAGCGATCATCTTAGTTAAACAGGAGCCTTTTTTTGGGGGGGGGGGTGTTATGCTTGTTATGTTTTTGCCTGGACAATGTAGAATTTACAGTCATACAATTAACTACTTTTGTTTTTTTTTATAGTCTGTGAGAGGGGAAAAACAATATAAAAAATGTTTTTTTTTTTATATGGTTTTTCCAAATTCTGCCCACGGTGGCTGGGTCTTGCAACGTGTCCCTTGCAGGTTCACTCTACAGCGCTACAACGAGAACAAAACTATCAACTGCTTATTCACAACCCTAAAACAACCATATTAAATCTGGCGTTGCGAGGTGAAGTATACAGCGTGACCTTCACGTGAGCCACCTTCAGTTTCACTAACCCACTCCCGGCGGCCTTTTCATTAGCCGTGTGATTTATTGCGGCGCTCGGGCAGCCACTCGAGCAACCTTCGCAAGCGCTGTGCGGCGAGAGGACCGCGGCTCTCGGCTCATCCACGAGAGGTTGCCTGCCGGCGTGGCTGCCGTCCCTTCATCAAATGCACAATGACTAGATCATCTTTTTATAATGCAGTGTTCATACACACACGCATGCGCACACACACAAAAACACACACACGCGCGCGCGCCTCATAAATATTTTACAATGGTGAGATGGCTTGTCTCAGTAAGTAAATATGTGCTTGTCATCTTTACATGTGTCGCTCTTGGAGGTTTAACACGTGCAGACGCGGTTTCACTCGGGGAAATTCACACAGGTGCTCTCGTGGGAAGAAAAAAGAAGAAGAAGAAAAAAAAAAAGATTAACAGGCAGCTGCGGCGTCCACTCGTTGACCTCGCTCGCCGGCGCCTCCATTAGCCAGAACACCGCATTGTGATTTCATTACATCAGGCGTAATTGTGTGCACGCCGGCGTGGAGGGAATGGCAAAGCATCTTCAACATGCCGGATTTAGAAAAACAACGAGGCTTCCGGAATGCACCAACGGCAAACGTCAACGTCCGAGGACATACCACACCAACAACAGCAACTAAAAGCAAGTCCATCATTATGTTTATTTCTATTGTTGGCAGTTATAATTAATAATTAGATCAGAGTGGTTACATTTTTTACTTATAGAATGTGCAACAGTCAAAACATGGTGAAAATTCCACCAGCCGCCATTGCCCAGCATCACCTCGACCACTCGCCATCGGCTCAAAAAGAAATAAAAATACGCGGAGGGCGTTCACGCAGCTGACGTGGAACACATTTCCATGCCCTTTTCACCGGTGATACATCTGAGCTTGGAAAGTTGCATACGCCACGTTTTTGTGCGGACGCACCCCTTGCAGACGAGGCCCCACAATATGTCAGCTCCACGCACACACAAAAAGGGGTGACGTCAAGACAATCTTTGCTTTCTAAATGCGGCAAACGTCCACTGTCATAGTAGTGATGACATCACGGATCAGACACATTGAAAACTTTTAAGCTGACAGAAAAAAAAAAAAATCGGATTGTCTGCTTTGCCGTCTCCAAAATGTACCGTTTTACATCTTTCCACAAAATAAGCCATGCGGTCTGGAACACAACGGCAACGCTGGCCGGCATCACAGAACGGAATGAGATTGGAAGCAGCGTCATCCATTTTCAAAGTACTTTTATGATCATCGTCTTGATCCCTAAACTAATAACGGAGAATTAGATGAAGCGCCCCCCTTTTGCTTCACTTGAAATATACGTTTAGTGGCTTAACCCGGCATGCTAAATAAAGACGTAGAGTTCATGTTGTCTTGAGTTACATACCAGGCGGGCAGACGGCGAGGAAGGGGGCGGAAGCGTGTGCTGTAAATCAGCCGGATAATTTAATCAGCTTGTGTTTGATTAACAAGGCAGTACATCAGTCGCCGGTAGCCCCTGCCGCTGGCCGCCTGGGCGGGGGTCGGATAAAATAAACGTGGGGGTCATAAATCACACAACGTTGCGTTCATATTTTAGATTTTTGACTGTGTGGATTATTTCTCGGTCTTTTACTTTCTTGAGTATCCTTGTTGGATTATTTCGAGTGTTTCTGGAGTCATCACAAAGAAATCTTAAGGAACCATCATAAAGTGCACAATAAATGTGGCTGATGCCATTTTTTTTTTTTTTGGGACGGTGTGGATTCTTTCTACAGATTGCAATCGTCTGCTTTCATGCTCGCTTGTATCTTTGCGTCAGCAAGACAATGTCTGGCATGCATCCCGGCAAAAGCAGCTGCTCGGTCTCTGCTGCTTTTTCCAATTCTAGTAAATACTTTTTCTCTTCAAGTGGAGGCGAGGCGGAGGATCGACCGCCGCGCCAGTTGAAAGACTCGACGGGGTGAGCCTCGAAACGAACCGCTGACGCTTATCTATCAAAGGCCAACGTTGGGGGCTGGATTTGACGTTTACGACGTGGAAAGTATTTGATTGAAATAACACGCGGGGAGATTTTCATCACAATTCCTTTTGTGTGGCCGGTTGCGCTCGAGTCTTCTGAGGGTTCCGATTTGCTTTTTACTGCCACGCACACTTACCGTAATAGGACATATCCTTGCCTATTATATACACTTCGTTACACGTCGATGCGCTTCATTTATTTCACTCGCAGGGCAACATTTATATGCAGCACATGTCCGCTAAAGGCCCGCAAATTAGTGTGAGCATGAATCCTATTGATTTTCAAAGATATCCAATCATTCAGATGGATTTTTTTTTTTGCCTGCGCCAGAGCAAAAATCGACATCCACATCCGACACAGAAGCCAATGAGGCTAAAAAAATGTCCCAGGCAGGCTGTGGACGGGGGCTTCGAACAGGCGTTAGAGCACCTCATTGTCGGCCGTGAGGGCACACAAGTCATGGAGAGAAAGTGCAAGAGTGAGTTTTTTTATTGTTGTTTTTTTTTTAAAGTCAAACATGGCAGCCAGTGAGTGGATCGAGGTTTCGTACTGGTTGTAGCTGCTCAAACATGTAGTTATTTGTCAGCGTAGGAAAGACGGTAGACTAAGTTGCATCCATGTTATTTGATTGACAGTGGACAGCTGAGTGGGGGTGGGGGTGGGGGTGGGGGCTCTATGATGTGTCGAATTAAGAAAACATTTATTTTCACTTTGCAAGTGATCATGTTTGCATCTACTCGCACATGGATGTAAAAATGATTTACGCAGACGTTTCACACTTAAATAGCCCCCCCCCCCACCCAAAAAAAACCCCTTTTTTTTCTCCAGGAAGGTTTCAGAATGGATTCAACATCAGGAAAAAAAAAATCACACGTCTGCTGCAGCTGATGTCTGACTAACAGTTCTTAAAAGTACAATAAAAATTGGTAGTATTAAAGAGTAACAGATTCTGAGTATGACAAGCCCCTTTATAGCCCCGCCCCCTCCAAAAATCTAATTGAGGGGACACAAATGCAATTAGGGGCAGAATTCAATCCATCCCATAAGAGGCACTTGAGAGGGTGCAGGAATCCAGGAAGGGCAAAACACTTCAACAGCTGATGGAGAGGAGCAAAGGTGCTGTCTGCAGGAATTATGCTCGATGGGTAGATGAAAGGTGGGGGGGGCGGGGGGGTTTATGGAAACACTTACAAGAAAGGGATCGGATCGATGTGAGGGGGTTGGTGGAAGTTGGGATTTAGCAGAGATGAACCAATCAGGGTCAGCCAACAAAGAGATCAATCCGACTTCAACTGCAACCCTGTCACTGGATCCACCAGGACAGTTTGGGGATTAGTCGTAATTTCACTCATGGTACCTTGACAATCGGATTACATTTGACTTTGGAGTCATTTTACAGGTTTTAATTGACGATTTATTGACCAACTTATTTCTTTCGATCTTTCTTTCGATATTTCCATATGTCAGTGTTTAGGACAGCAGAATAGGCCTCGGTAACCACTGATACGACAACATACTGCAAAAGATAAAAAAACGTCGTTGACTGCAAGCGAGAAATGGTTCACGTTATTGTGTTATGTTTGGAAGTCGTTCCTCACAATAATAACACGAGTGAATATGCTTCATCAGTAAATGAACAACAAAATCAGCTGGAGCTGCAAGTCAATAACAGGGAATCCGACACGTGTCAAAAATTATTAAACAAACATATAATTCAGAGTAAAACCGAGATTAGACACAAAACCACCAACGTTAGCTCCAAGTGCTGATTCAGGCTTGTTCATCCAAAAATAACATTTCCAAGCACTACGCTCGTATTATGTCATTAAAATAAAGTCACCATTTGTCAAGTGTTTCCAAATGTTTCGCATAACATGGCAATCAGCACACCGCAGTCATCATGTTCCGAAGGGGCCTTTTTCTTTTTTCCAACCGTTTTATGGACGCCACAGAGAATTGCCGGCGCCCCGACACCGACGATGCAAGGTTGCAACCCCGCTCTTTTGGGGTGCCTTTTAGAAGCGACGTAAATTGGCTTATTAAAAAAGTGGCAGACATACCAACCAACATGCGGCCTGTGGTTACGACAACCTGAGAGCTAAAATGACCACACTTCGACAATAGACTGAATGATCCGCCTTCAAAATTTCCAAGAACTGGAAGGCCACACCCCCCCCATAAAAAAATAAAAGAAACTATAGAGGTGGAAAGAATATCCATTGATGTATCAATCCAACTACTACTTCGATCAGTGCTTGGCAAGTTGACCTTTCGGACGACATATAGTGATCTGAAATTGTTTAAAAAAAATACAATTGCTTGTATGCATACTTTAAAAAAAAAAAACGTTTTATGAGGTGTTGTGACATCATCGCCACACTCGATTAGACAAGAAAAAGGCATTACGAAGGCACCGTGGCTTATAGTACCATTGCTACATCCTTAACACCTGCTAGCTTAATGCTGACACATAATTGGAAACGGCGTAGATCGCCTAACGGAAAACTAACATACCTTTCGGAGTTATAATCCTTTAACGAATGAATACTGGAACACAAATGATGGAGCAACACAGGTCGACAGGGATTTATGATATATCCTGTGCAAAAAAAACCTAATATGAACGTGGCTTACTGAGGATTGACATTGTTTCATTAATATCCATGTATCTGTATTATAATGGGTAGAAGGAATTTTTCTCAGTCTTCCAAAGTGATCATTTGCATTATTTGGTGAAGCGGCACAGGGCTGAGTTTAAATGCCCTGTTCCGATAAACTCCAAACAATTCTCTTTTTCACTAGGAATTACAAAGGCAACTTTTAGTGGGTAATACAGTCGCGTTGAAAATATTGTCTCAATATTTGCTTAGGTTAACGTTCACCGCTTGTGACTTGACATGTGATCAGCAGTCTGGCTGCTCAGATTACCCGTGCTGTTTTCCTTCTCACCGTCAATACTGTTGACAAGTCAGCTCGCGTTCATTTTTTTCCCTCCTGAGAGGACTTAAAATATTAAAAGAATAGCCCGAAATATTGCCCAGATTCCCATTTGAAAACTTTTATCAAGTGTGACACCTCCTGATGTCAGCAGACCACCAACCATCGTTCCAAAACTTTCATTCGCGGGCCTCCTGCGAGCAAAGATGCAAACAGAAGTAGATTCTATTCTGTTCTAGTCCAACATTCTTTTGTTTTATAGCCTTAACATGTTTCGCGTTCAAATATATACTTTTTACAAATTCAGATTACATCACCGCAAATGAAATGGAACTCCTTTCGTAAAACGAGGACACCCCGCATTGTCCGTTAGTGAGAACGTGTTTGAAAGTTTTTTTGACTGCGATGACCTTTACCTCCTCCCAAGGAACAATTTTTTTTCTGGTGGCTTTATAGCTTATTTAGACAGTGGAACAGACACGTAAAGAGACCAATAAAGTGCAAAGTGTACCATTTCCTGTGTGAGAGGTCGGTGTCGGTAACATACGGCGTTCGTCAGCCAGAGGTTACCTGACGAGTGTGTGTCATCGCGCTCTGGTATGCGTTTGGCGGTCGCCGTTGCAAGACGGGGAACGGCTGTCACGGTCTGTTGAGGGTGGAGGGATGGGGGGCGAGGGGGGTCATGAAGACAGGAAGCCGCTGGCGGTTGGGAATTCATCTGTCTTTTCCCCGCTTTGCTGGGACCATCACGCGGAAACGGGAGTGAAGTCCAGACCCTCTTCATTCCCGCCATCTAGACTACATTAGAGTCCCCCGTAAATCTTACATACCCGTTTTGCATGCGTGCCGGCTCGGCAGGAGCGCTAACGCTTAAAGATGGTTCTGCGGATGCCATTAGGAGGTGAGCCTGAGAAGAGCCAGCCGCCGCCTGGCCCACATCAGGCTCGGGCTAATTACTGGAATGGACTTGGCTCTCTCTGCTACTTCATCCACAAGCAGACGTTAAAACGTGCACGCCAGGGTAACAGTCCCAGATTGCAGGTAGGGCTTCAAACTGGGGTTTTGGTTTCCCAACGAGGGTAGGGTTTTGAAATAACATAGACATTTAAAAGTAGGGTTTCAAACCCTTGTTTGTCTTACAAACTAGGGGTTTCAAATTAAGATTTCAAGTGTCATTCAGGGTTTCAAAGTCAGACTGCAAACCAGAGTTAGAGATTCATTTAAATCAGGATTAAGGTTTTAAATCAGGGTTTCAAACCTGGATTTGGGTCTTTTAGTTGAGTTTCAAGCCATTGTTAGGGTCTCAAACTTTGATTTCAAGCCAGGATTAGGGTTTCAAGCCAAGGTTGGTGTTTCAAAAAAAGGTTTTCAGGCCAGGGTTAGTGTTTCAAGTTAGTCTGCATTTGGATTCAAAGTAAGCTCGAGTGGAAATTTGAAAATAAGATTCCAAGATTGGCTGAGGGGGTTTCAAGCCAGGCTGAGCTTTTCAAAGAAGCATTTCAAGCTATGGTTAAGGTTTTAAGGTGGGTGTTTCAAATCAGGTTTCAGTTTTCCAAAAAAGAGGTGACAAATTAGGTTTTCAAGTGAGTGTTAGGGTATCAAGGGGTGGTTCTAGCAACCGTTTGCATGACAGGTTTGAGTTGTAAGCCCTCATGGTGATTTCAAATGAAGCTTTGTTCTGGTAATGATTCCAAAATTGGACTTCAACTCTGGTTAGGGGTTCAGGTTGGGAATTTCCCATTAGGACTTGAAGTAAAGTGCTTGGACTTATTACTGGGCTCTGGTGGTTGGTTTTGAGCCCCAAGTTACAAGGTGTTGTTCCAACCCCCTGCTGCAATCTGCGGAAAGATTGCCACTTTCAAACAGAGCTGCTGTGCAATCCTCCGGTCCAATTTTTATTTGGGCGAGTCGCCACATTTCTGCGATTGGCCTGTAAATCCGCTAATGATGGAAAGGCAGCAACGGCGGGGCTCCGGAGAGGCTCTGCTCTCTAGGACCACCGGCGAGCCTCAGCTGCCGAGAAGACTTTGTGGCGCTGACGGGTAGATGGCCTATTGGAGCCTCTCGCCCAGAGCGGACGCCAGCGCGGGCAGCTGGCGGGTCGGCGACCACTTAACATCCGAGGTACGAATATGCAATTTGGGTTGCCATTTTGGGATTGCAATGACATCCCAGGAGAAAGAGAACCATCACACTGTCCACTTAGGGAGGACAGAATCCAATTTCTGGAATACTCAGCCAAGGCGGGAGGGGGCGGGGGGCAGGTAATGTTGAGTTTCCACAATATTGCTGCATTACAGATGTAACAGGCATATCATCCCTTGATACGCCAAAACGGCGACACAGAAAAGAGCTCCCCCCAGAAAAACAGGCGGTGGACAGACAGTGTAAAAGGGGCCACAGACAACAAAATGAATACCAAGGCTGAATTACAAAACCTTCCAGGACAGATGAGCTCCCTCAGTTTTCCGTGAGGTCGTGGTCCACGTCGTCGCTAAGCCACATAGCCGCCCCACCTTAAACCCGGGAAGCTCCGGAGGAAATCCGGGTTAAGCGATCCGGTGGCTGATTGAAAGGACGGAGACTTGGCCTGCTATCGTAACCCGTCACTTCCTGCTCGCATGCTGCAGCCTGACTCGACCCGACACGGCTCTCAGAAAACAAGGAATCTTAAAATGATTAATATGTTTACTTAAGCTGATTGATTCTTTGATTGATTGAGTCGGAGGGCAATTACGCCAATCCAAAGATCCAAAGTGTGTAAACAAGCCATTAGTCACGAGCCTTTCCTTCCTTGTGAGAAGTCCAGTGGAAATCCCAGCGTGACTCGCTCGCTTTATATCCCTTTACTTTCCTGCTCGTGTTCCCGTCGGTCCACGAGGCGAATCCAGGTGACCTCTGTAATGGGCCGAGGGCAGGCTCGACAGACTCGACCGGCGGTTTTTCACAGAAGCGCAAATGACGGCGAAGGAAGGGACAAGACGGAGAAACTTGATTGCTTGCACATGTTTGAGCTGTTGCCCGCTGCTGCTGCCAGTGACCTTTAATCCCCATTTAAAATCTCCAAAACGCAAGAAAACATGAATGGATGCTCATCTACAGTTGTTCATTTTTCAAATCAATTGAAAGGCCCTGTAAAGCAAAAATAACCAAGCCGTTATTTTCCATTTTCAAACGCCGCAAGCGTGGCAGCAGTATGTGCCGAAAACACGCCTCGCTCAGCATTCAAATGCTAATCAAATACCAAAAACTACGACCTGAAAAAAAGGATGGAACTTTGTTACTTAGTTGAGTAACTGGTTGAAGGTGAGCTCAAAGAACTACGAGTGACTCTAAACCCATTTAAATGTTGAAACATTTCCTCATATTATGACATACACAGTCCCCAACTACCACCTCATCATCTTAACGGCAATTATGAAGCAGAGCTACGACCAACTCCTAAATGCCAGTGTAATTACACAGTTGCCTATTTATACGAGAAATAAAAATCATAAGTTTGAGAGTACACACAAAAATGTCTTAATCGAGTTGGGATTTTTTTGTACATTTTATCTATTTTTAGTCCTATTTGTATCTTATTTAAAGTGTGAATAAAATGCTCAAGTGAACATTGCTTGTCTTATATTTTGTATTATTTATATTTTACTGCTGTATATTGATATGGTGTTAGATGTCGTATTTATATTTATTTTACAAAAAATTTATATATTGTTATCTTCATTGTTCATTCACATTTGAATTGATGCACATTTTTAAGAATTATAAATATACATTTTACATGAGGTCATACTTAATGATGTCTTACATCCATCCTATTCATCCTTTTTTAAAATACACAACAGTAGAACTTTAACATAATTTTAAAATATGTCTATATTTCATATGATATTGTATAATATATTGTCAGGTAATCCTTGTCGGCAAACAAACCAAGGTGCATTAAAATGAGCTTGACAGGTGTTCTTCTACTTCACGTCTGCTTTTGACAGAGTGACAGCTGGGAGGTCTTTGAATGTATCATCCCTGGACAACTTGTACACGAGAGACCCTGCATCCCGCAACGCTCCACGGACACACCTGCACTCACAGCAGGAAGCCACCCAAACATGTTGAACACTCCGCAACACTTTCACACATGCTGGGGTGGGGGGGGGGGGGGGGGGGGTTCTAGGTCAAAGAGTTACCGAGGTCCTTAAAATCATTGTCACATGTTATTCCGAGATGGACTTCATTCTTAATCCTAGTCTTCCTTTTTTTTTTTTTTTCTTTTGAGTCCAACAAGTTATGGCGTTTGATCCCCAGCCAGAAGATCCAACAAGCAAGCTTTCCATCCTTACGGTCATCATTATATTGAAAGATAGGATTACAGACGATCCCCGAAGGCAATGTCCAAAATACTCAAATGGAGAGATGATGGATGGATGAAAAATGTACAACAATTTGAAACAATTGTACATTTGTGGAATAAAAACAATGATTTTCACCTATCCTTGACATAGCTAGCTAATGTACTGTGGCTAGCTAGCTAGAGAGAGATGATGGACGGATGAAAAATGTACAACGATTTGAAACAATTGTACATTTGTGGAATAAAAACAATGATTTCCACCTATCCTTGACATAGCTCGCTAATGTACTGTGGCTAGCTAGCTAGACAGCTACAAAGTAGAAAGATCACAAGCTAGCTAGCTAGCTATGTCAGGTGTTGCCTTCAGGGTCAAGTGGAAATCTTTGCTCGATAGCTAGCGAGATAAATAGGTGGATAAATCAACGCCTGACTTAGCTATCAAAATAGACAGACAGATGGATAGTGAGAAAATTAGTTAGACAGGCACTGAGATAACTACAGATAGACAGGTTAAACATTGGGGACATTTGGGAATAATCACTCAGTTGGCCGAGGAAATCAGGATTTCAGACCGTCCCTCAAGACAAAACCTAAATTTTCGAACGATTGGGGAGCGTTTTCATGAGGCTATTAATCTGTGTGTGTGCGTGTGTGTGTGTTTGTGTGCGTGTGTGTGATCTCATCTCTCCCCGCTGCCTGCCCATCATGGTCCAGCGTAATTGGATGCGTGCGAAGTGAAATAGAGTCGCGGTGATGCGATTGGGATCTCGGATCGATATCAGCCGCCTATGGTGCGCCCCTCTTCTTTGTCGTTTTCGCAACCTCATTATCATCATACACTCCGTGTGTGGGCATGAAAGAAGGTGCGTGTGCTCGCATTATTGTGTGAATGGTGGGAGGTTGATTGCAGCCATTAGAGGAGACACCTGCCTCTCAGCCATCATGCACGCGGAGCACGTATTCTTCCATCATTTCTGCAATGTTTATAGAAGACATCGGAGGTGTGCTACATTCGGTGAAAATGAAGTAAAATGGCAGCTTTCTACCACTCATTATTACAAAATGGGTACCACTGTAAATGACGATAACTTGACTGCCCATTTATTGTATAATGTTTGTTTGTTTTTTTTAAAAATAGCATTCATACCTAACTGGTTGAAGGTGGGCTCATGAACAACTGAGCGCAGTCATTTTTTTTCTTGGAGGCCTTTTTGAGGGGGAAATATCTCTCTCTCTCTCTCTCCAAATCCAAATCCAAATCCAAACCTGTTGGATCAGTCTAGATTTCATTCTATCCCACACAATGCCGTTACGTCCTTCTTGGCACTTTTTCACGAACCAGAACCTGTTACATGCACAATTACAAGCCAGACAAAAGAAGTCAAGCCCTTGCGGGCCAGTCCAGATAACCTCATTATATGTTCCCGCCTATATATCACACAAGAGCATCTATATAAAGGTAATGTTGTCCCAGCGGGTCGCGCCATATGGCCCGTCTAGTTCTGTTACACCATCAAAGTAGAAACATCATCAGCTGGGGGTTGTCAAAACCGCCGGGTAAGGTCAACGGCCAAGAGGGTGTCTGACTTCAAGGCCTCGCGCAGGCGAGGTTTCGGGGGCTATTGTTGTGACTCAAAGACCAACCTTTTAAAGCAGGCGCGGTCTTTTAATCGGACCAACGCCTGAACCTCGCCCTCCATATCACCCATAATTCACATATGGACACCTCGGGGGAGCACCTCTGGGAAGCGCGGGTAACCCAATAGCGTAGAGCAGCCTGTGCCCCTCCTCAAGGGGGGATGGAAGCTTCCCATTGGAGGCCACCGTGAACCCACCGGGGAGGGGGGCGTCAGAGGAAGGGTGGGTTCCTCTCTTAGTGGGGTGACAATAGGATTACTGTCTTGGAAAACAGACACATTTGCAACACGGTGGGGCCTCATTGGTCTTCTTAAAAATTCATATCACCATCTTGCATGGTTTTTTTTTTCTTGCTTTATGGCTACCGATCAATACTTTTAAGAGGGTGACTCATATTGTCTGCTATCTTTAGCTACAATTTATTTGTTAGCTTGTAGCGCCACACGCACACGCACACACACACACACACACACACACACACACACACACACACACACACACACACACACTCACAAAGAGTGTTTTAAAGATTTACTTTTACATTTGTGCAAAACTGCCTCGTGTCCATCGTAAAGATATTGTTATGCCAAGTGCCACTTGCCTTGTTTTGAGTGACCTGCATGCATCTTTAAATATGCGAGTGTGTGTGTGCGGACCCTGCACAATGCCATCAGACCAAGCCAAGAGACACTCCTGCCTCCCTTTCTTTAATGGCAGCCATAATTAAAAAAGCTTTTAGAGCAAGGAAGGGCTGGGGGGGGGGGGGGGGGTGAGCCACCAGAATGGGACGGGACAGGGGGAGTCAAGCGGGTGAGCTTTGATGGCGGCATGGCCTGCCAAAAAAAATGTAATAAATGTAATGTATTCTTACTCGTCCCCCCCCCCCCCGACCCCCGCACATTATTTTTACACCCACCGCACACTTGTATTATTGTTCCATCCCTTAGGAAACGGATGGATGCTTATTAATGTAACCTTGAAGCTGTCAAGGTTAGATAATTTTGAAATGAGAAATTCCACAACAGTAGAATTTTACTGAAAATTAGCATCCGCACCCACACGCGTACATGCGTCTTTTTGCCGGGACATGTCCAATTTTGGTGGAGTACGAAGTCTTATAAGTGTCTTTCTAAAGGTGCGGTGACAGTAGCCATTGGTGCGCCACTGCTTTTTTTTCTTTCTTATGTGCAACCTAGCGACGTTTACATTGGGCCCCTTGAAATGAGAAACAGGCGTTCAAAAATCTCAGCTAGTTTGGACATCTTTTTTTTTTTTCATTTTTCCATCACCCGCAACGCAAACATAAAGTATCAGGTGTCTCGGTGTTGTGGTGTATCGGCAGTTCCCATAACAAACAGGCAAAGTGCGTTGGTGGAGGCGAGGAGCACGTTTAGGGTTGTCAGGAAATGGATGTGGCACAAGTGTTTCAAGCTGTGCGGTAATCCTTTAAGAGATGGCACCTGGAGGTCCTCATTTACATAATGTAACGTATTCATGCCATTAGAAATACAATGCCAGCGTTTGCTAAAGCGCCTTAATGCCGAGCGTACCAAATGAGAATGGAAACAATTACACCGCTGGTATGGCGGGGGTCGTGATAACGCTGTAATCCAAACGCACTGGCGTGCATAAATATTGCGAAGCGCCACGGGACACATGAAGATGCTATTCAGTCAGTTTTGCCTTTATGTAGGAGATGTTTCACTTCAGGGAGCGGATGTCCGATTTTGCCAAAACAAGTCAACATTTTGACAGTGAGAAAAAAAAAATCCGGATGGGATATGAATATGGTTTCTTTACCTGAGTGGTGGGGAGCACGGTGATCTCGCGGTGAGCAGGTCTGCCTTGCAGTTTTGAAGTTCCGGGTTTGTAACTCGGTCCTGGCTTTTCTTGTGTGGAACTCGAGTGTTTTTCCCAACACTTCTATGGGGTTTTCTCCAGGTTATTCACATTCTGTTCTGTTACAAGAAACCATAAGAAAAGAAGAACATTTTTTTTAGTATAAGTTGGAAAGCAGAAAATTTTCTTTCTGCATTCAAGCATTTTCTCATTAAAGTTTATTCCAATTCCTGCAAGAGATAACCTAAAAAGATATTAACTCATTCACTCCCAAAGACGTCTTTAAACGTCTTTTCAGACTTGGTCTAGAATTAGCTGGTACTGAATGAGTTAAAGGCCATCCGTTTCGTAGTAAGTCATATCTCACACTTTTTTGGGGGGGGGGGGGGTAAACATAACATGAGCAACCTGTGCTATACACACCGTCAAATTCAAGTAACGTGCTTCTTGGTGACTATGTGCTGTGTTATATGTAAACCATGTGTGTGTGTGTGTGTGTGTGTGTGTGTGTGTGTGTGTGTGCGTGCTTTAAGTGTAACCCAGCATGTAGGCGTGTGGGATCATGTCACGGTAAACCTTGAGATCCGTGCTAATCATTAGCAGGGCGTTAAAACACGGGTGGCAGGCTGTGAAAACATTTGCAAAACACTTTTCATTTCCTCTGCCTTCACTTGCGGCAGCATCTCAACATGCACGCGCACGCACGGTAAGAAATGCCTGCTTTGAAACAAAATAGCGGATTTACTGTGAAAATTCGGGCTTATTTTTCAAATTTTCAGGGCGCTCTACGGACGGTTTCAACCGAAATGATCGCTTCAAAACAAAATGACCAACTTCTTGTCTGTTTTCAAGCATGGGTCCTTGAGACTTTTTCGTGTGTCTTGTTTCAATAGACGAGCCCACCCAATTTCATGGTGATTGGTGTAATTTGTGTCAAGGCAGATGAGCAAATTCAACCTATATGGTCACTTCAAACAAAAATATCTGACTTCCTGTTCAATTTCCATCGGGGATCAGTGAGACTTTTCATGTGTTGTTATGATGTCCACCCGATTTTGCATCGATCGGATTTTAAGGCGCGCTGTGAGCTATTAAGAAAATGGAAGGCTTTTAGGTGTGCCTTTTAGTGCGGAAAATACGGTAATACATTTTGTCATGATTTTTTTTTTTAACACATGATTGAAGTTTTGAGCGTGAAAACTCGAACGTCTTTGTGTCATCTGTCACCTACATCGGTGCCCTGCTGCTTTAAATGCTTCTACCGTCAAGAATTGTGGGTATTATCCTTTCGTAAAGGTTGAACGACAGTTCGAAGAGGCCCCCCAGTGTTCAGGAAGTGAGTAGTCAGGAACTGAGCGATGCCTCGATTTGGGTTACATGAGAGCGCTATTTATTTGACGCGAACCTCGAACGGAACCCCAATCGCACTCCGGTGTGTGTATTTACCCTGCAGGGGATGCTGATGCGAACATCAAAAACACACGCACACACAAACACACCCATACGCGCAAGCAGACCAAAAATGAGACAAATGACATTTCACAAAATGATACTGTAACTTTTCATATTCTCCTGCGGACTTGAAGGAGCGGCCAAGCACGTGTGTGATTTTCGTGTGATCTTGATAACACAGACCCGTGTCTTCTTCCTGACAAATGCAGCTCGGAGCAAAACACGCGAGTCGTCTTTGCATTGCATCATACTGTATGTAGAAACAAGTGAGTGAATTGCATCGGTTCCAAATTTTTTATTCTTTGACTTCAAAGACTTGTCTTGTCTTATCATGTAGCATATCTGGTTCATATTTGCTCACAACCACATGAATTTGTTCGGGTACGACTGCTGGCCCAAATTCCTGAAAAACAGTATCGTCAAAACAAAGTGGCGGGGAACCAAGATGTCACAGCGTAAGCACTTGATTGATTTTCATGTTAATTGGTTCCCGGGAAATGGTCGAAATGACCCCGAAATGACTGATTCAAACCAAAGTGGAAGAATTTCTGTGTCTTTACAGTCAGGGGGCCTTGAGACTTGCTCATAAGTGAAACTGGCTTTAGATATAGCTTCGAAAGAATGACCGAATAAAACGATTAGTACCATTTCACGTTTAATTGCAATTCTTTCAATTTCGCTGAAAACTAGCTTCCCTCGCAATACAGTATTTGTTGCCCATCTAGTGTAACATGAGCCAAACTTCGCAATCAGGCGAAATCTCGTTTTTTGAAGCAAGCTGGAAAAACAAATTACCCTTAAATGCCTACTGCTAAATGAAAACAACTTTGTTGGCTAAATTCTAAATAATAATAATAATAAAATCTGGGGTGCACTACTGATATCATCAAACATGCCATGCTCCACCTACATGCAATGACAAAAACTCAACAATGTCAACAGTTAGCAGCAGTCAAACCATCTCTCGTCAGGTCGGGTTTGAAGCACCCATCCTCCCAAATGCCCGCTTCAAACCAAAATGGAGGACATGGGACTATTCGGGCATGACTTCACAATATTGTCTTGTCAATCACATTTCAAGTTTGATTGCCATCAAAGACGTTTTCATGTTGCAAGTGTGATCGAGACACATAATCTTCATTACAATTGAAAGCTGAGCAGCATTATCATCATCATCATCATCACCTTCATCACATGTAACGGTGCAAATGAAGCAGGAACTCGGAAGGTGAGCAGGTCTCACGTCGCTTATTGTGGTTTATTTTCACACCCATTTACACCGACTACACTTTCACTTGCCTGTTTGCTTTCCCATCACTCGGCCTAAGTGGCCATGACTCCATCATGAGGGGCTTCTTTATTTTGGGGGGGGGGGGTAGCCCGGGTGGCCTCCAGAAAAGGTTGAAGTCGAGAGATTTGTTTATGAAAGCGACCGGCCTGGCAACAGCCTGCGGGAGCCGCAATTTGTCCTGCTAATGCCGCTAATTCATCTGGAGATTGTCATCGGCGCTGCGGCGCCTCTCCCAGGCTCCCGTCTTTGCGTTTGGTTTCACCAGCCGACTTGATTGCGGCGTTTGCGTTACAAATGCAAGCAAACGGTTGAACAAACAATGATTTTTTTTTTATTCCAAGCAAAGCAGGCCGTTTCCATTCAGACTTTTCATTTCCTTGTTTACTCTGAGCAGGCAGACACCCGAGACAACAAACATAAAAGTCCATTTTCTGTAATCTGGATGATAATTATTAGCTGCTTTTGCTCTCAAAACATCTGCTGCTGCTTAGGTGCTAGCTAACTGGTACCATTAGCCTACCGGGGGCCCTTGTTCAATCTTTCTTCCGCAATTTCTAACTTCAAATCATCAAATAATCCATGACATGTTCCCTGCACACGAGGGGTGCGCGTCTCTCCAATTCAATCCCGATCTCAACAAAGTCGGACCTCCTTACAAAACCCCTTGTGGGACATAACGAATCTGTACGTTATAATGGCGGTTCGTTGTAACCATTTCCAACAAAATGGCCACCAAACTCCAATGTATAGTACAGAGAATATTTATAGATGTAAAACCATGAATACGGAATACCGTCTAAATATAATTAAATACACGTCCATTATAAATGCAGTGCATGTATATGAGGACAAAAAAATATTCTAAAAGATATGAAACACATGACTAGAGCTACTTTGTGATATAAAATGTGATCGGCTTGTCAATCGCAAGCAAGCCGCCACCCTCCCCCCACAGACCCACAAAATGACAACAAAGCCGTGACTGAAAACAGACATCGAGTCTGTAATTTTTTTTTTCAGGGCTCGTTCAAAGACTCATCTTGGAAAATGTTCTCCGATTGCTACATAATTTGAACGACGTCCAGTATACCAAACAGAAGGGCAGTGTTAAATTTGCCTCGAGTGCAATGATGGTCTCATCACCAAGAGATTCATCAGCGCAACTGACAGATTCCAACTTCTTTGTCATCTTCATCTTCCAACTGTCCCCGCTGCCTTCTCGTGTCGCGCACGGGACAAGAGTGCTTTCATTCTTTTTATTTTGTCCGTGTGATGACTCATCGCCCTTTGTGCTGCGATGACGGCACGGTCGTTGCCGTTCCGTGAGGACCATGACGGGATGACCGTCGGGTCGGTTTCCAGACAACTTTTGTGATTCTTGGTCGAGACGAAACGTGAAAAATCGCTCACGACGATTAGCGTAATTTATCTGACGCGTATAAGCCCACCCTCGACTCCCTCTATTTTTTTTCCCCATGAAATTAACCCAAGTGCTGTGTTGTTAGTCGCCATGGTGACTTCCTTAGACAAACAAAAATAAATGTGATGAGGAACCTCTCATTGTTGACATTAGCAATCACAACGTTGCACTTTCAATTTTGCCGGTGTTTGAACTTTCACCCTTTCGCCTTCTCTCACAACAAAATGCTATCCTCGCTGCACCCCCTTAACCCCCCCCCCCCACGTCACTCGCAGGCTGACTTTGCCCTCAAAGTATTGCGTGAAAGTTGATGTAGAAGTGCGATAAAACACATGCGTACCTCATTAAAAGAACCCATCTCAAGGTAATCCGCGTACTATTAAATCAGGCAGTAAACATAATCATAAACAAGCCATAAACATTAAAAACTCGCCCAAGGTGACCCAGCTGGTCCCTTTTTCAATCTCCCCCTCCCCCCTTTTCAGCTGTCAATCATATCCCCTCATCTGGCCGGCATCTCGTCTTCTTTTTTGAAAAGTATTTTAACCATCACAATAACATTCACGCTAAGCCCCCGACTTCTTGAAAACCGTGCGCAACCAAGAGTGGGGTTGGGGGGGGGGGGGTGCTGTCTAAGAATCAAGGCACTTCACTGGAAACGCTACAAAAAAAATTCACTTTGAACAAAAGACGCACGCGAGTAGATCAAAGCCAAATCGATAAATCAATCTCCTCTTCGAGCGAAAAAGATTGATTCGAATCATCTGTTAAACCCACCGGAGAAATTCATGAAAACAAATCCCGTCGTCAACTGGTACGTCATTCAAAATTAAGAATCTCGTTTGTTTTGATATACTGTCAGACGAGAGCGACCCAAAAAGTTCGCGACAAGGGAGCAATGCACCGATTCCACATTTGTTGGGCGGTGTTCAAAAGCACTCGAGTTCTTGCTATGACACCGAACATAAGCTTTGCTCAACGGTTGATCGATGGCGAACAGACATGCCAATAATCACTGAGGAAAGTGTGAGTATCAGTCACAACTATTGATTTATTGATTTTTGTAACTCTTTCTGTATCATCCTAAAGTGCAACAAGATTGAACCAAAAGCCTGGCTAATAAGAAGCTAGTAATTGGTGTCAAGGAAGGATTACTGCATTTTTGAGGGGGGGGGGGCATTTCATAATCAAATCTGTAAGGCATTTCGGAGAAATGGTTGTGTTAAGATGAGTCGGATAAAGTGTGAGACTGCCAAACAAAGAGGGTTCTTTTAGCGACATCTACCCACTTGACCTCTGACCCCTGCTCCTCGGGACAATATTGTGTTGGTTATCATTCAGAATGAATAGGATTCAACCCACTCAACCCCGGAAAGTTGGACAAAGACAAACTTCTGTTACTTCTGCCCGCGTGGGCGCTGCCGGCGAAGAAAAAGAATACAGTAAGAGGGTGCGACTCGCGCGGCCCCCGTTGGGTCGACCGCGGTTGCAGATTTGCGCGGCGAGCTTGTTAAACAGCTCCGTTTTTGGACGTTGGTGCCTGACCTCCTCCACGCCCCGCAATTGCGCCGGACTGCTTCTCCCTCGTTAACAATCCTGCGGTGGAGCTCGTAAACGGCTTGGGCTCCCACTTCACACCGCACCTAGATGGCCGTGAGCCGTCTTCGACATTTACGCCTGCGTCGCGGCACCTCATGTCATTTGACACCTTCGAAGCCTCGCAATCAGTCAAAGTGGAGACGCGTGGGTCGCTAGCGCTCGGGGCGAGGCGCCCACGCCGCAACATTAAAGCGCATAAAGTAGTCAACGTGACACACTGTTGTTACTCACGACTAACTCGGCGAAGCTTTTCGAATGCAACCGTCATGTCTTTTGTCTTCTTAGAGCAGGAATGTCAAACTGAACTTTTCTCACAGGTCACATTGGTTACGGTTTACCTCGAAGGGTGGTTACGACTGTGAACCCATACAAACGTATGCCTCAAAAATGAATAAATAACCAGTTTGGGAAAAAAATGCTTGATTCACTATTTTCCAGTTATTATAAAAGGGCAAATAGGTGAAAAAAAAGCAATTCCTCAATGTTGTTAAAAGTGAATACAACTTGCAATTTGGAAGTTGAAAAGACATGGAAGTTGACGCACATAATTTTTGCCTTTGCGGGCCACTCAACTCATTCACTCCCAAAGACGTTTTTAAACGTCTTTTGAGACTTGGTCTAGAATTGGCTGGTACTGAATGAGTTAAAAATGATACGGCGGGCTGAATCTGGCAACCAGGCCTTGCAATTGGACACTTGTACTAAAGCGCCACCATGCAGTCCCTTTCTGTACATACAACGACAATGCAAATAAAATCAAGCCAATCAATATTGTCCATTCTGATTCACGACAATCTCGTTCACAGCTTTTGCACGACGTAACCTTTTAGTCCCTTAAGGGCCACCATAAGCAGTGAGGTTCCACACCAGTCAGTTCAGGACGCTGATGGACTGAACCGCAAACAGCCAAAGCACACGACGTCAATAAAGAGACGATGAGGACGAATCGATACGGCGTTTTAAGCCGGAACGCACCATTTAGCAAAACCTTGTTAAAAGTTCATTGCAAGTCTTTTACTGCCTGATGTAAAGACAACTCATTTAAGATCACGATATTGAGTCTGGGGCAGGTTCATCACCGTGGGCTGCTCCGGGGATGACCCATTCCCCCCCCACCCCCCACCTTCCACTTTTCACTCGGTGATTGATGGGGTGTGACTGAGCGGTCGCAGCTCCCGAATTGCTCCCAATGCAACCTGGGTAGTCAGGCCAGCGTTATTAACTTAGCCGGCACGTTAGCGTGTATACCGCTCAATTCGATTTGGAAGGTGCCGCCAATCGATCCAGGGTGGACTTTTGCAAACCATTGTGCATATCTGTGATTTTTTTTTTTTTTGCCACCATTCCGTTTGAAAATGCTTTTTTCGCTATTTCACACAGGTGCGTCCTGTCCCTGACACACTTGCTAGATTGTTGCGCGGCTGTAAGTGACACCCCTTTTCACGTCATTTTGGTCAAATTTCGATTTTATACAAGCTTGAGACGTTCAACTCAAATTTCCTCTTTCTTGGCTGCGGTCATGTCTGTTTTTAGCGAGCGAAAATCCCCATGACACTTCGTTTTATCTTGATAACGATATAGATGTCAACAAGCTTTGTAAAGGTTAACATGAAGACGTGATTTAATGGACGATGTCATGCTATCGCTAACCCACTCAAGTCATTCCTGGGACAGGATTCCAAGAACAAAGACAATTGTTGCAGAGATTTGAAATATATTTTTTTCTGGGGTGAAACACGATCCCGCTGCTCTGGAATGGTGGACTTGGCTTTGCCCTATGCCTCCCCCGCGATCTCCCTTTTGTGCTTGCCGCTTGACATGTGCGCCGTAGCACTCGCTTTCGGATCTTTATCGCTTCCATGTGGTCCGTGGACGCCTCCGCCGGGCGCTATATACGTGGAGGGATTAATACCCAAAGAATCAGCTTGCTTCAATCCCCCCGCGTGGGCTCGGCCAATCCCACCGGAGCCTTTTCCAAAGTTTTTTTTTTCCCCCCGACCGGGAACACCTCGAGGAAGTGAAACAGACACACAAGCCTCTAATGCATCCTGAGAGCCAGAGAATTTTCTCAAGTCATTTCGTATGAAGCAAGTCAAGTCAAATCACGGGTGATCTCAAGCCCTGCCAACGTATTAATGCAGAATCTTGTCTTCATTAGGAGAGAGTCAGATATTGGTATCTTTTGCAAGACGTAACTGCTGTTGATTTTTTTTTTTGTATCAAGTCATAAGCAAAACAGTGACTCAGGTCCAAGTCATTTGACTCAGGTCCCCCCAACCCTGCCGAATTACATGATCCTGCTCCTCGACACGGAAAACCTGCCTTTGACCTCCCTTTCATGATGATTGGAAGCATCAGGGATTGGATTGGTGGGTGGAGCTCATTTCTTCGTCATTGATTTACAGTGAGGAAGTCGATGGATTTTTTTAAAAAAAATTAGAGGAGGGGTTCGGTTTATCCGCCTTTGCACTTGCCCGTTGTTCCCAGTCTCCTGGAGCGTGATTTATGCGCCGGCTGATCCGACTCAATTGCAATCTGGGAAAGACGTTTTCAGCGCCGTAGCACGCTGTGGAGGAGGACGGAGGCGTCCGGCTCAGGGTCCGACATGGTTCGGCGGCGGTCGGGCACAAAGGGGTTTGGTTTATTTTTACGGAGGGCGGCTGCAAGGACAGGTGCTGCTTCACAGCTGCCGACGGAAAATAAACACGCTTTGCCCAACGCTCCATCACAGGCAGCGACGCCGTCAGGCAGCATGATTACATGGACAGGTCGCTCTAAACAAAGAGCCTGATGAAAGCTTAGCCAAGGAAATGGATTGTTCGTTCGCACAACTATAGATTGCTTTGCAAAAAAATAAAAATTAAAATAAATAACGACTGATGTGAACTGGAATGACATGGCTGCCTTTGATGTTTTTCAATTTTTTTTCAGTGTGAGGCTGGACTTGCGGCGCATGGTTCAAAGTGACACAATCAAACTTATTAAAGCGCAGACAGCATGAAATCAATCCCTCACGCGCTTGATGAAAACCAATATGTGACTAAAACGATGATTTATTGTTGAAAAAAACAAAAACAAACCCCTACCGACGGTAAGATGATGAGTGCCATTTGATCCTGATTCCACTTCATCCTTTTAGCGCATCCTTTTGCTTTCCCTTTACGGAACGGTCCAGGCGACGGGTGGCTTGGAGAAGAACGACCCCCCCCGCCCCCCCCCACCCGCTCATCATGCACGATGATGGCCACCATTAACTAGCAAGAGTATTAATAGCAGCATCATTGCCGCCTTTCAGGTTGAGAAATCACTGCGGCCACCGCACATGCTCAGTCCGACAACACCTGCTTGCTAACGGCGGGTCACGACCGGGTCACGGACGCTACAAGCCATCGGCATCGTCGTGTTGGGCAAGTTACTTTCAATTGTCATTAACTCATTCACTCCCAAAGACGTTTTTAAACGTCTTTTCAGACTTGGTCTAGAATTGGCTGGTACTGAATGAGTTAAGAATGACATTAAAAAAAGTAGAATAAATTGTTCAAAACGAGTCTTGCTGCTCAGGAAATGCTGAAAGTGATTAGAAGAAAAACAAGTTGGATGCCAAGAAAAAAAAAAAGCCCGAAAATGAAAGCTGTCTTTCTTGGATTATAAAACAATCAAATTAAGTATGTCAGGGAGACTCCCTAATGGCCACCTTCGATTCCCCCCCCCCCCCCCCCCCATATTATTTGATTAATCCTCCCCACTCTGCGTCTGACTAATATGCTGCTGGCAGCAGCAGGGGGGCACTCGATGTTGAGTGGAAGCGAAGTGCTCACGACCCCGAGTCGAGCAAGTCACGAAGTGGGATGCTGTCCTCTACGTTTAAAATGCACAGTGATCCATTTTTTTGGGGGGGGGGGGGGGGACACCTACACGTCCAGTATAATGCAGCGGCGTCGTGAAGTAGTTCGCATCTCACGGTATAGAGAAAACTGGAAAACTGCCTTCTACTAGTCATGTAGATCATGATGGAGAGCTAAAATAAGCTAAGGGCTAAGCTAAGCAAAGCTTGGAGAGCTAAGCATTTTTAGAGGATTTTTTTTGTTTTTTTGGGGGGGGGGGTGTAAAATGTTTGTCAGTCTCTGTTCTACAAATTAAATGTGATCCACCGAGCCGGAGCAATCCCTTTTCTAGCCTTTTGTCAAAGGTCCACTAAATGTTTACAAGCAGACCTGCTGGAGGTGAGGGGTTGAAATATAACATTGTTGTTTGATTGACATCGGAGGGGGGAGCCGGAGAGCTCCATCATGCCTCTCGGCGGTGAACCTGGGAACCCCTGGGATGTGTTTATTTTCAGTATGGATGGGGGGGGGGGGGGGGGACATTGTAAGCATGGAGAAGGTGTTGAGGGTGTTACAACGGAGAGGTGGGTCATTGGCCCCGTTCCCCCTTCCGTGTAACCAAATAAGCACCTAACATCTCGAGAGAAGTCCACCGATCCACAAATTGCAAACATGCCTGAGGCTGCTTGGCGGACAAATCTTCTGTTGTTACCTCCACCAAGACGTTCTCCCTTGTTTGCTTGTGATAAAAGTCAGAAATCAAGGAAAAATCCGAGTTACAGTCCGCTTGTATTGGGGCCAAGTTTTTTTTTTTTCCTTGTTACACCGCGTGGAATTGAACACCTGACACTCATATCTCCCGGCAGGTATTTCATATCATTGGGATGTTGTGCTGGCGTGTGAAAAGTGCGCACATTTGGGGGCGAGTTCCCGCTTTGCTAGGCTCCCGAAAGTATCAAATTTGTGCCTTTTTTTTTTTTAAACAGAATCCATGTGAAACGGGCAACTTGTTTCGGGTGGAGGTGATAAAGTAGAAATATTTAATCTAATATATAATACTTTTTTTTTCCTTTTCTTGGTTGTTTTGGTTAGCTGTGTGGTCTTTGAACAGTTTGATGGCAGGTTTTTTTTTTTGTTGTTTTTTGTTCTGCATTAATTGCATCCATAAAGTTCTCCATCATTATCCCCACAGGGACAATGCGGGGAGATCACTAGGATGTGGCTAATTCCTGGGGTTCAGGAAGCGGTGAGTGTAAGTGAAAGTTATATTTGGCTGCCTGTTTTTAATCTGGGGAAGCGGAGGGGCCGTTTTAAGGGCAATGCTTGACACATTCCAATGGCTTCTTCTCCACAAGTGTCACTTTCTTTTTGTTTCCCGTGAGAAAGACGTCGACAACAATCGGTTCTCGTGATTCCTGGCCGCTATTTCGGGTTACGCGATTGTGATGCTTGGCTATGTGAACCGCTGCCTCTCTGACACGTTTAACCACCCACAGCCGACGAGAAAAAATGTTGTGATAGACCGAAACAAGAGAATGAACTGGAATTAATCCAAAACAGATGCCGAATTCAGTGTCCAATTTTTTTTTCCTGTTTGAAGTTTGATGCAGATGAGTCGTTGAGGTATATGGTGAATCCCTGAAACCTACTCCCGTCAACACGAACGTAGCAAAACAGATTCAGAGCAACAATTGGATGAAACCTGCCCCAGCGCGTCTGGAAGTAATCCCACTCCCTCCTATTCTTCAAAACAAGAAGAAAACACAATGTGTATCCTTTATGCTGCATTCTTGCGACTGCATTTTACCCTTTGCGGTTCAAATTCGGAAGAACTGGAAAGACAATAAAGAAATGTGTTAGCATCATGATAGATTTTATATGTCTATATCTTACATTATTTTTCACGTCGGCGCTGTCAGAGCGAATGCGGCTGGGAATGAATGCATTTGGCATGACTGGGTAAAGAAAAGGGTTTTTTCATCGCTGTGTGTAGAATTCGCTGGGTTACGGCTTCCCCTTGTGGCTGCTACGACGACACACACTAGACGACCACAACATTTGGCATGTGGTGGTTCTCAGTCTTTTTACACTAAGCGCCAGACAAAAATCGGGCTCACTGCTCGGGCCAACTTTAAGGTATAGTAGAGGAGTAGGCCTGAGTGGGGTTTTCTTTTCCTAAAAAAGATACATTTAATTTTATTGCAAGTAACATTCTGCACAGTTTGAATATAAACAATGCACTTGAGTGTGGGGGGGGGGGGCTGTTAATGCCCCTTATTAACTCATTCACTGGCTATAAATGTTTTTGTCTTTTAGGAATTGAGACATTTAATCCAAGGTACGTATTTCTATTTTTATTTTATTATTTTCATGTGGTATGGCTGGCAGTAAATTAGTTAATTGTGTTTAAAAGTATTAAAAAAGTAAAATAACGTGATAAAATAAGTTGTCTTTTATCCTAATTTATGGTTCATTTGCCTTGATTTTATCTTTTTTTTTTTTTTTTTTGTTCATTTTTCAAAATTGTTCAAACCTAGTTTGAAGCGCTCATTCCAAGTCCACCAAGTTTGCGGCCACTTTTTTAATGTTATTATGATACGTTTTGTGGTCAAATGATACGTCAAACTTTGCAGTCGTGCTTCGTCCACATGTCGTGCCAAAAACGGTAACGCTTCACAGTTTCGCATCGCCCACCTGTCAACTAGTCGACTCTCAGACAAGTTTGGTTTTGAAAGATCACCAGAAAAGGAAAAAAAAATGCATCTAAATGGAATTGGTTTAATCAAAATGACATTTTTAAAAATTATTATTTATTCAGGGTTTCAAAAAAAAAAGAAGATTTTATTGGTTTGCTTATGAAAAATATGCCAACAACATTTCCTGTCACTCATTCAAACCGGCTTCCGGGGCTGAATTTTCAAAAATCTCACTAGATGGCAGCCGACGCTCACCAATAAAACTGTGGCGCTCGCTCCCTGTCCGCCACGTCTCGCTGGCCTGCAGCTTCCCATTCAAAAGCAAATGAGTGTGTCCAATCGGATTACGCAGCGAGCAACAAGAATTTAAAGGGGATTGACAAAACAAAACACGCCTTCCGCAATGGGACAAGATTACGATACGTTGATGTCATCTGGGGGGGGGGGGGGGGGGGGCGACGCAAGCATCCACAAACCCACACGCCAAATGATTTTCTTGCGAGTGAGTGGAAAGCCAGGGTTCGTTCCCGGGAGGCTGCGTAAAGTGAGTTAAGGCCCGGCAATTATGTGCCAAAGTGAAAATGGGTGGCGTGAACGTGAGGCATTTTAGGATGCCTTTTATTAGGCTCGCTTTCGCCGACAATCGCGGGCCGGGGAGCTCCATCTCCCTTTATGGGGCTCAATGTTTTCCTCTCTCAAACAGCTCCCCCATTCCCCGTCTCGGAATTATTCCCACACACGTTTAGCCTCCGGAAGGATCCCCCCAGGGAGACTAAGAAGGGGGAAAATGGAGATGATCGGCATCTCGCGCCCGCGTCGTGATGACTGCATATCAGGGAGACAATTTTCAAGCCGCTTACGTCAAATGTGAGACTTCGCTTGCACTAAACTATAAAGGGGCTCAATATGACAGGACAATATTTTCGCTTTTACTTTTTGTAAAGTTTGTCCATCCTAACCCAGTGGTTCATTGTCTTTTGATTGATTGAGTGATGGATTGATTGATTGATGTGATAATAAATGGCAGGTTGAGAACTAAAAGTTGTACTTTTGCATGGCACCGCGACAAGACATTGTGGAATTAGGGCGAAGCAAGCCGTCAGGGACCGACCATTTCGGACAATTTTGCAGGGTTTGCAAGTCATTCCTTGAACTAAAACGGTTCCGACCAGTTGTGTTAAAAAAAAAAAAACCCATAAGATTTCTGGATCTACTCAAATTGTCCAGCTCCAGGAACCTTTTGTTCTAGGCATTTCAGTTCTGTTCACCTAAAATATACCAACAAGATGGATTCAAAAATGCAGCCCCGAACTCAATTTAGGCAACCGACAACAAAATTCGAGGATCGATTCGTTGTTGGTACACAGTTCCTGAAACGAAGCGTTCCTAATCCAATTGCACTGGTATCTCAAGTCAGAGTTCCTCCAGTTCTGGGGTAAATTGACAACATTTTTCAGGGTTCTGTGGACACCCTGAATGGCACAGACTTCCGTTTTGGCCGCAGCTCACAAACGGCCCCCCTCTCGTCGTCGCGTCTCTCGGTGTTTGCTAGGCTGAGCCAATTAACCCGCGTCCTAGCCTCAGTTAACCCTGCGCTGCTGCGTTTGGTCGGGTGCGAGAAGGTTATTCTGAAGGGGGAAAAAAAACCCCCAACCTTCTCCGACCGTGTCACGACCTCCCTCTCAGGCAGTACAAGACAAAACAAAAGACAGTCCGCGGTTGTAATTAAGGCGGAATTGAGCCGTAGACGCCGGCTAACCTGCCGCTAATGAACCGCGGCATTATGTTGCCGTCTTTCTCCATCACAGACCTGTTGGGAGGAAATACGGCACTCTATGGGAGAACCCGACACGTGCAGTATTCCACCAAATGTCAAAGATCTTCATTTCAGTTGAAATGAAAGTGACTACAATGGTTCGGTTTTCAAGCTACAAGAAGTGATACGTGGCGAATCCGCCATTTTCTCGGCAGGATTATCAACGCGTTTGTTTTTCCAGTCAAGTGCTTCGACCGTACTTTCTCTTCGTCCATCCATCCATTTTCCGATCCGCTTTATCCTGGAGCCTATCCCAGCTGTCTTCGGGCAATAGGCGGGGGACACCCTGAACCGGTTGCCAGCCAATCGCAGGGCACACAGAGACGAACAACCATTCGCGCTCACACCTAGGGACAAAATTTAACGTGCTCCATTAGCCTGCCATGCATGTTTTTGGAATGTGGGATGCAACCGGCATACCCGGAGAGAACCCACGCAGGCCCGAGGAGAACATGCAAACTCCACACAGGGAGGCCGGAGCCGGGATTGAACCCACGACCTCTGCGGTGTGAGGTCGACACGCTAAACACTGGCGCACCGAGCTAAGGCTTCCGGTATACAACAAAAACTAAAGAATTCACCTTGATGTGCCGATAGAGGGGACCAAAAACTTTTCCCTCCCTTTACTTTCAACACTTTTGTCCACACTTCTTCCCATTTCCTGTTCGTGTCGCGATACTTCTGCCCAAATGCCTCCGTTGTCTCGGGTATGGCAGGTGTTTGACAAGACGGGGGAGGAGTGTGTTACTTTCCCAATGAACATGAGAACGTGGGTGACCGAGACCGAGACGGACAAAAACAGATCATGAGAGGGAGACATAAGGGGGGGAAAAAAAAAAAAAAAAGCGACGGTCTTAGGACCAGAGTGGCGGGAAAGTGAGAGAGAGGAAGTGGGAGGGAGAGAGAGAGGGAGAGAGGTGTTAAAACGAGTGTCGGCTCCTCTCAAGCTCAGCACACGGCTCAGTCGGAGGCTGCGCGTCAACCCATCGCCATTCGCAGCCTTCCCGGGGATGCGCACGACTCCGGAATCTCTTGCCATGGATGATAACGGCACGGAATTCCTCAGTCACAGGTAACCGGACTTTTTGACAGCCAGAAAGACTTAAAAGAAAGGCTGCGAGAGCGAGTCCCCCCCCCCCCCCCCCCCCAAAAAAAAACGGACATGACGGGACGGCGCGCCGGCCGGGACGGACCCCGCGTCGAAGGCTCGTGAAGAAGAACGAGTCGACGGGCAGGAGGAGGAAGCGGGAGTTGATTTTCTTTTCTTTTTTTTTTTTTAATTTTATTGATTTGTCAAAAAATAATTAGGAGGGAAGAGTTGTGGCTTTTCAAGCGTGGCGGAACAATGCGCGGTTTCATCCTGCTGCTCCTCAACGGAACCGCTTGTTTGGTAAGGAAGACAAAGTCACACTCGGGGGGTGAGGGGGGGCGGATTTAATGGGGTCCTAATGATGCACACAAAGACGTGCCTGCTTGAAATTGACTAAAAAGTTCTGTGCGGATCAATCACACTCACCACGAGGGCAGAATACATGCCAAAGACTTCAAGAACTGTCCGTTTGCAAAAATCGCTGCACACAAGTAGACATATTTGAACACAGACCACATCCAAATATCGATTCTATCCTGAAATTTGTTCCTAACACCACGTCGCAAAAAAAAAACAAATGATCGGAAAACAGTCAACACGGTGACTTGAGTGGTTAGTACGTTTGCCTCACAGCAGATGGTTTCTGGGTTTTGAGTTTTCATGCTTGCATGATTTTTCTGCGGGTACTACGACTTCATGCCGCATTTAAAAAAAAAACATGCTTATTGGGTGAACTGGAGATGACAAGTACGTCTGTCACGCAGTCAAAAGGATCCTGGTTTCGAATCTGGGCACATTTCTGCAAGGAGTTTGAATGTTTTGGTGGTTTTTCGCTGGTTTCCTGCTACATTTTGTTTGTAGGTATGATCGTAAGCGTGAAAGGTCATTTGTCGATTATGCATGCCGGCTGCCACGCTAATGAAAGTACAATTTTTTTTTGTTTGTAATGAATGGACGGATCATGTTTAAAAAAACAAAACAAATAAACGAACAAAATAACTTTAAGCTATGGTGAGCATGTCTGCCTCACATTTCTGAAGTCCGGCGGCTCAAATGCAACCTTGCTTAGTTGTATCTTGCGTGTTCTGAGTTTTCCCAGGGCACCCAAGCTTTCCTCTCACATTACAAAAATAAGCAGGTTTGGCCCGCTGGCTCGCAGGTGAACACCATTGCAAAGTCGCAGCTGTAGCAGCCAATCAGAAATGCGAGCTTCCAGAGATTGGTCTGCAATCAGTCTAGAGTCGAGCTGCCACTCGCGACTATTCATCGAACGTTCCATCAAATAAATATCAAATCACTGGATCACATTTTATTTTGTATTCAAATGTTCCCAAGTAAAAGCAGATGCTTGCAAAAGCCGTCAGCTTCCATGAAGCACGACAGAAATCCCAACGTAATTACTGCAGAGAGGCTGAAATCGGAGGATTTGGACAAATTTAATTTAAGCAACGGCTCAAAACGAATTGATTAGTTGGCGATTCGTTTCAAAAGTCATGAGGGACAGGCGGGAAAATAGATGGATGGGATGTGAAAAAGTGTGGGTTCTTGTACGAAGCTGACAATGAAAAAAAAACCCAAATTGTACAACAAACAAAATTTACATCAAGAAAATAAGTTTGAAGACTATAAAAAAGAAATGACTCAAAACGGACTGATAAAGTCAAGAAACGTGACAGGATGCCACACAAAGAAGTGTGTGACTCTGCTCGTTTTTGCCACATCGTCTCCTTTTAGTCACACTCTGCATTACTTATGAATGAGGTTCAATGTGACCCTATCAGACCTTTTTTTTTTCCTGGCACTTCTTGCATGAATACATCAACTTAAAGGCATGGCGAATTGAGGTGACTTCAAATTCCATTTCAAAAGGGCACTCGGGGTGCTCGTGTTTACCTGCGATCGCACTTCTGATCTGAAGCAACATAGGACTGAATTGATGCCGTGCCACTTACTGCCACCAGAGGGCGCCAATGACTCTCATCAGCTTCCATCACAGGACAACTTGGGAGTTGATTCCACTTCCATGTTTTATGGCGAGTCACCCGTACGCCACAACGCCCACACGCTATGGCCAACACTCAGATTCTTCATTATTTAGCATCGCCCATCTGTTTGCAAGGCTAAATTGAATTTAGGTGGCCAACAGACAAAGTCTAGACAATAAGTTGACCTTTGAAGGACTCTCAGAAAATGGTTTCCAAATCCAGAATAGTCGCTTTAATTAAAATCAAAATGACAAAATGTGTGTGTGTTTTCAGGCTTAAATGTGGCTGGATCTATTTATGATAGAGATGCCAACATCACTTGAAGTTTGGGTGCTGCATTTGAAAAACAACATGCCCTTAATTATTTTTTCTCTGATTGACAGCGCGTGATGAAAAGCTTCGCCTACATGCTTTGACCCAAACTCAAATGCCTCACAGTCCAAGTGTCGCCCATCCGTATAATGCACTGACTTCAAATTAGTCAGTTACCTGACAAACTCTCGAGGATGACTTTGTCTTTCAAGGTTCCTCGGATGGCCAAAATGAACTTTAATTTCTTGGGACTTTTTGTTGGTCCACTCATCATAGACATGCCCACCAAATTTTATCTTGCCATGTGAAAGTCAAACTTAGCCACCAAAAAGGCCAACTTCCTCTGCCTTTTCGGGCAAGACTTGGTTTTTTTTTTGTGGGTCTACTGTACTCATGGATTGGATTGGATCAACTTTATTGTCAAATGTACTGTATGTGCAACATACAGCACAGATGAAATTTCTTCCCTCTCAACATAAAACAAAAGGAGCCGCTGCGGGTCTCAGCGCCGCCATCAAAATGATGATGATGAACAAGCCTACCAACTTGATTGCTGCTACGTGGAATTGATGTGCGGGTTGAGCTGCTCCACCATTTTTAGGCAAAATGTGGTTGGTTGTCTGTGTGATGCTATAGGAAAGATGTCACAAATGATTTTCAAACCCCCTAAATTCTCTTAAATCGGGCGCACTCGCTCGCCTTTCATGTGTGCTTGCACACACACACAAAACAATAAATAAATAAATAAAGTTTGCCTTTAATGAGAAATCAGCTCTTTAGTCACACGAGGGAAGTTGAAAACATCCTCCTCCTTTTCTTGCTCGGAAGCCCGCGGGCTCAGCTGCCTCATTACGGAAAACCAAGGGGGAAAGGGGGGGGGGGGGGGGGAGAGACCCAGAAGAAGAAGGAGGGGTGTGAATATTCAGGTATTGAAAAAAAAATGGCAGACTACACACAAGCACATTCACGTGATAATAAGATTATCACTCATTATTTGTGCCCCTTTTTTCCATGCATGCAAGAGGGGGAAAAAAAGAACACATCAGCAGGGGATCAAGAGCAATTCATTAGCTCCATGACATTGATGAATTATGGAGCAATTAATGAATTGAGTCAGTTAAGGAAAAGAAAAGTGTAATTAAAAAGCGGATGATTTAAAATTCAATCTTTTCTGTCGCAATGGTGTGCAATTCTCCCAAGAGAGAGAAAAGGGAAACCGTGACTCGCTCGGGACCTTCTGCAAATGGTCGCAAAATACACACTCGGCAGACACTTTATTAGGTACACCTGCACTGAGATTCAATTGAAGAATTCCTCCTCGCAACAACAACAACACTGATGCCAGGGACATTGCGCTAGTACAAGTGGACAATATCACGATTTCAGAAAATAGACTGCTTATTTAGCCACACGAGAGGATCCAAAACGATAAACATCCAAAATATCGACACAGCTTCAAGTAATGCCACTTAACGTCATAAAAATATACTGTTGCGCAGAAAACCTCTTCTGTCCACGTTTGGTCAATTTAATATTTTCTTGTCAAAAATGGATTCAAAATGTATTTTTTTAAAATTTTTTTTTACAAATATCATTGGCAAAGCAGTGACAAGTTTGAAACCGATATTGTCGTGTATGCTCAATATTCAGCTCAGTGGCCAATGCATTACTACCCAGTTTCAATGTGTCTGTTGAAATCCTCTTTGAAAAAGGAGTTGTCCTTCATCAAGGTTGTTACCTAACCAAAGTGGGTATTCAATGTTCAAATATTTCAATCGGCAAAAGTTTGTTCAGAAGGAAGCTCATGGAGAGGGAGTGTATTTATTTTTATATTTCTACTTTCCGTCCTTAATTAAAGCTGCTGGTTTTGAGCTCAGTGGGGGTAAACAGAACAGTTTGTAGCAGAACCAAAAAGGCAATTTAACGTGCTTGTTTGACTCTATCGCAAATTGCAGCCAGAGTTATTTTTAATGAAGCCATAATTTAAAACAAATAAATCCTGACTTTGAGGAACTAGCGGAATTAAAATAAATCAAATCAATCAAGAAATAAATACATGAAACAACCAAGATGGCCAATCAGCATTCAATAATATTCCCAGAAACTCTGTGTGAATAAATTTAATATATTTTAGGTCTCTACTGCAAATCAGGCAGCAAACTCAATCATACAAGGCTCATTAAAAAAAAGCCTTTATAATCTACAAATGTCAATAGCATTTGCTGCTACAGTAGACAAGTGGTGGTGTTCCACAAGGCTGGATACCATGTCCACCAGATTTTGCATTATACGCTGCGGAAATCTCACAATTACTTTCCGCTACAGTAGAAAATGAGCGGCAATCCACAAGGCAGTGCTACTCAGTCCACACATTTTTACAGTATACGTCAGTTATTCCCAACCAGAGTGCTCTGAGAGCTTGATGCGTGAACTATATATCCATACCTATTCCTTCTGCACATACGTTACGACCCGGAGCGGCTGCTGTCATGTGCACCGCGGAAGACGGCTCAAATGGTCTTTTCAAAATAATTGTTGTCGCCGCTCCATATATCCTCAATTCCGCCCACAGGAATCCCAGAGCACCTCTTAAAAGTCATCCATCCAACTGAGCGCCGCCGCTTTAATTGGCAAGGCTTGCTTTGAGGCAGGCCTGATCAACTCGAAAAGATGAGGAGGTCGGTCTTTGGCCGTTAAATGGTGCTGACAGCAGTCTACTTTCTGTCCAAACATGAGGAGGGCAGTAAGAGGTCGTGTGTGCACAACTTCCACATCGAAGGTCTGCTGTGGATTTTTATGATAGCTTCGAGGAGAGAGCGGTTTTAATTACGATTCCCTGGTGGAAGTTACACCCACTTGGTTTCCCCTTGAGGCTACGAAGCGATGCTTTGTGGTTCACCCTTCACGCTCTAAATGCAACATTTCTAGAACACCTACACTCCCCAGAAAAAAAGGCCCCAACACCAGTTTCATAGATCTACACAAAATTGAGTGGGCATATCTATTAATTAAAGGAAGCACAAAATTAGCCACAAGGATCCATGTTCAGGAACATGAAGTCGATTTTGGGCAACAGCAACAATGTTGTCTGCGATTGGCCAGCGGCTGGGGTAGGCTCCAACACTTGTGAGGATAAGCGCATTTGACAATGGATGGATGGCAACAATGTTGGGCAAATTCCTCAGTAGAGAGCCAGGTGACAAGAAGAAAAAAAAAAGCTCGACGATATCAGGCTTCCTGAATGAAATGAAACTGGGCGGCATTTTATTTTGAGACAAATTCCGACTCAGGAATTCCAGAATTGCAATCAGGTTTCCGAGCCAAGCTATGATGTCAACACAATATGGAGCCGAGCGTGTGGAACTGAACTCAACAGGCCAACCGGGTGTAAATGAGACTTTCAAAAGCTACTCCGCTTATGTGGTGACACCTCAGCTTGCGGAAGGCCGAGGGGGTGCAAGCAGTCGGCTGGCGCCCGATCTACTCTGGGGCGTGTGCGATTCGGTCAGCATCAAGTCGGTGCTTGTGCATGAATCAGACAGTTTTAGCCGGCGGGCAGGACGTCTCCATTAGCAGCAGTTGCGTTCACCTGCTGCATGACTCAATGGGATTCAAAAGGAAGACGTGTACACTAAGTGCACTGAGGGTTATGAAAGTAGGATAATACGCATGTATCGCCTGATATGATATCAATTTCCTATCGATATTTTCAGTTGGAAGAAAAAATAAGGTTCATGTCTATTGGCTAAGTGATAGTGCTGTGCGACATACAGAGTTACTATTCTGCTGTAGTATGGTTCACTTCTGTTTTTGGGCTTTCGTCTCAGAATTTTGTGAAGCGCACATGCACACACACACACACACACACACACACACACAATTTTCTTTTTTTCCAATGCTACAGAAATTGAGTTGGGAAAATACGTTGAATTTTAGAAGTCAGCAGGCAGCCGTAGTGTCGTTGAAAACCGCTTCCCATCAGGGGACAGACCCCGCTGTCGTCCCTTCCCGATCTCCGACGACTGATCGATATCGTATCACCGTGATAGCCAATTCAGAAGCGGTCGCCCTGCCGAGCATGCAAAACGACTCGGTCTTCGGGGACCGCGCAATGGCGGAACACAGCGGGTGAAGTGTTGAAAATGACAAGGTGTGTTAACCCCCCCGAGTTAGGAGAAATGAATGATTCATCAGGAGTCAAATGTTTCGACTGAAATTACCTTTTTCTCCTGCACACAATGCAAAGGAATAATTAGTTCGAAGGGCAAAAGCCGTTTTCTGACTTTTAATCGTGTAACATGGGAGAGCTCCCATGGCGAGCCTATTAGACGCGCGGGAGAAAAGCGAATAAAGCGGCCAGGCCGACACTTAAGACATCTGAGCCGCGCCGCTCTTTAATTAAAAATTGATGTCGTATTAGAGATGAAGATTTGAGCGCGACGGCGACGACAAGCGAGCACTTATTTAGCTCCCCGGGACCGGGGGAGCAGGACCAGCTTTTCAGCTCTCACCAGGCACACTGTCAGCCTCCATCACTTCATTGGCTCCTTTGATGGACATGTGAAGCGACATACAGACTGGAAATCATTAACTCAACTACTGCTCAGCTAACTCAGCGACTGAATAGCGATCGCATGATCCTTAAGATAGTTTCATCATACTTGAAGTGCTATTAGCCTTTTATTTCATGATGTGTTGCACTGAGCAGATTTGTTATTTAAATTATTTCATTGTAATTATTTGTTTTATTTTTACAAAGTTCCGCCACATGTGTGTTTGGCACCTTAGTCTTAGTGTCCCGTGCGTTATTGTTGCCAGTCGCACGCACACACATTTCCTATTCAACGTTCGGGTTGGGCAGTTTTTATAATCCGGAAAAAAGCGGAATGACAATTCTGGTTCTACTCGACTCAATACCCAACCCTAGTCGCCGCAAAGGTGAAATTTACATTGTTTCAAAAACAACAATGGTTTCAAGACTTGTCCAGTGACCGCACTGCCAGCCACGATTCCGCAAACAGCGGCAGGCTCGCGTCGGGGAAGGTCCCTCTCGTGACAGCCCAGTGAGCTTGTCCATCTTATTGGGGACAGACCCAACGACAGACGCAAAGACGGGTTTGACATGATCTCCTTCTTGCTCTGTCGCAGCCCATCGCACGTCTTCATATCACTGTCGGGTCACGCTGTGGTAGCTATCCTTGTGTTAGCATGTAGCGCTAGCAGCCAATTTCAACTATAAACAGGAGCCATGGCTCCGAGCCAGTGCGAACTGGAGCATCCGTGTCCATGTTTAGACAGTAGAAGAGACACACTGAGGTTCAGAAATACAGTACACACCAACGAGGTGAAAAAAGATGAGAAAAGCCCAAAGAGGGCTCGAACATCTGAAACGAACTCCCACCCTGTATGAAACTAAATTGCACGACAGTTATAGTTAATTACCAAATAATGTGATAATTATGGAGCATGTCATACTGGTTGACACTCTGGCTTGTCAGCCATCACCTGCTTGAGCAGAAATGATGGCTCAGATCCCACTTAAACGTTTCCTCTCCCGCCCGTGCTATTTTATGCCGAGCGTGACCCCGCAAGCCGCGGGAAGTGGCGTTAAAGCGCTGTCGCTGTCACAGTAACAGGCTGGTAATCGCCAGCCGGGGCTGGGGGAGGGCCGGGGGAGATTGCGCTCCCCGCAGAGAGTATAGGGGCCCGGGGGCCACGATCACTCAGGCTGAATGACTCGCAATTACTGCCAGCAACGGACACGTCGCCGCCTGCCTCGCGTCTTTCGCGGGAAGCCTCGCCGCATGTGACAAATGGCAAAACCGTAGCCCACAGACACAAACAACAATGTGTATTCGCATAGTATAAATCAGACGAGTATTTTCCGGGTCGTGTTAGAGGTCTGCTCTCCACTATTTGCGTTCCTACATGAAGCAATCCGTCCCATCCCATTTTGCTTACAGTGCACAAGTGAAAGTTAGAAAGCGTGCTGCTGATGGTTAAATCTTAACACCTCATATACTCCCCCTGCCACGCTTAAATGCAAAGTGGCGACAAAGTTGTAGCCGTGTGCATTCTTTACGGAAGGATGTAAAAGCATAAAAGTAATGCCCGTTGTAATATTCAACAATAAAAAAATAGGTGTCGGGCCACAGCGGCGACCCTTTTTTAAGATGATTCAGCATTCCGCTGGGATGGAAACTCTTCAAACACATGCAAATGAAAGACAAAAGCACGGGAGGCGAATTAAACTCTACTTAGAGGAAAAATACGGCTGTCCTCATACAAGGCCCATTATTCTGCTTCTTCCTCGGAGACTCCACGAGGAATGATGACACTGTACTCCAGAAATCGAGGAAGTCTAAAAATGTCGGCACAGTCCCTTTTAAAAATGCGACAAAAAACAGCTCGGAGCAAAATGATGTTCAGAAGAAAAATGATGTACCGGTACACTGCGAGAAATTTGAATATGGTTGGAAAACTTAATTTGTATCAGGAGGGTGAGAATGAAATATTTCATGACTTTATTCTTTACAATTTTGACGATGATTGGTTACGGATAACGAAATTTCCCAAATTTGGGAGTGATACGTGAGAATCAATCAAAGCAATTTTTACGACAGACATCAAGTCAAACTGATATAAATAAATATTCACTTTTAAAAGACCTGATGCTGTAAAACATTGGTTAACTCTCAAACAAGATTACTTTTGTAGTCTTCACGCACAAAAACAAGCTAATCGCAAACTGCGATAATAAAATAAAATAAATAAATAAAATAAAATAAAATAAACGGGGCCCTCCTAAGACAAGGAACTACAATTTTTTTTTACCACAGTCTGGTTATGACTTCATGTCAGAGCCATTTGATTGACAGGTATTAAGAGGACAGGCCATGCCTCCCGGAAATTGAGATTACAGAAGAATAATGGGGGAGAAAAAAAAAAAGTGGGAATCCTCTCATCTGTGACCAAAGAGCAAAACGGCGGGAATTCCTCGCCGTTGTTATGAGAGGAAATCCCGAGGTTTTTTTTCGGCAAGACAGAAAATCGATAGCAGACCACCGTCCGCGGCGCGTCGGAACAAATCCGGCCGGCCGCCTCGGATCGGCGGAATAGAAACGAATCTGAGTTAATCATCCCTGAGGAAGCTGCTGCTTTCAAGATAGTAGATGGAAGCGGAGCACATACGGAGACGCATGCATAATGTATTGCGGCATCATATCCACACACGCACACTTTATATTTGCATCGCTTATCATTTAGGTGAGGGCTCACAAAACGTGTCCCATAAGACGCCATCATCGCAGCCGGTGGCGCATTACATGCAAACTACCTGCTAATCCCGGCGTGAGCAAAGTATGGCCAGCGGGCTAGATATGGCCCACACATACAGTACGCAGTGCATCGTAATGGCACTTGTTATTCAGTGATGGATGAAGTGGTTGTGAGCACACAATTCTTGATGACGCATTTATGGACATATTTTGGCAATGAAACTTGTTTCTCACCGCTGATATGAGTTGATTAGAATGAGCTGCGATTGGGGCTGAGCCAAGTCATTAGCTTTCAGCTAACGTTGGCCTAGCGAAGGCTACGTACTGTAGCTGTCCGAAATAAACATGTAATTCTCTTTGTTTTATGTTGAGTTTGACAGGAGCCCCCCCCCCCCTCCCCCACTCTTTTACCACACGCACCTGTTTGTATTTGCATCACTTAACATTTTAGTGAGAAAATGCGCAACCCGCTCCCAGAGGACGGCGTCATCACAGCAGCTTTCGACGCAAATGACTTGCTAATATGGATCATTATGGTGGAATAATCCACCATTACTCTGCCGGGGCGTTCACACACGGTTTAAAAAGCCACTGCTGAGCGCAGCGTCGATGTCTCATCTCTCGGCCGCCACTTTTCCTCTTTTAATTAAAAGACTGCATGTGCTAATTGGATATGAAGGCTTTCTCCCTTTGTACCCCACTTGCCCGTCTTCCAACACTTTGATGCTCCAAACCCAAATATTTTGAGGCGATAAACGGCTTCCCCTGCGCATCGTATGAAACTGCGAGTTTGTTCTTTTCGGATTTTAGTTCAAGGAAGAAAGGATGATCTTCGAGTGACCTTTTCTAGCTTGCCCATTCCCAGTTACAAAGTGTTAGGGGTTCTTCCGTTGTTAAATTCAGACAAACAGATGGGATTTTGCGGTTGCTAAAAGAACAAAACCAGGAAGCAGATTTTAAGGAAGCGGGATTAAGTTTAATTGATGTGGGGGGTTTTTTTATGTTACTCCAATCCAGAATACACACAGTGATTCCGACTACTGATTTTGTCTCATTAAAGTTCCATTCAGGCAAATTGAAACCAGGCTGCAAAACTGAGCTAACAGGCTAACTCGTAAATAGCGCAGGCAACCAGGAGCTTCACTGTATACGTGATAGGTCATCAACGCTGCAAACGGGTGTATGCTAAAGGCTGCAACATACGAGAGGTGGGGAGAAAAAAAACCCTGAAAGATCAATTTTATGAGCATTTTACTGCGCTGCCTCGGATGAAGATTTGTAAATGCACCTGCGGACGGGGCTCATCGACGTGTGAGAAACTCCTTTGGAGAGCGTTTCTTAATAGCACAGCTTTATTGTTTAACAGGATTATAGCCCACCCTGGCGTATATATCGACCCAACCGCCAAAGACCGCGAGGCTAACGGACCTTGAATTTCGGATTTTTTTTTTTTTTTGGTCTCTGAATGAATTGCAGGATCCCTCAGGGCATCGCCGGCATTCCATTGCAGGGGTGTTCTGGGAATAACTCACACCAGAGATTGTTCCCCCCCCCCCCCCCCCCCACCCTTGCAGCCGATCTAAACAAAAGAATGCAATACCCGCGAAGTTTGTACCATTTATACACGTTATACAGTATCACATTGATCAAATGTCACCGATACTTCCACGGGAGGTCAGAACGGTAAATTAAATATTGATTAAATCTGTAATTTATTTTCGTGCCGCATTCCTTAGCCCATTGCTAATAACCGGAGGTAAGTCACATTGTCACGCTTTGGGCAAAGGGGGGTGTTTGCCCGAGTGGTGTGCAGGCAAACGAGGTAGGTGGACCCAAGTGCAAGGAAGCAGGCAAGGAAGGCAGGACTACAAGGGGAATATCATAAGACACGGGCAAATAAAAAGTAATGGGGCAGCGCGGCACAGCTCATAACCGTATAACACAACATGCCAGCCAATTGAAATACAAAGTGACAAAAAAACACGAGGAACAAACTCACCGCCACGGACGACAGCTGACACGACACAAGGACACGTGACATTAGGCAACAAATCGAAAACAGGGAACTGAATACAAACAGAGACTGACGAGACAACGTAAGGAACATCTGGACATGACAAGTGGCTGAAGGTGATGCAAGAAGCAAGGCCGACCAGACAAAGTCAAGTCAAATTAAAATGATAATACAAAAATGCAGCCTCAAGTTTTCAAGTCAAAATGGGAGAAATCAAACATGTCAAAATGCTACAAAATTTGAAATAAATCAATTCAAGACATACGCCAGCTCATACAATCTTCCTGGGCCACGCAAAATATCCGTTTCATGAGGTGGCCTCTGCACTAAGCATCGTAGCTGGATACCGGGTTGCGAACGGTACCAAAAAACCCCCCAAACCTTTCTAAAACAAAACAATAAGGGTATGTTGAAAATTCACATTTTCAAATGTAAATAGGCAAGTTCAAGCAAACTCAAGGTCAAGCAGGTCCTAAATTTGCTAGCGCGGGTCTGACTCAAGTTGCCCGACTTTGCTCTAACCGTGTTTCTCCGTCCGTTGCCCCGCTTGGTTCCAGGTGGCCCTGAGTCAGGAGGACGACTCCTCGAGCGCCAAGAGCACCTCGGGAGACTCCTCCAAGACGGTGGGCCTCCTGAGCAGCCAGGCGACCCTCTCGCCACTGAGCCGCTGGATGCTTCATGGCAGAGGGCGGGCCGCCAACGCCACCTCGCTCGAACTGCCCTACCGCACGCCGGCTGCCTTCTCCAAGCAGGAGTTTTCCAAGCAGGAGTTCTGGGAGATGCTGGGCAGTGACCTGCTCAAACAAGATACCTCGGGCTCCCGGGTCAAGCGGCGGCCCATCGTCAAGACGGGCAAGTTCAAAAAGATGTTCGGCTGGGGGGATTTCTACTCCAACATCAAGACGGTGCGGCTGAATCTGCTCATCACCGGCAAGATTGTGGACCACGGCAACGGCACCTTCAGCGTCTACTTCCGCCACAACTCAACGGGCCAGGGTAACATCTCAGTGAGCTTGGTGCCGCCTGTCAAAGCGGTGGAGTTCGACCTGGAGCGCCAGAGTGTGGTCTACCCCAAGGACTCCAAGATCTTCAACTGCCGCGTGGACTATGAGAAGGTGGACCGCAGCAAGCGCACCTCGCTGTGCAACTATGACCCGTCCAAGACCTGCTTCCAGGAGCAGATCCAGAGCCACGTATCCTGGATTTGCTCAAAGCCTTTCAAAGTCATCTGCATCTACATTTCCTTTTACAGCACGGACTATCGCCTGGTTCAGAAAGTCTGCCCGGACTACAACTACCACAACGAGATGCCCTATTTGCCCTCAGGGTAGGGGACTTGTGTAGGTGGGGAAGAAGGGGGGGGGGGGGGGTTGTTTCACGGGTTGTTTTTCGATGCCACTGTGTAGCCTGACTGGAGTAATATATGCAAAACTCAAACAATATACATATGCACATCACGTGGCAGTCGGGTCGGGGCATTCCCAAAACGGTAGAGAACGTCAGCGTCAACACACAAGTTCTTACCTCAACCCTCGTCAGTCTCCATTAAGTCCCGTCACCGCCCTTCAAAAACATTGCACCGTCCACCGCATGAAGAATCCGGCTTTACCACAAGCCCCTATCACATAAGGAGCTTCTGCAAAATTGGCGTAGCACAGTAGATCCGGGATTTATCAGCCTGTGCCTTTCTCAAAGAAGTTGGATGACATTGGATGCTCCAAGAAGTCGAAACGTATCATCCCAGCCCAGGATTTTTTCTGCTATCTCCTTTCACACAACCGCTGTCCTGCCTCTGACATGAGTGTTCCCTCGAACCCCAGCCCTCATTGCTCCCGAACCTTTCACACTGAATCTCTATGAAATTGTGTCAAAAAGACAAAACGTCGCGTGCCAACAGAACTATTTGAGCATTTAGTTCCCTCCGGTTGAATGTACCGCGCAAAAATACTCTTTCTGGAAGCATTTTTGAGAAGAAACCGACCCCTTCTGGTCACTCCCGGTGTTAAACGCGTGGTAATATCTTGAAAGGTGACTTGCCGCCGGCTCCCCAGTCAGAAGGAGGCAGCCCACCAAGCACTTACAAGTCCTGCGCTATCTGTTGCATTAATTGACTTTTTAAAAAATTCATTTATTTCATTTAATAATTTGTTGAACATTTTAATTCGATGAAAATGTTCCTAAAATAATATGTATACATTTACATATTTTTGAATTCATTTGATTAAATATTGGTTCACTAATTCAAATTGAATTATTAATACACAAATATTTAAAATGTGTCATTTAATTTCATTTGACATCGACATTATTTATTGATTTTTTTACCTCATCTACAAATGATACGGCCCACCTGTCCCCTGTATTTCTTTCTGGGCAGGCCAACAGAACGCTGGCTGGCTATTTTGGGCCATTTTATAGCACGTACAGTATGTTCCGAAAACAAACCGGATCATTTGGTGAAAATGTGGCGACAGACACAGGAAACCCACCGCAAACAGCTCTTATAATTAAAGAAGGATGTCACGGAGAACGCGGCTCGGTCTTTTGTTGCCGTCAGGATTTGTGATTTCACGCCTAGATAACTTTGACTGCGAGACCCAGTGAGATTGCTCTCTCCCGACAAACACATTCGCTCGCAAACGCTCACTCCCGTTATCGGCCAGAAAATGAAAATATTATCATAATAATTGCGTATAATTTAATCTCCTTTCGAACTAATTAAGCTTTCACCGATGGGGCCCGTACAGTATTCCTCGATGGCTGGCGGGGATGTTTTGGGTCCAAGTTCAGCTGTGAGTTAAATGCTCTCATTAAGATAAATGGCCGGCGCCTGACGTGTGTCATAAACAATGGCAGAGGGCAACGCACAACGCAGCAATGAATTAGGATGGACTTTCGGCTACTTTCGGTTTACCGTCTGCTAACCATTTGGGTTTTAATTCGAACATGAAAGGAAAAAAAAAATCGTCTTCAAGGTGAGGAATTGTCTCATTGGCTCCATTCAATAACCATGACAAAAATAATAAACTTATAGGGAAAATATATAAAAATGTAATCCAATTACCAGAAAAATCGCACCCTGACTCAACATGTGACTGCTTGCTTTGTGTTTATTAGTCCAACTTTGTTGACAATTACGCCTCCGTTTGCTTTGTGGTGTTGAAGCAGAATCAGCAGGAAAAAAAAAAAAAAAAAGACATCGGGGCAAAGTATGCCGCATTGGCCGAGAGAGAACCTAATAAATTATGGTGTATATCTGCTGACTGGAGCTTTTTTTTTTCCCCCTTGGAAAAAAATAAATACAAAAAAAAAAAGAAGACGATTGTCCTTTGCAGAGGCTTTCTCCCTTAAAATGCATTGCTGGCATTGCAATCTAAGACAAACCATCTGTATACCCCAGCGATAAAAAATGTGTTTTGCCTGCAATGAATTCTTATTCATTCATTAAGAATGTAATATAAAATAGACATTTGAATGAATGTTAACACAGGGTTCGTGTTAGGCATTTAGAGGAAGGGAAATCGTTGGGTGCAGTTCGGGGTGAAGATCCGGGTAAGTGATTTCGGAGTTAGGGTGAGTGGTGTAAGGGTGAAGATAAGGGAGAGTTAGTGTTCGGGAAGATTAAGGGTTAGAATTTAGAATTAAGGAAAATTTCGGATTAAAGAGGTTTGGGGTAAAGAATATGGAAGTTTAGGAAATTGGTGAGATGAGGAGTTTGGGTTGTGATTAGCTCGATTTAGGGTTAGAGACTAGGGAGGGTGAGGGGATAGAGAACGAGGGCCTCGTGGCACCATGTGGAGCCCCCTTTGCGGAAAGCGACACTTCTGCCGAGCTAAAGATAGTCCCCATCAAATGCCGGGGGAAGAAGCCAAAGCCTCGGGCACATGCACAATTTTAGCCTTCTTACCCCTACCAGACGCCGGCATGTTCGTCAAACCATATTCCTCCCGTGACCTCCCGGTGCCTGCCGTAACCCGTCCGTGAACCCCCACTGCCGCGCTTTGCCTCGCAACTATCCACAGCCCAGCCGCCCGCGATCACTGCAGCCGATCCGGCTAATCCCCCGGTGAGCTTAGCACTAAGAGCTCATCCTTTTCCACCTTTTCTGCTATCTATCCCATCATGAAAGCGCTCCCGTCTTGTCCTGTGTTCAAAGTATCTTCAGTAAGACTGGATTGTGAGGATGTGGTACGTACGCCTCTGTAACCTGGAAATTCTTCGACCCCACCCTCCCCGCCAACAAAGCTGACATCACACACACTGGAGAAATGCCGGGTAGTAAACGCATCTTGAATGGGGCCCTGGAGCTACCTGCTCAGATTAGCAGCAATAGGCACCCGCCAGACCTCCGGTGGTGAGACTAAGAGACATCAGCGGCGATCGCCACGCTTGGCAGATCGACTTGCGTTCGAGATTGCAACACCTCAACAAAGGGACAGCAACAGAAAATTTATAAAGACACACACGTACGAGTATACATATATAAATATAGATATATATATAAAAATAAATGAAAAGACTCAGATTTGAATAAAGTGGTATTTAAATGTGGGATCTTTGTTTTGTTTGTCAAGTGGATGACCAAGTATAATGTGCAGATGAAATGGCATTTACTGTGCTTTTTTTTTTCAACATTCACATTAAAGTGCTGAAAACCTTAAGTCACCGATGGTGTAAGTGGTTCATTCGCTTGACTTCCACGCAGTTTAGTTGCCACTCAGTGACAGCGTGAATGGTCTCATTAAGATAAGATCAGATAAGAAAACCTTTATTTGTCTCACAATGGAGAAATTACCAATTTACAGCAGCAATTAGCTTTCCTATTTCCTCCCTTTCATGTTACATCACCCCCAAAGAGTGAAAAAGGCTCAATACCATATCGTACTTTGAGCCTCACTCCGCCTCTCGCAGGAAAACATGAAGGGACTGGATGTGGGTATGTTGTTAGCAAGCAGTGAACACTTCAAATGAAGAGGAGAGAGAGAACACTTTTTTCCCTAATTAGCCCCCCCCTCTCCTTTTCTTGTTGCATCCCCCAGAAAGGGCGAAAAAAGACTGCGTACCAGAAGGTGTATGAAAAACGAAAGGCAGTTGTTTGATATAACAAGCAGAACTTGGGGCCTGCCACACACGTTTTTATTGTTATCCCGACTTCGATATTATGGTGAATTCGAAATCTTCCAGTGCCGGTTTCACAAAAGATACATTTCATACTATTAAATATGAGTTTTCCCCTTTCAATGTGTGCCAGACGATCAACCAGCCTACCTGCAAGAAAACATTCTGCTGTTTTTGCTTTGTTCAGCGTGCGAGAAGAGGTGACAGTTGTGTCACCAGTTCCGCAGCTTGGGCAAATAATGAATAAACATTATTAAGATTAGCGGCCCGGTAGTCCAGTGGTTAGCACGTCGGCTTCACAGTGCAGAGGTACCGGGTTCGATTCCAGCTCCGACCTCCCTGTGTGGAGTTTGCATGTTCTCCCCGGGCCTGCGTGGGTTTTCTCCGGGTGCTCCGGTTTCCTCCCACATTCCAAAAAAACATGCATGTCAGGCTGATTGGACGCTCTAAATTGTCCCTAGGTGTGAGTGTGGGCGTGGATGGTTGTTCGTCTCTGTGTGCCCTGCGATTGGCTGGCAACTGATTCAGGGTGTCCCCCGCCTACTGCCCGAAGACGGCTGGGATAGGCTCCAGCACCCCCCGCGACCCTAGTGAGGATCAAGCGGTTCGGAAAATGGATGGATGGATTATTAAGATTATTAAACATTTGGAAAACATGCAGGAAATCAACCCTTGATGTTTAAAAAAAACAAATCTATGTTAATAGAAAGACAGTTGCATAATGTAAAGCACAGGTGTCAAAGTCAAGACCCGGGGACCAGATCTGGCCCGCCACATCATTTTACGTGGCCCGCGAAAGCAAATCAAGCATGTCAAGTTCCCTGATGCTTGCTAAAGTCTGAACCAAAATGTCAAATTGTCATATGTAATCCACAATGACAGTCGTTATTCTTGATTTCTGATTTTAAAACTAGTTATTTATCCCACGGTGCTAGTAACCACTTGAAGGTCACGTTTTCCACCGTTTCAAGCTCCCAGCACGCCGTCTCTCACTTCCCCCAGTACGCCACGGCTGGTTATTTTCTCAAGTGACTGTGCTCCAATTCGCCATTGCTCAAACCGAAATGCTCTTTCCCCGCAGCGAGAGCCAGCTAGACTTCGACTTGGCCGTGCTCCTCTCCAATTAGATGGCGGCTCTGCATCTTTTTTTTTGCTTCCCTTTCATCATGAAGTTTTACCCAGACGGGCCTGCTGTTCACAAACAAGGGGATGCGAGGCTGGGGGGGCGGGTGGGGGTATAGATTGGGACCGCCACTGCCAGCCACGCCTTAATCGATCTTGTTTAAAGCCGAGCTGAACTCCTGTCTGGGATTTAATTAAGAAGTAAATTGAATTCAATGTCAGTTTGGCCATAAAGCGACGGGGGGTGGGGAGTGGAGGGCTTGGATTGACCCAAAAAAAACCCCAAAACAAAACAATAACAACAAGGGAGAGAAAAGGGAAGCTCATTAGGAATCGTGTTCACTGTATATAGGAGCTTTCTCTCTTTCGGTGTTATTTTGTCAGCGTCCATTTTTTTTTTTTAAACGAAAACACAAAAAGATGACTAATACATGTATTAATCATTTCAATTCAAGGGTAGAATTGGATGATCTGTTTACCTAAGGATGTGGGGAGATGATAACCCGAATGCGACAAGCCCTAAAAAGGAGCCTTGAGGGATACCATACACAAGCTTATGTTTAGCTGTAGAATGACTCAAACCAATATGACAAACGCTACATGTGTCGCATCGCTCGACCTCAGTCCCCTATTGAACTTCTTGACCTGACAACAGTACTTGAACTTGGCTGAACCATGCAAAAGTGGAGGCCAGCATTTGTTTTCGAAGCGAGTGGACAGAGAGATGTGGATGTGAGGAGAGAGGACGAGTGGGAGAAGACAGAAGGGACCAGGCTGACTCACTGTTAGCTCGGACAGCCGTCTGAAGACCAAGATGCTGCTTTTACCTCATCCCCATGACAATTATTACGTTTTTAATCTATTTCCTTAAATTCTAGGGCTCAATTCTCTGCATTTTTAATAATACCAAGGTGTGATGGGTCGGTCGGCCTGCGTCTGACACTTCATTAGTTCTACCTTGTATGAGGTCCTGCTAACTTATTATTGCATGAAAGCTACTCCCGGGGACTTTTGCTCACCTTTGAAAATTTTAATTCCGGGAATTAAATGAATACTGGAGGGCATCAAAGCATATTGGACAGCCAATTAATACAGTATTCATATCTCATCCCACTTACACACAAACGTGTAAAATTGGTTATATCGGGTTGAGGGGGCACAACATAGACACTTTTTCTTAACATGTCCACCATCCTGTTCAATTTCAGGCATGGGCTGAGACTTTTTGAGCCTTTTTTTGTGTGTCTTGTCATGATAAATATGGCCACCAAAATTTTGTCGATCAGAGAAAGTGGTTTGATGGGTTTGGTTTTTTTTTGTAAATGTCAATGGGGCTCTGCAGAACTCAAACCAAACTTCGTGTTCATTTTACGGCTTGGGTTCTTGAATTCTTGGATTGGGTTCCACAATTCTGAAGCTGATGCTAATTTGCTGTGGGGATCCATTACGTGTAGCTATCGATCGGGCATCCATGTTAATGACAAAATGAATGATTGGTGATTAATTGACTTCAAGCCATAATTGCCACTGTGAAGAGGTAAAGTCGACACTTCCACTAATCAACTCATCAGTTCAACACCTAGCGTCGGAGGCTATTATTTCAGGCAGTACTAACAAAATGGCTGCTCGTCTTTTTTGCTCACACAATTTTGCGTTGATCATTGAAACTGGTGTTGAATTTTTTTTTTCTTCAACTTTCCAGGTTCGCTACTGTTTGAGTTTACCCTGAGCATAAATACATTTACATCATATTTACTGCAAGTGTGTGAGTGTGAGCGTGTGTGTGTTTCAAGCAAGGCGAAAAGCTCACAGGCAATTTATAAAACAATCTCACTGACGTCAGTCAATCTCCTTCCAGCTCATGTCGGACACACAACGGCGGCGACACAGAAAGTGCTGATGGGCTTTTGGTTACCCGGATACCACGTCCATCCAGATGCAATTTATTATCATCGCTCACCCTCACCACCATCGCTGCAGCATTCTAATGCACTTCTTTGATATTCCGCGTTGCGGGGTTCACAGTCATACCTCTTTACTACGGGCGAAAATGTCGAAACGCAAATTGTGCTGCAGCCACGTCTGGAATATGTATTTCAACACACAAAAATGAGCCCATATGGGTAACTTAAGTGCTCACGTGGCCCGGCATCCAAATGCGTGTGTTTTTACTCGGGAGAGCCTTGATGGTGCGGTCACAGTCTTTGAGGACAACAATGACCCCGGATGGGGCTTCAGAGATGCGCACTGCGGGTAGAAATGGCATTCATCCGCATGCGACTTCAACACACAACCCAGGAATATTTTACTTCTGGTCACTTTTAACCAAGTACTGTATTCTCAAATGTTACAATCTTACAATGCGCGACAAGCCCCAGGAGTAGGGTGTCCAAAACTGGAAAATATGATTAATTTGTCATTTTTCCAATAAAAACAACAAATAATTGTGATCTGAACCCAACTTAAACAACTTGGTCTCTCTACTACCCTTCAGAGATTCCTTGTTTTCCTCGCAATTGTTACAGCCTCTCTTTTTCATGCACCTACGAAGTGTTGATTCCTCACGTCTCAGAGGGGGAAGAGTGAGAAACGCGTTAGATGAAGGAGAGAAGGAACCACGCGCAAAAACAAAAGGCCGCCATGTTGCTTCCATTTTGAGAACCTTCAAAGCAGAATGGCGGTCCCCACTGGAGGGGGCGACGCCCTCGGGGTCGATGGGATGAGACACCCGTCGCGGGAAGTTGTCCATCAAAAATGTCTGATGGATTCTGCGCACCCTCCTAAACCACCCCCACCCCCTGCAAGTTCCTCGCGCCACTGCTTCGCCTCCCTCCCGGAGGGGCTGCGAATCACACAGACACCTTTCTGGAAGCTTCTGCAAAAAGTCCAGTTAATAAGGATATAGTTTGTTTGTATTAAAGTGCATTGAGTGAATAAAATCACTAAAAATTGCGATTTTTGTGGACAAAAAAAAAAATACCTTATTGGGGGGAGGATTGGGGGTGATTTTTTTCTGATCTATGCGGGGTCTATTTCGAGTGGCCGTATTTATAAAGTTGCAGTCATGATTGGATTGGATTGATTGGATAAACTTTATTGTCAAATGTACTGTCTGCAAAACATACAGCACAGATGAAATTTCTTCCCTCTCAATCAGTCATTAGAAGGAGCGGCGATCCCATTATTTAAACGACACCTACAAATTAAGATCTGGGAATTTGGAGATAGCTTTTGCTTATCATGCTTGCTAACTACCAACCGGGGTGAAAGGACTACCGGTACCTCTCGGCTTTGCTCACTCAAGCTTGGCAGAGGTAATAATTTACAGGGCGAAATTACAGCTGCAAAATGCCACGAAACAAGCACACAGAGCAGTTAGAGTTTTCCTTCCTCCGTCTGAAGCCTTTCGCTTCCTAGTCATTATCGGGAGATCCAAACGTGTGCCGACTCAGCTCCACACAAACGTATTAGTCTTCATTTGCTCCCTCGCTTCCTTGTCAAACTCTATCGTTTGTTTCCTCTCGGCCGGAGAGCGGCAAACAAGGACAATGTTACGAGGGAGAGAAGCTTCGACTAGTCATTTTTCAACCCCCCCCCCAAAAAAAAAGATCCCACTTAATGGTTGGCACCAGGGACTTGAACCCTGCTGGGAGAATCCTCATAACTAGCCGACAGAAAGAAGAAGCAAGATGAAGTTTGCATCCGTATACTCTGCCAGGAGGGATGCATATGAATCTCTTCAGAATGGTCAAGCTCTTGTGGATTGGACTTCCTAATGGCTTGTCTCTCGTGGGGGGGTGGGGGGGGTATCATCAAACATGTCCACCAGGATAGACACACACACAATGACGAAATACTAAATTTACTGCAATTTGGAACCATCTTGTATGCGTGGCGCAAATTTGACAGCAATGTGACTTTTTTTTTTGTTGGGGGGGGGCATCTATGAGTTTATGAATGACCCCTTGAAATAGTCAAGAATACACGACAATGGCTGCGTAAAATGGCAGACTTCTTGCCAATTTTACTTTTTTTATCGCGTCTTTTTGGGCATGTTCTTTTGAGACTTTTTTTTGTGCGTCTCCTCATGATAGGCATCCCGACAGATATTTTGTATCGCAGCTTTGGGGCCAAATTTCCATCCACCCCCACAAACGGAAAAAAATCAAGTGGCTATATTATTACTACTAGACGTTGGCGTTGACTGGATAATGGCCGACATGGCTGCAAAATGACCATTTTTAAACAAAATGGCACACTTCCTGTTGTGTTCAGGTCATAGCTTCTCGAGTTTTTTCGTGGGTTTAATCATGACTACTAGATTTCATGTTGCCATGGGATACTGGCCTCAGGGACTGGGGGAAAAAAAAAGTGCAGCGAGCCACCTAACAAAGAGAAACTTGTCCTTATTTCGTCTTACATGTCAGAAGTGCATTAATCTACCCCAGACTGATTTTTTTTTTCTAAGTGTCCATGTTGAAATCCATTGTCATTGAAAGGTCACGGTGAAGTGTGCTCCTGCAATTACCTTCCCCGTAGTCATCACTCTGGCCGGCGGCGCAGCTTTGTCTTTTTACAGAGCTGTTAAGTGGCACAAAGCCCGGCCGCCGTTTCACGTTGACATGGAAAGAAACTCTTTGCAGCGATTATATGGCTCTGGCTCTGCATTGAAGTGTTTCTTTGCCCAGTGCTGACGAACATTAAGTCTGAGCGAGACGGCACGGAGCATACATTTATAGCGACGCATTTAAAAATGTGCTGTATTACATGACCTGACATGCAGTCTTCATTTTTTTTAATATAGTTATGATATTAAAAAATAGAATTATTTTGTTATAATTCTGCATCATTTATGGTTGGGGGTTTCCAATTATGCCCTTTTTCTTCTGTAAGACTTATATAAACTTTAATAAAAGGAGATGCTGATGTTGAAAAGTATACTCCCCAAATAGATGTTGGATATTTCAGTGCTTTGTTATTGTTATTACATTTTTTTTTTAAACAGGAAATGACGGAGAAATACGACATTGGTAGGCGGTCATAGTGGCTATTCTTGACTTATTTATCCAACATGGGTTCTGTAAGAGTTTATAAGCCTTACAAATTCATCTTTAATGTAACAAATTTTCTTTAAGGAAAAAAAAAAAAAGAAGCCCGGCCCGCTTGTACAGGTAGTGGCGAAATGAAATGAAGGGGAATAAAAGTGCATTGGGGAACAGATGCCATTTGACTTAGCGGGCCCGTAACTTATTGTCAACCTTCACCTTCATGATTCCACTGTAGTGCGACGGTTCGTATTTTGCCTTTCAATTACCCCGTTGAGAGTTCATGGGCCGGATGGAGGCCACCCACGAAAAACGGCAGAATGCGCTCAGTTGCCATGATGGGATAGCGGTTGTCTCATGCACCACTGATGTTGCTTCTCTGCGAGGTATTTTCAATTTAGGGTCGGGCTTTGAAGATGTGAGGGCGCAGGGAGAAACCTGTCTGGGCATCAAACAAGTCAGGCAATTGGAATAACGACCAGTGTCAAGGCTCCAGATAAAACGTCAGTCCGCCTTGTCGATCCACTTTTCACCCTCGGCCATCCTTGACTCCACTTGACCGGACCACCTTGGGGAAATTGAGCGATTCCGAGGCTACGTTTTAAAAGCTTACCTCACAAAACATGCCAGCCGTAGAGCGTGGACTTATTAATGGTGACTGTTTTAGCATTTGTCTCCTGCCCGGAGGTTCCGGCAGGAAATAAATCCGCCTAATCTCTTCCCTACATCTGTGCAAGCCACCCGGAGAGGGATGTTATCCAATGTCAGGGCAAAAAGGGGGCCGCCACGCGCGCTTTAAGAAAACAACAAGCCACTCCAGGAAGCTGCCCGTGGATGGTTAGAAAGTTGATAACTGCTGTATCAAACGCCTCCTTCTCAAAGAATTCACGCTAAATTGGTAAAACAGGCTCTTTTTTTTGTCTTGCTGCTATGTAGGAAAGGTACTGGACAGAATGAGGGGTTGAGAGATAATCCCAAAGGCACAACAATGGTGCTGTCAATTTGAACACCTGACAATCAATTGCTCCTGTACGACAAGTAAACTATATCACAGCATATCGTTGGTCTCATGGGCTGTGTGAAAGGCGCAGGTGAATGAATGAAATGCCGGCTCTACCGGAATGTTGCTGATCCATCTATATGCAGAAACTTTGTGTGGAATGGGCTAGCTGCTATATAATGTGTCAATTCACGGGTGGCCTTTGTCTCTCCATTCTTTCTTGTCCACTTTCCACTCCCGTCAGCCCCCTTCTCACAGACAAAAGACATAGGGAAAAGCCAGCTTTGATGAACAGTGCGAAAGGGGCTGTTCAGATAACGTACCTGCTTTCACTACGTTCCTGATATGAACTAACAAAAAGGCACATTGCAGGTCCTTTTAACACCAACTAGCAACACACAGAAAAGAAATACTGATGGGCAGTGTGAAAGGGGCTTACACAGTCACCATTATGCCTCAGTAATAGGCCTATGACACTACCTTGGAAGCTGTGATATTCAGGAGACACCTTCCCCCTCCAGCTCCATGTCATCCTTTTCATACAAAACAGCGACGCGGGGAACAAGTGTGAGAAAGTCGGCTTTTACGCGGAGTACGAAATAGACTACGCACCTGTCATTCGACCTCTGGTCTGACCTCAGAATATAATAAATATATTTTTGCCTTATCTTCAAAAACCACTCGCTATCAACCCAGCGCCTATTCTCTTTTAGTTCCTTCTACATAGAGCAGCGTCAGTTGAGAGCCCGGCTGAAAGTTGCCACACGGCTGTTGTTCGGCCTCCGTTCCGCCCCCAATAGTACTTAATAAGCCATGTTACGTATGGGGTCGCGCCATTCCATGTACCGGTAAGTGACGCGGGAAGGATGACTGATAGCCAGCGTTAGAGGGGGCTACACAGTTGTCAGTCCACATAAAGTTAAGTCTCTGATTCTCCCTCTCTAGGCAGGAAAATCAAAGGTTGCCATTGTCCCTCGATTTCTGCCTTTCACACTGAAAAACCGGGGAAAGGGCAGATTTGACGGGCGGTGTGAAAGGGGGTAAACTGATAGACACAAAGATGAAGATGTGGCAGTGAGACTGAGTGGAGGAGTGGTGAGGATGGTGGTGGGGGTGGTTAAGGGTGGGGGGGGGGGGGCTGCAGAGTGCAAAAGGGGGCGGGGGAATGGATGTTTTATGAGGCCCTTAACATTTACTTCCTCTACATTTCAATCCGCCGTGTCTATTAAGGGTGGCCGCTCCTCCCGTGTGTCGGCCATCCATCAAAGACAAAGCGACGGCAACCACCACATAGGCAGACATCTCGCTGTGATGGAGGGAGGGAAGGTCAGCCTCGGGAGGTATGGAGGGGGGCAGGGCGGGGGGGGGGGGGGGGTCTCGAGAGTGTGATCATCCAGGAGACAGGAAAGCTAGAGGCACAAACAGAAACGGTGGAGGACAAGGAGCTGAGTCCAAAGCAGCACTTCTTTGTTCGCACCCGGACCACCTCACCTGCCTTCACAGGCACAGCACGACCCCAACGGAACACTCACTTCCTGTCAAAGCGGCGCAACGACAGAGTCGCGGAAAAGTAAAAATAAATAAATATTTTGAATCTGACATCTGTCAGAGATGTAAGGCAAGTATGCTGATCAATGACAATGGCAAAATTTTGTTGCCGCGGTCGAAGCACGCACATTCTCATCTCGGCTAGGCAGACTCTGTAAGGGTTTCTTCAAGTCCTCTAATTTCCTCCCACATTTCACAAACCTTCTAGATTGTCTATCGGTGCGAATTTGAGGGTTTACCCTGTCTCTCGGCGCGAATCAGTAGGAATACTCTGGATTACTTCGGACCCTCGACAACATAAACACAATCAAGTCTTTCTTGTTAGGCAGAATAGTCGAGATGCAATCGGATGTCCACAACATGAGCCTGCGACCAATCGAAGGCGCACCCCGCCTCTCGCCCAATCAGCTGGTCTACAGACGCCATCTTATCCGGGGCTCTCAACAGGATAAGCACCAGAAACTGAACGGAAGGCTCTTAAAGTCGACAGTGTATATGACTGGAGACAAATCCAAGCCGTTTGAGTTGTATGAGTGGTCGCTGCCCAAGTACAACAGACGAGGTCGGAGTGCGTTTGGTCAAGAAGTTGCGCACCTGCGTTCAGGCTTCGGCGACTGATGATCAACTTTTCCAGCTAGCTCGCCATTCATCTAAATCAAGCAGTCCAGACAAAGCCAAGGCTTGACGGCAAGGCGACCACTCGCGTAATCGATTTTTTTTTTGCCCTCTGGCCGACCGCAGACGAGGTCCGCTATCCGCGAGCTAATCACGGCCGCAGTCCGATAGCAGCCAAGGCGTGAGCGCCTCAGATCAGAGCGCACCATTTTGCTGCAACGTTAATGACTTGCGTGTAGGGCAGTGATTATTGCGGCGATGAACAGCTGCTTGGCGATGGCGTCCACTCGCCCCGCTGTTTGTCTTCATTAACGCGGGGCGAGGAGAACCCTCGACCGCAACCGGCGCGGGTCAGGCAAGGAAACGCGGTGGATTTTTTTTGGTTTGTTTGTTTACAAGGAGAGAGGGCAGAAGAGGAGGGTGAACGAGACAGAGATGAACAGTGAGGAGGAAAGAGGCTTCTTTGTACAAACGAGCAACCTTGTCTTCTCCCGGCCACCCTGTACACCCCCAGTCCACCCCCCATAGCAATTAATCATCTGATAGCGAGTTTACTCAAGCGACAAGCATCTCCCCCCATATCCTAATTAAGCTGGGAGAGGAAGAGAAGGCTCGGGGAGAAACAGCCAAGTGCGAAAAAACAAGCAGGGAAGGACGGGGAAGCCAAATTTCAATGCCGAGCTCCCGCAGATCGGTGCGGAGAAGTCCATTGCCAGGTAGCGGTGAGGCCCATCCCGTCTCCAGACTGCACGCTGATGCCAAGGTTATCCTACAGACACTTGCTCGGGGAACTTCCCTCACCAGATTAAAGTGGACTTGTTATAATCGTGTTGACGTGGCGATTTTACATGTTGTAAACATAACAAAATGTCATTTGTGTGCATCACTTATCTCAAGGGGGGGACTAAATACCTTGACTAATCCCAAAGAAACAAACCCCGTTTATATTATCCATTAAAACTGAAATGAAAACACATTTTTATCAAGAATGAAGTGTGTTGTCCTTAGGTTGAAGTAGTTCCAACCAGAGAGAGCATTTTGTCATACCGGTAAATCTTGTCACTCTGCTACTTTTATCCTGCTTGTCAAAGATGCCCTTGACAAAGCTTTTTCGCATGTCTCGCTTCTGTGTGAAAGGGGAACGACACAAAAGTCCATCCATGAATTTTCTAGCTACAGAGGATGTACTGTATTGCGAAATGTACTGTAACCGAGTCTGTGGAACACACATAGCGCAAAGCCAAGCCAGAAACTGTTAACGACATCTCCTTCACGCCAACAATACCCGTTTTCCTTTGGGTCCTGTTGCCCCTTTCACACGGCCTGTCTTCCACTGCTTTTTTATGGATTTATCCTGTATTTCCAGCGTTGTAAAGTAAAGAAAGAAGTAAACTCGTGACTCAGGTAAGGAGAGCACAATAGCATAAGCTAGGTATGTTAATAAAAGGAAAAAAAATAAAAAAAATTTGAGTCGCCGGGAAAGGAAGATATCTGAAGCAGAAACCCGGAATCCGTATGCGGACATTTTCTGTCCAACATTCCGAGTGCCTCTTTTCTTCTTTTCGCCGGCCATGTTAAGGCCACCTGCCAGACAATTAGCTGAGCGCAGAAGGAGCAGCTGGACGCCTGTCCCAACATTCTTAGCATCTGCTAAAGCTAATGGCTCTGATCTCAGGGAGCGCGCAAGCAGACAGCCAGGGGGAAAATGTGCTCGGAAATTAGGACGAAGCCCCTCTAAAGCGTCTCTTACCCTCAACTACCTTGTGTCACTCAATGACACCAAAACTGAAAACTTGCCTCCGTCTTTTTACCAAAACAAATTTATCGTTGGGGGAAAAAAATAGTAATGAGTTGAAAAAAAAAACCGCATTCTTGACACAAAGAGGTCCAATGTTGGAAGAAGGAGCTGTACTTGTATGAGGATAAAAGGCTAATGCGTAATATATTTAAGTTAAAAGTTTAACAAGGGAAGAAAGTCATTACATTTCCAAGAAAGACACTTTGAATCTAAAAAAAAACAAACAAACAAAAAAAACAGGTCAATATTCTTGAAATAGAATACTTTAGTCCTGTAAGCCTTTTATTCAAATTTTATGTGATGAGACATCACAATCATATCAATGCTCTTCATTGCCGCAGATCTAAGGTTGAATGTGTAGTTGCTTTATTTTTTTATTTTATGATCACATCCCGATACGTCTGCAACTGTCTAAAACGACACAACATAATTGACTTAAAAGTTGGAGATCAACTGTTCGACGGTGCTTCAGGTGTGCTTCACGGACGGGGGGGGGGGGCTTGGCGATCCCATAAGCTTTATCGGAAGATTGTTCATTTCAGTACTACAAGTGTTACTCGTCTGGCAAATGAATGACTTTTCTCCGAACGGCATCGGCGTGCCATCAGAAATTGAGTCCGTGTGCCTCGACGTTTCCCATCAATAGCGCGTTGCATCTGCTGCTCGGCATCGACCCACCTTCGCTCGCCATCGCTCTGCCCGCTGAATAATTACTTTCATCCACAGGTGGAGGGCCATGATGCATCGTCCCGAGTTAAAAAAAAAAAAAAAGCCTGCTCCTCTCCCCCTCTTGTAAAATGCCTCGACCCTTTTTCACTTTTATGGATGGGGGTGGGGAGGGGAGTAATATATGGTTGTATTTATGAGACGAGCCCTGACAGATTTAATATTTTAATTTGGTTTTACGGCCTGAACATAGGGCCTCGCAAGACTCTTTACGGCCGACTGGACGGCGAGGACCGACGGTGACTCCGAAATGACACGCGCAGCCATCCCCCTGGTCCACGTGCCCGGCGCATCTCTGAACTCCCCCCCCCCCCCCACTCCCCCCCACGTGTCTCCATCAGCTCCCGCCTCGGCCATAACTCCGAGGCGTCGACACGGCCATCGGGCAGACAGCGCAGATCTAATAGAGGCGAGATTGATGGTTCAAACAATTCAAGGGCTGCGGCGCAGGGAACAACAGAGCTATGGGGCTGAGAGATTGATGAATCAGACGATGCGTCTCTAAACTTTTCGCGGCTCCGGCAATACGCCCGCCGATGCTTCAGACTATTAGCAGCTGATACCGTGGCGCCAAAGGTTGATTGATGAATGTGACGACTCTTGGGCTCTTCGCCCCGGATTGGTTGGTAATTTCGAAACCCAGCGAGAAAGAGAGAAAAAAAAAAAAAACTTCCACCACCACTAGAAGTTTGATGAATTTTAATGGAAATCAATAGCTTTGGATGGAGCTTTTTTTTCCGAGAGAAAGCTTGAATCAAAAGAAATTCATTATTTTGTTGTTGAGTCTCAAATTAAAAAAAAAAAGAAAAAAAAAGTTGCCAATAATAACTAAAACCCTCTTCCTCGAATTAAAGTGCTTATTTTTTCGAGATGAAATTACACATCTTTAAAGGTTGACGCAGAGATTTTCGAGAGGGATTCGGAGGTGTTATTCCCACGTGGGGTTCAGAAGCGTTCCCATGGGAACTGCCAAATGAGCGTCTGCCCATCCTGGCCCAGTGGCACGGCGATCATCGATCTGTCTGAGCTCAACCAATCAATGGCTTGTTGAGGACTCGCGGCGTTGCCGGACGCAGCGGTGCTAGTGAGCAAGCCGGCGCGCAAAGTCCTTTCTGTCTGACATGAATCACCAGCTTAATTGATGGCTTGGATTTGTTTTAAAGGGCCTGGTGCACCTTCCCCCCCCCCCGTAGATGAAGGTGAGCCATCCTTGCAGCCGGGCAACAATGGAAACACGATGCCTTGCGTGATCCTTCATTTCCACATGGCTGGTTTTTATTGATATTGGCAGATGTAAGAATTCATTTTGGGGTCATTTAAAATTGTCATGATCTTGTTGCAATCATCTGACTTCAGTTGGTCAGATTAATTGAAGACGTTAAAACTTTTTGGCCCACCCACATTTTACCAGACTTTCCTGGATTTTCTCAGCCAGGATGTACATGGACACAAAGACGTTTGGACATTCCCACTTTGGGCGTTGAAAAATGCACCGCGGCTTTTCTCTTCCTCGCTGAACACAAATCGCAAAACTGCCTCCAACAAAATCATTAACCGGCCTTTCCCCGCCGCCCGCGGGAGGGTTGTAAAGATGGAAATGCGCAGTTGAAGAGAGGTCGTTACAAAGGCGGAGGACAGCGGAGGCCTCGTTTACCAGTGACATTAGAGCGACACCGTCGTGCGGGCACGGCGCCGATGTTGGGAGCAGATTCCCGAGGTCGAAGCGGGAGCGCAGTGAGGGCCCGATCAATAGGGGCGAGCTTTGATAGAGTGTTTGCCGGCAGGCAGTGGGGCCAGCCTCCCGCATCCCTAATCAAGGAGAAGATTCACAATGGCAGCTCGCTAATAAGCGAGCGCCAGCGGAATGGCCAGCCCACTCCCGGGGAATCGCCGCGGCATGCTGGGAGAAGAAAGCATTTTAGAGAGCATGAAAGCCAAATGACGCAAACAAGATGGACGTTGATGATGCTTCATACGTCTATCATGACATTTTCACGAAAAGAACCCGGAAATGCTTTGAATTGGAATTCCATGTGTCCCTTATGTCATATTAGGTTTGATCATAACTTGAAATCCATTAAACGAATGAGCGACGGCGTCGGAATCATTCACCCTTTCAATTGACTGTGGGGGTGGAGGGTGGAGGGGGGGGGGGGGGCTCATCCAACACAGTCCAGTTGCTTCCTCATCTCCCAAATCTCCCGTGAGGTTGCGGCAAATATTCAGCGACACGGCGTCTCCGATCCGAAGACGCCTCGGTAATACTCATATGCTTTCCTAATAACGCCGACGCGGGAGCCAGATCATCTTCCTCATTGGCGGCAGCGGCGGCAGAGCTCTCGTTTAATCAAATCCAGAAGCGTGTCATTGCGCGCGCGCACGCGCGCTTCAATCTCCACACATACACTCGTGGCACAAACGCCCACAGCTCCAATCAATCATCACACTTGCGGCAAACAAGGAACAGAACACAAGGTTGCAGGGAGGATTCGTCTCGTCCATCTGCAATTTGCGGTGAGACACCGTCGAGGCCGGGCCAATAACTACGATGCATATGGCTTTTTTTTTTTGTCTTTTTTTTTGAGAGGCAGTTAGGAGGATATTAACGTCTCCTCTGGCAGGATATTAGTCGAGCTGTCTATTCTCGATCGTCATCCACGGATGTATGCAAGCTACAGGTGGGAAGGCAGCGCCGTGAAAACTGGAATCTTCAAATTTCCCTATCAGTGCAAAAAAAAAATAAAGAAATAAAATCGCGATAAATTTTTCATAACATTCCGAAAAAATAAAATAAAATAAGACTGAGGTGTAGCCAAAGCTGAGTGTACGATGTTAACACTAGCACTCAGTGTATTGGTATCTGAAGGCAAACCTGAGGATGTTTCAGGTCATCTTTGCTCCAAGTCACAATGTTTCACCAATTTTATTCAAACTTTTTTTTTTTTTTTTTTTTGTCAAAGCTAGAATTGAACTAATTCATCAGAAATACTTTTGTTGCATCTGCCTATAAATCTCTTCAGGGTTTGACCGCTGTCACACACGAGCCGTTTGATTTAGCGTTGACTCTGGTGAAGCTGGATAGCGAGCTTCACTCTCACAAATATTTGGTCGTAATTAGACAAAATGCGAAGGACCCCTGGAAATAGTCCAAATAACCCGAAAAGTAAATCTGTGTTTGACGGGCAAATCGCCAACAGTTCGGAAATTTCATATTTCGTGCCCATTTGTCTCGTGTACAAAGTATCCACATTTCCACCCAAATGGACAAAATTCCACAGATGAGTCGGTCTTTGAAGGACTCATGGAAATGATGTTTCTGCCAAAATGGCCGGAGAATGTTGGGTCCCAACCAAAATGGCAGACTTGCTGTGGCCTTTTCAGGCAGGCCCTTTAGGGACATGTCAATTAAATGTAATGTTCTACAGTCAAACTGCCATCTTGGGGCTACATTTTCAACAGTGAATATTTAAGTCGTAGAGTCCTCCGCCCCAGAACGGTGCTTTATTTAAGAATAACAGCGACGGGAAAATACGCATTTTCAAGAGGGCCTAACCGTGTTTGTTTGTGTCAATATTTCAACACAAGACACCCGCGGTGCCTTCACTGCCTGGCTGGCTTCGCCAAACGTTTTCTCGCGTTGCAGAATGCCAAAACGTATCACACGTCTTAACTTCTTTTTGGCCTGTATGGAAGTGACATGAAAATTCCTTTTAGCGAGCCCCCCTGTCAGTATTCAGTGTCCCCTTGGGGCATCTGATAAGAGCACAAAAGCGACCCGGAGGCCACCTACTCGGGATTTCGAAGTCTAAAACGTTATCTGCGCCGATCGGATTAGCGACTGGCGTAAATCTTCTATCCGCCCACTGATAGAATCATCTTTCTGAAGATCACGAACACCTGAATTCACACATATATTCATTCCCCCCTCTTATCACCGATGTCTGCATCCTTCTGCCGGTCACATGCTCCCACGTATCCATTCATTCATCCGTGGAGTCGATAGAATTCATTTCTTCTCCCCAACTGTTGACCTAAATTCATCCGTCATAGATTAAAATCATTCTTCTGCCGGTTGCATACCTCGATAATTTGGTGATATATTTAGCCTATTGTTCATCCGATGAGATGCAGACCGTAGCGGGGCATACACCTAAAAATAACCCATCCGATCAGACGCATTCATGTCGTATATTTATTATATCCATCTATCAATCAATGTGATGGTTTCATGCTTCCGCCTCGGGTATACTTCACCGAAATTCATCAATCCATCGATCGCAAATCCTTCCGCCGGTCGGACGTGATTTGTATAGTCACATGTCCATTATTGATAAATTCACCCTTCCGCCCACTTTATCGCTAAATTAATTCAACCATCCATGTGTTATCTAAATTCATCTAGCAGATGAATTGTGGAATCCCTCCTCGGCGGCCGGCGATCTTCTCTTTCCCCAAATCTCTCCAGCTGGCGCGTTGCGCTTTGCCGCCCGAGACAAACACAACGACGGAGGGGACGGCGGAACACAAAGGGCCCGATAGCGACGCGTTAAAGAGAACGTGGCATCTGAGAGGCCAAGGGGCCCACGCGGCGCTCAAACGAGAAAGGACATCGCTCATTTCCGAGCTCAAATTGCCTTGCTCTCATTTCTGACCCCGCGTTTCGCAGCCTTATTGAGGCTGTTCATGCCCAGCCTGCCACACACACACACACACACACACACACACACACACACACACACACATGCACACACACGCACACACACACACACACACACACACACACACACACACACACACACACACACACACGATGTGACAACAACACTGTAAACATGTTGTTTTAATGCAGCTGTCTTACACGGCCTTGAGCGGAGTGCCCGACTTAAATCTGTTAACAGCCATTACAAAGAGGGGTTAGCCGTTTATATTCCCTGCCCCGCGGGCGGGATCCTGTCTCCATGGCTACAACGGTGTGTTGACCAGACGTAAAATAATGGCCGCCCGGCAGGCACGGTGATTGATCGGCCAGCTCGGGTCGCGAGGGAGAGCGGCGTTGAGTTGCAGAGACATCTCGTTGACATTTCACCTCACGGGCACAGATGAGCGACGCAAAGCCCCCCCCCCCCCCCTCCTCCCCCCTTCCTGCGATTTCCTACCCGCTCGCCAGCCTCCTGTCAGGTCGGCCTGAGCTCGTATAACTTCATTACTTTTTAATGCCCGGCGTAATTACTGCCGCCTGCTGTAATTGGGCAGAGATATGAGAACAATAAAGGGTGTCAGGACACGGAACAGGGTTTTAATTGTGGGTTAACCATATTTATTTTGTCACGTGCTCTCGTCTCTCCTTGCGATCTGGGCTCGGATGTGCGGGCCAAGTGCTGGGGAGCGCGTTAAACTCGAGAACTGATAAAGAGTCGAGTCGTGCCGTCCTCGGGTTTAGATTCTTCAAAATTTGTCAATGGCCATTTCTTTTGTTTCGGGTAGGTCACATTTTGTCGCAATGGGACAAAATCCGCGCGACGACTTTGTCTTTTAAGGACACTAAAGAAAAATGCTCAAAATGGGGCGAAAACGGCTGCTCCTAAGTAAAACAGTAGACTTTTTTTTTTTCAGGCATGGCTTCTTGAGATAAGGCTCACAAAAATGTCAAATGATTTCAAGTGAAGCAGGCTTTGGGGGCGCTTGTGATCAGAGTAGCTCATAGAGGACGATGCATGTATGAGCGACGAAGACAAGAATGGACAGACTAATGGAACGAGAGAGAAATGTTATGAACGCTGCATTTGGACAACAGAATTTGTCAAGACTTGCAGCCATGCTAAGCAAGCTAAGTGTTGGGGAGCGCATTAAACCCTCGGCCTGATTAAAAGTCGAGTCGCATCACGGCCAAGCGGCTGAGCTCCTCCTGGGCTCAGATTAGGTTCAACCTCTTAACCGCGTGTCACCAACTGATAATTAACTCATATTTATCAACTCCGTTTGCTTCCCCCCCCCCCCCCCCGTCCCCCCGTCCCCAGACAACACAGATAACAGACGTAGGCACACACTCAGGTATTTGGTGAGCACTGGACGGGTTCAAACCTTTGATAAGAAACCTGTGGAACGATGACAACACAATCAGCTATCGTTCTGGGGTTCAAATGAATAGCACACCACACTATTCCTCACAGAGCAAGTGGTTGAGATATTTTTGGGCTGATTTTTTATTTTAATTTTTGCAGCCATGGTCTTGATGGTGTCACTCAGCGATGTGATCTTTGATAAGATGCCATGTTGGTTCAAAGCGACCATTTTAGGGTCTTTTTGCCCCTTGTTAGGTATCTTCCAAAGATGGTCTAAAGCAGTGGTGTCAAACCGCAGGCCCGGGGGCCAGATTGGGCCCGCCACATCATTTCATGCGGCCTGAAAAAGCGAATCAAACGCATCAACTTCTGTGATGCTTGCAAAAATCTGTACCAAAAATTTCAAATTCTCATTATGTCATCAATGAGCGAGAGATCGTGAGCATTTTCTTGTTGCCAAAACCCTCCTGACAGAAATTTCAACGAGAGTTGATTCAACCATTATTTTTGACTTCTTTATATGCTTTCACAGTCCTAATGGCCCTCCAAGGGAAATGGTAACTACAATTTGGCCCACGACATATGCGAGACAGAAGGCTGGCACTAAATTGTTCAGCACTTGGGTTTCGGTCATTACATGTGAATGGAGAATAGGGGCAAAGTTTGATGACTTGTCGCAAAACACCACCCCACCCCCCCACCCCCCCATCCATCCATCTCTCGACGGGGGTTCATCAGTGCTGATTCGCCAGAGCCCATTATCGGATCCCCATCGTCCTCCATCTCCGGGCCGGTCTCTCGACAACAACAACACGGGGCCGCTCTCGAGGCTTGCTGGATTGATCGATGCTTATCCGAGGAGCTATCGTTGCTGGCCTACGCGGCCTATCCCAGCTATTATCTGCCCGCGTGAGTCTCTCGGTGGTGCCGCGTAACATTCCCGCGCTAAAACCACCCGAGCGACACGCGCGCCAAGACAGCTGAGCATCAGACATGCCGATCCAAGTTTCCTTGTTTTTGCCATGCGGATCTGCATTATTCAACTCTCCCAATGTCAATGTCCTTCTCCAACCTTTCGGAACAATTCAGAAAGCCTGGTTCACATGGCAAACTGATATTGGTCGTCACATCTGTCAAGGAGTGAAGCCATGCCAAAAAGATGGCGGAAGTCTGCCATTTTGGTTGGAAGCAGTCATTTTGCCAGAGGTGCGTCAAAAAAAACAAACCCTTCCTGTAGATTTTGCTGAACTGCTAGCAAACAAAAGAGAAATATTAGAGCAGTTTCCCAACCTATAGTGAGTAAAGATACTTATTTCACACCGGAAAAATCTCACGGCATACCATTTAGCAAAACGATTCACAAAAAGTGCATAGACAGGCGAATTATGTCCTGTATGTCACGGCCTTTCGGCCATTGGTGAGTTCGGAAAAAAAAAGTCCATTTCAGGCCGAAACGGACGCACATTGGCCGCGTGCTGTAGCCGCGCATGAGCCCAGGGCCCCAGCAGAAGAGGACACGGTTGTCTGGCTGCACTTCCTCGGGATAGTTCTGTGTCGCACCACTAAAACCCGCGGGTACTTCAAAGAAAACGTGTCCTTCAGTTTCTGTCCGATTGCTAATTAATTTCAAGTATGAAGACCGGCGTAAATAGGCGATTGCTTCGTGGCAGCGAGCTTTGATCAATTATGTCATCCCATTTCAGGTTTCGTCGAAACCATCGCTATGCTGTGACATAACCACATTTCCCTATTCATCCATTTGTCTGGCCACCGTTCTCTTCACCATCCATCTGCCCCCGTCTACTTGGAATACTGATGATTAGGACAATAATCAATCAACAGGAATCCATCCTTCTAGAAGCGTGGTCTGAGAAAAGGAAGGCATTCTCCTAAACAACACTTTTATCTCTTAAAAAACCCACAAAGGTGCACGCACACACACACACACACACCCATACACACAAACACACACCAAAATCAGAGTGTAATCCAGTCTTTGCCCTGAGTCTCCTGTGGGTGTCTGTGGTTTGCTGTGCCAGTGAAATGAAAGCAGGCCTCTCTAATAACAACGAATTTAATACCAGCACTGGTGTCTTAATGAGAGTGCCCTGTGTACGCTCAGGGCTCATATCTGCAGCGCCAGGAGGTGTGGAAGGAACCAAGGGAAAACGTAGGCAAAAATCTCCCATTAGCATCAAACTCCCGTGCCCACGTGCACAAATGTGATGGCCCGGTAAGGAGCCGGGAAGCGATACTCCGGCGCAAACACACAAACAATATTCATTCCGGTGATCAGGATACAAGGAATGGACACGCATAACGAGGAGACCTTTCGCAATTAGCACGTTGGCCGTGTCGGGGACCCCCGGAAAACAAACCGCGGCAATAATCTCCGCCTTAATAGATCGGGGGAACTCTCCCGAGTGTTGCCTAAACAGAGCGGTCGCAGCGGAGATTTGAATATTTAATAACGGCGCGCGATTGGAGGGGAGCGGCGTTGAGGGAACGACAACAATGAAGGAAACCAGAACGCTGAGCTCATTGAGTGGCTCCCTGTGGTATTCATGAATTTTAAATGTTTTGCGTCTTCTTTTTGACCGAATAGCCATTAAGATGCTTGCAAAATAGCAAAACAATGAGGGTGCCCCGAAACTACAACACTGCATGTTGAGGAACAGACACGCAGACTTCATCAGGATGGCGAAACTCTCCGAGGAAGATTTGATGGAGACATTAATTCTCCGGCTGCTAAGGTGGAAAATTCTCCTCCTGCGGGACACGCGCGGCGTACTTTCATCTCAATCTCTTTCTCCGTCCGACACATCCATCATATTGTGCACTTACAAGGATCAAGCTAAGCCTTGCGCCGAGATTGGCTTTGCGTTTGTGTACACGAGCACCCACATACAAAATAGGCGGGTGCGTGGAGTCTTGGGCGGTTGCTATGGAAACAGATGCAATACTTTTCTAATTACATGAAAGTGTAACCTAAGCCGAGCAGTAATTATGCCGCTTTCGGGGGCACTGGAGACAAAGCTTGTTTGGGCCTGGATCAAAATAGAAGGTGTATATAACGCTGCACATCAAAGCGACATTTTGCATCAAGAAAAGTACTTTCACGATTTTGGACCAATTACGAGGCAAATCTCATTCTGTCCAAACGCGTTTCATTGCTTATAAATTGCATACAGAAACATTTTTGTTGTCGTTCTAATGTACAACCTACGCCGATGGCTGTCCAAAAATATGTTACGGCACCTGTGTGAAAGGAATCAACAGGTTGACCAAGGTGGGAGTAAGTAATTGCTGCTTGTCTGCCAACTACTACAGATAGGATATTCGGCCTTCTTCGTTCCTTCTCTTGCATATCAAGAATCATGCAATCACTGTATCGTGATATTACTGGTGTCCTCAACATTTCCTCACATATATCTTTACTTTACAGGGAGACATTTTGAGGGTCCAGTCCAGGTTTATCTGACGGGAGTCCGGCCTTGTTCCAAGGTCAGTCTCCTCCTTGCCCGTCTCTCTCTCTTTTACCATCTGCTCCATCCAGAAGGTCAGCTCCACCGCTGGGCTCCAAGACGGAGCGCCTCGACCCGGCTCGGTCCAGCTCTATCTCGGCCCCACATAGCACGGAGGAGAACACACCAAAGAGCAAGCACAGAATGGAGGTTTGGTGTTTGGGAGCTGATGGAGGAGCAGGAAGGGTCCAGGAAGGGGTTGAATGGGTGGAAGGCGGGTTAGAGAGGGCGATAGAGGGCAGGTGTGTGGGGATTACCAGGGACATCTGTTACCTGCACACCTCTGACGAAACCATCTGCTACAGAGGAGGAGAAAGCTGGACCTTAAAACTGTCCAACCCCTAAATCTGTTCATATGCCCGCCTCACAGTACAGAAGTGCAGGGTTCGATTCCAGCTCCGGCCTTCCTGTGTGGAGTTTGCATGTTCTCCCCTGTGCCTGCGTGGATTTTCTCCGGGTACGCCGGTTTCCTCACACATTCCAAAAACGTGCATGGCAAGTTAATGGGAGCACTCTAAATTGCCCGTAGGTGTGATTGTGGATCGGAAAATGGATGGATGGATGGATGGATGGAAAAAAGTGACCGCAAATGAAACAGTTCATCTATTTCCTTCCTGCGCTCATCCTGCCGAGTCCCATTTGGAATAAAATGAAGTAAAAAAAAAATAAAAAAAAAAGTCCTTCCGTTGCACTAGCCTGCGTGGCGTGGCGTCTGATCTCTCATACGGTGACATTATAATTGTCGGGGTTCATGCCCCAGGACAGAGACCGCGTAGATCCGTAGGTCCAGTCAAGCTCGGGGAAAAGGATTTGGGAAGGTGAAAGTGTGGCTGGAGGATGAAGGATAGAGCTTAACAGGGGATTTACGGTGGCAGCTGGCGGTAAGTGAGTTGAAATTTAGAAAAGGGGTGATAGGCTTCCGCTTTCTGCCCCGCGGACACCGAGAAGACTTTTTGAGTCGGGGAAAGACATGTTAAAAGTTACAGCAAGTCAACCGAGAACGGCTACCCAATAAGTGACCCGCAAAAGAGGAGATTTGCAGGTGGCTGTTATTATTAATAGTGACGAGACACTTTTATGGCACAGACTCACCAAATAATCACTTGGCATCAGCCTTCTTTCTAACATATGTCTCCAAATGGGGCTCATTTCGACTAATTCCGTCAAAGTGCCCTGGAATTGACTCCAAAATAGCTGTGTCAAACTGATATATATATTTATGAAGGATAATAAAGCCAGGTTTAAGTACAAACAGTGATGCTTTAATTTTTATCATTATTGTTATTTAATCACTTCTGACAAACATCGAGTTGTGTTTCCTCGCCGTGCTGCGTAATGTTCAGCCAACTTCCTGCCAGACTGATTTCACAGATGACAGGTCAAGAGGAATAGTGGCAGCCCAGCATGGCGATTTCTATCCGCTTTTTTTTTTTTTTTTTTACCGTGCTACAATTAGCGCTTAGCAGCGAGCTCTAGGGAACAAAGGGGGAAGTGAGGATGGACAAAAGGGGGATATATGAAGGTCTGCCTGTGGTCATTCGTGTTCTATTACACACTCGCCAGACACGCCATTGCCCGTGCCCATTTGCAAAAATCTTTTTTATCAAGTACGGATGGCATTTGGGTTTTTTTTTTGTGAATGGAGACAAGCCACAAATTTGTCTGTGTTGTCAGTTGCAAATACAGAAATGTTGTTGGTTGTGTTGTCTGTCATGAAGAAAGTGGGATACTCTCTTAACTCATTCACTCCCAAAGACGTTTTTAAACGTCTTTTCAGACTTGGTCTAGAATTGGCTGGTACTGAATGAGTTTTAAGACAAGCGACTCTGAGGATAAGAGTTTTCGATAGGGGTGTAATGATGTATTTAATTGATGCATTGATGTGTCTGCCCCGCAATCCAGCTACAGTGATCGGCACTGGACTGGTTTACATCGATGCTAATAGCTAGCTAGCTAGAAGTTGTTGATCAATTTTATCAATATAATTTGTTACTCAAAATTCCACCTTGGATTTTTTTTTCTCAAGTTTGAATCAACTAGTATTCCTTTTTTGTTCTTACGCATCTTCAGTCGGCAGTGGGAATTTACGTCAAGCACGCAACGCAGATGATGGCAGTTAGTGAGGGTCGATTTTTGAAGATGACACATTCCCTCCGCTCGCCTGGAAACAACGGATTTGCAAGAAAGGGAGATTGTTTTGTCCTTGCAAATGCAGAGTGAAATGTAACGGGGTTTTGTCGACGCGTCCCGACCGGCATCACAAAACGGTAACAAGCCTTAATGAATCAACAGCGGCGGCTTCGGTGAAAAGTAGCGAGGCAGACTACAAAGGTGCCGCTGCTTTATTTATTCAAAAACTCGATCATAAATCTCTCCATTCTCAAAGAATGACTTCTTATTGAGTCTGCATGTGTTGTTCACAAATTGGTGCGCGCGCCACGGTGAGTAAATGGGGTCCATAGAGAGAAGACAGAAAGAAGCGTCTTGCTGCCATGTTTGTTTACGTTCATGTTTGAATGCAGGAAAAAGAACCGGCTTACCGTCGACATAAGGTGCAATGTAGTAGTGGATAAAAAGATCATTCGTTTGTTCTGATGCACTTTGTTTATGATAGAAGATTAAGAGAACCGGCTTGTTCTGATGTCATATATGTTCTGATAACTGTCATCAAATACTTGAATTTAAGAAAACTAACCAATCAATAAAATCCTCAAATAAAATGCGAAACGGCATCGTTCAAAGTGGATCCCTTCCGCGTTGTAGCCGTCCGCCATCTGAGACAGCGACGCATTCATCTGCTGTGTCATTTGGTGGCAAGATACGGCCGAGTCCACCCCTGCACATCCTCATTCCCGCTCCTCTCTGACATAACAAACAGCTTATGCTGAAGAAGTGAATTTAAAGCAGGGCCGCGTCGCAAATCTCCGCACACGAGATGAGCTGAGAGAGACATCAATAAAGGCCGACGGAGTTTAAGAGGCAGACAACCTTTACAAAAAAAAAAAAAAAAAAAGAGCGCCGGGCTTAATGTTCTGTCCGTGTGCCTCTTTAAAGTGGCGGTGATTTAGTCGAGGCCCACGGCGAGAACAAACAGCGGCGCCGACATGCTGAGACTTTGCTATGCACCAGTCTGTCGGTCCGTCATCAAAAGTGGCAGAAATCGCAGCAATCTTGACCCGGCGAGGGAGTGGGCGGTGTTTTCTGGATGATTCCGCGAGCTAACGGCCCATATCTCGCGTCTCAAAGGTCATTTGGAAAGTAAACTTAGCCGCGACTTTGATCAACGTTCAAAATACACCTTGACATCGACACCGGTTTCCAAAACAACAACAACATGGGGCGGACATTTCTATCATCGCGAGAACACATCCCAAAAAAAAGCTGAAATTCTGACTGCTCTGTATGCGATCCAATTGATTTGAAACGATACTTTAAATAGTGTAGGTAGATGGGGGGGGGGGGGTCAGAAAATTGTCTTGTCTTCATCGGGAATATTTTATTCAATATCCTCAGGCTACGACGGCAAAACCCCACAGGAGAGTTGAGGCTAATCGGTCAACTTTTTGCCACTTTGTTTCCTGTTTTTCATGGAAATCCAAAGGCCTCGAGCCATTTCCATTTGTCATTCATACGACGGTATTTCTATTAAGCCGTCTCAGAGTTTCTATTAAGCCTCAGACTAAAAAAATCAAACCGCAGCCAGTTGAAGGTGTAATAAGAAGTGAAAGGGAGTCATGATAAGGAGTCTCAAAATTCACATGTAAAAATATGTAAATGCATGCAAAAGCAGACACTGACCTCAAGTCGCTACGCACACGCTAACACACACACACACACACACAAAGTGATAAATATGCCGAAACGCAACTTTTTGTCCTCTCTTATCCTTGTGCTACCTCCTGCAAACACTCTCTCATTAATATGCAAATGTAAGGAATCAATCAAGCGAATTAATCCACAATACCACCCCCCAGTTACTGACAGGCATCAGATGGAAGGCGAAAGCTTCAAAATCCAGTCGAGCGGTGCTCTCTCCTCAGTGGGAGGAAACGTCCAAATGCAACAAGGGTAAAAACATTTTCCACACTTTCACTTTAAAATAAATTGTCATTTTCACTTCCCCCCCCCCCCCCCCTCTCCAGCCGCCGCTAAGCTGCCAGCGAATTGACAGCGTAGCCACACTTTCCTGATGTGCTAATCGGCGCGCCGTTTGTTCACGTTTAATCAGGCGGATGTTTGAGGAGATAAAATAGAGCTACTCTCTTGGCACCTTTCAAGAAATGTGCCGCTCACGGGGAAGGGTAGAAAAATGAGGATAAGGACAACATTACGCCCGTTTATCTTGCAGTGTTACCAGTTAAAGGGCTGCAAGATTTATTTTTAAAAAACGCTAATCCTTTGGAATTACCTACATTTCTGCATAAATTGGCCATCGAGAGCGATCAAATCATCATCGGAAAAAAAAAATAATAATAATTGTGCTTGAAATAACATGCAAGCATCAGCCGTGTTCAGAATTTCCAGCGCCCAACGCTTGCATGCGCTTCATTGTTGTTATGTTTGATGATGACCAACTGTCCTTTCTGCAATTGCGGCGGGAGTCGTAGTCGTTAGCAAGTTTGGACTTCGACCAGTACTTATGGAGAAAAATACCCCCCATTAAATTAAAAAAAAAAAAATCACACCCAAATTTGGGAGTCAGACCGTTTCCTCATGATGCCGAGGTATAATGACACCTCCGCGTTGACATCAAAGGATGAACAATGCGCCACTTCTTCCAAAAGAAGGAACAGACCCAAGAGAAGTAGCTAAGATCAAAGACTGATTTTCATTTCTTCTTACGACGTACAGTATGACGAGAAGTACAATAAATTGTTACTTTAAGATACGTTGCTTGAGAATTTAAATTTTCCTCTGCCGTCTGGCGGAAGAGCATTTCATTGTTTACTCCGTCACTAAACGTGACTGGCGTCGATACTGTATATGAGCGGGAAAACAATGAAGATACATTTACAACTGAAATGTTTCAATCCACAAAAAGTACCGTGTAGGTTTTGAGGTGTAGGTTTGATCGGGATGTACTTGGGCGTGTTTCGGCGAGAGTTTTGCAACAGAAAGCAGCGGTTCGGTTGCAGTCACGGACACCCAACATGAGGTGATGCCATCAATCCAGGCTTTCCCCGTCGTCAAGGGTTCGAAGTGAGATCCTTGGCCCAAGCACGAGGCAAAAGCCACGGCATTCTACGGGTGCGAAAAGTGGCGCCCGGTCAACTATGCATGGCAAATAGAAATTAGCGAGGCCATCTGTTTTTGGGGCTATGTCCTAACTTTGAACCCTTTGCTAATTACGTTTCTAATGTCCCATTCAGCGGCAGCGATCTCTTTAATATTCCCCCGGCAAACACTACTTGGGAGGAGGCTACAATAAAAGCAGGTGGCCGGAGACGAAACCCCCCCAGCAGAAACCCAAACCTGAAACCCACGCACGCGTCCGCTCTCAGCTGTAATGAAATAACAGGGGGAGCTGGAAGTGTATACCTCCGGCGAACTGGGAAATATGCTGGGGAGGCTGAGCCATGTTGCCAGGCGACCGCTGCTTGGAATGGCGCGTGCGTCTGCAGTGACGGGACGGATGGAGGGAGCAAGCCAAGAGGCTCTTAGGTCGCGTGCGTGTTTGGAAGCAAGCGCTTAGTGGCTCGGCTGTGTCACTGCAACTACGACAGCGGTGTTGGAGACAAGTTGCTCCTAGATTCATTTATTGAAGTCAGGCCATATGATAGTTCTGTAATACTCAAAACAAAAATGTGCTTTACTGGAACAGAAAATATCTTTTTTTTTTTTTTAATTTTACTTGCAGAAGTTGAATAAAACAAAATGTAACCCTGTCATGAATCCAAAAATAAAAATTATAAAGAGGGCGTTTGGAACATGATTCTTTTTGAAACGATAAGCAGAAAGCTACCTACTTCACATAACAGAGATAAAACACAAACGACGGCCATCATAGCGGGAATATTGTTCATATTATAACGTTACACTCTCGTGCGGCACAGCAGACTCAAAGTTAGCAGACCAACCTCACTGTCCTTGACTGAGTTCCTGAGTTTGAATCTCGGTTTTGGAAAACCCTCTTTAATTTTATTTATTTATTTTTTTTTTTTGCCCCTGTACAGCTGCACATAGCCAGAATGATTTTAATTTTCATACGAGGGTTCTTGAGCTATAAGCACACGGCTTCTTCATCCATTTAAGCATCAAGGGCGATTGGCGTAGGTGAACATATTACGGCAGCCATTCCGGGCTCTTGTATTGTTGTTTTATTATCTCCCGCCTCCATTTGGATGATTAAAAGTCTTCAAGCTTTCAGAGCATAAACCCTTAACGGATAATACATCTGACAAGAAAGAATTGGCCCGATGCGGTCTCATTCGTCGTCTTTTTTTTTCTTTCATTTTGAGAGGCTCCGGCTTTAAAGCAAAGTGGAATTCATTTGCTGCGCGTGCATGCGAGCCAGCTGAGCGTCACTTGACCGACTCAACATGCATAGTGAATACAGAGCGGCAGGCCCTCTCAATATACCGTCCTTCATCCTTCATCCCCCCCCCCCGCTTCATATATTTCACAGACGGACTTTCTTCTTCCCTTCCGTCACTTTCTCATCATCCCGCTTTCTTATTGACAGCAAAGGGGGGGGGGCGGCAGAGGCCAGAAAAGGCCAACTTCTTACAAAACGCTTCAAGTTTAATATCCTCCTCCTCCTCGTGAGTCGCAAACCGGCATTCAGCACTTAATCGCCCGCTCCACGTGTAAATAGCACGGGCCCAGTCTCATCTTTCATTTATTAAAAACCCAAGAGAACCCCCGCAGTCTGAAACCAGTATTGTTTGGGCTTGAAGGCCACCCGACGATTTCTATCAACAAAATATTGCACGGACCACACACAAAAGGTACTCCTTAACACTAGTGCAAGAAGGTATTTCCCCAGAGAGCTGCATCAATAATTGGGCAGTGACAATTACTGTACTTTTGACCATTTTATGAAGTAATCACCACACCAATGAATTTGAAACACAAGCAGAGATATTAAAGCTTTCAATTAAAGTGGACATTGTTCGTCCATGCATTTTCGGTTGTCCTCATGATGTCAAATTGATTTATATTAATAATAGTGGTTGCAGTAATCGGGCAGCACAAAAAGACACCGTAACCGACCAGGGTTCGACCTTTGGCCACAATACAATGTGGGATTCCAGTGAAGGTAAGCCATTTTAAACTAAAAAGAAAAAAACCTTTCCACAGTTATAAGCGGAAGTTCGCTGCCGTTAACATGGCGTGCAATGGTAAATTCACGCCGACGCCCGGACACCACTTTGAGACTGAGATAGACAGAGAGCGCTCCCCTCCCATTAATTTTCAAACTCAGCCTATTGTTATAAACCAATCGGCAACTTGTGCTTGTTTCCATCTGTACTCCCGGACACACTGAGCTCCTTTTTGGGGCAGTTTGAATAATCAAACGGCACATTTAAACAATGCTCTGATTCGTTTCTGAGCGGTCAGAGTGAAGCAGGGCGCGCTCAGAGTGCGTTTCGGAATGCACCTACGATAAGGGAATAGGGATTTGGGGTGCGAGTCCAAGATTTACTTTTCTTGTCTCAATTTTCCCCCCAAAAAATGCGACTTACAGTCTGAAGCGAATTATATCGGTGTTTTTCTTCATCTTAATGTATTTCTTGATTGGTGTAGCTTGTATCAATACTCTGGAGTAACATTAAAGACGATTCCAAGTCTGAACCTGTTACAGAACAAATTCCACCAAATTGAAAAAGGAATTAGCCCTCCCTAATAAAAAGGCAGCTTAAGACGCGTATATTGTACGGCTACACTTTTGAAAGTTCTTTGCTCATCAACTGTGAGCGTATCTGGTTATTTTTGTCATGTTTACCTCATATGTCCAAAGCAGACAGACAAACAGAATTGGTGGCTGATGACCAGTTCTCCAAATCACAGTGTGAATTCTTCTTTTGGACACGCGCCATCACCACAAGTGTTTCACAAGTGTCGTTCATCAAGTCTTTCATTATAATCAACCGCAGACTGCCGCCACGTCACCGCTTCCAGCGACGCTTGTTTATCATGCGCCTCACGTCGTCAGCTGAAATGGATTCCCAGTGGAGCAGCAAGACACAACTGCGCGACGACCGCCAGCATTCAACCTACTTTTCTCCCTTTACGGCACTTTGTGGATTGTGAAGCTCCGGCTATTTAATTGATATGACTTCATTGTTGCAATACCTTTCTATCAACGAAGCACTGTTTGGCTTTAATTTTTTTACCTGGTGAAAGGTGAAAGAGGGCCATAAAAGTTCACAGACATAGTTGACTAATTAGTACAGAGATATTTTTTTTATTTACCGCCTGTGGAGACATAACTGGACCTCTATGCCCCCCCCCCCATCTCCCACCCCGAGGTTGGCAACAGCAAAAGAGAAGAAAATAAAAACCAAAAAATCAGAGAAAAGGTGAGGACAATTCTCACGAGGTGTGTAATTTGAGAATAAACAGAAGAGGGTTGGGGGGGGGGGATGCAGGAAAGAAAAAATTGAGGTAAGCGCAACAGCATGGTGTCACTTTGGGCTTTTGAGAGATTTTTTTGGTTTTGTTTTGTTTGATTCTCATATATGTGCGTGCGTGTACATATCGGTCTGTGTCTGTGTCTGTGGCACACTCAGTAAAGAAGATGTGCAATCTGACCGGGATCAGGTGTGATGAGAATGGCGGATGACTTTTGAAGAAGACATCGGGAAAGGAAGGATGCATCTGCCAGCTAACGGCGATTTCATGAAGTGGCCGGCTTAAGCGAGGGGACTGGATGTCCTCGCAGTGGCCTTTCGGGTGTGTGTGTGTGTGTGCATGCTTCCATTGATGAGAACAGCTCGGACAAAGCTTGTTGAAGGGCGAGCCACCTCATACATCACGCTTGCGATCCTGTGCACGGTGGCAAAATGAGGGATTTGGTGGCCCACTCCCACCTCACCTCAAATGTGAACCGGCATCACACACATTGAAGCTTCTCTACTCCTCCCGGCATGTTTCGCCATCGGTTTGACCCGATGGGATCATCAACAGACCTTGCATGACAGCAGCCTGCAACCGATTTTTTGCAGATATAGCTCAATGGACTGCATTCTGATAAATACCGTTTGTGGAATATGATTTTAGTAGGGAAATCCATTAATGGGGTAATGGTTCACCCGCCGGACTTCAGTTCTCACTCCCTGACTGGGTGTGGCTTTTAATTGATTGGCGAATAAATGAATTAACAGTCAACAAAATGGACGGATTGATGATGATTGCATTAAAATATATTGTTTCAGAAGCATCAAGATTTCCAGCCGAGGCGTGTGAACCAAACGGCAGGAGGGCGATCGCCATCGATGATAAGTGCGCAAGTAGCAGAGTGTGATTAATCAGGGACAGCTAAAGCCTAATTCAAGCCCCAATCAATTAGTTCAAGGCTCATTATCTAGTCGACACGCTACCTGGAGAGCACTGAAGCCACTCGTTCCGTGTGGACAGAGTTGTAGGATGCCACACACACGCACACAACGTTGGGCCAATTGCACATTCGGTTGAAAATATATGACTATAAGGAAGGTGTCATATTCAAATGTGTGCCTAAGTGGGGAGAATGAAGAGCCTCGGGGCTTCGCTTTACATTTACAAGAAGACTACGGATTAAAGTGGCGGTGCAAGCCAATTACACCTTGCCGGACCTGCGCTGACATCGAAAGAGCAAAAAAAAAAAAAATAATAATAATAAAACTGCAGAATGAAGATGAAGGAGGCTTAGGGAGCTCAGTCGCAGAGAAAAGGCCGACGACGACAGACGGCAAAAGGACGGGGGAAGGAGAGATTGTCTCCGAGGTGCGAGGGTGCGCGGGGTGGGGTGGGGTTGAGGCGATTGTACGGATGGATGCGACGCAAACGAAGGTGTTAAGAAGAGAAAGAGAGCGGGGTGGGGTTGGGGTGGGGTGGGGGGGGGGGGTTGGATTTATCAGAGGCGAGAGGAATCCAATGTCAGACACCTCCCCGGGGGGAAAAAAGCTGAGACGCTTCGGTGACGACGTGCGACGACTCAGAGCGCCGCAACTGTGCGGAAACCTTGGGGTACGAGAGCAAGAAAGCACGCCAAGGTCGAGGCCGAGTCAACAAAACACTCCAGTTTACTAATAAAAGGCAACCTACTGCACTGTTTGGCCTTAATTGCTCGGTCTTGCAAACACGACATCAACAATAACTCAACTGAGTGTTTTCTCCACCAATACACTTGCACAATGCTGTTGGCAAATTACTAAAAAACAAAATCACCGATTTGGCATTTTCGTTTTTTCCCCCAAATTAAATTTTAAAAAAATGAAATAATGAATTGAAAATGAAATGGTCCAAATCAATTACTGGGAGGCGCCCAGTGCGACATATTGGTTCTTGAGACTTTTGGGAAGTTCTACTCATAACAGGAATGCCTACCAAAAGTTTTGTTGCAAATTTGAAGTGGCTTTTGAGGACAGAAAAAAAAAAACACCATGTCAAGACTTTTATTACAAAATGTTTGCGTTTTGTGAGGTTGATCCAAACTTAACCGCCAGGCTGTCCGTACACGCTATGACAAAAACGACTAAATTCCTTCGCAAATTAGCGTCCCGCATCCATCTTTTGGTGGCAAGTGGGCAAAACCCCTCTTGTCAAATTTGCTTTTGAAGAATTTACTGCTTGCGGGGTAGATGAAAAACAACAACAACAAAAACCGCTAACACTGAAACAACAGTCTCGCAAAATCATGGCTGTTAACGGCAAATCAATTTTAAAAAAAAAAAAATCAAAAATGTTCCCTTTCAGACACAGTTAAATCCGACATGACGTAAATATTCTATGAGGCCAACCGGGTCAAAGACTGACTAAATAAACCACGGTCATGCTCTTTTGCTCAGGCGGTGCGGCCTAAGCTAGCCGCTACTCCAAAGTCCAAAGCGTGAATTTTAATCGAGCGAGGACGTGCATAGCACTTAACGAGGCTCTCATTCACCGCAATGTTGTCAATGACGATGAATTGCAAGAGTTAAAGGGCTCTCAAATAGGGGTACAACATTTCCAAAAGGGGGCAATGAGTTGCGACTCGTGTACGGTTAAAAACTCAGGTTTCGAACACAATTCGTTCCGTGACCCCGGTTGTCACTCAAAGACGTCATTCTTTTCCCACTGAAATGAACATGAAAGTCAGCCCATGTCCTGTTGCCATAAATATGCTTCAATATGTTTCTTAACAGCAAATGCTTTATGGTGACTCTCATCGATACGTGACATTTATTCCTTAGTCGAAAAGTACAAGCGATAATCGCATCAAACTGTTATGGAGGGGCTAGCAGCTGCCCTTAAGATGAAATGAAGGTATATATTTTTTATTTTAATGACCTGACCTTCTCACATCAGCATCCTCATCCACCCCCCCCCCCCCCCCACCACCACCACCACCTCACGTCTGTTAATGAGCAACATCCCAATGCGAGTCCATCACAGACTCATTACAGGAAGGCCGCCCAGGCTGTGTTTTAATAAACAGACCAAGACGGTGAGCTTACGCGTAAACACGCGCAACCTTGAGGAGGCCAAATTATTTTGGCCCAAATAAATCAAGATTTCACAGACCGTAACCTCAGAGCTGGGGGGGGGGAATAACTACAGATTAATAACCTTGCAGCATCTAAATTTCTTTCGGTACACTAAGGACTTCTTGTGACTTTATCCTTGTGAGTTTCACAAGTTGTGAAATTAAAGTATAAAACAAATTAAAATTGTATGTTTATGAGATTGTGACTTTATCCTTGAAAACGTATGCCTTAATTGCTGGTAAAATGTAAAACTTCAAAAAACAATTATAGCTGTGAAGGTAACAAAGTATACAGGATTTTTTTTTTAATCATTACAAAACTACTCCAATTTTATTACTGTAAAGAAATTCTGTGGAATATTACATTTTCCTATATTATCTTTTTTTCATGCTCATAGTTACATTTTTTTTTTTTTTTTAGCTGGATTACAAATAAAATAACAGTGCACGCACCTGACCCACGTGCATGCTGTCCTGTGGTCGCACTGTGCGCAATAAGTCGCGCTTCATTAAAGCCAAATTTCATCCGCACTCTTTTACAAGCGCGGACGCGGCTTGAACCGCCAGGGAAATACAATTCCATTCCATTTGGAGGTTATCTTAATATACGAGCTTGTCTCCGCCACGCTGCACGGCAGTTACGAGGCGGCCAAACACCCGCAGCATGGCAATATCACTCGGGCGCCTTTTCAGCACACAAAGCAATTAGCAGACTGACTGACTGAGTGTGTGTGTGTGTGTGTGTGTGTGTGTGTGTCTTTTCCTCCACTAATATCAGCATCCGGTGTTATTAGCACAGTGTTCACTGTGGATTACTGTTTGTTTGTTTGTTTGTTTGTGCCTTGCTCCCCTAATCGCCATGACAATCCTCAAGCAAAGGGATGAAGCGCTACAAAATGGCGTCCGAAGGCAGGTTCAGTATGGCCTTTAAATCAGTCAGGATTAAAAAATAAATAAAAAAAATGTATAACTCACTCGGTCGTGACAAATGGAGTCCGATCGAGACCGATCTCCCCGCGTTGGCGCGCCTTGACTCGCTATCTGTCGCCGCCTCCGTGACGCCCGATCGCTCTTCACGCCGCAATCCATCCGCCCCGGAGGCCCGAGCACCCTTCACCTGTCAAATTGCGAGAGGATGACTGGGGTTAGCGTGACGGATGTGTGGGCCACGTATCTGTAATAGTCTCTCACTCTGAGGATGATAAATAGACTTGAAATTGTAACATTTAGTCATTCCACATAGCAGGCAAAATCGCTACACGATGTGGCGTCTAATGCGTTCGGTGAACAAGATGGTCACTCAATTTGCTCGCCTTCCATGTTTAATTTGCTCCATAACTACCGGAAATGAAAACATCCAAATTCTTTCCCAATTGAAATGCCATTCATCTGTTCTATTGACAAGGTGCTTTTCCTGGCGTGTGCCTTGGCCGTTAGGGGGCAGTAGAATGTCTATTCCTGTAAAATAATGCATTGAATGAAATTTGCTTTATTTCTTGTACTATTGCCAATCAGGGCTATAAAGTTTCCTGTTTAATTACACCGATAAAGAAACGTCTCAACACCACAGTGTACAGTTTGCCCACACTCAATTCAAAGCAATTGACCTGGTGCACAAATAGACATTCTATTAGCAGCAAAGCAGGAGTCTTTGACCTTATCAACAGAAATGCCATTGCTTCATCCTCTTGGGCAAAAACAACAACAACAAATATGGAATATTTCTGAGTAAATGCGTCAAAAAAAGTCGACCTGTTGAAAATCTCCATTCATCCTTTTTAATTTTAATATACATTTCCTCATATTTTGGCAATATGTGAACAAATATAAATAAGTATCTGTAAATCCATCTCTAGTAATAGCACAGTGGAATCTTGTTTAACAATCCACACTTTTGAGGAACAGATTAAATTCGGAAACCAAGGTTCACTGTAGTTAAATGGATATAAATCACTTAATATAAAAACAATCAAACGTGCGCTTTAAAAAAACTTTTCAATGTGTTGTTGTTAAATGCAGATAAAATATGAAACGTAATGTTGAAGGTAGACTTTCCGAGCATTAATGAGTTTAGGCTGGGTTTTAAAAAAGTGGACAGTATACTTAGATTTGGTCTACTCTGTGTATTAATGAATGCGAAGCATTGACTTGATAAACTTTGTATAAAGGCGGTTAATCTCGTTCGGTCCATTTCCTTGCAAAATTTTTTTTGCATCATTTACGGCAGCCCGATCCAAAACAGCACCGCACATTCTTCACAACACACCGCAATGGAAACAGGCTGACATTTTTCCATCGATACGCTGCCAAACCTAAAGTCTGCCAAACGTCACACATTAGCAACCTGTGTCACTGATATATTTTCTAAATATCATTTAACTGCCTGCATTTGGTTGAAACGTTTACCTGGTGCATGAAAATGTTTGGAAGAACCGCTCAATTGAGTGCAGGCACAATTCGATTCTTATTATCAGTCACGTTTGTCACAGAAAGTGAACGTAGCGCCCCCTGTTGACAATAGCATGCGCCACACTTGGAGAGTCAGGACAATCACGTTTCTCTGTCGGAGGGTATATGGTTTGGAGTCAAATAAAATGTAAATCAGAGATTATTAATCACACTATGAATAAAATAAAGCATTCGTTGTTCATTGATTATTTAAAGATTAATTTGTGGCTCTTGAGCACAACTTTGTCCACCCCTTTTGTAGTCGATCCGTGGTCCCGCTTGGGAAAAAAGTAAACGCCTAAAAATAACTGGATGAATAAAGACGACCATTATTTCACAGTTCTGCCCCCCCCCCAAAAAAACTGTCAAATCTGAGATCTTGACCCCCCCCCCAAAAAAATATCTTTCTCCTCCTCTTCCTTCACACTGAGACAGGGGGCTCGTCACGCCGCCGGCCCAGCGCCTCAAGTGAATGATGGGGAGCTGAGGCGAGGAGGAGAGAGGCAGCGACAGGCTTGTACAGCATGCGAAACAAGGCCAGTGCGTGGACACACACGCACACGCACGTGTTGACTATCAAATTCGCATTCTATCTAGTGTGTGAGGAAGGTCAGACAGACAGTCTGACTCAACTTAACAAAGCATTGCTCCAAAAGATAGTATCACGATACAGTGATAACGTTGTATAATCCATTCTTTTCACTGTGAGTTTATTTAATAAGGATAGGAATCGCACAGGACCTGACATTACAATTTATTTTCCTCCGATAGAGACAGTATCACCATACAGCCATGACGTGACAACCATCATTTGGTGGAAGGAAAAACATCCACCACGCATCACAATATCCATGAAAGGGTGGTACGTAGTGTACAATATGTTTTTTTAAAGATAACAATAATCGCAAAATGGCAGTTACATGATAGCTGATAAACTGAATGAAAATTAACACGATATCTCGTAGTGGTGGGAATCACAAGGTAATTCACAATTACAATATCACAATTTTCTGTGTATGTTTTGGGATTAATTTATAAGAAGAATAGTAATTATTATGCTCATCATCATCATTAAATTAAAACCGTATTTTCCTAATGATACCGGTACAGTACCTGACACCACGATACATACAGCCCACTATACATTTTTAATACAAACGCAGGAGACAAATAGATAAAGCATCTTTGGAAATGTCCATCTGCGCGATACACTAAGGCTTACTCATCGATACCAGCTGGCCGAGGCGCTATTGACTTGGCGCGCACGGTAACACCACACGCAGCAACAAGTTGGCCGGTTTGTGATTCATCCCTGTAGCACACGGCCTCATGTCGTGTGACATCATCGACAAAAGTTCTGAACATCGGTAACCTAGGAAGGAAAAAACTTGAATTGCTTTTAAACATTTTTATGAGGAACTTCTTTTTGCATGTAGATGAGAATTAACATTTTTGCAAGCCGAGTGTTCAGACTAGAATTGTGTTTATACGAGTGTGGCTGCATTGGATACATACTGTACATAACATTTTTGACGACTTCCCCTTTAAACAGACATAATTGCATTAAGCATCACTCAAGAGCAAATTAAATCAAACATTTTTTTTAAATTGGCCAAAAAGTTGTGAGATCTCTCACTTAATTGCATTTTTTTTAACAGACTACAGAATGACCACTCCACATAAAAGTCAACTGGCTCCAAATCACGCCTAACCTTAAAAAAGATCATCTGCGTGGAAAATGAATGGATGGAAACCAAAATGGCTCTACATCAGCGCATTCGGTTTCCGGCTTTTGAAAGAAAGCTTTCGAAGCTTTGAGAAAAAGTACAAAGAAGTGAGTCCACATAAATATTTGCTCATTACAGTGTTTGATGAAAGCGCATATCAATACCCATACAAAATCCATATGTGGATCGATCCGCCTGGAACTACTGTGAAGCACACGCATTGTGCATTATTTGAGGAACTGCTGATGCATCACGCTCGCGGCGGTGTTCTTTTCGGCATCCGCCAGGCGACCCCTGCGGTGCTGGTCACCGTCCCGACGCCCTCGGGGTGCCGGACTGCGCACCGCCGGGCTGGCCTTTAGTGACATTTGTCATGTTTATCCAGTGTAAGCAAACAACAGTGCTTGTGTACGTGCGTGTCTTTTGACCTCTGTTCAGCGGGAATAATGAGAAGCAGAAAGGGCCGCCTCGAAGGCCAAACACAGATTCCTTTGAAGACACAATTGTCTTGAATTTTTCTATACAAACAGTGACTCCCCCCCCCCCCCCCCTCTAACCTCCTGCTGTTTTATGGTTCACTATTCACAAATTCACCTTTTCATTTTTTTTTCTGGAGATATTTTTTTTATCCTCTGTTAGAAAAACAACAACTCTAGATTCTCAAGAATAACAAAAAAAAAATCCCAACTCCAGACTCAAAATGGACCTATTCCAGACTGCTAATTCGGGGGAGTGGGGCAGGCTGGAACGGATTAATGGTACTCCCATTCATTTTCATTGGGGAAAGATGATTTGAGTATGCGTCAACTTCTCAGTGCGGTCACATAAAACAAACAAATTTGTATTTCTAGGCATTACTGTAGTAATTGGTGTCAAGGAAGTCTGACTCTATTGAAAGTTTGAATGTTGATGAGGAATTAAGATGATCTTGGGTTGTTAGTGGAAGTTGTGGAGAATCATAGTCAGGCGCACGCGCACATGCAAATCCAGCACATTAAAAAAAAAATTCCCTTAAGGCATTTATTTTAAGGGTTATGTTGTCAGACGAGTTTGAAATGATATTCAAGTGATTCGGGTTCCAAAGTTAATGATATAATTATGGTTGCAATTATAAACATTTTGCAGGGGGCGTCAATTACCTGCCTTTTGCGGCAGGGCTTGCTCCCTCTCCCCCACTTACTGTATTTGTCCTCCAACAATGATTTTGTCTTTGTTGATCTCATTGCCGGCGATCGTCTGGATGACGCTTTCGCTGGGGCTTGCCGGTTCCCCCGTGGCCAATTTCGCCGCCACAAATTAAACTGTCATAACGGCCATAACGACAATTAATGAGCGGGATCGGGCGCTGGAATCTGCATGGGCGAGCACCTTCAGGCTCTCAAGCAGAGAGCGGGAACGTGTGATTATTGATGATCAATTCAGCCTTTTTGTAACACGGTGTGACTGTGGTGATCGCAGCTGCCTCCCAGTAACAAAGACATGTCCGTTCGGGTCAAAGACACCACTTTTCCTTTGATGTTGACAAATTGATCCAACCCTTTGGGGGACTAAAATTGGATTATCTGTTCACCCCAAAAAAAAAAATTGTTGTTCTATGCATTCGCGTAACACTGCCGATGCCATCTTGAACGGCACCTTTAGCGACAAATGCAAGCAGGATTCATATTACGTGCACATAGACGCCTTTATGAGTACGTCGATGCCGCAGCCATGTTGGATGTGGCAAAGTGACGCAAATGGTGACTATGTTTCCTCCTTGGGGATGTATCATCAAGCTTGAAGACCCTGAATTTGTTTCATGTTTACCCCAAAAAATCTTGTACATTAGGGGTCACTCATGTTAAACAATGTCATTTCTACACAACTGTACGTTAGGTCCATTGTACATTCTGAACAGCGTTTGATGTTCATGAAGGAAATATGTCCTTCAGTGTTTACAAATAACGGTTTGGTTCGTCAAAGGCGCTAATTTGGTTTTGCTGGTTAGAAAAACGTGACTAATCATCTTTACTTTTGACACAATGAAATGAATGTTGAGTCAGACTTGCCTTTGATGTTTCTAAAAACGTGTACGCTACCCTGTACACCAAAAATAGTATCGTCTTTGATGTTGAACAAAAGTGAAGTAACATAGTTTAACTGATTAAACTCAGTGTGCTAGTATGATAGCAACTACACTTTCATTGGTTCCCAAACACTATAATTGACTTTCAAAAGACTCAAAAAATCCTCTTGGATTCTTTTAAAACTCAACATTGTCTTGGATGTTTGAGGGGGAAAACATGGCCATTGGCTCTAACTCCCTGTAACGGATGAAAAGTTGCCTTTTCCTTCTTTCCAGTTGAGCTGACACCGCCGCTGACAGGAGTACCAATAAGTTGAGCATTAGCCGGAATGGTGATTAACGCGAAGTGTACTGTAATGCTAAATGGCTCCGTAGAACATGGCGAAGACACACTCCGATCGCGGGATTTAATTAGATTTCCTCCGGAGACAAAAATGGCTCCCACTGAAAATTAATGACTTCCTTTTATGGCGCAACGTGCGTGTGTGTGTGGGAGAAGAAGTTTGCCCAAGTGACTCCTTGTGAAGACAAATGGTATCAGCACATCGCCACTTGATGAAGTCTACGTTGTGTTAGGTAAGAGAGGTGGCAGAGCGTCACGCACGTGCAGGTCACAAGGTCTCAAGTCGTCACCTTTACGTTTCATGCAAGTCCCAAGTTACCGGCGAAAAGAAAGTCCATTCAAGTTGCCGCAAAATTTCAAGCAAGTTATCATACCGCCTTGCAAGTCTTTAAATGCTTTTTCACTCATAATAACAAAATAATTGATTTACACAGGAATTTCAACGACTCTGCAGATGATTGCATAACTGTCTCCAGAATTTGCATTCATCTGGAGTATTTTCCCATAACATCGAATTACACCTTGAGAGGTGTTTTTAATGTTTTGCTCTTTTCAAGTATGCTAAACGAGGCCACCAAAATAAAAGGAACAGCAGCCCGCTGCAAATTGCAACCATAATAGGATGTATCACTTTCTTTTTACACCTGAAAAAGGCAAGAGAATTTTTACTAGATCTCATGAAATGGCACACCTGAGAGCTTGCCAGCTTCTGCCTGCGGGTTGTCAGCCATCTTGTCCAGGTTGCGGGGCGTCGTCGGCATTCTGGACATCTGGCTCCTCGTCATTTGTCTGGACGACGCACACGCGCACACCTGCGCCCATAAAGTTGGCAAAGTCAGGACGGACGGCATGGGTATAGAGACGGAAGTTATGAATTCGGACTGCCCCTGAAGGCAACACTGTCTATTGTATTGGATGGATGGATGGAAACAACGCGGAGATTTGGAGCTATCGGTCGGCTGCGTGAGGAAATTGAATTTCGGACCGGGCCTGAAGGCTACACCTGATTCGGTTGGATGAATGGATGGCTTCGTACGACTCGTACTGTTCCTGAAGGCTACGTGCCAGACTCAATTAGATGGATGCACGGATAGGACGACGGCTGTCATGCTGTGAAGGCAACATCTGACTGAACGGCACACTTGCTCCAACCTCAAGACTGTCCTCGAAGGTTACGGCTGCTCAAAGAAACAGAAAGTCAAGCCACATTTTTACATGATGAAAAATGTCACTTGCTGTTTATGCAGAGCCATCAACTTGCTCAGGGACAAGCCACGGGGCAGCCTGGTGAACAGTCGCAACACGTCGCCTGCCCGGGCCAGAACGACATTCTATTACATTTATTTGATTCTTTCCAGATGAGCGGCACGAGAGCGAATCCCGCCGAGTCGGCTTTATCTGCACTAACCCGCAAACCTCGCCGGCGAGCGCCTGGCGGGCACAACAAAAGCGCTAAAGCAATTATGACGGCGCTTTATCGTCTCCACGGTGACCGGCGGCGGGTCGGTTGGTCGCCCCCGCCGCCCCCTCCCCGTGCACGGGGGGCTTAGCGCACGTAAACACGGCGACATAATGGCAGCGGAGTCTGAGGAGGAGTTGGGCCTTTTTTTTTTTTTGCAGATAAAACAGCGGCTTTGGGTTTGTCGCTCTGGCCACCAAACAATGCAAAACAAATATGGAGATGATTTGGCCAGATAACTGGGGAGTTTCGTTCAATTTTCTTGTATCAACTAGAAGGTTGTGAAGTCTGCTAGCAGCCAAACATTTATTTTTTTTAACAGCAGATGGAAGATGAGTGGTGATAAACACTCGGCCTTAAAAGCCTCACTGAGTAGCACAAGCCTGACGACAACAAAGAGGAAAAGATGCATTTGCCTCGAAATCGTACGACGTTCACAAATTGTCGTCAAAGACGATATCGTCTTTGATGTTCAAAACAAATTTGCCTTTGATCTTCACAAAAAACATGTATGTTGTTTGAAGCCCTTGTTTGTAAAACATATACTGTATGTTGTTTGAAGACTAAGTTGCTGAATTTACATTCATTGAAGATATTTTCATGACCCTGCAATGTCACACCCTTTGTAAAATTCCACTCGGAGTTGACTAAAAACTTTCGCACTCGTCTTTAAACGTGAGCAGGTGTGAGTTTCCCCAACTGTCTTGCTCAAAGCTTCGCATGTACAGGTAGCTTTAGATGTTTCATATAATTGACATTAACCCTTTCAGGCACAGTGTTCACGACAGTGGACAGCCTATCACGTTATCATTATTGGGGCATGAAAGGGTTAAGTTCACTTCTCAATAATCGTTGATGTTTCCAAAAACACATAACACAAGTTTCATAACAGTCACAAAATGTTGTTTCTGAAAACATAAG